>NC_135347.1:49364859-51799859 GCF_023851605.1 Tamandua tetradactyla | reverse complement strand
GGGGGACACCCAGTCACCCCCCACTTCCAAAGTAACTAGCATCATGCCTTACAATATCATACATTCGTTTTGCCTATTTTGAAACTTTATGTTTTTTCTTTTGCGTCTGGCTTTTTCTGTTCAAAATTACCTTTGCAGGACTCGGTTTGCTGTGTGTCATGTGAGTTTGTTCATTCTCTTTGCCGTGTAGTATTATAATTTATGTGCATTCCACAATGTACTTAATCATTCTGCTATTGATGGCCATTTGGACCATTTCCAGTTTGGAACTATTACAAATAGTACTATGAATATTCTTGTACCTATCGTTTGGTGAACATATGTATGATTTATGTTGGGTAAACACCTAAGAATAGAATTGCTAGGCCATGATATGCGTTATGTTCGACTTAGTAGATATTGCCAGAATTTCCAAAATTTCACAAATTTACTCTCCTACTGACAGTGTATGAGAGTTTCAGTTGCTTCTCTGCTGACATTTGGTACTGTTGGTCTTTTTCATTTTAGTCATTCTGGTGGGTATGTAGTGGTATCACATTGTGGTTTATATTCGCATTTCCCTCTTCCTTTAGTAGTTGTACACCTTTGTATATGTTTATATCCTTTCTTTTTTTTAAGGTTCTGCTAAAATCTTTTGCCCATTTTTCTATTGTGTTGTCTGTCTTTGTGTTTGTTTTCCTTGGTAGGAATTCTGTTTGGGTTATGAATGAGTCCTCTGTTGAATATGTGCTTTGCAAATATCTTCCCCCCTTTCTGTAGCTTCATTTTTTTCACTCTTTGGATGATGTGTCTGATAAACAAAAGTTTTTAATTTCAGTAAAATTCAATTTATCTTTTCTTTTAATGATTAGAACTTTTTTGTTCAATTTAAGAAATCTTGGCCAATCCTAATGTCACAGAGAGATTTTCCTATGTATCCTTTAAAAGTTTTATTGTCTTATTTTTAACTTTCACATTTAGATTATATATAAATACACACACAAGCAAATACATCTGTTATCTATAATTGATACACATATGATATATGTATAATTAATTTTGTGTATGGTATGAGGTAGAAGTCAAAATGCATTTTTTTTCTTATGGTTAAAAAAAAGTTGGTCTACACCGTTTCTTGAAAGACCAGTCCTTTCCCAATATGCTGTAGTATCACCTTTGTCATAAATCTTGAGCTATTTTGAATTTGGTGGGGTTGCTCCCAGCAGCCAGAGAATCACATTTGGTATATGTGTTTGAGGGTGTATATCATATTCTTCAAGACTACAGTTTTTAATGTGAGCTTAATTTTCCATTGGGGTATTGGTTAAATAGATAATTCCATTCATTTATTTACTCCATATTCCAATGCTGAACACTTAAGTCATTTCCATTGGGGCTATTATGATTATTCTATAATGTATATCCTCGTCCATAAATATTTGTGCATACAGGTCACTATTTACTTTGAAAAAGTTCACAGAAATGGAATTAGAGGTTAAAGTATACAATTTTTTAAAGGCTTTTGATAGATGCTGCCAAATCAGCATAAAGCTAAATACTGCTGTGCTGGTTTGAAGCTGTTGTGTACCCCAGAAAAACCATGTTCTTGAATCCTCATTTAATATTGTTGGGTGGGCTCTTTTTGATTAAGTTATTTTCATGAAGATGTGATGGGACCCTTTAATTAGGTGTTTCCATGGAGATGAGTCTCCACCCATTCAAGATGGAGTTGCTTACTGGAATCCTTTTAGAGGGAACTATTTGGGGAAAACCTTCAAAGCTGATACTGACAAGAGACCTTTAGAGATTCAGAAGGAAAAAGCTCCTAGCGAAGCCTTCTGAAATGAGAAGCCAGGAAAGAAAGCTAGCAGACATCGTCATGTGCCTTCACAGTTGACAGAGAAACCCCGAATGTCATTGGCCCTTTCCTGAGTCAAGGCATCTTTCCTTGGATGCCTTAGTTTGGACATTTTTTACCACTTTAGAACTGTAAACTTGCAACTTAATAAGTTCCCTGTATATTGCATTCCAGTAGCATTAACAAACTAAACCAACTACCTAAAAAAACATATGGAGAATGCTCATCTAAAATACCATAATTCTGCAGCTGAGAAGACATTAATACCACTTTTTAAATACAGTTATATTTATTTAACTTTTTACTGGTCAAGTTCACTGAATTTTTCTATTATTTTCCTTCCTGATGACACTCAGAGCTCAGATAATTGCAAATTACTTGATTTAAATGAGATTGGCTGTCCTACCACTCAGTAAAATATTTCAACATAAAAGCCCATTTATTTCTCATACTTGAAGCAAGGAATGCAAGCAATGGGGCAGGTGGTTCTTATACTCAGCACATTATTCCTGTGCTCTCTTTTACAGCATAGATTCCTCACTTCTCTTATTTTGCTATTATAAAATAATTATATTATTATAAAGTAAATATATCTTTCTTTCCTAGATGTATTATGCAAGATCCAGGAATGAAAAAGAAATAATATGGTATTTTGGAGGGATGTAGGACTTGATTGTTGGTAAGAAACTGCTCCAATACACTTCACCCACAGCTCTTCATGTTTTGTTTTTGGTTTTAGCAAATGGGAAGAGATGGAGAACAGGGGAAGCAGGGTGAGGGAGAGGTGAGACTCCTACACTAGAGGAAGGCTCTCTTCACTCAAAATAATTGCAGAGTAATTGCAGCCACCTCCTCTAAGCCAGAGGAGGCTGAGCCAAAGGTGCCACAGGGGCTATTTCACAAGACAGATCCTTCTGAGTGAGAAAATGGGACCCTCTCTGTTGCAATGGTGATGCAGGATGTACTTGGAAGGCTCTGACTTACCTTCTTAAAGCTGGAGATTATTCTTTGGGGCATAGTCAAAATTCTATCCATTAGGTTCAGGAAAAGGGTTTTTGTGAGTAGATTTGAATAGCTAAATAGGGAAGGCTGGGACCTGAACCACAGTTCTCTCCCTGGCCTGCCACAGCCTCCTGGCCAGCCCAGGGAAATGTGGCTGGCTCCAAAAGACACACTTTTCTTCTGGGTCTCTGTGTTGGTTTGAAAGTGTTGTGTACCCCAGAAAAGCCATGTCCTTTAATCCTGATTTAATATTGTAGGGTGGAAACTTTGACAGAATTGTTTCCATGGTGATGTGACATACCCTGTTGAAGGTATGACCTTTTGATTAGATGAAGATATGGCTCCACCCATTCAAGGTGGGTCTTGATAGGTTTATTGGAGTTCTTTCAAAGGGGAGACATTTTGAAGTTGCTTCAGAGCTGACACAGACAGAGACGTTTGGAGATGAGGAAAATAAAGGCCCCCAGGGAAGCTGTTTGAAGCCAGAAGCCAAAGGAATATGCCACCCACATGTCTTCCCAGCAGACAAAGGTGTTTGCATGCCATTAGCCTTTCTGGAGTCAAGGTATCTTTCTCTGGATGCCTTGGTTTGGATATTTTTATGGCCTTAGAACTATAAAATTGTAACTTAATAAATTTCCTTTATAAAAGCCAATGCATTTCTGATATATTGCATTCCAGTAGCATTTAACAAACTAATACAGTCTCAAACAATGGTGCGTGGGTCATGATTGTGAGCATTTGTGGGGAAACTGTTCTAGAGAAGAGCAGAGGTCTGTACTCCTTTCAGGAACGGCCTACCCACCACTATTAACCATCTAGGAGGGTGCCTGGGCCTGGCATTGTTGCAGCCCTAGAAGGAAGAGTGGGAAATGGTAGCTCTGGGGTGCAGCTGCCCCAGGTGAACTTCATGAGCTCTGTCAGCCAAGTCAAATTGTGACCAGACTTTAGTATCTTTGAGTAGACATCTACTTCCATGCTATTGTATTTTTCTATCTTTTTGTTGCTATTGTTCTTTGTTTCTACTTTTCTTATAATGTTCCTTTTGAAAATTTCTGATTTTTCTCTTGACCAAACTAATTTGAAAGAGAAAAGTTCCCAGGCTATGGGACTCTGAGCACTGCTGGTGTAGTGAACGCTCCAGCTGACATCCCAGCAAACATATGGGGGGAGCAAAGACAGAATGGCCCTTGGGTTTCCTGCTTATGCCTTTTCCTCACAGTTGACGAGATGCCCCTGCAGCATGCCTCCCCAATTCACATGTGGTGATTCAGAGGCCCTGAGACCTTACAAGGCGCATTGCTGGTTTAGCTGGACCTGAGCATTTTTTTTTAGTGTTAAGACACTGTGATTTCTAAAAGTGATTGTTGTATCTGTTATTCTTACTCTTTACTCCTTGAATACCAAGTACAAGTCTGAATCTTAGTGAACAATTCTCTTTCTTAAGGTACAAAGTTTACATAGAGTCAAACACGCTAATTTGAGATTTTGTATTTTGAAATGATTATGAGGTCATCTCTCAGCAACTAAGCTTAAAGCTATTGTCATGCTTCATTTGAAATGTAAGTTAAATGGGCTTTCGTCAATTGATACTAGATTTTAAAATATAAGAGAATGTGTGGGACGTTCTTGCTGCATTATGATAAATGTTTTGGCTACTCAAGGATATTGCTGTGGACAATGGGAGATAGAATTAAATCCACCTGGCACCGTGCCCTACTGCCTTCCAGGATGAGGGGAAAGTTGACTGGAGGATGAAAAAAAGCTTTGCGGAGAAAGTATCATTAGAATTGACCTTCAGGAAAAAACCCAATGAGTTACAAGTCATCCTGGGGGAAGTGAGAGGAGGAAACAGGCCCTGAAGACTTAAGGTTAGAAGTACAAGTGGTCATCCTGACAAAGACAGCAGATAAGGTGCTCCAAGCCTAGGAAGCGTCTCCCTCCCTGTTCTGTGCTTATCCCAGTCTGTGCATGGAGACTTGTAAACAAAGACAACGGTGGGGCTGGGGAGTGGGGGATGCGTGTGTAGGGGTGAGGAGGTGTGAGGTTTCTCAGGGCCCTCTGGCTTTCAGTCCTGCTTAGCGTCCTGAGTCTGCCCTTCCTGGGGTGTATCGGCTCAGGATGAAACAACAGCACATACTGTGTTCTCTTCCGCTGGTGGAACCACATGAGCCGATTGTATTTAGGCTCTTGACACAGGCTATGCAAACAGGAGCCTGTTGGAAGTAAGGGATGCGGATACAGCTCTCCTCTCCCCTCTGGTAAGACATGCTTGTGGATGAGCTCACATCCGGGACATGCGTTGGTGTTTGGGGCACTGATTACTCTTCCAGAATGTGGTCTGGCCAGGCTGGGATCCTGTCCAGTTACTCGCCCCAGAAAGGAGCCAACAACATAGTCCAGCATCTTCTTATGAGGCAGGACACATCCAACCTGGTGACCCAGTCCTGCTGTTGTTTTCTGTCACTGGTGCAGACAAGGGGTTAATTGTTTCCACTTAAAATAGATTTAAAAAAAAATTCTTGGGTCTTTAGTCAGGACAGCTCACACCATAGCTTTATCTCTGACTTTGTTACATGTCCATTGTGGTTGGCTGTCATTCTGTCCCATGCCACCTGTATTCTGGGACCTAGGCTGATGAAGCAAGCTCTACTGGGAATATGTCATCTCTTGCACAGGGGAAAATATAAAGAATATAATGAATCACCTATCAGTTGTTAGAATTTCTTCTTGGAAGTGATGCAAGGCTCTTCTGCTCAGAATCCCTTGACTAAAGTGAGTCACATAGACAAGTTGCCATCTGTAGGGTGGGAAAGGATAATTCTCCTCCAGCGAGCAGCATGGGATATTTGTGGAAAATAATACAGTATGCTGTACTTGGTCATTGCAAAATTACCTGCTTTAACTTACACATAGTGATATGGTCTTTATTTGCCATCTCATGTAACAGTAGGAGAGTCTGGGTGGTAAGCATCACTGCCCAGGTGGTTGGTGAAGTCCTTTTAGGTGGGGCAAAGGGTTGAGCAATAATAGATTCAAAGTGCATCGTGTGATTTAGGGCAGAGGAATCACGTGGGAGGCAAGATTGGGAAGTAGGTAGAGCCTGACTGTCAAGAGCCTTGGCCACTAGGGGTTTAGAATTATTCTTTAGGCATTGATGTTTCCAGGGAGATAGTAAAGTATTGGGATCTATACTCTTCCTTAAGAAGATCTCTGGAGGCATTATAAAGGGTGGGCCAAAGACTGGGGACAAGTTAGAAACCATTGCTAAGAGAGTAGTGGTGAGGGGCTGATTTTAAAGCTCCTTTGGGCAAAAAAAAACGAGAGTGGGGTGTTTGAAAAATGGAATTTGACTTCAGCTTCAGACAGAGCTATGTTCAAGGTCTGACTTTGAAACATCATAGCTAGGTGACCCTGGGGAAGTTCCTTTTCCTCTCTCAACTCCAGTTTCTTCATTGTAAGATGAAGTTAATAATAGCATCACCTTCTTCTCGTTGTTGAGGGGATTCAATGAGATAGTATATGTAAAGTTCTTAGCAAAAAGTAGTACACACCTAAGACTTACTCATGGAAAAGGAGACACAATGGAAACTTAGAATCAATGAATTTGGTGGCTATATGTGAGGAATGAAGGGGAGGGAGGATTTGAAGAGAGTATCAAGGTTTCTAGCCAGGGAGAATGGTAGTCATTCTTCTGTAAGGAGCTGGCAATGGTTGGGAGGAGAAGAGACAATGAGTCTGATGTCCCAGGAGGACATCCATGTAGAAGGAATGCTGCAGATTCTTTGAAGTTTGATTTAGGGCTCAGATAGGACTTCTAAAATGAGGCATTTGCTGATTGTGTGGACAGATGGTTTCTACTCAAAGACTTCATTTTGTCCATTAAGCCCAACTGTGTTTCCTCAAGAGCCAGCAGAAGCATCTATTCTCCATGCTACAGATTCCTTCAGCCAGTGGTTCTCAAACTTTAGTACATTGGAGTCAGAATCTTAAAACACAGATTGCTTGGCCTTACATGTAGAATTTATGATTCAGTAGGTACGGGGTGGAGTCTGAGAAGACGCATTTCTAACACGCTCCCAGCTGAGACTCCTGCTGTTCAGGAGACCCTACTTTAAAAACGGCAGTCTTCATACTAGGGCCCCTGCAGGTGAGCCCCTTACCTGTGCGCAGGGGCACGTCTGCTCTCAATTCTCACGTGGAGGACGCCTTCATAATCTGCTTTCCTCTCTTACATGCTTCCCTTATCAACGAGCACTATTTTAACTGAGGGCTGCTGAAGAATTGTTCAAAACCCAACAATTTCTTTCTAAGGATGCTGAACAAAGAACCCTACGGTGTATTATTTTCAAGCATAGCATGTTGAGGAGAGGGTTCAGAATTGAGTGGTGGGGGCGTCAAGATTAAGAAAGTTTCAGGAAGGAGCCCAGGCTCATGCCTCCCGCTGACTGTGTGGGCAGAAGACAGAGGCACAGGGGCTGCTCCTCCAGAGATGGCCATCCAGACTCATAGGTTATTTTTGGTGAGAAACAGAAAGCAAGCAGCCTCACAGTGGTTGACAAACAGGAAATAAGAAATAGGAGGGGCAGGGGGGAAACAATTCTGAGACCTGGTGGCCCCATCAATATATAAATCGATTATAAGTGACTTTTTATTTTCTTTATACCTCAATGTTCTTCAGACAAAATTAAATGATCCTATGGCTCAGAGAAAGACAGATAAGCCAATGAAATGGGATAGGGTGCATAGAAATTGACCGAATATATAAGGCAACTTGAAATTTGATAGAAATAGCATTGCATTAGTGAGGAAAGGATGGCCTATTCAGAAAATAATGTTGGGATATTTATCTAATGGAAAGAAAAATGAGATGCTACAAAGTTTTTGTTTGTTCTTTCTGCCAATAAGGGCATTTATAACCACAATAAAACCATGTAAGTCAGGAAAATAAAATTAAGACATTACTACTATCTAATTCTCAGAATCCCATTTGAGTATTAGTCATTGTCCCAATGATGTCCTTTACAGTAAAGTATCCAATTCTGAATCACATGTTGCATTTAGTTAAGTCTCATTAGTTTTCACCGATCTAGAACGGTGCCTCAGTCTTTTCTTGACTTTCATAACCTCGATTCTTTTGAAGATTACAGGCAAGTTATTTTGTAGAACATCTCTAAATCTAGGTTTTTCTGATATTTCCTTTTGATTAAATTCAGGTTATTCTGTTTTTGGTAGGAATCTTATAGAAGTGATGCTGATTGTTGATGCATCTTTTCAGGTGGCACATGATTTTGATCATTTGATTAAGGCAAGATACTACTGTAAACCCACTCTTTGCTAAACATGCAAAAGTCTGGTACAGAGCAGCAGGAGCTGTTATACACCACTGGGGGGTGTACGTTTATATAATTTTAAAGGGTAATTTGGAAATATCTAATATATTTGAAAATACGCATACTCTATAACCAGCAATTCTACTTCTGGATGCATCCTTAGAGAAACGAGTGTGCAATGCCAAGGAGACATGTACAAGAATATTCACAGACATACAATGTCCATCAATGGGTCAATAATAAAGTTATGAGACAGTTATGCAATGGAATATTATACAGCAGTGAAAAGCTAAGAAATAAAGCAGCATGTATCAATACTGCTGACTCTTAAAAAAATAAGATGTTAAACAAAAAGAAAAGTCACAGAAGTATATATAATATATACTGAATGGTTCATTTACATAATGTTCAGAAACTTACAAAACAAAATAATGTATTTTAGAGATGTACATGCATATGTAAGCTATAAAGAAAAGGGATGGAATGATAAAACACAAATTTAGAAAAATGGCAAATTCTGGGACAGAAGCGGGGACTGTAATGGTGAAGGAGTTTATGAAGGATTCAACTGTTATTTCATTATTTATATCTTACACATAAATTTTAAATCTGTTTTTGCTTGCCTAAAATATTTCATAATATATATTTTACTAAACACCGTTTCGTTAACTCCTTTTTCTCACTTTGTCGGTGGACTGTTGGAAGTTTCATGTGGTCTGTGATCTGGCGTTTGGAAACTATGTCCTGGCTCACAATTACAGTTCATGATCACACATCTGGAGAGAAAGGCGTGTAACTTCTCTCCCCTACCTTTTTCCCTTCCCCTGAAAACACAGGTATACTAAGAATGATCATTTATCCTGGTTTTCCCATGATAGTTTCATTTATGTCTACTGTCCTAGCTTTCAAAAGTGTCCTGATTTGGCCAATAAATTATATCAAGTCCTACCTACATGTCCATAGTACCCTCATTCTGGAGCGTTCTCACAAGACCTCACCCATCTTGTAGGTGCTGGAAAGGCATTCCTGAGACCATCAGTGAGGGGACTCGATGCTGCGGGTGGCCCATCACAAAACCGGGACTGGAACCCTGGGTTCCTGACTCCTTCTGAGGGCCCCACCGTCGTGTGCCCGGCATTCACTGAGTCTTAGAGGAGACCTGGGGAGCGCTGCGTCCACAAACAGTGATGGCGGAGTGACTGCACTGCCATTATGGGTCTCACGTCTAGGACAAGATGAGGGGGACAGCAGATTGCTGGGTGTTGGTAGAAATTCAACATGTCAAGTGCAGGGTATTTTTTTATTTGTAATGTCATGTCCCTGGATGCTAATTCATAGAATGATAATGTTTGGGGCCTGTGTACTGCATGCAAGAGATAGCATCTGAAAGGTAGGCTAGAAAATCCACAAAACCACAAACAAATGCCTCTCATACAAGGACCGCACTCGACAGTCTGTCTCTGGCAGCGGTCACTGCCACAGCTGGTACCTCTGTCTTTTTCATGACTTCCGTGGTGATGAGGTGTCCCCAGCTCCCCTGAATAACCCTTTGTGGATGAAGAATGCTTCAATTAAGGACCCTGAGTACTTAAAAGTTTAGCCTGGCTGTAACTGATTCTCTTAGTTTACTACCAACTATATAAAAGAATTCCTCCATTTGTCCAAAGAACCATCCACTAGAAACTTCAAAAACTTCTCACTGATTTATTTTTTTGCATTTTTACAGCTTATTGAGGTCTGATTGTGGCACCGTAAACTGAAGATACATAAATTGGGCTTTTTGATGAGACTAGCGGACGTGCATACCTGTGACCCCATCACCACAATTAAGATAGGGAACACCCATCACCCCAAGGTTCCTGGTGCCCGTTTTATAATCTGTCTTTCTCTCCTCCACACCAGGCTGTTTCCAAGCCAGCACTGATCTGCTTTCTATCCTTACAGGTTAATTTGCATTTTCTAGACTTTGATGTGCAGGGAAACATAGAATACACGTTCTCTTTTTGTCTAACTTCTTTCACTCTGCTAAGGGTTTTGTAATACTTCACTCACTAAGTATTTTGAGAGTCATCCTTGCTGTTGAGTATGACAATGGTTTGTTCTTTTTGCTCCTGAGTGGTAGCCATTGCATGGCTACACCACGATTTGTTATCCATTCACCTTGGCCAACCCAGCCTTAATTCCCCTCTAGCTTTACTAAACTTTAGACAGACTTCTCCCTGACTCCAGGTCCCTGACCTCCTGCTGTCCAGGAGCCTGAAGGAGACTAAAGTGGAGTTCCTCATCCACCTCTTCCTCTCTCAGGCCTCTGCAAGCTCCAGGTGGCCTTATCACAGCAAAAGAAAACATTTGGAACCAAATGAGCCCAATTGCACGCTCAGTAACTCATTGGCCCACCTCTGGGATCAACCCACTTAACACCCTCGGGCACTTTCCCACCAGCCTTCCCCTCCCTAAAAACCCTCCCATTATTTGTCTTGGTGAAACCAAGTTGAGTCTTACTTCCCCGCTGCAGCTGTGAAGTCATCCTTTACCTGCTTAACATCGTCCAGTGCAATTTTTTTTAGACAACCTGTCGATGAGTACTTTCTATTTTAGATTTTATCTTTAAGAGTTTAAAAAACAGTTGTCTTTAACAACTAGAAAACCCACAAGTGTCTAGAAACCCCACAATGAAAGATGAATTTACTTGCCTCTACCCTGGGTTTTGTTTTAAACCAGTGACCTATTCATGACAAAACTTCCCAACTCCCAAGCACAATTCCTAAACATACAGTTTTTAAGTGTCATGTGTATTTGTGTAAAGGGGTGTGTATATGTGTGTGTATAAGTGTGGCAGAGGTTTAAAAAGTGCAGATCATGAGCCCAGCAGCTGCAGGCTTACATCCCTGCCTCCTCTGCATGATGAAACCAGTCAAATTTTTGGTCTCGTTGCAGCAAAATTCCCCCAAGTGATGTTGTGACTTTAAGTGGGGGAAAGCTCCTTTCAGTTCTCTTAAAGCATTTTGGAGAAAAAAGAAGGGAGGCTGACAGGCAAAGTTGTTAAATGTTAAATCAAAAGCTGAAAAGTCATTGAATGTAAAATAACTCAAACTCCAAATGAGAGAGTTCAGGAAGGACTTCTCAGAATGAAGGGGGAAAATGTCAAACCAGCAGTAATTGAGGGAAAAGTCAAATGCCGGGAGGGAGCCTCCTTTCTCAGAAGCAAAGGGCTACTCTGTCTTGATCGCCTCCCTGCCCTCGCCCTTTTTTCAATTAGGGATGGGGAAGGTGACGAACCCCAGAGAAGACAGATGGAGGGGTGGCAGAGAAACTGCTGACTGGGCAAGAACGTCGGGGGCCGAGGGCGAGGGGCCCCCCCTTGTGCTAAAAGGGAGCAGAGAAGTGGGTGAAAAGCTGCCAACAGAGGGATAGGAATTAAAGAGGATGGCCTTACAGAAATAGAAAAATTGACCTCTCCTTGAAATCTACAGAAAAAGACAAGGATATTATCTACTTAGGGAAAAAAAAAGTCATTGCATTTTGGAGTATGAAAAGACCTTAGAGATGACAAAATCCAACCCCTGAATTTTACAGACAGTCCAGCAGCAGAGAAGAGTGAACCGTCAGTCCAAATGCGCGCCATGCACAATGTGTTTGCATTTGAACTATTGTAAAAGGATGCCCCCGGCCATCAAAGAAACTGGGCATTCCTAGAAGAGAAACTCTTTTTACCCTGTGGCTTTTTGTAATTCCTGGCTCTGCCACATGCCTTCTTGAGAAGCAGCAGGTTAATTGACCTGCCCAAGAACCACGGCTTGTTTCACGAGATTATTTAAAATTTTGTTTTTAAGATTTTTGAAAGAGGCCTCATCTTTCTATTTGGTGTTTAATCAAAATCTCCATGCATTTTAATTTTAAAATGAATAGGCATGAGAATGCCCACCTTTTATGCGGGAGATCCGGGTTCGATTTCCAGACCATGCACCGAAAAAAAAAATAAACAAATAGGTGTGTCATTTGAGCAGTGTGGAGGCAGACAGGTTCCGGGCTGTACATCTGGAGGCCGAGAGGGTTCAGGCCAAGGAAGGTGAGTGCCGCGTTCCTGCTGCCCTCCTACCCAGCGCAGGTCCACTTTGGCTGTGAGCACAGCCTCAGCTGCTTATCCTGCCTCCTGCCCGGTCTCCTCCAATCCATCCTCTGCACCACCTCTCAGAATGACCTTTCTAAATGCAAATCTAATCATATCACTCCCTTGCTAAATCCTGTGGGCAGCAACTACTCACTGACCACAGGATAGGGTCAAAACTTCTCAGTGTCCATGCCCTCCTCTCCTCATCCCACTCCCCACTGGCTGTTCCCCTCTGTTCCAGCTTCCTAGGCCGCTCAAAGCAGATACCATGAAAAACGGTTTCAGTTTAAACAATGGAAATTTATTAGCTTATAAGCCTACACTTTTTTTATTGCATAATATAACACATATACAAAGCAAAGAAAGAAAAAAGCAATACTTTTCAAAGCACTCTTCAACGAACTCTGGGACAATCTCAGAGTTTGTCATGGGCTGCCATACCATCATCTCAGATTTTTCCTTCTAGCTGCTCCAGAATATAGGAGGCTAGAAGGAATACATATTATTTTAGCATCAGAATCGACTTTTTTTGTGTGCAAAAACAATATATATACAAAAAAGGAATACATTTCAAAGCACATCACAACAATTAGTTGTAGAACAGATTTCAGAGTTTGGTAGAGGTTACAATTCCACAATTTTACTAAAAGGGATATATCAGTGTAATGATTCAGCAATCATATTCATTTGTTGAAGCCTACCTTCTCTGTATAACTCCACCATCATCTTTGGTCTTTCTATTCCACTCTTTGGGGTGTTCGGGCTATGGCCATTCTAACTTTTTCTTGTTGGAAGGAAGCCTACATTTTTGGTGCCACAAAAACGTTCACATCAAGGCACCATCAAGATGCTGCTTTCTTCCCGAAGACTGCCTGATGGTGATCCTCGGCTCTTCTGCCACACGGCAAGGCACGTGGCCATATCTGCTGCTCTTCTCCTTCTCTTCTGGGTTTTGTTGATTTCAGTTCCTTGTCTCCATGGCTCTCTCTCTCTCCCTTCATTTCATTTATAAAGGGCTCCAGTGAAAGGATTAAGACCATTCTGAATGAGTCGGGGTCACACCTCAACTGAACCAGCCTTGCCCAAACATCCTCCTTGCCGTGGGTCCACACCCACTGGAATGGGTCTGATTTAAGAACCTGTCTTTCTGGGACACGTAGCGCTCCAAGCCACCACCCCCTCTAACACCACACCCTTCAGCTTTAACAGTCTTTAGCCACCCTTAACTCATCAGGACAGTTTCAGATCACTGTAAATCTGCTAGTCGTTCTCTTCTGTCTAAAATGTCCCTCTCTCCTTCTTTCCAGAGAACATCTACCCATTGTTTAAGGCTTAAAGAAACACTTTTCTGGCATTCCCAGTTAAAATTAACCACCTCTCTAATGGTATCTCTCTTGACACCATATATACATTTATTGTGACACTGATCATATTTTATTTCATTTATTTGAATACATTTCTGTTAGCTGAATCAGTGGTTTTCAAATTTTAATGTGCATAATACACATAAGAATTACCAGGCTAAGTGCAGGGTTGCCATATGATCCCGCAACCCCATTATAAGTTATATACTTGGTAGAACTGAAAGCAGGGACACGAGTGAACGTTTCTACACTGGTGTTTATGGGGGCATTATTAGTCATGATTTGCAATGGAGGGAGGTGGCCTAAGGGTATATCAGCTGATGAGCAGAAGGGTGGACTGTGTTGTATACATACAATGGAATATTGAGTGGCTGCAAGAAGCAACGAAGTTGTGAGGCATGCAGCTAAGTGAATGAACCTTGAGGACGGTATTTTGAATGAAATACGCCAGAAACGAAAAGACAGATATTATAATGCTCACTAATATGGACTAACTATAATGTGCAAACTCTGATCACTGAATTTGAGCATATGGATTATCAGGGGAAGGCCTGTTGCAAAGGTTTCTAGATTGTAAGCTCTTACAGTAGTCACATTTACTCTTGAGTTGTAATGATTATTTCTAAATTCTGAGATACAGAACTCTTTGTGTGTGACCTGGTCATTCCTTGGAACTTTGGTATCTGTATGACACCAGAGACTCAAGCTAGAGTTCCGCAGCTATGAAAATCAGCATTATCCCAGACAGCAACTATTTAAAAGGCTGAAAAAGAGATCAGATTTCAGTTAGAGATATGAATGAAGCTGATCTGGTTAGGACTAAGGTAAATCAGACTAAAGGGTGATGGATGATATCAACTACATTTTAACCCTTCAACTTTTGTGTGAGACCAAAGGAAGAGGTGTTTATTTGGTGCAAAATTTTTATTTTGTATAGCACACTATCTAATATAAACTAAATGGTCAGTTTATTCAAGCACCATAATTACATGGAACCTTGAATAGGGAGTTAGATCTTGTTAGTGTGATGCCCTGTTATATCCCAGAGTACTCTGGACAGAAAATAATAAAGTATTAGCAAAGTCTCCTAGGGGGGTTAGGGGAAAATGTGGAAATATTAAACTTCCCCACTTGGGGAATTCCTGATATTCTTGCAAGCACTGGGGATAACCAATTTAATAGGCCAAGACCATGATCCTGGGACTTGATCATATGAAACTTGTTCCTGAGGAGGAGAAGGTAAACCTACTTATAATTATGCCTAAGAGTCACCCCAGAGAACCTCTTTTGTTGCTCAGATGTGGCCTCTCTCTATACCAACTCCCCAGGTAAACTCCCTAGAGGGGACATGACTCCCAGGGATGAGTCTGACCCTGGCATTGTGGGATTGAAAAGCCTTCTTGACCAAAAGTGAGGAGAAAAATGAAACAAAATAAAGTTGCAGTGGCTAAGAGATTTCAAATAGAGCTGACAGGCCATTCTGAAGTTATGCTCACGCATTACATAGATATTGCTCTTTAGTTTCTAGTGTATCAGAATAGCTAAAAGGAAAGACATGAAACTGTTGAACTGCAATTCTTGAAGATGATTTAAAAACTACAGAGCTTTTACAGTGTGACCATGTGATTGTGAAAAATTTGTGACTGACACTCCTCTTATCCAGTGTATGGACAGATGAGTAAGAAAATAAAGACAAAAAATAAATAAATAATGGGGGGAATAGGAGGTGTGGGATGTTTTGGGTATTCTTTTTTATTTTGTATTTGTATTTTTTTAAACTTTTTTATTGTATAGTATAACATATATACAAAGCAAAGAAATAAAGAAGCAATAATTTTCAAAGCACTCTTCAACAAGTGTTTACAGGACAGATTCCAGAGTTTGTCATGGGCTATCATATGATCCTCTCATATTTTTCCTTCTAGCTGCTCCAGAATATAGGAGGCTAAAGGGCTTAAATATTTTTTTTTATCATCACAATCGACTTTTTTTCCTTCTTTTTTTTTGGTGAAAAATAACATATACACAAAAAAGCTATA
Organism: Tamandua tetradactyla; assembly: GCF_023851605.1. NCBI lineage: Eukaryota > Metazoa > Chordata > Mammalia > Pilosa > Myrmecophagidae > Tamandua > Tamandua tetradactyla. The sequence goes on along the minus strand of NC_135347.1, from coordinate 51,784,173 downwards.
AATTTCAAAGCACAGCACCACAACTAGTTGTAAACATATTTCAGATTTTGACAGGGGTTACAGTTTCACAATTTTAGGTTTTTTACTTCTAGCTGCTCTAAAATACTGGAGACTAAAAGATATTAATTTAACGATTCAGCTAATTTCACTCAGCATTATGTCCTCAAGGCTCACCCATCTTATCATGTGTCCTTTTGTCTTACTGCTGCATCATATGTTGATCCACTCGTCTGTTGATGGGCATTTGGTTTGTTTACATCTTTTGGAGATTGTGAATAATGTTGCTATGAACATCGGTGTGCAAATGTGTGTTTGTGTCATTGCTTTCAGCTCTGCTGGGTATATACCAAGTAGTGCTATTGCTGGGTCATAGGGAAACTTGATATTTAGTTTCCTTAGGAACCACCAAACTGTTTTCCATAGTGGCTGCACCATCATACATTCCCACCAGCAGTGCATAGGTGTCCCAGTTTCTCCACATCCTCTCCAACATTTAGAGTTCCCTTTTTGTTTGATAGCAGCTATTCTTATAGGTGTAAGGTGGTATCTCACTGTAGTTTTGATCTGCATTTCCCTTAGAGCCATGAAAATGAGCATCTCTTTATGTGCTATTGAGCCATCTGTATTTGCTCTTTGGAGAGATGCCTACTCATATCTTTAGCCCATTTTATAATTGGGTTGTTTGTTCTTTTGTTGTTGAGTTGTGTGGTTTCTATGCATATACAGGAAATCAAACCTTTGTCCAGTATGTGATTTCCAAATATTTTCTCTCATTGAGTTGGTTGCCTCTTCACCTTTTTGACAAAGTCTTTTGAGGCACAGAAGCATTTAATTTTGAGGAGTTCTCATTTATCTATTTTTTCTTTTGCTGCTTGTGCTTTGGGTTTAAAGTTTAGGAAACTACCTCCTACTACTAGGTCTTGAAGATATTTCCCTACATTTTCTTCTAGAAGCTTTATGGTGCTAGTTCTTATATTTAGGTGTTTGATCCACTCTGACTTAATTTTTGTGTAGGGTGTGAGATAGGGGTTCTCTTTCATTCTCTTGGCTATTGATATCCAGTTCTTCCATGCCCAATTATTGAAAAGACTATTTTGTCCCAGTTCAGAGGATTTGGGGGCCTTGTCAAAATTCAGTTAACCATAGGTTTGTGGTCTATTTCTGCACTCTCAATTCAATTCCATTCTGTCTTTGTGCCAGTACCATGCTTTTTTGACCACTGTGGCTTTATAATAGGTTTTAAAGTCAGAGAGTGTTAATCTTCCCACTTTGTTCTTCTTTTTTAGGATGCTTTTAGCTATTCAGGGTCTCTCTCCCTTCCAGATGAATTTGGTAGTTAGCTTTTCCAAATCTTCAAAGTAGGTTGCTGGAATTTGGATTGGCACTGTGTTGAATCTGTAGATCAATTTGGAGAGAATTGACATCTTAACTATATTTAGCCTTCCTATTCATGAGCAGGGAATGTCTTTCCACCTATTTAGATCTCCTTTGATTTCTTTTAGCAATGTTATGTAGTTTTCTATGTACAAGTCCTTTATGTCCTTAGTTAAATTCATTCCTAAGAACTTGATTCTTTTAGTTGCTATTTTGAATGGAATTTTCTCCTTAACTGACTCCTCAGCTAGGTCATTACTTGTGTATAAAAATGTTACTGATTTTTGCACATTAATTTTATATCCCGCCACCTTGCTTAATTTGTTTATTAGCTCAAGTAACTTTGCTGTAGATTTCTCAGGATCTTCCAAGTATAGTATCATATCATCTGCAAATAACAAGAGTTTTACTTCTTCTTTTCCAATTTGGATGCTTTTTATCTCGTTTTCCTGCCTGATTGTTCTAGCTAGAACTTCTAGCACAATGTTGAATAATAGTGGTGACAGTGGACATCCTTGTCTTGTACCTGATCTTAGGGGGAAAGCTTTCAGTCTCTGTCCATTGAGAACAATGCTGGCTATGGATTTTTCATATATTCCCTTTATCATATTGAAGTAGTTACCTTTGATTCCTAACTTTAGGAGTGCTTTATCAGAAAAGGATGCTGAATTTTGTCTAATACTTTTCCAAGATCAATCGAGATGATCATGTGATTTTTCCCTTTTGATTTGTTAATGTGCTGATTACATTAATTGATTTTCTTGTGTTGAACCATCCTTGCATTCCTGGTATAAACCCCACTTGGTCATGGTGTATAATTCTTCTAATGTGCTGTTGAATTTGATTTTGTTGATATTTTATTGAGAATTTTTGCATCTATGTTCATTAGGGAGATTGGCCTGTAGTTTTCCTTTCTTATAACATCTTTACCTAGTTTGAGTATTAAAATGATATTAGCTTCATAAAATGAGTTAGATAGAGTCCCTTTTTCCTCAAGTTTTTAGAAAAACTTGAGCAAGATTTGTGTTGGTTCTTTTTGGAATGTTTGATGAAATTCCCCTGTGAAGCCATCTGGCCCTGGGTTTTTCTTTGTAGGGAGATTTTTGATGACTGATTGAATTTCTTTATTTGTGATTGGTTTGTTGAGATCTTCTATTTCTTTCTGAGTCAGTGTAGCTTGTTTGTGTGTCTACAGGAATTTGCCCATTTCATTTAAGTTGTCTAGTTTGTTGGCATATAGTTGCTCATAATATCCTCTTATGATTTCTTTTATTTCTTCAGGGTCTGTGGTAACGCACCCCTTCTCATTTATGATTTTGTTTATTTGCATCCTCTCTCTTCTTTTCTTTGTAAATCTTGCTAGTGGCCCATTAATTTTATTGATTTTCTCAAAGAACCAACTTTTGGTTTTATTGATTCTATTGTTCTTTTGTTCTCCCATTCATTTGGGAGTTCTTATAAATTGTATTCTTATTTTCATTAATCTCTGGATAGCTACTGATTTCTCTAGCAATTTCTTCTTTGACCCACTGGTTCCTTAAAAGTGTATTATTTAATCTCCATATATTTATGAATGTTCTTGTTCTTTGGTGGTTATTGAGATCCAGCTTCATCCTATTGTGATCAGAGAAAGTGCTTTGAATAATTTCAATATTTTAAAATTTATAAAGACCTGTTTTTTATCCCAGCATATGATCTATCCTGGAGAATGTTCCATGAGCACTAGAGAAGAATGTATAACCTTGTGCTTTGAGGTGCAAAGACCTATATATGTCTATTAGGTCTAATTCATTTATCAAGTTATTTAACTTCTCTATTTCCTTGTTGCTCTTCTTTCCTGTTGTTCTATCTATAGAGGAGAGTAGTGTGTTGAAGTCTCCTACTATTATTGTTGAAACATCTATTACTCCCTTCAATTTTGCCAATGTCTTTCTCATGTACTTTGGAGCTCCTTGATTGGGAGCATAAACATTTATGATTGTTCTATCTTCTTGGTGAATTGACCCTTTAATTAGTATATAGTGTCCTTCTTTGTCTCTTATGATGTCTTTACATTTAAAGTCTATTTTGTCTGATGTTAGTATAACTATTCCTGCTTTCTTTTGGTTACAAGTTGCATGGAAAATCTTTTTCCATCCTTCACTTTCAATCTATTTGTATCCTTATGTCTAAGGTGAGTCTCTTGCAAGCAGAATATAGCTGGATTGTGCTTCTTAATCCAGTCTTCCAATCTGTATCTTTTAATTGGTAAGTTTAGTCCATTAACATTCAAAGTTATTACTGAAAATGTTTCTTGATTCTACCATCTTATCTTTTTAATTTTATTATTTGTCAGATCTATATATTCTTTTCCCTCTTTCTCTTTGTATTCTTTAATTACCTTTAGTGATACTCTTCAATTCTGTACCCTCTTCCAGAGCTCCCTCTCCTTTCTTTTTTCAGCTGGCAGAACTCCTTTTAGTATTTTCTTGTAAGGCTGGTCTCTTGTTGACAAATTCTTTCAGGACTTCTTTGCCTGTGAAAACTTTAATTTCTTCCCCAATTTTGAAGGACAATTTGACTGGGTACAGAATTCTTGGCTGGAAGCCTTTCTCTTTCAGAATCTTGAATATACCATACCACTGCCCTCTCGCCTCCAGGGTGCTAGTTGAGTAGTCTGAAGTCAGTCTTATTTGATTTCCCTGGTATATAGTAGGCTGTTTTTCTCTTGCCACTTTCAGGATTTTCTGCTTCTCTTCAACATTTGACAGACTGATTAGTATGTGCCTTGGGTAAGGCCTATTTGGATTTATTCTATTTGGAGTTCTTTGGGCTTCTTTGACTTGTATATTTATGTCCTTTATGAGGGTTGGGAAGTTTTCCCCCATTATATCCTCAACTACTCTTCCTAGGCCTTTACTCCTCTCTTCTCCTTCTGGGACACCAATGACTTTTATATTTGAGTACTTTGTTTTGTCTGTCATTTCCCTGAGTTCCCATTCAATTTTTTCCATCTTTTTTGCCATTTGCTATTTTGAATCTTTGAAGTAAATTATCCTGTCCTCTATATCGCTTATTCTTTCTTCTGTCTCTTCAAATCTCATGTTGTGTGCCTCTAGTATGCTTTTTATTTGGTCAGCAGTTGTCTTTAATCTCTGTGATATCCACTATTTTTCTATTTATTCTTTCAAATTCCTCTTTATGCTCTTCTGCTGTCTTCTTGATCTCCTTTATGCCATTTGCTGTCCCACTTATTCTATTAAGTAGAGTTGTATGAACATCTTTGATTAGTTGTTCCAACGTCTGTGTCTCCTCTGCTGTTTTAATTTGGTCAGTAGGCAGGGCTGTTCCTGTCTGCATTGTGATATGCTTAGTGATCTTCTGCTGTCTTCCTCTCATGTAGATATCCTGATTGATTTACTTTGGGAGTTGATTTCTTTCAGTAGTCTAAGGCCTTGTGTTTGCGGGATGGTTGTACAGCAGGGAGCAGGGGATGGGGTGGAGCGCTCAGTACAGTGATTTGTCTCAGGGCAGGGATGGGTGCAGGTTGGGGATGTTACACTGGTGCCTGTGAACGTGGGTGCCCAGTGACCAGGGAGGATGTAGCTGTGTGGGTGCAGTGGTCTGGCGGCTGTAACCCTGGTGTGTACTGGTCTAAGGCCTGGGGCCCTTTGTGCGCGTGTGCAGAGCTGTGGCAGCAGGTCAGCATTAGGCCTTTGTGGATTGGCGGCAGCTGTGACCCAGCTGCACAGGTCGGCACTTTCTCAGAGCTGGGAAGTGAAGCTGAGGGCTGTGCACATGCGTGGGCCTGGGAGTGCCTTAAATGGATGTGCTAAGCTCAGGGACAGTGGGGTGAGGCTGTGCAGCACTATGGGGGGGGGGGGTTAGTCCAGGTGTGGAGGTTAGTGCCCGCAACCTTTATGCTCTGGCAACAGCCTGCAGGGAACAGGGAGGGGGAGGTAGTCCTCAGGAGGTGTGCAGGAGAGGTGGGTTGGGTGCACTTGAGGTGGGGGTGGGGGAGCAGATACGTGCACTGGGGGCTGGTGGGGTGTGGGAGCCTGGATCGCCGGGAATGAGAGCAGGTGATGGGGTTCAGGTGCGTGGGGTGTGGGGTGAGTCACGGGGCTGCGCCCGTGAGGGTAGCGCACCCATGGAATGCGGCCTGGCTTGCTTCCCAGTCCCACATTCTCGTGTGCACTCCTGCGGGCTCCGCGCCTCCGCGCCAGGCTCCAGCTTTCTGCCTCTCAGTTCCTGGGCCTCTGCAACCAGGGCTGCCGCGTGTGGTGCAGAAGGCTCTCCCAGGTCAGCCGCACTCCCGAATCGTTGCCTCACTTGCCCTCCTGTCCCTTTTCTAACTTTTCTGTGGACTAGGGCTAAGCTCTAGCTAGTCTATTCGGCCATCTTCCTGCAAGTCTGCCTATTTGTATTTTTTTTAGGAGTAAATGAAAATTCAAAAATTAATTGTGGTGATGAATGCACAATTATATGATGATACCGAGAACCACTGATGGCATACTTTGGATGATTATGTGGTATGTGAATATATCTCAATAAAATTGCATTAAAAAAGGCAAAAGGAAAAATAAAAAGGATTATCAGGGAGTGTCTTTAAAATGTAGAATTCTGGACCATACCCTCAGAAATTCTGCTTCCATAGCCCAGGCATGGATCCCAGGAATCTGCATTTTTAACAAGCATCAGATAAATCCAGAAGCACTTGAGGAAACACTCTGCTAGTCTTAAAATTCCTGAAGAGCACCTGGCCCAGTGCTCCGATTTCAGAAGGTGCTTAATAAATGTGCCTCAATTAAGGTTTCAGAAATGCTAAGGTAGACTATGCAACATGCTATCCAGTACCACCTAGTGACTGCCTGCCTAAATAGCAGGAACTGTTCTAAAGAAGAAGAAGGAGAGATACAATGACTCAAATGTTGACTTCAGAAATCTAGGCACAGACATGACAGCACTGAAATTCTCAGCAAGGCTTAGCAGCATTCTGAGATATGAATTCCCCACACTGAAACCACAGTGTTCAGTGTGTACACCTTTTATCGGCGACATCATTTGCTCACCCAAACCAGTGAGATGGACACTGTCTCTAGCAGAGTCTCTATTTTGCCTTCCATTTCTCTAGTGTAGCTGCAACATCCCCCTTCCTATGCTAGTCTGATGCCAGCTGTGTTTTTATAATGCTATTAGTAGAGAAAGGCCAAATGACAGACAAATTTGGTAAACATCCACACACCTCAGGATTCCTTGCCTTTCAAGCATTCCCCAGCAATTTCAAGAGATTTAAGCATATGATAATCTGAGATGTGGGAGGGATTGCTGAGATTATTAAATTCAACACTTTTCACTTTAGAGAATGAAAAATTGTGGTTCAGAGAAAATGAGTTGCTTTTCCTGTAAGATGGTGTCAGAGCCAGAACTTGAGCTCAGATCTGATTATTTACCTACTGGTCACCTCACAGGGTGGCTCCTATTGATTTCCTACTGAATACCCATTTTCTCCTTTTCCCCTGCTAACATAAGTCTAACCTTTAGGGGGACAGCAATGCGCCCAGCTGAAACGCTCAGTGTATCAGCCTCTTTAGCGGTAGGAGTGGCCAAGTGTCCCTGACTTTGCCAGTAAGATGCACATGGAATTTCCTGGGTGGAGGTTCTGGGAAAGCTCTTTAAACAGGGACAGTCTTACTTGGCACTGTTGTTTTTATTTTTCTTTTCACACTTTTCTCTGCACTCTGCTACCCTCTTTCTGCCTGAAATACAGATGCAATACCTAGAGGTGAGACAGCTACTTTGTGATTCTGTGGGGGGAAATTCCACCTAAGGAAGGGAGAAGCCCAGTTCCTTGAGCAGCTGCCCTACTCCTTGACTGTGTACCCCTGAATTCCCTGTAAAATGAGGATAAGGACTTTTGGTTAAGGGCCTATGGTCCATTTCTGATACAAACAGCTCAGGGCATTTGCTACAAGTCACTACTTCATTATCAAGTGGCAAACATAATACTGTGGGTCTTGAAGGAAAACAAAATTGTCTCTCTACTGGGACAAGTCAACCTCTCCAGGTGTGGAGATGTTTTCAGAGGGGTTCAAGGACATTGTGCTGGTTTGAAAGGATGTATGTCCCCTAGAAAAGACATGTTTTAATCTAAATCCCATTTCGTAAAGGCAGAATAATCCCTATTCCATACTGTATGTTTGAATCTCTAGTTAGATCATCTCCCTGGAGATGTGATTTAATCAAGAGTGGTTGCTAAACTGGATTAGGTGATGACATGTCTGCACCCATTTGGGTGGGTCTTGATAAGTTTCTGGAGTCCTATAAAAGAGGAAACATTTTGGAGAATGAAAGTGATTCAGAAAGAGCAGAGCAGAATGACATACCCATGAGAAGCAGAGTCCACCAGCCAGCGACCTTTGGAGATGAAGAAGGAAAATGTCTCCTGGGGAGCTTCATGAAACAGGAAGCCAGGAGAAGACGCTAGCAGATGATGCCATGTTCGCCATGTGCCCTTCCAGATGAGAGAGAAACTTGGACTGTGTTTGCCATGTGCCTTCTCCCTTGAGAGAGAAACCCTGAACTTCATCAGCCTACTTGAATTAGGGTATCTTTCCCTGGATGTCTTGGATTGGACATTTCTATAGACTTGCTTTAACTGGGACATTTTCTCAGGCTTAGAACTGTAAACTAGCAATCCTTAAATTCCCCTTTTTAAAAGCCATTCTGTTTCTGGTATATTGCATTCCAGCAGCAAGCAAATTAGAACAGACATCTCTGAGCCTGAGAAAGGCCTATTCGAAAGCAGGCAAATCTCTACCTTCCTGAAGGACCATTTTTGCCAAGGGCAGAGGCCAGAGCTGGCTGGTTCCACCTGCTTCTCCCCAGCCATTGACTCGCAGGAGTATCAGTTTGAGAGATCCTAACACTCCCTCCCTCCACTCCCACTCTCTTGGGGGTAAAATATGCCAAACTCATTTATATTCCTGCAAGTAGGTGAGAATAACATTCTAGGCCATCACCATTCAATAATGGAAGCTTTGTGCACAGTAGTGACAGGTGAGAGGAATGATTTCATTTTTCACTTTGACAATTGGGTGAAGCAGATTCCTGGCAGTTCTGCAAAGGTTTTATGCCCACATAGTTACCCAAGGGATCTGCTTAGCAACCAAGAGATGCTGTAAGGAGAGGAAAAGCAAACTCTCCTCTTAGCGGCATCTGGTAGCCGAGATGCTGGAGTCTAATGAGGAGAGAGAGGGGCAGCCAGGGGCTGTCGCTTGCCCTGTCCCCTCACTGCCCCCCCTTGGTCCCACTCCGAGCTCCCGGTGCTGTCAGCATCATTCCCTAGGAGGCTTGGGTGTGCTTTACTAGATTTCTTGTTTAACTCATTTTTTTTCTTATTATAAAATTCAACATCTTTGCTGGAGGCTTTGAGGGAGTCCAATAAATAGCACCCCTCTTCAATGCCTGGATTTGAACTGAGAAATAAGATGCACACAGACACAAAAATTGGTAAGTCGAATATGACCTGTGCACCAATAGAGCTGATACTGAGGAATGTGACATATCTAATATCTTCCTAATATTGAAACCCACTTCTAGAATTGCACTTGCCCCCACCTGCAAATGGCAGTCCTTCCAGCTCTCCTCTCCTGCCGGGCAGTGCCCTTACCTGTCCTCTCACCATAACCTGGGCTGACCCCGAGGACATAGTGGCAGGTCGATTCCTCACAGGAAGGGGGCATCAGGAGCAGGGAATCCCAGGGCCTCTTCTAAACCCACCCATCTGCTAACTGCGAAGTAGGAGTCCCGGGGAGGAGTGATTTGGGGGCAGAGAGAGACAGCCCTGTTCCGTGACTTCACATGCAGGAAACTTTCACCAGATAGAGCCACCTTCCCCCAACCCAGTTATGTTTTCCATTAAAGATTTAGAAAATACAAAGATTATATAAAAATATATTGAGATAATGACTGAAAAATATAAGGAGTAAAATAAAAACCAGTAATAATCCTAGAGGCATACCATGTTTTTTTCTATTCTAAGGCTCTTATGTCTCACCTTCTAATGTTTCTTAAATTGGGATATGTCTTACAATTGGTTTATATTTAATTTGTGCTGTTATTATTTCCTCTTAAAAGGTTTTGTTAAGCCTCTGATGCCTCTTTCAGTTGTTGGTACCTTAGAAATGAAGACATATGGTAAATTTCAATTGTTTTTAAAAGATAAGGATTATACTAGAGCATCTTCCTGTGTCAAAAAAAGAGTTGCAAAAACATTATATCTAGTGACTGCAAAATATTCCATCGTCTACTAGAATGTATTTAACTAATCTCTATCCTTGGGCATTTAAGTTGTTTCCTTTTTGCCACCCTTTAGTATTATAGCTAATGCTGCAATAAACTTCTGTGTCCCTAAATCTTTGCTCCAAATACAATTTTTTCCTTTAAGAAATTGTCCTCAAATGTTGCATATTAGCTTGTTTAAAGCTCTTGCTTCATACTACCAAATCGTCCTCCAGAAAAGTTATCCAATTTATCTCCCCTCAGCATATATTCTCCAGCAGTGAATATTATTGGGCACCATTACAAGGATAATTTTCTTTTTTCTGGATTCCAATTTTGTCAGTCCTTAACTTCTATCCTGCTAATCAATGTCAACCATCCATCCTTCCCTCCCTCCCAGCAAAGTCCAGCCCCTCCTCAGAGAAAGGGAAGGAGCCCAGAGGACAAGGACAAGCAATGTGTGTTCATTATTGATGCACATTTTCCCACCAAACCCAACTGAGTGCTCGGACAGGTTAGGCTAACTGGTGTGGAGACCTCAGCCCAGGCGAGCGGCAACCCGAAGTGGGCTGTGGTGACAGCCGGCAAGGAAGCGTCACCGCCCCCTTCCCTAGCGTCCATGCCCGCAGCTACCCAGTGACAAGAAGGCCCTAGGGGAAAAGTGCGGCCGCGATGCAGGGAGGCGGTGGAGTTATCTCGGTGCCTAGAGACGGGCCGGTTTAGATTCCTCCCTGCCCACCCTCCTCTGCTTTCTCTGCCCCACAGAGATCCTGTTTGGGTTGGGAGGAAACTTCAGCTTCTTCCAGAGGCCAAGAAGAGCCACTTCTGAGGGTGCCATGCTGCATCTTGGTCCCCATCTAGCAGCCTGGTACCAGCAGGGGGGAAGCTCTAGGCCTGGGCTGATTCCATGCAGCACACTGTATCGAGTATGTCCTACTAAGGCTGGTATTTCGTGCTGCAGAAATACAAGGTTTTAATTCTGCCTAGTGCTTTTTAAGAAACATTTGTAAATTGTGAAACATAATATATATGCATAAAAAGTGATATGTTGCAAAGTGCAGTTTAACAAGTAGTTATAGAGAAAATTTCCAGGTTTGGGATGGGTTACAGTTCAACAGTTTCAGGTATTTCTTTCTAGCTGTTCTAATATACTAGAGACTAAAAAGAAATATCAAATAATGATTCCATAGTCTTACTCATTTGTTAAATCCTATCTTCTTGGTTGTAACTCCTCCTTCTTCTTTGATTCTTCTCCCAATTTTTAGGGGTATTTGGGATATGCCCATTCTAACTTTTTCATGTTGGAAAGGGGTGTCAGCATTATGGGGTGAGGGATGCAACTGGATGCTTTTGGAGAGACTGGGACCCCTGGGTTTCAGAGCTATTCCGGCATAGAAACAATCTGGACGTTTTAAAATTTTTTCTGAAAAATAAACTTAGTGAGTGAAACTTTCCTAGAGTCTCAGAGAGGGCCCTGGGTATTCTTTAGGGTTTATAGGAATACTGTTGGTGGGACTTGGCATACCATGGCCATCAGCCACATCTAGCTGAAGCTTGTACACGAGTAGCCTCTATAACAGCCTCTCAACTCTATTTGAAATCTCTTAGCCTTTGATAGCTTATTTTGTAACATTTCATTTCCTCCTTTTGGTCAGGAAGGCATTGTTGATCCCACAATGACAGGGCCAGGCTCATCCCTGGACGTCATGTCCCATATTGGTGGGGAGGGCAATGATTCTCCTTGCACTTAGAGAGAGAGGCAGGCCGCATCTGAGCAACAAAAGAAGTTTCCTGGAAGTAATTCTAAGGCGTAATTATAGATAGGTTTAGCTTCCCTATTACAAAAAGGAGTTCATAAGAGCAATCCTCAAGATCAAGGGCTTGGCCTCCTGACTTGGGAGTCCCCAATGACTGAGATAGCATTAGGGGTTTTCCCCAGTGGTAAAGCTTAATATTTCCATACCTTTCCTCCTGCCCCTCAAGGGACTTTGCCAATAATTTGTAATGATCTGTTCAGCATACTCTGGGATGTATCCAAGTATTGCCTTAAGCTATACAGAACTACAAGCTCTTATTCCCATTTTGGACTCCATGTGTTTGGGTTGTTTAAATGAGCCATCCAGACTGGGTGAGTTAGATTACGCGCTACAGAAAATTTAGGTTTTGGACAATGTAAACCTCTCTTCCTTTGGTCTTATACACAGTAGATGAAGTTCTAAAATACTGACGATGTCATCCTTACTCCTGTATTCTGATTCACCTTAGCCCCGACCCAGTGGCTTCATTCTTATCTCTAATTGAAGCCTGATCTCCTCCTCAGTTTCATTAACAGTTGTTGTATGCAACAATGCTGACTTTCAGAACCACAGAGCTCCAACTCTGAGTCTTAGGTACCCAAAGTTTCAGGGAGATATGAGGCAATACATATAGAGCACAGCATCTTAAAATCTAGAAATAACATGTGCTGCTTTGCTAATACTTTTTGATTATCAGTCCAATATACCCTGGAATGTATCTGGGTATTAAGTTGTACAGAACTGCAAGACCTTGTTCCCAATTCTAGGCTCCATGTGCTTAGGTTTTTAAATGAACTGGCCATTTGAAAACCAAATCATGGAATACAAAAAAATACGTAAGAAGGAGGGAAAGCTCATGACAAAGATCTAAATCCAACAATAAACGAAAACTAAAAAGTTAAGATGGGCTTAAAAGCAAACATTTTAAACAAGAAAAGACATTTTAAAATAAGCTTAAGTATAAGAAATGGTGTTTAAAATTTCAAGATTAATAAAGAGAGAAGAAAAGAACTAAAATAAATTAGGTTAAAAATGAGAGAAATAAAAGACTTCAAATTTAAATAATAAAATTTTGTATACAGAAAGCTTGGAGAAAAGTTACAATTCCAATAAAGGAATTTCAACTGCTTTAAAAAGAGAGGATACAACCAGATGAGAATCTAAAAATAAGAAAAATAGCTGATGTCCCATAAGAGATTCCCAATGTAGAAAATGAAGCTATGCAGGATTAAAATGAAAAATGAGATGAAGAGCAAAAACATGTTAGTAATGAAGCTAACAAAAATATTAAGAACTGGAGAGGGAACAGAAATTTAACTTGTAACTACAAGTTAAAGGGAACAAATACAGAAGAAATGAAAGTGAAGAGTTTCACTCTCATTCACACTCACACTCTAAATATACTCTAAATATATAGAGAGGAACGAAACACAAAGGGGTGAGGAGGAAACAGAGCAGGCAATAAATTCTAGTAGAAAGTTCCAGAGGCCAGGCCTGTTCCTCCTTGGGGCTGGCCTTCAGTTTGAGTTGTGCCATTTATTTTTTGTGGGTAAAGAGCCAAGCAGCAGAACTGTCAGCTCTTGGCGTTCTGTCCTATAGACATTCTCCCTGTCTTAGAGGGAGCCCTCTGAGGCTCATGGCTTGGTCTGACCCTGACAGTAATTCTCCCTGCTCCTAATTCAACACACCTTCATGGCAGGCCCTAAACAAAAGGAATTTTCAGAGCTCTGCAGAATCAGGGGAAACAGCCCTGGTTTCTGCTGCAGCCCCTTCTCCCTTTCTTATATTCACAGGAAAATGAGAAGACATGGGATTGGGAGAAGAGAAAATCAAACATGGATTGAGGGTAAAACGTCTAGAACTGTGAACTCTTCACTAACACCTCCTTTTTATGTCTTCTGCATCAGAGCCTAAATACCAGTGGCAGGAAGTTCAGCTTCTGAGAGTTGCTAAAACTACCCCATATGTAATCATATATTCTTACTGTATTGGCTCAAAATTGTGCAGAATAAAGCATAACCTAAAGAGAAACCAAAAATAGTTACAAGGTTTCCTTTGCCAAATTTCCTTGAAAAATGTAAATGCGTGAACATTTAAAATTAGGAAATCAGTTACCAGTATTTGTTGAGTACATTGGGTTTGGAGCCCTGTGAGCTTCTCTGGGAGCAATGAGGACAGACTTCCTGGCCTTGGGGATACATAGCAGAGAGGCACAAAGCACAGGACTGGCAATTTTTTTTTTTATTATTACCATGACTTACTTTTCATCAGTCTGATAGTCAAACAACATATTTTGGGGATTCTCATTCTGCCAGGGTCTCTCCTTTGCCCACTACAAAGATACCTCAGTCTCCACCCCTCAACCCCCAGAAGATATTTTCAAAGCAAGCAGATGTTTTACGAAAGCCTTGTGCCTTGTTTCTATATCCTTAATTTGCTTTCTTCTCCGTCAGTGATGCTGCAGGTCTCACTATACAGCCTGAGCAACAGCAGGCAGGAACTGCTGGTAAGCGCTAGACTTGAATTTTAAAATTGATTTCAGATTATCCGAATTATCTGTATCTGTTTAGTACCATGTAGCCCCATTTCTCCAAGCCCCACTGGCCTCTTGGTGAGAGAGAAATCCTTTTAACTATGACAACCCACGTTTCATTGATACCCCCACACCCGCCACTCCAACAAATGTGGGACATGGAGTCTCAAACTCAACTCCAAGTCTCCTCCAGTTTTCTGGGAGCGGCGCAAACACCACCTTATGTTAAGTTCTTATGTTCTTCCCTGTTCTGCTCTTTTATGTCTACTGCTAGCGCATCCACTGGAGGGGCTGTGGGTCACCATGCTGCCAGGTCCCGTGGTCTGTGGCAGGACAGCTGGCCATGGGGAAGTAGTTCACACCCCCCACGCCTTGCCCCCCTGAACCCTCTTTGTGAAGAAGTAGGCAAAGGAATGGCCACTGTCTATGACTCACTCCCAGATGGCAGCCCCTGGCCATGCCGCGCACCTCTGCTAGTGCCCACAGCAAAGCCTGGAGCTGCAGAGTAGTAGTTGTCCCCAGGAGTCCTTACCTGCCCAGGGCTCAGGCTTGTGGCCCACCAGAAGTAGGGAGAACGCTCCCTTCCCACACTGGAATGGGCGTCGTTACCTGCACACAGAAGCAGCACTGCCTAAGCCCTTTCCTGAGCTTCTTCCTGGAACCTCCTTCTCCATCAGGCTGGACCCACAACCATGGAGACCAGGAAGACGGTATGACCCAGACACCGTGCTCCCTGCCGAGGATGCGAGCCCTCTCCCCACGCTTTTCATGAAAAAAGACCTTCCTGCAATCATCTTCTAGTAGGCCCTCCCCCCACTCGATCCGACATGATCCCAAATGCTGATCCCAACTCAGCCTCATCCCAGGTCCCTGCTCCAAGCAGAAAATTAGCTCTGACACCATCAACAAGGCGCTTGTCCCCTCTGGGTCCAGTCTCTTCATCTGTAAAGTGTGACATGCCCTTTGCACGCCAGTCATGCATGTCAAAAAGAGCTCATTGAAGACTAAGACTTTTAAAAAGTGTCAAGCTCTATAAAATACTGAGCTGGAAAAGGAAGTGGGAGCTGATTGCTTCGTTTTCTTTCAGCATAGAGTGGCAAGCTTGTGGGAAGGTTGGCTTCCTTCTCCCTAATTCAGCCTGGATGGCTTAGTTCAGTCTTTCTTTAACAACTGATTAAATTTTAAAGATTAAACTTGACATGAATTTTTTCTAGACTTTAGTAGTATCTTGCCAAGAGATTTTTAAATGTCATAGATATTGGAAATAGGGGCATGGCGGTGGGTTGGACAGGTAGGCAGGCATTAGGGGAAAAAGAAAGAAAACAGAGGGTATCTGTCGTAAAATAAATAACAGTGTATTGAACCTATGTAGAATATACTAGAGAAGTGAAAGTAAATTAGTTCACTAATGTGTGAAGCAAAGTTGCAGCAACACCCGGCTGTGAGGTTGGCAACTACAAGAACCAGTGCCATCGTGTCCTCAGTGCCTGAAGCCACAGCATGTTATCTCCAGTGGATCACGGCACTCTTTCCAGCTGGGCTGAGAAATGAGCTCACGTTCCTCTCAGCAAAATGCTTAAAGGTTTGGATTGGAGTTGGCATCCTGAGTGAATCTCATTTTCTATGCGAGATTTACAGATGTGATGGATGTCGATGGACCAGGAGATCCGACCTTCTGTGGCAGCAGCAGTAGCTGGGAGTTGCAGCTTGGATAGAAAAGCAGCTATGGGACTGACCATCAGCTGGAGGAAACTGCCTCCTGAGATGTCCAGGCAGTTGTTGGTGCTCATGGGAGGACCACGTACCAAGGGAAACCGAGTGGGAGAGGGGGCCAAGCCCTGCTGCTGGAGGGTCCCAGGGGCGCTTCCATCCCCTGCAGCCCTCCCCACCTCGCAGATGCACACACAGCACACGCTTACACACACACACACACACTCACACCATCTCCTCAACTGCACCACATATTTAAATATTTGGCTATTTAAATGTAGATTAATTATAATGAAGCTTTTTTTTTAATTCAGTTTCTTTGGTCGCACATTTCTAGGGTTCAATAGTGGCATGTGGCTAACAGCTACTGTTCTGAATAGCACAGCTACTCAACGTTTCCATCATCACAGAAAGTACCATTGGAAAATCCCAAGGTGTATCCCCCTTATAATACTGTTTAATTGCCTGGCACCACGGGCTGCCTTCTTCCCCCGTGGGAGTTAGTACACAGACACATTGATAGAAAAATTCACTTCTTGTCTCCTTTCCTCACCTTCACCCATGCAGACAGGAAATCAGGCTGGGGGAATGAAAGAAAGAAAACACACAATTTCAATAATTGAAATTATTTTTCTTTGACATGAAAGTTACAGGAAGAACAGATGGCTTTTTTTTTTTCCAAATGAAAATCTGGGATAAAAGAGAAGGAAAGAGCCGAAAAACAAGCCTCCAGGCTGCTGTTGATTTTTCCTGACCACCCCAGCCAACTCAACAGGCTACTTGTTTCTGTTAAATACACCAAAATTCTTCAGTTGAAGATGTCAGTTGCAGGGAGAACTCTTACTTTTACATGCCGTTGAAAAAGAAAGAGGCTTGCTTTTACCGAAGCGTCTTATGATTCAGCCATCTCCATCCTGCCCGCCTGTCAGTTGTTTTGTAGATGAGGAAGAACAGATAGCTTTGACCCTGGAGTTGCTCCGTGGGATTTTCTACAGATGGTTCTCGATAATAAGGTGTTTGCTCATTAGTTTCCAGGTT
This sequence comes from Tamandua tetradactyla, assembly GCF_023851605.1. Classification (NCBI taxonomy): domain Eukaryota; kingdom Metazoa; phylum Chordata; class Mammalia; order Pilosa; family Myrmecophagidae; genus Tamandua; species Tamandua tetradactyla. Next base: position 51,767,460 of record NC_135347.1, on the reverse strand, counting down.
CTTCTATTTCAAAATAACAGTGCAGCCACATTGACCCATGGGGAGAAAACAGATTAGGCAGAAAATAGCATCTCTTTAGATTTCTTACTCTAATGCACTTAGATTCAATCTCCCTGTGAAATTGCCCCACCAAGATGCTGGCACTAACAAAGCAGGGCAGGCCACAGAGGTCAGGCAGATACCTTAGTTCTGGGCAGGCACACGCTCAAGGCCAGGAAAGTCAGCTGAGGCCGAGGACAAGCAAGGGCCACCGGTTTAGAGTGAAAGGCCAAGATCCAGAGCCCAGGAAGTCAGCTGGAGGGTGAGCCCAGGCCTTTCCTGCAGGCTGGGCGGGTGGCTCAGAGCTGGGCAGGCCGTTTTCCCACCAGGCCGGTATGGGTGGCCTCAAGCCCATGGGTTGCCTGGAAGTGTGTCCTGCCCCTGACTGAGGCAGAGAAAGATAAAGAATCCTACTGTATTAGAGCCAAAAGGAGTTTCAGATTGTCTCCCAGGGTCCCAAGATTTGCCTGAAGATAAGAAATACCTTGCATGCTTGCTAAGCACAGAAACCTGGGGCCCAAACCATATCTCACCCGGTGAAGCCTGTTCGCTTAGATTTTTAATAAACACCTCATGTGACTTGGATCTCAGGAAAACCTAGGAAATGCACATCTAGTGCTTTCAAACTGGGCTCACAGAGCCCTGAGGTCTCTCCATGCTTCTTTAGGACTCCTGAAGGGAACAGCTGAGATTGGAAGGAGAGGGACCAGGGCTATGGAAATCCAGGCCCTCCACCCCTGCTGCAACCTCATAATGGTCAATAATAATAGCAAACACTTATCAAAACCTTGTGTGTTGAGTGTTGTGCATGGAACTTGCCCAAGATCCCAGGACTAGTAAGTGGCAGAGCTGGAGATTGAACTGTTAAATTCCTTACCATTATGTTACACTAGCCTTGGAGAAGCTCCACATTTGTATTTGTTTTGTATATTATTGGGCTCCTTGATGTATCTAGTTTACAAAATGAGTTCCATTGCTAATAGTTTTACTATTACACGTATGTAGTGTGATCCCTACCTTTTATGCAAGAGGAATTTGAAGTCCTAGAGAGGTGAAGACCTGTGGTCATCAGGGCACAAAATTTGGTGGTCTGGACTGGACAGTGACTTCTCCAAGAGAGGCTGGTTCTGAACTCAGATCATCTCTGAGCAAGCAGGGGGTCTTGGGTCGGCATGGTCTTGACATTTACACCTGCCAGACTGGAGGCTGCCACCTGATTTTCTAAGGCTGGAAGCCACCATCAACTGAGAGAGAGTTATGGCCTCTGCCAAGGGTTTGGTGTGGTACTAGGGCCCTTTAGCCAAAGGAGAAAACAAACGTCACAGTTCACTGTGAGTAAATTTCTCATCTTGTCACATGGGCCCATAACTCCTTTGTCAGCCTACCACAAATCTCTACGACTGCAAATGAATCAGATTCTTTTTCATCCCTGCTCTAATTAATATCTCTGTGGCTTGGGGCTTCCAGAAAGGGTAAAATATTTTCTTCCAGAGGTGGCTGTATTTCAGGTGACAGTGACTTATTTCTTCTTCCTTGGGACTAGTCCATCAATCACTGGGAGATGTTTTGCAACTGACAGGTAAATGCATTTCTCAGAGCAGTGGCCTCCATCCTACTCGCACAAGCCAAGGCCAGGCAATCAGGAAAGGACTTGAGGAGGAGCCAGTCCCTTCCTTCCAAAACCAAACATCTGGGAAATGAATGTACTCGTTCTTCACTCCAACAAGGGAATGGACACATTGAGAGTGGCCTCTGAGTCCTGTTTCTGGAAATTTGGGTTTTGGTCAGCCTAACATCTCTCTAAGGGAAAGAAGAAAGTCTTACAAACTACATACTCATTGCTTGTGGAATCCAGCAGATATTCCAAAATGATTTATTTGATTGAGTATCCAAGACTCACTGTTTATTCCAGGGCAACTGTCAAGAAATATCCTTCCAGGCTGAGAAATCAATTTTCCTCACTTGGCTGAAATGGTTTGTGCTGGTTTGAAAGGATGTATGTACCCTAGAAAAGCCATAATCCCATTATGTAAAGGCAACTATTTCTTCTAATCCCTATTCAGTACTGTATGTTTGAAACTGTAATTAGATCATCTCCCTGGAGATGCGACTTAGGGAGTCACATCTTGATGTGATCTTGATGTGATCTTGAGTGACCAAGAGTGGTTGTTAAACTGGATTAGGTAGAGACATGTCTCCACCTATTTGGATGGGTCTTGATTAGGTTATTGGAATCCTATAAAAAGAGGAAACATTTTGGAGAAACTAGGCAATTCAGAGAAAGCAGAACGACATAGCCATGAGAAGCACAGTCCACCAGGCCTCAAACTTTGGAAATGAAGAAGGAAAACATCTCCCGGGGAGCTTCGTGAAGGGAAGCCAGGACAGAAAGCTAGCAGATGATGCCATGTTCACCACATGCCTTTCCAGATGAGAGAGAAACCCTGACCCTGTTCGCCATGTGCCTTCTCACTTGAGAGAGACCCTGAACTTTATCGGCCTTCTTGAACCAAGGTATCTTTCCCTGGATACCTTTCATTGGACATTTCTATAGACTTGCTTTAAATGGTACATTATCTCGGCCTTAGAACTGTAAACTAGCAACTTATTAAAGTCCTCTTTTAAAAAGCCATTCCGTTCCTGGTATATTGCATTCTGGCAGCTAGCAAACTAGAATAAGCTTTACATAATGAATGTTTGAGAGAGGTCTTCATTCTGTAGGAAAATTCTGGAATAATGTGTACCTAGGCATGTATTCCCCATTGGAGGGCTTACATTAAACCAGGATCTTGGGGGATCTTGACTCCTTCTATATCCTCCTTGTCATGTCAGGTTTCTAAAGAAGGCTGTGCCACCAGGTAGCCTTCAGGCATCTCTTCTCATTGCACCACAGATGGGCTGCAGAGAACTTCTGCTTGCATTTTTCTGATTCATTACATTCATGATATATCTCAACAGAAAATCTCAAGCCCAGGCAAAATAGACCAAGGACTCTGCCTTTTGTGGCACAAGCACAACTGTAATGCCAACCATCTGTAAGAAAGTGAGGGAGGATGCTCGGTAGATGAAACAAGGGCAGTAAGAACAAGATGTATTTGGAGGGGAGCAGTACACATGCAGAGAGGCTGCATGGGGTGGAGGTTAAGAGCCAGGGCCACAATGCGGAGGCTTCAGACAGACCTGGGTTTGAATCCCGGATCGGTCACTTACCAGCTGTTTCTCCACATGCAATTTCCTTTCTCTAAACTTTGGTGGCTTCTCCTGAAAATAGAACCTACTTCATGGAGTTGTTAGAATTGAGTGAGGCCATGGAGATATAACATTCAGCACTCTACCTGCCCTACATAGTACGTGCTCAATAAATGTCAGCTCTTATGATCTACCCCTTCTTAGACTCCAACTAGGATGATGTCACCTGACCGGTGCAGTTCCATTCAGCCTTGACCGCGATGTCTGACCCGCTGGACCACCCTATTTTCCAAGGCAGCTGGCAAGTGGAGAGGACTACTTTAACCTACTATAAGATGTTGATTCCAACTTCCTGAGAGCAGGAGGATTGGAAGGCACGTGACTTACTCCAGCTGAAGTCCTCCTTCGTCTCCTGCCCACTTCATCCTGCCATTTCAGGAGGCATTTCCTCCAACAGGGAATACATGTCAAGGTACACATTATTCCAGAATTTTCCTACAGGATGAAGACCTCTCTCAAACATTCATTATGTAAAGCCTATTCTAGTTTGCTAGCTGCCAGACAATTACATTCAGATCTGCATTTTACAGAAGAGCTGCCTTGCAAGGGCATCTCCTCCCTGCTTCTTCCACCCTCCAAGGCACAACACAGGTCTCATTTTCAGTCTTCCGAGAGGGCCTGGGGGGGGCCTCAAAAGGTGGAGGAATTCCTCTAAGATAAATACCCAAATGGTGAGGGTTATTAAATCTGGCTGTGTCTGAAGTAAGCCCTGGCCTGCTACTGCCTTCTACCCCATGGCCCACTCAGTCTGGCCTGCAGAGGGAAAAAGCAAATACTCTGGCACTGCGGGATGAAGAGAGCCTATGAACTGCAGGGAATGTTCCCCGGCCAGAGCCCCAGGGGCTGCCCCTGGGCTGGTGCAGCTGTCTAATGAAAGACCTCTTTCGTAATCAGTGTGCAGTGAAAACGTACCACTTGCATTTATAGCAACAGTGAAGCCACCTGCTATTTAAAGGCCCCCCTCCTCTTCTTCCTCACCCCAGGGCTGGATCTTCCAGCTCCCTCCCTCCGCCAGCTGTGTCTTGTCAAAGTTCCAACCTCCTCCCTCAGAAGCATAGCTGTCCCCGGCCGTCCGCCCCGTGTGCATTCCGTTTCCTATCTTCTCTGTCTGGGGTCTCGGCGTATGGCCTCACCCACAAAAATAGCTCCAGCGAAGAGTGGTCAGCTGCGGGGGAGCTAGGGGTACCCTCTCGGGTGAAGAGTAAATAGATGATGAATTTCCTTCTAGGCCCAACTCCCTGATTCACTCTCCACCACGTCCCACACAGCTCCGGCTGAGTCAAGCGCTGACAACTGAGAGGGTGGCAGAGGAGAGAAAACGCTGCTGCACAGACAGGAACACAGGAACCCGGAGCAAAAGGAAGGGCCTCCGAGCAAACAGAAGGAAGAAAGAAAAACAGAGAGGCAGATGCAGCAAAACTTCGATTAGCCAGCAGGCTTGGGGAATGGGGTGTTTTAGTTCATGGAAGTTTCTAGCTGGCTGTGAACAAAGCCAGAATCTTTTTATTTTAATCCTTCATTTAGAAAAGCTTTCTGCATGATGTTGGATCACTTTCTCCCGTCAGTTACGGATGGGGACATGGCATCTCAATGGGGAGCGGTCTCCACATGAGGGCCAGTTGCACTGTGGGGAGTGTGGAAAGAAGAGTCCCAGACTGGGCAAAATAGATGTCGGACTCCCTCATTTATCCTGAAAGCACAATCACTGATATAAACCTGCTTTGTCATGTTTTTTACTTGCCTTAAATAATGGATTGCTGATATGTGTTTTTTTAAGTTTTACTGCACAGTTACACTCCTATTCAGTCTTCAAATCTCAGTATCACCTCCCCTGTGCGGCCTTCTTGACTGATCCTTCTCCTCTTCCCTTAGACTCTCCCAGTTATTTTCCTCTCCACTTGGCACACTCTGTGTAAATAATCTGCTAACACAGGTTACAGTGGGAGGTGCCTGGGGATGGGGGTTTTGTCTATGAGCCTGCTCGTTAAGAGGCTGAACTCTGTCTATTTTGCCTGGAGAGAGTTATAAATGCCAATGACCTGGAAACCCCCAGAGAGCAGAAGACAAGTCCTGTTTCACTGTTATACCTCCATCCCATGGCAGGGAGTTAAGGGAGGGAAGTAGAGAAGGAAAAAAGATGGGAGAAATTCTATAAATGTGCAATAGGAGAGAGAGAGAGAAATCATTTATGGGCTTGGTAATTTAATCTTCACTTTGAGAAGACATATTCCATGTCTGCTTCCTTTGGATCTGTAAAACAAAGTGCCTCCTATCATGATTCTGAGTTTTGAAGCAACTCAGAAAGATAATGTTTCTCTTCTTCTTAAAAAAAAAAAAAACGAAACTCGATTACTATATGTACTGCTGTAGCGGGTAGGGGTAGGATGGGAATTTAGGGAAGAAAATCCATCAGCATTTATTAAGAGCCAAATAGAGATGCTGTCAGATCCATGGATGTTGGACCTAAAGATAGATTTGAAACCAACCAAGAGATAGATGGTCAATTTTTCTCAACTTTTGCTGAGCCTGTCTTCTGTGGGCCACAATTGAAAATCATCCAAACAGTTCTCTTTGGGCCAAGACCTATCAGTGAGAATGGAATTCTAAGTTAAACAAAGAGGGGCATAGGGCACGGGTGTGTCTAGTCACACAGCCCTTGGCTGCACCGCGGCTCTGGGCTAGGAGACAGCTGTGTGCCCATTGTCTTTAGGCCATTTGCAGTGAGAGACCACAGGAGGCGTGGGCAGGACTAATACCTGGGGGATTAGCTCTATCTACCCTGAGCTCAGCAGGAAGTCCACATCCCTCTTCCCCTGGCCTCCTCCTGGTGGTGTGGTCCCCAGCAATCCCTGGCAGCCACAGGCCCCCTTGCCCATGATGTCAAGAGGCCTGTTGATCCTTTCAACAGTCCTTTGGGAAGGACCAATGTGTTACTTAAAAACAAACCAACCAATAATGCTCTTGCACTACGAGTTTTATGGACAAGGGAATGCCTGGCAAAGGCCTATTGTAGCACTTGTCACACTGTCCTTCAGGAATCCCATAGATGGTGTGTAATGACAACATGGCAGACAATCTACCAAATGTGTGTACGTGCCTTGACCATGTCTGTTGAGCATTATCCACAGAAATGCAACAGAAAACACAGAGGACCTTTCCTCAGCACATCCTGCTTCCTCTAGACTCCTGGAGGAAAGGGCCTGCTCTCATTTCTTCTGCAGCCACAATATCTAGCACGGAACCTAACAAAGGGAAGGTGCTCAATAGATGTCTCCTGAATGAATACAACAGATGATCTTCAGAATTAAAAAAGAATGGATGAAGTCTGGCCCACTGTCTCTTTGCTTCTCTTTCATAGGGATGAGCTCAACTGAATCTCCACACTGTCCCCAACAGCTCACCAGTAACTTAGCAGCAGCTACTCCAGAGGGAAAATAGCCTGTTTCTCATCCCAGCCAGCCAGAGAACATGAGAGTCTGTCCCAAGAGCATGAGAGCTCTGTCCCAAGCCCATTTAGATCTAATTCAATTCATTCCTCCTTCCATCCCTTCTGGCTTGGATGACCAATCCTCTTGTTTTGCCTGAGTGTGAGGGGGCTTTCCAGGCAGAGGACTTGCAGTGCTAACACTGGGAAAGTTCTGGGCAATCCTGGACAACTTGGTCTCTCTACTCCCTTTTCCCTTCCAGAAACATTGAATGAACCTCGCGTGGGTTTGGCCCTGAACTAGGCCCTGGAGACATATCGAGAACAAGATACAATTTTTGCTCTCAGCAATCTCGCAGTCTAGTAGGATGGACACACAATGGACAAGATATTAGAGTACCCAGGAGAGGCTGGAACGATGAGAGAGAGGATGAGGTGAAATCAGAGAAGCCTTCCTCGGAAGGGGACATCAAAGAGTGTCAGAATAAGAAAATCTATTCAGATTAAACCCATCCAGTCCCTCAGGGAGACTGAGATAAACACCCCCTCAAGGGGTGGGAGATCATTCTACAACAGTACTCACCTATCCAGGGGGTCCTGAAGAATCAAGGAAGCTTTCATGGAGACTGATGACAATGTTGGATTATGGTATATTTACATCATAACACCAGGAAAGTTACAGACCCAGCCATGTCAGGATGCGGTGACTGGCTTTACTCAGGGAAGCAGAGTAAGGAGCGTGCTTAGGGTTTTTCAGTTGGTAATGCTAACTGCATTTCCGTCCCTTCTCCTCAGTTTCATCCCTCCCTTTTGTATCCTATATTCCTCTTCCCCACCTCCAAAATATAAGTAAGGATCTTGGCCAGGGTACAAGCCAGGAGACCAGTTTGATTCTTTTCTTACTGTACCTTGAGCCTTGACTTGCACCAGATCTGGGACGCAGAGCCTGATAAAGCTGGAGTTGGGGGTCTCTGGGCTTTTCAGCCAGGATTTCAGAGTCTGAGTTTCATACCCCATGTGGGCCGCTCTTGAGCAAGTTCATCTCTATCTTTCAGATGGCGGGGGAAGGACCTTAGATGTGGGGTGGGTTTCTCCCTACAGCTGCTTCTTAGTTTGGGTCTTCTCATGTTACTCTTGTAATAGGATAACTTCTGGTCTCTGATTTTTCTGGCTTTAGACACTCTCTGCCCTGGGAATCTTTGCTGGTCACAGTGGTTGCTGATACCAGATTCTGACAGGTACATCTGGGTTTGTCTTGTAATATTCTTTCAGCTTCTGTGTGTATGCACTGGCAGCACGCATGGTTGGCACTCGTGACGGTGCAGCTCCACATTAGCTGTGCTGAGCAGTGTGACATGCACAGAGTACTCAGTGGTGTACTCATTCATTTCTATGGCTGTATTGGCTGATGGATCGAGGCCCTTTAGGTTTCTATAATCTGATGAGGTCCGTTTTCCTCCCCAGCCCTGAATTCAGGGGGTAATTAGAAGTGATGATTTACCATTTAGAATTTACAATTTAGGATGTTTTTCTATTCATTTGTAAGTCATTTTTAAAAAAAGTTTCACCTTCCTATATCCACTCTTCTAGGACTATCATAACAACATTTTCTTCTCTGATTTTCGAATTGGAGAATCCTTGGTGTGATCCTAGGTGGGACACCTTCATCCAGCTGCCAGGGAGGTGGAAGATTCTCATGAAACTTCAGAGGAGCAGGCGGCTGTGTCTCTGCCCCACTAGCTTTGTTGGCGGCATTTTCTAGAGTCTCTATGCTGCCTTTGGGAAATCTAGGGCTGGAGGAGGGGGGCTGGGTTCCTTGCTTTCTTGAGGGTCAGGGATCCTTATATTTCCTCAGGACCCCACTCTCAGCATCTATGAACCTAGCTATTGGCTTTCTGGAACAGCCTAGCTTTTTAGGAATGTGGCTACAAAACCAAGAGTTGGAGGGTACCTAGGAAAGGAGTGCTCCTTTCCAAGCTACTTCACAAATGGACCAAGGGGAAAGAAAAAGGCAATGAACCTTCCACTTTTCCCTCCCTCAGTATAGAATATTGCTCTCCCTCCAGGAAACTCCTTTAATTTTTCTCTTCTCCTTAGCTGAATTCTTTTGTAATTTGTTGTAGAGCTTCTTTCACCCAAATGTCTTCCTTATCTCCAGGAAGTAGTCTGATCTCACATATTCAACAGTTCATTAAGTTTCTGAGCTGAATCTGGGGCATCATCCTACATTATAAGGGAGAGAAAATCCTACAACAAAAGGGATAATGCACATAACTTCTTTTCCTTTTGAAAATATGTTCAGTTATTATTGAAAGGAGAGGGGCGATAAAAGGAAAATAGTATGTTGAAATCATCAGAAAGAAGTTTAACCACCGGGACTGAAGGAAAGGATGAAATAAAGGGCCCTACAACACTGTTGGAGTGCCACCTCAAAACCAAAGCAGCTTTCAATGAAAATATCCCAATGTAACCTTACGATGACATGTATACAATGATGACATTGATGAAGATGGAGAGGAGGAGGATGCCAACCGTCATGATGTGATCTGAGTGTTTGATCAAGTGCCACATACACTGATTTGGTCACTGGAAACTTTGCACAGGAAATGTCCCACAGCATCATAGCAATTGGCACTTTGAATTGATTGGTAGCAGCTATTTTATGGGCTGAGTTGAGAAGGATTCTGGGGTTGCATCCAGAGTCATTTGCAAACTGTGCAATGGGCAGTTAGGGATAGCAGATGTAGCCAAGACAGGAAGTGAGTATTTCATGCACTTACCATTTGTACAGCTTACACTATGGTTTATGTCTACCCTTAATCCACAAGGAATTGAATCATCTTAGCTGTTTTATTTTTATAGGGTTACATATGAGAATGCCTTAGCTACCTGGTTACCCAAGATTGCTCACCTACCCCACGCCAAGTGCTCTGCTGCATTCTTTGACTATATTATTTCTACAACTTCAGGAGGCTTGGGAAAGTGGCCTTTCTTATGGTAACCTTGTGTGCCAGCACCCATACTGTCCCTGCTTCCTGTGGGCTCATAGTCATTTTTCAGCGACAGGGCTAATGTCATGATGATTTCAAGTGATCCGGCCTAAAGACAGCACCTACTCCCTGGACAATATCCATGAAAATTGTATATGGTAATGGGTGAGCCACATTTTCCCTGTGGATGTGATTTACATGTCAGCATGGAACCTCACCAGGGCCTCCTTCCGAAATGTGCCTTCCAGAAAGCAGCAGGCAGACTGCAGAATATCCTTCCCCAAAAGAGAACAGCCTCCTATAGACCAGCAAGAGCTCTGATCACATGAATCCAAGCAAGATTTCCAAAGAGATTGAGACAACAGCTTAGAGAGTGAGCGGGGAAATTTTCTTCTATGGAGAATCCAACTCACAGTATGCCTGGTTTGAAGAAATCATACTTTACATTGTTCAAAGCATTCACAAATGCTGGCTCAACTGATTCTCAGGATAACCCATGGGAATGGGTGGCGAGGATGACATCCTCCATTTTTTTTAGTTGAGAGAAGCGCAGGAAAGCTTCACTGGTTTGCATCTCAGGGCACATAACTGGTGAATGATTGGGAGCAGATTTCTGATTACTCCTACTACAGTGTTCTTTCCACCTCGTTCTGCCTTTTTAAACTGGAGGTCACCTAAGTTAAATAGCCATTCACTTATTTTTCATTCAGGAAGAAATGTACTTTAAAAAAAATTAAGAGGGCAGGCCACAGTGGCTCAGCAGGCAGGGTTCTCACCTGCCATGCTGGAGACCCAGGTTCGATTCCTGGTGTCTGCTTATGCCAACAAAAACAAGCAAACAAACAAAAAATTAAGAATGAGATAAAAAATTGCATCAAATAAAAGTGAAAAAAATAGTGTATTTTAGTTATTTTATAATCAATTCTAAGATTTTTTTTAACTTAGAAGAACAAAGGGGAAGAGAGAAGCAGAAACAAATAGGAAAAAAATGGAAAAAGACACTCAGTCTTATCTGGAGTAACAGCCACATACTGTGGCTTTCTAGGATAGAAAAGCATGGTTATGTTCTCCCAGATATAGGCAGTACTTCTCCTGGGACCTGTTGACATTGATGATACAATTTGGTCTAAGAACAAGAGGTCCCTTAGCTCTGACTTCAAATCTGGGAGATAACTCTCCTAAACTCCATAATGTTTCATTTCCAGAATTAAGCTACTGCCCTGGCTTCAGCTCTTCCTTATAATAATGACAATAATGAACCCAAAGCACATAGAATACAGAGAGTAAGATAAAGCTGGCAAGAAGGAACCAAAGTCACAGCCGTAGTGGTTCTCGGTCCTTGCTGCACATTAGAATCACCTGAGAAGTTTTAAAAACCATAACATTCAGGTCTCATCCCACACCAACTGAATCATCATCACTGAGGTTGGACCCCAGGCATCAGTACTTAAAGGTCCTCAGGGGATTCCAATGTGCAGCCAAGGACTCTGGATTCTGACATTTATCCTGAAAGACTGGTTTAAGAAAGGGGAGATACGCCGAAATAAGCAAAGAACAAGGGGAAGCCACGTCAAACCTTCTCCTAGAGGAGAGACTGAGAACAAAAGACTCAAGAGGACAGAACTCAAGATGTGTGGTGGTTGGAGACAGCTTCTCTTTGATTCAACTCCCATGGGTCAAGATAAGTTGGGAAATCGAGGGACTTAGCTGGAAAGTTTGTGTAAGAACTTCTTCTGGCTTTTTTTGCCTTAATTTACCTGGTTGTCCCAAATGAAATGCTTTAAGGATTGGGAGAAGTGTGCTGTTGTAGTTTACTAATGTTGCCGGAAATGCAATGTACCAGAAAAATGTTGGCTTTTATAAAGGGAATTTATTAAGTTATAGGTTTACAGTTCTAAGGATAGAAAAACATCCAAACTAAGGCATCCAGGTAAAGATTTCTTAACTCAAGAAAGGCTGATCTGGGAAGGCATGTATCTGGCATCTACTGCCCCTTTGGCGTCTCCTTTCAAATGGCTTCCTTGGGGGGTGTTTTCTTTCTGCATCTCCAAATGTCTTGGTTTTGTGTTGGCTTTGAAGTTTTTCCTAAAAATGGTTCACTCTTAAAGACCTTCAGTAAGTGACCCACCTTGAAAGGGTGGAGACACATCTCCATGGAAACCACCTAATCAAAAGGTTCCACCCACAATTGAATGGCTCACATCTCCATGGAAATAACTTAATCAAAATGAACCCATACAACAATATCGAATCAGCATTAAAGAACATGGCTTTTCTAGGGTATACAATAGTTGCAAAGAGGCACAGGTGCTAAATCATACCATTTATTTGGTACTTGGCCTCCGATGGCTTTACATCCCAGTGATATGGGAAGAATTCTCATCTGAGGGAGCACACTCTTCTCATGTAGAGTGCCTAAGGATGGCTTCCTCCTTACAAAGGAGATCTTCTCCACTGTGGGGCAGCCATACAGAAACTTGTATCAGCCTCCAGCGGAGCGGACAAGACACTGCTGGGAGAGAAGGGGGTGAGTAATATCCTGTCAGTGAGGGCCACCCTCTGAGACAGTACGTGATGAGAATTTTAAAAAAAGAAAAAATTGCTTTCCAAGTTCATTCTGAAACTCAGTCAGGATGAGGGATTTCTCCTTTTGTTAACTGATCTGAATGAAGCCATGTGATTTCATTTAGATCAGTATCGCTGTCAGCATCAGGTCACATTACATTGATCGACCCCCAGGAACCACTGATGCCATCACTCTCCCACATGTTAGAGGGGAAGCTCCTTGAGGATTCTCCCTACTCAACTTTGCAACCCTGAGAGCACATAGTTTAAGATCTCCTTGGCATGGTAGAAACGCAGTGAATGCTGTTAGAATGAGGGATTAGAATGTGGCTAGCTTTGGAGGAAACTTATGGCCTGAATTCCATGCCCCCCTAAAATCAGCTGCCATATTCTGTTGCTGAGAGGTAAGTGGGAAAGTCTTATGTGAGCAGGTTAGAGGGAGCATTTCCACTCCTTTCCAAGCTGGTTCAACATGAGGCCAGGGAAGAGAAGGAAAGTTGACCAGAGGAATTCTTCATGTGTCATTATAAATAATAACCCTTGGAGCCTGCTACACATTGAATTATGCCCTCCAAAAGATGTTGACATCCTAATTCCCAGTATCTCAGAATGTGACCCCATTTGGAAAGAAGCATCATTGCAGATGGAATTAAGCAAGTTAAAATGAAGTAGGGGACAGTAGGCCCTTAATCCAATATGACTGGTCCTTTATGAGAAGAGGACATTTGGACACCGACAGGAGATAGACAGAGAGGAGAGCACAAAGGACAGCCTGCGAACCACCAGAAGCTAGAGGAGGTGTGGAACAGATTCTTCCCTACAGATTTTGAACGAAGCATAGCTTTGCTGACATCCTCATTTCAGGCTTCTAGCCTCCAGAAGTGGAGTGACACGATAAATTTCTGTTGTTTTAAGCCACCCAATGTGTGGCACTTCATTACAGCAGCTCTAGCAAACTAAGGGACAAGGAGTAAGAGGGTGGAGGGAAGAAGGGGGTCAAATGGTCTGACCACGACTCAGGCCACAGGACCAACCCTTTCCAGGAGGTAGTCCAGGGACTACGGCACAAGGGTCTCCACTTCCCTTGTAGCTTGTGATCAAGTGGGACATTTTCATGATGCCAAAGTCCTTTCTGGAAGGCCTGGACCACTCTGAAACTGAAATTGGGCGAGCAAGTAGGCTGAAGGAATGGCTTTTTCGAGCTGTGAGAAAGCCCTTGTTTCTTCTGAAACAGGAGGTACTGAGTAAGCTTTTGGAGCCCCTCTGGAGTCTTGGAGAATTTTGGCAAAAACGCATCTTTCACATACGCTTAGGAACAATTGTTTGGAAGCTCATGTCTCCTTTGCTCAGAGTCTGGCTTTCCCAGCCCCGCATATAAAGAGTTTCCCGTCTGTACCTCCCTTGCTTTGATATTCTTGATTAATCACATTCTGAGGTCGAGTGTGGAACTGACCTGGCCTGCACCGCCAGCGACAGGAGGCGGATACACTGGCCAGGACAACTGCAGAAATGGGTCAGGGCAAGGGAGGCTTTGGCCACAAGTGTTGGCAAGCAGGTTAGAATCTATTGGATTATCGGCAAATGGATTTGCGTTGGCTGAGTGAGCTCATGCAGACAAAGGAAAATAAAAGACAACTTAGATCAGCACTGAGCCGCGTCTCCTGGCCAGGCAGTCGTCAGGGCCTAAGAATGTCTGTCTTGGGACACTAAGGCCCAGCCTGCCTCTAGACGGATTCTGCACCTGCACCGGGTGAAGAGATGGCCAAAAGACCAAGGTCTAGAAGAAGAGACTCTAGGCCAACTTCTGTTGCTTCCCGAGGAGTCTAGTTTTACAACGTGAAATGGACGTCTCCTCTGGATCCCATATAATGACTGAACCCCAACTTTGTGAACACAGACACTCTCAAGAAAAAGTCAAGTGACTGCCAAGAAAATGCATGTGGTTATCTGAAGAGTTGGCCCATATCTGGATCAACTGTGGCCCCTTCCACTCTCTGTCATTCCCAGGCCTGGCCTTTCATTAACGTTGAATGAAGACATGTTTCCAGTGAGGGCAGGGCAGCAGCATGACTCTGCAGCCTGTGGTCCTCCTCCTGCTGTCCTCCCCTGGGGAAAAGAGGACTTGATCTGAAATCAAGTACCTTCCTTTGATGGAAACACTAGGGCCTTTTGAGGCTCGCTCCATAATATTAATCCCTTTGGGTTGGGACGATCAGGAGGGCAGAAGCATAGCTGCTGAATTAAAGGAGAGGTGGGACTGGGGCCACAGGTTCTCAAACCCAACTGCCCCGTAGAATGGTGTGGTGTGGGTGGTGGTGAATAGAAATCTTAATGCTTGAGCTCTATCCCCAGATATTTCTCCTTTAATTATCTGAGGTGAGGCTCAGGCATCAATATTGTTTCACAAGTTTCCCCCAGTGACGTTGACAGGGGCCGTGGCTGGGGAGCCCTCATTGCAGGTCCCCCTGCCAAATGCAAGGTTGTGTGTGTGTGTGTGTGTGTGTGTGTGTGTGTGTGTGTGTGTGTCCTGCCTCTCTAATTGGATTATAAACCCCTAAGGAGCAAGGAGAGTGTCCTACTTTTTGCCATCTTCTCTCTCAGAGTTTAATAGAGTGTAGAGTGCCGTTACACAATGAATTCTCAATAAATATTTAAATGTGAGTGCCTGTTTGTGTGGACAGCGGGTCTAGTTTCCTTTAGAAATCTCATCTACTTGAGGCAGTGAAGACTATTTTAAATACGTATTAGTGCAGAGGCCCTAGGAGGGAATCTAGGCCAGCAGAGCCCGCCACATCTACACTCAGCCCATTCTGAGGGCTTAAGCAATGTCTAGACAGAAAATCCTTCCAGACAATGGACAGTGGAAGATGTCTAGATTTGATAAGAAAAACACAGAAGCCTTATCTTAGACTATTTGCTTCTGTAACTTGCTAGGAAGGATTATCTCATCTAGTTTTCCTTAGAGAAGTAAGATAACACAATAGTATCACGTGTCTAAATCCTTGTGGAAGGGTCCTCTGCAATTAGCCCCTGATTCACCTTTAGGATTCAAGTACCTGAAGGTCTGAGCAGGTTTACTAAGGAAACTAACAAAATCACCATAAAATAGAGGAAAGCAAGAAAACTAACCCAAGAGAGGGTAGAACTGGAGTTTAGAATGAAACCTTCCAATGCAAGCCAACTTGGCTAAATCGCACTGTTGCACATGAATTTTATTTTAAAAATCAACCTCCAAAGAAACATAGAGGAGCATTTTGGATTTTAAAATATAGCGAACACAATATGAAAGGATTATGAATCAGGAATTCCATTAAAAGACTGGAGTTTCACAAGTAAGTGCTTAAAACACCATGAAAGCAAGGTGATTGATGGCCTTCCTTTCCCTTTCCTTTTTTTCCTTCTCTTTCTCTCCCTTCCTGCCCATGAACGTGAATTGAGCTAAAATGAAAAAGTCAGAACCTTCACATTCCCTCAAAGAGGTCATGATTTCATCAGGGAGACAGGAAATGGCAGCAGAGGCTCTGATGCAGGGGAGAATGTGGGATGTGCCTAAGGGAAGGGAGCTCGGGGGAAGGAGGGAAAGATTCTGTTCCAAAAAGGGGAGAAGCCTTCATAGATGAACCCAGGACATCTGGGGAGGTCGCTTCCACTCTCCCTCAAGGCAGCCTAACCACTGATCGTAAGGAACTTTCTTAGCAATCTCCAGTTGTTCCATCGCCAGTCAGCCCTGGCAACCAAGAACGAAGCCCCTCTCAGTCACTCTCAACCAGGACTCTGTCGGTTGTCAGAGACAGAAAACTGACAGCCTCGCTGAAGCAAAGAAAGATAATTGAGGGGCTCACAAGACGGGGGTGTCCAGGAACTAGGTCTGGCTTTGGTCAAGCCTGGATGTCTCCCCAAAGACCCGAGGAGGGAGCAATAATGTTTGCAACCAAACGACTGAAATCCACTCCAGTCCAAACCAGGCACTGCTGTGAACCCAACATAACAAAGATTCATAGTAGAAAACGAAGGAAAAAAATTCAAGTAAAATTCCCCAGTATTTCCACCATACAGATATATCATATATTCTGTACATTTGCAGTCCGTATTTGTAAAGGTCTTCCTATTTCTAAGCCAAAATCTATCTCTGTACTCTTGACCAGTGGCCCTGGTTCTGTCTTCCTCAGCTGCGCTGCAGAGGTCTGCACCCCACGGACAGCCCTGCGGGTACTTGAAGACGGCTCCGTGGACCCTCCCGGGTCTCCTTCTTTCCAGACAACTGTTCTCACTTTGCCTCTATTGTTCTGGTTTCAAGACCCACCCATGCAAGCCTGCCCCGCCCCGCCCCCGCCTGCCCCGCCCAGTCTACCCTGCCCTGCCCCAGCTCGCCCAGCCCCGCCCCACCCAGCCCCTCTCCAGCCCGCCCAGCCCCACCCCGCCCAGCCTACCCTGCCCCGCCCCAGCCCGCCCAGCCCCGCCCAGCCCAGCCCCTCTCCAGCCCACCCCACCCCGCCCCGCCCACCCTGCCCCACCTCGGCCCACCCCAGCCCGCCCCGCCCACCATCCTGTAGAAACACCCCTGGCTGTGAAGCAGGGAGTGGCTGGGTCCCTGTAATAGTATAGAACCTTGACAGGGGAGGTCAAAGCCCTGAATCAGGACAAACGGTGGTAGGAATGAGAACAGGGGAACAGAAGGGAAGGCATTTTGGAGATAGACTAAAAAAGACTTGGCAGCTGCGATGTGTGGAGGGGGTGTTGGGAGAGGGAGGTGTAGGGGATAGGGGACAGAGGAGCAAGGGAGAAGGAATCATGAAGGATACCTCCAGGGTTTCAGACTAGAGCAACTGGAAAATTGTTTATTCACTGACCAGGAGTAGAATAATCAGAAAGAGGGCTGGATTTGGGGAAGGAGAAATTGGGCAGGAAGAGTTAGATTTTAGCTAAGTTAGAGGTATTAATGGGGGTATCTACTGGAAAATAGCAAGGTGCTTGAAATGTGGGGCTGGGTTTATGGAGAAGCTGGGATTTGTAGGTAAGAATTTGGTTCATTACATAGAAATCAGGCCTAAGGAAGAGTGGGTAAAAGCTGGCGAGGGCTCTGGACAGGTGGGTTGTACGCTATGAAGCACTGTGCAAGTGAACATTTCTATTATTAGTACCAGGATTACATGCGTGAGTTAGGACAACAAGAAGTCACTGAAGGAGAAAGAAAATGTAGGCGGAGATTTGAGATCCTGAGGTGCTGTAGGTTATAATCATAATTAGTCAGGATTCTTTTTGGTTTTTAAATGCTAGAAAACTCAATTCAAACTGGTTTAATACAAAGGGAAATATATCGACTCATAACTGCTAAGTCCAGGATAATTCAGGCTCAACTGCATTCAGGGTCTCAAAGATGTTGTTGGGACTTGTTTCCAGTCTTTGTACCTCACTCTACTTTCCTGTGTTTGCTCAGGCACTTTCTCCTCATGGTGATAAAAAGGCTGCCGGGAGTGCCACTCTATTGTCTCAGCGACTCCAGTAGGAAGAGAGATTCATCTCCTAACAGTTCCTCTGAAGGTCTCTGCATTACTGTGACGCAGCTGCCTTTCCATGCCTTTCTCTAAGCCAATCTCGGGGGCCAAGGGGTTATTATGCTCTGATATTTAGAACCCAGCCAATGCCCTCTCTGGGGTTGGGAGTGGAGGCAACAACATCCAAATCACATGGACTGAGAATGGAGGAGGGGCAGTTCCTTAGGGGGAAATTGGGGTGCTAGTCGCAGAAGAAAGGGGAAGGGATGCAGCACAGTGAAAGCAATAAATATCCAGGGAAGAGTTTCAAGAAGGATGAATAGCCTCAAATGATCCTGAGAGGCTGAGGAAGATGAGAAGTGAATAGCCATAGACTTTTAGACATGGTAGCTGAGTTATTTGTTTCTGTAAAAGACCTGCAGAAAATAAGGGAGGAAAGCAGGTTTTAATGGATGAGGGGGCAAGTTGAAGCAATAAGGCAGCTAAGGCAGGGATTTGGTATTTTGAGAAGTCTATCAATGAAAGGCAGGGAAGAGAATAGCTCTAACTCAAGTTTAGGCAACTGTGGTTATTGAATAAGACACTATGCCAGGCCCTGGGAGTGCTGAGATGAATAATTCCCAGCCTTTGTCATCAAGGAGCTCTAAACCTGGAAAGGAAGAGCAAACTGTAAGTGAAAAACTTGTGAGGAAACCATGAAATTGATCCAGTGATATCATAGAGAGCTTTTGGGATGCAGTGGTGCCTGAGCTGGGTTTTGCAGGATGAATAGGAGTTTGTTTTAAGAAGCAAAATGGGGAAGTAAGTGCCAGGCAAAGTAAAACATTCCTTAAGGGGCTCATAGGGCACACATTCTCTAGTGCTGGAGTGAAAACAGCAGGGGAAGGGAAGGGCAGCTGAGAAAGGACCTTGGGCGACACGCTAAGGTGTTGGGGCTTTGTCCAGAGGGTATTTGCCAGTCAGTGAACGTTTTAAAGTGTGGGTAAGACAGTATCAGCTTAGTAGCTTAGAGGAGTCTCTCTGGATATTTTGATAGTCATGGAAAGTAATGACAGAGACAGGGCGGGAAGAAGGAACAGAGTGGATTGCTGGGGCAGGGAGAATGAACGCATCTTGGTGGTTATTGATTGGGGGAGTGAGAAAGAGAGAAGCTTTAAGGACAGTGCCAGGGAGGAGGGAAAGAGGAAGTAAGTTTCTGGAGAGGGAAAGTCTGAAGGTGTAGGTGGAGGAGGGGGAATGTGGGAAGAGCGTCCCAGAGGAAACGGGAAGATCAACTCTGACATGGGTGGAGGCAGCTAGGCTGGGGGTTGGCGGGAAAGAAAGAGAGGATGGACAAGAACACAGAGAAACACTGAGAAGGGAAGGAGAACCATCAGAGAGCTTTGGTTTCCTTAGCTAGTAAAGCAGCAAGATCCCCTGTTGGCAGTGAGTGGACTTCAGGTTTCCCCATGGAAAAAAATGGGCCTAGAAACAGAACCAATCACTGAGTCCTGCCAATGCCACTGCCATGGGTCCCCACTTCTCCATTCCCCTGTCATTCGCCTTGTGTAGGTCTTCACCAAGTATCCCAGTGGTTCACGGCTCCCCTGATGGCGATGGGGCTGCTGGGCAGAACCTCAGCCATCCCTGGCAGCATCTTCACACTGTCTCCCCACGCCAGCATCTGCTTTGGGAAGTCTGGGGCAGGACCCCAGGCATGATGCTCTCAGAAAACTTGACATAGGAGCTTCTGAAATGCCCCCTCAGCCACCACACCCAGTGGAGAATCCCTCAGGTCCGGAGGACGGAGTCCCAGATTTTGAGATGGTGTGGGAGAAGATGGTGGAATCGGTTGCAGAAACTGGGTGGGTGTAAAGTGACTCAGGAAAGGAGGGCGAGAGGAGGCGGTGGCTGCACAGCAGATACAGGAAGGGTGGGGGCTCCTGTTCTTACAGTCAGCTCGTCTGCCTCTCCTGACCATCACCGGGACAATCCTCACCCCTCCCAGGCTGCCCTTTTAAAACGTGTTCTTCCCTTAATATTTCCCCTGATGGCTGCCTTAGCCAACATCAGGTAGCGGAGTGTGGTTTGTGACTGTGGTAGTGGGTTAATAAAATGGGATTTGCCAACAACCCCTTGAGGAAGCCTAAGAAGCGGAGCACAACCTAGTATAAGCAGACTTTTTTCCCTCCTGAAATAGCATAGTGATTCTTCTAAAGGAAGCAAATGAAAATGAAAATGGGGAGGAGGGAAAAAAAACTATTCACAACTGAAAGATACTGGCTCACTTTTAAAGTTGCGGGTGTTTGTTGCAGCACTGTCCTCTGCTGGTGACAATCAGAACTGCAGCTATATGGCGATGGCTTCCTTCACTGCAACAGAGAGAGCAGGTGAGCTGGACCTCTAAGCAATTATAGGTCAAATCACTCACTCTCATTAAGCCCACACTTACAACTCTCTACGTGCAAGCTAAGCCTGCACCATTAGTCTTGGAGACGTGTCAGTTAGCTAACCATGTTCAGACAAAGACACAAACTGTCCAGGAAAAACACGAAGGCTCTGAAAATTTTCCTAAGAAAGATCTTGATCTGCATGTAATAAATACCCATAGTAACCTGGGGAGAAGCTGCAGAAGTAGAAATTTTCCTGCTATGAGTGAGGGAACTCTCAAAAAAGTTCTGGTAATTCTGTCCTGTTTTTTAATAATGGTCACTATTTATTGAACACATATAGTTGTAAACGTGCTGTGTATCATCATCCATACTTTACAGGTGTTAAAACTGAGGTTGAGAGAGTCGAGTACTGTGGTCTAGGGCAGGAAATTCCTAGGGCAGAGCCAGGAATTAAACCCAGAACCATTGCACAGCCTGCTTGTCGGCGTCGGGCCACCTGCCTCATCACTAGACCCGGAGCTGCAGAATGGCTCCTCACCGTGAATATTTATTTTGTACACCTGCAGTGGTCCAAGCAGCTGTTTCATGTGACTGGATGCCTTTTCTCCCCGACGCGCTGTGATTTAGGGACTCAGCCTCCTTCCAGCTTGTAGCCCCACTGTTACGTGGGCCTGGTTATTTTCACATACATCTAACCAGCCACCTAGAGAAAAGACCACGGAGAAGGTGCTCCTGCTTCTTAAAACCTGTGACTCCTATTCCCATTGGAATGACTAGTCCTTTGGTCACACTTAGAAGCAAAGATGGTTAGAAAATGTAGTCTGTGGCTGGTCGGCCACTTTCCAGCATCAGGTCTACACCGCAGAAGGGAGAGCGTGGGTCTTGGTACTCAGCTGGCCATCTCTACTCTCCTATTAACACCTGGGTTGGGATGGTTCGTTGGTACAAGTCACACCTTTGCAAGGAGGACCCTGGTGACTCCCCACGTGAGGGTCACAGCAAGGTCCTGAGGCTGCGACCTTTTAGCAATAAATCATGTAGGTGTTTTCCTGTTGACAAAGCAGCTTCGTAGCTGTTATCGCATTTAATCCTGAATGCGCCTGTGAGCTGGGCATTACGTTTATCTCAGAGGTGAGGACACCAAGGCCAGGCAGGGAGGTGGCCTGCCCAAGTTCCCATAGCTGGAACTCAGCCCAGTTATACTCACTGCCGGATTCTGGAAAGAGTGGCCACTGCTCAGTTTAGGAAGAGGTCAACCCAAGTGGCCTATGGTGAGGGCAGGAGGTGGGCGGAACTTTGAGCAGAAACAGGTGATGCTATCCACGGGCTGAATCGACATTGCTCATTTAAACTGCTGACTCTTGATCCAATCTCTGCCAGAAGTTCTGAGTAAGGAAACAGGTGGTGGTGGGAGAGAAGGGGGCAAGACAGGAGGAGTAACAAATAGAGGGTGTTGGAGAGACAGCAAGGTTCCCAAAATATTTATTTCCACCTTGATCAAAAAGTAGACCAAATAGAATCACGGCTTACATTTAACAATTTACATTGCGGATTTCAATTTACATTTTTTTACAATTCTATCATGTTTTTCAGTTTTATAAATTTTTCTCTCTGGGAGGTTATAAGAGGATCTTTAATCCCTTTCCCTCCACCTTCCTCAGCTCTTAGACTTGTCAGAGTCTTAGATAAACTATCTATTAATAAGGAAGGGCTATCATTATTTCAATTCTCACCAAGGTTCATTCTGTTTAAATTAGTAAACATTTGTTTTAAACTTTCATTTTATATTTTTATTGTGAAATGTTTAAAATATATAAAAAAAAGCACAAGTACTCAAAAGCTAAATTAAAATATCAACATTATTCAAACATCTTTCTGTTATTGATTTCCAGATTCATTCCATTATGGTCAGAGAATAGACTTCATTTGCTTTCAATCATTTTAAATGTATCAAGTCTTGTTTTATGGCCCAGAATATGGTCTATTTTGGTGAGTGTTCCAGGGGAACTTGAAAAGACTGTGTCTTCTGCTGTTGTTACATGAAGTGTTCTAGTTAAATGTCATTCAGGGGTACGAGGGTAGTTTAGTGGTAGAATTCTCGCCTGCCATGTGGGAGACCCGGGTTTGATTCCTAGCCCCCTCACCTCCCAAAAATATGCAAACAAACAAAAAATTCAACAAATGGTGCTGCAGTAACGGGGTACTCACATGGAAAATGAATGAAATGTGATCCCCGCCACACAGCATACAAAAATTTAAAAATAAATTAAATGTCATTGAGTTCCAGTAGGTTAATAGTGTTGTTGAGCTCTTCTACATCCCTGCTGATTTTCTGTCTACTTGTTCTGGTGATTCCGGAGAGATGAGTATTGAAATCTCTAATTGTAAATGTGGATTTGTCCATTTCTCCTTTCCATTCGTTCAGTTTAGTTTTTGCTTCACCTATTTTGAAGTTCTCTTGTTAGGTCCATGCATAGTTAAGATTGCTATGTCTTCCTGGTGAATTGAGCCCTTTATTATCAGGAAATGTCCCTCTTTATCTCTGAAATGTTCTTTACACTGAAATCTACTTTGATAATAATATAGCCACTCCATCCTTTTATTTTTAACCTATCTCTGTCTTTTTGTTTAAGTGGGTTTCTTTTATACAGCAGAGAGTTGGGTCTTGTTTTTTGTATCTAATCTGACAATCTCTGTTTTTAATTAATGTGTTTAGACTATTCATACGCAATGTATTCATTGATATGCCTGGATTTAGGTCTGCCATTTTACTGGTATTCTATTTTCCACTCAGTTTTTTTCATTCCCTTGTTTTCCATTCCCTACCTTCTTTTGGATTATTTGAATATTTATTATTATGATTTGCTTAATTTTTATTTGAATCACTACTGTTCCATTTCGATTTATCTATTTGTTATTTAGCCATTTTATTTTATTTTAGTGGCTGCTATAGGGATTGCAATATTTATACCTGAACAAATTACTTATAGGTAATATTTTGCCACTTCAAGTAAATGTAGAAGCCTTACAATCATAAAGGTCCTTTTATCTTCCCTCCTGTATGTTATCTTGTCAAATGTAATACATCGACATCTATTGAAATCTCCACTAGATAATGTTCTGATTTTTGCTTTGAATTATCGCACATATTTTAAATAACTGAAGAGTTGAGAAATAGGTTTTACTAACCCAGATAGTTGTAGCTTCTGTTGCTCCTTCTTCATTCCTTAAGTTGCAAGTTTCCCTCTGATATCATCTCCCTTCCAGCCTGAAGAACCTCCTTGAGCATTTCTTTTCAAGTGGGTTGGCTGACAATAAACGCTTCTGGACTCCCTTCATGACTGAGGGCTCCATGAGAACCCAAACTTGAGCCTCCCTGGAGGTCTAAGACAAAGAGGAAGAAGGAAAATAAGAAACCTACTACTACCCTACACTGCTCCCACAAAAGTTGCTGCTTCAAATTTTGACTTTCCATTCTCCACCCTCCTGCTTCTCTTTACTTTTCAGAGTCCTCGGGTGGTTGCCATTTATACGTCATCCAGTGTTTTAAATTGTAATCTCCATGATAGTCTGTAATGGGCTTACTCCTTTTTGATTGAGTCTATTTTCTATTTGGGGGTTAATTTTCTCTTCTTTTTCTAGCTTCTTAAAAGCGAAGCTTAGATTATTGATTTGAGAGACCTTTTTTTTCTTTTCAAATGTAAGCATTTAAAACTTTAAATTTCCCTTAAAGTGCTATTTTGGTAGCATCCCACAAATTCTGATATATTTTCATGATCATTCTGTTCAAAACACTTTCTAATTTCCTTTGTGGCTTCTTCTTTGACCCATGGGTAATTTCGAAATGTAGGGTTTAATACCATCTAATAACATCTAATGCTATTTGGAGCCTCTCCAGATATCTTTTTTGTTAATTGATTTTCTAATTTAATTTTGATGTGGTCACAGAACATAACAGGTATAATTTCAGTCTTATTAAATTTATTTTATGCCTCAGAGAAATGGTCTATCCTGATAAATATTTTTATGAGCTTGAAGAGAAGGTATAATTTCTGCTGTCTGGGGACATGATGTTCTATAAATGCTAATTGGGTCCGATGTGTTTCAGGTCTTCTGTATCTTTACTGATTTTCTACCTAGTTGTTTTATTAATTACTGGGAAATGAGTATTGAAATTTTGCATTTCTTTTTTTAAATTTTGTTAGATTTTGCTTTATGTATTTTTGAAGCCCTGTTTTGGAGTATATATACATGTAGGGTGCTATGTATTCTTCACACACTGACCATTTTATCATCATGGAATCTCTTTTCATCTTTGAGAATGATCATTGACTTGAAATCCATCTCGACCTGATGTTAATGCAGCCACTCCACTTTTCTTAGGATCATTGTCTGCCTAGTATTTTTTTTCCCCACCCTACCCTTAACCTCTCTGAGTTTTTGTATTTAAAGTGGTTTTTTTTTTGAGGATAAAACTTGTTTGGTCTTGATGTTTTATCTAGTTTGACAATCTCCACCTTTTAATTGCAGTGTTTGAACATTTATATATAATGTAGTTAATGATATAATTGGGGTTAAATATAATAACTTACTATTAGTTTTCTGTTTGTCCCTATTGATTTTGCTCCTTCTTTTCATCTTTTCCTAGTTTATTTTGGATTTATTGAGTCGTTAAATATTCTCTCTCCTATTGACTTACTTGCTATGGGTTTCTTTTATTAATTTATTTTCATAGTGGTTACTGTAGAGTTTATAATATGCATCTTTAACTTATTTTAACCTATCTTCAAATAATACTATTCTACTTCCCCCTGTATTATTTCTATTTCTCCTTTCCATCATTTATATCATTGTTGTCATACATTTTATTTCTGCATATGGTGTGAACCCCACAATACATTTGCTCTGGTTCTCTTTTTCCCTTTGTATAGATTCACATTTTTATCTATCATTTCTTTCAACTTGAAAAACATCCTGTTTCATTTCTTTTCGTGTATGTCCACTGGCAATGAATAACCCAGCTTTTGTTTGTCTGAAAATGTTTCATTTTGTCTTTATTTTTGAAGGATATTTTCACTGGCTGTGTATTCTAGAATAATGGATTCCTTTTTTTTCCTCCCAGCACTTTAAAGATATCATTCCATTGTCTCTTAGCTTTCATTGTTCCTAATAAGAAGTCAATATATATTTTTTCTTTGTTCCACCTGTATGTAATCTCTCTCTGTCTTGTTTTTGTTTTTTGGCTGCTTTAAAGATTTTTATTTATTGCTGTTTTTCAGCAATTTGATTATAACACTCTTTGATGGGATTTGTGTTTATCTCTTGTGTTTATACTTAGTCTTGCTGAGCTTCTTGGATCTGTGGGTTTATAGTTTTCATGACATTTGGGAAAAAATGGCAATTTTTACTTGAAATATTATTTCTGAATCCCCTTCTCCTCTTGTCTGGGACTCCAATTACACATATCGTCCCACATATCACTAAGGATTTGTTTATTTTTTAAGGCTTTTTTCCCCCTTTCTTTGCTTTAGTTTGTATTGTTTCAATAGTTATCTTCAAGTTTACTGATCTGTTCCCCTGCAGTTTCTAATCTTTTAAGCCATCTGGTGAATTTTCATTTCAGACAACCCACTATAAACACCATTTATTGTATCATTCATTTTTCCGTAATGGCTTTTTTTTTGCATGGGCAGGCGCCAGGAAACGAACCCGTGTCTCTGGCACAGTAGGTAAGACTTCTGCCACTGAGCTACCGTGGTACCACCCTTCATAATGATTTTAAATTCTCCTTTTATCACATAATAAATTCCATATGAATTTGTATTTACTGTTCTTTCTATGCTGTTCCATGGATCTGTTTGTATATCAGTGCCCTAGGACCACATCACTTTTTATTACTATAGCTTAATATATTTTAATATCTGGTAGGGTTAGTTCTCCACTAATACTTTTGCTTTTCTGACTATTCTTGCTTGTTTATTTTTCCACATGAAATAAGTCAGCTTGCCTTATTTTTAAAAAATCCTATTATATTTTAAAAGTTAAATTTATAGGTTAACGTAGGGAAATCAACTTTTTTTCATGTCATATCTTTCCTTGTATAAACAGGGTTTGTATTTACATTTGTTCAAGTTTTTTTGTGTCCCTAAGTAGCATTTAAAATTTTTCTTCATACAGTTTTTTTTCTTTTTGCATGGGAAAGCACCAGGAAACGAATTCATATACATTTTAAATACTTGTTATTATATTTATTTTTAGGTATTATCTATTTTTGTTGTCATGGCTATTATAAATGGGTCTATTTGTCATTGTATCTTCTAAGTGGTTATTGACTTCACATGGGAAGATTATTGATTTCTCTATGTTTATCTTGTCTCTGTCCACCTTACTGTGTTCCATTATTGTTTCCTGTTAAGTTGCTTCTATTTTTCAAATACACATAGTATCATCAGAAAGTAGTGCTTTGCTTAATTTACATGTTTCTTTTTTATAATGTCATGATATTACATTGTGCATTTTATTTTTGCTCTCTCTTTGAATATTTTACACATACTCATTTAAAAATCTTTCCATATTTTTACATTATCTGTAGTTTATTGGGTGTACATTTCCTATTTCATCTGTTGACTCTCTAATTCCCTTCTGCATGGAATTAGAGGTAATTTACTCTGAGCTCAGCTTCAGTAGGAATAGTTTCCTGTAGAGTCCCATGACCCTATATTGTGCAGGCATCTGCGTCATTTGGGTCACATTTGCCTTTGCTGGGTCCATTTGTGGATAATTTTGTCTTCTTTTGGCTATATTTCCATTGGTTATGAGTAGGAGAAATTTTGGCCACCACCCACACATGGTACAATTTGGGAAGTTGGATTTCTGGAGGGATCTACTCTCTTCCCACCCACAGCATCGGGTCGATGGTCAGCTTCCTGCTGGGTCCTTAGGCCAGTGGGCAGAGGTTTTCCAGTTCCTTCTTCATGGAAGAAACCACCCCTTCCTAGCTATAGCTTTATTCAAGGTCAGTGCTGCTTCTTATTGCCTGTAGACCTGAGGCTAATCTCCTGTTCCTCTGAGTCTTAAACCCTGGTTTCTCTGACAGCATCTGTTTCTGGTATTTCTATGGGTCATTTGCCTTTAGTACCTGCTTGATTTTATGTATTTGAGATCCTACCTCTTGCATAGGACATGGGCATTTTCCTTGCTTTGTTTTGGGTTTGGCTAAAAACTAATGATAATAATGATAACAATAACAACAAAAATAGCATTTTTGTTTTTCTTATAGTTTTTCTATAATTCTCATGGGTGGGAGCATAATAGGAAACTTTCCATGT
Organism: Tamandua tetradactyla; assembly: GCF_023851605.1. NCBI lineage: Eukaryota > Metazoa > Chordata > Mammalia > Pilosa > Myrmecophagidae > Tamandua > Tamandua tetradactyla. Next base: position 51,739,998 of record NC_135347.1, on the reverse strand, counting down.
CAGCTCGATCTGTGCCATTGACCAGGATTGTGGGATGGTTTTGTAAGCAATATTGGCACATCCTGTCCTGTTATAGAGAGTAATATTTCTCCTCAGAATATTCTGGTCCTCGGCAAGTGAAAAATCTCAATTATTCCTAGTATTTCATTCATTCAGTAACCCCCTCCCCCACCACATCTACCTTTCTACTCTTCTATTTACAAACATCAGTTGAGCATCTATTTTGTGCCAGAAACAGAACTTGGTATCTGGCATATATTTAGAGAATAATTTAAATATAGGTAGGAACATTGCATTTGTAGGGAACTGTCATTTAAGGTTTTGGGTATGATTGTAAAACAGACATGACATGTTTCTACATTTTTCTTTTACATACCCTGGGAATAATGGAGGAAGTGAGGAAAAGCAGGCCACGGGGGTGGGGGCATGGGGGGTGGGGACACACTGTACAGGGTGGGGGGCGGAGAACACTGTACAGGGGGGCAGGGGGAGTCCTCTGAGCCAGGACCCTCGGCTACTGGTTCTGCTGTGAGGCAGTCCCGGGGCAGGGCTCTCAATCCCAGCTGCCCTTTGGATTCCACCCACCTGAGGTCTTGACTCAGCATATTTAGAAGCTCACAGAGATTTTCACATTCAGTTAGGATCAAAAACCACTCCCATAACTATGTGACTTTGGGTAAATCATTTTAACCTTTATCCCTTCTGTACCTCAAGCCGTCCAGTGTAAAATAAAGCAGATACTTTCCAGATCTAGAATTCTAGTCTGACACATAATAGTTTCCTGGGAGGACTGTTTCTCTGATAGTGTGATGGTTGTTTTTGTTGTTAATATTATTATGCAATCTCACTGATTTTAGGAGCTTTTGATAATATTTTTCCTAAGAGGAAAGTGTCAGTAAACTCAAATGACAAGCAGACTGGTTTTTCTATCATCCTATGTTGTAATTTGGCTTCTAAAACTTTAAGTTAATAGTACTCGATGTAGCAGCCTTGCCAGTTAGATGGTCTGCCTTTACACAATAGGATAACGTAATCGGGCTGAGTTGTTTGATTTGTGTTGTCTGCCTTATTGCATTACAGCCAGACCTCAGGGGTGTGTGTGGGGGGGGTGGGGGAAAGCAGGAGAGTGTGAACAGGAATCCTTCGTGAAACCAGTTAGAGGATAACAGAGAGATGCGCTAAGTCCAAGGCTCCAAGTGTTTTTCATTAATAATCTTCAAAACAACTGCCCAGCCTGAGATCCCCAATTAGGGAGAACACATGGCTTTCAGAGCCGCGGTGGGAGATTTCCCCATGCACTGGTTTTCATTTTTGGAATTAGTGCAGTACAATGGAAAAAATGTGAACTTTGGAGCCAGCCAGACTGGGTTCACACTGTGATTCTACCACTTAACCAGCTTTGTGACATTGGGCAAGTTACTCCACACTTTGTGCCTCAGTTTCCTCATCTGAAGCAGGCAGATGATGATAATAGTGGCACCCGCCTCCCTGCCTAGAACATGGTCAACATTCAGTAAGTCTTAGCTGTCATCATTTGCTCCAAGACAGAGATTTCATCCATAGGATTAAATCCATAGGAACAAATGTCAAAGAAAGTTGAGGTAAATGTCTGGCTTGTAGGAAAAATACCTGGGGGTGAGTTGGCCTTTACTGAACCCCTCACATTGCACTGCCTGGTCCTTCTATGGAAGGCGAGCCTTGCCTGGTGCCCTTTGTTTTACTCGTACCCACCCCAAGCAGTTCATCTTCCTTGTCCCAGGGACTTGCCTGAGGATGAGCCTTGTGGATCCCAAATAGGGGAAAAGCTGTCCTGGCTAGGTAGGGGTGGGCAACTGCTTGCGTTTGCTTGTTGCCTCGGGGAGACTCTTCTCAAACATGAATTTTGCACAGAGCAGTTTTCAGAATACAAATATGCCAAGCTGGCTTTACCTCTTATTAATTGGGGCTATGGAGTCAATTTTGGTTTTCATTAAAAGAACACAAGGATTGGGGTAAACTGAAGGGAAGTGAGGAGCAGGCGCAAAGGGAAGAGATGAGCACTGCGCTTTGTCCTCATTGGAAAATTTGATGTTTTGAGAACTCTGAGTTATTTTACTCATTATCTCTAAGGGGGAAGAGAACAAAGCCAACCCGTTAAGGATATCCTGACTAATCGGTCCCCTTTAATGAATTATTCTTAGCAACTGGTTCTCATAAATTGGAGAGACATTGTGATCTAGCGGGTTTGAACCTGATGGAGAAGTCGACGAAGATGAAGAGGATGAGAATAAGGCTGAGGATGAAGATGAAGCCTAAGAGCAGGAAGAAAAAGGGAAAAGAGGAAGAGAGAAACAAATGATGAAGGAGGAGATCCCTAAGGCCCCAAGTAACCTGCAAAAAAGAACAGTTCAGTATTGGTTGGATTTGGTAGCTGCTTAACAAAATAAAAAGGTGGCTGTGATACAAACCCCAGCAAACCAACCCACCCAAAGAGCCAAAGCACAGTTCCTGTGACATCCTGCCTTCCTCCATCTAGTGCCTCTAGGAACTCTACCACCAAGCTTGGGGACCTCACTCCGACAAACTTGCAAGCATCGTCAGGTTTTTGTGTAAGACTTGCTATAGCGCAGTTAGCTATGACCAGTGATTCCTAACCACCCATGGCTACCAGCTACCCCGGGGCTGTAACCTTTATAAATAAAATCTTACCATTTTGTATCTGTTTTCCATGCTTTTTTTTTAATTAATTTTTTTACATTAGGACATCTTATGTGACAACTCCCAAAAGAAGTATTTTTAAGAAATAAACATGTTACTCTTTGGTTAAAAAAAATAAAAGCAGAGTGCTCTAATTTTTCATTTTTATACTTTTTGTGAACCTTTGAAAATGCAAGCTTTTCTACTCTTATACTTATCTATGTTGCTATATATATCTCTATATGTAGAATAATCTGTTTTACTGGTTGCAAAAGTTGGAGAAATTTGAAGCTGATGAGAAACTAAAGGGGCCACAGCTATGTCCTACAAACTTGATTCCCCATAACAGTGGGGCTCTGCTTTGCACAGCCTCTTCTGGGGCTGGACACTTAATTACCCAGGGCCATTCACAGGATCCACCCTCGCTGATAGCTAATTCTACCTGTGCTGGAAATGAGGCCCTTTGGGTTTTGCACCACTCATCTGAATAAGTTAAATATATACACGACATCCATATCTCTTATGTTTTCTCTCTCTGCTCTATCTGAAATACCCTAGCCCCTTCTCTCTGCAGACCCAACCCTCAAGAGCTGATGTCAGAAGTCTTCCTTTCTGTGCAACTAAAACCCTCAGCAGTCCCTCTACATTCTGAACCCTGATAGAACTTCCAGTGGTCTTGCTAAGCTTGGGATCTAATTATGGACTTCCTCAAAGCGTAACTGTTTCCCGAGAGCAGGATTTGCCTGTCAGTTCCTCAAGGGTAGAGCTGAATCTTAGTTTTTTTGAACCCCTCAGAGAACATAGCTGAATGAATGAATTAGAGAAAGGGCAAAACTAGACAATTCTGAAGGATGAAGGGCTCTGAAGGACAAAGGGCATAACTAAAATAAAATGCCCTTTGGAACCTGTATCAAGTACCTGGTATCAGCGCTCGCTTATCACTGGACTATTCCCCTGTGACTACTGCTGTGATGAGAACAGTTTGTTTCTTTTCCAGGGAGATGTGTTTTGGATGAATATCTTGATAAAGGAACATGTAACGAAGCATAAGTTCTATGGGCAATTTGGTACAGGCATCTAAGTCTGACTTTAGCAACTTTGTAAAAAAAAATTATTATTTAAACAGAAAATGTCTTAGGAAATGACTAGTCTTGTCAAAACCTCTCCTTATAAATAAGGACAAGGAGAGCAAATGGGGAGAGAATGTCAGGGAGGTTAAGGAGGTAGTGTGCAGAGATAAAGTAAGAAGGGCTTAAAATGAAGGTCTCTCATTAAAAAGGTACCTTCCCAGAGATCACACCAGGAAGCCACTCTTCCTTTTGAAAATGGAACCCAAAGGAAAGATGAGTACATTGCTCTCAAGTTACCCCTTCTCCGGGGGTCTGGGAGGGATGGGGGAGTCCCATTTCCCAAACACCTAGAGGCTGTTATAATGAGAGCCCCTTACCCTGTTGAGCAGGAATCGGAACTCCCCTCAGCTGGGGCACCCTCAGTGGCCACTTGTCTCAGGAAGCCCACCCCAAAGACACGGGCCCCAGGCAGCCACAGCTCTACACAACTCCAGGCACAAAGGACAAATGGCTGCATCCTTTCTGCCTGAGGCCTCCCAGAAATGCATTTCCCAGGGGCCAAGAATCCATGACCTCAGCCCCAGCCAGATGCCTGGGATCAGCCCAGCTCCTCCTCTTCCCTCCTCTCCCACAGCCCTTGCATCTCGGAGTCTGGGGGACGGGGCCACCTTCCAGCTGGAACGCGAGGTCTGCCTCAGGAACAAAGTCAAGTCTCATTCTGGTCGTGCCCAGACCTCCATCTGCCTGGGAATCACAGGACAGCTTGTCAGACCCAGGGTCTCTGTCCTCAGTTTCTGGGAGCCCCTGAGGGATGCAGGCTGGTGGGTGCCCACCACTTGCACCTGCCATTTGGGGGCCCCGCCCTGTGCTCTGAGCCACCTGGTTTACCTCGTGTTCTCTTGTGACTCATTTCTCCAGGAAGCACTTTCTCCACAGATAGAGTTACTAAAAGTGGGGACACAACTCCATAGCCCCCCCGCCCCATTGTAGTTCCTTAAAACCCCTTAAATCACTTAAAACTTCCCTTCCCAGTTCAGGACTTCCTGAATGTTTGCAGGATAACCCAAGTGGTTTCCTATGTTCCTCCTGGGGCTCCCAGGCCCTAACACCCCAACCTCGGGACTTGTCCAGCTGCTGTCAGGCTCCCCCAGCCTGAACAAGAATCTTTGGAATAGATCTCACCAATGCTGAGTCTAGCCATCCCCCTAACCACAAGGATGGGAAGCTCTGCCCCTCTGCCTGGGCTGAGGCCTGCTCACGCTGCCCCAGCACAAAAGGTCCTGAGAACCTCCTTCTCCTTCAGGAGAAACCCCCTCCCCATCCACCTTCAGGGCCCAGAAAAGAAAACTGCACTTCTCAAGCATACATTTTCTGCATTATACCAATTTAAACACCACGTGGCATGTGGTAGGGAGAACTATGTTCCCCGCCCTCCAAGATGCCCAGTTCCTAATTCCTGTGAATATGTTAGGTTATAGACGGCAAAGGGAAATCACGGCTGCTGATTAAGATTGTGATCAGATGACCTTGAGCTAGGGACATTACCCTGGATTATCAGGGTGCCCAACATACTCAGGGTCCTTACAAAGTGGACAAGGAAGCGGCAGTCGAGAGTGTTAGAGAAAGAGATATGGGTTTGAGCCCAAAGTGTCCGGCCTGAAGGGGCTAGGAGACCCCAGCCAGCCGGTGGCAACACTAGAATTGGGGACGAGCTTGGCCATCTGGAGGTAGGTCCACCTGGGGTAAAGCAGGGTAATTTGGGCATCCCTCTTCCAGGCTGATGTGTAAAGGGGGGTGCACAGGGGACCCCCATGAAGCTCCTCCATTGTGGCTACCGACAGGGACAGGGCTGGCTATGCCAGGGCTTGCAGACAGTGAGAGAACCAAGAATGCACAGACTGACCCCAGCTGGTCCCAGATGGGTTTCCTGACCAGAGAACTCCCGCATGGAAAGGTTATGTGGGAAAGATCCAGATTTCTCTTCCCCTGCTGTGAAATCAATTAAAAACAGGATGGACATAAAATGGTTTTATAACCTCCTCCACCTCCTGGCGTCTTTCCTTCTTGGGGATGGGCCAGCTCAGAGCGGGGAGAAACAGGAGTCTCATGGTCTGAAAATCCTGCGGCAGTTTAAATAATGGTGACCTCTGGCTCCAGCTCTCCTCAGGGGACCTGAGGCTGGAGAGGTAAATGTCTCGCTGGAAAATGGATAGATGAAGTAGGACCCTCTAGAAGAGGGAGTGGGGGGGGGGGCAGATGTTCTAGGCGCTGGGCCAGTCCCTAGCCACTGTAGCCCAAAGGTTCAGAACTAGTCTAATCTTGGGAAATGAGGCCAGCCTATTTTAGAAGAGAATTCATTATATACTTATCTACGTTAAATAATATTTTATTATACTTACACACAAGTGCTTTCCACAAACCACAATAATTTTCATTCCAGGTTTGATCTACAAATATTGATAATGGACAACTTTTACTGAATACTTATGATGTGCCTAATTAGACCCCTTTCTTAAGTTACCTCAAATTCTTATAACACCTCTGCAAGTTAAGTAGTATTTTCCCCAATGTACAAATAAAGAAAATGAGGCTCAGACAGTCTGTTAACCTGTCCAAGATCAGAGCTAGCAGTTGGCATAGCCAGGATCCAAACTCAGATCTGTTTTCCATTCCCCACAAAGTTAAAATAATAATACTTGTGTTAGTTAGATTCAGTTGTCAACTTGGCCAGGTGAGCATACCTAGTCTTGTTGCTGTGGACATAAGCCAATGGTACGTGAACCTCATCTGTTGCTAATTACACCTGCAGTCGGCTAAGAGGCGTGTCTGCTGCAATGAGTGATGTTTGACTTAATTGGCTGGTGCTTAAATGAGAGATTGCAATGTAGCACAGCTAAGCAGCTCTGCATTCCTCATCTCAGCACTTGGAGCTCAGCCCAGGCCTTTGGAGATGCAGAAAGAAATCACCCCGGGGAAAGTTGTTGGAACCCAGGGGCCTGGAGAGAAGACCAGCAGAGACCATCCTGTGCCTTCCACATAAGAAAGAACCTCAGTGGAAAGTTAGCTGCCTTTCCTCTGAAGAACCAACAAAAAAAAAATCCCCTTTTATTAAAAGCCAATCCGTCTCTGGTGTTGCATTCTGGCAGCTAGCAAACTAGAACAGATTTGGTACCGGGAGTGGGGTGCTGCTGTGGTTTGCAAATACCAGATCTTTTGGAATGGTGTTTTGGATGGCTAAGGGGAAGACTTTGGAGGAACTGTGAAGAGATTGATGACAAAGTCCTGGAGTGTTTGAAGAGACTGTTGGTGTAAATGGAACTACTACCAATCTTGACAAAGGAGGACACAAAAGGGAAAAAATTGGAGTTTGCAGAGTGAGAACCATGGAAGCTTGGGTCTGAAGCCAAGAAACCTCGGCCAGGAGAGTGGACCCACCCATATACATGGAGAGGGTGAGTTTACCCTGAAGGGTGAGGATGAGTCTCCCCTCTCATTGCACTGGAAGAGTTGTGCAGCCTCGGGCCTTGGAAAAGGCGTAGCACACTCCTTGGGGGACTGGGAGAGCCTGGCTGCCACCATGTGGAGGGGTTGAGCATGTGCCCCCAGAAATGGCAGAGAGCCCCAGGGTGGCCCTGATGCCTGGAGAGAGTGGAGCCCAGAGGTGGTCTCCTTGATGTTCCCTGAGGTTGATTTGGAAAGAGGCCAGCCACTGCATAGGCCCTTGGAAGGGATGGGACTGCCACTTTCTACAGCTGAAGGATAAATGACTTTCAGACTTGGAAATCCAATGGTGTTTGCCTGCAGGTTTTCCTTCTAGTTTCTCCCTCTGGATCTGGTGTTTATCCTGCTTTGCATATTGGCATCAGATAACTTGTTTTGAGATTCACAGGCCCACAGCAAGAAGAGAAGTTTTTTGCACCTGTTTAAGGTGATGCTTGAAGTTGCCAAGTTGACAAGGGGTGGACATGTGTTAGTTAGATTCAGTTGTCAACTTGGCCAGGTGAGCACACCTAGTCTTGTTGCTGTGGACATAAGCAAATGGTACGTGAACCTCATCTGTTGCTAATTACATCTGCAGTCAGCTAGGAGGCGTGTCTGCTGCAATGAGTGATATTTGACTTAATTGGCTGGTGCTTAAATGAGAGATCACAACGTAGCACAGCCTAAGCAGCTCTGCATTCCTCATCTCAGCACTCGCAGCTCAGCCCAGGCCTTTGGAGACGCAGAAAGAAGTCACCCGGGGAAAGTTGTTGGAACCCAGGGGCCTGGAGAGAAGACCAGCAGAGACCATCCTATGCCTTTCACGTGAGAAAGAACCTCAGTGGAAAATTAGCTGCCTTTCCTCTGAAGAACCAACAAAATAAATCCCCTTTTATTAAAAGCCAGTCCGTCTCTGGTGTGTTGCATTCCGGCAGCTAGCAAACTAGAACAGTACTACTAATAATAGTTCTTATTTATTTAACATACATTATCTGAAATCCTCTGTATAATATCTCTGTGAGGCAGGTTATTATAACTCCATTTCATAGATGAAAAAGTTACAGAGTTAAGGAAATAGCCCAAGGTCACAGAGCTAATTTCTAGGGCTTGCCCCTCATGTTGGCATATGTTCCCATCACACCCCTCAACTTCAGGGACCCAGGAAGGTGCTCTTGTACTTAGGTGCTTTCAATGGATACTTGGGACCAGAGACGACCTCTGCGCATCGCTGGTAAGTTGAGGCCAAGCTGGTCACGCACAGAGCCCAGAGCAGGTGCTGCCAACACATATTGTTCTCAGCAGCATGTAATGTTTCCTAGAGCCTTGGCCAACTTTGGCCGAGGCACTTCAGACATCTTGAGGGACACAGTTCCAAGCATCTTAAATGGATTGACAGACTGTCAGAAAGTTTTGCTTCATTCCACAGAGCTGCCCACATTTTTCCCAATAAAGGGTATCAGCCAGAGCTAGCCAATCATTTCAGTCTGGCAACCCCATGGTCCTTACTTTTACATCCACTGCAGAATCACGTGAATGGGCGTCCACGGCTTCCACGCCCCTCCTTACTCGGCAGGTAGTTCTGCTCTCCTTTTAGGTAGCCCCACCCTCCACTGGATCCCGGTGGTATTTTCCAAGACGCAGCCTCCCATCAAGGCATCTCGAAGAGTCTTCATGTCCTCATCTGCAGCTTCGCTTCCCTTCACTCGCTTTCCTCCCATATCCTCCTTGTCTCAAAACCTATAGTCCATAAACAATAACAGTGGCAAGATAATTCCAAGACTGGCACTGGGAACTAGCCAAACCATTTTCACATCTGCTGTCTTTTGAGGTTCTTATTAACCCAAGGAGGAAAAGCAATAAGAACACAGGTTTTCAGAGACATTGAAGACCCTGTTGGGGACAGAAGCAGGGCTAAGACCTAGTTTTCCTGGGGGGGTCTCTTTGTCTCCATCTTTCTCTCTCCATGTCTATTTCAAGGCACAGTTAGAGAAATAGCCACCGCGACTCAGGAACTTTGCCCTAACTTGTAATGTTTCCCTCAAGTGGTCTTTTAATTGTTCTGAAAACTCTAAATACTCATAAAGGTGGAGCTGACACCTGGAACAATCCCTTTCAGAAGAAGCGCATTCCCTAAAACCAGGACTGTCCCACAGTCTGAGCTGTCACACCAGCACCCAGTCATTCATTCATTCAATGAATACCTGTCACGGGTCTCCCCGGGGTTAGCTGGGGATTCGGAGGGGGACGATGCAGACTCGGTCTGAGCCCTCCTGGAGTACAGCATGACTGGAGAAGTCAGGTAATTGAACGGGACCTTCTAGTAAAGCATATGCTATGGGAGCGGTGAGCAAGAAGGCCCAATCTGATCCTTAGATTTGGGGTGGGTTCCCTGGATGAGTGATGTGAAAGAAGCACTCCAGGCAGGGCTTTCCGGGAATCTATCAGGCCTAGCTGCTGTGTTCTGAAATCCCATCTTCACATTTGTGCCGGGGTCACACTTCCCCAGCCAGGGACTGTGGCAGGCGTACTAACGCAGCCCATTCCTGGGAGATCCGGACACCTCTCAGGGTCAGCTTGGCTCAGGGACACTCTTACAACCTCGCCGAACATTCCAGAGACTGCTGGGAAGTCTACGATGCTTCTACCCTCCTCTCCTTGCCGCTCTCCATCACTGGGCTCAGACTTGCATCTGAGCTCCTTATTCCACCTCTTCTACTTACTGCCTGCCACAGGAATGGATGACAGTGTCCAGGAAGGGTGAGCAGGGGGAGGGGAGCCAAGAAACAAGGAGAAACAAAGAGGAAAGGGCCCAGGGTAGAGTCCCTACAAGTTCTATTCTCCCGGGATGTGGGGGAGGAAAAAGAAGTGGGGAGTTCATTTACTCCAGGGATTGTTCAAGACAGGGATTCCATCCCTCCCTTTAAAAATGTTGGGGAGAAACAGAATACAATAAAAACAAGAAAATGTTTAAAAATGTTTCCCTTTCTTCCTTCCTTCCTTCCTTCTATCCTTCCTTCCTTCTCTCTGTCTTTCCTTAAAAAAAAAAAAAAAAAAAAAAAAAAAAAAAAAATGTTGGGATGGCTCTGCCTGAAAGCGCCCTGTTTCAGGACAGAGTCCCAAGGGTTCTGGGGCTTGAGGGAAATTGTCCACAAAACCATCTTTGATCCCACCTCTAAGAACACTGAGCCAGAGGCTCACCTCAGCAGGACTCATCCCAGCTCAGACCGAGAGAAGCCCAGGCAAATCTCAGACTTGACTGGTCTAGTCCAAGGGCCCAGCACGTCCTCATTGTGGAATGGACACAGCAGGCAAACAGCCCCTGATGCCAGGCAGCATCTAGATCCTTCTAACCTCCAGCCCAGGCTCAGCGCCTTCCCGGTAGCATAGGGAGAATGTCCTGCTTTGGCTGCATGAGTCACTTGGCAGCCTTAGTTCTCATTGCACATTAATAAATCCATTTTCTGGTCTCATTTTAAAACAAAGAAAAGAGTAGCATTAACACCCCGTGGGGGGGGCGGGGTCACCAAAGAAGGAAAGAGTTACAAAAAAGCAACATGCAGCCTGTGGGTGTGAAGTGGAAGGGAGAGGAGGGCGGATGTGGGACTGAGGTGGGCAGGGTTACCCCAATCAGGATTTCAGCAGTGCCTTTCAAATCCATTCTTTGTCTGTGCGGTGCCTGGGGATTAGGTAGGAGTACTGAAACGCTGTGATGATGAAAAGGGGCGAAAGGAACCCTGCTGGTGATCATTGAAGGAAGTATTTTAGGCTGAATAAGAGGAGGCACATCTTTACAGAGCCTGTAGGATGCAGAGAATGAAACTCATTACCTCCATAAGGTTTTCAGAATGAAAATGAAAAATGGGGCCAAGAAGAGGTCAGGTAAATTCATGGATATTAGACGTGATGGTCGTTTCATCGAATGGGATGTGTTAGGGATACTTAAGGGAAAACTGTGAGGACCAAGTCAACATGTTTCCCTCAGAAATGCTCCTTGTGCCCTCTAGAGATGCCTGTGTTCTGGCCACATCAGATTCCTAAATCTGATGGTCTGAACACATGATGCTCTTTCTTGATGCTGTGCCCTCAACATACCATCGTGTAGGCCTTTAATACTGATAAACTACCATGTATTATTCAAAACACAGTTCAAACGAAGTATCTTCTAAGGAGTCCTCCTTGACTTCTGCAGGGCAGAAGACTCCTTCCTGTATGCCCCCTGCATGCTGTAGCACAACTATGACACTTCCACCATTGTGGTGTAACTGCTCATCTGCCCAATGGACTACAGCTCCTAAAGGACACAGATTGTGTCGTCTTGGCTTCACACAGTCTGGCCCATAGACCCTATTCAGAGAACTTATATGAATGAATGAATGAATGGTGAGCTTTATCAATCAGTGGTCAGGCCCCTTTCAACATTTATGATATTCTTAATGACAGTCTCAAAAACTTTGCTTCTAATATCAGCTGGACATACTCTTCCAGGACACCCGCCTGTTTATCTCAGCTAATATCGCTGCCAGTCTCTAAAACAGCCATCTGCATAGCTGAAAGGAAGTAGCCAAGAGGCTTGTTGAGATTTTAGTGTCTTTAATTTAACTATGTCTCTTAGACAAGTAAGCCAGTTCCCCAGAAATCTGCTCTAGAAATATTGCCAATTCACATTCCAGTGACTGTGAGATGTTAGAAAAACAGGCATATCACCTTTCAGGCTGGAATCACGAAGAACTCCATTTTGACCTTGGATTTCCTTCCAGATCCTTAGGTTGTGAATGACACACAGGCTGTGGAAACTTTCTGAGATCACCAAGAAGTTGAGGTCAGAGGTTTTCAAGAAATGTTAACCACTGCTCCATAAATCACAACAGTTGTATGTTTTTTAAAAAAATGCATAAACCCACCAACTTCTCTAATAAAAAGAAAAACAAAAACAAAAACAAATGAAACAGCACCCAGAGGTCTAGTGATCAAAGCACCACCCAAGTCAGGAGGGACCCGCCTGGGCTCAAATGGGGAGGTTATGAGCATGGTGAGTTGGAGATAGAGGGAGGGAGGCAGAAATCAACTCAACAACCAGTCCTAGAGAAAGACTCCTGGAAGTCTAGAACCTCAGGTTCCAAATCCCAATTATAGCGCCCATAGAAAATCACTTGAACTTGACTTTGGGCAGACCTTCAATATTCTGTCTATTTAAAAATAAACATATACATACTCCGTTACTTTAAGGCCAATGTAAAGTGCTTTGAGGACCCACAGCAGGTGGTCACATTCTATTTACAGCCGTCGAGCACCTATTATGTTCAGGACGGTCCTCTGGGGCCTGGGGTGCGACAGGGACAGGATGAGGTCGCCCGTGTCCTCATGGAGTTTATCATCTGCGATGGACGGGTCTAGGGCACTGGATTCTAGTGGAGCCCGTTGGGTTTTTCTGGGGAAGTCCAGGGGGTTCTAAGGTGCATTCAGGGGACTGGGGGCAGGAAAAATCTCCCTGAGGAAATGATGCTCAAGCAGATGCTCAGAACTGAGGCTGTAAGGACAAAGAGTGTTCCAGAAACAGGGGAGAACTCTGAGGAGCTGAAGCCTCCAGCGTGGCTGGAGCACCCAGCGCAAAAGTAGGAGTCATAAGGGAAGGCGTGGGCAGTGGGGAGAGGTCAGATGGTGAAGGTCTGGCAGGGGTGAGGGAAAAACAGCTTGCAACTGAGACTTGAACACAAATTACTAAGTAATCATATAAACCCCAACTTACAAATATACCCATTCTCTATATATGCCGAATTATTTAAATCAACCAATCTCTTCCTTACTAAGAGATTCAGGTAATAGTACAAATTTTTCATAGATATGATTTTTTTAAAATTTTGATGTACCTGCCATTAAGATAAATGATACTCCAGAGTCATGATAAAACTTTTCCAATGATTTTCCCATTAAATTGCTAGGCATTAAGTGACATGTAGACTCCGTAAGAGGAGAATTCACTTAACTTCAGTAGTATTTTTCAAGACGCTGAATTTCAGCATTGCTAAACTAACAGCAATTACATTAACAAAATTTCTTAGCCTTTATAATACTGCCTTAGGCTTTTAATCTATCACCGCCTCTATATCGACTGAATCATGAAAATTGTATATTGGAAAAGCATACCTCAGTCTACCCCAATCCTTCAGGCTGGATGAGAGGCTCCAGTTGGCAGTTGAATACGGAGCTGTGAGTTGAGAATCCTGGCTCAACCACTTAGGTTTTAAATAACCTCTCTGTACATTAGTTTTTAAAGCCATTAAGTAGAGATTATGATATCTATAGCCCTCCATTTAATTAATATACATTTAGAACAGGGGCTGGAATAAAGAGACATCCATACCCATTATTTCTCATTTTTAGTAATAAAATTAATATTGGAAATGCCCATGAAGGGGGGTTTTGTATGGATTTTAACCACATCAATACATGAAAAGAGAAATTCAACAGGGATGAATTTCACAACCATCTCTAAACCATCCCTATGGGTATCAGTCTTTCTCAAGAGTTCCCACCAGGCCTGAAGAAGCCCTGCATGGCACCCTACCAGGACCTGAAGAGGCCTCATTATGGCCCACCCATCCACTCTCCCACTTTTCTCCCCACACTCTGGGAACCCAAGTTCAACCGACGCCGCAGTTTCCACATGCGACCAGGAGAGGGTGACTCCGAAGGAACACTGATCCGTGTCGTTGACCATCCTGGATGGAGCAGGACCCCCACCTATCCCTGGGTTTGGGAACACTGTGGCTAGGGGACTTCATGGGGACAAGGCCAGGAGATCAGTTGTAATAGTGGAAATGGATAGATTTGAGAAATATTTAAGACATTCTCAAGATACAGTGATTAATTAGAGGTAGTAAAGAAGGAAGAAGAGTCAAAGTAACCCCGGGATTTCTCATTTGGAAAATAGATTGTATCACCATTTATTGAGAAAGAGAAGTTGGGAGAAAGAGCAGGTTTGGGAAGGGGGCATAATAAGTTTGATTTTGGATGTGTTCTATTTGATGTGCCTGTGACATATGGAGCTAGGAATCCATTAGGTATTTGGAAATATGAGTCCCAAGGATGAAAGAGCTCTGGCTACAGATGATGATTTTAGAATCTTCACTGATGACAACTGAAGTCATAGAAGTGAACACACAGGTCTGAAGTCTCAGGAACTACAACGTATAAGGAATAGTAGATGAGGCACCACGGGGTTAGAATGAAAATCAGGATATTGTGCTATGACAGAAGGCAAGAGAAGGGAGTGTTGGTTATGGTTGATGGGTGCTTAGTGTCTGTATTAGTTTGCTAATGCTGCCGGAATGCAATATACCAGAAATGGAATGGTTTCTAAAAAAGGAATTTAATAAGTTACAAGTTTACAGTTCTAAGGCCATAAATATGTCCTAACTAAGGCATCCAGAAAAAAATACCTTGGCTCAAAGTAGGGTGATCTGGGAAGGCACGTGGCTGGCATCTGCTGGTCCTTGTTCCTGGTTTCATTGCTTCCAGCCTCTGATGCCAGTGGTTTCATCTCTCAGTGTCTATGGGCATTAACTCGGCTGCTCCAGAACAAAACTCTAGGTTTCATGTCTTAGTTTAACATCTGCCAGGACCAGCGACCTCTTCTCACAGGTTCTGGCTATTTCTGTGAGTCTTTGATTAGAACCCGGGCTATTTCTATCTCGATCTCCAAACATCAACATCAGCTCTGAAGCAACTGCTCTCCAAGTGTCTTTGTTGGCTCTGGCTGTTTCCAAAATATCTCCTTTTTTAAAGGATTTTGGCAAACTAATCATGACCTACCTTGAATGGGTGGAGTCACATCTCCATCTAACATAAAGGAACACCCACGATTGAGCATACCACATCTTAGTGGAGATAATGCAATCAAAAGTCTTTTAATCCCTAAATCAGGATTAAAAGAAAGGGCTGCTCCCACAAGATTGGATCAGGATTAAAACATGGCTTTTCTGGGGTACATAATATATTCAAACAGGCACAGCATCCATTCCTACCTTCTATTCTATTGTGTTTTTCCAAGCAGCTAAACACTACTTTCCTTGCAGCTAGAGGTCCAGATGAAAATTTGTTTCACCAATTACCTGTACCACTCAGGATTTAGAAGGTGGGACTGAGGCAGAGGCTATAGAGTTCCACTGTTTTGGGCTGGTCAGCATGATCTGAAGTTCTGGCATTTTTCTACAGTAGCATTACAACATCTAGTCAACGGTTTCATGGCTGTTCAGAAAGAGTTGTAGTGGTGGTGGTAGCCGCTTCCTGATCCCTAGGTTGTTACATAGTTGTGTATTCTGATTCCCCATCTTCCTGATTTCAGCAAAAGCACCACTTCGCATAGCAAACTAGTTGAGAGAGGCATTCCTTGAAGTCTAGCTGTATCTCAAGTTCTTCCAACACTTTTTAATAAATACCTACTTCCTGTACTTAAAATATATGGAGTGCTTTTATTCATTCATTTAGTTAGTTATAGAAACTGTGGGTTTACAGAACAATCATGCATAAAATATAGTATTCCCATATACTATCCCACCACCAATACCTTGCATTGCTGTGGAATATTTGTTACAACTGATGATAGCACATTTATATAATCATTAATTAAAGCCCATGGTTTAACTTACGTGTCACTCTTCGTGTAGTGTCATTTCCTTGATTTTTAAAAATTTCTTTATTTTGCTATATATACAATCTAATATTTCCCCCTTTAATCATATTCAAATATATATCTAAGTGCTGTTAATTGCATTCACAATGTTGTGTCACCATCACCACCAACCACTACCAAAACATTGCCATCATTTCAAATAGGAATCCAGTGTATTTTAAGCATAAACTTCCCATTCCCTATCTCCACCCTCTCCTCCGGCAACCTGTTGTGCCTGTTTGAAAGGATTATGTGCCCTAGAAAAGCCGTGTTTTAATCCTGATCCATCTTGCAGAGCCAGCCTTTTCTCTTAATCCTTATTCACTACTGTAGGTTGGGATCTTGATTAGATTATCTCTGCAGAGATGCAGCGCTCCCAATTGTGGGTATGAGCCTTTTATTAGAGGTGGGTCTTGATTAGCTTATTGGAAGCCTTTAAAAGAGAAAACATTTTGGGAAAAGCTTCAGAGCCATGGGAACCATGAGAGCCCATGCAGTCAGAAACCTTTGGCAATGAAGAAGGAAAATGCCCCTGGGGAGCTTCATGGAATATGAAACCTGGAGAGAGAGCTAGCAGATATCTCCATGTTCACCATGTGCCTTTCCAGTTGAGAGAAACTCTGAACTTCATTGGCCTTTCCTGAGTGAAGGCACCTCTTGTTGGTGCCTTAATTTGGATATTTTTATAGACTTGCTTTAACTGGGACATTTTCACAGCCTTAGAACTGTAAACTTGGAACTTAATAAAGTTCCCCTTTAAGAGCTGTTTTATTTCTGGTATATCACATTCTGGCAGCTAGCAAACTAAAACACCTATATTCTAGATTCTGACTCTATGAGTTTGCTTATTCTAATTGTTTCAGATCAGTGAGCTCATACAATATTTGTCCTTTTGTGTCTGGCTTATTTCATTGAACATGATGTCTTCAAGGTTCACCCATGTTGTCACATGTATCAGGACTTCATTCTTTTTTACAGCTGAATAATATTCCATTGCATGTATACACCACATTTTATTTATCCATTCACCAATTGATAGACACTTCAGTTGTTTCCATCTTTTGGCAATAGCAAATGTTGTAGTTTGCAAGCTGCTGAAATGCAATATATTCCTTCTTCATCTCCAAAGGTGTCTGGCTACATGGGCTCTGTGGCTCTTTCCAAAGTGTTTTCTCTTTTAAAAGACTCCAGTTAACTAATCAAGACCCATCTGGAATGGGTGGAGTCACATCTCCCTCCAATCAAAGGTTAATGCCCACAACTGTGTCATCTCTGTGGAGATAATCTAATCAAATCTCCAACCTACAGTAGTGGATAGGGATTAAAAGAAAGGGCTACCTCAACAAAATGGATCAGGATTAAAACATGGCTTTTCTAGGTGCATAATCCTTTCAAACCGGCACAGTGAATGATGATGTGATGAACATTAGTGTGCAAATATCTGTTTGAGTGCCTGCTTTCAATTCTTTTGGGTATATACCTAGTAGTGTAATTGTTGGTAGTTCTATATTTAGATTTCTGAGGAACCACCAAACTGTCTTTCACAGAGCCTGCACTATTTTACATTCCCACCAGCAATGAATGTATCCTCTCTAGTACTTGTTATTTTCCATTTTTATAATAGCAGATGTTCTAATGGCTGTAAAATGGTATCTCATTGTGATTTTGATTTGCATTACTCTAATGGCTAATGATATTGAGCATATTTTCATGTGCTTTCTGGCCATTTGTGTGTCTTCTTTGGATTCATGTCTGTTCAAGCCTTTTGCCCATTTTTTAACAGGGTTGTTTGTCTTCTTGTTGATAAGTTGAAGTATTTCTTATATATAGTGGATATTAAGCTTTTATTGGATATAAGATTTCCAAATATTTCCCCCCCATTGCATAGGTTGTCTTTTTACTTTCATGAAAGTCCTTTGAGGAAACAGAGTTTTTTTATTTTAGTGACGTCCCATTTATCTGTTTTTCTTTTGTTGCTTGTGCTTTGGGTGTAAAGTCTAAGAAACTATTTCCTAACACAAGGTCTTGAAAATGCTTCCCTATGTTCTCTTCTAGTAGTTTGATAGTTCTAGTTCTTAAGTTGATTTTTGTGTATAGGGTAAGGTAGGGTCCTTCATTTGATTTTTTGCAAGTAGAGATCCAGTTTTCCCAGCACAATCAGTTGAAAAGGTTAGTATTTCCTAATTGAGTGGTCTTTGCCAGTTGTCAAAAATCAGTACGTCATAAATGTAAGGGTTGATTTCTGAGCTCTCAATTCTATTGCATTGATCTATATGTCTGTCCTTGTGCCAGAACCATGCTGTTTTGATTACTATGGCTGTGTAACATGATTTAGGAACAGGAATTATGAGTCCTCCAACTTCATTCTTCTTTTTCAAGATGGCTTTAGCTATTTGGGACCCCTTAATCTTCCATATAAATTTGATGATTGGCTTTTCCATTTCTACAGAGAAGCTCATTGGAATTTTGATTGGGATTGCATGGAATCTGCAATAACTTTGGTTACTATAGACATCTTGATAATACTTAGTTCCAATCCATGAAAATGGAATATACTTCCATTTATTTAGGTTTTCTTTAATTTCTTTTAGCAATGTTTTGTAGTTTTCTGTGTACAAGTCCTTTACATCCTTAGTTAGATTTATTCATAGGTATTTGATTATTTTAGTTGCTATTGTGAGTGGAATTTTTTTTTTGATTTCTTGTCCTGATTGTTCATTGTTTGTGCATATAAACATTACTGATACTGGGATATTGTTCTTGTATACCACCATTTTGGTGAATTCATTTATTAGCTCTAGGAGCTTTTTTGTGTTTTTTTTCTCCAGGATTTTCTACATATAGGATCATAGCATCTGCAAATAAGGAAAATTTTACTTCTTCCTTTTCAATTTGGATGCCTTTTATTTCTTTTTCTTGCCTGATTGCTTTAGCAAGAGCTTCTAGTACAGTGTGAAATAACAGTGGTGACAATGGGCATTCTTGTCCTATTCCTGATCTTAGAGGGAAAGCTTTCAGTCGCCATTAAGTAGAATGTTAGCTGTGGGTTTTTCATATATGCCCTTTATCATGTTGAGGAAATTTCCTTCTATACCTAGTGTGCTAAGTGTTTTTATCAAGATAAGGTGCTGGTTTTTGTTAAATCAATTTAACAAAATTTATTATTGATTTAACAAAATCAATTTAACAATTTTCTACATCAATTGAATTGATCATGTGCTTTCTTCCCTTCATTCTGTTAATATGGTGTTTTACACTAATTGATTTTTCTTCTGTTGAACCAACCTTGCATATGTGGGATAAACCGGACTTGATCATGGAGTATGATTCTTTTAATATGCTGTTGGATTTGGTTTGCTAGTATTTTGTTGAAGATTTTTGCATCTATATTCATAAGAGAGATTGGTCTGTAGTTTTCTTTTCTTTTGGTGTCTTTATCCAGTTTTGGTATGAGGGTGATGTTAAAGAGTGTTCCCTCCTCTTAAATGTTTTTTGAAGTGTCTGAGCATAATTGAAGGTAAGTGTTCTTGGAATGTTTGATAGAATTCCCCTGTGAAACCATATGGTCCTGGTTTTTTTCTTCTTGGGAGGTTTTTGATTACTGATTCAACCTCTTTACTACTAACTTGTTTGTTGAGCTCTTCTATTTTCTTCTCGAGTCAATATAGGTACTTTGTGTGTTTTTGTAAGAATTTGTCCATTTCATTTAGGTTATCTAATTTATTGACATACAGTAATTTATAGTGTTCCTTACAGTCCTTTTTATTGCCCTGAGGTCAATAGTTATTTCTACCATTTCGTTTCTGATTTTCTTTATTTGTATCCTCTCTCTTTTTTCCTTTGTCAGTCTAGCTAAAGTTTCACTGATTTTGTTAATCTTTTAAAAGAGCCAAGTTTTTGTTTTGCTCATTCTCTTTATTGTTTTTTGTTGTGGTTATTGTTTTGGTTGTTTGTTTTCTATTTCATTTTACCTCCACTCTAATCTTTGTTATTCTGTTGGCCTTGGGCTTAGTTTGCTCTTTTTTTTTCTAATTCTTTCAGTTTTGAGGCCAGGTCTCTGATTTGAAGTCTTCCTTCTTTTGTAATGTAAGCATTTAGAGGTATAAGTTTCCCTCACAGAACTGTCTTCACTGCATCCTATGAAGTTTAGTATGCTGTATTTTCACTTTCGTTCACCTCAATATGTTTTCTAATTTTGTTTCTGTTTCTTCTTTTATCCATTGGTTGTTAAAGGGTAGCTGTTTAATTTCCACATATTTGTGAATTTGCCATTTCTCCTCTATTGCTTGTTTTTAGCTTCATTCTGTTTGGAGAATATACATTGTATGATTTCAATATTTTTTAATTTAATGAGACTTGTTTTGTGACCCAATAGAAGGTCTATCCTGGGGAATAATTCATGCGCACTTGAGAATAATGTGTATTCCGTTCTGTTTGATTGAGTGTTCTATTTATGTCCGTTAGATCTATTTGGTTTAGTGTATCATTCAAATCTGTACTTCCTTATTGATCTTCTGACTAGATCTTCTAGCCAATATTGAGAGTTGTTTGTTAATATTAATAATATTAACAATCCAACTATTGATTTAGAACTGTCAATTTCTTCTTTCAAATCTGTCAATATTACCTTCATATATTTTGGGGATATACTGTTAGGTTCATATATATTTATAATTGTTACAGCTTCCTGTCAAATTGTACCCTTTATCAGTATGTAATGACCATCTTTGCCCCTTGTAACTATGTTTGACTTAAAGTTTATTTTATCTGATATTAGTATAGCTTCCCCAGCTCTCTTTTAGTTACTATTTGCATGGTATATATGTTTTCATCTTTTCACCATCATTCTAGTTGTATCTTTAACTTTAAGTTGAGTCTCTTGCAGAGAGTGTATAGTTGAGTTATACATATTTTATTATACGCTGTATGGTGGGGTCACATTTCATTATTTTTCCATGTCACCACCTCATTATTGCAGTACCATTTGCTGATTTTTTTTCTGAGGGGGGAGTGTATGGATCGGTCTCCCACATGGCAGACAAGAATTCTACCACTGAACTACCCTTGCACCCCTAGATCATGCATTTTTATCCATCCTGTCTACTGTATTTTTTGACTGGAGAATTTAATCCACTTACATTTCAAATCACTATTGATAATACAAGTCTTTCTTCTGTCAGTTTGGTATTTAGCCTTTGTAAGTCTTTTACCTTTTTTCCTCACTTCTGTTAAAGCATGCTTTCATATTTATTTGCTTTTGTATGTTGAACCATATTGAGTGACTTCTCATTTCTATCTGGATATATGTTTTTATCTGTTTTCCTTGTAGTTGCCATAGGGTTAAAATTTAACCTCCTAAACATATAACAATCAAATTGGACTACATGTCAACTTAACTTCAATACCATGCACATGTACTTTTCCCATACCCCTTCGTCTCCCCATCAAGTTTTTGTACTTTTTACCACATATCTTTGCATATTATATGTCCAAGACCTGCATTTTAGTCCCTGTAGGAAGGAAGAAATGGAATTACACACTAAACAACACAATACAATAATACTGGCATTAATGATTACCCAAATGGTTACCTTTACTGCAGGTCTTTATTTCTTTATGCCTCTTTGAACCTGCTGACTAGCATCTTTCCTTTCAGAATGAAGAACTCCCTTTAGCATTCCTGGTAGGGCAGGTCTAATGGTGATAAACTCCATTGGTTTTTGCTTATCTGAGAATGTCTTAATCTCTCCCTCATTTCTAAAAGCAATTCTTGCCATATAAAATTCTCAACTGGCAGGTATTTCCTTCAGCACCTTAAGTTTTTCAATGATTGCCTCCTTGCCTCCATGGTTTCTGATGAGAAATCAATACTCAATCTAATTGGGAGTCCCTTGTATGTAACACATTGCTTTTCTCTTGCAAGTTTTCAGAACTCTGTCCTTGTCTTTTGCATGTGATACTGTAAAGAATATATGACAAAATGTACTTTTCTTCATGTTTATCCTGTTTGGTGTTCTCTCAATGTCTTAGATGTGCATATTCCCATCTTTGGCTAAATTAAAGAAGTTGTCTGTCATAGTTCTTTGACTATGCCTTCTGCCCATTTCACTTTCTTCTCTTTCTGGGGCTCCCATAACACATCTACTGGTGCACTTGATGGTGTCCCATAGCTGGGTTAGGCTATTTTTTTGTTTTTAATATCTCTGTTTCCTTTCTGTTCCTCAGCCTGACCCATTTCAAGTGTCTTATCTTCAAGTCCACTGATTCTTTTTCTTCTGCCAGCTCTGCTCTGCTCTTCAAATCTTCCTGGACATTTATTATTTTAGTTATCAAGATCTTCAACACCAATATTTCTGTTTGGTTCCATTTTAAAATTTCTATCTCTACCTAGACTCTCTTATTGTTCATTCATTGCTTCCTGACATCCTTTATTTCTTTCTCTGCACTTTCCTTCATCTCCTTGAGCATTTTTAAGATCTTTTTTAAAGGCTTTGCTCAGTATGTCCCTAGTCTCATCTTTGTATGTATTTTCTGTATTTCTATCCTCTTCCTTTGGATGGGCCATCATTTCCTGTGTCTTTGTCCTGTAATTTTTCTTGCATACTGTATATTTTAAAATTTTAAAATGTTAACTCTGGGATTTACTCTCTGGGATGTCTGTTTCCTGGTTTTGTAACAGACGGTGATAAGACATAGATTTCTTGAGCTTCAGTCCTCCCATCAGGAAGGTGTGCCCAAGGCAAACGCACTGTGCAGGGTTCTCCCTGTCTTTATAGGCCTCTGTCTTAGCAATGGAGTTTCCCTGTTTGTAGGCGTTTGGTTGTCCCTTCTGATTCCTGGGGGAACAAACCTCCCTCCAGTAGGCAGGGACTGTCTGAAACCACTATCTTGAAACTTCAGAAGCCAGAAGAGCCCTGTACAGAATCCAGGGAAGAGTGTGAGGAAGAGGTTAATAAAACTAAGAGTTCCCTTACTTAGTTTTTCCTATTGTTAACATTTTGCATGAGTTTGGTACATTTGTTACAATTGATGAACCAATATTATTACCTAAAATTTTATTAACAAAATACTGAATGAAGCTGCATGTGAGGTATAGGTTTTTTGTTTTTGTTTTTGTTTTTTTTTTTCTTTCTATTATTGTTTTAATTCTTATTCTGTTGTCTTTTTATTTCTTTTTCTAAATCAATGCAAATGTACTAAGAAATGATGAATATGCAACTATGTGATGTTATTAAGAATTGCTGATTGTACATGTAGATTGGAATGATTTCTAATTGTTTTGTTGGTTCTTTTTTTAATTAATAAAAAAATTTTATTAACAAAATAGTTTATTGTGATAACATATTTACAACATAAGTTTTTCATCTTCATCACTTTCAAGTGTGCACTTCAGTGAAGTACATTCACAAAGTCGGGCTACCATTACCACCATCCATGGCCAAAAATTTTTTATCACCGCAAACAGAAACTCTGCCATCCCCCGTTCTCTTCTGTGGTCCTGATAACATATAATCCACTTTCTGTCTCTATATGATATTCGTATTCTAGTTATTTCATAAAAGTGAGATCATAAAATATTTGTTCTCTTGTGTCTGGCTTATTTCACTCAATGTGATATTTTCAGGGGTGGTTTCTTTTCACTGATTGGAACCTGACGGCTTCAAAGGAATATTATTTCATAAAGGAGAAATTGGTTTGTTGTATGAAATAATGCCAAGAGATCAAGCAATACAAGGACTGAAAAATGTCCATTGGAGTTGGAAATTTAGCTCATTGGTCGTCCTGGCAGTAACTTCTTGAAGCCTAAAGGAATGTGCACTCATCAAGTCTATCTCTCCACTTCAGTCAAGACCTCCAAGGAAGGTCCACTTCATCATGACACCCATGTTCTAGGCTTCATCTTGTTACTGTCGGGAGAAGTCAATGTGGTGCAGTTGCTTAGCCTCTCATCTCTTCAGCCAGGGGTCTCATTCCAGATCCTGCACCACTCTCACTCCCTCCTGATCCTTTCTCCCAGCTGGCACTGTAAATTCAACCAGGGCATAGCCAACAGCAGGCAATGGTGTTTAAGAAAATGTAAAAGGCTTAAGGACAAGATAAGGGAATTACAAGGTAGAAGAAGTAAACTTCTGTTTTCATCAGCTATGTCGCTTCAGAGAGGGTCTCCAATGGGTTTCCTCTTAACACCACCTACCAATTGCCCTGGGAAAGAATTCCTTTGACCCTGTCCCAACACTCTGGGTCCAGACTCCCAAATCCTTGTTTTCCTCAGGAAAAGAAGGAAATCCTCCCCTAGAGGATAATAAACTCTGCATCCACATACTTAACCACAAAGAAGACCATTCAATAAGATTTGGCAGAGCAGTCAATGTCTTCATTCTCTCCACTTTGCTATTCCAGAAAAGGTTTTATACTTTATTTTGCAATAATCAAAAAGCTCATGAATGGTTTGGTTCTTCAACCTCAAGGCAGTCTTCTCCTAAATTTGAATGCTGTCACCTCCCTAGAGAGGCAGTAGCCGTTTAGATCGTATTTCCCCCCATTACAAAGAAAAGATAGAGAATTCCTGCCATTGTAATTTCATTGGGATTATATTATAAGAATTAAAAATGGATTAGAACATAAGATCAAACTGCATAGAACTACACACACACACACACACACACACACACACACAAGTGCATGTGAAATGGAAAAACTAAATACAGCCTGTAGTGTGGTTATCAGTGTTATACCACATCAATTTCCTGGCTTTGATAATTGTACTAGAGTTACATAAGATGTCAACATTGGGGAAAGACAGGTGAAGAGTTCAAGAGACTCTGTGTACTATTTCTGCAATTTCCTGGGAGTCTATAATTATTTCAAAATTAAAAATTAAAAAAGGTGGATTAGAGGGAAAAAGTCTGAATTATATTCCCCCTTGATATGATGGCATATAATCTGTGTAATGTTAACAATCACGCATTCTTGCCAAAAACGTATGACCTGTAGTTGATCCTTTCAACTTATCTTCCAGTTCACATGAAATATCAACGAAAAGGAGGAAGTAGAACTGCATTGTGAAGAAATGATCAGGCAATTAAAGGATATGGAATATTATACAAGCCCTTCAAAAGCAGTCTTCAAAATAAGGAATAATAACAAAAGACATTTAAAAAAGGAGTGGGGAGATATTATAGATTTTAAAAAGCTAAAGGGTTGTAACCAAGTGCAATGTGATTCCAGTTCTAAAAACCAGTGGGTTGGCAGGAACCATCAAATTGTGCCTGTCTGCTTTAAAGATCTCAGAGCTAGTTGAGATGGTGTGACTTCACTCACTTAGATGCTGTAATCTTCAGGTCCCATTACACCATACTGAAGAGTTTCTATGTCATCTATGAGCAAAGGGAAGCCCTTGAAGAGTTTTAAACAGAAGAGTGGCACGCACATTTGCATATTGTAGAAAGATCATTCTGGCTGGGGAACGGTTGGGAAGATAGCAAGGTGGTGGTGGTGAGATCCCTCTCATGGTTGTTGATCAATCCTCTTGGCAAATGATAATGGGGCCTAAACTAGTCAGTGACAGTTGAGGTGGAAAGAAAGGGGAGAGATGCAGGAGACACTTAGCACTACGGAATAAAAACTTTAAGTCTCAAACTTCAATTAACCTCAGTTAAAACTGAATATATAGGCCACAGTGATATTTTATGAGAAGCTTTGTGAAGAGAAAAAAAATCATGGTGTTGACATAACTGGTGTTTTAGTTTCCTTGGCTCCTCAAGCAAATATCATACTTGTTAACAATCACGCACTGCAGCTGGCTTAAACAACGGGGATTTAATGTTTCACCGTTTTAAGGTTAGGAAAAAGTACAAATCAAGAAATCATCAAGGCAATGCTTTCTCCCCAAAGACTGAGGCATTCTGGAGATGGCTGCTGGAGATTTTAGGTCCTTAGCTTGTCAAATGGCAAGGCACATGGTCAAGTCTCCTAGTCCCTCCCTTTCCTTTCAGGTTCCATTAATATTCAGCTTCTGGCTGCTCCCCTTGTGGTTCTCTCTGTGTGTCTGAATTTCATTCCGCTTATGAAGGTATCCAGGAATAGGTCTAGGACGCTTTCTCACTGAGGTGGGCCACACCTCTTACCATGGTTTCACACCCATAGGAATGGATTAAGTTTAAGAAGATATTTTTCTGGGGTACATACAGCTTCACCAAACCACCACAAGTGCTTTAAGAAGCTAGGTGCTGTGTTATTTATTGCCCTCTTCAACAAAATAAGGAAGAGTTTATAGAATATTCCATATTTGCATCCTAATGACAATAGAATACAATGAAAAATAATCCATGTGAGGCAACGGTTTCCAATAAGATTAAAATATACTCGATCTGTACTTGAATCATGATTCCAGTTCCTCTCAGATTTTCAGTGAGAAGAAGTAAGGAGTTCTCCAATATAAACAAATGTTTGCAAAGTCTTTATTTATTTAATCTTTCAGAAATGTTACCTTTAAAGGTCTATGACAATCTCAGAGAAGGTAACACACATTCTTTGAGAAATTGTAAATGTGTTTGTTATGGGAAACAATTTACTTGCTTAAGCTGCAAGAGAACTTACTAATGGTTTTAATTAATCTACCACCTAACATGTTATTTTTGATAGCAAGCACCTGACTACTTAGGCTGTTTTTTTTTCTCTGAAAAGTACTTGAAGTTAAAGTACACCTTGGCCAATTCTGATCCAAACACAAGATAAAGTTTTATTCTTCTGTAGGTAGAAAAATAGTAAGGATTTGGTGATTAGCTTTAAAGATTGGGGAAGGAAGAAAGAATCTACCAGAATGATGCCCAGGTTAAAGTCCCTTAAAGGATGTGAGAAAATATATGGAACTATCCTGATACTATGTCAAACACCAGGGATACCCAAATCAATAGGCCAAGCCCTTGATCTTCAGGCTTACTCTTGTGAAGCTTATGTAGGTAGCAGAGAAGCTTAGTCTAACTACAGATACGCCTAAGAGTTACTTCTGGAGGACCTCTTTGGTTGCTCACATGTGGCCTCACTCTCTCTAAGCCCAACTCTGTAAGTGAAATCATTGCCCTCCCCCTACATGGGACATGACATCCAGGGGTGAAAGTCTCCCTGGTGGCATGGGAGATGACTTGCAGAGATGAGACAGGCCCTGGCACTGTGGGATCAACGATTCCATCCTGACCAAAAGGGGGAAAAGAAGTATAACTAATAAAGTATTAGTGGCTGAGAGAGTTCAAATAGAGTCTAGAGGCTACTCTGGAGGTCACTCTTATGCAAGTTTCAGTTAGACATTGCTACCTATCATACCTTGCCAAAAACCCAACTAAAACCATTCCAGTCACTCCTAAGGATACCTAGAGCAATATATAAGATTCTACAAAGTTTCCATGCACTAGTGTAACTTTCCTGAAATTTACAACTTCTCATGGGTTCCTGGACCACATAAGTCCTGAAACCTAGAGGGCCCAGCCTCTCCAGAACATCAACTAGTTCCATCTCCCTATCTCATATTAGCGACAGAACCTTCCAAAATGAAAAAGTTAGAATGGCCGTATCCCAAACACCCCTAAAAAGGGGGATAGAAAGATCAAAGGTAGTAGAGTTATACAGAGAAAATAGGATTTAACAAACGAATATGATTGCTGAATCATTAAACTGATTATTTCTTTTAGTCTCCAGTATCTTAGAACAGCTAGAAGTAAACCTAAAACTGTGGAATTGTAACCCATACCAAACTCTGAAATCTGAACTAATTGTGCTGTGCTTTGAAATTTATTGTTTTTGTGTATATATATATGTTAATTTTCACATACACACAAACTAGATTGTGATGATTAAAGAAACATTTATTCCTTCTAGCCTCCTATATTCTGCAGCAGCTACAAGGAAAAATCTAAGAGATGATGGTATGGTAGTCCATGACAAACTCTGGGATCTGTCCTGAAGAGTGGTTTGAAAACTACTGCTTTTTTCTTTCTTTGCTTTGTATATATGTTATATTACCCAATAAAAAAAGTTAAAAAAAACAAAAAACAAAAAAAGAATGATGCTCAGGTTGCTAGTTTGGGTAATCAGGCAGATGGAGAAGCTCTTCAGTAAGATAGGGGTATGGGAGGAGGAGCGTGTTTCCAGGAAAGACGATGAGTTTGACTTAGAGCGTGTAGAATTTGGGGTGCCTGTGGGACATCTGAGTAGAGATGAATAACTGGTAAATGGAGAAAAATGTATGGCACTCAAGAGAAAGAGCTGGTCTGGACATTTAGATTTGGGAGTCAGCTGCACGTGATAAAAGGTAGAGCCATTTTCAGCTAAGTTTGGGTCCCTGATTATATAACTTGACTCAGAAAGGGGCAGGTGTTCTTAGCACCCTAATGCATTTCTCATTGAGAACAGAATGTGAGCGTTTCAGAGAAAAACAAAACAAAACAAAACTATATTCACTATGGTGGGTATTGCCCTTGGGTAATTAGGAGAAGACAGCCTTAGCGTTGATAGCTGAGAGGCTTAAAGGGCCTGAGGAATCTTCCTATCTTGCTCCCACCAAGGTCCAGAACATAAAAAGTTCTCAAAAGGTATTTTTTGAATAAACAAATGTTTGAATATTCCTATTTCCCAGAGCCTGCCCAACAGCACGTACCCATCACCTAAAGACACTGAAAATGCAAAGGTTAGTGCTACTTTTTTTAAAAAAATTAAGGATTTTATTCCAAGTACTTTTGGGAGCAGTAACACAGCAACCATTAAAAGTCAAATGATTCGCCAGAAGAATAATTTCGGGAAAAAAAGGGAAGAGGAACAAATATGGGGTGAAATGGGGAAAGAGAGGTTGTCAGGAGAGAAAGATGCCAAGGAGTCAGGCTGCTTCCTTCACACATTTTCCTGGTGTTAATCTCTCGCCTGGAGGCTTGAGGTTCTCCACCCAGGCGCTCTTAATGGTACCAAAAAGTTCTTTCCAGCCTTTCCATTACTTATGATCAAATGTGTTTCTGTGAACCCCCTGGGACCATCAGCAGAGTCTGAAGGTCATCCTACCACCTACACATATTTTTTTTGTTACTTCACAGCATTGATCTTTGTGACTAAGTTGCAAGTTGAAAAGAAACAAAGAACAGAGTGCCTCCCCCAGGAGTAATTTTGGAGCCTTGCAGGGGATTATGGCCATCCCAGCCTTTGCCATGGGTGCCATGTCTTCTCAGGGTGGGAAGTGGTGTGGCAGCGGCAGAGATCTTTGCAAAGGCCCTCATTTCAGCTGGACTGAAAGGAGTTACAAATCTGGGTAGGAAAACTGCTCTCTCCACCCCCCACCCCCACCCCTGGCTCCAATTTTGACTCTTGCTTCTTATTATGTTTCAGCTTCTTCGCTCCTTAAGTCACTGTTGGCTTTCGTCTTGATGAGCAGCAGTTCAGAAAGAGTAAACCTGTCCCTGGAACAGCATCCTTTAGAGATTGAAATGGAATATTTCTGGAATAACCTTTCCCCTCATGTCTTCCCACAGCCCTAGGATCAGAAATTCTGCAATAGGGAATAGAGAATAATGCCACTACTCATCATTGAGGCCTCCAAAATGCTTTCCCCTTTTACAAAATGATGAATAACAAACATATTTGGGAAAAAGGGAGAGTCCTGAATAATCAGATTAACAACCTCAATTAGAGGTCACTCTCTCCCCAGCTGCTCTCTTTAGATAGGCAATGCTAGCACATACCTGCATTATGTACTGTGCATTCAGTTACATTCACAGGATCAACGTGAATTATTAGCCAATCCATCTCCTTGTCTGCTTTGTTCCAAGAGCTCAAGTGTCTTACCTTTCACAAGAGTTGTGAAGAAGCCTTCATGTTTCTTCTCCCCATTCTTCAAAATCCTAGTGAATTCATTACTTGAATTAAAATGATCATCCTTTTTGTCAAGCAGAACCCATGAAATTGGGACTCCCACTTTTTTTTACAACCAGAGCAAAGGGACTTGATTTAAATGGATGAGAGAGTGCTGGTGGTAAAACTCAATCACACTAAAATGATCAAAGGAAGATGTTTTAGTGTCCCAACTGCTAAAACAAATATTTTTTAAAAAGGTTGGCTTAACAACAGAAATTTATTGGTTTGTGGTTTCAAAAGCATCTTTTGGCTGACCAACAATCTTTGGGGTTCCTTGCCTTTTCCATCACATGGCAATGCATGTGGCATCTTTTCCTTTCTCTCAGAACAGCTAGAAGTAAAAACCTAAGACTGTGGATTTGTAACCATGCCACTGCTACTCTCCGAATAGTGCTTCTCAGAAAATGTAGTGCCTGGGGGGAGGGCGGTGATAGGTGTTAGCCATTCTAAGCAACACGCATTGTTTGGGAACCAAACTTTGTTTGCAGAAGTGTATCTGAGGAGTCTGATTTGATTTTTCTGCTTCCATTCCAGGCTCTGGTGCATGATTTTTTTGTGTGAGGCTCTCAAGGGGCAGGTGCTTCCCATCTGCTGACATGTCATTGGCTCTGAGGTGACATATTCTCGTTAAGACTCCTTCCATTTAAATGTGCTGTTTTTTTTGCTGTTGACATCTATACAACTTTCTCCTTTTCCGTTTTCTTTCCTTTCATTGGTCCTAATGGACTCAAATGGACTACTTGACATTCTCCTGCTTTCAATCCTCCACATGTATTCTATCAATAGAAATATGGCAATAATTTGATTTATCTTTTAATTCACTGGACTGTAACAGGAGCCAGGGAGAGCCAACAACTCCATTTTCCATTGGAAAAGGCCCAGGGACTGGTTAACAATAGAGATGCTCACAGGAAAGGAAATTAACAGTTTGATACAATTACAAGATATGAACTGCGGAGGATCAGCCAACAGGAAGCCTCTTACCTGATGCTGAGACTATGAGTGTACTCTATAGCAAGGCAGGATGTGAAGTGCAGAACCACATTTGTACCTCATATTTCCCTATAAAAACCATTTTAAAGCATTCTCTTAAAATATGGGCATTTAACTGTTAGGGAATTTTGTTCCTAAAGTGGCATGAGGTGGGTACAGGAGAAATTATGTCATTATCATCATCATCATCACCTCATTTTATTGAGTTCTTACCAAATGGCACTTTCTGTATGGAATGGGGATCCCAAATTTATACACTACACTCAACTACACAAAGAAAATTTTCCTCCTTCAATTGATTTATTATCTCATAATCTTTATCTTCTCTTTCAGTTGCAGGGTAGTGGGAGGAAAACAGAATTTAAACTTCACAATTTATATTCTATGTCTCTTTCGGTTTAAACTCTTTAGCTACTTCAGACCTCCGGGATGGCTAACTCTGAAGGTGGACGTTGTTCCAACCTATGTTGGTCAAAAGTGGCAGAGGAGACTTAAAGACAGTATTCTTCCTAAAATATGGAAAAGAGTAAAAGGACTGTGTTTTCTGGGCAAGTGTCAAAACAGAAAAAGATAGCCTCAAAGAGCTACAGGGGACTATCCTAGCTTATTAGCTGGTCCCTCCCTCACTTTCTTCTCAAGATAGTGTGGAACCAGTCGGCACCTCTGTTCCCAGCCTTGTTCCAGCTAGGAAAGATTAACCTGGGAATCTCCTCCCTGGAATTCCACCCCTCCCAGAATTTTACCTTTAGGCAGGAGAAGTTTAAGATGGCAAAAGTGGAGTAAGAAACAATTGAGTCAGGTGGCCCAGGGAAAAGGAATACTTGCTTTAAGTCCAGCAACAGGGCACTTAGGAGAGGAAGAAAGTCTGTTTCCTAGACAGTAGAGGACATTCAAATTCCTCTAAATAGGGGAAGTCCTAAGGCCACTAGCAAGCATAAGTGCAGAACAAAAAACAAGCCTAGAAAAGACAGGGAAGACTCTGAACTTTGTGTCTACCTTAGGCTAAACTTCTTGATAGGAGCACTGAACTCTGAAGAAGAGAACCAGCCAATACAAAGCCGAAATACAAAGACTGTGAAAGGTGTCTTTTTTGCATTGGTTTGTTTGTTTTGTTAGCTCCTGGCACTCAAGAAAACCTCTGTCATATCACTAGCTCAATACAACACAAGAAACAGACACCTCAGGAACTAAACACCAGCATTCTTAGTTACAGATTTTAAAATGTACAATGTACAGCAAAAGATTACAAGACAAACAAGGAAATAGGAAATGATGGCCCATTCAAAGAAAGAGGATAAAAATCCAGAAAACATTAACAAAGAAGACCAGGCTGTGAATATACCAGCAAAGACTTAAACAAACAAAAAAAGATCTCAGTATGCTCAAGGAGATGGAAGGAAATACAGGGGAAGAACTAAAGAATATCAGGAAAACAATGAATTAACACTATGAGAATCTCAATAAAGATAACTTTCTTTTTTAAACTTCCATGCACTACTTTCAATAATGAATGAGATACCTAGAAAGAAGATCAATAAGAACAGTGAAGACTTGGCTGATACAATCAACTAGAACTAATGGACATACATAGAGCATTTCACCCAACAGCTGCAGAATATACATTGTTCTCTAGTGCACATGGATCATTCTCCAATATAGACCACGTATTAGGTCATAAATTCAAAAATATTTAAGTCATACAATGTATCTCCTCTGACCAAAATGGAATGAAGTTAGAGATCAATAACAGAGGGAGAAATGGAAAATTTACAAATATGTGAAAATTAAACAAATCTTGAACAACCAATGGGTCAAAGAAGAAATCACAAGGAAAATTAGGAAATATATGGAGATGAATGAAAATTAAAACACAGCATATTAAAACTTAATGGATGCAGCAAGGGTAGTGCTGAGAGGGAAATTTAAAATTTAAAGGCTTACAATAAAAAGGAAGAAAGAACTCAAATAAGAAACCTACCCTAAAAACTGGAGGATCTAGAAAAAGAAGAGCAAACTAAACCCAAAGTGAGAAGAAGGAAGGAAATAACAAAGATTAGAGTAGAGATAAATTAAATTACAGAATTCAAAACAATAGAATCAATAAAACCAAAATTGCCTCAATGAAAAGACCAATAAAATTGACAAACCCTTTGCTAGACCGACAAAGAAAAAAAAAAGACAGAGGACACAAATAAGTAAAATCAGGGAGAAAAGGGGAGGGGGGAACATAACTATTGACCTACAGAAATGAAAAGGATCATAAGAGGATACTATGAGCAATAATACATCAACAAATTACCTACATTGACTCAAGAAGAAATAAAAGATCTCAACAAACCAATAACTAGTAAAAAGATAAATCAGTAATTAAAAACCTCCTGAAAAAAGAAAACCCAGGACCAGATGGCTTCACAGGTAAATTTATTTTACTGAACCACTTCTGCACAAACTCTTGCAAAAAACTGAAGAGGAAGGAATACTCTCTAACTCATTCTATGAGGCCAACATCCCCTCACACCAAAGTCAGATAGACATACCAGAAGAGAAGAAAATTACAGGCCAATTCCTCTTATGAACAAAGATGCAAAAATCTTCAACAAAATACTATAAAACAACATCTGTGCTGGTTTAGAGCTGTTATGAACCCCCAAAAGACCATGTTCTTTTAATCCATTCCTGTGGGTGCAGACCTGCTGTGGGTAGGATATTTTGGTTAGGTTATTTCAATTTGAGATGTGACCCACCTGTTCAAGGTGGGGTTTAATCCTTTCATTAGAGTCCTTTATAAAGGAAAAAGGACAGAAAAAGTCAAGAGAGCTTAGAAAGAAAAGTCCCTAAGAAGCTAAGAGAGGACCCACAGAAGCTCAGAAAGGAAGCCAGTAGACCCAGAAGCTAAAAGCATTGAAGCCTGGGAGTGAAGGACCAGAGACGTTGGCCATGTGCCTTGCTTTCTGACAGAGGAACCCCAGAAACAAGTAGTCTGTCTTCAGAGAAGGTATCATTCTGTTGATGCCTTCATTGAGATATTCCATGGCCTTAGAACTATAAATTTTGTAAGCTATAAATCCCAATTGTAAAAGCCAACTCATTTCTGGTATATTGTATTCTGGCAGCTTCAGCAAACCAAAATAACATTCAATAGCACATTAAATGAAATAATTTTACACCATGATCAAGTGGGATTTATCCCAGGTATGTAGGTTGTTTCAGCATGAGAAAATCAATTAATGTAATACATCCCTTTAATAGAATGAAGGAAAAAAAAAAAAAACATCATCACCTAAAATGATGCACAAAAGACATTTGATAAAATCCAGCACATTTTCTTGGTAAAAACACTTACAGTATTAAGAATAGAGGAAACTTCCTCAACATGATAAAGCGCATATACAAAAAACCCACAGCTAACATCAAACATAACAGTGAAATACTGAAAGCTTTCCTTCTAAGATCAGGAATAAGATAAGATGCCAATTTTCACCATTGTTATTCAACATTGTATTGGAAGTTCTAGCTAGGGAAATTCAGCAAAAAATAAACAACTAACAATTATCCAAATTGGAAAGGGAGAAGTAAAATGTACCCTATATGCAGAAGATATAATCCAATATGCCAAAACCCACAACAAAGCTACTGGACCTCATAAATAAGTTCAGCAAAGTGTTGGGGTACAAGATCAGTACCTCCAAATCAATAGTGTTTCTATAAACTAGTAATGAACAATCTGAAGAAGAAATAAATAAATAATTCCATTTATACTAACAACTAAAAGAATCAAATAAATGGGAATAAATCTAACCAAGGATATAAGGGACTTGTACATAGAAAACTAAAAAACATTGCTACAAAAAATCAAAAGAAGACCTAAATAAGTGGAAGACCATTCCATATTCATGGACTGAAAGACTAAATATTGTTAAGATGTGAATTCTACCCAAAGTGACTTGCAGATTCAATACAATCACAATCAAAATTGCAACAGCGGTCTTCACAGGAAAGGAAAAGGTAATAATCAAATTTATATAAAAGTGTAGAGGGCCCCAAATAGATAAAGCTATGTTGAAAAAGAAGAATAAAGTTGGAGGGCTTGCACTTTCCAATCTAAAAACTTATCACAAAGCCACAGTAATCAAAACACCATGGTACAGACACAAGGATAGAAATTTAGACCACTGGAATCAAATAAGAGCACAGAAATCAAAGGTCACATCTTATAGTCAACTGATTTTTGCACAAGTGCCAAGTCCACTCAATTGAAAAAGAATAGTCTCTTCAAAAGGTGCTCAGAAAAATGGATGTCCATATGCAAAATAATGAAGGTGGACCCCCCCTACCTCATACCACATACAGAAATCAACTCAAAATGGATCAAAGACCTAAAAACAAGAGCCAGAACTATAAAAGTACTAGAAGGTCAAAGGGAAGTATCTGCAGGCCCTTGTGTTAGCCTTGTGTTAGGCAATGGATGCTTAGACTTCACACCCAAAGCACAAAGCAACAAGAGAAAGAATTAGGTAAAGGGGACCTCATCAAAAATCTTAAATTTTTGTGCATCAAAGGACTTTGTCATGAATGTAGAGCAGCAATCTACATACTGGGAGAAAATATTTGGAAAATACATATCTGATAAGGCCTTAATACCCAGAAAAAATAAAGAAACCCTATAACTCAACAACAAAAAAAAGACAAACAGCCCAATTTTAAAAAATGGGCAAAAGACTTAAATAGACATTCCTCCAAAGAAGGTATAAAATGGCAAAAAGTGCATGGAAAGATGCTCAACATCATTAGCCAGTAGGGAAATGCAAATGCCATGAACAGGAATGAAGTTCTGATACATGTAACAACATGGTAAACCTTGAAGTCATCATGTTGAGTGAAATAAACCAGAAAGCAAAGGATAAATATTGCATGATTTATCTGACATGAAATTAGAATATGCAAATTCATGGAATCAGAAACTAAAGTATAGGTTGCCAGGGGCTGGAGTGGGGATAGGGAATGGGGAGTTTATGCTTAAATTATACATAGTTTCTATTTGGAATGATGGAAAAATTTAGATAGTGGGTAGTGGTGATAGTAGTGCAGCATTGTGAATGTAATTCACAGCAGTGAAATATATATTTCAATGTGGTTAAAAGAGGAAATTTTAGGTTATATAAATGTTACTAGAATAAATTTTTTTTTAAATATCCATAGTACTATACCACTCAAACTGTGAACGCTAAAGTAAATCATGGACTCTAGTCAATTGTACAATTATGAAAATGTTCTTCATATAACATACTAATGGAAATTGTTAATAACAGGGTAGTAAATGGGAAGTATGTATTTTATACATGATTTCTCTATAAATCTGTAACTTCTGTAATTTAGAATAATTTTTAAAGAAATAGCACAGCAACTAAAGAAAAAAATAGGTGAATTGTATTCTTCAAAATATAACACTTTTGTGTTGCAAATGATTCCCTAAAGAAATACAAGGCACTTATATCCAGAATATATAAAGAATCATATGACTCTGAAATAAAAAGACAAATGTCCCAATTACAAAAACAGAAAAGGAAGAATAGGGGACAAAAAATTTGAATAGGCATTTCTTAAAGAAGATCTAAAAATGACCAATAAGCACAAGAAAAGATGCTTAACACCATTACTCATTAGGGAAATGTAATTTAAAACTACAATGAGATATCACTTTACATCCACTAGGAATGACTATAATAAAAATAAGGATAGACAACAAGTGTTGCCAAGGATGTGGAACAACTGGAACTCTCAAACATTGCTGGTGATTATATAAAATGGTGTAGTCACTTTGGAATACAGCTTTGCAGTTGCTTGAGAAGTTAAACATAAAGTTAACATATGGCCTAGCAATTCCATTCCTCGATATTTACCCAAGAGAATTGAAAACACATTTTCATACAAAAATTTGTACATGACTATTCTGATAGCATTATTCATCATAGTCAAAAAGTGGAAGCTACCTGAAAGTTCATCAATTGATCAATTAATGAATGATTAAATAAACATAGTATATCCCTACCATGGAATATTTTTCACTCAGAGAAAAATAAAGTACTGATATATGCTATAATATGGATGACACTTGAACACATTATACTAAGTGGAAGAAACCAGACACAAAAGACCACATAGTATTTGATTCCATTTATATGAAATGTCATATAACAAACGTACCACACTGAGCCAATCTGAAACTGTCAAGCCCACCAAAAAAAGCTATGCTCCTTAACCCTCATTCAGTATTGCTGGATGGGATCTTTTTTGATTGTTCCCATGGAGATGTGACCCACCCAATTGTGGGTGGTAACTTTTGGTTCGATGATTTCCATGGAGGTGTGATTGCTTACTGACGCCCTCTAAGAGGGAAACATTTTGGAAAAAGCTCAATGCTGACAGAACCCACACAGCCTGAGCTCTTTGGAGATGCAGAAGGAAAACACGCCTGGGAAATGCTTCTGAAATGAAGAGAGAAAGCTAGCAGACATTGCTATGTGCTTTCCCAGCTAAGAGGGGTATCAAGAAGCCAGAGACTCCAGCAGACGCCAGCCATATGCCTTCCAGCTAACAGAGGTGTTCCGGATGGTATCAGCCTTTCTTGAATGAAGGTAACCTCTCATTGGTGCCTTAATTTGGACATTTTCATGGCCTTAGAACTGTAAACTTGCAACTTAAATTCCCTTTTTAAAAGCCATTCCGTGACTGGTATATTGCATTCCACAGCTTTAACAAACTAAAACACACACCAATACTAAGGGTTAATAATAGCGAGGGAAAAGAGGTGTGGTATGTTTTGGGTTTTCTTTTTTCTTTTTATTTCTTATTCTGGAGTAATGAAAATGTTCTAAAATTGATCATGGAGATGAATGCATAATCATGTGATGATACTGTAAGCCTTTGATTGTATACCTCAGATGGACTGTATGGTATGTGAATCTATCTCAATAAAATTATATTAAAAATTAATGTAAAAAACACTCAACTGTACACTTAAAATATATAAATAAACAAAATTTTGAGTTTTTATGTAATACATAAGTAACTAATTTAAAAAAAACAGAAAATACTTATAAACAGTGAAGTTAATTATCCATTACTCTACTACTCAGAGCTATGCACTGTTAATACTTTGGTTTACATTCTTCCAGATTGTTTTAAAATTTGCTTTTAGTATGTTAAAGTAGTTGTGATGGTTTATGTCATGTGTCAACTTGGCTAGGTTATGGTGTCCAGTTGTTTGGTCAAGCACTGGCCTGGTTGTTTCTATGAGGGTATTTCACAGATGGGATTTGCATCAACAATTAAAAAAAAGAGAGAGACTGCTGTTAACAATATGGGAAATCTCCTCATCTAATCCATTGGAAGTCTTAAAAGCTAGAATTGAGGATTTCAGAGATCAGAGGAATAATTTCTGCCTCACTTTCAGCATTGGCCTTGGTGAGAATTTCTTTAGCCATGCAGCTTCTCCTGGGGAATTTGGACAAAGGACTTACGTCAGCATCATCTTGATCAGAGTTTCCATCTTGTGGCCGGCCCTGTAGAGTTTAGGGCATGACCACATGAGCCAATTTCTTATAAGTCTAGATAAGTAGATTATATATATTCTGTTGGTTCTAGTTCTCTAGAGAATTCTGACTAACATAGCAATAAGCACAGAGTTCTAAATGTCAAATATTTAAATATTTTTAGATGGCTTATGTTTGAAATAAAATATCTTTAGACCTCTGCTCAGCTGTCATCTCAGACTTCTCTCCACTATCATCCTTGGAATTCCTTCTGCTGGTCTCATGGTTGTATTCCCTGCTTCCTAAATCTTATGTCTTTCTCTTTCTTGCTTTAACCCCTTGCTTCTTTCAGGAGCTTACCTTCACCACAAATCAAAGTTTCCCCAGTTGAGATCTATGTTGGATTTTATTATTGGGTATTTTTGTGAGTGCCTGTATCTTTGAAAAGCCACAGTGTGACGGGATCAAAGAGTAGCATTTGGATCAATATGATTTGGTCAAAACAGATTTCTACTTATGCTTGCCATTTCATATTTTATTCTAAAAATCAAAAGCATTTCTAAATCTTTCCAGCAAGATCACCAAAAACTTTTTAAAAGCTTGTTTCAATGATTGAAACAAAATATAAATTCCAAGTTTGTTTTTATAAGAGAAAAAAATGTTATTTCCCCCCTTGTATTAGAAGAAAAATAAGTATATTTACAAATACGAATTCTGATACTAAACCAATACAGGCAAAAATGTGACCATTGCAAAGTTATTTTACTGTTTTAATAGTGTTGTACTATACACAGGGCAAGTTATCTTCATTAGTTGGAAGAACAAACTTAAAATCATATGCAGAGTTTCTTAGCAATTCATTTAATTTCCTGTTTTCTATCTTTTTTGGTGACTTCTGTAAAAGGGCTGGTTTAGAAGTTTCCTCTTTGAAAATGGCCCAAGAAGCAAAGGAAATTTCTATTTTAATGTTTTGTGAGTTGGTGAGAGGAATGTGCTCCACCAAGACTGTTATTCCAAATAGTGACCTGAGTGAGAGAACAGAGTGAGGCAGGGCAGGCGGTGGGAAGTGACATTAGCTCCCATCTGCTTTATAAAAAATAAGTGATGATGTGCTTTCCATGTTTTAAAGGCTAGAAGGAGTGATGTGAAGTCCCGTCGTGTTAACAGTCAGAAAAAATAACTGACTTCAGCAACTAAGTCATAGGTAGTTTGTACACAGCAGAAAAGAAAACGTAGCACAGCAAAATGCACTCTCAAAAATAAGATATCTCTTCCCCTCGTTTGAAAAAGAAAATCTGGACTGGGCACAGAAACAGACTTCAACCCTGTGACCCTTCCCTTCCAGCCCCCTCAGCATCCCTGTACTGTGCCTGTAGGTTAGGGAAGCTGTTGGCTTTGGTCATGAGGACTGTTGAGATGAATAAACCAGCTTCATCCTGGATACCTGTGCAATGCAGTACGAGAAGAAGCTGCGCTTTCCAGCTGCAGGATCCACCCCTTTCCCCTTACTTTCCTCCAGGAAAAATAGGAGGGAACTAGGGAAAGAAACCATGGGCTGCTGGGAACACTCTGTCTCCACTAACAAAGCAGAACCTTTCAAAAGGTGAACTTCATTGATCTTATTAAATATATGCTATCCTGTGAGACGCACGGGCTTGTCAGGCTTTGAAGTCTGAAAGTTGATTTCAAGAGGAGTGGCATCTTGGCCAAGAATAGAACAAAAAGGTATATGCGCCTCTCACCCTCAACCTCACTCCTTTAGAAAAGAACCGGAACGCAAGTAAAGGGCACATGTCAGAACATCTGATTTGGAGTCTATGTGATGAAGTTTTAGCCTCACGAAAAGAAAATGTTCTGTTTTTCCCATTATAAATGCCTTGGTTCCTGCCAAACCTCTGCATTTTCCACATGACTTAGAATAACTTAATATAACAGTACAAGATAGGGCAGCAGAAACACTGTCATATTTTAATTCAACCATACACTCATTCTATTTATCCTAAGCACACCTTCTAGAAATCCCTTCCTCTACCACCAGTAAAATAGTATTTGATATTAGGAATCTATTTTTTAAATTTCCCCATTAAAGGAGACAATGCTGTTTCCATTTGGACTTTGCCATAGGTGCACCGGGCTGGTCGTGGAAAACGTGGTCATCCTTGCTTACCATGGGGCAAATTCTCATGGCTCAGGCCTGGCCACACCAGTTTGGGGATGTGGGTAGTGTTAGGGAATATACGGCAGAGCTGCCTGCCCACATTCGTTCCCAAATCATGTGGTTGTAGAAAACGTAGATGGCAGGGGCTACCAGTGCCGGCCATAGAGTAAGCCGTTGATACATATTGAATATTGACATAAGCACCACAGGATCTGAAATCAAGATGTGAATTGTCAACACCCTCTTTATTGGTTAAAAAAAAAAAAGATGCATCCTTTCATGGACTAGCTCAGCGTCTGAGGACTTGAGTATTTATATAATAGAGGAGGTTGTTTAAGATAGGCCAAGTTCTCTTCCTTTTCAAACATGCCGGTTCTTTTATCCTATTGCTCTTCTTCTCTTTAAAAGAATAAGAAAGAATAGAAGGGCTCCTGTGTGAGGCTCAGAGCCTTGGGGAGAAGGCTCTGCCCAGCTCCCCTGCTTTGCACGGGCCCCAGGCCACGGCGCCCATTCCCAGGGCGTATATCTGGGTCCAAAACTCTCTGGTGCCACCTCCACACCAGCTCATGCACAATTTTTATGTATCTACTAGTGGCACCCAAGGAGGGATTTGCACTTTGTATTCAAACTTATTTTTCTTCTTCCATTTTTCTTTATTAACTTTTTATTTTGAAATACTTTCAAACTTACAGTTACGAAAGGAATGAAACCGCATACAGAGAAATCTAACATACCCCTATTCCCCAAGATCCCCAGATCCACCAATTTTAACATTTTGCCACATTTGATACATCATTCTGTCTATGCATCTATCAATCCATGTATCTCTCTAACCATCTATCGATCTGATTTATTATCTACTGTGGAGAGCCGCCTCCCGGGTCGGGCCTAGTGGACACGCCGCAGCCTGCTCTAGAGTTCCCCCTGCCCATCGAGTGAGCCAAGATGGCGCCCGCATCCTGCCTCCGCGTATGACGTACGCGCCCGCCAACCCTGTCTACCAATC
Source organism: Tamandua tetradactyla (assembly GCF_023851605.1). Lineage (NCBI taxonomy): Eukaryota > Metazoa > Chordata > Mammalia > Pilosa > Myrmecophagidae > Tamandua > Tamandua tetradactyla. Next base: position 51,698,519 of record NC_135347.1, on the reverse strand, counting down.
ACCCTTGTATACGTGGCGTTAGCCCATTGGGTTTGGATTTTGTATATAAAGGCGTTACCCGGACGGGGAAAGCGAGACGACCCGCAGGGAGCCGTACCTGACGGCCGCATAGAGGTTGCTCCCCCGTGGGGTATTTTAGCCCGCGCGGAACCTGTTACAAAGAATGCAAGCTTAGCTCCAGTAAAGGTCTGTGCTCACAACCGCCGCGTGTTACGGATTCGTGTCTGCCATTCAAGTCGGTTTGTCTGCGTCTGTCTCTCTCTCCTCTGTCCCCTTCGCCGGCCGGGGGCTTGACGCTGAGCGAGAAGTCCCGGACAAGTGGTGGCCCGTACGGGGAACCTTCTTCTGCTGCCTCTCCCCGAGCTGGTGAGGACGTGCTTCTCGGGTTCACGGCGGAACCTCCGCGCCTGATCAACGTGAGAGGGTAAGTGCTTTCTGCTACGTGAGAGTTAAGGGCTGTGGGCGTTCAGGTAGCCCCAGTGAGTCGGGAGAGCTCCCCGATTGGTTAAGGTCCAGTGCCGACTGCAAGCATGGGGCAGTCAGGAAGTTCACCTTTGTTAGCTCCCTTAAAGACCCTTTTAGCGGACGGCTCCTGTGAAAGTGAGCCGCCCACTTGTAAGCCGCCAGAGTCAAGCACTAGTTCAGACACCTCTGACTCAGAGTCAGATGGTGATGAGACCGAGGGTGCAGACGCGCCTCCGCTGATCGATTGGGGGAGGCCCCCTGTCTCACCCACGCAGCCTTCCGCCCCGCCAGCGCCTGCTGCAGGGGCGCGGCGGTTTCCGGTGAATGGTTTTGGTGATCTCGCCAAAAACCCTCACCACGGGCTCCCTCTGGTGGCCGAATCAGGTAATTACAGTGGCCCTCCTTTGCGAGACCCGGAACCCCCTACAGGCTGGTCTAGGGAGGGGCAGTTACAGCTGTGCCCCCCGCCTGCGTACGCAGGCCCTCAGGGTCCCACGTCATCAAACAATAGAGGGAGGCATTTCTGGAATTGGATTCCTTTTTCAACCTTTAGACCTTTCGGTGTGCTGGGCGGTTACCAACCGCTTAAGCCAGAACCAGCTTCAGAAATGTACCCGGTTATTATCAATCCCCAAGGTAATAATCAGTATGAGTCATATGATTACAAAGTCTTAAAGGAGTTGAGGCAGGCCGTCCATCAGTATGGCCCCAATGCCCCTTTTACATTGAATATGGTTGAAAACCTTTCCGCCCTGAATCACACACCCGCAGATATATATCAGTTGGCCCGTGCTTCTTTGCCACCAGGCCGATACATAGATTGGAAAGCATGGTTTGAGGAATTGGCTGAGGAACAAGCTGCAAAAAACACAGCGGGGAGACGCGGCGGTTGGAGTGCAGATATGCTACTAGGGAAAGGTGCCCACTCACAAAACCAAACAGGGTTCCCTACAGAAGTCTATGGACAGATCTTTCGTTGCTTCATAGGCGCCTGGAAAAAGTTAGCAGGTCAGGGAGAAGCTCAAGCTTCACTTAGCAGCATACACCAGGGCCCCACTGAACCATTCGTAGACTTTGTAGCCAGGATGCAAACTGCAGCTGAGAGAATTTTCACAGACCCAGGAATAGCAGAGACTGTAGTTAAACAAATGATATTTGAGCAGTGCAATAAAGAATGCAAAGTAATTCTAGTACAAAATAAGGGAAAGAGCTTGACGGACTGGGTTCGGCTGTGCAGGGACGCTGGCAGCCCGTTAACTAGTGCAGGCCTAGCTGCCATGCTGGCCAGCTCCTTACGAATAAATGCAGTGCAAACCGAAAACCCAGGAGCAAAGCCTAAAGGATGCTACCAATGTGGCCGATCGGGACACATAAAAAGAAATTGCCCTAATAAGGACCAACCAACCACCGCCCAACAATCTAATAAGCCTCATGCGACAGCCAGACTCTGTGGCCGTTGCCATAAGGGACCCCATCGCGCAGAAGACTGTAGATCAGCCTTCGATGCGCAAGGTAAGCGCCTTTCTGGCCGTCCTGAGCAAATTCCAAAAAACGGGCAGAGGGGGTCCGCCTTTCCGGTGGGCCCCCTTACTGGCAGTGTGGCGACGCAGCACCCATCCAGCTCCGCGCCTCCCATGGATCAGCAGGACTGGACCTCTGTGCCACCTCCAGGCTCGTACTGACCCCATCTATGGGAGTCCAATCAGTGAGAACCTCCTTTAAAGGGCCCTTACCAACAGGTACTGTGGGGCTCCTATTAGGGAGAGCATCCACAGCCTTGAAAGGATTAACAGTTATACCAGGTATTGTAGACTCAGATTTCACAGGTTATGTCCAGATTATGGTACAATCTCAGCAAGGTACTCTGGTCATTGCAGAGGGTGATAAGCTGGCACAGCTCCTGCTCTTGCCCAGCTTACATCCGCTCTTTCCGAGTAAAGCCAGACAAAGAGGAGATAAGGGATTTGGGTCTACTGGAGAAGTTTTTGAGGGCCTCCATATGTCTCTGGAGTCTCGACCCATGTTGACTATTAAGGTACAAGGCAGACCCTTCCTGGGCCTGCTAGATACCGGGGCCGATCGGTCGATTATAAGACAACAAGAATGGCCCTCCGCCTGGCCGACGTGCAAGGCGGAGGACACCATTAGAGGAATAGGCCAGGTCTCAGCACCCATGCTGAGTGCAACTGCCCTTCATTGGGCAGATGAAGAAGGACATCAAGGTAGCTTTCAGCCTTATGTGTTAGCCCTGCCCGTGTCCTTATGGGGAAGAGACATTCTAGCCCAGATGGACGTTACTTTGACCAGTAACTGTTCTCCAACTTCTAAGCATCTGTTAAAAGGAATGGGATATGTCCCTGGCAAAGGCTTAGGAGCCTCATTGCAGGGGCGCACAACACCTATACAGGCTGTCTCCAATTCTGATAAACGAGGCCTGGGTTTTTCCTAGGGGCCACTGAGGGGAGATTCCCATCCACACCTATAAGACTAAGGTGGAAAACCGAAACCCCGGTTTGGGTGCCTCAGTGGCCCTTACCAAAGGAAAAACTCTCAGCGTTACACACTCTTGTGTCAGCACAACTAAAAAAGGGCCACATCATTCCTTCCACATCACCTTGGAACACCCCCGTATTTGTCATAAAAAAGAAATCAGGTAAATGGAGACTGTTACATGACTTAAGGGCTATTAATAACTGCATGGAGCCCTTAGGACCTGTTCAGATTGGGCTGCCCCTCCTCTCAGCTCTACCAAAACATTGGCCTGTTGTCATCTTGGATCTCAAGGACTGCTTCTTTTCCATTCCACTTCACCCTGAAGATACCCCAAAATTTGCTTTTGCTGTGCCCTCTCTTAACCAAGAGAAGCCCTGTCACCGCTTCGAGTGGACAGTCCTGCCCCAGGGCATGACTAACAGCCCTACCATGTGCCAGTTGTATGTTGCTGCAAAACTGGCCGATACCCGGCAGCACTTCCCCCAAGTAAAAATCCTTCATTATATGGATGACATTTTGCTGACTCATAAAGACACAGATCTCCTTAAGACAGCGCTGTCACATTTAGTCCTTACACTTAGAAAAGCCAACCTAGAAGTAGCCCCTGAAAAAGTCCAGATAGCAGAGATTACCACCTTCCTGGGGGCAAAAATTACACCTACTCATGTATCCCCCCAAAAGGTGTCTCTTAGGCTAGACAACATACATACCCTCAATGACTTGCAAAAACTCATGGGAGATATCAATTGGATTCGCCCGTACCTGAAATTACCTAATGCCAAATTAGCGCCTTTATTTGACTTGCTAAAAGGGGATTCGAACATAACTTCGCCCCGGCACCTCACTCCCGAAGCGAGGCAAGCACTATATCAAGTAGAACAGGCACTCAGTAGCGCTGCTTTAAAAAGAATAAACCCCCATGAGCCCTTTGAGGCCTGCTTACTGCCAACAGAGCTATAGCCCACGGCGGTGCTGTGGCAACAGGGACCATTACTCTGGGTCCACCCCGGAGTTTCTCCCAAGAAGAGTTTAGAGCATTATCCTACGGCGATTGCAGAGTTGGCCTTAGAAGCCATAAAAAGGGCCATACAACATTTTGGCCAACAACCTAAAAACCTCAGAGTACCTTACTCTTCCCAGCAACTTGAGACACTTACTGGATGTATAGATCAATGGGCCATTCTCCGGTGTATCTTTTTAGGAAGTATTGACAACCAATACCCAAAAGATCCCCTCTTGCAATTCGTTACCCGACACCCAGTAATCTTTCCTAGAGTGACTTCACCCAAGCCACTAGTGAACGCCCTCACCGTGTACACGGACGGTTCCAGCTCCGGTTCAGGAGCATACTGTGTGGAAGGGAGTACTCCCAAAACAGTGTTCTTCCAACCACAGAGACCTCAATGGGTAGAATTACAGGTCATTATTACAGTCCTGAAAGAAATTACCGATCCCCTAAATATTATATCTGATTCGATTTATGTCGTAAATTCTGTAAATATTTTAGAGACGGTGGGCATTATAAAATATTCCTCCTCAGTAAGACCATTCTTTATCAAACTTCAAGAGACAATATGTGCCAGACAACATCCTTTCTACATAACTCACATTAGAGCGCATACAGGCCTGCCTGGCCCCATGGCACAAGGAAATCACATAGTAGATGTAGCCACTCGACAGCCACACATCTTCCCTGCACTGACACCATATCAGCAAGCCCGAGAATTCCATGACAGATTTCACATCAATGCAGGTACCCTAGCTAGGCGGTTTAATATACCACGTGCGACAGCTAGAGATATAGTCCGAGCGTGCGGAAATTGTGTAGAACAAAGAGCAGTCCCTTCAGTTGGGGTTAACCCTAAAGGTCTCATCCCGGGAGACATTTGGCAAATGGATGTCACCCATCACTCAGAGTATGGTAAAGTTAAATACCTGCATGTGTCAGTGGATACTTGTTCTCAAGTTTTATTTGCCTCTGCCGAATCAGGAGAAAGAGTCCACCAAGTAATTGCACACTGCCTTGCCGCTTGGGCAGCTTGGGGTAAGCCGAAAATATTAAAAACAGACAACGGACCCGCTTACACCAGCAAAGCCTTCCAAAGATTTTGTGCAAATATGGAAGTGCAATTAAAACATGGTATCCCCTACAACCCTCAAGGGCAAGGAATCATTGAAAGAGCACACAGGTCTCTTAAAGACTTGCTCAAAAAACAGAAAGGGGGAATAGGCCACGGCCTGTCCCCGAAGGCTCAACTGTCTGTAGCCTTATTTACATATAATTTTTTAAATGAAAATTCACTAGGAATGACACCTGCTCTTCAGCACACTACTCCGAGTCCTCCACATAGAGGTCTAGTCCGTTGGAAGGATGTCCTGTCAGGACAATGGCAAGGCCCTGACCCAGTGCTCAGCTGGGCCAGAGGCTCTGTTTGTGTTTTTCCCCAGGAACCAGGACGTCAACCTGTGTGGGTTCCGGAAAGACTGGTGAGAACCGTGACGTCGCCCGAGGACGCCAAGGAACTGTTGCCCAGAAAATTGATAAGCCTCCAACCAGAGCCACCAGATCCGGTCTCCAACTCTGCTGATGATGGCGACGAACGACAAGATGACAACAGGAGCGCTAGTCACCCTTCTATCGTATAGAAAGGGGACCAGCTTTAAAACCTCCCTACCTTTACTAACCTCTCCCAACAGGTGGATTCAGACCTTCGAGTGCTTGGGGATATCAAGTTGACCCCCGTTGATTTCGACCTTTCCAAACTGGGCGAGACTGTACAAAGTCTGTGGAACCGAGTCACCTCATGGTTCTCTTGGCCCAATTTGACTACTTGGATCCTCGTGGCAGTGGGACTATTAGTGGGTTTAGTCACTGTTAAATGTTTGTTAGAACGCTTGCTCCAGACACAGCAGCAATTACGTGTCACTACCATGTTGGCTATGTCACTCGCCCCTGATGCTCCTGGCAACGACCGTCCCGCTACCCAGTCCTTCCCCTCACTGTATGACCCGTCCCGGCCACTCAGGGCGGGACGCTCGAAAACAGGATCTGCTGCAAAGCCCATGGCCGTGTCCCGGGTGTAAAAGGCGGCACCAGAAGTCACAATTTTTGTCTAAAGGATGATCTCTACGGCGGAGTCACGGTCCTGGCCAGACTAGACTCCGGCCATTGCACAGAGACACCTAATGACGCTCTCGGCTCTGGTTGCCGCTCTCCTGCCCCCCTACATAACCCAGTTGCGAGGCGAAGCACTGCAGGGAGAGTCACGTTGTTTCCAGTTCACGGGCTCTCCGGTCTCTATATGAGGAGGCATTCTGGTTGGTGCCTAGCAAGCCTAGTCCAGACTCCCCAAAGCACCAAAACATGTAGTGGGCCTGAGTGGCCCACGGGAGCTCACTCATCAATGGAGACACTGAGTCAAAATGAATAAAAAAGGGGGAGATGTGGAGAGCCGCCTCCCGGGTCGGGCCTAGTGGACACGCCGCAGCCTGCTCTAGAGTTCCCCCCGCCCATCGAGTGAGCCAAGATGGCGCCCGCATCCTGCCTCCGCGTATGACGTACGCGCCCGCCAACCCTGTCTACCAATCACCCTTGTATACGTGGCGTTAGCCCATTGGGTTTGGATTTTGTATATAAAGGCGTTACCCGGACGGGGAAAGCGAGACGACCCGCAGGGAGCCGTACCTGACGGCCGCATAGAGGTTGCTCCCCCGTGGGGTATTTTAGCCCGCGCGGAACCTGTTACAAAGAATGCAAGCTTAGCTCCAGTAAAGGTCTGTGCTCACAACCGCCGCGTGTTACGGATTCGTGTCTGCCATTCAAGTCGGTTTGTCTGCGTCTGTCTCTCTCTCCTCTGTCCCCTTCGCCGGCCGGGGGCTTGACGCTGAGCGAGAAGTCCCGGACAATCTGCTATCTATCTATCAACCCATTTTCTGAACGCTCACATGTAGGCTGTACACATCAGTCTCCTTCAACACTTAATAGTCCCATGTATTTTCGTAAGATCAAGGACACTCACTTATGGAACCACCTTAAGTGCAGTTACCAAGTTTAAGAAAGTTAACATTATTTTAAAGCTTATAGTCTATATTCCAAATTTTTCATATGTGCCAAAAATGTCCTTTTCAGCCTTTTCTCCTCCATTAAAAACGTGGCCAGGGTCACATACTGCACCTAATTGTCTTGACTCTTTAGTTGCTTTTTCTTTCTTTCTTTTTTTTAATCATGGGAACATATATACAACACAAATTTTTCCATCTCAGTCACACCCAAGCATACCATTCATGGAATACTTCACATTCTCCAAGTTACAGCACCCTCACCACCTTCCATTACTAAAACCTTCCTATTTCCCCAAATAGAGACTCTGCACCCATTATGCATTCCTCATACCTCCTGTTCCCTGCCCCTGGCAACCTGTATTGAACTTTCTGTCTCTACGATCTTGCATATTCTTCAGTATATTCCTTGTAGTTACTGTACCAGTTTGAATCTATTATGTGCCCCAGAAAAGCCATGCTTCAATCCTGATTCAACACAGTAGGTTGGAAACTTTGATTAGATTATCTACGCAGATGTGACATGCCCAGTTATGGGAGTGACCTGTCCATTCCATGTGGGTCTTGATTGGTTTACTGGAGTCTTTAAAAGGGGAAACATTTGGAGAAACCTCAGAAATGACAGAGCTGACAGAAATTTCAAAGCAGAGCTGACACAGATGCTGACATTTGGAGAACAGAGACATAGATTCATGAAGATGCTTGGAGCCCAGCAGACATTGCCATAAGATGTTAAGCAAGCCAGAACCTGGAGAGAGCCAAGGGGAGCCAAGAGATGAAAGCAAGCCCCAGAGAAGCAAAGTGAGGAACCCCCACAGAAACAGAGGCTGAAAGCAATGGAGCCTAGGAACAAGGACCCTGCAGATGCCAGCTACATGACTTTCCAGCTGACAGAAGAGTTCAAGATCCATCAGTCTTTCTTGAATTAAGGTATCCTTTCCTGGATGCCGTAGTTTGGACATTTTTATAGGCTAAGAACTGTAAACTTATAACTTATTTAATCCCCCTTTTTAAAAGTCATTCCAGTTCTGGTATATTGCATTCTGGCAGCTTATAAACTAAAACAGTTACCATAGGGCTAGCATTTAACATCCTAAAATATAGCAATCTGGTTTCCTTTAATATCACCTTAACTTCACTAGTATATACAATGTTCCCATACCCTCTGTCCTCCCACCTTTATGTAGTTCTTGTCATAAATTAGGTGCTTATACATCATGAATCCCAAACCACTGATCTATCATTACATTTTATGCATTTGCCTTTTAGATCCTGTGGGAAGTAAAAAGTGGAGTTACAAACCAAAAACACAATAGTACTGGGGCATTTATACTTACCCATGTCATTACGCTTACCTGAGATCTTTTTTCTTCATGATGACTTGATTTATTATCTAGTGTCCTTTACTTTCAACCCATAAAACTCTCTTTAGTGTCTCTTATAGGGCTGATATAATAGTGATGAACTCCCTCAGCTTTTGTTTATCTAAGAATGTCTTCATCTCTCCCTCATTTCTGAAAGACAGTATTGTTGAATATAGAATTCTTGGTTGGCAATTTCTTGTTTTTAGCACTTTAAATATATCACCCACTGCATCTTACCTCCATGGTTTCCAATGAGAAATCAGGTCTTAATTGGACCAAGTTTCCCTTACATGTGACACATTGCTTCTCTCTTGCAGCTTTTAGACTTCTCTTTATCTTTGGTATTTGACAGTTTGATTATAATATTTGGGCTATTTGGGCTTATTCTGTTTGGAATTTGTTCAGCAACTTAAATGTGTATATTCATGTCTTTTGTTAAATTTGGGACATTTTTAGCCATTATTTCTTTGAATATTGTCTCTGTCCCACATTGTCTTCTCCTGAGGGACTCTCACAGTGAATGCACTGTTGTATTTGTTGGTGTTTCATAGGTTCCACAGGCATTGTCCACCTTTCTTCATTCTTTCTTTCATATGCTCTTCAGTCTGGAGAATTTCAATGGCCTTGTCTTCAGTTTCACTGATTCTTTATTCTGCCAGCCCCAATCTGCTGTTAAACCCCTCTAGGGAATTTTAAATTTCTGTTATTGTGGTCCTCAGCTCCATTTGATTCCTTTTCATAATTTCCACCTCTCTATTGATATTCTCTTTTGTGCTCATCTATCATTTTCTTGACTTTGTTCAGTTCTTTGTCTATGTTTTCCTTTAGCTCTTTGAACATATTTGGAAGCGATTTTTAAAAAGTCTTTATCTGGTATATCCCAGGTCTGACCCTCTTCATTAATGGTTTCTAGTGCGTTAATCATCTCCTTTGCCTGGGCCATAACTTCCTGTTTGTTTGTCTGTTTTGTAATCTTTCATTGAAACCTGGACATTTTGATATTTTAATGTGTTATTGCTGCAATTTAGACTGTGAGGTGTCTGTTCCTTAAGGTTGTATCCAATTATTGTAATGACAGAGATTTCCTTGAATGTCAGGAACTAACAAAAAAGAAACCACCTTTCTCAGTCTTCGCAGATTGACCAGTATGAGTATACTCCTTCAGCGCTCATCCCTATAATGAGTTTAGAGAACAGCTCAAGGCCAAAGTGTAGGGACCTCCCTGATCCTCTCTGCATTTGTCTTTTCTTGGGCATGAACATCTGGCCCTAGGAATTCTCCCATTTACACAGATACAAATGTCTTCTCTATAAAAGTTTTCTCATGGTTCTTGGCACTACACTGTATACCCTACAGTCACCAATTCTTTTCCCTAGGCAGCCACTTGGCTGTTATTCCACAGTGATCTGCAGGAGAGTTCTGTGAGCTGCCTTGTACATGCAAGGCAAATTCTAGGACAGTGCCTCAGTCACCACCAGAAGATTGGGTCAGATATACATGTAAGTACACAAAGGTTACTCTGCTTCCTTTGGAACCAGGAGCAGGGATCTGTCCCTGGGAATGTGCACTGACTCTGAACCAAGCCATTGAGCAAAAAGGGAAGTGTCAGTCAGGGCACCAGGAGATTCTACTGCTTTTAGGTAGACTTTTTCTTGATTCTGTGCTTCTTCTATTACTGCAATTCTTTAACTGTTTTCTGGGACTTCAAGAAAGATATTTGCACCAATTCTTTCTGGTTGTTCAAAGCTTCTGTTGGGGGATGGAACCCTGAAGCTTCTTACTCTGTCGTGTTCGTCAGGGTGGGGCTTAAATTAATTTATCTTAATGTTTATACTGTATCTAGTGCTTTTAGCATTTTTGTGCATAGCCTCTCATCTCAGGGCCCTCTTATTGTAGGAAGTTTCTTCCATTTCTTTTACATCATTAGGAATGATTCCATTAAATTCTAAGATCATGTAAGAATAAAGTCTGAACTTTAAAAAATGAATTTCAATATAATTAATAGAGCTTACATTATAACAGAGTTTATATTGAGCATATAAACTGTTTCTTCATCATAGAATTCAAAAGCTAAAGCCTTCCTCCCCCACTGTCCCCAGTGGGTAGCACTGTTTTTCATAGGAAGAATTATATTTCTTACAATCATTAGATTCTAGCCATTAAAAAGAAACAGTCTCCAAGTGGCATATAACACAGATGAGTTACAGAGACTGAGGTGAGGAGTAAGACAACAAGGAGTGGTGCAGACCAGTAAAATTGATACAAGCCCCATCTAGAGGTATTCAGATTCCAATTAAAACAAACAAATGACCATGTAGGGCCAACACAATCCATGTGAAAGGACCCCGTGCTAATTGGTACCCAGTGCTAATTAGCCTAAAGTACCAGTCAGGGCAATGTTCCGCTCACTGTATAGTAGGTAACAGAGAGAATGAATCATTTGTTCAAGGTCATCTAACTACCTGTTAAAAAGCCAAGACTAATTTGATTGAACACCATAAGTACTTGGAATCTCAGGTAGGACATGAGATTTTGTTGGTTTGTCCACAGTGATGCCCCAATGAATCCCAGAGTGATTCCATCAGTGAGTGGAAAAGTATTTGCAAAGCCCCCTTCGGGGAATGGTGAGAACGGGGAGAAATTCAACTTCCCCAAGTTGAATTCTTGATATTCTCACAAGCAGTGGGGACAACCAAAGCTATAGGCTGAGCCCCCACTCTTGGGGTTTGTTCATATGAAACGTAACCCTACAAAGGATAGGTCAAGTCTACTTAAAACTTAGGTCTAAGAGTCACCCCCAAGAGAGCCTCTTTTGTTGCTCAGATATGGCTTCTCTCTCCAGCCAACACAACAAGCAATCTTACCACCCTCCCCCTGTCTACATGGGACATGACTCCCAGGGGTGTGGACCTTCCTGGCAATGTGGGACAAATATCCTAGAATGAGCTGAGACTCAGCATCAAGGGATTGAGAAAAACCCTAGAATGAGTTGAGACTTAGCATCAAGGGATTGAGAAAACCTTCTCGTCCAAAAGGGGGAAGAGTGAAATGAGACAGAGTATCAATGGCTGAGAGATTCCAAACAGAGGGGAGAGGTTATCCTGGAGGTTATTCTTACGCATTAAGTAGGTATCACCTTGTTATCCAAGATGTAATGGATAGGCTGGAGGGAACTGCCTGAAAACGTAGAGCTGTGTTCCAGTAGTCATGTTTCTTGAGGATGATTGAATAATGATATAACTTTCACAATGTGACTGTGTGATTGTGAAAACCTTGTGTCTGGTGCTCCTTTTATCTACCTTTTCAACAAACAAGTACAACATATGGAATAAAAATAAATAATAGGGGAAATAAATGCTAAAATAAATATCGTTTGAAATGCTAGTGATCAATGAAAGCGAGTGGTAAGGGGTATGGTAGGTATAATCTTTTTTTTTTCTTTTCTGTTTTCATTTTCTTTCTTTTTCTATTGTCTTTTTATTTCTTTTTCTGAATTGATGCAAATGTTCTAAGAAATGATGAATATGCAACTAAGTGATGATATTGTGAATTACTGATTATGTATGTTGATGTTTTATTTTGTGTCTTAATTTTTAAATTAATATATAAATTTTTTTTAAATATTAAAAAAAAAAAAAACCCTTACCTCTGCCCTCATCCTGGTTCTGGCTATTTAAAATTCCCCTTTAAAAATAATGAAGGAAAAAAAAATAATGAAGGGCCCAGGTACATGTTGTCCTCATTAAATTAAATGTGGCCAAACTCCTTTTCCCCAGATTTCCTTAGACAACAAATTCTGAATAGCAGCAGAATATGTATAAGGTGGTAAAGAGCCTGAGCAGTCAGGCAGACGCGGGCCTGTTTTAACGAAAATGCCTGATGACAATTCCGTAAGTGTGCAGCTCAGGTTTCCCCACCTCAGCAGTGAACCCTAAACAACCACAGAAGGTCTTATAAATCACTGAGCAAGTTAAAAACTCACACCTGTCTCACTCAGGCAAGGCTCCAGAAGCCCTGACACCATCACTTTCCAGTCACTGGGGGGCTAAAGGCCAGATTTTTGCCTACCAAGCACCCCAAGAAATGCTTTGGCCCAGCTAACAAGTCCCAGCTGGAATGACTTCTGACACGTAGAGTCCAGCCACACTGGAGTAGTCCCATGCAGGGCCAAGATTTGCTTTTTGGCTTTGCTGGCATTGGGTCTGTCTTGAAGGAGTTAGATTACACACACAAAAAATGTGTTGTGGTGTGGAGGCAAGAACATACTTTTGGAACCTGACAGACCTGCTTCTGAATACCCTCTCTACTGCTCCACTCATTCAGTCAACAAATATTTGCTGAATGTCTATCATGTGCCAAGCACCGTCCTAGGTCCCATGGAGACAATGGTGAACAAAACAGAAAAATCCCTGCCTTCATGTGATTACATTTTAGTGGGAGGAGACAGATAATAAATAAAATGATCAAACCACCTAGTATGTTAGAAGGTGGTAGGTGCTAGAGATAAAATTAAGAAGAGGGGGCATGGAGAATGCAATTTAAATAGTGTGGTCAGGAGAGCCAAACTGAGCAGGTGTGTTTGCTTGCTAAAGTTGCCAAAAATGGGTTGGTTTTTACAGTGGGGTTTTTTTTTTTTTGCATGGGCAGGCACCGGCATGACAGGCGAGAACTGTGCCTGAAGAGCCACCGTGGCCCACCCTGCAGTGGGGGCTTATTAACATATAAGCTTACAGTTCTAAGGCCATGAAAATGTCCAAATCAAGGCTTCAACAGGCAATGCTTTCTTCCCAAGACCAGCTAAGAGATCTTCAGTTTCTCTGACACATGGCAAGGTAAATGGCAGAGTTCTGCTGGTCTCTTCCTTCTCCCCTGGGTTTTGTTGCTTTCTGCTTCTGGCTTCTCCATCTGTGGGTTTCTTTCTTGGCTTCTGTGTGCGTCCTCTCTCAGCTTTTGTGCTTTCTCTCTATTTCATCCTCTTATAAAGGACGCCAGTAAGAGGATTAAGACCCTCTGGGATACAACTCAACTGAAATAACCTAATCAAAAGGTCCCACCCATGATAGGTTTATACCCGCAGGAATGGATTAGCTTTAAGAACATGATTTTTTGGGGTCCGTACAGCCTAAACCATCATAGCAGGTGACATCTGAGCAAAGATTTTAGAAAGTACCACTTCAAAAGAAAGGAGACTGTGTAGAAAGATGATTGTCCCAGAATTTCTAAGATTACATAAAACTTATTTTTAATAAAATAGGGAATTCTATGTGTATATATATATATGTAAATATATAAATTCTGTGTGTGTGTATATATATAGGTAAATATATTTATCAACAAGCTAAAAATGTGAAACTATTATCAGTATTCTGTATTTGCAATTGCGAGGTGGGCTATTATAATTTTCCTTGTAATTTTCTGTATATTTTAAAGGGCCAGGAAAAAAGTACATTCATTTGAGAAGAGTCCTCTGTAATACAGATATATGATGACCTGCTTAATCATCCCTTTTTGATGAATACTTAGGTGGTTTCTAGTTCCAGTTCAAACCTTTAGAAATGAGGGGGAAAGTTCACTTATTAACCTCATTATCAAGAAATATTGCTCCCCTTATTTTTACATGTCAAACTACTTTCAAGTTCAACCTCCCATCTTTCCAAAAGTCAAGAAATGCGGAGAAGTTCCTCTAAAATCTGTTCTCTTCACTTGCATCTGGGATAGCTCTTGTTTTGTCCAGACTGCTGATGGCATGATGACTGAAGAGAAGAGGGCGTAATTGTCGTGAAAATGCTTTCATATCAAGGATTCAGCAAATGTACCCACTACCTGGTGCTTGTGATGCTTTCAGAGGCAGGATGGAGGTTCCAATGGATCCCTTACTGCCCAGAAGATGAGGCAAACACCTCCATTTTGTTCCAAAGTGGTTTACTCTTGTGTCTGAATCAGTCTGCGTTCTGAGCGTGATGTCCTCAATGTTCATCATCTTTAAATCTTGCAGATTCTACACCAAAGGAAAGGAGGTCTGGCCTAGAGACATGAGAAGGACACCTGTCTCCTAAAATTGAGCCCCTGGTGAGTTTTGCAGCATGTGGAACAGTACTGAAATTCTGCATCACTGAGAGGTGGCTGGGGTTGACATGACCCTCTTCCTGAGTATCTGGATTTATAAGAGATTGTAACTGCTAACTGAAAATATGTAGATGAAGGGTTCATCCCAAAGCCTTGAGGTGTCCACATACTGCTGGTGCTGTTGGTCAAGCCGATGGTATGACTGCTGAGTTGATTAGGCTACAGGGCTGCGTCAGAGTGTCCGACCTGCTCCAATGTCCCGTTGGGAGGTTCCCATTCTGCAATCAGAACCAGGCGTGCCTCATCTCACCATTGCATAACGTAAAATATGAAAGGCATCTGCTCTTTTTCAGGCTCAAGCTTCAGGCTGAGAGGAGTCCTTTAACAGCTCTCCTTGCCAGTGTGCTTATTGTGATTCTGGCACGTCCCTTGGTACTGGGGCCAAAAAGAAGTCTGTGGATCTGAGATGTTCCTGCCCAGAGTCGGTGGAATTGTCAAGTGATTCACAGGCGATAAGGGAGTGTCAGAGTTCTCCCTTCCCTGTAAAGCCTTTGTGGGCTGAACCATGGTGATACATGATTCTCAGCCCTCACAGACCCCACCTGGTTGCCAAGTAACAAAGGACGCATCGGTTGGAGGAATAGTAATGAGAAATGTTTGGTTCTTGCAGAAGGGGGAAGAAAATGATGAGACCCGCTTGGGAGAGTGGACAGGTCCATGCGGTGCTGCTGAAGAGTCAACTCTGGCCTCCCACTTGGGCTATCTCCCAAGGAATTTATGGGTTCCCTTTGGCTCTGCCCTGAGTACTGATCTCTTCGGTTCAGAAAACATTTTTGAATTCTTGGTTGTGGAGTGTCTGTTGGTTTAGTCAGTTCTTCTGTGGTAGCAATATCAGAGATTTGGTTCCTCTCAGAGGGTTGGCCTAAGATACTTGTGTGAGATCTCATGGTTGGTGTCTGGAGCCTTCTGGCTTCTATGGGTAGATATGGTTGAGTGAAAGGCTGAGGCCTGCTCTGTTTCTGGTTTTAACCTTTTTGTAAGGAGCATCCAAATCCCCATCTTCTCTGTTTCACTCTGTGGTTTTTGAACCAAATCTTTTTTGCCAGATTCTGGCTTTCAGGGTCTTGGCCATGCAGAGATAGAATTCAAGGGAACAGCACAACATAGAATAAGCAGGCAGAAAATTTACTAGATACATATGTCAGAGGACATGCAGGCACTCTTGCAAAGATAGAGTTGGGGGAGGCAAGAGTCCAACTCCAACGTTTCTGGCTGGAGCAACTGGAAGAATAGAGGTGCCATTAACAGGGATGGGAATGCTGTATGAGGAACTGGTTTTGTGGGGAGGGTATGGATCAGGCGTTCATTTTTTGGACACACGAAGTGGAGATGATAAATTTACAGTTACATATGAGCCTACAGCACATGAGAGGGGGCTGGACTGAGGATATAAATTTGGAATCATGTAAGTGGTATTTAAAACCATGAGATGCAATGATTTCACCAAAGAATGATGATAGAGAAAAGGAGTGGTCAAGGAAACTTGAACATTGGAAGTGGACGCTGCCATTTAAGAGCCGTGAGGCTACAGCGGAAGTTGTGTCAGGACAACTCATTCACCCGGCGATAATGGTTAACAACCAAGCCCCTTTCCAGAGATTACACTCAGATGAAGGGAGCTGCTACCTCACTGAAGATTATACCCCCATCCCAGGATCAGCCCATATCCCGTGACTGGTTGATTTGGGGGCATAAACTCCAACCCTGTTGCCCCAACTCAAGACAACTCTGAGAGACCGTGCCAGCTCCGGAGCCATTCATGCTATCAGCTGAGGCTACTGCTGCACCTGCTTCACTGTTCAACTAGTCCTTCAACTGAATCTGGCTTTCCTCACTCCATCACAGGTATTGTTTTTGAGAACACCCCCTAGTAAAACCACCTGGACACAAATCTCCACCTCACAATCCACTTCCCAGGGAATCTATGCCTAAACAGTAGCTTTGGGCATAGAACTTAGTTCTCTAGTTCCTCATTTGTAGCCTGGTAATAGTCATACCTTGCTGGCAGGTTTGTTGTAAGGATAAGAGAGATCGTATGTAAAATACATAGGACAAAGACCTGGTTGATAGTCAGTGCTCAAAAAATGGTAGTTACTCTTGTCAGAATCAGATTTTCATGATTCCACCTTCTAGAACCCTAAAGAAGATCTGAAAAAGTGCCATCGTAGTGTCAGAAGGGCTGCCTGTCCTCTCTGTCAACTCCCTAGACTACATGCAGATGTTCTTTTATGTGCTCTGACAGCACCTTCCAAGTCTCTTTTATAATTATATCTCACACTGTTGTAATTGCATATTTAATTTTTTCCCTCCCATCTTTACTGTAGCTCCTTGTCTGTCTTAGCCATCATTTATCTTTAGGGACTAGCACATGGTAGGCACTCCATAAATATTTACCAAATTGAATTGTACTGGACTGATTTGAGGTCCACCTGAGTTTATGAGTGGCCTTTACAAGAAATTGTCTGGTCCTGTGAAGCCCAAGAAGATGATCCATCTATTAAAGCACCCATCTCTGAGTTAGCTCACAAATTATCTGTAGAGCATCACTTTGTGCCAGGCGCTAGGAACATATAACGAACAAGAGCTTATAGCAAATGGTGAGATAGGCAATGAACAAGGAATAAAGCAAATAATTAAAAGCTGCTGTGAAAGAAACAAACTAGGAAGACAGAAGGCTGGGGCAATCCCATTTAGATAGAGTGATCAGGGACTTCATTGAGAAGAGGAGATTTTGGATGTGACCTGGAAAATGAGAGGTCAGTTATGTGAAAGGTAGGGCTATTTCAGACCAAGAAAGATCCTGAGAGGGGGCAGTGTGTGGAGGAGAGGAGAGGCATGCAGTGCGAGTGGACCAGAGTGAAGGTTGCAGAGATAGAGCTGGAGAGAAGGGTCAGCTCACGCAGAGGCTTAGACATTTCGTGCAGAGCAGTACACAGTTTTAAGAGAATCATTCTTGCTACTGTCTAAGAGAATGGACTGTAGAGGAGAAAGTGGGGTTGGTAGGGTGAACTTGCTAGAGGTTGAAAGAGATGGCAGTGACTGTGGGGATGGAAAATAGGCAATCTCATCCAGATATTTTTGAAGGGAGAATTGACAGGACTTGTTGAAGCGGGAGGTGAGGAAAAGGAAACAAGGGTTCGGGGCTTGATCAACAGAGCAGATGGTGACGCCACTGACAGAAATGGAAAAGGATGAGGTAAGGGGACAGGATTTTAGAAGTGAACCAAGTCTCCCCTTTTGGAAATGCTAAGTTCTGGAAGCTCAAGAGCTAGGAGCAGGACAGGCAGCTTTCTCCCTGAGCCTTCCCTGGACAAGAACAAAGCTGAGAGTCTATTGGGATTTCCTGAAGTTCTTGGGGACTTAGGAAAGCCTGGGCAAGAAAGAGCCCACAGTGCTGGGGGTGAGAAACCAGCGAGAGAACAAAGCACTTTTCTCCAGCAAAGGGTAACACTCAATGTTCTTGGAAACCAAAACACATGAGCTCGAATGCCTGCTGCTAATGACCAGAAGGAGAGGTGTTACCCAATCAGGAAAATAGCTCCAGTCGTGCTCTCGGCATGTTGCCCTCGATTCCATGGAAAAGGGTCCCCTCATCTCACACACCACTGGAATGGAAACCGCATTTGAAAGCAAGAACAGGCCTGCCAGCTGGGTGCCATTCAGACATCTGCCGACAATCAGGAGCCTCCCTGTGCATTTGGTCCTGCTCACAACTGGCTTCACGCTAAGAAAAGCTAATTTCCCCTGTGATCACTGGTCTCTGAAATCCATGAAGAGTGCTTTGTGGCTTGGGGAGCATCTGAGGGTCTGAGATGGATGAGAAGGGTGCTCTGGGGCCTTGCTTCCTAGCTCAAGCCCAGGAGATTTGAGAGAGTGCTGAGTCCAGGAGCTACTTTTTTAAAGCAAAGTGTCAGCATAGCTCAAGTTCTTCGGCTGTAAAGCACTCAGAAATCCTGTCACTGGCTGGGCTGCTACACAGCCTGGGTCACAAGAGTTCTCCTTCCTTAGCCCTGGGGGCCTCCCTTTTTGCCACTGTGTTTTGGCCAGTTCTCAGTGCAGCCCAAGAGTGCATTCTCTACATCCATCAGGGATGAATGAAATCTTCTATTTACTTCCACTGTAGTGGGCCAGTGAGGTTTAAAACACTACCCCACCACCACCACTTCCCTTCTATTATAGGGTCGTTCCCATTCGCTATTTATTCACTTTTTCTTCAGGAATTTCAAAAAATAACATAGTAGAACATGTGGGCATTGAGTGCCAGTGAATAGTTAGAGTACAAGTTAAATAGCTGTAATAGAGACCCCAAAATACTGTGACCCAAAATATAATAGAAGTTCATTTCTTTCCCATACCTGTCTGGAAATACAGGGTGGTCCAAGCTAGGTGGGCAGCTCTGTTCCTTGAGGTCTCTCAAGGATGTAGTTCCCTTTCACTTGCTGCTCTACTGTTCCTTGGAGTATCGGCATCACCTATAGGATCGAAGTTGGCTCAGTCCCACTACATCTGTGTTCTGGCCACAAGAAGGAAGAGAAGAAGGTGAGCAGCTTCCCTTGCAAGGATCTGACCTGGACATTCCTCTCACAACTGGCCATGACTAGCTGCATGGCCACCACTAGTTGGCAAGGAGGCTAGGAAATGTAGTCTCCAGCTGGGTGCCCAGGTGCGTGGTGGAAATTTGGTCCCGTTAATGAAAGAGAGAGTGGAAGAGAGTGGCTACTGAAAGATAATTGACAGTCTCCACATACCCACATTATGCTGGGATAATACCCATATTATGAGGGATGCAAAAGGTGCACAGCTTTTGTCTTCAAAGAGTAAGAGTATGTAATGATTCACTTATCAGGCAAAGACTAGATCCTCTAGCCATGTGCCCTTAAAGCCCACCACACTCTGACTCTGACCTCTTTCTCCAAAAGATCTTTCCTTTCCCTTCCCTTGTCTTCCACCTCCTGTTATTCCACTCCTTACCCAGGTTTTTGGGGACAAGAACCTCTTCCGAACTCAAATCCAATTCATTTAAACATTCATTCCAGGTGGAGGGTGGCACAGCTGCTGCTGTCCATAGAGTATGTCCCGTGTCATAGCACCTACCGCACGGCATGGTCATGAACTCTTTACCTCCCTGCTCCTTGCCTGATGTGAACTCAAGGACCGAGTCATCCCAGCTCAGGCAATCGGGCGTTGTTGGGTGAGCAGGATGGTGCTTTGTCATCGAGGAAACCTTTGCAGGGACTGCGGACTACCGTTACCCGGCGCCACCCTCCTCCTGGGGCCAGGCCCTGGGGGTCCAGACAGAGCTCTGGGGAGGAATAACGAAGAGTTTCAGGCTCGGTCTACCAGAATCTACTTTAGCTAACAGGAACATCACAGTCTTGGAGGAATTGTGCCCACGCATGGGTTAAAGACCTGGGAATGCGTCTCCCTGCCGAAAGGGGAGTCTCAGGCCCGTGTGGTCTGGACATGGGCACGCGGCTCTGATCTGGTAGTCTGCTCCTCTGCCCCCGGGACTGCTGTTCCTTTCCTGTGTCCGGGGGCTCGTTCTGACGTGGCACAGTCCCTTACCCTCCCTTCAACTCAACAGCCAGCCCAGGGACTCACCCATCACCAGGCTGGGCCTCGCAGCCCTGTGGGTGTCCTGAGAAGTTCGGAATCTCTTCACGCCAGTGAGGGATGTATTCAACACCTGTTTGAGGACGAGGAGGAATTAGCAGCTGCATGCGGCAGGGGTGATGTGGAGGCTCTGGGCGCCCAGCACCTGGGCGCCTCCTAAACAGGAATGGAGCCCCGGGCATGGAACATCAGCTTCACCAGGACAAAGGTCAAGAAAGAAAACAACTTCCCTGGAGGGAAAAGAATGTGGTCACGGAGGTAAAACAGTGCTGATGGTATCTTAGTCTTCAACATTAATCTTCGCAAAGCGCCAGTATAATCTCTATGTATAGAGATTATACTATGAAGCCCCTTTAATGATTATACTAGAGGCCTGATGTCCTCATACCATACGGAATGTCTTCATTCTAAAATCACGTATATATTGCCCCCTGTACTCCCTGCCCCTCTGTGGGGCACTGTCTCTCCAGACCACTACCACTGGAGAAATTCTCTTCCTAAGTCCTTATAAATGTATGTCTGCTTCTGCGCCAGGCGTGTTTTTCGGTCTCATAGCAGCACCAGTTTGTGCTTTGAACGAACTCGGTTTGGGACTGAATAGAGGCATTCTGTCTCTCCTCTAAGGCAGTTCTGACCCCAACTCCCATCCTTTGCTCAAGCAGACAGCGGTCCCACATAACATTTACTTTAACAAGCCTAATAGCTCTCAAAGCCTTCCCTGTCCCCCTAAGCAATTTATCAAATGAACTTTCCCCAATCACTTCGTGAAAGGAGTTCTGGTAAATATGGTTTTCTCCATCTTGCTATATTTTCAGGAATATTTCAGCATTTCTGAAAGATCACTGGTATCTTACCTAACCCAGACCTCGCCTCAAGCAGCTCAACATCCACTGCTGCCTGACCAACCTGGCAACGCAGTTCTGTCCCCTCCAGTGCCAGCCAGAGACCCCTAATGCTCATCTCTCACACTCAGCCCCAGCCCCCAGGCCTGGATTTGGGATTATGTTCCTTGCATCACATGGTACCTTGGAATAGTGATGGGGAAACTCAAAAAGTGATTTGCATTCATGCCTCCTGGCCTCTAAAGAAGCAAACTGGGTTTTAAAACAACAAACTGGGCCTGAGTGGGACGGGAAAGACTGCCAATTATGTTACTTTAATTTGAGGTTGCTGGTAAAAAGACTTAAAGTGTTTCCATTTTTAAAGGAAGTGAACCTTTGGTGTTAATTTTGATGGAAGGGAGGGAGAGAGGGATGGAGGAAGGAAGGAAGGGAGGGAGGGAGGGAGGAAGGGAGGAAGGAAGGAAGGAAAGAAGGAAGGAAGGAAATGAGGAAGGTAGGAGGGGAGGGAGGGAGGAAAGAAGAGTTTATCCCCAAGAGTTGTGTTAAATTAAGCTCACTAAAGTGCTGAGGAGGCTATCTTTTTATTCAAATTGGACCCCAAACTGCTCTCCTGGACAAACCTAAGCGAGCTTGCATTGCCTTCCACAGACAAACCAAACCTCCCAGACTCCCTCCAGCTACAGCTTAGAGGAAGCTTTCCCAGCTTTCTCCACTCAGCCCTGGAGCAGAAGTTATTTAGCAGTTTCTTTACATTTAAATGATTACATTGTTCACATTTCAACACCTGCAAATATCAGTGAGCGTCCCAATCTATTCCAATTATCTCTCTATTAGCATTTTCAGCTTCTCCCATCTGCTAATAAGAACTGAGCTATGGGTTGAAGTAATCCCTTCAGAGGCTAAATTATTTTGTGTTTGCAGCACCCATTCTGGGGTTAGGACTGCACCGCATAACAGAAGCATGAAGATGATGAATAGAAGTTGCATGCTCTGCAACCACAGAAAATACTTTTGGCTTATCCTTCTCTCCAAAAAGGTTATACATTCCTTAATGTCTGAATTTAAATCAAGGACCAAGATGGTGGAGGATTTTTTAAAAATCACTATGTGTTTGGCATGAGTCCTGTTCTATGAATCATCGTGCTGATAGGAGCAGGAAGAAGAGGGGAGACGGTTAAGAGAAAATTGGGGAGTAGGTGGGATAGAAAAGAGCAACGTGTGGGCTGTATTAGGCTGTTTCAGGCAAGCACCCAGGATGAGCTACCTCTCAACCACACCCTGATACTTCATCATGGCAGGTGGAGCTTCCAGCATTTCCCTCTTGCCCACTTCCCTCACTGCTCCACCCACCACCGCATAATGATGTCAGGCTCCATTTGGGATGGGGGAGTAGTCTGCCTTTTGGCTCTTCAAGGAACCCTGGAAATAGTCTATCTTTTATCACTAGTCTGGCAGCAGTGTGCACCTCGCAAGAGGGAAGGTGGGTGTGGTGACTCATTCATGATGAAATTTTCACCAGTCTAAAGTGAAATGGGAAAAATAAGGACAATTATTTATACATGTATTGATGGTGTGAGATTGCCAACTAATTTTGGGAAGGGAGGAGACTGTTCTTTATACTGAGCTTATGCTCTTGTTTCTTATTTCCGGTAAAAACTCCTTTAATGAAAAGTAATGATGATAGAAAATATGATTTTTTTTAGTTAATCTGCCATTTTACAAGATTAAAAATTGACAACATGTATTAGTTAGGGTTCTATAGAACCAAAAGGAAATGTATATATTATTATTTTGTAAAAATAAGAATTGACTTACACAACTGTGAGGATGGGCAAGTCCAAATTCCTCCGGGCAGGCTGCAAGCCGGGAACAACTCTGGTGGAGGTTCTTGATGAATTCCCCAGGAGAAGCTGACTGGCTGAAGTAGTGATGGGAATTCTTTCTGACTGCTGAAATCATCATTTCTCCTTTTAAGGCCTTCAACTGATTGGATAAGACTTCCCTTATCCAATCAGCCTGCTCAGTGGATTGTGGATGTAATCCGCTCTGGATGCAGTCGATTTGCTGTTGGTTTAGAACCATGAAATATCCTCACAGTAACAATCAGGCCAGTGCTTGCTTGACCAAACAGCAGGACCCCCAAACCTGGCCAAGTTGACACATGAACTTAACCATCGCATTATCCTATGTAGGTCCCATCCCCCTTTCAAAAATTTTACTAATTTGGAAAATTAGATATGTGAGAAACTGCTGGTCTGGAGTTCCATTTCTCAAAACTCCCAACCCTGGAAGCCATGTGGTGGGTGCAGCACCCAGAAAACCTCAGCTTGCTGGACAGACACACTCCAATCCTGCCTTGGAGTAGGTCCCATCAGTCTGGAACTAGATGGTGTGATTGTGGAGTCTAGTCCCTCCTACTCTTTGTGCTTTTCTCACTCAATGTGAATCTCTTCTTCAGGGTCCTCTCGAACTCTACTAAGGTTTCCTCCCAACATGGACACAGCATTATAAACTCTTGGTGATCCCTTTGGGACAAGGGAAATTTCTATGCTCTGAGCTTACCTTTTCAGGATTCTGACACATTATCTAGCCTTGCTCAGGAACCCTTGCCTCCAGGACCTGGAAAAGTTTGTGTACTGGGAGAGCAGCCTTCCTTCTCCCTCTCCTCCATGCCCCCTTACCCTCCCTCCTGCTCTCAATAGCTGTCCTCTGCAGAAAGCTATGCAGTTAACCTTGTACACAACCAGACCTGGAGGAAATGGCCAGGCCACCAGCAGGTTACTGCAGACGACTGCCAGAGTGGCCATGGCCGAGTCTCAGGTACATAAGGACTCTCTTCAATGATGATGCCATCAAAAGAGCCCCTTTTCAACCCTAAATGTATATCTCGGCTTTCACCACATAATTTTAAACTCATTAATCAGATAGCCATGCAAGAACGTATGAGGAAATTAGGCCTAAGAGTCATCCCCAAGAGAAACTCTTTCGTTGCTCAGATGTGGCCTCTTTCTCCAGCCAACACAACAAACAAACTCACCACCTTCCCCTGTCTACGTGGGACATGACTCCCAGGGGGGTGGATTTTCCTGGCAACGTGGGACAGAAATCCTAGAATGAGCTGAGACTCAGCATCAACGGATTGAGAAAACCTTCTCGACCAAAGGGGGGAAGAGTGAAATGAGACAAAGTGTCAATGGCTGAGAGATTCCAAACAGAGTTGAGAGGTTACCCTGGAGGTTATTCTTACGCATTAAGTAGATATCACCTTGTTATTCAAGATGTAACGGAGAGGCTGAAGGGAACTGCCTGAAAATGTAGAGCTGTGTTCCAGTAGCCATGTTTCTTGAAGATGATTGTATAATGATAGAGCTTTCACAATGTGACTGTGTGATTGTAAAATCTGGTGTCTGATGCTCCTTTTATCTATCTTGTCAACAGATGAGTAGAACATATGGAATAAAAAATAAATAATAGAGGGAACAAATGTTAAAATAAAATTAGTTTGAAATGCTAGTGATCAATGAAAGGGAGGGGTAAGGGGTGTGGTATGTATAATTTTTTTTCTGTTTTTGTTTTATTTCTTTTTCTGAATAGATGCAATTGTTCCAAGAAATGATCATGATGATGAATATGCAACGATGTGATGATATTGTGAATTACTGATTATATATGTAGAATGGAATGATCAAAATAGGAATGTTTGTGTTTATTGGTGTTTTTTTGGTATTTAAAAAAATAAAATAAAATAAAAACATATGCGGAAGGTAGTAGTAGGGAGCTCCAGGACTCACTTCTGCCTCCAAAACAGCTAGGAAACAGGCATAAACTGAAACAACTGTTCTGGGGTTCTGGAGGCCAGAAGAACACTATGCAATATCCAGAGAAGCAAGGAGTAAGAAGCTGAGAGAAGGCGGTAAAGAAATGTGGATAGCTCACTCTGCAATGGCTGCAGTGCCCATTCCCCAGTCTTGCTTTGGACTGCCTTGGGGGTCCTGCCCCTGGCTTGCTGTGGCAGACAGAAAGGGACATAAAAATCCTCTTCCCTAAGAACAGGGATAGGCACAGCCAAGCACTGATCTTGGCTTTTAATTAGTAATTTGGATGGCTGGTTCCCAGCTCTGAGCTACTGTTTCAATCCTCCATTGAAAAATGGCCACAGCCATTTTTCAACCCTGCCCCCTAACAGGGGTGGAGGCAGTGGAGGTTAAAAGACATAGAACCTCCTTAAAGTACAGGGAACAGTTTACTGAAGGGCACCATCTACTGGGCAGTCCAAGAAAGCACAGCTTCAGGGAGCCATCAAAAGACTTTTTTTTTGCGTGTGTGCAGATTTTGTACAAATATAAGAAAGTTTTTTGTTTGTTTGTTTTATATGCTGTATGGCAGGGTCACAGTTCTTTATTTTTCCATGTGAGTATCTGTTATTGCAGCACCATTTGTTGAATTTTGTTTGTTTGTTTTTGCTTGTTTTTTGGGAAGTGCGTGGATTAGGTATAAGAAAGTTTTAAATGAACTAGAACAAATATATGTCACTATTGCAAGGTGTTAAAAATGGTTTTGTATGTGGGAAAAATATGATTAACATAAACTAAGATCTATAGTTAACAGTAACATTATAATATTATTTCATTAATTACAACAAAGACTGTATACTAAAGCTAAATGTTACTAATAGAGGGAGGGATATGGGCTTTTTTCTTTCTTTTTTGGAAGAAATGGGGATTTCTCATATAGATTGTGTTGGTGAATGCATAACTATTTGGCTATACCAGAAGCCACTATATACTTAGGATGGATTGTATGATGTGTGAGTAAAACTGTTCAAAAAAAAAAAACAACAGAAAACTACAAATGTTGGAGATGTGGAGAAAGAAGAATACTTATTCACTATTGGTGGTGATGTAGAATTGTTCAGTGGCTCTGGAGGGTAATGTGGCAGTCCCTCAGGAAGCTAAGTATAAAATTGCCATATGATTTGGCAATCCCATTACTATACTTAACATATACTTGGAAGAACAGGAAGCAGGGACATAAATAGACATTTGCACACCGATGTTTATGGTGGCATAAATTATGATTGCCAATGAATGGAGGCATACCAACTACCCATTGAATAATGAATGGAAGGACAAACTGTGGTATATACATAAGATGGAATATAGTAGCATATGATATAGGAAATAATGAAGTCATGAGGCATGCAACAACATGAATGAAACTTCAGGACACTAGGCTGAGAGAAATAAGCCAGAAACAAAAGGACAGATATTGTATGGTTTCACTAATATGAACTAACTATAAATGCTCTACTGCAAAACACATATTAATCAAAATATCAAATGCCAAATATACAGAGAGAATCCTGAAAGTAGCAAGAGAAATATAATTTGTTGCATGCAAGGTAACCACAATAAGAATAAGTGCCAATTTCTCATCAGACACTGTGCTGGTTTTAAAGTATTATGTACCCCAGAAAAGCCATGTTTTAATCCTGGTCCAAACTTGAGAGAGCAGTCATTTATTTTAATCCATATTCAATACTGTAGGTGGAAATTTTTTATTAGGTTATCTCTAGGGAGATGTGGCATGCCGAACTGTGGATGTGAACTTTTCATTAGATGGAGATGTGACTCCACCCTTTCCAGGTGGGTCTTGACTGGTTTACTGAAGTCCTTTAGAAAAGGAAACGTTTTGGAGAGAGCAGAGCTAACACAGATACCGACACTTGTAGAACAGAGACACAGATGTTTGGAGATGCTTGGAGCCCAGCCGATGTCACCATGAGATGTTAAGCAAGCCAGTGGAGAGCCAAGGGAAGCCGAGAGGTGAAAGCCAGCCCCAGAGAAGCAAACTGAGGAACCCCCACAGAAACAGGCTGAAAGCAATGGAGCCTAGGAACAAGGGACCAGCAGATGCCAGCCATGTGGCTTCCCAGCTGACAGAGCTATTCCTGACCCATCAGCCTTTCTTGAATTAAGGTATATTTCCCTGGATACCTTAGTCTGGATATTTTTGTAGGCTTAGAACTATAAATTTGTAACTTATTAATTTCCCCTTTTTAAAAGTTGTTCCAGTTCTGGTGTATTGCATTCTGACGTCTTACTAACTAATACAGATTTTGGTACCAGAGAAGCGGGGTGCTGCTGTGGTATGCAAATATCAAACATGTTGGACCAGCTTTCTAAATGGATAAGGGAAATATTTTGGAAGAGTTGTGAGGCGCTTGAGAGAGAAGGCCTAGAATGCTTTGAAAAGGATGTTGGTATGTTGGTAGAAATGTAGACTCTAAAGATACCTCTGAGACACATGCCATTGCCACCTGGAAGGAAGATTTTCTTTGTGGATGGAAGGCAGAATCTGAGAGTCATAAACTAGGATATTTAGCAGAATTTGAGGGTTATAAACTTGGAGAAGTTGGATATTTTCCAAACTAAATGTGGAGAATTCAGTGTGACTGCTCCTTGCAGCTTATAGTAAAATATGAGAGGGAAGAGATAAGGTAAGAACTGAACCCTTGGGTACAAAGAAAAGAGAAATTGATAGTCTGGAAAATACTGGGCTTCCAGAAAGTGAGGCCCAGTGAATAGGGCCCCACATGAGGATTTATTGAAACATGAAAGCAGTCAGCCATTTCAGAAAAAGCCAAGATTGGAGATTGAGTTTTCTGGAATAGATTGGTGGAAAGTCCTATTGTCTGATGGTTATGATCCCTGAATAGGAAACCAACAAAAGTGTTGTGGGATCTGTTTAAATGGAACCACTGCCAGTCTGGACTAAAAGGGACAAAAATGAGACAAATTGGAGTAAAAATGACTTCAGAGGCAGAACCATGGAAGTTAAGGTCTGGAGCCAGGAAAACACAGGCCAGGAGAACAGGCCCATCCATAGATGTGGAGAGAGTGAGTTTGTCCTAGAAACAGAGGGTGGGCCATCCATTTCATTGCTCAAGAAGAGTTGTGCCACTTCAGGCCTCAGAGAGGATGGAAGGCATAAATCAAGGTTTGGGGGAGCCTGGCTGCACCCCATTGTTCTGCAGGGGTTGAGTGCATACCCCAGAGATGGCAGAGATCCTGGGTGCTGCCCTGATGAATGAAAACGGTGGAGCTGAGAAAAAGGTGGTCCCGACAATGAACCCCAGTGTTGCAACACACCCCAGCATTTGGAGAGAGGGCAAGGCTGCTGCACAGGCCCTTGGAAAGGGTGAGATTGCCACTTTCTACAGCCCTGAGGATAAATGACTCTCAGATTTTGAAACAGAATGGATTTTGCCCTGCAGGTTTTCAGAACTGTTTGGGTGCAGTGACCCCTGTTTACCTTTGGATTTCTCCCTATGGAAATGGAAACATGTTTGCTATGACTGTCTCTTCTTTGTATATTGGTAGCAGATAAGTTGTTCTGCATTTCACTGGTCCAGTGCCAGAGAAGAATTTTTGCTCTAGAACAGACCATGCCTGTAGCTGACATCGATGAGTTTTTGTACCAGTTTTGACTTTGTATCATATTTGTATTGTTACTGAAATTGTTTAAGGCTTTTATGATATTGTGATAGAATGAATATATTTTGTATGTTGAAAAAAACATGTCTTTTTTGGGGTCCAGAGGGTGAATATGGCAGTTTGAAAGTGTTATGTATTCCCAGAAAAGCCATGTTTTAATCCTGGTCCAATCTTGTGGGGGCAACCATTTCTTTTAATCCTGATTCAATACTATAGGCTGGAAACTTTGATTAGATTATCTTCTCAGAGATGTAGTATGCCGAACTGTGGGTGTGACCTTTTCACTAGATGAAGACGTGACTCCACACATCCTGGGTTCGGTCTTGATTAGTTTACTGAACTTCTTTAGAAGAGGAAACATTTTGGAGAGAGCAGAGCTGACACAAATACCAACAGTTGGAGAACAGAGACACAGACGTTTGGAGATACTTGGAGCCCAGCAGACATTACCATGAGATGTTAAGCAAGCCAGAACCTGGAGAGAGTCAGAGGAAGCCAAGAGTTGAAAGCCAGCCCCACAGAAGCAAAGTGAGGAACCTCCACAGCAACAGAGACTGAAATCAATGGAGACCAGGAGCAAGGGCCAAGCAGATGCCTGTCATACAACTTCCCAGCTTACACAGGTGTTCCAGAACTGTCAGCCTTTCTGAATTAAGGTATCTTTTCCTGGATAGCTTAGTCTGGATATTTTTATAGGCTTAGGACTGTAAATTTGTAACTTATTATATTTCCCCTTTTAAAAGTCATTTGAGTTCTGGTATATTGCATTCCAGCAGTTTACAAACTAATACAGACAGCATGGAGTCAAGAAGACAGTGGTATGATATATTTAAAGTACTGAAAAAAGAAAAGCTGTCAGCCAAAAATCCTTTTTATGGCAAAACTGTTCTTTAAAAATGAGGGAGAATTTAAAATAGTCACAGAGAGGGGTCATCAACAAGAGACCTGCCTTATAAGAATTACTAAAGGGAGTTCTTCAGCTGAAATGAAAAGACAGGACAGAGACACTTGGAGTAGATAGTAGAAATGAAGATTCAGTTTATCAGTAAGGGTAACTAAAAGGGTTGAAAGAGAGATAAGAATAAGATGTAATATATAAAAACCAAAGGATAAATTGGTTGAAGTTAGTATTACCCTTAGAGTACCAACATTGAATGTTAATAAATTAAATTCCAGAATCGAAAGGCACAGATTGGCAGAATGGATAAAAAAGTATGCTCCAACTATGTGCTATCTCCAAGAGACTCAATTTAAATCCATTGGTTGACAGTGAAAGGTTGGAAAGCAATATTCCAAGCAAACGGTAACCAAAAAAGAGCTGAGGTAGTTTTACTAAAATTGGACAAAATAGGCTGGTTTGAAACTGTTACTTACCTCAATCTTTCAGTCCATTCTTGTGGGTGCAGAGTTATTGTGGGTGGAACCTTTTTATTAGATTGTTTCCATGGAGATGTGATCCCACCCATTCAAGGTGGGTCTTAATTAGTTTACTGGAATCCTTTAAAGAGCCGGTGGAGAGAGAACAAGCTCAGAGCTGACACAGAGAACAAACAGATGAAACCAAGACACAGATCTTTGGAGATGCTAAACTAAGAGATGAAACTCAGAGTCTGCCCCGGAGAAGCTAAGTGAGGAACCACAGAACCTTAAAGTGAAAGACACTGGAAACAGGAGCTGAGAGCCATTTGAAACCTGAGGCCAGGAGAGGACAGCTGATGTTGCCATGTGTCTTCCCATGTGACAGAGAAACCTGGGAGCCATTGCCTTACTTCGGACATTTTCATGGCTTTAAGACTAAATTTGTAACTTAATACATCCTCTTTGAAAAAGCCAATCCATTTCTGGTATATTGCATTCTGGCAGCTTTAGTAAACAGAAAGAGCACCTAACCATGGTGCCCAAAAATACATGAAGCAAACACTGGCAAAACTGAGTGGAAAAGCAGTCATCTCTACAATAATGGATGGAGACTTCAATACACCATTCTCATCAACAGATAGAATGTCTAGACAGAGGACCAATAAGGAAACAGAGAACTTGAATAATATAATGTGAAGTAGACCTAACAGATATATATAAAGCATTACACCCCAAAACAGTGGGCTATAGATTCTCAAGTGCTCATGGATCATTCTGCAGGATAGGTCACCTGTTGGGTCACAAAAGAAATCTCAATAAATTTAAAAGGATTGACATTATATAACACACTTTCTCTGACTACAGTTGAATGAAGCTGGTAATCAATAATAGGCAGACAACTGGAAAATCCATAAATATATGGAGATTAACAATATCTTCTTAAATAATTAGTGGGTCAAAGAAGAAATTTTAAGAGAAATCAGTAAATATCTTGAGATGACTAAAAGTGAGAACACAAAATATCAAAACCTGTGGGATGCAGATAAGGCAGTGTGAGAGGGAAATTTATAACCCTAAATGCCTACATTAAAAAAGAAAAGGGGGCTAAAATTAAAGGCCTAACTGCACACCTGGAGGAACTAGAAAAAGAGCATCAAACTAATACTAAAGCAGACATAAAGTAGTAAATAACCAAGATTAGAACAGAAATAAATGAAATTAAGGGTAAAAAAATAGAATTGACAAAACCAAAAGTTGGTTCTTTGAAAAGATTGATAAACTTGACAAACACTTAGCTGGACTGACAAACAAAAAGAGAGAAGATGCAAAGAAATGAAATCAGAAATGAGAGGGGGACATTACTGCTGATCCCATAGAAATAAAGGGAATAAAGAGGATAATATGATCAACTGTGTGCCAACAAATTAGTCAACATAGATGAAATGAACAATTTCCTAGAAGCACATGAACAACTTACAATTACTGTAGAAGAAATGGAAGACCTCAACAGACAATTGCAAGTAAAGTGATTGATCTGTCATCAAAAACCACACAACAAAGAAAATCCCAGGGTCAGATGGCTTCACAGGGGAATTCTACCAATCATCCCAAGAAGAATTAATACCAATCCAGTTCATGCTCTTCCAAAAAACTGGACAAAAGGAAACATTATCTAACTTATTCTATAAAGCCAACATCACCCTAATACCAAAGTCAGATAAAGATACTACAAGAATAGAAAATTTCAGACAAATATCTCTAATGACTACAGATGCAAAAAATGCTTGCAAATTGAATCTAACAACACATTAAAAGAATTATACCCATGATAAAGCAGATTTTATCCTAGGTGTGCAAGGGTGGTTTAATATAAGAAAATCAATCAATGTAATACACCACATTAACAAATCAAAGGGGGAAAACTACATGATCATTTTCATTGATGCAGAAAAGACCTTTAGCAAAATTCAGCATCCTTTCTTGCTAAAAACACTTTGAAAGATAGGAATAGAGAGAAACTTCCTCAACAGGATAAAGAACATATATGAAAAACCCACAAGTAGAATCATATTCAATGGTGAAAGAGAAAAAGCTTTCCCTCTAAGTTCTGGAACAAGACAAGGATACCTGCAGTTACCCTTCTTATTCAACATTGTGCTACAAGTTCTAGCTAGAGTGGTTAGGCAAAATAAATAAATAAATAAATAAATAAATAAATAAATAAATAAATACATCCAAATTGGAAAAGAAGAAGTAAAACTTGCTTCTTCTATTTGCAGATGACATGATCCTAGATATAGAAATCCTGAAAAACTACTACAAAGCTATTAGAACTAATAAACTAGTACAGTAAAGTGACAGGATACAAGGTCAACATGTAAAAATCAGTAATATTTTTATACACTAATAATGATCAGAGTGAGGAGGAAATCCAGAAAAAGCATTCCATATAAATAGCAACTAAACTAATAAAATACCTAGGAATAAATTTAACTAAGAATGTAAGGGACTTGTATACAGAAAACTACAAAACATTGCTAAAAGAAATCAAAGAAGACCTAAATAAATTGAAGGACATTCCATGTTCATGGATTGGAAGACTAAATATTGCTATGATGCTGTTTCTACTCAAATTGATTTACAGAGTCAATGCAATCCCAATCAAAATTCCAACAGCCTATCTTGCAAAAATGGAAAATCCAGTTATCAAATTTTATTTGCAAGAGTAAGGGCTGCATAGTCATAAAGTGAAAGATGTACACTCCCTGACTTTAAATCATATTACAAAGCTACAGTGATCAAAACAGCATGGTACTGGCATAAAAAATAGATATATTGACCAATCGAATTGAATTAAGAATTCAGAAACAGACCCTCACATCTATGGCCAAATGATATTTGACAAGGTAGTCAAGTCCACTCAACTCAGAAAGAATAGTTTTTCAAAAAATGATGCTGGGAGAACTGGATATCCATAAGAAAGAGGACCCTATCTCATACTTTATACAAAAATTAGCACAAAATGGATCAAAGACCCAAATATAAGAACCAGGATCATAAAACTCCTAGAAGAAAATGAAGGGAAACATCTTCAAGATATTGTGGTAGACAATGGTTTCTTAGACTTCACACCCAAAGTACAAGCAATGAAAGAAAAAAGCAGATGAAAGGAACTTCATCAAGGTAAAGAACTTTGTGCTTCAAAGGACTTTGTCACGAAAGTGAAAAGGCAAACTACTCAATGGGAGAAAATATTTGGAAACACATATCTAATAAGAATTTAATACCCAGAATATATAAGGCAATCCTACAACTTAACAATAAAAGACAAACAACCTAATTTGAAAATGGATAGAAGACTGGAATAGATATTTTTCCAAGGAGGAGATACAAATGACTTAACAGCACATGAAAAAACGCTCAACATCACTAGCTATTAGGGAAATGTAAATTAAAACTACAAGACATCATTTCACACATATTTGCCACTATTAAAAAAATGCTACAAGTGTTGCAGAATATGTCAAGAAATAGAAAAACTCATTCGTTGTGGATGGGAATGCAAAATGGTGTAGCCACTGTGTAAGACAGTTTGGCAGTTCCTCAGGAAGCTAACTGCAGAATTGCCCTGTGATCTGGCTGTTCCACTACTAAGCATATGCTCAGAAGTACTGACAGTAGGGACAAAACAGACATTTGTAATAGGTTTTTTGACTACAAGGGGAGAGAGGAAGCCAAAACTCGATCAAAGGTACTTTATTGTGAGGCTATGCACAGGTGGACTGAAGTCTAAGATGTCGACAGCCCCAAGCAGAGTAAGGGGTACAGGTTATATAGGATGGTTTGCAGGAAATAGGGAAAGGGAGGTGGTGGATTTTCATTGTCAAGTTTGGATGTGGGAAATTGGAATGTTCTCATTGGTTGGTTTAGAAGCTGAGGGCTAAGTGGGGAGTTGGCAGCTTTTCGTTGGCAAGGTTTAAAATTTAAACTTCACCATAGTCATGCAGGGTTGCAACTGGCAGAGGGCGGATGTTGGGTAAGGGGAGCTTATCTCAAGATTAAAAGGGTGTGGGTGGGGGTGGGCTTAGTGGGTTTCCTGGAAATCATAGGTGGGGAAGCTTCTTGGAATATTTGCTAGGGGGGTGGTCACATCATGAGGAAAGGGGTTCTGCCTAACGTTCCAGCTTTTTCCTTTTAATTTTCTTGGGATGCTGGAGGGTGAAGGTCTATTTTCAGTATCTGCTTCCAGATGGTGGAGGGCACAAAGTTGTCCCTACATTTTGTTACAGGGCAGTGGCTGATATGATGTTTTTGCTGGAGGAGTAACATGTCACTAAGTTTGATTCATCATTGTTTGTTCTGCAAATAAAGCTGGTTGAGTTTTACCAGACAGGGCCCAAAACTGAGGAGAACTGTAATTATGAGAAGAGATGTTAGAAGTGGGATTAGAATTGTCTTCAGAGAAGAAAAGTATGACAGAATAGACTCTAGCCATGACAGGCTGTCATATGAGACATTTTCTTGGTACCCTCTTTATTATTTCTATGTGATCTTTTAGGACTTTTAGGGTTTCTTTGACCTGTTCTCAGGTGTTAATGTAAAAGCAACAGGTCTTGTTTAATATTGCACAGGTAAATCCTGCTACTGCAGGTAGGACATCTAGTGCTCTTCCGTTTTGTTAAGACTACAGAGGCGAAGCTATCAATTTGACCTTTGCTGGTTTTCTATAGCTTGTACTGTGGTGTTCCAGGATTGTAGCATCATGATGGATGTAATCTAGTATGGATGTTCCTGACAGTGGGGTTCCAGCAAACCAGAAGAGACTTCAAAAGATACGTGTCCTATCCCAGGCTCTTCCAGAATTGGGTTATGGCACGCCTGATATTGACATTCTGGGTCTGCTGACTATGGGTCTCCTCTTTTGTGTCTTGTGGATTTGCAGGGAAGGAGGGAGGTTTCAAGAAAGGACCCACGGTTTGGGATTTGTCCAGAGGAAGCCATGTCTTTGGTGTCCAGGATTTCCATGTCTGGGAGTAGTGAGACAGCTGTGCAGGTACCAGACCATTGCTTTGAGAGCGTAAGGTATGCTTTGTCTGCTTAGAAAATAGTATCCTGTTCCCATGAGGGAGAGTGAAGTTGTGGGTCCTTGGGGTCTGGAATATTTAAAGGAGTGTAGCATAAACAGGTCTTTAGGGTTTATAATTTGCTCACCTGAGAAGTATTCACCCATGCAAAAGGGGAAATAGGTTGGCTCTAATTTATTGTGTGAGTACTGTGGACTTTGACAGAGTAAATTGTGAAAAATGAGTTGGAGAAAGTTAATTTGGGGGCCTAGGATAGGGACTGTCTTTTTTGGTGTGTTCTCTGAAATACTGAAGAGCTGGCCTGACTGTTCTCCTATGCCAAGGAGTTTAACTCCATGTTGAGAACTGTTATATGACAGAACTTCTTCAGTGTACTTTTTTGAGGCATTTCAGGAGTTACCTACTAAGAATAGTAGAGCAGTATTGTTGTAATAATCTGTTGAGGGAATTGGAGGTCCATAGAGGACCCATTTTAGGGGTGTTGCATTGAAAAGTATTCTTCCTCCAATAAATTTCCCTCACCACCCTTCCTCCTTAGGAGATTGCATCCCAACACTTAACCTTATCCAACACCTCCTAAGACAATAGGCAGACAAACTTCTTCCCAAACCCACAGATGCACCCCCACTAATACCACCTCTCCAGCCTGGAGATTGGGTCCTACCAAAAGACCACCAAACTGGAAAACTATGAGAAGCCCGATGGCTCAAGAGGTGATGTAGCTAGGTGTCCTAAGACAGTAGCTTTGGGATCCTGAGATAAATATATGAAGAGAGGCAGGCTTTATCCATTAGGTTGGTGGTAGTCCCTATTGGTTCAGGAGTTTCTGGAAACTTTGTGTTTGAAGGTTTTCAATTCCTAGTAAGGGGAAGTTTATTCCTGGGAGTGCTCTATTACTGAAACTGATTCTAAATCCATGGAATAGGGGTGTTATGGAGAGAAGGGTTTCTGGACTTAAGGGGAAGGCTGAGAGAGATAGAGAGGTGTTGTGAGTGGGATTGGACAATTCAGCAGTTGTTGGTTTAGCTACTTTGGTGATGTGTTGAATAGTGGGGGTCAAAGGGTGAGGGGTTATGGAATTAGTGTAATGAAGAGGTTTATTCTTGTATTATATTGATTGATTTCATTCTTCTAGACATTCAGTAATCTGCTCCTAGGTGAAATCTATTAGGTCTCCTCCAGGTACGCTTCCCAGAGAAAGAGGCTTGAGCTATGAGATTAAGGACCACAGAGTAGAAGGAATCAGGAGTTATTGGGGGGAAACATAAGAAGTGATTCCACCCTTTTAGGAGGACACAGAGTTGCATAAGAGTGTAATAGATAATGAAGATTATCAAAATGAGAAGAAAAGCTAGAGCGTATGGCCAGGCGTCTCAGTCACTTGCCATAGGAGAAAGGTGGTGTGAGGTGTGAAGGCTTTATGTATTTGGGGGTGGGGCGATCATATCTTTGGCACATGTGGTTCTCTTTCTTCTAGGATATATAACAGCTTTAGTTTCAGTGGTGCGACTGGGTACTCTGGTAGCAGGGGCCTTTGAAGGCTTTGCTGCCAGATGGTGCTTTCTTAAGTTTGGGAGTGTGGAACCAGGGAGCCATAACCTGTAGTTTGGATGCAGTGGGGGTGAGTAAGAAGAACTTGATAGGGGGTTGACCATCGGGTTTCTAATAGTTATCCAGTTTGGTGGTCTTTTAGTAAGACCCAATCTCCAGACTCGAGAGTTGGGGGTGCATCTATGGGTTTGGGAAGAACTTTGTCTGCATGTTGTCTAAAGAGATGTTCAGTAAGGTTAAGGGTTGGGATGTAATCTCCTAAGAGGGGAGGGTGGTGAGGGAAATTTCTTAGAGAAAGGGTCTCCCATACATAGGTTCAAAGGAGCTAAGGAATGTGAGAGCTCATGGTGCTGCTTACATGTGCAAGAGCTAGTGGGAGTAGAGTGATCCAAGTTTCTTTTGTCTCCACGCTTAGTTTAGCTAAGTGTGTTTTAAAGATGGACTTTGCTTTCTCTACTTTTCCTAATGATGGGATGATAGGAAATATATAGATGCCATTGGACGATGCATGACTTTTTGCATTGCCTGAGAAATGAACACTGGACTGTTATCTGACTGTAGGGTGGAAGGTAGGCCAAAGCATGGAATGGTATGATCAGTGAGGACTTCGGTTACTTCTACTGCTTTCTCAGACATTGTCGGGAAGGCTTCTATCCAGCCTGAAAAGGTGTCTATTAGAGTGATTAGATATTTGTGATGGTGACAGGGGACATGTAGGTGATATCTGTTTGCCAATCTTAACTGGATACCTGTCCCCTAGCTTGGTGTGTGGGGAAGGAAGGCAGAAGTTTGATTCTTCCTTGAGGGGAGGTTTGGCTACAGATATGGCACTGTTGAGTAATGTTTTGAAGGGTAGATGTTAAACTAGGTGCCGGTTTGAAAGGATGTGTATGTACCCTAGAAAAGCCATGTTTTAATCCTAATCCCATTTTGTAAAGGTAGCCATTTCTTCTAATCCCTATTCGATACTATATGCTTGAAACTTTAATTAGATCATCTCCCTGGTGATGTGACTCAATCAAGAGTGGTTGTTAAACTGGATTAGGTGGAGATGTGACTCCACTTATTCTAGGTGGGTCTTGATTACTTTACTGGAATCCTATAAAAGAGAGATTCAGAGAGAGCAGAGAAGGATGACAGAATGCCATAAAACCACAAAGCAGAGAGTCTACCAGCCAGCAAATTTTGGAGATGAAGAAGGAAAACGCCTCCCAGGGAGCTTCACGAAATAGGAGCCAAGAGAGAAAGCTAGCAGATGATGCTGTGTTTGCCACGTGTCTTTCCAGATGAGAGAGAAATGCTGACTGTGTTTGCCATGTGCCTTCTCACTTGAGAGAAAAATTCTGAACTTCATGGCCCTTCTTGAACCAAGGTATCTTTCCCTGGATGCCTGAGATTGGATATTTCTAAAGATTTGTTTTAATTGGGACATTTTCTCTGTCTTAGAACTATAAACTTGCAACTTATTAAATTCCCCTTTTTAAAAGCCATTTCATTTCTGGTATATTTCATTCTGGCAGCTAACAAACTGGAACACTAGGGTATATAATCATAGATGTGAGGAACTGTAAGAGTGGTTTGAATGCTACATGTATGGCATTGTGAAACTGGTGCAGAATTTGTTTGTGTTGTGAATTAAGAAGAAGAAAGAATTCATCTTCCTTCCAATGTTAGCCATTCTACTCCCATTTTGCACCAGCCTCTTCTAGAGATTGTGTTTCTTTAAGTGTGCATTGAGAGATGATAATTCTGGTATTTCTGGAGTTGATGCTCTTGTATTTCCACAATTGCAGCTTTTTTGCTATTTTGCTGTCCTTTTCATTTCCTTGGGCAATTTCAGAGGAGGACCCCTGATGTCCTTTCCAGTGGATGACTGCTATTTGGGTTACTTCTTTGGCTTTTGGTAAGAGTTTAGAGATTAGGTCAGCATTGGAAATGGGTGGCCCTTAACTGGTGAGGAATCCTCTTTTTGCCCAAATGGTTGCATGTGAGTGCAGAATATGATAAGCATAGCGAGAGTCAGTGTATATAGTGATCCATTTGTTTTGAGCCAGTGCTAGGGCTCGAATCAGCACAATTAATTGGCCGGCTGGGAGGACGTTCCCGGGGGAAGGGGCTTTGCTTCTATTGTTTGTGAGATGATGGCCTAACCTGCTTTCCTCTTTCCTGTGTTTGTGAAGGAACTATCATCAGTGAACCAGGGACAGTGAAGTTTAGGGAGGGGTGTTTCTGAGATATGTGGGAAAGGGAGAGAGGAGGTTGGAGAGGATTTCAGGGCATGAGTGGGGATTATGTGTAGGTGTAGAAAGTGGAAGGAGAGTGGCAGGGTTGATGGTAGAGCAGCGGGAGACAGCCATGTGAAGAGATTGTAGTGGTGAGGAATGTTTGCTGAAGTCGGGAGGGGTGTAAGAATTTTTCTGCCTAGTTAGAAATAAGATTGACGATGGCATGGGAAGAGTATACTGTGATGGGTTGGGAGCAAGTTAGTTTTTGAGCTTCAGGAGAGATGGCAGTTGCTGTGGCTAGCATTCTACGGTACGTAGGCCACCCTCTAGCCGTGGGGTCTAATTGTTTAGATAGGTATTCTATAACTTTCAAATCTGGGCCAGAATTTTGCCTTGGGAGATCTAGGGAGAGTCCCTGCTTATCAGTGTAAAGGATGAAGGATTTGTTAAGGTTAGGCAAAGTGAGGGCTGGGGTGCTGAGAAGGGCCTGCTTTAGAATTTTAAAGGAACTGTTCATTGGTTTGTTAGGTGGTAGAGGTTCTTGTAAGGGCTTGGCCAGGAGTCTCAATTTTGGGACCCAGCTCCTAAAGTAACTGGCTAGCCCAAAGGAAGAAAGGAGGTCCTGTTTGGTTGTGGGGGTTGGCATAGAGTTTATTGGGGCTCATCTGTCAGGTGTCATTGCCTTTTCAAAGGGAGTTAGGGAAAATCCTAAGTCGGTGACTAAAGTTAGGGAGATCTGGACATTTTGTGCTGTTAAACAATACCTGAGGTGTCCTAAATGGTTGAGAAGCTTAATAGTGAGCTGCTAGAGGTCTAGGAAGGAAGGAGTGCATAGAAGGAGGTCATCCTTATATTGCAGAAGGGTAGAAGGAGAAAGGTAGGTAGAAAATTTACTGAGCACACATGCAGAGAAGCAGCGTGCAGGCACCCTCGCAAGATGATAGAGGCAAGAGGCCCTCAAAGTTAGGGCAATCTGCTTTTATAGATTTGTATTCCTTTTATTAATTTTATTAACCATTTTACTACCCTCCCCTTTCTCCTCCCCTTTTGATGCTTGACTTTAGATGACTCACTCAGATGGGGTCAACCCCAGGTGCTAATTATTGCTGCTCTTCTCAAAGATCTCTTTCTCCTTGGAGCCTGACTGCTTTTTGGAATTTGCCCTTTGCTCAGCCTGCCACCGCCCTGATTCTAACCCCGCCTCAGTTGTACTCTATTGTGAGTGCAGTCAATTGCACTGTACTGTACAGGTGAATGTGGTTAAAAGGAGGAAACTTTAGGTTGCATATATGACTAGAATAAAAATTAAGAGAGAATCATATTGTAGATGATAGATTACAGTTAATAGTACAAATGTAAGAATATTCTTTCATGGGTTAAAACAACTGTATGATACTGTGCCAGTTTGAATGGATTTATGTACCCTAGAAAAGCCATGTTTTTAAATTTTTATTTATTTATTTATTTATTTATTTATTTATTTATTTATTTATTTATTTGGTGCATGGTCAGGGAATTGAACCTGGGTCTCCTGCATGGGAGGTGAGCATTCTACCACTGAACCACCCGTGGACCCCTGAAAAGCCATGTTTTAATCCTAATCAATCTTGTGGGACCAATGGTTTCTTCTAATCCCTACTCACTACTATAGGTGGGAAAGTTGATTAGGGTATCTCCATGGAGATGTGACTCAATCAGTTGTGGGTATTGAACTTGATTAGGTGGAGATATGTCTTGGGTCTTGATTCTACATAGGTCTTGATTAGTTTACTAGAAGCCTATAAGAGAGGAGACATTTTGGAGAGAGTCCTTTTGAGAACGAGGAGGGAGCCGCAGAACC
This sequence comes from Tamandua tetradactyla, assembly GCF_023851605.1. Classification (NCBI taxonomy): domain Eukaryota; kingdom Metazoa; phylum Chordata; class Mammalia; order Pilosa; family Myrmecophagidae; genus Tamandua; species Tamandua tetradactyla. The sequence continues at coordinate 51,658,002 of NC_135347.1, read as the reverse complement.
ACGACAGAAGGACGAGAGAACCACAGGTCCACCAGCCAGCGACCTTTGGAGATGAAGAAAGAAAACGCCTCCTAGGGAGCTTCATGAAGTAAGAGGCCTGGAGAGGAAGCCAGCAGATGCTGCTGTGCTCACCCTGTGCCCTTCCAGCTGAGAGAGAAATGCTGAACATCACTGGCCTTCTTGAGCCAAGGTATCTTTCCCTGGAAACCTTAGATTGGACATTTCTATAGACTTGTTTTAATTTGGACAATTTCACAGCCTTAGAACTGTTAACTTGTAACTTATTGTGTTCCCCTTTTTAAAGCTTGTTCCGTTTCTGGTATATTGCATTCCAGAAGCTAGCAAACTAGAACAGATACTAATACAAGGTGGTAATAATAGAGTGGTATATGGGGGAAATATACCTAATTTAAATAATGTATGATAGATAGAACTATCTTAATAACCCTTCATCAATTGTAACAAAGGTAACTCTACACCAGTGCAGGGTGTTGGTGGTGGGGATGGTGTATGGGAATCTTGTATTTTACACATGATTGTTTTGTAAACTTACAACTTCGCTAATTAAAGAAAAAAGCCAATCAGTCTTTATCTTTCTTTGGTGGTAGGGAGGAGGGGCTTTTAGCATTCTTTTGAAACTGGAATTGATAAAAACGAATTCAGTTCTAGGGGAGGTGGAAAAATAACTCCAAAAACCACCCCCAAGGGTTTCTGCTGCACATGCAATCAAAGAAAAGTGGAGATTTTGCAATTTATTTTTCTAGAGCAATGACGGTGAAGTTGAACATATAGTCAGATTGCTTTTTCACCTGCTCTATTTGGGTTTAGCACCCAAAAGAGAACAAATAAATGTTGTTTATTCAGAGCTTACTGTATAGCAAGGGAGTCAGCCACCATCACTGTCATTTGTCAGAGATTCAGAAACAGTGTGGGAAAGCTTTATAGAGGCAAAAAGGAAAAACTTCAGGGATGCCCTGATCAGAGGTGTTGGCACGAAGAGGCTGGAGGCAGGCGAACTAGAAACAAGGCATCTTATGTGATTGGTTAGGGGAGCATATTTGGCTTTCTCTGGTTGACCCTGTGTTGAATGGGGGGCAAAAATTAGGAAAGCTATCTGTTATCAATTAAGTCCTGGTTATTTTGGATCAATTGTTACATGGATTGTGGTTTGACTTCCTGGGATGCTTGCCATAGATAACAGCCAGCTGCTTGGACTGATTGTTTCAGGTGTGGAATGGCCAGGATGTCCTGGTTGTTTTCCATTTGTATGAACAGTCTCTCTCTGCAGTGGTTCTGCTCTGCTACTTCCGTGTCATTCTCCTGTAGGCTAGTGTGGGCAATTTCATAGTGACTACGGAGGATGAAGAGAGGGAGTGGAAGGGCACAGTACCGTTTCAAGACTCTTCTTGTCTCACATTTGCTAAAATTCCAGTAGCTAAAGCAAGACACAGGACCTAGCCCAGAATCAGACGGAAGGATCTAAAAGGTTGCCTGGCTACAGGATATGAGATGGGGAGGGGAGATGTGGTGGATACGAATTGGGACTACTAAAGTAATGTGTCCGCCACATTAGACTTTATAAGTTTCTATTTCAGAATGTGTGTGAATTTGGAGAAAGAAGGGAGGATGGACATATTTCAAAAACAATGCTTTTTCTTCTCAATTCCCTGCCACACATCTGCACACTCCAACAGGCAGGCCTGTGAAGCTTACACAGGCTTTGGATGTGTTTTTGAATGATTATTAATAAATAACAACAACAAACACCTCTGTAGAATCCCTCCAGTTAGGGAGAGGTGATGCAGCCTGCTGTTTATGTGAAAGGAAGTTGTGCTTCCCTTACCCACACACCATTTGTGAAGTGTTTACAGCCAAATAAATATGATTTGAGCAGAACATCTGTTGCCACAGCCTTCTGCAGCTGTGTTATTGTAGCAGCACAGCTCTCTTCTCCCACTTCTGCATTACCCTCAATAGAAGCCCTCAGTGCTTGGTGACAGCATTTGTGAAGAACATGCTACTCCAGTGGTGGAGAGATTGACACAGCGGAGACAGGGCCAAAGGGAGAGCGAGGGACTTGCAATGGGTGACCTGGTTTGGCTCTCTGGTCTCTCACTTCTCTGGAACTCCTTTATTTCAGGGTCTTGGACATCTTGATTTTAAGTAGGTGGTGCCAACTTCCAGCTAGGTTAAGATTTGGGAGTGTCTCAAGGAATCCAAGAGTGGTTCAGCTGCTGAGCCTCAGGAAGTAAACTTGTGAAAAGCTGGTAAGAAAGAGCAGGGCCCTTTGCTTTTCCTCACAGCCCCTCTCAGGGTCTGCTTCATCGTGGCAGGCAGATGATGACTGGGGATGTGCATTCTTGGGTTTACACGTCATAGGTCCAGCCACATATAGAAAGTGACTGTCAGGTCCAAATTCTGTTTCCTGGGAAGGAACATGCCATTGATTTAGCTTGGGTCAGGTATCTGCTCCTGTATGCAGCGACACAGGAGGCACAGAGCTGCTGTGGACTCAAACCGATGGATGAGGGGTTCAGTTTCCAGAGAAAGTCACTTCTTGTTAACAGGGCAGTTAGCCCCAAATAGCAGCTAAATCTGTGACCTGGGGCTATTTCACCTCTCAGAACTTGTTTCTTTACCAGCAAAATGGAGATGTTAAAGCTCACCTCTCTGGACTGTTGTGGAAATTGAATCATTTCAGTACATTAATAAAAGAGAAACACTTTTCATGAACTGTATTTCTCCATCTATACATACACACACACAGGCAGATTTGTGATACGTGTGTCATTGGGAATTTTGTTCTCAAACCTTTGTGTGTGTGTGTGTGTGTGTGTGTGTGTGTGTGTGTGCATGGGCACAGGTCTTCCACATGGCAGGTGAGAATTCTACCACTGAATTACCCACGCACTCCCACTTTTCATGGAGCGTAAAACACTATAAAGTTTTAATGTAATATCCCACGTAGTCATTCCCTTTGTTCATATCCTGTGGAACTACTAAAAGTGTAAGAAAGGGCAGGTCTAACATCATAGAAGGCCCAAGAGGGGCCTGTTGCTTTTCCTAAATCCCTGACATGTCATTTCTGCTGTTCATTCCAGACATTGCAAAAAAAGCAAAACAAGAAACTACTGAAAGCTACAGAAAGTATTTTAAAGTTGTCTTTATTGAATTTTTCTAATTATAGAATAATATATTCTTTTTGTTTGTTTTTATTTTTTATTAATTTTTAATTTTTTAAAAAACTATAATAACAAACACATTCTTAACTTATGATCATTCTGTTCTACATATATAATCAATAATTCACAAGAACAGTATATTCTTTTATAAATCATTCAAATAATACAGAAATTTATTCAACAATAAGTGAAGTATTCCCCATTTTTCATTCCTCCTCCCACCTTAGAAAAAACAATGGCATTAATATAGTTTGATATTTATTCTTGTAAGTGTGTTTTATATGTGTGCTTATACACATACACTGACTCAGAGTTATTTTTCTACAAAATGCAATCAAGTGATCCATAAGCCTTTAAACTTGCTTTAGATTAACGTTTCTGGGTCAGAATATATAGCTCTAGGACCTTTCTTCCAACCACTGCCTAGTATTCCTTTACATGGCTGTACCCCCAAACTGTATGTTTTTTAGGTATAAGCAGTATCTATTTAGATACCACTAGAGAATACTGAAGTCAAAACAAATGTCTTCTTCATTTTTTTTTTATTACTTAATGGAAAAAAAAGAAATTAACCCGACATTTAGAAATCATACCATTCTACATATGCAATCAGTAATTCTTAACATCATCACATAGATGCATGATCATCGTTTCTTAGTACATTTGCATCAGTTTAGAGGAACTAGCAAGACAACAGAAAAAGATATAGAATATTAATATAGAGAAAAGAAATAAAAGTAATAATAATAGTAAAAAAAAAAAACAAAAAACAAAAAAACCCTATAGCTCAGATGCAGCTTCATTCAGTGTTTTAACATGATTACTTTACACTTAGGTATTATTGTGCTGTCCATTTTTGAGTTTTTGTATCTAGTCCTGTTGCACAGTCTGTATCCCTTCAGCTCCAATTATCCATTATCTTACCCTGTTTCTAACTCCTGCTGGACTCTGTTACCAATGACATATTCCAAGTTTATTCTCGAATGTCCGTTCACATCAGTGGGACCATACAGTATTAGTCCTTTAGTTTTTGGCTGGACTCACTCAACATAATGTTCTCTAGGTCCATCCATGTTATTACATGCTTCATAAGTTTATCTTGTCTTAAAGCTGCATAGTATTCCATCATATGTATATACCACAGTTTGTTTAGCCATTCTTCTGTTGCTGGACATTTGGGCTGTTTCCATCTCTTTGCAATTGTAAATAACGCTGCTATCAACATTGGTGTGCAAATGTCCGTTTGTGTCTTTGCCCTTAAGTCCTTTGAGTAGATACCTAGCAATGGTATTGCTGGGTCATATGGCAATTCTATATTCAGCTTTTTGAGGAACCGCCAAACTGCCTTCCACAGTGGTTGCACCATTTGACATTCCCACCAACAGTGGATAAGTGTGCCTCTTTCTCCGCATCCTCTCCAGCACTTGTCATTTTCTGTTTTGTTGATAATGGCCATTCTGGTGGGTATGAGATGATATCTCATTGTGGTTTTGATTTGCATTTCTCTAATGGCCAGGGACATTGAGCATCTCTTCATATGCCTCTTGGCCATCGTATTTCCTCTTCTGGTAGGTGTCTGTTCAAGTCTTTTTCCCATTGTGTAATTGGGTTGGCTGTCTTTTTGTTGTTGAGTTGAACAATCTCTTTATAAATTCTGGATACTAGACCTTTATCTGATATGTCATTTCCAAATATTATCTCCCATTGTGTAGGCTGTCTTTCTACTTTCTTGATGAAGTTCTTTGATGCACAAAAGTGTTTAATTTTGAGGAGCTCCCATTTATTTGTTTCCTTCTTCAGTGCTCTAGCTTTAGGTTTAAGGTCCATAAAACTGCCTCCAATTGTAAGTTTCATAAGATATCTCCCTACATTTTCCTCTAACTGTTTTATGGTCTTAGACCTAATGTTTAGATCTTTGATCCATTTTGAGTTAACTTTTGTATAGGGTGTGAGGTACGGGTCTTCTTTCATTCTTTTGCATATGGATATCCAGTTCTCTAGGCACCATTTATTGAAGAGACTGTTCTGTCCCAGGTGAGTTGGCTTGACTGCCTTATCAAAGATCAAATGTCCATAGATGAGAGGGTCTATATCTGAGCACTCTGTTCGATTCCATTGGTCGATATATCTATCTTTATGCCAATACCATGCTGTTTTGACCACTGTGGCTTCATAATATGCCTTAAAGTCCGGCAGCGCAAGACCTCCAGCTTCGTTTTTTTTTCTCAAGATGTTTTTAGCAATTCGGGGCAACCTGCCCTTCCAGATAAATTTGCTTATTGGTTTTTCTATTTCTGAAAAATAAGTTGTTGGGATTTTGATTGGTATTGCATTGAATCTGTAAATCAATTTAGGTAGGATTGACATCTTAACTATATTTAGTCTTCCAATCCATGAACACGGTATGCCCTTCCATCTCTTAGGTCTTCTGTGATTTCTTTTAGCAGTTTTTTGTAGTTTTCTTTATATAGGTTTTTTGTCTCTTTAGTTAAATTTATTCCTAGGTATTTTATTCTTTTAGTTGCGATTGTAAATGGGATTCATTTCTTGATTTCCCCCTCAGCTTGTTCATTACTAGTGTATAGAAATGCTACAGATTTTTGAATGTTGATCTTGTAACCTGCTACATTGTTGTACTCATTTATTAGCTCTAGTAGTTTTGTTGTGGATTTTTCCGGGTTTTCGATGTATAGTATCATATCGTCTGCAAACAGTGATAGTTTTACTTCTTCCTTTCCAATTTTGATGCCTTGTATTTCTTTTTCTTGTCTAATTGCTTTGGCTAGAACCTCCAACACAATGTTGAATAATAGTGGTGATAGTGGACATCCTTGTCTTGTTCCTGATCTTAGGGGGAAAGTTTTCAATTTTTCCCCATTGAGGATGATATTAGCTGTGGGTTTTTCATATATTCCCTCTATCATTTTAAGGAAGTTCCCTTGTATTCCTATCTTTTGAAGTGTTTTCAACAGGAAAGGATGTTGAATCTTGTCAAATGCCTTCTCTGCATCAATTGAGATGATCATGTGATTTTTCTGCTTTGATTTGTTGATATGGTGTATTACATTAATTGATTTTCTTATGTTGAACCATCCTTGCATACCTGGGATGAATCCTACTTGGTCATGATGTATAATTCTTTTAATCTGTTGTTGGATACGATTTGCTAGAATTTTATTGAGGATTTTTGCATCTATATTCATTAGAGAGATTGGTCTGTAGTTTTCTTTTTTTGTAATATCTTTGCCTGGTTTTGGTATGAGGGTGATGTTGGCTTCATAGAATGAATTAGGTAGTTTTCCCTCCACTTCGATTTTTTTGAAGAGTTTGAGGAGAGTTGGTACTAATTCTTTCTGGAATGTTTGATAGAATTCACATGTGAAGCCATCTGGTCCTGGACTTTTCTTTTTAGGGAGCTTTTGAATGACTGATTCAATTTCTTTACTTGTGATTGGTTTGTTGAGGTCATCTATTTCTTCTTGAGTCAAAGTTGGTTGTTCATGTCTTTCCAGGAACCCATCCATTTCATCTAAATTGTTGTATTTATTAGCGTAAAGTTGTTCATAGTATCCTGTTATTACCTCCTTTATTTCTGTGAGGTCAGTAGTTATGTCTCCTCTTCCATTTCTGATCTTATTTATTTGCATCCTCTCTCTTCTTCTTTTTGTCAATCTTGCTAAGGGCCCATCAATCTTATTGATTTTATCATAGAACCAACTTCTGGTCTTATTGATTTTCTCTATTGTTTTCATGTTTTCAATTTCATTTATTTCTGCTCTGATCTTTGTTATTTCTTTCCTTTTGCTTGCTTTGGGATTAATTTGCTATTCTTTCTCCAGTTCTTCCAAGTGGACAGTTAATTCCTGCATTTTTGCCTTTTCTTCTTTTCTGATATAGGCATTTAGGGCAATAAATTTCCCTCTTAGCACTGCCTTTGCTGCGTCCCATAAGTTTTGATATGTTGTGTTTTCATTTTCATTCGCCTCGAGGTATTTACTAATTTCTCTTGCAATTTCTTCTTTGACCCACTTGTTGTTTAAGAGTGTGTTGTTGAGCCTCCACGTATTTGTGAATTTTCTGGCACTCCGCCTATTATTGATTTCCAACTTCATTCCTTTATGATCTGAGAAAGTGTTGTGTATGATTTCAATCTTTTAAAATTTGTTAAGACTTGCTTTGTGACCCAGCATATGGTCTATCTTTGAGAATGATCCATGAGCACTTGAGAAAAAGGTGTATCCTGCTGTTGTGGGATGTAATGTCTATAAATGCCTGTTAAGTCTAGCTCATTTATAGTAATATTCAGATTCTCTATTTCTTTATTGATCCTCTGTCTAGATGTTCTGTCCATTGATGAGAGTGGTGAATTGAAGTCTCCAACTATTATGGTATATGTGTCTATTGCCCTTTTCAGTGTTTGCAGTGTATTCCTCAAGTATTTTGGGGCATTCTGGTTCGGTGCATAAATATTTATGATTGCTATGTCTTCTTGTTTAATTGTTCCTTTTATTAGTAGATAGTGTCCTTCTTTGCCTCTTTTAACTGTTTTACATTTGAAGTCTAATTTGTTGGATATTAGTATAGCCACTCCTGCTCTTTTCTGGTTGTTATTTGCATGAAACATCTTTTCCCAACCTTTCACTTTCAACCTATGTTTATCTTTGGGTCTAAGATGTGTTTCCTGTAGACAGCATATAGAAGGATCCTGTTTTTTAATCCATTCTGCCAGTCTATGTCTTTTGATTGGGGAATTCAGTCCATTAACATTTAGTGTTATTACTGTTTGGACAATATTTTCCTCTACCATTTTGCCTTTTGTATTATATATATCATATCTGACTTTCCTTCTTTCTACACTCTTCTCCATACCTCTCTCTTCTGTCTTTTCATATCTGACTCTAGTGCTCCCTTTAGTATTTCTTGCAGAGCTGGTCTCTTGGTCACAAATTCTCTCAGTGACTTTTTGTCTGAGAATGTTTTAATTTCTCCCTCATTTTTGAAGGACAATTTTGCTGGATATAGGAGTCTTGGTTGGCAGTTTTTCTCTTTTAGTAATTTAAATATATCATCCCACTGTCTTCTAGCTTCCATGGTTTCTGCTGAGAAATCTACACATAGTCTTATTGGGTTTCCCTTGTATGTGACAGATTGTTTTTCTCTTGCTGCTTTCAAGATCCTCTCTTTCTCTTTGACCTCTGACATTCTAACTAGTAAGTGTCTTGGAGAACGCCTATTTGCATCTAATCTCTTTGGGGTGCGCTGCACTTCTTGGATCTGTAATTTTAGGTCTTTCATAAGAGTTGGGAAATTTTCAGTGATAATTTCTTCCATTAGTTTTTCTCCTCCTTTTCCCTTCTCTTCTCCTTCTGGGACACCCACAACACGTATATTTGTGCGCTTCATATTGTCATTCAGTTCCCTGATCCCCTGTTCAAATTTTTCCATTCTTTTCCCGATAGTTTCTGTTTCTTTTTGGAATTCAGATGTTCCATTCTCCAAATCACTAATTCTATCTTCTGTCTCTTTAAATCTATCATTGTAGGTATCCATTGTTTTTTCCATCTTTTCTACTTTATCCTTCACTTCCATAAGCTCTGTGATTTGTTTTTTCAGTTTTTCTATTTCTTCTTTTTGTTCAGCCCATGTCTTCTTCATGTCCTCCCTCAATTTATCGATTTCGCTTTTGAAGAAGTTTTCCATTTCTGTTCGTATATTCAGCATTAGTTGTTTCAGCTCCTGTATCTCATTTGAAGTATTGGTTTGTTCCTTTGACTGGGCCATATTTTCAATTTTATGAGCGTGATCCATTATCTTCTGCTGGCATCTGGGCATTTAGTCAGATTTCCCTGGGTATTGGACCTAACAGATTGAAAGATTTTTCTGTGAAATCTCTGGGTTCTGTTTTTCTTTTCCTGTCCAGTAGGTGGCGCTCGTGGCACACGTTTGTCTGTGGGTTCCACCAGTAAAAGGTGCTGTGGGTCCTTTAACTTTGGAAAACTCTTGCCATGGGGGAGGTTTGCCAGCCGAAGGGGCTTGGAAGAGTGCCAGCCGGCCCGGGGTTCCGAACGTGGGGAGGGTCGCCGGCCGCCACAGCCCGGGAGAGTGCACCGTTCCCAGCCAGACCGGGGAGCCACGTGTTTGGAAGGGACCCCACCCAGTCACTGTTCTCCGCGGTCTGGGGATTTCCGATCCAACTCTCTCAGTTGGTCCGGGGGCCTCGCTGGTGGGGGCACCAGCCGCCGCGGCCCGAGGGGACCGCCTGCCCAATTCTGCCAGCTGGCCTGGGAAGGAGGAAGGGAGGGACTCCGGCCACTTGCCGTCCCGCCCGGAAAAGCCTGCGCCCCTTGGCGATCTCACCGGAGCTGGTTCTCCCAGACAGTCAGCCATTCCAGGATGGGGTACGCCATCCCTTTGATCTCCGTCGTGGCTCCGGGAGCTGCTCTGTATCGTCTCCACTCCCCCAGTAGCTGTTCTGGAGGAGGAAAGGTGAGGGTGGCAAGGCTGTCGAGGCTGGTGGCGGAGGAGCTGGTGAAGGCGGAAGAGGGCATGGTGGTGGTTGGAGAGCCGCCGGAGCAGGAGGAGAAAGGGAAGGATAAGATGGCAGATGGAGCGCCGCCGGAGCAGAAGGGGAAAGAGAAGGGCAAGATGGCGGTGGGAGCGCCACCAGCGGAGAAGGGGGAAGAGGAGGGCTGGCTGGCTGGCGGCGGGAGCACCACCGGCGGAGAAAGAGGGAGAGGAGAGCTGGCTGGCTGGTGGCGGGAGCGCCACCGGCGGAGAAAGAGGGAGAGGAGGGCTGGCTGGCTGGCGGCGAGAGCGCCACTGGCGGAGAAAGAGCTGTCTTCTTCATTTTAACCTCTTGCTCTCTTTTCACAGAACAGTCCAAAAGCCTCTGGAAAAGAGAGAAGTGTTCGGAAATGCAAACAGAGACAAAGAAGCAAAAATGCAGTCCCTCATCTGATATATAGCAGAGCTAGGTTGACAGTGTCTGGCCCAGTGTGGTGCTGGTTGACCCCATTAGAACCCCAGCGCTCAAGGAATTCATGTTGAAAATATAAATGGCTTCAACTTCATCTTTAGATCTAAGAGCCCAGAATAGTGTCAAGACGTTTAAAGACAGAGTTCGAATGACTTGTCTGGAGGTTTCCATACAAGGTGGTATATGTATTCTGATATCCACAGCTTCACATTCTGAATCAAACAGAGTATAAAGAACTGCAAGACTGCACTTGTGGCATGATGAGGTTTCTCTCCCTCTGCCAACCCACGCTGGAAGCAGAGTAGTTACTGAATTCCCTTCTGGCGCCTTGTCCTTATCAAACCAAGATAGCAGAAGAGGGTCTTTGGTAAGGAAGAGGAAACTTAACATGTTTACAAGTGTAAACATTCTAACCCACCAGAGTTATACTAAAAGAGAAAAGTGATTCTCATCCATTCATTCCTTCAACCAATATTTATTGGGTCTTTGCACCATCGGCCAAACGCTACTCTACGCACTCAAGATTCAGCTCTTGGTTCATGGAGCTCACATTTTATAGGGCATGAAGACAGAAGCTAAATAAGCAAATAAATTACATAGCTTATACAAATGATATATGTTATGGAAAACAGACTAGGAAAGGTTTTTTTCTAATTTCAGTAGGTCATTAGGATGGTCTCGTTGAGAGGGTAACATTTGAACAAAGTCTTGAAGAAGTGAGAGAACAAGTCATGCAGATATCTGGGGGAAAAGAGTTCCAAGGAGAGGGAATAGCAAGTGCAAAAAACTGTGACTGGAATGTTCCAGGAACAGCAAATTGGCCATTGTGGCTAGAACAGTGTAAACAAGGGTGAGAGGAGCAGGCAGTGAGGTCACAGAGGTAAAGGGTCGTACCGGATATAGTTTTGAGCTGAGAAGTGACAAGATCTGATGAGTTTTTAAAGGATCTTTCTTGCTGCTGTGTTAAGAACGACTGAAGGTGGGAGAGGATGGAAGCAGAGTCACAAGTAATAACAGAAAGGTTTGTTCGCCTCACTTGGAGGCACCCGAAATAGCTAGAGCAGCTCTTCCCATTCTGTTCCAGTAATGAAAAAACAAAAAAACAAAAAACCACCACCGCCAGTTGGAATGATGACTGAGAGCTGGAGTCCTTGGCCAAAGAGGAAATGGCCAACAGACCACAGAGGTAAGCAAGCTGGGAGGAGGGCCCCCAGGTATCTCTCCACGTAGAATTTGATACCAATTAACTGAGACAAATGAGGGAAATTTTATGTAGCTGGAATATCAGTGCCTACAAAGGCAGTAATTTTTGTTCTTTTGTTCACTGATGTATCCCAAACTTATAGCCAAATATCTGGCATATAGTAAGCATTTAATGTTTAATATTTGTTGACTGACTCATTGAATGAATGAAGGTAAAGAGCTCTGTTTTTCCTATCTCCCAGACTCTGTGGTTGCTTGTCTGTAATAAGATTTTTTTTCTGGACTATACAGTTAAGGATAATTAAGACCTTACAAAAACAAGGGTCTATGTAACAATAAATAATTCTAAACTTCAGCCAAAGACCTATTATTTCCAGCAAGAGTTGATTTTTCATAATTCCCTAACAAGGGAAAAATTGGTACCATTCCTTGGACTTGGTATAAGGACACTTCAGGGATGTGCATGACACAGAATGGTGACACACCCAGACGTTCTCCCTAAGTCTTCACACCATGTGCACATCAGTATCAGCAAGGTGGAGAGTAGTGCAAGAAAACTGAGAAGTGAAAGACAAAAATATAATGCAATTCCATAAATATTTTTGAGCCAATAAAAACTAATACTATGAGAAAATGATGGATACATTCGTCTCCATTAAGAAAACACACGACACTTCTGTACCATGAAAGATAACATTCATGGGTTAAGGATAAGGCAAAGACTGAAGGAAGATTTTTACAATCCATATAAAAGACAAAGGATGATTATTTAGAACCTCTAAAAGCCAATAAGAAAAAAGACCAAAAAAATTAAAAGGAGAGATAAATTTTAAAATATGTATGAATAGGCCATTTATACAAGAGGAAATACAAATAAACTTAAGGGAATATGCTCAAACTCTTTGATAAGGCAAAAAACAAAATAATTATGCATCATATCCACCAGACTGACAAAATTTAAAAGTTTGATATTATTAAGTGTTGGCAGGCATGCAGGGAAACAGGTACTGTCATACAATCCCAGTGGAAATATAAATTGGTATAGGTACTTTAAAGAGGAGTCTGGTAATATTGCTAGTATTAAAAAAAAAAAAAAATTCACAGACCATCCAACCCAGCAATTTGACTTCTCAGTAACTGCCCTCAAAACCACCCTTGTGCACAAGGAGGAACAATGAAGATATTCATTGCCCGTAATAATGAAAATTTGGAAAAAATTGCTAAAAAAAACTGTAACTCACCAACTGTGGGGAATTACCAAACATACTATGGAATATTATGCAGTATTTAAAAAGAAAGTCACGCTGAATGGATAGATCTTCAAGATATATTATTGAGCAAAAAATAAAATAAAATTGCAGAATCTGACAATATGATTCTATGTATGAAAACAGAAAAGAAAGCAAAAGAAAACAAGTCACTATATAGTATCTGGGGGTTTTATAAGTAAGTGCATAACAAAAAGATCTGGAAGGAAATATGCCAGTTGGTAATAGTGATTTAACTCTGGGAAGGGACAAGACTAGGGGTGATTTTATTTTTCAAGGAGAATTTATTCATATATTAGTGGAGTACTTGAAAATCAATTACACACAAATATAAAAACCAATTTTTAAATTGTAAAGCAATAGATACAAGAATAAGAGAAAGTTTCAATCTGAGGGCCTTAGTGAACTTTATAAGTTGGTCAGAGCCCTCTGCAAAGAGGTAGGACTTTTAGCTTGCTAAAGCTGCCAGAATGCAATATACCATAATTGGATTGGTTTTTATAAAGGGGATTTATTTAGTTATGAATTTACAGTTCTTTGGAGGAAAGGCAGCTAGCTTTCATCTGGGTTTCTCTGTCACATGGGAAAGCACACAGGGATGTCTATAGGACTTCTCTCCTGCCTTCTGGGTTTCGACGCCTTTCCCCGGGGCATTTCCTCTCTGCATCATCTCCAAACAACTGGGTCTGTGTTGGCTCTGAGCTCTGAGCTGAGCTGTGCGGAGCTGCTTCTCTCTCTTCTGACTTCTCCTTTTAAGCCTCCAGCTAATTAAATGAAGTGTCATTCATTGTGGAGGGCGCTCCCCTTAGCCGACCACAGGTGCAATCAGCCACAGATGAATTTCACATGCTGATGCTTTAAGTCCACAGCAACAGAACAACTGGGCACTATCGCCTGGCCAAACTGACACCCGAACCTAACTACTACATTTGAAACATGGGATCATTACTGAGAGGTACGTGAACACATGAGCATTCCCAGCAGCACAAGAAGGAGCAGGATGGGGAGGAGGCTGCCTTAAACTGGATGCGTTTGGAGAACCCAATAAGCCTGGCCTTCCTGGACCTTTTTAAAAGTGGCTGAATAATTATTCTGATTATAAAATAATTCATGCTGAGAGCAAAACTATCAATACAGAAAAATATAGAGAGAAGAAATAAGTATCACCCCCACACCACTCTGCAGAGAGAACCACCACGCACTTCTGCATGTGCGTGCTTGCCCTGACTGTCCCTTAAGGACTCAAGTGCGGACACTGCCCATCAGCTAATTCCTCGTGCTGTGTGCAGCCCTTGGAACAAAGTGGCTAGCCTCAGGGCTCAGCCAGGCCTGGGTGCAGGCAAAGCTTATCTTCATCCATATCCCTAATTAGGACCTGTTGAGGAAAAGCTCCCTGAAAATTCACAAGCTGGAGATGAAAGTGAAATAAGTGCAAATATCTTCTAGATGTGTAATAAATGTCATTTCTTAAAAAGTAAAAGAAATACCCATTCCTCAAAGCTACATTTTACCCCCGTTAAAATGTCTGGCTCCTATCACCAGTCAGCAAAAGACCAATCTGAAAAGTTCCTTGTTAGTGTTCTTTTAGGAAGGGGACAGGACAGTATGGGCTGGATCCCTAGATTTTTTCTCAAACTAATAAACACCTGCACAATGTCATCCCCAGGTTCCTTGGCCAACAGAATAAGGTAGCTGAGTTTGAAATGATTGGAATGGAAAGAGCTTCCCCTCATTCCCATTGATTACTCCTATATCTTTTGGGGCCAGATACTTGTCAGCAAGAGATAAATTTCTGCTGTGGCTTAGGACATTGGGTGGACATGCCTGAGATGGTCAGCATCAGGGCAGGTTCCGAAACTGCCTGACCAGCCGGTCTGTAGGGCAGGTGCCCCATCCTTCTCCTCAGAAGGACAAAGGACCATTTAGATGGTCATGGGACCAAATCAGTGTGTTCAGACAGAGCCACGTTTCTAAGTCCTGAGTAAAGGACCTGTGTGATGGGGGATGGGGTAAGGAATTTCCTGTTGTTTACATTATTAGGTGGGTGTTCTGATTGCCCTTGGTGTTAAAATCAGCCCAGTGAAGCACACTGTATCTATACGTAGCCCCCATGGCCATGCTGCTTTCAATGAAACACCACCACAGTGACTGAGGTATGACTATATGGGACCGACTGTCAGATGCTGGGGATGCCAAAACGAAGGACCCATGGTCCTTGGACTCAAGAAGCTTAAAACCTACTGGTCCAGACAGATGTGAAAGACACTGACACCAACACAGATGGAATGACATAAGTAAATTACAATAAAATACCCAATGACAACAAAGGAAAAGAAAAACAAATAAAACCCACCCAACATTCACATGCTTCCAGTGAACCTACTTCTTTGCACGAAATACTTTCACATATGTATACTAACTTAGCAAAGTTAACGTAGGAGTATCATTTTGCTCTCTGCCAGGCAAGCTGTTACAGGTTCAGGTTGTGTTTCACTGTTCCCACAGCCTCAATCCAACCTTCTGACTTCCTTCCATTCCTCTCCTATAGATCAAGTTTCCTCTTGATCCTTTATTTGATGCTCTGTCCTCATTCAAACTGATTCTAGTTCCCCAGGGCCATCCCTGAGGATAGGATCATGGCATAGGGTCTGTTCACTAAGACGAATCAAGTGTCAGACAAAGATGTGCAGACAGATTGCTGAATGAGGGCAGAGAACATCTACCTGATGCAAAGAACTTGGAAATGAAGCCTTTTCACCATGGGTGCATTGGAGCTCTTGAGTCCATCCCTCTTTCAGTTATACTTGGAGTCACTACACTCTTCCCTCCACCCATACTGCCCAATGCATGCCTTTGCTTGAGTTTAAATACTCTGTTTTCACTCTAGATCCTTCAGAGGCCTCCTCAGACAGTTTGGTGGGGCCCAGGTTATAAAGCTGCCCTGCCTCATGAACTTGGAACAGTAGCCTTGGATCAAGTTGACATGTAGTGATTAAAATGATCTTCTCCATATTCCCAGCTGTGCCTGGCACCAAAGCCAGTATTTCAGTCCTGGGCTGGAAGCTTCTTTGGAAATCCACAAGGACTCTCCCACTTCACTATGAAAAATTCCCAATTTCATGTTTATTCCTCACTAGAACTCAGCTTCTATTTGTCTATGTGTCATAGGCGTCAATTTTAGTTATTTTTAAACTTCATTTTTTTTCAGAATTTGAGAATATTTTCTGGGCAGGATCCCCCAGAGTCCTCTGAAAATATTAGTCCCTTGGCCCCCTTTCAACGTCAAGCCTAGTCTAAGCTAGGGGATATGATGCACGGACTCCATGGAAACTTTTTGGAATTATCATTAATCATCTAATCTCAGAAGAAGAGGGATCCAGCAAGCGATTTCACAACGCAGCCAGGGAGGTTGCAGTCCTTGACTCAAAAAAGAGGTGCCCTCAAGAGAGAGACAAGGGAGAGCCCCCAGTGCCCACCAAGCTATGCCCATTCCTTCTGAAGCGACTCTGCTGCTCTCTCTTTAAGCCCTCCAGCCAATCCCTCACCATCCACCATCTACCATCCCTCCACCCCACTGGAGACAGGGAAAGGCCTACGGCCCCACATTTCTGAGGTTCCATCCATGACCCACGATCTACACCCATGCAGCCAATTATTGAATTTCAGAGCTCCAGGAAACCTCAAACTTGAAAAGAATTTGGCCAGTCAGCATCCCTTTTATCTTCCTGGGGTTACATCACCCCACTTTTCTTTTGGGAAGCACATTTCCTCATAGTATGTGGCTTGGAAGAAATGTCAATCAGTGTGCCCTTATCTACTTCATCCAGGGTGGGGCATATGATCCAGTGAAGGACAGTCAGAAAGTGAATATTAGCAAGAGGGAAGCAAGGTGGGGTGAAAGCAGCTGGTGCTCATTCACTGTAGAGACACCCCCCGACAAGACCAATGATGAAATCTTGCCAACTGGACTCTGAAGCTGTCCTGTTCCTGTCCTTTATCAAGCCTAGTTCTCCAGTCATCCCTTCAATTTTATGTACTACCAGATATCCTCATAAGAAATTTCTTCTTGGCTTACATTGGACCAGAATCAATTTTTGGTGTTGGCAACCAAAGCATCCTGACAAAGGAATTATCTGACTCCACTGCTTCATGGAAGAGGAAACTGAGAACCAGAGTGAGTGTTGCCGAAGGTCACACAGTAGAAAGAAACCGAGCTAGAGAAAGAGCTTGGATTTCCCTGACCTTCTCCAGGCTCTTCTTCTCCACCAGCCTGCATGCTGGTCTTTGGTAGTCAAGACAGGGTACAAGACACAGCCTCTCTGTCACTTGGCTGCTGGTGGCCCCGTAGTCCTGGAAACTTGTCTTCTCTCCATCTCAGCTGCTAAACACTAACAAGTATCTTCAGCATCTCTGATATAATCCATCTTCTTCCTGGTGTTCTTTGAGCCTGAGATACTGAGAACCTACTAAGAAATAGCTCTGAACCAGACTCCAAGGGGCGATGAGAGGGTTGCAGCACAGGGGAACATGCTCTGTCAGTGCCCAGAAACATTTGACCAACTGTGGGCCCTCCACCTCTGCCCAAGAGTGTGGGCTGTGGGAGAGCACCTGCTGGACAGCTGGCACCTCTGAGGAGCGATGTCTTCAGGACAATCATGACGTCCCGCTCCCCACCCCTCTCCACGTCCGGTCCTCACTCATGTCCCTGCCTCTTCATTCCCTAAGCCACTCTCAGCACAGGCTTGCATCGTTTCTTACCTGTACACATTTCATTAGCCTTCTACCAGCCCTGCCTCTGGTTCTTACTGATTCCATTCCTCCCACACTTATTCCATCACTCCCTCATTGATTCCAACCCTCCCTCACAGCCAGAGGAGTAATTATGAGGGCAGGTCATGTCACACTGCTCATTCTAACCTTTCCAACCTTTAGTAGCTTCCCATGCCTAAGGAAGGAAGTAAAAACTGGAAAGACAGCCAAAGCCTTCCCCAACCCTTTACCTCTGGCCTTAATTTCTGCTCGATGACACCATTTGTTAAGGGTTCCCTCATTTGGAATTCCTTCCTCATCTTTTCCTACTTTAGAAATTCTTTTGTGTCTTATGGGTTGAGTTCATACCTCTTGCTTAAAGAATTCTTTGAACCCATCTTACTTTCCCCAGATATGGTCTCTCCCTGCCTGCTCCCACAGTAGTTCACTGGTGCTTATCTTGCACTACTGTTGCCATTCTGCTCTCTGTGATCATCGGTTGTTGGCAGATATTCTCTCTCACTGAACTGAAAATTCCTTGAACCAGAAACTATGTCATATCACCTCTGTATCCCACCCATACTTCCTAGCACATAATCTTCAATAAAAATGTGTTGAGTTCATATAGTCAACAAATATCTATTGAACAGGGGATTGGAGGCATATCAACCTAGATTGGGTGCTAGCTGCCACCATTGTTTTTTCCCCTGTTCTAGTTTGCTAGCTGCCAGAATGCAATATACCAGAAACAGAACAGCTTTTAAAAAGGGGAATTTAATCAGTTGCTAGTTTACAGTTCTAAGGCTGAGAAAACGTCCCAATTAAAGCAAGTCTATAGAAATGTCTGATCAAAGGCATCCAGGGAAAGATATCTTGGTTCAAGAAGGCCTATGAAGTTCAGGGTTTCTCTCTCAAGTGAGAAGGCACATGGCGAACACAATCAAGGCTTCTCCCTCAGCTGGAAGGGCACGTGGCGAACATGGTGTCATCTGCTTTCTCTCCTGGCTTCCTGTTTCATGAAGCTCCCTGGGAGGCTTTTTCCCTCTTCATCTCCAAAGTGCGGGCAGATGGACTCTCTGCTTCGTGGTGCTGCAGCATTCTCTGCTCTCTCTGAATCTCCCATTCTCCAAAATGTTTTCTCTTTTATAGGACTCCAGAAACTTATCAAGACCCACCCACAAGGGTGGAGACATGTCATCACCTAACCCAGTTTTACAACCACTCTTGACATCTCCAGGGAGATGATCTGATTACAGTTTCAAACATACAGTATTGAATAGGGATTATTCTGCCTTTACAAAATGGGATTTAGATTAAAGCATGTCTTTTCTAGGGGACATGCATCCTTTCAAACCAGCATATCCCCCAAAATAGATTTTCTCATTTTCTACCAAGAAATTCTTGTTCTCCTCTGTACCCCAACTTCCTTCTTCCCTACAGACACACATTCACAACTCCCAGATTAATCAAATCATAACATTTTGTCACACTTTTCATATCCTTTAAAGAAATAAAACATAAACACAGTTATAAACCTGAGAGGTCTCCTTGATCTGTCTCTTCGGCTCCCACCCACCCCTGACCTAGAGTTGACTACTTTCCTGAATTTGGTCAGTACCATTCAACGGGAACCTCAAGTAGCTCTGATGTCTCAGCCAGAAATAAACTATGGAAGTTTATAACTGTGGTGTGGCAAACAATTCCTATATAATGCACTGGCCCCGGCCGAAAGTGATGTTTAGTATACTTTATGTTCTTAATGTTTGAAGGGAATTTTTTAGATCTGTGGATTTTATTTTTTTCAATCTTATTTTACAAATTCCTTTTCCATGAATGATAAGCTAGTGGGCCCACATTAAGAGACCCTCTCACCAAGGGTTTTTTCATTCTATGAAGGATTCTGAGACTGCAGAACTTCAGGCATGAGTCCTTGGAAGGAAGGTCTTGGGTTGGAGACTCCATGCTCACCTCCATGCACCTTGATTGCTTTCACCCAGCCTTGGTGGTAAACCAACATGAGAATCATCTTTGCCTCCTTCTCCATCCTCCAGCCTAGACCAGCCTTTGCAGCCTGGTTTAGCTCATTATGTATCCTTACTCCACAACAGAGTGGATTAAGTTTGCACGTTTTCAAATTTTATATGTGGCGTGCTATTATAGTCTGTATCATTCCGCAACTTGCTTTTTTTGCTCAACTTTTGGTTTTGGAGGTTTATAACCATGTTAAATCTCAAAAAGTTGTCTAGTGCATGCATATAGCAAAACCTCCATCTTTTTTTCCTGGTGAAAAATCACCCAGTTTTAAAATTATGACACACAGCGCTAAAGTGAGCATGCTTGCACATGACTCTGCTACCTGTATGTGGGTGTTTCTCACTTTTCTCATTTTATGCTTTCTGATAATTTGATGCATGTGGAATTGTATCCCCTTGTAGTTTATTGTTCTTGTACTAGAAAAAGAGCAAAGGTTGGTAAACTTTTTCAGAAAAAGGCCAGATAGTAAATATTTTAAAACAGACAGCCTCTATTACAATTATTTGGACTCTATACTTGTGGCACAGAAAGCAGCCACTGACAACACATAAGCAGATGGGCATGGCTGTTGTTCCAATGAACGATTATTTACAAAAAGAGGCAGCCAGCCAGGAGGCCATAGTTTTCAAACCCTTCTTCAAGAGAGAGTGCCTGAAAAATACAATCAAACCAAAAGAAAAATAGGCAGGATATGAACAGGCAAAAATACAGAAGGTAATCCACAAAGGGCCAATAAATCTAGAAAAAGCTTAACCTCCCTGGTCAACAGATAGTGTGTTGGTAACTTCTGTCCCTAACACAGCCACAGAAAGCCTTCAGGTACTTCTCCTAAGGTGGCAGGAGACATCTAGGTAAGTGAGACCAGTGATTCAGAACATCCCTGGGGCAGCTATCCCACCCTGAATGAGGGGCCTGAGCCCTGTCTGGTCTTTACATTGGAAATATTCGTGACCCTCCTTGGCATCTTCAGATTCATGTAAAAATGTACCTCCTGACTTTGAGCAAGTGGAGGAAGCAAGAATAGCATCTGGTGAAATCACTGATAAGGGACAGAGAAAATTTCCAGACCATCCTTCTTGAAGGTTAAATGCTTTCTTTGTGAGTGGACAACAGGACAGTGGGATAACAGAGCAAAGGCAAAGAAATTTCCAAGTCCTTTCTGCTTGATCAGCTGTAATTCATTTCCTCTGAACACTGCTGATAGCATACTTTTTCTTTTCTTTTTGGGGGGTGTATGGTCCGGGAATAGAACCCAGGTCGCCTGCATAAAAGGTGAGCATTCTGCCAGTGAACCACCCTTGTACCCTGCTGATAGCATATATTTTAAATGACTCAAGGTTAAAGATAGTTTACCACTAGAAAAACACCCCACCACCCTGAAGTGTGATCAGCAGGGAAATTAATAATTGCAGAGTTGGCAAAAACACTGCATCTTGCCTGGATTAAGTCTGCAACCTGGGAAAACACTGGGCACAGATGGTTCACTATCTGGGTTTAACAAGCAGACCTGAGAGGAACTGAATTTCTGCCTGCAACAATCTAACAAGGAAGCCTATCCACTACCCACTGAGCGGCTCTGGGAGTATACTGATTAGGTCAGTGCTAAAGTCAGGGAAGGACCCCAAGGAACAAGGGTTTTAAAATACAGGCTTATCTCACCAGCTGAGATAATGCTAGTGCCTCCTGTAAACTGTCCAGGATTATCTGAAGCCTTCGTTATCGCTAATGTCAAACAGCTCTTAGTTGGGTGACATGACAGATACCATCAGCCATGTCCGACTTAACTCGTAAGATTTGAACATAAGCCACCCCCTATTCCTTCAAGGAACTCCAAACCGTATTCCATTCCAGAAATCCCTCTATGTGATGCTACTTTCATCCCTACTGTGATGGTTAAAGTTCTTGGGTCAACTTGGCCAGGTAATGGGGTCTAGTTATTTGATGAAGCAAGCACCGACCTGATTATTATTCTGAAGGTATTTCGTGGATTTAAATCATCCGTTAGTTGATTGCATCCATGGCTGATTACATTTACAATCAACTGAAGAGCTTGCTTTCAACAATGAGAGAAGTCTCATTCAATCAGTTGAAGGCCTTAAAGGGAGAACTGAGGATTTCAGCAGTCAGAAGAGTTTTCATCTCTACTTCACCCAGCCAGTTTCTGCTGGGAAATTTCATCAAAACCTTCATCAGAGTTCACAGCTCGTGACCTGCCATACAGAAGGAATTCAGACTTCCCCATTCTCACAGTCCATGAGCCAATTCCCCTCCTTCCCCCTAGTGTAACCCGCCAGCTTTCCCTGGGACCCACAAATACGTCCTGTACTCAGAACCAGGTGTGTCCAGAAGGTTAAAACACAATCCCCTGGCAAATAAAGGACTGCTGGTACCATCATCCCCCTATTGTCCTACGCATATATAAATATTCATGGAAGACAGTCTGACACTGGTGGACCTGTTTTATGCCATACAGCTCACAGCCCGGTGGTATAGCTGTCCATGGTGGGGAGGGAGCAGGATTCCTCCATTAGGGCACGCACACATAAGAGAAGGGTGCTGTGTGTAGAACATCTCCCTGCCTGAGGGGGTCTGGCTATGGGGAACCTACACCCACCAGTTGAAGCTGACCTTGCCCTGTCTCTTCTCCTAAGGAAGACGTCTCTCCATCTGACCCTGCGTGAGTCGTCCTTTTGCTGATGACCCTGGCACCTGTACTGAAGTAGGATGACACCTCTTTAGGTTTCTCTCCTTCTGACATGAGTATCCCACAAGTAATTCTGGGATCTTCCAGAGAAGATCTGCTCATGTTCCCACCCAAATCTTTTTCCACTAATGATGCAACGGCCACATCTGCCGAGAACCCATGGCCTCCCAGTGGGCATCAACAGTCCCCAGCTTCACTCTGCGAGGGGGGCACAGGTTCAGACAGATCCTGGCCCCGCCTTCACAATACCAAGTGGTTCCACTTCCTTTCAGTAGGCGTGACTGCCCAGCTCCCCAAAGAACTCCGCCGCACTTTGGTACTTGGAAACTAATGTGACACTATTGTGTCACCAGGTCTCATAAAGTCTTTCATAAAAACAACTCTTTCAGCTTCTACCTGGAGACTTTTTCTCCATAAAGGCTCAGACACTGACTGACAACGGAAGTCAAGATACCTTACTGTCCCCTCCATTCTCTCTTCCTCACACCCATATCAACACTTGAACCCACCCAGGGACCAGTATCCAAAACCCTCCAGCAAATAACCTCATGCACAGTGACCCCACATAGGGTTGCCTCCCAAATCAAGAGACAAACCCTATATGCTGAAATAACAGTTTGAGTTCAAGGTTAAATTCCCCCTTCATTTATGCAAATAAAATACAGCAAAAGTTCATTGGACTGAAGAGAAAATTTATCTGAAATCCTAAAAAGCCTAAATGTCATAATTAAAAACGTATGTATTCACTCATTTATTCATCACCAAGCATTTATTTACTGCTGGAGGACACAAATATAAGAAGCAGGCTATGCCCAGGCGAATGTTGATAGTTAATCCCACATTTTCCCACTGACTCTAGATGAGACAGTGTGTCTTTCTCTAAGCAACATTCCAGGCAACTATTATCAATCCATAGGAGTTGGTCTGTGAAAGAAAATCAATTTGCTGCTCCTAATTAATTGCCCATTAGTGACACTAGATGTTAGAGATACCAAGATGAATAAAAATAAGATGCCTGTATTTGAGCATCATCAGTTGCTCAACACCTGGGCATCTACCTATCAAGACAGTTTTAGGGGAGGAGGTAGTCAGGAGAGGACTAACTGAAGAGGTAATAGTCATACTAAAAAAATACTAAAACAACGCAGTAGAAAGGAGGAAGAAAAGTACTCCAGGCAGACAGAATAGCATGATCAAAAGCAAGGGGACATGCTGTACACATACTCAATGGAATATTATTCAGCCAAAAAAACCAGAAAGCAGTTCTGATACAGGCTACACCATCAATAAACCTTGACGGTATCATGTTGAGTGAAATAAGTCAGACACAAAAGGACAAATATTGTGTGATCTCACTTGTAGGAAACACCTAGAAGCAGCAAATTTCATAGAGAGAGATAATAGCTCATAGGTTACCAGGGGCCAGCGTGATGGAGGTGGGGTGATAGGGAGAGAGGAAGAGAGAATTATAGCTTAATATGGCTTAATGGGTGACGAGTTTCTGTTAGAAGTGATGAAAAATTAGGGGTAATGGATACTGGTAATGGCAGTACACTATTGTGAACATAATTGATACTACTGAATTGCACACTTGAATGTGCTTAAAATAGGAAATTTTGAATTGTTATTTGTTACTACAATAAAAAATTAAAAATTTTTTTTTAAGATAACAAATGTCCATAGTGTATTGGGGAATGTCTCACAGGACACAGAAGGGAAAGGAGGAAATATAGGTTGGGGCCAAACAATGAAAGGCCTAAAGAGATAGAATTTGAATTAGATGACAAAGAGGAGACAAAAATTTCTGGAAAGTGTGGTGATAGGATCAGATCTGAGTTTAGGAAAATTAATTCTACTCTTAGGTTGGGTGGTATATGGTAAAGTTTAGAGATTAGTTTGCTAGAGTTGATGAAATGCAATATACCAGAAATGGGCTGACTTGTAATAAAATGGGGATTCATTAATTTACAAGTTTACAGTTCTGAGGTCATGAAAATGTCCAGATCAAGGCATCAACAGGCGATGTTTTCTCCCTGAAAACTGGCTACCTGTGACCCTCAAGGTACAGGGCAACCTTCTCTCCCAGATTTTGTTGCTTCCAACTTCTGGCTTCAGTGGTGTCCGCTGTTCCCGTGGTTTCTCTCCGTTTTCTGTGCGTCCTCTCTCAGCTTCTCTGGCTTTTGTCTGTATCTTCTCTCTGTCTTTTATCCCTTTGTGAAGGACTCCAGTAAGAGGATGAAGACCCACATCTCAACGTAAGATCCTACTTATCTACTGGGAGCCAGTGGTTGTATACTTTGGAGGTTTGTGTGGTGTGTGACTATATCTCAGTAAAACTGCTTAGGAAATTTTAAAAAAAAGATCCTACTTACAATGGGAATCCACAGGAATGGATTAGCTTCAAGAACCTGATCTTTTCTGGGGAACAAACAACTTCAAGCCATCACACCTAGTGACTAAAGCTAGGAAGCCCAATCAAGAGATTAAGTAGATGCACTTCCCAAAAAATAAACAAGCAAAAATTCAACAAATGGTGCTGCAATAATGGGATACTCACATGGAAAAATAATAAAATGTGACCCTGCCATACAGCATACAAAGAAAAAAAAGATTAAGTGGATGGATTTTCAATTAATAGTAACTGAATAAATGAATGATGGAGGCTGAGGGTCAGCTAGCAGGAGCCAACACTCTCCCATGGTGCAAATAATGTAGCTCTCTGCCTTTTTTTTTTTTAACAATTTAATTTCTATTTTTTAATATAATTTGGTATTTTGAGCAGTTTTAGGTTTACAGAAAAATTACCCAGAAAGTACTGAGTCCCTATATCTCTCCCTCTTTTCTCCAAACCCCCTTGACACCATCTGCATCACACATAGTTTCCCCTATTATTAATATCTTTCATTAGTAGGGTGCATTTGTTACAATTGACAAACAAATGTTGATACATTATTAATTAAAGCCCATAGTTTGCATTAGGGTTCATTCTTTGCATCAACAGTTCTATGTGTTTTGACAAGCACATAATTGTCAGAATGTATTCACCATGTATTCACCATGACAGAATCATACAGAATGTTACACCACCTAAAAATGCCCTCTGCTCCACTTACTCGTTCCTTTATTCCTTCCCCTGAACCTTGGGCATCCACTGATATTTTTACTGTGTCTATAGTTCTGCCTTTTCCAGAATGTCATATAGTTAGAATCATATTCAGTAGGTAGCCTTTTTTTCTTTATTTTAACATTTGTTTCCCCTATTATTTATTTTTATTCCATATGTTCTGTTGACAAGGTAGATAAAAGGAGCATCAGACACATGGTTTTCACAATCACACAGTCACATTGCAAAAGCTCTATCATTATATAATCATCTTCCAGAAACATGGCTACGGGAACACAGCTCTACATTTTCAGGCAGTTCCCTCTAGCCTCTCCATTACATCTTGAATAACAAGGTGATATCTCAGTAGGTAGCCTTTTAAGATCAGCTTCTTTCACTTAGCAATATACATTCAAAATTCTTCCATCAGATGAGTAAAAAATATGGAAAAAAAATAGGGAGAACAAATGTTAAAATAAATTGAGTAGATTGAAATACTAGTAATCAATGAAAAGGAACGGTAAGGGGTACAGAAACAGATAGGGGGAACAAAGGTTAAAATATATTGGGTGGATGGAAACACTGGTGATCAATGGGTGGGGTAAGGGGTACGGTAGTTATGAGTTTTTTCTTTTTTCTTTTTGTTACTTTTTCTGGAGTAAATGTTCTAAGAAATGATCATAGTGATGAATACGCAACTATGTGATGATGTTGTGAGCCATTGATTGATTGTACACCAAGTATGGAATATTCATATGTTAAGAATGTTTGTGTTTATATGTTATTTTTTCAATAAAAATATTTTTAAAAATAATAAAATAAATTCAGAGAGCATCAGAATACCATGAGAAATAGCAAACATTTCATAAAATAAGGTTTTGATTATAAATAAAACAAAAACAAAGTACTTGTCATTACCCTCTTTAAAACTGTACTTGAATGTGCTCTAATAAAAACGTATTTGCGGGCAAAAAAAAATAAAAGCAAAAAAAAATGATTCTTCTATGTCTATACCTGGCTTAATAACTCATTTTTTATTCGCTGATATGATATTCCACGGTATGGATATGCCACAGTTTATCCATTCACTATCAAAGGGCATCCTGGTTGCTCTCTGCTTTAGGCTGTTATGAATAAATCAAGCAGCTCTCTATTTATAAACTAGGCTTCCATGTTGATTTTGTCTGAAGAAAGTACCTTGTGATTTTAAAAAAGAAATCTGGCAAACATGCTTTGGGCAGGAGGTGATAAGGGTCTGGACTAAGGCAGCAACCATGAGAGAAAAGGGACGGAGGACAGTTAAAACAGATTGCCAAGAAATCAGAAAGGAGAGGTGACTAACAGGGTATACATACGTTTCTTTCCTTTTTCGTTCTCGTTTTTACTTTTTTACTTTTAAGAACTGAAGAACACAGGCAAAATATTGCTAAATGCATGACTACTCGAATCTGTCTGAAACATGTTTGTGTTTTCTTAAATACAAATAGATATTTTAATATTATTTGGAAGATAATATTCCTAGGTAGATTAAATGTTTCCCGGTAAATTTGTTGTTAGTTTTGCGTTGCTTATTCAACTTCTCCCATCCACTCCCACACCTCAGGAGATAGTAACTTTTAACTGAATTTAGCCTAAAAATAATATTTCAGTTAGTCCAAATTAATAAAGTTTAGGAGGAGTACCCTTGTCTTACCCAGAATTTGTCTTCTAAACTGTTAGAGAAAGTTAAGCTCAATCAGTCCTCCCTTGGAATGTTGTATTCATGTGTAAAGCATATGCTTCTATTCGCCCATGGTGAAATACCAGTGAGCCCCCATCCCCGTCTGCTCCCTCCCTTTAGCTTATCCCTCCCAAACCCTGGGGAATGAATGCTAGAGCAAGAAGCTTTCCCCTACTCATCAGAAAAATCAGGTGATGAGCAGTGCTTCTCTGAACTAGAGTTGCCCAAATTTTGGAACACAGTTCTGAAGACCAACAATATGGGATTGCCAATATGTTGTTTTTCCAAGAAAAAATACTAAGAAACCAAGTACCATTTATTATCATGATCATTTCCATAAAGACAATGCTGCACCAAAATTGAAGAGAGACATCTTGAGAATAAAGGGTGGTTCTTTAAGTTAAATTAACTTGGCTTTGTGAAAAACTTTCTGCACAGGGCCTGGGTGTCATATTTCACTTTAGATCAGTGAGAACCTTTGCCACTGATGAGCACAACCCAAGGACAGGCTGTGAGAGCCAGTGTGTAGAGAGTTAGCAAGTTCCTAAAGCCTGGGTGAGAATTCCTACCTCTTTCCCTGACCCAAGGACCCTGGGATCCCCTCCTCCTCTCTCCCATCCCAGAGAACTGAAGGGGAAAACCATTACCACCCAAAGAAGAGGGACAGGAGCTTCTGGCCTTCTGAGCTGAGACGGAATTTGTTTTTCTATGAAACAGTGTTATAAGTGGTGGCTTACTGCAGTTGGAGTATCAGGATCAAGTTCTATGTGAAATAAGCTTCTGTGAAGTGACCTGGGAGTTTTACTACCATTTATAACACTTTCTATGGGTAAGGATATTTTGGTTTCCAAACGAATGACTTGGAAATGAATTTTGGAGCACAATCTCATCAGATTCCGGAGAAAGTCTGTATTCCCGTGGACCTTCCCCATCCCTCTAATTCAACACACAGGGTTATTCTCCTTCCTAATTCCAGGATGCAAATATCGAGGGGTGTTTAGCACCCTGTAATTAAAGAACTGAGAGCATTTTCTGAAAATGTGTATTCTCGCCACTCTAGGACATCTGCCTGGATGGTGAGAAGGGTTCAGGCAGGGAGGTAGGAGCCCAGGTCAGAAGCTGCAAAACTTGGCTTTAAGCCTTTGGGCAAGGTGAGGTGACTGGGCTATTTCTTTGAGGTCCTTCCATTGCCAGCATTCTATGACTTATAATTTTATGAAAAGTAAACCATAGACGGTGACTGGATCTTTCCTTTTTCTGATCAAAATACTGAGAAAATAGTCCAACCACTTTAGTAGGACATCCTTATTTTTAAGACTTTTCCACCAAATGCATTGCTTTCTCTAGTTGGCCTGGGGGTTTGGAGACACAGAGTTGGCTATTATGTCCCCAAATGCTCTTGACAACAGGCCACAGAGGACACGGGAGCAAGACTCTGTGATTTCTGTAACTTAAGATTCCCGCTGGGAGTTTGACTTGATGAACCTGTTTCACCTTAGTAAATTGCTGAGGCTTCTCTTTTCCCTGAATCTCTCCTTGTGTCTTTATTCCAAACTAGGCCAAAGACACGCTCTAGTAATTGGCCACCTTCCTGTTCTGAAGGAGAAAGACTGCTGGGGTCACCCTGAAAGGCGATTTCGCTTATTACATGTTTCCATGATTCCAAGCCCAATGTGAGTTGTGACTTTGACTTAGCAAAGAAGTTTACTGTTTAAAGCTATTTCTAACTCAGCACAGCTGTTCCACAGCTTACCCTCAGCAAATGCCATTTTTGCACACTCAGTCCCAAGACCCAGCGAGAAATTATGATAACCCAAGTGTGTGTTTTTGATGAATTACCAAGGAGTGCACACTTGTCCACAGTCTCACAGGAGTTTCCCACTGGACATGCGATTATGCGCTCTCTTTTCTGGCCTAACCTAGGATCTTACTAAATGTTCTTAGCACTGGGTTCCTGCCCTGTCCTTTCACTAATGAAATCTAGGGATTAGATGGTACAATGATATTAATATTAATAAGAGCAGCAACTCTTATTTATTTGGGGCTTATTGTGTGGCAGGCAATAGGCTAGATACTTCACAAAATGATTATCTCCATTTTATAGATGAGAATAAAGGAGGCTTACCAAGAATATGTGATTGCCAAAGATTACATAGCTAGGGAATTGAAGATTTAGAATTTAAACTCAGGTTCACCTGGATAAAAGGCTCATTGTATTCCACAACAGTGGATTAAAATACCAGAGAGGAGATGAGGATATAGGCTGCTTCTAGTTTACAGATCCTTGTTATGGTTCTTTAACAGCTTCCCCTAATTTTAGCCACCTCCCCAACCTGCAAAAGGACAGACTTCTTTCCTTGGCCTTTCTTCCGTGTATCTGGGAATATTCAAAGTCAGGGTGGCAGGAAGCTGTAGCACACATAACGCATGCCTCTATTTGCACTGCTAGTCTCTGCTATCCATTTGACCAATCACGCAATGCAGACTGTACCATCTGCGGATCCACCAAAGCTCCCCGGGGGGCACAAAACCAGCCATGACCTCTTAAGGACCTCTCCTTATTAGGCTCCCTCTACTCACCCTGAAGGACTCTCGGTCCCCCACTCACCCAGGTCTCTCTGGCTGGAGGGGAGAGGACTCTACCTTCTGTGTCCTGCTCTTTTTGTGTGTTTCATTCTTGTGGTGTGTGGCATGGTGGCAGGGAGGGGATGGGGAGAAGGAGACAAGGAGCAGACTTGCCTTGGCACATTCTGGGGTTACAGTTCTTTCAGGGTCTCCATGCAGACTTCTCATTTCAGTGCAGATACCCACCCGGCTAATAGCAGCGTCAACCCAGGGCAACAGTGCTGAAGAACTTTTGCGTTGAAGAGGGGACCTCAGGGGAGGTATATGAGTGTTCCTAATGGATAATATTTTAAGCTATCTTCATTTCCCTGTTTTCCCCCTCTCTTTTCAACTCACTCAAGCCAACTGCTGATTCTATGTTCCTACTTCAGGGGAGTTTTGTTGGTAGGACACAAAGTAAGCTTTGGAAAAGTCCTTAGAAGACGATTTACTAAAAAAAAAAAAAAAAAAAAAAAAAGGACATTATCCTGGAGAAACATGAGAGATGAGAGGAGAGAAGCATTTTCCCCAAACTAGAAAGAGATTCTGTTCAGCGGGGAGGAGAGGAAGGTGGAGGTGACAGAGAGATGGATTTGTGACCTCTAGGAGCAGAGAGCTGAGACCTGTTTCCCAAGAGAGTGACGTCCGTGTGGCATGAAGGCCACCTGATCTGAGATGCTCGAGCTACGTGGCCAGCAGCGCAGGGGCAGCTGGGCTCAGGGGCCCCACAGTCTGATCAAGGGTGAGCAAGGCTGTCTCAGATATAAATTTTGCAGACAAAAAGAAAGGATCAGGGCGGGCACGGTGGCTCAGCAGGCAAGAATGCTTGCCTGCAATGCCAGAGGACCCGGGTTCGATTCCCGGTGCCTGTCCAGGTATAAAAAAAAAAAAAGAAAGGACCAGGTGGGCGCCACCCTGGAAGCCTTGGCACTGCACAAGCACCAGAAACACTGGCTAAATAACCTTAGGAGGGAAATCCGGGGAAGGACCAAGGGTTTAGGCTTTTTGTGTCTTTTTTTTTTTTTTCTTGCCAGCCAGGAGGAAAAAGAGTTTGATATGAGAAATTAAGTGGTTACAGGAAATGAAGAAAGGCATCCTTAAGCTTTGTGTCTGTGGACTGGGACTCATGCTCTTTGTCACTCGTCTTTGTCCCCTTGTCTTATTCCAGTAAGGAAAAGAGGAGAGGCTGTGCTCTCACTCTGGCCAGGGCATCTGACCAGACTCAAACCTGAGTAGGTAGACTTGACCAGGAGACATGGAACTTTCTTTTCCATTTCAATCATGTCATAAAACCGTCTTAAATGGAAAGCATTCAGTAAACATTGTTCAGTTTTTCCAGGACATCAAACTTCAGAGGGATGTCATAAAACCATCTTCAAAGAAGTATGTGATGCTTGCAAGCCCAAGAAAACAGAAGTAGAGTCCTTAAAGAAAAGTTCTAATTAAACATTGCAGAGCATTGCATTTCTTGCTTTATAATTGTGCTGAACAATGTGACTTTGTTTTTAAACACCACCGAATCTTTAAAATGACTCTGTTGAGAAAACAAGCTTTTTTTTCTTCAGAATATGTCCACTGTGTGTATTAAACTGGCTAAACATCCAGGAAAAAAGGAGCACAAATCAGACCCAGGAGAATCTATTGCTCAGTGTAAGTAGGAGGGAAGATGTTACAAGTATTGAAAACACACTAAAATTCTGATTAACATACCAGCTCCACTCCCCTGCAAGCCTCTTAAGGACACTCAAATCATTGAAAATAAAATGGAAAAAAGCTATACCCACTGGCAGCAGAATCTAATTGTTTAATGAACATTACAAGGCCTGGATCCTATTACTAATGTTTCTATTCTTGAACATATGTCCGTTGATGATGGATAGTGCCTTTTTGGTTGCTAAAGTGGCCTTCAGAAGTTGGATGTGCTGGGAGATGACAAACAGGCAACATCTTTTTCTTCTTGCTCACAAGTAAATTTCTGGCAATTTTGACAGGTCATAAACATACATGAAATGCTAATCTTAGAGGGTCACTAGATGCTTTCCTTAAGGTTGAAAATATTTTTAAAATAAATTTTCCTTATGTCTATTTCTTTCCACATTCTCAACTCTGACATTCAAGCACATTTCACAATTTGAAAACCAAATACAGGAAAAATTTATGAATCCAGGCTCTACTCTAGAGAATTTGCAAGTGTCAGGCTGGGGGACTACAGGGAAGCGTCTCTTGGCCTGCTTAAGGGACAAGCAAATGTATACTGCAAATAAGATGAGGGAAAATGTTCACCTTAATTAAGAGAAATTTTCACATATGTTAGAAATCTGCAAGTAATAAATTACATTTGAAGTTGTTCTTATGTTCCTCTTATTAGGGCATTAACATGCATTAGTCCCTTCTGGAAAGGGTCTCATCCCTTGGTTTCCATGACATCACTCTACCTTGGGCTTCCAACATGCTCTCTGGCTACATCTTCTCAACCTCTTTTGCAGGCTCTTCTCCCTTGCCCAGATGCTTCAATGGTGGAGTTATTCAGGGTTCCATCCACAGACCTCACTCAACACAAGCTCTCTGGACAACATTGACCCCAAAGGCTTTAGTTAATTCTATGCAAATAATGCTCAAATTTATGTCTTCAGCCCCAACCTCTTCCTTGAGCTCCCTCAGGCAAATCCTGTCTCAGAGGATGACTCTCCAATCTACCATTAGCCTAAGCCTTAAACCTGGACCCCCACCCTCGATTCCTCCTTCCCTCACCTGTCACCATCCTAAACATCACGTTAACCATCCACTCTGTCTCTTCCCGTGGTCACATCTTATTCATGCCACCATCATTTCTTGTCTGGGTTTCTATGACAACCTCTTAACTGGTACATCTGCTTAACAATCCATTCTCCTCACAGAGCCCAGAGAGATATTTCTAGAGTACGAGTCTTGCCGTGTCATTCCTCTGCTGAAATACTTTCCTCAGGACTCCCAATTTCCTCAGGACAAATACAAACTGCACAGGCTGGCAGGGCGAGGCCATACTCACCTCTCAGAATAATCTCCTTTGCAAGCTGACTGCAGTATCCCTCACCCTTATCTCTCCTTAGCTATACACATTCAGCTAAGATAGCACATCCTTTAGGAAGCTTTCTCTGCCTTCCCAAGGCTGCGTAAGGTGCCTCTCCTAGGCTACTATAGCACTCCATATTTCCACATCATAGCACTCAACACACTGCATTACAAAGCAGTTTTATTTGTCGGTTTTCTCCAGTGAACTGCAAATAGCTTTAAGAGGCGGCAGGTCTAACTCATTATGCCCCCAAGGATCGGGTCACTGTACATGCTTAAAAAATATGTGAAGGATGAATGAATGCAGTTACCTGAAAGATCTGTTTCTCAATACTTATAAGAAAACTGGGGCCTAGCTGTAAGCTCTTAGAGCAGTCATACTAACTCTGGAATGGTAATTGTAATTTCTGGATTTTAAGGGGCTGTTTTATATACGTAGAACCTGGTATTTAGCGATAAGAACAAAGCTGATCAGGTTAGGATTAAGGTAATTCAGAAGACAGGGGTAAGGAAGACATTGCATGTTGTGCCAGTTTGAAAGGATTATGTGCCCTAGAAAAGCCATGTTTTAATTCTGATCCATCTTGTGGAGGCAGCCAATTCTTTTTTAATTCCTATTCAGTACTGTAGGTTAGAAATTTGATTAGACTATATCCACAGAGATGTGGCTCACCCAATTGTGGTTATAAACCTTTAATTAGAGGGAGCTATGACTCCACCCATTACAGGTGGTTCTTGATTAGTTTACTGGAATTCTTTAAAAGAGGGGGCATTTTGGAAAAAGCTTCAGAGCCACAAGCAAGCCACAAGAACCACGAGAGCCCACACAGGCAG
Organism: Tamandua tetradactyla; assembly: GCF_023851605.1. Classification (NCBI taxonomy): domain Eukaryota; kingdom Metazoa; phylum Chordata; class Mammalia; order Pilosa; family Myrmecophagidae; genus Tamandua; species Tamandua tetradactyla. The sequence continues at coordinate 51,624,574 of NC_135347.1, read as the reverse complement.
AGACCTTTGGAGAAGAAGGAAAATGTCCCCGGGGGAGCTTCATGAAAGAAGATGCCAGGAAAGAAAGCTAGCAGATGTTGCCATGTTCACCATGTGCCTTTCCAGTTGAGAGAGAAACCCTGAACTTTGTTGGCCTTTCTTGAGTGACAGTAACCTCTTGTTGGAGCCTTAATTTGGACATTTTTATACACTTGCTTTAATTGGGACATTTTCATGGCCTTAAAACTGTAAACTTGCAACTTAAAACATTCCCCCTTATAAAAGCCATTCTGTTTCTGGTACATCACATTCTGGCAACTAGCAAACTACAACACCTATATTTTAGAACTTTACCTACTCTTTGAGACCAAAGGAAGAAAGGTTTATTTTTCCCAGAACCTACCTAAACTTTCTGTAGCACATAATTTAACTCAACTTGCCTGGATAGATCACTTAAACAATCCAAACACAGGGAGCCCAGAATAAGAATGAGGGCCTTTAATCCTGTACAGCTTAATGTAATGGCTGGATACATCCCAGAGTATATGAAATAGATCAACAGAAAGAATTGGCAAAGTCCCTTGAGGGATGGGAGAAAAAATATGAAACTATTAAATTTTACCACTGGGGAAACCCTGGATACTGTGTCAAACTTTAGGGACACCCAAATCAATAGGCCAAGCCCTTGATCTTGAGGCTTGCTCTTGGGAAGCTTATGTATGTAGCAGAGAAGCTTAGCCTACCTGTAGGATGCTCTAAGAGTCACCTCTGAGGACCTCTTTTGTTGCTCAGATGTGGCCTCACTCTCTCTAAGTCCAAGTGAAGCCATTGTCCTCCCCCACAACATGGGACATGACATCCAGGGATGAAAGTCTCTCTGGTGGTGTGAAAAATGACTCCCAGGGATGAGTCTGGCCCTGGCACCACGGGATCAACAATGCCATCCTGACCAACAGGGGAAAAGAAGTGTAACAAATAAGGTATCAGTAGATAAGAGAGTTCAAATACAGTCAAGAGGCTACTCTGGAGGTCACTCTTATGCAAGCTTCAATTAGACATTGCTACCATTATAACTTGCCAAACCACAACCAAAACCATTCCTGACAATCCTAAAGAATACCTAGGGCATTATATAAGATTCTACAAAGTTTCCACGCACTAGGGTAACTTTCCAGAAACCTACAACCTCCAGATGGGTCCCTGGACCAGATGAGTCCTGAAATGCAGAGGGGCCAGCCTCTCCAGAATATCTACTAGTTCCAGGAGGGGGAGAAGGTCTATTTGATAGGGAGTAGAGGGAACATTCAGACCCTGTAAACAGAATTCCTAAGGCTGTGAGTGAGCAGAAGCCCCAGACAAGACACAGGCTCAGAAAAGATGGGAAAGATCCCGCCCTCACCTTTGCCCCAGGTGAAGTTTAGGAGGGCTAAACTCATCAGCCAATGCAGAGCCAATCTGCAGAGATCGTGAAAGCTGTTTTTACTGTGGTGGTTGGTTTTTTTAGTTCCTGGTACTCAAGGAAATCTGTCAAATCTCTAGCCGGTTACAAATTTAAGGAACAGAGAGCTCAGGGCTGAATCACAGCATTAATGCACTAAAATATTAAAATACGCAGTGTGTAACAAAAAAACTATAAAATCAACAAAGAAACTAGAAATGACAGCATATCCAACAGAAAAAGATAAATATCAGAAACCACCAACTTTGGACATACTGGATATAGACACTTAAAAAATGATTTCATGAAGGCTGAAAATTGGAAAAGAAGTAAAACTTTCTCTATTTACTGATGACACAATCCCATAAATAGAAAATCCTGAAAAACCCATAACAAAGCTCCTAGACCTAAGAAACAAAGTCAGTAAAGTGGTGGAGTACAGGGTCAACATGCAAAAGTCAGTTGTGTATCTGTAAACTAGTAATGAACAATCTGAAGAGGAAATCAAGGAAAAATATCTATTTACAAGAGCAATTAAAATAATGAAGTATCTAGGAATAAACATAACCAGTATAAAGGACTTGTACATAGGAAACTATAAAAGATTACTAAAATAAATCAATTAAAATCTAAATGAATTGAAGGTCATTCCATACTCATGGATTTGGAAGATTAAATATTGCTAAGATGTTAATTCCACAGATTTACAGATTCTGTACAATCTCAATCAAAATTCCAATAGCCTTCTTTTCAGAAATGTAAAAACCAGTCATCAAATTTTTATGGGAGGATAAGGAATCTCAAGTAGCCAAAATCATCTTGAAAAGGAAAATTGAAGTTGGAGGACTCAAAGTCCCAATTTTAAAACTTATTACAAAGCCACTGCAATCAAAACAGCATGGCTCTAACAAGAGGACAAAGGTATAGGGCAATTGAATTGAGAGTTCAGAAATAAATCCTCACGTTTATGGCCAACATATTTTTGACAAGGGTGCCAAATTCACTCATTGGGAAAGAATAATCTCTTCAACAAATTGTGTCAGGGAAAATGAATATCCATATTCAAAAGAATGAAGGGGGAACAATACCTCACACCATATTAAAAATCAACTCAAAATGGATCAAAGACCTAAATATAAGAACCGAAACTATAAAACTTCTAGAAGAAAACATAGGCAAGTATCTTTAGGATCTTGTGTTAGGCAACAGTTTCTTAGACTTTACAGCAAAAGGACAAGCAATGAAAGGAAAGATAGACGGAACTTCATCAAAATTAAAACTTTTGTGCATAAAAAGACTTTATCATGTGTAGCCTCTCCCTCTCTAAGTCAACTTGGCAGGTGAACTCACTGCCCTACCCCCTACATGGGACAGGACTCCCAGCGAGTATAACTCTCCCTGGCAATGTGGGACAGAACTCCTGGGATGAGATGACACCTGGTATCAAGGAATTGAAAAAGTCTTGACCAAAAAGGGGAATAGAAAAATGAGACAAAATAAAGTTTCAGTGGCTGAGAGATTTCAAACAGAGTCCAGAGGTTATCCTGGAGGTTATTCTTATGCATTATGTAGATATCCCTTTTTAGTTTACGGTATTTGGAGTGGCCAGAGGAAGTACCTGAAACTGCAGAGCTGTGTTCCAGTAGCCTTGATTCTTGAAGATGATTGTGTAAAGATGTGACTTTTACAGTGTGATTGTGGGATTGTGAAAATCTTGTGTCTGATGCTCCTTTTATTCAGGGTATGGACAGATGAGTAAAACATATGAATAAAAAATAAATAAATAATAGGGGGTTAAGGGGTAAAATAAATTGGGTAAATGGAAATACTAGTGGTCAATGAGAGGGAGGGGTAAGGGGTATGCGATGTATGAGTTTTTTCTCTTTTATTTTTCTGCAGAGATACAATGTTCTAACAAATTATCAAGGTGATGAATACACAACTATGTGATGATATTCTGAGCCATTGATTTTTTGCCACGTATGGATTGTGAGTGAAGATTTGTCAATAAAAATTTTTAAAAAAAGCAAAATAAGCACAATGGGAAAAAACACTTCATCATGAAAGTAAAATGACAACCTACTCAATGAGAGAAATATTCGGAATCCACATATTTGATGTTTTTTTCTATATTCTTTTATTTTTACATTTTTAACTGTGAAATGTAACATATTTACAAAAAAAAGCAATACATTTCCAAGTGCATTTTATCAAGTAGTTACAGAACAGATTTTAAAGTTTTGTATGGATTACAGTCCCACGATTTTTCATTTTTGCTTCTAGCTGCTCCAAGACACTGTAGACCAAAAGAAACATCAATATAATGATTCAGGAGTCGTACTCATTTGTCAAATCCTACTTTTCTGTTACACTCCTCCTTCTCTCTGTTTTTCTTTTTTGTGAAAAATAACATATACAAAAAAGTAATACATTTCAAAGCACATCACAGTGATTAGTTGTAGAACAGATTTCAGATTTTGGTATGGGTTTCAATTCTATAATTTTAGGTTTTTACTTTTAGCTGCTCTAAAATACTGGAGACTAAAAGAAATATCAATATGATTCAGCACTCATACTCATTTGTTCAACCTTACCTTTTTTGTATAACTCCACCATCACCTTTGATCTTTCTCCCACTCTTTACGAGTATTTGGGCTATGTCCATTTCAATTTTTTCATGTTGGAAGGAGCTGTTGATAATATGGGATGGGGGGATGGAACCAGTTGATACTCTGGAAAGTCTAGTCCCTCTGCATTTCAGGACCAATCTGGAGGTTGTAGGTTTCTGGAAAGTTATCCTAGAGCATGGAACCTTTGTAGAATCTTATATAATGCCCTAGGTATTCTTTAGGATCGGCAGGCATGGTTTTGGTTGCAGTTTGGCAAGTTATGATCAGTAGCAATGTCTAACTGAAGCTTGATTAAGAGTGACCTCCAGAGTAGCCTCTCCACTCAATTTGAACTCTCACATCCACTGAGATGTGATATCTTATTTGTTATACTTCTTTTCCCCTTTTGGTCTGGATGGCATTGTTGGTTCCATAGGACCAGGGCCAGGCTCATCCCTGGGAGTCATCCCCCACACCACCAGGGAGAGTCTCATCCCTGGATGTCATGTTCCATGTAGTGGGGAGGGTAATGGTTTCACTTGCAGAGTTGGGCTTAGAGAAAGTGAGGCCGAATTTAAGCAACAAAAGAGGTCTTCCAGGAGTAACTCTTAGGCATACCTGTAGGTAGGCTAAGCTTTTCCGCTACCTACATAACTTCACAAGAGTAAGCCTCAAGACCAAGGGCTTGGCCTATTGATTTGAGTGTCCCTAATGTTTGACACAGCATCAGGGGTTTCCCTGGTGATAAAGTTTAATAGTTTCATATTTTTTCTCCCATCCCTCAAGGTACTTTACCAATACTTTTTGATCATCTGCTTAAAATACTCTGGGATGTATCCAGGCATTACATTAAGCTGTACAGGATTAAAGGCTCTCATTCTTATTCTGAGCTCCCTGAGTTTGGATTGTTTAAGTGATCTATCCAGACAAAGTTGAGTTAGATTATGTGCTACAAAAAATTTAGGCACAAATTTTCTGGACAAAATAAACCTTTCTTCGTTTGGCTGATAATTTCTATTATCTAAAATACACAAAGAAATCCTACAACTCAACAACTAAAATAAAACAACCCAATAAAAAATGGGCAAAAGACTTGAATAGATATTTCTCCAAAGAAGATACACAAATAGCTAACAACACAAGACAAGAAGCTCAACATCATTAGTCATTAGGGAAATGTTAATCAAAACTGTAATGAGATACTATTTCATCCCCATTAGAATGGTTACTATTGAAAAAGCAAAATAGAAAATAAACAAATGTTGGAGAGGATGTGGAGAAATAGGAACACTCATTAACTGTTGGTGGGAATAGAAAATGGTGCAGCTGCTATGGAACACAGTGATCACATAACTCAGCAATTCCACTTCTAGGTATATACCAAAAGGAACTGAGAGCAGAGACTTGCACAGATAATTGCATACCAATGTTAATAGTGGCATTATTCACAACTGCCAAACGATGGAAGCAAACCAAGTGTCCATCAACAGATGGAGAAACAAAATGTGGTATTATATACAATGGACTATTATTCAGCTGTAAAATGGAATGAAGTTCTTATACATGCAACAAATGGATGAACCTTGAAGACACTATGAGTAAAATAAGCCAGACATAAAAGGACAAATGCTATATGATCTCACTGATAAGAAATAATTGGAATAAACAAATTCACAGAGCCAGAAACCAGAATACTGGTTACCAGGGGTCAGGGTGGGGTTAAGAAATGGGGAATTAATGCTTAACTGGTACAGAGTTGCATATTGGGTGATGGAAAAGTTTTGTTAATAGATGGTTGTGACGGTAGCACAACATTATGAATGTAATTAATCACTGAATTGAATATTTGAATGTGGTTAAAAGGGGAAATTTTAGGTTATATATGTATGACGAATAAAAATTAAAAACAAAAACAAAGGACTGTACAACACAAACCATGAACACTAATATAACCTATGGGTTACAGTTATAATATAATTATAATAATATTGTTTCATCATTGATAACAAAGGTACTGTATTATTGCAAAATATTGATAATAGGGAAAACTGTGTGTGTGAGGGTATATTCCGCATGATCCTTCTGTAAACCTGCAACTTCTCTAATACAAGATATCAGTAAGAGTCTTAAATAGATAATAACTAATCATGGAATTTTCTATGAAGGAAAAGAATAGGGTGTTCCAGAAATAATAACTGGAGTATGCAATTCGATTTGGGAGTTAGGGAAGACTTCTCAGAAAAAAAATTACATTTAAGCCAAAAGTTGACTTCTCTGGGGAGAATGACTGGGGGAGGGAAGTTGGGAGAAGTTGGGGAGCCTCAAAGTAGGATATGGAGATCTGCAAGGAGTTACTTTAAGAGTCTCGGCAAAAGACTAGGGTGGTTGCAGGAAGTAGACTGATTGAGGATATTTTTGGAGATGAAAATGATTGCACTTCTGACAAATTGGATGTAAAGATGAAATGGAGGGAGGTATAGAGAGTAACAAAAATTGATGTAGGGGTTAAACATATGAAGCCAGATTATCCAAGTTTAAATCCCATTGGTAAACTGTGTGACCTTAGGCAAATTACTAAACTAGTTTGTGCCTTGGTTTCTTCACCTATCAAGTGAGTGAAAATAATAGTGGCCACCACATAGATTTGTGGTGAATCAAGTTTGAGATTGCTACAGCCTTCTTAGATATCACTCTTTGGATAAGGTGTCTGTTCTCAGAAGATACGCCTGGACTGGAGATGTCAGTATGTGAAACTTTAAAACTTAGGTAGTATTTAAAGCCCAGGGAATGGAAAAGGCAAGGGAGAATTTGTCAGGTGGGCCAAGGACTGAGACACAAGAGTTCTTCTAGTGGAGCAGAAAAGGAGAAGGTCAACAAATGGTGTGTCTACAGCTCCGTTGTCCACAGGTACTATAAGAGCTGAAATAGGAACATCTAGTATAATTTGAATCTAAGGAATACTGAAACAAAGGACATGCCTTCAATTTCTACTTTAATGGAACTGTAAATCTAATTCTTTGCTTAGTCTTCATTGGTTTTGTGGCTTTTCCTATTACTCACTGGAGCCTCTTCATCCAAAAATTTTTTTCAAAGAATGGAGTATTTGGAGATTTACATTGTTTTGGTGGCTGGATCTTTGATGGTGAGGACTGAAGGTGGGGGATAGTTAAACTAGAACCAGATGATGACAAAATGTTTTATAAGCAAAGTTAAGGAGATTGGACTTGAGAAAAATGAACGGTTAAAAGGTGTTAAGCAAGGGTGAGGCATGATCATCTTGCCTTTTAGAAAGATTCTTAAGCAGTGTGGAGAATAGACTGGGAAGGAGCAAACCAGGGATGGAAGACCCATGGAGCATCTGCAGCAGTAATGCAAGATAGAAATGACAAGCAAAACCCAGGGTGGTGGGGGTGGAGAACTGGTCAGATTTGAATAATGACCATAGTAAGTTAAAGACGGGACTTGGTGAATGATTAGATATAGAGGGTTAGAGAGAGTAAGACACCAAGGCTCCTGGTTTGTTTCAGGCTAAACATTCTGTGTCTTTAAAACATCACATTTTTCCAAATCCCTCCTTATGCGTCACACAGCATCCTCAATGCTTTCTATAGTAATAACTCTTTAATTTTCAAATATGTTCTCATCTTGTTCTCTGATGAATGCACAGAGTCATTAAGTAGCTCAAATGGAAAATCAGATGCAGATTTACTTCAGTGGGGCTCAGTTCTCTGGGCCCCAAGCCTGGGTAGAAGAAAGAAAATTCTATTGCCTAAACCACAGAAGCTGAAATTCTCCACAAAGAAGAAAATACTCCAGTGACTGATTGGTCTCTGCATCATTTGGCTTAACTAAGTGACGTAAAAGTATTAATATGCTAGAGCTTATTTACAAAACAAAGTGATTTAGTTCACCATTATGAGAAACAGCCCATGTTTCAAATAGCAATATTTTTGTAATAAATAGGAAGTCCCTTAACAAATTCTGCTAAATTCCATTTGGATCACTGTTAATGGGAAAGATTTCCTAATTACCTAGCTGAACACTCTTGGCTGCACACTGACTTTCTTTCTAGCTATACGTAAACATACATAATTAAATAGGTGGCTGCCTTCTTGATGGGAACTCGAGGACCTAGGGGAAGACATTCTTAGCTCTAGATAATCATTCCCAGCCCTAACATGCTATTTACAGTTATTGTATTATTAATTTCTTCTCACTTGCACCAATTCCTAATTCCCTCTCTTGAACCTATTCTTATCAGGCTTATGCCTTCATCATCCCATTGAAACTGCTCATCAACGTCACCAATGACTTCTATTTTGCTAAACCCAGTAGGTCTCATACATGACCCATCAGTCCTCTTCCTTGACATCAATCCTTAATTTGGCTTCAAAGACATGGCATTCTTTTGATTTTTCTCCTACCTCATTGGTCTCAGTCTTCCTTGCTGGTTCTCTTCATGATCTCTTAGTGTTTAGAATGTACCAGGGTTCAGTCCTTGATCCTCTTATCTTCTCATACACTTAATTCCTTGATCTTGTCTAATCTCTTGGTTTTAGATAATATCTTTATCCTGATGACTCTTCAATCTGTATGTCCAAGTTGTTTCTCCTAAACTCCAGACTTACTACCCAAGTGCTTGCTCAACATCTCACTGGATATTTAATAGACATCTCAAGCTCAACGTGTTAAAACAGAACTCCCAGTCTCTTCTCAAATGCTGTTTTACTCACTGCCTTCCCCATCTCAGCTGATGGCAACTCGACACAATCCATAGAGTACTCATGTCAAAACTTGAAAGGATCCTTGACTTGTCTCTCTCACATCTAATAAGCCAGGAAATCTTGTTGATAGTACCTGTAAAATACATCCAGAACCCAATCTTTTCTTACCACATCCACTGCTACCATCCTGATTCATCTGAGCCAAACCATCTCTTGGCTGGGTTACTGTAATGCACTCCCAACTGTAATGCCACTCCCAGGAATGTCTTCCTGCTTATACTCTTGCCCCCTACATCTATCCTTGATGTGATAGCTCAAGTAATTCTTATCGCTTCTTTACTCAAAACCTTGTAATACCTCAGGGTAAAAGCTTACAAAGCCTTTCAAATGCCTACAAGGACTTGCCGGGTCTGCTCCTCACCCCTTAGCTCACAGATCTCTATTCTTTAACTTTTCCCCTTGTTCACTAGGCTCCAGAGGCTCAGGCCTCCTTGCTGTTTCTGAACATGCCAGACAAGCCCTGTCTCAGGGCCTTTTGCTCCAGCTGAGCCCTCTGCTTAGGATGCTCTATGCCAGATAACTGGCAGGCCGACCTGCATCTCTTCCAAGATGTTGTTCAAGTGCTATCTTCAAAATGAAAGTTGTCCTACTATTTCTAATACTGCAACTTTCCCCCAGCCCCAACACTCCCACCCCCTTATCCTGCTTTACTTTATACTTTTTCCATAACACTTGTCACTTTCTACTCTATCATGTAACATGCTTATTTATTAGCCTCATTATTAATTGCCTCTCTCCCCCTGCTGGAATGTAAGTACTAGAAGGACAGAGATCTCTGTCTGTTATGCTCATCGATGTATTCTGAGCACAAAAGAACAGAACCTGGGGCACAATTTCTTAAATAAGTGAATGAAATTTTTGGCTTCAGCCACAAGAGGCTCCTGCTACAATGCAAACATTATTGGGACAGACGCCATATACAACTTCAGGCTTCCAACCTGAGCCACCAACGTATCTAACAAGCTATAACTGAAACTACTAGTGAGATGTCTTTGACCTCTCCTTTCTAGCTCACTACTTCTGCCTATTCTTTCCCTTACGGAGGGAAATGGATACAGGTAACAGCAGCTGCTTAGTCTTTCTTCCCTTGAATCCTTTGAGCCTCTTCCACTTCTTCTCCATGAGGATCCTCACTGTGACCCAATTCCTCAGGCCCTTGTAACTGAAAAATTAAGAAGTAGTGGCCCCATTAAAAAAAATGGTGGTGATTGCTGGTAAAGCCAATATCACCAATAAACCTGATTTGGCTCACTGATACCTAGAGGAAATGCAAAGGATTACCAAACTTTTCTAGTAAGAAAGGAGGGTAAGGAGCAGTAGGAAACCCAAGCAAAGGACTGGGATGGGAGCTCTATTACCAGAAGACTAACAGGAGTGCCTTATAAGATAAAGGGAGAGGGACAACTTGAAGGAAGCCATCATGAGACAGATAAGTTAGTTTTCTCTAAACTGAACTCTTGGGGCTAACTCCCAAAGTTCTTGAGGGATCCCCACCCTGCTGCTGGTGCATAGGAAGGCCTAAAGGAAGTTGCTCCAAGCATTCTTGGAGGCATTCACTGAATGAGAAATGCTCAGGCAGGAATGTAGTAAGTTAGCTCTCCCATTAGAGGTTCTCAGGAGAGTCCAGGCCTCCTCCATGATGCTCTCTATATTGATAGTGCTCTAACAGCCACGAGAATCACGTAGTGGGTTTAGCAAAAGTTCTTCTAAGTACTGAGCTTGTATATAATCAATCCTCAAAAAATTCTATTTTGTACATCCCACTGAATTGTCCAAATCATATACCTGGTGCATAGTGGACATTCAAACATCTGTTATTTCCTGCTTCCTACCTCTCTCTCATATTCCTCTAGTCCCCCAACCTCCTTTGCGATGACTATTTTCCATGTTTTTCTCTTTCATGGCATATCTGTATTTCTTTTCATTTGGCCCCAGATGTCAGATTGGCTTGAATTACTCCAGGCTGAATCATTTGATTTCCTGTCTGTGTTCCTAACCTTTCCAGCTCCTTTTGTATCATTTCTCAGTCATTCCTGCTGTTTACAATACCTCTCAGTTTAAAGCCATCTGCAAATCTCATTAGCAAACCACTGATTCTCCCCCACCATCTCCCCCATGATCACAGGACATGGTGAATAAGACAAGATCTGACACCAATTCCCTCCCTTCAATTTGACGCACCAGTGCTCTGACTTGCTCTAACTTACTAGCATTTTCAACGTGAGTATATTATTATTATATATGTACTCCTGGCCTAGGTAAATCTGACACATGAAATTCCGGATTAATAATTTTTGAAATTTAAGTTACTCACTTTATAAAAGAATTATTAACAAGTCAGTTTCCTAGTATTCTTTAAATTATCTCTAACTAACCAAAAAAAAAAAAAAAACACCCAATTTTTCAAAGCTATTAGAGCCTTGATTATAAGAATCACTCTACCTAATATTCTTTAGCCATTTCAGTCTATGTGAAATTGCCTCTTTAGGTAGAGTTTTGAGAATAAAATTCAGATTCTTCCATCTTAATTGTAAGGTTCTAAGGAACCCACCTGTTTTTCTATTGCTCATTTATTGGATCTGGGCTTCGACTTTTCCCATGCCTGTTCCTGATATACTCAAAATGTTTTCAAATCCTATCTATTCTCCCTTCCTCAAAAACTTTTTTGAACCAAGCACCATGCTAGGTGTTTGGATACAAGGAAGGAAGAGTCCCCATCCTCTAGGAGCTTTAAATCCAGGAAAGTAAATGAAGGAAAATAATGCTATTAGCACCTGGCAAATTCTGCACATGCCATGTGTCTTATCCCATCTGGACCCCGTACAAACCCCACCTTACAGCTGAGAGAATGTAATTTCAAGAAAGTTAAGTGTTAGGTCGGGGGAACAGTGGAGGGCGCTGCAGCTGGAATCATGAGACATCAGACCACTCATTACTCAGCAGACATCTGTCCACTCATTGCTCAATGGACATCTGACCACCCGCTGCTCAACCCCCTTGCATAATGATCCTTTGTTTAACGTGCTGCCCCTTTCATGCTATCACCTGACCCCTGCCATTAAAAACTGCACGCGCCAAAGCCTGCGCGTGGACTCACCCCACTCCATCTTGGGTTCAGTGAGCTCTGCCCGGGAGCGCAGCCAATAATGCACGCTCACTTAGCACGCTCGTCTACTTTCCTTTCTCTCAAAAACCTCATTTCTTAAAACCTTTCATTAAGTAATTTGCCTTTTATACAGCATGTGAATTGACATATTACAGAAGAAATACAAATGGACAATAGATATATGGGGGAAATATTTAACCTTACTGTTTGTCAAAGAAATATATATTAAATAATTAAAATACTGTTTATCTATTGAGTTGGTGAAGAGGAAAGTAATAGTCAAAACTGGTCAAGATGCAGTAATACAGGCTCTCTTACATAGGGCTGCAAGAAATATAAAGTGATATAATCTTCCTAACAAGTAACAACAATATGCATCAAGGATTACAAGAGGAACTAACTTAATATCAGAGGGCTCCCAACACTGTAAAACCAGTCCATTTTTAATTCCTCCCTTTTAAGTACTTGGTTGGTTCTTCATCCCTTTTTAATTTGGTTCTGCTTCTCCAACTGTAAATGAAACTAATCACTGATTTCCCATGTTCCCAAAGTGTTAGATCTCTGCTAGAGAATCTCAGGGTCTTTCAGGGTCTGAAGGAAAACCTACATCTGCAATTCCCTTTGTCTTCTCTGCGGGGTAGAAGGGACAAATTACATGGATGCCAGGTCATTGGCATTGTAATGACATTCTAAACACCTCCCTCATGTTTTGAGCTCCTTCAGGGCAAGCTCTGTATCTTTCTCTTTGTAGCCCCCCCCGAAAATAACCTAGCACCTGAAAATCATGGACATTCAATACTCTCCTCCCCACCCCCAACAGCCTTCTTACTAAAAGATTAAAGAAGCAATTAGGAATGTGATAGTTTAGTGACATGCACATCTCAAATCTTTCACGTAGCAACAGTAGATAGAGAAGGCTGTTGAGCTTGGCCCAAAAGAGCTTTGCATGGCTCCAAAACTACAGAGTTTGGATGAGCTCATCTAAATTTGCTTAAATCTCCTTTAGGCCAAATAATTCCTCAGTGGACTGACCTAATCATTAACTATTACGTGTATATATAAAATCTAGTCCTTACCTGTTCCTTTCTCTTTGTTTCTTTTTCTTCTGTCTATATCTTTTATATCCTCCTTTCTTTTAAAAATCATTTTAGTATACGTATATCATGTTCATTATCAATTTTCCCCCTCATGGGTAGAATTGGGACAACACATATTAGAATAGGAACAATCTGGTAGTCTTCAAATGTCAGTTTCTTTCTTCCATTTAAAATAAAACTGTAATTTGTTTTGTTTTAATCCTATTTGGAAAGTGTCATGCTTTCTTCCACCCCCAAAGATTACTTAACTTTTTCAAAATGAGAATTCTTGAGATGACCACCTTCCCCAAATTATGATCTGAGGAATAAATTTTTAACTGTATTTACAAATGTTGAAATTTCTTTATTCTTTTCACTCTCTTAATAAATAAGCAGGATAAATATAATAGTTTCTCTCCCATTTGGTAAAGCACAATTTTTGGAGTCTCAAGCTCGTTCTGTTAGAAATTAGAAATGTCTTTGATGATACACAGCTGTCTTCATTTCTTAATCACAGCTGTCTAAAGCATTCCAGTAGGCTGACTCAGGTACCTGGAGAAATGGACTATGGTGTCTCATACGTTCTTCTGAAGCTCTTGTCAGATCAAGTTTCTAACTGACAAGAAAGAACAAGATTCCCCTTTGTTCTGCAACTAGGAACTTAATTACAAGATGATTAGAGTAAAATAAACCCTCAGGTTGTTTTCCTCTACCGTTTTCTTCTTGTTCTTTTATATACTTGCCTCAAACTTATGTAAAGCACTTGTGATCTTACCAGCTTCCCTTCATCTCATTCTTTCTTCTATGGAAATCCACAAAGGATAAAATCCCAAAATTGCAAAATTTAAGAATTTTCCTACCAATAGCTACCATCTGTGCTATTTATAGCCTACTACCCATGAAGGACATCGTTCTAAATGCCATGCAGGAGTTTCTGAGCACCCACACCAGTCCCAACCAAAGTCAAGAAATTGACCTCTGGGGAAAGCAATTAAAAAAATCAAAATTTCTGCAGTTTTCTGTTGTATGGTTCTCACAGTTTTGACTGTGAACTTTAAGTAGCTGTCAATCCTCAAAGAACCCCATTACTCCATGATTACATCTTCTCTTTCCTTTTCTCTTACAGAAAGGAGAAGATGATGATTACTGACCACCTCAGTCTACCCTGGGACCTTTCATCTGGAACCCGAAGCTCATTTGTAATCAAGACATGTATTCCTTGGGAATAGCAGTATCTACAAGATGGAGCTGGCACTTCGTGTAAGACAAATATTTATCAAAATGGTCCTATTTGGGAAATCCATGCATTTTACTGTAAATTATACTGTGATTAAAAAAAAAATTCTATTGAAAAGACACCCATCCTCTCAGAGCACTTGTTTACTTGACTAACAGCTATAAACAAGGTTCTCTATACCCATATGTCCCTACCTCATAAACAAAGCAGCAAACAACTTGAATAGCTTTCTTCCTAGCAAAAATGGCATTTATCTTTCTCAGTCTGTATTTTCCATTCAATTTAAGGGGACAACACTGGCTGTCCAGGTAGGCAAAAGAGAAAATTCAAAAGAAATTTATAGAGCTAAAGGGACATGAAAACTGTAGCCCTGAGAAGTCATGTGAACTGTCTGAGATCATAAATAAGTTAACAGCATAGAAAACAGGCCTCTAAACACCCTAAATATGAGGTGGAAAGAGCAGAGGTGGTCTCAATGCATAACAGAAAGAATGGACATTAAAAAAAAACCATCTAGCTCAGTTTCAGCACTGAATAACTATCTTCAACCACAAAAAATTCTTCCCCATGAAACTATGCATCTCAAGGCATAACATTAAATGAGGAATTAAATATTCAGGCAATTTGAGTTTTTATTGACAAAAATAGCTATTTTGACATTATATCCAGTTTCTCAATTATCAGAATACAACATCAACCATCATCACCACTTATACATAGTCCCCGAGTAAAATATATTCACACTCCGTAAGGCTGGAACACTGAAAGTATGGCCAATGTTGCTGCTTATTTTAAGACTGCTTACTTTATAACAAAACCATAGTATTTTACCCTAGGACAGAGGTTAAAAATATTTACCATTCAGAGATAGGCTGCATGGAACAAAAGCAATATGTACATACATATATTTATTCTTTTTGTCCTCTTCACTGTTAATCTTTCAGGGAGATAAAGTTACAATACAAAACACATCAAATTTCCACTTCAAGGCGAATAGAAAAATTGAAAGACATTATTTCCTAATTTACAAAATAAAAAAACTGAGTTAAAATAGAAATAAAATTCATCTATATGCATTTAGTTTAAAAGCTTGAGGATACCCTTTCTCTCCAAGAAATAAGGACACCAGGAGTGCAGGAGAAACAGTCAATGGTCCAAAAAACAGACGGCCAGTACAACCTTCTCTACAGTATACGACTTCCTTAGGACTGAGGCAAACTCTGGCAAGTCACTTTGCTTGATTTCCAAGGCTCTGGGATATATAAACTAAATGATTAAAAGGCATTTCTCTGAATTCACAAAAGAAAACTGAAGATTCAGAACAACGATCCAACAGCTTTTCACATGACTAGATGCTCACCATTACACCATACTCAAAAGGCACGCTTCCCATTCCCAAATCATGGAGTTCCAAATATACAACTGTACACATGCAGAAAACAAGCAAAGATATCCTTATGCTTGATTAATCATCCGGTTTATACGTTAAAATAAAATTAAACATATTTAGTTAGTGTTCAAATGGGGGTCTATATTTTTTTACAATATAGATACCACTGAGGGTTTAATGAAAATGATGAGCCTTTTCCTTGAAAATGTACAAACACACACACATCTAATTCTGGTTTAGGCCATGTCTTCAGTAATAAAACAAAACTTGAAAATACTGAACATCTTTTGCTTTGTTACTGAAACGAAGGTACATTTACTACAAGAACGTATATCATAACCAGGCTGTCTGTGGCTTTAGAGCAATAAATACGTATTATTTTTTTGGTACTTTTAAAGCACAGCCAAAAAAGGTTTGGAAAATTGTTCAGGAACTCCAAGTTGGCTTCATATCTGCTTCATGGATATGTGAAAACTGATTAGTCCTCCAAAAACACTATTTCAGACCTCCATCTAAGCTGTTCCAGGCTGACTGGATTTCGAGGGAAGGAGGCTGTACTGACCAAGGTCCTGACATGTGCCTAAGTAACTAATCTAATCTAAGCCTGCAGTTCTCCCCTCCCAGATCCATGGTCCAAGGGAGTCCTGACAGGTCTCTTTCCATTTTCTCACTTTTTACTAGAAGATGCACCAAAAGAAATGGAAACCTTTGCAATGAGTGCAAACAAATAAGATCACTCCTAGGCAGCATTTCCGTAAGTGTAGTTCTTAGAAGACAAATCCCATAAATGCCTGCCTAAAAAAAAAATCCAAATAAAATAAATTGGGAAAATGGTGTAAAAAATAGAAGCCCCTCTAGGAGATTCAAACCATTAGCATAGTAAAATTCTGAAAAGCTTACAGCAAATTAATTTTAGTTAATCCAGCAGTTCCCAAACTAATGTGGCCACATAACAATTTATTCTTCCAAAACATAGCTTTAGAAAGGGAACTAAAAAATGCTTTAGAAAATCCTATGGTATAACCCTCCCCCTACGTGCGACATGACATCCAGGGGTGAAAGTCTCACTGGCAACACGGGATAGGACTCTCAGGGATGAGCCTGGACCTGACACCGTGGGATCACCAATGCCTTCCTTACCAAAAGGGGGAAAAGAAGTATAACAAATAAGGCTATCAGCGGCTGAGAGAGTTCAAATAGAGTCAAGAGGCTACCCTGGAGGCTATTCTTACACAAGCTATAGCTAGATAGTTCTATGTTTCATGGTTTGCCAAACCCCAACCAAAACCATTCCTGCCAACCCTCAAGAACACTTACGGTTTTATGTGATATTCTACAAAGGTTCCATGCACTAGGATCACTTTCCAGAAACCCAGATGGGTTCCTAGGCCAGGTAAGTCCTGAAACCCAAAGAGACCAACCTCTCCAGAACATCAGCTAGTTCCAGCCCCCCATCCTATATTATCAACAGCCCTTTCCAACATGAAAGAGTTAGAATAGGTATAACCCAAATACCCCTAAAGATTGGGAGAAAGATCAAAGGAGAAGGTGGAGTTGTAACACAGAGAGTATAGGATTTAATAAATGAATATGACTCTGAATCTTTATATTGACACTGTTGTACTCTCCAGTACCTTGGAGCAGCTAGAAATAAAAATCTAAAATTATGGAACTGTAACCCATACGAAACTCTGAAATCCATTCTATACATAATTGTTGTGGTGTGCTTTGAAATGTATTGCTTTTTTGTATATATGTTATTTTTCACAATAAAAAATCCTAAGTTATAATTTCAATTTAATAATACTGAAGATACAAAAAGGCTTGTTTTTCTATTTATTTTCTTTAAAGGAACTGGTTTCTTTTGCTCTATTCCTCTATCACAACATCCTCCTTACTCATAAATACCCAACAATTTGAAAGTTACCTTTTCAAATTTCCTGCATTATTGCTCAAGGATGATAATTTTCATCATAATCTACCGCATACTAATTGGCTGTTAGATTTTCCTCATCCTTCTTGCTATGCAGAAGCAAAAAATACTAACTTTCCAAGCAAGTTAGTATACTTTCTTACAATTATGATGCTCTACTCAGGATTTTAATTATAAAACTAACCAAACTAAAACAAAGTCAGTTACTAAATCCCTCTGAACTTAAAAGAAAAAGCGCACAGGTATGCCCACCTTCTCCTTGAAAGCCTGGTCCCCATGAACATCTTGTCACACTGTATATCTAGAGAGAGAACAAATACAAGGCAAAGAAGCACTATCACAAGGAGACAGAAGAACTTTTTCAAAGTATTTCATTCTCAATAGTAATCCCAGTCTTCTTAGATAATCAACGGCAGTTAACCTTAATTTATGCCAAACATATCTGCAAAACCGGCACCAAGAAGAAACTGTGGATGTAAACTACGGGTTCATGGACCTGTCAGCACTTTGACGTAAACTTTGATGTAATCTTACTTTGTACTCTAGCTAAATAGTTTCTTGTAAGCAAATTTACTATTTTCTTCCATTCTTTAAAAAACAAAAGTTAACCTAGATATCAAAGGGAGAAAAAGTATAATTAGAAACATAAAATCACAGAATTTTTGATATCCTATAGGGAAAAAGAATTCTTATCTTTAGATTGTTGTTTTGTTGTTATTGTGTTTCTGGTAGGATAAAAGAAATCTTAAGCATTTGTTATAAACCTGAGTTATTTTCTTTAAACCCAAAAATAACATAAATAAATTATATTTAATTTATATTATGGATTTAAAATACTGTTTTGGAGCATCACATTATAAATCATAATTTATGCAGATAATTATAAACTATTAATTTACTTTAATTGTTTTTTATTTTGAAATAACTGTAGATATGAAAATTGCAAAAATAGTACAGAGATCCCATTGAACCCATCATTCAGCTTCCTGATTTTATAAGCATTTACATTTTGCTCTTAAAAGAATTAAAATTTTTTTACAGTTAATGAAAAGCTATTGAAAAATCTAATAGTCCTTGTAAGTGTTTCCTAGAGGAGGCTCTAGGAAAACATGACAAAATTCAAAAACCACTTTTATCACATGAAACTACCTCAACAAACCAGTTTTCTGACATCTGATCACTGTTACCAATGTCTATCTCTCTAGTTTTTAAGACTTTTGCAAACTTCTGAAAATCAGAACATACTTCTTTTGGAAATAAGCTTCCCCATTCCCTCATATTAATACATCTAGTAATGGTAAATGAACAGAAATTACAAATGGAAATCAAATGGCATGCTTTTGGATTCAATATATTTCCAATCCTCTAGTACCCCAAAATTAATAAAAGCCCATCTAAGTTGAAATTTGATTTGTTAATGCCACCCTTTTGTGTGGGATAAACAGTTTTGAAAGAATGACCATCCTTGAGGATCTTTACAGATCTGTTAGCATTATTCAAGTGGCTAATCTTATGGTTGACTGGTGACAGTTTGTTGATGGAGGAGCTTCATCTTATGAGAACTATGTGATTAACTTTTCTAATTCTGTACAATTAACAAATATAACAAACATATTCCCTTTTACTTTATTATTCTCTACCATTACCTACAAAAGTTAAGTAGCTTACAGTATTTTGTTTCAGACTGTGGGCCAGTTATTCCAATAAACTCAAACTTTATCCAAACATATCTTGACAGGCTGATGACAAGCCCTCCAATGAGTCTGAAAATGTGTTCCTTTCTAATAGGTTTGTGTATGTGTGGCTAGTCCTTAAAGTATTTGGGGCTCAAGTGTAGCTTCCTAACATCTCATTTGTTTCTACCAAAATAATTCAACTAAGAACCCATTATAATAATCCTCACCTATCTCAATTATATTTTGCATCTTAGAAAAGGTAGTCTAGAAGCATCACGGACCACATCATGTAAGGCTAAAGGCAATTTAAAGCAGGCATGACCAAAAAACACAAATAAATCATATTTGTGCCCTCTACAAAAAAGGATAAATATCTGTAATTCTAAAATGTAGATCTCTTTTGATTAAAATTTTCAACACATGAAATTTTATAGGATACCTCTTGGTTGAATGTGCTTTCCCACATTCTTATAAAAATTTATACACATATTTCTTATTCATGGATATTATCTTTTGACCTTGCTCACGGACAGGCTTGGAGTTAAATTTACTACTCAATTTTAGAATCTGTTAGTTTTGGTATCTCTCTTTCTCATATATTTTTTTAATTTTTCCATAAACAAATTTTAATTATTCTCTTTTACATGTGTTTTACAACTGTAAGCCACTTCAAATGCTTTTTGGAGCCAAATATAAATTATAACTGAAAATGACTAAAGCATAACCAGATGTCTGATTAATGTGCTAATCATCCTTCTCCAGTATACATCAATTCTGGAGGACAATCAAGTCCCATGGTCATGATTTTCAATATAAAATATATTTACAAAATTGAGATTGCTGGAATCTAATAACCTGCCTTTGAAGATTAATACTAACACACACACACACACACACACACACACACACACACACTCTCTCTCTCCTGTTATGGAATTCATGTAAAACTGATTATGTACTTTCCCCAAATACATCCAAACAGATAAATAAAATTTAAAGACTAAAGAAAAACTGTTTACAATGACCTATAAGATTTCTTTATAAATAGCTACCAAAGTACAGATAAATTTGGAAGATGAAGGATAAACTGTGCTGAGCTCCGCTCAGCTCAATTAGATGAGACTTTTGACTATAAAGCTTGTTTTTTTAACATGTGGGTGCAAGACTTGGTAAGATTTGCTGAGCACCATAGTAATTTTCTAAGACACTAATCAAAAACATGGTCCTATATTTTTAAACACAACAGACGTAGTTCTAGGACAACAGAAGCACCTCAGCCACTATAATAAGCAAGTTTCTATTATAACTGAAATTACCAACACAGCAAATTCTTTAAACATTTCAGCAACCAATAAATAGAAAGTGTTCTTAAAAACCTACTGCTATGTTCTGAATATTCCTTTGGATCCTTCAGGTGTAGTTCAAATATATGGAAAATAACTGGTTGTCAAAAGGCTTTTTTACTGCATAATATGCTTCCTGGGTCATAACCAAGCATGGTGGTAAACCAGAACCCAACCCAGTAAGTACTTCTGCTACTCTGGCCATGGGTTGGTTTCTCTTGAGTAGTGTCTAAAAGTTGGGTAAATTTCAGTAAGACTTCATAGCCTAGCATAATAATGATGACCAACACACGCAGTTCTCCTGGAATCAATCCAAGAAAAAGATGACTAAACTTCAAGATGCACTACAAATACATAGGTCTGAAAAGCTGGCACATTTGCTCAATAAACTAAAAAAGCCCTTACTAACCTACACTGAATACATCAGCAAATACTAAGGTTACATTGAAATGCATATAGTTGGGTGAATATTACATGTAACCACTTTTAATACTTATATATAGTACTAAACTCCAAAAAAGATGAGACTTAGAAGAGCATAACTAAAAAGCACATTCCTCATTGCTTTTTAAAGTTAAATACAGGTATTTCTATTGAATTAATTTATATTTTTTCCTAGTATCCCAAAATAGGTATGATTTCTAAATAGAAGAAAAAAGTATCAGCCAAAGAGCCATATATTAGATATTTAGACTACTCTAAGAAAACTAAATTGATAAACTAAATAAATTAACTTATAAATTAATAGTGTATGTTCAGAACAGAATTGTAGCTTTCGGTCAGCAACATGGGAACCAAAGGCAAATACCTACCAAAATTAAGGCAGGTTTTTGTTGTTGTCGTTATTGTTTTAATATACAGTACAATGTATTTTTTTTTCTGAGTTCATTTAGTGTTTACTTTGATGTTATCTGAAGTGAATTGCCAAACTAGAATACAAGTTTCCTAATAAAAAAAATAAGCGCAGAAAGTTCCTTTTGTTTTAAAGTCTTCCTTATACCTATTAACGGTGTTTTCCTGTTGACTTAACACACTTAGTGTAAGAGATTACTGCAGCAATCATATGACTCGAAGGCAAAAGCTTAGGCACAAAGCATGACGACTGTCAGGGTGATAGCCGTGGTAAGGAATTACTTTCTTCCTCTGCTGGAGTCAATTTGAGTGTTGGCAGTTTCCGAGGAGGAAGCTGAGGGCTTTGGCGAAGATTGTCATCCATCTGGAGAAAGTACAAAAAATACATCTGATTAATGGCTGTGACACCACTCACGTGGACTATGGCCTCCCCATCCAAACTACAGCCTAGAAGAAGGCAGACCATGTTTCTTGAATTGCTGGAGAAACCTTGCTCTTGCAAATACTCCCTGAAGAATTCTAAATGTCATTCCTCAAATATCAGCTGACTCAGTATTTGAAAAAAGCAATTGGCTCATCCTTGATACCCTCACAAAATTAAAAGTAATTCCACAAATTTAATACTCTTCCAAACTCTACCATGGTGTGACTTGATTTAAGAGGTTTCTCATAGTAAGTGTAAAAATAATATTGTTACACTAAGCTTCACTGTATATGAACTATGTTCATACATGACTCCTCATTTGATCCTTCCCATACACTTGTGAGGAAGAAAGGGTAGAAAAAATCATTCCTTATTTTACAGATTAGAACAAATAATATCAGAGCTGAGATTCCAAACCAGGTTATCTTATTCCAACACTATTATTTTTTAACTATATGCCATTGCCTCAAGGAAAATGACCCATACACCACTGAAAAAGACCAACTCTTATCAGTTAAGGGTATTTAGACCAAGGGAAACTAGGAGAAGTGGCAGGAAGGAGAATAAATTCATTAGACCACTGGATTAACACTCTTCTCAAACACCAGATCAACTCTAAGCCTACCAGAGAGAAATAAATTCATATGGGGCATATTAAAAAAATGCCCAAGATCAGATTTACCTTAAGGAGAAGTACATTAGTATCCCTGGAAACACTAGGAAAGGGATTATTTAGAACTGTGTCAGACCTTAGAAAACTACCCTTAATCAGAGTTCATCAAAAACAGTGCATGCTACAAAGGTTTCATGCACTAGGGTAACTTTGCAGAAACCTACAACCTCCAGATGGGTCCCTGGCCCAGATAAGTCCTGAAACGCAGAGGGGCCAGCCTTTCCAAAACATCAACTAGTTCCATCCCCCTATTCAATAAACACGCAAAAGTTACAATGGCCATAGTCCAATACCCCTGAAGAATAAGAAAAAGATCAAAGGTGATGGTAGCGTTATACAGAGAAGGTCAGGTTTAAAAAATGAGTAGGAGTACCGAATCAGTATATTGATATTTCTTTTAGTCTCTAGTACCTTAGACCAGCTAGAAATAAAAACCTAAAATTATGGAATTGTAACCCATACCCTACTCTGAAATCTGTTTTACAACTAATTGTTACAATGTGCTTTAAAATTTATTGTGTTTTTGTATATTTGTTATTTTTCACAAAAAAGAAAAAAAAAGAGAAGGAAGAGTATAATCCAGAAGATAACAAATGAGTCTGACTGTTGAGTCAACACACTGATGTTTCTTTTGGTCTCCAGGGTGTAGGACCACTAGAAGAAAAAATGAAAAATCATGGAACTGTAACCGATACCAGACTTTAAAATCTGTGATACACCTACCTGCTAAACTGGGAATTTATTGCTTTTTTGTATATATGTTATTTCTCACAATTAAAAAAAAGTTAAAAAAAAAAAAAAAGTGCAAGATTCAGGGCCTGGTATTGAGTTTACTCTCAGCTTTATCTTATAACAGACCTGAAAGCAGCTGCCATCCAAAACACAAAATCAACAGAAAACGGTAATTTAGTGCCCATTTAATATGTAGATTTTTTTAAAGTTTTGGATACATGTAGAACATTCAAAACTCCCTTATTGCCTCAAGATGTTCTTATAAAGCATAGAGGAAATGTTTCAGCAGGGGTACATACGATTTGCAGAAAAGGAAAGAGAATAAAAAATTAACTTTTAACTTTTCCAAAGGAAAAAATTATTCTCAGTGAACTATTTGAATCAATTGTATAAGGGCTTTTTTTTTTCTTGCAAGAATTAAGTTCCTCACATGTAACTCTTTCTCTTATTAAGCTCAAGCTTCTCTGTCCAAAATCTGAACAGTAGTGGCTAATAGACTTGTTGCTCTGTCTCACAGCAAACAGCACAAGACATTCCCACTGAAAAGCAGGTATGAATGGGTGCTGGGGGTGGGGTGATACTGGCTTGACTGAAAATGGGTCAGGAAATCTACTCATATTGATGACCCAAGATGGAAAAGTACAAAGTGGTGACCAGGCCTCTTAGTTTCCCCCTTCCTACATGTAGCTATTCCATGATTCTCTTTCCATTTCTGGCATGAATTTGTAAAACACAGAAAAAGGATACTATATTGGGTAGTCTGCATCTAGCTATGAGTATCTAAAACATGCCAAATCATCTTTCTTTCATATACATTTTTCCCATGATATATACTGGGTCGCCCTAAGGATTGAGAGAAATTAGATTTTAATTCAACTTACCAAAACCTCAACAATGGACCCTTATAATTTTACTACCCAGTTTTACTAATTTCTCAAACTATAACACCACATAAACTATATAGAATTTCTCCAGTGAATGACATTTATATACCTGACTATAAATACTACCAGTAATGGATCTATAATCTCATTTATGAGTTATAGGGCTGACTAGCTTTGGGGCAGTCAAGATTTCTAGGGTGCAAATTCCCTCTTGTGTTTCTGCCAGCTGAATGTCCTTGGGCGGGTGATATAAGCTCCTGCTGAAGCTTCAGTATCCTCATCTGTAAAACAGGGAGAATAGCACCAGCACACATAGAGCTGTGGTGGAGATTAAATGAAAGAATTATACGGTTCACGTAACCCAGTCTGCTACCCAGTCCTCAAGCCACATTGCCCCATTAGTTTATGAGAGAATTTAGTATTATTCATTTGTACAAGAAAAAGGCAAGTTCATTAGACACTTGAAAAAAGTGATTAACTGATAAGCGTCACTCTTGAAATTTCCATTGCTGGCTCCCACTCCTACCCGGTTCCTCAACATTTCTCATCAAATAAACACCTGCAAAGGTACAAAATATCCACAACAGGTGAAAAAAGTGTGGACTGCATTTAGAATGCAGAAAGATAAGGAGAGAAAATAAAACAGTTTATGTGGAGGGAAAAAAAAGACACCATGATGGTGTCAACAAGAAAAGGAGAAGTACAGGCGCTCAAGAGCTCAAAAAAAAGTCAACCTGCTAAGACAGAGAGAGGAAGATAAGCCAGCAAGAGGTTTCAGTTTGTTTGTTTAAAGCCAGTCTTTTGGGTCTTCTAGCTTGGAATTACTAATTCTGAGGAAAAGGTAAACCCAACACCATCATCCAATCTTTCCCCAAAGCAATCAGGCCACTATGGGCTTCAAAACACCATAATATATGTAACTTTAGTAAATGCATATTAAACAGCTTCCCGAAAAATAACTTAAAAACAAACACCAAAATTAAGAGGGTAAAATTAATGCATGACCCAAATTACAATATTAACTGTAGAAAATACTAAACTACAATAAAGTAATGATTGAAGTAAACTTGACCTTTTCAATCAAGTTGGATTCCTTATTTACAAGCTGTGTGAGTTTCTGCAGATTTGCATCTATTGTATCTTGTCCAGCTGGAGAAATGCCTAAGAAGTCAGGACAGAAATCAGAGAAAGACAGAAAATGTTGAAAGCCTTTAAAGCTGTTAGATTGAAAAAATTTTGAGTCTATCCACCCTCCCAAGTTTTCCACCCTTAAAAAAAAGACAAAAATAAAACAGGCAAAGAGAAAAACCATTCTGTGTTCAAAGGCAAAGTTAAGAAGTTAAGAGGGAAAGTAACGCTCCCAAACCAAACCCTAAACAAAAGAGACTAAACTCTGTCCTCTACATAGCCAAAGTGTCATGCAGCTAGCCAAGGTAATTAGTAAAAGAGCACAGCAATCCTTGTTTTCTTCTCAAGCGTACACTGTACCTTTCCCACCCATTTCAAATGGGTCATGGACCACAACTATTTCAATAATTCCCAAACAGCTACCCACCAAGCATATAGAGTATTTGGAGGGACTGAATACAGTCTCTCGGGATCCATCCCTACGAGATTCTAATTCAGTAAGTCTGAAGTAAGACCTATATACAAACACATTACTTATTATATAAAATAAAACTATCCACCTAAGCTAGTTACTCTTATACCTTCTGTTCTTAAATGGAAAATGTCAACTAATTATCCCAACACAATTTTAGTATACTAATCACTTAAGCAGAAAGAAGCAACAGCCTAAGCAACAGATGCCCTCTATTTACTATACCTCCAGTCTGCTGCAATCAGTTTTCAAGTAGTGGGATCATGGAAGTTTGCCTCACCAAAATCAATCTGCTGATTTCTGTTCACACAGGAAAATGCTAGAAGCAGTGGGTAAGAATCATTTAGAGTAATTGCCCATTTGCATTGGGATAAATGCTATCTTTCAGCAGGGTTTCATTTTTAGAAGAAAATGACCCAACTTCAAAGGGGCAATATTTAAAGAACAAGAAGCAAGAAATGTGCAAAATCCAGAGGAAAAGATAAACAGCAAATATCTATTTCTCTATTTAAATAAGAAACATACATGAGAATAAAAATAGATATGGAAAAATACAACATTCTGAAGTGTTATAAGTCAGCATTAAAATACAATACAACAATTTTTCATTGAAATAAGTAATGAATTTTTATTATGCCTTCTTAGGAGAATATCTACTCAATATGCAAACAAACATTTTTTTTTAGCTGAAGAGGAAATGGCTTACCTGCAAGATTAAGCCTGAAGTAACTGTTTAAGATGTTATCACAAAAGCGACACAGGTTGCTGAGCTGTTTCAAATGTTCTTGTAACTGGACTTTAGGAAAGCGCACTTTGTAAAGAGGTGCAAGAGAACCAAACACATAGGCATCCAAGGTAGAAGGCCTAAAAATGAATGAAGGATTTTTTAAAAGCATATTAACGATAAGAAAAGCATATTAAACTCTTTATTAGATTACCACTGATGAAAAAAGTTTCCAATAATAAAAATCCATTATATCTTTTTTTCTTTTTTTAAGTGAAAAACTCACCTTTTAGGTGAGCAAGAGAACTTAATGACTGAATATATGTGCACAAAATATCAAAATGATTTTTATGGGCGTGTACTCACGTATCTCCAAAGAAAAACTGAGAGGTTCCCAATCTGTGTGACAGAAGATTTAGGCACTCCTTGGCATCTCTGTATATCTAATAAGGATGAAATTATATCTCAAAGGTAGAAAGGATGCTCTAAAGCTACTTTTTAGGCAGGCATCTTGGCTCTCTCTCTCTTGTCCCTTCACTGGAGAGCCCTTGCTCTTAAAGTAATCCAGATGATACCTGTGCTTCCACCTCTCGGAGGTGGTAGAGAGGGGGCTCTCCTCTAGTCAGAAGAATCCTGTTCAATGCTCCTTTAGACATTCTTCCAGGCAGGATCAAACTCAAGGGAAAAGGAATTCGTGAAGCAAACCATGGCTTTGTCACAGAAAAGTAATTGTCATTGTCAACCCAGAATGTGTGAAGCTGTAAAGGGAGGGGGAAAAACATGACAAGAATGTTCCTCTATAAAAAGAAAGATCAATCACTTGATCAACGTGATAGTTTTTCATAAATGTCTTTGTATAAAGGGACTTCATATAAATTTTCAATTTAGAATGACTCAAGGATAAAACAACTATTTTAAATGTGTTTTGTTGACAGCTATATCCTAGGCAAACAGTTCACAGTCCTGGTATATAGGAGGAGCTCAAAAAATATTTACCAAACTAATTATAGTTCACCCAAGTTCATACATGGAGCAACAAGCTTCATCTCCCATAAAACTTTTTTTTCCAAAATGATACTATCTTTCACTTTGTTGTTTCATAAACTAATTGAATGTCTAAGAGCTCAGCTTCAGGATATGAAAGAACCACAAATAGTGCACCCAGGAAATTTCCTTATGCCTTTTTCATTATTTTTCTTCCAAATAAACTTAAGTACATTTTCAACTATGTCACTAAAATAATTGTAATATTCATGAATGCTCACCACTGCAGGAAGAAGCTTTTCTTCAAGGAGAGCAATGTAAGCCAGTGTATCTGCCCCTTGTTTTGCCGAGAGTTCATAATCAGCATTATATTTCTATTAAAAACAAAATCAGAGGGTGCAAGGGTAGCTCAGTGGTGGAATTCTCGCTCGCCATGCAGGAGACCCAGGTTCGTTTCCTGGCCCATGCAGCTACCCAAAAAAAAGGCAAAAACATAAAACCAAAGAATCTTAGAAATCAAGAACATCCCAAAGACAGTGAAGCTAAAAAAATAAGGATTTCTATTCTTCCTCATAAGTGGCAAACATTAAAAAAGGGAAAACCAGGATACACAAATCCAGTGAAAACTGCTCATTAACACACATAGTGTTCTTAACATCATGCACACAGTCGTCTCAATTAATGTTATACATATAATAAATATAATTTTATTAATTATTTCAATGTATGTACTATTAACTTAAAGGAAGAAATTATTTTTGTTAATAATGATGACAAGGAAGAAGTTTCAACTGGTTGCATTTTTCCCCTTGAAAAGAAGAAAACCTTCCAGATTTGAAAAAGCTCTAAATTCTATTGACACAGGATTTCTTCTTTAAAAAAAAGAATTAAATTAAAAGTTTTGCATTTATAAAATCTTTACATGTCTAAACATTTTGGATACCCTACTTCATTAAATATTTCTTTAACTGCAACTAACAGTTGATTGAGTGCTTTTTAAAAATAACAAGTAATTAAAAACAAAAACAAATGGTTGCTAAGCGGTGGAAACTCGGATGTGACATTCAGTACAGAACATGTACAACTGTGTGTCACTAAAGTGACAATTCCATCAATAAGTGTGGTAATGAATACTGATAAATTGAATCTGCTTTATATCTAAACTTCAATAAAATCTAAGCAAAGGGCATGAAAATATAAACTATTCCTCCCCACTTTCACAGTAAATCACATGCTTTACAGCAGAGATTTCCAAGTCAATTTCTATAAAATCCAACATATCTCCAACTGTCTACAGTTGGCAAAAAAAAAGCTAATGCAAACACCTTATAATGTATTTAAAAGGAAACAAAACAAAACATGCAAGGTTTTACCTCTTCAAAAGAAACCACCCACCTGTTTTCTTAAAAAGTTTAGTATTTTTGCCGGCTGAGAAACAACATTGTCTTCAGCTGTCAACACTGGTACATCTCCTATAATCAAAAAACAGTTTACATATAGCTAAACATTTCAATTTCCTCTGAAGAGGTTCCAAATACCCTAAGAACTATACCAATTGCACATCTGAAGGGGAAAAAATGAGTAAGCCTATCCTAGTTTTTTGCACATTCACTGAGATCAGCTCTAAAGAACATTCTCGTTTCTCATAATTTCCACACTTATTTGGCTTACCCTCTGAGTATTACTCAGAATGACCAAACCATAAGCACACAGCCAAGGTCAGGAAGGTACTCTGTGGCTATATGCCTCATAGCTTTGAATGGAAAAAAAACTTAAGAGGGCAGAAAGAGGTGTTTAAAGGTTTACACTGTACCTCTTGAACCTCTCCAGGTGTTATCTACGACATTGACTTTCAAGGGCGCACCAGAAAACTTTGCATATGCCTGAAAAAGAGTTTGCAATAAAACATTTTAGGCCGAGTACATTATGCAAATCTGGAAAGCTGCTTCACTTCACAGCCCCGACCCCCCAGTGCAGAAGGCGCCTGTCACCGGAGCCGCGTTCCTCCCGCGAACTTTGGGGGCGTGTGCGACATCGATCCTGCTTTGCGAGACCTGGTTCCCCCAAAAGTCCCGGGACCACGGGCCGAGCGCGCCCCGATTCAGGGTTTAACGCCACTACCGGGACAGCTTCGCAAGGCCGAGGAAACACAAAGCCTAGCGCAGCAGGCAGGACGCTTCCGCCAGGCCATGGCGGGGGTCACGGGCCAAGCTCCGACTCGTCAATGGCAAGGAGCCCAAGAAGCTACAGCGGTCACACCGGGACCAGCGTCGGCCTCGCAGCCCCGCGGGGAACCACGGGAAGCCGCCCGGCCAGGCCCGGCGGGCCTCGCGCCTCCGGCTCCGCCCCTCCCCCACCGCGCGCTGTCCGCGAGGCGGCCTCACCATCACCACCAGAGACTCGCTGTGCACCGATGGGAGCCCCCAGCCTCCTCCCCAGCAACTGAGCTCCAAGGGGGCCGCCATTTTCCCGGAGCCGACCTTTGCTAACCCGGAAGTACTTTTTCTGTCCAATTTCCGGCACGTGGGAAACAGGGGGGCGGAGCAGGAGCAGAGAAGGGAACGTTTGGGCTCTGGGGAGATGTGCAGAGGGCTGGTGGAGTGGTTTAAAATACGCTTAGAAGCAGTTTGGTTTAGGGGTTGAGTCCTTGGTCTAAAGTCTAACAGACTTGTCTGAAATTCCCCAAATGTTTATTGGATGCCTACTGTATGCCAGACACTTTGAACTTTACTACAATGATCCTAAATGAAACCCTTTATGAAACCAGGGCAGTTTATTTACAAGTTATAAAATGGTGAGTTATAAAATGATGACATGAGGGAAAAGAAATTGGCATACAAAAGGCATTCAATTCATGCCGGAGACCAGGGTTCAATCCAGTGCCTGCCCAAGCAGGAAAAAAAAAAAAGGCATCCAATAGGTGTTCAACCCCTTCCCGGTGATTTGACCTCTACCTGCCTTTCCGCTTCTAACTGCAGTGATGTCACCCATGTTCACTTGTACCAACTCCTTAAAAATTAATGGAAGTTGTCGGATGCATTCTGCCTTCCTTCAGTGCTATTCAGTCTGGAATGTTTTTCCCCTATTCAGCTGCTTCCTCAATAATGAGTTTAATCTACCCTGGGAAGATTTTACCCTGTTGGGAGGTTCATTTGGTTTCCTTCAGCCAGTTGTACAAACTCAAAGCTTTTATCCCTAGTTATAGATCTTCCATTTTCCACTGTACTGAGAGCTCTTTGATGATAGAGTAGGGCCAGCTTCGTTGCACTGTTCACTCACACAAGGCCCTGTGCTTAGTAAGGCACCCTTTAGTGCCCTGCTGTCACTATCTTGAAATTCTTAATGAGTTTTGAACGAGGGGCATGCATTTTTATTTTGCACTGGGCCCTGCAAATTAGATGCCCAGTTGTGTCATGAACTAAATGTTTTTTTGAGCATCAGACTAACAATTTCTCAGAAAAAGCATCAAAGAGGAAAGGCTTTGGGAATGTTGTGATTCAGTCATGCTTACTGGGTTCCAGAGATAATTCTTGGGTGCTAGGTGTGTTTTCTAAAAGTACAGTAGCTGTCTGGTTTACCCACTCGGTAAGGACTTTGAGAACTTTACTATCAGTTGTCCCATTGAAATGACGGGTACTCCTTAGCAACTGAGAGCTCAAAAAGAAATCTCTGCCAGTTTTCATTAAGTCAACAGTAAGAGCAAGTATACTCTTACTGTTTACATAGTTATGTAAATAACAGTGTCAATCTGCTGAAGTCTATTTTTTTTCCATGTTTTAAAGACAAGAGTTTTCAGAAATGGGAAGGGAAAAGTATGTCAAAGATGGGAATCCCAGAATAATACTTTATAACTGATAAATACATGGCATGTACCAGTAAAACCATGTACGAGATTGGGGGAAGATGGTGGTTTAGGGAGCTCCAAGACTCAGTCCTTCCAACAGAACAACTATTAAACAAGCAGGAACTGTCTGAAATAACTATTTTGAAATTCCAGAAGCCAAAGAATACTATAAAGCATCCACAGAAGAGTGGGGGGAAAGGTTGCTGAGTTATGGTAAAGAGCAGTAAACTGCTTTCTCCATGCAGTGGCTACCAGCATCTGCCCCCAACTCATGTGACAGGATGCCATGTGGTCCAGCTCCTACCTGACTCATTGGTGAAAGAAAGATTTTAAAATCCTCTTCCCCAAGACCAGGAGTGTGCACAACTGATCACTGATCATGCCTTTTGATTAGTAACTTCAGATCAGATTGGGAGTTGAGGAGGGTATCGGGACTGAGGCCATTGCTTTAATCCGCCCCAGAAAAAGGAAGCGGCAGCCATGTTCCAACCTGGACAGAGGTGGCAGCCACCAATATTTCAAACTACCCTTCACAGTGGCAGCAGCATTAGAGAATTAGGGATGCTGTGCTTCTTCAGGGTTTTGGGAGGAAAGTTATTTGAATGGCTGCATTTGCTGGGCAGGCCAAGAAATTCCAGCTTTAGGGAGCTCTGCAAGAAGCTCTTGATGGTCTTTCTGATTCCCTCCTTAGGGCACTGTGGAGTTGGCCTGTGCCTACTTGTGTGTCCCTAGCCCTGTTCTAGCTGGGAAAGTGGTTGGAAGTCTTCTCCAGCAAGCCGCTCCTCCCAGAATTTGCCTCCAGGCAGAAACACTTGAGACAATGAAAGGAGTTTAAGAAATTATAGAGGTAAAAAGTTGAGGTCAAAAGCTCACCAGCTTCAAACATCTGTGAGAGGAAGATCTATCTCCTGGGAAATAGATGGGACAACCAAACTCCTGTAAATAAAGGAACTCTAAAACAACTAACAAGCAAAAACCCAACATGACACAGAGGCCCGAAAGACAGGGAAACCTGCATACTGCATTCACCCTGGGCAGAAGGGATGAAGCTCAAGGAAATCTGTCTTAACACTATCTGAATACAAAATCAAGAAACAGACAAGTCAGGGAATAAATCCCAGAGCTAACATTTTTAAATATTAAAATGTATAGTGTGAAACAAAAGACTACAAGACAAAGAAATAAGAAATGATGGCCCATCCAGAAAACACCAACAAAGCTGAGACTATGGAAATACTGAACAAAGATTTTTTTTTATAAATGATCTTAAAAATACTCAATGAGATGAAGAAAAATTCAGAGAAAGAACTAAAGGATATTAGGAAAACAATAAATAAGCAATATGAGAATCTTGATAAAGAGATAGAATTTTTTAAAAGGAACCGAACAGAAGTACTACAGTTGAAGTCTACGATAATTGAAATGAAAATGTCCAGGAGGGTTTCAAGAGCAGATTAAAGCTCTCTGCAATAGACTGAACGTAAAGTCAAGGATACAAGCTGGTTGAGGGTAAACGATGGGGAAAAATATATACCATGCAAATAGTGACCAAAAACAACCGGGGTGGCTATATTAATATCAGATTAAATATACTTTAAGTAAAAAACAGTTACAAAGATGGTCACTAAATACTGATAAAGAGGATAAATAATTCAACGAGTTGTAACAGTTATAAATATATATGCACCCAACAGCAGAACCCCAAAATAAATGAAGCAACTATTGACAGATTTGAAGGAGGAAATTTGTAGACCTAACTTAATAGTAGAAGACTTTAACACACCACTCTTAATAGTGGGTAAAGCACCTAGTGAGGAGATCAATAGGGAAGCATAGGATTTGAATGATTATATCCTAGATCAACTAGACCTAACAAATATATAAATAGAACCCTGCACCCAACAAAAACAATACACATTCTTCTCAAGTGCAAACGGATCATTCTCCACAACAGACCATATGTTGTATCACAAAACAGGACTCAATAAATTCAGAAATATTGAAATCATACAAATTATATTCTCTGACCACAACAGAATGAACCTAGAAATCAATAAGAGAGAGAGAAATGGAAAATTCATGAATATATGGAAATTAACCAATGGATTAAAGAGCAAAATAGAAGCAAAATTATGAAATATCTTCAGGTGAATGAAAATGAAAATACAACATACCAAAACTTATGGAATGAAGCAAAAGCAGTGCTGAGAGGGACGTTTATACCACTAAATGCTTACATTAACAAAGAAGAAAGACTTCAAATGAAGATGCTTAACCTCAGAACTAGAAAAAGAAGAGCAAACTAAACCAAAAACAAGCATAAGGGAGGAAATAATAAAAATTAGAAAGATAAATGAAATAGAACAAAATAGAGAATCAACAAAACAAAAAGTTGATTCTTTGAGAAATCAATAAAATCAACAAGGCCTTAGTAAGATTGACAAAGGAAAGAAAAAAAAAGAAAAGGTGCAAATAAACAAAATTAGAAATGGAAAAGGGGAAGTTACAACCAACCCTGATAAAATAAACAATTGCTGTGTTTTGTAAAGCAGTTAGTGGTCACCACGAACAACTGTATGTCAATAAATTAGATAATTGTTGCAGTTTGCTAAAGCTTCTGGAATGCAGTATACCAGAAATGGGTTGGCTTTTACAATGGAGATTTATTAGTTTACGAATTTATTATCTTACAATTAGCTTACAAATTTATAGTTCTAAGGTTGGAAAATGTCCAAATTAAGGCAGCAACCTATCTTCTCTGAAGATAGGTCACTGGCATCTAGGACACCTCTAGCACATGGGAAGGCACACAGCAAGCACCTGCTGGTCCTTCCTTCCCAGATGTCGTTGCTTTCAGCTTCTGGCTTCAATGACTTCCTCTCTCAATTCCTCTGGGGGCTTTTCCTTACTAAGCTTTCTGAGTTTCACCTCGCTTTTATCCTCTCATAAAGGACTCCAATAAAAGGGTTAAGACCTACCTTGAAAGGACTGGGTTCATCTCGATTGAAATAACCTAACAAAAAGTCCCGTCCAAAATAGGTCTGCAGCCATAGGAATAGATTATAAGGACGTGGCCTTTTCTGGGGTACATAAAAGTTCCAAGCTACAATATCCTAGATTATATGAACAAATTTTTAGAAACATATAAACTACCTACATTTACCCAAGGAAAAGTAGAAGATCTCAGCAAACCATTACTAGTAAAGAGATTGAGTTAGTTCTCAAAAACCTCCCAACAATAACAACAACAAAAAAGCCAAGGACCAGAGGGTTTCACAGGGGAAGTCTACAAAACATTCCAAGAAGAAAACTCTAATTCTGGTCAAACTGTTCCAGGAAATTGAAGAGGAGGAGACATAGTTAATTCATTCTATGAAGCCATCATCACCCTCATACTAAAGCTGGATAAAGATGCCATAAGAAAAGAAAACCATGGACCAATATCTCTCATAATACGAATGCAGAAATCCTCAATAAAATACTAACAAACTGAATCAAACAGCACATTAATAAAATTATACAACATGATCAAGTAAGATTTATCCCAGGTATGCAAAGTTCGTTCAACATAAGAAAATTAATTAATGTAATACACCACAATAACAGAATGAAGGCGGGAAAACCACATGATCATCTCAACTGATACAGAAAAGGAATTTGACAAAATCCAGCACTGCTTCTTGGTAAAAATACTTTGGACATAGGAATAGAAGGAACCTTTCTCAACATGATAAAGGGCATATATGAAAAATCCATTGCTAACATCCTCCTTAATGGCAAAGGACTGAAAACTTTCCTTCAAAGAACAGAACAAGGTAAGGATGTTCATTGTTATCACTGTTTCTCAACATTGTATTGGAAGGTCATGCCAGAGCAATTAGGCAAGATAAAGAAATAAAGGCATCCAAATTGGAAAGGAAGAAGTAAAACTTCCCTATTTGCAGATGGTATGATCCTATATGCAGAAAGTCCTGAAAAATCCACCACAAGCTACTAGAACTAATAAAGGAGTTCAGCACAGTGTTGGTTTACAAGATCAATATCTAAAAATCAGTAGTATTTATATGCACAAGCAATGAGCAATCAGAAGAAGAAATCAATTAAAATATTCTATTCTGAATAGCAATTAAAAATTAAAATATCTATGAACAAATCTAATGAAGGATGTAATGGAGTTGTACTCAGAAAACTACAAAACACTCGTAATAGAAATAAAAAAAGACCTAAATAAATGAAAGGACATTCCATGCTCATGGATTGGAAAACTAAATATCATTAAGATTCAATTCTACACAAAGCAATATGTAGATTCAACACAATCCCAATGAAAATTCCAGCAACCTTTGAAGAAATGGAAAAGCCAATCGTCACATTTATATGGAGGGGTAAGTGGCTCTGAATAACTAAAATCAACTTGAAAAAGAAGAATGAAGTTAGAAGACTCACATTTTCTGATCTTAAAATGTGTTCAAAGCCACCTGTAATCAAAACAGTATGGTGCTGGCACAAAGACAGACATGTAGACCAACGGAATGGAATTGAGAGCTTAGAAGTTAACCCTCACAATTATGGCCAACTGATTTTTAACAAGAGGACATAGACCACTCAATTGGGAAAGAATCGCCTCTTTAACAGATGGTACTAGGAAACCTGGATCTCCATTTGCCAAAAGGAAAAAAAAAAAAAAAAAAAGGGAAGAGTACCCCTACCTCACACTTCATACCAAAATTGTACTGGTCTGAATCTGTGGTGGACCCTGAGAAAAGCCATGCCCTTTGATCCTCATTCAGTATTGCTGGGTGGGAGTATTTTGATTGTTTCTATGAAAATGTGACCCATCCAATTGCGGGTAGTAACTTTTGATTAGACGATTTCCATGGAGGTGTGTCTCCACCCACTGAAGGTGGAGTTGCTTGCTGGAATCCTTTAAAAGAGGAACCTTTTGGAGAGAGTCCCTTTTTGGTAGAGCCACGAGAAAGCCAGCAGATGCCGCCATATTTGCCATGTGCCCTTCCAGCTGAGAGAGAAACGTTGAACATCGTCGGCCTTCTTGAACCAAGGTATCTTTCCCTGGATGCCTTAAATTGAACATTTCTATAGACTTGTTTTAATTGGGACATTTTCTCGGCCTTAGAACTGTAAACTAGCAACTCATTAAATTCCCCTTGTTAAAAGCCGTTCCGTTTCTGGTGTATTGCGTTCCAGCAGCTAGCAAACTAGAACAAAAATCAACAGAAAATGAATCAAACATCTCAATTTAAGAGCCAGAACTATCAAACTCCTAGAAGAAAATCTAGGCATGCATCTTCAGGATCTTGACTTAGGCAATAATTCTTAGATTTTACACCCAAAGCATAAGCAAGAAAAGAAAAAATAGATAAATGAGGCCTTCTCAAAATTGAAAACTTTTGTGCCTCAAAGGACCTTATCATGAAAGTAAAATGATAGCCTACATAATGGGAGAAAATAGTTGGAAACCACATATCTGATAAAGGATTAATATCCAGAAAATACGATGAAATCTTTCAACTTAACAGCAAAAAGACAAGCAACCCAATTTAAAAATGGGCAAATGATTTGATAAGACATCTTTCCAAAGATATACAAGTGGCTAGAAAGCACATGAAAAGGTGCTCATCATCATTAGCTGTCAGGAAAATGCAAATCAAAGCCACATTGAGATACCATTTCACACTCATTGGAATGGCTGCTATTTTTAAAAAATGGAAAATAATAAGTGTTAGAGAGGATGAGGAGAAATAAGAATTCTCATTCATTGCCGGTGGCAATGTAAAATGGTGCAGCCACTGTGGAAGACAGTTTGGCATTTCCTGAGTGTGGTGGTCTGAAGCTGTAGGTAACCCCAAAAAACATGTTCTTAAATCTAATCCATTCCTATGGGTGTGAATCCATTGCAAGTAGGACCTTTTGAGGAGACTACTTCAGTTAGGGTATGACCCACCTCTTTCAGGATGGATCTTAATCGTATTACTGGACACCTTTGTAAACAGATTGAATTGAGAGAGATAGAGGGAGAAAAGAAGAGGGAGGGAGGGAGGGAGAGAGAGAGAGAAACAGAGAGAGAGAGACAGAGAGAGAGAGAGAGAAAGAGAGAAAGCCATGGAAGCAAGAAGCCGAAAGCACTGAACCCCAAAAGAAAAAGGGAGAGACCAGTTGACAAGTCTTTGGGAAGAAAGTATCCCCTTG
Source organism: Tamandua tetradactyla (assembly GCF_023851605.1). NCBI lineage: Eukaryota > Metazoa > Chordata > Mammalia > Pilosa > Myrmecophagidae > Tamandua > Tamandua tetradactyla. The sequence continues at coordinate 51,587,079 of NC_135347.1, read as the reverse complement.
ATGATGCCTTGATTACAACATTTTCATGGCCTCAAACTGTAAGCTAATAAGTTATCTTTGTTTTAGCTGAACGATTTCATGGTATTGCTTTAAGCAGCCTGGGAAATAAAACATTCAGAAAACTAAGTTTAAAACTACCCACCGCTAGAAATATACCTAAAATAATTGAAAGCAGGGACCCAAACATATTTGCACACCAGTGTTCATAATGGCATTATTCACAATTGCAAAAATGTGGAAACAAATCAAGGGTCCATCAAACGATGAATGGATAAACACAATATGGGTTATGCACCCAATGGAATATTATTCAGCCATAAAAAGGAATGAGGTCCTGATACATGCAACAACATGGATGAAACTTGAAGGCATCATGTTGAGAGAAATAAGCTGGATACAAAAGGACAAATATTGTATGAGCTCACTGATTTGAAATGATTAGAATAAGGAAACTTATAGAGTCAGAATCTAGAAGATAAGTTACCAGGGGTTGAGGTGGGGATAGGGAATGAAGTTAAGACTTAAAATGTCCAGGGGTCCTATTTGGAATTATGGAAATGTTTTCATAATTGATGGTGATGATGGTAGCACAACACTGTGAATGTCATTAATAGCACTGAATATATATATCTGAATATGGTTAAAAGGGGAAATGTTAGATTGTTTATGTGGTAACACAATAAAAGTTTTTAAAGTTCCGTAGAAGTGCAAAACATGAACCCTAAATTAATCCATGGACTGTAGTTAATAGTACTATTATAAAATGTGCTAACAATTTTAACAAATGTTCTACACCAATGCAGGTTGTTAATAATGGGTGGTACACGGAAATCCTGTATTTTGTGCATGATGTTTTTGTAAACCCACAACTTCTCCAATAGAGGAAAAAAAGTAAGTACACGGATATTTATTAAGCACCTACTAATATCTAAGACACCACAGGAGTCTGGGAAATTCCCAAATCAATATAACACAATTCTGTCCTAGGGAGATTATAGTCTGCAGAGTAGACAGGGACAAAGCTATGTGTAACAAGTCCGATTATCCTGAGTAAGGTTAGAAATATAAATAAAATGATATAGAAGCCCAAATGAAGGCTGATTCATTCTCTGTGAGATCAGTGAGGGCTGTCTGTTCAATATTCAGTATAAGAAAGGGAATTCATCTTTCAGATTCAAGTTACTGGATCTCTCTGTATATTACAATCAGGCATTTCAAAAATGATGCACTGAGAATGTGACTATCCCGAGTCTTTTTTGTAGGGAGTGGATAAGCATTCTTTGCGAACTCATAATATGTGTGCTCAGTTCAGCGTTTACTGCTGCTGTTACATAGGATGATTTCATTTGCATTAAAGAGAAATTAAATCTCTTCTCTTAGCATTGAATTGGGACAGAAAATAGCATGCCACTACATCTGATGAGAGAATCCTTACACACGGGTTTATTTGTGCCGAGTTAATAGCAACCTTTTATTGCTTTAATTTCTCTTGAGAGTCTGTATCTGCAAGATTGAATTTAAAAACCACGGTGCAGCTGATTGCACAACCAAACTGAATATAGTTCCAGAGAACCACACAGAAAGCTGAAACCTTCAAGAATTATGCCTGGTATGTTTAGTTGGCCCCTGTACCTTTTCTTGGCTTCTAAACAGTTTTGTTCAGATTTCATCAAAATCATAATATCAGATTCCTACCAGGAAGGATGCTATCTGCAAAACATTCATGTATGTGTGGGATGAACTTAATTACAGCAGTGTGATGAGTATTCCAGGCAATGTTTTCCCTGTATAACAAATCTTATTTTTCAAAAGATGAACATTACAAATGGCTTCCTCTAGGGATGACCATCTGAACTTAGGAGACCTGACCTTGGCATCCATTCTATCCCCAGCATGTTTCTTAACTTAACTTGGGAGCCATGATGCAGGTTCTATTAGGATCTTTTTCTCTGGGTGATTAGAATCTGTAAAATGGTGCTGTAGGCAAAGATGAAACATGTGTGACAGGTAATCATATGGTGTGGTCCCTTCTGGGAAAGTTGGACTACACAGCCTTGAGTGTCTTTTTTCAACCCTAAGATTTTGTAGCTCACTTCCATATTCAAATAATAGAATTCTTAGGAAGGAAAAGAGCAAACACTGAATAAGTCAGTACAGCTATGTTCCTGACTTTGCCACTGATTAGACATATGTGCCAATTTGAAAATATTATGTACCCCAGAAAAGCCACGTTTTAATCCTGATCCAAACTTGTGGGAGCAGCCATTGCCTTTAATCCTAATCTGACATTATCAAAGATGTAGAGGCTTTGATGAGATTATCTCCAGGGAGATGTGGCATGCCCATTTGTGGCTGTGACCTTTTGATTAGATGGAGATGTGACTCCCATTTCGGGAGGGGGGGGTCATGATCAATTTACTGGGATTCTTTAAAAAAAAGAAACATTTTGGAGAGAGTTAGAAATGGCAGAAGCCTCAGAGCTGGCATAGGTGTGGACACATGGAGAACAGAGATACAGATGTTTGGAGATGCTTGGAGCCCAGTAGACATTGCCATGAGATGTTAAACAAGCCAGAACCTGGAGAGAATCAAAGGAAGCTAAGAGATGAAACCCAGCCCTGGAGAAGTAAAGTGAGGAACCCACATAGGAACAGAGGCTGAAAGCAACAAAGCCCAGGAGCCAGGGACCAGCAGATGCCACCACATGACTTCCCAGCAGACAGAGGTGTTCCAGGCCCTTCAGCCTTTCTTGAGCGAAGGTAACCTCTTGTTGCTGCCTTAATTTGGACACTTTCACTTCTTTAGAACTGTAAGCTTGTAACTTATTGAATTCCCCTTTTTAAAAACTGTTCCAGTTCTGGTAGATCACATTCTAGCAGCTTCCAAACTAACACAGATGTTGGTACCCGAGAAGTGGGGTGTTGCTGCAGTTTGCAAATACCAAACATGTTGGAGTGTCTTTTTAAATGGATAAGGGGAAGATTCTGGAAGAATTGTGAGGAGCCTGATAGAGAAAGCCTAGAATGCTTTTAAGAGACTGTTGGTAGAAATGTGGACTCTAAAGATACTTCTGATAAGGCCTTAGACAGAAATGATACATGTGTTACTGCAAACTAGAAGGTGATCCTTGTTTTAAAGTGGCAAAGAATCTGGCAAAAATGACCACTAATTTTAGATGGAAGGCATATTTTAAAAGCCACAAATTTGATATTTAGCAGACGAGATTTCCAAATTAAATGTGCAAAGTGCAGCCTGGTTTCTCCTTGCGGCTTATAGGAACATGTGACAGGAAGGAGATAAGTTGACAACTGAACTCTCAGGTACAAAGAAACCAGAAACTGATGGTCTGGAAAATTCTAGGCTTCCAGAAAGGGAGACCCCAGAGAAAATCCAAACATGGAACCGGTCAGCCATTTCAGAAAAGGCCAGGATTGGAGATACAGTTATCCAGGAAGGATTTGTGGCCACTCCTTTTGTTTGATAAGCATGATCTCAGCATAGAAAACCAACAAGAGTGTTGTGGGATCTGTATAAACAAAACCACCTCCAGTCTGGGTTAAAAGGGACAAATAAGGGACAAATTGGAGGAAAAATAACTTCAGAGATAGAACTATGGAAGCTAAAAAATCTGAAGTCAAAAAACCTCAGGCCAGGAAAGTAGACCCACCAAAGCACTCGGAGAGGTTATGATTGTCCTGAAGGCAGAGGGTGACCCTTCCACCTTGCAGCTAAGAGCTGTGCCTCCTCAAGCCTTGGAGAGGATGGAGCACATTCCTTGGGGTTGGGGAGAGCTGCCACTCCATTGTTCCTAGAGGTGTTGAGCATGTACCCCAGAGATGGCAGAGAACCAAGGTGCAGCCCCAATTATTGGAGAGGGTGGAACCCAGAAAGAGGTGTTCTCCCCAGTGTCCCCCAGGGTTTCATTTGGAAAAAGCCAGACAGCTGTGTAGTTCCTTGGAAAGGGTGGGACTGCTGCTTTCCAAAGACCTGAGGATAAAAGACTCTCAGACTTTGAAATCAAATGGAGTTTGCCCTGCAGGTTTCCAGAACTGTTTGGGTTCTGTGACCCCAGTGTTCCTTCCAATTTCTTCCTATGGAAATGGGAATGTGTATCCTGTGACTGTCCCTCCTTTGTATATTAGCAGCATGTAACTTGTTCTGAGTTTTAAAGGTCTAGAGCCAGAGGAGAATGTTGCCTTAGGATAGACCATGGCTATAGCTGACTTTGATGAGATTTTGTATTGTTTCTGACTCTGTATTATACTTGTATTGTTACTGAAATGGTTTAACACTTTCTGATATTGGGATGGAATGACATCACAATTTCCAAATGCTAAAAATTTAGTATTTGGAAAGAACGTGTCTTTTTGGGACCCGAGCATGGACTGTGCCAGTTTGAAGCTATTGTGTACCCCAGAAAAGCCTTGTCCTATAATCTTCATTGAGTACTGCTGTGTGGAATCTTTTTTATTGCTTGCGTGGAGATGTGACCTACTCAATTGTGGGTGGTAACTTTTGATTAGGTAGTTGTCATGGAGATCTGTCTCCACCCATTCAAGTGGGGTTGCTTACTGGAGCCGTTTGAGAGGAAAACCATCTTTCCTTAAAAGAAAAGCTTTAAAACCGACAGAGCCAACAGAAAAGACAAAGCCCTGGGGAAGCCAATGAAGAAGCCTGGAGAGAAAGCTAGCCGACATCACCATGTGCCTTTCCAGCCGGGAGAGAAACCCTAAGCATCATCATCCTTCTTGAATCAAGGTATCTTTCCCTAGATGCCTTAATTTGGACATTTTCACAGCCTTAGAACTCTAAACTTGCAACTTAATAAATTCCCCTTTTAAAAAGCCATTCCATTTCTGGTATATCGCATTTTGACAGCTTACAAACTAAAACAGCATATAGCCTTGAGTCAGTCATTATTGAACTTTTGTTAGGTTCAGCCATTTATTTATAAAGATTTTTTAGCTTTGATAGGCTCATTATATATATAATGAGCAATTAATAACAGCTAACATTCATGGAATAATTTCTACATGCCAGACATTGTTCTTACTGCCTGGCATAATGCATTTGATCTTCTTTATAACTCCATGAGGCAGAAACTGTTATTTTCCTTTTATGCCAGGCAGATAAATTAATGACAAAAAGATGGCAATCAACCTTCCCAAGGCCATACAGCCAAAAGGTGGTAGAGCCAGGACTGGAACCCAGGAAGTCTGGCTTCAGAGCTCATATCCTTAACTACTGTGTTGTACTACCTTATGCAGCCTTCTGAATAGCCCATTGAAAGGTGTAGTTTCACTTAAAATAGGGGGATCAATGTCATGACATTATTATCATTTCTTGTTTCAATATTATTTCTTTAGCATTAAGCCATTCAACAAGTTCATTAAGAAACTTCAGTATGCCCAGGATACTGTTAGGCTGTCAGGAAATGAAAACTCAAATTCATACTTTTAAAGGTATAGTTGATAAAACAATAGGCTATTAGACTATTATACTGTTTGAAGCTACCATTTTATGAAACAGAACACAAGTCTTGCATAGTTTTAGACAAAGGCCTCAATGTACTGCAATGCTTGACAAAGGCCTAAAAGAAAGAGAAAAATGGAACTGGAGTGGAAGATTAAGGATAAGTTTATATATATAAATCTTCACACACGTACAGTCCATACATGGTGTACAATCAGTGGCTCACAATATCATCACATAGTTGCGCATTCATCACCATGATCATTTTTAAATATCTGCATCATTCCAAAAAATGAAATAAAAAGAAAAATCTCATGCATCCCAATCCACTCCCTCTCATTGACCACTAGTATTTCAATCTACACAATTTATTTTACCCCTTAGGATAAAGTTTTTGAAGGGGGTGACAGGGTGAGTCCATATACACATGAAGACATAATTGCTTCTTAGTGAGTAAAAGCCTGAAGATGCTGAGGGGTAGAAGGATGGGAGCTTAGGAATTGTCTTAAGAGTTAAGAGGATGAGATCTGGAGCTTTAGCAATGGTGCTGGCATTAGAAATCACATGCTTTATCTGGAGGTAGTTTCAAGGGGAATGTGGGATGATAGGATAACTTAAATCAGTTATATTACTTTCAAATTTCCCTGTTACATAAGAAAGCAGATTGAAAGAGCCTGAGAGGAATAGACTTGGATTTAATGAGAGAGAGAACAAATTAGGGAATGTAGCAGGGAGTCAGTAAAAAGTGAATGATAGCATTGCTGACAGTGGCAAAGGCCAAATTTAAATTAATATGAAAGAGACAAATCAAATAACAGCCACAAACAGGGTAATAATTGGGTGCTCCTTCAAATAGCTATTCTTTAACTATTTAGTCAACCCTTTTATTTTTAAGGAAATGAAGTTGGCTCTAGGATGTAGCAGAATCGACCTACACCTTACCAAATTATGTTAGAGGTCTTATGTGCAGACCTAGATTTTAGCATCCATTAAAGATGAGGCTAATGGAAAGGAAAGTGATGGGATCCTAAGATTTGCCCTAGAAATTGAAAGAAGATGGAATCTATAGCCTCAATAGTGGGGTTCAGCCTCTATAAATCCAGCTCAGTTTGCACAGTTGTGTGGCTTCTTCCAATAACACTTCTGGAGAGCAAATGGGGAATCATGTTCATTTATTAATTTGGTATCTATGTCAAAGCTAACAAGCAGTGATATATATTGAAAGGTATTCATTTTGCTATTCCAGCACAGTGAGCTGTTGTCTGCCTTTTGTCTTGAAAAGAAAAAAAAATTAGATGCGACAAAAGTGATAATATCATCTGACATGGTGCTCCATTTACACAGAGGAAATAAGAAAATTGCATTTTAAGGAATGGGGATGGTAAAAGTTCCTAAATGGAAATAAGGTTGCTACACTTCACTCAACATGGTAAAATGTCATATACCAGTAGTCTGTTTTAAGTTATATATGTATATTGTAATACCAGAGTAACCAAAAACTGACTATACTGACTACTAGCAAAGATGCAGAGCAACAGGCACTCTGCAAAATGTCAGAGAAAGAGTTAAAGACAGTTTGACTCTTTCTTACAAAGCTAAACATACTCTTGCCATATGATCCAGCAATTTCACTCCTAAGTATTTACCCAGCTGACTTGAAAACTTATGTCCACTCAGAAATCTGCACATGAATCTTTATAGCAACTATATATATAAAATCAACAAACACTCAAAGCAACCAACATATTCTTCAATAGTTTAATGGATAAACAAAGTTTGGTATATATGTACAAGGGAATATTAATCAGCAATAAAAATAAATGAGCTATTAGGCAGGAAAAGACAGATGAGACTAAAATTTATATTTTAAGTGAAAGTACTCAATCTGAAAAGACTACATACTGTATGAGTTCAACTAGATGGTATTGTGGAAAAGGCAAAATTATAGAGACAGAAGATCTGCAGTTGCCAAGGGTTTGGGGAAATGGGGAGAAGGTTGACAAGGCAGTGAAGTTATTCTGTATGATGCTGTAATGGTGAATTCAAAACTTTATGCATTTATGAAAACCCATATAACTTAAGAGCACAAAAAAGTGAATCAATGCATACAGATTTTTTAAAAATCACTTAGGATATTGGGGATTCTTGGATTAGGATGCAGAGTATGACAAAATAATCTAAACACATTACAAATGTATGAAAAAACCTCATTGAAGGGGATGGAAGGATAAGTTACTGACCTAAGTAACATTGGAAATGAGTGGTGTCTGTAAGATAAAAGGCAAAAGGGACCATACATAAGCAGTGTACTCCAGTGAATTAAGTTGAATTCCACAAGAATATGCTTGATGATTTTGACACTTTTATACATTTATTCTGGAATAGAGGAATTAAGTAAGTGAGTGGTGGATGATGGCAGCCAGCTTTATAGTTTATAAAGTTTATAGATAAGCAAGGGAAGGAGGTTAGAGTGAGCCATGAAATAAATTAGAGTTAAAGACAACAGTATGGCCTCATTTTGCCTTAATATATAGATATATATGGCTCCTTAAAGGGATAATTATAAATGTATGTATATACACAAATTAGAATGCATTCAAATAATTCCTTGCTCTGTCATCTAAGAGGGCATGTAAGCAATGGAGCCCCAGTGGCAACAAGCACACCTAGTACCCAGATCTTGATTTCTAACATCATTCTCCAATAAAAAGAGTCAGAGCTCTTTGGAGAAATGACTCATTCTAGAACTAATGCAGAAAATATCTATGATAAGCCTGAAACATTTTCTAGTGTCATAAAGTAAGTCTTAAACACACACACACTTTCTTCTCTAGTGCACAAAGTTCATTCTCCTGTATAGACCATATGTTGGGTCACAAAACAAGTCTCAATAAATTAAAACATATTAAAATCATGCTATGCATATCCTAGAAATCAATAACAGAGGGAGAAAGAGAAAATTCATGAATATGTGGAAATTAAATGACATAGTCTTAAACAACTAATAGTCAAAGAAGAAATCACAAAGTATGCTGGTTTGAAGTTATCATCTACCCAGAAAAGCCATGCCCTTTAATTCTCATTCAATATTGCTGAGTGGGATCTTTTTGATTGTTTCCATGAAGATGTGACCCACCCAATTGTGGACGGTAACTTTTGATTAGATGGTTTCCATGGAGATGTGTCTCCACCCATTCAAGGTAGAGGTGATTACTGGAGCCCTTTAAGAAAGGGCACTAGAGAAGAAAGATCTAAATAAATGGAAGAACATTCTGTGTTCACGGATTGGAAGACTAAATATCATTAGGAAGTTAATCCTACCCAAAGCAATATATAGATTCAACACATTCCCAATCAAAATTCCAATGACCTTCTTTGCAGAAATGGAAAAGCCAAAGCAATATATGGATTCAACACAATCCCAATCAAAATTCCAACAACCTTCTTTGCAGAAATGGAAAAGCCAATCATCAAATTTATATGAACCTTGAAGACATCATATTGAGTGAAATGCATCAGATACAAAAGGATAAATATTCTATGATCTTACTGGTATGAAATAATTAGAATAAACAAACTCATGGAGTCAGAATCTAGAATATAGTTTACTAGAGGCAAGGGTAGGGGTAAGGAATGGGGAATTAGTGCTTAAAATTACAGAGTTTCAACTTGATGTGATGGAAAATTTTGATAATGGTTGGTAGTGTTGGTAGCACAATGTTTTGTATGTAATTAAGAGCACTGAATTATATATTGAATGTGGTTAAGAAGGAAAAATTTGAGGTTGTCTATATGTTACCAGAATAACAAAAAAAACAGGATTGCACAACACAAACTGTGATCCCTATTGTAAATGATGGATTGTAGCTAATAGTACATTTACAAAAATGTTTTTTCATGGATTGCAACAAATGTACAACACTAATTCAAGGTGTTAATAATAGGGTGGTATATTGCAACTCTATATTTTATGTATGCTTTTTTGGTAAACTTACAACTTCTTTAATTAAAAAAAGTTATCAATCTGGTACCATTTTCTAGAATGTTTCAAAAATGAGTAAAATGGATGAACCTTGAAAACATGCTAAGTGAAAGAAGTCAGTCACACAAAAACATGTATTATATGATTCACTTATATGAAATATCCAGAATGGGCAAATAAACAGAGACAGAAAGTAGATTGCTTAGGGCTGCTGGAATGTGAGTATAAGGGTGCAATAGCCTAAGGGAATGGGGTTTCTTTTTCAGGTGATGAAAATATTCTCAAATTGTGGCAGTGGTTACATATTTCTCTGAATATGCTAAAAACTATTGAGTTGTACACTTTAAATGGGTGAATTGCATGGTACGTGAATTAAGTATCAATAAAGTGAGTTTTTTAAAAGAAAAAAATAATCATTCAGAACTTAGTTATTTCAGAACTTAAGTCATTCCATGATGATGTTAAGTTTTTAGGGAGCAGCATCAACTTTTCCAGAGTAATAGTGGGGAACAAATAAACCCTGCTTTGTGAAATTCTGCTGTCTTAACATCCTGATAAATAGGGGTTTATTACTTGGGATTCCTCACTGTATATATAAATTGTTTAAAACAGGAAACTCTCTAGCATTTAAAATAGTCCACATATAAAAAGTCTGTCTTGTCACAATCATATCAGTTCGTAAAATGAGACATATCTGATCTGATACCTCCCTTTATGGAATCTCCTCTTGAAAGGCTGACCATTACTCCCAGAAAAGTTTTTAAGGCCATCTTAGCAAACTGAAAGGTGTTAATGTTCATTCCTAGTAACGGAAGTGACTTAGAAGAGGAAATAGGAGAGTTCAATGGTTTGAAATATTGTTACAGAGTGGCTTTTCACCTGGGTATTTTTCACAGTTCTTGGGACCTTCTTAGTTTTCCATATTCATCAAGGTGCTGAGGCAACATGAAAATCAAGTCAAAGGGTGTTTGAATAGGCACAAGGGAGAAATGTCTATAGGTTGACTAGCTAAGTGTCTTCATAAATATTTATGAATTATTATCACTTTCATACTACTGGATTTATTCACACACCATGATTACCCGCACGTAAAGTTGCACCCTGTTTTCTACTTCAAATGCAGGAGCTGAATCATATTACCACAGCATACAGCAAGCAAGTAAGAGATGCTTACAGTTGATTGACATTTCCCTGAAGAGGGTGGAGGGACACAAAGCATGCTCAGCTATTAAAGGAGTTCAAGTTTTATGACCTCTTCAGTTTCCATGTTCTCAAATTCACTGTTTGTTTCTCACCACCTTGTCCATTCTCCTTGCAATTGTTGCCTCTGTGGGCTGTGTTTTCTCCTTTCAGATTGTATGTCTTCCGCACTTCTACTCAGCACCCTGGACCTTCTTCCCCACCTTTGCAAGGCACGTCCATCCTCCAGTTTTCCAATACTTTCTGCCTTCTGCTATTGCCACCACATCCTTCCACTCCCCACCTCTAATTCCCAGCCCAGGGCTGAAACAATGAAACTATTATGTGAATAAGCACCATTTATATGCCTCTTTCCTTCTTTGTCAGAGCAGAGAATCAAGAAGTGACCTGAGACCCTCATCCAAGACTAACTATGATACTAGAAATCAACAGAATCACGGGAGAGAGAGCAAGAGTCCAGTCCGGGGGGGCTGGAGGTGGGATCCTCGTGGGTTAAATTTCCAGGGCGGAACTGTTACTCAGTATGAGTACCCAGGCTTGGTGGTTCTGAGAACACAGGTACATGTGCAATGTGGGTGAAGGAAAGGTTCCAAGGAGGGAAGTATTGAAGTAGCTTCCTCATGCAAAGACAATATTCCAGAAGAAAAGATTTCCTTTGCTCTGAACTTTTTATATGTAGATGTTCTCATTATATATGTAGATCAGTTTTTTTAAACAGTGCACTTCTACATTTATTCTACTTCAAGATGATTTCTATCTGTAGATATGGCCAATAATTTATTAAAATCAGAAGACCAGTTTGCCCTCATTTAAACTGCTTATCTGGTACATGGGTATCGTCCGTCTATTTGGATTTTATAATATCTTAAAATTATGGTATCTTAAAATTGGCAATAAAGTTGCAATTCCGTTGAACATATCTTTCTGTGGGGAAAGTTCTGAGTACAAAACGACACCTAGAGGTGATCATCAATATAAATTTTCTTTGCATGTGCTATGTATTTGGTCTGCGTTTTAGAAACACCTCAAGAGAAGGTAAGAGAACGAGCAGTAAAGTGACCAACGCTGAATTCCTCCCCGCACCAACCCTAGGCACAATACCAAGCTCATTTAACAGACATCCCTTTCAGTCCAGCAAACATTTATTGAATTTACTAAATGCTGAGCACCCGTGATAACAAAATGAGTAAGATATCGTTTCTGTTAGTAAATATCAAATGCTGAATATTTCAGAGAAAATAAACACATAACTCCCATTCTGTGTGATTAGTACTGCTGGGGATAAATTCAGGGTATTTTAAGAGATTATAAAGGAGGGATAATTCTCTCCATCTTCACTGGAGATGAAGGAAGGTCAGGAAAGTACTCCTGACTGAATTTTAACCAATTCTGTTTCTTCCCAAAGCCCATGGTTTTTACACTAAACTATACTGAGTTCGTAGACATCCTTGAAATTATTTATTTACCAGAGATCTAAATAAATCAGATGGTAGGAAGTAAGAAAAAGAATACAACTTGGGAAAGATTTGAATAATATTATTTATAAAGAGCCAGTATTATTACCCTACTTCCAGTAATCTTTGAACTTTGAGCCTACTGATTAGACATATTTTTCTCCCGTACTGTACCATGCGCTCTATTTGTGAATTATCTTTAATATTAAAATCGCAAGCCGACCAGCACCTGACACTGGGCTTACCCTCAGGGGGTACCCCAAGGTAGGCGTTCTGCCCTCTGGGCATCCAGCCCTTGTCTCCGGTGGTCGCCCAACACAGACATGGGTCTGAGTCCAGACGTTCATATCAAGGACACCTCTCCCAGGCACCTCTGCTGGGCCTGGTGGGAGCAGAGGTCTCCCCCCACTTTGGGCACTGAGGACGGACATCCCCGTGAGTGTTAGGGAGGCCCGGTTGCTAGTGATGACACTGCTGTCCCTTCCCCACTAGCGCTCCCCGCAGAGGAACAGAAGGGCCAGGGACCGCGCCCTCCGACTTGCAGAAGCGACATGCTGCTTTGGGACAGGTGGGAGGTGCCCCCTTCAATGACCTCATGCTCCTTCCGCACGGCCAATGTTTATCCTTTTCTTACTAAAGCATTTGCATAAAAGGAAATAGAGAAAGTCAGTTATAATCACTTGATGTGGAGCAGAGAGCAGCAGAGAGCACTTTCATTCTAGGCTAAATTCTCCAAGCAGTAAAGGTTGTTGGGGTGAGTCCTGAAACTGGAGATGGGAGAGAAACACCGAACAGTTGAAAGAAAAAAAAGGAAAGCCTGAGTACAAAGCTAAAGAACTTAAAATTTATACGGATTCAGGAAAAGACTTCTAAACAAAATAGCAGTGGCAGTGCTGGGAAGCTTAACTAGCACTTACCCGCTCCAGCAGGAGGTGGGGGAGGGAATTATTATTTTAATGAAAGTTCATTTGAAACACTTCATTTCATCCTTTTCTTTAAAACTTTAATTAAATGCCTTGATTCTTATCATAAGAACAAAGAAAGTAATTTCTTTTCAGCAAGAACAAGCTTGTTTTATTCCATGTTATGGTCCGGTACAGGTGAGTGGGTGGCAAGTTAATATCACAGGTACTCCAGGGATGGAAAGTGGGCCCAGGGTGGGGGTGGGGAGGGTAGAGATTCTCAGGAGATGGACACAGAAGGGGCTTCCTAGTGTGTGAAAATGAACTTCTTAGCTGGATAATAAACACAAATGTTCCTTCTATTTCCATATGCATTCTATATGCTTGAAATATCTCGTAACTTTTTCTGAAAGAGAATGGGAGATTCTGACAATATTTTGGGGAAGAAGAGAGGGAGCAAGGAAGAGATCAGAAGAGGGGAGGATGAGAGGAAGAGGAAGAATAAATAGGGAGAAAAAGCAAGAAAGGGAGCAACGATTTTGAACCAAATGAGCATTTTGAAGGGTTAGTTAGAGACCACACCAAGCCGTTTACTGAGACTGGTGGCCCTGTCTTCTTTTTTTTTCTTCAGCTAAGACAGAAGAGATGGTTTATTATACACGTGTTGCAGTGGGCCACAGCTGAGAACAGAAGTAGTCCAGAACGTCACAGGTCCAAAGGGACTGCTGTGGAAGGAACAAGGTCTCTCAGAGGTATGCGAAAAGTTGGACAATGTTGGAAGTTCTAGATCCATTGAGAGAATCAAGACAGCAGCCTGTGGTCAACTACTTCTACCAGAATCCCCGGCCCTGGTTTTCCATTGCTTCTGCTCCCCGGTCTCCAGGGCGCACATGCCGCTGGTTTACTAGGACCTCAGTCTCATCTTCTTTTGCGCTTCAGCCTGCACATTCGCTTTTTCCTCCACTTAGCTCTCAAGGTGCGGAGGTTTCTAGCTACATGGTGGTGCTCGGGCCGAAAGAGCAGTGGCTCTGTCTTTTAGTGCCCTGATTGAATATAGCTCTTTGACCATTTCTCACCAAGCCTGAGGCTCAAGTAGCTACACGTGGCATTCTGAGCTCCACAATCCAGCCACAAAACAGCTCCAGCCAATTTAAAACAGTTCTTCCAATGAAAAAGAAAAAAAAAAAAAAAAGACAAGCATGCAATTCCCTCAAGAAGAAAAGAAAAAGCAATATGCATATGTGTATGAATGAATCTAAAGCACTTCGAAATAACTCTCCTTTAGGGACAGAAGTAGACACCTTAGCCAAGTTTAAAATGAAATTCCACATCCCTCCAGACCCACTTTTCATGATATTACTGTATAATTTGTATGCAAGTTTTCTGCAGAGCTAATCTTTCTCTATAGCATCTGGTATTTATCATCAGAAACAGATTGGTGAGAGCTCCTGGAGAAGCTCTGCAGAGAGTGTGGGTTTTCAGCATTCCTCTACAAGACCCTTCTTTAAAGGTGAAAAGTGCAGCTGTGCAGAGGGAATAAACATGATAGTAAGGAGGGGAAAGGGTTGTTAATACCTGGGGCGCTCCTAATGTGGGGTAAATGAATCAGAACCGGACCCCGCGAAGATGAAGGGAACTAGATTTTACAACTAAAACAACTTTTAGTGCAGCTCCCTCAATTTCCACCTGCGGCTGGTAGCTCACATGGAGCTCTAGCCAGTGAATGGCTGAGCTGAAAACCGAAGCCAGTTTCCCAAGTGCCATTCAGCGTTGGTTCGTGGTTCCCTCCCCCTTACCTTGCTTCCGGCACCTACAAATGGAGAACATGAAAAAAACAAAAAATTAGATTCTGTTCTAGAACGGTAACATACATATATAAATTACATTGTTCAAATTCGGTAAACAGAATCAGCACTGCATTCCACTGGCCAGGAGAGGTTAAGGTGCTCTGTGTCCTCGACAGGTGCTTCCAAATACGGATAACAGGGAACATCGCTCAGTGCCCATTCTCAAAACCCAGATCTGCGATCTGCCGGACACATCATGGAAGCCAGTCCTTTGCAGGCTGCTTCTTGATTCTTGTCTGCAGAGTCTGCCCTCCTCTGTGGCCTGTGGGTTTGATTCAGAGATTCAGAGAAATCAAGAAATGAACAAATAAATGAAAAATTAGAGAAACGTTGATCCACTGGAGCAAAGCTGCAATTTTTAGAATTCTGCCACTGTGGTGAGATGAAAAAATAATAACAGGATAAATAGAAATTTAATGAGCCCTCAGAAAATGTGAGTTGTTAGACACATTTCAGGTAGAAAAGTTGCAGTCGACATATTTTGGGACAGAATGGGTTTTCTTTCTTCTTTTTTGTAGCTCCTTTTGTGAATATATTCATTTTAGTGCCTCGATGCTACTAAGCAGAAAATCCTGAAAACACTGTAAATGTCTTCATATTTACTATGATCTCCCAAATGTTTTTGTAAATTGGCAAAAACTAGTACATTCTGGATTTCTTAAAGATCAGCAGCTTGTAGTTCCATGTGTAATAAAAATAAGTACAGTTAAAGGTTAATTTAATTAATAAATTTGCAGTGATTATCTGAATTAGCTATCCTTTAAATTTAATTCACCAGACATGATTTATGAATAAATTAAGTTATTGTGAATATATTTTCAGATAGCTGGAGCACAAAGCATCTTAAACTTTGTGTAGAGGATTAGCACTAGATGTGAAGCCTAGAAACATGGCATTGGGACAAGTTTCTGCCATGTGTCAACCTGGGCAGTTTATTTAATGCCTATGGATGTTAGTGTCCTAAATGCAAGCAGGGCAGCACTGAGCCCTCTTTTGGCTGGCTGGCAAGGGGTTGTGAGGATGCAGAGAGGTGATGTGTGTTAAAGATGTTTATAATCTGGAAGACTGTGCACAAAGATATGTTTTGTTGGTGATATTTTTCTTAGGTGAAGGTGTTTGCATGTATTTTATTTTTCCTAAAAAAAATAATGGATTCCAGAAAAGACATTGGGGAAAGTCTTATTTTCTCATTGCTTTAAAATTTCAGGATGTTTCATTTCCCCAGGTTGGCTAGCTCTTTTCTGCTCTAGTTCTTTTTCAGAGGTACGACTCTTGCCTTGGATTCTTTCCCTCCCACAGTCAGATTGGACACAGTTCCCTCCCCCTGGACCTCAGCACGCCAACATGGCCCTCGTGGCCAGCCCCCAGGAATGAAAGTGTCTAAAGTGGGAAGGACCAAGGAAGGGATCTCACTACAGATGCGAGAACTGACAGAATAAATGAGGCATGTCACTCATTTATTCAGTAAACATTTACTGGTTGCCTACTGTGTGCCAGGCACTGTGCTCCAGGCTTGCAGTCATTAACGAACAAAACACACGCACACAAAAACCCTTCCCTTGTGGAGCTTACATTCTAGAATATGAGGTCATGGACATCAAAGTCCATGGATGGGAGGTGGAGCAGATGACACCCAATGAGCAGTGAGGGAAAGCCCAGGTTGTCTAATCTTCATCCATATCTCCATAGCGCATGCACAGACCCAAGACTTGACCATAAACTTACAAGAAACAACCAAAGAATAATCGAGCTTATTTTTTCCTTATGAATCCCATAGACATATACAATACTATGGGATACAATACCATAATTTTATGGTAGCAAATTTTTTTCAAACTCTCCCATATTTACTGCCTGTTGCTATCTATTCTGGCCATGTCCACATGCAGACCCACAGGCAGCATTTGGCCAATCCCTGAGCCAACAAAAATGCAACTTAGTGTATTAGGATTTCCTGTGCCTCCTGTACTATTAAGCCAGGTGGTGGGAGTTCTAGATCATTCCCCCCAAAAGTAGGCTGCCCCACTGCTCTCTACTGTATGTGTCCTATCTGTAGTTTCTCACTCAAGTTCAATCTCGAGCCTTATCAATTTACACAGTTCTTAGAGTCCGTTTAGTTCAGTGAATGAAACTGAAACCTGGTGGCAGAACTTCAAATAGAATGCAGATTGCCTGACCTCCAGCCCTAGGCTGATACATGTAACACATATTTTATAAAAGAAAAATATTATTTTGGGCCCTATGGTGACTTTTCTTCTGGATGTGGATAGCATCCTGGATTTTGTCTCAGATTGTCAGTATCAGTTATTCGCATTCATCTCAAAGAGTTAACCACTTATTTTTATTTTGAGAAGGAGTCGATGCTTCTGCAAGAAGAGAAAATGAAAGACCTTGGCTCATGTATTTGGGGTAAGATCTTAGGATGAACTAAGCCCAGATCCAGAATAAATGTAACATTTCCTAGCAGAGCCATAAGAGTGTAAAAAGTTTAGTATCACATTGCATCTGTGTTAACAAAACCCAGACTGGTAAAATTTTCAAAGAAGAAACTCATGATACTTTAAGGCTGTGTTCATAGTAAGATGACCTTTCTGAAAGACAATTAGATTTGATTATGTACCACATTAACATAAAAAAGAGTATTGAGCATCTTCCAACTAAAATCAGTGGTTTAAATTAGATATAAATGTTGTTCTGCCAGTAAGAAGCTAAACCAAATGTCTCCATATAAAGTAGAATTGCCAGACAAAATACAAGATGCTCTGTTAAACTTGAATTTGATATTAATAAAAAAATTTTTGATAAGTAAGAAATTCAAATTTAACTGGGTTCTCATAATTTCATGTGCTAAATATGGTGACTTTAAGTGGCAAATTTTGTTTCCAAACAATAATGGCAATTTAAATCCAAAGTGTATTTGATGACCACTCAATTTGGAGGAAAACAACTAAAGAAAATTTCAACTCCCATTGAGGCAGGGTTTCTCAACATCGGCAGTGTTGCTATTTTGTGGCTGGATAATTATTTATTGCAGGGGTTGTCAAGTGCATTGCAAGCACTGTAAGATGTTCCGCAGCATCCCTGACTGATATCTATCTGCTAAGATGCAAGTAGGATGCCCCATTGTGACAACCAAAAATGCCTCCAAACATTGTCAAATATCCCCTGGAGGAAAAAATATATATAAATATATTTTATAATATAAATTAAATGTATATATATATATATATCCCCTGGAGACTTGGGAAAAAAATGGTCCCCAGATGAGAACCACTGTTCTGAGGGAAGAAGCTTATTTATACGTAAGCATAATAATGTGCTTTTTTTTTTTAGAAAACTAGCCTGTCCTGATCTTGAGAAAAGAAGGGGAAAGTATTATTTTATGTAGTCCTGATTTTAAAGCATCTTGGAAGAGACATCAAGGGAAGACTGCTGGAAGATAGCTGAGGACTTGAAGAGCTGGGC
The DNA here is from genome assembly GCF_023851605.1 of Tamandua tetradactyla. Classification (NCBI taxonomy): domain Eukaryota; kingdom Metazoa; phylum Chordata; class Mammalia; order Pilosa; family Myrmecophagidae; genus Tamandua; species Tamandua tetradactyla. The sequence goes on along the minus strand of NC_135347.1, from coordinate 51,568,757 downwards.
AGCTTGCAGAGCTGGTGGACGTTGCATTATTTTGCAATCTAAGGTCCTCTTAAAGGAGTTTCTCCGTGCTCCAGCAGCTTCAAGGAAAATATGCAGTAGAAAGAACTAACAAGAAGGCTCAGGTTCCTGACATAGCCTTCATCCAGGCTTTGAAGGAACAGTGAGTACAAAGTCTAATTTCTGGAAAAGGCGTATTTTATTTGGATGGTAATAACTGAAATTCCAATATCAGACCACCTAGCCGAATAATCGTGTGTGTCTGTCCAAAAATCAAATTGCCAAGAGATGGATTTAGAACCGGAATGGGAAAATCGTGCACTATTTGATTTTTGGAAAATAATTTTATAAGGAATTTTGCTAAGATGTTGTTGCTTCTATTGTCATAAAGAAAACATATGAGTTTAGTTTGCTGTCTCAACCAAGAAAGCAATGCAGTTATACATAGGATGAGGAAGTTTTTGGGTTTTTTTTTTTTAATTAATCTTTTAAAGACCTTATGGCGCTAATTACTGTTCTTTGGTCATATAGTAAGAATCAGTAATCATTCCTCCTGTAAGGAATTTTCAGCCTAATCCTATTTTATACTCAAATTCTGAATGATTGCCAGGTTGGAGTCAAAAATCAAATCTATTTCCAGTGAAGAGAGACCCAAAAGAACAGTGGTTCAAAAAAGATTCCAAATAGAACACAAGAACTTATTATTATGCCCTTATTAAATTGAAATCCACAATTTTGCATTTTGTGACATTACTGCCAAAAGTTTCTTTTAATTGAGTCATTCTAACTAAACTTGGGAAATAAATACGTCCACTAATACTACTTTTTAAAAATTATGTCAAGGCAACTCTGCTGTAAGGGCAAAGCAACCAATTCTAGCCTACAGTTCTTTTTTCAGGTGTTCATAATAAACACTATCTAAAGACACAAAAAGACCTACTGCCTTTAAAATAAAGTTCAGAATTCTTGCTATGGTCTGCTAGGCCCCAGATGATCTGACCGGGGCAGATCACACATTCCAGTTTCCAGGGTAGAGGCTAAGCTACTGTGACATGGAGACCCCACAGAGGAGTGACTGAAACCATGTAAAAGTCAATTATTCTCTTACGTGACAGACTGGAAGTACACAAGTAGTCAGTGATGCGGGGTTTGTGGGGAGCTTGATTCATGAGCTCATCCAGTGACCCAGGTACTTTTACTCTTGTTTCTCTGCCACCCCTTAAGACGTGCTTCTCATCCACATGGTCAGAGCTCACTTACCACCCCCCGTCTGTGTCCCATCCTATAGAAAGATGTGAAGAGCGACTGGCTGATGGCTTTCTTTCCAAGATTGTTGCAGGTAGGTTCTAGAAAAACGACTGGGTTGGAGATCAGTGTGCATGAGGTTTTTAAGGAAGTACTCCTGGGATCAACATCTGTTGGGGAAAGGAAGGAAGTAGGACTGGGCGGAAGGAGAAGGGGGGCTGCAGTACAGACACAAGGCCTCACTGACCCCGTATGGATCACTGAAGTTGAGATGGCTCTTCAGAGTTGGAATAGAAAATTGGACCTTTCTATCCCTGCTTCAGTTAATTAGTGGAAACTGCCCTGGGAAGAGGCAAACTGCCCTGGGAAGAGGGCATGACCTTGGATGAAGTGGGTCTTTTCAGCAGGAACAATTCCCAAAGACGGCTGTTAGCCAACAGCCTTCCCAGTAGCACAGATGGTAGCACAGATCCACGACAGGGTGCTTATTCAGCCTCAGGGTTTCTCACTTGCGCAGGCCCCTTTCAAGGCTGTGAGTTCCTGGACATATTCCCCAGCATCCTGACCCCTAATATCCATCCCTTGAGGTTATCTGAGTACCTCCATGGTGGATAATTTAAATACACCCAATGAGAAAGCGCCACCCCTACCCATAAACTACTATGGGACCTAAGATGCAGATTCACGACTCAGGAAATCTCATTCTACTTAATCATCAGTGTTAATATCTTCAGATGAAAATATTGCTAGAGACTCTCCACCCCTACTGACAGGGATGTCGTACAAGGATCCCACTGGACCCTTACCCTGAGTGTCTCTTTTAAAGCATCCAACAACCCCAGAGATCTCTTTTCATTCTATCCTCTCCCCACACACCCAGTGCTAGAATACAAGGCACTTCTTAGATAGATACAGTCAAAGCCAGAAGGGTCATTACTGGAGCTGGTTCCCCAACCTCTCAAGAAAGTGTTTAATTCCTGAACCCCAGAGGAGTCTTACCATGACCCTGCAGTCTAATATTTTTAAGAATAAAGCAGTATCTCCATGAAAAGCTCTACTTTAAGCCTTATCAATATCTGCCTCTGGCATTAGCCGCAGCTGGGCATGTGTAATAGCTGGTAGTGACAGCCTGCCCCCAGTGTATTTGCAGCAGGTGGTATAGCATAGTGATCAAGAAAGCAGGCTCAGAGTGCCACAGCTCTGGGTTTATATTCCAGCTCTGTCAATTACTAGTTACATGGTCTTGGAAGAGTCACTTAACCTCTCGAAGTTTTCATCTTTTTGTTTGTGTAACAGGGGCATAATAACAGAATCTGCTTCACAGGGCGGTTGTGAGAATTGAATGGGTTAAAAATGGCTTTTGGCACAAGGTCTAAAACATAGTAAGTACCCAATAAACAATAGCTGCTGTAGTAGCTATCCAATAAAAAAAAAAAAACTTCCTTGGAGAAAATTACCGTAAAGTAAGAAGAAAATCATCTTGACCCAGTAATGAAACCTCAAAAGGAGAGATTCTGAATACGGTTTGGTGCTGAACTCTTAGATCTGTCCCCTGACCCAGCCTCCCAGTAGTATCTATCCTGACAGGATTATAAGTGAAATGTGAAGACAGCTGTTTCATTAAAAACTCATTAAGGCTTTGGGGTTCTGGGCAGGACTGCTTGTGCACCACCAAAACATCCTACAAATATTGCACCTAAGTAGAAGAGAAGTAATTTCCCAAACTTTACTTTCAAATGCTGCCCAGCTTTGGTATCTCACGAGATCCAAAACAGCAGGGGTGCTACTCAGCAGATGTGACAATGGTACTCAACAAACCTGACAGGTTCCCAGCAGATGTTATAATGCACTCAGCAGACCTGACTATGGTTCCCAACAGATGAAACAGTGATTTCAGCAGAGGTGATGATGGTTGCTGGCAGATGTGGTATAATCTCCAGAAGAAGCAGAATGGTGCTCTGTGGGTAGAGCAGGAGCTGGAAGCAGCAGCAGTCTCAGGCTTACTGAGGCGCCAGGTAGTTCTTCCTTTAAACCAAGAAAGGGTGGCACTGGAAACCAAGGATATATGATTGGACAACAGTTTTGGGAAGAGAAGAAGAAAATAGCTGATAACATGAAGTAGCTGCTAATCTTTACTCATGAATATATGTAGTTTGTAGCCCAAGGTATAGAAACTTTTGACATGAGGGATGTTGAGAAGAGACTTTGAATTGAGCTGGAGTGAGAAAGATAGACAGGAAACTACGGGGTGCACTTTTACTATCTGGGGTCACTATAACAATAAAACCAAGAGCTTCATTTACAGCACTGTGTTTCACTGAAGTGGAAAGAACACTGGACCACAAGTCTGAACAACTGGGTTTTAATTATAGTCTACTACCGACTCTTTCTGGGGAGCTAAACCTCTTTGAAACTTAACTTCTATGATGATTTTATTTTGTCACTACTGGGTTCATATAAAGTGAGGGTCTCCCTAGCATTCTTTCCCAGTTGAAATGCAATAACTCTTAGGAACTTGGAAATGTTGCCCCCCCCCCCAAGCTAGCACAATTTATTCTAGTCAATGATCCTTTAATGGAACCAGTTATCCTTTAAAATAATTAATATTAGGAACTCAACCCTAGGGTATTATCCAAATTTAGATGAGAAGAGATAAAGCGAGGTATTTATATACAAAATTAAAAGGAGCATTATACTTTTCCTTTTGCATTAAAATAAAGACCCAATAGGTAATGAGAAAGTTTTGGTTACTTTAGTACTGAGTCGATAACAGCTAGTACTGAGTCAGTAACAGCTAGTACTGAGTTAATAACAGCTAGTACCTAGTCGGTAACAGTTAAGTAAGAGTTGACTATTTCAGGTACGGACTTCCCCTAGGTGATTCATGTATTAGATTCAGCCAGAGTGAGTGATGCCCTTCTTGGCATCATGAATGGAAGAAGTTTTAAAAAGTTCTCTAAATCCTTGAAGAGTTAGGAGAGCGCACCCCAAGACTGAAACCTGCCTCCTCCGGTAGGAGATGAGGGAAAGGGAGAGAGCCAGTACTCCCAGTGAGATGTGATGGGGTGTAAAGTAATGAGATATAATGAATCCGTGTTCTGGAGCACATCCTTATGCTTTCTGGAACATTTCTCCCTTTGGCAAGGCACCTCCTGACAATGATGAGTTTCAAGGCAACCACATCATCCCCATCATTAATAAAATGAGAGCTGCTTGCTGACACTCAGGTAAGGTCTCTGGGGAGGTCATATGTCCTAGGGAAGGCTAGCAGACTGGCTCCCAAGGGAAGTGGTCTTTTTCATGATGAAGACACTAGAGTCGGGGCTTCAGATTTAGAGATAAGGAAACTCTTCTCTCATCAGTGCCTGTAGGAGGCTGAAGAATAACAAGCGAATGTCAGTGTCGTCATTAAAAGGCAAGGAGGTAGACATTAGCATGAGCCTGGCAAGCACATTCTTAGACAAGCTGTAAGGTAGCCAATTTAACAGAAAGTTGCTTGGCGAGCAGTCTAGATGATATTTAATGGGGTCAGTCTGTAATTATCTCGTGCATCCATTTCCACTGCGTGTCTCTGACTGCCTCTTGGCTGAGATAACTCTTCTCTGGACAGCGCTCACATGTCTACTGCCAACCTTTGCCTCACTGATTCGATCCCACTCCACCTGCGTCCAAACTTCAATTGTCAATCAATCCTCTTTCTAACCGACATCATCTTTCTTTAAATGTGTCAATATAGTCAGTACAGACTAAACTCAAGTTTCTGCACTATAAAAGATGTGGTCACATACCTGTTTCATCGTGTCTGCTCAGCTCTCTAAGGGCTATGTTCTTTCATAGTCTAATTCCTGGGCTAACCCCATTTTTGCCCTTTTCCCAGATAACACCAGCATGAAAATACAGTATCTTTTTATATTAAAAATATAATTTCTTTATTTCATTTCATTTTTATTTTCTGTGTCCTTTTGAATGTTTCTACCATTTTTGGAGTGGGATTGCTCTGAGAAAAGATGTTATTTTTAAATAAAATGAATCAAATCAAGTGGAATCTTATGACAAATTCAACTTCCATAATTCACTTCATTATATCCAAGACGTGCAGATTTTTCTCCATGAGAATTTGTATTTGAGACAAAACTGTGCACAGACAGTGAGCTGAAGGATATACATATATTACTGTGTTTGGAATTACTGCTAGACATAAAATTTGGTCAATAAGGCATTGACAGTTTGAAGGAGTATGTTTTCATTTTTCCTTTATATAATTGATTTTTTATTAGTGGTTTGCATCACCAGCAGCTACTGAAAATCACTTATAAGACAAACTGCTCATAATTATAACCTTGGACAAACTGATTCAGTTAAGGTGGATTAATCCATGCAACACTCTATGTAATTCCACCAATTAAGAGACTAAAGAGCAAGTTAAATTTGTTGACACTTCTCAGATTTCAATATCCTACTTGCTTAAGTGGTGTTATATTTATTTATTGTCATCCAACTACGTATTTATTTATTCCTACCTACTTCATTCCATATGCGATATGAGAAATGACAAGAGCACAAGATAAAGGTCAGGATCAGGAAAAACAAATATTAGATAATCAAGGCAGGAGGGAGGAGTTAGAAAGATAAACAGGGGAGTAGTTCCTATATAATTTTTAAAGTGGAGGCCAATGTCAATGTTTGGCCTGGGCTTCCTGGTGACAAAAGCAAAAATGGAACTATAACTAGATAGATCATTACCTTCTACTCATAAAGAAAGCCAGTCAAAATAAGCAAAGCTTTTTCCTGGACTTGGATCTGGAAAAAATTTCTCATTTAGTATCTATACAGGCATACCTTGTTTATTGTGCTTCACTTTATTATGCTTCACAGATGTCGCATTTTTTTTTAATTGAAGGTTTGTGGCATGTCGAGCAAGCTGATCGGCATAATTTTTTAACAGCATGTTCCTACTTTGTGTCTCTGTATCACATTTTAATTAAGGTATGTACATTTTTTTTAGACCTAATGCTATTGCACACTTAGAAAACTATAGTGCAAACATAACTTTAATATGCACTGGGAAACCAAAAAAAATAATCATGTGACTTGCTTTATTGCGATATTATCTTTATCTTGGTGGTCTGTAATAGAACCCAAGATATCACTGCGGTATGCCTATATAAGAAGAATAAGGTGATATGGATGACACAATCCCACCAGCTGAGTTTGCCAACATGCAACACAACAAAAATTCACATTTTTGAGGAATTTTTTTCTTTTTCAATTCTTCCCTTTACTAGTTTCTGAGCAATACTTCTATCTGTTCTTCCAGAGGTTACCCTATATATTTTAACGCATTTAATAAATTCTAACTTTAATCAATAGTTTTATGTGATTGTGGACAATACTATATCAAATTTTTCCCTTCCCAATTTATATGTCATTGTGGTTTAATATTTTAGTTCTATCTTGCTTTGGAATTCTACAAATTAGGCATTATTATTATAATTATTATGGCTTTAATTTATCAATGTTTGTTTAAATGTATTTATTTATGAGTAAATAAATACATTTTGGTCACCATTTCTACTTGCATTTTGGACTTTCAGTCTGGTTCCTTTTTCTCTGAGCCGGAGTCTATCCTTTAAATTTCCTTGTGTGAGGACCTGCTGGTAAATAATCAGCTTTGTTTATGTTAACATGTCTTTATTTTATCCTCATTCATAAAAGATATTTTTTACTAATTATGGAATTCTGAGTTGACTCTTCTTTTCTCTGCATATTAAAGATAAGATTCCTCTGTCCCTGGCTCCCATTACCGCTGTTGGGAAGTCATTCTAGTTATGTTTTGAGGTGATTTGTCTTTTTTCTTTGGCTGATTTTAAGATCCTCTCTTTGGTTTTCGTGCTGTCCATTTTCACTATGATACGCCTAGGAGTGACTTTCTTCAACAGTTTTGAAAAATTCTCAGCCATTTTTTTTTGAACATTGCCTTTTCTCCATTATTTCCATTATCTCCTTCTGGAAATCCAGTTAGACGTATGGAATTTCTCACTACCCTTATCATATGCTTTTAATAAAATCTCACTATGTCTGTAGTATATTCTGCATAATTTATTTCACTTTATCTTCCACCTCACTCTTTCTTAATTTTGTCCAATCTGCTGTTTAACTCATACATTAAATTTTTCAAAATATCTTTATTGACAAGTCTTCACACGCATACAGTCCATACATGATGTACAATTGCTGGCTCACAATATCATCACATAGTTGTGTATTCATCACCATGATCATTTTTAAAACATTTACATCACTCCAGAAAAAGAAATAAAAAGAAAAAACTCATGCCTCCCATATCCCTTATCCCTCCCTGTCATTGACCACCAGTATCTCCATCTACCCAATTTACTTTACCGCTTATACCCTATTATTCATTTATCTTTTTATCCATATTTTTTTACTCATCTGTCCATACCCTGGATAATAGGAGCATAGACACAAGGTTTTCACAATCACACAGTCACATTGTAAAAGCTAGATCATTATACAATTGTCTTCAAGAATCACGGCTACTGGAACACAGCTCAACAGTTTCAGGGACTTTCCAGCCACTCCAATACACCATAAACTAAAAAGGGATATCTACATATTGCATAAGAATAGCCTCTCAAATATATTGAATTTTTAATTTCAGTTTTATATTATCAATTTCTAGATGTTCTACTTCAAATATACGTGTTTTTAAAATTTTTCCTTGTACTTATTTTTAGATTTTTATCTCATTTTTTGAGGCTTGTTTTCCTTACATATGTGTAATTTTTTTTTGTTTTGGGATCATATTCTTTGAAGGCTATCTGAAGGAATTTCTAGAGATCTGAGTTAAAATTGGTGTCTTCCAGAGAGAGTTTTCTTTGACTTCAATGCCTGGGAATACTACCCACTCTCTAGTTGACAATTTTCAGGAATATACAGTAGCATGAATTCGGGATCCCAAACCACAAGAAGCAACATCACCTATGAAATATTCTTGCCAAAAACATTTAACCCAAATCTAATCACAAGAAACAATCAGTTGAATCCAGAATGCAGGACATTATACATGACAGTTGGCCTTAATTTTTCAGAAAAAGTCATTGTCATAAAAATTAAAATAAAACAAAATGGAAGCAGCAGAGGACTGTTCTAAGTTAAAAGAAACTAAAGAGACAGAACAGCCAAAGGCAGTTCTTGTACTTGACTAATTTCAGGATTTTGTTGTTGTTACTGTTGTTTTAAGTCATAAGATATTTGGGATACAATTAAGAAAATGTGAATTTGGACCATATATTACATGATATTATGGAATTATCACTAATTATTTTAGATATTGTGATTATGTAGAAGGATGTCCTTATTCTAGAAGATACTTGATGAAATATTTTAGGGTAATATGCCCTGGTTTGTAATTTATCAGATATACAAAACACACGCATATATATATATGCAGAGAGGAAAAAAAAAAATTGGTAGTTAGAACTGCTCCTTGTACTTTTCCTACAGCTTTTCTGTAGAATTTTTAATGTTTAAATTTTTTTAAATTGTGGAAAAAGTTTAATTAAAAAAAACCATATAGTTGCAAATTCTCAGGGGAAGATCTTCTTCCTTATACCTGAATCAAGGGCAAGGCAGGCAAAATTTCCCTGCTCTTCTCTTCTAAGCAAAGGATTTGTTTCTAGGCTAGCTCTATTTGAGGGTATCTAGGCTATCTCTACCCTTTCAGCTTTCTATGGGGTTCGACTCTCCACCTTAGGAGGGCCTTTATTAACCCATGAAGCTGCTAAAACAAATGCTTAAGATTCCAGATTTTATCAGATTTGCTCAAGGCAAAAGGTGGCTTTGGTCTGACTTCCCAGAACTTATACATTTCACTTTTTTTTCCCATTGGATTTCTTACTTTCTTGCCAATTCAGTAATTAATTTAATTTTAACTATATATATATATATATATTTTTTTTTTTTTTTTTTTTTACATGGGCAGGCACCGGGAAGCGAACCCAGGTCCTCTGGCATGGCAGGTAAGCATTCTTGCCTGCTGAGCCACCGTGTGGCCCATTAACTATATATTCTAACCAAATTTTTAATTGTTTTGACTTGGAGGATCATTTGGAGTATCCTGTCTTATTACAAATACTAGACGCAAAAGTCTCAAGGCAATATCACTGTCAATGGGAGATTAAGCACAATAATTTTTTTCTTCTAATTCCTGTAGAGATTGAAACAGCAGCCTCAACCACAAGCAAGTTTGAAAAAGACATTCTTTACCATATCATGATAAATAAGCCTTTGGTCTTAAGGCATAAATCCAGTATATTTACTTTTCAGCTACCTTGTTGGAAATATAGTTGTCTCCACACACAAAAACTGTGTTCTGCCAAGCCAGTCTTTTCCCTGGATTTATGTTGCTCATTTATTCAAATCATTGTGAAGTCATAATTCTACATTCTGTAAAACAATGGATAAGGAGAGGCAAGATCACAGAAGGACACCTTCTCAGGAAGTCATAAATACCTTTCATAACAATAGTGGAAATAGTCATGTAGACAATAAATCCCTTTTATTGTGCTAACAAAGTTTGCTTGGATTTTCTCACGTTAAGCAGCACACTGATGAAAGCAACACGCTCACATTTTCTCTTTCACTGTGGAAAGTTTGGGTCTGAGATACCCTGGACCCAGGCCACTTTACAGGTCTTTAAGATCCAGGCTAAACTTTCCCCTGGAGAGCTCAGTGGGTTGCCATCAATTTCCTCAGTTGCAAAACCACCAGCTCTAATTGATGAACAGGAAAATTTCTTAAAGAAAGATACTGAAAGAAAAGAAAAAGAAACAAACTTTATCTATTCTGTAACAAATCTCAGGATCACAGCATTTGATGATGCTTCACTGTCCCTGGTTGTCCTAGAATAATTATTCTTCAGGGTCAATTACAGGTTGTGAGTGGAGGATATTTTTGTCCCAGGTCCTTCCTTGGCATGAACCAGCCCACAAAATTCCCTAATTTTTTAATCTGTATTTTGGCCTACTTATCTAGCTGAATTTGCATACGTATAAAGTTACCCAGAAGTAGGGTTCAAATGTCTCCCTTGTTTGGAGGTCAACTTTTGCTCTAGGTTGTAAAGGCTGGAAAAGCATTAGCTCTGTTGTTAGAGGAAGTAAAATTTCCTTTAAGTCTCCTGTCCTTCCTCTCTTCTTAAAGGTAGGGTGCTCCTTTCCAGAGAGAATACTCTCTACTTGCTAAAAGATGGTCAAGGCATTCAACTGCTTCTGCCTTTCCTCTCATTTAAGCTCTAGATAATAACATAAACGGAAATTCCTGAGCCCCACACAAAATAATAATAATAATAAATTGCTGCTACTAATAATGAAACAACTAACATCTACCGAGCATTTACTATGTGTCAGGAACTAGAGCCAGTCTGTTCATGCTCTGTCTTACAACAGGTATCACTGGGGTCTCCACTCACCTTACAAGTACCATTAGCACCTCCAAGTTAGGAATGAGTCATCTCTTCTAAGGAACAGAACCGTCAAAGGCCTTCCCAAAGCCACATGCTGATGCCCCAGGGTCAAAGGCAGGTGGTCTGGCTTCCAGGTCTGCTGCACTGCACTCCTGCTTGTTTTCACTAGCCCTTCTCAGAACCGTTTCATAGTCACATTTCCTGAGAGTCTGCCTTCAGATCTTGGAAGTCAGAGCTCCAACCTATTATTAAAAATAACAACCAGTGTTTATTGAGAGCCACAGTGTGGCCGGCAGCATGCTGCATGCCACACAGCAATATCTCAGGTTTCGCGGGCCATGTGGCTTCCCCCACAACCACTCGACCCTACCTTGGTACCATAAAAGCAGTCACGGACGACATGAAGATCAACGAGCAGGCTGCGTTCCAATACAACTCTATTGATAGACCTTGAAATTTGAATAGCACATGATTTTCACGTACCAAAAATATTACTCTTCTCTTTAGAGTGGTGCAGCTGCTGTGGAAGTCGGTTGGCAGCTCCTAGGAAAGCTGAAAATAGAAGTAGTGTATGGCTCAGAAATTCTACTTCTTGGTTCAGGCCCCCCAAAAATTGAAAGCAGGGACTTGAACAGATAATTGTACACCAATGTTTATAGGGGCATTTTTCACAACTGCCAAAAGATGGAAGCAAGCCAAATGTCCACCAACAGATGAGTGGAAAAACAAAATGTGGCATGTTCACACAATTGAATATTATTCAGCCATAAGAAGGAATGAAGTTCTGATGGCTGAGACAGCATGGACAAACCGCGAAGGCATCATTTTGAGTTAAATAAGCCAGAACAAAAAGACAAATGTTGTATGACCTCATTTACATGTAATACCTAGAAGAAGCAAATTTCATAGAGACAGATAGTAGAGCACAGGTGACCAGGGGCTGGGGTGGGGTGTGGGGTGGGGCAGGAGGAGGGAGTTAAAGTTTAATGGGTGAAGAGTTTCAGCTTAAGGTGATAAAACAGTAGGGGTAAGGGATATCTCTGACAGTAGAACAATACTGTGAATGTAACGAATACTGGATTGTACACTTGAAAATGGTTTAAATGGAAAATTTTGAGTTATGTATTTGTTACTCCAATAAAAAGTTTTAAAACTGAAAAAGGATTACTCTACTTTTTTTCAACTTTTAAAACGTAAAAGCCATTTTTGGCTTGCCAACCCTAACAAAACAGTCAGAAGGCCAGATGTGGCATAGTTTGCCAATCCCTGGTCTAGGACATTTTTTTATATGTCAAGACAATTCTTCACTTTAATCCCATTGAATTGAATTGGAGCCATTTTCTCTCTTTCTGCCCTTCCACTTTCCCCCTAAGTCTTTAAGTTTTTCCCCACACCTACTTTCCCACTCTGATTTACACATATATGTTTTATTTTTCTGTAAGCCTCACCAGAGCATAAGAATCATTTATCAAAGACTCACTTGCAGACACCCAGCAGTGAGCAATAACAACGTGGAAGACGGTAGAAGGCAGCGAGACTGTAGATGACCATGTTGACAGTTATCCATTCTCTTCTCCCTCTTTCTTCCTGGAAGAGTCCACTTCCCCATAATAGAGGTTGAAAATGCCGCATCATCAATTTCCTGGCCTTCATGCAGACAAGACATGGCTATGCATGGGACCTAATCCTGGACAATATGACTGAGGAGAGGTTTGCTGAGGTGCTTCTGGGAAAGATTTTCCTCTCTGAAAAAAAAAAAAAGGAGAGCTATTTAAGCAGAGCTCCCACCCTCTACTCGCTTCCTGCTTTTTAGGTAATGTCATATAAGGATCTGATGTTTGGAGATACAGCAGCCATCTCACAGCCATGATGAAAGGTCAAGAGCTGATCCAGAACCACGATATGAAGTCACTGAATCACCCATATGACTCTCTCCTTTTGGCCTTCCTATGATATCCAAGTCCTCAGGATGGGAATTCTGTTACTAACTGCCATAGAAACAGTCTTTATTCTTGCAAAATTTATATTATTAGAAGGGTGATGCAACACACAAAATGAAAAACCATTATAAGAAAACATGAAATAACAAATTTCATAAGCCACTGACATTTCCAGCACCTCTTGATTGCGAAAAAGCACGTATCAACTACTACCCTCCCCAGCAGCTTTTTCCAGCTGCATTGAATCATGTTCGTAGATCTCACACAGTTGCTGCCTTATCTCACCTTCCACTTCACAGTGTGCTTCTTGACAGTGATCTACCTTTCCTATCTTCACTTCCTACTCTGTCATCCTCACTCCTCAAATGGGAAACTGTCTTTCTGTCACCCACACTGCTCTATCACACTGCTTGCAGCAGTCACCGATGACTTCCTTGTTGACAGACCCAAGAACAGTTTTTAGTCCTTATCTTGCTTGACCTTTCCACAGTGGTTGATACTATTACCATGTCTCCCAGACACCAGACATTCTAGATTCTCCTCTACATCTTTCAGTTTTTATTTCTGGCTTCCCTACTGGTCTCTTAATGTTGATGTACCTTGGTATTTTGCTCGAAGCCCTCTTCTTTTCTCATTTTGTGCAGCTCTTCTTGGATAGTCCATCTCTACTTATGGCTTTATATGCTATTAAAAATGAATGATGCCCATATTTATAAACCTTCCTCCTGAGTTACAGACCCAGGAAATGAAATGTCTAATGAACAGCTCCTTTTCAATGTTTCGAAGACCCCTTAAAATCAATATGATGAAGCCAAATCATCGTCTACTCCCTATGTCTCATTGAATGGCACTACAACCTACCATATTGCCCAGGTCAGAACCCCAGCCAGGCATTGCCTTAGCATCTCCACCCATAGTCACCAGGCATTGCCTTAGCATTTTCACCCATGGTCACCAGGTGTTGCCTTAGCGTCTCCACCCATAGTCACCAGGCGTTGCCTTAGCATCTCCACCCATGGTCAGCAAGCGTTGCCTTAGTATTTCCACCCATGGTCACCAAGTGTTGCCTTAGCATCTCCACCCATGGTCACCAGGCGTTGCCTTAGCATCTCCACCCATGGTCACCAGGCATTGCCTTAGCATCTCCACCCATGGTCACCAGGCGTTGCCTTAACATCTCCACCCATGGTCACCAGGCGTTGCCTTAGCATCTCCACCCATGGTCACCAAGCGTTGCCTTAGCATCTCCACCCATGGTCACCAGGCGTTGCCTTAGCATCTCCACCCATGGTCACCAGGCGTTGCCTTAGCATCTCCACCCATGGTCACCAGGCGTTGCCTTAGCATCTCCACCCATGGTCACCAGGCGTTGCCTTAGCATCTCCACCCATGGTCACCAGGCGTTGCCTTAGCATCTCCACCCATGGTCACCAGGCGTTGCCTTAGCATCTCCACCCGTGGTCACCAGGCGTTGCCTTAGCATCTCCACCCGTGGTCACCAGGCGTTGCCTTAGCATCTCCACCCGTGGTCACCAGGCGTTGCCTTAGCATCTCCACCCGTGGTCACAAGGCGTTGCCTTAGCATCTCCACCCGTGGTCACCAGGCGTTGCCTTAGCATCTCCACCCGTGGTCACCAGGCGTTGCCTTAGCATCTCCACCCGTGGTCACCAGGCGTTGCCTTAGCATCTCCACCCGTGGTCACCAGGCGTTGCCTTAGCATCTCTACCTGTGGTCACCAGGTGTTGCCTTAGCATCTCTACCTGTGGTCACCAGGCGTTGCCTTGGTATCTCCATCCATGGTCATGTACATAACCCATATTCCCTCAGCTTGCAATGCTTTTCACTTATTTTGTCACCTGGAGAATGCCTCCTCATCCTTCATAACCCAAATGAAAATCTACCTCTTCTGGAAAGTCTTTCTAATTCTCTCTAGCTACAAATCGTTATCTCCTCACAGCCTCATTTCTTAGGACACATCTCTACTATAGCACTTTATAGCACTTATATTGTTTATATATGTGTTTGTCTGAGTAGACTGTAAGCTGGAGAACATGAACCTATGTTTCATTCATCTTTGTAGGCTAATTGCCTAACAGTTCTGGGAACATAAAAAACTATCAGTAAATACTTGTTGAGTGAATGAGCACATAGTAATTATTTGTTGGATAAATGATTAAATGAATAAGAAGAAACTCTAATCAAGACTTCATGCCCTAGAAGATTGTAGGAAGATGGTGGAATGAGAAGCTCCAGGAATCAGTCCCTCCACCAAAACAACTATTGAATTGGCAGGAACTGTCCGAATCAACTACTTTGAAACTCTGGAGTCTAGTGGAATACTGTGCAGCATCCAAAGGAGAGTGGGAGGAAGAAGCTGGAAAATTGTGGTTAATAGCAGTGAATTTTGCCTTCCTGCAGCAGCTGCCATTCCCCATCCCCCAGCCTCATGGTCAGCAGCAGTGGGGACTACAGCTCAGGCTCCTGATGCTTCTTGCTGGTGCCAAAGTGGGACATAAAAATCTAGTCATTCAGGCTCCAAGGGTGTGTGGTCTCATTAAGATCACTGGAGCCCAGACCTGAGGGTGGGCACTGTCCCAAAACCCCTCAGGCAAAAAGCAGGGGGACTCTTAAGACAATAACCTTCTTCAAACAATGAAAAACATTTAAAGAGCTGCATTAACTGGGTCACTACTGAATCAAGAAAATGCGGCTTCAAAAGACTTAGAAGAAGCTCCTGGTGCCCATGCTGTCCTCTCCCCCATCCTCTCCATTGTGGGTCTTTGGCCCTGTTCCAGAGGGAGCAGAGTGACCCCTGTGTGCAAACATGTGTATGTCAATGCCAATCCATTTGGCGGAAGTCTAAGGGACTAAGCTGGGAACTTGGCTTGGATTCACCCTCCCAGAGTTTGTTCAAAGGACAGAGAAGTGACTTGATAACAGCTGGAACAGTGAGAGAAACAACTGAGTCAAAGTGGTCTTGGGCAGAGAATTAAATCTGCATTCTGTCACTCAAGAAAGCACCAGGACTGTGTGAAAGGCTATTTTAGAAGTAGTAGAGGGGACCTTCATTTGAACTCCTGTAAAGTAAAAATGGGAGAATTGCTAAGGCCATTAGCAAGCACAAGCCCAGGAAAAGAAGGCTCTGAGACTCCACGCAGGCTCAGAAGACAGAGTGGACCCAGCACTTTGCATTTGCCTCGGACTGATCTTCCTGATAGGAGAACTAAGCTCTGAAGGAGACCACAACCAAAGCAGAGCCAATTTACAAAGACGATGAAAGTGCTTTTTGCCATGGTTTGTTTGTTTTGATTACCTCCTGGTATTAAAGGATATCACTGTCTATCACTAGCTGAACACAAGCTTAAGGAACAGAGAGCACAGGGATTAAATCCCAGAGTCAAAACTTTAAAATATTAAAATGTACAGTGTAAAACAAAAGATTATGGGACTAAAAAGAAGGAAAATGTTGGCCAATCCAAAGGAATACAATAAAATTGCAGAAATCCTCAACAAAGAGGAACAGCCTTTGGATATGCCGGAAAAAGACTTTTTAAAAATGACCCCCAGGGCAGGCCATGGTGGCTCAGCAGGCAGAGTTTTCACCTGCCATGCTGGAGACTCAGGTTCAATTCCCAGTGCCTGCCCATGCAAAAAAAGAAAGAAAGAAAAAAAAAAAAAAAGATCCCCAGTATGCTCAAGGAAATAAAGAAAATGTGGAGAAACAACTAAGGGATATCAGAGGAAAAGTGAATGAACAATATAAGACTCTCTTTGGAATTCTCAGTAGGAACCAAACAGAAATATTGGAGATGAAAAACGTAATAACTGAATGAAAAATTTCCTAGACAGTTTCAACAACATATTAGAGGTAGCAGAAGAAAGAATCAGTGATCTGGATGACATGACAATTGAAATGATTCAGGCTGAGGGACAGAAAGAAAAAAGAATTAAAAAAGAATGAACATATTCATTTTCCAGACCCTACACTTTCTCCCACACCACACACACACACACAAAAATGAACACAGCCAAAAAGTCCCATTTGAAACACCAAGAAATGTACCAATATATGCATTATAGGAATATCTGAAGGAGGAGAAAGAGAGAAAGGGGTATGTTGAATATTTAAAGAAATAATGGCAGAAAACTTTCCAAATGTAATGAAAAACATAAATATGCACATTCAAGAAACCCAATTGAACTCAAACAGGATAAACTCAAAGAGAACCACATCTAGATACACAGTAATCATATTGTCCACTGCCACAGACAAAGAGAAAGTTCTGAAAGCTGCAAGAGAAAAGCAATAACTTACTACAAGGTAATCACAATAAGGCTATGTGTCAATTTCTCATCATAACTCATTGAGGCAAGAAGACAATGGTAAGATATATTTAAGGTTCTGAAAGAAAAAAACTTCTGGTCAAAATTTATATATCCAGAAAAGCTGTCCTTCAAAAATGAGGGAGAGTTTTAAATATTCACAGATAAACAGAAACTGAGAGAGTTAGTAAAAAAAACACTTACAAGAATTACTAAGGGGATTTCTGAATTATATACGTGAATGTGGTTAAAAGGGGGGATTTTAGGTCATATATATGGTACTAGAATAAAAATTAAAAGATAAAACATACAACTGAACAACACAGTGAACCCTAGTGTAAATGATAGACTGTAGCTAACACTACAATTATAAAAATGTTCTTTCATGAATTATAGCAAGTGTACCACACTAATGCCAGGTGTTAATAATCAGGGAGGAGTTATATGGGATGTTGTAATTTTTACATGATTTTCTCTAAACCTACAACTTCTCTAATTTAAAAAACTATTTTAAAATGGACAGAAAAGCTTGACTAGACATTTCTCCAAAGAAAATGTAAAATGACCAAAAAAAGACACTAAAAGATGTTCAACCATTAGCTATTGGGGAAATTCAAATAAAAATCACAAATACCATTTATTACTATTAAAAAATGGAAAATTACAAATATTTGTGAGGGTGTGGGAAATAGGTACACTCATTCATTATTGGTGAAAATGTAAAATGGTACAGCTTCTGTGGAAAACATTTTGGCTGTTTCTCATAAAGTTAAGTGTAGCAGTACCATACGACCCAGCAATCTACTTTAAGATAGCCAAAATAATCAAAAGCAGTGATTCAAACAGATATTTCCATACTATGTTCACAGCAGCATTATTCACAATTGCCAAAAGATGGAAGCAACTTAAGTGTCCATCAACAGAAGAATGGACAAACAAAATGTGGTATATACATACAATGGGATATTACTCCACCATAAAGAGGAATAAGGTTCTAAAAAAAAAAGGAATGAAGTTCTGATACATGCATGCAACATGGTTGAACCTTGTCGAAATCATGCTGGTGAAATAGCCAGACACAGAAGGGCAAATATTGTACGATCTCATTTATATGAAATAATTAGAATAAGTAATTCACAGACTCAGAATGTAAAATATAGATTACCAGGGACCAGGGCAGGGATAGCAAATATGGAATTAATGCTTAAATTGTACAGATTTCTATTTGGATTGATGGAAAAGTATCAGTTATGGATGGTGGAGGAAGTAACACAACACTGTGAAAGTAATAAGAGTACTGAATCATATAGTTGAATGTGGCTAAAAGGGGAACTTTTAGGTTGCATGTATGTTCCTAGAATACAATTTTTTTTAACAAAACAGGTATTTCCAACATAAACAATGAACTCTAATGTGAACCATGGATTATAGTTAACAGTACAATTATAAAATGTTCTTTCATCAGTTGTAACAAATGTACCACTCTACTGCACAGTCTTTAATGGTATACTTAAACCCTATATTTTGCATTGATTTTTCTGTAAATTTATAATTTCTCTAATAAAAAATAAAAACAAAAAAAATAGAAAGATTTCATGCCTGATAGGTAAGTACTCTTTCTAACAAAACACTGCTGCTAATGATTGGACAGCAAAATCCACATAAATTTGAGGATTTAGAGTTAAAAAGAGCAACAGATATCTAATCCAGCGCCTTTCTCAGCTGGTTAACGCTCATTTGTAACTAGCAGTACCAGATTTCCTCTCCATGCTTAACTCCGAAAACCCTTCCTGTGTTAGTTCTTTTAGTTAGGTTAAACATGCCTGCAAGAATCTAAGTAATAGTATTCGTTTGCTTGCAAGCCTTATTTTTTTAATAGATGAACCTCAACTCAAATCAAGCCAAATTATCCCAAATTCTAAACTTCTTATATCCAAATGGATATCATTTCAGTGTATTTCGCAAGCTTGCTTTCTGTTCTATTATTTCATTATACTCTGCAGAATATTTTCTTAGCAAATTTCTAGCACTGACTTTGGGATTTTCTTGCTGCTACAAGCATTGTTGTCATTAGACACCAAAAAACCACCACGTGGCTGGAATAATATATTGTTTAACACAGAAGCGCAATTAGTTTAAGAAATGCTAGCTGTCAGACTCCCTTTGGACTTCAAGTTGGGTAGACGTAGGTATTAATATCAATAAATGTCCTCACTATTGCATTTATTGCTATTTCTCTAAGGAGTTTTACACAGTATTTAGTAAGCTATATTAAAGATACTTAACGAAAGTTAATTCTCATGGAGTCTACTTAAACCCTCAGTGAGATTGAAAATGAGTGATTTTACACACTTCTATTTTTGCTTTATTACTCTTCAGAGCCTGCTTGCTAAAGCAAAATATCTTTTAAATTCTGAAAAAAAAATGTTTTTTACTTTTAATTACATACTAAGCAAAAGCCCCCTGCTTCATTCATCGGGTCCTTATTTGTGCTAAGCAGATTCTGGAAGAACTATTTTCCTGTCATTTAATCGAGCACCTTCCATTGTTATTAACACAAAACGAAATAGTAGCTCAAAATCTAACAAGTTAGTATGTAAACCACATTTCCTTTAAATCAATTTTAGCAGGTAACTTCCACTGTTATTTCTTCCAAAAATTCAAGCGAAAAAATTTGAAATAACTAGTGATAACTTTTTACATATATCGATTAACACATATGTATAAAACCCCTAGTTGGCTGGGCCAAATAGCAGTGCCTAAAATGAGCAACTTCTGAAAAGCAGGGCTGTATCATCCCCAAGGAGCAGAATGAACCCCTCCACACACAAAAATTGTTATGGTTGTCAAGACTGATGTCACAGAACAACATGAGGATTTCAGAAGCTTTATTACTCACCTAATGAGGCTTTCTAGGGAGAACAGGACAGGTTCCCAAGACGGTTTGTAAATGGCCTGAGAGAGTGAGACTAGAGTAGCTTTGGGATTTTCATGGTTGTTACAGAGTGGGGCTGGGGTGAGTTTTCCCCACACATAGCGTAGGGCTTGCATAGTTTAAACTTCACATTGGCACCAAAGGAAGAAGAACCACCAGATTTTCTTATTAGCATGCCCAGATGTAGGACAGGAAAGGAAAGGGAGTGGAATGGCTTAAAAGCTGTCAGCCGTCAAACTTCTAAAATGGGAGCTAAACTCTTTATCACAGAGTTAGAACAGATAGAAACTCTAGTGTTTCACTTATTCTGCCAGTTTGAAATTGTCATGTACCCCCCCAAAAAGCCATACTATTTAATCTTCATTCAATATTCCTCAGCGGGATCTTGTTGACTGTTACTGCGGAGATGTGACCCACACATTCACGATGGGGCTGCTTACTGAAGCTCTTCAAAAGGGAACCATTTAGGAAAGTGTCGACAGAGCCCCCTCACGCAGACACCTCTGGAAATGCAGAAGGAAAACACCCCTCCAAGGAAGCCTTATGAAATGAGGAGATAAAACTAGCAGAAATCACCACGAGCTCTTCCAGCTGAGAGAGTAACCCTGAACTTCATTGGCCCTTTCCTTGGAATTAAAGTATCCTTTTCTGGATACCTTAATTTGGACATTTTCACGGTCTTAGAACTGTAAACTTGCAAACTTAATAAATTCCTTTTTTAAAAGCTGTTCCATTTCTGGTATACTGCATTCCAGCAGCTTACAAACCAAAACGCTTATCTATTGCTAAAATAATTTTACACAAAGAACAAGCCCCAATGTTCATACATCGTTCATACATCAATATTCAATGGCATACCCAAATACATTTTATTGCTCATATATCTAGAGTCAGCTAGACGGCTTTGCTGATCTTGTCTAAGCTTGCTCACCTGTCTGAGTCAGCTATTGGTTGATCTCGGCTGACTTTGCCTAGGATGGCTGCAGTGACTTAGCTCTGCTCCATGTCTCTCGCTCTCCAGCAGAATGCACAGGCACGTTATCATGGCAAAGGCAGAGGTATAAGAGTAAGCCAGCACAATCACACAAACACTTGGTAAGCCTATGCTCATGCCACCTTTGTGAAAATTCTATTGGTTAAGCAAGTTGCATGACCAATTCCAGAGTCATAGAGAGAAGGCAATAGCTATGTATATAAAGGAATGAAGTACTAGAAACATTTTTGCAATCTACCATATCTATGAATGGATCAATAGTATCACAAAAATGCT
Source organism: Tamandua tetradactyla (assembly GCF_023851605.1). Lineage (NCBI taxonomy): Eukaryota > Metazoa > Chordata > Mammalia > Pilosa > Myrmecophagidae > Tamandua > Tamandua tetradactyla. Next base: position 51,547,562 of record NC_135347.1, on the reverse strand, counting down.
TACCTTTGTTTATAGATAAAAGAGAAAGTTGATTCAATTAAATATTTATTATTAAGTGCTAGGTACTGCATTTGGAAATGGAGCTACAATTCACTGAGCTACATGCAACAAGAGACAGGACAGAAAAATTGACCAGGACAGTGGTTCCAAGGTACAGGTGACCAGGAAGGGTCTTCTACCATGTATAGGGAGGCTCTGAATGAAAAAGCGGAGAAATTGGGACGGAAAGAAGGGGGTAAGTGTGCTCAGTCAGTATGCCAGCCTACCCCTGCAGGCTTGGGAGATCTCCCCTCACAACTCTGCAGCCAGGAGTCCCCATGGGGGACTCAGAAGCCAGGAGACTTGCTTTCCCTGTGCACAGAGACCACTTAGCCAGGGTACAGCACCTGCTCCCTATCCTGAGACAGGCTGCTGTGGACCCCGATCTTTTTTGGCAGAGACTGGGGGCCCTCCTCCAGGAAGGAGGAGGCAGAGCAGCACTGGTCCAAGAGCCAGCCAGTGAAACAGACTTGTCTGGGACTCAATATCACTCCCCTTACCCCACAAAGGCCTGGAGACTTCAGGTGTGCACGAACTGAGAGGCAAGGCCAAGGAAGCCAGCCGAACTGAATGCCGTGACCAGCGGCCAGACATTTCTGGGCTGGCTGTGGGTCGGGGAAGCTGAGATACTCAGCCCTACAGCCCAAGGTCATCCCAAGTGGGAGTCTGGGGGCATACAAGCAGGGTCTACACTGGGGTGCACGTTGCCCAGCCCTCATCCCAGGGCTGGTGGCTTTCAGTGAGCAACAAGACCTATCACCCTGGTTAGAATTATACTGGGTCTTCATCCAGCTAAGCCAGACCTCCAGTCAATGAGAAGCAGGTTTGAGGAGAAGTGGCTCAGTAGCTCCATCTGCTGGGAGAAAGCAGAAAGTACAGTCTGTCAAATTGCCTATTTTCCTGGCTTTCACTATAGCCTCAAGTAGAACTTCAATTCCCCCATAAGATCTGGGACTTGGATGGTGGGGAAGGACCTGCAAACCAAATACAAAAGGGGACCTTTAGCGCAAACCAAGTAGATACAAAACCTTAGACAAGTGAAGGAAATCAACTTGCAAGCTAACCTTGTCAAGACAATCAAATGCTGTTTGCAACAGAAGATCACAAAGCATGCAAAGATGTAGGCAGATATGGCCCAGCCCAATGAACAAGTTAAATCACCAGAGGGGAAGCAGAATTTGGAACAACTAATCAAGGATATTCATAATGACATAAGGGATATCAAGAAGACACTGGAGGAGCATAAGGAAGAATTTGAAAGAATAAATAGAAAAATAGCAGATCACACAGAGATGAAAGATACTGAAGACCAAATTAAAAGCATACTAGAGATACACAATAGCAGATTTGAAGAAACAGAAAAAAGAACACAAGAATTGGAAGATAGGACAATTGAACTCAAATGCACAAAAGAACAAATGGCAAGAAAGATGGAAAAAATAGAACTAGATCTCAGGAGATGATAGACAACACAAAGCACATAAATATAAGAATTATTGGTGTGCCAGAAGGGGAAGAGAAGAGTTAAGGGATAGGAAGGTAACTTGAAGAGATTGTGGTGGGAAACTTCCTAACTCTTTTAAAAGACATAAATATGCAAATCAAACAAGCCCAATGAATCCCAAATGGAGCAGAAATAGACTTACTCCAAGACACATGCTAACCAGAATGTCAAATCTTGAAGAGAAGCAAAAAGTCATGAAATCATCAAGAGAAAAGAGATTCACTACACACAAGGGAAACTACATAAGATTGAGCTTGGACTACTCAACAGGCACCATGGAGGTGAGAAGGCAGTGGCATAATATATTTAAGACTGAACAAGAATGACTTCAAGCTAAGAATTCTTTATCCTGCCAAGTTGTCCTGCAAAACTGAGGGAGAGATTGAAATCTTCACAGACAAACAAAGGCTGAGAGAATTTGACAACACGAGACCTGCCCTACAAGAAATACTAAAGGGAGGTCTGTTGGCTGAAAAAAAAAATGACAAGAGAGGGAAGGAGGGTACAGAATTGAAGAGTATCAGCAAGGGTAACTTAAAGGATAAAAAGAAAGAGAAGGGAAAGAAGATATAGATTTGACAAACAAAAACTAAAAGATAAGATGGTAGATTACAGAACTGCCTTTACATTAATAACTCTGTTAATGGACCAAACTCACCATTTAAAAGACACAGATTGACAGAATGGATTTAAAAATACGACCCACCTATATGCTGCTTACAATAGACTCATCTTAGATCCAAAAATACAAATAGATTGACAGTGAAAGAATGGAAAAAGATATTCTATGAAAGTTGTAACCAAAAGAAAGCAGGAGTAACCATATATACTAGTATCATATAAAATAGACTTTAAATGTAAAAGTGTCATGAGAGACAAGGAAGGACACTATATATCAATAAAAGGGACAATTCATTAAGAAGAAATAACAATTGTAAATGCTTGTGCTCCCAATCAAGGAGCTCCAAAGTATATGATGGAAACATTGGCAAAACTGAAGGAAGCAATAGATGTTTCAACAATAATAGTGGGAGGCTTCATGTTCTGGTTTGCTAGCTGCCAGAATGCAATACACCAGAAACAGAATGACTTTGAAAAAGGGGAATTTAATAAGTTGTAAGTTTACAGTTCTAAGGCCGAGAAAATGTCCCAATTAAAACAACTTGGGCATTGGACAAGTCAAGACATGTCCAATCTAAGGCATCGGGGGAAAGATACCTTGGTTTAAGAAGACCAACGACGTTCAACGTTTCTCTCTTAGCTGGAAGGGCACAAGGTGAACATGGCGGCGTCTGCTGGCTTTCTTGTGCCTCTACCAAAAAGGGACTTTCTCCAAAATGTTTCCTCTTTTAAAGGATTCCAGTAAGCAACTCCACCTTCAATGGGTGGACACACACCTCCATGGAAATCATCTAATCAAAAGTTACCACCCACAATTGGGTGGGTCACATCTCCATGGAAACAATCAAAAGGCTCCCACCCAGCAATACTGAACGAGGACTAAAGGGCATGGCTGCTCTGGGGTCCACCACGGATTCAAACCAGCACACTTCAACACACCACTCTCCTCTAGAGATAGAACAACCAGACAGAGGATCAATAAGGATATAGAAAATTTAAATAATGACATAAATGAATTAGACTTAGCTGACATATCTATATTGTTACACCCCAAGATATCAGGATTACCTTTTCTCTAGTGCTCATGGAACATTCTCTGGAACAAATCATATGCTGGTCACAAATTAGCCTTTATTAATTTAGCAAGACTGAAATTATTCAAAGCACTTTCTTGGGTCACAATGGAATCAAGCAGGAAATTAATAATCACCAAAGAAACAGAACCTCCAAAAATATATGGAGAGTAAATAATGCATTCTTAAACAATCAGTGGGTCAAAGGAGAAATTGTTAGAGAAATTGATAAATACCTGGAGATGAATGAAAATGAAAATACAACATATCAAAACTTATGGGATGAGGCAAAGGTAGTGCTGAGAGGGAAATTTGTTGTCCTAAATGCTTATATTAAAGAAGAAGAATGAGCAACGATGGATGGTCTGACTGCTCACCTGGAGGAACTACAGAAGGAATCACAAACTAACCCCAAAGCAAATAGAAGAATAGAAATAACTCAGATTAAAGCAGAAATAAATGGACGGGGGAACAACGACAATGAAAAAAAAATAGAATCAACAAAACCAAAAGTTGGTTCTTTGAGAAAATCAATAAAACTGATGGGCCCCTATCTAGACAGACAAAGGAAAAAAGAATAAACAAAAGCAGAAATGAGAGGGGGGTCATGACGGATCCTCAAGAAATTTTAAAAATCATAACAGGATATTATGAACAACTATACGCTAACAAACTAGACACCACAGATGAAATGGACAAATTCCTAGAAACGAATAGCTACTGATGCTGACTTGAAGAAAAAAGACGATCTTAAACTGATTGTAAGCAGAGATTCAATTAGTTATCAAAAATCTTCTTACAAAGAAAAGCCCAGGGCCAGACAGCTTCTCAGAGGAATTTTATTAAACATTCCAAAAAGAACTAACACCAATTTTGCTCAAACTCTTCCAAAGAATTGAGGAAATAGGAACACTACCTAACATTTTATGAAGCTAACATTAGTCTGATACCAAAACCAGATAAAGACGTTATAAGAAACGAAAATTCAGCTCAATCTCCCTAATGAACATAGAGGCAAAAAATTCTCAACAAAATTTTAACAAACTGAATCCTATGATATATCAAAAGAATTATATATCAGGACCAAGTGGCGTTTATACCCAATTATTAACAAATCAAAAGGGAAAAATCACGTGATCATCTCAATTGATGCTGAAAAGGCATTTGACAAAACTCAACATACTTTTCTGATAAAAAAAAGAAAAACTTCAAAAGGCAGTGTTCTAGTTTGCTAGCTGCCGGAATGCAACACACCAGAGACGGATTGGCTTTTAATAAAAGGGAATTTATTTTGTTATTTCTTCAGAGGAAAGGCATCTAACTTGCCATTGAGGTGCTTTCTTACGTGGGAAGGCACAGGATGGTCTCTGCTGGCCTTCTCTCCAGGCCCCTGGGTTCCAATAACTTTCCCCAGGGTGACTTCTTTCTGCACCTCCAAAGGCCTGGGCTGAGCTGTGAGTGCTGAGATGAGGAATGCCAAGCTGCTTGGGCTGTGCTATGTTGTGCTCTCTCATTTAAGCACCAGCCAATTAAGTCAAACATCATTCATTGCAGCAGGCATGCCTCCTAGCCGACTGCAGGTGTAATTAGCAACAAATGAGGTTCGCATACCATTGGCTCATGTCCATAGCAACAGAACTAGTTGCCTTCATCTGGCCAAGTTGACAACTGAATCTAACTACCACAGGCAGGAATTGAAGGAAACTTCCTCAATATCATAAAGGACATACATGAAAAACTGATAGCCAGCATCATTATTAACATAGAGAGATTGAAAACATTCCCCCTAAGATCAGAGCTGAGACAAGGATGCACATTGTCACCACTATTATTCAACATTGTACTAGAAGTTCTAGCTAGGGCAATCAGGCAGGAAAATAAAATAAAGGGCATCAAATTGGAAAGGAAGAAGTAAAACGTTCATTATTTAAAAATTACATGATAGCATACTTGGAAAATTATAGGAAATCTATAACAAAGCTTCTGGAGCTAATAAACAAATTCAACAAAATGGCAGGATGCAAGATTAATGTGCAAAAATCAGTAATGTATCTATACACAATCAATGACCTGGCCAAGGAAACAATTAAAGAAAAAATTCCATTCAAAATGGAAACTGAAAAAATCAAGAATCTAGGAATAAACCTAACCAGGGATGTAAAGGACTTGTACAAAGAAAACTACAAATCATGGCTACAAGAATAAAAGAAGATCGAAATAGGTGGAAAGACATTCCCTGCTCATGGACAGGAAGGCCGAATATCATTAAGATGTCAGTTCTACCCAGATTGTCAGTCAATGCCATACCAATCAAAATTCCAACAACCTTATTTTTTTTTTTTTTCTGTGTGCTGTATGGCAGGGTCACATCCAACAACTTATTTTAAAGACTTGGAAAAGCTTGTTACCAAATTTATTTGGATGGAAAAAAACTTAAACAGCCTAAAGATATTCTATAAAAGAAGAGTGAAGTGGGAGGGCTAACAGCTAGATTTTAAAGCTTACTATAAAACCACAGTGGCGAAAACAGCACGGGACAGGCACAAAGATAGAAGAAGTTTTGACCAATGGAATCGAATTGACAGTGCAAAGATAGACCACCAAATCTATGGTTAATTAGTCTTCAACAAGTTCCCCAAATTCACTGAACTGGGACAGAATAGTCTTTCAATAAATGAAGTTAGGAAAACTGGATATCAAGAGCCAAAAGAATGAGAGAGGACCCCTATCTTACACCCTGTTCAAAAATTAACTCAAAGTGGATCAAAGACCTAAATATAAGAGCCAGGACTGTAAAACTCCTAGAAGAAAATATAGGGAAACATCTTCAAGACCTAGTGAGAGACCTTGAACTTTACACCCAAAGCACAAACTACGAGAGAAAAATAGATAAATGGGAACTCCTCAGAATCAGAAGCTTCCGTGCCTCAAAGGACTCTGTCAAAAAGGTAAAGAAGCAGACAACTCATTGGCAGAAAATGTTTGGTAACTATATATCAGATAAAGGTTTGATATCCTGTGCATATAAGTTGCTATACAACTCAACAACGAAGGAACAAACAATCCAATTATAAAATGGGCAAAAGATATGAATAGGCTTTTTTCTGAAGAGCAAATACAAACGGCGCATGAAGAGGGGGTGCCAGGGTAGTTCAGTGGTAAGATTCTCGCCTGCTATGCGGGAAACTCGGGTTCGATTCCCAGCCCATGCACTTCCCCCAAAACCAAGCAAATAAGCAAGCAAACAAACTAAAAACCAAACAAACAAAAATTCAACAAATGGTGTAGCAATAAAGGGACACTCACATGCAAAAAGAATGAAATGTGACCCCTTCATATAGCATACCAAAAAAAATAAATAAATGCAGCACTGCTGGTGAAAATGTATAATGGTACAGCTATTGTGGCAGACCGTTTGGCAGCTTCTTAGAAAACTAAATATCAAGCTGCCCTATGACCTGGAAATACCAATACTAGGTATACACCCAAAACAGCTGAGAGCAATGTCATGAACAGACATTTGGACACCAGTGTTCATGGCAGCACTATTCATAACTGCCAAAAGATGGAAACAACCCAAATGCTCATCAACAGAGGAGTGGATAAACAAAATGTGGTATATACATACGATGGAATATTATGCAGCAGTTAGATGAAATGATATCCTGAAGCATATGACAACATGGATGAACCTAGAGGATGTAATTCTCTGTGAAATAAACCAAACACAGAAGGATAGATATAGTATGATATCACTATTATAACTCTGGTAAAGAGAGCAAACTCCAAATCATATGGCTCAGGAAGAAAATCTGTACTGAATTAGATGTTTCATCTCTGTAACTGGAGTTCAAAAAAATCACTTCGCAAGCAAAGCTTCCATATGTTTCACATTTTTAACATTGACCATTCATAATAAAGATTCTATCAAAAAAAAACAACAACGGTACATAGGTAGTTCAGTGGTTAGAATGCCTGCCTTTTATGAGGGAGAACTGGGTTCGATTCACAGACCATGCAACCCCCCCCCCCAAAAAAAATGAAAATAAAAATAAATAAGAGGCTTAAGGAGTTTACAGTCTGATACTGAAAAATAAATTTATAAACTATTTAAATGAATCAATTAAAATTCAATGCAATAAGCGCAAAAATAGGTATTTTACTAAGAGGTGACACAAAAAGGAGACTGAGTACTCTGTAGCCTCCTTTAGCAAAGATTTCAGAGCTAATTTAATGAATTGTATTGTAATCAAATTGCCTCTAAATTCTGAGGACATGAAAAGAAAGCTTACTAAGATTCCCCCCTGGATGACTTCATAAAAATGTAGGCTCTCTAGAAGCAAAACTAGATTGTAAGCTCTGTTCGGCTGGCAGGAAGTCATTTGTTTCATATGTTGCTCCATTACACTGAGTACTTCAGGTCAACCAAAATTTATTGTATGACTACATGAGCAAGCCATTTTTCTGGGAATTTGCAAGGAACTGAAGATACAAAGATTTTAGAAACTACAGGAAGCCACCTCCAATCCCATAGCTGAGAGGCAAAGGATACTAGGACAGAAGCTACAGGACAGGTGTGCCTGGCCAGCAAGAGTCACAAAAAAGACGCATTCATTTATATCAGAAAGAAGGGTGGGCAATTCTCTGGCCTCTTCCTTCTTGCTGCTCTCCAGTCTTCCACTGGTTTTTATCCAGACTGCTGGCAAGTGAGCAGAGGAAGGAGGGAGGCTGGATCTGAGAGGAAATAGGCAATGACTGGCATGCTATACAACGAGCATTTGCATCAAAACTCACACAGCAAGCATCCTCTAGGTTTGTTCAGTGATTCTTTAAAGAATAGTCCTATAATATGTTTCAGAGTAGATATGATACAGTTTTGTATGCTAATTGTACCTTTTGATGTTCAGCGTTTTTTTTTTAGCCCAATATGTATCTAATTTGTATTTTTTAAGCTCATTAGGAGATTCTGATATGCTCAATCAGTTGAAAGCAAACTGAACAACATTTTCAAAAATGCTAACATCAAAACACTCTTCAAAGTAAATCTTAATCTAAAGTCAAATGTATAAAGTATCTAAAAGCAAAGTTGTCTGCTCGAAGCAGAGATCGGGAGCCTGAAGCCTCCTCTATTCCCGGCCATTCCTGAGGACACAGTTTGAGAACCTGAAGATTTTCAAGACTCTTCATCTCATTCCTCAACATCAGTGACCTGTTCCGGTCACTGTGGTATGATGCAGCACTGAATGAAGACTGAACTGGACCAACCGTAGCTTCAAATAAAGCAAGGTTCGGAAGCTAGCTCACAAGTTTCCAGGTCATTAACTATACAATGGAATCATTATTGGTGGGAAGTTATCCTAGCAGTTCATAGCATAGCTTGAAAGGAGACGGGCAGGTTAATTGCCCAGCTTGTGGCAGGAAGAGTCTTAAACTTTGAAATGAAATTCTTTAAAAAACAAAGCTAAGAGATGGAACATGCTGGATCTTCTCCATTAGCTGAGATAGTTTAGAGGGAAATTTTTTGCCATTGTTTTTCAAATATTTTTTCCTCTTAGTTAAACCAAATCATTTTTTAGGGAGTTTTGCCTAGGAGGACAACTAATTCAGTCATGTTCCTCCCTTTTTGTTTCAGTTGTATACCCATACTTTTAAAATATCACACAGAATCTTTTGGGAGGGTGGAGAGGAGTGGGGAGGCAGGCATGTTTGGAAAGCAGACTGAAAAATACATTCTCCAGAAAGCACAGATCCACCCTCCTATTTCAGTGGCTCTGTCCGAATGGATTCCTGCAGATACATTTTATTACCATTAAAAAAAAAAAACTTTCAAACATTCACTGTTCATGCCTCAAAACTGAAAGGGAAGATATCTAAATTCGAAGTTCCAAGAAAAGGAAAAATATTCAGCATCTGAAGTATTGAACAAATAAAAGAAACCAATTCGGTTTCCTTGGGGCTCCCTGAACCACTTCAGGAGGAAGACCGTTCCTGGACAGCCTTCAGGTTCCTTGGAAAGGGAACCCAAGATGCGCGTTCAAAGTCTGTCCAAATGCTTTTCTTTTTCAGAAAATAAAAGGAGTATGCGTGGTGAGGCGGCTGATGGTGACCCAGGCTAGCGGGTCAGGGTCACTTTCCTTCCTCCCTTTCTCCTCCTTTCCCTCCTCTCTCCCCGGTTGTGCTGGGTGCCTCTGCTTGCTCCCGGCTTTCCATACTGCTCCTCAGCCCCGTGAGCCCACCGCCCTAACCGCCTCGCCCGTCGGCCAGGGCCCCGCCACTGCGCCCCCTCCCCCAGGGCTCCTCCACTGCGCACCCCAGGGCCCGTCCACTGCGCCCCCTCCCCCAGGGCTCCTCCACTGCGCCCCCCCAGGGCTCCGGCCGCCCCGGGCTCACTCGGATCCCCACGAGTCCTCCTTGAGCTCCGGCCGCCCCTTCCCGGAGAAAGGGGATCCGGGCCAAGGGGGCCGCCCGGCGTCGGCCCTTCCCCGCCCACGGGGGCCGGCGGGACTTAAAGAGCCGGGCCGGGGCTGCCGAGCCCCGCAGCCAGCGCCTCGGCTCCCTCGGCTCCCTCGGCTCCGCGCGCCCCAGCCCCGACGGCAGCTGCGGACGCCCCGCACACCCTCGCCCGACGCCGGAGCAGCGCTCCTCCCCGGGCCACCCAGGCAGTGTCGCCGCTGCCGTCGCGCGTGGGCGCCCCGCGGGGACGAGGAGAGGCGGCATGTGGGCCCCGCGCGGAGCCCTGGTCCTCCTGCTGCACCTGGTCCTGCCGCCGTGGCCGGGGGCCGAGACCCAGGCCGCCCCCCAGGGTAAGTGGGCTCGGGCCGGGCGCGGGGGCGACGGGCAGGTGGAGGGACCCGGTGGGCGGCGCTGCTCGGCCCTTTGCTCCTGGCACCTGGCTGGGCCCCTTGGCCGCCCCCCGGGACGCGAGCCACAGTCCCTGGCCACTGGAAGAGGTGATGATACAAGTTTCTGAGATTCGATCATCCAGCGTTGGGACCAGTTCCCCGAACCGCGGTTTGGGGGGGATGCAAAACTTGTTTTCAGTGGACGGAAAGAAGTGGGGTTTACTTGACAGCTCACCGCCCGGCCCGGCCCCCCTGAAACGCCCTGTGCGGTGCGGGCGACAGCCTGGCCCTGCGCGCAGACGGGGTCTGTCCCCGGCGCCGCTTTGGGGTCCTCGCTCCGTCCTTTCGCTGAGTCCTCGCCCGGGGCAGGAGCGGCCCGCCGAGCCCGGCAGCCCCGAGGAAGTCGCAGCACTCTTCTTTTTGATCTTCCACCTGCCTTTTTCTGCTCGGACTTTGCTTAGACCCCAAAAGCAAACCCTCTTTCAGGAGCTGGCTTAACCTCTTGACTCCTGAGATAAGCAGAAAAGGGAGGGAAAAGGAAAATGCTCCTTTTTTATGAAAAGGCACAAACTGGGTAAATGATTTGCACAGGCACCTGGATAATCCTCAGACGCCTTTGCGAGAAGGAGTGGAAATAGCCTCCTGGCAGAAAGCACTGAAGATTTAAACAGATTTTTTTGTAAAGACGAAAGGAAGAAGTGATTGGGGAATGTAAAGACGGAAGGAAGAAATGATTGGGGAAGGAAGCGCAGTCTGAGCTTTCACTGGTTTGTCCAGCGTGGTGAGCTGCACGGCTGTGACATCGGTGCCCCAGTGGATGTATTACCAGCTAATACATTAGAATACATTTCTAAGCAGAGAAAAGACACAGAACTTGAAGTAAAATGTTCTTCATGACAAAGTGGCAGCTGTGTGAGGAGAGGCTGGGAGGGCACTCTGCACTCCCCTCACTTCCCACTTCAGCAATCACTCATTGAGATGCTGCGTTTCCCCAGACAATTCATCTTGATTCCAGACCAGGCAGCCAGAATTGTGGTTTCAGGGGGTTGGTTCTCTGTCACTGGTTAGGGTTGAGATATTTGAAATGATGTGCTCTGCGATTGATATTCACAGCGACTTGTGCTTCTGAGAAAGAAAGAAAGGAAACTTCTAAACACATTTCAAAAGTTTTCTTTCTATAGATGTTTATTTGGTAAGTTTGAATGGGTATAATGTTTTGTGTTCTATAAATTTTTGACATCTGAACACACAATTTTGTGTCCCTTATGTATGGATTCGTGCTTTTCCTTAGACAGCTCTCTGGCTGTTTCATGGAAATTTGAACTCAGGCTGTACAAAACTAAATTATCTGGTTAATTTAGTTGCTGTAGATGATCTGATTAAGTCAGTTTTCTGATAGCTTCTTTTATTGAGTTATCTGGGTTTGCAATTAGCAGCTCAGCTGGATCATTTGCTTATCTCCTTCTTCCTCTGAGTTGCATTGCTAGTATCTTAAATTAGTATGCCTTCGTTTTATATACCATGGTAGGTGGATTCATCAGCAGTGGTAATTTTGCCTCTAGCACTAGAAGGTTGTACTTAGATCCTGGCATTATCACTAAAATGTAATAACATTAATAGGAAATCATAGTGTCTCATTTTCTTTTCAAAACGCTCTCCAAACTCATTACTGCCTAATCCCAATGCTGCCTCTTGAGAGAGAAGCAAGTGGGTTAGACCAGCCGTGCAGACTCGATTACAGCAAGTTTAACTTGAGCCAAATTATGACACGAACGTAGTCATAGCAAGGACCAGGAATACCCGTCTAGTTTCGAATGCAGTTTTCATGCTTTAACGCACATTTCTTTTTTTGGAGATGCCTTGTCCTGAATAGAACGTCTCTGGGAGAAATGCAAAGTTTCCAGCTTTCTGGAATTTAAATTTTTTTATTTCCTTTTTGAAATATAGTAGGCAGCAGTCTTCATGTTTTGGGGATGTGGGTGCTAGAGGAAAAATAATAGTCTGCTTTCTATCACTTTTAGTATTAGACTTATTGTTGTTAAAGGTCCTCAGATACATGTGAGAGAACCAATAGAGAAATTAGTAGACATTCTTGAGTAATTAGGTTTTTGCCCATTGGTTTTATAACTTTTATTCATTTTTCTCTTATTACAAAAGCAACACCTGTTTGTTGTAGAAAAAATACAAAATTGAATAAGAAAAAAAAAACATATAACCCAGAGATGGCCACTATTAATATTAACGTTTTGTTGTATATTTAAATCTTACCCAATCTTTCAAACCTTTTTCTATGCAAATATGTATTTCAAATGGGATCATATTGTATGTATAGCTTCATATTTTTTTCCCACTTAATATATCATGAACATCTTTCCATGTCCATACGTATTCAGCTGTATTACCTTTTTTAATAGATTATATTCTACTTTTAGGGAGGACTAAAATTTATTTAGCCAGGGATCAAATATAAGATATTTAAGTTGCTTCCAGTATTTTGATATTATCAGTACATTTCATTGAGCAAAGATAGTACTACAAGATAATTCGGGGTATCTTTAGTCACCCCCATAATTTTCATCAAACTCTCCTGTCTTTGCTAAAGACAGTTTATATTTTCACAGTAAAGTGTTTTGCTAATAGATATTCAAGTTTCCCACCTCTTCCAATTAGATTGCTTCACCCAAGTCCTTCATAAATAGAATGCTAGAATTATTCCCAGTGGTGATCATCCATGCATCTAAATCATTTACTGCATCATTCGTTATTTCTTTAGGCTGAATTCCTATAAATAGAATTGCTAGCTCAAAGAACATGCATATTTTAGGGTCGTTGATACTGTTAAACTGTCTTCAAAATGTTTATACGAATTTAAATCTTACCCAGCAATACACAAGGGTGTCCGTTTCCTGCACCCTCACCAACAATTAGGTAATATTGTATTTTTTATTTTTTTAACTTGATGGTGGAAAATATCGTATTGGTTAAGTTAGCAATTCTTTCATCATTAATTAAGCTATAAACATTTATTTATATATTTACTGGCCATTAAAAATTTTTTTTTGTAAACTGCCTTTGCATGTGCTTTGCCCACTTTTCTGTTAGGATGCTTATCATTTTATTAATTCGTAACAGTTCCTCATAAACTATGGCTATGAACTTTTTGGTAACCAGATTATTGTATCTGTGAGACAGCTCTAGGCGCTGAAGTGCCTGAAGGCAATTGGATTTGTTCAAACAGCATTTGCATAAAATAACAGAAATACTAAATAGCTTCTAGTGTTACTCAGATTTGACAGTTGTCTATAAAAAATTACTCTGAACATATTCTTTCATAGCTTTCACAAATATTCAACGTTTTTGAGAGTAAGTACTTACTTGATCAAAAGCAACTTGAACCAATGCAGGTTCTAGTTTTTGAAGGCCAACTCTATCAGTCAGGGTACTGTCAAGAAATATATACCACATCATTTTTGTTGCTGTCCCACATCAACATTTATTCTATTTTTTTTTCTTGCATGGGCAGGCACCAGAAATCAAACCAGGGTCTTTGGCATGGCAGAAAAGAATTCTGCCACTGAGCCACCTTCGCACCACCCCCACATCACTATTTTTTAACAGAAAGATCTCAGAGAACTATAAGGCAAAGGGGAACACAGAGGTATCGCCAAGGTAGAAAATAGTTTTACCGGCAATATATCTCCCATCACATTTGTGCTTTTTGCTGCATTCCCTGTTATCTGTCACTTACCAGGAAAATAGAATTGACTCTGGTCCACGTGGTGTATAAGGAACTGCGTGGCAGGAATTCACCGCTTGGGGATAAAGGAAAACAATGATTTGGGATGTTCTCATCTGCCTCCTTGTACATTAAGCCTTCAGTGCTTTCCCTAGTGGACATTTTAAGCCACTTTTCCAGCCAAATCCAATTTTGTGTCTGCAAATGTAGTCTACTCTTGAGGGTTATGACCCCGGGATGATTATTGTGCTATATTTCTTCTGGTGGAAATGACCGGACACTATAAAAGTGATGAGAAAGAACTGGTGAGGGTGGCAAGGCGGGAGCGATGACCGCAAGATGACTTGACGTTACTTTAACTGTAGCTAATTGTCTTCTTGTCCCTCCACGAAACATGTTTCCCCAGAGCTAAGTCTTTAACTGATTGCCCCTTTCCCCCTGCTTCCTCCCAGTCTTAGACCTTCTTCCCTCCTCGAGCCAGAGGCTGAACCCCCGCATTCTGCAGCCAGTCCTGACGGACCCCACCTTGAATGAGTTCTATGTCATCTCCACCTTCAAGCTGCAGACAAAAGCCTCAGCCACCATCTTCGGCCTCTACTCCTCAACTGACAACAGCAAGTATTTTGAATTTGTCGTGATGGGACGCTTAAACAAAGGTAAGCAAATTAGCAAGAGTCATGATCTTGAAAATGCTCTTTTTCTATTCCAGGATTTGGGGACTGTTTTTCTTAAGACGGTTCCTGTGTACAATGTTATTCTCAACCACTGTCTGGGTTTTCAATACCACATTCTTCTTATTGTGCTTTCACTTTATGGGGTGGGGGGGTGCGGGAATATTAGGAGAAGGAGTGAAGACTCGCTGGTGGCCATGATGCCCTTTGGCGTTGTCCCACCCTTGTGTTATTGGAGCCGGTTCTGGAAGGGCCAGAGCCCAGGACAATCAGCCTCCTCCATCGTTCTTACTGTTCTCTGGCTACATGTTTGACTCCTAGTTCTGGAAGCAGCTCGTAGAGCAAAGTGAGCAGCTCTCTACCCTATATGTGTCATTGCCAGTTTACACAGGTCCGTCACTTGTTTGATCCCCTATGCGGCTGCCAAAGTGAGTTACTACAAGCACTAAGCAATGACTCCCCCTCCAAAGAAAGGTTACTATTTTCCATCTACTCCCCTCCATCTGCACCCTGGGGACAACACCTGCTCCTGCTTATTGACAAATGTGACAGATACATGTTCGTGCTGCTTCATGCAGCTAATAAAAATAGATGGGCTATGAAAAAGAAGAAAAAAAAATAGGAGGACTGGGCCTGCTGGCTACTTTTTATGTTTATTCGTTTTACTTCAGAAAGTAGATATTTCTAGTTCTTCAGACTCTCTCAGATTCTGATGGTGATTAAACACTTAAATCTGCAGGCATGAGGAATTGAAAGAAAGTCCTAAATCTTAGACTTCTTACACCTGTAGAGTTGAAAATAAGATGGAATGGGGCCTGAGCCCCCTTTTTGAGGGTCTAGTTCTGACCCTCACTGGGGTGAGGTCTCAAATATTGAAGAGAGCCTGGGGACATGGTCAGCAAATGATTCAACCATTCCCTTCCACTCTTCCCCATCTTCAACCCTACTAGCAGGTGAATTAGCCCATCTCTCTGCCTCAAATCATCTGAAAGCCTCATTTTGACTCACATCTACTGAAGGAACTCAGCTACTCATTTTGCAGTCTGTACATGTCACCGTTCTTCATCTAAAGATCAGCAGCTTCTCGGTAAAGGACCTATTTTCAATGCATTAGAAAGATTATTCTTTTAGCTCATGCAGCTGATGGGCTAGAATGCCCTCTGCAGGATGAGAAACTCTGTTCCTAGCTTTTTGTCTTCACTGAATCTCACTCCCTATGTTTAAATTGGTCAATATGTGTGAACCTACTGTGGAATGTCTGCGTTGCCTGAAAACACAGGAAGCAGCTTCCTTTGAACCGATTCTTTCTGTTTATATAAGCAGAGACCACACCAGATAGATGTGCAGACAGGTGGACGGTGAAGGAAGTTGCTAGAGGGCTTCCTATGAAGAATCACCAGTTATGTGACTCAGCCGTAAATACCAGCTGATCTTCATGTTAGAGAAGATGAAGGAGTTAATGAACCCTTTTCCACTCTCCAACTCCTAGAGAAAACAAACAGCTCTTAAAAAGATGTGGGAAAAAAAATCCTGAAAGAATCCAGAAATCGAAAGTCTCAAAAAACAAAGAGGAATTTATACCAGTATTAGCACTTGGAGAGTTGAAGAATGTGGCATAGAGAAAAAATTTTACTGGAGTAATGGGAAAAGTACAAAGATTTTCCATAGCTGATGAGTCTGAAAGTTCTGGGAAGCAACAGCAGTCTATTCTGACTGGAACAATAAGGAGAAATCATTGGCTCCATTTGGACCAAGGAAAAGAAAACAACATGCGGCTGTGACTCCCTATTGAAATATCCTATGGTGGCCATGCAGATCTGGCAAAAGATTTATGGAGGGTGGGAGAAGAATTATCTTCCTGGAGAGTGAGCCCTAGACATTATCCACCTTTCCAAAGTTCAGCTGATGTCCTCTTCCGTTGATTTGAATGGAAAATAGTGAGACAGCCAGGAGAAATTAAGATGTCACTCTACTGACTTTTAAAAGACCTGGAAAGGAAATAGAAAGCATCCTTCTCTACCTTAAAATCCATGATTTGGGAGAGGAAGGAGTATGACTACCCAGATAATACCAAAATGCATGATTTGGTTGCCCTGGGCCCTGGACAAACTCCTGGAACCAGCTGCAGTGTGTCGCCTGAAGACTGGGAAAATGGATTAGTCACGGAGCTCTCTGCTGTTACTTTCGACTTCTCCAGGTCATTCCACCCTGTGCCTTATTACCATTAGCATAGCGTAACTTAGATCAAGTCACGGCTCACTCCAGAGACCTTCAGTGGCTCCCTATCCCAAACTGAATAAAGTACAAACACTTCAGCTGAGCGTTCAGCACTTTCCATGGTATGCTCTCAACCAGCCTTTCTGATTTATCCCTCCTTCCAGCCCCACAGACAGCCTCTGCTTCAGCTATGGGGACTAGCTGTCATTCCCTAGACCTGCCTTGGCTGTACCTCCTCTTCCACCTTTTTTCTCTTCCCTCTGTCCTACCCTAGTACATGTCACGTGCCATCCCCACATGCCAAAATCCTACACATTCAAGACCCATCTTAAACTCCTTTCGACACCTTTCTTTATGTGACTTTGTATGTCTTAATATTAGTTTGCCTTAGGTCTTCTCTCTAATAGGTTGTAAGCTCCCTCAAGGTAGATGGAATATCCCTTAAAGCACCTTTGAATCTACTGTAGCACCTAACAGTGCATTGTACGTAGAAGTGGCTCATGGACAACTGAATATAATAAATGGAGACTGAATAGAGTAGCCTTGTTTGTTAAAGAAGATATACACCATTGTGGAAATTCCAGACATCCAATACTTGGCAAATAGTAGGTGCTTAAAAAAAAAGGTTTTTGAATGAATGAATGTTGAAAACCATTTGAATGAGTACATAAAGAAATATGGATGATATTTCTGATAGAAATGATCTATCAGATTATTAATAGCAATATAGGTGGTATAGTCCTGGTAAAAATAAGCATTCCACAAAAACTACCTGGCTGAAAACCAGGATAGAAGACATGGCATAGGGACAACTTTCCACTTAGCATCCTGAGTTTGGGTCACAGCTTAAAAACCTTACCAACTATGTCACCGAGAAAACTTCTCTGAATTGCTTAGCCTCGGTTTCGTTATCTCTAAAGGAGGGATGATACTATCTGCTTCATAGGTTTATTACAAGAACTAAATTACGTAAGGTATGATAACTTTTTCTAGATTGTGAAACTCAAAAATTTCAAGTGACAAGGGGTATATAGTAGTGACAAGAGATGTCTAGGATTTAAACAGCTGTCTGCCAAAGATAATAGTTTGGTCAACCCTTGGCTTGTCTTGATGACAGCTTTTGTTTTTAGAAAAAAGAGACAAGAATAACTACTCCTTTGGTTTAACTTGATCACCATCGAAGAATAACTTGGTGCTGTGGAAGTGAAAAGAACCCCAGGAATTTAAAGTGTTGAAGTCTCCAATAATAGAAAGAGTCAGTCAAGCTCTGTAGCCCAAGGATGGAGGTGTCTAGTGATTCAGAATAGTGCTTTTGAAGCCCACAGGCTAAAGAGAAATACAGTTTGAGAGAGATAAGAGAGTATAAATATTAGAATTCTAGACATAGTAATGAAGGGGGAAAGGAGGGGCTTCAAAGATTAATGAATAATATTTATAGAGCCCTTACAAGGTACCAGGGTTGTGCCATAAGCTCAACACTTATTTCCCCTTTTAACTTTCACATTATTCTTATGAAGTGCTCTTGAGTAAACTCAAATTCGAAGGGGTCATGTGGAGAAGGTGGGAGGAAGAATATTAAAACTCGACACAAAGCTGTATGTCTAGGACTGAAGGCTGTAACCCAACTGAGTTGTTAGCTAATCACACATAAGAGAATAAGAGGCATGTTTTCAGCTGTGTTCAGAATAAGGAAAGAATAAATCCACTGCCTGGAATGGGTGATGCAAGACTAACATATTGATAGAACTACATCATAACTACTAAACTCTTTTGTTTCTGTCCCGCTCATCAAGAGCAATGTTCTTCAAATTACCAAGAATGAACAAAGTATGACTAAAACAAACAGAAAAGCTAGATGAGGAGACAGCAGGAAAACACCCATCTCCTTCATGAGTTTATTTGTCCAAACCCAGGTGAATTATATCTTGGAGTACTTGGTGAAGAAAAAAAGATAGTGGAGCCACTGTTAGTAACATTTAGGTATCACAGAGAATGGAAAAGGTTCTAAAAGGCTGGGAACAGACAAATGTTTCTATTTTTATAAAGGAGGGAAATGTAGATACAGAAAATTATAGGCCAGTGAAATTTAGGACAAACCTCCAGTGGGTTATTAGTATTCATGTATTTTTGAATCCCCTGGAATAGAAAGCTGTGATTATTTGAAGGCAAGATGGATTTACTAGGAATAAATCCAAATTCATTCTTTTTCTCAGTAGAGTTTCTAAACTGTTAGATCAAAAGAAGGCTCTGAACATAATGTATCTTCACTTGAGAAAAGAATGATATGGAGTCATTTCGTAATAATATATAAAAGAATGAACTATATAATAGTGCTGTTGCGGTTTGATAAGCATCTTATATCAAAGTATCTAGTGATTTTTGACAAGGCTCTAATTTGGCGCGTTGAACTGTTGGGCGTATCAGAGAGAAAAGGGGTTGACCATGTCAGAGTTTATCATCGAGGACGGCAAGGTCTTACCAGGCTGACACAAAGGGCCACGATGAATCAGGCGAAATCTAACAAAAATAAAGGTAGATTTATCCCTTAGGAGTGAAAGATGAACTGTGGGAGTGCTGGATGTGGGAGAGCTCTCCTAGGAGTCCTAATCAAAGTGAGAAACTAACCAGAGTTGAGCAAAGCGCTTGATGCATGCTAGTTTGCCAAATGAATGAATGATTGAACAGAGACCATGATGCACCTGTTTTATTAAAAATGCCTTACATTGTAGCCCTCATTAATACATGCATGTGGCCAAAAGATGAACTCATAATCACTGAACTCGAAATCGTCCGACCATATCTGGAAACTGCGTCTCGTCCTGCACATGTTTCCCAGGGACACTGTCAACGCAGACATTATCTTGAAGAGAGTCACCAAAATAGTACCTATTGGGGTTCTTTTTTTTTTTTTAACCACACCACAAATCAAAAAGTTAAAGGAACTGGAGCACCAGAGGAGCCAGACAGAAGACATGCGAGGTATGAAAGTTGCCCTAATACATTTGAAGAAAGTCGTTTGCAGCGAGGATCAGACGAAATCTGTCCACAGCTCTGAAGGGTAAAATTAGGCCACGGTGAAAGCCAGAGGAAACAGATATTGGCTTTGTATTAGGAAAATGTGGGAGAACTCTCCAGAAGTGAAATGGGTTTCTCTGAAAAGTAATGCACTCCCTGTTACTGGAAATGTACTGGTAGACGCTGTGCTTTTCTTGAAGGGACTTTTGAAGTGAGAGATTTAGCTGGATGACTTATGATACTAATATTCTGTGAATCAAGTAAGGGCAGAGAGGCTGCATGGGCACATAAGAAATTGCTTTGCAGCTCTCTCCTGTAATGTGACCTCGGATTCTATGTATACTCAAAGCTTCCTCACCTACCAGCTAGTTGTGTGTAACGAGTCTGTTAATTTTTCAAAATATAAAACCCTCTAACATGTCTAATATTACTGCTATTTCCTTTCACAGGGTGTTTTCTTTTCATTAGGAGTGTGTGTGTGCATACGCATGTGTGCATGAGTCTGTATTCTGTAAATTTTACATTTGTTCAACACCATAAGAAAATTTTGAAAAGCACAGACTGTATTTTTCATAGCTAGGAGTCACCCAGAGTGCTTTCAGGAAAAGCAATTTGATGATTTACCTTTTATATGTAGTTCCAGAGCCCTAAAGCTACACAGACCTGGTGTATAGAGCATACAGATAAATAAGCAAAGGGAAAAAGAACATCCATCACAAGAGGCACCGATGGCAAGAAGGCACTTTTTTAAATGTACAGTTATTTTAAAAGAGGAGGAAATGTTGACAGCTGTGGCTTTCATCATATATTTAATAGTGCCAAAGAGCAAGGTCATTTGCCAAGCAAAGCAGAAAGCTGAGATTACCGTCCCAATTTTGCTGCCCCTGTGCCAGCTCATTCTGAACTCCTGTAGCCCAAGCAGGCAAAATATTATCATTTCCAGTTCTTTAAAGCTGGCACCCAGCATCACTTGTCCGACCTTCAACATATAACAATATTTTTGACTACCAGGTCCACTTTTCAAAAACACCTTTTGAAAATTTTTTTCTTAGATAGCAACTTTCCAAATCTTCCTTGCTTTGGTTTGCTTTTTCATCTCCTGCCGGTCCCTGAGATCATATTGAAACAGGCTGGGCTGCTTGGTTCCTGTAGTGGGTTGGTACCTAAGCATGAAAGTGTCGCTCTGGGTCAGGGCCATAAAATCATGCCCCAAATTATCAAGGACACAAAGACGCTAAGTTTAATTGCTGATTGCCATGGTATGCCAACCCCCAACCAACAGTACTCCTGTAAATCCTAAAGAATACCCAGGGCTCTACCTGAGACTCTATAAAAGTTTCACTCACTAAGTTTATTTTTTAGAGGCATAAAACCTCCAGATGGTTCCTAGCTCAGATAATCTCTGAAATCCAGAATTACCAGTCTCTCCAAGAGTGTCAACCAGTTGCATTCCCCTACTCCATAACCTCGACACCCCTTTTCAACATGAAGTTAGAATTGCCCTTGGCCATATAATCCTGAGGCCTGGGAGAAGGATCAAATGAGAGGGAGGAGTTGTAACAGGGAAGATAGGATTTAACAAACGAGTCCGACTACTGATTCATTATATTGATATTTCTTTTCAGTCTCCAGTGTCTTAGAGCAGCTCGAAGAAATACCTGAAATTGTGGAACTGTAACCCATACCAAATGTTGAAATCTGTTCTATAACTACTTTTAAAATATACTTTGAAATTTATTTCTTTTTTGTATATATGTTATATTTCACAATAAAAATTTTAAAAAGATGCTAAGTTTAGAGGAAAAGGATTTATATAAATAAATCAATAGAAATTGCATCCACACTTTTTAAAAAGATATAATTTGGGGTAAAAAAAATCAGAGTTGGCACCTGAAAACGCTACTTTAACTGCATTTTTTTCATTCAATAAGTAGAGCATTTGGAACTGTCAGATGCTACACGGTATTGAAATTGGTAAGAAATAGACTCCTGATCCCAAAAGTTTATGTTCTGGTAGAAAAGAAAAGAAATAGACACAAATACATATACTAATACCTACATTGGTATTGCAGTTTATAACTTTGCATTTTCTTATCTGATCCCCACTGAAAGCAAAATAAGTGGGAAGGGCAAGTATTATTAACCCCGTTTAATAGTTTAAGGAACAGAAGCTTAGCAAAATTAACTGGCCCAGTCTTACACAACTACTAAGTATCTGAATCATGACTGGAATCTGAGTCCCAGAAAGTACACCTAGAAAAGTACTGAGAAGATGTTATGAATGAGAGAGAGAACGTCCAGCCACAGAGAAGGAAGACTTCAGGGAGGCGGTTGCATTTGAGCTGGATCTTGGCTGCAGACCTGCAGTAACGAAGGAGCAGGCGAGCAGTGGAGAAGGGGAGAACATTCTGCACTGACAGAGAACGATGGGAGAGGCTGGAGAGAGCTGGAGGGGCGCTAAACCTCAGAACAGAGTAATTGAGATGGCAGGAAGTTTGGGCCCAGCCCTCCGATAAGGAGCTTAAGACATTATTTAGGCATCTGGGAGCTATTGAAGGATTTCATTTGCTTACTTCTGTGCTTGCTTTGATAAGACAATAAATAACCTGGTCGCAGCAGCTCTATAAGAAGCTCAATCTGTCAGTCCAAGGAAACTGATGGTGCACACAGAAAGAAGAGACCTTGAGTAGGAGGAGGGTCAGGACGGGGAGTGGAACAGGATAGAGATGGAGAGTAAGGGATGCCCACCTCCAGCCTCCAGTTCTCATCAGAGGTGCGCTGAGGTCTTTATACTAGGCCTGCAAGATAACCAGCCCCAAATCACCAAGCAAGAGTGCAAAGCAAGTGCGAGGACTGAATGTGCCACAGCTGAAGAAACAGAGTTGAGTCCAGTGAATGTTTTCCTAGTACGGAGCTCCCCTGGGTGGTGGCCGGGCAGAGGTGTGGTTAAGCCAGGGGAAGCCCACTCCTGCAGCTTTGCATGCCTTTTTTGGCGGTGTACAATCATTGTCTCATTCTGTCTGTGCTATCATCCCCTTGGCTTTGTTTCCTCTGCTGTGTGTGGGTTTATGTGTGAGTGCTGGACTAAAATAAGGTGAAGTGAGCGCTGGGAAAGGGGGGCTGGAGAGACGAAGGGGATCCATTCCTGATCTCTCTCCTTCCAGATGGCGCTTCCTCTGCAGAAGGTCATGCAGTTCCCACCCAGCAGGCTGCAGGCTCCGGGGCAGAGCCTTAGGCCATTTCCGGGCTCCGTAGACTGATGTGAAAGCGTTGTTTCCTGAGCCGGGGCCTCTGTGCCCTCTGGGGTTGTCTTACTGCACTGAAGATAAAATAAGTAGGGAGGCACTGAGGTTAGGAATTTGCAATAAAAAAGAAAAATGAAAAATGGAAGCCGAAAGCGAAATGAGAATTATTGGATCAAATATGAAGAACGGTAAATGCCAAGGTGCTTGATCATTTTTCTTCTAACGGACATGGTGAAGATGGAAGTTTCCGTAATTCTTCTTTTCCTTTTTCGTCCTCTTGCCATCACCACAAGATTTAAGAGCATGAGGAATTTGGCATTGTGGTGCAGCATTGCAACAGAAAGCAAGGCAGAAGTACAGAATCTCCTTAAATGAGGGCATGAATGCAATGATAGGTTTTTGCTATCTGGAATGAGATGTTGAGTTACCATTCTCAAAATATTGTTTTCTATATGAAAGGTTTTAAATGCAATCATTTAATTATTCATTGCAAGTTCATTTTCACAATGTTTAATGTGCACCAGCTATGTGTAACATAGTCCACTGGGCACTATTTATAAAATTAAACTCAGTTATTCAGTTATGAAAATAAATGATGCCCTGCATGCCCTGTGAAGGCCAGTGAGAAACAGGCAACCTGCCCAAGATAACGCGTTTCCTTTGAACTTTATGGAAATCTGAGTTTATGGAGGAAAACCAAGGGTATTTGTTTTAAACCACTAGTATTCTCTTCAACTGTTAATATGGGGAACAGAAAGAAGGAGGTGGCCATGACCAGGATAAAGTAATAGTGAGTGAATGTGTGTTTGACCTAATTCAAGTTTCCTGGTCCAAGTAGTATTTTTATTGTCCTGTAAAAATTCCAGATATTTGCAAAACTGTTCCAAATGGGAAAGGAATAAAAGCTTTTTTAAAAATTTAATTAGTGCATATATTTGGGCTCAAACTCCCCCTTTCCTTGGGTAGCATCTGTGCCTCCAGTTTCCAGCCACGCAGTTACTATTGCAAGTTCTCAACAATCAAAATTAAATAAAAGGGTAAACATTCTGTTATGTAAAGCAGTTTGAAATACCTCAGAAATTGTCTCCTCGTGTCTCCCTTCCACTGCCCCACTTCTTTCCTTTTACTTCATGCCACATTTATTAAATCTTATCAATATTTGACTCAAGGAAACATAGTATGTACTTATATTCACAGAAATGCCTTTGAGCTCCGTCTGTCTTCCAGGTCTTTGCAATTCTTTTCTCACCATAAGCAGGTGATGGATGGAAGAGATTGCCTCCTTGGCATTTCTCTACACCACAGAACCAGATGCCAACTGGCACTCTCCAGACCAATGGAAAAGCAAATCTAGTCAGAGTTTACAAGATGCAGAAGTGAACCTAGAAAGTCTGATGTAGGGAAAAACTTCAAATATATCCTTAAAGTTTCGTAGTAGTGATTTTTTTCGATACTACAACTCAAACAGGTGTCCCTGTCTAGCTGGAACATGGTGGCACCAAGTTGACATTTATACTCTACAAGAAAGCCACATAAGATGATGGTCTCAGTTACTCACCACAAATAAAATGGATTAGCAGCAAGACGGTTGGTGTATGTGTGTGTGACTCTTATCTTTTTTACGTTTTCTGTTATATATGTCATGCATGTTTCTCGTAGAAAAATTAGATAATGAAGATGAGCAAGAAGGAAAAAAAGCACATCATCCACGCACCTAGCAATTATCATATTAATGTTGACATATTTCCTTCTAATGTTCCATATATGTGTGTATGTACTTTACATATGCATGCATAATATATATGATATGTACATGTGTGAATTAACGCATGCATACACACATTTTTTTAACGAATGGAATTTATATGGATTATAAATCTCCACTTGTCACGTCACAAAATACTGAGAATGTCCTTTCATGTTTCTCATGTTTTATTTTTATTTATTTTATGTTCGTACCATAATTTAAGTCATCATACCTCTCTTTTTAGACATCTTGTGCCAAATACTTGCTATAATGAATACTTCTGTAATGAATATTCTTACTTATATATTTTGGTGCTTTCTAAAACTTTACTTAGTTTCAGCTCCTACCAGAGACATGGCTGGATCTATACATGGTCAAGGTTCTGATAAAGATAGCTAAGTTGCTCTCCAGAAAAATCCTACACTAAACCCCCCCACTCAAAGGATATGTGAAGACTTTCCACCCCAGGCTAGCTGATAGCTTTGACTGAGACCTTTGGGGCCCTGATGAAGTGTTTGTACCTTAGTTATGCAGCAACATTTAGAACGAACCTTTCCTATATCTGCTCTTGTTTGCTAGCTGCCTGAATGCAATACATGAGAAATGGAATGACTTTTAAAAGAGGGGATTTAATAAGTGGCTAGTTTACAGTTCTAAGGCTGAGAAAATGTCCCAATTAAAACAAGTCTATAGAAATATCCAGTTTAAGGCATCCAGGGACAGATACCTTGGTTCAAGAAGGCCGATGAAGTTCAGTGTTTCTCTCTCAGCTGCAAGGGCACATGGCAAACATGGTGGCATCTGTTCGCTTTCTCGTGGCTCTACAAAAGGGACTCTCTTCAAAATGTTTCCTCTTTTAAAGAATTCCAGTAAGCAACTCCACCTCCAATGGGTGGAGACACACCTCCATGGAAATCATCTAATCAAAAGTTACCACCCACAATTGGGTGGGTCACATCTCCACGGGAACAATCAAAATGCTCCCACCCAGCAATATTGAATGAGGATTAAAGGACATGGCTTTTCTGGGGTCCACCACAGATTCAAACCAGCATACCTACCTTGTTCCTGGGATTGTTTCTGGTGATGAATCTGGGGTCCTGAGTGGCAGCTGAGGATACACCTGGGGATATTTTTGGTAAACATATCTTTGGAGCAAGTACTTTGGTCTTTTTAGCAAACCTTGGCCAAAAGGCTTCGTTTATAAAGGGTCAACATCCAGGAACAGATTTTCACTTCATGTCCCAATACATTCAAGACAAAAATGGAACCAGAATTTTTAAATTCACGTGAATGTTCATTTAGTGAGCCTAAGAAAATATATGAATAGATAGTTACCTACCTAGAAAATAGGTATTGACTCTCCCTCCTCATCCTTCATCTGCAACCATGGATACCTTGTACTTTCTAACGAGCATTGTTATATTTGGGATGGATGGCTGAGGAGCAGTATGACACTTAATCTGACGTATGCTTACAAAGAGCCTGTCCATGCCTCTCATTTATTTGGTGTCAGAATAAGCCAGCACTGGCTTGGAGGCTCGTGAGCATTCAGGTTTGCATTCTGGTCCTGCCACTTCCTATGTCTTCATGCAAATTCCTTCACCGAGCTGCGCTTTGCTTTCTTCACCTGCAGTGATTTCCAATCCCAAAGGGTAGCAACAAGTGGGAATTCGGTATCTGAAGTAAGGAAGGATGGCAGCAACCCCAAACCAGTGCTCAGGAAATGGTGACTCCATGAAATTCTGCCCTTAGGAGCTTATCATCTGCTTAGATTTTAATTGGTTTTTGAGGGGGTTCTTCTTGCTCATTGTACTTATTATGATCCAAAATGATTTGGTTTAATTTTTAATCTTCTGCTATTGTTTGCCTCTCCATCAGCATAAAATGTCCTCGAGGGTGGGGAGTGGGTCCTTAAACCTCTGCGTTGCCAGTGCCTAGAACAGTGCCTGGTGCAGGGAAGATGTCGAATCAACACCTGTAGGAACAACTGGCTCACCTTCTTTCCAGTGATGCAGCCTTGTGAGCAAGAGGCTGTTCAGTAAAGCACCGCTCGCCCTTGCATTATCACACCCGTCTCGGTCTCTGCTTGATTCCAGCCATCCTCCGCTACCTGAAGAACGACAGGAAGATTCACCTGGTGGTTTTCAACAACGTGCAGCTGGCTGACGGGCGGCGGCACAGGATCCTCCTGAGACTGAGCAATTTGCAGCAAGGGGCTGGCTCCGTAGAGCTCTACGTAGACTGTACCCAAGTGGATTCCATTCACAATCTCCCCAGAGCCTTTTCTAGCCTCCCCCGCAACCCCGAGTCCATTGAACTGAGGACTTTCCAGAGGAAGGCACAGGTACGAACCAACAAGACCATTATCTGAAGTTGGCTGCCGAGACTGCCAACACAGGGGAATGTGCTGGGGAAACAGGTTGGCTCATGGACTCCCTGTTCCCCTCTGAGGGCCAGTGGTCTTAGCTCTGTCAGCATATTAGAATTATCTGGGCAACTGAGAAACAATACGCATTCAGGACCCATGCACTAGATCAATTGGGTCAGATTCTGTGGGTCAGAACCTATCTAAGAACTGATGGGCTTAGATATCATGATTATGTAAATACTGATTCTAACATGAAGCCAGAGCTTGAGCCTTTTTCCTTTAGGTGATAAATAGAGACTCTTTGGAGACAATTTGAAGTTGGAAAACAATAGCAAAAATAGAAATAGCCATCTTTAGAGTGATAGGGTTATCAGTTTTATATGTTCTCAATCTTTCTTTAATGTTTTATTTTTAATGAAAATAAAACAGAATATTTGGAACCTGCCAAGCACTAGGAACAATATTTTTCATGGATCTTGTTAGGACAGCCACTAGCAAAAAAGGAATTTATTGCCAGCCTGCTTCCATGTGGTCTCAAAAAGTCCCATCCTTTCTGTCTTCTGTTTTCCATTGTCTTGACGTTTTTTTCATTATATCATTGCACCCCCTACAGAAATTGCAACATACATTTCTTTAGATTCTTGTGCTAGGCAATGCTTTTTTTTTCCTATAAAGAATTAGTATTCTTTGTCCTTTTCAATAATTATAGCTATAACTGATCATAGTTCCCGAATTTCATCTGCAACCAAAGTCAATGCCAACTCAGAAACCATGTTCATTTGTTATAGCCTGTAATATTGCTGACTTCTCTCTCTTAATCCTCATTTATCATTTCCATTTTATTATCTCCTTATATGTGTTTTAGATACAAGCTGCTCTGAGCTCTTTGTACAAAGAGGCAGAGTGTAAGCAATCATTTCCATTACTACTGGGAATGGCTGAGAAGGTTTAGATAATAAAATAAAGACTATTGATCTTATCCTGGAATTTTGGGCTTGAAAAACAGCAAGGATTTTGAGCAGAAATTCCAAGAAAGCTCAAATCCAAGATTTTGTTTTTTCTTGTTCTTGCAGGGTCCCATATATATATATGAATAGAGAAATACACCAAGCCTTATTTTGGAGTCCCTATATTAGCCCAAATAATCAGAGTGACAATCAGAAATGGTGTCACTGACCATTTCATACATTAGTGTCCACCATCAAATGGAGTCAAGAATCAGCCATGAAAAGGTCATCAGAAATTAGAGTCACTGGCATTTCCTCAAAAGCTCTACTTCTTCAGCTATCAGCAGGGACGATATCAACTCTGTCTTTAAGTCGTCTACATGTTCATTCAATCAGCCAGCTAGTCAGCGAACATGTAATAAGCACTGACTATGCCTTAGCTGTCTGCTAGGCATTAAGGAAACAGTGGGGCCGTATTTGGGGGACACCAGACCTGGCCCTGCCTCCAAGGAGCTCACAGCTGGGTGTCCAACACCACGTCTGTCACATAGCACACATTACATAACATCTTAGCAGAGTTAACTTGAAATGTAGAATTCTTCTGAAAATGCTTATTAGCGTGCTCATTTCTAACACGAGTATGATGATTTTATATAAGCAGTTGTGTGAACTTTTCTTGTCATGTATATCTGTAATAAAGTAAGTATAATTTACAAAATTAAGGGGTAAGGAAATTAACTTTGGGATTAACAGTGAATGATTGCAGTCCACCAGTTATGTAAAATACAGGCCCAATTACTTAATCATCATAGAATATGCCATTTATTAGTTTCATAATCCAAGAAAATCAGAGACTGCTAAAACCTAGAGCCAAAGGCATCCTAAAGACAATCCTACTCAAAATTAGGATCAATATCTTCTTTATTTCAACCCAAACACCATAAATTTGGGCAATTCATCCGATCATTTCTGCCTCCAAATAATATTTCTCATGAAGAAAATCAGACTTGCCTCTTATCAGTCATTTTGGTGAACTCTCAGACCAAGTGAGAGGCCAACATTTTCCTAAGTTGCTCGTTAACTTCTGTATCTGCTTCAGTGGAAAAGAAAGGACTAGGAGAGTGAACCCACAAAATTACATAAGCTGACAGAGCCCAAGCACCCAGGGCTACCACACTGGGCAAATGACGTGGGTATGGAAGGACGCCGGCTTCTGAATGGCGTCAGCAGTGTTGGGTATGCGTGTGGTTTCTTCCAGGACCTCGTGGAAGAGCTGAAGCTGGTGGTGAGAGGCTCACTGATCCAGGTGGCCAGCCTGCAAGACTGCTTCCTGCAGCAGAGTGAGCCGCTGGCTGCCGCAAGCTCAGGTGGGGGAATGGGGCCCTTTGCACCCCTCCAGCAACACAATCTCTGCAGTCCCCGAATGGGCTGGGATCCATCACCTAAAGGCAGGCTGTTGGCAGAGCAGCGTGACAGGATACACTTATGGAAATCAAACTCCCGTGCTAAAGGCCAGGGCGAGGAATACTTGAGTTGCACGTTTATTCTTATAACTCATAAGAATTTGGACTGACTAGCCAGGAGCATCTTATCAAGGTCACTACTTTTTAGAAGAATTAGACAAATTCCCCCAAGTTAAATTCAGATGCCTTAGATTTTTTTCTTTTTTTTCATTTCCATTAAAATATCATGTATTTAATTTTAAAATGTGTGTTAAGATTTTTTTCACATTTTCATCAATATCCTTTTTCAAAATTTGGTATTATGCTACTCATAAAAAAATGACATTTTTAATTTAAAATCAATACATTGCATAGGATATCTTTGATAAAATATGTCTATATGATTTGCTTTTACAAGATTATGACTTTAAGCATATAAAAGGAATTTAACAAGTTTCAAGATTATGAAACTTGTTTGTTTAATTTATTTTATTTTATTGTTTTAAATGCCAAAAAACACCTAACGAACGCAAACATTCCTACTTTGATCATTCTGTTCTACATATATAATCAGTAATTCACAATATCATCACATAGTTGCATATTCATCATCATGATCACTTCTTGGAACATTTCAGGTGCCTTAGGTTTTTGAATCATCTTGTCATGATGATTCTCTGGGGAAACATCTGGTTTTTGCATCTCTGTAGAAATGGCTGTTACTGGTTGAAAATTCCTTTTTTGCTGTTCTTACAGGGGACTTTAATCGACAGTTCTTGGGGCAAATGACCCAACTGAACCAGCTGCTGGGAGAGGTGAAAGATCTTCTGAGACAGCAGGTAAGAAACCGGACAAAGCATGCCAGCAGGAAACCTCAACACTGTTAGAGAAGCTCTTTGCATGCACTGGTGGACCTGTAGGACTGTGAAGGCAACGAGGGGAACCCAGAGCCAGGGCTCAGGAGGTCCCCCCAGCACAGCACTCCAGGGCTCAGGAGGTCCCCCCAGCACAGCACTCCAGGGCTCAGGAGGTCCCCCCAGCACAGCACTCCAGGGCTCAGGAGGTCCCCCCAGCACAGCACTCCAGGGCTCAGGAGGTCCCCCCAGCACAGCACTCCAGGGCTCAGGAGGTCCCCCCAGCACAGCACTCCAGGGCTCAGGAGGTCCCCCTAGCACAGCACTCCAGGGCTCAGGAGGTCCCCCTAGCACAGCACTCCAGGGCTCAGGAGGTCCCCCTAGCACAGCACTCCAGGGCTCAGGAGGTCCCCCCAGCACAGCACTCCAGGGCTCAGGAGGTCCCCCCAGCACAGCACTCCAGGGCTCAGGAGGACCCCCCAGCACAGCACTCCAGGGCTCAGGAGGTCCCCCCAGCACAGCACTCCAGGGCTCAGGAGGACCCCCCAGCACAGCACTCCAGGGCTCAGGAGGTCCCCCCAGCACAGCACTCCAGGGCTCAGGAGGACCCCCCAGCACAGCACTCCAGGGCTCTGC
Organism: Tamandua tetradactyla; assembly: GCF_023851605.1. Classification (NCBI taxonomy): domain Eukaryota; kingdom Metazoa; phylum Chordata; class Mammalia; order Pilosa; family Myrmecophagidae; genus Tamandua; species Tamandua tetradactyla. The sequence continues at coordinate 51,516,602 of NC_135347.1, read as the reverse complement.
TACAAGGCCTGGAAAGAGGGAACAAGCTTGTGAGAAACACACCATGACTCCAGCAGGGTGGAGGTGTCAAGGAGTACATCCGGCATTACTTTAAGAAGCGTTTCATGACTTACTTACTACACATGGATTCTTTTATTCATGGGTTATATATCAGGTGCTCCTTTTTAATCTTTTTTTTTCCCCCTTGCCATTTCTAAAGGTCAAGGAAACATCATTTTTGCGAAACACCATAGCTGAATGCCAGGCTTGCGGTAAGTGCTTTTCTAGTAGCCGGCTCATTCTGCGTCAGATGAGCGGGTGTAGACTGAGGACAGCATTTTCTGGGAGTTCAGCACAGAGCTGGAGGGAAGGGAGGAGAAGTTCATCAGGAAGCAGAATTTCATTTTGTATCTTTTATGTTCTTCCGGTGGTGAATGAACCTATGGGTATTGTTTTCTTCTAGGTCCTCTCAGCTTTCAGTCTCCAACCCCAAACACACTGGTGCCCCTAATACCCCCGGCGCCCCCGGCACCCCCAGCATTCCCCGCATCCCCTGCATCCCCGGTACCTCCAGCTCCTGCAAAGCGCCGTTGTGACCCCAACCCCTGCTTCCGAGGCGTCCGATGTACTGAAACCAGGGGCAGCTTTCAGTGTGGGCCCTGCCCAGAGGGCTACTCCGGAAATGGAGTCACCTGTTCTGATGTTGATGAGGTAAAAGTCAGCTGAGAAGGGGAAGGGGCTAAGTACCGTCCATGCCCTCATGGAAAAAGCTAATAGAAACAGAAGCAAAGTTGACAATTAAGGAATGCCTTAGGTCGTCCCCCAGGCTACATCAAAACTATGTCCTTATGAATCGTTACAGAAAATGAGACCCCATGAGTCTGTGGTCTCTCTCTCCTGTGTTTCCACCTCTGCTACCTGTCCATGTTGATACAGTGCTGAGATTTCTGTTTTTACTGGGACATCTGCATTGGCTATTTCCCTTCAGCAGTCTGTATCACAAGTTTGTGTTTCCAGGCTTTTGCAAATGTGGAAGGAGGACCCTGTTGGGAGGGTTTATTTCAGGGGTGACAACTGATTTATTCCTAAATAGAGGAGTAGAAGGGAATCTCACACCAACGAACCTGTTGAGGAGACCCTATAAACTGTGAGTAGCCGCAGCTTGTGGTCCCCAAAAGAGCCCAGGGATGGAGCCAGAGAGAGCACAGATGGCACGTGCACGCTCTTTGGTTGGCACAGCTTCAGGAGGAGAATGTTGAAGACCAGATGATCAGCCGGTCACTAGTCCAGTCTCAAAGCAATCAGCTGCTGCTAGAATGCGCATCACCCTTCCACCTGGCCAAGGGAGGCTGGGAGAAGGCATGAGAGCTTCTGCACACACTGACCCCCACCAACTTCTGTACACATTGACACCCTCAGGGCGTCTGCAGTCTCGTGGTGATGCTTGCTCACTGGCTTGATTGATTATCTCTCCAGATAGTAAGCAAGTGAGATGGTCTCTAGTTTTCCCTCGATTGGAGAAACATCTGCACACGTTTCCTAGACCGGCATCTGGTTTTTATCTGCGAGCTGGAATTTCCTCCGTTTGAAAGAGCAGAAAGAAAGTAGTCATGTTTTTTACATTAGTTGAAGTGGCTAAAAAGAAGTGTATCAGAATCAATCTCCAGACTCAGAGAGCCTTGGAATAGCCAAACACTTCATAGGGCACAATTACAGGGACACATACTGATGGATCGGCTCTTGCTAAAGAAACAGGCCTCCTGGCTTTGTTTTCTTGAGTCCTCATCTGAACAGTTGGTTGATCTATCCAAATTAATCCAACATCCAGTCGATAAGTAGCACTGTCCTTTCACATAGATTTTTAAATTCCGAGTTAAAATACTAAAGAACGTACATGGAGGTAGCCTGGTTAGCATTATGGACCCATCCTTCCAGTTTGAATGTGCCATTATCTATAAATAGCAAAACTCAGAATGCAGGTGCAAGGATTCACCAGTTAATACTAAAGTAGGAAGCCTTTATTTCCTTTTATCTTTTTTCCCACCAAAAACACATAGTTCAGTGACTAAATAGGCATATGCAAGTAGATACATGAAAGTTTAAGAGTGTATAACCCATGTGGCTAAAGACTTTGAACTTTTCTTGGTCTCCAGTGCAAATACCATCCCTGCCACCCGGGTGTGCGCTGTGTGAACTTGGCTCCTGGCTTCAGATGTGATGCCTGCCCCGTGGGCTTCACAGGACAAGCGCTGCAGGGTGCTGGGATCAGTTTTGCCAAGACAAACAAGCAGGTGGGCTGAAGTCATGGTTTTTCTACTCATTGTTTTATTTTTGTTACCCAAAGAATGATTCCGGTGGGTTCCCAGCTCTTCCAGTGTCACCCTTTACCCTACTTGAGCAGTCAATACCATCTCGAACGTCATGAGGTACAATGGGCAAAGTAGGCAAATTTTCAACTCATTTCTAAGTATGTTTGTAACTTCCAGAAGGGAGGAAGGCATTAGACTGGGATAATAGTGGATCCAAAAAAAAAAACAAAAACTAGTAAAAAATAGTGGATGGGGAAATGCTGAGTAGGTGGCACAATTTCATACTTGTTTAGTTGACAGCCATTGAACAGTTTGTTCTTCAGAAAAACTTGAGAATCAGATAAACAAACAAAGTTTTGGAAAATGAGGTCACTTTTATAGAGACATTGCTGCCGATCAGTGGCTATTTTAGAGATGAGAGGATTTCAAGAGTAGAAATAATACCCTAAGGAAACCTACCCTTATTGTTATATAAGCTATAAATTGTCATAAAGCACTTGAGCACTTTATGACGGTTTCCATTTATTTCCAAATGTTCTGCTATATCCTGGTCATTATTTGACAGACTGACTGTGAAATTCTTTTTGATGTTTTCAGCCCTTAAAAATGGTTCTTCTATAAATATATTTTACTACCTTGGGGAAATGACTAGCTTTGAGGAAGGGCAGCCTTCATTATTTCCTAGCTGCCTATCAAAGGACTCCAGAGGGCATCATTGTTTAGATTAGCAAAGGGAGGAAGCTTGACAAATAGGAATGACAAGAAGCCATTAGAGTAATGGCCCAAAGTTTTTCTTTGTCTCCTCTAAGGACAAAATCTCCAAGACTAAACCAAGGAAAATAGACAAAATGAAATAGGAGGAGTGTTATGTAGGCTAGTAAGGAGCACTTCCCAATAGACTTCCAAGAATATGATAAACTGAGCTGAAGCAGTGAGGAGCTACCTAAATGAAATTTAACAACAAATTGTAATGCATTACCAAGATCAAAAGAAATAAAGGAGATGCGCAGGTTCCAAGAACAAAGAAGAAACTCAGAGTCAGGCTATGATTGGAAACTGATGCCACAGCAGCTTATGGGACGTGGGAGCTAGATGCAGGTCTTAGGAGTGGGATCTAGGGTTTTTATACTTATGTGGGTGCAAAAGATGCAGTCTTAGATCCTTACAAAGACCCAAAGCCCCTGTTATAAGGCAGGAGTCTCAGATCACTACCCCATCCATTACAAGACTGGGAAAACTTTCCTAGCCTTAGGAAACAACAAAGAAGCTTCACCTTAGCTTTAGGACACAGTTGCAAAAATGGGAATTGCCTACAACAGTCAAAAGCTGTACCGCATATAGTTGTGCAATCTAAATCTGTGTCACGCCTATGATGCAAGAATGTAAGCCAAAATATTAACATGAAAACCAGTCTTGGAAGAGGAGAATCCCCACGGCCCTGGCTAAAATCAAAGTCAGACACTTTGTGAACACCCCGGGACGCAGGGCGGGTGGGACACTTCCAGGCAAAGGCAGCATCACGGGGTGAACCCACAGAAAAAAATGGCAATTCCTATGAAGAAACCACCATGAGAAAAAATAAGTATTAGATAAGTTAAAAAGGTTAAAGAGATCAAAGATGGCATATATACCTCAATTAAAGAGTAGGGCAATGTGAAAAAAGGCAAGTTTGAAAAACGGCCAAATAAAACTACCAATGAGTAATATAATCACTGAAATTACAAGCTGTAGGTGGGCAAAATGGAATAAACACAACAGGCAGTTCGTGGACTGGAAGGTGAGGCTAAGGAAATCATCCAGAATGCAGCACAGAAAGGCAAAGTTCAGGGAAATATGAATGAGGGTTTAAGATTAAATAGATGATATTAATCAGAAAGTCCAATATTTGTCTAATTGTAGTTCCAAAAAGAGAATGGGAGTGGAGGGAGGTTGAGAATTTTCCAGAACTGGAGAAAGGAATCCCCAGATAGAAGTACATTGGATCTTAAGTAGGATAAAGAACTTCCCTAACTAGAAAGGTTGTGGATTAATCATGTTACCTTTTCTGAACAACTTTAAATACCACGCATCATGCATCATTTGGAATTGGTACAAAAATCAAAAGAGGTCTCTAAAATGGCCCTTAAATTACCATTGTACCAGAAATTCTCTGTCTTCACTTCACACAAAGATATCAAAACAAACAGCTTATTTCCATTTCTATGTTAACAGTGTTTCTCTAAACTTTTTTGTACCAGATCTGCACTGATATTGATGAATGTCAAAATGGAGCATGTGTTCTCAATTCTATCTGTATTAACACTTTGGTAAGTATTTCTCATAGCTTTGTTCACAAAGCAGAATAGTTATTAAACAAGTGTATGATGATGTCCTAATACCAAACATATATAGAATGTACGGACCTGATGTAATTATATTGCAGAATAAGGACCAAAGTTTGTGGGGAAAAAGTTTTTCCCGTACATGTCATTTCATACATAATTTAAGTTTTTATTTAACAGTAATTTTATAAATTCCAAGTTTGCTCTTTATTCTTTATGAAAGTTGTAACATTAGGCTCTTAGATAAACATTTATTAGATAAAATGTCATTATCATCTTTTTTGGAAAAACATGAAAAGCTTGTCAGTTTTTCTTCACTATTCCAGCATACATATTTCACTTGTAACTTCATGATCCCCAAACAGTTTTCTTTTTTCAAAAAGTTGTCAGAAGTAATTCATATTAAATTAAAATGCTTAACATTTAAGGGCTCTATAAATTAAATATTAAATGTTTCTGGAAATTCCTATCAGTTGTTTCCAAAATGAAAGAGAGAGCTAACCCACCATATGTGCCTGGAAAAGTTATTTCATCTCTAGTGTCCTAGTTTCCTTGAATGTAAAAGCACTTTACAAATATCAAGATACTTAATTTAATCCTCATAACCATATATGAGTAAGCACTATTATTATCCCCATTTTATTACTGGAATAAGGAGGTACAGAATAGTTAAATAACTACGCTAAGGCCACACATCTCATAAAACTTCCAGTCTGGCTGCAAAGGTTGCGTTCTTATCCACCGCACTAAATTGCCTAGGAATGCACAGAGATTTATCGTTACTTTGTGCCAAAGAAAGGAATTGCAATGAATTGTCAAACAGTTGGCTAGTACCTAGAGTTGATAAAAGCTAAGTGGCTTTGGTATTTAAAGTCTTCCTTCAGAACCCTTTGGGACATGGGTGAGGCCTGCTACAGATGAGGCAAGGCCACCACCCCGTCGTGTGGGTGAAACACCATGCAACCCTATGGGGCTCCACTCTCTTTGCAGTCTCCGGAAGGGCGCTGTGCAGCCTGCACAGCTCTCTGTGGCAGTCCTAAGACGTGATTTACGAATAAGGAAACAAAAATAAATTACTCTCATTTGAGAGTCCAGACATGATATCTTCTTTTCATCTCTTCCCACTAAATGATTCAGCCTAAATCAGTTCAATGAGCACTAAGTGGCCTCTTTGTGTCAAGCACTGGGGCTAGGCACCTGGCAAAATGGAAAGAAATAAGTCAGAGTCCTTCCCTCTCAAGGAACTCACAAGCAAATGATAGGAGGATATGGTGTGCTCAGAAAAGTATGAGCAGTTTAGTGTTGTTAAAGCATAATTTATAAAATGAAAAGTGAAAATAAATGACGCTGTGCAGTCTAGCATGAAAGCTCTTGAATTCATTCCCTCATTCTGTGCATGTTTATTGAGAACTCACCATCCAGGGACAGAGAAGGAGCAAAACAGACAGAAATTTCTGACCTCGAGGAATATTATTTTCAGAGACGTCATGTTACTACCTTTGGCGTTCTCCCAAACTCTTCCAATAGAGACTCCTGCAGACAATGACGTTCACAGAAAACTTTTTGAGATGCTATTTTCTCAGTTCTCTCCAGAATGGTATATAACTGGTCCATTCTGGGTGCACAGAAGATAAGTTAATTCGCTGCCTATAAAGGATGCTTTAGACCAGGCTTTAGGGCTTTCTTGCCTCAGGGAACCAGGTGAGAAAGGCAGTAGAACTGGGAACTCAAAGGGAAAGGTTTTAAGCAAGGGAATGACAGGGTCAGCTTTTCATCTCAGTCAGGTCTCTCCAGAAATCTTGCAGACAATGGATTTGAGGAAGGCAAGACAGCTATAGGGACACCAGCTAGGAGACTACTGCAGACATCCAGAAGACTGGTGGCGGTGGCTGAGTGGTGCTCCTGGTGGTAAAAAGGAACTGAGCTGGTGGCAGGGGCCGTTGTTAGAAATGTGAATTGTTGGTACTTGGTGACCAATTCAGATGCAGGGGGCCGGTGGTGAGGCAGACTGGGAAGGGTCAAGGATGGCACTGATTGGATGACTAAAGGGATGGTTTGATTATTCAGGAAAACAGGCAGGCCAAGAGGATGGGGGAGCTTAGTAGGAGAAATGGAAAATTCACATCTGGTCAGGATGAGTCGAACTCACCTGGGGGCCATGCAAGTGGAAAGTCCTAGTGGACAGTTTAATTCGTGAGTCTGGAGTTCAGAAGATAGCGTAGCCTGCACAAAAAGGTTCAGGAGACATCTGTATTAAGATAAGAATTGAAGCATCAGAGAGAAAAGAAAAGTCAGCAGTAGACAGAAATCCAAGGAATCCTAAAAATAAAGGAAAGGGAAAAGGAGCAGAAGCCGAGAAAAGGAGACACCTGACACAATGTCAGATGAGGCTGATGGATCAAGAAAGACCATTGAAAAGCGTCCTTTGGACCTGGCAATTAAGAGGTCATGAGTGATTGATATCATTGAATTGTACACTTTAAATGGGTGAATTTCTTGGCATATCACACTGGGGCATTGAATGCCTGCTCCTTGGCCACTTAATTATAAAAGAGCCAAAGGAACATTTAAAAGTTTGTTGTTTTTTAAAAACTTGCTTTCTACTCAAATCATCCCTTTGTCCCCAGAATAAAGGCCCTAGCTCTGCCTCCCAGGAGTTCCTTGGAACCTTCAACCCTTTCTCCTTATCCCCTCCACAGGGGACCTGACAATACAAGAGTCGTTGTTCCCTGTCTAGCCTTCTACCTTCACCTCTATTCCTTCAGTGTCTACATGACGTGCTGCAGCTTCCAATCTGATGGTGATTTCACCAGCAGTCACACCATCTTAGGAGATGAAGGTGTAGGTAGAGAAGCAGGCCTGGTTCTCATTTAATCATGGCATCGTTGAGTACATATAACAATAAAGAATACAGCAGTGCCTTTACTCAAGGTGTGAGCTCCTGGCTTATCCCCTTATCTTTATTTCTCGCAGGGATCTTATCGCTGTGGTCCCTGTAAACCAGGGTACACTGGTGATCAGACAAAGGGATGCAAAGCTGAAAAAAGCTGCAGAAATCCAGAATTGAACCCTTGCAGTGTGAACGCACAGTGCATTGAAGAGAGGCAGGGCGAGGTGACCTGCGTGGTAAGTTGCTTGTTTACTTGCATTATCATTTTTCCTCTTTCTACCCCTCACTTTTTCCACTTTCACTACCCCTGAAGTCTACCAGCTTCAGGGTGAAAGTGCTCAAAAAATGAGAACCTTGTTATCAAAATGAGCACAGAATGTAATAGTCTCAGCTGAGACCGTGGGAGAGCAACCTGAAGTGCTTCTACACATCAGCCACCTCTGCTCTCCATCCTGCTCATCGGCCACCGCCACCTGCTTGGGCCCCTCGGTGGTGATTTTTCCTGGTGGAGCCCCAGTTCCCACTTCACCTTCTGTGGGAAATGCCCAAGAAGTGAGCGGCACGGAGGTGAAGGATCTTCCCTCCTCTCCTTCTTACTGCCCTACCTGCTTGTTTGTATAACTTACGAGCATATCTGCTGCCATTTCTAACCAGCTCTGCTCTTAAGACCTCCGGTGGAAAAGCCTGGCCTAATGCTCTAGGGGAGTAGGTCGCAGAGAAGAGGTAGTGAGCTGCCGTAGGCGCTCAGAGAGGGACGTCCTGTCTCCCGCAGGTGGCTGAGAGGGGGTTGGCAGGGCCATTCCCTCTGCCACCTCACCCTGCTCAGTTTCTGTTCAGTCTTCCTGGGCATCTCCCAGTCCTGGAGCCAGATCTGGAGAGGAGCCTTGGAGAGAGGAGGAGGCAGGGAAGAGAGCAAGGCAGTCTCTCCCCAGGTGGGCGTTGTGGGCCCCTTGTGAAGAAGGCTCGTCCCTGCCATCCGTTCTCCAAATCCCAGGCTCCCAGCCAGGCCTCGGGGAGTCTAAGCAGAGAAAAATAAGCAGAATTCAGCGGCTTCCCCCTCTGCCCTTCCCTCTCACTCCTTCCTTCCCCTCCTCCTCCTTTCCCGCCTTCTTCCTCCCCCCACTTCTCCCTTCCCTCTTCCCCGCCTCTTCCTTCCTCCCCCCTCCCCCAGGGCCCCCTTCCCTTTTTCCTTTACCCCTACTCCCTTCCCCTCCTCCCATCCTCCCCCTCCCCCTTCTGTGATTCCCTTCGCAGCATTGCCCCTGGGCAGCAGGAAGGAGTCCAGAAGACTTTTTCCCTCTTCCTTATACTGACACTTCACACTTTTAGACTTTATCTTTATACTTGCAAAATTGCCTGCATGGAATGCATCTCTTTTTAAATAGGAAAAATAAGAAGAATAAAAAATAAACAAAATACATGAATGTAATGTCAGCTGTGTAACAAAGTTGGGATAAGGAACATGCTGTAGCAGAAGAGGGGAAAAGCTAACAGTTTCCCTAATCCTGCGGGCTGGGCATATTTATTACTCCAAAAAAAGTCATGGAGAGCCCAGTGCATGCATCCATTTAAATTCTTATTTTCTGTGAACAAATCGACAGCTCCCTTGAGATGGTGGGTGATGGGACTCTTAACATGTGTTTTGAATTTGTAATAAGGCACCATGACAGATGGTAAAGGATTAATAAACTTCGTGTGACTGCTAAAATAATTTAATACACCAGAAAATGGCTCATTAAAAATGTATTTGCTCCTAGAGGAATTTTTTTCCTCACCAAAGTGAGTCAAGGATTGTACCCCATGGCCGAGCTCTCCAGGCCTTCTCGCTGAAGCAGTTGAGGGGGGAGGAAGGGTGTGTATGGGGAGGACACTTCCCAGTCCTGCCCTTTAGAGCTCCTTGTGGCAGAAGGAGCGAGCAAAAGACTGAGGAGTGGCAGGCTGCAACTTACCAGGTTGCTGCTGCCCTTAAAGCAATTTAGTAGAGAGGCCAGGAAATTTAACACTTACTTGTGTAAAGTTTGTTTTCCTTTGGCCCCACCTCTGTTCCTCAGACCCTTTTCTCTCCTCTCTCTTTTCCCCTCCTTTCCTAGGTCAACCTTTCCTCTCCCTCCATTTCCGGTTCGCTATCATTTTCCAGCTCCCCATCTGCCATTTTCCTTTCCCTTCCGCTCTTAAGCCCGTCCCTCCCGTAGGGGCCCCTCCTGCTCCTGGGCAGAGCCCCCCACCCACCTCACAGCCAGGACACCACGTCTGGAAGGGCTTTTCCTTTCCTTGTGGTTTGTTAAGTCCACCTTTACCAAGGCGAACTAGGGAATGAAACATCAGGGGAAAGAACTCAATATGCACTGAACCAAATGGAAATGGCAAAAGACATTGGATGAAACAGGCCTGAGTTCAAATCCCAGTTCTGAGACCTTGGGCAAGGTATGTCATCGCTCTGAGTCTAGCTTTTGCTTCTGTGAAATGGAGGAATATAAGGACTGGAGATAACGTCAAACTTTTGGTGCAGAAAACTGTTCTTTTAGTGCCTATTCTGCTGATACCAAAGATTTGCTCTCAACTCAGTCTGCTCATGGTAACAGGACACTGGTGAATATCTCCAAGGAGGTAGAGAACAGGCTGACCCAGAACTGTACCTTCTTCTGTTAAAAGAAAAAGGTATGAGCAGAGATGAAGACCCTTGAAGGGTTCCTTCTGTGATCAAAAATGATCAAGAAGACAGTTGCATTCACAGACATGATTGTGGTTTAAGAATGAATGAGAAAACTGCCACAAATGCCGCTCCACCCAGTCATTCATTCATTTCCAGTGCGAGAATAAATTGGGCAATCCTATGGAGAAAATTCTGACAATAACTCAAAATTAAACAGACAAATACCCTTTAAGGCAGAAATTCTACTCTAAAAACAGGCACACCATGCAGAGTGGCAAATGTACCAGAATTATTTGTGGCAGTATTGTTTGTAATATAAAAGAGATTTAAAAACCTGGCATTCACCACTGGAGGCCTGATTGAATTAATTGTGGCCCATCCATTCAGCTTTATTTGTGATATAACTACAACCCTTAAAAAGAGTGACATGAATCTACATGAACTAATGTGAAAAGATCTCCCAAATGTAATGTCAAGTGAGAAAGAGAAAAGAGCACAGAACAGTGTATATGTGTGTTACAAATTATATAAAAAGTCCAAAGAAAAAAGAACGTACGTGTATTTACTTGTCTATGTACAAAATATCTCTGATGGTACACATAAGAGCTGATTACCTTGGCTGTGGGAGCCCAGAGAACAGGTGGAAGGAAAATTTTCACTAGATTTCCCTTCATACCTTTTGAATTTTGAACCATTTTGACGATTGAAATGCAACTGCATAGTTTTTAAAACTCCACCCAACAAGGCTGTCTGGCAGCTGGCCTTCCAGGGGGAGGCACACAGGAGCAGAAGCATCCTGTATCCCTGCCAGACTCAGCTTCCCAGGCCTCTGATGGATTTTCCATTCACAGTGTGGAGTCGGTTGGGCTGGCGATGGTTACGTGTGTGGAAAGGATGTGGACATCGACAGCTACCCCGATGAAGAACTGCCATGCTCTGCCAAGAACTGCAAGAAGGTAAGGAGGTCAAGAAGAAAAATAATACATACTGTGGCGCTCCAAGACCACATCTTACGTGGAGAAGAGACTCTGCGGGTTCCATTTAAAATGGCATATGGGTAGTAGCTGCATCTCAATGAGGCAAAACAAGAGCCCACGATCATGCAAGGTAGCCACAGTCCATCTGGAGTCAGGAATAGTTTTTAACTCAACACAGGTGGAGGATGTGACTGTAAGCTGTGTTCTCCCCTTAGGATAACTGCAAGCACGTGCCAAATTCTGGTCAAGAAGATGCGGACAGAGATGGCATTGGAGATGCTTGTGACGAGGATGCGGATGGAGACGGAATCTTAAATGAGCAGGTACCTGCCTTCTTGGGAGGAGCTGGGAGTTGTCATAGGCCAGCGTGGCCGGAAGAGAGCCCCTGGGGGCGACGATTTGTAGTAATCACACCAAATGCCAGTTTCCATGCCTGCGCTGCCATAGCGCTGCAACATTTTCTTCTACGATTCACAAATGTTCAAAACATAAGAGTGACCAACCTGGGCCTCCAGAGGTCTGAGAACCTCTAGCAATGGGGGAGGCGGAGGCTGCCCAGCGTCCAGCACACGACCTGGCGCTCGGGAGGCAGTCGGTCAAAGCCAGAGTCAATTCTTCTGCGTTTTCAGGATAACTGCGTCCTGACTCACAACGTGGACCAGAGGAACAGTGATAAAGACATCTTTGGGGATGCTTGTGACAACTGCCGGACTGTCTTAAATAATGACCAGAGAGATACTGACGGCGACGGGAGAGGAGATGCCTGTGATGACGATATGGACGGAGATGGTGGGTCATCCTCGCTTTGACTTTTATTTGGGATTCATTGGCCCTTTTGTCCTTGTATCTCTCTCAGGTGTAGAAATAGAATTACCAATTCGAGAGGTTCTAGCTCTGGGTGTTTGATGTGGATACAACTGGAGGACCCTAAGGCTACTTGTCTTTTGGGGGGAGAAGCCTTCCTAGCCCATTTCCCTGTTTAAAAATCCTGGATATTCCTGGGACTCTATATCATTGTCTGAAACAAACACTTCAAGCAGTGTCTGATTGGGCCGTGCCTCTGTAGAGCATATGGTGTCCCAATTTATACATTTTCCTACTCCTTCACCATCCTTTTCACAGATTAGAGACCCAAGAGTAGAGGATTGAACTAAGCAGAGAACTGATCCTCTGAGCCTGGTCGTAGACCACCCCTCTGGGTCAGGCACCTCCTTTCCCAGGAGCCCTAGATATCCCCTGCCTGTCCTGGGGGAAGGCTGTGCTGGCAGGGGGACTGCAATACCCAGCTCCAGGAACCTCGTATTCTGATCTATGTTCATGATACCCCCTGGAGCACCAATCCTGGTAGCTCTGGAATCTCATGAGACCCAGGAATGGGTAAGGGGGATGGGGGATATTTGTTCCTGTATAGTTTCTAGAGTATATAGAAAGAGGAATCTGATTGAAGTGTAGGCTGGGCTCGGCTCTGATAGTTTCAGAAAACATGTATCACATCACAGGGCCTTGAAAGAAAATCCTTCTATAAATAAACAGACACACTAGCATGCACACACACCGGCCCAGAATACCTCCCATGCCCTCGAATATAACCCACCTTCTAGCACCCCTCCTCGGTGACCCAGATCCAGTGGGGTACTGATAAACTGGCTTGATGAAACACACAGATGATAAAAAGCCCTGATTGGTAGCATTTGCCAGTTTCCATGATGTAAATATTTCAACCTTCTCTGAATTCAAGCTGCCATATGACATCACCGAATGTGACGTTGTCCCACCTGGCTGTGCGCCTCCTTACTTGGCCCCCATGAGCGGCCGTGACACCTTAGACAAATTACAGTAGGGTAGATGCCCCAGAGAACCGCTCATCTGGAAGTCTCCTAGAGCTCATCCTTTGAAGTCACCTCTAGAGAACTTGTAAAAAGGCAGTGGGGATGTGACAAAGGTCCCGTCAGAAGCCACTCACCACCTACCTGTGCCTGGGTCTGACCCACCCAGCCCCTGCAAGCTAGAATGCTTCCCACCTACCTGCATTGCTCCTGTGACCCAGGACAGCCTTCTTTTCTTGCAGGAATAAAAAACATTTTGGACAACTGCCAAAAAGTTCCCAATCGTGACCAACGGGACAAGGACGGTGATGGCGTGGGGGATGCCTGTGACAGTTGTCCTGACGTCAGCAACCCTAACCAGGTTAGTAGGATTCTGGGCAGTTCGAACTCTAGGTGGCCTTCCCCATGCAAAGACTCAGTTCCTAGACCAATATCTAGGAACATACAGCAGAGCCCCTCGGCCCGGTTCTCTGCTGATGCCACTTACCAAACAGAGAAGAGGAGGCAGAGTTATCCATTTTATCTCTGGAGGCGACAAGAAGAGCACTGCAGGAGTGCTGAGGCCCTTTGGACTAATCTCATGGGCTGTGCAGTGCCTATGAGGTTAGTAATATGAGCTCAGTAATGCTCAAAACAGGCTTGTTCTGCTGAAAGGAAAATGGAACATGGAAATGAACCATTGGGAGCCTCGTGTTCCTTCAGTCCTCGGTCCCTTCAGACCCCTACGCAGCCTATGTATGGACATTTAGATTAAGTTCAGTCAGCAACTTGTTGAGATTCCCTTCTTCCTGCTCCCTGTCCATGTGCTTGGGTAGGATGCGTCATTTATTTTTAAAGCCCTGAGAAAGAGGAATCATTGTTGCCCATTGTGACTCACTCTTTTGGCTCAATTCCAAAATGCGGGAGCAAAGCAAAATCAATTTCCCTTGTCTGTGACCGGCTCTCTTCAGACCCGTGCCAGGGTTCCACGTCCCCCACCTGCCACCCTGGAGCCCTTTTCCAATCAGCTCATCTGGTGTGTTGGCAGCCCATCCAATGTAGCTCGATTGTTTAGAAGGCTTTTTTGAAAATTCGTGATTGTGCCTCCGCCAATATGGTGTTGTCCTTTTGCAGTTTTGTACCACCCCAGTTCCAGAAAAATAATTCCTGGGATGCAGTAATGGCGGTCCAGACCTGCTTCCTCTGGAACATTCTGTACAGGCAATCCCAGGGATAAGTAACAATCTGTTCTGTTCCCTTTGCAGTCTGATGTGGATAATGATCTGGTTGGGGACTCCTGTGACACCAATCAGGACAGGTATGGCACATCTCCCAGCTTGCAGACAGCCAGATAGAAAAATCTGGAGAGATTTAAGTTTTAGAGCTCTCTGCTGCTGGCCATGCTTTGGGATTTCTCTGGGAAGGTTGAGCTGCTGGTGGAAACAAAGCCCTGTCTCGGGTCCGAGGTGCTACACCTTCCTGCAGGTCCTGTGTGGGGGGTGACGGTGCCAGGATGGCCCACGAGGCACCTCAGCTAGTGACATTTGATAACTGGAGAGACACTATAGCATGAGGCAGCGCAGATAAATCCCAGCTCCTTCACTGGGTAACTGGCTAGCCTTAGGCAAGTTACCTAATCTCTCTATGCCTCCGTTTTCTCTTCTGTAAATTGAGGGTGACGGTGAGATCTAGCTCATAGGATTGTTTGAGAATTAACTGAGTTCATCTATGAAAAGTGTCTTATGGTTTCGTTACAAAGGTGGCACTCAGTAAATATTAGCTATCTTACTATTGTACTCTTTCAGCTCAGGAAAGCTTCACCATCATCCCAAAAGAGAAGGCTGGCCATTTGTTGAGGGATCTCTGTTATTTCGTTGCACTTAGATTAGATTTCTTTTTTCCATTTCCCTTATTTGAGTGGAGTTATTTCTATGGAAATGTGTGTTGTCAGCCCTCCTAGCCCAACCTGAATGTAGTCCTACGTTAAGACACGGCACTCAGTCAGGTGCTCTAGAAACCCCAGCAAAAAAAGCACAAACATCTGCCGCTGCCCCAGAGATACCTGCAATCCAAGGCTTAAGCCCTTTCACCTCCTTAAGGAATTCTTGTAGCGGCAGCCAAAACAGGCATAAAAGAGAGAAAGGATTCTAAAAGGCACAGCAGGAAGACATGGCTTCTCTTCTAAAACCTGGATCTGAGGTTGCCCTGCAGTTCTTGACGCACATTCTTGATCCAAACTCTGCTCCTGGACAGCTCCCATAAATCCCTGAGAGGGTTTGCACGTCTTCTTCATGGCGATTGGCATCCTTGCTGTAGAGCACACACTAGTTGAGTGAACTTAAACATATTTTGCAACTCTCAGAGTCTCAATTTCTTCACCTGCAGAGTAGCAAAGCTAAATGCATTTCACAGCTTATTGGTGAAAATTAAAGC
The DNA here is from genome assembly GCF_023851605.1 of Tamandua tetradactyla. Classification (NCBI taxonomy): domain Eukaryota; kingdom Metazoa; phylum Chordata; class Mammalia; order Pilosa; family Myrmecophagidae; genus Tamandua; species Tamandua tetradactyla. The sequence continues at coordinate 51,501,235 of NC_135347.1, read as the reverse complement.
TAATGTAGGTAAAACTCCCAACATAGTGCGGCCCTCAGGTGATATCGCAGAAATGGAGACTGTGCTAGTAGTGTTATTACAGCACAAAGACAGTCTCATGTAAGATGCCTCTCTCTATTTCTGTAAGGTGGGGCTGGTACCCTGGCAATTGCACTAAATTATATACATCAAGAACGTTCTTATTTTAGGTTGTCCTGCACTCTTATTCGCAGCCACAGTAATTTCTAAAATATCCTATCCCACTAGCATCTAGGTATGTGCCTAAAACAAATGACTCATTCTGTTCCATTTTAATTCCCACAAACTTGAACTTTGGGAAGGGAGGACAGGAACTGCTTGTTTTTGCTTGGAAATGTTCAGGGCTATATAGAATGAATGGTGCTAATGGAAATAGCTTAATCTTGTGTTTTGAAAAACAGCTCTGCCGTGCGCTTGCCTTGAGCCATGTCATCTTCTGCTTCTCCAGGTTGGCCTCACTGTCTCTGGGCCCTTTCTGTCCCTCTGCACCCATTTGGGAAGTCTATGGCACAGCCTGGTCCCTAGCTTTCCTCCCCTTCCCACCTCTGGAAGACAGGCCAGGCTGTGGATGGAGCGTGGCGGAAGCAGTATCTGCTCTGACCCTGACTACATCTGGGAGGTCTTGGCCAGCAAAGGGAAACCTCTGGTAGACAGGGAAAAATCACCCTCGGATGGCCTGGAAAGAAGAAAAGTCTAGGTTGGCAGAGAATGAAGGCTCTGAGAAGTCCTGCAAACCAAGATTGAGCCAGGCTTGCCACCTCCCCTCCCAAGAAGGGGAGGCTACGTTGTTTTTGCTGTTCTCCCCATCGCGTTCAGGTCTGAGTCCGTGTTGGCTCCCCTGGCTAGCCGTTGTAAAGCATCGTATGAGCAAAAATACCACAGGGCTTCCTAGGAGCCAGTCACTTAGGAAGTGCTTTTTTTTTCGCATGGGCAGGCATTGGGAATCAAACCCGTGTCTCTGGCATGACAGGCGAGAACTCTGCCTGCTGAGCCACCATGGCCTGCCCAGGAAGTGCTTTTTAATTAAAATTTAATATGTAACACTTTAATAATCTTAATCTTTCAATCTTCATAAAAACCCTATGAGGTAGGTATTATTATCCCCATTTTACAGATGAGCACCCTGAGTCATAGAGAGGTCAAGTCTTACGCCTGAGGTTGTATGCTGGTAAGTGGCTGAGCCAGGATTCAAGCAGTCTGGCCTCAGGGCACCTCACTCCATGTCGTTCACATGTTCTCTGAGTCTGGTATCATCTAGTAGTCCCCAAGGGTCACAGAAATAGACCCTTACCTTCTTGAGTAGGGAATGGCCTACCTGTTTCAACAGATTGAAGCAGAGGGAACTTGGTCTCTGAGGCTGGTCGGCCTCATCTAGGGACATGGTGACTTTGATGAAAGGCCAAAGCCTGGTTAAAACCGCAAACACGAGCTCTCCTCCTTGAGAACTGGGCGCTTCCTGCCTCCTGCTGAGGCTGTGATGCGAACCTCCTCCCCTCTGCCCCCCAGTGACGGAGACGGCCACCAGGACAGCACGGACAACTGCCCCACCGTCATCAACAGCGCCCAGCTGGACACTGATAAAGACGGCATCGGCGATGAGTGCGATGATGACGACGACAACGACGGCATCCCTGACCTGGTGCCCCCTGGACCGGACAACTGCCGGCTGGTCCCCAATCCAGCCCAGGAGGACAGCAACAGTAAGCGGGCTCGGCCCAGGACCACCTGGGACCCCCGGCTCCCTTCAGCCACACACGCCCCGGCATGCCTCTCCCCGCGCCAACTCAGGCGTCCCCAGCGTCCCCAGCTCCAGCGGCTACTTCTCCAAACCCTGCAGTGCACGTGGACACTAGATGGCCAGTGGGACACCAGTCTCCAATTCGGTCAGAGAAGAGCTGCTTGGCACCTCCCCGAACAAATTTAGGATGAGCTCAGGGGCCAGGCAGGTAAGGAGAGGTGTGCACAAAACCAGGTGTGAGACAGGACAGATGGAAGGGGCCGTGGAGACCTGCAAAGGGCATGCTCAACCGAAGCTGTGCAGATTCAAATGTTTCAATGCCATCATCGCAGCTCGATAAAAAATCATTTTTGCTGGCCAGATTCAGCCTGGGCCACTGGAAGTTACTGCCTTAGAGATACTCTAGTGGACAATAGCAATTTCCCTGTTTCTCACACATCGTAGTCCAGAAAGTGCTACAGACATTTGCTTATTTAAGGTCAGGCGTAAGGGCCACCAGCTGGTGAACCTGACTGTACGTAGTAGAGAGAACTTCCGGGGACAGCGTGCAGGGCAGCTGTTCACAGTGAGCTTGCAAGAAGAAACCCTGGGTCTCCTCGGGAACTGGCCTGGCTGTCCATCGTGATGGGTGGGGCCCAGGGCTGGCTTGGATGTTCCTATCCCGGGGCTCCTCTCCCAGCCCAGGAGGCGGAGCGTGGGCCTGTCCTCTGTCCCTGGCGCGGTGCTGGTGGGTGCGGGCGTGGCCCAGCCCCCGTCTTCTCTGTCCGCCCCACGCAGGCGACGGGGTGGGAGACATCTGTGAGACGGACTTTGACCACGACCAGGTCATTGACTGGATCGACGTCTGCCCGGAGAACGCGGAAATCACCCTGACCGATTTCCGGGCCTACCAGACGGTGGTCCTGGATCCTGAAGGGGACGCTCAGATTGACCCCAACTGGGTGGTCTTGAACCAGGTGCGTGCCGCAGGGCGGGCAGTCCCCAGTGCCTGCCACAGGGCGGGCAGTCCCCAGTGCGTGCCACAGGGCGGGCAGTCCCCAGTGCGTGCCACAGGGCAGGCAGTCCCCAGTGTGTGCCACAGGGCAGGCAGTCCCCAGGTGCCACAGGGCGGGCAGTCCCCAGTGCATGCCACAGGGCGGGCAGTCCCCAGTGTGTGCCACAGGGCAGGCAGTCCCCAGGTGCCACAGGGCGGGCAGTCCCCAGTGCGTGCCACAGGGCGGGCAGTCCCCAGTGCGTGCCACAGGGCGGGCAGTCCCCAGGTGCCACAGGGCGGGCAGTCCCCAGGTGCCACAGGGCAGGCAGTCCCCAGGTGCCACAGGGCGGGCAGTCCCCAGTGCGTGCCACAGGGCGGGCAGTCCCCAGGTGCCACAGGGCAGGCAGTCCCCAGGTGCCACAGGGCGGGCAGTCCCCAGTGCGTGCCACAGGGCAGGCAGTCCCCAGTGCGTGCCACAGGGCGGGCAGTCCCCAGTGTGTGCCACAGGGCGGGCAGTCCCCAGGTGCCACAGGGCGGGCAGTCCCCAGTGCGTGCCACAGGGCGGGCAGTCCCCAGTGCGTGCCACAGGGCGGGCAGTCCCCAGTGCGTGCCACAGGGCGGGCAGTCCCCAGGTGCCACAGGGCGGGCAGTCCCCAGTGCGTGCCACAGGGCAGACAGTCCCCAGGTGTGTGCTGTGCCACAGGGCGGGCAGTCCCCAGGTGCCACAGGGCGGGCAGTCCCCAGGTGCCACAGGGCGGGCAGTCCCCAGGTGCCACAGGGCGGGCAGTCCCCAGTGCCTGCCACAGGGCAGACAGTCCCCAGTGCGTGCCACAGGGCGGGCAGTCCCCAGTGCATGCCACAGGGCGGGCAGTCCCCAGTGCGTGCCACAGGGCGGGCAGTCCCCAGTGCGTGCCACAGGGCAGACAGTCCCCAGGTGTGTGCTGTGCCACAGGGCGGGCAGTCCCCAGGTGCGTGCCACAGGGCGGGCAGTTCCCAGCACAGCCGGCGGCTCAGGTCATCCCTTGGGATGACACGAGGGAGCGACGGGAGGGCGGTGACCATGACCAGGCACCATCCCACCTCTCGTTTATTCCTTACAGTAGCCCTATGACGAAGTGCTTTCAGTGGCTCCCATTTTACAAATGATGAAATTGGGTCTTAAGAACCTTGATTGATTTGCTCACAAACCTTAAATGACTTGCTGGCAAGTGGCTGAGATGGCTAGAATTGGAACCCGGGCAGTCTGACCCAAGAGCCCCCGTTCCTAATATCTTCCATGGACTGCCTCCTGCAGGTTTCTCCTCATTGTGTAACTAAGGAAGGAAGGCACAGAGAGGCTTAGTAGACTTACCAGAGTCACACAGCAAGTCACATTCATTAGAAGTGTAAGTTCTCCAATTAGCCTACATGACAGTGCTAGCAAAATTATTTCTATTCCACTTTGATGGTTGTTTTTTTTTTTAAAGAAAGACAGAGAAGGAAGGAAGGATAGAAGGAAGGAAAGGAGGAAGAAAGGGAAACATCTTTAAACATTTTCTTATTTTATTATATTTTGTTTGTTTGTTTGTTTTTTACATGGGCTGGGGCCGGGAATCGAACCGGGGTCCTCCGGCATAGCAGGCAAGCACTCTTGCCCGCTGAGCCACCGCGGCCCGCCCAGATGGTTGTTTTTTTTAACCTTCATTCACAATAGTGTTATGTGCTTTCTTGGAGCACTTAGCAAGGTAGAATGGTTATTCAGATACATTACCAAGCCCTCAGTGGTGGTGCCTAAGGTTCTGGGATTCCACAGTCTTCCTAGGCTCCCTCTCGGTGGCTCTTCACTCTGTCACTCTCTCTGCAGGGCATGGAGATTGTGCAGACCATGAACAGCGACCCCGGCCTGGCAGTGGGTACGTCTGAGGCCTCGGCCACCACTCTCACCCCTCCCTGTAGAATCCACACTTTCCGGCTCACTGTGTAAACCCCATTCCCTTCTCTACAGGGTACACGGCTTTCAATGGAGTTGACTTTGAAGGGACCTTCCACGTAAATACCCAGACAGATGATGATTACGCTGGCTTTATCTTTGGTTACCAAGATAGCTCCAGCTTCTACGTGGTCATGTGGAAGCAGACGGAACAGACGTATTGGCAAGCTACGCCCTTCCGAGCTGTCGCAGAACCTGGTATCCAGCTCAAGGTATTGGCCGTCTGACCACTCTCCTCCCATTCTTCCAGGCTCTTCACCCTCTGCCTTCTAAATCCTGCACTCTCCTGTCGGCCCGCTTAGTTTACCCGAGAACGTGACTCCTGCAGGCTGATGTTCAAGCCAGGGAAGAGTGGAGCTGACTGAGGGCCCCCACTTCACTCCTCTGTCTTAGCTACATTCTAACCTCGGGGTGACTACCAGTGGGAATTGCAGCCTGAGGGTCAAAGGGTGGTGAGACTCAGTGGTGCGCCTGCAGGCACCGCCTCGGGATAGGCTGATCTGTGTCCCTGAGGAGCCTCCTTTGAACAGGAGCTCAGATAGGAAGTCCCTGCCACTCTTGCTAGGAGAGGAGGCAGGCTGTAGTACCCAGACATTTGGTGGGAGCTTCATTGGGCAAATGTGGGAAGCAATGGATTTACAGGAGGAAAAAGGGAGAATGGGTGAGTGGAATATTGGCCAGTGCTTATTACTGAAGCGTTGTGGTCACCTCGGTAGAAATGGTCTTTGTTTATGCTTTTGTCTGGATTGTAACCAGGTATTCATCACTGCATCATCACCTCAGGCTCCAGGAAGGGTGCTTGATGCCCCCTGTTTTTAAAAACTTGCTTATGTCATTACTAGGCTGTTAAGTCTAATACAGGTCCAGGGGAGCATCTCCGGAACTCCCTGTGGCACACCGGGGACACCAGCGACCAGGTCAGGCTGCTGTGGAAGGACTCCAGGAACGTTGGCTGGAAGGACAAGGTGTCCTACCGCTGGTTCCTGCAGCACCGGCCCCAGGTGGGCTACATCAGGTAGGCGGAGGAGCCATCGACTCACCTGCGCTCGGAGCACAACACACACCGCGCTCTGCATCCCAGAACTCCCGCTTCCCTGAGCAGTCCTGGCCTAAGATTTCCTCAAGGCTATGCCAGACCTCTGAGATCCCCAGGCTATGGCTCCAAGAAAAGAACGGGGGAAGGACATCCAAGCCCCGACTGTCCTTCCGGGACATTCGGGCCAAATTGGGGACAAACCGGCCCTCTAGGGGTTTGGATGATGCCCTGGAATGGTGCTTCAGGGTAGCCTGAGCGTGGACGTGCTGACAGGTGGGAGGTGAGGGGTGTGGCTGAATCTCACCACATCCTCACTTACCCTGGCATGTGTCACCTGCCTTTTAATAAGCCATTTCCTTAGCTGACCGTAGACTCTGAGAGGGCAGCACCGGTGTCTTATTTTATCTTGTCCTCCTTGGTGCCCAGCAAAGGTGTAAATGCAGCATGCATGGCCTGAATGGATTTTCACAGGACCAAATACAATCTGCCTTCTTTCTCTAGAGGAATACATTTTCAAAAGCTAGTCTCAAAAGCGAAGGTAGTTTCAGGACTACGTCTTTGAAATGTAGACAGTGTACTTACTTTCTCATCCTCAGGCTTGTACATAAACACCCACAGCCGTTTACATAGTACAAGTAGGAAAGAGAATTGATTACATTCTCCCTTCTAGAGCAGGAAAACTTCCTAGAGGTAAAAAGGTAATTATGAGGGCTAGTTAATATTTTGTTCTTCTGTGTGACATGACATTGAATGTATTTTGGTTGCCTCAGTAAGATCATGTTCCAATCTCCTTTTTTATGACAAATATTTTTAAGTGCCCCCTTTTCTGTCCTGAAATGAAATCATAGAAAATATAACCTATGTATACAAATAATTTTGGAAAATCAATTTGATCCCTGACAATATAATAGACAAATAAGAACAAATTAATTCATAACAAAATAATGTAAATGCCTGAGCACAACTGCACTTGAAGACAAAATGAAATAGACACACCTATACCAAGAATCACTGTGGAGGCGATGTTATAATACAAATTATTGTGTTGGTGACTTAAGTACTTCAATAGTATTACTGACAGTAATGTGAACCTCTAAAATGGTGAACAACTCTTCATTTTCAAACAAAACAAATAACTCAGACATTTCTCAATTGACCCTAAAAAATTCAGTTTTTATTTTACACCAAGAAAATACATACTTGGTGTTCATAAAGAGAAGGGAGCTAGAATGTAGGCCCAGTGTCTTCGTTTCCCGGCTGCCATGACCGATGCCACGCAGTGGTTTTGCTTAAACAACAGGAATTTATTGCCTGTGGTTTCACAGCTAGAAGGCGTGGTGCCTCCTCCCGGGGTCGGGAGCCCTCGGGCAGGTTGGGAGTCCCTGGGTGTCTTGGCTTTCCCACCACGTGGTGACCATGTGGCGATGTTCTCTCCTTTCTCTTCCGGCGCCTGCTGACGTCCAGCTTCTGGCCCCTCCCTGGGGCTTTCTCCATGTCTGAATTTCTGTTTATAAAGGAATCAGTAATCAGGATTAAAACCCAACCTCATTCGATTGGATCGCACCTTCACTAAAAATAACACCTTCCAAAAAATTCTGTTTACGATGGGTTCACACCCACAGGAGGGCAGCTTAAGAGCATGTCTAAATTTGGGGTACTTAACTCAAGCACCGACCTGAATGTCTGGGGGAACTTTCCAAACTGTAGGGGAAGCAGGACCAGCTTTGATTGTTCTGCCAGGGCACCACAGGCCAGCCAGCATCCCCATCTCCTGACATTAAGTGCCACTGTGACAACCAAAACTGCCCCCCACCGATTTCCAAATACAGCTCCCCGTTGAGAACCACTGCTCCACTGCACGCCTCCATCAAATGATATAAATGAGACAAAGCAAAACAGCCCTTTTTAAGCATGTCATCAAGACAAGTTAGTGCATGACCACGAAGACGCAAGGCCTCTTGTTGCCTGCCTCAGGTTGTGATTCCTCTTCCACATTGTCAAGTACCTACTGAGTTTGACTCTGTGCCCAGCATTGTGTCACGCCTTTGGAGAGACAGACGTTTGGAAGACACGGGCACAAGGTCCCTGCCCTCGAGGAGCTTTCATTCTAGTCAGGGAGGGGGGACAGCTGGAGCCCAGTAGAAGCCAGCGACCCAGAGTTAAAGCCTCGGGCATGAGAGTGGGAGAAGCCATGGGGATGTCACCCTGACGGGCTTTGGGTCTCACGGGCTCCCCTGGCTGCGTTGTCTACAGGGTGCGATTTTACGAAGGCTCCGAGCTGGTGGCTGACTCCGGGGTCACCATTGACACTACCATGCGCGGGGGCAGACTGGGCGTTTTCTGCTTCTCTCAGGAAAACATCATTTGGTCCAACCTCAAGTATCGCTGCAATGGTAACGTCTTCTTATTACTGCACAATTTTATCACCAGAATTAATCACATAACGCGACCTTCGTTTTATACTGTACTTTCCTCCCCAAAGCCCAAGACGCATACAATATGTTCATTAAAACCTGACAGTCCCTATGTAATGGAAGGAAAACACTTCACTTTTCCTATGTTATTATAGATGTGGAAATTGAGACTCATGGAATTGCACGGCTTGGCTTTGGGGTTTGGGGGGGGTTCAGTGAGAAATTGAGGCTGGCTTCATTTACCAGCAGCCCTTATTTTCATGCATCTCAGACGTAGGCACAGGTTGAGACTCCACTGTGCCTGTGAATTTTCTTTAGGCTGGGATGTGGGCACCCCTGGGCTTTCAGCCGCCTTGTGCTGAGCAGCCAGAGGGAGATACAGCTATGGGGCCGTTGAAGCCCCTTGAGTGCGCAGCCAGTGGGCCCTCCAGGCTCCCGCGTGGTCTGAGACAGACCAGGCGTCCCGAGCAGGAGCTCTACTCACCTCCCCGCCTCTGTTCTCATTTGCAGACACCATCCCAGAGGACTTCCAAGAGTTTCAAACCCAGAATTTTGACCGATTGGATAATTAAACCGAGGAAGCAATCCATAAGCGCTCTTCCAAACACTAAAGCCATCTATTTTTTAACTTCTTATGAGTATCTTTATATAAACTGTGGCCTGCTTTTACCAACCCAAGTATATCAAAACTTTTTATATGAATGTGACAATAAAAGAGAAGAGTCATTTCTTAAAAACCGTGTTATTCAGGTATCACTTGTGTGTGGCTCCGACTCTCCGAGGTATCCAGTTGAACCTGCCGGGGGATCTTTTGCTCAGACGGGGTCAGTCGGTGAGACTGAGCGTGGTGCGCAGATCACGTAGTATAGACCAGAAGGCACGGGTCAAAGTGCTCATTTCCCGTCGCTCCAATCGGCCTCAAACAAAAAGCCTTAAGGCCTGTGCTCACCTCGGCAGCCTCTGTGGTGAGCAGTCTCACAGCACATGCCCTTCTCTATAAAGACTTTTCTGACCACCCCTGGGACAGAACTGTCCAATTCTTTCTGCAGCTGGTCCTGTCCCATCCCTCTTTTCTCCACACAGTTGTGATCTCTACGCCAACCAATTATTGTCTTTATTTATATATTTGGCTCCACCTAGTGGAAATCAAGCTTATTGAGACTAAAGAAACACGTCTTACCAGGCTTTAGCCCTAATGCTTGACACAGTACTTAGCATGTAGTAGACTTAGGAAGGGTTAGCTAGGGGGTGGATGGATGGATGGATGGATGAGTGGATAGATGGATGGATGGATGGATGGATGGATGGATGGATGGATGGATGGATGGATGGATAGATGGATGGACAGATGTCTCCTAAGAAACATGGACAGCAGACTTGAGATGGATCGTACAAGCCCTCCTATGACTCAAACAGCTGCTCTGAACACAAATGCTCTTCCTATGGTAACTTCAGTAGCATCACCATATGTACATGGCAGAAACTTGTCTAATTTGTGCACTAGCCTTTTTTACAATCAATTTGTAGGTAAATGATACAGGCAAATGTCCATGAATTCTCTAGGAATTTAAGTGTTAAAGGCTATTGCTAGGTAATAGTATATTGTCCTATTCTAGAACTTCTGGAAATATCTTAGATAACAAATAATAAGCACGCTCACCACAGATTCATTACTATTTTTAATAGAAAGTACAATGATGTATGCAGAACAAATGGAGGATTTCCTGGCACCCCTCCCCTCTCACATGTAAAGCCCAGAGGTGCGTGTTGCCTCATAATTCAGGACATTTGATCTCACATTTAAAGGTCTCCAATGAGTGGACATGCCTCAGCCGTGTCCGCCTATTGTTTTCTCGGGTGGTGTTACCTAGTCTCGCAGGGGGCTCTGCTGCAGAAGCAGCCTTCTTGGGTATCCCTGGGCTGTCTTCCTGCCGCAGGCATCTTTCAACCTGCAGTTCCAGATCTGAAAATCGTTTCCACTTGCAAAAACCTGAGGAGACGGGAATTCATTTGCTTGCAGGTTGTCATCTCTCAATTCTCTCCTCCCTTTCCACCTCTCGCCGGAAGGTTCCTCCTGAGCCGGAGGTCCTCGGGGGCGCTCTCATCTTCCACCCCTTTGGAGTGCACTTGGTTACACTTTTATGGTTATATTAATGCCTCTCCCTTGGCACTTCACCAGGCCATGCGTGAGGAAGGTGACATATCCTCTTCTCGAGGAGGTTTTGTTCTAATCATTAGACAAAATACAAGACCATGCGTACAAAAATGCCCTGCTCTCTAACAAGGGAGTGGTGTCAGATCTGGATACGAGTCTGAGCCTCATGGAATCTGCAGTGAGCTTGGGTTTCCTCCTCAAAACAACCCTATGGCTCCTGTACTCTTGCCTGCACTCCCTGCCTGAGGCTTGGTAGAGAGAGGAGACATCATAGCCCACCGCCGTCTCCCTGCCAGGGTGGAGGGAGGAGACAGCATAGCCCACCTCCGTCTCCCTGCCAGCGAGTGGCTGTGCGGTTGCTCTGAGAAAGCAATATGTCCCCAGGAAATAGATGCCCTTTTTAGGTGGTCAATAATTTTGCGTCTAGAACCAAGCTGAGACGTAATTCCATCCTCTGGGTTGCTTATAACATTGCTGGGAGACAAGACTTGTTATACACACAAAGCAATCAGAGAGCAGATAGAGGCCGGCAGCTCCAGCTCACGAGAGCTGCCCAATAAATTCCTAGGAGTTTTGTGAGCCAGTTGTCAAACTGTTAATAACGTGAAATTGGCCATGGTGGAAGTATTAACACCACAGAAATTTTAAAACGCTGCAAATCGGGCTCCTATCCCTGAAAAGCTGGTTGTTAAATACTTACCAATTCACGACTGAGTTGATCTGTCCGCCCTGTCCTATTCCCAACCGTCCGTCCTCTAATACTTTAGAAGTTGATGTACAAAAAGCCTGAATCTTTCAGAAGATTTGTTTCAGAAATGGAGGAGTGGAAGAAGTTGTGAAAACCAAGAGGTACTTGAGAGAAACTTAGCCAGATACAGATACAGGCTGGAAAAGGCTGGCAGGTGTGTGCTTTCCCCCAGGTACTCTCTCAGCTCCCTCAATTTTGTTTTTATGCTCTACTTCAGTGCAGTGACTCAAACACCCATTAGGGTTCTATTCAGGTTAATAAGATTCTCGTGTGAAAGTGAAAATACCACAACCCAACAACAAAAAGATGAGCAACCCAATTAAAATATGGGCAAAGGGCTTGAATAGTCCGGAGATATACAAATGTTCAACAAGCATATGAAAAAATACTAATTTTTTCCCTAATGAGTTATTAGGGAAATGCAAATCAAAACCACAATGCAATACTATCTGACGCCCACCTGGATAGCTATAATCAATAAATAGATTTTAGAAAATGGAAAATAGCATGCGCTGGGGAGGTTGTGGAAAAATTTATCCTACATGCATTGTTGACGAGAACCTAAACGGTATAACCACTGTGGAAAATGGTTTAGTGAAATTAAAGCTAGAATTACCTCAAGAAATGGAAGACGGAATTACCATTTGACTGGGCAATTCGATCCCTTGTTTCACTCCTTTCAAAATAATTGAAATTAGGAGTTCAAATAAAATAATTTGTATATGAATGAAAACCTGTACATGAGTTCTCATACCAGCACTACTCACAATAGCCAAATTGTGGAAATAACCCAAACATCCACCAAGTGATGAAAGGATAAGAAAAATGTGGAATGCGTACCGACACATGCTACAACATGGGTGACCCTCAAAAACATCATGTTACGTGAAAAGAAGCCAGACACAGAGGTCACATATTGTAAGATCCCATTTCTACAAAGTGTACAGAATACACAAAACCAAAGAGACAGAGAGCAGATTAGGGGTTACCAGGGGCTGGAGGGAGGGAAAAATGGGGAGTGACTGCTTAATGGGTATGGAGGTAACTTATGAGATGAGGAAACTGTTTGGGGGCTAGATGGAGGTGATAATTATACAGTCTCGTGAATGTCACCGAATTGTACGCTTTAAAAGGGTTCATTTTATGTTAGGTGGATTTTGCATCAATTTTTTTTTAAAAAGAAAGTTTAGAAGTATGGGTGCCCATCGGTTACTCACCCAACATTTTGAATGCATCCCCATGAATTCATCCTCAACTCCTCGCTGAGACCAGGCCCCTGGGGAATGGGGGGCGTGCCTGGGAAAGAGAAGAGGGAGGTCATGTGTGAGGTGCCGAGGGAAAGCCTGTGCCTTTGGACACCCCCACAGGGTGTGAGAGAGAGGCCGTGGGGAAGTGGGAGGTACCAGGAGCGTGAGGAGGGGCGCACAGCACTCTTTGCCTACGCTCAAGAAAGAGCTCAGAGGCTTTCCCTGCTCCCTGCCCAGGTCCGTATTTTGGAATTATCATATGTGGTTGTCCTTACTGAATTTGGGTGCTGGGCCATAGTGACAGAGAGAATGAGAGAGGTGCAGAATCCAGGCACCTACTATTTAAATATCTGTATGCCCATGGCCCTGACCAGGAAATCTTGGAATAGACTCAAGCACTGAAAAAGAATCTGATCAAAAAGTGAGACAACTTGAAGACAAGTTTATCATCACACAGATGTAGGGACTGAGGGGTGAGGTGACCCTGTTTGGAGAGAAGCACGTGGGGTCTCTATTACCATTGTAACGTATTCTTACCTTGACCACTCAGTCTGCCAGATTCAAGACGAACATAAACTCAGGCTTTCTTGGGGTTTCCATACTTCTCCCAGAATCAAGATACTATGATGCTTTCCTGGTACCAAAGTGTTGGGGGGCCACTAGTCCCCCCAGATTCCTCCTGACATAACCATCATCAGCACCACCACTCCCGACCTCTAGGGTAACAGAACCCAACAGGGACCCCCAAATTTGTTTGAACCCATGCAACAGGCTTCCTCTCCCTCCCTCTTCACTCTACCCTTAGCGTGGCACAATCTTTCTCTAGTCAGAGGAGGGAAGCCTCTTTATCCCTCTTACTTTGGGTTGAGTAGTTTTGTCTGTGCCCAGTCTTCCGTTACCTAACGCTCGCAAACCCCAGACTTTCCCCAAGGACTTAGGTTTGGGGGGCTGAAAGCCAGAATAGCTTGCAGGCCGTCTCTGAGCCCCACCCCTCGTGTCCTCTCTGAGGTAATAAGCTCAGGCCCCCTCCCTGCCTGGATGGAGGATGGAGGGAAGAGGGATTGCAAGGAAGAAATAGCTGAGCATATCAAGACAGTTTCTTGCCATATCCTGAGCAACTTCAAATGTGGTAGGTGTTAGACCAAATTTAGTTGGATTTCTGGGGCCTCCTTGAAAAACTAAAACAACCACCCAGGATATTGTTCAGAAAAGTCAAACTGGAGTTGCTTTGGTGATGGAGGGCGGATGACAGAGGCTGGTGGTGAGGCCTGCCCTGCTCCCACACAGCCTGAAGGTGGAGAAGCCCAACTGTCCCATAGGATAAAAGCATCCCCAGGTGGCAATGGACCAAACCCCACAGGGACATCCAAAGGACAATGTAGTGCCAGTGTCCCCCAAGCTTACGGCTCCTATTCTCATCTCGGAGCCACAGAAGCCCCAGGTTTCCTGAAGGGGAGGGTGACGTTGAGGAAGGAGACCCATACAGTACTCTCAAATAAAACTGCTTTGCACGTGTTGTTTCTGTGAGAAGAAATAAAACAGAACAAAAGTAAGAACATGTTAAAGAAACCAATGAGAACTGTTAATGGCTTCAGCATAATACTGGCTAAGGGAAGTATGAATGGCTAAGTGATATAAATGGGAAAAAGGAAATAGAAATAAAATCAATGCCCTTGGTTTTACCTCCAACTCAGACCCCAACTCAGTTTAATTTCTGTTTCCTGAACCATCACACATTGGACTTGGATTATCCAGCTCCTGCAGTTTGGATTTGGATATTAAAAGTAAAATATGCCTGTGTTTAGACCAGGCCTTGTCCTTTGTCACAGACATTCCACAAATGGAGAGCTCCAGGCATGGTGTGACCAAGCCCCAACTTGGCCGCGGGGGGGTCGCCCTTGGAAGTCACAGCCTTGGTCTGAAAAACGCAGGCATTTCAACCCATCAACCACGTGATCTAGCACCCGGGTCTCCCTTCAGTTAAAGTTTAACTTGCTAATATTAAATTTATACACTATAAAACCCAGTAGAGGGCAGTACAACGGTGACGCAGTGGCAGAATTCTCGCCTGCCGTGCCGGAGACCCAGGCTGTTTCCCGGAGACCTGCCCGTTGGAAAAAAAAACCAAAAAAACCGTAGGAAACCACTGTCGATGAGATCACGCGTGTCCAGGAAAGCAGAGTTGACAAACTCAGTGTGAGCATCTGTTGCCACGCTTCCTTTTTCTAAATAGTTGTTCATGAATTGCTTATTTTAGAGCATCTGCTTTGGAATAAACATTAGCAGACATCTTAAATCTAAGAAAACTCCATAGAAGGAGAACTTCAGTTGAAAAAATTCCCCATTAGTTTATTTATTATTTTTTTTGGCATGGGCAGGAAACTGGGAATTGAACCCAGGTCTCTGGTATGGCAGGCAAGAACTCTGCCTGCTGAGCCACCATTGCCTGTCCCCACTAGTTTATTTTTAATAAGTTATCTTCACCCTTCCAATGTTCTCCTACTCCTTTCCCAACAGAATTCTGAAGGTCAGCATTTGAGAACTAACTTCTCAAAAGGCACATCCGGTCTGTGACTGTCCGTGAACGTGACTGCGCCATATTCACCTCCAAACCCTGCTGCCCACAATGCAAAATGTGCGTTCGCTTGGAAAGGCCGACCTTGGACCCCAAGTTACGGGGTCTCAAACTTGGCTCTTTCCATTAACCCCACCAGGGGGCAGCAAGCTTCTAAAAACTAACCCTACTGTAAACGAGCTGCTCTTCTTTAGCTAAATTGCTACTCCAAAATTTCGTGAAAAGTACAATAACTGTTTTAAGTAGAATAATAACCAGCTATAATTTATTAGACACTTAGTCTACACCAAGTACTGTGCTAAGCGCTAAGAGGTCAGTGCTTAAGGACTCTTTTATTTACCAAATACAAACAACCAAACAAAACAGAACCTCCACCACACACAAAAACCACCACCATCTAAATTTGAATTATGGCTGTTTAGGTTCTGAATAACAGTGAAACTTGATTTTCTTTAGAAATTGTCTAAGAAAATTTTCTCCCTTGTTCCCCAGTCCAAATTCATGCAACAAAGTCTTTGCACGAGCCAGGCAAGGAGCCATCCATCTATTCGTTCATCATTCACTCACTTTCTAAATTACTCGCTCGCTCATTCATTTGTGAAACATCACTGAGCAATTACTGTGTGCCCAGCATTGTGAGGGATACTGGCTTTAACCCTGGGCTCTGCATAAGTGGAGCCTTATCATTCTCATAATTGATCAGAAGTGGCAAAACCATAAAATATGATTTATTCTAGAACTTGAAGCCAATCTCTGTGTATTCATGACTATGATTTATTACAGCAAAAGAATCAAATTAAAAATCAGCAAAGGGAAAAGGCACATGGGGCCAAGTCTGGAGAAAACCAGGTAGAAACTTCCAAGAGTCCTCTTTCAATGGACTTGCATGAGACAAGGCTTAAATAGTCCAGCAACAATTTGTGACAATAGGTGTGAAATGTCCACTAAGGAAATTCACTACAGTCTCTGTGCTCAGAGTTTTTAATGGGGGGGGGGGGGCATGTCAAATATGCACCCTCTGTTTATATATACCAAATAAGTATAAGAGTATACCAAAAATCCAGACTCCCAGAAGGAAAGCAGGTGTTCAGCACAAACCACACTGTTTATACAAACAGTTGAGGCACACAGAGCCCTTCTTACTAGTTCTGGAAATGGGAGGAAACATCTGGAAATGTAGATTCCCAGACAAAGCAGTCAAGGTCCCACTTGAGAAGCAGGCCTTTCTAAGGCCAGCCATCCCAGGCCTGTTAGGCTAACTCTTTACTACACAAATGATGAATGTTTTCTTCAATTACAGGAAACTTTCAGGTTTTGGAGCCAGTTGAATCTTGTCTCCTCCATTAATAAGTGAGGTGTCCCTGGACAAGTCACTTTACCATTTTAAGTCTCAATTTCTTCAGTGACAAAATATCTAGGAAAACACTGAACCTGGGAATGGCCTAGGGGACCCCTAAAGCATCAGTCAACTCTCCAGCAGCTCAAAGAGGCATTGGGGCTTGTAAAGGGCAAGAGTAAATGAAGCACGAGGTGACACAGGCAGTGCTAATGCGGAATAATGGGAAATAGAGACCTGTAGGCTTGCATAGTGTCCCCACAAATTCATATCCATCTGGAACCTCAGAATGTGAGGTAATTAGTTAAGAGAAGGATAAACCACATTAAGGTGGGTTCTAAAGCCAATACCATGGAGCCAGAGATGCTTGGGGAGAAGACGGAGCCAGAGATGCTTGGGGAGAAGACCATGCCAAGGTGGGGAAAGAGACCGAGGCATCAACAGTAAGCCAAGGACTGCACTAAACACTAGAAGCTAGGAAGGGGCAAGGAAAGATTCTTCTCCAGAGGGTTTGGAGGGAACATGGCCCTACTGACAACTGGCTTCAGACTTTGGGTCTCCAGAATTGAGAGAATAAATTTCTGTTGTATTTAGCCACACAGTTTGTGGTACTTTGTTATAGCAGCCCTAGGAAACTAATACAGAACCAGAGATAAAAGTTGAGGCTCATAACTACAAAATGCCCACAGGCCAGAAAAGCAAAACTCAAGGTAGACAGCAGGGATTGGACACATGTGACATGGGGCAGAGACTAAAGGGAGGGGCTTATGTGGCTAGATCTGCACCTGGAGAAACTGAAGATGAGGCAGTGACCTATAGAACAGTATCAGTTCTACCCTTCTTTCACAGTCATGGAGCCCACAAGTTTAGCTGGAACACAATGGTCTAGAATAAAGACTACATCTCCCAGATTTCCTTGTAGTTCATCTAACTCTGGCCAATGGCCTGAAAGAAAAAAGTTCATGGCAGCAGCTGGGAATCTTCTTTTAAAGACAGTTGATGTTTCTTCTTCATCCTCTTCTCCAGAAGACATCTTGAGTTGATGAGAAGGCCTTGGGAATAGACATGTTTTCACTAAGAACTAGTGGGGAGTGCCATACTGGCCCTAAAATTTCCACCTCTGGACTGCTTTAAATGAGAGAAATTTCTGTTTATTTGAGGCTTTCCTGTTACTCCCAGCTGAATTTAAGCCTCCCTAATACAGAAGAGATTCAGGATTGTCAAGTGTTCATAGAGTCATGGCATCCAGAACCATAGAATCGCCAGATTTTAGATGTGAAGAGTCACAGGAAACATATTTTCAACCTCTTTCCTTTACTGTTGGAGAAACCGAGGCCCAGTCATTCCTGTGATTTTTCAGGGTCACATGAAAATGTTAGGAGCCGGGCTGGGCCTGGGTCCTAGGTTTTGGGGTTTCTAAATCCACGTTTCTTCTCCCATTGTGGAGAACTCAGGCCCGGGCAGGGGTGAGGTCTGAAAAGTTACTCCCCTCTAGGTACCCAAACAGGAAGTGCTGATAGAACAAACATACCCAAATCCCAGGGGTCCCTTCAGAGGCCGTCCCCACTTTCTGTTTTGATGGGGGAAAAGCCAGTAGTGGAAGGTGAGCATATCTTGGGAATTTGCAGGCTCCAGCTTTCCTCCTCTACATCTTCCTCTCACCCTTGTCAGACCTGCATCTTTCCTTGTAGCACAAGTTCCGGTCTGCCCAGAGGGCCCCCAGCCCATATGGAGTTCGCCCCCCACCCCCACCCCCACCCCGCTTTGCCTCCTTGACCAGTGGCCTCTAAGAAGTGCACAGACAGAATGGCCTGACCATGAGACCCTGGTCAGCCTGAGACACCGCAGCAGCTCGCTGGGCTCCATCTGGTTTCCCAGTGCCTACCTGGCATTCATTACTTACTTCCCAGGAATTTTTGTTCCTGCTGGAACGCATTTTGGCAGATGCTTTTGATGGCCTGCCTACATCTCTTCATTGCTCCCCGACTTCAAACCCACAGCCCGTGCAGTTCTTTGTTTCAGAACTTTCTGTAGTGCTGAAGCCACTTTTTCTGTTCCTGTAGCAGGCTGGAAGTGCAGGGGGAGAAAGAGAAACATGGATCTTGTCACAGCCTCCAGCCAGTGTCTGCAGGGAGTTGGGGTATTAAAGATCGCAGCTCCCTGTCCCTGCGGAGGATAACTCTGAGGCGTGGGTTCTATGTCGGCCTCCAGAGGTGGCCCCCGCTGATTGAGCTCCAGCTGCCTTCATGGTAGTTGCCTCCCCATCATGGCCTCATTCTCCACCCCTGCACCTATACAGTTCCTTTACCTCCCAATAAACAAGTTACATCAATTCCTTATCTTGGAATTTGCTTCTGGGAAAACTTACCCTAAACTAAACCTCCATCAGCCCTGGTCCACTCTTTTATTTTACTTAAATCCAGAGTTGGGGAGCCTTGGGCTTCTTCATAAGCATACACCCACATGCATGTGCGTGCACAAACACACACAGAAACACAGACGTTTCCAGCTTCTCCCTGAACCAGCTATCTCAAAGACATCTAGATCCCTCAGCTACTCAGCTGGGGTTTGCTGTCTTGTAAGAATACCCTAAAGTCCAGTAAGTGAATGAAAAACTAGAACAATAAGAGTATATCGGTACCGGGTCTTAATCACCTTTTTTATTTTCTTGAGGATTTTTTTCCCCTTTTCATTGCAATTTTATTGAGATATATTCACACCACCATACAATCCATCCACAGTATACAATCCATGGCTCACAGTAGCATCACATAGCTGTGCCTGCTCATGCGTCCTTTCACCTCCACCCTCTGTCACCGTGCTGCCCAGCACCCTGCCCACCCTGGCTTGTGGCCCTCGGGAGGTGCTCGGTGAATATCTGTTCATCAGAGAAGCAGCTGGAAGCAGGCAGCCTGCCTCTGCTCCACGGTGGCCCCTCACCACCTCGATCCTCTACTGTACAATCTCTGTGAGCCCCAAGAGGATCCCCCCACTCCTAATCAATGCCACACAATGGTGAAGAAACCGCACTTCGTTGTTTTTTTTTTCCACACTATTCTACACCCCCAGGAGAATGTGCCTGGAACATGCACACCCATTGGTCTAATTCCATTTTAGCAAGCGCAGCTGTTTCTCCTGCTAGAGGTCTGCTAGTTTACTGAGGTCTGCTTCATCTCACCCTCTGCCACCTGCCCAAAGGGAAGATTTCATTCACACAAATGTAGAATGCCTAATTCAATCTGCTCCCTGATTCAGGGACCCCCTCAAGAGGCTGCCTGATGGGTTAGAGAGTCATCTATTTCAGGAGCTCCTCAGGTGATGGGGAGCTCACTCACCATGGGGGAGCTGACCCCCCATGGGGGAGCTGACCCCATTGGAAAGGGCTGTAGTTATTAAGGATCCTCAATAGTAAGGACAGCCACCCCTTACGGAGCATTTGCTGTGTGCCAGAGCTTCCCATGTGTGGCTCATTTAATGAGCACAGTGATCCTATGAACTAGGGCCCACCGGTATCGTCCCCACTTTACAAGGAAGGAAACTAAAGCCTGGAGAAGTTAATAACTTGCCCAAGATGACAGAGCTAGCAAGTGACAACCAGATTTCAAACCAACGAAGGCTCCCTACAAGTCTGTGCTGCATTGCCTTTTTCTTCTTTGGGGCAGAAATCTCTCACCCCACATCCCTGTGAGATGGCAATGCATGCCGAGGACACTCCTCTTGTTAGTGGACAGGTGGACATGACATTTTGCATATAATTTCCGGTAGCCACTACACCCCAGCTCAAGCCACTACACCTCAGCTCACCCCACTACACCCCAGCTCATGCCAGTACACCCCAGCTCACCCCAGCCCACCCCAGTACACCCCAGTACACAGATCCCAGGTGAAGAACCATGGCCAATGTATCAACTAGGAATAATTTTGCTTTCACATCTACTTGAGAACCCTTTTAGGAACTTTCTGATATCGTCCTGTTTCCAAGCAAAATGTTCCCAGTTCCCCATGAAAGAACGTTCAACCTCACTAGTAATCAAAAGAAAGACAAAATTAAACCATAATGAGACTGAGGTGGTACTTGGTACCTTTGAAACCAGTAACAGTAAAGAATACTCTAAAATCAAGTAGTGGGAAGAGCGCCTTCATTTCTTACTGCCAGATTTTGTAACCGAACACTCTATCTTTAGAAAGAAATTTGGCAACACACGGCATAGAGTGATGAAAATGTCCAGGACCTTTTGACTTGATAATCCCACCACTGGAATTTATTCCAAGAAGATAATTTAGATGGAAATAAAAACCATATGTAGAAAGATATTTGTAACCCTCTTATTTATAAGAGCAAATCAAAAATAGGAAAAAAAAAAAAAAAGGAAAAACTTAATGCTCAGCTATTGTGTGTAACTATAGCCATTACCTTGATAGAATTATCAAACCGTGGGAAGTGTTATAACTCCATTCAGAAGAAAGCACCATGTGTGTGTCTCCATTGGGCAGCAGGCCTGGAAGCTCGGGCAGGCCCAGGTGATGATGTCCTCAGCTCGGCTGTTGCATTCGAGCTCCAGTTGCTAGGAAGCGCCATGGGTTTGGGACCTACAGCTCCCGCCTTCATCTCTGTGGACTGGGGGCCACTCGGGCCCTCTATGGCCACACCTGGGTGGACTCCTTTTGAGAGTAGCTCTAAGATAATCATTAATTACAGTGCTTAATTAATTTTTCTCCTTTTTATGTATTTGAACTTTTGAAAGACATCCAATGAGGGGAATTAAATGAAATCACTTAGACCCCAGTACTATTTTTCTTTAACCATTTTACATACTACGAAACATAGTCCATTAGATGGATAATGACTGCTTTCAGAATCCTCACTTGCAAGGCCTAGGAAAGCCATTCGTGATTCAATGGTATTGATGAGCAGGAAAGAGTTCTGATGCTTTACTGCCAGCTTCCATCCTTTCAGACTGAAAGGATGATGCAAGTAAGGAAGCATGCCATGAAGCAACTCATTAGAGGACAGTACTCAAACATCTCACTCGGTTTATGATTACTTAAAAAGTTATTACCCAAGAAGAGCCCATTCTGCAGAATAACTAATGGGGAACAATTCAAGACTTGCACTGACTTTTGTCATTCATATTTAGCTGGGAAATAACAATAAACACAAAAGCATAATGCCCCTCTGCTCTCTGTACTTTTCTTGAAATCACTTGTACCTAAAGAGCTAAAATGCATTTGGAACTGTGCATGCTAACCGTGATAAAACCTAGAATTGAATTAAGGTGAAGGAAAAATCTCGGTGCCAGATCCAAGTTCAAAGTTCAGTCCAGGTCCAGAGAAAAAGATCTTCAGTGCTCTTCCCAGGGCCAGCTCATTCAAGTAGACTCGTTAGAGGCAGCCCATCTAGAGACTTCTGGAACAAAATATTTGACCTTGCCTCCTTAGTTTCTAGAGTGACCAAGAAATAGTTTTTGAAATGGATAAAGAAGGAGTTTTCTGATATTTATACCCCTACACAGTATAACACAGAAAGAGTCCCAGAGAAAGACATCCTGATTAAAAGATTGTGTTTAACATAAGAGGGGGAGAAAAGTGGCAATGTTTATCTTTAAGATAGTAAACTGGCAATATCAGGGTTGGGTGGAGGATTTATTTTCACAGTTGTTCTAGTTTGTAAGCATCAGAAACAGAATGGCTTTTAAAAGGGAAATTTATTAAGTTGCAAGTTTACAGTTAAAAGGCTGTGAAAATGTCCACATTAAGGTTACCTTCACTCAACAAAGGCTGATGAGGTTTGGGGTTTCTCTCTCAGCTGGGAAGGCACACGGCGACGTCTGCTAGCTTTCTCTCCCGGCTTCTGGTTTCATGAAGCTCCCCTGGGGGTCTCTGGCCGTGCAGGCTCCATGGGCTCTGCCTGTTCTGGAGGGTCTCTCGGCCCTCCTGGCTCTACACTGTCTCCAAAATGGTTCCCTTTCAAAGGATTCCAGTAGCAACCCCACCTGGAATGGGTGGAGATGCATCTCCCTGGAAACCACCTAGTCAAAAGTCACCACCCACAGTTGGGTGGGTCACATCTCCGTGGGAACAATCAAAAAACTCCCACCCAGTAATACTGAATGAGGATGAAAGGACATGGCTTTTCTGGGGTACAAACAGATTCAAACAGCACAATAGTATACCATTTTTCCCTTTTTAAATGGTTTAATATGCACATGTATTAATTTTCAGAAATAATGTTATATCATAATAATAGGGGACTTTTTAAAGCACTGTGGTAACTAAATATCATGGGATATTATGTCAAGAAGTACCACATTGAGTCTTATATTTCTGTTCCTTTTCCATGCGTCTTCACTTCTTTAAGGTTCCACTCCTCTGCCGGGTCACTGTGAGTTGTGATGTACAAAGCTATGGAAAGATGCTCACATCCCATCTTGTTTTTAGCCTACTCACGCGGCACACAATATCTGATTTATCATTGGATCTATCACTGTCCACCCAGGTAGGCTCCCAGTCTGTCTTGTATGTTAAATAAATTGAGGTCTAAGTCATCCCAATATTCACCCAAAAATAACATTATGGTTAACATTTATCCATAAAAAACCTACCAAGAAAAAAGTTGTATCTTCACCATTATCACTACTTAAAAAGAAAAACAAACTCATTGACTACTTGCTTCCAATTTTTAAGCGAGTAGAGACTATGTTGAAAGCCTTCTTGGTGCCTGCCCCAAGCCCGGGGCAGGGAAGTCCTGGTCCCTGGGGCAGCTCTGCCCAGCCATGGGCCTTGGCTCACACCAATCTCACGCCTACCCCCAGGATTGAATCATGTCCCCCGCAAGGACATGTGCAAGTCTAAATCCATGCACACGTGGTGTGGGTGTGAGCACTTGTGTAAATATGACCTTTGAAGATGTTATTTATTAAGCTGTCGCCAAACTGAATCAGGGAGGGTCTTAATCTGCGTGACTGGAGGCCTTATAAAGAGAAGAAATCTGGACACAGCGAGTGAGAAGAAACCCAAAGTCGGAGAAAGCCACAGGAAGAGATCAGTGATAGAGGCAGCGATGCGAGCCCAGGTGCCCCAGGGACTGTGGTAAAGCAGCAGCAGAATGCTACGAGATTCAGGGAGAGAGCACGGTCCGCTGAGACCTCGGTGTCAGCCTCGTAGCCTCCAAAACCGTGAGACAACAAATTCCTGTTGTTAGGCCACCGGTGTGGGCCATTTGTCCTGGCAACCTCGGTAGGCTGTGACCCACCAAAGGGGGAGCTGCGGGGTCCCCAGGAGGTCCCAAATTGAGACTAGTCCAGAGGGCAGGAAGCAGCCGGGGCAGGCGAGGGGGAGGGAGGACTTTTCTCCTGACCAGGAAAATCAGGGCCCTCCCACTGCCCACTTGCACGTTGGAGGGTCCAGGACGTAGTCACACACAGGACAAGCAGAACAGCCATTGCCTACGCCTGATAGTCACAAAACGGCTTTGGTTTAGTCTTGATATTATTTTCAAAGCCTGTTAAATCTATATGCACGTTATGTGTGTCTTAAGAACAGTAATTTTTGAAAGTGTAAATATGAAAAAATAGACCATGCCATTTTAACCTGTTTCAGTCTGTCTGCATTTTTATTGCATCAGGCACCATCACTCTCCCAAAATGAAAGTGGCCCAGGTCTCACCATTTCTGAGAAGCCCAACACAGGGCCTCGGCTGTGACAACAGCACCCAGCAGTCCAGCTCCTGGCACCTCTCCAGAGATCCAAGACAATGATGGACTTGAGTACAGCCTTCCCAGCTGGCCTGAGCGCCAGCTGGCACCATTAGATTGAGACGAGGACTCTGAGCTTTCTCAGTAGTCTGGAAACAGCCCAGCCTCCCTCCCTACAATCCCCATCAAACCATCTGGAAAATGAAAATAATACCTTCTGCTTCCCACCACGCTCCAGGAACTCTGTGAGAGACAGGGAGAGATTAGCCTGTAAGTCTCCTGCATTCCTAGGGAAGTTTGCCCTGGAATAGGCTAGTGTTTAGCCTCTTTTAGCCTAAATAATAGAAGGGAGATGCTAATAAGTGCTCTTTCCAGCCACCTCTGCCACCCTACAGGCTCAACTTCTGTGTCCAGCCCACCTGCAGGATGACAAGGCTCCCACCGTCAGCTCTTCGGTGCCCAGTGGTGGTCTCCTACGCCTGCCCACTCCCAGTCGCCTGAGGTTCATCCACCTGCCAGGTGAGTCTGGCAGTGCTACGCAAACACAACGTGCTTTTGAATCACCTGGGCATTCATCAGAATGCATGTTCTGATTCAGCAAATCTGGGGTGAGGCCCCGAGGCTCTGCATTTCTTACTAGCTCGCTGCAACTGATGCTACTCATCAGATTAGAAAAGCGCCAGACAACCCAGCAGGAGGGAATTCTAGTTTCAAATGCATTCTAGACCAGGCAGCTATTCCTCTGGCAGAAACCTGGAGGCCTGGACGAGCAGCTTGAAGGGTGTCGGAGGGAAATGTGGTGCTCAGATCTGCCCAGAGGGGGATACAGAAACCAGCTCCACCTGAGCATCTACTCTCATCCCCAGAGTTGACGTGGCATTTAGCTGAGATTTCAGACTGGCACCAGCAATTAATCTTTAGGTTCTGGCCCTCGGAATATATAGGTGGGTGCAGTTCAATTTTGGAGTGCATCTAAGAATCAAAGCTGTCACTCTCCCCAAATGGGCTTCTCTGCACTCCTCCCTCCAGCAGGGTCTGGCCAGGCCCCAGGGTGGATTTGTTCTGCTTAAATGCACTTTTCCTGGCAGAGCTTCCAGGCTCATGGAATAGACTCTTGCCAAAGGCAAAGGATCATCTGGCAGCAAAGAACGCTAGATGCAGCTAATCAGGTACAATCACTTTTAAATGACATCTTTCTTCCCCCTAATTACCAAAATCATACAAGCTCATTTTAGAAAATTTAGAAAATGTTGGAAAGCATAAAGAAGGAAATAATCCTGCAATCTTACACCTCTGAAACAATCCATTTTAACATTTTGGAAAATGTCCTTCAATCTTTCATGTGCATAATTATGATCTGTATATAGTTCCACTTTAGGCTTCCCTACCCCCAAAACTTATTGTGGAAAGAGCATTTATCCATGTCACTAATTCCTTGAAAACATGACTTCAATAGCTGCATAATAGTCTGTCCTATGGATTTGCCAATATTTGCCCAATTTGGGCATTTAAGTTGCTTAATTTTTCCCTATAGAAAGGCTTTAGAACTCCTTAACCCTATTATCCTGGCTTACGTCTTTAGAATAAATTTCCAAAAGTGGAATATTGGATCAAAGAGTTTGAATACTTTTAAAATTCCTGCTATATATTAAACCATGTCCCCCACAAAGACCTGTTCAAGTCCTAGCCCCAGGTCCCGTGGATGCAAACCTATTTGTAAACAGGATCTTTTTTGTTTGTTCGTTTGCTTTTTATTGATATATATTATATATTCACATACCAGGTCATCATGTGAAGTGCACAATCAACAGTTCACAGTATCATCATGTAGCTGTGCATTTATCATTACAATCAACTGCATTTTTCTTTTTTGTGAAAAATTAACTGTGTTAATTTGCAAACTGTTGGAATGTGATACACCAGAAAGGGAATAGCTTTTAAAAAGAGCTTGTTTAAAGCTTGTTAAAATTTAATAAGCTACAAGTTTACAGTTCTAAGGAAGTGAACATGTCAAATTAAGGCACCAACAAGAGGTTGCCTTCACTCAAGAAAGGCCAATGGGACAGGAATCCCTCTGTCAGCTGGGTAGTCACGTGGCTGGCATCTGATGATCCCTTGCTCTGGGCTCTGTTGTTTTCAGTCTCTGTTCCTATGGGGGTTCCTCAGTTTACTTCTCCAGGGCTGGCTTTCATCTCTTGGCTTCCCTTGGCCCTCTCCAGGTTCTGGCTTGCTTAACATCTCATGGCAACATCTGCTGGGCTCCAAGCATCTCCATACATAATGTCTTTGTTCTCCACACATCTGCATCTGTGTCAGCTCTGCTTGAAGTTAATGTTGGTTCTGAGGCTTCTGTCATTTCTCTCATTTCTGGCTCTCTCCAAATGTTTCATCTTTTAAAGGATACCAGTAAGCTATTCAAGACCTACCTGGAATGGGTGGAGTCACATCTATATCTAATTAAAAGATCACACCCACAATTGGGTGTGTCACATCTCCATGGAGATAATCTAATTGAAACTTTCCACCCTGCAAAATGAATCAGGATGAGAAGAAACAGCTGCCTCTGCAAGATTGAAAAAAGGATTAAGACATGGCTTTCTGGGGTACATAATACTTTCCAACTGGCACAATAACATATATACAAAAAAGCAATAAATTTCAAAGCACATCGCAACAATTAGTTGTAGAACAGATTTCAGAGTTTGATACGGATTACAATTCCACAATTTTAGGTTTTTACATCCAGCTGTTCTAAGATGCTGGAGACAAAAAGATATATCAATATAACGATTCAGCAATCATGCTCATTTGTTAAATCCAACCTTCTCTGTATAACTTCACCATCACCTCTGATCTTTCTCCTACTCTTTAGAGATATTTGGATGATGCCCATTTTTTATTTTTCATGTTGTAAGGGGTTGTCAATAATATCAGATACTGGAGTGAAACTAGCTGATGTTCTGGAGAGGCTGGCCCCTCTGCATTTCAGGACTTAATCTGGTCCAGGGACCCAACTGGAGATTGTAGGTTTCTGGAAAGTTACCTTAGTACATGGAACCTTTGTAGACTCTTTTATAAAGCCCCAGGTGTTCTTTAGGATTGGCAGGAGTGGTTTGAGTTGAGGTTTGGCAGGTTATGATAGATAACAACATCTAACTGAAGCTTGCGTGAGAGTGACCTCCAGAGTAGCCTCTCGACTCTATTTGAACTCTCCCAGACACTAATACCTTATTTGTTATACTTTTTTCCTCCTTTTGGTCAGGATGGCATTGTTGGTCGTACCATGCCAGGGCCAGGCTCATCCCTGTGAATCATCTCCCACGTCACCAGGGAGACTTTCACCCCTGGATGTCATGTCCCACATGGGGGGAAGGGCAATGGTTTCACTTGCAGAGTTGGGTGAGAGAGAGAGAGGCCACATCTGAGCAATAAGAGAGGTCCTCTGAAAGTAACTCGTAGGCATACCTATGGGTAAGCTAAGCTTCTCTGCTACATGCTTAAGCTTCACAAGAGCAAACCTCAAGATCAAGGGCTTAGCCTATTGATTTGAGTGTCCCTAATGTTTGACACGGTATCAGAGGGTTCCCCAGTGGTAAAGTTAAATAGTTCTGTATTTTTTTCCCCATCTCTCAAGTGACTATGCCAATACTTTTTTGATTATCTGCTTAATATACTCTGGGGTGTATCCAGGCATTATATTAAGCTATACAAGGTTAAAGGATCTCATTCTTTGATTGTTTAAAGGATCTATCTAGACAGATTGAGTTAGATTATTGTTACAGAAAATTTAGGTTTTGGAAAAAATAAACTTTTCTTCCTTTGGTCTCAAAGAGTAGATGAAGTTCGAAAATACAGATGTCTTCCTTTGTATTCTGATTTATCTTAATCCCGACCTGATCACCTTTGTTCTTAACTCTAAATACCAGATTATGCATATATAAAACAGCCTCTCAAAATCCAGAAACAATTGTCACTCCGGGCTAAAAGTAACTACTCTAAGAGTTTACAATCTAGGCCCCTGTTTTCTTATAAGTTTTTTCTAAATGAGATCACACAATATTTGCTCTTTAGCTTCTGGCTTATTTTGCCTCACCAAATGTCCCACACGTTCATTCACATCGTGCCTCACAACTTCATTCCTTTTTGTAGCAGCTCAATATTCTATCATATGTACACACTATTGTTCACCAATCTCCTTCTCAGTCAGCGCATCCTTCAGCCTCCCCTGTTCATTGGGCATCATGTATAATGTCCAAAGTCAGCAGTCCCTCCACACTCTCAATTTAAGATAATTTCATTGTTTCCAAGAGAAAAATAACCAATCATCATACCCTCACCAAATAGAAAATCTAAACATCTTCTTAAGTCTTGTCCCTCTGTCCATTATTTACCCCTGGTGTTGCTGTGGTACTGCTGATGTTTTCCTGTTAAACACAGCCCACAGCATGCAATAGCAGTTTTCCCCCTGTACCCCTAAATTATACCCTCTTTACACAAGATTCATACCTTTGTAGTAGTTCACGCAAGAACTTATTTTTATTTGTAGTGTTAATCGGTAGGACACATGGATCTACACAACCCCTTTCAATTATGTTCACCTTCAATACGGTAATATTTCTTACAGCCCCACTAGTGAACTGTCTTCACTTCTATCTATTCCTTTACACCTAAGTTCAACCTCATTAGCAAACCATTCACCCAACTCTAGGGTCCCTGGTCTCTAGGTCCTCTATATACTGTAAGCCTCTGATTTTACCTTTGCCATGGTCATAAAAGTGGAATCATACAGCATCTATCCTTTGGTTTCTGGCTTATTTCACTCAGCATTATGTCCTTAAGGCTCATCCATCTTGTCATGTGCTTCAGGACATATTTCATCTTACTGCTGCATAATATTCTATCGTATGTATATACTACATTTTGTTAATACACTCATCTGTTGATGGGCACTTGGATTGTTTCCATCCTTTGGCAATTGTGAATAATACTGCTACGAACATCAGTGTGCAAATGTCTTTTGAGTCACTGCTTTTAGCTCTTCTGGGTATATACTGAGTAGTAGTGTTGCCGGGTCATAGGGCAACTTGATATTTGGTTTTCTGAGGAACCAGCAGACTGTCTTCCATAGTGTCTGTACCATTATACATTCCCACCAGCAGTGCATAAGTGTCCCAATTTGTCCACATCCTCTCCAACATTTGTAGTTTCCTGTTTGCTTAATAGCAGCCATTTCTTAGATGTGTGAGTCGGCATCTCATTGTAGTCTTGATCTGCAATTGCCTTATAGCTAATGAAAATGAGCATCTCTTCATGTGCATTTTAGCCATCTGTATTTGCTCTTCAGAGAAGTGCCTATTCTTATCTTTAGCCCATTTTATAATTGGGCTCTTTGTTCTGTTGTTGTTGAGTTGTATGATTTCTTTATGTTTACAAAATAGCAAACTTTTATTCAACGTGTGATTTCCAAATATTTTCTCTCACTGAGTTGGCTGCCGCGTCCACCTTTTTGACAAAGTCTTTTGAGGCGCAAAAACATTTGATTTTGAGGAGTTCCTATTTATCTATTTTTTCTTTTGTTGCTTGTGCTCTGGGTGTAAAATTTCGGAAGCTACCTCCTATTACTAGGTCTTGAAGATGTTTCCCTACATTTTCTTCTAGGGGCTTTATGATACTGGCTCTTATATTTAGGTGTTTGTTCCAATTTGAAAGTTAGTTTTTGTATAACGTTTAAGGTAAGAGCCCTCTTTCACTCTTCTGGCTATTGATATCCAGTTCTCCCATGCCCATTTATTGAAAAGACTATTTTGTTCCAGTTCCGTGGATTTGGGGGTCTTGTCAAAGATCAATTGACCATAGATTTGGGGGTCTATTTCTGTGCTCTCAATTCTATTACATTGGTCAGTACTTCTATCTTTGTGCTAATACCATGATGTTTTGACCACTGTGGCTTTACAATAACTTTTAAAAACAGGAAATGTTAATCCTCCCACTTGGTTCTTTTTTAGGATGCTTTTAGCTATTTGGGGTCTCTTTCCCCTCCAGATGAATTTGGTAACTAGCTTTTCCAAGTCTTCAGAGTAAGTTGTGGGAATTTTGATTGGTACTGCATTGAATCTATAGATTAATTTGGATAGAATTGTCTTCTTAACTACATTTAACCTTCTTATGCATGAACAGGGAATGTCTTTCCACCTATTTAGATCTTCTTTGATTTCTTTTAGCTATGTTATGTAGTTTTCTGTGTACAAGTCCTTTACATCCTAGTTAAGTTCATTCCTAGACACTTGGTTCTTTTAGTGGCTATTCTGAATGGAATTTTTTTTTTCCTTCATTGGCTCCTCAGTTAGGTCATTGCTTATGTATAGAAACATTACTGATTTTTGCTTTTCTTGTGTTGAACTACCCTTGTGTTCCTGGTATAAACCCCTCTTGGTCATGGAAAATAATTCTTTTAATGTGTTGTTGGATTGAATTTGCTAATGTTTTGTTGAAAATTTTTGCATCTATGTTGATTAGGGAGATTGGCTTGCAGTTTTCATTTTTTATAGCATACTTACTGTGTTCCTTATTAAAGGATGTCAGCTTCATAAAATGAGTGAGGTAGTGTTCTTTTTTCCTCAATTTTTTTGAAAAGTTTGAGCAGGATTGGTGTTAGTTCTTTTGGGAATGTTTGATAAAATTCCCCTGTGAAGCCATCTGGCCCTGGGCTTTTCTTTGTAAGTAGGTTTTTGAAGACTGATTGAATCTCCTTACTTGTGATTGGTTTGTTGAGATCTTCTATTTCTTCCTGAGTCAGTGTAGCTTGTTCATGTGTTTCCAGAAATTTGTCTATTTCATCTAAATTGTCTATAAACAAACCCATTGGTTTGTTGGTATATGGTTGTTCATAGTAGCCTCTTAACAATATCTTTATTTCCTCAGGGTCTGTGGTAATGACCCCCCTCTCATTTCTGATTTTCTTTATTTGCATCCTCTCTCTTTTTTCTTTGTCAGCCTTGCTAGCAGTTCAAAGATTTTACTGATTTTTCTCAAAGAAACAACTTTTGGTTTTATGATTCTTTCTATTGCTATTTTGTTCTCCCATTCAGTTAGCTCTGCTTTAATCTTTATTTCTCTTCTTATTTTTGCTGTGGGGTTAGGGTGCTGTTCACTCTCAAGCTCCTCCTGTTAGCAGTTACGTCCTCAATTTTTGCTCTTTCCTCTCTCTTTTTTTTTTTTTTTTTCCTCTGCATAGGCAGACACTGGGAATCAAACCCGGGTCTTTGGCATAGCAGGCGAGAACTCTGCCTGCTGAGCCATCGTGGCCCACCTTTTCCTCTTTTTTAATACAGGCATTTAGGGAAATAAACTTCCCTCTTAGCACAGCCTTTGCCACATCCCATAAGTCCTGATATGTTGTATTCTCATTTTCATTAGTCTCCAGATAGCTACTGATTTTTCTAGCAATTTCTCCTTTGACCCATTGGTTGTTTAAGAGTGTGTTATTTTATCTCCATATATTTGTGAAAGTTCTCATACTTTGGTGGTTATTGATTCCCAGCATCATTCCATTGTGATTAGAAAAAATGCTTTGAATAATTTCAATACTTTTAACTTTATAAAGACCTTTTTTTTGCCTGAGCATATGATCTATCCTGGAGAATGTTCCATGAGCACTAGGGAAGAATGTGTACCCTGGTTTGGGGGTATGTGTGTCAGTTTGAAATATTATGTACCCAGAAAAACCATGTTGTAATCCTGCTCCAATCTTATGGAAGCAGCCATTTCTCTTAATACTGTAGGTGGGATACCTTTGCTTAGATTATCTCCACAGAGATGTGGCATGCTCAATTGTGGGTGTGATCTGATGATTAGTTGAAGACGTGACTCTGCCCATTCCAGATGGGTCCTGATTAGTTTACTATAATCCTTTAAAAGAGGAAACATTTGGGAAAGAGTTAGAAATGACTGAAGCCTCAGAGCTGTCAGAAGCATCACAGCAGAGCTGACACAGTTGCTGACATGTGGAGAACAGAGACGCAGATGTTTGGAGATGCTTGGAGCTCAGCAGATGTTGACGTGTGCCTTCCCATGAGATGTTAAGCAAGCCAGGACCTGGAGAGAACCAAGGGAGGCCAAGAGATGAAACCCAACTCAGAGAGGCAAAGTAAGGAACCCCACAGGAACAGAGGCTGAAAGCAATGGAGCCCAGGAGCAAAGGACCAGCAGATGCCAGCCACGTGCCTTTCCAGCTGACAGAGCTGTTCCTGACCCATTGGCCTTTCTTGAATTAAGGTACATTTCCCTGAATGC
Organism: Tamandua tetradactyla; assembly: GCF_023851605.1. Lineage (NCBI taxonomy): Eukaryota > Metazoa > Chordata > Mammalia > Pilosa > Myrmecophagidae > Tamandua > Tamandua tetradactyla. The sequence goes on along the minus strand of NC_135347.1, from coordinate 51,469,040 downwards.
CTTAGTTTGGACATTTTCATAGGCTTAGAACTGTACACTTGCAACTTATTAAATTCCCTTTTTAAAAGCCATCCAATTTCTGGTATATTGCATTCCAGCAGCTTAACAAACTAACACATGAGGCCAAATTGAGTCAAGGTGGGCCTTAATCCAATATGACTGGAATGTTTATAGCAGAGGAAATTTGGACAGTCTGTGGGAGAGAGATGGCCATGTGACAGAGGCAAAAACTGAGTTAAGGACCGTCGGCCAGCCCATCCCAGAACACTTCAGACTTCAGAGAGAGTACGATCCTGCCAGTGTCTTGCATTTAGAAGTCTAACCTCTAAAACTGTGGGTCAATAAATTCCTGTTGTTTAAGCCAACCAGTCCATGGTACTTTATTCCAGCTGTCCTGGCAAACTGAAACAGTTCCTTGGTAGATATTGAAGTATTTCCAGAAAGCTTTAACAAATCCATCCCCCACCCGCAGTGGGTATCTGTTTCAAGGCTTGGTTGCCAGAGATTACACAGTATCTTCTTTTATTCTTTCCCAATTTCAAAGATAAAAATAGTATCTTTGCAATAGTAAATAGTAACTTATTTTTTTGGCTCCCAGTGCAGCTGAGCTTCCCCCCCCCTCACCCCGAGTTTATAGGTCATACATGCATCTTTTGTGACTAGTCTGTACATATCCTTAGAGCTCTCATTTTACAGCATCAGAAAATGGTCATGAGTTGGTGTCTGTCTATGACCTCTGGTCATCCTGTGTCACACTCATGCCTATGGGCAGGACTGGCCCCCAAAACATGAAGTTACAGAGTTTGCCTCTGGTACTGGACCTTCAGTACTTCCACAAACACCCCCACTCCTGAGTGCCCTCAAGGTAACCCTAGTTATCCAATAAAAATTTAGTGCCCTGGGGCCCGTTTCTTCAGACCCTTTCTCCATCCTAAGTTTTGAGTGGGTTCGTGCAAATAAACTAATCAAAGCTAAATATCTTCACCTATTCAAAATGCTGGCTGTTCATGAAAGCCTCTTAACAAATGGCCCTAACTGGGAGTTTTAAAAAAATGTTTTCAAATACATGAGGTATAAATGCACATTATTTCCATTTTATAGGAGGAAAAAAAAGTGTACCTCAGAAGCTTAAGTGTCTCCCCACAAACCAGGGAGAAAGCAAGGACAGGGTCTGAACTTCTGCTTCCCAATCCAGTTGCCTGAATTCCCTTGGCTTGGTGTCACCGTCCCTCCGTTTTTAATTAAGGGGAAGTGGAGCCACCTCTGTCCTACATGCAATTGTTACATACTCAGTGCTGCAAAAAATGGTTCTGCCCTCCAGTATCGTCACTGCTTTTACTGACATAATTGCCCTCACTTTCAGCAGACATTTTTCCACTAAAATGGGGAGGGGAGGCATGAAGCAGATAAACTGCTCCCAAGGATCACTGTTGCTAGACTGAAAATGGGGGACCCAGAATCATAGCATAGATGCCCAACCCCAGATCCAGCCCAAGCATTGCTTAATTCCAACCCAGGAGCTAAGACATGTGTTGTAAAACGGTAAGGTTCACCAGTGGCCTCAGCTGATAAAGAAGTGCTCTCTAATATTCCTTATTTATCTTACCTATTTATTATGGACCCCTCAATCACTAATCAATCTTTTTCAAAGTTTTGATTTTTAATATGTACTTCTTAAGATTGTAGTGCATCACACACATTATTGTAATTATTTATTCTTTTCTCTTTCTCCAACTGGACTTTGAGCAAGTTGAGGGCAGAACTTTGTTCCTGGAATTTTCCATGTTCCTGGAACTTGGAATTAGTAAGTGCTCAACACAATTGTTATGAGTTAATTAATTAAAGAAAAAATGACTAAGATTTACTATTTTACTATATTTTTATTGCTTCCAATTTACTTATTTTAAGGTCTAACATTGGCATGCTGAAATTTGGTAAACATAATTTCAATCCGGGTTGAATCTCTGAAGGGAAGGGAAGAGCATTATGAAAAACACAGAGGTCAAGTGCAGTTACCCTCTGCAGGCAAGGCCATTCAGCACTCTTCTGAGGCTCTGTTCTAGTTTGCTAGCTGCTGGAATACAATATACCAGAAACGGAATGGCTTTTCAAAAAGGGAATTTAATGAGTTGCTAGTTCACAGTCCTAAGGCCAAGAAAATGTCCCAATTAAAACAAGTCTACAGAAATGTCCAATCAAAGGCACCCAGGGAAAGATACATTGGTTCAAGAAGGCCGACGAAGTTCACGCTTCCTTCCTCAAGTGGAAAGGCACATGGTGAACAGGTTCAGGGTTTCTCTCTCATGAAGGGCACACGGTGAACACGGCATCATCTGCTAGTTTTCTCTCCTGGCTTCTGGTTTCATGAAGATCCCCGGCAGGCGTTTTCCTTCTTCATCTCCGAAGGTCACTGGCATGGACTCTCTGCTTTGTGGTGCTGCAGCATTCTCTGCTCTCTCTGAATCTCCCATCCTCCAAAACGTTTCCTCTTTTATAGGACTCCAGTAAACCAATCAAGACCCACCCAAATGGGTGGAGACATGTCGTCCCCTAATCCAGTTTAACAGCCACTCTTGACTAAATCACATCATCCAGGGAGATGATCTGATTACAGTTTCAAACATACAGTATTGAATAGGGACTACACCACCTTTATAAAATGGGATTTTGATCAAAACATGGCTTTTCTAGAGGGCATACTTCCTTTCAAACCAGCACAGGTTCTTTACCAAACCTTCACTGGGGTTCCTGCCACTGCTGATATATGGGGAAAATTATAAAAAAGAGAGCAGTCCCTGAAAGACAGGACCATGGGTTGATCACAAAGTTAATTCAGCACTGAACGGGATACAAGGCATCAATTCCACAAAAATGGAAGAGAAACCCACAATCTGGCCTCATCTGGGAAAGCCATACCTGGGAAGGCTGGAGTGATGGATGAGGACACCTGGGGAGCAGTGCGGGGGGCCTCTTCCTTCAGGCCCCGCTGGCACTCTACCTAGTCTCCTTGGAGAAAAGCAAACTATGTTCAACCATATCTTCAAATTATAAATCCAGGCTTCCCTGTCATATTTAGAGTCAGAGATTTTCCATTCCCTCTTACACTGAGTTTTGGTTTTTTTGTTGTTGTTTTTGTTTGTTTTGTCTGGGACCATAACATTGCCAATTTCTTGGAAAAGAATAGAAATTAAAATATAGCCTGGGGCCTCCCTCCTCTTACAGAGTCAACAGGATGGGACAGGCGAGTGAGCACAGATCCCCGTGAGCCTACAGGACATTTCTGTACATATTCCCCCTTGCTTCTCTGAGATGACTTGCATGCCGTATCTCCGTAGCTCCTCGGATGTGGGTCTGAGTGAGTGGCTCACCTTGTTTCTCCTCCACTGATGGCAGAAGCTCAGTGCTCTGCCTACCTACCAACAGGACATCAGAAATTCCTCCAGTGTTTCTAAAATAACCAGTGTTCAGCAGATACCCATCTATCCCTCCCTCCCTCATCTAACATCCTCAGACCCAGACCTGCTGTGGCCTGGATGGGGCTTCCCTCTACGAGGGTACTCAGATTCCTGGAGAGCTTGACTCTTCCCAGCCTCTAGCACAGGCCATCTTTATGGGCAGAGCCCAAGATGCATGTACCTGGGAACTCATTAGAGGGAAAATGGTGGAGGCAAATTCTTTAAGCCAAGGTCTGGAGTGAGACACACCTGACTTCAAGTCCTCACTCTGTCACTTACTGTATAACCACACAAGGGAAGTCACTTCCCAGATTTTCTCAGTGTTTTAGTTTGCTAATGCTGCCGGAATACAAATACACCAGAAATGGATTGGCTTTTATAAAGGGGATTTATTTAGTTACACATTTACAGTTCCTCAGAGGAAAGGCAGCTGGCTTTCATCTGGGTTTCTCTATCACTTAGGGAGGCACACAGCAACATCTGTTCCTTTCTGGCTCCTGGGTTCAAATGGCTTTTCCTGGGGCGTTTCCTTTCTGCATCTCCAAATGTTTGGGTCTACGTCAGCTCTGAGCACTGTGCTGAACTGCTTCTCTTCTGATTTATCCTTTTAAGCCTCCAGCTGATTAAATAAAATGTCACTCATTGCAGAAGGCACTCCCTTTAGCTGACCACAGAAGTAATCAAAGAGTTGTGGGGAGTTTGATAGAGAAAGCCTAGAATGCTTTGAAGAGACTGAGAAATATGTAATCTAAGGAAACTTCTGGTGAGTCCTGAGACAGAATTGATGCACATATTATTGCAAACTGGAAGAAATGCAACCTTTCTTTTAAAGTGGCAGAAAATTTAGCAAAATTGACTACTCATTTTCGAATTGGAGGCAGATTTGAAAGGCCACGAACTTGGATATTTAGCAGAAGAGATTTCCAAATTCAATGTGAAAAATGTGGCTTGGTTTCTCCTTGCATCTTATAGTGAAATGCAATAAGAAAGAGATAAACTGAGAACTTAAGTCTTGGTACTAGAAAGCCAGAAATTGATGGTCTGGAAAATTCTGGGCTGCCACAATTCTCTTCCCAGAGAATAGTTCACTACATGAGGACTTAATCAAATATGGAACCAGTCAGCCATTTGAGAAAAAGCCGGTATTGGAGATAGATTTATCCTGGAAGAATCTGTGGAAAGTCCTATTGTTCTAGTTTGCTAACTGCCAGAATGCAACATACCACAGATGGACTGGCTTTTAATAAAAGGGGTTTATTTAGTTAAAAGTGCACAGTTCTTCAGAGGAAAGGCAGCTAACTTTCAACTGAGGTTCTTTTTTACACAGGAAGGCACAGGGTGATCTCTGCTGGCCTTCTTTCCAGGCCTCTGGGTTCCAACAGTTTTCCCTAGGGTGATTCCCTTTATGCATCTCCAAAGGCCTGGGCTGAGCTGTGAGTGCTGAGATGAGGTATGCTGAGCTGCTTGGGCTGTGCTTCATCAAGCTCTCTCATTTAAGCTTCCAGCCAATTAAATCAAACATCATTGCAGCAGGCATGCCTCCTAACAGACTGCAGATGTAATGAGCAACAGATGAAGTTCATGTACCATTGGCTCATTTCCACAGCAACAGAACTAGGCACCTTCACCTGGCCAAATTGACATCTGAACCTAACTACCACACCTATTGTCTGATGGTTGTGATCCCTGCCTACTACATAGAAAACCAAGAAGAGTGTGGCAGGATCTTATAAATGGAACCACTGCCAGTCTGGATTAAAAGGAACAGAAAAGGGACAAACTGAAGGGGAAAAAACCTTCAGAGGCAGAATCATGGAAGCTAAGGTCTGAAGCCAAGAAAACTTTGGCCTGGAGAGAAAATGCACCAAAGCACTTGAAGAGGATAAGTTTGCCCCAAATGCAGAAGGTGGGCATTCTGCCTCAATGTTCTGGAAGAGTTGTGCCCCAGGCCTTGAAGGGTGGAGCACATTCCCTGGGGACTAGGTTGAGCATATGGCCTAGACATGGCAGTGAGCCTGTCTGTGGTCCTGATGTTTGGAGAGGGTGGAGCCAAGAAAAAGGTGGTCTCCCCAATGTCCCACTAGGTTGCATTTGGTTAGAGCCAGGTCACTGCCTAGGCCTTTGGAAAGGGTGGGACTGCCACTTTCTAAATTCCCAAGGATAAATGACTCTCAGAGACTTTGAAGTCTACCGTGTTTGCTGTGCACATTTTCAGAACTGTTTTGGCTCTGGTGACCCCTGTGTTCCTTTCAGTTTCTCCCTATGGAAATGGAAACATGTGTTCTATAACTGTCCCTCCTTTGTATGTTGGCAGCAGATAATTATCTGAATTTTACAGATCCAGAGACAGAGGAGACTTTTGCCTTAGGCAGACCATGTCTATAGCTGACTTGTTGAGATTTTGTACTGTTTCTGACTTTGTATTGTATTTGTACTGTTACTGAAATGGTTTGAGGCTTTGTGATATTGTGATGGAATGAATGTATTTTGCATTTGGAAAGAACATGTCTTTTGGGGGTCCAAAGAGCAGAATGTGCCAATTTTAAACTGTCATTTACCCTAGAAAAGTCATGCTCTTTAATCCTCATTCAGTATTGCTGGGTGGGATCTTTTTTATTGTTTCCATGGAGATGTGACCAATTCAATTATGGTTGGTAAGTTTTGATTAGGTGGTTTCCATGGAGATGTGTCTTCACCAATTAAAGGTGGGGTTGCTTAGTGGAGTCCTTTAAGAAGAAACCATTCTGGATAAAGCTCAGAGCCAACAGAACCCACACAGCCAGAGATCTTTGGAGCTGCAGAAGGAAAACTCCCTAGGGGAAGACTTATGAAACGAGGAGAGAAAGCTATGTCACCATGTGCCTTCCCAGCTGAGAGAGAAACTTTAAACTTCATTAACACTGTCTTTGGAGTTAAGGCATCTTTCTCTGGATGCCTTACTTAGGACATTTCTATGGTCTTAGAACTGTAAACTTGCAACTTAATAGATTCCCTTTTTAGAAGTCATTCCATTTCTGGTATATTGCATTTTCACAGTTTACAAACTAAAACAGTCCCTTTCTCTGATTTTCAGTTTTCCTTATTATCTGTTAGCCCACAACACTCCTTCAGCTTTGAATTATATAGTCCCTGGTCTTTAATAAAGCAAAGACCCTAAGAATATGGCTTTTGAATCAGACTGACCTGGATTTAAATACCAGCTCCACTGCCTCCTAAATTACTTTAAGTCTTTTAGCCTCAGTTGCTGAAAAAAAAACAGTTCATCATGCCTATCTCTCAGGATTGTTTTTGAGAATTAAATAAGCTCATATGTAAAAAATCCCCAGTAAATGGCAGTTCTCATTATTAATAATGGGTTTGTTCTGCTAGGCTGTGCGTTCCTAAGAGCAGGGTCATCTCCTCTGCTACTGTCACAGGTTCAGCACAAGCTACAGATGGTCCATCCTCAGTGAAGACCAGGTGGTAAACTGGCTGAACAAGTAATTTAGACAGACAATATCGCCCATTGCCTTAGATTCCACAGATGTTTAGGAAAGCTCAGTTCTAGTTTTCTGGTGATCTTAAGAGGCTGTAGCAAGGGGCCCAATGGTGCCCCAACCTGGGCATTATAGGGACAGATGGGTAGGTTTTGGGCAGAGAATTGGGCCGCTAGAGCAGGCATGGAACCAACTGTTCTCCTTTTGCCCTGTTGTTGAAATTCCTCCCTGGTGACTTCCTTCTGGGGATGGGGGTGGGTGTGTCCTGGGGGAACCCCAGAATTTCAGAAAATCAGATCAGAAACCTAAATCTCAGAGAGGGGCGCTTTTCCACCCTAAGGCTTGCAACCCAACTAATGATTTCCCCTATCCCAGAAAAGCCTCAAAATCACACCCCGGGTGGGGGTGAAGGATGGGGAAGGGAGGCACATTAAAATGCAGATTCCTGGGCCCCACCCAGATGGCTGAAAGGAGCTTTAGGAATAAGGGTGCGGATAGCAACCATTTTGAACAAGCCCCATGGAGAAGCCTAGCCATAATTATCAAATTATTATCCCACCTATCCTTAGAGATGGACTTGATCTCCAAACATCACACATAGAAACCAACCTATACTGGAAAGAGTGAGAGTTTGGGAGTTGAATAGGATTAAGGACAAATCCTGGGTTTTCCACGTAATAGTTTTGGGGCCTCAGACAAGTTACTTGACATCTCTGGATCTCAGCTACCTCTTCAGTAATGTATGAATAATAGTGTATATTTCTCAAGGTTGTGGTCTTGATTAAGCAAGAATTGCATAAAGTGCCAGCACATGGTAAGTCAGGGCAGAGACTGCTACTGCCCCCAATCCATTTCCTCTTCTTCGCTGATGCACAGCTAGGCTCTATTCCCCAGAATCCCCTGCAGTTGGTCAAGGGGATGTGACTGGTTCTCACCAAGGGAATATGATTGTAAGTCATGTTTGCCTGTTCATGCAAAAGCTTAAGGAACAGATGTGGCTTCTACATGCTCTCTTTCTCCTTGCACCAGCTGAATGTAAACGACAGGTCCTAGGGAATGAGGAAGCCAAAATATGGAAGGAGGCTGGATCTCTGAATCACTGAGTGGAGGAAGGTATTTACTGACCAAAATACCTGCCTTGGACATTTTTGCAAATGAGAAATAAACCTATCTATCTTTAGATTTATTTTTTTTATAGTAGTTTTACCTACCCCAATTAATATCTAGGTGGTCAGGAAATGTTCATCTCTGTTCCCCACCTCCAAGTAATAGTTGCATAGTCCAGCATTAGTGTAGCCGTTTTATTCTATTCAAATTTCTTTACAGTATAAACCATAATCCCTCTGTAAGAGGTAGAATTGAAAAATGGCCTCTCCAAGATTCCTGTCCCTTGATCATTAAATTGCCCAGACTTAATAATCAGGCACTTCTGTGAAGTGAAGGGAGTTTGCAGAAGTAAAACTAAAGAAGTGGAAAGTAGAAGGGGAAGTTGGGAGGTTCAGAGTGTTATAAAAATTCTACATGCCCTGGCTGCTTTAAAGATGGAGGAGAAGGCATGTGGATGGACTTGAGGAGCTGAGGGTGGCCCCTGATTGACAGTCAACAAGAAAACAGGGACCTCAGTTTACCACCACAAGGAACTGGTTTGTGCCATAACTTGAATGAGGTTGGAAACAGATTGTTCCCAGACCCTCCAGATAAGAGACCAACCAGCCAACACCTTGATTTCTGGCTGTGTAGTACCCTGAGTATATGGAATAGAGAGCTAACAAATATCATCATAGTTCCTGAGCCATTATCTAAGTGCTCTCTACCTTTCTGACATACTGTAATGTAGCCAGAAGCAAATATCTGTAACTGCTGTAACTCACTGAAATGTAACCCAGATGCTATGTTTCTTTAAGGCTGGTACTATATTTTGAAACTGCATAATCTTTACCCTATAAATAAACAGAAAAAGACAACCTGAATCCCCCTGTCTTGTTTTGCAACGCTAATGTCAGGTGTCCTTGCATGTAGCCCCCTTGTTAATTAACATGAGTCAGCCCAGAACCGACCACCCCAATTCCTAAGTTACCTTGCCAGACAAAAGCAGTTCTAATCCGAGTTGGCCTGCCTGACATGTACAGTAGTCTAAACCTTAAAATTCAAGTAAACAAAGCATGTAATCAGTCTGCACAGGTTCAGTGATTAGACTATCTCTAACTTCATCATCTCAAACCACCTTGCTTCATAATCCTAAACCATCCTGCCTTTGTTTGAATGTTATAAAACACTGAAAGTTTCTCCAGGGCATGGAGAAAGGTTTGAGGACTGCTCTCATGTCTCCACAAGGCTAGCCTTTGCATAATAAATTATTTCTCTTATCAAAGTCCTGGTAACTTAATTGACTCTGGTGTGCATTGAGCAAGGACTCAGTTTTGATCCACAGCACATAGACCCCAGTTAAACCCACTGTTTTAGTTTGTTAAAGCTGCCAGAATTCAATATACCAGAAATGGGTGGCTTTTATAAAGGAGATTTATTAAATTACAAGTTTACAGTTCAAAGACCATAAAAATGTCCAAACTTAGGCACCCAGATAAAGATACCTTGACTCAAGAATGGCTGATAATGTTCAGAACACCTCTGTCAGCTGAGAAGCCACATGGCTGGTGTCTGAGTCCTTGCTCCTGGTTCATTGCTTTGTGCTCCCGATTCCAGTGACTTCCCCTCTAAGCATCTGTGGTTCCTGACTGAGCTGTTCTGTGGTAAAACTCTGGGTTTCATCTCTTAGATTTGCATCTCATGGAAAGGCATATGGTGATGTCTGCTGGGTTTTCGTTCCTGTTTAGCTCCTATAGGCTCTCTCAGCTCTTGGTATCTCCTGGGGCTTCTGCATTTCCAGATGTCTGCATCAAACTCTCTCCTATTTTTTTTTCCTGTGTTGGCTATTTTAAGGACTCCAGTAAACTAATTAAGATCCATCTTGAATGGGCAGAGTCACATCTCCAAGGAAACAATCTGATCTAAAGGTTTCCACCCTGAACAATAGGTCTGCCCCCACAACATTGCATTGGGAAAAGAGCATGGCTTTTCTGAGGGGCATAACACTTTCAACCAGTACACCCACCCAGACATCTGACCTATAGAACTATGAACTAATAAATTTGTGTTGTTTTAAGCTGCTAAACTTGTGATAATTTGCTACAGTAACAATAGAGCATTAATGCACTCTTTTAAACTGTATCCTCAACTACTTTTTTAAAAATGGTATAGAGAGGTGGTAGAAGTTAGATTAAATAATATCCAGGTACTGTATCTTTATAGCTTTATAATTGCTCAGTTCCTTGAGTTCAATTGTATATTAGGAGGTTCCGTGCCCTTGTGATGCTTCTAATCTGGTGGGGACATAACAGTATGGGTATTAGTTTCAGCTTTAAGAACAGAGAAGCTCCATTCCCCATTTTACCATCCCATAAATCCAAAGTGGAGCTGCTATAAAGGAAAATAAATTTGGACAAAGTGATTTCAAAACCCAGTATACCTATCTGTAAGCCCAACAGTGCTAGGAAAATTGCTGCCCTCTCCCCTGCGTAGTACAAACTGTTCAGGGGTGAAAGTCTCCCAGACAACATGAGAGATGACTCCTGGGGATGAGTCTGGCCTTGGCACCATGCGATCGACAATACCTTCCCAACCAAAAGGGGGATAAGAAGTGTAATAAAATCAGGCATCAGTGGCCAAGAGAGCACAAATGAGTCAAGAGGCTGTTCTGGAGGCTACTCTTATGCAAGCTTCAGTTAGATAGTGTTAATTGCCGTGGTTTGCCGAACCCCAAACAACATCACTCCCGTGGACTCTTAAGAACACCTAGGGCTCAACCTGAGACTCTATAAAGTTTTCATGCACTAGATTTACCTTTCTGGAACATGTAATTCCCAAAGGGTTCCTAGGTCAGATAAAAAATCCTGAAACTCGAAGAGACCAGTCTCTCCAGGAACATCAGTTAATTATTTCCCCTTATCCTTTAGTGTGGACACCCCTTCTCAACATGGAAAAGTCATAACAGGTATTGCCCAAAATCCCTATAGATTGCAAGAAGGATTAAAGAAGAAGGAGGAAGTATAACAAAGAAAATATGATTTAACAAATGAGTTTGGCTGCTGAATCACTATATTAGTATTCCTTCTGGCCTCCAGTGTTTTGGAGCAGCTAGAAGGAAAAATCTAAGATGGTGGGTGGTAGCCCATGACAAATCTGGAGTCTGTTCTATAACTACTTGAAGTGTGCTTTGAAAATTATTGCTTTTTTCTTTTTTTGCTTTGTACATAACTTATTTTTTACAATTTAAAAAAAAAAAAAAAAGCCCAATGTACTTACCTTCACTCTCCCAGAAGATTTCCAAGCCTGAGAATATTGAAGGTTTTGGTGGATTCAACCATGTACCCCAGTTTGGACATGGGTTTGGCTTTGGCCTACATTCCTGTCCCCCACAAAAGGCATTTCAGGTCCCCACCTCTGGCCGTGTGGGTGTGAAACCATTTATAAAAAGGACCTTTGAAAATATTATCAGCTCAAAGTGTGCCCAAACTGAATGTGGATGGACCATGATCCAATATAGTTTAGTAGCAAAGGAAATTGGGCCCAGAAAAAGAAGCAATGAGGAGAAGCAAGAAGCTGGACGTCAGTGGAACCCAAATGAGAAAGGATATGACATGACTATGTCCATTGCCATGCGATGGAAAAGCCAGAGCATACCAGAGATTGCTGGCCGGCCAGAAGGCACCAACCTGGGAAGAAGCAGGCCTTCTGGGAGCCAGTGAATTCCTGTTATGAAACCACCCCATCGTATGGCACTTGTTTTAGCAGCTGGGGAAAAAGCCCATCCCTGAGACCACGTGGAAGGGAGGGGAGAGGAGGGGCAGTTTCTAGAAAAAATATAGGGGCATGTGCTGGTTTGAAAGGATTATGTTCCCTAGAAAAGCCACGTTGTAATCCTCAGCCATCTTGTGGAAGCAGCTGTTTCTTTCAATCCCTAGTCAGCACTGTAGGTTGGAGACGTGATTAGATTATCTCCACAGAGATGTGACACACTCAATTGTGGGCATTAACCTTTGATTAGAGGGAGATGGGACTCTACCCATTCCAGGTGGGCCTTGATTAGTTTACTGGACTCCTTTAAAAAAAAAAAAAACATTTTTGAGAGATCCAGAGAGCCACAAGAACCACGAGAGTCCACGCAGCTATAAACTTTTGGAAATAAAGAAGGAAAATACCCCTGGGGTCACTTCATGTAGCAATAAGTCTAGAGAGAAAGCTAGCAGATTTCGCCAAGTTTGCCTGTGCCTTTACAGTTGAGAGAGGAACCCTGAATTTCATCAGCTTTTCTTGAGTGAAGGTAACCTCTCGTTGAAGGCTTATTTTGGACATTTTTATAGATTTGCTTTAATTGGGACATTTTCATGGCCTTAGAACTGTAAACTTGCAGCTTAATAAATTCCCCCTTTTAAAAGCCATTCTGTTTCAGGTATATCGCATTCTGGTGGTTAGCAAACTAGAATAGCAGGCAAACAACCCCAAAGGGATCCACTCCCTTCCTGAAGGTATAAGATTCCCAATTCTGGGATCACTAACCAATATGGTCTAGTCACTAATTTTCCTTGTGAAAGTATTCCCCCATTCATTCATCCAGTAAGAGACATATGAGCATCCTAGCATTATGCTGGGTGCCAAGTATACAACACTGGATGAAACATAATCCCTGCCCTCGAGAAGAGGGGGAGGCCACCAGATAAATGGACATTACCTTACTGTCAGAAGCCTTATGCTCAATCTATCATCTAAATCAGATGAGGGGTTGTTGGAAGATCTCTTTCTAGAGAATATGATACCTGAAAGGCATCTTGAAGAATAGGGAGTCTAGTAGAAATGGGAGGGATGAGTGTTCCAGGCAGAAGTATTTCCATTTATAGAAGTTCATTGTCAAGAAAGGGTTCCATGCAAATTAGTACTGTAAGGCTGACATGTACCATGCTGGGCTGAGAGTAGTGGGAGGTACACTGGAAACAAAAGCAGGAACTAGATCCTCGGGAACTTGAAAACCATGAGTATATCATGATAGCCACAGAATTCTCACAGGGGAGTGACCTAGATGAATTGGTTATTTCTGAAAGGTCACCATGGCTGAGAATGGATTGGAGGTGTCCAAAGTTGGAGAGACCCAGTGGAAGTTGCAGTACTCCAGGCCTGAATTAAGACAGCAGCCTGAAGAAGGAAATGAGAAAATTGATTTAAGAGTTTTCATCACATAAGTTGGAAAAGGTCATGGGGTAGTGAATGTAAGATAGATAAGGTTATTACTTGAAATAATGAGAGAGAAAGGTTGATTTCATCACCATCTATTTCAGCTACAAAGCTGAATCATGAGCCCTTTTTAAAACCTGCTCTAAAGTTTATTCAGTTGAGGGACTCTATCTGGGGGTGGCAGGTGGGTGGAACTTATGAGTCGTTAGTCAATGTGATCTTGTGGGTTTTGTGTCTCCATGGGACAAAAAGGAAGAGAGGAATACTTTAGAGTGAGCATTATGAAAATTCAGTTGAACACACTGAAAAGCCAAAATGAGCAGGGGGGGGTGGGGGGGTGGAGAAAAAGAACCGAAAACCTGATTTAGACTTGGCTATTAAGTAGAACTGGGACAGAAGCAAATGAGAAGGCAGCGATCCAATCTGGATTATAAAATGCTAGTTCATCAGTAAGGTCAGACTGATTGTAAAATCAGAAGCAAATGAAGAGTCAATTAAGCACAGAAGTTTGAGACAAAACGCAGTGAGATCCAAACTATATTAAATATGAAGTTTCCTGCCAAGGAGAAACCTAATATTCCCTTGTGGCAAAAGTCAGAATTCTATTACGTCAGCCAGATATCCTCAGAATAATGCATCTTGTAACACAGGATCTCTCTAAGCCATCATGAAACTATGTTCTTCCTACTCAACTAATCAAAATTTATCATTTACTGATTTCTTATGTATTCAATGAATACACCCTTTCTCATAAGCCACATTTTTCAAAGCTCACAGGTTGAATAAAGATATACCTAAAACAAGTTCTCCAACCTACATTTCTTCCTCCAATGTTGAGAGATAATACTTTTCTAAACACCATTATAGATAACATCATCCTTCCTGTATTAAAAACAACCAATTAGTTGTCCATTGCCTTTTTTTTCCAGTTTTATAATTGAATCTGGCTACAAAAGAAATATATATTCATTGTAGGGAATCTTCAAAATATGAAAAGAATGAGCAAAGAAGAAAATTTAAATAATCATAATTCCAACACCTGGACAAATTCATCTATAAAACACATTAAGGGCATGTGTGACAGGGTTAAAAAGGAAATGGCAAAAATTTCTAAATCTCCATATCTCCCACTACAGTAGATGGTCTTGTTATTCAAAATATTCACTGCCCCATGTAGAGGGGGACAGTACTTCCCTGCCTCATTGTATCAGCCTTGGGTATGTGACATGAAATGTTTTCCCACCTTGTTGAACTCCTGTTGAGTGTTTATGAGATCTGCTTTGACTAAGGCAATAACGGAACTGACGTGTGCCATTTCTGAGTAGAAGCTTTAAGAGTTGTGTGGTTCTGCCATGTTCTCTCTTTCTCTCCTCAATGAGACCAGCAATATCCCAAATAGGGTCCCAGAGTGAAAACAACTCAAGAGTAGAACTGCAGACAGTCCACAGTTGACATATAATCTGAGCTGGAACTGAAATTTGGTCATTGTAAACCACTGAGACTTTTTTTTTGCAGCCTGGGCAGGCACTAGGACTTGAACCCGGGTCTCCGGGATGGCAGGTGAGAATTCTGCCATTGAGCCACTGTCACAGTGCCGCCACTGAGACTTTTGAGGTCACTTATTACTCAGCACAACAGCCTATACTGACTGATACACTTAGCTCCAAAAGGGTCAACTGAGTTTTTCTTGCATCTTAAGAGAGCTTTTGTGCATTGAAATAAATGTTCCCTTGAATTTCAATTTCTATTTTATATATTAAAATAATGTTCTAAAATAGAATTTTTAAGCCTTTAAATGTATGCTATTTTATTTACAAATCTTTGAAACATTTTTTTTATAAAATAAACTTCATAATATTTTAAATTATCCAATTTTATTTGCTCTTTTCTTAGTGCTTAACTGAAATTTATAAATTTCATAAAATATGTCCAAATATTTATCAAAACGTTTAAAATTAGTTTCTTTAGAAATTGCAAACTGCAACCTAATTTTGATGCATTTGATTTTCTCACCCAACAAAGCAGACTCACATTTCTAAAACAAAATCTTCCTGAATATTTAAACAGTCTAAACTTTAAAAGTGTAACCTTATAAGTTTATTAAATTATAACAACTTAAAACCTAAGTTACTTATATCTATTAGGAATTACCTATATCTTCTTAGGAATTTTCATTAATATTATAAGTCTAATATATCAGAGTCTCTTTTTTAAAAAAATATTTTTATTGAGGAATTGTCACACACGTACATTCCATACGTGGTGTACAATCAGTGGCTCTCAAAATCATCACATAGTTGCGAGAGTCTTTTAAATCACCTTAAAATGCAGAAGAATATGCACAAAATACTATAATAATTACAAACTTATTTTAATTTATTTCTACATACCAATTCATTACTAGATATAATGTAACCAGTCATCAAAGGGTCTTTGAAAGTATTCTTATTTTCTGGCAATAATAAGATATTCCAGGCCCATCTTGGTATTTCCTGCTCTAAATAGTATGCAGCTTGCTTCTCTCCAAGGAGGTCTGACCCCTTTTCTGAGGTCTTCTGGCCTGAAATGCAGATGAGACGGATCTGTAAGCATCCTCCACACCACAAGGGAAAAGCCAAAGTAACCTGTGACCCAACATCCTTCAGCGGTTGAGCCAGCGTCCCAGGTGTTTGAGCCACTGGGTTAGTCACTCAAAGGCACTTCCTTACTGCACAATGGTTAAGCAAACAGAGAAGCCAAGGGAGCGCTCTAAATATGAAAGGAAAGAGTGAACTAAAGGAGAAGATCCTGGGGATAAAGAAGAGAAGGGAGAAAGCCTGGAAAGGGAATGGGTGGAAAAGCAGAGATTTGGCGGCTTCTGCAAAATCTCAATTAATGAGGATTTTTAAGAAAAGTTTGCCTTTTCCTCCTGTGGAAAATGAAGATTAGAACAACAACAAACATAGTGATATCAATCTAAAGTGGGCGGTTCTCTGCCTGATGCACCCAAATGACCACTTCCTGAGACCCTGGGGTTTCGGAGAGAAAGAGTTTATTGCCAAGCGCAAAGCAGGAGATCAGATGGCCTATCAGCTTAAAAATCTGTCTTCCCAAACTGCAATAATTCTGATAGTTTTACAGTATCAAAGGATGGACAGGCTTTATGACAATGAGTACAATGACTCGAGATGACAAAGAGATCATTTAATTATTGCATATGCACTGATTGATTAGATGCTTAGTCACAGAACGTAAGAAAATGGCAGCCTTAATATGATGGGCGTGATTGTTAATATTATAACAAGGTTTAGGTCACTTATAGGTTATAGTTCAAGCTACTGCACATGTCAGGAGGACCAATTTCTTGTAGATCCTCTTCGTCTAGCGATATAGTTTAGGAATGGGGGGGTAGTTTTGGGCTGACTCAGGTCCTTCATTAGTAAACATGAGGAGCTTCCTTTTGTGCGAATAAGACTCCAACGTCGAAAAACTTTGGATGAGGAGGTGTAAGTGGGGTCAGGCACAGGTTCTTACATGATGAGATAAAGGCTATGTAGTTTATCATCTATCGAATAGCCAAGACCAAGGCAGCTGGAGCACAGTTCAGCGACCTCAGGGATTTCCCTTTGGTCATTTCACCATATATGAGAATATAAGAAAAGCATCTCTATAATGATTCAGTAATCATCATTATTTGTTCATTCCTAACTCTGTTACAATAGGATCATCATAAGAATTACACCAGCCACACATTAAATGTTCAATAACATTAACTATCATAAATATTTTATTAAGCTGGGCTTCCAGAATGGATTCAAACCAGGGACTATATTTCCACTATAGGAAATTGAATAAGTCCATTCTGTCTCCACCTTCCTCTTTTCTTTCCCTCTCCCTCTCTCCCTCCTCCACTTCACTTTCACAGCTGCTCTAGCACATCTGCTTTAGTCCTACATCTTCATGCAACTTGGCTGTCTCTCTGGGTACCAACCCATGATGCCTAAAATAGCCACAGCATATCTTTCAAGTTTCCCAACTCCTCAGTCCAAGGGAGCAAACTATCTAAAGTTTAACTCTTCAATCCCTAATCCAAATTCCCAGAGAGGGATTGACTGCCCCAGTGAAGTTGGAAAGTCCATCTCTGGCCCAATCAACTGTAGCTGTTCGGTTGTGTGGAAAGAATATGGCTGCTCTTGCTGATAACTTGAGAACAATTCCCAGACTATGGAGGGAAAGGGCAGGCAGAGGGTACTACTGCGAAGACAAAGCAATAGGTGAACATTTGGGTGCATTTCCTTTACGTGTATGCACATGGGCACGTGTGTTCATACACAGGAATAGAGTAACATTATTTACAGTTTTTAAAAATTATTTTTCATTTAATAATACATCTGAACACATTCAATGAAATACTTTTCTACAATACTATTTTATTAACTACTTATGATTTCTGTGTATGGCTGTTCTGAATGAATTTAAATTATTCCTATCATTTTGCCATTATAAACACTATAAGATGTTCTTGTAACTCAGTAGCTATAATTATTTATTAATTCCTTAGGAAAACTCCTTGAATTAGAATAGTCAGGTCAAAAGGTATGGCATTTTTAAAGACGTTTGATACTAACATCTGTTACTAAATGTTCTAGGCAATTTGAACTACCCTCACATCACAGAATATGCAAGTGTCTGCATATTCTCACAACATCTTCAGCACTTTGTTAAAACTATTTGTCAATGTGTGATTGTGAAAACCTTGTGTCTGATGCTCTTTTTATCGACCTTGTCAACAGATGAGTAGAACATATGGAATAAAAATGAAAACAAATGTTAAAATAAATTTAGTTTGAAATGCTAGTGATCAATGAAAGGGAGGGGTAAGGGGTATGGTATGCATAAATTTTTTTCCTGTTTTCATTTTATTTCTTTTTCTGAATAGATGCAAATGTTCCAAGAAATGATCATGATGATGAATATGCAACTATGTGATGATATTGTGAATTACTGATTATATATGTACAGTGGAGTGATCAAAATAGGAATGTCTGCGTTTGGTGTTTTTTGGTATTTAAAAAAAATAAAATGAATTAAAAAAATTATTTGTCGACTTCCGGAGAAGATGGCGGCTTAGTAAGATGCGCGGATCTTAGTTTCTCCTCCAGGACAGCTACTAGGGGAGTAGAAACGATACAGAACAGCTCCCAAAGCCACGACAGAGATAAAAAAGACAGCGTACCCCATCCTGAAACAGCTGGCTGGCTGAGAGAACCCGCTCTGGTGAGATCGCCGAGGGGCGCGGGCTTCACCGGGCAGGGCGGCAAGCGGCCAGAGTCACTCCCTTCCCCTTCCCAGGCCAGCTGGGAGAACTGGACAGGCGGTCCCCTCAAACCGCGGTGGCTGGCGCCCACACCACGCGCGGACCCCGGACCAACTGAGAGAATTGCATCGGAAATCCCCAGGCCGCAGAGAACGGTGACGGGGGGGCCCCTTACAAACCCGTGACTCCCCGGGAACGTGCACTCTCCCGGGCGGGCCTCTGCGGCTGGCGCCCTCCCGCCAAGCTTGGCGCCCCGGGCCGACTAGGAAATTTGGACGGGCGCTTTCCCGGGCTGCGGCGGCCAGCGACCCTCCCCACGTTCGGACCCCGGGCCGGCTGGCACTCTTCCAAGCCGCTTCGGCTAGCGAACCTCCCGGACAGCGAGAGTTTTCCAAAGTTAAAGGACCCACAGCACCTTTTATTGGTGGGACCTGCAGACAAACGTGTGCCATGAGCGCCACCTACTGGGCAGGATAAGAAAAACAGAACCCAGAGATTTCACAGAAAAATCTTACAACCTTGTTGGGTCCGACACCCAGGGAAATCTGACTAAATGCCCAGACGCCAGCAGCAGAAGATAACTGTCCACACTCAGAAGATTGAGAATATGGCCCAGTCAAAGGAACAAACCAATAGTTCAAAAGAGATACAAGAGCTGAGACAACTAATGCTGAATATACGAACAGAAATGGAAAACCTCTTCAAAAATGAAATCGATAAATTGAGGGAGGACATGAAGAGGACATGGGCTGAACAAAAAGAAGAAATAGAAAAACTGAAAAAACAAATCACAGAACTTATGGAAGTGAAGGATAAAGTAGAAAAGATGGAAAAAACAATGGATACCTACAATGATAGATTTAAAGAGACAGAAGATAGAATTAGTGATTTGGAGGATGGAACATCTGAATTCCAAAAAGAAACAGAAACTATCGGGAAAAGAATGGAAAAATTTGAACAGGGTATCAGGGAACTCAAGGACAATATGAACCACACAAATATACGTGTTGTGGGTGTCCCAGAAGGAGAAGAGAAGGGAAAAGGAGGAGAAAAACTAATGGAAGAAATTATCACTGAAAATTTCCCAACTCTTATGAAAGACCTAAAATTACAGATCCAAGAAGTGCAGCGCACCCCAAAGAGATTAGGCCCAAATAGGCGTTCTCCAAGACACTTACTAGTTAGAATGTCAGAGGTCAAAGAGAAAGAGAGGATCTTGAAAGCAGCAAGAGAAAAACAATCCATCACATACAAGGGAAACCCAATAAGACTATGTGTAGATTTCTCAGCAGAAACCATGGAAGCTAGAAGACAGTGGGATGATATATTTAAATTACTAAAAGAGAAAAACTGCCAACCAAGACTCCTATATCCAGCAAAATTGTCCTTCAAAAATGAGGGAGAAATTAAAACATTCTCAGACAAAAAGTCACTGAGAGAATTTGTGACCAAGAGACCAGCTCTGCAAGAAATACTAAAGGGAGCACTAGAGTCAGATACGAAAAGACAGAAGAGAGAGGTATGGAGAAGAGTGTAGAAAGAAGGAAAATCAGATATGATATATATAATACAAACGGCAAAATGGTAGAGGAAAATATTATCCAAACAGTAATAACACTAAATCTCAATGTACTGAATTCCCCAATCAAAAGACATAGATTGGCAGAATGGATTAAAAAACAGGATCCTTCTATATGCTGTCTACAGGAAACACATCTTAGACCCAAAGATAAACATAGGTTGAAAGTGAAAGGTTGGGAAAAGATATTTCATGCAAATAACAACCAGAAAATAGCAGGAGTGGCTATACTAATATCCAACAAGTTAGACTTCAAATGTAAAGCAGTTAAAAGAGACAAAGAAGGACACTATATACTAATAAAAGGAACAATTAAACAAGAAGACATAACAATCATAAATATTTACGCACCGAACCAGAATGCCCCAAAATACGTGAGGAATACACTGCAAACACTGAAAAGGGAAATAGACACATATACCATAATAGTTGGAGACTTCAATTCACCACTCTCATCAATGGACAGAACATCTAGACAGAGGATCAATAAAGAAATAGAGAATCTGAATATTACTATAAATGAGCTAGACTTAACAGACATTTATAGGACATTAAATCCCACAACAGCAGGATACACCTTTTTTTCAAGTGCTCATGGATCATTCTCAAAGATAGACCATATGCTGGGTCACAAAGCAAGTCTTAACAAATTTAAAAAGATTGAAATCATACACAACACTTTCTCGGATCATAAAGGAATGAAGTTGGAAATCAATAATAGGCGGAGTGCCAGAAAATTCACAAATACGTGGAGGCTCAACAACACACTCCTAAACAACGAGTGGGTCAAAGAAGAAATTGCTAGAGAAATTAGCAAATACCTCGAGGCGAATGAAAATGAAAACACAACATATCAAAACTTATGGGACGCAGCAAAGGCAGTGCTAAGAGGGAAATTTATTGCCCTAAATGCCTATATCAGAAAAGAAGAAAAGGCAAATATTCAGGAATTAACTATCCATTTGGAAGAACTGGAGAAAGAACAGCAAACTAATCCCAAAGCAAGCAAAAGGAAAGAAATAACAAAGATTAGAGCAGAAATAAATGAAATTGAAAACAATAGAGAAAATCAATAAGGCCAGAATTGGTTCTATGAGAAAATCAATAAGATTGATGGGCCCTTAGCAAGATTGACAAAAAGAAGAAGAGAGAGGATGCAAATAAATAAGATCAGAAATGGAAGAGGAGACATAACTACTGACCTCACAGAAATAAAGGAGGTAATAACAGGATACTATGAACAACTTTACGCTAATAAATACAACAATTTAGAGGAAATGGACGGGTTCCTGGAAAGACATGAACAACCAACTTTGACTCAAGAAGACATAGCTGACCTCAACAAACCAATCACAAGTAAAGAAATTGAATCAGTCATTCAAAAGCTTCCTAAAAAGAAAAGTCCAGGACCAGACGGCTTCACATCTGAATTCTATCAAACATTCCAGAAAGAATTAGTACCAACTCTCCTCAAACTCTTCAAAAAAATTGAAGCGGAGGGAAAACTACCTAATTCATTCTATGAAGCCAACATCACCCTCATACCAAAACCAGGCAAAGATATTACAAAAAAAGAAAACTACCGGCCAATCTCTCTAATGAATATAGATGCAAAAATCCTCAATAAAATTCTAGCAAATCGTATCCAACAACACATTAAAAGAATTATACATCATGACCAAGTAGGATTCATCCCAGGTATGCAAGGATGGTTCAACATAAGAAAATCAATTAATGTAATACACCATATCAACAAATCAAAGCAGAAAAATCACATGATCATCTCAATTGATGCAGATAAGGCATTTGACAAGATTCAACATCTTTTCCTGTTGAAAACACTTCAAAGGATAGGAATACAAGGGAACTTCCTTAAAATGATAGAGGGAATATATGAAAAACCCACAGCTAATATCATCCTCAATGGGGAAAAATTGAAAACTTTCCCCCTAAGATCAGGAACAAGACAAGGATGTCCACTATCACCACTATTATTCAACATTGCGTTGGAGGTTCTAGCCAGAGCAATTAGACAAGAAAAAGAAATACAAGGCATCAAAATTGGAAAGGAAGAAGTAGAACTATCACTGTTTGCAGACGATATGATACTATACGTCGAAAACCCGGAAAAATCCACAACAAAACTACTAGAGCTAATAAATGAGTACAGCAAAGTAGCAGGTTACAAGATCAACATTCAAAAATCTGTAGCATTTCTATACACTAGCAATGAACAAGCGGAGGGGGAAATCAAGAAACGAATCCCATTTACAATTGCAACTAAAAGAATAAAATACCTAGGGATAAATTTAACCAAAGAGACAAAAAACCTATATAAAGAAAACTACAAAAAACTGCTAAAAGAAATCACAGAAGACCTAAATAGATGGAAGGGCATACCGTGTTCATGGACTGGAAGACTAAATATAGTTAAGATGTCAATCCTACCTAAATTGATTTACAGATTCAATGCAATACCAGTCAAAATCCCAACAACTTATTTTTCAGAAATAGAAAAACCAATAAGCAAATTTATCTGGAAGGGCAGGGTGCCCCGAATTGCTAAAAACATCTTGAGGAAAAAAAACGAAGCTGGAGGTCTCGCACTGCCTGACTTTAAGGCATATTATGAAGCCACAGTGGTCAAAACAGCATGGTATTGGCATAAAGATAGATATATCGACCAATGGAATCTAATAGAGTGCTCAGATATAGACCCTCTCATCTATGGACATTTGATCTTTGATAAGGCAGTCAAGCCAAGTCACCTGGGACAGAACAGTCTCTTCAATAAATGGTGCCTAGAGAACTGGATATCCATATGCAAAAGAATGAAAGAAGACCCATATCTCACAGCCTACACAAAAGTTAACTCAAAATGAATCAAAGATCTAAACATTAGGTCTAAGACCATAAAACAGTTAGAGGAAAATGTAGGGAGATATCTTATGAATCTTACAATTGGAGGCAGTTTTATGGACCTTAAACCTAAAGCAAGAGCACTGAAGAAGGAAATAAATAAATGGGAACTCCTCAAAATTAAACACTTTTGTGCATCAAAGAACTTCATCAAGAAAGGAGAAAGACAGCCTACACAATGGGAATCAATATTTGGAAACGACATATCAGATAAAGGTCTAGTATCCAGAATTTATAATGAGATTGTTCAACTCAACAACAAAAAGACAGCCAACCCAATTACAAAATGGGAAAAAGACTTGAATAGACACCTCTCAGAGGAGGAAATACAAATGGCCAAAAGGCACATGAAGAGATGCTCAATGTCCCTGGCCATTAGAGAAATGCAAATCAAAACCACAATGAGATATCATCTCACACCCACCAGAATGGCCATTATCAACAAAACAGAAAATGACAAGTGCTGGAGAGGATGCGGTGAAAGAGGCACACTTATCCACTGTCGGTGGGAATGTTAAATGGTGCAACCACTGTGGAAGGCAGTTTGGCGGTTCCTCGAAAAGCTGAATATAGAATTGCCATACGACCCAGCAATACCATTGCTGGGAATCTACTCAAAGGAATTAAGGGCAAAAACTCAAACGGACATTTGCACACCAATGTTTATAGCAGCGTTATTTACAATTGCAAAGAGATGGAAACAGCCAAAATGTCCATCAACAGACGAGTGGCTAAACAAACTGTGGTATATACATACGATGGAATATTATGCAGCTTTAAGGCAGGATAAACTTATGAAGCATGTAATAACATGGATGGACCTAGAGAACATTATGCTGAGCGAGTCTAGCCAAAAACTAAAAGACAAATACTGTATGATCCCAATGATGTGAATTGACACTCGAGAATAAACTTGGAATATGTCATTGGTAACAGAGTTCAGCAGGAGTTAGAAACAGGGTAAGATAATGGGTAATTGGAGCTGATGGGATACAGACTGTGCAATAGGACTAGATACAAAAACTCAAAAATGGACAGCACAATAATACCTAATTGTAAAGTAATCATGTTAAAACACTGAATGAAGCTGCATCCGAGCTATGTTTTTGTTTTGTTTTGTTTTGTTTTGTTTTTACTATTATTACTTTTATTTTTTTCTCTATATTAACATTCTATATCTTTTTCGGTTCTATTGCTAGTTCTTCTAAACCGATGCAAATGTACTAAGAAACGATGATCATGCATCTATGTGATGATGTTAAGAATTACTGATTGCATATGTAGAATGGTATGATTTCTAAAAAAAAAAAAAAGGACAGCACAATACTACCTAATTGTAATGTAATTATGTTAAAACACTGAATGAAGCTGCATCTGAGCTATGGTTTTTTTTTCTTATATATTTTTGTATTTTTTATTTTTAGTTTTATTTTTTCTCTACATTATCATTTTATTTCTTTTTCTGTTGTCTTGCTATTTCTTTTTCTAAATCGATGCATATGTACTAAGAAATGATGATCATACATCTATGTGATGATACTAAGAATTACTGATTGCATATGTAGAATGGAATGATTTCTAAATGTTGTGTTAGTTAATTTTTTTTAATTAATAAAAAAATTTAAAAAATAAAAAAAAATTATTTGTCAATTTGACAGGTGAAATACTTTTTTTTTGGATTACTAGTAAGATTGAAATTTATTTTCCTGTTTTTTCTAGACATTGGGAACTCAGTATTGAATACAACAAATCAAAATCCTTACCCTCAGGGAGCTTATACACTAGTGCAAGGAGAAAGGAGGTGAATAAATAACCAAGCAAATGGACAGTAGGTCAGATGGGGATAAATGCTATGGAAAATAATAAAACAGGAACGTGACACGGGAGTGACTGACACTGTTCTTTCTTTCCGCCAAGCCACCAGCCTTATTCCTCACGGGCCCTTGCCACTCCCTCCCCCAACCCGACCACTTTGAAACTAAC
Organism: Tamandua tetradactyla; assembly: GCF_023851605.1. Taxonomy (NCBI): domain Eukaryota; kingdom Metazoa; phylum Chordata; class Mammalia; order Pilosa; family Myrmecophagidae; genus Tamandua; species Tamandua tetradactyla. Next base: position 51,444,047 of record NC_135347.1, on the reverse strand, counting down.
CTTGTAGCGGTGTGAATGCAGAGAAGAACAACTTGAGCTCCAGCAGGGAGAAGGAAGAAAGACAACTTGAGACCCTGACTATCCTAAATATCAAACTCACTCCAGACCTCCCTGTCCCCTCCCTCTCGCCCTGGCTACCCAGGCACTGGAGAAGCCACAGTGGCTTAGCTGTAGCAGAGGAAAACATTCTGAACCAAACAGCTGAACCAAGCTGGCTGAGCTTTGTTTTGGAGGAGTTAAATTCTTACTCTCTCCCCTGCTATAGAACTGCCCCTGAATAAAGTCATCCTTGCCTGTCTAACTTTGTCCAGGGCACTTTTTACCTTGACAGATGTATCAGTTTCCCAGCTGCTAAAACAAATACCATTTAATGGAGTTGGCTTAACAACAGGACTTTACTGGCCCATAATTTCAGCGCCCAGAAGGCGTGTTTCCTCCCGGGAACCGAAGCATCGGACTGGCAGGCATTTGGGAGGTTCCTTGACTTTTCCATCACATGACAAGGCCCATGGTGGCACCTTATTCTTTCTCTTCTGGGTTCCACTGACTGCCAGCTTCTTGCTTCTCCCATGGCTTCTCCTTCCATGTCCAATTTCCTTTGCTTGTAAGGACTTCAGTCATATTGAATTAAGGCCACCCTCATTCAGTTTGGGCACACGTTAACTAATAACATCTTCCAAGGCCCTATTTACAAAAGGATTCAGACCCACGGGATGAGGAATTGGGACTTGAACATGTCTTTTATGGGGGACATGATTCAATCCCCAACCACAGGATTCATGGAAAGGATAAAATTTTAAATAGAATGATCAGGGAGCATAAGTGTGAGGGTGGTGAGAAAATGAGCCAAATGGATATCCAAGGGAAGAGCATTCCAGTACAGGAAACAGCATGTGCCAAGAGCCTGAATAGGGAGGATGCCTGGGGAATCTGAAGATCAGCAAGGAAACCAGTAATGCTAGAACAGAATTACCAAGCAGGGTAGTAATAGGACACAGGTTGTTGGAGATAACACTGGGTTTTGCAGGTCTCTATAAAGAGGCTATAAAATTAGGACTATCCCCATTTCACTTTCGCATTCTCAATAAAATTCTTCCTATTGTTTTTACAGTTAATAGTTTTGGCTTTTATTTTGAACCAGATGGGAAACTATTTAGAGGGTGTGGTAAATTGTATTTCCAAAGATGTCCGCAAAAATATCTCCCATCTCATGTGGTCTTCTACAATGTGACTCTGACACTTCCATGAACACACAGAGTCTATTTCCCCTTCCTTGAATTTGGATTGGCCCAAAGAGTATCCAGCAGAAGATTGTAAATTCCAAGACCGACCTTAGAAGATCTTCCCTTTGCCTCTTAAAATGTCCTTCCTTGGAACCCAGATGCTGTATGGAAGGATCTATGTAGAAGAGAACCAAGGAACAGAGTTAATTGTCAGAACATGGCCCTGACTGGGCTCTTCCAGCCAACCACTAGCCTTTAGAATCCTCTCCAGTGGAGGCTGAAGACATTGTGGAGCAGCAATGTGCTGTTTCGTAGGTGTTGCAAATTGCTAACTCACAGAATCATAAGCAAATAAAGCAGTTGTTATTTTCAGCCATTAAATTTTGGGTGTGATTGCTACATATGTGGGACCAGGTAACAAGTAAAGAAATGAAGGGCAGTGAGAGGACTGTTGGTAGTATCTGGAGATGCAAGGCAGTATTTGCTCTTGGAGGCTAGAGAAAAGGGGACCTAAATTATATCTAGGCAGATCAATTATAGAAACTGAATCCTGACAGAAAATGCATACTAATGAACTTGTGAATCTGGCTAAGAATATTTCCATGCAGGATACTGAAGATGTTGACTGACTTCTTAATTGTTGTACTTCTTATAATACAGGAAAAGGGAGAGATAAACTAAAGAAGGAAATGTTCAATCTTCAAGCAGATTTTAGAATATAGAGGGCCAGGACTATTTCTGTAGTTAGCAATAGATTCATGAAGTAAAATAAAAATTTGAAGGCAAACATAGAATCTAAGATGCCACAAGTAAAATGTGTCCTCAAGGTCAAAATCTCAGAAAAATTTAAACAGGTGATTCTCAGACATTCATGGCTAGGCAAAAAGGAGTCTAAGAATCTTTAAGTGTGTGTCTCATAACCTTTTCAGGTAGACAAAAAAGCTTTTAAGAATTACGCTGTTGTTATGCCATGCCCTAACCTGCAGCCCAAGTAGAGAGGGATGCTTCACAAAGAGATTGGTATGGATGGCTTTTATCTAATGAAGTGAACCATAGTAAGAGACTTGGGAAATGCACAAGGCTTTTAAGGGATTAAAAAAGTATCACCAGCTTAGAGTAAAAGGGACATGACTCTCATGGATGAGCTGAGACCCAGCATCATGGGATTGAGAAAGCCTTCTTGACCAAAAGGGGGAAAAGAGAAATGAAACAAAATTAAGTCTCAATGTCTGAGAGACTTCAGAGTCGAGAGGTTATCCTGGAGGTTATTCTTATGCATTATATAGATATCCCTTTTTGGTTTATGGTCTATTGGAGAGGCTAGAGAGAAGTTCCTGAAATTGTTGTACTGTATTCCAGTAGACTTGACTCTTGAAGATGATTATGCAATTATATAGTTTTTACAACGTGACTGCGTGATTATGAAAACCTTGTGGCTGACACACTCTTTATCCAGGGTATCGTTAGATGAGTAAAAAAAAGACAAAAAATAAGTAAATAATAACAGGGATGATAAGGGGTAAAAAAAAAAATTGGGTAGATGGAAATACTAGCAGTCAATGAGAGGGAAGGGTACGGGGTTATCGGATGTATGAGTTTTTCTTTTCCTGGAGTGATACAAATATTCTTAAAATGATTATGGTGATAAATACACAACTATGTTATGATATTGTCAGCCATTGATTGTATACTTTGGATGGACTCTATGGTACATGATGCTATCGCAATTAAAATATTAAAAAGCAAAAACAAAAACAAAAAAGAACATAGGCTTTTCTGGGGTATCAATTCCAGATTCAAACTAGCATATCAGGCCAAAATGAAAAGACGACACTGACATTTCAACCATTTCCATGTAGGCACCAGGCTGAGGAAGCTATTCAGCTGCAAATCAGCCCTTCTCTTATGAAAAAGGAAGGATGACCCATTAAAGGTGGAGCTCAGAGCCAAATTAGGTCCAGTCGTGGATGAGCTCCTCAGAGGTGGTTCCTTGGCTATTGCTCCTTGAGTTTAGAAATCTGAGAAATAAGCAAAAAGGCAAGTTAGGTGCCTCCCCCAATTCTACATACAACGTGAACCAGGACAGGGTCACCAGGATAGATGCTCCTTTCAGAAAGTGGGGTTCAGGCGGGGCAGCTGGATAGCACGATGAGACCTAGTGACATTCAGAACTCACCGGCAAGTTCAGCGGGCCATTTTAGGAATAACAGCTGAAACTGGCAGGGATGTGCCTGTTCCAATAGCAGGCAGTGACGAGGTTAGATCCAAACGAGTGGGAAATAGCCTGCCCCTCCCCATTGCCCGCCACCCCCCCAGTAAGAACTCTTCAATCTGCTCTGCCAGGGACCCCTTTCAGTATGGGGCTGCACATGGATGAAAGCTATCATGAGTGAAAGAAATTTAAACAGTCACAAGATAGGGAAAACAGAAACAAAGGATAATTAGGGGAGGGAAACAAAGCAAGGAAAACTTAGAAAGTTTGCTGCTACTTTTCAACACTAGGCTAAAGCAATAGAGGAGAGAGATAGGTGAAGTTATTAAAAGCTACCCTGCACCACCCCTCCTCCTAAAAGTTCAGGAATCTAATCTCACATAAAAATAAGGATTGGAAGAAATATCAAGTTTATATTCCACACAAAGATATTTTAATAAAAACAGGAGAATATACAGCAGGGCCACATTCATACAGATAATGAAATCAGGCCAGAGCAATAGGCCCATAAATTGGATAAAAATGTAACCTACTGCTTTAAAAAGCATTCAAAGACATTAACAAAATCACATGAATCCACAATAGAAGTTAGATTAGAAAAACTCAGAAATGAATTTGTGACAGAATTCAAGCAAGAATTAGAAAAGGAAAAAATCATAGGAGAAACTATTATGAAAACACAATATAAAGTGCATTAAGAGAAACAGAAAAAGGCAAAGGGCAAAAATTTAAAAATAAAAAAAAGAAATGAAAAGATGACTTCTGCTTCTGGCCATGAAAACGTTACAAGGTCTGGAATTACACTCCTGCTACAAACATTCGAAAACTGGGCAAAACATGAAATAGCAGTTGTCAGACATTAGACAAAAGGCAACACAGAACTAGTTTATCTGAAAGGAGAGAAAAAATGAGGCAAGCTCTACAATTATGTCAACTATTTGCCTGGAGGCAATTTCTGGATTATCATGCAAAGACCACTGGCCTTTCTAAATCGAAGAGAGACCAGAGTATCAGAAGGCCAAGGGAGCTGGAATTTCCAGGGTAGGATCCAGGAGGCTTCACAAATAAATAGGGCCCAGGAATCTGCACAGGAATCCCCTTGAATTTTTAAATGATATTCAACTGTACATGGCAATGCACAGGGTAAAATTCCATAAGCTCAGTCACTTCCAAGGAAAGGGCAATTATGGGGAGTGTTAATTGAAAAATTTCCAAGAACTCACATGGGTTGGGAATCACTCAGGTTTCTGAGAATCACACTCCTTTGTTAAGTACACATAACTCACAGAAATTCATGCTTTATTAGTGGGACTAATTTAACTGACGTCTGGTCTAGATTTACTCTATGAATACTTGTAAATAAGCCTTAAAGTTTGTTTACAAACTTTACAAAGATCACATTGATCTTCAAGTAACTAAAGTATCATTTTAACCAACATCTTTAAAGGACTGTTTAAAGCAAAAGGAATAACAATGTATTGTGAGATTGAAAGCATGTGTAGAAATAAAATATCGAACAACAGCACAAAGGATGGAGAGAGAAATAGAAACATATTGTTCTATATGAAATGACTTATTATTTGAAAGTGGACTATAAATTAAAGATGCACAATTTAAACCCTAGAAAGCTACTAAAAATGAAACAAAAATGTTTAGCTGTTGAACTAATAAAGATAGGATTGGAGTATTTTTTAAAATACTTGATAAATCCAAATGAAGGCTGGAAAGAAGTAATGAACAGAGAGTACATGAAACCAATTGAAAACAAATGGCAAAAAAAAGATTTAAATCTGACCACATTCAATAACTAGATTAAATGTTTAAATTTCTTGAAGACACCAATGACCAAAACTGATTCAAACAGCAATTGATTTTTAAGATCCCTCACTAACCCCATATCAGATAAATCAATTGAGTCCATAACTAGAAAGCTTTTTACCTAACAAACTTCAAGCCAAGAGGGTTTCATTGGTGAATTCTATTAAATATTTTATACTGCTTATATATATGCCTAAGAGTTACTTCTGGAGAACCTCTTTTGCTCAGATGTGGCTCTCCCTAAGCCCAACTCTGCAAGTGAAACCACTGCCCTCCCCCCTACGTGGGACATTACATCCAGGGGTGAAATTCTCCCTGGCGACGTGGGAAATGACTCCCAGGGATGAATCCAACCCTGGCAATGTGGGATCAACAATTCCATCCTGACCAAAAGGGGGAAAAGAAGTGTAATTAATAAAGTAACAGTGGCTGAGAGTTCAAATAGAGTTGAGAGGCTACTCTGGAGGTTGCTCTTACACAAGCTTCAGGTAGACCTTGCTACCTATCATAACCTGCCAAACCCCAACCAGGGCCATTCCAGCCAGTCCTAAAGAACACCTAGAGCAATATATAAGATTCTACAAGAGTTCCATGCACTAGAGTAGCTTTCCAGAAACCTACAACCTCTAGATGGGTCCCTCAACCAGATAAGTTCCGAAACCTAGTGCCCAGCTTCTCCAAAACATCAACTAGTTCCAGCTCTCTACCCCATATTAGTGACAGACTCTTCCAACATGAAAAAGTTAGAATGGCCATAGCTCAAACACCCCTAAAGAGAGGGACAGAAAGAGTAAAGTTGATGGTGGAATTATACAGTGAAGATAGGATTTAACAAATGAATATGATTGCTGAATCATTCGACATCTCTTTCCATCTCTAGTATCTTAGAGCAGCTAGAAGTAAAAACCTAAAATTGTGGAATCATAACCCATGTCAAACTCTGAAATATGTTCTACAACTAATTGCTATGCTGTGCTTTGAAATGTATTGCTTTTTTGTATATATGTTATTTTTCACAAAAAAATGAAAGACAAAAGTTGATTGCAGTGATAAAAAAATATTTAAGCCTTGTAGTCTCCCATATTTTGGAGCAGCTAGAAGGAAAAATCTGAAAGGACATGGGATCTGCCCTGTAACTTCTTGTTGAGGGATGCTGTGAAAACTATTGATTTTTTTTTCTTTGCTTTGTTTATATGTTATATTAGACAATAAAAAGTTAAAAAAAATATTGCCAGTTCTACAGAAACTCTGCCACGTAATACATTATGCTTTCCAACTCATTTTATGAAGCACACTTTACCCTGATACCAAGCAGATAAAGTCATTACAAGAAAAGACCAATATCCCTCATAAACAGAGATGCAAAAATGCCTTTACAAAATATCAGCAAATCAAATTTGGCAATATATTAAAAATATATAAAAATTTTTATTAAAATACATTAAAAATTTAACAGAACACAACCAATTAGATTTTATTCAAGGAACTAACAGAAGGTTAGTCTAAATGAATATCAATCAGTATAACTCACCATTATAAATAGAACACAAGGGAAAAGCATATAAACGCTTTTCATATAAATAGACCATATAAATAGATGTGGCAAATGCATTTGACAGAATTCAACACTCACTTGTGATGATAACTTTCAGCAAAGTAGGACTGAAAGGGCATCTAGGAGAAATCTATTGCTAACATCTTCCGGGAGGCAAGACAGACATCTACTCTCACCACTTCTGCTCAGCATTGTATGGGAGGTACTAGCTAGTGTGATGAGGCGAGGGAAAAAGGCATACACATTGGAAAGGAATAAATCTATCTTTATTTGGATGACATGACCATGTCAGAGAAAAATTTTAAGGAACCTAAACAAGATGTTTCTAGAACTAATAAGTGAGTTTAGCAAGGTCTCCTTTATGTGGTGGTCAATATGTAAAAATCAAATGTATTTCTATTATACTTTTAACTAACAATTAGATAATGAAATTTAAAAATGTATCATTTATAATAGCACTCAGAAAAAGACTTGAGTAGTTTGTGTAATATGTCCAAGCCTGTATATTTGCTAACAGAAATTAAAGAAAATTTACATAAACAAAAGATTTAATCATAGATGCAAAGACTCAATATTGATGTGATGTCAATTCTTCCCAAATTGATCTAAAGATTAAATGCAACCCCAATCAAGGATATTCACAGGTTAATTCTTGAATCCAAGGGAAAATGCAAAAGACCTAGAATAACCACATTTTTAAAAAGAAGAACCAATTTGGAAGACTTATATTACCTATTTAAAAGACTTATTCTAATTCTTGTATTCAAAACAGTGTGTCACTGGCATAAGAATAGACATATATTAATTGTGTGGATTTCAAAGTATTATGTACCCCAGAAAAGCCATGTTTTAACCTTGATTCAACCTTGTGGGAGCAGCCATTTCTTTTAATCCTGATTTAACATTGCAGGGCAGAAACTTGATAAGATTATCTCCTGGTAAATGTGATGTGCCCAATTGTGGGTGTGACCTTTTATTTGGATGGTGATGTGACTCCACCTATTCCAGGTGGGTCTTGATTAGCTTACAGGAATCCTTTAAAGGAGGAGCCATTTTGAAGAGAGCTGGAGATGACTGAAACTTCAGAGCCAATAGAGCAGATGTAGATGCTTGGAGAACAGTTGCTTCAGCAAACAGAGACACGGATGTTTAGAGATGCTTGGAGCTCAGCACATGTAGACATGTGTCTTCCCATGAGACATTAAGCAAACCAGAACCTGAAAAGAGCCAAGGGAACCCCCCCCGCCAAAAAAAAGCAAAGTGAAGAACCCCCACAGGAACAGAGGCTGAAAGCAATGGTGCCCAGGAGCAAGGGACCAGCAGATAGACGCCAGCCACGTGCCTTCCCAGCTGACAGAGGTGTTCCAGCCCCATCAGCCTCTCATGAATTAAAGTATCCTTCTCTGGGTGTCTTAGTTTGGACATTTTCTCAGCACTAAACTGTAAACTTGTAACTTATTAAATTCCCTTTTTAAAAGCCATTCCACTTCTGGTATATTGTATATTGCATTGATTACATTGATCAATGGAATCAAGATAACATTAAGAAATAGACTGAAACATATCGGATTGATTTTCTACAAAGGTGCCAAGTAACTCAATGGGTAAATGACAGTCTTTTCAACAAATTATGCTAAATCAACTAGATCTCTAAATGGGAAAAGAAAAATCTTAACACTTCACATTATATATAAAATTAACTTGAAATGGATCATATACCTGAATGTAAGTTAAGACTAAAAAATTTCTAGAAAAAAAATAGAAAACCTTGCCAAACCTGAGGTAGGCAAAAGTTTCTTAGGACACAAAGTATACAAATCATTGACAGAAAGCCTGGGATAAGGCAGGACCTGGCATCAAGAGATTGAGAAAACCTTCTTGACCAAAAGGGGGAAGAGAGAAATGAGACAAAATAAAGTTTCAGTGGCTGAGAGATTGCAAACAGAGCCGAGAGGTTATTTTGGAGGTTATTCTTATGCACTATATAGATATAACTTTTCAGTTTATGGTATATTGGAGTGGCTAGAGGGAAGTACCTGAAACTGTTGAGCTATGCTCCAGTAGCCTAGATTCTTGAAGATAATTATATAAAGAGATAAAGTTTACAATGTGAATGTGTGGTTGCAAGAACCTTGAGCATGATGCTCTTTATAGCAAGGGTGTGGACAGATGAGTAAAAAATATGGATATAAGTAAATAAATAAATAAATAATAGGGGTGACAAAGGGTAAAATAAATTGGGTAGATGCAAACATTAGTGGTCAATGATAGGGAGGGGTAAGGGATATGGTATGTATGAGTCTTTTCTATTTCTTTTTTTTGGAGGGATGCAAATGTTCTAAAACATTTTCATGGTGATAAAAACACAACTATGTGATGATATTGTAAGCCATTGATTGTGCACCACGTATAGAAAATATGTGTGTGAAGCTTTCTCAAAAAAAATTTTTTAATGTACAAATCATTAAAGAAAAAAATGGGACTTCACCAAAATGACTAACCTTTGTATTTTGAATGTCATCATCAAGTAAATGAAGACAAGTCACAGACTGAGATAAAATGCTATCCAACATAGAATTTTTACCAGCATATATAAAGACCTATTACAATTCTCTTTAAAAAAAACACTTTTTTAATGGACAAAAGATTTGAATAGATAATTCACAAAATATACATAAGTGTCTAATGAGCACATCAAAGGATAATCTATAGGGAAATGCAGATAAAAAGACACAAGATATCATCCTAAAGAATACCTAGGGCAATTTATAAGATTCCACAAGGGTTCCAGGCACTAGAGTAACTTGCCAGAAACCTACAACCTCCAGATGGGTCCCTGGTCCAGATAAATCTTGAAACCTAGCCCAGCCTCTCCAGAACATCAGATAGTTCCATCTCCCTACCCCATATTAGTGACAGATCCTTCCAATATCAAAAATTTAGAATTGCCATAGCCCAAACAACCCTAACGAGAGGTACAGAAAGATCAAAGGTGATGGTGGAGTTATACAGTGAAGATAGGATTTAACAAATGAATATGAATGCTAAATCATTAAATTGATATCTCTTTTAGTCTCCAGTATTTTAGAGCAGCTAGAAGTAAAAACCTATAATTGTGAAATTATAACCCATGTCAAAGTCTGAAATATGTTCTACAACTAATTGTGGTGCTGTGCTTGCAAATTCATAACCTTTTGTATATATGTTTGTTCTAGTTTGCTAGCTGACAGAATGGAATATACCAGAAACGGAATGGCTTTTAAAAAGGGGAATTTAATAAGTTGCTAGTTTACAGTTCTAAGGCCAAGAAAATGTCCCAGTTAAAACAAGTCTATAGAAATGTTCAATCAAAGGCATCCAGGGAAAGACACCTTGGTTCAAGAAGGTCGATGTAGTTCAGGGTTTCTCTCTCAAGTGAGAAGGCACATGGCGAACACAGTCAGGGCTTCTCTCTCTCAGCTGGAAGGGAACATGGCAAACACAGTGTCATCTGCTAGCTTTCTCTCCTGGCTTCCTGTTTCATGAAGCTCCCCAGGAGGCATTTTCCTTCTTCATCTTCAAAGCACTGGCTGGTGGACTCACTGTTTCATGGTGCTGCAGCATTCTCTGCTCTCTCTGAATCTCTGGCTTTCTCCAAAATGTTTCCTTTTATAGGATTCCAGTAAACTAATCAAGACCCACCCAAATGGGTGGAGACATGACTATCTAATCCAGTTTAACAACCACTCTTGATTAAATCACACCTTCAGGGAGATGATGTAATTTCAGTTTCAAACATACAATACTGAATAGGGATTAGAAGAAACAGCTGCCTTTACAAAACAGGATTAGGATTAAAACATAGCTTTTCTAGTGTACATACGTCATTTCAAACCAGCACAATGTTATTGTTCACAAAAAAAAAAGTCAATTGTGATGAGCTAGCCTCCTATATTCTGGAGCAGCTAGAAGAAAAAATGTGAGGATTGTATGGTAGCCCATAACAAACTCTGGGATCTATCCTATAACTATTTTTTGAAGAGTGCTTTGAAAATTATTGCTTTTTTATTTCTTTGCTCTGTATATATGTTATACTATACAATAAAGAAAGTTTAAAAAAAAAAAAAAGACGCACAGTATCAACTACACTCCATTAACAGAACTAAAAGTCCTGATGTTGGTGAGAACTGAAGAACTGGGAGTCCCATATGTTACTTATGGAAACATACATGGTGCAGCCACTTTGGAAAAGTATGATGATTTCTTTAACATTTAAATATATACTTTGCACACAATGCAATAATTCCACAATTAGGTAATTTACCCAAGAGAAATGAAACATGTGTCTGCACAAAGTCTTGAATGTGAGGGGTGCAAGGGTAGCTCAGCGGTAGAATTCTTACCTGCCACGTGGGAGACTGGGTTCGATTCCAGGCCTGTGCACCACTCCCACCTCCACCGAAAAAAATTTTTTGTTTCAACAAATGGTGCTGCAAAACAGGATAGTCACATGGAAAAAGAATGAAATGTGACCCCCACCGAAAAGCATACAAAAAAAAAAAAGACATGAATGTGACTATTCACATAAAAATCACTGTAGTTAAAAACCCAGAATCAACTCAAACATGCATCCACAGAGGAATGCAGTTTAGAATATTAACTAAGCAACAGAACGCTACTCAGCAAATAAAAGGCTACAACTACTGATACATACAGCAACATGGGTCAATGTCAAAAACACGATGTTAAATCAAAGAAGGGATTGGCTTCCCTTTAATGTATTATTTTTTTGCATGGGCAGGCACAGGGAATCAAACCTGGGTCTCCAGCATGGCAGATGAGAACTCTGCCACTGAGCCACCATCACACCACCTTGGAGTCCCTTTATATGAAACTCTAGGAAAGACAAATCAGAACGACCAATACCAAGCATATTCTAAAAAAAATTATCTGAACTTGAAGACAAAGAAAAAGAATTCTCTGGACATCTTGGCAAAAAACAGCAACTGACATAAAAAGGAAATAAAATTGTGTCACCTTCTGACTTTTTGACAGCAATGATTCATACCAGCAAACCTTTCACATGTAAAGGACACCGTCAACATGTTACTAACATGCAAGAACTCAGAGATATAGTTCCATGAGTTCTTCATGAGGAAACTACTAGAGAATGAGCTTTAAACAACCAAAGACTAGAAGGACATCCACATGAGGAAGGACAAGTACTGATCATATTTTAACATACAATTAAGTAGAGAATCAAGACTAAAGGAGGGTTAAAGGGAATGTAGTATATAGCGGCTATGAACACTTAGAATATAGATGTAGTACATGAAAAAACTGCATGAGAGCGGTGCAATGGTGGTTCAGTGGTAGAATTCTCACCTGCCATGCCAGAGACCTGGGTTCAATTTCCAGAGCCTGCCCCATGCCAAAAAAAGAATTGCGTGGAGAGTGGGAACAGCATACAGACAAAAAGCTTTTTAGTGATCATAATTGGAGGTAGTTGTACTGATATTGTTATTCTAGACTGCCGTTTTGTGAAATGTGGACTAATGCTAGCAATAAGTTTAGAATATTCTATCACTCTGTGTTCTAGAGAGCCAGAATTTTTGGTATAGAAGGAGGTACAAATGTAACACAGGAAGGGAAGTAAAATCTATGTGGTCCTAAATTATACTGGAAATATATTAAGTTTTATCAATAAAACTTAATTTTATCCTTCTTCATGGAAAATGCCTAAGAGTGTGTGCTCTGGAGTCAGATCACCTTGATTTTTCCCCAATTCCACCATCTAACTTATACCCATGAACAAGCTATTTAATCTCTTTGTACCCCAGTTTCTTCATCTGTAAAATACAGCTAAAACATTACCTACACTTTTTGATCACTAGCAGGGCCTCCTCCCCATGGCATGTACAAAGCCCAACACTGGGGCAGCACAAGTGTCCCTCATCTCTGAAGTGAAGTAGGGTAGGCAAAGCTGCTGACGCTGATATAGGCAGTTGGCTTCCTTGGTGATATTTGTGCTGTGTAAAGTAGTAAAGCAGTCATTTGCTGAAAGTCTCTGTTATACCTGAGACTGTGTTCCTATGACATATAAGGCAACAACTCACCCGGCAAAGAATTTTCTTCCTCCACCAACTAAAAACCTATTTACCTTTTAAGGCCCACTCAACTGTCTCCTTCCCCAAGATGCCTTTCCTATGTCCTAATTTTTTCCATATATACATAATAACCTCCTACAAGGATTAAGGAGATGGTTCACTGTGCAAATTAGTGGTGTGTGGCTCCATCTCTGCCTCTCTAAATAGGGAGAAATGAGATCCAGGATTTCTCTGTTCACAGTTGCAGGCCCACTCAGACATTTGTTGTACACAACTTGAAGGGCATTTCTTTAGCTTCACCATAATCATCTTCATATAACTTGGGCTATGAAACCAAAATCCAAAATCCAAGGAGCTTCCTTTGAACCAGGAGGATGTGTTACTCTAACTGGTCTACCTAAAGCAATACTTTCTGGAAAATATCCAGGTATCTCCAAACATGTGCAGAATCAAACGTCTAAACCCTTATCTTGGCCTCACCTTCTTCCAAAACATGCATAGCAGCCATAAGATATTCAGGTACATTCTTGCTGGGAAAAGCAAAGGTTAAGGTCCACCATATGACTTATACCCAACAAGGGTCAAATCTCCACTACCTAAGGAGTGATTAAAGCAGAAAGGAAAAAGTAAGCATTCCACTGATGCTTTCAAGGAAGAAGACAGAAGGTTTGAGTTTTCATGCTTGTGTATTTCTTGTCAAGAATCAGAACAGACTTTATGATGCTTAGGAGAAAACTGATTAAATTTGAAAGCAAAGTCTTTGGAAAACACTACTTGGGGAATTTAAACATATGTATCTGAAATAAAAAAGACAACATGGTTTTCAATTTTCATTTTATTAAAGTACAGTTATTGTATTAAACTTTTTGGATCTCTACATAAGGAAAATACTGGTCAGCTTCAGATACTGTGTAGAAAAATTAGCATTCTAAAAACAAATATAAATCCATAGTTGGGTTTTGTGGCTAAAAGGAAAAAATAACTATTAAAAGTTACCCAAATCCTAACCACCTCAGAGACAATTATAAACAGTAGTAGACTTACTACACATAAAACATTTTGAAATTTTAATAAAGCAAAATATAACCACATAATTTGGCTACAACTAACTGGTTTCAGAAAAGTTTAAAAAATTAACAGTTTTGCAAAATTTACTACCTAAGGCTATAACACTTCTGTAGACTTTTTTTTTTGCACAAAGTAAGAAAACTTAAAATCTTTAATAAAGGAAGACAAACAATCCTCTTAAATTTTTTATAAATACTTCTCAAGACATATATATTATACATCTGCTGTAAGCTTTCTTTACCTGAGAGAATTTCCCAGGATCTTTTACCCCAAAGGATTATCTTAAAGAGTTCTTTCATCATCTTACTCATATATATGATTCAACTTAGAAGTGGATTTGGACATATGCATTCTTAATCTGTTATTCTCTGCCCTTCTCCAATTAAGTTTTTTTCTGAAAATATTTTTCTTTTCGGTTTTTAAAAACAAATACCTCTTTGGTAAAAGCCACTAATTCCTCCCTTCAAAGTGACGGCCTCTCTAAATTTGATATACTGAGAAAATAAGAGATCTTTAGAATGGCTGGCATGAGTTCTAAAGACCTCTGTAAACAGCTCTCCAGTATTGTGAAATGCAAGGCCCAAGATTAGAAGCTCATCTGACTGCAATGCAAAATTAAATTAAAATAGGACACTTCGTAATTATAACAGAGGTGGTAGGAAACACAGTAGCCTTAGGAACAAAGCCATAGGAAATCTGTTCTATTAGCAAGCTAAGGTGAACATCCTACAGATAATTTCATGCGCCCAGTCCCTGATAAAGGAGGGTCCAGAGTTCTTTCTGGAATGCAAGGTCTGAGAACAGACCCTTCTCAACTGTGGGGTAAGCCCTTTCTCATTTCCAAAAGTCATCAGACACAGATGTGCACCGTATTGAGAAACTGTTTAGAAAGGCAGCAAAGGGAGAGAAAACAAAGCCCAGGCAGCTTAAATAACGGGCTCTGGAATTCCCTTCGCAGATAACGTGAAGCACCAATGGTGGTTAAATTTCTAGAAAAACAATTAAATAAGGACATAATCTTAAAAAGGCAGACGGTGACAGTTTGGGGTGGGAGGGGCAGACACACACTATGGCAAGGGCATTCGTGGTGAAGAACCCACTCAGGAATTGGAAATCAAAGACATGCAGTGGGAGCCCATCCCCATGGCCATCCACTTGGGAATCAAAGTCCAAAGCCCAGGAACCCACCCTCCAAATATCCCCATTTCCACCCCCCACCCCACCTACCTTACAAAAGGACTCCAAACACCTCTGGCAAATAATATCCTCAAACCATTTCCCCCAAAACTATGAGGACAAGATCAAAACTAACCAATCCACCAGAATTACAAAAGCTCAACTCCATAGGCCCCAAACAGTGTTTCCAAGTAGGTTTATGGTAGAAATAGTCTGTCTTCAGCAGACAGCATCTAGGTACATCATGTCCATAAGAAACCCTCCCCCGTCTTAGTGTTTCTACTGATGAAAACGAGAGGGAAAAAGAAAGTGGCTTATCTGCTATTTTCCATGTGAGACGGATGGCGGAGAGGAAACAAACACATAGTTTTAAAAAACGTTTTTTCAGCTGTCACAGCTAAAGGAGTCTGACCAGCAGCTTCTGAGAAAGCACTTTTCAAATCATATACAAAAAGTTGTAGAAAGCAAAGTTCTATCTTTTAAAAAAGATATCAGTGAGTAATTAAATTAACAGCATAGTTATGGAAGCTCAAAGCAACTGGCACAATATTTCCAGTTTCTTAAATCACAAAAGCACAAAAGTATAGGTTCTTAAAACCCATGAATGTTGACTCATCACCTGAGTATTGTTCGTTACAATTAATAATCATTAAAGTCAATTATTTATTGATGCATTTATATGTCCTCTGTCCTCAGAGCACATCCAGAACTCTTTCGATTATCCAGATACACTTTCTAACATTTTCAGTTGAGGATAAAAATCACAGTGATGGTAACTCTTTCTGTTGGGTTAGACCAACCTTCAGAAGGGAATTTTATCCCACACACAAAATCTTAAGCAGCTGGGAAAATGTGGTTCGCTGGGTTGGCTAAAGAAGTTCCAAGGGCCCTGCTACTGGCACCATCCTTTCCTCTGTGTTTCCCTGAGCTTCCTCGTGTTCGGGAAAGACAGTTAACAAAGGTCAACCTAGGACGAATACATGACCTCGGTTTGGTGTAAGTGCCAGTTCTCAGGTCACACCCAGCGTGCAGACAGACCCAGCTGAGAAGACAAATCAAGGCCTAATAGGCAAGAGTTAAAAACGGAAACTAATTACCAATGCCACCCTGGTCCTGACCTGTTTCTTTTCATGGTCTTACCTAAAGCTGGCCCAGCCAGTGGCCCCGTGCTACTGGATCAGCCGCGCCAGTGGCCCTCTAGCAGGGGCTGCTGTACAAACAGCCCACGCTGCTCTCCCTAGACCCACCGAACGCTGCCACTGGCTTAACTAGGGTTTCTGAGACTAGCACATGGTTATTCATCCTGTGACTTGAGGATCTTTGAACTGCCGAGCACACAGAACTCATGCCCTAAAAAAAGAAAACTTAAAAAATTTACAAAACAAGGCTCACATACACACATAGAGTCCTTTAAAAGCAGAATCTCAAATACTGTCAAAAAGGCAAGTTCCTGAAGGAATTCGTCCGTTCCATTTATTTTCTCTCCCATTTATTCTTGGGTAGAGAGCAAACTGACTAATTTCCCAGGCCACTATTGTGATACCCTAGAGCCTAGATTAGGTGGGAAACAATTCTGCTTGACTTGTACAGTGGGGTTCAGAAACACAGTTGGGGCTGAGTCTCTTTATTCTCAGACCCTCTCTTCCAGGGAACTCAGGAGGATTCTTTCTATTCGTATGTGAAATGATAACAGCAGCACCCCCAGCTCACCTCTGCTGAGTTAACCTCTTCCTTGACTGAGAACACCAACACTGAGAACGGACGTTCCCGTGGCAGCTGCCTATCATCTTACGAGCATGACTATCAGCGTGCACTCTGGGAGTTCCTGTGGCTGCGTTTAGGGCTTAGTCAGAGGCCCGCCCTGCCCCGCCTTTCCTTTTACGCGGACGTGGAGACTTCCACAACTTGGTGACAGGCTGCACCTGGGCAGCCCGATGGCCCCGCCCGCGCGCGCTCACCTCCGGAAACCGACGCCGTGGAAGCTGGAAGCTGGCTCGGAGGGGAGCAGTGGGGTCACACGGCAGGCCCAGGAAACAAAAGCCCTTTGGCTTCCACGTTTTCAAAGGCCTCAAGGTGGAAGGGAAACTGAGGGGCTGACCCTAGCGACCGAAGGAGGTGTGCAGCAGGCTTCGGTCCAAACGCCATTTTTCAGTGAAGGCCCTTAAAGAATTCTTATTAACAGCAGTAACAGTTAAGAACCGTGGTCTTCCATCGTTCAGGTAAAGAAAACAACAAACATATTGCTTGCTTTCGAGTCATGTGAAAAACAGCGCAAGGAAGAATTACGATTATTGCAGGAACCTGGATTGGGTGGCGACGGCGGTATGGACGGCCACGTGAGAAATGAGAGAAAACTGTGCTTTTTCACATTATAACAAAGAAGCAGAAACCAGAAAGAGAAGAGGCCTCTGGGAAGGGCAGTGCAGAGAGCGAAGCCTGTGATTCCCAGCATTGCAGCTTCACAGGGAAACGCCTGGGGACCGGGAGGACACAGCATGGAGAGTGCAGTTAAAAGGCAGGTGCTTCCTCCTTTGCACTACCAATGCCAGAAGGCCGTGGGCAGGGGGCTTTGCTGCCAGAGCCCCGTCCTCAGGGGACGAGGCTCCAGGAGGCAGGCGTGTTTGAGAGGGGCCTGGGCTCTGGAGCTAGGGGCTCAAGATTTTGGCATGTTTTTCTATTCCAAGGATACCAATGTTAGAGCACCCACCAAGCAGGCGTTCAGTCCCCATGGAACAAGGCTATGCTCCAAACCCTGTTTTGGTAAAATCATGCAGAAGGAAAATATGAACATCACTGCTCTCCCAGTTTCTAGGGGTAAGATATACAAATTATATATATATCACCCATAATTAGAAGCCGGTAGTTTCTTTCTAAAACTTTAGAATTAAAAAGCTGATCAGAAGTTTGTTTGTTTGTTTTCTGAAAGCTTCTTCAGACCCACTCAAGCCAGTGAGGCGCTGCCAGCTTTTTGCAGTGCACCAGTCACTGCTCAAACCCACAGGACACTGGTCAAAGGACATCACTTGCAGCCTGCAGGCCCACGGGGTCAGGGGCTCACTCAGCTCATCACACCAGGAACTGCCGAGAAGGACAGCAGAGGGGTGCGACCAGCGTCCAAAGGTACAACCCGACACACATCCAGCAGGAGGTCATCTTGACCCAGAAGACGGAATAGCTCTCGCTGAAGAAGGTTTCAATGTTGGCGCTTTCGTAGCTGTGGAAACAAGAAACCCAGACGTGATCAGAGGAGGTAGAGTGCATGCGGGGAGAAGGTCTCTTCCACTGGGTGTCTTCCTGCTGTCACTTTTTTTTTTAATTAAACTTTTTTGGGATATAATTCACATACACAATTTACTCATTAAAAGCATACAACTCAATAGCTTTTAGTGTGTTCCCAGAATTGTGCAACCATCCCCACAATTTTAGAACATTTTCATCAACAAATAAATCCTAGACTCCTTATCTACCATCTCCCCCAATCCCATGTAATCAGTCTAGCGTGTTTCTATGGGTTTGCTCTAGATATTTCACATAAGTAGAATCATACAAATACAATATGTAGCCCTTTATGACTGGCTTCTTTCACTTAGTATGTTTTCAAGGTTCATCCTTGTAGCATGTATCAGAACTTTTTAGGGCTGAATAGCATTCCGTTGTATGTATACACCATATTTTGCTCATTCGTTCATCAGCTGATGGACATTTGATTCTTTGGAGCTATTATAAATCATGCTGCTCAAACATGAATGCACACGTTTTTGTGTGGCTATTTTCAGTTCTCTTGGGTAGACAGTTAGGAATGGAATTGCTGGATGATATCATGCTTCTATGTTTAATCACAGAAACACTGCTGGACTATTATCTACAACAGCTGCACCATTTTACATTCCACTTGAAGCATGGGAGGTTCCAATCACACCACCTTCTTGTCAACACTTGCTATTAACTATCTTGACAAGACCAATTGTTTCAGGCATTCCCAGGGCAATCAGAGCGGGCGACAACAGTGAAAACTCCCATGGCCCCTCCCCATCCTCTTCCAGGAGCAGGAAAAGGAGGAAGGGGAGAATCTTCTCGGTGCTCAGCCCTCCCTGAATACTGCTCCAGCCCACCACCTCACCACCCCCAGCCCCACTGGGCACTCTGCACGCCCCCTCCCCATTTCATTTTCCTTCCCCACCTCGTCACATTTCACTCTTTTTCCATGTGAGTAATAAAAAAATTTCAAAAAATAAATAAATAAATAATTTAAATAATAATAATAAAGTATGATGAACCTAAATGTATCCCTTAAGTTATCCGTGAAATGAATTATCTAACAAGAGAAACTGAACCTGCATGGAAAGAACAAATCTTTTCATACAGCGAAAAGTGACAGGGAAAGTCAGGACCACCATGTTTTGTCAAGTTAAATAAAAACAAACCTAAAGGGGGCAAAACTATGCTCATATGTGCACAGGAAAGGAAGGAAAGGACACAGAACGTATTGTTAGCAGTGGCTATCTCGGGGTGGGGAAATGAGGGGGGTCGGGGGAGGGTATCACTTTGTTACTTTTCATACCCTTACTTTGTTTTGGGGTTTTTTTTTTTTTAACCTACTGTATTTTGGGAATGAAAGACAAGGACATACAAAACATAAAGTATTAAAAAATGATATTTTCTCTTTTTTAAAAGCAGATGATTGCTTAGGAATTCTAAGAACTGTTCCATTTCCAGTTCTCCCTCCATTACTACATTCTTCAAGGCAGTCCACAATGGAGTTAATCTTCTCCTTTCTTAAGGTTACAGACAGTATTGACAATTTCCAGGGTTCAAGGAACAGCTCAGAACTCAGAAATGTTTTCTGGAGAAGGTGTGCATGCAGTAGGACAAGGATAGGTTAGTAGACGAGGAGATGTGATCTGTGTCTTATCCCGTAAAGAAAAGTACTTAACGGTATGTGTTTTTTTGCTTGTTTTTGTATGCTGTATGGCGGGGTCACATTTCATTCTCTTTCCGTGTGAGTAGCCCGTTATTGCAGCACCAGCTGTGGAATTTTTGTTTGTCTGTTTGTTTGCTTGTTGGTTTGTTTTCTGGGGAAGCGCATGGGCCGGGAAGAGAACCTGGGTCTCCGGCACGGCAGGCGAGAATTTCACCATGGAGCCACCCTCGCACCCCTTAACCATATATTTTTTGACATCTGAGGAGATGCGGCACTCACTTGAACCAGTTGGTAACCGTCATCATCACGTAGAGGGAGGCGAGCAGGAACACAAAGTGGAAATAGGAATAGCTGTAGACAGTGCCCTTCTTCTCATCATAGATGACCCGCGGGCCTTCCTTCACCTTCTGCTGCTCTTCAGTATCTGCGGGCACAACGGAGAGAGCTTGGTGCAGGGACGGGCGCGCTCGGCGCGGGGACAGGCGCGCTCGGTGCAGGGACGGGCGCGCTCGGTGCGGGGACAGGTGCGCTCGGTGCAGGGACGGGCGCGCTCGGTGCGGGGACAGGTGCGCTCGATGGTGGACAGACGCGCTCGGTGTGAGGACTGGCGCGCTCGGTGTGGGGACAGGTACGCTCGATGGTGGACAGACGCGCTCGGTGTGAGGACGGGCGCGCTCGGCGCGGGGACGGGCGCGCTCGGCATGGGGACGGGCGCACTCATGCTGTTCTACCCAAATCACACTCACTCATTTCAACCCCAGGGAACACTGGGTAGAAAAAACGCCAAAAGCCACCTGTGCCCTCAGGCAACATTTTGCAGTCAATACAAAACCCTGGCTCCACCTAGCACTTTCTTAAACAGGACAAGCTACCTAATACCATACTTACTGTACCAGTAGAGGACGAGAGCCCCTAAAAACCTAAAAATTCTCATGAGCTTAGAAGAAAGTGAGAAAGCAGACCAAGAGTTTCCAAACCCCCAGGACCCTCCAATCTAAAAAAGTAAACTGAAGGAAAGAAAGGATCCAAAAATGAGGTGTCAGGACCTCTTGCTATTTATCAAATCATTCTTTAAAAAAAAAAAAAAAGCACTCTCAAGCTTCCCTAACTCTCACTGTATAATTTAACTCAAACATGAGCCAAAATACAAACTGCTTCTCTCCTACCAGAATACTGACACCAAAAAACAAAATCCAGCCACCCTCGAGGAAGAATGTAAAACAGTTAAACCAGCTTTGGCATAAAGTCTTTTCCCTTATTACTCAAGTTGTGTCCGAATCTCAAATGGTTTCAGATTAGAGCTACGCGTCTATAGGATCACACATTTACACAGATACAGAACAAAATATCTCTACTTACCTTCTCCACCAGAGCCGAAGCAAAAACAACACCGAGCGACCTGTAAAAGTATGAGCCACAAAGTTAGACGGCTTGTTTTCTGTTTTTTCACCTCCACATTAATGAAGCGCTAAAGGGCATGTGCACACCAAACCTTCACCCAGGCCCCGACTGCATGCTTGATTCCTTCCATTGGGGTTTACTGAGCTCATCCCTTTCCCGGCCCCATACTGGGTGCTGGTGATAGAAAATATGATGGGCACAGAGATGTGCCACCCATACCCTTTCAAGGCAGGACCTGCGGCTCACTCTCGCTGCTGAAGATGCTGTGCGCAGACAGCCTTTGGATGTCACCTGCTCAGGCTTGGCCTCAGCTGCAGAGCCACCTCACCCAACAGCCTTTCCTGAGCAACCCACAGTGTCTGACTGATCACAGCAGAGCTCTAAAGGTCTCACCATCTGACCTCCAGGAGACAACTCTAATGGGCCATATATGCTTTCAACCACTGTGGGGTTTGTAAAGGTTTTACCCAGCCTGCACTGCCTCTCCACAACACCCTCTGCCCAATCCTGTCCCCCTCTCCATTCCTTCCACATGTGTTGCTCTCTAATATTCTGCACCGCAAACTCTGCCTCAGCACCTGCGTCCAGAGAATTAACATGCAATTCCTAACGAACAGGGCAGGGTGCCCATTCTCATGGAGCTCAGCTCCTGGTGCTTTGCTTTCCACCTGCATTTCATTAAATCCTCCTAAGGATTTTTATCCTTAGGGATTATTATCCTGCTTACTGTTGAGGAAACTGAGGTCAGACAGGTTAAATAAGAGGCTTACATCACAAAACTAGCTCAGTGACAGAGCTGGGACACAAACGCAGAATGGTGATTCCATGATTCATAATGGGTGAGAGAAGACATGTAAAATACAGGAGCAGCTGAAGGCGACAGAATCTGAAGTGGTAAAAATGAAGGAATGTGGAAGCAGGAGGCCTACCCAGATTTCCTATTAAAAACTGGCAACTGAGCTGGCTCTGCCTCTGTAGCGGGGAAGTGAGTGCCAGGGTAGGAAGGGATGGGAAGTTCTACACTGAACAGTCTTTGGTGCCTTCCAAATTTTGTACCATGTGATTGTTTCTTACTTACTCAAAACAATACACCTAATTAAAAATAGCAGGTTATAAAAAAAATTACTACATAATGACAGAAAGCCTTTGGCAAATAGTGTAAGAAATACTGCATGAACTAAGACAGCCTAGGAAGTACTGGGGCCCTTGGCAGTCTCCAGCTGAAGACATCTGACTACAAAGAACAGAGCCAGGGCCAAGGGAAGTGAGCGCTTGAGTCTGTCCCATTTATACTTCTCAAGGTAAGCCCTTGTTTCCATCCTGTTTGGCCAAAAACTTAGAATAATAAAAGTATGAGTCCTGACAGACTCTCGGATGAAGTGACACTAAGATTCATTCATTTCATTCAGTGGGCCCAAGACACTGCAGGCTAGGTCTGAGGTCTTTTGAAGCTTGAAAGAAACTATTAACTCTTTCTCACAGGTGTACCCTGTGAAATGTGATGGAAAGAGCAAACCAACTTTCATTCTGCATGCTCTCCAGTCCAGACAGAAATCCTAGAATGGTTTTTCCTTGAAAGGAGGTGGAGAAAAATATCCTCACTTCCCTCTTAAATCTCCGAGCTTTAACTCTGTACACAATAAGGGTATTGAAACCATAACTGTGCAATCTCAGCAGGTGGTCACCAGTCAGTGGTGAGAACAATGCTTGCCTTTTAGAGGCCATTCTCTTCTGAATAATGGGCAGTGACCATTCAAACACAACCGTTTTCTACTTTCTTAAGTGACAGAATGAGCTGGTGAACAATGCTGGCCGACTGAAAGTCCTTCACAATGGTTAACTACCTTCAGGTCAGATGCAGGAAAGACAACCTCCAGAGACCCAGCTGCAGGGTAAAGGCCTCATATACGGACAGATAACAGAGCTATTGCATCTATGGAAAGCCACGAGAATGCAGCCAGTGGACAAGGGCCAGGCAGGGTCAGCAGCGAAGACCAGGAGACTCCAGCAGCTGAGCTCTGGGGCATCAATGGCTAAGGACACAGACTCTGGAGCCACGATGCCAGGCTTAGATACTGGCCCACTGCAACCTGCAGCGTTTTTCTATTTCCCACCCTGTAAAATAGATAAGAGTAATAGCACCAAAGTCTGCTGAGGGAGGGAGAAAAAAATGTAGAGCTATTAAACT
The DNA here is from genome assembly GCF_023851605.1 of Tamandua tetradactyla. NCBI lineage: Eukaryota > Metazoa > Chordata > Mammalia > Pilosa > Myrmecophagidae > Tamandua > Tamandua tetradactyla. Next base: position 51,420,399 of record NC_135347.1, on the reverse strand, counting down.
TTTCATGGGGGAAACTCCTGTTACTGTCTCAAACTCTAGGGACTCCGAAGTCAATGGGCCTATCTCTTAATCTTGAGGCTTGCACTTGTGAAGCTTATTTATGTAGCAGAGAAACTAAGGCTACCTATAGTTACACAGAAGAGCTACTTCCAGAGGACCTCTTTTGTTGTTCAGATGCCACCTCTCTCTAAGCCAAACTCTGCAAGTAAAATTATTACCCTCCCTGCTACATGGGATGTGACATTCAGGGGTGAAAGTCTCCCTGGTGACGTGGGATTTGAATCCCAGGGATGAGCCTGGCCCTGGCACCTGGATCGACAATGCCTTCATGACCAAAAAGAGGAAAAGAATTGTTATAAAGTAAGGTATTCGTGGCTGAGAGGGTTTAGGGTTGAGAGGCTGCTCTGGAGGCTACTCATCTGCTAGATATTGCTATTTATCATGGTTTGCCAAACTCCAACCAAAACCATTCCTGCCAATCTTAAAGAACTTCTAGGGCTTTATCTGAGATTCGACAAAGGTTCCATGCACTCTGATTATTTTCTAGAAACCCTACAACGTCCAGACGGGTTCCTAGGCCAGACAAGTCCTGAGATGTGGAGGGGCCAGCCTCTCCAGAACATCAAACTCGTACTCCCCATCCCATATTACTGATAGCCTTCTCCAACATGAAAATGTTAGAATGGGCATAGCCCAGAGACCCCTAAAGATTGGGAGAAAGATCAAAGGAGAAGGCGGAGTTATAACAGAGAAGATAGGATTCAACAAATGAGTATGGCTGCTGAATCATTATTTTGATATTTCTTTTAGTCTCCAATGCCTTGGAGCAGCTAGAAGTAAAAAATTAAAGTTGCAGAACTGTAATCCATACCAAACTCTGAAATCTGCTCTATAACTAATTACTGGGGTGTGCTTTAAAATGTATTGCTTTTTTGTATATATGTCATTTTTCACAATTAAAAAATGATAATATCAAACTCAAAAAAATTAAAACTTAAAAAAAAGAGAATAGAAATAGAAAATGTAGGTGCTTCAAAGTTTCATGGTATTTTCAGACATCATGATAGAATAACCCAGGATCTGCTAACATTTTCTCATTCTTGCAAAATGATTCAGAACAAACTAAAAAGATATGTGGTAATTTCCAGCTCCTACCTTCCCTGGGGATAAAAGCAAACTCTGGGTAAATTCATCAATATTCATTTAAAATAACAACAATAGCACCTCACAGGCTTTTTATGAGGATTAATTGAAATCACACATGTGCAGTAATTGTCATGTACCAACTCCCTTAAGTCTTAGCGGTCACTGGCAACCCCAGTTTTTTCCATTCTCGGGACCAAGGCTGACTATTTTTCTGGTTACCTCCATTGGAGTAGGACTTTGGCTCTGCTGGATGTTCCCCAGAGAGCCTCAGAAAAATACTTTTGCCTAAATAAGAAAATACCAGACATTTTCCTACCTGATGGACAGCTGCTGACCACTCCCACCCTTGGGCATGCGGGGGAAAGACCTCACATGCTTGAAAGCAACACATTTATTATTCATAATTCTTTACCCAGTGAAACGCCTACTTGATGGGATTGTTAAATAGTTCACTGAGCTAACAGAGGCAAAATGCTCAACATGATGCCTGCCATAGAGCAGCTGCTTAGTAGATACTGTTGTCCTTTCCTTCCCTGTCTTTCTTCAGAACAGCTATTACATAGTCACGCGGTTGTGCTACAGAGGACAGACAGATATGCTATAGAGGGCACAGACGGAGGAATGGACATGGAACTGAAGGCTTCCTGAAAGATGGGTCTTCCGGGATAAAGCAGGACAAGAAAAGGAAAGGAACTTACTTCAAGCTCAGGAGCTGCATATCTTCCCTGGAGAGCATCAGAACTTGATCTCGTTGTCGATGTCAAACTAAGAAACAAACAGTCAAGAGTCAGCAGGGCATGTGGATGTGTAGACCACACCTGAAAAAGAAGAGAGCTGCCTGGCTGAAGCTCCAATCAGTGGTTTGCTGTAACAGACAGGTCTGTTGTCTGAGACAGACAAGGAAAATTGTCTATCTCAATACTGCATTTTATTCTAAAACTGGCTGGCCGATTCTACAGCTGTCTTTTTAGATGGGCTGTGCAAAGAGAATTTCGCAGGTAAAGAAATAAGATGTCTTCTGGTCCTATACCTTGGTTTTTAATAGTGTTTCTTTTTTTTTAAACCTCTCCTTCTGCAATCCCAAAAGCATGTTCTGATGTAATTTTTATCCTTCCTGGCTCCCTAACTAGTCACAGAAGGGGGCAAAAGCAACGAAAGGACCCAGAGATGAAAATAAAAAAAAGAAGTATATAAAGCAGTTATTGAATAAAGGATAATCAGCCTGTGGCAGAACAAAGTTGTTCCCTGGAAATCTAACACCGAGTAGCTTTCAGTGTGATAAAAAATCCTTCCCACCACTTTCCCTATACCTAGAGAGGTAAAATGTTGTATAAAAATTTGGGTTATGGGGGTAAAAAGTTTTTCCCTTGGGGAAAAAAAAATGGAAAATTTTAAGCAAACTTATACAATACTTGGGGTTCTCGCTAACTGTACAGAACATTCAGCCAGCAGGCACTGAGCTCCTGGTGTGTGTCAGCTCTGCTCCAAGTACGCAGGGCTCATCTGTGAACAAAAAGAAAACAATTCCTGCTCTCACGCAACTTACAGGTGAGCACGGAGACGCCTGCAGGGCAGGGATGCTCAGGAAGCTGCTTGGCTAAGGGAGAAGCAGGAATTAACACTCATTCCAGCCAAATAAACCACATGGGACAACACTGCTTTCTCTGCTCATTTTCATCCTCTTTCCCAAGAAGAGATCAATGGGATGCAAATAAAGAATAAAAGCACTTCCTCACAAAGAAGCCCCCTGGGAGCCAAGCTCATGGCTTATTTTGTGGTCCAATCAAGTACAATAGCATCACTTTCATTTCTGCCCTGAACAGACGGATGCTGATGCCTGGCCACTCCACTCCCACTGTCTGGTTGAGCTTCGGCAGTGGAACAAGAGAAGCACTTCACAAGGGCTGTGCAGCCAAGAAACATACATACCTCTTACTGCATTAAAGTGCGTCCTATATTCTATGCCCACAGCAAAGAGGAATTATGATTTAATTTAACAGGATATAGCTTTTGAAGAAAAATGTAATTTTTAATTTTAGGAAGAGATCAGTATCTGAAATTTTCATCTAAAAGATGATATCCATTCTTTAAAAGTCAGAATCAACAGGGGAAAAAATGGCTTTAGAAAAATAAAGCGCTTGGTTCCAGCACCTTTGTCATTTCATTCCCACCACCAGAGAGAGAGCACCAACAGAGGCTTTGTTTTTCTTTCTAAAAACTCCCATACCCAGGTCATCCCCCCACAAGCAGATGTTACCTCAAACTAAGGTCTTTCTTCAGTAATGACCTTTGCCCTCAAAACAGTCCACACAGAATCATCAAGGAGATATTTCTGTAAGCTCTTTTGCCTTGGAAATCGTTACTGTCTGTGTGTTCACTGTCATTAAGACCCAACCGCTGGCTGGGTCAGCACAACTCCAGGTGCTGCCAAACAATTTCCGGGTTCTCCGTTACCTCTCCCCTTCCAGGACTAAGGTATGTGTGGAACACCTTGTTACCTATAGCATTAAGGAAATGACGTGGTATTTCCTGGGGGGGGGGGGGAGTAGCCGCAGTAGGTGGAGACAGTGCTCCACTGCCTGAAAAGGTCCAAGGCATTGTGGCCGTTCAGTATTCTTGGCCCCACCCACCGAAAAGAAAGAAAAACACCCGATTGGCCCCCATCACTGGAGACGGCTGCAGTGCCCAGAGAGCCTCTTCCATGTTGGCAGAAAGATTCACACACAGGCGCCGTAAGAACCTGCCTCTGTGGCTTTACAGCCTGTCCAAGTACCCAGAGTCACAGGAGATCCCAAGAACAAGCCCACACTTTCCGATCAGGGGACACTGAGGCCCCCCCCCCCCCCCAGATTTACAGAATTGGTCTGGGATGGATCCCACGAGTATTCCCAGCCCTTCAATCCAGTTCCCACTGTACTGTGTCATCTGTGACTCACGGCTCCCCAAAAAGACCCCAATTCTACGTGAGCTGGAGAAGGCCATAAAACGCCCCCAGATGGGGGAAGGATGGTTTCCGGCTGACAGGTTAAGGAGCGGCAGGATTCAATAAAGACAGAAGCCAACCGTCTCTTCTCCCCCCACCCCCTTTCTCTCTCAAAGTAAACGCAGCAGGGCCAGAACACAGAGAATAAATACTCCTCCTTGATTTGCAAACTTTTCTCAGTTTAAGCCAATTTCCTCTCCAATGCCATCAAACCACCCTTGTACCTATTTCCACAAAGCCTGCAGTATGGTTGTGGCTGTTCCCTGTCAAACTAACAAATTATTTGAGATTTGGCATTCATGGAGATATCCTACTCAACTTAAACAATAAGTAATTATTTTCTTCTCTTAAGCACAGGGAACATTTTACAGCAGAAATACCACCTAATACTATAATTATGCAAGTCACCCAATTTCTCTTTCCATCTCAGGAAAGAACTGTACAATAAGCCATCCCAGAAAAAAATGACAATCAACAAAGGATTCAAGGAAAGGTTTCCTGAAATTGGGGATGGAGGGCTAAGGCAAAGGGTTCTGTGCCTCAGTTGTCTTACATATACAATGAAGCGACTGTACTGGAATGGCTCCAGGGTCCTTTCCAGCCCTGCAAGTTTGAACTTGAAGTCAACAGAGTTAACACTTTCCATCACAATCTAGAGACCAAGAAGGGACTTAGTTGATGGAGGCCAAGAGGAAGGCAGACTAACCAAAAGTTCATCACAGCAAGGATCCAGGCACCGTGGCCGACCCACAGGAGGAGCCACCAGGGACTCCTCTCCCCCTAGGGCCTGTCTGGGGGGTTCCAGCCGGGACACTCTTTCACAGTGAGGTGAAATAAGCTGTGGTGCAATAATACGCGGTGCAATACAAGGGGGTTTCAAGATGAGGCAACCACAGTCAAAAGCCAGGGAGTGGGTTTTTCCTGGAGCCTTCTTCCAATCTGAGACAGCAAAGAGTAAATGATACTGAAGGTATCTAGAAGCAGGGAATGAATGGGGCAGACAGCCAGAGACTGAGGGGGGTGGGTCACCATGAGAGCGCCTAAAAAAGTATACCTGGGAGCGGGGAGGTCTGGTGAGGTGGAGTGGAAAGGGAATCCAGATGAGAGCTTGGCAGGCCTTCCAGGGTTTTACAAAAAAACCAACCCCGAGCACTCTCAGACTCCCACGGAGAATGGATGAGGTCTTCTTCCTTTAATCAACACACTACCCACAGTCTTCTGTCACCCTAATTTCTATCAAGAATCCTAGGTATTCCTGTAATGGTGTGCAAATGAAAGTCCCCATCCAGATACGCTGCAGCCTCTTGTGATAACATCTTCCACACTTTAATTCCTCGGAGTCAGAGGGCTTACTCTGTAAGAAGTGAAAGATTTGAAAATCCCCCAATCAGACTGACTCCCACCCCTAGCAGTGTTTCCTTTTTATAAGGCCCTACAAAGCCCGAACTCACTCCCCTGTGAACTGAGAGGTGACCTGCTTCCAAAGCTCTGAAGGCCGCGTCCCCTAGGGGAGACAGTCCCAGCGAGGGTCAATCGGCCGGACCTGCCACGCCTCCTGGCTAACTCCTGGGGGGTGAGCCGCCAGGCACCCCGTGCATCCATGCCCACCTGCCACAGACCCGGCCGCCGGGCAAACTGGTTAGTCTTTATCCCTCCTTTGTGTAAGCTGCAGTTTTATGTCTCTTCATTCCATCCCCATCTACAGTTTTGCAACGTAATTACTATCATTCAATAACAACACCTGCTGTTGGCACTCAGATTTTAAGCGGCAGCTGTCGGCTCTGAAAATTGACATCTTTGGGGAACATCAGACTACAGCTTGCCAAGCTCCAGCCTAGTGAAGGGGACAACATTTCATTTATCAGCCCTCACTCAAGGGAAGACTCAAGGATCGCTAAAAAGTGATTCTTGTACCTCATAAAAACAATCAAGAATGGGGTAAGGGTGAAAATTCCACACTGCCCAGAGAACTTGGTAGGCGGCAATTCTACACAGCACAACAAGTAGAAGAACTTTTGCCATCTTTTCCATTGTGGGTTTGTAATAAATCCAGGCCTTGTTTCATCCGAGGGGCAGTATTTTTTCATTTAATGGCTAGACATCCATCAACCCACAAAACACACAATTTTATTCTGTTAAATATGTTCAGCATTATTTTTCTAGTAAAACCAATAAAAAACAAACAAAACAAAAATAGTACCTCCAAAAAAAAAAAACGTAGGAAAAAGTTATCCCTTATACTATCACACCACACACACACACACACACACACACACACAAACTATATTTTAACTGTAATAGACTAATCCTATGTAGACTGCTTAGTAACCTACTTCTTCCTTCCTTGATTTAGACATTTGTCCAGGCTGATATAGAAAAAACAGAGTGACAAATCATGAAATCAGTCTGTGTTGGTGTTATTTTCCCTTAAAGCTCAACAATAACAGATGCAGGCAGAAAAAAACTAGCACCAGAAAGGGAGATCTAGAAATCAGGATTCAAAATTTTGGTGGTTTTATGGTTTTCATGAAAATGCCCATTGTCCTGGGCCTGATTTGGACCTGACCCCTATCTGCTACCTCATTTATAGTAACTACCTCATTTTTAGTAATTCCATATAATTAAGACCATACATTATATGGAATTAATAAAAAGGAAAATTTGGAAAATGTTTGTCATGGCCCCTCTGCTGTCACAAGAAGACTCTTTACTCTGTAATAGACCAACTCGGAAACAACGTTACACAACAATTATTTTATAAACCACCTGCAACTCTAGCAAGCATTTTCTGGCTTGATGCCTGACTGAGCAAGTACTTTATAAACCTCATTCTCCCATCTCTAAAATATAAATGTCCTTATTAGCCCCTTTCTGGCAGTAGGAGGTGTTGGGAGCTATAACAGAAAATGATAGAATGCTGAGAAAGACATTTTACTTATATAAGTTATCACCACCAGGACTGCTCAGTTTTAGCAAAAGGATGATTATGATGTGCCTGTGATAAGTTGAATTTCTTACACGATGAAATCTAACACACAAAACACGGAAGTAAAACTTAAATGTGAAAAGGTTACTGTCAAAGTGAAGCTTAATTATCAGTGAAATAAATATGCACCCAGAATAAGTAACTATTCCTATCCTTTTCTTTTTTTCCCTTTAGTCATCTCTTAAATACCTAAGGTGGAATAAACTCCACCACAAGCATCTGAAATACAGTGTGCTTTTATACAACACTTACTTTTGGAAGAGCTGCTTCACCAATGTAACAATATGGTGGGTTAAGAAAAGGGACATTTCCTGTCTTTCTTGGACCATGTACAAAATGACGGTATAGGCAGTGTCCTGTACTCTTTCCATCAGCCGCAGAACAAAAGCTATTTCCCCCGGAGTAAAAAGCTGCCAAAACATTTTGGCATGCGCTAATCTCTTCCTCACTTTGTGCTCCCTCTCCCTCCAACAATGTTTTAGCAACCAATATTCAACTACTTGTTAAAGGGTGTTGGGCAATGGTGCTGCAATATCAGATATTTATGTTATTTACTTCATAAAAAATACAATAAAGTAAATGAAGTCCAAAACCTAGATTTCATGCTGAAATACTACCTGTTATTTCTAGCTACTTTCCCCCTCCTTCAGATGATATTTGCTTTGCTGCCTTTACGGATGCTGAAACTTTAAATTCTTTTCCTGTGAACTTAAAGTCTGCAAAGACAGCCTCAAGTGACTCTAAGACTTACCATGAATACAAGATGCATGCAATCAGGAGTATGGTGCCCAGTATAGTAACCAAGTTTTCATCTCTGTATAGATCCTGACCAAACTCAGGCACACAGATTGTAATATTCTTCCCGTGATCATCTAGAACTTGTAAAGAAAAAAAAAGCAAGATAATCACAGTCAAGTTAAAAGTCTATCATAAATTACAGAAGCGCTCATTTTGGGAAAACTCACGCAGCTTTGGAGAACCTCCTTAGAATAGTGAGGACTGATCACTGGACATTTCTCATCTACGGTGAGTTTTGACTCAAGACTAGTTTTTTGCTATTTGGTGGGTCAAATGGCATAGATTTCACAGCATCACTCTCCCTTATTGGCACAGCCTTGAAACAAGGCATTTAATGTAATTTAGTCCTAAAAGAGTTCTACAGCTCCAGGACTTACCAAGAGCGTTACTCTTTTCTAATATTCGTAAAAAGAAACATCAGATCGATTTTTTGGTTGATTTAACAGCCTCTGAGGAAAGAGAGGCAGTGTGCAGATTCACGTGAGAGCCTCCTCTGCATGGTATCCTCTCTGGAGAAGGAGGCTGAGGCCAATCAAGGAGCAACCTGGTAAGGGCTGGACAGCAGCAGCCTGCCTCATGCCCTCCAAACCTCACAAGCACTGCAGGGAAGGGGACAGTCGTGATCTGAGGAGGGTGGGACGTTTTCAAAACGTTCTTCTGAGAGACTACAGAGTGAAGACTTTATTTCATTACCATCAGTGGTAAATTTCATCTATTTTTCATCTAACAGAGTCTCCAATTTTAGACATCCAACCTATGTTAGACTAGCAATTCTGTCCCAAAATAGGCAACATAAACAGACAACAACAGTCTAGCAACCATCTTACAAACATGCACATTCTAAGCATTTGAAGTTAAATTAAAATTAATACTGGTATCACATTTGAAACAGTAAACATTACTGTGACTTATTCTATTTAAGTATTACCACCTGAAATTAAAAATGTTTTTTTGGTTTTTAAGTGGTACCTACCATTTAAAATTTTTAAATGTTGCCAGTAGAAAACCCCACTGAGCCAAACTCAGAAATTAATATCTAAAAGCTCATAAAAGAAAGCCTTAGAGAGACTATATTTAAATATAGCACATTTATACACTAAAAATTTCAAAATTATTTTTGCATTTGCTTTCTACATTTGAAAGGGGAAAACTTAGATTTTCAATTCTAGAAGGAAGAGACTATATTTATTTAACTTATTTTATACAAAATTGAACATACCCAAACATACATACATTTATATACTCAACTACAAAAGTGATAAAGATGAGGAAATATAACAAGTTTGGAACTCAAAAAATAAAAAAAATCTGGTCTTTTATACTGGCAAGATTCAGGGACTCATAACAACCTATATAACATATAGTGCTTTTATAGTCTAAAAACTCTTAATCATCACAATTGCTCTACAACAATAATAGCAAAATCTTATATCACATTTACCACATGTCAGTAACTAATATAAATATTTAAAATATATCAAATATATAAGTGTGTACCAATGACCTATACAACTGTCTAGACTATTTAACTGTCTCTCTTTTTTTTTTTTTTTTTACATGGGCAGGCACCGGGAATCGAACCCAGGGCCTCTGGCATGGCAGGTGAGAACTCTGCCTGCTGAGCCACTGTGGCCCGCCCCAACCATCTTATTAAAATTCTTATTTTAAAGATGAGGTGCCTAGGCACAGAAAATAAGTAACTTTGTGCAAGCTACTTAGGTGGCAGAACCAGGACATAAAAGTATGTGATCCAACTCCAAAGATCGTGCTCTAACCACTGTTTTGGTGTCTTTTGTAGATACATGTTAATTTTAAGATGAGGAGCTCAAGGTTATAGCGGAGAAAATGCTGAGGAGTTGGGTTATACTCCATTCCCCACTCCCTACTCCAATGTCCTTTCCTCTCTGTTACAGTCAGAGCATGATCACCAACGAAAATTAATGACCAGGTGAAAAAATAAAAGAAACAAAGCGAAACATTTGTCCTTTCCACATGCAGCAAGACTCAAAAGGAGTTTTCATTTCCACAGGCCCAGTTAAGGGCTTCCTTTAATGAAAGTCTTTATCTACCTATTTTGATTGACTACATCCCTGACAGCTACATAATAGCTTAAGGACCACACAATCCTTCCTCCCAAATGAGAATGGTCACGCCAGGGACACCCACTCCCTAATAAGACCGGCTTACCAACTTCTACAGGTTTGCTGGACAGAGCTGAGAAAGTGAGATACGTGACATAGCAGCTGATGAGTCCAGATTGCAACAACCCAGAGTGTGGCTGTCCTGGAAGATACAAGACACAAATGTAAGACAACGTTTTAAATTTCAGCAAGAAAGTACATTTATCAAAAAAAGAAACTCCCTTCCCATTGCCCCACAATTACCGCCCATCCCCTGTCCAGCAGCTGATACTGCTTAATTTGGGGCCCCAACATTCAAGGGAATAAAAGCTATCCACAATGTGTTTCTCAGATAAAACAAAAAAGATATACTGGTGGGAATGGGTGACACACTGAACCTAGCGCTGCTATTTTAGAGATAGATTCTAACACCATCAAATTCTCTACCAATACCTTATAGAGTCCTCCTGAGGCTCACAATATTAGTCCTTAAATCATAAGATCAGAAAAAATGTACCACTATTATTTATGAGATCACATAGCTTAGCAGCTTAAGTGACAGGCAGATGTCATAGGAAATGGATTCTGGTTCTAGAACTTACAGTCCAGGTGGGGGGTTGGGGGGGTGGGAACCTGTTATCTGTCAGAGGACAAAAACCTTTGGGAAAAGTGAGTAAATATGAGAGCAGGCTAGGCTGCAGAGGAAGGCTCGGCATGCACTAGGAGAAGGGCTTCCCCAATGTTACATTTAAATTGAACTAAGTGCTCAGATGCTTCAGGGTAAGGAGGTTATAATAAGAGAATTTCTCTTTTCACATGTAAAATGTTCAACCTCTTTTAATATGGGAGGCTTCAATTTTATCCAGTCTTCTCTCCAATCAAATGCTTCCAGAATTATTATTAAATTATAATTGCCAATAAAGTTGTAAAAACAGACCATTTTATAATGCTGCTCTTTGGTAGGGGAATAAAGCCTGTCTTAGAAACTAATGGTATTAAACCAAAATATTCCAAAACATTGTGCCCATTTCAAAAAGGAGGATCTACCCCAAAGGAGATTTAATCTGAATTATCAATAATCTGTCTTAGGAAATTCTTAATTGACCAATTTGAGGTATTTAATTTAATTTTAATTACATTAAAATTTAACTTTTAAAATTATTCCATACAAATCACCTTTTTAAATTACTTTACTTTAGAACAAAGGGAGTGTAAGTTCACTGGCTGTATTTTCTTTCCCTACCCAGAGAAACCTCCATGTGACGTATGTTTTTATGCTCGGTAGAGTAAGGTGCCTAACAGAACCATTAGACCAGGGACATCTGTCTCTGTAACAACAAATACGGCATGCTGGTAGAAGACATTAGAGGTCATTTATAAATGACAATTCCTACCTATCCTTTCTAAAACATTTTCAAATCCTTTCTCTCTTCCTTTTGGCTTGGAGATGGTTGTAAGCGAGGTTAGGCTCGTGTGTTTTGTTGGCTTCTGTAAAGGAGAACGTGGATCTGAGGGAGATGAGCTCATGGAACCAGCTGCTGGGCGAGCTGGGACTGTATCCCCTGCTTCCTGATGCCTAGACCACCTGCCCCGCTTTCCGGTCCATAGTCCTACAGTGAGACAGGACACCAGAAACAGCGCCTTCCTGGAGCCCTCTCATTCAAGCTTATCCAAAGATTATAGGGAAGCTCATAAAAATCACATAAACAAGAGCATTTTCCATGTAAAGGCTCCTTGAGGAAATGATTCTATAATGGCAATATCTAGTTCCCTAATTATTAACTTCACTAAGTTCAAATTTGTTCAGGTGTTTCTTGACCTGAGGCATGCTTCAGTATCATATGCAGTTCAGTGGTGTCCTGCCTTACCTGTTACCGCTCCTTCCAGAGTAAGTTAAGGAGACCATAGTTTCAAAAAGAAAACCACTGGGCTTGCTCAAAGAGACTTAGGGAAAAAAGCGTAAATAAAGAAGAGTGGAAAACACTATGCTTACGGTTTTGGACACAGGGTGAGATGGCTACCAGTGAAATAAGCAGACACAGGCCTCCGTTTACCCCCAGGAGAATTTTGTTTTCCAAGCAGCCGTCTCTCTGTGTATAAAATACTGCCATCAAAATCAAACCTCCGGCAGCAATGGAATACATGACGAGCGTCACCAGGGCCAGGCAGGCGTACCACAGCTTGTTGGTGGCTGTGCCAGCAGTCCTGTTTCTCCACGAAGTGGTAAGAGGGAGGAGAGAAGACAAGTCAATGGAGCACACAATTCTCTGACAACAGCTACCATCTCTCAGGCATTAACTAATACCATCAGGCCCCCACGCTGTTATAACTGAGTTGTCCAGAGACATATTTCAGCACTGATTATGCTCTAGGCTAAGCTAGACAGTTCGGGTCTATAAGCAAACTTCTTGATTCAAACATATTTTCTCTAAACACTAAGAGAATTCCATTTCTGACCCAAGTTTATTCATCTAATGAAATTCCCAGAATACCTTAAAAACCCCAAATCTGATTTTATTAGAGCTTTTCCATTCTGCTTATGAACCTGAGATGGGTTTTGGTAGTAGTAAAAATTGGTTCTTTGCTGGGAATCTCTCCCAGTTTTCCAGAGGCCTTTCTCTCTTTAGGGAGAAAAACAATGAACTTCAGTTAGTGAAAGACCAGCTGATTTCAGCTCTTTTGTCCGTGTACTGAAAAGGAAGGAGGATCAGCAATGACACTGCTTCTCCAAAATCATATGAAATGATATAAGTGGAAATCTTAGATTTTGACCTTTAAAAAAGAGTGGAGAATAAAATTAGCCAGGAAAAGAGTAAACTTTTCATGGAATTTGCAACAAAGAAGTAGAAAGGATCGATCTGCTTTACAGTTTATACAACTATTAAAAAGGGATGGGAGAAATAAGCAGTACTTTAAGTCTAGAGAAACTGTTCAGAAGAAAGGAGAGAGTGTCTACAAACAAAGCGAGGAGGACAGAACAGGGAAATGGGCTGAATCACAGTCATCTGCCCCGCGATTAAGTCCCTCTTCACAACCACATTTTCATAAAGCGTCACAGAGAGAGCAACCCACTGAACATTTTCACAGAACTGGAACTAATTCAAGCAACCCAGCTAAAATGTTTTAATGATGAAAATGTTACTGCGACCAGAGACAAAGAAAACATGGAAGAAAGGCCAAAACGGTAGTTGACCACTGTGTTCCTGAAGCCAAGCCGGGCACCCCAATAACCGCAGAAGTAATCTAATTTAAAGGGCTTACAAAGGAAGTGAGAACAAATGAGACTCTTAGGAAGACAAAAAAAAAATTCTAGGACCCTAATAATAATCAAAGAAAGGAGACAGAATGACTTATTTATTAAGATAGAACATCCTAACCAGAGTGGGCAGTTTCCAATTTTTTCCACTGCTAGTTTTTCGGATTATGGTATCAGTATATGAAGCTAGTTTTTCGGATTATGGTATCAGTATATGAAGGCCATATTACACTTGATTCATGCTTATATTCCTAAAATTAGTTCCAACCTCTCCCCAGACCTCTAGATTCTTCTCCTCCAGCTGCTTACTGGACCCTCCGCCTGGAGGTCTGAGAGCATCTCAGACTCGGTGGGACGAGCCTCCCTATAGCCCCATCCCCCCGAACCTGTGTTTCTCGCATCTTTCCAATCTCAGAAGATGGCAATTCCATTTTTCCCACTGTTGGGGCAGGGATGGGGGTGGGGGAACTGCAGCCACCCTTACCTGCTGTCTCGTCCAGCCATTCTCCCCACCACAGCCCACCACCCCGTCAAGCAAATTCTACCAGTCCCCCCTTCAGACTGCATCCAGAGTCTGAACGCTGCTCCCGATGGGCACCACGACGCCATGCCTCTCACCTGTACCTCCAACCAGCCTCATGACAGCACCACGGGCCCCTTCTAATCTTCCCCCAACTTAAAACACAGAGTAGATTTCCTCCTTCGTTTAAAAACCCTCCAATGCCTTCCAGACTCACCTTAAAACCAGCATCCCACCTGACCCGGCTCAGCACCACCTCTCTGATCTCACCTGCTATACTCCTGCCTCAGCAGTGGGTTCCCGCCAGGGTGGACGCCTCCTAACAAGCCCAGCACAGCCACACACAGCCCTGCCCCAGCCTCTCTCTCACTCTTTCCCAGAAGGCCCTTCCCGGATCGGGAGACAGCAGCCTGCCCTGCTCTCCACAACCCCTTGAGCCCACTTTACAGTTCTCCACGGCACTTTTTTTTTTTTAAAGAGAGAGGGAGGAAGGGAAGGAAAGACAGAGAGAAGGAAGGAAGGATGGAAGGAAGGAAGGGAGGAAGAAAGGGAAACATCTTTAAACATTTTCTTGTTTTATTGTATTTTGTTTGTTTGTTTGTTTTTTACATGGGCTGGGGCCGGGAATCGAACCGAGGTCCTCCGGCATGGCAGGCAAGCACTTTGCCCGCTGAGCCACCGCGGCCCGCCCTCTCCACGGCACTTTTGATGGTCAAACATATTTCCTGATGACTTATGATTTGCCTTCTCTCAGGAGAATGTAAGCTCTGTCTTGGCTGTTCCATGAAGACTGATGGGAGAATATTTTCTAGATTAACCTCGTAAGCAGTAATACAAAACAAAACAAAACTGCTGAACTAGACAGATTTAAATGAAATTAGCAATACTAGTGAGCTTCCTAGTTTCAGGCAGACAAAGTGACTATGAATAAATAGGGTGACAGAAGGGACTGCTGAGCCACCACCCCAAGGTCCGGGCAAGGGCACCATCAGACCACTTGTTGAAAAAGCTTGTAAACCAGTCTTATTGAGAGTTTCTAGAAAGTTTTAAAAACAACTAAACTTTTCTAAAATGCCTGTTCAAATTTGGCATCGATATGTGGCTCTAGAAAATCACTTCAGAATCAATCAAAACATTAAAATCTGAGTGAAGAAGCGAAAGGATTCTCAAGGGAACATGCTATTAATGGACAAATCAGGCACTCAGTACCAAAGATATTAATATTTTATCATAAAAGTTCCTTATTGGATGTATATGTGAAATTTTAAGAAAAACTGAGGATGATAAAACGTATTTCATCTAATAAAAATTTCAGAGTGAAAGTACTTAAAGAATTATCATGGAAAGAAGGATATTTACTTGATTAAAATACACTTCCAGCTCGTATTTTTTTTTTTTGTAAAAGCCTAATTGGGTATAATAGGTAGGTGCTTTTATTTGTATTTATTTTACAAGTAAGGAAAATAATATGGGAGAGTACTTATGTGCTTACCCACACTCATAAAGAGAGCCAAACTGGCCTTAGAACTTAAGAGGCTGGACCCCTTTCAGTTAATATTTCCTTAAAGTGAATTCTATCTTCAAGGCATTTAAAAAGACTATCATTTTACAAAGCATGACTGTATTTCCGAAATAGCATAACAAAGCTTCCTGATGAAGGGTGAGGGGTCTTTCCATTTTCAGGTAATTGAGGAGGAACAAAAATGGTGGGGAGAGAAGGTATTTCATATTTTATTTGTTAGGGAAGGTGGGGTGAACCTCTAGCTCCAAAGCATGTTTTTTGTTTTTGTTTTTGTTTTTGTTTTTAGGTGCATGGTCCGGTTTTTGAACCCAGGTCTCCTGCATGGAAAGTGAGCATTTTATCACTGAACCATCTGTGCACTCCCAAAGCATGTTTTTTTTTTTATAAGGATGGTGTATCTGGAGGCTAACAGCTTCCAGCAACTCATACCATTAGTTGGCTTAGAATCCAAATGAGAGAGTGCAGGGGAAAAGAGAGCCAAAAAATGAGGAGAAAGCAAGTTAAACAGAAGAAAGATAGGCAGAAATGATAGAAACGTAGTGTGGGAAAGGAGCACTAAATGAAGACGTACAAAGGGCAGGAGTAGAGGGAAAATGCTAGCAGACATTGTTTTGGTGTTAGAAGTCTGTGGATCCCTGGCAATACAATTCAGAAAAGAACCTTTATCAACACCTTACCGTGGCAGTTTCTCTCAGTCAGTGAGTGAGTTTGCCTAAAAGTTTTTCATAAAGGTACATACCAGTTTTTGTTCCATTTATGTGCGAACTCCACGAGCAGGATGAGCTGGATGCCGATGAAGAGGAAGCTTCCTGCAGCTCCCACGTAGCGCCAGGCTGCAAGAGATGAGCAACCAAAAGGAGATGAGGTCATGAACCCAGAGGTTTACTTTCAAACAGAGAAGAATGTCTACAGCGAATTCTTTACTGAATGCTCACTGTACATGTAGTACGTTTAATTCCCAAACGTCCACAATAGCCCCACTTTACAGATTGGAAACTAAGAGTCTGAGGAAGTTGCCAATTTATGCCCAGCAAAAGGTGTAGGTGAGATGTGAACACAGGCAGCCTGGCTCCCCAGCAGTGATCCCTGGCTCCACGCTATAAACCCTAAATCTCTAACCGATGCGGGCAATCATAAAATCCACAACCAACAATTTAAAAGCAAGAAGAAATATCACTTGAAAAATCAAGGGCCCAAGCTTTATTAGGTAAAAAGGCATCAATGTCCAGTGAGGGAGTGAGTCCTAGAGTAGCAAAATGAGGACTCGGATTCTGTTTCTGGCTCTGCCTTGGATAGAGTGCAGCACATTTCTGTGAGGGGATGAGCTTTTGCCTGTGAAAATGCCGAACTCTAGGTCGGTTCCCATTCTAAATATCTGATTCTAACATATAAAATACCTCTGTGGGGAAGAGATAACTAGTTAACAGTTTTTTGTTTTGTTTCTTTTTGGGGGGGGCGGGGTATAAAATCAAGATATACGTAATATCTTTTTTTTTTAACTTCTTAGTTTGAAAGAATTTCAAACTTACAGAACAAACGCAATAATAATACAAAACCCATTCAGAAAATCCCAATACCACCCCCACTCGGATGGATACCTAGATCCATCAACTTGGAACATTTTGCCATTTGCGGTTTCTTTTTTTTCTTTCCGTCCTTTTCTTCTATCATCTATCTACCTACCTATTTCCTAAACATCTGAGAGTAGACTGCAAACATCATACACCTTGAGCATTTAATACTGCCATGTATATTTCCCAAGGACAAGGATATTTATTCACTACGTAACTGTAACCAAGAAATCAGGATTTAAGGGATGATTTCGATTACTGAGTCATATTCCTTTTTGCTTTCTGGGATACTGGAGTAGACAGACAGGAACATCTGAAATCCCTAAATTGTAATCCAGCTGCCCTGGTATCTGAAATGTCTGTAAAAGCCCTTATCTTGTGTCTCTGCGACTGTAAGAGTGTCACCCCTCTATCTGGTCATTTTCTTGCAGGGCAAAAGCCCTAATGCTGTTGAAGAATTTGAAATCAGCCATTAACTGGCTTCAGCCTGGGACATTTGTAAATCCTATCAGCTAGATTCTGCTATTGAAAGATAACTTGTCTCCCTCCCCTTTGGCTCACACCTTCAGTTCCAAAGTGATAGCTCTGCTTCCCCTCCTTTCAACCTATGTTCTCCTGTTGAAATGATGATGATAACACTGTCTCCCCTTCTGCTTTGAACCTGCTATTTGAAATGACCTCATCTCCCCTTGCTAAAATCCTTAAAAACCTTGAGCCCACTAAACTCAGGGAGACAGATTTTGGGCTTCTTGGTCGGCTGCTCTCCTACTATGTGCCTAATAATAAACTCTTTTTTCTCTTTGAAACCCTAATGTCTCAGGAATTGGTTATTGAGTGCACTGGGCAAAAGAATCCACGGAACCTTGTGCGGTAACATAACCACCTTAAAGTACAATTATCAAGTTCAAGCAACTTAATGTTACTACAGCTTACAGTCTATATTTCAATTTTTTCATATGCCCCAATAATGTACTTTTGGCCATTTTCTCCTCCACTATTAGATCCAGTCCAGGATCATGGATTGCATTTAATTGTCATCATCTCTTTACTCTCCTTTCAAAATTACGGATATATACATACAAAATTAATTTTCCCATCTCAACTACTGGCAGTAATCACAGGCACAATGCTGTGAAGCATCCCCACCATCCTTTACCAGAACTTTCCCATCTCCCCAAACAGAAACTCCATAGCCATTATGCATTAACTCCTCGTTCCTCCCTCCCTAGATCACGTTTCAAAACCACCACATCTAAATAACACATGGAGACCTAAAACTTAGATTTTTTTAAAATGGTGGTTAAGAGAGGTACAGCTTCCTTGCTCCCTGTTCCAGCTGTGACTAAAGGTTTCATCTCAAAGTTCTCCCAATAAAGAATATAATTCAATGTCACAAAATTTCACACAAAGAAAGTTTTCAAATGGGCTGAAGGATGGCTTCCTTGTCCTAGATAGCTGCAGCAGATTTATAGTTACTGAAGAGCCTCTGTTGTATGTCTTTGGGTGTCCTGTGCTAATAGCAGTCTCCTGGGCCTCTGACCTGGCTGATGGTGCCAAACTGACAGGCCAAACTGGTTTTCAAACAAATTTT
Source organism: Tamandua tetradactyla (assembly GCF_023851605.1). Taxonomy (NCBI): domain Eukaryota; kingdom Metazoa; phylum Chordata; class Mammalia; order Pilosa; family Myrmecophagidae; genus Tamandua; species Tamandua tetradactyla. The sequence continues at coordinate 51,401,906 of NC_135347.1, read as the reverse complement.
AAGTGCCTCATTTTCCCTTCAGGCCAATAACGTACAATTATCATTTCAGTTCTTCAGCCAGCCAAGTAACGAAAGGTCCTCTTGCGCCCTGCTTGGCAGGGAGGGATGTGGGCGAGGATGAAAGAGGGACAGGGAAGTGGGGAGAAGGGTAAGAGTGCTGGGTGGATAAGTGTAGGCAGGTAAGGCAGGAATTGCCTTTTATAAGTGACAAGAAAACCAGTAATTCCAAGTTTCAAAGGCACTCTGGATTATACTGTGAACCATTTTACAAAATAGGTAAAACAAAATAAATAGGTACCAAAAATAACCCATTTGTACCGTTCAGAAAGGTCTCCTGATCTGGAATGAAGAAAGCTCCTGAGCACATGGCTCCCAACAGCAGAAGTTTAAAGAACCAAAAGCTGGAATGGAAAAAAAAAAGGGGGGAAATGTATTTAAATGATATTCAAAGGACAAAAGACGTCTTAGAATGAACGCATGTCAATCCATGACTTTGTCATGGCAATGAGCTCTCCAAACAGAGGGGAAGTAATCACGTGGCACACTTGGGACGGCCTCAGCTTGTGTAAAACACCATCTCACTGCAGGGGTGGAAATGACCTGGAGAAAGGTCTTTGCACAAGAAAAATCTGCGGCCGCTGAACTTCTCAATACTGCACCAGGTGGTACAGAAAGGATTCTAGCTCGCAGGACACTGTGTGGAGACAAGTTCTTCCAGCTCCTCTAAAATCAGTGTTAACAATTGCAGCTGGAGGAGGAGCTGTCAGAAGGGAAGCGCAGAACGGACCCTCGAGCACCGCTCAGCGCTCAGCGTACGAGGAGGAAACTATCCCCGCAAAGACCCAAGGCTCACCCATTGTGGATACGGGCTCGGCAACCCTTGCTGCTGCTGATATTGAGGGTCAGGATGCAGAAGATAAAGAAGAAGCAGGCCATGCCAAAACAGACTCGGTACACCGCAGAATAGCCCACCAGCTTCTCGCACATGTCGCCAGCTTTGATGCCTTTACATATATCTTCATAAAAAGGAATCTGAGGAAAGAAAAGAAAAATGTCATCTGGTTAAAAGATGTGCCATCTCAGGGTATTCATTCAGTCTACAAGTAAAAAATCCAATTGTGGAAATGCATCATCATCTGCATAAAAAAGAAAAACATTAAAAAGGCTGAGGAAGAAAATGTTCTAAAGACGTGTTCTTAAATGGAAGACTTTTTTCATTACCACCCAGAAATTTCACTACCCTCAGGAGAGTTAAGGGTTTGACGGACATTTTTATTAGTTTACACACACACACACACACACACACACACACACACACACACACACGGCACCATATAGATAGTACATGTACACTAGCAACCTTTTAAAATAGAAGATCTTATATATTGTACTAAACCGGGTTTTTTCCCCCTTAACAATAAGCCATGGAGATTTTTCTGTATTAATGCATAACATTCTACTCCAGTCTTCTTAACTGCTATGTAATATTTTATGTGTCCTCTATATGGCTGCATCAAAGAGGACAACCATTCCCATAATGATCCCATTACTTTTGTTGGGAAGGTTTTGTTTTTGCTTTATTTTGTTTTCTTTGTGGTTTTTCTTTCTTTCTTTCTTTTCTTTTTCTTTTTTTTTTTTTGCTATTACTAACCCCAATTCAACAAATACTGCTGTGTAGGCCTCATTGTGCATATTTATATACGATAAGACTCCTGCGCTAGAAATGGGGTTAGTAGTTCAAATAGTATCTAAATTAAGAAACTGCAAGAGATAAAGCCAAATTATACTGCTAGAAGGCTGCCATCAATTTAAAGCTCACCAGTAATATTAGACTAGACAATCCATTCTTCCAACCTGAAGACCCAATCTTAAAAGCAGAAGAATAAAATCTCATTTTAATATATCCTGTCTTCATCATGAATGAGGTTCAGCACCTGTAAATTCCTGGCTATTTTTATTTTTCTCTGTCAATAAGCTGTTAATTAGGGTTTACCTTGATTTACTGGAGCATTTTATTTATTTATCTATCTATCTATCTTTTTGATAAATGTTGAGAAAAATTACAGAGAAAAAAACAACACAAAGCCAGAGGCAAAATTGAAGATAATGATGAAGAGAATTTACAGCTTCTCTCCCACAAAAGGTCTTAAAAAAAAAAAAATTACTGAGGCTATTAAAATCCCCATAAATAAAAGAAAGACTAAATTTAATTAGAATTCACTTCCCTGAATGAGGAGCCACATCCCCACTACCATAAAAAGGGATACCATCCATTATTACACCTGAATCTGAAGCACAATTTTCCAATAAGTGGAAAGATACGTGCCCAAATAATAAGTACCTTAGGCAAAAATGCATCACTTTTGAAACCCTACTTGAATAGCCCCATTTTCATGAAAAGATGCAAAGAGTTCATAAAGAAATGTCATTTTGCTTTCAGCCAGTTTCTGCAGCCAGTAAAGGCATAAACAGAGACACTGCTGTGTTTGACTGGGGAGCAAAACAAGCTAACACATTTGGGAGGTTGCCAGATAAAATACTGGACATCCAGTTAAATTTGTTTTCAGAAAAGCAATGACTAATTTTCTAGTATAAGTACATCCCAGGCAATATTTAGGACATATACAAAATAAAAACTTCTTGGTAAGAGACAAAGCTCAAAAAAAAGTCAAGAGTCCTGTTGGAAAGGTCCAGGTGTACCGTAAGAAGTGTGACCCCTATCTTATAGATAATGAGAAAACAGTATTTAAGCTGGAATACCGCTGGCTGCAAAGTAGAGGAATACCACGAAGGGGAGAAATTTGAGGGAGAAGGATACATTAGCAGGACGCTGGTTTAACAGTGCAGCTAACAGATGAAGAAGGTAAACCAGTGGCAGGAAAAAGAGATTCTATAGGTGTATTTTAGTTTCTAAACGCTGCTGGAATTGCATATACCAGAAACAGAACGGCTTTTAAAAAGGGAATTTATTAAGTTGCAAGTTTACAGTTCTAAGGCCATGAAAATGTCCAAATTAGGGCATCCAGAGAAAGATACCTTAATTCCAAAGAAAGGACTGTGAAGCTCGGGATTTCTCTCTCAGCCGGGAAGGCACATGGCTGCACGCATTCTCTCCTCATTTCAAAAGGCTTCCCCGGGGGTGTTTTCCTTGTGCACCTCCAAAGGCTGTGTGTGTGGGCTCTGTCAGCACTGAAGCTCTTTCCAAAATGGTTCCCTCTTCAAGCGCTCCAGAAAGCAACCCGACTTTGAATGGGTGGAGCTACATCTCCATGGAAACCATCTAATCAAAGTTGCCACCCACAATCGGGTGGGTCACATCTCCATGGAAACCATCAAAAAGATCCCACCCAGTACTGAATGAGGACGAAAGAGCGCGGCTTTTCCGGGGTCCACCACAGACACAAACCAGCAGCGGGTGGGATACACAGTTGGCTGTACTGATGACAAGGACGCAAATGAAGGATGTGAAGGGCTCTTTTCTTTATTTATTTTAACACACTGCTTTTTAGGAGTGAGTGGGGAGTGGGCCTGCAGATAACAAACAGTGAAATTGGAAGAACAAATCTGAAGGTTTTTTTTAAATTAATTTTTAATTTTTTTTAAATACCAAAAAATACCAAACAAACGCAAATATTCGTGACTTTTGATCATTCTGTTCTACATATATAATCAGTAATTCACAATATCATCACATAGTTGCATATTCATCATCATGATCATTTCTTGGAACATTTGCATCTATTCAGAAAAAGAAATAAAATGAAAACAGAAAAAAATTCATACATACCATACCCCTTTCATGGATCACTAGCATTTCACTCTAAATTTATTTTAACGTTTCATGGATCACTAGCATTTCATGGATCACTAGCATTTCACTCTAAATTTATTTTAACGTTTGTTCCCCCTATTATTTACCTTTATTCCATATGTTTTACTAGTCTGTTGACAAGGTAGATAAAAGGAGCATCAGACACAAGGTTTTCACAATCACACAGTCACTTGCAAAAGCTATATCATTATACAATCATCTTCAAGAAACATGGCTACTGGAACACAGCTCGACATTTTCAGGCACTTCCCTCTAGACTCGCCACTACCAAAGTTTGTTTTTTAACATGCTAGGGTTTGAGTCACCCTGGGGTATGCCTGGAAACGGCTTCAGAGCAGCAGCCAGGACGAGAAACAAAGATGGAGGAAGCACCGACACAGGTGGTAAGGGAGGTCATGCCAGTGGTTGCTGAAAGAATCGGAAACTTTAACTGTGTTTTATGTGAGGAGCAACTGCATAGCTAAAGGCTTCAGATACTGAAGTTACAGAGGATCACAAACAAACGTTATACACGTAAGAAGAAAACTGGTAATGAGGAGGTAAAATCACACCTTTAATTTGAAAAAGCTGCATTCATGACCGCAAATCCGCACCATCTCATCTGCTATGCTGGTTTATTTATATGGGATTCACTGTTCCTTGATACTCCAATTTCCCTCCTTTCTTCAACCCCATCAGGAACACCACATCAGTAACAGCTGCCTCCTGACTCTCCACCTTCGCACAACAGCACAGGGCCGCTGGCATCTCTTTCATCCACACCAGCCCATCCTTCACCCTCAGGGTCCCCACCCTATGCCCACTCCTCTCCTCTCCTCTCCATCTCTTCTCCAGGATCCCCTTTGAGGGGCAGACTCACACCAGCAGCAGGCGCCTCCAGCCTGTCACCCCAATAAATCCCTCCCCTCATTTACTCCAGTCCACAAACCCTTCAGCTCAAAGGGTAAGCATGTGGGCATTGCTGTTTCCTCCAGAATAAAAGTAGACTAACAAGTCTGTGCTCCAGATACTACCCAAGAGCTTCTTTACGCTCTGTGGGTGACTTAGCGCATTCAGCCTTCAAAAAGGGCTGAATATTTTCAGGCAACACACCTCCAGGTGGAACAAGCTGACAAGAGGACAGCAGGGAGAATCTGCTCTGATTAAATATTTGCTGTTCCAAGCTCCATTCCCGTTTTGGGAAAAGTAAACATACACCTCACCCCATCCCACACGGGTGGAGGGGCATGCCTGCCTAGGACGCTGCCTCGGGGGTCCGGCCCTGGGCGCCGAGGACACAGCCCCCACCTCACTCCCTGTGCTGCTTCCGTTCAGGCCTCCGGGAGGCACCGGCTTTCCTCCCGACCCTCAGAGCAACCAGAGCCTCGAAGAGCTCGCGCCCGTGGACTCCAACCCTAACTGCCCCACTTAGCGCGAACTTGGGCAGGCTCCACACCCTCCGAGGGGCTCAACTTTCTCATCTGCAAAATGAAGTCAGGCCGCCACCCACCTCATAAAGTCGTCAAAACAATGAAATCAGAAAATCCTCCTGAGGTGCAAACGACTGCTCTCCACACACCGTGCTGTCAAGGACCCCTAAGGCACTGTCCCGTGCACCAAAGTGGGAGGCAGGGGCTGGCCGCCCCGTGACCACACGGGCAGGGAGGGGTCTTCAGAAGCCCTGGCCGTGCCTGCAAACCGAGCAAAAGCCCTGCACACCCTACCAAAGGGTTCACTCCAGCGTAACTTTCAATGGGGTGAAGTCTTCCCTGGTTCTTCTCTTCCCAAAGGAAAACTGAGTTCTGAAAAACAACACCTATTTACCTTCTTTTCAGAGACCTAGCCACCGCACAAATACAACAGTACACAGATGTGAACCCAAACGTTTCCTAAACATGAAGACAAGTAGTAAGCTCAAGGAGACGGTACTAGAAGAAATCCACGCAATTTTACGCACACTGCTGAGTTGCTAACTGTACCCCAAACAATTTCAACCTCACAGGGAAATGACAGGGGAGCTACAGAAAGGTGCACAGGTCTTCCCAGCTAGGACCGAGAATGCTGCAAATTTAGAAAAAAAAATGTATAGACTCCGAGAGCGGTTCTTCCAGAGACAGAGCGGAAGATGAGAGTTGTGTTCCTATAATATTCAATCATTACTTGGGAGAAGTGAGAAAATGAGATATTAGATAGAAATGCTATCTTTCTTCAATTTCATTATATCAAATTTCTAGAGCACCATTTGAAAAATGTTTGGGCAGCTGAACATGAGTGACACATTAGGTTCATGAAAACCAGGAAAACTAAATCTGTAGGTTCTGTTCAAAAACTAATTTTGGGACAGAAAGCCTTTCTCTGAGTGCCTCTCTCTCCTTAATTATCTTCAGACTTTCTGTTTTTACCAGGGACTAATTCCAGGGTCAATGGAAGTGACGTCCACCCGTTTCAGAAGAGTGGTGAAGTGTGAAACACTAAAATCAGCTTTCATCCTCCCTCCACTCTGGGAAAACAAAGCTTATTTTATCTTCGAGTAACCCCCTCCATCTTGGGATGTGAGAGCTATTTTCTAAAAATAACTACTACTTGTTTTTCTTTCATTTGCATGTCAACATTTTTAAGAGAAAAGCCTCTACTGTATCATTATTAAAGGCCCAAAGAGGAACAGCAATTCCACAAAGACTCTGATTTGCTCTGACCCCCGTCACCTCCCAAATGGAGAAGTTAATGTCCCCAAATAGTAACTCTTCTGAATCTCAAAAGCACACATTAGAATGACATTTGAGGTCAGTGCTCCTCCACCAGGAGGAAACACAGTTCCCTTTGTCAGGATCAAAGAACCACATATATGACAAAAAGCTAGAAAGTGACTCTAATCGCAGTGTTAGCCAACAAGCCAATTCAGTGCAAACAAGACAAAAGGGACTGGCTAACTGCAAAGGTGAGGAAGGCGCTTCCCTACAGAAGGGGAGAGGGATCTGCTAACCTCATCTCCATTAGAGGAAGGCAGAATGTGCAACAAGAACCACACCAATTACTGACCTTGAAGGAGGAACAGGAATTAATCCATGTGAAAAATCATGTCACTTTTGAATAAGGCAAGACGAGTAGAAGTGGGGAGATCAGAATGATGGGACCTGAATAAAAGGGAGCAGAGCCCAGGACCAGAAATCCAGGTTTCTAGTTTGGGAGCTGGTTGGATGGTGGCTAGTCTTGCTTGGACAGGAAATCTCAGAAGAGCAGGTTCAGGGGAAGTGGGGTGTGATTCACTTAAATACCAGTTGCACTGGAGGTGCCTGACTCAAGTACGGGCAGACGGCTGAGCAAGGGTGCAGTGCTCCAGAAAGAGAGAAGACCTAGAGACAAGGGTTTGGTAGTCGCCAGCACGGAGTCAGCAAAGGAGACCATGAATCAAAGTGGATAAACTGATCAGAGAGGGAGGGAGAGGCAGGCAGACAGGGGAGGGCAGAGCCTAGAGCCCTGGGGAATGCAAACATTTGGGGGCAGGAAAGAAGAAGAAAATTCCAAGGAGGGAAAGATACAGAGCAGGAAAGAACGAAAAGGCTTAAGGAGCGATGTCCAACGCTGCCAAGAGGTCAGATGTGATGAGGACAGAGATGCACCATTGGATTTAGCAATGAGGAATCCTTTGGGACCTTGAGTGGAATTCTGTCTAGAGCACTGAGCGGGGAGAAGGTGGACAGCAGATGTCTCTTCTCAACTGCAGAAGGGACAGCCAGGGTGTCAGTCAGGATGTAAACCCAGTGAGTGTCTCAGCTGTGCTTTCAAGAAATCTAACTGCAAAGCTAAGCAGGGAGTGTGGTTACTAGGGTCCAAAGATTGTTTTAAATTTTATTTGAAATTATATGAGCAATACATAATATATTTTCCTTGCAACATAATGCACATTATAATGTAGATACAGATACGAGATTCCCCTTGACCACAACTCTATTCTAGACTCTTTATTGTGCCATTATTCTACACTTATTATATCTTGCATATCATGCCACATTCAACACAGAAGTCCATTTGCATCCTTTTTAACTGCAATTCCACAAACAGAATCAACCATACTTTAGTTACTGTTACCTACTGGTGGACATTTACATTGCTTCTAATTTTTTTCACTACCATAAACAACATACAATGGGTATTCTTGTTTGTATCTCTCTGTACATATATAAAGTGTTGGGGACAGACACCAAGAAGGGGAAATATAAGTCAGTATGTTTAAAAATTTTTAATCAATACAGCTGACAACGTTAAATTTTACCCAAGCCCTTGTAAAAAAAACAAACAAAAACCATCCTTGTCTCCCACAAAGTGGCCAACTGCAAAGCGCTAGCCTTTCCCGCATGACCTAAACAAGCCTCAGAGGCCCTCAGAGGCCCTCAGAGGCCCTGGCAGCTACGAGAGCTACACAACCCCCACCTCCACCTTCCCGTCTGCTGCCTCGTAAATGATTAGCTGAGCTGGGCCCATCCTGACTACTCAACCGGAGCTGAACGCTTCCTTGTTAATCAAACATGAAGAGTCTCTCCTCTCTCTAGATCTCTGAAATGGAAAGGCGCCTCCAGACAACAGGCTGCTAAAGCACACAATATTCTCAGATCTACTCTCTGTTCTTATCAGCCTTTCATTCCCACTTGCCCACACCCTGTTTTTCCTCTCTATGCAAGACAGGCCCTCTCTGCCTAACCTTTGAGAAGCTTGTGGACCTTATGATTAGAGCGCTCTCCCAAATGCAACAGTCCCTTACGCTGCCTTGCAATAATCCTTTTAAATAAAGTCTCTCAAGTCCGGATTATTTTTCTATTGGACGCTGCTATACGCTCATAGGGAATTACTGAAAATTTGGGATTGTGGAATAATAGGGAGAGTAGAAGAGAGTAACGGGGTGCTGGTGAAACAGGGAGGCCCACTACAGACCCATCTCTCAGCCAGGTACACCCTGCTCCCCCTCCAGGGTCAACATGTCTGAGGGTCTCTGTCGGGAAGCGCTGTTCCCGCCAGTCAAGGGGCGGGAGGGGTCGTGACTGGGGCCCTTAAGCCCATGAACAAGTTCGCTCCTAACCCCACAACTAAAACCGCAGCTATGGAAGTTGGACTTTGTTTTGGCCAGAACACATGGCAATTGCCCCCCGCCCCGACCCTCACAGAACATAGCGTCTGGCAGAGGATTTTGTGCTGCAAATACAACTAGTGCACAACTCTCTTCTGTGAGTAATTTTTTTAAAACCCAGTGAAATTAGAGGTTGTTTCAGAATATTCTTTATTCTATGCTACATGCTTTATATTTACAATTATGGGTAAACGTGTTTGTGTGTGTGTGTCACAGCACAGGGTTGTATCATTCATCCACTATGTCTACATATGCAGCTACTGTTCTAGGTTTTGGAGACACAACTGGGAAGAACACGAGAAAAGGCCTGCTATCACAGAGCATGCATTTTACAGAATGCTGTATACACAAAATCACGTGCCCTCTACTTTATCAAATAGTTCAAGTATTTTCATGTTTAACTTTGTATGCTTTTTGCCTTAGGTAGGACCTTAGAAGATTCCTTCTGCTAACATGCTTGGTTTGGCTCCCTAAAATGAATGCTAGTTAATTTTACCGGTATATTATTTATCATTTATTTCAAAATGACACAACCGGTATCAGAATATACCATCAAACACGTCACTAAGTTTTATTGCTGTATCACTCTTGCCTTGTGTGGTGCATACAGCCCCAACATCTGTAACTTACGCAAAAGCACGAGTACCTTCAGCACAAATTTCAAGCCACTGAAGAGTCCCCTTTTGAGAGAAGGGGAAAATAACTGCATGGAGCATGCAAAGAGTCACTGAAGATCTAAAACATGGGGGTCAGCACACTACTGACAGTCAAAATCCGCGTACAGCCTCCAATTTATGTAAATAAAGTTTCACTGGAATCCAGCCAGGCTCATTTGTTGGCATACTGGGTGTGGCTGATGTTGCACTTAGGAGGCAGGGCTGAGGAGGTGGGAGCCTAAAATGTCTACTAGCTGTCCCCGTGTAGGGAAAGTTAGCCCACCCTACTCTAAAAGGGACAACTGCTGAGGTGTAGCGCTGAGTGTAAACTGCTGCAGTACAAATGAACACTTCAAAGGAAAATGACAACTGGTGATAACTTACTCTACAGATCAAAAGCCCAAGGAACAGCAGAGAGCAGGGACAAGAGCAGTCTGCTTGGACTGCCTCCTCGCCTGGCTCACTGCTGCCCTTGTAACTGGAACTCATGTCTCAAACGGATCAAGCTCTATATCACCTATCATTTTTACAGCAGCAAACGAATGATTTTAGTGGATCTGTCTACAAAAAAAAGCTTTATGGAGGGGGTAGTAGAGGGGCTGGGGGTGGAGAACGAGCCATTTGCTTGCAATGTGCTTCTCTGTGGGTCAGAAGCTCTATCAGAAAAAAAGTGCCCACATCTGCTACACAGACACAGCCTGTGGAACCAAAAATAAAGCCCACACTGATGAAAGCCGGCATGTTGAAAGATCATTTTAAACTTATTTTAAGACTGGAAAAACAGTCTCACTGAAATTTTAAAACCACACCCCCAAAATACCCACCCCCTTGTGATTATGCTCAAGCCTGACGAAGGGGGCAACACACTCCACTCCTCCCTGGCCTCAGCTCTCAATTTCCAGACAAAGATGAGAAACCATTCTTGAATCTTAAAGAAGACCCCAAAGATGAGAAGAAACAGGCAAGTCGATTCCACGGTCTGCGATATTACCTAATGGGAGTGCACGTATTTTTAGCTTACAATAACACACACATGCATATGCATGTGGTCTAACTACCAAACTGAACTCTCCCCCCTGCAGGCCCAGCTTCCTGAGGGCAGGGACTGTATGGTACAAGCACAGCTTTGTATCCAGCACTCCCCACAGTGCTTGGCACCTGTGTTTGAATGAATGAATGAATGAATTGTGATTTAAAACTTGTGGAAGAGAATGAACTCAGATGACAGTTTAACCGAGTGACATGATTGCCTTTCTTAGATCCTGTGACAAGTAACAGGACTCAACTCTTCACAATACATTTATGCACCGTTCCTAGTCCCAGCTTTTTGAGGTCACATAATCTTAGTTCACTGCAGGCAGTACCATCTGTGTGTTCTCTCGCCCTTCGTTTCTGTAAGGAGTGGTCTGGTTCTCTCCCAACGATGAGCTCTTGTCTGTTCTATTTACCTGCAGGTGATCCGAGGGCCTACTGTGGACAGTTGGTGAACACATGCTTTTGGTGATTAAAGAAGAAAGCACTAGGAAAACTTTCATCCTCAGAGCTTATCATGTTCCTCCTCCCAAAGCCAAACCAATTTGGAAACACAGATCCAGTTAATATCTGCCTCCCACAGAAAGCTTCTGGATAAAGGATCCTCATAAGCCAAGGACAATAACTACTGTCTATTGTTTCCTGGCTGCAAACTCATTATTACTAGACAAGCAGCAGTCCTCTTTGTCCTTGGTTCAGACTCTAAAAAAGACTCCCGATAGGGTGCCCATTAAGATTGCTGCCTCGAGCACAAAACCACTTCCCAGCCCTGTTTTCCCAGCACTCGCCTGTGTGCGAAGGGTGAGGCCTGAATAATGAGTTGAAATGGGAGGGGGGCAGGGACTGTCGCTTACTCCATATGTGACGCTGTGTCTGGGAGGAATTTAGACCAGAGGTAAGATTGTTTAGAAACAGGTGTCCCCGGAGTCACCCCAATTTAAGGGGAGAAGACCCAGAGGATTTAAAAGGCCGAGCCTCAGTGCCAGCTCCCCCGCAGGGACACTCTGCTTAAGCCACAGTAAAGATTGTTTTTCTGCGTTTCCTCTAAAGGATCTGTTTGAGGTTCGATATCCCAAACCACTCTTAACTTCAGAAACTTATTCCTCAATACACCGACACACATAAGGCACAACAGACGGTGAACTCGGCTGCTGTTGAGAAGGAGAATTTCTGAAGAGCATTTTGCCTCGGCTGAATCCAAGAACCAGGTCAGCAAAACTTTTTGTTAGTCTGACACACCTTCTAACACCAAACCATAAAAAGCCAGAAAAGAGTAGAGAGTTCTGCTTGGGGGTTAACTGTTCCCATTAATAACTCCCGAGGTTAGAGCTCAGGTACAAAGTTCTCTTTCCAGTCAAACAGCGGACACCAAATCCAAACAAGAGCCTGACTCGCCAGCTACAGCCTGAATGCCTGTCCTTCTCTGCTAGGACGAATGACCTGGCTGGTTGCTCAGATCAAAGGGGAATATTTTCCTCGGACGATGTTTGTTTGCTCTGAAAAGATGGCTACAGCAAACACAGCTTGAAAGCAGGTTCTGTTTTACATGCAGAGCCCCTGCATAAGCAAATGCACGGTGTGTGGCTGCCCCTATCTTCTACTCTGGGTCAAGGGCCCACCTGAGTGCGGTGTGGGGCCTCCACGACAGGCAGGGGCAGCAGGGAAGGTCAGCTAAGAATGGCCTCCGGCAGTTCTGTCTCCAGGAAGCTGTGCTGTCTAAGGGTCGCTCCCCTGACCCACGCCTACACCCACTCGTACAGCAGGAAAAGCCCTGGTCTGAGGACAGTCCCAGGTCTGCCTTGCGTCACCGCTTTGGACAAGACACTTTACTTCCCAGGGCACATCCGCTCACCTGTCAAATGTGGGGTTAAAAGGATCGCGTAGGGCCCTTCCACTTCTACAAAAGTCTAATGATTGATTCAAATTATACTCGAAAAGAAGGTGCAAGGGTAGTTCCGTGGTAGAATTCTCGCCTGCCACATGGGAGACCCAGGTTCATTTCCTGGTCCATGCATTCCCCAAAATCAAACAAGCAAGCAATACAAAAGTATCAACAAATGGGGCTGCAATAAGGGAATATTCACATGGAAAAATAATGAAATGTGACCTCGCCATAGAGTATACAAGAAAAAAAAATTATTATACTCGAAAAGAGATGATCATTTTTTTCTATGTAACCCTTAATGCTGCATGATATTTGCTGTCTCTCCACAAGGCAGAACACTTATAAATGTGGGCGGCATCTCCCCACCCCTCTGCCATTTCTCACCTAGCTAGGTCCTTCAACTAGGACCCGGCTTGGCTGTTTTTGTATCTGCTGGGACTAGCACAGGGAGGGCTTCCCAGACCAGGGCTTAGTGTTAGGGCCTTCACATTCCCCTGGGAATTCAGGTTAAAAAGAGAAAGTAAAGCGGCACAACTACCACATTTTAGAGCCTCAGACATACTGGATATAAAGCTCTGCCAACCTCAGGACCACCTGCGTGCTGTAGGACGTCGCTGTGAAATACGGTGCACTGATGACCAGCCTTCCGAGGTCTGCTGTTTTGGAGGAAAGTGGCTTCTGTACCCATCTCCAGTCACTGCTCTGCGGTGACCCTGACATTTGGGAACGGGGTATCATCTGGGAGAAAGACAACTAACAAACAGCATCCTCAGCTCTCTCGTGCAATTAGTTTGGCGGGAAAGAGGTCTCTGGGATATGAACAAGTGAAGCTGGGGACGGTCAGGAACAGCCTAAGGGCACACAAGGTGAATGTAATGGGAGGGAGCCCGCTCGGCGGAGAGGCGGCTGACCAGACTGCAGAGCGGAAACCTAACACCGTTACGACCTGATGACCTGTCCGGGGAGAGCATGGTTGGCATTGGAACCACAAAACGGAGGGTAAAGAGAAAAAAAAAAGCCATGTCAGGGCAGACCACGGTGGCTCAGCAGGCAGAGTTCTTGCTTGCCATGCAGGAGACGGGGGTTTGATTCCTGGTGCCTGCCCATGCCAAAAAAAAAAAAAATCAGGTCAGTGAGCTCCCTGCACTGTCTGAGTAAAGGGTGCCCTAACTAGCTGTGTACATGTAGGAATAATCAAATCAGAAGTGAATGAGCTGCCCCAGGGGACACAGGGAAAGGAGAAGGGCAGAGGGCTTGTGAAGGCACCAACATGAGATGACCACTACGAAACCACCAGGAAGCCTACAATCAAGAGAAAATATACTGGCCAGGATGTGGAGAAACTGGGCCCTCACACATTGAGTGTAAAACGGCACAGCCACTTTGCTAAGTAGTCTGACGATTCCCCAAAAGGTTCAACACGGTTATCATATGACCCTGCAATTCCACGCCTAGGCATACACCAAAGAAATATGAAAAACCTATGTTCATGCAAAACGTAGGAAGCAAATCTTCATCGCATTATAACAGCTAAAAAGTAGATACTGGTATCTACCAAGTGATGGACAAACAAAATGTGGTGTATACATAAAATGGAATCCTTTCTGGCAATGAAAAGGAATGAAGCATTGGTATTTATGACAACATGGATGAAACTTGAAAACGTTATGCTAAGTTAAAGAAGCTATATAGAAAACTGTATTATTCCACTTTTATAAAATGTCCAGAATAGGTAAATCTTTAGAGATGAAAAGTAGGTATGGTGGCTGCCTTGGGTTGGGGATATTAGGGGTAAATGGGGAGTGACTGCTAATGGAGAGCACGTTTATTTTAGGGGAACAAAAGTGTTCTAGAAATAGGTTGTGGCAATGGTTGCACAACTCTATGAATATACTGAAAAAACACTGATTTGTACACTTTAAATGGGTCACTTGTATGGTATGCGAATTATATCTCGATTGGGCTATCTTTTTTTTTAAGAGAAGCTGAGTTCACTGGGCTTAGAGGAAGTAAAGCCAGAGAGTAGGACGGAAGATCAGGAGGGGAGGAAAAGCCAGGGAGTAAAGCAGAGATGCTAAAGGAGAAGATTCTCAGTGCCAAATGGGGAAGAAAGGGCCAGTTAGATAAGGGTTTTATAATTAGGAGATCTAATTAGCCTTTGAAAGAGAAAAAGAGAGAGACAGAGATCAGAGATTAGAAAGAGAGAGAAAATACTCCAGCACATCCATCCCTGTCCCTGTACACTAGAAAGAGTTTTAAAAGGGCACGGGGTGGGGGGGATTAGAGAAAACAGAGAGAGAAAAAGTCTTTCTCAATAAGGGAGGAGAGAAGGAGGACAGTCGCTGGGGGAACAGGTGTCAAGATTATGTTTTGCTGTTGCTTTTAATGCTGGAGAGGTCAGTATATTTCTATGCTGACGAGGAATCAACGTGCCAGGCACTGTCATGGATCTGTCATGGATTAAATCACTGAATTTTCATGAAGCCCTACGAAACAGGCTACCTTTATATCCTTTTAGATAGGAAATTGAGGCAGAGAGATTAAGAAACTTAGAAAGTGGTAGGACCAAGATTCAAACTCTAGCCTTGCTCCCTAGTTGAAACTCTTCAGCACTCTGCGCCCTGCTTAATGTGGATTAGGGAGATGCAGAGAGACATGACTCTGAGGCTGGGGGCTGCAGTGTCAGTGAAGAGGAAACGAGCTGTGGAGGGATGCTTCAGGTGACCAAAATGTAGAACGGAGCAGACAAAGGATGGATGCTCGGTGCTGACCTCAGACCCGTGAACCTGTGTGGGGCTGCAGGGGTAAAGAAACCCAAAGGATGGGCAACAGCATCTGTGATCCAGGATTGGGGTTTTGCTAAACAGGTGTAGACAAAAGATAGGGGTGCAAGGGACACAGTGGGCACTGATAGAGTAGTTCAGGTGGCATACCATGGGTTCTAGCCGGATCGGTAAGGAAAAGAACCTAAGAGGGAAGCTGAAAGGCTGTGAGAAATAGGAAGGATTGAAAGGTCCAAATTCTCCACAAGGCAGAAGCAGATGCCTGAGAACGAGGTCCTGAGAGAAGGCATTTTGTAGTTTCTGAGGATCAACAGTGCTGGCGATGGGTAACAAGATTTGGGATGGAGCCTTGGACTCAGCTGGCTGCAAACAACCCAAAGCCTTCTTACATCTCCTTCCACATACTCTCATTATATATGAATTTCCCTTTATCACAGCATCCCCTTCTCCTTTCTTCCTCTGGTGAAGACAAACAATGAATAGTGAAACTGACTGAAGTACAGACCAAAAATTTTTATATTTTATATATATATCTGTATCACCTCTAGGGAATATCTGGGGATGACTCGATTTTCTGGATAAAGAGAAAACCCTTTAAATCCATCCTGCTACCTTTGCTTACAGAGCCTAATTTCACAATCAGTAGCCTCATCATCCATCAAAGAAGGATCTTTTCTCCTTTCCTGGTGAGTTTTGAACTGTCTGATAAATGCAGAAATTGTAACAAAGTGGGAGGAGGGAGGAAGGGATGGTGATGGATGTAACTTGGGGTAGGAGGGGCTGGTCCCCATGCAATGCAGGGTCTTGCCTCCACCCTACCTGAAGTTTGAGGATCCATTCAGTCCAGTGGATCAAAGAGATCAGGAGGATTTCTCAATGGTTACACAGACGACAATGCCAGGTGCCAGCGTGCAAGAGACAGAGTAGAGAAGGGCCGGTCGGGTCTTACGCTGGGGCTATGCACAGAGATCTGTGCAGATCACCTCAGCACACCTGGCAAATGGTACTTCCGATTCCTCCCCATAATGGTATATAAGGGCCTTGGTGTCCACTGCGACATTCACAGCCTTTTCAGAAACACTCATGACTTTACTATTCCAGGAGTTTACAAGACCAAATGCCTCCCTGCAGGAGCAGCAGGTTGGGGTAGACGTGTGGGACACGGACAGAAGAAAATATGCAGTGACGGGCCGGTGGTGAGCTGCAGCGCCCTGGCCCCGTCTAAGGACAGCCCAATTTCAAATCCAGCGACAACAAACCAGACTTTCCGCTGACCTCATAGCAGCCAGCCAGCCAGTGTGCAACGCCGGGGTGAGGAGACCTCCAAGGCTTGACCCAGGCTCATCTGGAATCTCCGGGTGTGGCAGCAGCCAGCCCAGGGGGTAGCACTACCCATCAAGTCCAGGGAGAGAATGAAGTTTCAGGGCTTGCTTTTAAGACACGGAGGCCTAGGGCTGTACCACACAGTGAATCCTAATGTAAACCACAGACTACAGCTAACAGTACAATTACAATAACATTCTTTCATCAGTTGTAGCAACTGCACCACACTAGTGCATTGTACTAATGGGGGGGGGTAGGTTATGGGAACTCTGCTTTCTGAATGATTTTTCTGTAAACCTACAACCTCCAATTTAACAAAAAAAAGACTGAGAAGAACATCTGTGGACTGTCTGACGTGTGCGTGCGCGCACACACACACACACACACACACTCATGTCCAGATTCCACTGGCTCTGTCCACTGCTCCTTTAAAACCCACACCACCCTGTAATTATAACAGTCTAGGCTAAAAAGAATAAAAAACTCCTTTTCACCCAGGGTGGGGATTTTTTTTAATTATAGGACTACAGTCTCCATTGGACCACCCACTTAACAAACTCCACCCAAACTCACCAACAGAAAACAATGTGTAAAAGAAACCCCCATTTCCAGAGAGATCAAACAAGACTACAAACGAAACACAATGCCTTACAAGAAAATAAAAATGGAAAAAAGAAAAAAGAAAAGATTTTAGCAGTCTTTCCTATCAATTCAAAGAATAATTCTTCAAAATTTAAATTTAAAACAAGCATATAGACAACAGCAACAAAAAAACTAGTCTTTCATGATTAGAAAGTCCCTTCCACACGCTAGCTGCAAAACAAATCATTTCACCTGTGTGGCTTATGATGCATCTGGGTTCTGAAGAAATAAAGTGCAAAAGTTTCAGCCATCTCAGGTGCCCCCCTACCACCCATCGCAACAAATTAGGACAACCCAGAGACCAAGTGGCAAAGAAAACGGATCTCAGCTGCTTCTAGTGAGGAATATGTAAGGCTCTCCTACCTTGGCCCAGGACCCCAAATTCTCTGGGGAACCACCCTTCCTTGTCCACGTAGCCTCAGTTTCACAGGCCGTTATTTCTGACACCTGCCCAGGAAACCTTCCTTTCTCCTCCCTCCCAAAACCCCAGTTCAACTTATCAGGGTGCCCAAACCTCAAAGGGTCTAAGCATAGAAAGTATACCTGGACTTACTTAGTGACGCAGGTTGGGAGACAAAGCCTCGGCTCAAACTCATTTCCTTGGGGCAGACATTCTACTTAACAAAACATTTTTAATTCCCTCGGGCATCAAAAATCAAGACGATACCTGCTTGAATTACATGGTAAAGGATTACCTGCTATACTATGGTTTTTCCAAGAGAAGACAGAAGCCACACTCTATTCACCCAGCACAGCAGAGCTTTCTCTGAGCCAAAGTTCTCGTGGGAAAGAGGAGTTTCCCTAACGAGAAGCAGGACGAGGCTTGGGCCAGCCTCTCCTAGCACGTTTTCCTCTTGCAGTTCCCACTTACTCAAACTTCACGGGCCACATTCTAAAACCAATGCAGAAACGGAAAAGGGAGCTGTCCATGTGCCCTCACCTTCCCCCAAAGGTAGGGGTACAGCCGCCAGGGCCCCAGTGCACCGCGTGCAGAGGGGAGAGTGCCCGTGGGAGGCAATCACACCCTCCCATCCTGGCCATTCTTTCTCCTCTTCCAGTCATAGCCTCCAACATTTCCACAGGCCCATAAAGAGGGGGCGAGGCTCCGGCAGGACCCCAGTGTGCGTCCACACAAGGGGCCCTTTCAACGCCCGCCCTCGCCTGGGTTGGGGATGAGGTCAGCCTCTATTCAACAGGCCACAAAACAAGCTGACTTTGTGACCTGCCAGAGGCCCTACAGATGGGACAGGATCAGTTCTGCCCACAAGGACCTCGTTCCCTGTGCAGGAGGCCCAGCCAAACCATTTTAAATTGGCACATTCAGGGAGCGATGTAGAAACCTCTTCAGGAGCCCCTGTGATGCATCAGGGCTGCCCTTCCCTCCCAGACCCCAGGTCACCCCAGGTCACTGCTGGGCTCACCTGCTGGACGTCTCCCTCTGCTTCCAAGGTGATGGCCTTCCATTCAAGAACCTACAACGGTTCCTCACCCACCATCAGGTCATGTTCAAACGCCTCACCTCACTACTACAGTTCCTGCAGGATCTGGTCCCTTTTACCTACTCAGTGTCTCCTCTCTGTCCTTCTACATGTACCATGTCCTTGCTCTTTTCCATTCTCTCTACTCACACAGTTCAGCAGCTACGAACATATTCAGCCTGGATTCAGATGCAAACTCCACCACTCAGAGGCTGAGGATCCCGGGCAAGGAATTCAAACGACTCAATGCCTCAGTTTCCTCACCTACAGCAAGGATATTCCTCACCCTCAGTATGTCAGGGTGAGAGCAATGGCGGTGACGTGAGATGATATGGGGAAAAGGCGCAGAATACAATGACATGTGGTGTCATTCAATAAATATCTGTTAAAATACTTATTCTCTCCAGAAACAATGTTTCTGATAAATTCACCACAAAGAGAAACCATATACTAGTATAGTTTCAGATTTTGTTTCTTGGATTCAAGTATTAATTCTGCTGAGACAAATTCTCAAGAGCAGGGACTTTTATATACCACAGATAAACAACACACTCAGGCTTCCAAGCAGCAGCACAGTGGGTCATCAAACCAACGCTTGCTGAATTTAAAAGATAGAACATTAAGTTACCTGAAAAACAAAGGCAGCAAATGGGAGATTACTGCGCCCTCAAAATAAAGTTAAAATCTACCTTATCGGTGTCCCTCTTTTCTAATTGCTTGCCCTCTTAAACCATGGTAAGAGGATGGAATCAGTGGTAATCCCTGCTGAGGTAGAATCAAACTTGGTTTAGACTAGTGAGCCTGTGAGTTTTTAGTCTCCACAGCCTAAAACTTTCACAGCACCTCATTCATCCTCTCATAAGGCAGCTATTAATTTCTACCTTGTCTTATGCCTCAGAAGATTTTTTTGTCTTCTTGTCCTGATTGTATGCTGCATTTCTCTTGTGTGAATGCCCCTTAGCTCCCAATAAAGGGCCTTACCAGGAAGAGCCCCAGTGTTTAAAGCAATTACTGGAGAATCTACATTTCAAATATTTAAATCAGCTTCCACTATGTTCAAGCCACAGGACCACAGTTACAAAAGCATGGTCAACAGAAGCCTTCAAAAGGGTTTACTTCAACTAATGGATAGCAATACATCCAGTGCTTTTAAGAAAATGGTTGTTTTTTAAGTACTTAAGTGTCTTTTTTTTTTTTAATGCTGTATGGTGGGGTCACATTTCATTCTTTTCCGTGTGAGCATCTCCTTACTGTAGCACCATTTGTTGAATTCTGTTTGCTTTTGTCGGTTTCTTTGGGAAGTGCATGGGCCGGAATCGAATTGGGCCTCGTCCATGGAATTCTACCACTGAACTACCCTCTCACTCTCCTTAAGTAGTCATAGTTTCAGCAGAAGGTCAGGGAGCGCTGTTCTTCAGAAACTGCTCTTGGCGATAGCAGGTTTATGGTGGAGGCTGTCCATCAGAGCGCTGCTCCTGCCTTGTTTCCCCTCTGCACTCCTTCTGCCCGAGGAAATGCAGTGCTAAGCAGCTAAGCACCACGTCCCCAAGGGGAAATGGTGTTTGCACAGCCAGGCTCTCCCTCCTCCCTCTGCTCTTCCCAGGCAAACCCGCACTCCTGGGTGGTTAAGTCCACCCCATCCTGTGGTCCAGAAGCAGGAAGGCCACCTCCCAGCAGATATGAGCCATACTGCCTCACACCAGCTCTAGGAGCAATAAAGGTGAAGTTCTGGCATCCATCTGCTGACACTTCAGTCTTTTTTGCCAACTGATTCAGCCTCTGGGAGTGGAAGAATGGTGTTATTTATCGGGATTCCTCATAGACCACAACACCCCTACACACACAACACACAGTACAAAAGGCCACTATGGGGAGAAGAGGGAAATCCCAGAAAGAGGTCCTGTATGCGTCTCCATCAGCATCACAGATCAGAACTACATCTATTTTTTTTTTTATCATATGAGATTTTTTTAACCTTTTTTTTAAATTGTATAATATACCATATATGCAAAGCACAGAAAGAAAAAAGCAAAAGTTTTCAAAGCACTCTTAAGAAGCAGTTACAGGACAGATCCCAAAACTAGTCACAGGCTGCCATACCATCATGTCAGATTTTTCCTTCTAGCTGCCCCAGAACAATAGAAGGAATAAATTTTTTTTTTATCATCACAGTTGATTTTTTTTTCTTTTTTGTGAAAAATGACACACATACAAAAAAGCAATAAATTTCAAAGCACAACACAACAATTAGTTGCAGAACAGATTCCAGACTTTGGTATGGGTTACAATTCCACAATTCTAGGTTTTTACTTCTAGCTGCTCTAAGACACTGGAGACTAAAAGAAATATCAAAACAATGATTCAGCAATCATACTCATCTGTTTTGTGAAAGTCTACCTTCTCTGTATAACTCCACCATCACCTCTGACCTTTCTATTCCACTCCTTAGGGGTATTTGGGCTATGCCCATTCTAACTTGTTCATGTTGGAGGGGGCTGCCAATAACATGGGGTAAGGAAATGGAACTAGCTGATGTTCTGCTGAGGCTGGGCCCTCTAGGTTTCCAGATGTATCCAGGGACACATCTGGAGGTTGTAGGTTTCTGCAAAGTTAC
Source organism: Tamandua tetradactyla (assembly GCF_023851605.1). Classification (NCBI taxonomy): domain Eukaryota; kingdom Metazoa; phylum Chordata; class Mammalia; order Pilosa; family Myrmecophagidae; genus Tamandua; species Tamandua tetradactyla. The sequence continues at coordinate 51,380,560 of NC_135347.1, read as the reverse complement.
CCTAGTGCATGGGACCTTTGCAGAATCTTAATAATGCCCTAGGTATTCTTTAGGATTGGCCGGAATGGTTTGGGTTGGGGTTTGGCAAGTTATGGTAGGTAGCAATGTTTAACTGAAACTTGAGTAAGAGCAACTTTCAGAGTTGCCTCTTGACTCTATTTGAACTCTCACACCCTATCAATAAAAATAGCTCATTTATTACACTTCTTTTCCCCCAATTTGATCAGGATGGGATTGTTGATCCCATGGTGTCAGGACCAGACTCATCCCTGAGAGTCATCTCCCATGTTGCCCGGGAGACTTTCACCTCTGGACGTCAGACCTACTTCTGTAAGCACCGCCCAAGAAATGTCCAGAAATCCATCCTTCACCACTGGAGACAGTCACTGTACAGATCCAGAAATGTAAAAAAATCACCCATACTCCCCATTATCTGTGGGATTATCTCAGCTTCATCATAATCTCCAAATAGGTCAAATTAAGTGTATATAACAGGTGCTACTTGAAATACTAGCAGCCATCCTGATGACATGGGAAAAGTAAAACAGTGTATGAGAAAAGATTATATATTATATTAGAAATAGCTATAAAAAAGGCTAGGACAAAACACACAATCCACTGACTCAAAAGCCTCAGGCTGCGGCTGGGACCGCCACCACACACCACATCACGGAGCGGCTCACCCACCTGGCAGGTGGCATGGAGGAAAGCCTGCCCCGGAGGCTCAGAGAGCAAGTTTTGGCTGGCCCGCCACGGGGGTGGGTCCTGCCCTCCGGATCAAAGCCTCCCACCCCCTCCACTCACACAGCAGCGACGGGAAGGGGTGAGGACAGGCCAACTTACGTGCTCTTTCATCTCAGCGGCCACCGTTGTCGACATCATGATGCAGCAGAGGACAATGACGAGGATGAAGTAGAGCGCGTACATGAAGCGGGTGCCCCGGGACTGCCGGATCTTAGGGCAGCAGTCGCAGCAAAGCGAGCAGCCTGCAGAGCCGCAGCAGCAGGCGAGCTAGGAAAGGAACACACACAGCTCTTAGAGACGCGGCCACAGGTACACGCTCACGCTGGGCCTCGGCAGGGCGACTTCCAGCTAGAGATGACCTTCCTGCTGAGGCACCTAACTAGAGCATGTAGGGACAAAACCAGTGTGTGAACAAATCTGTCCCCCAAGTTGAACGGATGCTGTCTACAATTAAAGAAAAAAGGTACGACTCATCTGTAGCATTACAGTCATTATACTCAGACAAAACAAAGATTTCCAGGATCAGTGACAAGGATAAGAAACCAAGGAGCAGGAAGAGGACAGAGGCAGGTGGGAAGGATGTGAAAAAGAAGATTTGGGGCCCCAGAAAGGAACTTGTCACTATCCATGCGCCTAAGAATGAGCCCTGTATTCTGACACATGCTGCAATATGGGTGAACCTAGAAGATACCACGTTGAGAGAAATAAGCGACATGTGAAAGGACAAGTAATGCATGATTCCACTTATATTAAATACCTAGAATAAGCAAATCCAGAGATAGAAAGTATATTACAGGTTCCAGGGGCTGGTGGGGAGAGGAATGGAAGTTATTGCTCAATGGTATAGCATTTCTATTTGAGGCGATGAAAAATTTCGGCAGTGGGCAGTGATGACAGGAGCATAATACTGTGAATGTAATGAATATCAGTAAATCGCACACATGAAAATGGTTAAAATGGAAATTTCTGCATTCTATTTATGTTATCACAAATAAAAAAAATTTTTTAACGGACTGTATTAACACCTGGGGACATGTTAGGCTTGCATCCATTCTACTTCGTAGGAAACAGAGTACATAACTTTTAAGTTTAAGAGGAATAGTTTTCTCTCACACATGCCTTGTTTATCAGTTTCACACTTTTAATGGTAAGCGTTTTAGGTTACTGAGAGGGGCATGGGCAGAGAGGAGCACAGAGTTTCTGCTGTATCTTTGGGAAACCAAATCTTGAGTTTTAGCATATGGCACTAGAGCACAGAGGTTGAAAGCACACACACAGCCAGCCCTCTAGGTTTGCAGCCTGGCTCTGGCACCAGTTAGCTATGTAACCATGAGCATGTTGTTTACCTTTCTAAGAGGCAGCTTCTTCTTTTAAAAAGTGGGAATGATAACAGCACTTTTGGGTCATGAGGGTGTGTTCCGTTCCTTTATCAAACACGGACATTTGTGTAGTTAGTAGCAAATTCCCAAGACAAAAAAAATTTTTCAAGTGTAAAGGAATGCAAATACAATTTCCCAAGTGTCCCACATATCATCCTTCATTTTGCAATCTCCAAATGGGAGAAATATACAAGAATGTGGCAAACAAATAGAGAAGAATGAGGCAGCCTGACATACACCATTCCCAGTCACCAATTCTTAAGGAATATAATCAAACAAAGCTATAGAGAAAAAGATTCACTTCTTGAAGCATCTATAATAATAGAGCTGGCATCCTTCCCGCCACAGTTTCACCTCCTTTTTTCCTTCCTGGTTGGCTCCCTCTTTTCCTAATCATCCCTAACAGAAGCGAGTTAAAAACCACATAAAATTGTACTGAAATGTTTCCAACTGAGGGAAATGATAGGAATGTGTACTTGTGACTAGGGGCAAATCCAGTGGCATGGCACAGAGGTGTGCCACTCAGTGTTCCCTTCAGGAAAACCTGCAGCTAGGAGCCCGTTTGGCCCCTCCAGCTCAGCTGAGCCATCCTTAGGGCTGCATCTCACTCTAAGGCTCTTCCGACCCGATGCTCCTTCCTTCCCTCTGTTCCTTGACAGACGTCAGATCTGCTCACCATCTGAAGGCTCTCCCTGCCTACCGCTCTTCCACCTTCAGCCTTCCCAGGCGTTCTCCCCAGTAAATCTCCTGTATGTCTAATTCTGACTTGGTGTCTGTGGTCTCAGAAGATCTAAACGGGCACACCTGGTACTAGGAAGCAATTCTGTCAAGCATATAAGGAATTCATAACACAGGGGACCATAAACACAGGGGACCATAAACTGCAAATAGCAACCAAACCTCTACATAGTCACACTACACATCGTATAAAACCTAAAGCATTGATAATCATTTGGAAGGAAGGGCAGGACTCTGCATTTCATTGAAGTAAACATAATGAGAATGGCACAATGACTGATATTTACAATGAGGCAGAACCACAGGTTAAAGGGACAAGACAACAGGCTGCTATCATGATGGTGCTATGACCGACCTTGGAAAGGTGGCCATTCCCAAATTATCTCATTTATGTCATGAGACCATCAGTATCTGGGCCCTTTGTCATTCTGTACTATTTTATCACTTCAAACTTTTGCTGATGTACTTTCTCCATCTTATATTCAATTTTTCAAGCCATCTTCCTCAAGAGACTCTTCTTAACTCATGACTCTGGGACACAGAAGTGGGATCCTAAAACTACTATACGTGTGAGGTCTCTACAATGCACTCATTCGTATTGTCCATTTTTTATTTTATTAAGGCCTTTCCACTCATACCCATGCACCTCACACACACGCGCGTGCATGCGCACACATACACACCAACTTCTCTCCTGTAATGAGATTAGATGACTTTTCTCTGGCCCCCACCCACACTTTTCACCCCTTCCCACCCCACCTCCTCGCTACTTCCCGAATTCTTTCCCTCTTGCCTCCTTCCTTACCTGCCAGCTCTTTACGCTGAACAAGGTCTCAGACAACCAGACCTATTGTATTTCAAACTCAAATGCAATAAAATATTTATCTTATGCGGGAAAGAAATATTTTAGAAGTGATTAATGCCCCACCCCATCACAACAGAACTTTTCCACAGGAGAATCAACAATTCAAACTTACTAATCTAACCATACATACACACACACACACACATTTAAATAGAATGTAAGCCTAATTGATCATTTAAAAACAAATAGTGACCAAAGGGATGTGATTAAAGAAAGTGTGAATAAATTAGGCTAATTTAATCCAATTCCATTTTAAAGTTCTGTAGCACAGTGCAGATCTCACGTTTCAAACTGCTTACCCTTTACTTTCAGTCTTTACAGCACTATAGTATTAAATATGTGTATATACATAAAATGTTTCCAATTGCTAGCCTGTTGAAATGGGTCAGCTTTTTTTTTCTTTGAGATATCTTCATGTACCATACAGTCCATCCAAAGGATACAATCAGTGGCTCACAATATCATCACACAGTTGTACATTCATCACCACAGTCATTTTTAGAACACTTGCATCACTCCAAAAAAAGGAAAAAACCTTACATACCATACCCCTTCCTCTTATTCACCACTAGTATTGCAATGTATTCCTTTTTTTTTTTTTTACGCCTTATCTACCTCCCCCCCATTATTTATTTATTTTGTGTTTATTTTTTAAGTCATCTGTCCACACCCTGGTCAAAGGAAGCATCAGCTACAAGGTTTTCACAATCACACAGACACACTGTAAAATCTATATAGTTTTACAATCACCTTCAAGAATCAAGGCTACTGGAATACAGTTCAACAGTTTCAGGTACTTCCCTCCAGCCACTCCAATATACCATAAACTAAAAAGGGCATATCTATATATTGCATAAGATTAAAACCTCTCGACTCTGTTTGAAATCTCTTAGCCACTAAAATTTTATTTTGTCTCATTTCTCTCTTTCCCTTTTTGGTCAAAAAGGCTTTCTCAATCCCATGATGACAGGGATTTCACCCGTCATCACCCCTGGGAGTCATGTCTCACATAGTGGGGAGGGCAGTGAGTTCACCTGCCAAGTTGGCTTAGAGAGAGATCACATCTAAGCAACAAAAGAGGTTCCCCAGGGGTGACTCTTAGGTATAATTATCAGGAGGCTTAGCTTCTTCTTCCCCAAGATCAAGGGCTCAGCCTATTAAATTTGTTGTCCCCACTGCTTGTGAAAGTATCAGGCATTCCCCAGGTAAGGAAGTTTAATATTTTCTCCTTTCTCCCCAGTTCCTCAAGGGAGCTTTGCAAATATATATATTTTTTTATTATTTGTCCAAATTACTCTGGGATATACCAGGGTATCACACTGACCTGTACAAACCAACAAGATTTCACTCCATATTTGTGCCAGTTTGAAAGGATTATGAACCCTGGAAAAGCCGTGTTTAAATTGTGATCCATCTTGTGGAGACAGCCATTTCTTTTAATCCCTATTCCGCACTGCAGGTTGGAAATTTGATTAGATTATCTCTACAGAGATGTGACGTGCCCAATTGTGGGTATTCGCCTCTGATTAGAGGGAGCTGTGACTTTACCCATTCCAGGTGGGTCTTGATTAGTTTACTGGAATCCTTTAAAAGAAGAAACATCTTGGAAAAAGCTTCAGAGCCAGGAGAGAGCAACAAGAACCAAGAGAGCCCATGCAACCAGAGACCTTTAGAGATGAAGAAGAAAATGCCCCTGGGAGAATCTGATGAAAACAAGAAGTCTGAAGAGAAAGTTAGCAGATGTTGTCATGTTCGTCATGTGCCTTTCCAGTTGAGAGAGAAACCCTGAACTTCATCAGTCTTCTTGAACCAAGGTAACTCATAGATGCTTTAATTTGGACATTTTTATAGACTTGCTTTAATTGGGACATTTTCATGGCATTAGAACTGTAAACTTGAAACTTAATAAATTCCCCCTTCTAAAAGTTGTTCTGTTTCTGGTATATTGCATTCTGGCTGCTAGTAAACTAGAACACTATTCAAGATTCCACGTAATCTTGATGTTCGAGTAAACTGAATGGGTTGGCTTTTAACAATGGGAATTTGCTTACGAGCTTACAGTTTTGAGGCTGTGAAAATACCCAAATCAAGGCATCATCAAGACAACGCTTTCTTCCTGAAGACGGGCTGCCAGCAATTTCTGACTCCTCTGTCACATGGCAAGGCACATAGTGCCATCTTCTCTTTCACGTTTCCTTGCTTTTAGCTTCTTGCTTCTGCGGCTTTCTCTCTCTTTGTCTGGATTTCATTATCTTATAAAGGACTCCAGTAAGAGGATAAAAACCTAGCCTGGGCCATACTGCAACTGAAGCAACCTCATCAAAAGGCCCTACTTAGAATAAGTTTAAACCCACAGGAATGGCTTACTTTTAAGAACACTATTTTCTCATATACATACAGTTCCAAACCATCATATATATAACGGTTTGTGTGTTTATATGTATGCATGCTTGTGTGTTTATATGTATATGTGTATAAATTCTATATGTGTATAAATTTATATGTGCATATAAATTCTAATATTGATTCTAATATTCTAAATTCTAATATTTATCAGGCTTTCTCTACTATCTCAAAAGTTACTCAAAGGAAGCTATGCATGCCCATGAGTAATTGATTATCTTGGCTCCCTTTTGCATAAAATAGCTGGCTTAAGTCCCAGCCACCACCAACCAGTTTTACTATCCTGGACATGTCACTCACTTCGACACTCACTTTCAAAACTGGAAAAATTCATTCCTTGCCAGCCAAAGGTCCAAGGCTGTCCAAGCCATCTTGCTACACCCCGGCTCCAAGGGCCTAACCCAGTACCTGATGCTTTTTAGACTGAAGTCAGGTTATAAAAAACAAATAAAGGAGCAAAACAGTACCCGGCAATGGCTCAATGAATGGATGCTGAAGGAATAATGTATGGTGAAGTGCTCAAGACAACACTCCTCAAACACAGCGGGGCTGGCAATCCCCCTTCACGGGCCAAGTTCACAAGTTCCACTGTACACTCACTTTACATCACAAAGTATTCAGGGCTGAGATCTGTAGATACTGCTCCAACAGATTCTCCTTATATAACAAAAATTATATATTCAAAAGAGAGCCAAGACAATTGCTCTGGAGGACAAACTTTGTTTATTTAACATTACACTGTAATTCTTCTATAAATTCATACTGCAGATACATTTCCATAGAGATGTAGGCTTAAGGACGTCCATTACCAACACTGGAAATAGCCTTAGTCTCCAACCACGGGGAACTTGTTAAATGATTATGGGTAGCTGTACAACGGAATATTGTAAGAAAAGAGTAAATCAGTGTGCCCTGGTATTTATATACATATAAATATCTGGGGTGTGTATTTGCACACTCTAGGAAAGCTAATACTGTGTGCCCCTAGAGTGTGCTAAGATGTAGGGAGGAAAAAGGAGACATCTATATCTCACTGTTTTGCTCTGCTACCTGGATTTTTATCATGTGCATGTATTACTCTTATAATGAAAAAAAGAAAGGAAAACTGACTATTTTAAAAGGAAATGAAGTCCGAAGATACCAATATAAAAGCATCTTGCAGGTGTGAGATTTATGTGAAAATTCTGAAGAACCTTCTCCAAACATACCAAAAAGAAAAAATGTTCATGCAAAGCGCTGCTCACACTCTCCCCCTGCTAACATCTGACCCTGCCTTTGAAATAGCAACAGCGTGAATACCAAAGACTTCTCGAATAGAAGTGCTTTGTCCTTGCCAGGGCAAGAGATCAAAGTGAAAGGATAAGCTGCTGCTTGTTGCTACGTGAAGTTAGGACAGTGGGCCTCCCTCTTGCTGTTATTTTTCTTCTCCCTCATCTAAGGATATCTTGCATGCAAGTACACACACACACTTCCAACACTGTTTTGAGGTGGATTCTCAGCCTGAAGATCTCAAAGGAGAAAAACAATGGGCAATGAGGACTATATATAACAGGCATGGAAGGGGAGTAGGTGGCAGTCTTGCCCTCCCTATAAGAACTGGTCTAACATCCCTAGCAGTCCTAAAATTCTTAGATGTTGGAGGAAAAACACACTGTGATAGACAAGCCCACTGAGTTAAACCCAAAGAAAGAAAAAAAGGAGAAACTACCAAAAAGAGAAGAACTAAAAAGTGGAGCAGTTGAAAACTCTTCAAGCACCGCACAGGAAATATGTACATCATTATATTGCAGGCGGGACTCTGTACTGCCTGGTATTCCAGCACACGTGGTACAGGAGACAGTGGCTGTGGAGGTGGAGGGAAATAATAACGATTCACTAAACTCTTGCCGCCACCGTGCCAGGTACTACCCTTTATTGATAACTGCATTGGAATGATCCAACTCAAAAAGCTAGGTGAAAAAAAACACAATCCCTCTGGTCAATTGCGCGTGGTTGCAGGTAGTCTCTACTTCGCAAAATTGTCGCGTTTTAGAAAAGTGAACATATACTAAACACATGTCAGTAAGCTGGTTTAAGGGTTACAGTGGATTTTCCCATACAAATGAACATAAGGAAACCTATTAAAATTACTTAGTCCATAATAAGCTAACACCTACTGATCTCTTGCACTCAATAACTTATGGTATATGACCGTCACCGCTATTTTACAGTCATGAGGCAGAGGCTCAGAGAGGTTAGTTAAATTAAGATCACAAGGCTAGTAAGCTGGAGAGCCAGGATGTGAACCCGGCAAGCTGGTTCCAGGTCCAGGCTCTCTGCCGGTCTGCTCTAGCTACAGCTGGCTTAATAGAGTAAACAGAATGATTAACACTTGGCCTGAGATCTTGCTTTCCTACAGAAGGGGGACTGGCTGCCGTGGGAAGAAGGAAGAAAAGGAAGCCGTTTTCTTTCCACCCTGGAGAAAGCATTCAGCAAATGTCTGAAGAAGTCATTTCACTTCCGCTGCCTCTTCCTCTCTCCTAAGCAACTTCTGGCCTCAGCAGATTTCAGTGACCTGCCCTAAGCAACTCAACCACCCGAAGCACTGCACTCCCTATCTCACCAGCTAGCATCATCAAAAGTCCTATTCCTCTGGGGGCACGTATGAAACCAGAAGGAAAGATAGACAATAAAGGCTGAGATGGTGTAATCTAGGAATGCCTAAGTGTACAATGATAGTGACTAAATGCACAAATTAAAAAATGCTTTTGCATGAGGAAGAACAAAGGAATGTCAATATTGCAGGGTACAGAAAATAGATGGTCATTCATATTTTAAAATTTCAACTTCTGTGTGACACTAAAGCAAAAATGTTTATTTGGTACAAAATTTATATTTTGACTAGTGCATTTCCTAATATAACTTATATGGGCATGTTCATTGAAAATCATAAGTAAATGGAACCTTGAATAGGGCATGAGATTTTGTAGGTTTGTCCAGAGTGATGCCCTGATAAACCCCAGAGTGATTTGAACAGGGAATAAAGAAGTAATTGCAAAGTTCCCTTGGGGGAATGGCAAGAAAGGGGGAAAATCCAACGTCCCCATTTGGAGAATACCTGATATTCTCACAAGCAGTGGGGACAACCAAATCAATAGGCCAAACACTCAATCTTGGGGTTTGTTCATATGAACCTTATGCCTGCAAAGGATAGGCTAAATTTACTTAAAATTAGGCCTAAGAGTCATCCCCAGAGAACCTCTTTTGTTGCTCAGATGTGACTATCTCTCTTAGCCAACATGGCAAGCAAACTCACTGCCTACCCCTCTCTATGTGGGACATGACTCCCAGGGGTGTAAAACCCCCTAGCAATATGGTACAGAAATCCGAGAAAAAGCTGGGACTCAGCATCAAGGGACTGAGAAAAACTTCTTGACCAAAAGGGGGAAGAGAAAAATGAGACAAAAAAAGTGTCAGCAGCTGAGAGATTTCAAATTAAAGTTGAGAAGTTATCCTGGAGGTTATTCTGATGCATTAAATAGATACTCCCTTTTTAGTTTAAGGTATATTAGAGAGGCTAGAGGGAAGTGTTTGAAACTGTAGAGCTGTGTTCCAATAGACGTGTCTCTTGAAGATGATTGTATAATGATATAGCTTTCACAATATGACTGTGTGATTGTGAAAACCTTGTGTCTGATGCTTCTTTTATCTACGGTATGGACAGATGAATAAAACATATAGATTAAAAATAAATAAATAATACGGTGAATAAATGTTAAAATAAATTGAGTAGATTAAAATACTAGTGATCAATGAAAGGGAATGGTAAGAGGTATAGAAAAAAATAGGGATCGAAGGTTAAAATATATTGGGTAGATGGAAATACTAGTGGTCAATGAGAGGAAGGGGTATAAGGTATGGTAGGTATGAATTTTTTCTTTTTTCTTTTTATTTCTCTTTCTGGAGTAATGCAAATGTTCTAAGAAATGATCATGGTAATGATATACAATTATGTGAGCCACTGATTATACACCAAGTATGAATGTTCATATGTTAAGAATGTTCGTGTTTGCATGTTGTTTTATTTTGTCAATAAAAAAAAAAAATATATATATATATATATATATATAAAGTCCTACTCCTTAGTCTATGGAAAAAAACAGCCCACTCACTCATTTAACTAGCTTTTACTACACTATACACCTACTATATGCAGTGTTAAGTCTTGGGAATAAAGTAGTAGACTAGAGAACTTGTTTCTAACTTCACTAAGCAAGATACAAAGATATATATAAGAATGAAGATCTACTTGTTGTTTAGAAGAGATAAAGGAAACCTGAATATTCCATGAAAGAGCACTGATCATTTAAATCACAACACATTCATTTTATAGAATACAATCACCAACTGGCATGATCATAAAGATTATACAAATAAACTATTGCCATTGAAAGAGGTACATGCCGCATAAACTGTAAATAGTTGATAACACAATAATATACTATATGACAGCATTTGGGGTAAAAATACAACAAGACATAGCTCAGCAACCACCACAATAAAAACAACCTAGTCAATTTCTAGAAGAAAACACAGGAGAAAATCTAGGTGACCTTAGGCTTGGCAATGAATTTTTAGATACAACACCAAAAGCAAAATCCATGAAAGAAAGAATTAATAAGTTGGATTTCACTAAAATGTAAAACTGAAAACTTCTGTTCTACAAAGGACACTGTAAAGAAAAAAACAGCCACAGACTGGGATAAAATATTTGCTAAATAAATATCTCCTAAAGGACTTGTAACCAAAATATACAAAGGAGTCTTCACACTCAAGAAAAAAGAAACTCAATTACAAAATAGGCAAAAGTTCTGAACAGACATCTCATCAAAGAAAATATACAGATGATAAATAAGCACATGAAAAGATGCTCAACATCATGTGTCACTAGGGAATAGCAAATTAAAACAACAATGAGGTGCTATTGCACACCAATTAAATGGCTAAAACCTACAACACTGACACCACCAAACGCTGTTAAGGCTTTGGAGAAACACGAATTTTCATTCGCTGCTGGTGAGAGCGCAAAATGGTACCACCACTTTGGAAAAAAACTAAAGTCCTGCCAAATGATCCAAGAATTGCACTCCTAGGTATTTACCCAAATGAGTTGAAAACATACATCAACACAAAATCCTCACAAAAAAGTTAACAGTAGTTTCATTCATAATTGCCCAAAACTAGAAGCAAACAAGATGCCTTTCAATCGGTGAGTAAATAAACTGTAGGACATCCATACAATGGATTATTCAGCAATAAAAAGGAATGAGCTATCAAACCACAAAAAAGACAGAGAACTGTAAATTGCATGTTCCTAAGTGAATGAAGCCAGTCTAAAAAGCCTAAATACTGATTCCAACTATAAGACACTCCAGAAAGGCAAAATTATAGAGATAGTAAAAAGATCAGGTACACAATCTGTTGTGTACCCCAGAAAAGCCGTTCTTTAATCCTCATTCAATATTGCTGGGTGGGAGCTTCATGGAAATGTGACCAGTCCAATTGTGGGTGGTAACTTTTGACTAGATAGTTTCCATGGAGATGTGTCCCCACCCATTCAAGATGGAGTTGCTTACTGAAGCCCTTTAAAAAGGAACCATTTTGCAAAAAGCTTTAGAGCCCACGCAGCCAGAGACCTTTGGAGATAAAGAAGGAAAATGCCCCTGGGGGAGCTTCATGAAACCAGAAGCCAGGAAAGAAAACTAGCAGTCTTCTCCATGTGCCCTTCCAGCTGAGAGAGAAACCCAAAACTTCACTAGCCTTTCCTGAATGAAGGTAACCTCTTGTTGGTGCCTTAATTGGGACATGTTCATAGCCTTGCCTTAATTTGTACATTTCCATGGCCTTAGAACTATAAACTTGCAACTTAATAAATTCCCCTTTTTAAAAGCTAATCCGTTTCTGGTATATTGCATTCCAGAAGCTCACAAATTAGTAACAGAGGGCATGTGGGATCTCTCTCAAAAGTTTCTATACAATTTTTCTGTAAATCTAAAACTGTTCTAAGAAATAAAGTCTATCAAAAAAAAATCTAGGGCTATATGGGCCCCACTCTGATCAAGATGGCAGAATGAGATGATTCAGGGCTAGGGCCAATTTTGAACAACCAGCAAGAACTGGCAGAAATCTTTTTAGAAAGTCTCCAGGAAAGTTAAAAGGACTGCAAAACAGGGGGTACACTGAATCAACAAAAAGGCCACTTAAAAGCTGCAGTAGGATCTCATGGTGCCCTGGGTGGCACCTCTACTGTCCCTTCATTGGCTCAGTGTACAGCCAGCTCCCAGAGTAGATCCCTGGTCCCAGGGGTTCTGGGGAGACCAGAGTAACCCTCATGCACATACTGGAAGCATGTATGTTTGGCCAACCTGACTGGTGGTGGTCTGAGGAACTTGCCATCCCACAGTTCTCCTACAGAAAGCTGTGGGAAAGCAGTCAAGTTGCGCTGCCCAGGGCAAGGGATTGCTGGCTGTAGGAAATGTAAGTGCAGTACCTGGGACCGAAACAAAATTGTTTCCTAAAGAGGAGGAAAATCTGCAAAAATAGGGTAATTCCTAGAGCACACATGCATGCCAAAGACAAGTTATAAACACAAAAATGATCATGGAGACCCCCATGCTTTGGCCTGGAGCTATTCCCCAAATTCACTGTATGGATAAGCTCTGAAAGAAGCACCGTCACAGGTCAATCTGCAAAGACTGGGAAAGGTGTTTTATTTCATTTTGTTTTGTTTTTTGTTAGCTTCAGGCATTCTAGGAAAGTCTGTCAAAACACTAGCTGGATGCAAGCTTAAGGAACAGACACTTCAGTGTCATTCACCTCAGAGTCTAAATTCCAGCAATAAAACCCTAAAATATCAAAATGTTCAGGTTTCAACAAAAGATTAGAAAGCATACAAAGAAACAGGAAGTAATGGTCCAGGCAAAGGAAAAGATTGCATTAGAAACTACCACCAATGAGGAGGATCAGACCTGGGACATACCAGACAAAAACTATATTAAAATGTGGCCCTAAATATGTTAAAAGAATAAAAGGAAAACACAAACAAAGAACTAAAATAATTTTTTAAATGACAGCTAAACACAAAGGGAATATCAATAGAGATGGAAATTATTGAAGGTCATAGTAACAGAAATTAATAATTCCTTAGAAGGGTTGAACATCAGATTAGAGCTGGCAAAAGAAAGAATCAGTGCACTTGAAGGTAAGACAACTGAAATCATCCAGCCTGAGAATGAGAAAGAAGAGATAACGAAGAATGGTGAACAGAACCGAGGAAACTGTGGGGTACCATTAAGCACACTGTTCTAGTTTGCTAGCTGCTGGAATGCAATATACCAGGAACAGAATGGTTTTTTTAAAGGGGAATTTAATAAGTTGCTAGTTTACAGTTCTAAGGCTGAGAAAATGTCCCAATTAAAACAAGTCTATAGAAATGTCCAATCTAAGGCATCCAGGGAAAGATACCTTGGTTCAAGAAGGCTGATGAAGTTCAGGGTCTCTCTCTCAAGTGAGAAGGCACATGGCGAACACAGTTAGGGTTTCTCTCTCAGTTGGAAGGGCACATGGAGAACACAGCGTCATCTGCAAACTTTCTGTCCTGGCTTCCTGTTTCATGAAACTCCCCGGGCAGCGTTTTCCTTCTTCATCTCCAAAGGTCACTGGCAGGTGGACTCTCTGCTTCATGGTGCTGCAGCATTCTCTGTTCTCTCCGAATCTCCCACATTCTTCAAAATGTTTCCTCTTTTATAGGATTCCAGTAAACTAATCAAGACCCACTCAAACGGGTGGAGACAAACTACTCAAGACCCACTCAAACAGGTGGAGATATGTCTCCACTAATCCAGTTTAACAACCACTCTTGATTGAATTACAACTCCAGGGAGATGACCTAATTATAGTTTCAAACATACAGTACTGAGTAGGGATTAGAAGAAATGGCTGCCTTTACACAATGGGATTAAGATTAAAACATGGTTTTTCTAGGGTACATACATCCTTTCAAACTGGCACACATACCAATATATGCATTGTGAGAATCCCTGAAGGGAAAGAAAAAGGGGCAGAGAGGATACTCTAAGAAAGAATGGCTGCAGATTTTGCAAATTTAACAAAAGACATGAAAATACACATCAAAGATGCTTGACAACTCCAAAGAGGATAAAGGCAAATAGAACCTCATCACACCATGTTATAATTAAATGGTTGGATGCCAAAGATAAAGAGAGAATTCTGAAAGCTCCTGAGAAATAATGTGCCACATACAAGGGGGCCCGAATAAGATTAAATGCCAATTTCTCATCAGAAACCATGGAGGCAATAGGCAGTAAGAAGACACTGCAAATGTTGAAAGCACAAAACTGCCAACCAAGAATGCTATATCTGGCAAAACTGTCTTTCAAAAATAAGGGAGGTCAGATGGATTCCTGGAGCAGGTAAGTCCTGAAATGCAGAGGAGCCAGCTTCTCTGGAATATCAACTAGTTCCATCCCCCATCCCGTATTATCAACAGCTCATTCCAACATGAAAAAGTTGGAATGGGCAAAGCCCAAATACCCCTAAAGAGTGGGAGAAAGATCAAAGGTGACGGTGGAGTTATACAGAGAAAGTAGGGTTTAACAAATGAGTATGAGTACTGAATCATTATATGCTATTTCTTTTAGTCTCCAGTACCTTAGATCAGCTAGAAGTAAAACCTAAAATTGTACAATTGTAACCCATACCAAACTCTGAAATCTGTTCTACAATTAATTGTTGCAATGTACTTTGAAATTTATTGCTTTTTGTAATTATATTATTTTTCAGAAAAAAAGAGGAGTTATACAGAGAAGATAGGATTTAACAAATGAGTATAACTCTTATTTCTTTTGGTTTCGTGTCTTGGAGTAACTAAAAGACAAAATGAAAAATCATGGAACTGTAACCCACACCAAACTTTAAAATCTGTTTTATAACTACTTGTTAAAATGAACTTGGAAATTTATTGCTTTTTTGTGTATATATTTCACAACTTTAAAAAAAAACGCTAAAGATCTGTTCTATAACTACTGCTAAAATGTACTTGAGGAAAAATGTACTTGGAAATTTAATGGTTTTTTTAAATATATGTTATATGTCACAATGAAAAAAGTTTAAAAAAATGTTTTAAAATAAATAAATAAATAAGGGGAATTAAGACATTCCCAGAAAATAAATGTCGAAAAACTTCAACACTAGACCAGCCTTACAAAAAATGCAAAAGGGAACTCTGCAGCTTGAACACTAGACAATTAATTGACTGATGCCATATGAAGAAACAGAGACAAAAAGAAGAGTACAGGTTACCAGGAGTGGAGGCGAGGGGCAATGGGGAGGTAATGCAACATGAGAATATAGTTCTGTTTGGGGTGAAGGGAAAGCCGCGGTAATGGATGGAGATGAGGGTACTGCAACATCGTGAATATGATTAATCTCACTGAATGGTATGCTTGGGAGGGGTTGAGAAGAGAAAATTTGTTGTAAATACGTTTCCACAATTTAAAAAAAGAAAGATAATCTAAAGAGATAATGACAATTAAATGCAAAGCATGATATGAATGGGTTCTGTATTAATTTGTAAAAGCTGCCAGAATGCAATATATCCGAAACAGAATGGCTTTTAAAAAGGGGAAATTATTAAGCTGTAAGTTTACAGTTTTAAGGCCATGAAAATGTCCACATTAAGGAATCCAAGTAAAGATACCTTAGCTCAAGAACGCCAAGGACTTTCAGAGTTTCTCTCTCAGCTGGAAAGGCACACGGCAATGTCTGCTATTTTTCTCTGCAGGAATCAACAGCTTCCTCAGGGACATTTTCTTTCTGCATCTTCAAAGGCTGTGTGCGCTCTGTTGACTCTAAAGCTTTTTCCAAAATGGTTCCCTCTTAAAGGGCTCCAGTAAGCAACCCCACCCTGAATGGGTGGAGACACATCTCCATGGAAACCTTCTAACCAAAAGTTACTAAGCATAACTGGGTGGGTCACAGATCCATGAAAACAATCAAAAAGATCCTACCTCGCGATGTTAAATGAAGATTAAAGGACATGGATTTCTGCGGTATATAATAGCTTCAAACCAGCACAGGATGGAAGCATAGAGAAGAAAGACTCACAAGGATATTATTGGGATATAAAAAAAATCTTAAAGATAGAATATAAGCTTTATAGTAATATTAAATGTCTTGAACTCGATAACTGCACTTAAGGTGATTACATAAGTGTATATACTTGCTCGTAGGAAATATATATGAAAGTATTATGTGTTCAAGAAGTATGATGTGTGCAACCTGTCTCCAAAAGTTTGGAAAATAAATGTATGGGGGACAGTTTTATTTTTGCAAACATCCTATAAGTAAAAAAAATATCAAGAAGGATATACCAACATGAAACAGTAGTTATCAAAGTTACAGGACTACGAGTAACTATGCTTTTCTGTATTTTCTAAACTCTTTGCAACACGCACATAGCTTATAATTAGAAAAACACTGCTGCAAGTTTCTATTTTAGAAAAAAACAAAATAACATTCCTGTTCTACTTCATAGGTGGTAAACACTCAAATATATTTGCTCAATGAATCAGTCAACGAATAAATAAAACCTACCTTCACCATGACACTGGTAGAAAACAAGGTGGACTATCTCTATAAATAAGGCATAAACATGAAATTTTTAAAACCTTTCCTGTACCTAAAAAATCATTTACATTTTTATATTTTTAAATTTTAAAAATTCTAATTAATGCAAATAAATCTGATTGGTAGAATTTCAAGCAATGCAAATGAAATGAAAAAAATTTAAGTTGCCTGAAAATTCAAGAAATTGAATAGAAGGCCAAATGTTTATTTGCCTGGCCTAGCTCTTAAATTTGCTTTGCCTCTGCTTCTTAAATTTTCATCTGCGTTCAGAGAGACACTGGAACTCCAAGGTTTTCACAACAGTTCCCATAACCATGACCAAAGGTTCTGGGAGGTGTCAGCAAGGCATTTCTAACAGGTGGTTTCCAACACAAGCTTCAACTGACTAGGAAAGCTCATTTCCACCTCCAATAGTCTCCACAAAGAGCGCTGTCAAGGGTCAATGCCCTGCTTTAAAAAGCACCTAGCACCCATGGCCATTAGAACCAAGTCTGAAACGGGACCAGGACAGGCTGGGAGCATGCTCAGCCAGGCTTTGGGGGCATACGGGGGCCCTGGACACTCAAGTCTCCTTTTATGGAGTCTCTGTCCCATGAGGCTGGGGTTACTTTCAGCACCAAAAGACTATTTATCAAGTTCTCTGCTCTCAGACAGGCCCTGGATCTTTGAATCATTCATTACACCACCATATTTATACATACACACAGACCTACACATATACACACACACCTATACATATACACACACGCTATTCAAAAATACCACTATTTAAAAGTACCTTTTAGTAGTTTCGGGGACAGAATATTTAAGATGTAATGTTAAAACGTAAACAAACTCTACTCTCTGACATTGAACAAAAAACTTTTCTCAGAGGGAGATCGTTTAGAGCAAAATTTCTTCACTGGCTCTGCAGACGAGTTGATCCAGACAGCTCTCTGTCATGGGGTAGGGGGTGGGGGGTCCTGTGCATTGTAGGACATCCAGCAGCACCCTGGCCACTACCCACTGGATGCCAGAAGCACCCCTGCCACCTGATTGCAACAACAAAAAATTTCTCCGGACACTAACAAAAGTGTCCTGGGGAGACAAAAGTGCCCTGAGTGGAGAATCACTGATCTAGGGGTCAAGACCAAAGACTGTGGGATTAAACTGCTGTGTCCAAACCCAAGCTTAACGGTGCCTGGCTGTACAGCCCTGGACAACTGTTTACCTCTCTAGGTCTCAACTCCAGCTCATTTGTAAAATGGGAAGAAAAATACCTATTCACAGGGCTGTTCTGAAGATTAAAACAAGATAATTCATATGAAGTTGTCAGCACAGTGCTTGACACAGAGTATCAAAAAAAAAAAAAGAAAATTCCAGCTCTTCTCATCATCTTCATCATCCTGGTTATCAGCATCTCCTTTGTGATGGCTTGAAGCTGCATGTACCCCAGAAAAGCATGTTCTTAAAGTTAATCCATTCCTGTGGGTGTGAACCCATTGTGAATAGGACCTTTTCATGAGGCTACTTCGGTTAACGTGTGACCCACGTCATTCATGGTATGTCCTAATCTGGAGTCCTTTACAAATGGAATGAATAGAGAGAGGAAGCCACGGGAGCAAGAAACTGCAACCAATGAAACCCAGAAGAGAAGGCAAAGACCAGTAGACGCCACCATGCGCTCGTCACTTGGCCCAAGAGCCAAGGATCACCAGCAGCCACCTTCAGGAAACAGCGCCTTGAAGATGTCTTGATTTGAACATTTACCTGGACCCTAACCATAAGCGAATAAATTCCCACTGCTTAAGCCAAGCCATTTCATGGTGTGGCTTTAAACAGCCAAGAAAACCAAAACATCCTTTATTCCCAGATCAGCCCACTCTCCTTATCCACCATGGAGGTAAAAAGGAGTGAGGTAAGAATGAGGGAAAGAGGGAATCCAAATAATGAATAACTGAGTTAGTAAACATTTTATTTTCTGCTAGACATGTGGATGATAAGTACATCTGTTGAAGAAAAATGTTTATTGAACTAAAGTCCCTGAAGTCTAAACCCAGGAAAGAATCCTCACAACTGGGGAAAAGGCTGCCCCCGACATGTGAAGACACTTCCCACACACCAGAAAGCTGAGGCCATCCTTGCACCTAGTCCCACTAAGGGAATAACAAGGCTGTCAGGACTCTCATTTGCACTCATTGAAGCTGCAGATACCTGCAGCAGAACAGGGCTGAGAAAGGTGAGCTAAGCAAGTTCTAGAAGAAAAAGGTGTACAAAAATGAACCCTGAAATTCAAGATGGAAAAACTGAGACTAATGGAAGGAAAAAGTGCTCATTTTGATTAAAATCTTTTTTAAATTTCGTTTTAAGTATTCACATCCAAAAAAACGGGGGAGGGAATCCTGTTTGTTCTACTTATGAGTAATAACTTATCAACCAGCAGTTAGCAAAACACAAAACGCAAAATTTGCCTATTGTGTCATGGAGATTATGCTGCAATGGAGAAATCTGCCCAAGCCCTTTCCAAGCCACCAACAGCTTCATAGGCTGGTGACTTGGGGCCCACAGAGCCAACCAGATGTAATGAGCCCTAGGATGGGAAACGAAAACAAGCTACCTGGGGGTGCAAGGGTAGTGCAGTGGTAGAGTTCTCACCTGCCACGTGGGAGACCCAGGTTCAATTCCCAGCCTATGCACGTCCCAAAAAAACAAGCAAGTAAACAAACAAACAAACAAAAATTCAACAAATGGTGCTGTAATAATGGGCTACGGAAAAGGAATGAAATATAACTCTGCCATACAGCATACAAAAAAAAACTGAACTAAGTGGTCTGAGCAGCATTTCATCAGGCAGGATAGCCCCAGAGCACAGGTAGGCCAGCGGTTTCCAGGGTTTAACAGTGAGCTCCTTTCCCTACCAAATGGAACTTTATACACAACCCTAATATACAAAACATATGGAGGCACCAATTTTAAAAAAAACCTAAGATTTTATTACATATTCAGGCAACAACTAGTAACCAAATACTTACCTGGCACTGTTCTAGAAGCTGGGGATACAGTATGTCTCTGCCCTCAAGAAGCTTACATTCTGATACGTTTATATCAAAACTCAGCATCTAGAAAATTCCACTCAAACTGGGGCATGTCACAGAACCTAGGTTCAAAATCCAGTCCCCTCATTCTACCGATGCGAAAACTGCCCAGAAAGGTTAAATGATTTGGCTCAAGGACAAATCCAGGGATGGGCATCAGTGGACCGGCTAAATATATATCAATCAGTTCAAACAACTCAGAGTAGACTGCAAGAGAGACAAGCTAATAATTCAGCCTCTGGGTTCCACATTTCTGTTTCTATGGAGCAATATTTTAACAAATATTAAATTCAAAATAACAAAATTAAGTCATTGTAAATAGATGTGAATGACACTGCTCCCCCAAGTAAGAAGGCGGTAAGTGTCCAGCATGTTTTGAAAGGTTTCCATCACAACAGTTCAAATGAAAAGCTGGGGAGGTCAAAGCAATGCCTTTGAACACACAGCCTGTGCCAAGGCCAATGCCGCCCCCCTCCCTGGCTGCCTTCTCTGCCCAGGAAGAGTCAGCAGAAATGGGCCTCCACTTCCCACGTCCTCACACCCTCCTCCACAAAGGAGAACCAACTCCAGGCTACTCTCCCTCCCACATTCCAGAAAGAGGCCAAGACTCTCCTTCTCACCCATTGTCTAATGATGACAGGTTTCTTTTTTATCAAGGCTCCAGTGAACTAGCTCCAGTGAACTACCTCAGGTTTTCCCAGAACAGCCATGATTTCAGGTCATTCTATTTTTTCCAATTCAGAAAATGCTCAATAAAATGTGACATTTCAAATCTTTTAAAAGACTTTTCACATAAACAAATGCATAAATATCAAATGGGCCCTAACCTCTGGCTTGGAAACCCTATCCCAGCGCCTCGGCAGCTCCAGCACTCAGAGGCAGCAGAAGGGAAGGAAAAGGATGTGGAGAAAGAGGCACACTTATCTACTGTTGGTGGGAATGTCAAATGGTGCAACCACTGTGGAAGGCAGTTTGGCAGTTCCTCAAAAAACTGAATATAGAATTGCCATACGACCCAGCAATACCATTTCTAGGTATCTACTCAGAGGACTTAAAGGCAAAGACACAAACGGACATTTGCACACCAATGTTTATAGCAGCATTATTTACAATTGCAAAGAGATGGAAACAGCCAAAATGTCCATCAACAGACGAGTGGCTAAACAAACTGTGGTATATACATACGATGGAATATTATGCAGCTTTAAGACAGGATAAACTTATGAAGCATGTAATAACATGGATGGACTTAGAGAACATTATGCTGAGTGAGACTAGCCAAAAACTAAAGGACAAATACTGTATGGTCCCACTGATGTGAACCGACATTAGAGAATAAACTTGGAATATGTCATTGGTAACAGAGACCAGCAGGAGTTAGAAACAGGGTAAGACAATGGGTAATTGGAGCTGAAGGGTTACAGACTGTGCAACAGGACTAGATACAAAAACTCAAAAATGGACAGCACAATACTATCTAACTGTAATGTAATTATGTTAAAACATTGAATGAAGCTGCATCTGAGCTACAGTTTTTTTTTGTTTGTTTGTTTGTCTGTTTTTTTATTTTTTTTGTATTTTTTATTTTTATTTTTTTCTCTATATTATCATTCTATTTCTTTTTCTGTTGTTTTGCTAGTTCTTTTTCTAAATCGATGCAAATGTACTAAGAAATGATGATCATACATCTATATGATATTAAGAATTACTGATTGCATATGTAGAATGGAATGATTTCTAAATGTCGTGTTAGTTAATTTTTTTAATTAAAAAATAATAATAATAAAAAATTTTTAAAAATTAAAAAAAAAAAAAAGAAGGGAAGGAAAAGGCTGCTGCTAATCTAGAGTCCCGCCTCTCGGGGTGCAGTCAGGACTCAGCCCCTGCAGCAGGGTGGCCCATACACCTCTGAGTGTCACTGCACGTCCAGGATGCAGGTCTGGCAGCAGCATGAAAGGTTCTAGCTTATAACAGCTTTTCCTTGGAGCTGAACTAACGGCTGCACTGTTTTCCTAGAGCTGAGAAAACACTTTCTCACAGTCAAGCTCAACATTTATCAGCCCCTCAACTTCAGAAAGTCTTCCTTCTAGCTCTCTCCTCTCACCCTGGAGATTCGTCTCCTCTCAATTCTAACCTGAAGAATAAACAGGTGTGTGCCTTTCTCCAAAGCAGGGGAACTATCTGCAGTCAACTGCCTTTTTCAAATGAAGTGCTGCTAAGTGTCAAGTCGATTTTATCAGCATCCCTCCCCCCACTTCTGAACCAGACCCGGTCCTCTTTAAACCACCTGGCACAAAACCCTAGAGAGCCTTTCTGAGCATGCTTGTACTGAGGTGAAACAGCTGTTTTGGCACCAACCGTTAGAGAACTATCACACATGCAAATTCCTCCTGCATCTACGATGTTCTGTAATGCTCTTAAAACACATTTGCAAAAGGATCCAGGACCAAAGGAAGGGGCCCATGAATCATATTTCTTCTATCAAAACATTAACAGAAATTAAATTAGCTTTGTAGGGGATGCTCCACCCCAACCTTACCTTCTTGTGCTTTATTCATCAGGGCACTGGCTCTGGGCGAGTGTGGGAACCGTGGTTTCCCCTGGAGCCTTCTTTTTAATAAAGTCACCCGTGTTGGTGGCAGTGTTCCCTCCACTCTACAAAGGTAGATCTCTTCTGTCAGCCCTGTGCTATGAAGGTCATCAATCACCCTAGCATCAAAATCAATCACAAGGAACCACAAAGCTAGGCTCTCTCACACATGCAAAATGAACTGTCAGTCAAACCTAGCATTTCTCAAGACAGCTGGGTGGGGCGGATGTGGGGGCTGAGAAATGAGGGCCACTTTGAACGCCAAGTTTCTTTCCCTGGGGCAATTCAATTGAAGCCTCTGGATTCAGGGAGCCCCAAGCAGGGAGGCTGCAGCTAATAGCAAAATATCTGAGTTCCCAGAATGAAGGCAATAAGGTGGGGAGCAACTAAAACAAATCGATCGGGCCCCTGATTTGTGAAGGGGTGGAGGACCCTTGCTGGAAGAGAAAAGCAGTGGTTGGTGGGGGCATAGTGGGCAAGGGACAGCCTGGATGATGGCCTGGTGCTCAGAAAGCAGACTGGCCCAGAGCAGAACATGACAAAAAGCAGAGATTGCTTCACAGCAAAGGTAAAGAGCACTTGGTAAATTCCGCACACCTTAGCTCAGAGTTCCTCCAAGTGTGGTTCATGGACCAGCAGTACAGACAGACCAGGAGCCTGATGGGTTTCACCCAGAGCTACTGATTAAAATGGCTGGGACGAGGCGGACCGTGGCGGCTCAGTGGCAGAGTTCTTACCTGCTATGCCGGAGACCAGGGTTCAATTCCTGGTGCCTGCCCATGTAAAAAAAGGAAGATGGCTGGGACGGGGGGTCTGCATTTCAGGAAGCTTCTCAGGTGATCGAGAGGCACCTTCAAGTGTGACCTTTCACATTCATCAACTAAAAAGTAAGAAATGCTTGATGGGCAGGCATTTTAGCCAATATTTGGTCTATCCAAAGAAGGCAAGGGAAAAACTGGGGAAAAGCAAGGAAAACATGATAAAGTGGGCAGCAGAAACAACAGTAACAGAAGCTACACCTACCGACAAGTGTGTACACATATCAACTTACTGAGTACCTCTCACTGTGCGTCATGCACTGCACTAGATTCTTCATATACATTACAGAATTTAACGTTCACCGCAACCCTGTGTAATCAACTCTATTAGAGGTGCAGCAAATTATAAAGACACACCTAGTAAGTGAGAAATCTGGGATAGTCTATGATCTTTCCAATACTTTAGGCCAGTTATGCAATGACTTGATCATGCCTTCCCAAACCTCCTCTCATTCTATCCTTACAATCACCCCACATACTCCCATTACAGTGATGAACATTTTGAAGCCGGGACAAGTTACATTATTTCCAGAACTCACTCACTGTTCTTTCTAACAGAGCTTCTAACATCCCCTGCAGGGATGAAATGAGCAATAAACCCTTGTGGTGCCGACAGGGAATCAGTAACAAAGACGAAGACAGCAGCTTTGCTGCCCTGATATTGCTTTGATGATATATTATTCCATGTGCATGTGCAGTGTGTGCTTGCATAATGCATATATGTAGCATGTGCTTGCATATATGCATGTGTAGTGTGTGCTTGCATATGCACATGTGTAATACGTGTTTGTACGTGTGCATGTGTAGTGTGTGTTTGCATATGCACATGTGTAATATGTGTACGTGCGCATATGTAGTGTGTTTGTACGTGCGCATGTGTAGTGTGTGCTTGCATATGCACATGTGTAATATGTGTTTGTACATGTGCATGTGTAGTGTGTTTGCATATGCACATGTGTAATATGTGTACGTGCGCATGTGTAGTGTGTTTGTACGTGCGCATGTGTAGTGTGTGTTTGCATATGCACATGTGTAATATGTGTTTGTACATGCGCGTGTGTAGTGTGTGTTTGCACATGCACATGTGTAATATGTGTTTGTACATGTGCGTGTGTAGTGTGTGTCTGCATATGCACATGTGCAGGGCAATGAACAAAGCCCCAGAGCCCCGGAGGGCAGCTAGTCAGTAGTTCGGACCAACCATCCTTCTCACAAGAAAAGCCAATCAAGCCTCCTTCAAAGCGTCAATCTTTGTAGCAAGTTCCACAATTTAAGAAGGCACAGAATTATATGCTGTGATTTCATCAAAACAACAAAAATTGAAGATGGATAACTAGGGAAATCCTCCTACCCCGTTTTCATTAGAAATAATAGTTACTTACCATCTCTTATCCAGGCGCTACACTAAGGGGCTTCCAAGACATTCTTTCATTTCATAACAACCCTGCGGAGCATGTGTCACGATCCACATTTTACTGATGAGGAAACCTGAGTCTTTAGAAAGTTAACTGACTTTTCAGAAGCACCTTAGGGAAAGACTCGAATCCAGTCAAAAAAAGTTTTTTTTACTCCACCAGATCGTCAGGGTGGAAGGACGCTGTTTTGATGCCTCCCCCACTTGCTGCCATCCACCCCATACAAAGACACAGAATCAAAAGTCACTTCCATAAGGCCAAGCAGCCAGCAAAGCCCATGCGACGCTGCCTTTCCCTCATCACCCTTACCGGGTAGTGCTGACCTCGAGAAATGCCATTCCAAACGCTTTCTCCCGAAACACAGCCATGGCCTTAAGCATCTCATTAATTAGACATTCTTCACCATTCTAATTTGCAGCAGCAGCAGTGT
Organism: Tamandua tetradactyla; assembly: GCF_023851605.1. Lineage (NCBI taxonomy): Eukaryota > Metazoa > Chordata > Mammalia > Pilosa > Myrmecophagidae > Tamandua > Tamandua tetradactyla. Next base: position 51,355,418 of record NC_135347.1, on the reverse strand, counting down.
AACACTTTTTCAAACAATGCAAATACTTGTGCATATCCCATGTGCCAGACAGGGCCCCAAGCTCTTGGCATGGACCGATTACGTCATCCTCACAACAACTCCATGAGGTAAATACTCTTAATGCCTCTATGTTTTACAAATGAGAAATAAAATAACTCTCCTAAGGGCCCGACATGTGAACTGTTACAGACAGTCTTCCCACACTGCTATGGCTTCATCTCTAGAAGGAACGAGTCATCAAAAGAGTTGCTGGACAAACACTCGGGATACAATTAAGTCCTACAGAGAGGAGTGATGTCAGTTTAGAAGTTTCTAGCAATTATTTTACACTGCAGTTAAAAATATAGACACTTTAAAATAAGCGTAAAATACAGAGAAAACTGAGTCTAGTTCTTACGGGAGGTATAAGGGTTAAACCACAATCCAAACCTCCTTATTATCAATAGACTCCTACTTTGGGCTATTATATTAAATAAAATATTTAAAATTTGCCTTCATCCTCATTGACCATCATTCTGCCACAAAATGCTCATTTCTAAAATGTCTCAAGTGATTCACATTTTTTCCTATCAATAACATTTAAATACCTCCCACTTTATCTAAGACAGATTTTTTAAAAAGTCATCCCAGACTCTTTCAGGTTAACTATAAAACAAACTATAAGAGCAAAAAAGGCAGAAAAATATTAGACTTAAAACAAATTTAGTGAAAAGTTCAGAAAATGCCTTTTCCCTTTAAATATCACCTCAATATTTTACATACTCATAAACATGTATTTTGTTAATTTAATACCTGGGGATTATCTCTTTTACAATACTGCCTATATAAATCAGGATACTGGGTAAAGGATGATGTGGCCCATATTTTCAAACTTTAACCTCTGTACGAGACCAAAGAGAGATGTTTATTTGGTGCAAAATTTGCATTTTGGGTACCACATTATTTAATTTATGGTCAGTTTACTTGAACACCATAATTACATGGAATCTTGACTAAGGCGTGAGATCTTTTTGGTTTGCACAGGTTAGTGTGATGCCCTGATATATCCCAGAGTAATATGGGCAAAGAATACAAAAGTATTTGCAAAGTCCCCTAGAGGGACTGGAGAGAAAGGAAGACATATTTAACTTCCTCATTTGACGAATTCTTACAGGCAGTGAGGACAACCAATTCAATTGGCTGAGCCCTCAATTTGGGGGCTCCCCCCTATGAAGCTTATTCCTGCAAAGGATAGACTAAGCTTACTTAAAATTAGGTCTAAGAGTCACCCTGAGAGAACCTCTTTCGTTGCACAGATGTGGCCTCTCTCTCTAAGCCAACTTGGCAAGTGAACTCACTGCCCTTTCCCCTGCATGGGACATGACTCCCAGGGGTGTAAATCTCCCTGGCAATGTGGGACCCGGGAATAAGCCGAGACCCAGCATCACAGGAATGATAAAACTTCTTGACCAAAAGGGGGAAAAGAGAAACGAGACAAAATAAAAGTTTCAGTGACTGAGAGATTTCAGAGTTGGTAGGCTATCTTGAAGGTTATTCTTATGTGTTATACAGATATCCCTTTTTAGTTTATAGGGTATTGGAGCGGCTAGGGGGAAGTACCTGAAAGTGTTGAGCTAGTGTTCCAGTAGCCTTGATTCTTGAAAATGATTGTATAAAGATAGAATGTTTACAAAGTGACTGTGATTGTGAAAACCTTCAGTTTAGACATTCTTAAATGTCTAAATGTCTAAACATTCCGTTTAGACATCAGTTTGTGTCTGATGCTCCTTTTATCCAGGATATGGACAGATGAGTAAAAAAATAATAAGGATAAAAATTAATAAATAATAAGGGAAGATAAAGGGTAAAAATTGGGTAGACTGAAATACTGTGGGTCAATGAGAGGCAGAGTAAGGGATAAGGGATGTATGAGCTCTTTTTTTTTCTTTTTATTTCTTTTTCTAGAGTGATGCAAATGTTCTAAAAATGATTGTGGTGAAGAATACAGAAACATGTAAGATATCGTGAGCCACTGATTTTATAATATGGTTGGACTGTAGGTGTGTGGCTATTTCTCAATAAAAAATATATATATATAAAAAAAAGTACTGCCTAGAACAAAACAGTTTTTCAATCAACCTTTGAAGTTGTCAAATACCTAAAAAAGGATCAAGGTAAACAAACAAGAATTTGAACTCACCTACATTAAACATTCAAAGTTTAAGTCAATACTAGGAAAGGGTAAAAGAAAACAAATAACCGAAACTTGTTTCTCTAAGAAAGAAAAGAATCTCTTGGCCAGTGAAGCAATACAAAAACATGGACTTGTCCACCTGTAAAGTCATAATGATGGAAATCTGTAAGGATTACAGGAGATCAGCCACATAAAGTGCTCAGAACGTGTACCCGGCACAGAAGTGTTCAATATGAGCTGGGATTAAATACAAGGCTACTTAATGTCTCTGTGCGCCTGTCTCACCTACAAAATAAAGATAATAGTAACTCCTACATCATAGGGTTTGGATTGAGAATGCATTCAAAGCACTTAAATAGTACTTGGAACCCAAGGAGATCTTGATCCTGACTAAGAATATGTTTAATGCCCTTAGAAAGGAAGCTCAGGGGTTTACAGGGCTGGGACCTGCATCTACCACTCAAAAGCACCAGCATCTCATTTCCTCATATGCAACCAGGGGCGCTACAACACTTTCACACAGAGATTTACCTGGTTGCCAGCTCCTTCCAGCTGCTCAAGTTAATTCTCAGGAGACAGAGAACCTGAGGTTCTCCCTTTTCCTTAGCAGCCCAAGCTGCTCCAGCAGCTCACAGCTTTAGCATTTTGAGCTCCATTACACAGGTAATGGTAACATCTGACCAAAAAGCTATTTATCTCTGTATTTCTGTTTACCAGGTATTAGTCCTTTTCCAAAGGGAGACAGAGCATGGAGAAAACCACCTTAGTAAGTAGCAGCAGCAGCCTTTCTCATTTACAAGCATTCACCGAGCTCCAAGCGCTGTGACAAACCCTCTATTACATGGGCAGCACTTCCCCCAATCTATGAGGTAGGAACTATTATTATTAGTTCCATTGTAACAAAGAAAAACTGGGATAAGAAAAGTAAAATAAGTGGCCCATGGTCATACACTGCCCATAAGGGGAAAGGACAGGACTGAAACCTACCCATGATTTCAAAGCCAGCATTCATAACTCAGCAGTGTGGAAACCACAAAAAGCAAGAGGGAATGACATGTTTGTTTAAAATTACCTTGGAAAACTCAATCGAAATTCATTTCCCATTCACATTATTACTTAATAAACAAAATATCAAGGAACCACGACTGCTCCATATGTCCAGGAAGTATACCTTAGTGCTGGCAGCCCCATCACTCACGGTCTCAACTGTGATATAGGGTATGGGTGGCTCCAGCTATTACGGCCACAGCATTTGTATTTTGTGATTTGTGTAAACATAATCATCTCTTATCCTCCAACAACATCTACTGTAGCCCTGTGTAACTTACAATTAACTCTTCATAAATACTCAATCTCATGATCACACAGAGATGAGTCAACTGTCAACCCATCCCCAAACTGCAATCTCCAGCCTAATGACCGGCAGCCACTGTGTCTAAATACCAGAACAATAATTCCTCCTCCAAAGGATACCCAACCAAAATAATAATAATAAAAGAGTTGAGAGTCCAGAAATAATCCTTACATTGATGGATTTTCAACAAAAAAATGCCAAGGCAATTTAACGGGGGAAACAAGTCTTCCCAATAAATTATGCTGAACTGGATATTCAAATACAAAAGAATGAAGCTGGACCCCTTTCCTCACACAACACACAAAATCTAATTCAAAATGGATCCAAGACCCAAAGGGAAGAGCTAAAACCATGAATAGGGAAATCCTCATACACTGCTGATGGGAATTTAAAATGATGCAGTCACTTAAAAAAACCATCTGGCAACTCCTCAAATGTTCAACGTAGTTTCCATATAACCCAGCAATTCCAGTACTAATTCTCCCTCACCCAAGAGAAATGAAAACATGTCCACATAAAAACCGGTACATGAACACTGATGGCAGCTCTTTTTAAAGAAGCCAAAAAGAGGAAACCACCCAAATATCCACTAACCAATAAATGAATGAGTAAATATGGTATATACCCTAAAAAGAATGAAGTAATCATATGTTCTACAACACAAATGAATCCTGAAACCATCCTAATTGAAAGAAGCGAGCCACAAAACACCATGGACTGTATGATTCTATTTATATGAAATGGCCAAAATAAGTGAACCTAAAAAAACTGAAAGGTGATGAGGGTTCTAAGAAGCGTTGAAGGGGGAAGTGGAGAGTAACTGCTAATGGGTAGAGGATTGACAAAGTGTTCTAAAATTAATTGTGGTGACGGTTGCACAACTCTGAATACACCAAAAACCACTGAACTGTACAATTTAAACACATGAACTGTATAATATGCAAATTATCTCAATAAAGCTGTTTACAAAAATTTTATCAAGAAAAAAATGTATAAGAAATTTATCTAAATAAAACTTAGGATAAATTTTTTAAAACTCTAAATAAATAATAACTTTAAAAGTATGGAAATTTCTACTCTACCGGAAAGGAGTAAAAACTTGGGCATTACTCCAACTCCACTCTAAGAATAAAAATAAAATCAGGAGGATTTTTTTATTAACACCTGCTAATTTAACAAGAATAAGGTAGTCTCCAAAGGCAAATTCCCAGCACTTTAGAAGCTAAAATTGTTTCATGTGTTTCTCAAGTTATTGGTGTGCTGTAAAATGCTTTGTAAAGTTTACATAAAATATTTTATGGGCCTTTCAACATTAAGTTTCCTTAAGAGAAAGCACATTTCAAACGGCTGAACCTTTGCTCAGGGGCTCCCACTTCTCTAACAATTCTGTCTTGTACCAAAGCAACTCTTTTAATAATACTTCCTAAGAATGAACAGCAAACTGGACTGGTCTGACGAAACTTAATTCGACAGCTTAACTATAAATTTTGGCACCCGCTTTCATGTACGGCATACCTCTTTTTTTCCAGTTCTATTCACCTCCGTACAATTCAGTTAAGAAAAATGTGCAATTGTAGACATAAATCATGGAAAATTCGGGGAAAAATAACTTACAGGACATATCATGTTGATAATCTCCATTTTCATTCCTAATACAACAATGGGTTAAATCTGTATCTCCAAACCGACCTCCTAAATATGAGATACACCCACACATTTCACTTTCACCTCCAACAGAAAGAACAACATCAAAATGAAAGTAGAGCTAGATAATGCAATTACACAACATGTCAAATTTCACATAGTCAGGCTTGCTAAAACAAGTTTTAAAAAATTAACCAACATATTCTCATGATAAATTCAAACACCACAGCAAAGCATCAAATGAAAAACAAATGTGCCCAACATTACCCACCCCCGCACCCTCCCCCCATCCAACCTCCCTACTCCACTGCAATACCACTGCTGAGGGCTCTTAAAAACATGCTCAGAAACATTTATGCAGATGCAAGCCCCTACATATATACATGCACACGTGCCTACCCTTTGTGCAAAGTGGGTTCATCCTACATTCACGGTTCTTCAATGTCTTTAAATTAAAAAACAACAACCCTACTTAACACTGTCTCAGACATCTCTCACTCCCTGCAGGCACAAGTTTACTTCATTCTTTTTACAGGCAACATAGTATTCCACCATATGCAAGGCTAGTAACTTTTAATTTTAAATTAGTCTCCACTTATCAATGATCAATTAAAATGTTCAACTGGAATTGCTAAAAGCTAATTTAAACATTTCTCCAATAGCGAACAAACATGACTGTTTTTCTCTCACCTTGCCAATTCTGGGTAGTATACATATGAACTCTTTTAACTTCTGTGATTAATGAAAAACATCTTGGTTTGAATTGTATTTAATTATGAGTAAGGCTGTACCTTTTCATGTTTATTGGGCATTTGTGCTTTTCCTAAACTACCTATTCCTGACCTTTGCTTTTATTGGGTCATCTTTTCTATTGATTTATAAGAATACTCATTGTAAATTAAGGAAAGCAGAGCTATCCTATGAATTAAAGTGTTTCATGTGCATTTTTATAATATTTTGCCATGGGCAATTTTTATATAGTCCAGTTTACTTATGTTGATTAAAAGGATTAAATTTATATTTTGACTACTGCATTTCCTAATACAACTGATATGGACAATTTAATTGAACACCATAAGAACCTTGAATAGCGCATGAGATTTTGTAGGTTTGCACAGAGTGATGCCCCAATAAATCCCAGAGTGATTTGAACAGTGAATGAAAAAGTATTTGCAAAGTCCCCTTAGGGGAATGGTGAGAAAGGGGGAAAATTCAACTTCCCCAAGTGAAGAATTCTTGATATTCTCACAAGCAGTAGGGACAACCAAAGCAACAGGCTGAGCCCTCAATCTTGGGGTTTGTTCATCTGAAACTTATCCCTGGAAAGGATTGACTAAGCCTACTTAAAATCAGGCCTACGAGTCACCCCCAGAGAACCTCTTTTGTTGCTCAGATGTGGCCTAGCTCTCTCTCAGCCAACACAGCAAACAAACTCACTACCCTCCTCCTCTCTTCATGGGACATAATTCCCAGGGGTGTAAAGCTCCCTGCAATGTGTGACAGAAACCCTAGAATGAGCTGGGATTTCACATCAAAGGATTGAGAAAACCTTCACAACCAAAAGGGGTTAGAGAGAAATGAGACAAAATAAAGTGTCAGTGGCCGAGAGATTTCAAACAGAGTCAAGAGGTTATCCTGGAGGTTAATCTTATGTATTATATAGATACCCCCTTCTTAGTTTAAGGTATATTAGGCTAGAGGGAAGTGCCTGAAACTGTGGCACTGTGTTCCTGCATGTTACCTGATGATGACTGTATAATGATAAAGCTTTCGCAATGTGACTGTGCAATTGTGAAAATCTTGTGTCTGATGCTCCTTTTATCTACAGTTTGGACAGATGAGTAAAACATATAGATTAAAAATAAATAAATATAGGGGGAACAAATGTTAAAATTAAACAATATATATATTGGGTAGATGGAAATACTAGTTGTCAATGAGAGGGAAGAGTAAGGAGCATGGTATGTATGAGTTCTTTCTTTTTGCTTTTTATTTCCTTTTCTGGAGTGATGCAAATGTTCTAAAAAATGATCATGGTGATGAATACACAACTATGTGATGATATATGGTGAAACACTGATTGTACACCATATATGGAATGTTTGTATGTTAAGCATGTATGTGCTTATACGTTGTTGTATCGATAAGAATTTAAAAAAAAAAAGGATCTTGGGGCATTCTTGAAAACCTTGGCAATTTCAAAATTTTCTTTTTTTAAGTCAGCTATCTTTTCTCTTAGTACTCCTGGTGGATTCATTTTTTAATTTTTATGATTCAATATCAGATTTACACATTATTTTGATATAAGGGGTGTGGATCAAACTTTAAAAGAAGCTTAGTCATAATTTACAGTTTGGATGGTCCTGTTCCAAGGGAAAATGGTAGCTCTTCCAAAAGAATTAATGTTTACTGAACATGAAACAGACACTGGCTAAGGTTCCAAGTTTTTTCTCTGTATTAACCTATTTAATACAAATAAAAATCCTATGAAAGAGGTACTAATAAGTACCCATTTTACAGATGTGGAAACTAAGAGAAAGAGATTATGAACCTGATCAAGTGGGAACCATTGGTAAGTGGTGGAGAATGGATCTCAACTGGAGCCAGCTGTCATCACCCAGCTAGACTGTCTGTGAGTATCTGAATGAAATGAGACTTAAAGCACACACCAGAAACGAGTTTAAATGAATTCTCTCACTATAAAGCATGCCCCCCCTTTTTTTAAATTAGCTTAGCTTTAGCACTAGGAAAATCATACTCCTGGGCAGCATTTAAAGGTAAACTACAAGTAAAAGTACAACCTGCCAATTTTCGCTACATATGTCAAGGGTGGCTGTGGTGGAACCGTCTATCTTGCTTATTTTTGTCCTTTTTCACCTCTATAGCTGTGTACCCTAGAAGAAACATTCAGTTCTACATTGTTCCAAGCTGTATCTTAAAAATTACAAAGTTAAAACCAGTGAGGCGTTCTTGCCAGGGGCAGAACCGTATCTTAAGGCCTTGGGAGGAGCAGGCCATGAGGGTGGGGCAATGTTTAACAGCAACTGGTGAGCCATAGAGGAGCTGGTGCTAAATACCAGCCCAGTACTCCTCCTAAGATAGAACGGCCACACCCAAACGACCAACAGTCCCCACACTGGAAACACGAGCTGATATCACTCCTTCTAAATGCCACGGCTCACTCACAAATATATAGCTTTTTCTTCACTCACGTCAAATAATAAGCTTGTAGAATACTTTTTTTGGACTAGATCTCCTGACATGACTCCTCAGGTCTCACAAACATCAGGAAAGGGGAATGGAAGGAGGATGCTCAGTGGGAGAAAGGAGATATCTCTAATAACTCAGGAATACTTTTAATAAGGGGCAAATGTGAGGAGCATCAGCCTTCTGCTCAAGCACTCTGGGCCCCGCTTTCTCTCTGCCCCATCACAGCAGGAAAAGAAAGTCAGAGATGCAGCGCTCTCTCTTCCAAGAAAATTCCAGAATACCATGACAATCCATGTTTCCCCTCCCCCCCTCGTAAGGAAATAATTTACTGCTCCCTGCTTCTCACCACCTCCAGCCAGCCGCTGCCGTTGGGCACAGCGCTCTGCATAGAGTGCCTCACTGGTTAACCGGCTCTTTGCAAGTGGCCAAATACCCCTTACTCAGCAATTTGCACCTTCTACAAACTATAGTTGCAAGTTAAGAAAACACATTCTTAAAAAACACTTTTGGTTAAATTCTACGATCCACACACAGAGCAGAACTCTCTGAAGGAAAAAAAAAATGTTAAAACTGCGTGGAAGTTTAAGAAAAGGGATGGAACAGAAGATTTTAAATGATTTTATGTACTATGGCAAAATATAAAATAAACTATTTGAGTTTTAAACCATAAAGTTATGTTTATAATCTGTAGTCATGAGCTCCATTAAATTGCTCTGCAAACACAGCACATGTCTTCTAAAAAAGCCCAATATCCACCCGTTCACTCTCACCATTTACCAAATGTCAATGTGCGTGTGCTGGGCCCTGGGGAATGGCAGAGTCCAGGAAAGCAGAATGGCAGGCCTTGCTGGGAGCTCACCAGCTGGGTGGCCTAGGGAGAGGGACCTCCACTCTGGGGGCTTGTTTCCTTCTCAATAATATGAGAGGGGTAGACACAGCGCTTCCTTAAGGGTCCTTCTCGCTCCAGAAGGCCGTGTGACTTCCCGGACTCCCAGTACCACTCCTTGCATGCACAGTCCATAAGGCATCTGAGACTGGAACCCACGACCAGGAGTGACAGGCATCCGAAACCCCACCATGGGCAGCGAGACTCTCTGACTTGGTGTCAACCATACACCTTCCAGGACGGTTATTTCAAACTGCCTGACCATTATCCTTAAAAATTAGTTGAATGTATTAAAAGCTGTAGTGTATCAAAGTTTCAAATGTATTAAAAGACGGTATTCCAAGTGGAATTTCTCATACTCCGGGACGCAATGCTTCGTCAGCAATGTCCAGTTTTCATTTACTGACCTGCAGCAAGAACAGCGGCCCACCCGCAGTCCTCCGTGTCCAGGAAGTCAGGACAGAGGTGATGATTTTGATTATAACCGTCATCATAGATATTCTTCTTTACCTTCTGGCATATTAGCATACAGAGGAAAATACCTGAAATCTCCGGACTGTAATCCAGGTGCCCTGATCGCTGATGTTGTATAGCCTTTATCTTGTGCCCCTGTGATTGTAAAAACCTTGCCAACTGTGCCCTCTTTACCCATATTTCCCTAACAATTTGTAAACTGTTTCTTCTCATACCTGCTATTGAAATGGTAATGACTCCAACTCCCCTTGTACGAATCCATAAACATCTTGAACTTCTTAGGCTCAGAGAGACAGATTTTGAGGCCATCTGATTTCCTGCTTCACGCCTAGCAATGAACCCTTTGAAACCTTGGTGTCATGGATGGACTGTTGCATGGATGGACTGTTGCATGGATGCATGCATGGATGCATCGGGCAGAGAATCCACCGCTTTTGTCCGGGATAGCCGTGAGGCCCGTGGCCACCTTCGATGCTACCTCCTCTGACTTTATTATCCAAAACTACGTATTGCCAAGTTAGGGGCAAGTTATTTAAGCCTTGGCAGGGTGGATTTCTAGGCCAGCAAAGGAAGAACTAAATCACGGCTCTCTGAGAACACCATAGAGCTGCCTCCAAGATAGGAAGTTCCTGTATCTGGAGTTACTCACTTAAAGTATAAGGTATCTGAGAGCAGCTGGGTCAGAGGAGCAGATGACCCTTCCCGTCCCTTCTAGCACCAACCTTTCGTGAGCTGGTCCAAAGGAAGCCAGCATGGCCAGCTCCTTCCTTCATACACAGCTAACAGGAAATGGTGAAGCCTTTTTAAAGAAGGTCCAGCAATGAGTTCAGGGAATCTGAGCTACTCATCCTATAGTCAATTCTGCTATTACACTTGCTTTGAAATGCCAATCTGCTCCAACAGGATTAATATATTAAGGAACAATTAGCATAGTGAGAATGCTAATATGAAGTTTTGTCTGTGGGAAACATTAGATGAAGGCAGAAACCTGTAGACAGGTGAAACCGAAGTACACAGGAATACATGAAATACACAAACCTTAGTTCGTGGATTGTGTCGAGTCACACCCATCTGGTGCTACAAATTAACTTTCCATCCAATTTCAGATAACCTTTCTATACAAGGTTAATAATAATGCATAAACTACAATCCTTCCAAAGCCCAATTTCACAAGCAAACTGCAAGTCTTTTTCAGGGGAAAGTATCAATATTTATTGCATTTGTATATTTCTTAATTTAAAATTAATCTTTAAACTATAATACCATTTCTATTATATTTCTTTTATTTAATGTGTCACTAGCAAAGTTTTAGAGTACTGTGTCCCTAAACTCATTTTCCCTCAAGATTTTGTGGTGATTTTTAAGAATGCATAATTATGTTGTGTTATGACAGAACTGATTGTACTCTTGGGACCCTGGCCTAAATATGCACAGGCAAGGAGAAAGATCATACAAGAGTTATTTACAATAGTTAAAAAAAAATGAACTAAATGTCTAGTAAAAAGCAAATGGTGAAAAAAAAATGTTGACCAACTGAATGTGATAAAGCTCACAACATTATGTGAAAATAAGTAAGGATATAAAACAGTACATACAGTATGGTCCAATTTATTTTATCTTAATACTAGAATGAAATACAATAAAATGCTAACAGGGTTTGTTTTTCTCAACACTGATATTACAAGTGATATTTATTACCTTCTTTACACTGTTCCATATTTCCCAAATATTCTATGATAACTAATATCATTTTTGCAAAGCAGAAAATACTGGGCTTTTTTAATTTAAAAAAAAAAGATTTTCTCATATATGTCATCAGAAGGAAAGCCAGAGGTTAAAACTCAGTACAATCTTGTAATAAATAATGACTGTGATTAACTGTACAAATACAAAAAATTTCCTCCATGAACTAGAACAGATGTACAAAACTATTACAAAGAGTAGTATATGGGAAAAAATGGACCCACTACAAATTTTGGACTATAGTTAATATAACTAAGAAATTATCAATTAACAAATGATTATGACCACAGAATCATTAAATAGATGTTTTTCTTTCTATATAGTGGAATACGTAGAAGTCAATACCTAAAATGACTGAAATTCAACTAGCCTCACCATTGTTTATACTTACTATTGCAATGGCAACAATTCCATACCCACCTTGTTTGAATCCATAAAAACCTTGAATTCCTTCATCTTAGAGAGACAGATTTGGGGGCCCTTAGGCAATCTGATCTCCTACTTTGTGGGTAGCATTAAACTCTTGCTCTCTTTGAAACCCAGGTGTCCTGGATTGGTGAGGCAGAGAGCTCACTGCTTATATTCAATATCATTAAACACTAATATCTTAATATTCCTTCACCAACAGTAACAAATGTGCCACACCAATGCTAGGGATCAATGATAAGGGGGTAAAGGGGTATGGGATATTTGGGGTTTTCTCTTTTTTAGTCTTTTTTTCCCTGGCGTAATGAAAATGTTCTAACATTGTGGTGATGAATGCACAACTAGGTAAGGATATTTTGTGCCACTGACTGTACACTTTGGATGGGCTGTATGGTGTGTAACTATATCTCAAAAAAATTGCATTAACAAAAGAAAAAACCCACTTTCATTGAATGTTACTAAGTCTGTTTGATATAATTCCTCATTTTGATGAATAATTTGATCATTCATCATTTGATATAAAGATTCAATTAGTATTTAAAATTGACCTACCCATAAGTTCTTCGGTCACTAACGGTGAGATTCTGCCTCTCACTCCTTCATAGTGCTACATACTAGAACATCTTTAAACAACAACAAAAAAGGCAACAGAGGAGATAGAATATTTAAAAATATTCAAGTAAGCCCCCTCAAAGAGAAGAAAAATGAAATACAGAAGAAATGGAAAACAATTAGCTATATAGCCTTCAGTTCAATTATAAATAATTATGTTAAATATAAATGTTCCCTGGTGATGCGATGGTGGCTCAGCAGGCAGAGCTCTCGCCTGCCACACCAGAGACCTGGGTTCAATTCCCAGGGCCTGCCCATGAAAAAAAATAAAATAAAATAAATGTCCTAACTAGCCAATGAAAAGGCAGAGACTGTCAGATCAAAAATAAGACCCAACTATATATATGATGTTTACAAGTGATACTTTTAAATATAAAGACACAGATGAGTTAAAAGAGTCATTTTATAAAGATAAAAGGATCAATTTATTAAGGAGACATGACTGTTCTAAACATGTACACCCAACAGAGTCTGAAATATATTAAACAAAAACTGACAGAACTAATGGGGGAAGAGACAAATCCACAACCATACTTGGAAAATGTAACATCCTCCTTCTAATAAAATGTACCATTCTCCTTCTAAGATTCCTAGCCACCTACCCACCCTATCCAAAAAGAAAAACATCAATAAGGATGGAGAAGATTTGTGCAACACTACCAACCAATTTGAACACTATACCCGATAACTGCAGAATATTCATTCTTTTCAAGGGCACATGGAAGAAACTATATTATATTCTGGGCCATGAAACAAAAACTGTAAAAGGAATGAAAACATACAGAGTGTGTTATTTGACCACCACCAAATTAAATTCAAAATTAATACAAAACTGGAAAATCCCTAAATATTTGGAAATTAAACAACACACTTCTAAATAACTCACAGGTCAAAGAAGAAATCACAAGGGAAATTAGGAAATATTTGAACTAAGTAATAATGAAAAACACAATATATCAAAACATGTAAGATTCAAATTTATGGCTTCAATTGTTTATTTTAGGGGGAAAAAAGATTTAAAATAATGATGCAAGATTGTACCTTAAAAATGTAGTAAAAGAACGGCACATTAAACCCAATCTAAGTGAAACAGAGAAAATAATATACAACAGAAATCAATGAAATAAAAAACAGTTCAGCAATAGAGAAAATTAACAATGACAAAAATTAGTAATACTCTAGACAGATTCATAAAAAAATTTAAAAACACAAATTACCAGTATCTTTAACGACCGCATGGAGATCACTACACAGACGTATTAAGCACAATGCTAGTTAGAATAAGAGTTTTCTTGATATATACTCCTAACAGATTCCTACAAAGGACTTGAATTTAGAAAATCCACCATAATCACCCATCTGGGTTGAAAAATCACACAGGGGGATGACATATAACACGAAGAATTATACTTAGTAGAGGGCTCTGTGGGTGGTGGGAAATATAATTATGCAGTGAAGGGACTAAAGGGAGAAAAACCAATAAAGAGCCACTTTCCTGGCGCAGGCGAGAAATGAAACGTTAATACAATCCATATTTCTATCTTCCTGCCTCCAGTTCCAACCCCCTCGAAACTTGGGCCTTACTTTTGCAGCTGCCATTTCCCTCCCATTCAAGCTAAAAGTGTAGTGTTCACTATGGGTAGAGCTTAACATAATTTCTCCAAGCTTCTGCTAGACATGGCCGATTGCCTCACTTACCCTCACTCTCCATCCCCACTTCCTTCTGTGTGTCTTCCAGTACTGAAGGATCTGGAAAGTGGAAAGTTAAACCACATTTCCCATACTCCCTTGCTGTCAGTGTCCTGGCAATTAGCAGCATTCACGATATTAGGTGAGCCCCTTTCCTGCTGTGGGATCTGCTGCCAGGCAAGGAGGTCCTGGGACAGGACAGGCAATTGGAGCAGTCAGATTCCTATGCCCAAGCCACCAACTGCATAGTGTCTAGTGGCAGCAGCCTTCTGACCACCAGAGCAGGTGGCATGTTCTTGCTACAGCATGTGTTTTCTAAGTTCAAGGGTTCCATGGGTAGCCCCTCCAATTCTTGCTTCTCTTTTTTAAATGCCTAATTCCCTACATTAAATCCTCTTCTGTTTAAAATACCTGGAGGAGTCTCTGCCTCCTGCAATGAACCCTGTCACACTTCACAGATAACAAAGAACCTTACATAGATCTTCTCCTTTTTTTTTCCCATGGGCAGGCACCAGGAATCGAACCTTTATGTATATTTTGATCCCTTCAACAATCACACAAAGGACACAAGACAAGAATCTTCCCCAGTTTTACAAAGAAACTGAGGATCAGAAAAGTTAAGATCTGGGAACAGTCATACATCCTTCATCACTGGAGAGTTCAAACAGACCAGATGAACACTTAGCAGCGGCATTAAAAGGGGCATTCAAGCATCAGATGGAGAATTAAAAGGAATAACTTTGAAGACCAAGGCCTCTTTCAACCCAGAATTTCTCTAGTCCCCTAACCTGCCTCAAAAATCACCAAGCAATAAGCAAAACCTAGATATCTTCAGAACTAGACATGCTTCTCTAGCATTTTCCAAAGAAGAAAATCTCAATCAATTAGGTTCAACAAACAGAACAGAAAAATGGGGGAAGACGGGTAAGAAAACTCAAGAAGATAAAGGTTCCCTATGGACTACATTTTGGCAGAGACCAGGTTGCGGGGGAACTTAGGATAAATGAACCCCAGCAACCTGCAATTTGAAGGCAGGACGTATCTGAGCCTCTTTTCTCACCCCATTCAAATACCACCCTTCAAGGGCTAGCCAGAAACCTCTGCAAGCTCTTGGCTTGCCTGCCCCATTGACGTTGGCAACCTGCTCAGATACCTCCCACCTGAAATGCAGAACTCCCTTCTGCACTGCCACATCTCAAAAGATAATAATGTACCTCCCTGGCTCCTCAGCTCCCCAGGAATCCTCAACTCCCAGCACTCTGTAGCTTGTTCCCTGGAAACTATGATTGCCAAAAACTCAGAGCACTTTGTGGTCTTCCTCTGACCTGACTTCTCTGTCTTCCGACAAAGCCCAAAGCTCCTTCAAAGCCCTGTCCCTGCAGGCTCTTTCCTCTCCTGGCAGGCTCTACCCTTACTTCATTTTCTCTTTTTTTCTTATTTGTTATAGGAAAAGTCTGTCCAGTAAATGGAAATGTTTCTCAGGGTTCCTTTGTTGGTCTTTTTATCCTACATCATCAGATTCCTTGGAGAAGTTGAGAAATGGTATGGACTCACTTCTTGGAAAAGTGTTCAGAATGTAAACGAACACACGCAAAGGTGTATGTAGTTGCAGGACTGCATGGAATCCTGTATTAGTGCCCTTGAACTAATTTTTCAATTAGTTTTCAAAGTACTGCAAACTTTGAAAACAAAATACCAGAAATTTATTCTCGCAGTTCTGAAGGCTAAAAGTCTGAAATCAAGCTGTAAGCAGGGCTCTCTCTGAAGGCTGTAAGGGAGGAGGAGACCCACCCCTCCCCAGCTCCTTCCTAACTTCTAGTGTTGCGGGCCTGTAGAGACGTCACTCCAATCTCTGTCTCCATGGTCACATGGCCTTCTGTGTTTGTCTGCATCTAAATTTTCCTCTTCATCCAATATGACCTTATCTTAACTGATTACATCTGCAAAGACCCATTTTCAAATATGATAACATTCACAGGCTCCAGGTGGACATGAATTTGGGGGGACTACTAGTCACCTTGGTACAAATCTCTGGGGTCTATTTGTGGGGGCCCTGCTGGCCAAGTGCTGCCCTGGGGAGGCTCATCTACTCATCGGGGTAGTGGCCCCCCAAGGGACTGCCTGCCGCCTCCCCTTTCCTGGGGTAAAAGGTACACAGCTGGGGTGCACGCACCCTCAATCCAATCTGTGAAGTTCTGAACCTGGAGAAATCTTATACTGCTAGAAAGCCTAGCTTCAACTCACACAGTACTCCCAAGCAGGCCCAGTCCATCGTTAACAGTATAATTATAATATCAGTTCATCAACTGTAACCAAGGAACCGTATTAACACAAAATGTTAATAGGAGAAATTGTGGGGAGGGGGGTATATGAGAACTCTCTATTTTCTGTAAACCTACAACTGTTCTAATAAAAAAGAAAGAAAGAAAAGCCTAGTGACTGCCTTTGAATTGTAAACCAGCTACCCAATGAATATTTATTGACTGACAAAGAGATTTAGGGGGTTGGGTTGTTTTGTTTTGTTTTTTAAAAAAAAAAAAAAAGCAAATGGAATAAGTCAACAATTTCCAGGGACTTTAGGGATAATGCTACCAAAGCCAAGAAAATTCATACTGAAATAGAATTCTATCACCAAGAATAATCTCATTACTATGGTGACGAAACAGTGCCACCGTTCCCTAAGGGCCCTGGAGGAGATCAACAGCATCCAGTCGGGAACAAAGGACACAGAATTCCTCCCCAGATTTGGTGAAATGCACATGTCACGGTTCAGAGCATTAAGAGACTTCGCTCTCCATTAAATTACGGAGATTTAATGTGAGAACAAAAAAGCTGGAAAATAAATTCCGCAAAGACCTTGTGGACTTCGTTTCAAAATGTGGTTGGCCGGTCTTATAAAAAGGGTACTTAAACAAACATGAGTCTGCCTTTCCACCTCCCCTAGTCATCTCTGCATAAATAAGACTTAGAGGGTTGCATATATGTGTTTTTCCTACTTTTGTTTTGACTAGAAAATAGGCAGTCGTCATGAGGGGGAAAATGCTGTCTAATCACTATATACTGTAAACTTCCTTCAAACCCACAACTTTCAAAATTTATTCTTTGATAAAAACCCACTCTAGCTAAATTTTTCCGTAACAGCTGCTTTCCTTAAACACGAGCTTAGGTTTTCATCTCACAAGGCATGCCACAGAAGAAAAGCCAAAAATAAAATCCCATTGTCCTTTAAAAGTCAAACAGATGTTTTATGTAATCAAGCCAATCCACTATGAATTTCCTACATGCCCTGTTGACTCCCAAGTCATGTTCTTAAACCTTTTTAAAAGGTCAGTACACAAGCTAGAAGTCATGATGATATCCCCTCTGAGAATCTGTTTTAAAATACATTTTATCTAGGGTTGCAAAGGTTTGAATTGGACTCCCTGGGAAAGCTGATCTCTTGCGACAATCACAATGGTTTCGATTAGTAAACTGATCGGTATCACTCGACCCATTCTGTCAACCCTAAATTCAACGGAAAACAGCAGCTGTAATGAAAATCACTAACAGGATGCTGAGAGTACAGGGTAATTAGGACAGCGATGCCACCTTTTTGAAATACAGAGCAGCTTAGTCAAGGAGTAAAAAGGAGTGGCCCCCCCATGGCTGCACACATACATATTTAAAAGGACTTCCTTTTAAACACCAAACTGTCATGAAAGAACTGACCATGTACTTTGTTAAGTGGTGATTTACGTTAAAACACCTGCAAACTCAACAGTCGGCTTCCCGGTCTTGTTACCGGACAAAAGCTGTGGATTCTTCTGCCTGTTGCCCTCAAATGACCAATTCCTGAGCCACTAGGGTCTCAGAGACAGAAAAACTTTATCGCCAGGCCTGAAGCAGGAGAGCAGATGGCCCATCAGCCCAAAAATCTGCCTCCCCGAGTTTAGGGGTCCAAGGATTTCACGGAGTCAAACAAGGCTGAGAGTAGGCGAGAACGATCATTACAACATCAGGTATACACAAGGGTGAAGCTAGCTGAATTTCAGTAATTACGGTATTATTTTTGGCTATTCTATAACACAGAAAGAAAAGGAGTACCTATATAATAATCCAGGAATCATAATAATTCTTTAGATCCTAACTTCTCATAGTGGACTCACTCTCAGATCATCAATGTCTGTGGGAAATCTACAGGCAAAGTTTATTCAGAAAACGGGGGCGGAAAGCAAGCACCAGGGACCGGGGTGTTTCTCATGAACAAAGGGAGATGCGTCAGAGGCCGCCTTCAACTCCTTACAGACCTGCCCCCACTCAGCTCTCCCAGCAAAACCATCCCACTCAGACTTGCTGCAGCCCAAAGCTATTTGTCAGCTTGCCCGGGTCAGCATTAAACCAGCCCAAGAAAACAAACCTGAGCGAGCAACCTGCATGTTAACTGTCCAACTAATACTGCCAGCAACTCTCTACTTACCGTTCAAGGCAGGTGAGAGAGACTTACCTTTCCAACAACCTGAACTTGACTTCACTACAAACATCTTCCAACCACCCTTTCCTGCACCAGCTCACCAATAAGTCAACAGGTTATATCAGCAACAGTTCAACTTTGGCAAGATCACCACCTATGGTGGTACAGTAAGAGCAATTTTGTGGGCACTTCGCTGCATTTTGCCCTTGCTTTCTAAAAATGAATAGAAAAATAAAAGTACCCATACTAGGGATAAGAAGCATCAAATGTAAAGCAAGTGAGACCAAGATAGGCATCATACAGCAGGAAAAGAGTGATTTTAGACACCATTTAGACAGACAGTATCTGTTAACCAATTGTAAAGAAAAATATCAAATTTAAAGAAAATACCGAAAATGAAATACATTATTGAAGATGACATCTAAAGAGAGTATAATTAGGGATTTTTTCATTACTTTGCGCACTCATGCCTATTAACACATAGCCTCTTAATTTACACATTCAACTCTAACGCCTCTGAAGGAATCATCACATTTAAAGGTAGAATACCGCATCTAAATGTAAGCCCACAAAAAATATGTTTGCAAATTAGTAGCTACTAGACATTGAAAACTTCCTTGATCGCTCCATAATTCAACAAAAAAGAGTAGGATCAAAAATAGACTCTACAACACAAAACCAATTTTGCAAAGTAAAGTTACATATAGAAAATATGAGCAGCTGGATTATAAAACATCAGAATATGGTTCTCCCTGTGTGACAACCTGTGTAATTTTGCCCCGGAATTTTGCCCCACCACTGTTCAAAAACCATCAATCATGGAAAGAATGAAATTTGGGGCCTGATCCCTTCCATAAGTGGAAATTACAAATGATAGAACAAGGCTGTAATATTTCCAATCACTACAAACAAAGAGCTGAGGGAAAAGACTTTTGTAACCACAAGCACTCAACAAGGGGTTCAGCTAAGTTACAGCATGTGCTCTGCCTAGGAGAAGAGAGGAAATGGATGTGTGCAGTAAGCAGGAAATAATTCACTGCATCACATGTTCAAGTTCTTGGTGGTGTGGACATGTCTAAGTTCTGAGGAAAATTCTCAGAATAAGGGAAAGATCATTACTGAGGAAATTCATCTTGGGCTGGGTCTTAGCAGTTAGCAATTTGGGTTTTACAGAAAAGGAAGGCATTTCAAGGAAATCATTACTATTACATGGTCTGTAATTACTTTTTAAGGCAGTCCACATGGACAGTGCGTGTGCTTTACACTATAATCTACAGGTGGTGGTCAGTTGTCCTACAGAGCCCATCCACTCCAGCTAATATTTAATCAGAAGCCACACCCTAAAGGAGTTATCCCTAACTCAGATCAACACCACGGATTTTGTTAACAACCATGATAAAAGTGGGAAATGGGTGGCATTCATGGCCTTGTAAACAACCCAACAGATAACAGAAACAGGCTTTCATTGATGAAAAAATCTCAGTGTTCAAGAAATGTGAACTGGGTGGAAATTCCTGGCCCTGCATCAACTGAGCAAGTCTCCACCCTGAGAACGGCATGGTGGACCTCTGCCATCAGTGTGGTCCCACTGGTGTGGCAGATTCTTTTCTTTTCTTTTTTTTTTTGTACCAAATAAACATTTCTTGCTTTCGTCTCACACGGAAGTTGAAGTTTTAAAATATGAATGAGCATCTATTTTCAACACCCTGCAATACTGACATTCCTTTGTTCTTCCTTACGCAAAAACATGTTTTGATTTGTACATTTAATCACTATCATTGTACACTCTAGGCATTCCTCGATTATACCATCTCAGTCTTTGTCGTCTATCTTTCCTTCTGGTTTCATACGTGCCCCCAGCCCTCCTCCCTCAGTCCTTCTCATAGGGTGGCAGGTTCTTGATTGCAGAGTCCAACCAGAATGTTAGCCAAGTCCGCCCTGTTAGAAAGTAGCCACATCTGCCTCCGGCTAACTTTTCACACAAGGTGCACGTCAGAGCACCAAGAAATGGGAACGAGCTGGAAGTTCAAGAAGGCTCAGAAACGGCTGCATCACGGTTTTGTGTCCTGCCAGTCAATACGTATGGCAGAATTTGGCCTGAGACTTGCTTTCTTCATAACCTCGGATAGGTTAAGAGGGAAAAGCTATTAAGGGATTGAGAAAACCTTCTCAACTGAAAAGGGGAAGAGAGAAATGAGGCAAAATAAAATATCAGTGGCTGAGAGATTTCAAACACAGTCGAGAGGTTATCCTGGAGGTTATTCTTACATATTATATAGATATCACCTTTTTAGTTAAGGTATATTGGAGAGGCTGGAGAGAAGTGCCTGAAAATGTAGAGCTGTGTTCCAGTAGCATGCTTCCTGAAGATGATTGTATAATGATATAACTTTTGCAATGTGACTGACTGATGGTGAAAACCTAGTGTCTGACGCTCCTTTTATCTAAGTTCAAAGCCCCAAAGCTCGAGTTAGGCAGAGGAGTGTTGAAGGCCTGTCTCTATCTCTGTATGGCCCTGATCAAGTCAATTCCTTTCACTGTACTTCAGCTGCTTCACCTATAAAAAAAGGCCAATGAGAACACTGCCTCCTCATGGGGTTGTGAAGAATGAATGAGATAATATATATAAAAGCACGCAGCATAGCATAGGCATGAAATTAACTTGTTATTAGTATTATCATTAATGTCTATACTTAACTAAGTAAACCCTGCCAAGCCTTATTCTCAAATTGTCTTGGAGAAGTTGCCTACATTGTTCTAGAACATATCTCATTACACCTCTGACGTTGTGTACTTCATTTTCTGTGGTTAACTATCCCCATACCTCTACCCACCGGGAAACTCTTTGTTCATCACCATCTCCCCAGGGACCTGCCATAGCACACTGTCCCCAGAAGGTGTAGAGTGCCCATCCCCGTTACCTCTGCTTCCAACATCCGTTAGCCAACAATTAAGCACAACCTACAAGAAAGTAAAACATGATGACCTTGAGACTCTCCTGGAATGGATGGGTAATGTGCACCAACAAACTAAGATTTGAGGAGTTCTTACTCTGTGCCAAACCCTGTATTAGAGACCCTGCATCTCTTATCACATGTAATCTTCATAAAAACCCAAGAAAAATATCATACCCACTCTATAGGTGAGGAACACTGAGATTTAATAACTTTGCCCACAATCACACCAGCACTGGTTGACAGATTTCCCAATTCAAACCCACAATTGGGTCCAAAGCTGGGCTCTTTGCCAAGAGGCACATTATCCTGATGGCCCTCAATTAAGAGGACTCAGAATTTCTATCTTCAATCTCAAACTTCTCTCCTGATTTAAATCTCCAACTGTTGACTTGCCATCCCCATTTAATTTATAACAAGCACCTCAAATATAATAAAACCAAAAGAAAACTGTGGATTTTCCTTGCCAAATATGCCCACCCTACTAGCCTCCTACCCCACCTCATCAGTAATGAACTAATAGCACCGTCATCCATCCAGCTGCTCATGCCAAACGCTGAATCCCTCCTCTTATCTCTACACCTCACATCCAATCCATGCAAAAATCCACACCTTCAAGGAGGCCAAGGATGCCCCACTGAATCCACCATTACCCCCTTCGATTACAACAAAGGTACCACAATCCCTTCCTGGACTACGGCAACAGCCGACTGTCAGGACCCAAGCTCCATCAAATGATGGGGTCTTTGTTCTCCACTAAATCCTAGAACAGTGCCTGCACACTGGAGGCAGCTAAAAAATATTCACTGAATGAACTGTCCTGACAGTTCTCCTTACTCTCATCTCTGATGTAGTCCGGTCTTCCCGGCATCCAAAGTGTTCTTCTATGTGTAAATCTAGCTTTACACTTTCTGTGTAGCTGTACACCTACTTAAATCTGCAGCCTCACAAGTACAGCTCCTCTGCTCGAAAGACCTTCCACTACAAGCAGAATAAAATCCAAATTCCAGTCGTGGCCAGCAGTCTCCGGCCACATCTCTCCCTGCTCACCTCTTGGGTCCCCTACCTCCTCTATGATACTCTGGCCCCCCTGGCCCCCATTCAGTTCTGCTGACATCTCACGCCTAGAAGGCTCCTTACCCAGTCCCTGCCCCTCATTGATCAGTCTCAGTTCCAGGGGCATCTCCTCAAACAAGCTTCCCAAGCAACCCCACCCAAGGCAGCTGCACCCGACTGACTGGTCACATTACCAATACTTATTGCTCTGCTGTATACAGGGTAACAGAATGCCTCCTTTTATCTAAAATGGCTCACTGCTACATCTGCAGCTCCTGGCACACGGCAGATATTCAAGTGGAAAAAAAAAAAAAAAAAGAACTGGTAGGCTTAGATAGCTTTACTGCTGTGTGAGTTGTTTTTTAATACATAACTTCTTCAGTGCCCCATGCATATGATATCATAATGTGGTCACCACCTTGCTGCCTGAGAACCCACCAGACTGAGGCCTCAAACAGCCCAGAGAAAGCAGAAGTTCACTGTCCTGTGATGAATGGACAGGACTTGGTCCTTTCCAAAGTCATGGGAGGGGGAATTTTACAAACAAGTCATTAAATCCTGCCAAAATATCAATCATACCAATAATTTTTTAGAAGATTCATTCAAGCAATTGTAATAAAATTTGCCAAGCACTAATATAGGACTTAAGGGGTCACAGAAAGCCTCAAAGGGCTTTCAAAAGATTAGAGGAAGGCGCCCTCAAATATCCGACATATAATTACTATATAGTGATAAGTGTCACATCAAATTGGAGATACAGTGCTAGAAAACAAGAATAAAAGATCTGCAATGCTTTCTTGAGATTACGAACATTCAGAAAACAGCTTTTTTTTCGTTCCTCCTTGATCTCAAAAGCCCTGGTGAAGTGGCGGGCACCCTATTCTCCCCTCGTCAGAATCTGGTAAAAATGATTCCAGAAGTCAAAAGCCTCAATTCCTTCATCTGTGACAGACCAGTTTGAAGGAAGCCAAGGAAAGTTTTAGAGCCCGGAAACAGGGAGATAAGGTCACACAGCCACTGAAGACACGATGGATTACCCGCCAGCTTAATCGGCCGATTACCGGCGGGTCGACCATTTCATCACTAAATGACTGACCTCAGTTGCCTTAAGGTTGCATGCATTAGGATGCAAAACACCCTTAAACCTGAATGCCCCGGGAGCATTCATTACTGAAAACACGTCACCAAAACTGTAAGCAAAAGCTGATCGTCAGCCTGGATGGGGAGAGAGGGGCCACCTCGACGTCTAAAAGGCTTTACCTACTTCGTTTTTGTTTTTGTTTTTGTTTCCAGATTCTGCAGGAAGGCATGACATTAGCATTAAAGGGATAAACCTACTGATATTGCTTACTAACCAGCAGGAGACGCCTATCCTATCTGGGCATATGGGTTTTAAGACATCATCGGTTTAAACAGGCAAGAGCGCCAAAGCAGGTTCTGACAAGTTCTGGAGAGAAGAGACGGGAGGTTGGCGCTTTACGCCGGCAGCCGCGCCAGGGCTGGGTCTTCCCTGCTCTCAGCCCTGCGCCGGGGACTTCAGGAATCTGGCATCGAGGCGTTCTCTAAGGTCCAGGCTCAGAGCTCCAGCCTGGCGAGGTGTCAAGGCAACCTGCCTGCACTGCTAGACCTGCGCCTGGATCAGGGCAGGGGAAAGGGGCTGCTTCCCAAACCCGCGTCTTTTCCTAGGCTCACCCGGCAGGCAACGCCCGGCCGGCCACCCGGTCGCGCCCCAGTTCCCGGCCCCGGCGGGAGGCCGCGCACCTGGAACCGTCGGGCTCCTCCGCCCCGCCCCGCTCCGCGCCGAGGCCCGGACGCCAGCGGGGAGGGTCCTGGGGTTGCCACTCGGGCTCCCCGCCCCCGCCCACCTTCCGGGAGCACAGGGCTTCCCCGACAGCTGAGCGGCACGCTCGGGCCCAGGAGCTCGCCCGGGTGACCCTCCACCGGCCCCCCTCAGGCCACAGGGCGGAGGCCCCCGGGCCCCGTCTTCAGGTCCGCCCGCCCCCCGCTCACCTGGCCAGCACAGCACTGCGCAGACATCGCGGCGGCCGGCGCGCACCCCCCGCCCCTCGGCGTCTCTCCGGCCGCCAGCGACCCTCTCCACAGCGAATCACGCTCCCGCGCCAGGCAGCGGCGGCTGAGCGCCGAGACTCCGCCGCAGGGGTGAAAACAAGAGCCGCCAAGCCCCGCCCGGCCGCGGCAGGCCCCGCCCCCGCCCGCCCCCTCGAGCCGCGGCCGCGGTCAGCCCCGCCCCGCGCCCGCCCCTCCCGGGCGCACCGCCGCCGGCAGCCCCGCCCCGCGCCCGCCCCTTCCCGGGCGCACCGCCGCCGGCAGCCCCGCCCCCGCCCGCCCCTTCCCGGGCGCATCGCCGCCGAGCAGGCTCGTCCGGAGCTCGCACTTCCGCTGGCGTCAGGCCCCGCGGCTGTGGTCATCGCTTCCCGGTGCAGCTCCGGGCTGCGAAGCCCCTGTTCCGGGGTCTGTCCGTGGCGGAGGAGGGTGCATCGCCCCTCCGAGCCTAGCAGCGGCACAGAACCCGCGCCGTGGGGTTTCCAGGGACCCGCGGGTGCTGCTCTGCAACCCGCATCGCCCAAACTGGCATCCATGGAATCCCTGTACATTTCCTTAAATCCCTTTACCTCCCTCATCTGCCAACACTTGAGCGGTCACTCCAACTTTCTCGAGTGCCGGGCACTTGGCTGTTCTGCCCTGACGTTCCCACGGTACTTTGAGGGATCCGCAGGAAACCCTTACAGGGTTCCTCTGGATACTGATCTGATTTTCAGCCTCTCCTTCCCAGCTGGGCTAAGAGCACACAAGAAAGGGTATCCCTGCTGCCTCTCACCTGGCCTTGTTAGAAGGAGGGTGTCCAGTAATTGTAACGTGGAAAGGAACAATTTTCCCCCTACCCAGAGCTTTTCTTCAAGACGAGTAAAGGAACTTTATAACTTGTCCAAAGCCTCGCAGCTGGGAACTAAGCAAAGCAGGAACTAGAACCTCCGGGTCTGATCCCCATCGTACCATGCAAAGCTTGACCTTAACTGGACCCGTTTCCAGGTTGGGCCTTTGGCAAGGGGGTATCTTCCTGGGCAGATGAGCTGGTGACTCACCAGTGAAACAGGATAAATAGGACAATTGCAAGTCTGTGGTTTCCTATTCAGCTCTGAAAGAGTTAACAGACAACTGCAAGTCCCTTATTTCTTATCTAGCTCCTAAGGAACTAAAGCAAACTGTAAACTTCAGCTGCAAACTTCGTGGGACAAAAATTTCTCCTAAAGCCTGGAAACCTCCCAAAACCATTGAAACCTCACCAAACCAAAAGAAGCTTGTAAAATTATGGGCCCAAACTCTTAGTTAATAACAGAAAGCCTGGGGTTCTAAGGATTACTAAACAGCTGCCCAAGAACAGATTTTGGGTACTGATCAGCTGGACACAAGCATCAATGGTTATCTCTTCCTGAAACAATGCTTACCCTGTAAGCACATGGTTAACACAAACCTTGTAAGCCCTGATGTTCAAGGGTCACCACAAAAACCTGCACAAAGATGACACCCGGTATTCAAGGGTAACTGTGGAAACCTGCCACCAGTAAAACTTTCCTGTGAGATAAGCTGAGCCACTCCACTCAAAGCGTGTCCCTCCCTTTGGCACATGTGCATTAACCTCTTTAGCGTGTACTCTCTCTCCTCTTTATTCAAACTTTCCTACTTACTCCTACTGGCCCTTTTGTTTGTCTAAATTCCTTTAGCAGTGAGACTCCTGAAACTGAAACAGTGCCAGCTGAGCACCGGATACACCAGCCTTGGGGTTATGAGCTGCACAGGAGCTCCCAGAATCTCAGAACCCAGCATTTAAAGGGAGGAAAAATAATGGAGCAGGCCCTACACAGATCCACTGAAAGTAACGAGGGGAGTTTGGCTCTAACGCTCAACAGCATGAGCAGAATTAGACCAACACAGAAACCTGCTCGGCAGCAGTCTGGGACTCATGAGAGGCCGAGGGTCTCACGGGGACTTGCTAGCTGGCCCTGACAGTCACTTCACTTGCCCCACTCCTCGCCTTGTGAGACCAGTTTGGGAGCCTGGAGTTCGCACCCCCCAGGAAAGAGGCTGGCGGCTTCAGGGAAAGGGCAGCCATAAAATCTACTTTGTCTGAGGCCGCAGGGTCTCAGAGGTCCCCTTTTTGGAAGACTTGGACTCAGGTAGGCAGAGAACCCTCTACCTGGGCTACTGGGTGTGGGTCAGAGCTGGTATGACAGTGCAGTCCTGACTCCGAATCCTGTGCTATTTTTGCCAAATTGATGCCAAAGTGGAAGATTCTGTGTATATATTAATAATGCCCTGGGGATGGGGAGGCTGAGTTGGGAGAGACAGAAACTCCAGGGATTTTCAGAATGTGTCCCAAGGTATCCAAAGAGGGTAATGAAAGCCTGAGCTTCAAGAGCTAAGAAGATGCAAATTCTACAAGTACTGTCTGGGTGACCTCTCTGAGCCTCAGTTTCTTCAACTGTAAAAAGGGACTAAATAGTACATTCTCTTAGGCAAATAGACCACGCCTGCAGGGCCTAGCCTCCTTGTAGGTAGTGACTAAATGGTGCCCCTGATTAGTATTCATAAATGAGTTAAAATTAAGAAATAATCTGTGCAAGCTCATTCGCTCTCGGGGTTGGAATATCTCAAAGGAATGTGGCCAGATCTGGAGGTTTTACCAGCTCCTGGCTCTGAGGGCTGAAGAGTTGCAATTTAATGTCTGATTTGTAGCATACTTTGCATCTGGGGTTGGTTAACGAGAATAGAAGTTATATAAGCAGAAATAACGTGAAACAATGGCACTTTCATTTTTATTTTTAGTACTGTGCAGACCTTTTCAAGGAAGAGGGCTGTACATGGTGTTCCTAACTAACATGTAGGTAGTTTTACCTTCATCTCTTCTGATGTGGATTTTTCAAGAACAAGCAGTAACAGAACTGTCTGAATAACGCTGTAGCATTTGGCAGACTATGGGAGATATTTCTCCCACAAAAATGTAAAATGTTCTTAAATGAACTGAATTAACTCCCTTTCTACAACATAATTATGTATCTCCATATAACATATTATAAGTAACTCACTTATAATTAGCACTTTTTCCTCCTGAATTTAAAGATTTTTCAGCTTTTCCTTTTCTTATGAGGGAGAGGTCAATTTTGAGTTTAGAAATACATATGCAAACTGAACTGGAAACCACATAAGACATATATTATCAAAGAAAAAACAATAATCATAGATGCCCACTTTTTTCCTACCTTTAATGAAATTTAGAAAACTTTGTTACAAATTTAATTTCCAGCTCAAGTATGGTTTAAAAGCAAATAAAAATTAATTCTCATTCCCCTTTTAAACTCACAAAATATTGAAAAAACCTAGTTTTCTGTTCTGTTTGGTTTTAAATGTAAAAGGAGAAATTTCCCTATTCTTAACTTAGAAGGACTCCAGTGACCTCAGTTCAGTGGTTGAAGTTTAATTAATTTCAAGTAGATAGTTCCCCAAGTTTTATGTCATTTTTCAAAAGCACCAACCTTCTTAAGACAATGAATAGTGCATTTTGTGCCAAACACCTTTTAATTTCAGTGTCTGAAACATATAATGGTAGGCCTTAATATTTGGTTGAATCGTGAGAAACTACAGACGCGAGGTAGTGAAACCCTTTTCTTGTTAGGGACATTATATCAACATTGTGTCTCGATCCCCTGGATTCACAGTTACTAAGGCACCTCTGTCCCAAATCCTGTCAAATTTGCCAGTATTTGCTCTGGACAGACAAAAAATGTTGCAACAGTTTTACAGTGACATGTTCCCTGAAGAACTAAACACTTTAGCTCCAGGAATTTCAGCAGTTGGTTCTTCTGAATAAAAAAGATTCTGCTCTGTAAAAACTTCTCGAATCCCAAGTTCACTGGTCTCCACAGCAATTATGCTGTGTCCCCAGTCTGCAAACTATCTCATCTCGACTGCTTTTCCACAAAGAGGAAAAAAATATCCTGAGTCCACTCTTGCATTAGGAAATGTATCCAAATGCTTCTTTAATAGCTGATGTCCTTGTTCTTGATGAAATGTAATGTTGCAGCTCACCCACTTTCCTTGCCATTCTTCCAGGGTTAGTACTTGATTTTTCTGAACCTCATTATTGGGGCACTCATTCAAGTAAAGTTCTTGTATCATTCTTAGTTTTTTAGTCACCTTTAACTCCAAGCCTCTTCACCCACCCGTCTGCCACTCCCCATTAACTTTTATTGTTGCATGCTTAGGGTGGGGGTCACACTTCACTCTTTTTTCCATGTGACTATCTTCTTATTGCACCACCATTTGTGATGGGGGGTGGGGTGCAGGGGGAGTGCAAAGGCCAGGAATCGAACCCAGGTCTCCAGCATGGCAGACGAGAATTCTACCACTGAACGACCCATGCACACACACCCCTTTAGCTTTTTTGTCTGTCTGTTTGTTTGCATGAGCAGGCACCAGGAATTGAACCCTGGTCTTGGGCATGGCAGGTGAGAACTCTGCCTGCTGAGCCACCGTGGCCCACCCTCCCCTTTAGCTTTTGACTATGAAATAATGCCTCCTTATAGTAGTTTTCTTTCTAGCTCTGTTTATCCAAAGGTAGAAGGAGAATGGACTGTAACTCCACTAATTTGTATTGAGAGGAATTTTTCAAGAAATGTACTGTTATTCTCCGAGTTCAGGTAATGACTGCAGATAGGCTAACAATGTGTTGCCTGGTAAAGATTTCAGGGAAGATGCTTTAGGGAGCAAGAAGCTTATTCTGTAATTATCATTGGTTATTTTGTAAGTTATAGGAAAGCTAATGATTCTTAAGCACTGGAATCGTGATTTAAGAATTTGACTTCAGTAATTTAAAGATTCTCCGTTTAATTCACTTGCCATTATTAATTTGCTTGGCAAGTCCTTTGAGTATAGATAATAAAAAGGAAAATGCTCCTTTAAAACACCCCAGGGAATTTACATTCCAACTTAATGATGAGAGCTGCTCAACAGGTTCTTCAGCCCTGCTCAATTCTATAGGAACAAATTAATTTTTAAAAATCCTCTTACAATTGGGGCCTAGTTTGATATCAATAGAGGGAAATATATGCACACATATATTTACCTCAATAGTACCTCCCACTCCCCAACTCTGAGTTGTATTAGATTTTTAGTTAATCCTTTTGGTTAGGAAAACACAGTGGGAATGTTTAAAGAGGCTTTGCCTGTTTAAATTAATTAAAATATGTTGTATTAGGGTTCTCTTGAGAAACAGAACGAACAGCAGAAATCTGTAAATATGAGATTTATAAAGGTGTCTCTCGCAATCAGGAGAATGGAAAAGTCCAAAATCCACAGGGCAGGCTGTGAAGCTGGCAGCTCTGACGAGGAATCTGGACAAACTCTACAGGAGAAGCTCACTGGCTGAAGAAGCCATGAGAGTCTCTTCTTCCTTAAACTGACTGGATTATACCACTGTGGGAGACACGCCTTAGTTGATCACAGATGTAATCAGCCACAGCTGCAACCAATGGGCTGATGATTTGATAACCAGCCTTCCGGTTCATCAACCAGCCGCGGTATATCCTTGCAGTAAGGGTCAGGCCAGTGCTTGCCTGACCAGACAATTGGGCATCATCTCTTGGCCACGCTGACACCACAACCTCACCATCACAGGTGATTTTGTGTACATTTTTACGTCTCCGTGTTCTTTCTAGAAATAAATATTTGGGTAAATAAGGTAAATAATCACTCAAGTCACTATTAAATTCAACTTTAACATAACATTTTCTTCTTTTTTGTATAGGCAGGCACTGGGAATCGAACCCGGGTCTCTGGCATGGCAGGCGAGAACCCTGCCACTGAGCCACCGCTGCCTGTCCTAACATGACATTTTAGAATCATTTGTGAAAACAGTTCATTTCTGTTCTTCTGCATATTAAGGAAAATATTCTGGCTTATGCGGTTTTAAAAGTCAATCCAAAAAAACTTTCCAAATTCTGATTTCAAGTAAACACATTCAAGTAAGTTTGAGGCTGAGAGAAAAAAGAAAAAAAAAACAGAAAACAGAAAAAGAAATCACTGTTTTCAGTTTTCCTGGTTAATCCATTCTAATTAATTTCCTGAGGGGAGTACAAGACATGAGACCATTTTTTCAAATAAGAGCGTATTGTGTTCTTACCTTTTTTTTTCATTAACACTTTACATACAGCAATAATTTATTCTGAAATGTTCATTTAGTTTCTGTTGACAAAACTCATGTCTCTTTGGGTGCACGGGTGATTCAGTGGTAGAAGGCTGCCTTTCATGCAGGAGAACTGAGTTCAATTCCCACCCCTCCCCAAAAAAACAACTCATGTCTCTTTAATAAAAGAAGAGCCATCTCACCTCAAGTACCAGAATATACAACCAATTACAGCATAGCAAAAATTCTACGTACTTTCAGATAAAATCTATTTCAGGTGAAATAGTTTCATTCAATGTCTTGCAGTTACACAGAATTTTCCAGCACAAAATAGTGTAAGGTATTACACTGTAGCTCTCTATGTGCACATTATGTGACCACAAAACTGTTCTTCATTACTTCTGAAATTGAGCCGTCAGTTTCATTCATGCAGTAAAGCAAAGCAGGCTGGGCAAACTTGTTCACTGGAAACCATATTACTGTGAATTTCAAAGCCATGTGACTAATTACATGTAATGTTAGATGGACTTACAAGGACTAAAACAGATTTTTTTTTTTGCATAAATACCAATTTATCCCTGATGTAAGTTTAGTTAGTTTATAATCTACAAATGATTGATAATGACAATATATCATATCTTCTATTTGTGGTGTTCATTATTTTAAGACAAGCAGTAATTAAAGGATGATTATATGCTATGCTATGTAAATTTTTAACTTGTTTAATGGAAAAATAATATACAGAAAGTACAGTTCAGTGAATTATCACAAAATGAACAAACCTGTGCAACTACCATTCTGGGTCAAGAAATAGAACCAGTGTCAGTGCATGGTGGCTTCCATCAATTCCTACTTCCTTCTCCCCTGGGTTATTTTTTAAATGATTTTTCTATATTCTTATCATTTTTTGTCATTAGAATATCACCCCAGCTCAGTTTTGTGTTCCTTTGTGCACACGTACGTAATCAAGCCCTCCACTTTTTAATAAACTTTATATTTTGGAATAATTTTAGATTTTTCTGAGACATTAGAATTAAAAAAAAAATAGTGCAGCGAATTCCTGACTACTTTTCTTCTTCTATCAGTAAAAGAAGTTAGAAATTAATTTTTAAAAAGTTTCGGCAAATGGCAAACCGATTTCCTTGAAAGTCGCAGTCACATATGCAATGCATCCCAGAAAAGAAGGGCCAGGCAGGTTCCAGCCACCTTCATGAATTGCATCAAATACTGAACCTACTCAAGAGCGGAGAGAAAAGGCAACTTTCAGAAAGGAGTATGTTATTAAATGAGGCATTTACTATATGACTTCCCAAGAGCCCCAGGTGGGAAACATATTTCCTAAATTAGATCTAGGAAGCGAAATGTGCAATCAGTCC
Source organism: Tamandua tetradactyla (assembly GCF_023851605.1). NCBI lineage: Eukaryota > Metazoa > Chordata > Mammalia > Pilosa > Myrmecophagidae > Tamandua > Tamandua tetradactyla. The sequence goes on along the minus strand of NC_135347.1, from coordinate 51,323,171 downwards.
ACCTTCTCCCCTCAGGGCTGCCCACCACTGGTTAATGAAATAAAAAATAAGGTTGATAAAAACAAACCCCCTCAAACTACACCCCCCCCCAAAAAAGGGAAAGAAGGAAAGCAAAACCAAACACTAAGATGTCCCAGATTCTTCTCCAGAGTGGGACCAGGGAGCAGCTTCAACAATTCAAATCAGTCTATTACAGAGGCATCACAAGCACATCTTGCTTTTAACAAAAAAAAAAAAAAATTTTTTTTTTGGAAAGAATGCAAAAGCTAGTACTGATCACTTTCCTGACATTATACAATTATTCAAAATTAATTAGTATTGGGAGGGGGCATGAGGGCCATACCTTTGGACCTTGTCTCACAGGAGTGCATGTGGATAGGTGCAGGGCATTTGTCATTAGTGCAAACGTGAATTTAAATTTTTACTTTTTAGTTTGATTTAAACATTGCTTTTAGTATGATGCCCACACCAGCTGTGCAGAAAGGACTCTGGAGAGATGTTCCTGATGGCACACACCTGTGGTTCTGGAGGCTCCAGGGCAGCCCATATTGCTTCACCAAATACATTCTTTAGGCATTTCTGTGCGAGCGTGGAACACGCCACGTATTTGACAGCCTGCAGGTCACGGATCAGCTTCTCAGCAGTCTCCAGAGTGAGAGGCTTCTGTTTGCTCTTGGCAAGTTTCTCAAGAGTAGAGGGGTCATCTCTGAGATCAGTTTGGGTCCCAACAAGCAAGAAAGGACTCTCTGGAGAGTGATGAGTTATCTCAGATACTGTGCTGATTTAAAAGGATGTATGCCCCCTAGAAAAGCCATGTTTTAACCAAAATCCCATTTCATAAAGCTAGAATAATCCCTATTCAATACTTTATGTTTGAAACCTTAATCAGATCATCTCCCTGGAGGATGTGATTTAGTCAAGAGGAGTTGTTAAACTGGATTAGGTGACAACATGTCTCCACCCATTTGGGTGGGTCTTGACTGGTTTATTGGAGTCCTACAAAAGATGAAACATTTTGGAGAATGGGAGATTCACAGAGATTCAGAAAGAGCAGCACCACAAAGCAAAGTCCACAAGCCAGCAACCTTTGGAGATGTGAAGGAAAACGCCTCCCGGGGAGCTTCATGAAACCAGAAGCCAGGAGAGAAAGCTAGCAGATGACACCGTGTTTGCTAAGTGCCCTTCCAGCTGAGAGAGAAACTCTGTGTTCACCATGTGCTCGTCTACTTGAGAAAGAAACCGTGAACTTCACTGACCTTCTTGAACCAAGGTATCTTTCCCTGCATGCCTTTGATTGGACATTTCTATAGACTTGTTGTAATTGGGACATTTTCTCGGCCTTAGAACTGTACACTATCAGCTCATTAAATTCCCCCTTTTAAAAAGCCATCCTGTTTCTGGTATATTGCATTCCAGCAGCTACCAAACTAGAACAGGTACCCACTTTTCTTTCACATTTTCCAATGAGGATGGAGAGACCACTGAAAAACAGACTAGAGGGCGGCGTGACAGTGGCTTAGTGGCAGAATTCTCGCCTGCCATGCTGGAGACCCAGATTGGATTCCTGGTGCCTGCCCATGCAAAAAAAAAAAGACTAGAAACACTTCTGTTTGTGGGTAACTTGGCAGTTGTAATCTGCCATAATCCTCTTGCCTGGCCATATCGAAAAGTCGAAGAGTATATGGCTCTCTACCAATCAGTCATAACTGTGACTGCATAGCTGTCAAAAACAGTTGGTTCGTATTCAGGTGGAAATTTGTTTCTTGTGTAGGATATCAGGAGACATGTTTTACCAAAGGTATCATCACCCACCACAATGCACTGAATTGTCTGCATTGCTGAAATAGTTCTGTATCCACTTTAAATATTTCAAATTTGGTGTTGACCTCAGTTCCTCCTCCAGGCCCTCCTCTTTTGATCGGTCTCCCAGACTTTAGGGATATTGCGCAATGACCATTGTAACTTCTTCATGTTGAAAGGGGTGTTGACATTATGGGGTAGGGGGATGCATCTGGATGATGCTCTTGGAGAGGCTGGTCATTCTGGATTTCAGGGATTATCTGGCCTAGGCACCATCTGGAGGTTTTAGGTTTCTAAAAAATAAACAAGGTGAGTGAAACTTTTACATAGTCTCAAATAGAGCCCTAGGTATTCTTTAGGATTTACAGGAATACTGTTGGTTGGGGTTTGGCATAGCAATATCTAGTAGAAGCTTGCAAAAGAGGCCCCTCCAGAATAGCCTCTCAACCCTTTGAAATCTCTAGCCAATGATACCTTATTTTGTTATATTTCTTTTTCCCTTTTTGGTCAGGAAAGCATTGATGCTCCCATGATGCCAGGGCCAGGCTCAGCCCTGGGAGTCATGTCTCACATTGCCCGGGAGATTTTCACCCCTGGACATCATGTCCCACATTAGCCTTCCCTCCACCTTTTTTTCATTTTTTAAAAATATTCTTTTGAGATAGACTCATACATATACAGTTCACTTCTTACCTATATACATATATATACTTTTTAAATTTAATTTAATTAATTAATTTATTTATTTTGCATAGGCAGCCTCCAGGAATTGAACCTAAGGCTCCAGGATGGCAGCCGAGAATTCTGCCATTGTGTCACTATTGCACTGCCCATACCTCTTACCTTTTTAATGTGTATTTTAAAAGACTACTCCAGTTGTTCTTTGTTGTTTTTTTTTTAATTTACTTTTTATAATGCATCTTTTGAAGTAACCACTTTTCAGAGGTGATTTGTTTCAAAAGAACCACAGCCCACAGGGGTAAGGAAGACACTGTCTTGTGTTTTAGAACCTCAGCTACCTTTTAAGACCAAAGGAAGAAAGTTTTATTTTGTACAGAACCTAAATTTTCTGTAGCACATAATGAATTTGTCTGAATAAATAATTTAAACAATATAAACATAGGAAGCCCAGAATAAGAGTGAGGGCCTTTAATCCTGTATACCTTAATGAAATGCCTGGATACATCCCAAAGTATATTAAGCAGATAATCAAAAGGTATTGGCAAAATCCCTTGAGGGATAGGAGAAAAAATATGGAACTATTAAACTTTACCAATGGGGGAACCCCTGATACTGTGTCAAGCATTAGAGACATCCAAATCAATAGGCTAAGCCCTTGATCTTAAGGCTTGCTCTTGTGAAGCTTAAGTATGTAGCAGAGAAGCTTAGACTACCTATAGGCATGCCTAAGAGTTACTTCTGGAGGATCTCTTTTGTAGCTCAGATGTGGCCTCTCTCTTCCTCAGCCCAACTCTGCAAGTGAAACCATTGCCCTCCCCCCTACATGGGACATGACATTCAGGGGTGAAAGACTCACTGGCAGCATGGGAGATGACTCCCAGGGATGAGTTTGACCCTGGCACTGTGGAATCGACAATCCATCTTGACGAAAAGAGGGAAAAGAAGTATAAGAAATAAGGTATCATGGTCCAGATAAGTCCTGAAACCTAGCCCAGCCTCTCCAGAACATCACATAGTTTCATCTCCCTACCCCACTTTAATGACAGACCCTTCCAATAGCAAAAAATTGGAATTGCCATAGTCCAAACAACCCCAATGAGAGGTATGGGAAGATCAAAGGTGATGGTGGACAGTGAAGATAGGACTTAACCAAGGAATATGAATGCTGAATCATTAAATTGATATCTCTTTTTAGTCTCCAGTATTTTACAACAGCTGAAAGTAAAAACCTGAAATTGTGAAATTGTAACCCATGTCAACGTCTGAAATATGTTCTACAACTAATTGTGGTGCTGTGCTTGGAAATTTATAGTTTTTTTGTATATATGTTATTGTTCACAAAAAAAAAAAAGAAGGAAAAAAAGTCGATTGTGATGATAAAAAAGTATTTAAACCCTCTAGCCTCCTATATTCTGGAGCAGCTAGAAGGAAAAATATGAGAGGATCGTATGGGAGCCCATGACAAACTCTGGGATCTACCCTATAACCACTTTTTGAAGAGTGCTCTGAAAACTATTGCCTGTTTATTTCTTTGCTTTGTATATATGCTATACTATACAGTAGAAAAAAGTTAAAAAAAACAAAACAAAACTGAGAGTTCAGATAGACTTGAGAGGCTTTTTGGAGGTCACTCTTACGCAAGCTTCAGTTAGACATTGCTACCTATCATAGCTTGCCAAATCCTAACCAAAACCATTCCTGACCATCCTAAAAAATACTTGGTGCATTATATAAGATTCTACAAAGGTTCCATGCACTAGGGTAACTTTCCAGAAACCTACAATCCCCAGATGGGTTCCTAGACCAGATAAGTCCTGAAATGCAGAGGGGCCAGCCTTTCCAGAACATCAACTAGTTCCATCCCCCTATCCCATATTATCAACAGCCCTTCCAACATGAAAAAAGATAGAATGGGCATAGTCCAAATACCCCTAAAGAGTGGGAGAAAGATCAGAGGTGATGGTGGAGTATTATAGAAAAGGTAGTGTTTAGCAAATGAGTATGATTGCTGAATCATTGTATTGATATTTCTTTTAGTCTCCAGTATCTTAGAACAGCTAGAAGCAAAAACCTAAATTGTGGAATTGTAACACATAAAAAACTCTGAAATTTGTTCAACAACTAATTGTTGCAATGTGCTTTGAAATTTATTGCTTTTTTGTATATGTTACTTTTCACAAAAAAAGAAAAAATTGATTATGATGATAAATGCATAGCTACATGTTGACATTGTGAACCACTGATTGTAAAAAAACACACACACAGAAAAATTTAGAATGGACATAGCCCCATGCCCCAAGACATTGGGAGAAAGCTCAAAGGAGAAGGTAGAGTTATAATAGAAAAGATAGAACGTAACAAATGAGTGTGACTGCTGAATCGTTATATTGATATTTCTTTTAGTCTCCAGTGTTTTGGAGAAACTAGAATGAAAAACCCAAAATTGTGATGCTGTAATCCATACCAAATTCTGACATCTGTTCTATAACTAATTGTTATAGTGTGCTTTGAAATTTATTGCTTTTTTGTATATGTATTTTTCACAATTAAAAAAAGAAAACATTTTAAAGAAAATAAAGCTCATAAATAATAGCTTAATTTGTGTTAAAAACATGACCATATGGTAAGCATAAAAAATAAATGAAATGGCATATTGTTAAAGCAAAAGCAAATATTTTAGGCCTCAAAATAAAAGATTATATATACTTACAAAATAAAAAAAATAAAAAGTAAAAAAAGAACCACAGCCAGATAACTGCCTGTGAGACCTTAAACTTTCATGAAAATCAGTTAAAGGCTTTCTTTGAGGGTTTCCCCTGAAAGATGTCTCCATTGTTCTATAAAGGATAGAAAAGCTGAGGGAGCTTCCCGAAGTTTCACAGGAGGACAGTCCAGCCTATTTATTCAGAATGGGATTTTGGCTACAGAAGAACATTTTAGATTCACAGTAGAATAATTTTAAATGGCTGAATAAGATGTTAAGAAATTTTTGTTGTTGTTCAAGGCTGAATAAGATGTTAAGAAAATTTTGTTGTTGTTCAAAGACCATTCATTTTAGTTTACCTCTTTAATGCAAAAGGAAGAGGAAATGAAAACACTCAATGAATAACATTAATGACTCTGAAACCCAAAAGAGAAGCTTAGTAACAGCAGCCTTTATAAAAAGTACATATTGACTGAACTGACATTGTCACCGGACAGAGGCTGTGGATTCCTCTACCCGACACACTCAATAACCAAATCCTGAGACTCCGGGGTTTCAAGGAAGAAAGAGTTTATTACCACAGGAGTAAAAGAGCACACGGCCTAAGGGCCCAAATCTGTCTCCCCGAACAAAGGGGAGTCAAGATTTTTAAGGTTTCTAGCAAGGAAAGATGAGGTCATTTCAGATAGTAAATTCAAAGCGGATAAGAAAATAGTGTTAATTGTGAGTTCAAAGGTGAAAAGAAAACATTGTTAACAGAAGTTGAAAGACTGTATCTATCCCTCAATGGCAGAACCTGGCAGAGCCAAATGGCAGGGCTGAAAGGAAAACGTTGTTAGCATAGCTTAACAGCAGAAGGCAGAGCTATCTATTTTTCTATGGCAGAGCCCAGCGGGTCTAATTTACACAGGTAAGGGACGGAGGCTAGTTTAATGACTGCTTCTCTTAGAACTGAGGCTTCCTAGAAGTTATAGTTCTCAAAGCCACTTGGGCACCAGATAAAATGTAAGGGCGTTTTACAACCCTTCCAGAGGTCCCAAACAGCTTAATTCTAGTTCAGGGCTTGCCGGTGCTTCCCTTTGTCTGTCCCAAAATCCCCAAAGCAAAAAGAACATATATATAATGATTCAGTAATAAAAACCAGCCCTAAATCCTAATTTCTCGGTTACAACATCAATCAATCAACCAATTACTGTAGATATTTTCTTTTTGAGATTTTCTTCTGTCCCAGTTTCACAAGTTGAAAGCAAGATTGAGCACTCCTGCCCCTTTGCTTTATTTACAAGCAGTGGCTTCCATCCCACAACAGGACTTGATTTTCTAAAGAAGTAAATGGAGCCTCAGGCACATTAGTTTCTGATCCACCAATTAAAGAATTAAATCCAGAATGGGGTTGTGTGATTAAGCCATGGTAAACTGAGGCAGGGAACAGGCACTAAATGTGTTTTGCTGGGACATGAGGCCAGTTAGTGGAAAACACAGAGTTAAAGTCAAATTGTAGACCTGGGGGTGGAGAGGTAAAGATAAGAGGTGGAGGAAAGCAAAAGCCTGGACATTTTGTAGAGAAAAGGCTCGATTGAAATCTCTTCCACCTAGAGCCTTAGGGACCAATTTGTCAGCCTCCAGATTTAGCAGCTTGCTCCTGGAAAGCCAAGAGTGAAGACTTCCACCCTCATCAAGAAGATAACTTTGGGAGATTTCACTTTTAGATGTACAAGAAGTTTTGGTGCTGTCATTTTTTTTAATTTCTTTGCAGCACAAAGGTTTTTGAAATAGTAAGAGACAGAGTAGAATGTCGTAGCTTCTATTCTAAGAATAAGTGCAAGATTCACTGCTGGAGAGGAGGAAATACCAGTAGATATATTGCATGATTTCTCATATGAAATACTTAAAATAAGTAAATTCTTAGAGTCACAAAGCAGAATAGTGGTTTCCAAGATTGGGGGAGGAGGGAATGGGGAGTTGTTTTTGAATGGGTATGAGCTTTGGTTTGGGATGAAGATATTCTGGACAGTTACACAATATTGTCAATGTTTTTAATATCACAGGATTGTTCACTTAGAAATGGTTAAAGTGATTTTTAATGTTATGTATACCTTACTACAGTTTTGAAAAACACATTGGTAGCAGTTTAAGTAAAAATGAGAATCTGCGTGTATAAAGGTTTTCAAAATCTCTACAGCATCCACAACAGCTTCTGACACAAACTATACAGCTATAAAAGTTAATCAGAAGATGATTGTATAATGATATAGCTTTCACAATGTGACTGTGTGATTGTGAAAGAAAAAAAGTTAATCAGAGAAACTGGTCATTCCCTGGAACTTCAGGTATGTGTGTGACACCTGAGTAACTCAGAGTTAGAACCCTGAAGTATGAAAGTCAGCATTACCCCATACAGCAATTGTTTAAAAAGTTGAAAGAATGATCAGACTTCAACTAGATATATGAATGAAGTTGATCTGGATAGGACTAAGGAAAATCAGAATACAGAGTAAAGGGTGATATGATTTATATTTTAAAACTTCAACTTCTGGGTGAGACCAAAGGAACAGATGTTTATTTGGTACAAAATTTATATTTGTTGTAGCACAATATCCAATTTAACTTGTATGGTCAGTTTATTCAAATACCATAATTTCATGAAATTTTGAATAGGGAGTGAGATCTTGTTGGTTTGTACAGGTCAATGTAATGCCCTGATACATCCCCGAGTAACTGGGACAGAGAAAAAAAAGTATTTGCAAAGTCCTCTCAGGGGAGTGGGAAGAAAGGAGGAAATATACTTCTCTACCTGGGGAATTTGTGATATTTTCTCAAATATTGGGGACAATTTAATAGGCTGAATCCTCAATCTTGGGGGTCACTGCTATGAAGCTGACACCTGTAAAAGAAACACTAAGCCTGCTGATTATTAAGTCTATGAGTCACCCCCAGAGAAACTCTTTTGTTGCTCAGATGTCACCTCTCTTTAAGCCAGCTCAGTGGATGAATCCACTGCCCTCCCGCCTACATGACTCCCAGGGGTGTAAATCTCCCTGGAAGCGTGGAACGTGACTCCCAGGAAAAAGTCTCGTCATAGGATAGAGAAAGACTTTTTGACAAAAAGGGGAGGAGAAATGAGACAAAATAAAGTTTCAGTGCTGAGAGATTTCAAATAGAGTGGAGATGTTACCCTGGAGGTTATTCTTATGTACTCTACAGCTATCCCTTCTCAGTTTATGGTATATTGGGATGGTTGGAGGGAAGTGTCTAAAACTTGATTCTTTTTTCTTTTTCTAAAATTTATTTATTAATTTAAAAAATTAACAACAAATGAATTAAAACATTAACATGTGATCATTCCATTCTACATGTATAATCAGCAATTCACAATATCATCACTTAGTTGCGTATTCATCATTTCTTAGAACATTTGCATCAATTCAGAAAAAGAAATAAAAAGACAACAGAAAAAGAAATAAAACAAAAACAGAAAAAAAAGATTATACATACCATACCCCTGACCCTGCTTTATTGATCACTAGCATTTCAAACTAAATTTTTTAACATTTGTCCCCCTATTATTTATTTTTATTCCATATATTCTACTCGTCTGTTGACAACGTAGATAAAAGGAGCAGCAGACACAAGGTTTTCACATACACACAGTCACATTGTGAAAGCTATATCATTATTCAATCATCATCAAGAAACATAGCTACTGGAACACAGCTCTACATTTTCAGGCAGTTCCCTCCAGCCTCCATTACATCTTGGATAACAAGATGATATCTACTTAATGCATAAGAATAACCTCCAGGATAACCTCTCGACTCTGTTTGGAATCTCTCAGCCATTGACACTTTGTCTCATTTCACTCTTCCCCCTTTTGGTTGAGAAGGTTTTCTCAATCCCTTGATGCTGAGTCTCAGCTCATTCTAGGATTTCTGTCCCACGTTGCCAAGAAGGTCCACACCCCTGGGAGTCATGTCCCACGTAGACAGGGGGAGGGTGGTAAGTTTGCTTATTGTGTTGGCTGGAGAGAGGGGCCACATCTGAGCAACAAAAGGGGTTCTCTTGGGGGTGACTCTTAGGCCTAAATTTTAAGTAGACTTGATCTATCCTTTGTGGGGTTAAGTAAAACTTGATTCTTGAAGATGATTATCTTACTATATAGCCTTTACAGTGTGACCAGGTGAATATGAGAACCTTAAGGCTGATGCTCCCTTTATCCAGGCTATGGACAGATGAGTAAAACATACAAAAAAATAAATAAATAATGGTGGGTGGATAAGGGGAAAAATCTGGGTAGAATGTGGTGGAAGAGGCCAGCCTGCAGGTCTTCTGGAACATGGAAAACAGCCGCAGAGACCTGGCCATTAACCAACGTGAAAGGGAGCCCAATGCCATGGCACTCCACCGCCCCAATGCACTGGTGGCCAGGGATAGTGCACTGGTAGAGGATGGGGTGATCAAGCACAATTCCAAACTGGACTCAACCACCTTGACCTTCCTGAAGATCCAGATTTCAGGGGTCTCTCCAGGTGACACACCCTGGGAACTGGCGGCAGCCTTCAAATATTTCCTGCAAGGCATGAACTCCATGCCCTGGGCTAGCCTCCCTGCTGGCCCACTCGCACAGGGCACACCTCAGCAGTGGACAACAGCCGCCTGTCACAGGGCAGGGAGGGTCTGGGCTAGATCGACCACACTGTGAAGAGGGCGGGTGAAGCCCCAGGCTGCCAAAGATGCCCACCAGCCCCTCACTGTCATCTACATGCTGTCGTGCTGCCATCCTTTTGCCGGCTCATTTTCCCTTTATTTTTGTGAGGGAATAAGAGAGGATAGGGGATTACTTCTCTTTGGTTTAAAAAAATAAGGCGTCCATCATAGACGCTGCAGCCGAACAGTCTCCAGATGGGTGAGGGGCTTGCTCCCCTCCTGCCCCCACTCACTCAACGCGTGGACTTGGCTGAATCAGAGCCTCTCATCCAACTCCCTATGGTCCAAGCACAGACATACGGGTGGATGTACAGGAAGGAAGGGGGTTAGCCAAGGAAAGAATTGGAGTCCTTCTCTGCCTAGGATCCAGGATAGAATTCTAGATGCAGGAAAGAGCCGGAATAGGAAAAACCTTGGGCAGGTGGGTTTGAGGATGGGTGGGGTTTTTAGGAGGTGGTGGGTGTTGAGAGCATAGGAGCATGGGGTCCAGTTCAGGCACTGCCATGAGAGCCAGGAGACAACAGCAGAGAGCTCTAGGTTGATGAGCTCTGAAGGCCTGTCCCCAACCCCCTTCACCAAACACCGCTGTGTTGTTTTCATACTTGTCTTTGTTGGTAGTAATGTGACGATCATCTGAACAGTAGCCGCAAGGGGGTGGGGGCCGCGCTCCTAACAGGCAGCTGTTTCCAGGTGCTCTCTGTCCTCCTGGGGCACTGCAGGGCCAGCCAGCCAGGCAGGGGTTGAAGGGGGTTTCTCCACCTAAGGAAGTCGGAACTTGGAGGAACCTGTGGTGGTTGGGGTCAGGTGTCACCTTGACCAGGTGATGATACCCCATAGTTCTGTTGCTGGGGACTTGAGTCATTAGCATGTGAAATTCATTTATGGCTGATTACATCTGCAGTCAGCTAAGGGGAGAGCCTTCAGCAATGAGTGATGTTTAATTTAATTAGCTGGAGGGTTAAAAGAGAGAGTTTGAGATTGGAAAGATGGTGGAATAGGATAGGTCGAGTTCACTCCTGCTCCAAGGAACAGCTAGAGAAGGGACGGGAAGGTGACTGGAACTATGATTCCAGGGTATAACGGCCTGGGAGGGTCGTCCACAACACACAGGGAGACGCTGGTTGCAAAAGCTGAAGAATTGAGATGCAGAGAACAGGAGACCATCCAGCTAGTGCAAACAGCTTAATGCACCCCTTTCCAAATGGAAGCAGGGACAGGGAGACGGGGTCAAGAAGTAAGCCAAGTCACCTTAAACCCACATACGCACCACCCCCCCCAACCCGTGATTCACCCCACCCCATCCCACCCAGCTCTGCGCACATAAGCTTATGGCCATCCAGATCCATGCATGCATGCAGACACCCCTGCTATGCTACCCAGCTCTGGGCGAGCGCTGACCTGTGCATCTGGGCTGCACCTGTCCCCAGGCCATGCAGGCACAACCCCAACCCACGGCCCTGAGCTTTGTGCATGCACATAAGGGCCTTGACTCCTGGGCACTCACACGTACAGCCACATCCCCCCGGCTGGGCGCCCAAGCATCCATGCACCGACTTCTTGACCCCTGTACCCTATCATCCTGCCCCACACATCGCACACCCTTGCCCCACCCCCCTGGCACAATGCCCTCCTTCCACACCTGGCCAGTGCTCACAGGCGCATCTGTGCTACATAGCCCCAGCTCTTCACACCTGTGCACCACTGCCCCAACCACCCCGCACCTGTGCACCCATGCCAGGGCTCCACCCACCAGACATCACCCGCCCCGATCCACATTCTGTAACCCCTGCGATCTGTGCCCCGCCGCTACACAGGTGCACATCTGCATCCTGGCACCCTAGGATCCCTTCCCCTCTGCAAGGACACACCTGCACCCTGCCCTCCTGGGCCCTGACCTCTGTGCCACCTGCCCCACATCCTGATGCCCACAACCCCAGCTCCACATGCCACCCGCATCCTGCCTGTGCACCCACCCCCATGCAACCTCACAGCCCACCCCCATCTGCCTCCGCACACCCTGCCTCCTCCCTCTGCGTCCTCCACACCGCACCCTGCTCCTGCACACGGGGACCTGCAGGAGCTGCACCCGGCCCCCATGGCCCCCACCCCGCACCTCCACAATTCTGCACCCGGCACTCCATGCTCACAGGCACTGTGAATATTAAGCCAATGATCAAAAAGTATTGGCAAAGTCCCTTGAGGGATGGGAGAGAAGATAGGCAACTATTAAACTTTACCAATGGGGAACCCCCTGATATAGAGCAGATGGGGGCAGCAGCCTGCTGGAGGGGGCCAGGACCCAGGGATGTGTGAGGACCTGGTCCAGGGGCAGCCCCTCGGAGGGCTGGTATCTGGGTAACTTGGAGATCAGGTCCCGGGCCCCAGAAGGCAGTGAAGACGAAAGCCTGACGTCCACCTTGAGAATGCGTCTGTAGGTCTCACTGTGTGAGGCCCTCTCGAAGGGTGGACTTCCCGTCAGCAGTTCATAACAGAGCACCTCATGCACCACGGATCCACCTTCTCATCGCGTGTTCTCCCCTCGATCATTTCTGGGGGCAGGTAGTCAAGAGTCCCACACGTTGTCTTTCTCCTCAGAGAGGAGGTGTGCACAGACCAGCCAAAGTCTGCAATCTCCACCTCACCCCAAGCCCCAGCAGCAGGTTCTCTGGCTTAATGTCCCTGCGAATCACCTTCTTCTCATGGCAGTAGGTCAGGGCATTGGCCAACTCCTCCATTATTGGAGATGGGCCTGGATTTCAATCTCCCTGCGCAGCTGATGCTCCAGTCCTTCCTTCTCCATCTGGGACTGGAAGTGCGATAAGGGATACAGCTTTGACTTGATATTTGGTGAGACTGTGTTTGTCGGCTCTTTGTTGCTATGGACCAACGAAAATTGTCTAAAATTGAGAGTGCTGATCACTGTACAACCATATGAGGATACCGTAAGACCGTGGCTTGCTTATTTTGGACTCTATCCATGATGCCCAGTAGACGGAGGGAGCTGAAGGGTACAATGACTGAGAAGCACAGTGACGAACTGTGATACATTGATGTGATGGAATATGGTACAGCTACAAAACGGAAGGATGTTGAGAGGCACACGATAAACTGAATAAACCTTGGGGACAATGTGTTTTGCAAAATAAACCAGAAACAAAAAACAAATCTGCTAAGGTCTCCTTCATAAAGTACTTATGAGAAAATCGGAGCCTAGATTGTAAAGGCTTTTAGCAGCCACACCTAGTCTGAAGCTGTACGTGCATTTCTAGACTCTGAGACACTGAGCTCTATGTGTATCAGCTGGTATTTCCCTGGAACTTTGAGTAACTTTGTGACACCTAAGACCCAGAAATGGAGTTCTACAGCCCTGAAAGTTAGCATAGCTACATACAATAACAGTTAAAGTAATCAAAAAAGAGATTGGACCTCAATTAGAGTTAAAAATGAAGCCAATCCAGCTGGGACTAAGGAAGATCATAACACAGGGTAAAAAGATGTACCCTGTGTATGTACTCCAGACTTTCACCTACTGTGTGAGGCCAAAGGCAGAGAGGTTTATTATGTTTAGAACTTGTTTTCTGTAAGGCACTATCTAAATCAACCTGTCTGGATAGCTCATTTAAACAACCCAGTCTCCTACAGTTCGGAACAGGAACAAGGCCTTGTAATTCCAGGCTTAATGTAATACCAGAATATAGCTCAGATTATGGTGGGCTGATAATTAAAAAGTATTGGTAGAGCCCCCTTGTGGGTCCAAAGGGGGAAAATGGAACTATTAACCTTTCCCATCTGGGAAGCCCCAGGTGCCCTCTCAACCACTGGGGACTCTGAAGAAAATAGGCCAAGCCCTTGATTTTGAGGTTTGCCCTTATGAAACTTACTTCTGTAGTGGAGAAGCTAAGACTATGCAAAACAAGGCCTAAGAATTGTTTCCATTAAACCTCTTTTGTTGCTCAGGCTTGGCTTTTCTATATATCTCTAAGTCAAATTCTGCAAGGAAAATCATTATTCTCCACCTTAAATGGGAATGACATTCAGGGGTGAAAATCTCCCTGACAAAATGAAGACTGCAGGGGATAAGTCTGGCCCTGGCACCAAGGGATCAATGCCTTCTGGGCCAAAAGGAAGAAAAGAGGCACCAGTGGCCAAGTGAGATCAAATAGAGTCAAGAGGCTAATTTTTTTTTAATTATGAAAAATAACACATATACAAAAAAAGCATTACATTTAAAAGCATACTGCAAAAATTAGTTGTAGAACAGATTACAGATTTCAGAGTTTGGTATGGATTACAGTTCCACAATTTTAGGTTTTTACTTCTAGCTGCTCTAAGATACTGGAGACTAAAATAAATATCAATATAATGATTCAGAAGTGATTCTCTTTTGTTCAATTCTATTATCTCTGTTATAACTCCTCCTTCTCCTAATCTTTAGTGGTATTTGGGTCCTGCCCTTTCTAACGGTTCCCATTGGAAACAGCTGTTGATAATATGGGCTGGGGGATGGAACTAGTTGATATTCTGGAGAGGCTGGCCCCTCTGCATTTCAGGACTTATCTGGTCTAGGGACCATCTGGAGATTGTAGGTTTGGGAGAGTTACCCTAGTGCATGGAACCTTTGTAGAATCTTATATATCATCCTAGGTGTTCTTTAACAGGATTGGCAGGAATAGTTTTGGTTGGGGTTTGGCAAGTTATAACAGGTAACAATATCTAATTGAAGCTTGCATAAGAGTGGCCTCCAGAGTAGCCTCTTGACTCTATTTGAACTCTCTCAGTCACTGATAGATTACATTTCTTTTATATTATATTTCTTTTCCCCCTGGAGTTCAGGATGGCATTGTTGATCCCATGATGCTAGAGCCAGGCTCATCCCTGGGAGTCATCTCCCACGCTGCCAGGGAGACTTTCACCCCTGGATGTTATGTCCCACGTGGTGGTGGTGGTGGGGGGGGGGTAATGATTTCACTTACAGAGTTGGGCTCCGAGAGAGAGAAGGGCCACAACTGAGGGACAAAAGAGGCCCCCCTGAAGTAACTCTTAGGCATACCTATAGGTAGGTCAAGCTTCTCCACTACGTACAGAAGCTTCACAAGAGCAAGCCACAAGATCAAGGGCTTGGCCTATTGATTTGGGTGTCCCTCATGTTTGAAACAGTATCAGGGGATTCCCTGATTGCAAAGTTTAATAGCTCCATATTTTTCCTCCTATCCCTCAAGGGACTGTGCCAATACTTTTTGATTATCTGCTTATGATTTTGATTATCTGCTTTATGATTATCTGCTCTGGGATGTATCCAGGCTTTATATTAAGCCACACAGAATGACAAGCCTTCATTTCCATTCTAGGTTCCGTGTGTTTCGGTTATTTAAATGATCTATCCAGACAGGTTGAGTTAGATTGTGTGCTACATAAAATTTAAGTTTTGGAGAAAATGAACCTCTCTTCCTTTGGTCTCATAGAGTAGGTGAAGTTCTAAAATACGATGTCCTCCTTGCCCCTATTCTGATTTCCCATCATCCTGACCTGATCAACTTCATTCTTATTGGAGGCAACTATTATGCAAGCCTGAGTTAGGTAGGGTTAATTGCCATGATTTTCTAAACCCCAACCAACATCACTCCTAGTAATTCTTAAGAGCACTAGGGGCCAAACTGAGACTCCATGAAAGCATCATGCACTAAGTCTGCTTCCCTGGAAGCTATAATTCCCAGACGGTTCTTAGTTCATATAAATCCTTAAACCTAGAGGGACCAGCCCTTCCAAGATTATGAATTAATTATATCCTCCTATCCTTTAGTGTCAACCTTCCTTCTCAACATGAAAAAGTCAGAACAGGCATTGTATGAAGATCCCTATAGATTGAGAGAAGGATCAAAGAAGAAAGAGGAGGTACAGCAGAGAAAACAGGATTTAACAAACATGACCACAGAACCACTGTGTTAATATTCCTTCTAGCTGCTAGTGTTTTGGAGCAGCTAGAAGGGAAAATCTGAAATAGTGGAATAGTAACCCCAAACAGATTCTGAAACTTGTCGAAGAGTTCTTCAAAAATTATTGCTTTTTCCTTCTTTGCTTTGTATATGTGTTATATTTCATGATAAAAATCATTTTTAAAAACCACAATTGGAGCTTGGTTGAGCTACCTTCCCCTGTTCCTAATGGAGACTGCTTCTTTTTCCCATGGGGAAGAGTCTCCAAAACTGTCTGACATGCCAGTGGGGGCGGGGCACGGCCTCCACAGTTTGGGAGATGTACTTCTAGTTCTATGCTGTGACCTTGGCCATTCCACCCATTCCAGACTGGTGCACAATGTGTGTCTGGTCACAGATGTCCTCCAAATAGTTGTTCCAGACATTTCCTGGTATTTACTTGCTGCCCTAGAGGACTAAATTCCACACACGCCTACACCACCGTCTTTACCCACCTCCCAGCATCCTTTCTTTCTTTTTTTAAATCATTTTTACTATTTCATAGATAAGAAACTAAGACATTTTATGAACAATGAAATCCATTGTACAATGTACAATGTAGCAAAAGATCTTGAAATTGAATGTGTTTTACTCATTATTTCCCCTTTAATCAACAAACATTATTCCTTTTATAAAAGAGTTGAAAAAATTACCTATATTATATTAGACATAATGAAAATAAATGTTATTAAACACCATTAAATGATGACTACCTCTACATTTCTCCAAACTCTTTGCATTTATTATTTGTACTTCAGAGTAAAAATAATTATGGTTTTTGATAAGTTGTTAAGTAGCTTCAAATTTCTTTAAAATATTAACTAAAATAGATTTCCATCTGGGGAACATATAATGTCATTTGGTTTTAAACAGAATTGTATTTTAACCATCGAAGCTAAAGACATAGCAAAAAAATGATGTTATTTCTTGAAGGTTGTCTCAAGTCTATTTTAACTTCTAATCATGACACTCTTAGATGAATCCCAGCAAAAGTCTATGGTATTCATTAATCAACCTGCTAAGCATCAGGGAAAGTGCTAATACACTGGATAGTTAGAAAAAGAATAAAAACAGACATTAAAACATCTTATTTGAACTTTTGACATAATTAAACAATACAGAAGCGGGAACCACGCGAATTTTTCTCATGTTGGTAACAAGAGCATTAATACTTTATCTTGGTGCCATACTGTAAGATTTAAAGAATTAAATAAGCAAGAGCGCTCAATAATTCACTTAACATAATAAAGGTTGTGCTATAAGTTTTACAGGCATGAACTTCCTTCAGTTTCAAGCAATTCTAGACAACTCTCCTTATTCATCAGGTCTACTTCAAATACACCAACCTCCAAAGAAGCAGCCCTTCTTTGGGGTGTAACATATGGCTCTCATCTATGACATACAATAAAATCATTGTCACAGATTAAGTCAGCTGGATGGAAATTTAAGATTTCAAGAATTTCCCTTAGTCTACTCCAATGGGCCAAAAAGCAAAAAGGAATATCTATATAATGATTCAGTAATCAAAATCATCCCTTAAATCCTGATTTCTCGGTTATCATATCAATAGATTTAAGCCTTATAAACAAAAGCTCTTGGGGTCCTTGATGATTTTTATGAGTGCAAAAGGGTTCTGCAGCCAAAAAGTTTAAGAACTGCTTCTCTAAGGTCTGGTCTTCAAACTGGGTGTACTATCCAAAACGTGCACAAGGTATGGATAGTTTTAAGACGATGTATTTCCAGATCCCTAACTTCCATTTGTACTCTCTTCTATATGTCATCGATTCTCAGATGCCCTTCCCCCTGACCACTACCCCCTCCACACACACACACATTGTAATATTTCTGAAATCCAGAGACCAGTTCTTACTGGCTAAATGGCAGTCTTGCCACAGTTGTCTTTGCATGACACCTTCTGGCAAGAACAAGAAAATGCCAGCATCAAAACAAAACAGATTTCTGTAACTTTTAGGTAAACTCCTTAAACAAGAGTGGGCCATACTTTGGGAAATGCTGCTTCACCAATGTGATCTTGGTGACCTTGAGATGATGTTCTTTGAAAAATGAAAATGATATTGACTCTGAGTCAGAATGATTCATATAAGCCAGACTGCTATGAAGACATTTTAAGAAGACTTCAGCTTATTTCACAAGGTTAAACAATAACAACAAAAAACAAAACCTCTGTCTAAATAAGTTTTTAAAAGCTCTTTCAATAAGTAATTTATTATGGCCTAATTAATAGTGTTTTTTACTTATTTTTTGGTTCATAAAATGACAGTGCCTCCTACAATTAATGGGATTTTAGATTCAATGAACTACAAAGGTACTTCTCCCACTTTACAAATGAAAGACATTCCCTTCACCCATTCTGCATCTTCTTAAGGTTCATTGCCTTTCCCAGGAATGTAAAAACCTCCTGGGAAGCCTCCTCTAATGATTAATCCTGGTATATAAACCCACCAAAGGCTTCTGCTTTCCCAGCCTGGATTGGATGCTGTTCTAGTTTGCTACCAGAATGCAATATACCAGAAACAGAATGGCTTTTAATAAGTTGCTAGTTTACAGTTCCAAAGCTGAGAAAATGTCCCAGTTAAAACAAGTGTATAGAAATGTCCAATCTAAGACATCTAGGGAAAGATACCTTAGTTTAAGAAGGCTGATGAAGTTAAGGGTTTCTCTCTCAAGTGGAAGGGCACATGGTGAACACAGTTAGAGTTTCTCTCTCATCTGGAAGGGCAAGTGGTGAACATGGCATCATCTGCTAGCTTCCTCTCCTGGATTCCTGTTTCATGAAATTTCCCAGGAGGCATGTTCTTTCTTCATCTCCAAAGGTCACTGGTTGGTGGACTCCGCTTCTTGTGGCTATGTCATTCCCTTCTGTCTCAGAATCTCCTTCATTCTCCAAAATGTTTCCTATTTTATAGGACTCCAGAAACTAATCAAGACCCACCCAAATGGGTGGAGACACGCCTCCACCTAATCCAGTTTAACAACCACTCTTGATTAAATCACATCTCCAGGAGATGATCTAATTGCAGTTTCAAACATACAATGCTGAATAGGGATTAGAAGAAGCAGCTGCCTTTACAAAATGTAATTAGGATTAAAACATGGCTTTTCTAGGGTATATACATCATTTCAAACCAGCACAGATGCCAAATGGCTTTTTACACATATTTAAATACAATAAATTCTTTTTTATCTCAACACTCATTTGCAGGTCTGGGAAGGCAAGGAACCCAAGAGCTCTGAACCAGTACAATACAATGACACTGTTTCTTTTAACTGGAACAGGCATTAGCCCACAACTAACAAAGAGTTTCAATGGATATGATAAAACCCACAGATAAAATTTTCTGTTTATCAGAGTGTGAAAGTGGGAAAGAGAGACCCACATATAGCACATAGGCAGGCTAGCAAACTCCTGCAGGATTTGGAGAGCTCCTCCAGTCAAGTCCCAAAGAACAGCATCAACTCTTACCTGTTAACCTTTTAGTCTGCACAGTGTCTCCCTCTAGGAGGGAGGGGAGACATGGTCAAATGAGCAGGCTGAGATTTTGTTCTGTGGCCAGAGGAGAGAGAAGGACAAAGATGAATAACAATATTCTTACCTGTAGGAAGTGCTATTGGATCCCTTCATGATCACCACAGCCATGGGAGTTTTCAGAGAAATTGGGACCTCAACCAAGGGCTGGCACCATGAGGGTTCTTGGCTCAGTCACAGGAAGAATTCAAGGGCTAGCTCAGTGTGTACAGTCAGATAGTTTAATAAGTTCAATGCTGGGGAGCCCCAGGATTTCTAGGCTGGATGCCTCAGAGCTCCAGGAATTCCTTGCTAGATGCTGCAGAGCTCTGGGAATTCTCAGTGGGATGGTGAAGAACCTGGAGAATTCTCTGCTGGATGCTAGAGAGCCCCGGCAATTCTCTGTGAAGTGGAGACCTTGACCAGGGGCTGCTGTCATGAAGGTTCTTGACTCAAACCCAGGAAACAACTTGAGGACTAGTCAGTGTGTACTGTCAAAGAATCCAAAGACAAGCTCGTGCGTACAGCTCAACACTTTAATGCATAGTTTAAGGAGAAGAAGCAGTTTAAGGTTGGGATCCTTGCATTATAATGACTTGGAGGGGCCCTTCCACCTCTGGCTGTGCTGATAAGGGTTAGATGAGTTGCATCTGTCACTGGTTCTTTTTAGATGCCAACCTGAGTGAGGACTAGGTGTGTGGGGACTAGGTAGGTGTGTGCACATCAAAAGGAACTTTTTGTTATGGGTCTTAGCATCACTTCTCCCTCCCTATCTAACCTGCCCCAGGATCAAATAACTATTGTATTTAGATTCCACTGGATACATTTAAAAGTGGTATAGAATAGCAGTGCATTCACTATGTTCATAGTGACATTATTCACAATTGCCTACAGATAGAAGCAACCCAAGCATAAACAAAATGTAGTATATTCATGCAGCATGCACTATTATTTAGCATTAAAAAGGAGTGAAGTTCTGAATCATGTGACTATAAGGATGTACCTTGAAGACATATTGAGAAAAATAAGCCAGACACAAAAGGCCAAATATTGTATGATCTCACTGATATGAAATAATTAAAATAAGCAAATTCATAGAGTCAGAATCTAGAATATAAGTTACCAAGGGCTGAGTTGGGGGTAAATGATGGGGTGTTAATGCTATGTTATACAGAATTTCAATGGGGTTGATTGTGAAGTTTTCGTAAAGGATGGTGGTGATGGTACCACAACATTGTGAATGCAATCAACAGCACCAAATTATATCTTTGAATGTGGTTAAAAGGGGGAAATTTTAGTTCGTATATATGTTACTAGAATAAAAATTAAAAGAAAAAACAGGACTGTAACATACAATGGACTATATTATAAATAATGGACTATAGTTAATAGTACAATTTTAAAAACATTCTTTCATGAATTATAACAAATGTACCACACTTATTAATAAGGTATTAATAATAAGGTGATATGTGGGAGCTCTATATTTATATATTTTATGCATTATATTTTTGTAAACCTACAACTTCTCGAACCATCAAAAATTAGTAATAAAAATATAGTAAACAAAAATGACAATGACAATCAAATGCAATACACGATCCTGAACTAGATCTAATAACGCAGAAGGAAAGGCCCAAAAGGCCATAATTGGAGCATATGAAAAAAACTGAAATATAGACTGAAAGTTTTATATCAATGCTAAATTTCTTGATCTTGATAACTATACTGAAGGTGGCTATAAAAGAGAATGTCCTTGTTCTTAGGAAATGTGCATGAAAGTATTATGTGTTCATAGAGCATACAACCTATTCTCAAATGTTTGGAAAATTGATAGACAGATAGATGGGTGTTGTTTTAGTTTGCTAATGCTGCCAGAATGCAATATTCCAAAAATGGAATGACTTTTAAAAGGTGAATTTAGTTGCAAGTCTACAGTTCTAATGCCATGAAAATAACAAAACTAAGGCATCTAGGGAAAGATACCTCGATTCGAGGAAGGTTGGTGGTTCCAGAGCACCTCTGTCAGCTGACAAGGCATATGGGGACATCTGCTAGCTTTCTCTCCCAGCTTCTTCAATGGCTTCCCCATGGGCATTTTCTTTCATCTCCAAAAGTTTCTGGCTGTGTGGGCTCTCCAGGCTCTATAGCTTTTTCCAAAATGTTTCCCTCTTAAAGGACTCCAGTAAGCAACCCCACTTTGAACGGGTGGATACTCACCTCCATGGAACCATCTAATCGAAAGTTACCACCCAAAATTGGGTGGGTCACATCTCCATGGAAATAATAAAAAAGATTTCTTCTAACAATATTGAATGAGGATTAAAGGACATTACTTTTCTTGGATACACAATAGCTTCAAACCAGCACAGGTGGATATATAGAGGGATAGATGGATAGAATGATACAGCAAATGTGGAAAAATATTAAAATCAGTAGATCTGGGTATCTGGGAAGTATGTTGAAGTTCTCTTTTTGGGCTTTGTACTGTTTTTGCAAATGTCTGGTAAGTTTGAAATTATTTCAAAATCGAAAGTTTTAAGGGAAAAAGAGTCTGATTATTTTCCAAGCGACAGTTTCCATCTGATAGTTTTTGCAGAACATTCCACTAGAGAGAAATGTACAGCTACAGGGGCTCTCTGAGGGTCATCACGGAGTCTTTGAGACACAGAGCTGCACTCAGATTACACAGATGAACTCACAGTCCCAGATCAGAACACAGGTCTCTGTGCAGCAGCAGCAGCATGTGTATGTAGCAGGACAGAACTCCAGTCCCTTTTGTTTCTCCATCGTTCTCTCCAGAGTCCTTATCTTGGAGATCCTTGAAGCTGATTCTGATTGGCAGGAAATAGACATTGAGAATATTTAGGTGGCAGAATGGTCAAGAAGGGAAAGACACTGAGGCATGTACATCACTCTGGCCTGCCTCTACCTCTATTTCAGATTGTCCCATGGCCTAGTATCATACTTTCTCACTTTTTTTTTTTTTTTAGGTATAGAGCTATATTGTCTACCCGGTAGTTACTAACCACACATGACTCTTATATATGTATAATATAACTTATATACAAAGCGTATATATGTATAATATAACATATATACAAAGCAAAGAAAGAAAAAAGCAATAATTTTCAAAGTACTTGTCAACAGGTAGTTACAGGCCAGATCCCAGAGTCTGTCATGTGCTACTATTCCATCATCTCAGATTCTTCCTTCTAGCTGCTCCAGAATGTTGAAAACTAGACAGATTTTTTTTTTATCATCACAATTGAAATTTTTTCTTTTTTGCAAAAATAACAGGTATACAAAAAGGCAATAGATTTCAAAGCACGGCACAGCAGTTAGTTGTAGAACATATTTCAGAGTTTGGTATGGGTTACAATTTCACAATTTTAGGTTTTTACTTCTAGCTGCTTGGAGATACTGGAGACTAAAAGAAATATCAATATAACAATTCAGCAGTCATACTCATTTGTTAAACCCTACCTTCTATATAACTGCACCATCAATTTTTATCTTTCTCCCATTCTTTAGGCGTATTTAGGCTATGCCCATTTTAATGTTTTCATGTTGGAAGAGGCTGTTGATAATATGGAGTAGGGAAACGGAACTAGTTGATAGTCTGGAAGTGGGATATTTTTTATTAAGTTATTTCCAAGGAGATATGACCAATCCAATTATGGATGGGACCTTTTGATTAGATGGTTTCCATGGAGATGTCTCTACCCATTCAAGGTGGGCTGCTTTTGGAGTCCTTTAAGAGGGAATCACTTTGGAAAAAAGCTCCAGAGCTAACACAGACAATAGACCTTTGGAGATGCCCAAGAAAAATGCCCCTGGGAAGCCATTCAAAGAAGCTGAGAGAGAGCTGAAGACATCGCCATGTGCCTTCCCAGTTGACAAAGGTGTTCTGGACACAACAACCTTTCTTGAGTCAAGCTATCTTTCCCTGGATGCCTTAGCTTAGACATTTTTATAGGCTTAGAGCTGTAAAATTTGCGACTTAATCCTTCTTTCCCTCAGTCATTGTCTCTTGGGCCACCTCCATCCATTGTGAGTCATGAACACTGCATCGGCCCTTTCTTGAGTCGGGGTATCTTTCCCTGGATGCCTTAGTTTGGGCATTTGATGGCCTTAGAACTGTAAATTTATCTTAATAAATTCTCTTTTTAAAAGCCATTCCATTTTTTGTGACTTGCATTCTGGCAGCATTAACAAATCAAAATAGGTTTTGGTACTGAGAGTGGGGTGCTATGGTTTGCAAATACCAAACATATTAAAAAACTTTTTAAGTGGATAAGGGGAAAATTCTGGAAAAACTGTGAGATGCTTCATAGAGAAGGCCTAGAATGCTTTGAAGCAACTGTTGGTAGAAATCTGTAATTTAAAGATACCTTCTGATGAGGCTTTAGACAGAAATTATTAATGTGTCATTGCAACCTGGAAGAAAGGTGATTGTTGTTTTAAAGTGGAAGAATATTTGCCAAAATTGTTTACTGTTGTTGGATGGAAGTCAGAATTTAAAGGTAACAACCCTGGATACTTAGCTGAGGAAATTTCCAAACTAAACGTGGAAAATGCCGCCTGGTTGCTCCATGCAGCTTATAGTAAAATGTGAGAGGAAAGAGTTAAGTTGAGAACTGAACTCTCGGATATAAAGGTGGTCTGGAAAATTCTGGACTTTCACGAAAGGGAGACCCCAGAGAATACTGCTACACATGAGGATTTAGCCAAACATGGAAACCATCAGCCATTTCAGAAATAGCCAGGACTGGAGACGGAGTTATCACAAAGAATTTATGGAAAGTCCTATTATCTGATGTGTATGATCCCCAGTATACAGCATAGAAAGCCAATGAATTTCTTATGGAAACTATATAAAGAGAACCATCACCATTCTGGACTAAGAAGAATAGAAAAGAGAAAAATTGAAGGAAAAATGGTTTCAGAGGCAGAACCTGGGAAGCTAAGGTCTAGAACCAGGAAATGT
Source organism: Tamandua tetradactyla (assembly GCF_023851605.1). Classification (NCBI taxonomy): domain Eukaryota; kingdom Metazoa; phylum Chordata; class Mammalia; order Pilosa; family Myrmecophagidae; genus Tamandua; species Tamandua tetradactyla. The sequence continues at coordinate 51,298,794 of NC_135347.1, read as the reverse complement.
GGGACCAGGAGAGTGGACCCACCCATGAACATGGAGAGGGTGAGTTTGCCCCAGAGGCAGAGGGCAGGTCTTCAACCTCAATGTCCAGAGAAGAGTTTTAGTCCTCAGCCTCAGAGAGGGTGGAGCACATAAACCTGGGATTGGAGGGAGCGTGGTGATTGCCCCCTTTCTTCTGAGGGGGTGGAACACATGCCCCAGAGATGACAGAGTGCCCAGGTATGGCCCCAATGCTTGGAGAGGGTGGAGCCGAGAGAAAGGTAGTCCCCACCTGCACTGCAATGTTGTAACCCTCACCCCAGGATATGGAGAGAACAGGGCTGTTGCATAAGCCCTTGGAAAGGGGAGGACTGTGGCTCTGTCAAGCCCAAGGATGAATGACTCCCAGACTTTGAAACATTGTAGAGGTGGCACTGCTGATTTTAGGAACTGTTTAGGACTTTTGACCCCTGTTTTCCTACCAATAGTACCTGCAGAAATAGGAATATGTATACTGTAACTGCCCCTCCTTTGTATATTGGCAGCAGATAACTCATTATGAGTTTCACAGGTCAACAGCAAGTGGAGAATTTTTGCCTTAGGATAGACCATGCCTGTAACTGACTTTGATGAGATTTTGTATGGTTCCTGACTTTGTGTTGTATTTATATTGTTACTGGAATCATTAAAGTCTTTGATATTATAATGGCATGTATTTTGTATATGGGAAGAGCATGTATTTTGGGGGTCTAGAGGGTGGAATGTGCCAATTAGAAACTGTTGTGTACCCCAGAAAAGCCATGTTCCTTAATCCTCATTCAGTATTGTTGGGTGGGATCTTTTTGATTAAGTTGTTTCTATGGAGATGTGACCCAACCAATTATGGGTGAGACTATTTGATTACAAGGTTTCCATGGAGATTTGTCTCTACTTATTCAAGTGGGACACTTACTGGAGTCTTTTAAGAAGGAAGCATTTTGAAAAAAGCTTCAGCGCTGACACAGAGACCTTTGAAGACACAGAAAGAAAATGCTCCCAGAGAAGCAGTTTGAAATGAAAAGCTGGGAGAAAAAGCTATCATACGTTATCATGTGCCTTACCAGCTGACAGAGAAACCCCAAATGTCATCAGTCCCTTCTTGAGTCAATGTATCTTTCCCTTGATGCCTTAGTTTGGATATTTTTATGGCCTTAGAACTGTAAAGTTGTAACTTAATAAATTCCCTTTTTAAAGGCCATTCCATTTCTGGTGAATTTCATTCTAGCAGCATTAACAAACCAAAACACCATGGAATCTATCCTAAGAAAACAATCAATAGCTCTCAGCATAACCACATAGTTATGGATTCACCACCACAATCTACATGAGGATATCTTCATTTCTTCCACAAGAGAGAAGAGGATAAAATGAATAATAAAAAGGAGAAATACAACAACATTGAGAATCCCATAACTGCCCCCCGCTTCTGTCCCCTTCTTATTGACATTTAGCTTTGCTATATTGCCTTTGTTACAATTAATGGGAGCACAATTAATGTTCTTGTTAACTGTAGACCCTATTTGCATTGATTATATTTTTCCCATATACCATCCCATTTACAACACCTTTCAATGTTGACATTCATTTTTTCTTCCTCATGTAAAAACTTTCTTATATTTGTATATTTACCCACCATCATCATCTACTCTAGGTTTTCCTAAGTTATATAGTCTCAGATTTTAACCTCTGTCTTTCTTTCTAATATTGTACATGCCCCAACCTTCCTCTTTCAACCATACTGATAGCCTTCATTTCCACATTCTTCTCCAAACCTCTCTCTCCTGTTTTTTTTCTCTCTGCCTGTAGTGTTCCCTCTATATTTATTGTAGAGCAGGTCTCTTGTTCATGAACTCTCTCAGTGTCTGTTTTTCTGAAAATATTTTTATTCTCTCTCTCACTTTTGAAGGATAGTTGTACCAGATATAGAATTCTTGGTGGCAATTTTTCTCTTCCAATATCTTAAATATATCATACCACTACCTCCTTTTCTCCATGGTTTCTTCTGAGAAATCCATACATACTCTTATCGAGCTTATCTTGTATGTGATGGATCACTTTTCTCTTGCTGCTTTCAGAATTCTCTGTCTTTGACATTTGACAATCTTATTAGTATGCGTCTTTGAGTAGGTCTATTCAGATCTAATTTTGAGCTCCTTGGATCTGTAATTTTACGTCTTTCATAAGACATGGAAATTCTTAGTGTTTATTTCCTCCATTATTCTTTCTCCCCCTTTTCCCTTCTCTTCTCTCTCAGACACTCATTACACATATATTCACTAGTTTCATGTTGTCATTCAATTACCTGAGACCCTGTTCATATTTTTCCATTCTTTCCCCTATCTGTTCTTTTTTGTATAGGATTTCAGATGCCCTGTCCTCTAGTTCACTAGTCCTTTCTTCTGCTTCTTCAAATCTGCAGTTGTATATCTCCATTGTGTTTTTCATGTTTCTATTGTGCCTTTCATTCCCATTAGTTCTGCCATTTGTTTTTTCAAGATTTCAAGCTCTTCTTTATGGTTGCCAAATATCATCTTTATATCCTTCATCTCTTTTGCTGTATCTTCCTACTACTTGTTGATTTGCTTTAGGTTTGTTTAAACATCTTTAATTAGCTGTTTCAACTCTTGTCTCTTATTTGAAGTATTAGTTTGTTCCTTTGACTAAGCCATTTCTTCATGCTTCCTAGTGTGACTTGTGATTTTTGCTGGTGCCTAGGCTTCTGATTTCCTTCATTAGTTTATTCTGGAGGTCATTTTATCTCTTTTGCCTAGGATTTTCTTGTTGGTTGGTTTTATTCTATTTCTGTTCTCTTTCTTTCATTTCAACTTATTTTAGACTTCTAGCACAGCTTATGTTTAACTGATCAGAATTTTTCAGCTTTTATATTTCTGGTTCTTGTCCTGCCTATATGGAGTTTTTTTTTTTTTTTTGAGGAAGAGGGTCTCCCAAGACATGATCAACCTCAGTCAGATTTTCCCAGACCAGAAAGGCCCATGGAAGAGGGTCTAATCAGTACCAAGTTCCATGAAGATGAGACCCAGCAAGTTGTCAGTCTTTCCTGTGAAGTCTCTTAACTCTGTGTCTTTCCTACTCTGCCCTCAGGTGGTGCTTGCCAGCCTGCAACTCCCCACCAGTGTAAAGTGGTGTGATGCCTTTAATTCTTAGAAGACCCTATCCCTGCCAGGGGCGTGGTTGAGATAGAGAGTGAGGTAGAAGATGGGCTTAAGCAGCATCTGTTTCTAGACCCTTGTATCTGAATTCTCTGAATGACAGCCACCAAGCTGCAGAGTTTGGCACCATGACCACTTTGGGCCTTGCTGGGCTGCTCAGCTGTGTTTGGGCCACAGTGTAGAGAATGGCAAGGAGGCCCTGGTTGAAGAATCAGAAGAACTGAGATGCAGAGAACTGGAGACTGGCCAGCTAGTGCAAACAGCCTAGTGTGTCCATTTCCAGATGGAGCCCTGGAGCTGTCAGAAGTGCACAGACAGGAGGATGGGGACTATGAAGCATCAGCATGGAGCCCCTGACCCATGCATATACCTGCACCACAACCCATCACCAGACTGTTTTACCCCCTCCCCATGCCCCACATCCTGCTCCACACCTGTCCTGGAAATACAAAGCTTTAGATTATTGAAGGAATTCAACATTCAAAGTAAACCTATCAAGATACTCACATGCCATGAAGACAACAGAAGATGACTACTCATATGAAGATGCAGACAGATATAGTCCAGTCTAATGACCAAATTAAAACAACAGAGGAGACACAGACTTTGGAACAACTAATCAAAGATCTTCATATAATTTTACTAAATAAAATCAGTGAGATGGCTAATGACATAAAAGAGATCAAGAAGACACTAGAAGAGCATAAAGAGGAATACATAGAAAAATAGCAGGTATCACAGAGATTAAAGATGTTTTAGACCAAATAAAAATATACTAGAGACACACAATATCAGATTTGAGGAGTCAGAAGAAAGACTAAGTGAACTAAAGGTAGGACAACTGATTTTGAACACACAAAAAAGTAAATGACAAAAAAGATGGAAAATTTGAATTGGATCTCAGGGAAATGATACATGAAGCAAAGCACACAAATACAAAAATGATCAGTGTCTCAGAAGGAGAAGAGAAGAATAAAGGGCTAGGAAGTTTAGTGGAGGATATAATAGAGGAAAACTTCCCAACCTTTATAAAAGATATAAATATGCAAATTAAAGAAGCCCAAAGAACTCCAAATAGAATAAATCCAGATAGGCCTTCCCCAAGACAAGTACTAAACAATCTGTCAAATGTTGAAGAGAAGCAGAAAATCCAAAAAATGGCAATAGGAAAACAATCTGCTACATACAATCACGTCAGACTGAGTTCAGACTACTCACCTGGCACTATGGAGGCAAGAAGGCAGTGGAATGATATATTTAAGGTCCTGAAAGATAAAGACTTCCAGCCAAGAATTCTGTGTCCAGTCAAATTGTCCTTCAAGACTGAGGGAGAGATTAAAGTTTCACAGACAAACAAAGGCTGAGAGAATAAGTCAACAAGAGACCAGTTCTACAAGAAATACTAAAGGGAGTCTGCCAGCCAAAAAAAAAAAAAAAAAATGACAGAAGAGGGAGGTCTGGAGGAGGGCACAGAATTGAAGAGTACCAGTAAACGTAACCTAAAGGATAAAAAGAGAAAGAGGGAAAAGAATATATAGATCTGACAAATAAAAACCAAAGAATAAGATGGTGGATTCAAGAAATGCCTTTATAGTAATAACTTTGAATGAATGAAAGCTACCACTTGTGCTGGGCCCTCCCCCCTCTTTTCTTGGGGAAGATAGGCCCTATAGGGAACTATTTCCATCATACCTTTCTCAAACATACCTTAACCCCACCCTTGCCTGGTTTAGGGCTGACAATTGAAAATGCCTCAGGCTTTCTTTAATGGGCAGGTAAAAAATGTTTTTAAAAATTCCTTTTCAGAGTTGGTCCCCAGCCCTCCCCCCACCAAGGTTTGACAATCAAGAGCCAGATTTGGTACTTGACTCTACATGCCCCTTTCTTAGGATACAGCCCCTTTCTAGTATGCTAAGCTCAGCTGACCCCAAAACCCTTTGTTTTTTGTGTTTTTGTTTTTTTTCAGTCAGTCCTACCTCCTTTCAACTGTGAGAGACCTCAGGGTTCCTTTTGTGTTTGCTTTAGGTTTATTTGTGCTCAGTACTTGTATTCAGCAGTCCAAGTTTGTTAATTAAAACTGCAGTTGGAGCTTGGTAGAGCTACTTTCCCTTGATCCTAGTACAGACTGCTTCTTTTTCTCATAGGGAAGGGTCTCCCAAACAGCCTGCCATGACAGTGGGGGAGGGGCACCAGCCTCCACAGGGTGGAGACTCATTTACATTTCTGTACTGTGATCTTGGTGCTTCTACCCATTCCAGACTGGTGTACAATGGGTGTCATGGATGTGCCCCAACGAGTAGTTCCACACAAAGCCTGGCTATTTATTAGATGCCCTACAGGACAAACTGAGTCCACATCTGCCTACCCCACCATCTTGCTTTGGCCCTCCAGTACATTTTTTTTTGACAATTTAAACGGTCTTTATAGTTTTTAAAATGTTTTTTATACTTCAGTGACACAAGCAAATTCCCTTTATACTTTAGGGATGTTGAGGATTACATGAAGGGACATGTAATGCACAACACTTTGAACATAGTATTGGCCAGAATATAATGACTAGTGTTATTTATTTCCTACATGCAACACATATTTCCATATTCATGAAGAAAAGTCACCCTAAAAATATCTTACTTGTATATCAATATTCACAGCACTATTCACAATACCATAAGGCAGAAACAAGTGGCCACCGACAGATGAAGGCACAAACAAAATGTGGTACACACATACAACGGAATACTATTCTGCTGTAAAAGGAAACAAAGTCTGGTACATGCCACAACACAGACAGAATCCTGAAGACTTCATGCTATGTGAAACGAACCAGACACAATGAATAAATATTATGATTCCACTTATATGAAATATCTATAACAAGCAAATTCATAGACAAAGTTGACTAGAGGTTATCAAGGGCCAGGAGCAGGGAGGTGTGATGGGGAGTTACAATTAAAATAATATATTTTTATATATATTATATCATAACCCGTTACTGATGCTATAACCCTGAACTACAGGTCAGCTAACCACAAGTCAGTGCTGCCCCCGCTAGCAATCAAACTTCATTGTCACCAGATTTACTACCTGTTATTTCTCTGGTTAGTTCTGCAAACCAAGAGATTTAGAGAAAGCCCTCCAGTACATTTTTCTAAACTTCTTTTTATTATATAATATAACATATATACAAAGCAAAGAAAGAAAAAAACAATAGTTTTAAAAGTAGTTACAGGACAGATCCCAGAGTTTCTCATGGGCTACGATGCCCTCATCTCAGATTTTTCCTTCTAGCTGCTCCAGAACTTGTCATCACAATTGACTTTTCTTTTTTTGTTAAAAATAACATGTACAAAAAAGCAATAAATTTCAAAGCGCAGAGACACAATTAATTGTAAAACATATTTCAGAGTTGGTATGGGTTTCAATTCTCCTATTTTAGGTTTTCAATTCTCCTATTTTAGGCTTCTAGCTGCTCCAAGATACTGGAGACTAAAAGAAATACTAATGATTCAGCAATCATGCTCGTTTGTTAAACCCTGCCTTCTCTGAGTAACTCCACCGTCACCTTTGATCATTCTATCCCACTCTTTAGGGGTATTTGGACTATGGTAATTCTAACTTTTTCATGTTGGAAGGTGCTGTCAGTTGTTGGAGATGGTTCTCTGAGGGCTTGAGCGGTTGGCTGTCGGCAGAGGGCATGAGTGTCAGAGCATCATGCTCAGCTGACGTGGAAAACCGCTGAAGCAAATATTCTCAAGGACACTGACTCAAGAGCCCAAAGAGACCTGAATAGACAGCATTCTGATAAGAAATAAACAGTTCCTGTGACAAGGAGCTGGGAACCAAACTTTGTAGTTTTGCAGGCATGACTGATAATCAAAAATAATCTCACTTTGATTATACTCTCTAAAGCAGTTCCCATGTAAGAGCACAATAAATATGTGGACATCAGTATATTCAGGGCTCTTGCTCCTGATGAGCTTGAGTCCCCTGACCCCACTTAACTATCATCTTGTGTCTGTCGTTTCTTAATTCTGTGTGGCGCCCCTTCTCCCCTGTTCTCTGGAGAATTCCCTGGCAATCAATAATATGGGGTAGGGAGATGGAACTAGCTGATGTTCTGGAGAGGCTGGGGTCTCTAGGTTCTAGGACTATCTGGTCCAGCGACCCATCTGGAGGTTGTAGGTTTCTGGAAAGTTCCCTTAGTGCATGGAACCTCTATAGAATCTTAAATATTGCCCCCAAGTGTTTTTTAGGAATGGCTGAAATGGCTTTGGTTGGGATTTGGCAAGTAATGATAGGTAGCAATGTCTAACTGAAGTTTGTGTAAGAGTAACCTCCAGAGTAGCCTCTTGGCACCATGTGAACTCTCTCACTGTTACCTTCTTTGTTATACTTCTTTTCCACCTTTTGGTCAGGATGGAATTGTTTTTCCCACAGTGCCAGGGCCAGACTCATCGCTGGGAATCATCTCCCATGTCACCAGGGAGACTTTCACCCCCGGATGTCATGTCCCATGTAGTGGGGAGCACAATGGTTTCACTTGCAGAGTCGGACTTAGAGAGAGTAAGGTCACATCTGAGCAACAAAAGAGGTCCTCCAGAAGTAACTCTTAGGTATACTTACAGGTAGGCTAAGCTTCTCCACTATTTGCGTAGATTTCACAAGAGCAAGCATTAAGGTCAAGGGCTTGGCCTATTAATTTGGGTGTTCCTAATGTTTGACACAGTATCAGGGGTTTCCCTGGTGGTAAAGTTTAATAGCTCCATATTTTTTCTCACTTTGCCAATACTTTTTGATTATCTGCTTAATATATTCTAGGAAGCATCCAGGCATTACATTAAGCTATATAGGATTAAAGGTCCTCATTCTTATTCTGGGTTCCTGTGTTTCAATTGTTTAAAGGAGCTATCCAGACAGGTTGAGCTAAACCTCCAGTACATTTTTATTGTCAAGTTTTTAATGAGCAGAAATTGTATTCTATGAACCTAAATAAAAATTGATGAGGAATTTTAGATGTCAAACTAGAAATATAATAATTCAAAACTTTTATATGATGTATACTAGTAAAAACTTTTTTTTTGAAGACTACTAATTTAGAATGTTGAGAAACATGCATATTCAACCGAGTGATAGGAATAAGGGAGTATGTTTGGAGGTGTGAAATTAAGTAGTGCAGAAAGGGTGTTACAAATATTTTATCATTCACTTTTTGCTGGAACGAAATCAAGTCCTTCAGTCAGCAGTTGCAAACCAGAGGAAAGATTCCTTGGCCAGCTCCAACTGGCTCAGACCAGCAGGACGGGCTTTGAACACAGTGGCTTGGAGCCTGGAGTACAAATTGGAGAGGCCCAGCTCGCTCCAGGGCCAAGCACAGATTCCAAGGTAATATGACACGACTTTGAGGAACACAGAAGAAGGTTAGGACAAATGAGAAGAGGAATTGAGGAATGTAGCTGGATTTGGCTTGAATTCAGGTGCATTTGAAATAAGAGCTCTAGCCACATCCAGGAAGAGATCATTCAAAAAATAATTAAATTGTATTGACCTTTTCTGATGGTCAGAATTTTATTTCTCTCTCTCTCTCTCTCATTCCCCCCCACACACACATACACCCACGCACGATTTTCTTCTCCTTTTCTAGTGATCCAAGCCAAAATGTCCCTCACCTCCAACCCATAGAATGCTCCAGAATACTCGGCAAAAAGACAAAAAGAATTCATTTCACCTCTCTCCATGTACTAATTCTCTCTTTTTTTTTTTTTCAAGGCGACTATTTCTTGGTTCAAACTTAGGGCTGTGCTCCTCTTTAAAGAATGAGAATCCTTCTTGTTCTTGTGAAAAGTCTGTTTCTGACACACTTTTCCACATCTCACTCACCTTTGGTACTACTGTGGCAGAGGCTGCTGGTTTTTCTATCCTAATATCTTCCTTCATTTTTAAGAACTCTCAAACCAGATAAGGTCCACACAAGAAAAGAACACTAAAAATCAGTCTCTTTTGTGAATACAGATGGAAAAATCCCAAGTAAAATACAAGTATCACTTCCGCTGACATTCTATTAGCCAGAATCTATAGTCACAACATCACATCTAGTTGCAAAGAAGATTGAGAAATATGGTCTTTACCCCAGGAAGCCATGCACCAAAAATAAAGATTGGTTATAAATTCTCAGGGAAGTCATTCCCCCTCCCTCCACTCAGTAACAAAGTGAACATATGCAAGTTTCCTAACTGCCCCATTCTGCTGTGTGAACTTATTTCTAGTTAACCCTTACACAAAGGGTTTAAACTGTTGCAGACCGTAGATTTATAAAGAAATTCACTATTAGACGCTGAGGCATGTAGGGGCTGCAGCCTTTGTCATCTGCCTTACTGCATTAGACTTAGCCTTCAAACCTGAAATTCAAGTTCCTCTTGGCTCTGTTTTGAGGGAAGAATCTGCCTTCATTCTTCCTCCAAATTCCTCCTTTTCTTTCACTTTTGAATTTGTTCGTGTGTGTTTGTGTTTTGCCAGCTCAGCAATGCAACTATATATTTAAAAATATGACTCTAGCACATATAGCTGTTTTGCAAGGAAGTTTGTTTGGATTATCTAGACACCATTCTGCCTAAATAGAAATACACTCTGATGGTTTTAGAAGTTGGTTTAATAAAACGTCAAAGAATAGCTAATCTTCCTTTTATATAAATTATTCGTTGAATAGAAAAGGAGGGTTACACAACTAATTTACAAGACTTGTTTAACCTTGACAACTAAATCCAACAAGGTTAGGCATAAAAAAAGAAAATTAACAATTTATAAATATAAATGGAAAAACTCTAAATAAAATACAAGCAAATCAAGCCCAATGGTGTATAAAAACTGAACATTATGTCTAGAATAATTTAAGAATGTCTTATCATCAGAAATTTCTATGAATGCAATTTGCTAGAGAAACAGATTTAAGGGGAAAGACATGATTCTTTCAACTGAAGCTCAAAACACAGTTGGCCAAAGTCAATACTTATTCATACAGTCTAGGAATAGAAACTTCCTCTATCTGATAAAGGGACTCTACCTAACCCATTCAATACTCATTCATCCTGTCATCAACACCTTCTGAATCAGCCCTGTGCTCTTCACCCTTCTCTCTCCTGAGCAAAAGCAAATTCTCAATTCTTCAGGCAGCTGGACTCCTTTAAATGCGTTGGGCTGTTTTGCACACTCATGACCTCAGGGACTTACCTTCTATCTCCAAGTGCAACACAGGGAGGGGAGCAAAAGGCGAGTGGGAGGAAATCAACTCGGGACCTTTCCTGAACGAAGGGAATGCCTATTTTTTTTTAATTAAAAAAATTTAACAACAAACGAACAAAAACATTCTTAACATATAATCATTCCGTTCTACATATATAATCCGTAATTCACAATATCATCACATAGTTGCATATTCATCATCATGATCATTTCTTAGAACATTTGTATCAATTCAGAAAAAGAAATAAAATGAAAACAGGAAAAAAAAGATTATACATACCATATCCCTTACCCCTCCCTTTCATGGATCACTAGCATTTCAAACTACATTTATTTTAACATTTATTCCCCCTATTAATTATTTTTATTCCATATGTTCTACTCGTCTGTTGACAAGGTAGATAAAAGGAGCATCAGACACAAGGTTTTCACAATCACACAGTCACATTGTGAAAGTTATGTCATTATTCAATCATCCTCAAGAAACGTGGCTACTGGAACACACCTCTACATTTTCAGGCAGTTCCCTCCAGCCTCTCCATTACATCTTGAATAACAAGGTGATATCTACTTAATGCGTGAGAATAACCTCCAGGATAACCTCTCGACTCTGTTTGGAATCTCTCAGCCATTGACACTTTGTCTCATTTCACTCTTCCCCCTTTTGGTTGAGAAGGCTTTCTCAATCCCTTGATGCTGAGTCTCAGCTCATTCCAGGACTTCTGTCCCATGTTGCCAGGAAGGTCCACACCCCTGGGAGTCATGTCCCACATAGACAGGGGGAGGGTGGTGAGTTTGCTTGTTGTGTTGGCTGGAGAGAGAGGCCACATCTGAGCAACAAAAGAGGCTCTCTCGGGGGTGACTTTTAGGTCTAAATTTTAAGTAGGCTTTACCTATCCTTTGTGGGGTTAAGTGTCATATGAACAAACCCCAAGACTGGGGGCTCAGCCTATAGTTTTGGTTGTCCACACTGCTTGTGAGAATATCAAGAATTCAATTTGATGGGTGGGCCATGGTGGTTCAGCAGGCAGAGTTTTCGCCTGCCATGCCAGAGACCCAGGTTTGATTCCCCATGCCTGTCCATGTTAAAAAAAAAAAAAAAAGAATTCAACTTGGGGAAGTTGAACTTTCCCCCTTTCTCACCAGGGAATGCCTATTTTTAGGATCTGTCTAGGGTAGGGAACCCAAGGGAGCTCTGGGGAGGTCACACTGCAGGGAGGGCTGGGACAGGCCCCTGTAAATGACTGTGCAGTTGTGAGCAGAAGGACTTTGAGGAGAACATCATACTTCTCGTAGATCTGTGCATTTATTAAAACAATTTGAGGGCAGATGTCAACGAAGCATCCGGAAAGAGTATATTTCTAATTCCTACACATACCATCTGAGCTAGCTGAGGAGAGTCTAACTGTAGCAGAGCTGGGATAAGATTGGGGGGTGACCAGCCAAATGGCCAACAGCAGGAAGTCCTGGAGGGCGCAGTGGAGAGCAAGCTCTACTTCCTTCTCCTGGCTTCTCACCTGGGCTTTGCCAAGTAGCAACTTCAAATGGTCTACCCTCTGCCTGCTGCCTGGCCTGACTTCTCCTTCTGGCCTCCACTCATGTCAGCTTCTCTCTCTTCTCTGCCATATCACTGTCCCCTCCCCAGTCTCCACTGGGAAATGAACATAAAACTTTCTATCAGAAAGTGCCTATCCTTAATAAACTCTTCAGCAGAAAGACAACACCTTTCCAAAGAAGTTAGAATTAATAAGAATGGAAGAGAAAGAACAGAAATATCCGCTTTTGAGTATGTTAGATTATACAAAAAGAGAATTCAAGAAGTGGAAGATAAAGTACAGAAAACAAAGATCTCATAAAACCTAGATTTCTCTTCATGATATGAAAAGTCATGAATGCTGGTTGACCGCATGCAATGCAGAATGAGCTCCAGCTGGCAAGAAGATGCCTGAGACAGATATTGATGTGTGTGTCCAACCAACTACTAAAAGATCGCAATAACAAAACCTTTCCGACAGAAGTTCTCAAATCCAAAATAGGTCTTTTGGCCAACCCTTTGAAACTTAAGAAATCTCTACTGTTATTGATACTATACCCACCTGGAATAGCTTACTCTTATCTTAATGGAATAGATTATTAAAGCGAACCTGCGGATGGTCCTCTATCTTCTCCTAGGAGGCACTGCAGGCATCTCAAACAATATCCATCTCTTATCTACATCTGCACCTTGATAGACCAAGATCACTGCATCAGTACACCTTGTCAGGGAAACTCACCAACTTCTCACATTCATTCATTCATTCCACAAAAATGTATTAAACATCTTTCATGAGTTAGATATCTTTGAAGTGCTGGAGACGCCACTGGGAACAAGACAAAATTCTTGCCATTTTAGAGCTTACGTTCTAACAGGGCAAAGAGTAATAAAGAAACCAGTAATTAATACAATGCCAGGCAGGGATAAAGTTTATAAAGGAAAATCAAGCAGGGTAAAGGGGTAGTGAAGGGGCTGTTGCTTTACATATTATGGTCAGGGAAGTAATATGTAAGAAAACAACATTTTGGCGGACATATGAGCAGAGAGACCTCTATTGCTTCACTGTAAAGGAGGAGACAAAAGCAACAAGAATGTTGAAAAAATAATACTCAAAGTCAGCTTTTCTAGAACTCAGAAATTAACCATAGGCACTCAAGAATCTAAGGGGTATTTATTCAATAAAAATGGGTGAATCAGTTAGAATTGTGAGTTTTCCACCCTAGCTCTATGGTAACCTTGAAAACCAACAGCCTTGTAATGACAGTAGCTAAGAAAACCAGCAACCTGCCACTATTGGGGGTAGAATGGGTTTGGAGTTCTCAAAATGCCCCATCCCAGAAAATTGCCATTATTTCAACTATATGGCAGCCTCTTGAGAAGCTCCATTCTCAGGGCCTGTTCTTTTTTTTTTTTTTAACGAACAGCTGTTATGTTTAATACAATTGGAGCTCTATAAAACTAGAGCCACTATCAGATATGCTTATATAGATATACAATTATTTTTAATAAAGTCTCTTGCTTGCTTCAAAATTTAAGGATGAAGTTTGTCTCATTAGTCACTTCAAGGGAACAATAAATAAAATAGAAAAGGATGAATTATTTTGCATATTTTTGTGGAAGAATGGGAAAACATACTTTGAGAGATTCAGAAAATTCACTGCACAAATGAACAGCTTATATACACTATTTGTGCCGTTTTTCTTGGCTGGGGTGTTTAAATATTACAGCTTCTCCAAGACAAGAAGCCACATTCATTCTTGTCCAAATCCCTGTTTCCTCTATTGCAAAAAGAAGCTTTTCCTTTAGTTGCTCATAACTCTTATAAGTGGTAGATCCAGGCAATTAAAACACATATGGATTCTTGGTAACCAGGTGTCTTTACTAACTTTTTCTATGCAAACTTTTTTTTTTTGTATGTTGATTGGTTTTATTAATAAAAATTTTAAAAAGACCACATGCTAAGAAAAAAACATACTGGGTAGATGGAAATGCTAGAGGTCAATGAGAGGGAGGGGTAAGGAGTATGGTATACATGAGATTTTTCTTTTATCTTTTTATTTCTTTCCCTGGAGTGATGCAAATGTTCTAAGAAACGATGATGGTGATGAATATACAACTATGTGTTGATATTGAGAGCCACTGATTGTACACCAAGTATGGAGTGTTCATATGTTAAGCATGTTTGTGTTTGTATATTGTTTTGTCAATAAAAATATATGTAAAACAAAAACAAAACCTCCGATTCTTCCTTTCCCCAAAACCTCCCCTTCTGCTTCTCAAAGCAGATATAAATCCCCAAAATCCTCAAAGCAGATATAAATCCCCATCAAAATCACTTAAATTTTAATACACAATTCGTGAAATTTTTAATAAATCTGTTTTAGCAAATTGGGAAATTGATGCTAATATAACCAAGTTTTAAATATAATGTTATTTATACTTTGTCAAACTGCATAAAAACAAACCAAGGTTTAAATTATGCTGAATTAACGAGAGAAATGAAACAATGTATGTTACAACATTCCTCTAGTCTCTATGCTCTTACTTTATTTCCACAAGCTAACTTTTCAGTTCTCTATGCATAGCATGCATATATTGTAAATAATAATGTAACTAAATTGGCCATGATGGAATTACCTGTCCCTTTCTCAAAATGTCTTCAGTCTATGCAAACTTTTTGAGGCCCATTATCTCTCATGAATGAACTCAGTTAATTCTCCTAGAGGTAAATGGCAGGTTCCAGTGACACTGTAGTAGTCGCATTCTTACTTCATTATCTGTCTCTTTCACAAACTGCCAAAACCAAATTATTTGCTTGCTGTTTCTTGTATAATGCTGATAAACAGTATTTCTCTGCCAATCTGCCAAGTTAACCTCCTGCATGCCACACAACATAACCTCCAATTCTTTTCCATCAAAATACTGCAGCCATCGAAGGGGAACAACTTCACCAAAACCATCAAGGAAAGCTTTGGTCTGTTTTTGGGCTCCTCGAGAACAACACCATTCTATCATTAATAGATAGAATATATCCATCTTTGTTCTCTTTAGGCACCAGGATATTGGAACCTCCTAATTTCAGATCATGTAAAGTAACTTTTCCCAAAGTCTCCATATCAAGAGAAAAGTACATTTCTAAACCACACTCTTCAGTATTATTGTCTCTTAACCAGATAAGGGAGTTATAAAATTCAGTATCAATGGATTCCAAATCCTTAACAGTGAGTTTTTTTACTTAGCATGTGCTTGTAGAATGGTAAAGAGAAACCAGTATCAATAAACTTTCCACGAAAAGTGCCATAGTGATAAAGCGACCAGTGAAGCAAAAGTATGAGAGATGATCTGGATTAATGGTTGACGCTGGATTTATCTGCAGGCAGCAGTTGTTCTTGCCAGAATACTCAAATAAACAATACATTGGGTTCAAAACTTCATGTGAAAGTAAGAAAAACCATTCTCTTGCTAGACCACCATAATCAAGCCATTTTTCTCCTCTAAATATTACATATAATCACCTCCTCAAGTCGTATGGTTTTAATGCCATAATCTGCTGGAAGGAATCCTCGGACAATGTCTGCCAGGACACATTGATCTTCATGTGACTGGGCCGTGCATTAGACTGGCACAAACAACAGAAGTGAGCAAGTTTCCACCTAAAACTGCGTTCACAAGCAATTTGTGGGCCACCTTTCATCACAGATGACTTCCCATCACGAAGATCTTTGAATGCTGTTGTTCTTGTGTTATGACCAAGTACCTAACACCTTCTCGAGCGTACCTAATTTCCCAGGCTTCTGGCAGGGTTCTTCATTCTGTAGGCCTTGAGGTCTTAGAATTTCCCCTTGGGTTGTTTTTGTGTTATGATTCACAAAGTAAACCCTGTCTGTGGAATTCACTCTTTTTTCCCAGTCTGGTGGCAAAGGCCAACACAAGTCGTTTTCTGCAGTTAACATTGAAGGCAAATAGAGGTATCACTGGTTGAACTGTTGCATGGCCCCCTGAAATGGTTCCGCTGAGACTGCCACTGCTCAAAGTTTCAGACAGAATCCATGGTAGGCCGCTGCCACGTTATTGTTCTTGTGTTATGGTTCACATAAGAAACTCTTCCAGGATCATCAACTCTTCTTTCCCAATCTGGAGTAAAGGCTGTGGTCTCTCCCAGGTGATTGTTCAAGTGTTATGATCTACATAATAGGTTCTACCATGAGGATCTTTTCTCTTTTCCCACCCTGATGGCAAAGTTTCCGTGTTGGCATTTCCAGACTGTTGCTATGCAGATTCCCCACACCCATCTGTTTGTCTTAATTTGGCTGCTTCAAAGACAGAACTATTTCCAGAATGAGAGACAACAGGATCTAAGATACTTCTAGCTTCAGACACCATTGCTGCACTCATAGAAGGAATACACTCGTTGCTTTCTGAGGAAGTCAGTATTTCTTGATCTGAAGGGTCTTCAACCATAGCACTAGTGCAATTTGAAGACAAGGCGGTTTCTTCAGAAACTACTGCAGTCCCCGTGGCCAAGGCATTACCTGTTGGTGCAGATGAGGATGACGCCATTAAAAGTGTCATTGGCAGGCTAAGATGTGAGTGGTTTTGGAGCTGGTGTATTTTTGGGTCTGGCAGCAACCTGAGATGGAGATGAAGGTGTGTTGTCTCCATTAACTATAATATGAACAGCATGAGTTTTGGATTAGAGTGTTTGTAGGTACGTGATTACCTATCCCGTTAGGAGAACAACCTGGTAGTTGTCCTTCCTGAAGGATCTCCATTTTCACATAAGGCCCCATCATTTTGCTGTATTTCTATGGTTGGAGATGGTCGGCTGTTTGTTAAATTTTCTTGCTCAACCACCAAACATCAAGCACAACTGTCAATTTGCCAGTTTGCACTATGCCATTTTTGTTTCCCAAGGAAAGTTTTAATTGTTCTTTCGCACTTTCCAGTTTTCTATTATGTATTTACAGAGCTTGTTTCAAATCTACTGCAGCTCTTCCTAATAAAGCATCTGCTTTTAAAGTGTGACGACTCCAAATTCGAAATTCCAATGTTGCCTGTGGAGTCACATTTACAGTTAGTTGTTCATTCCATTTTGGATTAGAAGAACTACTGAATTTTGCTGTTTTCTTAATTTCTCCATCTACAACTACTTGTATATATTGCTGCTTCAAACCAGTTCTTGTTTCTTTGTAGTTTGGCACTAGAAGCAGTTACCTGTAACTTTAACCTTCTACTGTGGTTATTACTAGCTTCAGACCTTGGGGAAGCAGTGGTCGTGTCCCAAAAATTCAGCATAAACTATGTACCAGGAACTGTACTAGACACTGGAGATACAAAGATGAGTAAGACGCTTTTCCTTCTTTCAAGGAGCTCATACTCTACTGAGGAGACAAACCCGAGCGAAGCTGTCTGCTCCTGGTGGCCCGACAGCCACGGCAGCTGTGCCTCCCCCTGTGGGGGTCACCCTTCCGTGCCAGCAGCCCAGGCCGCCTGCAGCCACCCGGAACCTGCGCCGACACCGACCTGCTCCCCACCCCCACCCCGGACACACGCCACCCCCAGCCCAATCCACACCTCCTTCTGCGGGAGCTCACCGTGGCCGGAACGCGTCTCCCCAGCCGCTGGCCCATGCAGGCACCACGTGCTGTCAGGGCTTGTCTTTATTGAACCTAGAGCTCACAGTCTGAGAGCAGCCCTATGCTGAAGTCATTTGTTGAAAACAATCAGTAGCAATTGTTTCATATTGCAGCTGCCTGAGGCAGCAATACCAATTGTTGCTGATGATAGGTTGGGAAAAAAAAAATGTAAAAGGAAACACAAGGGAATGAGATATTCATAGGGTGCTCTGAAAAGCTCAGACATATTCCCAGGGATCTAGAAAGTTACATTTGTGAAAGGTTGTGTGCACTCCCAGAAAGAATTGAGAAATTCCTAATCTCTCACCCCTGGCTTTTCTTGAGGCTCTGTATAAACAAGTGCAGGCTAAGGTAGTTTTAAATTGCCAAATGGAGCATTGACGGTGAGCCTCAACACATTCCACTGCATTCCTGGGATAAAACCCCACTTGGTCATTGTGCATAATTATTTTTATATGTTGCTGGTATTTGTTTAGGATTTTTGCATCTATATATTAATAAGAGATATTGGTCTTTAATTTTCTTTTCTTGCAATGCCTTTGTCTATTTTTGTTATAAGGGTAATACTGGCCTTAAGAAATGAGTTCAAGTGTTTCAGTCTCTATTTTTTGGACAAGATTGTGAATTCTTGCTATCAATTTTCTATTTGGTGAGACTCATTCTCTTACTTTTTTTAGTACTTGAGACATGGTTTACTTTAGTTCATTGAACATATTTATAAACATATTTATAAAATATTTAAAATATTTACCCGCTGAGTACAACATCTGAGCATACTCAAGAACAATTTCTCCCCTGTGTATGGGACTATGTACATACCTATCAAAAGAAACAGGATATGTAATATCCTGTTTCTTTGCACATCTTACAATTTTTTCTTGGATATTGGACAACGTAAATCAGAGTCCACTCCCCAGGGTTTGTGGATGCTGTTTACTGTTGTTGCTGCAGCTGCTGCTGCTTATTTGTTTAATTATTAATTCTTTAAAGTCTATAATATTCTTTGTCACATGTGGCCAATGAATTCTCTTCAGTTAGCTTAATGGTTAGATAATGATTGAACAAAAAATTCCTCAAAGGTCTTTAATTATTTCCCACCCTACGTTGAGGTTCTCTGGGTGTGTGTTGGGGTATGCTTTCAATGCTCCAGGAGGCAGCTTACAACCCTGCCTTAGTCTTCACTTCCTGTTTCTGCAGAACCTCAAAGCTAGACAGAGGTGAGAGTTTGGGGACTTCCTGTGTCTCTCTTGGGCATGTGCACAGCCTTGGGTTCCGCACAGTTCTTTACCTGCAGGAAGCCTTCTAGATTCCTAGGAACATGTGGGAGCCTTGCAAAGCCTCCTATGGCTATCTCATTCCCAACATTTTTCTTTTAAGCTCTTTTGTTCAACCTCTCACTAA
Source organism: Tamandua tetradactyla (assembly GCF_023851605.1). Lineage (NCBI taxonomy): Eukaryota > Metazoa > Chordata > Mammalia > Pilosa > Myrmecophagidae > Tamandua > Tamandua tetradactyla. The sequence goes on along the minus strand of NC_135347.1, from coordinate 51,279,802 downwards.
CACCTCTGGCAACTGTGATGTTAAGCAATTGCCAGTGATGGTTTTTGACAAATACCTGTGGGAAATACACCTTACTGAGTGAGTTCAGATCAAATAAAGACAAGCCCTGCAAATCGTGGTTTCCAGGGAACTGAAAAGAGGAAAAATAGTGACAATTCTTTGGGGATGGGTCAAGGAATATGACCCTTATATGTAAATATGTTATTTCAAAAATATTTTCCATCAGAGGAAAATTTTATCAAAGTAATAAAAGAGATGTAAGGTAGATTGAATCTTGTCTATACCACAAACCTACACCTACAGCAGGGCAGTTTTTCTCTCCAGGTCCTTGTTTTCTCTGAAAAAATGTGTTGATAAAATGATATCATATCTATAAAATACTTCAAAAATATCTTCTTCATGTTAGGTTTTTAATAAATAATAATGATAGCAAATGTGGTTATGATCACTAAATATTTTGTGCCTAAGATGAATTACAGACTTTTTTTTTAATGGTTTTAATAATATCTCCCATCACACATTCTCTACTTACAATGCAACGCTGATATTCCTCCCACTGAGAGAGAGTCTCCATGTTCCCTTCCCTTGAATCTATTTGGGGTCACAACTATGGCATAAGTGATACCGTGTGACTTCTGAGACTAGGTAATAAACAATGATACAGGTTCTATCTGATTCTCTTGGGATGCTTATCCCTGGATCCCAGGCATTATGGCGTGAGGAAGCCCATGCTGACTCTGGAGAGACCCACCTGGAGAAAAACGAAAGTATCCAGCGCATCGCATGGCCGAACTCCCAGATGAAAGTCAGCTCCTTGCCAGGTGTGCAAGGGACCCACTTGAACTGCCGGGAGTAGAGGTGAGATTCCTCTACTGAACCTTGTCCAAATTGCAAATCTGTAATCAAAATAAATATCATCGTTTGAATCTGCCATGTTTGGGGATGGTTTGTTACACAGCAATCAATAACAGGTATACACGCTGCTGCATATATTTTCACTATCAGCAACCATAACAACAAAGACTCAAACTTTAATAGATATAACTGAACAAACTCTATAAATCACACCGATATTTTAAAACAGTATTCTTACAAATACCAATAAACCAAAGTAGCCTCGTTCCAATTATTGCTTGTTCCTAAAAATAGTGCCTTATTTCCTAAATTCACATTTTAGATCTAGATAAGATTCTTTCTTTAGGGGTATTTCATCAGTTGTTGATAATCAGTCCAGACTCTTAAGTGGATTTTTACTGCTTTTGCCATAACATTGGGTTGTATAAAAAGCACTTGGTTTTGAGCAAAAGACTTGGGTTCCTATGTCTTCTCACATACTAGCTACCTGATTGGGGCGGGGGGCAGGGGTGGGCAGTGCAATGCATGAACAGGGAATCGAACCCAGGTCTTCCTGGATGGCAGGCAAGCATTCCACCACTGAACCGCCTGCACACCCCTAGCTACCTGATCTTGACCTAATGTCTCTAAAACTAATTTTTGAACTTGTGAAAAGAGAGTGATGTTGGCAGCGTTGCGTGGTAAAATGAACACTACTTAGAAGGCAGGGATCTTGGGCTCGAGTCCCATCTCTCATCCCAACTAGCAGTGAGTTTTGGGAGAATCACTTAGCAACTCTATTCCTCAAATCTGCAAACAGTAAGACTGGATGAGACTGTCTCTAAGGTTCCGCTCATCCTAGGGTTCAGATATGTTACAGCACTAACTTCTCCATAGTAAATAAACCCTACAGCACCACCCAGTGGTCCAAGAGAAGAAGACTTGCTGAGGAGACAGTTAATAGAAGTGTCCCAGCTACAGCTCTATTTTGCTTGTTTGAATACAGATTTTATTTATCGGCAATTTCCCTCTAAGCTGCTACATACACGTGCACTACTGCATCTAAAGGCTATCAGACAGTTCATGATGTTTAAAGGCACACCCTGCATCGCTTCCATTTATAAAGACTCTAACCCTTGAACAGTCATCAACATATTGGCTATCATCCATTGGTAAAAGGAAACAGCAACTATTAAACAGTTTCACAAAACCAAAATGTACTTTGTGGACTCAAACAATTTCCACTATATTAAATATATTAAAATTATTATGCATATTTGAGAAACAAAAAAATGATAGGATTGGATTAAAACCCAAAGAATAAAATAAATATTTGTAAGATTATATGGGTAGAAGTTAATAGCTGATTATATAAATGCTTAAGAAGAGACAGCGCTTCTTTCCAGAATAATTGCAATTGATAAATACAGAAGGAATGCGGGAAATAGAAAATCATGATTAAAATACCACTTTAGCCATACAAGAGACCTGGGTTCAATTCCCAGTCCATGCACATCCCAAAAAAACAACCTAACAAAACAAACAAAATTTCAACAAATGGTGCTGCAATAACGGGATATTCACATGGAAAAATAATGAAATGTGACCCTTCCACACAGCATACAAAAAATAAAATAGAACATTTTTAAAAAACCACTTTGCATGATATTGCAGACAAGATAAAAAAATTTGAAAAGAAACAAGATATTTGGATAGTCTCAAAGTATTTCTTTGAAAAGGTTTATCCATTACAAAGTAAAAGAGTAACTTTTCAGTGTATTAATGCAAGAAACACCTTCTTAGCCAGGTAATCTAGGTTAACATTAGCAGAAATAAGGCAGACTGACATCATGAACCCTTTGCTATAATGCACTGAGAAGGACAGATCACTTCTGTATATTCTTGCCGCAAAAATGTGCAATATCAATATAATGACAAAATATCAGACAAATGCCAAACAATAGAAAGTCTACGAAATTACCAAGTAGTAATCTTCAAAAGTGCCAGGGAAGACTAAGTCCTGTCACAGAATAAAAGAGACTAAGGAGACATGACAACTAAATATAATGTGGGTTCTTGAAACAGGGAAAAGACTTTAGTGAAAAACTGATGAAAACCAAAATAAAGTCTGTGCTTTCATTAATAGCATTTTGATCATTGTACTGTGGTCATGCAAAGCACTAACATTAGGGAAAGCTGGATGACGGGTATACAGAAACTGTCTGTACTATTTTTGCCTCATTTCTCTAAGTCTGAAATGACTTCAAAATAAAAAGTTAAAATAATTATTCACACATAAAGCAATGATTTCTGCCTCTGAGTTTTTATATAAGTGATCATAAAAGATAGTGGTCAATTATATACTGACCTTAAGGGAGATAAGAGAATTTCCAAGCTTTTGCGCAGAGAGGGAAAGCACCTTTAATTTGGATAGGAGACTCTGCTTAGTGCTGTTGTTCTGTTTCTGACAGTGTGGTAGGCATCTGTTGTTTTTTGCCTGACAGGCATTTCATTTATTCTCCCATTTTCTGATGGGAGCACTCCAGTATGCCTTTGTGGAACCATTCTCTCCCTAACTCAGTCCACGTGATTGGCACACCACCAGACTTCAGGCACGTGACCCAAACCTCGCCAATCGATGCCTTCCTCAGCACTTTTGCCGAAGCTACAAGGAAGGAGATATTTTCTTCCTTTTGGTGGTGGTAAGTTTGTAGGACAGAAGCCTGGAGCTGCCTGGAGCACCATGTGGAGTGAGGCTGCTAAGAATGAAGGCACTGAGGGGCGGAGAATGGGCAGTTAATGCATAACGGTTGTAGGGTGTATGTTTTAGGACGATGGGAAAGTTCTAGTAATGAATGGTGGTGAGAGTAGCACAATATTGTGAATAATTAATCTCACTGAATGGTACTCTTGGGAGCTGTTGAGATAGGAAAATTCAGGTTGTGCATATGTTTCCACAATTAAAAAAAGAGAGAGAAACTAAAAAGACAATGATAATTAAATGCAATATATGACCCTGGACTAATTCTAATAGTGGAGGAGAAAAGGCTCACAAGGACATTACTGAGATGTATGAGAAAACTGGAATATCGACTATAAACTTTATATCAATGTTAAGTTGCTTGAACTTGACAACTGTACTGAAAGTGATTACATAAATGAACATCCTTGTATTATGTGTTCAAGGAACATGATGCATACAGCCTACTTGCAAATATTTAGTAGACTGATAGATTGATGGATTGATGGGTGATAGATTGTGATATGGCAAAGGTGGCAAAATGCTAAAATTGGTGGATCTGAGGGGGGTGGATATGTTGGAGTTCTTTGTATGGGTTTTATATTATTTTGCAACTATTCTGAAAGTTTGAAATTATTTCAAATAAAAAAGTTTAGGAAAAAATATAGCTATCACAATGTGACTGTGATTGTGAAAACCTGGTGTCTGATGCTCCTTTTATCTACCTTGTCAACAAAGGAGTAGAACAGATGGAATAAAAATAAATAATAGGGGGAACAAATGCTAAAATAAGTTTAGTTTGAAATGCTAGTGATCAATGAAAGCGAGGGGTAAGGGTATGTATGGTAGGTATAATTTTTTTTTTCTTTTCTGTGTTCGTTTTATTTCTTTTTCTATTGTCTTTTTATTTCTTTTTCTGAATTAACGCAAATGTTCTAAGAAATGATGAATATGCAACTAAGTGATGATATTGTGAATTACTGATTATGTATGTTGTTTTATTTGGTTTCTTTATTTTTAAATTAATAAATAAATTTTTTTAAAAGTTTAGGAAAAAAGTAAAAAAAGAATAAAGGCCACAGAGAAAGCCAATCTCAGAGCTGGTCAGGCCAAGCCCTCATAACATAACTGAAGCTCCTGAATGCAGCTAAACCTAAAGCCAGTTACCCCTAGACTTCTAAATTAATAAGCAATGACAGCCCTCTCTCTAATTCTGCCTCTGCTTTATTTGGCTTAAACCAAGTGTATTAGTTAGGGTTCTCTAGAGAAACAGAATCAACAGGGAACACTTGCAAATATAAAATTTATGAAAGTGTCTCACGTGACCGTAGGAACGCAGAGTCCAAAATCCACAGGGCAGGCTGTGAAGCCGATGACTCCAATGGATGGCCTGGACGAACTCCACAGGAGAGGCTCACCAGCCAAAGCAGGAATGGAACCTGTCTCCTCTGAGTCCTCCTTAAAAGGCTTCCCATGATTGGATTTAGCATCACTAATTGCAGAAGACACTCCCCTTTGGCTGATTACAAATGGAATCAGCTGTGGATGTAGCTGATGTGATCATGACCTAATCCTATGAAATGTCCTCATTGCAACAGACAGGCCAGCGCTTGCCCAATCAGATGAACAGGTACCACAACTTGGCCAAGTTGACACCTGTCCCTAACCATGACACCAAGTTTGGGTTTAGTTTCTGAATCATGAGTAACATATTCAGTATTTCAATATTTTGAAATTCAAATGCACAGGAGAGGATAGAATGTAATATTTTAAAAAGGGAAACCAATTTTTTTATTTTTCCTTCCTGTTTTCCAAATGCAACTTCATTGAGATATATTATATATTCACACACCATATAATCGCCCAAATGCTTCAATCAGTGGTTCACAGCATCACCACACAAGCCATGTATTCTCCTCACAATCGATTTCTGAGCACTTCCACTATGCCAAAAAATAAAAGTAAAAACAAAAGTAAAAAAGACCACCCAAAACTTTTACTTTTTTACCCAAAAAGTTAAAAAGAACTTCCCCTCCCCCCCATTATTCATCCATCCCATCTTTCTTTTTTCTTAATCATCTGGACAAAGGGAGCCTCAGTCACAATCACAATCACACAGTCACACCTCAAAGGCTCTACAGATGGCCAATTATCTTCAAGAGCTAAGGCCACTGGATCACGGTTCAGCTGTTCCACGTATTTCCCTCCAGCCACTCCAATACACCAAAAAATGAAAAAGGGCTCTTCCGCCTTCACCAGCTCCTCCGCCACCGTCCTCGACAACCTTGCCACCCTCACCTTTCCTCCTCCAGAACAGCTACTGGGGGAGTGGAGACGATACAGAGCAGCTCCCGGAGCCACGACGGAGATCAAAGGGATGGCGTACCCCATCCTGGAACGGCTGACTGTCTGGGAGAACCAGCTCCAGTGAGATCGCCGAGGGGCGCGGGCTTTCCCGGGCGGGACGGCAAGCAGCCGGAGTTCCTCCCTTCCTCCTTCCCAGGCCAGCTGGCAGAATTGGGCAGGCGGTCCCCTTGGGCCGCGGCGGCTGGCACCCCCACCAAGCGAGGCCCCCCGGACCAACTGAGAGAGTTGGGTCGGAAACCCCCAGACCGCGGAGAACGGTGACCAGGGGGGTCCCTTCCAAACACGTGACTCCCCGGTTCGGCTGGGAACGGTGCACTCTCCCGGGCTGCGGCAGCTGGCGCCCTCCCGCCACACTTGGCGCCCCGGGCCGACTAGGAAATTCAGTCGAGCACTTTCCCGGGCTGCGGCGGCCGGCGACCCTCCCCGCGTTCGGACCCCCGGGCCGGCTGGCACTCTTCCAAGCCGCTTTGGCTGGCGAACCTCCCCCACGGCGAGAGTTTTCCAAAGTTAAAGGACCCACAGCACCTTTTACTGGTGGAACCCACAGACAAACGTGTGCCACGAGCACCACCTACTGGGCAGGATAAGAAAAACAGAACCCAGAGATTTCACAGAAAAATCTTTCAACCTACTGGGTCCAACACCCAGGGAAATCTGACTAAATGCCCAGACGCCAGCAGAAGATAACGGATCACGCTCAGAAAATTGAAAATATGTCCCAGTCAAAGGAACAAACCAATAGTTCAAATGAGATACAGGAGCTGAAACAACTAATGCTGAATATACGAACAGAAATGGAAAACCTCTTCAAAAAAGAAATCGATAAATTGAGGGAGGACATGAAGAAGACATGGGTTGAACAAAAAGAATAAACTGACCATACGGTTCACATTAGATAGGGTGCTGCAGAAAATATAAACCTTGCACCAAATGAACAACTCCTCTTTTGGTCTCACACAGGAGCTGAAGTCCTTTACCCTCCAGTGTGATCTTCCGCAGTCCCACGCAGATCAGCTTCATTCATATCTCTAACTGAAATCTCATCGCCTTTTCAGGTTTGTTTGTTTTTTTAACAGGGAAACCAATTTTAAAAAGAGAAAAACTCCACAAAACTTCTCTCTCTAATAATTTAAAAACGGCTCTTTGCTCTTTTTTAAAATTTCTTTTTTAAAGTCATTAAGCTATGGGATATTTTGTAGATAGAAACTGTAAAATAATCTAAACCTTTGTGTTTAACTTTCTAGTTTGTACAACGGAGATATGGGTCCATAAAGAAAAGAGGAGCACTCTGGATGTTTCAGCAATTATATACCTTTCAGCACTTACAGGAAACCAAATTTCAATAAGTTAACATGTGAAAGTCATTATATTTGTATAGCGAATAGGAATATTTTAATACTCTTTTGACCAAAGGAAAGAATTTCCCTTGGTATCTTGACCAAGCTATCCCCAAACCAGTTCCAGAAACCTCAAAGGCAGGGGTACTATTAGTTTTATGTCCAAAATCATGGAGAAGCTGCAAAGCACAAAAAGGAAAAAGAGAATAGACTTCTTTTTCAATAATCCATGGAGCAGACATGAAAATTGATAATGTTTTAGGCCAAAAAAGCAATCTCAATTTCAAAAGGTAGAAATAAGACATATTTTGATTGCAAGGCAGTAAAGCCAGAAATGAATCACTCAGATCAGAAAAAATTCCCTCGTTCTAGAAATTCAAAAGCAGTCTTAAAGTGATTGAGACAACCAGGAAATACAACCCAACACTGGATCTCATGGGATAGATTTAGAGTGTGAGGCAGTCACTCTCCCCTGCAGTGTCACTGGGTGAGTTAGAGAATGGTGCTCCTTCTGTAAGTGCAAAAATGACTGCCCACATGAGCAGTGTGGACCGTCAGTGAGACTATGACTCTGAGCCCAGCTGGTTGGAAGGTGAGCTTGAGGCTCAGAGCATTTAAAGCTAGTTGGTTGAAGAAAAAGAAACATGCAAATCTCTCTTCTTTTAAGAAAAAAAAAAATCACTATTGAGAGTATGAATTAGTAAAGTGCTTGGCAGCAAGATTTTGAAGGTCAAGGAAAAGTCTCAACACAATAGTCTGAAGACCCCAACTCCTATGGACAAAAAGGCAAGAATAACACACTAAGTTAATAAACTTCACTTTTCTATAATTCATCATATGATTGAGCTGTTTCAAGTGCTTTAGATAAATGACATTTTAACAAGCTCCTTTGAAAGGTCATGTTGAAGTTTTATATTATCTGATGTGATTCAGGAGTAAGCTTACCAAGCCTGGCTCAAAAGTGCCTGCATTTAAAGCCAAGAAAAGTCCATATTTGCAATTGTATTGTTAAAAAAACATTCCCTTTTTACTGTAGAATATTCTTGACAGTTTCCTCCCTAAAACCACAACTTTTTTTGGTTCTGCATTACACAAGCAGCCCTCTGTCACAGTGGCATCTCTCCTGGAACGGGAGCAATAAGGCTTTCCCACTCCTATGACGGGAAGATTTCTCCTGGCCATGCCCTTAGAAGACAGATGCTGGGATCGAGCTTGGGGTTGTAAGTGAGAAGCATGAGGTAAGAAAGTGACTGAATGAGATCATCAGAAACCCAGAAAAGCAAGGAGGGGAAGTCATGTCATAGAGCTCTATGGGTCGGGGATTAGGAGTGGGTGAAGGTTGGTTTTGATGCACCTGCAGCTGGGCAGTTTAAGAGGCCTGCATTGTGACACAAAGGAGACAGAAGCAAGGGACAGGCTATGCTAGTGAGCACAGTGACAGAATAAAGACCCTGTTGCTAGGGCTGGAGAGTAAACACCAGAAGCCTGGAGGAGGAGAGATGGCGGCCCAGCTGCTGGCCAATTTCTCCACCCTCCTCCGCTCCAGGCTGTTTAAGATGCCATCTTCCCCCTAAACACCATCTCCCCACTTCCAGGCCTTAACCCTGGACTTTGACTTCTGCTTGGTTTTGCACTGTGTCTGCCTTTCTGCAGGGGATCAAGACCTTCTCTTCTAGGAATCTCTAAGGTTTTCTGCTTTCTTAGTGCCCTGATGGCCAGCTCTACCAACTCTGCCGAGATGGAAGTGTCCACCTCTTCTGAAACGCTTGGGCCTGCTCCTGGTCGAGAGGCTTGTGACCCAAAGATGATCATTTCCGCATTTGAAATTGGATCACTTCCCCTTTTCTTTTGGGGTTCTCTCCTTTCCAAAAATAACAGTAGCCATAAAGTCTATGAACAGACTGCACAGAAGTTTGAAAATGTCCTTAAAGAAATAGAAGGTATTCTTAAAAATGTGACTGGTTTTGAGGAGAAGGTCTCAGAAGCAGAAGAACCCTTAGAGGAAACAAATGTTCCTGAGGATGTATCAGAACTTAAAGAAAAAGTCAGAGAACTTAACAAAGTAAATAAAATGCTATTGAAAAATCTTCTTGTCTGTTTAGACCCAAAGACAATTCAGAATGCACAGAAACAGGAGAAAATAATGGAAAGCCAGAGCTCCAAGGACACAGTACTAGTTTTTGCGGGGGACTCTGTAAATCACTCAGAAGTAAAAAGAACCCTTAATGAAACGCAACTAAATAAAGAAAAAGAAAAAGACAGACTTCTTCATGCTCAAGAAGAAAATGTGAAACTTAGGAAAAACATGGAGCGGTTACTAGAGGAAGCCGACCACTGGAGTGAGCAACATACCGAGCTCAGTGAACTAATAAAATTGTATCACAAATCTCAGAAGGATCTAAGAGAAACTTTTAAAATTAATGGAGTCCAAACCCAACAGAATAACGAGGTGTCAGCTAAGCATGAGCTGGAAGTACAACTGAGGAAATTGAAACAGGACACCTATTCATTGAATTTGATTGCAGCTTTACTGGAGAATGAGTGCCAAATCTTGCAGCAGAGAGTAGAGATTCTTAGTGAACTCCATCATCAGAATGAGAGAGCTCTGCCAGAGAATCCAACACAGATAAACTGTGAACAGGGCAAAAAAGAACAGAAGCCATTAGAAGCAGAGAACATGGGAACTTATCAGCAGAAAATGAAAGAAAGAGAGGGTACATTTAGGAGCAGAGCCAAATTCTGTAGAAGCCTGGATGCTTGTCATAATAAGAAAGCTCGTAATAACTGGTTCAATATTCATGTTTCAACAGCAGCTCTTGTGGGAAAAAGAGGCCAACTCAAAGGAAAAAGTGAAAATGGAAGAAAAGGTGATTCTTCAATACGCTGTAGCTACCTATCCAATCCCAGTGTAGTCAGTCATCAAACCTAGGCTAGACCTGTTGGTTCGACCAAGAAGGAGCCATAGAACAAGGAGATTAAAAGATTTATTACTTCAGTAGTTATGTAAGTTCTGTTATTAATGATCATTACTATCAACATCAAGTCCATAACATGTCATCTTTGTAATCTGCTTGGTTTTCTGTAATAAGAGATCCTATGATACTTTAACCGAGAGTGAGAAGTTTTCAGGTCTAATTAATATTTCAATAAAAACCAGAATGAAATCAAGGAAAGTAATATTTTTCATTATTTCATTGTCACCTGGGGGGAAAGAATATAAAGTTTTAGTCGTGACCCTTTAAAGCCTACTTTCTAAATATGTATCTCCTTTTAACCAAAGTGTGGAAAGTGGTAGAGTAAAATATGCTGATACCCACCACCTCCCAAATAGTTTTTTTCTTCTTGTAAATCTTCCCACTCCCTGCCTGTACTTTTCCTAGTGTTCATCCCTTGTTCCTCAACGAGTGAATTGTGGGTGTACTGGGGAGCAGAGGCCCTTGGACACCTTGACTTGTTTCGGAGAATTGATGTGAACCTAAATTTTAGTCTTTGCTGGAAGGAACTCCTATTCCTTCAAGGAATAGCAGTAGAGTTACCTGAGGAAAAAGGCAAGATCTATTAGAGGAGCCAGAGTTTTGATTCTGGAAAAGATGAAGCTGACACATTTCTCCTATTACTTCCATTAAGTAAGCTGAAAACCTTGGAGATTATATATAAAATGAACATAAGGAGATGCTGAAAGGTGGAGAAAAGGCAGATGGGCCAGGGACCCTGGAACTTAAGAAACACTATGGCATTAATTTTCCATTATTGTTGTTGCTGTTTTCCCCCTTATGTTTCCTACATTGGGCTCTGGAGAAGTCCAGAACTCAGAAGTACCAACATCCAACATAAACAGATAAAAATGCCCTCCCTCCCCATAAATCATCCTTTCTCTTGCCAAAGGATGAGGAAAGGGACATCCTTGCAAGACAAACTGCCAACTCAAGCCAAACTTCATGGAAAGAACTGGCCTTCTCCTCAACCCCTCTATCAGCAAAGACTGAGCTGAGAGCCAAGGCTTCTCCTCTTGCCTAGTGGTAAAGAAGCACTTCTCCCCCCTTTCTTCTGGGGTGGGACCAAGGATGATGAGTGGGAGCCTGGATCTCCAGCCCCATCTGATAGTAACAAGGTTCCCCTCCCTGCCCCACCCCCTTGATAGAATGAGTAAAGGGAAGGCCACCCGGGTAGCCTAGGTTTCTAGCCCCACCCTGCAGTGATGAGGTGCCCCTCCCTCTCCTTGCTGGGTGGTATCAAAGGGGGAAAAAAAAAAAAGGAGCCTGAGCTTTTCCCCTACCTGGTGGTAAAGATGAAGTTCTCTTCTTCCCCTGCTCTCCCAGCATCAGTGGAGGCCTGCTGAAATAGAAGATTTAAATAAGATTTAGAGTCTCATAACATAGTACCCAAAGTGTCCAAATTATTCATCATCATTAATCCAAATCACTCTTTATTCCAAGAACCAGGAAAATCTCAACTTGAATGAGAAAAGACAATTAACAGATGCTAACAATGGGATGACACAGATGTTGGAATTATCTGAGAAGGATTTTAAAGCAGTCATCATAAAAATGCTCCAATAAAAAATTAAAAACATACTGAAAACAAATGAAACACATAGAAAGTCTCAGCAAAGATATGCAAGAGATGAAGAAGCAAATGGAAAATTTAGAACTGATGTATATCATAAACTCTCTGGATATGCTCAATAGCAGAATGTTGATTTCAGAAGAAAGATTTAGGGAATTTTCAGATAGGACAATAGAAATTACCCTTTCTGAACAAAATAGACAAAATGGAAACAAAAGAGAAAAACACAACAACAAAACAAAGACTAAGTACCTGTGGAACAGTAACAAACAATCTAACATCAGAGTCATCAGAGTTCCAAAAAGAGAAGGGAGAGAAGAGTGTGGACTGAGAAAGTACTCAAAGAAATAGTGGCTCAAAATTTCCCAAATTTGGTGAAAAGCATAAACCTACAAATTCAAGAAGCTGAGTGAACCACAAACAGGATAAACCCAAAAGAAGTTCAAGACATTCACAATCTAACCTAGGAATCTAATTATAAAGAAAAAGTCTTCAAAGCAGCTAAACGGAAAAAAATTGTTCTAGATAGGGGAAGAATAAATTGACAGCAGATTTCTCATCAGAAACCACGGAGACTAGAAGGAAGTGAACATTTTTCAAAAACTCAAAGAAAATACTTGTGAATCCAGAATTTTTAGCCCAGCTAAAATATCCTCCAGGAAAAAAAGTAAAGATCAAGGCATTCTCAAATGGAGGAAAACTAAAAAAATTTCTTACCTTCTGTTGGGAAAACCCATTTGGTGACGTAACTAATTCTCATGTTTTTTTTTGCATTCAAGAAAGTGAGTGATCTATTTAACCCTTCAATCCCTTTAAAAAGGGACAGACTTTGTCCATTTTCATTCCCAAATAGGAATATTACCCAGGAGGTGCTAAATGAATGAGTGAAATGAGGAATGGCAAAATTGCTGAGACAGTCACAATTTTAGCTTGTTCCTAAGCATTACTTGAACAAATTCTGTCAGAGCTATTTACTGCCAACTGTTAAATAGCTATCAGATGGTAAGAAACCAACATTTCTTTCCCATGTGTGGAATGTGTCTCACTTCACAAGTAATCTAGCAGCAAAAATATTCATATTACACCCCTTAGTTAGAGAAAAAAGAAATTTCCACAGTTAATATTGGGGATACTGAAAGTAAAACATTTATTTTCCTTTATCTTTCTCTTGAATGGAAATTATCAGTCACGCTGTTTTCCAACTATCCTGATTAAGAAAATGTGCATTTCAGGACTATACTTTACCAGGTATATGTTTCATATTACCAAGAAAGCCATCGCTGCTAAAAAAAAAATTGCTTTTGACTTAAACACAATATAGCAGGTAACCTCTGCTACATAAGACCCTTTAAATTTTACATTGACTTTAAAGTTTCATATGTGTAATAAAATTGTTCTACCACGTGTTCATATTTATATTCTCATTCAATGTTTTAGTTTCATAGTTGCTAAAATAAATAATGTACAATGGGATGACTTAACAACAGGAATTTTTTGGTTCATAGTTCCAGAGGTGAAAAGGCTTGCTTCTTCCTAGGATATCTCCTGGTTGGCTGGCAAACTTTGGGATTTCTTGGCTTTTCTGTCACATGGTGTTTTAGTTTGTTAAAACTGCTGGAATGCAATATACCAGAAAAGAAAGACTTTCAAAAACGGAATTTATTAAATTGCAAGTTTACAGATCTAGGCCATGAAAATGTTCAAATTAAAGCACCAACAAGAGGTTACCTTCATTCAAGAAGGGCTAATGGCATCTGGAACACCTCTGTTAGCTGGAAGGCATATGGTGACATCTGCTAGCTTTCTCTCCTCATGTCACAAGGCTTCCCTAGGACATTTACCCTCTTTATCTGCAAAGTTCTCTGGCTGTGTGGGCTCTGTTGGCTCTGAAGCTTTTTCCAAAATGGTTCCCTCTTAAAGGACTTTAGTAAGCCCTCCCACCTTGTATAGATGGAGACACAGCTCCATGGAAACCACCTAATCAAAAGTTACCACCCAAAATTCGGTGGGTCACATCTCCATGGAAACAACAGAAATGATCCCACCAAGCAATATTGAATTGCCATCTAAAATGTGGCTTTTCTGGTATATACAATAGTTTAAAGCCAGCACATTCCACCCTTTGAACCCCAAAAAGACAAGTTCTTTCCAAATGCAAAATATATTGATTCCATCATAATATCACTGTTCTAGTTTGCAAAAGCTGCAAGAATACAACAAACCTGAGATGGATTGGCTTTTAATAAAAGGGGACTTATTTAATTATAAATGTATGGTTCTTCAGAAGAAAGGCAGCTAACTTTCATTTGAGGTTCTCTCTTACACAGGAAGGCACAGGGCAATCTCTGGTGGCCTTCTCTCCAGGCCTCTGGGTTCCAATAACTTTCCCCAGGGTGTTCCTTTCTGCATCTCCAAAGGTCTGGGCTGAACTACGAGTGCTGAGATGAGGAATGCTGAGCTGCTTGGGCTGTGCTGCATTGAGCTCTCTCTTTTATGCTTCCCGTGAATTAAATTAAACATCACTTATTGAGGAAGGCACTTCCCTTAGAGACTACAGATGTATTAGCCATAGATGAATTTCACAAGCTAATGATTCAAATCCACTGCAACAGAACTAGGCACCATCACCTGGCCAAGTTGACATCTGAACCTAACAACCACATGTCCACCCTTTGTCAACTTGGCAACTATTATCTGTCCCACATACAATGCAGCAAATCCTTCCATATATAAAACACATTCGTTTCACTATAAAAAGTCACAAAATGTTTGCATGATCTCAGCAATAATACAAATACAATACAAAGTTAAAACCAATACAAAATCTCAACATAGTCTCAGCCATAGGCATGGTCTGCTCTAAGGCAAAAATTCTCTTCTGGCTCTGAACCTGTAAAACTCAAAACAAGTTATCTGTTGCCAATATGCAAAGGAAGGACAGTCATAGGGTACATGTTTCCATTTCCATAGGGAGAAATTGGAAGTAATACAGGGGCCACAAGACCCAAACAGTTCTGAAAACCTGCAGGGCAAACTCCATTGGATTTCAAAGTCTGAAAATCATTTATCCCCAGTGCCTTAGAAAGTGGCTGTCCCACAACTTTCCAAGGGCCACCTCCAAACACTGGGGTGGTTGCAAGCTTGGGGAACACTGGGGAGACCACCTTTTCTCAGCTCCACCCTCTCTAAGCTTTGGAGCAGCACCTGGGATCTCTGCCATCTCCGGTACATATGCTAAACAAACCCTTCCAGAACAATGGGGTGGCAGCCAGGGTCCCCCAAACCCCAGTTTATGCAATTGACCCTCTCCAATGCCTGGGGTGGCACAACTCTTCCTAAGCAATGAATCAGAAGGCCTGCCCTCTGCTCCTGGGGCAAACTTACCCTCTCCATGCATATGGGTGGGTCCACTCTCCTGGCCCGAAGTTTCCTGGCTTCAGACCCAAGCTTCCATGGCTCTCACTCTGCAAACCCCAATTTGTTCGTTTTGTGTCCCCTTTTGTCCAGTTTGGTAGTGGTTCCGTTTACACCAACAGTCTCTTCAAGCACTCCAGGCCTTCTCTATCAAGCTCCTCACAGTTCCTCCAAAATCTTCCCCTTATCCATCAAAAAAGACTGTTCTAATATGTCTGGTATTTGCAAATTCCAAGAGCACCCCACTTCTTCTGGTACCAAATTTGTTCTAGTTTGCCAAAGCTGCCAGAATACAACACACCAGAGATGGATTGGCTTTTAATAAAAGGGGATTTATTTAGTTAAAAATGTATAGTTCTTCAGAAGAAAGGCAGCTAACTTTCATTCAAGGGTCTCTCTTACACGGGAAGGCTCAAGGCAATCTCTGCTGGCCTTCTCTCCAGGCTTCTGGGTTCCAATAGCTTTCCCTGGGGTGATTCCTTTCTGTATCTCCGAAGGTCTGGGTTGAACTACGAGTGCTGAGATGAGGTATGCTTAGCTGCTTGGGCTGTGCTGTATTGAGCTCTCTCTTTAAATTAAATATCACTCATAGAGGAAGGCACTCCCCTTAGAGACTGTGGAAGTAATCAGCCATAGATGAGTTTCACAAGTTAATAATTCAAATCCACAGCAACAGAACTAGAACCCATCACCTGGCCTAGTTGACACCTGAACCTAACTACCACAATTACAAAGCCTTAAATTTGAGTAAAAATACAAATTCAATACAAAATCAGAAACAATACCGAATCTCATAAAAGTCAGCTTCAGGAATGGTCTGTCCTAAGGCAAAATTCTCCTCTGGCTCTGTTCCTGTAAAAACTCAGAACAAGTTATCTACTGACAACATACAAAGGAGGGATAGTCATAGGATACATATTCCCATTTCCATAAGGAGAAATTAGAAGGAACAGAGGGGTCACTGGACCCAATGAGTTCCGAAAACCTGCAGGGCAAATTCCATTAGATTTCAAAGTATGAGAGCCATTTATTCTCGAGGCTTCAGAAAGTGGCAGTCCCACCCTTTCTAAGGACTTAGACAACAGCCTTGCTTTCTCCAAAGGCTGGGGCAAGAATTGCAACCTTGAAGGACATTGAGGAGACCATCTTTATTTCAACTCCACGCTTTCCAAGCATTGGGGCAGCACCCTGGCTTCCTGCCATCTCTGGGGCACAAACTCAACCCCCTCAGAGCAATGTGATGGTGGCAAGGCTCTTCCCAGTCCCTAAGGAATGTGCTCCACCCTTTCCTAGGCCTGGGGCACTGAAACTCCTGTTCTCTGCCTTCTGGGCAAACTCACCCTCTCCAAGAGCTTGGGTGGGTCCACTCTCCTCGCATGAGTTTTCTTGCTTCAGACCTTAGCTTCCATGGCGCTGCCTTTGAAGTCACTTTTCCTTCAATCTGTCACTTTTCTGTCCCTTTTAGTTCAGATTGGCAGTAGTTATGTTTATACGGATCCCACAACATTCTCTTGATTTTCTATGTAGTAAGCAGGGGCCATAACCATCAGACAATAGTACTTCCACAGATCCTGTATGGATAACTCCATTTTCAATCCTGGCTTTTTCTGAAATGGCTGACTGGTTCCATGTTTGGTTAAAACCTCATGTGGGGGCAATATTCTCTGGGGTCTCACTTTTGGAAGATCAGAATTTTCCAGTCTATCAATTTCTGGTTTCTTTGTACTGAATGATTCAGTTCTTAGCTCATCTCTTTCCTATCCCATTTCACTATAATCTGTAAGGAGAAACTAGGCTGCAGTTTCCATATTTGATTTGGAAATGTCTTCTGTAACTATCCAAGTTCATGGCTTTTAAAATCTGTCTTCAGTACAAAACTAGTAGTCAATTTTGCCAGACTGTTTGCCACCTTAAAACAAGGATTGCCTTCTTTCTAATAACATTGTAATAACATGTGCATCATTTCTGTCTAAGGACTAATCAGAAGTCCTGATTAGAGTCAATATTTCTACCAACAGTCTCATCAAAGCATTCTAGGCCTTCTCTGTCAAGCTCCTCATAACTCTTCCAGACTCTTCCCCTTATCCATTTAAAAAGCCATTCCAATATGTTTGGTATTTTCAAACACAGCACCCCACTTTCAGTACCAAAATCTGTTTTAGTTTGTTAAAGCTGCCAGAATGCAATATGCCAGGAACAAAATTACTTTTAAAAAGGGAATTCATTAAGTTGCAAGTTTACAGTTCTAAGGCTGTGAAAATGTCCAAATTAAGGCACCAACAAGAGGTTACCTTCACTCAAGATAGGCTGATGCTGTCCATCACCTCTGTCAGCTGAGAAGACACGTGATTGGTCTGCTCTCGTGGCTTTGGCTTCTGGACACCTCTGTCAGCTGGGAAAGCACATGGTGACATCTGATAGCTTTCCAGCTATGTGGGCTCTACTGGCTCTGTAGCTTTTTCCAAAATGGTTCCCTCTTAAAGCACTCTAGTAAGCAACCCCAACTTGAATGCGTGCAGACCCAGCTTCATGGAAACCACCTAATCAAAAGTTACCACCCACAACTGGATGGGTCACATCTTCATGGAAACAATAAAAAAAAAATCCCACCCAGCAATATTAAATGAAGATGAAAGAACATGGCTTTTCTGGGGTACACAACTGTTTCAAACTGGCATGCATTGCCATGCACATGGAATTTTTTTTCTGCTTTCTCTTCCAGTTTCCAATGACTTCAGCTTCTGGCTGTTTCTGTCTCTGTCCAATTGCCTTTTCTTATAAAGATTTCAGCCATATTGGATTAAGGCCCTCTCTCATTCAATTTGAGCAAAACTTAATGAAAAACATTTTCAGAGGTCCTATTTTACAAACGGTTTCACATTTACAGGATCAGGGGGTGGGACCTGAACATGCAAATTTCATATGAAATAACTAAAATATGCAAATTCATATATAATAGAATACAGGTTACCAAAGCAGGTGGTGGTATGGGGAATGGAAAGTTAACAATTAATTGGTGCAGAGGTTATCTTTGGGTTGATGGAATAGTTTTGATAATAGACAGTGGCGATGTTAGCACAACATTATAAAATGTAATTAACACCAGTGAATTGTATGCTTGCAAGTGATTAAAATGAGAAGATTTATTTTGTATATATATAACAAGAGTAAAAATATTTTTAAATACTCACAGAACTGTACAAAACAAAAGTGAACCCCAAAGTAAACTGTGGACTATAGTTAATAATATAACTGTAGTAATACTGGTTCATCAATTAAAAAATATGTTTTTATTGAGAAATCTCCACAGACAAACAATCCAACCATATTATACAATCAGTGTCTCATAATATCATCACATAGTTGTGTATTCTTCGCCATGATCATTTTCAGAACATTTAGATCACTCCAGAAAAACAAATAAAAAGAAAAAAATAGGACTCATACATTGCATACCCTTACCCCTCCCTCTCATTGACCACCAGTATTTCAATCTACCCAATTTTTACCCTTTATCTCCCTCTATTATTAATTTTTTTTCCTCATTTTTTTTACTCATCTGTCCATACCTTGGATAAAAGGAGCATCAGACACAAGGTTTTCACAATCACACAGACACACTGTAAAAGCTATATAGTTATACAGTCTTCTTTAAGAATCAAGGCTACTGGAACACAGTTCAGCAGTTTCAGGTACTTCCCTCTAGCCACTCCAATATACCATAAACTAAAAGTGGCTATCTACATAATACATAACAATAACCTCCAGGATAACCTCTCAACTCTGTTTGAAACCTCGCAGCTACTGACTTTATTTTGTCTCATTTCTCTCTTGCCTCTTTTGGTGAATAAGCCTTTCTGATTCCATGATTCTGGGTCCCAGTTCATCCCCAAGAGTCCTGTCCCACATTGCCAGGGAGATTTACACCCCTGGGAGTCATGTCCCACGTAGTGGGGGGAGAAGTGAGTTCACCTGCTCAGCTGGCTTAGAGAGAGAAGCCACATCTGAGCCACAGAAGAGGTTCTCTGGGGGTGATTCTTAGGCATAATTATCATTAGGCTTATCTTCTCCTTTGCAGGAGTAAGCTTCAAAGGGGCAAGCCCCAAGGTTGAAGTCTCAGGCTATTGAATTGGTTGTCCCCTCTGCTTGTGAGAATATCAGCAATTCCCCAATTAGGGAAGTTGAATATTTCCTCCTTTCTCCCCAGTCCCCCAAGGAAATTTTGCAAGCAATTTGTTATTCTCTGTTAAATTACTCTGGGATATTACTTGGGCATCACACTAACCTGTATACACCAACAGGATCTCATGCCTTATTCAAGATTCCATGTAATTACAGTGATCAAGTAAACTGACCATACAAATTAAATTAGATAATGTGCTACTCAAAATATAAATTTTGTACCAAATAAATAACTCTCCCTTTGATCTTGTGCAGAAGTTGAAGTTTGAAAATACGGGCCATATCATCCTTTAGCCAGTATTCTGATTTACCTTAGTCCTATCCAGATCAGTGTCATTCATATCTCTAGATGAAGTCTCATCACTTGTTCAGCTCTTTTAACAGTTGCTGAATGGAATAATGCTGACTTTCATAGCTACAGTGCTCTAACTCTGAGTCTCAGGTGTCACATAAATATCCTAAGTTTTAGGTTATATACAAACAGTTCAGTATCTCAGAATTCAGAAATATCAGTTACAACTCCAAATATATGTAACTGCTGTAGGAACTTACAATCTATTAACCTTTACAATAGGCCTCACCCTGATAACCAATGCTCTAGACTTCAATTCTCTGAGTTTGTATATTATAGTTTGCCCATACAAGTGGAGCATGATAATATTTGTCTTTTTGTTTCTGCCATTTAATTCAACATACTGTTCCTAAGGTTCATTCACCTAGTTGCACACCTGACAATTTCATTACTTCTTGTAGCTGCTCAGTAGTCTGTTATATGGTTCATCAATTTTAACAAAGTTTCCACACTAATGCAAGTTGTTACTAATAGGAAAAACTTTGTGGGGTGGTTTATAGGAACTATGGAAACACGATTTTTCTGTAAATCTTCATCTAATAATAATTAAAAAATCAATATTGATCAACAAATAGTCCATTGTTCTTTCATATATTGTGCTTTCATTTTCATTTGCCTCAAGATATTTACTGTTTTCTCTTGTAATTTCTTCCTTGACCCACAGGTTATTTAAGAGTGTGTTGCTTAGCCTCCAAATATTTGTGATTTTTTTTCTAGCCTTTTGTCTGTTACTGATTTCCAACTTCATTCTACCATGATCTGAAGAAGTGTTTTGTATAATTTCAAGCTTTTTAAATTTATTGAGACTCTCTTTTTGACCCAACCTGTGGGTCTATCATGGAGAATGATCTATGAGCACTTGAGAAAAATGTGTATCTTGCTGTTGAGGGCTGTAGTGTTCTATAAATGTCTGTTAGTCTAGTCCATGTATCACACTATTCAGTATTTCTGTTTCCTTATTGATCCTCTGTCTAGAAGTTTTATCCATTGATGAGAGTGGTGTATTGAAGTCTACAACTATTATTGTAGAGGTGTCTACTTCTCCCTTCAGTGTTGTCAGTGTGTGCCTCATGTATTCTGGGGCACTGTGGCTCAGTGCATATTTATGATTGTTGTGTCTTCTGGATGAATTGTCCCTTTTATTAATACATAGTGGCCTTCTTTGTCTCTTTAAATTGCTTTACATTCGAAGTCTAGTTTGTCTGATATTAGTACAGCTGCCCCCATTCTTTTCTGATTGTTTTTACATGAAAAATCTTTTTCCAACCTTTCACTTTCAACCAATTTTTATCCTTAGGTCTAAAGTGACTCTCTCGTAGACAACATATAGATGAGTCCTGTTTTATAATCCATTCTACTATCTACATCTTTATTTTTTCATCTATGTCTTTTTATTGAGGAATTTAACTCATTAACATTTAATGTTATTACTGTAAAGGTAGTATATATATATTTTTTTAACATTTTGTCTTTTGGATTTGTGCTGGTTTGAAAGGAAGTATGCCCCCTAAGAAAAGCCATGTTTTGATATAAATCCCATTTCTTAAAGGTAGAATAATCCTTATTCAATACTGTGTATTTGAAACTGTAATGAGGTCATCTCCCTGGTTGATGTGATTTAGCCAAGAATGGTTGTTAAACTGGATTAGGGGACAACATGTCTCCACCCGTTTGGGTGGGTCTTGATTGGTTTATTGGAGTCCTATAAAAGAGGAAATATTTTGGAGAATGAGAGATTCAGAGAGAGCAACACTACGAAGCAGAGATTCCACCAGCCAGTGACCTTTGGAGATGAAGAAGGAAAACGCCTCCCAGGGAGCTTCATGAAATAGGAAGCCAGGAGAGAAAGCTAGCAGATGATGCTGTGTCCACCATGTGCCCTTCCAGCTGAGAGAGAAGCCTGAACTTCATCGGCCTTCTTGAATCAAGGTATCTTTCCCTGGATGCCTGTGACTGGACATTTCTATAGACTTGTTGTAATTGGGACATTTTCTCGGCCTTAGAACTGTAAACTAGCAACTCATTAAATTCCCCTTTTTAAAAAGTCATTCCATTTCTGGTATATTGCATTCTGGCAGCTAGCAAACTAGAACAGGATTTTATACGTCACATCTTATTTTCTCTATCTTTCTTTTTACCCTTCCTGATATAGTCTTCATTTCTATACTCTATTCTTCAAACCTCTCTCTCCTGTCTTTTCCTCTCTGCCTGTAGTGTTCCCTTTAATTTTTCTTGTAGGGAGGGTCTCTTGTTCATAAACTTTCTCAGAGTCTGTTTTTCTGAAAATATTTTAAATTCCCCCTCATTTTGGGGGGTGGGGGTGGGGTGCATGGGCCAGGAATCAAACCTGGGTCTTCTGCATGGCAGGCAAACCACTGAACCACCCATGCACACTTTCTTCCTCATTTTTAAAGGGTGATTTTTCTGGGTATAGAAGTCTTGCTTTGCAGTTTTTCTCATCTTAAGTATTTCATACCACTGCCTTCTCATCTCAATGGTTACAGCTGAAAAATCTGCACATAGTATTATTCAGCTTCCCTTGTATGTGATGGATTGTTTTCCTTTGCTGCTTTCAAATTTCTCTCTTTTGTCTTTGACATTTGACAATCTGATTACTAAGTATCTTGGAGTAGGTCTCTTTGGATCTATTCTGTTTGGGGCTTGCTGCACTTCTTAGATCTGTAATTTTATGTCTTTCATAAGAGACGGGAAAATTTCAATGATCATTCCCTCCATTATTCTTTCTGCCCCTTTCCCCTTCTCTTCTCCTTCTGAAACACCCACAACGTGTATATTCATATACTTCATGTTTTCATTCAATTCCTTGAGACCCTGTGCATATTTTTCCCTTCTTTCCCTTATCTTTTTTTTTTAATGTGTAGAATTTCAGATCTCCTGTCCTCTAATATACTAATCCTTTCTTCTGCCTCTTCAAATCTGCAGTTGTAGGTCTCCATTGTGTTTTTCATCTCTTCTATTGTGCCTTTCATTCCCATAAGTTCTGTTATTTGTTTTTTCAAACTTTTAAGTTCTTCTTTGTGTTCTCCCAATGTCCTCTTTATGTCCCACCTGTCTTTTGCTATATCTTTCCTCAACTCATTGATTTGATTTTTGGTGTGATTTTACATGTTTCTCTCAACATCTTTCATTAGTTGTTTCAACTCTTTCAACATCTTGTTTGGAATGTTAGTTTTTCCTTCGACTGGGCCATGTCTTTGTTTTTCCTAGTATAATTCACAATTATTTCCTGATGTCTAGGTATCTGATTTCCTGGATTAGTTTATTCTGGATGTCATTTTCACTCTTTTACCTAGGGTTTTCTTGTTGATTGGCTTTGTTCTCTATCTGTTCTTTGGTTATTCCGTTTAACTTATTCTAGATATCCAACATGGCTTCCATTTGACTGAACAGAATTTTTCAGCTCTTGATTTTCTGTTTTTCCCTACCTATATGGAATTCTTTTTCGAGGAGGGTTTCCCCAGATATGATCAACCCTAGGCAGATTTTCCCAGACCAGACAGGCTCAGGTCCCAGAAAGAGGATATAATTAGTATCAAGTTTCCCTGAGGACTAGACCCAGCAGGTTGTCAGACTCTCCTGTGAAGTCTCTAGACTCTGTGCTTTTCCTATCCTGCCCAGCAGGTGGCACTTGTCATCCTGCCGCTCCCCAGCAGTGTAAAATGTTGTAGTGCCTTTAATTCTCAGCAGACACTGTCCTCACCAGGTGCATTGTTGTGACAGAGGGTGATTTTGGAGGCAAGCTTAAGCTGTTTTCCAGCCCCTAGGGTCTGATTCTCTGAAGGAGGGCCACTGCTTGAGCTGGACTCAGCCCCCTCTTTTCTTGGGGAAGATGCATCCTTTAGGGAATTGTCTTCCCCACTTGACTCATTACCTTGTCTCTCAGATCTATCTTAGCACAGGTCTTGCCTGGGTTCTGCTGACAATTAAAAATGTCTGAGGCTTTCTCTAATGAGCTACTTAGAATGGTTTAAAAAAAAGAAAGAAAGAAAAAAATCCCCTTTCAGATTGCCAGTGGGGAAAGGGCTCCAGCCTCGATGGCTTGGGACACTTAGTTCTATGTGGGATCTAGGCCATTCCACCCATTCTAGACTGGTGTACAATGTGTGTCCAGTCATGGAAGTTCTCAAACAATTGTTTCAAAAAGTTCCTGACTATTTACTAGATACCCTAGAAGATTCCACACCTCACTATGCTGCCATCTTACCCCACACCCCTCCATTGTGCTTTAACGTTATTTTCTCATGCCTGAGAATTATATTCCAGTAAAAATCAAGCTATGTTTTTGAACTTTTTGAGACCGTACTAGTTCATTTCCATCATCAGTATGCTACAATCTAGCAGCAATAGCAACTTTTAAGTATACACATATATTTTGGATAACCCTCTTAGGTGGAAGGAAAAGACCTGTATAAACTTTCTTGTCAAACAAATTTTTTCCCAATGAATTCTTCATAGTATTGGCCTAGAGATTCTTGACTTCAAAATACTTGGATCTAAATGAATGTTTCCCCTCAAGTCATAGCAGTTTTACAGATTCAAAACAAAACAAAACAATTCCTGAC
Source organism: Tamandua tetradactyla (assembly GCF_023851605.1). Classification (NCBI taxonomy): domain Eukaryota; kingdom Metazoa; phylum Chordata; class Mammalia; order Pilosa; family Myrmecophagidae; genus Tamandua; species Tamandua tetradactyla. The sequence continues at coordinate 51,255,427 of NC_135347.1, read as the reverse complement.
AACATTAATTGTGGTGGTTTGTAACTGTATGTAACCTAGAAAAAAATTTGTTCTTGAATTTAATCCATTCCTGAGTAGGTGTGAACTCATTGTAAGTAGGACCTTTTGGTGAGGCTGCTTCAGTTAAGGTATGTCCCAACTTAATTGGGATGGATCTTAATCCTGTTTCTGGAATCCTTTATAAGAGAATGAAATTCAGACACGAAAGAGAAAAGCCACAGAAGCAAGAAGGTGAAATCAATGAAACCCTGAAGAGAGGGGAGAAACCACCAGATGCTTCCATGGGTCTTGCCATGTGACAGAGGAGTCACGGATAAATGATAGCTGGTCTTTGGAAAGAAAGCATGCCCTCAGACATTTTCAAATCCAACCTCAAACCATAAGCTAATAGATTCTCATCGTTTAATCCAGACTATTTCATCAATTTTGCTTAAGCAGCCTAGGAAACTAAAACATTAATATTTTAGTAAGAATGACAGCCTCCTTTTCTCTTTAAAATAAATTCCTCTATGCACCAAAATTATTTTTAAAAATTTTGTTCCCATTTACATCAAAGTAAGGTTTACTACCACTAAACTTTGTAAAAATTAGGATATACAAGAAGTAAAAAGTAAATGCATAATTTGTATAGTTGAACAAATAACTTAAAATTAAAAATTTTTAAATGATTTAACCTCAGTTCATGTCAAACTATTTACTGAAAGTGATTGTATTAATTTACATGCCAGGCATCATTGTAAAAGTTCCTGTTTCTTTCAACCTATCTCTATAGCTCATTTGAACAACTGAAACACAGGAAGCACAGAATAAGAACAAGGTCCTTTAATCCTGTATAGATTATTGTAAATGCCTGGAAACATCTTAGAGTATATTAACCAGATAATCAAAAAGTATTGGCAAACTCTCCTGAAGGAGGAGAGAAAGACTACGGAACTATTAAACCTTACCATCAGGGAATCCTCTGATACTGTGTCAAACCTTAGGGACACCCAAATCAATAGGCTATGCCCTCCATTATGAGGCTTACTCTTGTGAAGCTTATGTAGGTAGCAGAGAAGCTTAGATTACTATAGGCATGCCTAAGAGTTACTTCTGGAGGACCTCTGTTGTTGCTCAGATGTGGCCTCAGTCTCTCTAAGCCCAACTCTGCAAATGAAATCATTGCCCTCCTCCCTATGTGGGACATGACATCCAGGGGTGAAAGTCTTCCTGGTGACATGGGAGAGGACTCCCAGGGATCAATCCAGACCTGGCACCATGGGATCAACAATTCCATCCTGACCAAATGGGGGAAAAGAAATGTAATTAATAAAATATCAGTGTCAGAGAGAGTTTAAATAGAGTTGAGAGGCTACTCTGGAGGTTGCTGTTAAGCAAGCTTCAGGTAGACCTTGCTACCTGTCATAACCTGCCAACCCCCAACCAAGACCATTTCAGCCAATCCTAAAGAACACCTAGGGCAATATATAAGATTCCACAAGGGTTCCAGGCACTAGAGTAACTTTCCAGAAACCTACAAACTCCAGATGAGTCCCTGGTCCAGATAAGTCCTAAAACCTAGCCCAACCTCTCCAGAACATCAGATATTTCCATCTCCCTACCCCATAATAGTGACAGACCCTTCCAATAGCAAAAACTTAGAATTGCCATTGCCCAAACAACCCCAAAGAGATGTATGAAAAGATCAGAGGTGATGGTGGAATTATACTAGAAGATAGGACTTAACAAATGAATATGAATGCTGAATCATTAAATTGATATCTCTTTTAGTTTCCAGGATTTTAGAGCAGCTAGAAGTAAAAACCTAAAATTATGAAATTGTAACCCATGTCAGAGTTTGAAATATGTTCTACAAGTAATTATGGTGCTATGCTTGGAAATTTACAGTTTTTTTGTAAATATGTTGTTGGTGACAAAAAAAGAAGGAAAAAATGTCAATTGTGATGATAAAGTATTTAAGCCCTCTAGCCTCCTATATTCTGGAGCAGCTAGAAGGAAAAATATGAGAGGATCGTATGGTAGCCCATGACAAACTCTGGGATCTATCCTGTAACCACTTTTTGAAGAGTGCTTTGAAAACCTTTGCTTTTTTATTTCTTTGCTTTGTGTATATGTTATACTATACAATAAAAAAAAGTTCCTATTTCTCTATATTCTCACCAAAATTTGGTACTGTCAGAATTCTTCAATTTGGTAGTGATGTAGTAGCATCTCATTGTGGCTTTAATTTGCATTTCCTTGATTATCAAGTGTTGTTACTGTTTTATATGCTTCTTGGTCCTTTGAATTTCCTTTCTCATGACGTGCCTATTCATCTTTTGCTTCTTATTATTGATTTATAGAAATTCTTTATATATTCTGAATGTCAGTCCTGTGATGGTTATATGTGTGTTGCATACATTGTCTCCCACTCAGTGTCTTGTCTTTTTATTTTCTTTGTGCTATCCTTTGCTGAACAAAAATTATTAATTTCAATGTAATCCAATTTATTAATCTTTTTTCTTTTAATTATGGCTCTTTAAGTTTTGGTTAAGAAATCCTTCCCTATATCATGATTAAAAGTCTGTGAAAGACCTTCTAATTCCTTCTCTTTCACATTTATTTATTTAATCCATTTGGAATTGATCCAAAGCAGGGGCTTATCCTAGTATTGTGTTGGTTATCCAAGGACTCTGTGATTATGGAGGTTTTCATATTTTTTTTTTTACATGTTTATGCTTTCTGAGCACTTTTTACCTCTTTGGTAGGAGAAACATGAGAAACATTACATCAAAAGAGAGGAAGGTATCATGGAAGAAAAGTTGCACAAAGAGGGAGGTGATCGAGGTACTAACTTGTCTCTGTCTTCTTTGTTTCTTTTACGAGGTGGAAATAGTAACTTTCTCTTGAGTCAAGGACGAATGTCTCAAAGATTCTCTGGATCTCTCAGCTGAGGTCTTATAGCTCTTTAGAGAATAGGAATAGATTAAATAAGAGAATTAGAAATTAATCAGAAATAAACGTGGTCAAAAAAGAAAGGAACAATAACAAAGTTGGTATACAGTGTCCAGAAATTAGTTACTGATATGTTCCAAGTAGAAGGGAAAATAAATACCACATAAAAGAAGAAACTATCCCAGATCAAAGTCAAGTAGAGGAGTGGACTCATCATTGTATTAGCCAGAGTTCTCTAGGGAAATAGAACCAACAGGAGAGATCCATAAAGGTGAGATTTTATAAACATGTCTTATGCAATGTGGGGATGCACAAGTCCAAAGTCCATAGAGCAGGCTTCAGGCTAGCAACTCCAATGGAGGTGTTTGATGAACTCCCTAGAGAGGGTAACTGGCTGAACATTCTCTCTTCCAACTGCTGAAGTCATCACTTCATACTTGAAAAAAAAAGTGGTTGGATTAAACATCTCTCATTGCAGATGCAATCAGCTGACGAGTTAAGTTCACAAAATGTCCTCACAGCAATGGTTAGGCCAGTGCTTGCTTCACCAGACAACTGGGCACCATCATTTGGGCAAAATGACATATAAACCCAACCATCACAATCATCATCATTGTCATCGTCATCATCATCGCCATTGTCATCATCATCATCATCGTCATCATCATTGTCATTGTCTTCATCATCATCATCGTCATCATCATTGTCATTGTCTTCATCATCGTTATCATCATTGTCCTCCTCCTCATCATCATCATGTCATCATCATCATTGCCATCGTCATTATCATCATCATTGTCATCATCATCATCGTCGTCTTTGTCCTCATCATCGTCATCGTCATCATCATCATCACGTCATCATCATCGTCATCACCTCATCATCATTGTCATCATCGTCCTCATCATTATCGTCATCATCGTAATCGTCAGCATCATCATCATTGTCGTCATCATCTTCATTATCATCAACATCATCATTTTTATATTGTTATACCAGAAACCTGGTAGATGTAATAACTCACTAAGAAATTTTTCTTACCATCAGGAAATGCCTCAGGCAGAGACCCCTCACAGGAATGTCATGGCTGAGTGTTCTTTTCTAACAACTGCATGTCTTTCTCAGAACCCACTCACCAATAATCCATATTTACCTGAATCTTCCATCATGGGGAAGCGCGCATCAGTTTGTTTAGCACAAGTCTGTGATGAAGAGTATGAGGAACCAGATGCTGATGCTTTTAAGATCTTTACTTAGGTATAATTTACGTATCATAAAATTCACCCATTTTAAGTGTACAATGAATGGTTTTTAAAGACAATTTACACAATTGTGCGGCCATCACAACAATTTCATTCAAAACATTTCCATCACCACCAAAAGTATTCCTTGCACCCTTTTGTGCTCTGCCAACTTTCCGACCCCAGCCATGGGCAGTTGATAACTACTTTCAGTTGTTATAGATTTGCCTTTACTGGATTTTTCATCTGAATGGAATCATAAAATGTCAGGTCTTTTTCATTAAGCTTCTTTCACCAAGCACAATGGTTTTAAGTTTTATCCATGCTCTAGCATGTAGCAGTACTTCACTGATTTTATTGCCACATAATATTCCATTATATGGCTATATCAAATCACATTTATCTGTTGGCCAAAAGATGAATGTTTGGATTGTTTTCAATTTTGTAATTCTGTTTTGATTTCCGGGATCAAACTTTTTTTTTTTTAATTTTAAGACAAAACTACTGTTTAGTAGTACTCACACTTTAGTGGGGGAAATAACTTGTTTTGTTTATTTGTATCTTCTCCATTTTTCTTGATATATCATATTAATCTTTGCAAAGAACTAGACTCTGATTTGTTAATCTTCTCTATTCTTTTAGTACTCCATTTCGATTATTTTTGTCATTCTTTTGATTTTTTTAAGTTCTGTGGTTCTTTTTAAATTTCTTGCTTGAATATTTAATGTGTTTATTTTTGTTTTTCTTGTTTCCTCAGAAGTGTGTTGAATGCTGTAAATTTCCCTATATGTACTGCTTGGATGTGGCTCACAAGTGTTGATAGGAAATACTTTCATAATCACTAATTTTAAGTGTTTAAAAAATATTTTAAAAGATTTCCTTTACAGTCCAAGTATTATTAAGCCAGGTAAATACACTGGTATGACTTCATTGTTCATTAAACTATACACAGGCACTATATGGTCTCCTTTATGTGTCTGATATATTTCACAGTAAAAATATTTTAAAGGAAAAAAAGAAAGAAAATACATTCATCTTACACCCCAGAAATCCTACTTCAATGTATAAACTCTAGAGAAATTCTTGCAGCTTGAGCAAAAGTAGACAAGTATAAGAATATTCTATGCAGCAGTGTAATATTGTAAGCAAAAACCTTAACTATTTAGCAATCAGGAATGGCTAAACTGGGATATATTTATGAAATTTAATAATATAGAAATTAAAATGAATGAACTAGCTATGAATGAACTAGCTATACATCTATTAGCATAGAGAACTTTTAAAAAAAATCTTTGAACTGATGTCTTATGACAGCTAATTAATTAAAAGAAGCATATTTTCTTAGAAATGTATTTTAAATTAAGAATTTTAGAAATAATTCTCTTCATCTCCTAGGGCTGTTGTAACAAAGTACCACAAACTGGATGGTTTAAAACAACAGAAATGTAGGGTCTCACGGTTCTGGAGGCCAGAAGTCTGAAATGATGGGGCGGCTCTCTCTGAGACCTGTGGGGAGACTCTTTCCTTGCTTCTCCCTGGCTTCTGGTGCTTTGCCAGCAAGCCTTGGCATTTGCTAGTTGGCAGCTGCAGTGCTTCGGTATCTGCTTCCATTGTCACATGGCTTTCTCCCTTTTGTGTCTGTATCTGTGTTTACATTTCTCTCTTCTTAGGATCCCAGTGACATTGGATTATGGCCCTCCCTAATCCAGGACGACCTCATTTTAACTTGCATAATTCCATTTTATAACAACCCTATTTCCACACATTCTTAGGTAGGAGATAAGGACTATTTTTTAGGGACACAATTCAACCGGCAACTCTAACCACCCAAAGTTTGCATATCTTAAATGAGTATATTATCCAAAATATAAAATCAATTTACAACATTATTATTTTGCCTTTTTCATTGTTTTTCTTATTACATATTTTCATCAACAGTAAAATACCATCCAGTGAGGCTATTTTTTGTCAGTTTTTTTTTTAAGGGAGGATCCTCTAAGGAAGAAAAGAGAATGTCAATTTTAACCGGTCACTGTATTCCAAATACAGTTGAGCCTCATTACTCACAGAGCCCATCTCCATAAATTTTCCTACTCACTAGAATGCAATTGTAGTCCCCAAATCACGTTTGTGGTCATTTGCAGGTGTGCACAGAGCTGTGGAAAATGTCAGCCTCCCAATACGCAGGCCCCTAGCCAAGGATGCATGCTTCAGCTCTCACACTGTCAACAAGCGTCCATTTCACAGCATATTTAGTGTCATGTTTTGGGGTTTTTTTTTTTTTTTTTTTTTTTTTACGTTTTTGTGCTTTTTGCTGTGATTTTGCTATTTAAAATGGGTCCTGATCATAATACAGAATGCTGTCTAGTGTTCCTAAGTCAAGAAGGCTGTGATGTGCCTTATAGAGAAATACATGCATAGAAAAAGCTTCATTCAGGCATGAATTCTAGTGCTGTTGACCATGAATTCCATGTTAATGAATTAACAGTATATATTAATTATGGTGCTTTTGAATGGAAATACATTAAACAAGGTTATGTATTGATCAGTTGACAAAAATATTGTGATCAGAGGCTCTCAAGAACCTAGCCCTGTCTTTCCCCTAGGATCAATTGTTCAGTATTCACAAATTCAATTTCCATAGCAATGTTATAGAACATGATTAAGTACTGACTGTATATTGATATCACTTATAGCCATATTTAGATTTTCCAGGAGGTTTTCAGAACAACAGGTTTATTGGTAAATTTATTTTTTAAAAGGAGACATTAGTACCTCTTTGGAGGTAATTAGATACATATACAAAAGGGCCTGTGACCTTCTTTCTATTAGGGTGTAGGTGTGGGTATTTTTAAGGAAAGCGTTATAGCTATCATGGCATCTTCTGTTTACCTAATACAATTGCTATTTGTGAAAAGCAACTTGTCAACAATATAATTTTCTTAGCTAGCCTCCAGTCATTAGTTTTTTTCTCTGCCTTGGAGTATCATGAGTTCATGTATTTATTACCAGCAAATGAGTTTTATGGCTTAAAAAATATCATTATTTTGTTGTTAAGTCAGGTTTGGCTTCTCCTTAAAGTTTTCATTGAGCAGTCATGTCTTGGAAGCTGAATCCATTTGTTAGTTTTAGTTAATGGGTAAAATTCTTGCCAGAAGTTTTCAACACTTTTCCCCTTAATTTCAAAATATTTCAAGTCCTTTATTTGGGCTTTTCAAATACAATGAAGATGCATAGACTTATGTGTTTTATTTGTTTATATTTTTAGAACAGTTGAACATTAACAGAAACAGCACACAGAAAATATAGAGTTCCCATTTACTGTTCTCATCCATACAGATTTCCCTATTATTAACATTTTGCATCAGCATGCTGCGCCAGTTTGAAAGGATTTCTGTACCCTAGAGAAGCCACGTTTTGCTTCTAATCAATCTTGTGGGAGAACTGTTTCTTCTAATCCCTATTCAGCACTATAGGTTGGAAAGTTGATTAGGTTATCTCCATGGAGACGTGACTCAATCAACTGTGCATATTAAACTTGACTAGATGGAGACGTGTCTCCACCCATCTCCAGGTGGGTCTTGATTACTTTACTGGAATCCTTTAAAAGAGGAAGCATTTTGGAAAAGTTTTGAGATCTGAGAGAGCTGCCAGAATGATGAGGATGTCACAGCCACGATAAGCAGAGAGTCCGCCAGCCAGCCACCTTTGGAGATGAAGCAGGAGAAGGCCACTGGGGGAGTTTCATGAAGCAAGAGGCCTGGAGAGGAAGCCAGCAGACGTCGCCATGTCTGCCATGTGCTTCTCCAGTTGAGAGAGAAACCCTGAACTTCATGGGCCTTTCTTGAGTGAAGGTAACCTCTTGTTGGTGCCTTAATTTGGACATTTTTATAGACTTGCTTTAATTGAAACATTTTCTCAGCCTTAGAACTTTAAACTACAATTTATTAAATTCCCCCTTTTAAAAGCCGTTCTAGTTCTGGTATGTTGCGTTCTGGTAGCTAGCAAACTAGAACACTGCGGTATCCGTGCTGGTTTGACACTATTACGTACCCCAGAAAAGTCATGTGCTTTAAGTCCTAATCTAATCTTGTGGGGCAGACATATCCTTTAGGGTGAAACCTTTCATTAGGTTGTGTCTGTGGAGATGTGAAACGCCCACCCACCCTCCCATGGGTGGGAACTTTAGATTAGATTCTATCCATTTAAAGTGCGTTTTAATTAGTTACTGGAATCCTTTAAAAGGGAGACACTTTGGAGAAAGCGCGAATGCTTGGAGATGTTTGGAGACCCAACAAGGAGAGCAGAGAAATGAAACCAAAACACAGACATCTGGAGGTGCTAAGCTAAGAGATGAAATCCTGAGTTTGCACTGGAGCGGTTAAGTGAGGGCCCACGGATGCTTGGAGAGAAGGTGACTGGAATCAAAAGTTGGAAGCAACAAACTGGAAGCAAGGACCTCAGATGCCAGCCACGTGCTTTCCCAGCTGTCAGAGGTGAGCCAGATGCTGCTTTTCCTCTGAGAAACATCCACTTATTGGTGTCTTAATTTGAACATTTTCATGGTCTGAGAATTGTAACTTGTAACTTAATAAATACCCTTTATAAAACCAATCCATTTCTGGTATACTGCATTCCAGCAGCTTCAGCAAACCGAAACAGAATCTTTGTTACAATTCATGAAACAATATTACAATTATGCTATTAACTTTCACACAGTTTACATTAGGGGTTCACTCTTTGTGTTGTCCAGTTTTTGGGGGGGTGATTAACGTATATATAATCTCAAAGTTTCCTTTCTTCCCTTTTTGAATATACAATTCAGTGCTGCTAATTACATGCTCAAAGTTGTGACTCCATCTTCTTCATCTATTGTGAAAGCTTTTCCATCATCCCAAACAAAAACGCCATACAAACGAAACCTTAACTCCCCATGCTCCTTCCCAGCTTGGCCCCTGATAAACTGTGTTCTAGTTTCTGACTTTAAAAAATATGCCCATTCTGCTTATTTCACCTAAGGGGGGTTGTACAGTATTTGTTCTTTTGCCTGACTTAACTCACTCAACATGATGTCTTCAAGTTTCATCCATGTTGTCGCATGTGTCAGAAATTCATTCCTTTTTATGGCCAAATAATACTGCATATAACAGCATTTTTTAGCCATTCATCTGTTGCATGTGTTTATTTTTATCAATTTCCTAGGGTACAATTGTGCATCAAATAAAATGCACCCATTTTGAATATACAGTATGTGTGACCACCCCCTCCACCATGCAGATATGGTATGTTTTTGTTACCTCAGAAAGTTCTCTAATACCTTTTCCAGTGAATCTTCACCATCCCCTGGCTAAGGAAATCACTAATATACTTTCTGCAATACAGTAGATTTACCTGTTCTAGAATTCATATAAATGGAGTCACTTTGTAAGTACTCTTTCTGTGTAGCTTTTCTTTTCACTCAGCATAATGGTTTGTTTTCATTTTAGAATTCATCCCTGCTGTTGCATGTATCAGTAGTTCTTTTTCTTCTTCTTCAGTGGTTCTTTATGTCGCTGAGCAGTGTTGCAGTGTGTGAATGGACTGCAGCTTATCCCATTTCCCTGTTGATAGGCATTTAGGGTCTCTCCAGTCTGGGGCTATTATGAATTAAGCTGCTGTGATTATTAAGGAGCATGTCTGTGTGTGTGCACACAGTGTTTGTGTTTCTCTTGGATAGATACTTAGGGAGAAAGTTGCTGGGTCACAAGGTAAGAAGTTGCTAAGCTGTTTTCCAAAGTGGCTATACCATTTTACATTTCCACCAGCAATGTACGAGATTCCTAGTTGCTTCACCTGGTATTGTCAGTCTGTTACATTTTGGCCATTCTGGTGGATGTGTAAAGACATAGCATTTTGTTTTCCATTTTCATTTTTCTAATAACTAATGATGCTGATCATTTTTTCACGTGCTTCATATCCATCCATAGATCTCGCTTTGAGAAGCGGATTTTCAAGTTCGTTTTCTTAACTATTGTGTTGAAGGGCAGTTTCTTTATTAAGTTAGTAGAATTTTAAAGTACATTCAAAGTGTTACACTTGCACATTTTTCCTTTATCCACCCACACAAAGTGGATCCTACGGTGTTAAAATGAGGCCCAGATTTACTATGTTTTATGCAAACCCTGCATAGTGCATAGGAAAATTTCACTTCCAAGACTGTCATAGCATTGAAAATATCACCTCATACGTTTATCCCTACCCCACTGTACCCCCAAAGTAAAATCTGTTTCTGTTTGGGGATGTAAAATCGTCAGCAGAAACAATGTAACATTTCAGGTTTTTTTCTTCTTATTCTTCCACAACTAGGTATGAGGGCGATACTAAAAGAATTAGTTGTCTTTTTCCGTACATCTCTTCCTAAAACCAGGCATCGCCATATTTTAAAAGTATCCAGAACTACAAAATATTTTTATTTCTGTTCTGTACTTTGCACGATATTTGGTTCAAAACACACAAAAATATTTTTAAAACTATTATTATTTAAGTTTTTAGTAAAATAGGCAATATCTCCTACACATCAACCAGCATCTGAAAATGCCTAAAAATTATAGACTTAAAATTGCCTATAATACAAAAATCATAACCCAAATACATGATTGTTGAACAGCAATTGCATACTTTTCTCATTATTAAGTATTGGAAGATATTTCTCAAAATATATTTCTAGGACTTAAAGAACGATAGGAAAGTTTATTAAATCCCAATTCTATTATAGTTAAAATTCCATTTGAGATTATTGTTCTGTCTTATAATTGTATTATCATGAATCAATTAAAATGCCTGTCTGGGTCTTGTGGATACAAGGATTAAGAATAAGTCTGTTTGAAAGCCGCCAAGTCTTCTACTACACTGAAGATAGAATTCTGAGAAAAAAATTTCCCAGAAAAGTTCATAATCTGGGAAATCACACAAACTATCTATCAAATTTTATATTGAAATAATTTCAAACATACAGGACAGTTGCAAAAATAATACAAAATCAGTTCAGAGAACTTCAATATAGCCCCTGCCTAGATACCCAGATTTACCAACCTTTAACATTTCGCCACATTTTCTCCTTTCTTTCCTTTTTTCCTTCTTTCTTTCCTTCCTTCTTCCTTCCTTCCTTTCTTTCTTTCCTTCTTTCTTTCTCTCTCTCTTTCTTTTAACAATAATCTATCTAGATGTTTATATCTATTTTCTAAACATTTGAGAGTAGATTGCAGGCATCATGCTCCTTTCATACTTCACACTTCTGTGTGTATTTCCTAAAAACAAAGATATTCACTTATGTAATCCTATTAAGTAAAGTTATCAGGGTCAGGAAATTTAATATTGATACAAAGCATGTAGTCTATATTCCAATTTTTTCAACTAATAATGTCCTTTGGGAGATTTGGTCTTTCATTATTAGATCCAGTCCAGGATTATGTATTGCATTTAATTTTCATTTTATCTTTTGTAGCTCTCTCTTTTTAAAAATGTGGTAACATATATACAGCTTTAATTTACCATCTCAGTCACTCCCAAGCATAAAATTCAGTGGAATTAATAACATTCACAATGTTTTGCTACCATCTCCACCAACTATTACCAATTTTTTTCCACCACCCCAAACAGAACCCTGCGCCCATTATGCATTAACTCCCATCCTCTCGAGCTCCCTGCCCCTGGCAATCTGTACTCTACTTCCTTTCTCTATGAATTTCCATACTGTAGTTATTGCCTATAGGTGGAACAGTGCAATAACTGTCCTTTCATTTTATTTTAATGCTTTTTAAATCGTGAAATATAACATATACACAAAAAAGCAACGAATTTCCAAGTACACTTTCACAAGCAGTTATGGAACAGATTTTAAAGTTGGCTATGAATTACAGTTCCATGAGCTTTTATTTTTTTCTTCGAGCCGCTTGAAGACACCAGAGAACAACAGAAATATCGACATGATGATTCAGCAGTCGTACTCATTTGTTAAATCCTGTCTTCTCTGTTATACTCTTCCTTCTCTTTAAATAACATATATACATAAATGTAATAAATTTCAAATAATTTCATCGCAACAATTATTTGTAGAACAGATTTCATAGTTTGGTATGGGCTACAAATCCACAATTTTAGGTTTTTATTTCTAGCTGATCTAAGGTACTGAAGGCTAAAAGAAATATCAGTATAATGATTCTGCAATCATACTCATTTGTTAAACCCTACCTTCTCTGTATAATGCCACTATCACCTTTGATCTTTTTCCCACTCTTTAGTGGTATTTGTACTATACTCCATCCTGGCTTTTTCATGTTGGAAGGAGTTTTCAATAAATGGGATAGGGGGTTGAAACTAGTTGATGTTCTGGAGAGGCTGGGCCCTTTGCATTTCAGGACTTATCTGGAGGTTGTAGGTTTTGGAGAGTTACCCTGTGTGCTGGTTTGAAAGGATGTGTGTCCCCTAGAAAAGCCATGTTTTAATCTAAATCCCATTTCCTAAAGGCAGAATAATCCCTATTCGATACTGTATATCTGAATCTGCGATTAGATCATCTCCCTGGAGATGTAACCCAATCAAGAGCGGTTGTTAAATTGGATTGGGGGAAATGTGTCTCCACCCATTGGGGCGGGTCTTGATTAGTTTCTGGAGTCCTATAAAGGAGGGAACATTTTGGAGAGTGAAAGAGATTCAGAGAGAGCAGAACAGAACGACATAGCCATGAGAAGCAGAGTCCACCTTTGGAGATGAAGAAGGAAAATGCCTCCCTGGGAGCTTCATGAAACAGGAAGCCAAGAGAAGAAACTAGCAGTGATGCCATGCTTGCCATGTGCCCTTCCAGAAGAGAGAGAAGCTCTGACTGTGTTCACCATGTGCCCTTCCACTTGAGAGAGAAACCCTGAACTTCATCGGCCTTCTTGAACCAAGGTAACTTCCCCTGGACGCCTTAGATTGGACATTTCTGTAGACTTGGTTTAATTGGGACATTTTCTCAGCTTTAGAACTGTAAACTAGCAACTTATTAAATTCCCCTTTTTAAAAGCCATTCGGTTTCTGGTATATTGCATTCCAGCAGCTAGCAAACTAGAACACTCTAGTACATGGAAACTTTGTAGAATCTTATATAAGGCCTTAGGTGTTCTTTAAGATTGGCAGGAATGGTTTTGGTTGGGGCATCTGTCCTTTGTGTCACTCAGTATGATATCTTCAAGGTTTACCAATGTTGTAACGTATATAAGAACCTCATTCCTTCAAATGGTGGAATAATTTTCCATTGTATGTGCATATCGATGGACACTGGGTTGTCTCCACCTTTTGGCTATTGTGAACGATGCTTCTGTAAATGTAGGTGTTCACATACAAAGTAGATATATATTTTTTAAAAATAGATGTAGGGCCAAAGACCAAGTAATGTAAAATAAGGGAATAAAAATTATGAATTAGAAGCTTTTAAACAAAATCCAGTTGTATATGATTCTTTGATGAAAATTCATGCCTATGCTGTACTTTTTATTCATTCTTCTTACAGATGGTATTCACATATCTGTAGAAAAACCTAGGGTTCAAGAAGACTGTATGGTGAACTCTCCTTCCCCCTTCACAGAATTATGCCAAACACTGAAGTTGTAAAGATGAGTAAAACAGTGTCCCAAATCTCATAATCTTGCAGCTATGAGTTTTGTCCTTGAGTTTGTCCTTTCCAGGAAAAAATCTGAAAATATGCTTAGAATTCTACCCCCTTATATTTCTCAGGAAACTCTACAAATTACCTCCTCTATATTGCACCTTCAACCTTTTTCTTTGCTATTAGTTCTTATTCCTTAGTCTATAAACAATTCAGTAGTCTCTAATTTTAAAACAAAAGTATGTCTCCTATATCACTTGTTCATTTTAAGTAGAATCTGAAAAAATTAACTCACATTTAGTATCTTTACTTCCTCACTTTTTAAATGAAATTTTTATCAAGCTAACATACACAAATGCTTAAAAATAAAAACGGAATTAATTGAGTGTTCACTATGTGAACAGCTCAGTGCTGTTCTTCATCCTTTACATGCATTATCTCTGCTAATTCTCACAACAATCTGTAGGACAGTGTGCTGGTTTGAAAGGATTCATGTGCCCAAGGAAAGCTATGTTTTAATCCTAATCGATCTTGTGGGCGCAACGGTTCCTTCTAATCCCTATTCAGTACTATAGGTGGGAAACTTGATTAGGTTATCTCCACGGATATGTGACTCAATCAATTGCGGGTTTTAAACTTAATTAGAAGGAGACATGACTCCACCCATTCTACATGGGTCTTCATTAGTTTACTGGAATCCTGCAAAAGAGGAGACACTTTGAAGAGAGTCCTTTTGAGAACGAGGAGAGAGCTACAGAACGATGACAGAAGGATGAGAGAACCACAGAGTTCACCAGCCAGCAACCTTTGGAGATGAAAAAGGAAAATATCTCCTGGGGAGAAAATACCTTCTGGGGAGCTTCATGAAGTAAGAGGCCTGGAGAGAAAGCCAGCAGATGCCACCATGTTTGCCATGTGCCCTTGCTGAGAGAGAAATGCTGAACATCACTGGCCTTCTTGAACCAAGGTGTCTGTCCCTGGATGCCTTAGATTGGACATTTCTATAGACTTGTTTTAATTGGGACAATTGCACGGCCTTAGGACTGTAAACTAGCAATTTATTAAATTACCTTTTTTAAAAGCCATTCCATTTCTGGTATATTGCATTCTGGCAGCTAGCAAACTAGAACAGACAAGTATTATTACCCCCCTATTTTACAGATGAGAAAACTGAGGTATGGATGAACTTATGATGAATAGCAGAAGTCCCCTAACCCATTTTTCCCATCAATTTTGTTGGCTAGGGCCACTAGTTTTAACGATTTCTATTCTTTGTTCTTCCTTTGGTTACCTCTAGCTTTTTTTTTTTTTAATTATTTTTTTAAAGTAGAGTGGATAGTGTAAAATAATCAAATACAGAAATTTATGAAGTTGAAAGTGTCATATATTCCCTGCTCTCCAAAGAAAACCATTAATCCTTTTCTATGCTTTTATAAACACAGGCACACATATTTTAAAAATGGGCTCATACATTCACTTTTCTATCAATGATTTGTTTCTTAATAACTCTAGTTTTTAGAATACGTTCATATTGCTGTTTCTTGATTGAACAAATGTAGTCATTGTCTTTTGACTTCCCAGTGTGAAAGAGGAAAATTTGACTCCACTATATTCTCCTCCCACAGGTTTCATCACTGTTTTCAGTTCTTCCTTTGATCAACTTCAAATAACCTCCACTTCATGTATCACCAGAGTTATAAACAATATCTCTTGACTCCTTACTTTGTTAGATGAGAACATCATTGTTCATACTCTTTAATCCAAACATTCCAGCTTATTTTGACTCCTCATCTGTTGTTCTCCAGTGTCATCTCCTCTCCTTTCATTGGAATACTAGCTGATACTTGCTCATTGTTGAATCCAGGGGTACTGTCCAACCCTTTTCTTGTTTGAACTCGAGGCAGTGTTTGACCCTGATCCTCATACGCTGGTTTTCCTTAGGGTTCTTTCTTAGTTCTAGTCGGTTTGAGGTGATTTCATTACTATCCAGAGCTGTAATTTGGACACTCCCTCCCCCCAAACCCCCCTAAAAGGCTGCCCAAACTAAAGAATAGATACATTAGGACTGAAAAATAAGATCATATAAGAGATACCATTTCTCATCAGCAGTAGATTCAGTATGACTTTTTAGGGAAATGAACATGTGATTTGGTGGGTGGGTAGCCAGGGAAAAAGAGGAATTGAAAATAATATTTAAGGCTCCAACTTGAGAACTGGTGTCATTCACTGAGATAGCAGGAGAAACGGGTTTGGTGAGAAATATGAGTTAACTTTTAAATGTGGAATTTCTGTTTCTTTTTTGTTTCCCATAATGCACAAAACTGCTGAGGGCATATATTTGAAAACAAAGTAACTCAACACATTTTTATTAAGTACCTATTTTGTTCCAGCTATTAGGTAAGGGATATGTCAAAGACACAGGGAGAGACATCTGTTGGGAGACAACTCTTCATGGGTCTTTGAAGTCTTGTAGCAGTTTTTGTTCTGGAATAACTTTTCAAGGATGTTTGTATAGCAAAGTCTTGGAAGATTAAAACAGTGTGTCCCTCCAGGACAGAAAACAGGCTTGTCTGCAGTCCAGGATAATAAAGATAATATTTTCCTCTAGAGCAAATATTGGGTAGGTTTTTTTTTTTTTTTAACTTTTTTTATTGTATAGTATAAAATACATGCAAAATAAAAAAGCAATACTTTTCAAAGCACACTTCAACAAGTGGTTACAGGATGATCCCAGAGTTTGTCATGGGCTACTGTATGATCCTCTCAGGTTATTTTCCTTCTAGCTGCTCCAGAACATAAAAGGCTGGAAGGTTTAAATATTTTTTTTTTGTCACAATCAATTTTTTTCCTTCTTTTTTTGTTTTTTTGTAAAAAATAACACATATACAAAAAAGCAATAAATTTCAAAGCACAGCACCACAATTAGTTATAGGACATATTTCAGAGTTTGGCATGGGTTATAATTCCACAATTTTAGGTTTTTACTTCTAGCTGCTCTAAATACTGGAGACTAAGAGATATCAATTTAATGATTCAGCATTCATATTCATTTGTTAAATCTTATCTTCTCCGCATAACTCCACCATCACATTTGATCTTATAATCCCTCTCTTTAGGGGTGTTTGAGCTATGGCCATTCTAAATTTTTCATGTTGAAAGGGTCTGTCACTAATATGGTGTAGGGAGATGGAACTATCTGATGTTCTGGAAAAGCTGGGCCCTCTAGGTTTCAGGACTTATCTGGACCAGGAACCCATCTGGAGGTTGTAGGTTTCTGGAAAGTTACTCTAGTGCCTGGAACCCTTGTGGAATCTTATATATTGCCATAGGTGTTCTTTAGGATTGGCTGGAACGTGAACCTAGCTTAACAGCAACCTCCAGAGTAGCCTTTTAACCCTATTTGAACTCTCTCTGCCACTGATATTTTATTAGTTACACTTTTCTTTTTGGTCCGGATGGAATTGTTGATCCCACAGTGCCAGGACCGGATTCATCCCTGGAGTCCTCTCCCATGTCACCAGGGAGTGTTTCACCCCTGGATGTCATGCAGCATGTAGTGGGGAGGGCAATGATTTCACTTGCAGAGTTGGGCTTAGAGAGACTTAGGTCACATCTGAGGAATGACAGACGTCCTCCAGAAGTAACTCTTAGGCATGCCTATAGGTAGTCTAATCTTCTCTGCTACCTACATAAGCTTCACAAGAGTAAACCTCATGATCAAGGGCATGGCCTATTGATTTTGGTGTCCCTAAAGTTTGACACAGTATCAGGGGATTCTCTGATGATAAGGTTTAATAGCTCCATGTTTGGGTAGGTTTGTTTAAGTCTCTTGAAGGACTGAGCTTTTCTAAGTTTGGGTTCCTCAGATGTGACATAAACCCTCTGTGTGTACCGCATCTACCTAGGCCCACTTTGCTGCTACCTGCATAGGATCTGAGGATAAAGGGAGGGCAAAGGAACAGAGGCAAACATGAGGCATATGTGGCTTGTTCTGCTGTGAGTAAAAAAGTCCTTCATTCTGACCCAAGAATCTCATGTCTTCTGCCAGCACCTATGAAACTGTGGCAGGTTGACTAGTTTGCTTGTAAGTAGGGTAAAATCTCTGGCCATTCATAATTCTTGACAACGTCCAGCAGACAGCTGGATATGTGATCTTGAATTCAGAAGAAGGGTCTGGGCTAAAGATGTGGCTTTGGGAGTCATCAACACATGAGTGGCAATTGATGTGAATCATCCAAGCTAAGTTATAGCTGTCAAAGAGAAATGGATGCCTGAGAAACTCAATTCTTAATAATCTTATGGATGAGCGGAAAGTTTAATGGAACCTTGAAGCAGCTTCTAGGTCAATGTGGTGTCACAAAAACAAAAGGAGAGAATGTTTCAAGGAGAAAGGAATAGTGAAGTGTATTAAATGCTGAGAGAGCATGAAAGATGAGAATTGAAAATTCCCACTGACTTTAGTAATTTGGAGGTCACTCTTACCTAAAGAATGGGAAAAGAAAGAAGGAAGGTCAAGGAAGAGCCTCTGCATTTGGCCTTATAGGTAAAGACTGTTCAAAATGGCAATGTGATCACCACCCGTGCTTTTCTGTGGTGACTGAATCATGTTTTTATACATAAATTACTCTATAGTTATTCTTGCTACAGTTTTAAAGTTAAGTATAACTTTCATAATTTTCCACCCATTGATATAATTTTTCAGGGTCAAGTTGAATTCTACTCCAATTCTCCAGGATATTAGACATCCCACCTAATTTTTATCTTTAATATACTGTTTGTAATCTGCCAGAATACAATATACCAGGAATGGAATGACTTTTAAAAATGGAATTTAATAAGTTGCAAGTTTATAGTTCACTCAAAAAAGGCTGATGGGTCAGGAATACGTCTGGCATCTGCTGGTCCCTTGCTCCTGGGCTCCCTTGCTTTCTGTTCCTGTGGAGGCTCCTCACTTTGCTTCTCCAGGGCTGACTTTCATCTCTTGCTTCCTTGGTTCTCTCCAGGTTCTGGCTTGCTTAACATCTCATGGTGATGACTACTGGGTTCCAAGCATCTCCAAACATCTGTGTCTCTGTTCTCCCAGCGTTGGCATCTGTGTTAGCTCTGCTCTGAAATTTCTATTGGCTCTGTCATTTCTGAGGTTTCTCCAAAATATTCTTCCTTTTAAAGACTCCAGTAAGCTATTCAAGACCCACAGGGAATGGGTGGAGTCACATCTCCATCTAATCAAAAGGTCACACCCATAATTGGGTGTGCCACATGTCCAAGGAGATTATCTAATCAAAGTTCCCAACCTACAGTATTGAATCAGGATTAAAAGAAATGGCTGCTCCCACAAAATTGAATCAGGATTAAAACATGGCTTTCCTGGGGTACATAATACTTCCAGTACATCCCACCTTCTGGATCCCCAAAAAGACATTTTTTCCCCATATACAATATACATTCACTCCACTACAATATCACAAAGCCTTTAAAACATTCCATAACAATACAAGTACAATTCAAAATTAAGACCAGTACAAAATCTCATCAAAGTCAGTTGCAGGCATGGCCTGCTCTAAGGCAGAAATTTTACTCTGATTCTGGACCTGTAAAACTCTGAACAAGTTATTTGCTGCCAGTACACAAAAGGAGGACAGTCATAGGATACATATTCCCATTGCCAGAGGGAAAAATCAAAAGGTAAACAGGAGTCACTGGACTTAAACAGCTTTGAAAACCTGCAGGGAAAGCTCCACTGGATTTCAAAGTCTGAGAGTCATTTATTCTCAGGGCTTTAGAAAGCAGCAGTTCAACCCTTTCCAAGGGCCTATGCAGCAGCCCAGCTCTCTCTAAACACTGGCATATAGTTTGCAACCTTGGACAACATTGGACAACTTTTTTATCTCCACCCTCTCTAAACAGCAGGGCCATATCCAGTGTTCTAGTTTGCTAGCTGCCAGAATGCAGTATACCAGAAATGGAATGGCTTTTAAAAGGGGGAATTTATTAAGTTGCAAGTTTACAGTTCTAAGGTCATGAAAATGTCCAAATTAAAGCAAGTCTATAAAAGGCACCAACGAGAGGTTACCTTCACTCAAGAGAGTCCAGTGAAGTTTGGGGTTTCTCTCTCAATTGGAAAGGCACATGGCAAACATGGCAGCATCTACTAGCTTTCTCTCCAGGATTCTTGTTTCATGAAGATCCCTCAGGAGTGTATTCCTTTTTCATCTCCAAAGGTCTTTGGCTATGTGGGCTCTGTAGCTCTTGTGGATCTCGTGGCTCTGCTGGATCTCCTAAATTCTTTCTCAAAGGATTCCAGTAAACTAATCAAGATCCACCTGGAATGGATGGAGTCACATCTCCCTCTAATCAAAGGTTAATACCCACAATCAGGTGGACATCTCTGTGGAGATAATCTAATTAAGTTTCCAACACAGAGTACTGAATAGGGTTTAAAGGAAATGATCCTCCATGAGCTGGATCAGGATGAAAACATGGCTTTTCTAGGGTACACAATCCTTTCAATCTGGCACACCCAGGCTCTCTGCCATCTCTAGGCACACGCTCAACCCCTCCAGAACAATGGTGTGGCAGCCAGGCTCTCCTCAATCCCCAAGGAATGCGCTCCACCCTCTCCAAGGCGGGGGGCACAACTCTTCCAGAATATCAGAGTGGAAGACATTTTTTTTCCTTCGCTTTGTATATATGTTATATTATACAATTTTTAAAAAGGTGAAAAAAATCAATGGGAGTTGGCATACCATTTGCCCATCTGTACCAGTGCAAAGAGATCATGTTTCTCAAGCCTGAGAGATAGTGTTCAGCTTCTTTCCTTCCTGGTTAGGTCACAAGAAACTAGAGACCACTTGATGGCAGAGAACATGTGCATGTTCTGAAACTAGTGGGGAGATTCAGGTGAGACCAATGCCTGAGGTTCTATGGAGCCTCAGAGACCAAGAGACAGTGGCAGGGACCAGGGCTCCATAACAGCACTGAAGAATCATTGAAATAATGGTGTATTAGTCAGGGTTCTCTAGAGAATGGAATCAACAGGAGATATCTTTAAATATGAGATTTGTAAAAGTGTCTCATGCAACTGTGGGAATGCAAGGATCCAAAATCCATAGGGCAGGCTGTGAAGCTAGTAACTTTGATGAAGGATCTCAAACTCCACAGCTCACTGGCTGAAGAAGAAGTGAAAATTCTCTCTTCTCCCTTAAAGGCTTCAAATGATTGGATCCTTAAGTTGATAGCAGATATAATCAGCCACAGCAGCAATCCACTGACTGATGATTTAATAAATCAGCCTTCTGGTTTATCAACCAGTCATGAAATATCCTTGCAGTAATGTTTAGAGCAGTGCTTGCCTGACCACACAACTGGGCACCATCACTTGGCCAAGTTGACCCCAGAGAAAATGATACTACCACATCACCTTAGTTGAAATATGTTTTGGGTGACTCAGAGAACTTATAAAATGATGTTGAAGCTATATATCCTAAGTTCTGGAAATATAGTTATCCCTCATTTCTGATTCTAAGAATTTAAACCCAACATATCCATCATTCAAAGACAGCCATAATTAACATTGTAATATATTTCATTCCAGCCTTTTTTGTATATTTGCTTTATTTTACATAGTATAATCACACTAAATATTCAACTTTCTGTTACCTGTGGATTATTATACATTTTATGGATTATCTACAGATTTTTTTTCTCACAGTATAGCTTTTCTTTCATAATGAGCTAAGGTCTTATCTTTTAAGATTAGTTGATAATTGTCCAGAAAAATAAATAATTTTAATTTAAGAAAAGTAACTGAACTGCCAGAAATTCAAATGTCTCCCACCAACAAGTGAAATTGTTCTTTAAATCATCCATTTATTTCACTCATTCACAAGTATTTACCATAAGAAAGACATTGTGCTAGAGTCAGTGAAACCAGAAAGATAAATACTTGATGTTTTTGCCTTGAAGCAGTGAAGGATTCAATAAATTATGGAATTATGACAATTGTCTGGAATTATTGATGCTATTGCTTATCTCATCAACATGGATAGATTGAGAAATGATAGTAAAGACTTTGGGAGAGAGTTGGTCAATTAAATTTTTTATTTTATATGTTGGAAAAATATAAACCAGAATGCTATTTATTAGAAATGGGTTGGTTTTCACAATGGGGATTTGTTAACCTAAAATTTACAGTTATTAGACCATGAAAATGTCCAACTCAAGCCATCAACAGGGTGATACCTGGACTCTGAAGACAGCCTACTGGCATCCGGGACACCTCTGTCACATGGGAAGACACATGATGATGTCTGCTGGTCCTTCTCTCCTGTGTTTTGTTGCTTCAGCTTATCACTTTAGTAGCTCCCTCTCTCAGCTTCTCTGGTGCTCTCTGAATTCATCTCTTAGCTTCTGAATGGGTTTTATCCTCTTATAAAGGACTCCAGCAAGAGTATCAAAACCCACCCTGAGCAAGGCAAATCACATCTCAACTGAAATAACCTAATCAAAAAGTCCCACCCACAACAGGTCTACATTCACAGAAATGGATTAAAAGAACACGCCCTTTCTGGGTACACAACAGCTTTAAATCACTACATTTGTTGCTTGAAAGGAAGAAGAAAGTTTTACATCAGATGTAGCACTAAGTCAAATATTAATGAAAAAATAATTTCTTTGTGTAATTTGAGAAATAACTGTTAAGAATCATTTCAGGTAGATTCTTCTCATTTATTTCTAACTGAACAGTTGTTGCACTAAAGAAATGTATCCTAATTTTAAAGTATTTAGCCAATTTATTCCCATTTAAAACTAGTCATCACTTTAATCATCAACAGCTGCTTCATTATTTTGAATGGTAATCAAGACTTATTGGTGGTTTAGGAAACTTAAGTTCCATAGAAGCATGTTCTTTCAAATTTCTTAATATTTGCTCTGAAACCCATATTATTTGTAAATAAGCTCCTTTTTGTTCATATTTAACATAGATGGAGAAAATATCAGGAGTATATAATTTTGAACTATCTGTAGTTTCCCCTCAATGTTCATTGTTTCTTAATTGGTTTTACTATAATAATAAATTTTAAGCAAAGGATCCAATAATCTGAAAAATAGAATGTGCTTTGAGATCATTGATTCTAGATTTGTAGTTAATCAAAAGGTTCAATAGTATTTTTTTAAGCAGCAAGTGTTTCTTTAAAAATAACTCTATTTTTAAAACAGCAAAAATCAGTTTCTCAGAAGAAAACATCCTGGTTACAAATTATCTTCTGGTCTAGGACCAGTTGTTCTGTTGGTTATAACAGTAGTACAAAGGAAATAGAGTCATAATTTTAATGACCAGAAGTACTACTTAATCAATTTCACTTAATCCTAAAGTGTCAGAGCTATAACTCTATTTTCTGGAATAAGCATGTTACAAAGTAATACAAGATCAGTGCAAAACACCATTTATTTATTTATTTTTCTCTGTGTATTCATTCAGTTAACTACATTTCATAGTTTATTCAGACCTCCTTCATTTGTATAATGTCCTTTTCTGTTCCCAGATCCCTGGAACAACTTATGTGTTCTGATCACACCTCCATTGAAACAACTTAAAAGATCCCACCCAGCAATACTGAATCCGGGTTAAAGAACACGGCTTTTCTCCAGTACACAGCAGTTTCAAACCAACACAGCATGATGTCATGAAATCCAAGGGAAGAGACAATTTCAGAAGGAAGAAGTTTCAACATTGCCAGATGCTGAGAGGCCAATGAAGATGACAGAGAAACACCCAATTAATTCAATTCCATGGAGGTCACTTTTGATGTTAGCAAGAAGGGTATGGGGGAGTAATTGGAGAGAACCCATTTTGAAAAATGTTAAAGCTAAGTAGGAGGTGAGGAAATGGAGGTAGTAAGAGCACATACTCTTTCTAAAAATGACTGTGTAGGGGAAGAGAGGATGTAAAATGGAGGGAGAGCTTTCATATTTGACTTCATAGGTTTAGATTATACACTGACAACGTAACAATTGGTGGTATATTCCAGTATGATTGGAAAGCTAGCTTTTATTCTAGACTTGTAAGTGTCATGCAGAGCCTGCTCAACTCCATGCTATTTGACTAAATATAGCTGTGTTCTTGCAACAAGGGAACCTCAAATGGCACCATGACTCAAATAGAGTGTGACCAAAACTACTATCTCCTCCTAATATCCATTCTCCCATTAGAATTTTCAGCCGGGTGCAAAGTCATCCAAAACAATGACAATATCTCAGTCTTCCTCACAATTATATGTGGCCATGACAATAAGTTCTCACCAGTGGATAAATGCAAAATTATCTTGTAGTAGCGTCAGAGAACCGTCCTTAAGGGACAGCTGAAATGTACTTCCCTTTATACCTCTTTCCTCCTTCCTCTTGGTTGAAATATGGATATGATTGTTAGAACTGAAGCAGCCGTCTTGGACCATCAGATAACCTTGGGAACACAGGTCACAGGTAACATCACAAAAAACTAGAATGATCTAAAGTCTATTCTGACTTCGTGGAGCAGAGTTCCATGGCAGCCTTAGATTGTCTGTATCTGAATGTTAATACCAAAGAAAAGAAGCATGAGGCTTAGCCTCTGGTATTTTGTAATTTACTGATACCTTTCGCAAAACCTAAACCTAACTAATATATAAAGGACAGAAAGAAGAAACTAGATTGTAATAAAAATAAGCCATCATTGAAATGAAAATAGATTAAAAAGTCATTGAACAAAATTCCTTTTAGGAAATAAAAATAAGGTTAATTTAGACCAGGGATCCTGTTCAAGAGTCCATGAGTCTAGGAAGGAATTGAGAAGGTAAATGGCCATAAACAAGGAGAAAATGATGAGGAGGAAATGTCACATATTATCCAGTCTTCAGGCATATTACCAGTCAGCCATAGTAGACACTCTTACAAAGTCTCAGTTCAAGAGGAAAAAAGTAGATAGATGATTCCTTTTATTTACTTAGTGTATACTTTGTTTTAATCTGTTTAGCTGTGTTTGGTTTGCTAAAGCTGAGGAAATGCAATATACCGGAAATAGATTGGCTTTTACAATGCGGATTTATTAGCTTATGATTTACAATTTTTAGGACTTGAAAATGTCCAACTCAGTGCATCAACAGGATGATACCTGGACTTTGAAGATAGACTGGCAGCATCTGGGACACCTCTGTCACATGGGAGGGTACTTGGCCAGCATCTGCTTATCCTTCTTTCCCAGGTTTCATTGCTTTCAGCTTCTGGCTGCCTCATCTCTCAGCTTCTCTGGGTGCTTTTCTGAATTTTAGCTCTTAACTCCATTAAGGGGATTAAGACCCACACTGAATGGGGTGGGTCACATTTCAATTGAAATAACTTAATCAAAAGGTCCCACCTGCAACAGAGCTACACCAACAGGAATGGATTAAAAGAACATGGCTTTTTCATAGCTTCAAACTACCACAGCTGTCAACTGGGTTGTAAAAGTCTCAGTCCAGATAATTTTGGGTGTGTATATTAAATTAAATGAAGAGTAATTTCATATTCAAGCAAATTATAAGGTGTGCAAAAAAATTCTCTTTGTTATCACTCTACCTCTTCATCTGAAGTACTAAATCAGTGAAATTTTAGTAAGAAAATTCCCTTTTGAACTGACTGCCAATTCTTGGATACCAAAATGTCCATAAAAACAGTCACCTCTCATAAAACAGGAAAGGATTCCCATTCTATTTATGTTTTTTGTATTGACAGATCACCATTATAAAATCACCCATAATGGACATAATTTTTATTCCACAATGCATGGATGCAAGAAATAGCATATTCCCTTATTTCTTAAATCAAATGTCATCTTTCTCAGGCTAGAGAGAAAATTCAACCAATCACTTTCGGGCCTCCCTTTTCTCACTCAGTGTGGTCCTGCAGCGATCTTCTGTAATGTCAAAATCAGGAGGTTGGGTTGGTCCTTTGGTCTCTGTGGTTGTCATCTTTGCTATTGTTCTGTTGACTCCAGGATGCTGCTGTAGAGTCCTGGGTCCTCTCTCTTCCTTCCAACTTCGGACTGCACCTGCCATAGCTGAGTCCCCAAGAGGGTCATTGCATGCCTGTAGGGCTTGGTGTCTGCCATCCAGTGCTGAGTTCCTTGTCTTTTCCTCAGTTTCCAATATTTGGAAACATGACCTCTTTCACTGAATATCGATTAGGAAAGGAAATGACAACCCAGTATATTTCTCCCTAATCATGCATAATGTTAAACTCATGTAACTCAAAAAGGATGTTAGCCACTTCTCATGAAATATTACTCATGTGACTAACAAGTACAATAATTTCACTTCTCTGATTTGAATTTCAGTTCTTTTTCTGGCTCCAGTTTAACGGCTAACTTGTAGTGGAATTAGCTCAATGACAGTTGGGCCTTCTCTGTATAGATTTCTCCTGAACCTGATATTGTTGTTTCCATCTTAACAAATTTAGCTCCGGTGACTTTCCTAGTACCATCTTTTAAACATAAAATGAATACATTCATATATTAAAATAAAATGCCTATATCTCCCAAAATTTTTATAGTGAATTCAGTTGTGATTATCTTTATATATATAAAAGCAACCATTAGTTTTGAAAAGTTTTATTGAACCTGTTTTGTGGCTTGGTAGAAAAAAATAGAAACCTAACTTCAGAATTATAACTAGACCTTAATCTGATTTAATTATGATTCCATCGATTATTTTAATTTTTTTGTATTATGATTATGGCAATATATGTTCACTGAATATATATTCATTATAGTATTAAACATTTGGCTGCAGAATGGCAAAAATACCTAAATTTATTTTTAAAAATACCAAAATATCTGGAGAACTTGTTTAGTAACTTATTCATATATATACCCACACTTATCCATATATGTACAAATATTTAGCAGTGTGTGTGTGTGTGTGTGTGTGTGTGTGTGTGTGTGTGTATTGTGTGCTCCCCATCCATTGGTCTCCTTTGAGGAAACCGGGAACCAATGCATTCTTCTAAAAACTGCTTAGTAAAGGACCAAATATTTAACTTCTCTTTCCTGCATGAACTACAGTTCAGAGAAACTAAATTGCTGTTGAGGGATTTTTTTTTTCTCTATAGAAGAATTCTAACCAGCGAACCAAAAGCAATGGATGGGATTAGAATTTTGCAACCACCAATTGAAAGAAGAGCCAAGCAGTGATTATCCATCGATGCTAACATCGCTGAATGAGAGTCAACAAAACATTACGTGTTTCCTGATGAAAGTATACAACACTATTTATCAAGCAGACGTGCCAAAAAACTAAACCTGTAACAAACAGCTCCTAGATATAACTACAAGTTTATGGGAAACACGGAGGAGAGAGAAATAGGTTGGAAGACATAATTGGGATGCAAAAAACATATAGATGTCAGAATGCATATAAGCCAAAAGATATGACTTTTTCAAAAAGTACATTGCAATGAACAAAAAAGAGAAAGTTATCAGACCTCAACCAATCTCAATATGTTGACCTTATTTGGCTCCTGATTTACTGAAATTAGTACAAAATTAAGACATTTGTGAGACAATTGGAAATATGAACACCTTTAATAATATTATATAATTATTGTTAATTTGGGGATGTGATGATGGTATTGTGCTTTTGTAAAGAGTTATTTTCTTTTAGAAATGCTTTGTGAAATATTTTGGATGAATTGATGTGATATATGGGATTTACTTCAAAATAAGATGGATAGATAAGGGTACAGGTGAAACAGGATTCCATATTAAAGCTGGAGTGCTTAACTTTTAAAAATATATGTCCTGACCTGCCATGCTGGAGACCCAGGTTCGTTTCCCAGTGCCTGCCCATGCAAAAAAAAAAAACAAAAAACTTAGAGATAAAATTATAAATGAGGTTTGAATCAAAATAATTCAGTTCTTATATGTGAGAGAGAGGAGCAGAGTGGGTGGGGGTATAGATAAAATAAGATTTGTGACCACGAGTATTGACTGTTGAAGCTAGGAGATGGGCATATGTTTTATTCACTATTCTCTCTACTTTAATATGAAATTGACATTTTCCATAATAAAAAATTGTAAGGTGAAAAATATTCATTATCATTCTGAGAAGTAGAAGAGGTGAGTATATATTTACAACAAAATGTATTTACCTGGAAAATCAAAATAATTATAAGCATAGAACCATGTACATGTAAAGGAAAAACACATTGGGAACAATGCTACCGCAGATAATTTCATTGAGGCCCTTTCTGTGTGTCATTCAGAATAGCACCCCCAAATCTCAGTAACATAAAACAAGAAGGTTTCTTTCTTTTTCTAGAGACTCTCTGTTCATTGAAATCTCTCAGGTACTCAGGGTAATGGCACACCGCAATGTCAAGTCTTGCCTATTTCTGTGCCAGAGGGAAAAAGGGCTCTGGAGGGTCTCACATCAATGAGTAAAGAATTTAGCCTAGAAATAATACATCACCTCTGTTCCCATGAGTTGCCTGAATCAGTCACATGGCTCTGTCCAACCTACAAGGGGGCCTAGGAAGTACAGTTCTGCTATATGTCCAGAAGAGGAGACAATGGGAAATATTTGGCAAATAGTTACAATGGCTTCCACGTTCACAGAACCTGTCACGTGTTGAAGCTAAATCACACTCAAGACCTATGACTAACTTGTTCCCACCTCTATGACAGCAACCCAGACACAAATACTTCTCATCCATCCTTTTCAGTTGTTTCTTGTGACCTACAGTCATGCAATACATGATACAAAGAGATTGCATTACAAATGTTGACTAATTGGTTGACACAAATATGGATTCAGCAATAGTTCTTAAACGGAAGTGTTCTTCACCATAATTACATGGAATCTTGAATAGAGTATGAGCTCTTGTTGGCTAGCGCAGGTTAGTGTGATTCCCCAATACACTCCAATAAGAAAAAGTATTTGCAAAGTCCCCTTGGGGGTTGGGGAAAAAGGAAGAAACATTCAACCTCCCTGTCTGGGGAAATTCTGATATTCTTGCAAACAGTGGGGACAACCAATTTAACAGGCTGAGCCCTCGATCTTGGGGCACACCCCTATGAAACTTATTCCTGCAAAGGAGAAGCTAAGCCTACTTATAATTATGTCTAAGAGTCACCCACAGAGAACCTGTTTTGTTGTTCAGGTGGGGCCTGTCTGTCTAAGCCAACTCGGCAAGTGAACTCACTGCCCTTCACCCTATGCAGGACCTGACTCCCAGGGATGAGCCAGGACCTGGCATCATGGGATTAAGAAACACTTTTTGACCAAAAGGGGGAAGAGAGAAATGAGACAAAATTGTTTCAGTGATTGAGATTCCAAACAGAATCAAGAGGCTATCCTAGAGCTTATTTTTATGCATTATATAGATATCACTTTTTAATTTATGGTGTATTGGAGTGGATAGAGGGAAGTACCTGAAAATGTTGAACTGTGTTGCAGTAGCCTTGATTCTTGAAGATAATTGTATAACTATATAGCTTTTACAGTGTGAACATGTGTCTGTAAAAACTTTGTGTCTAATGCTCCCTTTATCCATGGTATGGACATGTGAATAAAAAATAAGGACAGAAATAAATAAATAACGGGGAAGGGGGGATAAAGGTTAAAAAAACTTTGGGTAGATTGAAATACTAGCGATCAATGAGGGGGAGGGGTAAGGGGTATGGGATGTATGAGTTTTTTCTTTTTATTTCTTTTCCTGGAGTGATGCAAATATTCTAAAAATGATCATGGTGATGAATACACAACCATAATGAGCCATTGATGATATACTTTGGATAGAGTGGATGTGAGTGAAGCTATCTCAATAAAAATAAATTTTTAAAAAAGAAAGGATTCTTCTTTCCCCCCTGGATTATCAAACTAATATGTTGGATATTAAACTGGAAACTTGAATATAGCTTTGACTTCTAAAGAGCCCAGTTCTTTTTTATTATTAAACATATCAGCATACAAACACAAACATTCTTACCATATGACCATTCCATTCAACATGTATAATCAGTAACTCACAATATCATCACATAGTTGTATGTTCATCATCATGATCATTTCTTAGAATATTTGAATCAATACAGAAAAAGAAATAAAAAGAAAACAGAAAAAAATTCATGCATACCATATCCCTTACCTCACCCTTTCATTGATGTGCTGGTTTGAAAGGATGTATGTCCCCTAGAAAAGCCATGTTTTAATCCTAATCCCATTTTATAAAGGCAGCTGTTTCTTCCAGTCCCTATTCAGTACTGTATGTTTGAAACTGTAATTAGATCAGTTCCCCGGAGATGTGATTTAATCAAGAGTGGTCGTTAAACTGGATTAGGTAGAGGGTGTCTCCACCCATTTGGGTCTTGATTAGTTTCTGAAATCCTATAAAAGAGGAAACATTTTGGAGAATAGGAGATTCAGAGAGAGCAGAGCCAAACTACACAGCCACGAGAACCAGAGTCCACCAGCCAGTGACCTTTGGAGATGAAGAAGGAAAATGCCTCCCAGGGAACTTCATGAAACAGGAAGCCAGGAGAGGAAGCTAGCAGATGACTCAGTGTTCACCACGTGCCCTTCCACATGAGAGAGAAAACCTGACTGTGTTCACCATGTGCCTTTCCAGATGAGAGAGAAACTCTGACTGTGTTCACCATGTGACCTTCCACTTGAGAGAGAAACCCTGAACTTCATCGGCCTTCTTGAACCAAGGTGTCTTTCTTTCCCTGGATGCCTTTGACTGGACATTTCTATAGACTTGTTTTAATTGGAACATTTTCTTGGCCTTAGAACTATAAATTAGCAACTTATTAAATTCCCCTTTTTAAAAGCCATTCCATTTCTGGTATATTGCATTCTGGCAGCTAGCAAACTAGAACAATTGATCACTAGCATTTCAATCTACTAAATTTATTTTAACATTTGTTCCCCCTATTGTTTATTTATTTTTAATTGTCTGTTGATAAGGTAGATACAAGAAGCATCAGACACAAGGTTTTCACAATCACACAGTCATATTGCGAAAGCTATATCATTATACAATCATCTTCAAGAAACATGGCTACTGGAACACAGCTCTACATTTGCAGGCATTTCCCTCCAGCCTTTCAATTACACCTTAACTAAAAAGGTGATATCTATATCATGTGTAAGAATAACCTCCAGGATAACCTCTCAACTCTGAAATTTCTCAGCCATTGACACTTTATTTTGTCTCATATCACTCTCCCCCCTTGTTTTAGCTAGGGTTCTCTAGAGAAACAGAATCAACAGGAAACACTCGCAAATATAAAATTTATAAAAGTGTCTCATGTAACCATGGGAATGCAGAGTCCAAAATCCGCAGGGCAGGCTGTGAAGCCGACGATTTCGATGGAGGGTCTGGAAGAACTCCACAGGAGAGGCTCTTTAGCCGAAGCAGGAAGACAGCCTGTCTCTTCTGAATTCTCCTTAAAAGGCTTCCAGTGATTAGATTAAGCATCACTCATTGCAGAAGACACTCCCCTTGGCTGATTACAAATGGAATCAGCTGTGGATGCAGCTGATGTGATCATGATTTATTTCTGTGAGATGTCCTCATCACAACAGACGGGCCAGTACTTGCCCAACCAGACAAACAGGTACCACCACTTGGCCAAGTTGACATACAAACCTGACCATTACACCCCTTTTGGTTGAGAAGGTTTTCTCAATCCTTTGATGCTGAGTCCCAGCTCATTCTAGGATTTCTGTTCCACATTGCCAGGAAGGTCCACACTCCTGGGAGTAATGTCCCACATAGAGAGGGGGAGGGCAGTGAGCTTGCTTGTCGTTGGTTGAGAGAGGGAGTTCACATCTGAGCAACAAAAGAGATTCTCTTGGGGGTGACTCTTAGGCCTAATTTTAAGTAGGCTTAGCCTATCCTTTGTGGGGTTAAGTTTCATATGAACAAAACCCCAAGACTGGGGGAGCCCAGTACTTAATACATGATTTCTGTACCTGAGAAAGTAATCCCTGAGAAAGTTTAACATGTTCAACTAGTTTTTTCCCTAGACCAGCTAGTTATTTGAATCATCAATTCTTATTATT
This sequence comes from Tamandua tetradactyla, assembly GCF_023851605.1. NCBI lineage: Eukaryota > Metazoa > Chordata > Mammalia > Pilosa > Myrmecophagidae > Tamandua > Tamandua tetradactyla. The sequence continues at coordinate 51,223,547 of NC_135347.1, read as the reverse complement.
TTGAAGAGTATGCAGAATCTTGATGATTTTAAGAGCCTTAAATTCCACAGTAATATGAACGTCTAAAGCTATTTCTTTTTCATAAGTAACCTGGGTGGAGAAAATATGAGAAGTAAATGAAAGTCAACAATAAACAATTTTTCATTTATTTATTGGCTGGTCTTATATTAACCAAGCAAATTTTAGAACTATGGATTCAATGCCCCCAAACATAGATTGATATCTGGAATTGTTATATTTGAAGTTGACCATTAGTTTATATATATATAGAAGATTTATTAAGTTACAAGTTACGATTCTAAGGCCAAGAAAATGTCCAAATTAAGGCACCAAGAAGAAGATGCCTTCTCTCAAGAAAGGCTGATTCTGGGGTTTCTATGTCACATGAGTAGGCACGTGGCTGGCATCTACTGGTCCTTTGCTCCTGGGTTCCGTTGCTCTCAGCTTCTGATTCCAGTGGCCTTCCAAGCATCTGGGGGCCTCACCTAGCTTCTCTGGGGCAAACTCTGGTTTCATCTCTTAGCTTAGCATCTTCAAATGTCTGTGTCTCTTGTTTTCATCTGTCTGCCCTCTGTGTCAACTCTCTCCAGGTTCTGGCTATTTCTGTGAGTACTTGCTTAGCACCCGGGGTTTTTATGCCTCTTTAGATGTTTGTGTCTGAGCTTTCTCCAAAATGTTCCCCTCTTAAAGGACTCTAGTAAACTAAGAACCACCTTGAAAGGGTGAGGTCACATCTCCACGGAAACAGATTAGGTTGGATTAAGGATTAAAAGAACATGGCTTTCTGAGGTACATTACAGTTTCAAACCAGTGCACACATCCAAGCATCTAAAGTAATTGTCTTATGGACACTACAAATATGGTTTCCCTTAGAGCACTGAAAAGTAGTTCTCACAAGAATCAATACTAAATAATAGTGCTTGGTACAGGCTGTCAAGGTGTTGACATATGGTCTTTTCTTTAGATTATTCTTATGATAAAGGCCTCCACCAGTAAGCGTTGCAGCACTTAACAAAGAAGCTATATCCTACTAAGGAGAATTCCTGAATTTTGGGTTTTGTTCAAACCTGGGCAAAAATGTTCATATTCATGAGCTTTGAGTCTTCCTATCAGTTTTATTTATTAGGTTAGGGCTGAAAAGCAGTAGATGATCAAGAAATGGCAGTTATTTATAAAGCAGTTCTTGGTAATAAGTAATGTGTGTGTGTGTGTGTGTGTGTGTGTGTGTGTGTCTGATGAAACTAAGCAATAGGAACGAACCCTTGCTCCCTGCCAGAGTATAATTAACCAGATGTCTGTTATGTAAAAATTTGCCTTTGTAGATTTCCTCTCTTGTCAATTGCTTTGGGTGCCGGCTTGGTAGAAAGGCTCACTTTCCCTAGTGTAGGGCTCAACCTGAGCAGGAGTCCAAAGCCTAGTCCTGAGTTTCTAACTCACAATTGTGCCTGTGGTCATGAAAGAGAAAGGGAACTATTTATTAGGTATTGGAGGAAATATATTGGCATTAAACCACTCACTGGCAACCTCTCCCTAGGCACTATTGATATTTTAGGCTGGAAAATGATTTGTTGTGGATAGCTGTCCTGTGCATTGTAGGATGTTTCGGAGCCTCCTGGGCCTTACCCACTAGATGCCAGCGGTGTCCTCCTAGCTGTGAAAATCCAAAATGTCTCCAGATACTGCTAAATGTCCCCTAGCAGGGACAAAATTGCCCTCAACCCCAGTGAGAATCACTGGGCTAAATTAAGTTACTGATTTAAAGCTTGGGTTAGTTGAATTTATTTCCTTTTTTCACTAGTCTATGGATTCGAAGTTTTGTGGAATCCAAATTAAATATTCATCCAAGGCCTAATGAAGTAGGGTTATTATACTTCTAAAAATCTATGAAAGTTATTGCAATTTGCTTTTTCTTAAGAAAAATTTTTAATAGAGAAGTTGTAGGTTTGCAAAAAATCAGGTAGAAAATATGGAGTTCCCATGTATCCCTACCTGAAACACAGTTTTCCCTATTATTAATCCTTTGCATTACTGTGGTACCTTTGTTGCAACTGATGAAATAATATTATTATAATTATGCTTTTAATTACAGTAGATAGTTTACATTAGGATTTCATTACTTGTGTTGTGCAATCCTCTGTTTTTTTTTCTTTGCTTTAGTAACATATTGTGCTGATTTGAAATGATGTACGTCCCCTAGAAAAGCCATGTTTTAATCAAATCCCATTTTGTAAAGGGAGAATAATCCCTATTCAATACTGTATGTTTGAAACTGTAATCAGATCATCTCCCTGGAGATGTGATTTAATCAAGAGTGATTGTTAAACTGGATTAGGTGATGACATGTCTCCACCCATTTGAGTGGGTCTTGATAAGTTTCTGGAGTCCTATAAAAGAGGGAACATTTTGGAGAATGAGAGATTCGGAGAGAGCAGAGAATGCTGCAGCACCATGAAGCAGAGAGTCCACCAGCCACCAACCTTTGGAGATGAAGAACGAAAACGCTTCCCGGGGAGCTTCATGAAACAGGAAGCCAGGAAAGAAACTTAGCAGATGATGCCGTATTCGCCCTGTGTCCTTCCAACTGAGAAAGAAGCCCTGACTGTGTTCGCCATGTGCCTTCTCACTTGAGAGAGAAACCCTGAACTTCATTGGCCTTCCTGAACCAAGGTACCTTCCCCTGGATGGATGCCTTAGATTGGACATTTCTATAGACTTAATTGGGAAATTTTCTTGGCCTTAGAACTGTAAACTGGCAACTTATGACATTCCCCTTTTGAAAAGCCATTCCGTTTCTGATATACTGCATTCCGGCAGCTGGTAAGCGAGGACACACGTACACAACTAACATTTCCTCTTCCACCACCCCTAGTGATGTTAGTCACACTCACAACGCCCTGCTACCACCACCACTATCTAGTCACAAGCTTTTCCCATCACCCCAAACAGAAACTCTGTGCCAATTAAGCATTAATTGCTCATTCCTCACCCCTACCGCAGCCTCTGGTCTCCTGTGTTCTGGTTTCTGACTCTACGAATTTACTTATTCTAATAATTTCATATCAGTGAAATCATACAATTTTTGTCCTTTTGTTTCCAGCTTATTTCAGTCAATACGTCCTCAGAGTTCATATGTTATTGCAGTATCAGGACTTCATTACTTTTTATGGCTGAATAAAACATCATTGTGTGTATATACCACATTTTGTCTATCCATTCATTGGCTGGTGGACATACATGGGTTACATTCACCTTTTGGCAACTGTGAACAATGTTGCTATGAATATCAGTGTGCAAGTATTTGCTTTCAATTATTTTGGGTATATACCTAGAAGTGGGATTACTGGGTCATATGATAATTCAATAGTTAACTTTTGGAGGACCAACCAAACTGTTTTCCATAGTGGCTATACCATTTTACATTTCCACCAACAATAAATGAGTGCTTCTATTTCTCCACATCCTCTCTAATACTTATTTTCCTTTTTTTTTTTTTTTTAATAGCAATCATTCTGGTGGGTGTGAGATGGCATGGTATTGTGGCTTTGACTTGTATTTCCTTAATGGTTGTGGTGGCTTGAAGCTAGAAAAATATGTTCTTAAACTTAATCCATTCCCCAGAAAAACATGTTCTTAAACTTAATCCATTCCTTTGGGTGTGAACCCATTGTAAATAGGATCTGTTGATGAGGTTATTTTAGTTAAATATAGGCCCAACTGAATCAGGGTGGGTCTTAACACTGTAACTGGGTTCCTTATAAGCAGAATAACATTCAGGCACTCAGAGGCAGAATCACAGGAAGCAGTCAAAAAGCAGAAGTCAAAGCCAGGAGAGGCTGGCATGTGCATTGCATGTGACAAAAAAGTCAAGGACCAAGAATTGCAGCAACTAGCCCTAAACACCACAGTCTTCTGGGAGAAAGCATCACCTTGATGACACCATGATTTTTTGCTTCTCCTATATTCAAAACCATGAGCCAATAAATTCCCATTATTTAAGCAAACCCATTGCATGGTATTTGATTTAGCAACCAGGAAACCAAAATATTTGGTGTCCAAATATTTTATCCCATTGGGTAGATTATCCTTTATTTTCATGATGAAGTCCTTCAATGAGAAAAGTTAATTTGATGAAGCCTCATTTATATATATTTTTTCTATTGTTGCTAGTGCTTTCATTGTAAAGTCTAAGAAACCCACTGCCTAACACAAAGTCCTGAAGATGCTTCCTATACTTTCATCTAGAAGTTTTAGAGTTTTGATTCTTATATTTAGGTCTTTGACCCCTTTTGAATTACTTCTTGTATATGGCATGAGGTAGGGGTTCACCTTCATTCTTTTGCATTTGATAAGCAGTTTTCTCAGCAAAATACGATGAAGAGAATATGAATATGTTCTTTCCCTGTTGGAAGGACTTGGAACCCTTGTCAAAAACCAGTTGGCCAAGAATGTGATGGTTTATTTCTGAACTCTTAATTTGATTCCATTTGTTTATATGTCTGACCTTGTGCCAGTACCATATGGTTTGGTTACTGTAGCCTTATAAAAAGTTTCCAAATCAGGAAATGTGAATCCTCCACCTTTGCTCTTCTTTTTCAAGGTGGTTTCAGCTATTTGTGGCCCCTCAGCCTTCTATATAAATTTGATGATTGACTTTTCCATTTTTGCAAAGAAGGCTGTTGGAATTTTGATGGGATTCATTAAATCTGTAAATGGCTCTGGGTTGAATTAACATCTTGACAATATTTAGACCTCCAAATAAGAATGTAGATTGTCCTTTCATTTATTTAGGTCTTGTTTGATTTCTTTTAGCAGTGTTTTCTAGTTTTCCATGTATAAGTCCTTTACATCCTTGGTTAAATTTATTCCTGGATTTTTGATGCTTTTAGTTGCTATTGTAAATGGATTTTTTTCTTCTTTTCCTCTTCAGATTGTTCATTTCTAGTGCAGAGAAATACTGGGAATATTTGAAAGATAATCTCACTGGATATAAAATTCTTGGTTGGTGTTTCAGTTTGCTAAAGCTGTCAGAATGCAATACATCAGAAATGGGTCGACTCTTACCATGGGGATTTATTAACTTACAATTTATGGTTCTTAGGCCAAGAAAATGTCCAAATTAAGGCATCACAGGGGTGATACCTAGACTCTGAAGAAAGGCCATCAGCATCTGGGGCACCTCCATCACATGAGAAGGCACGTGGCTGGCACCTGCTGGGCCTTCACTCCAAGGTTCCATTGCTTTTGGCTTTTGATTCCTGTGACTCATTCTCTGAGCATCCATGGCTCCTCTTAGCTTCTCCAAGGCTTTCCTCCCTCTGTGAGCTCTCTCTGGGTGATTCTCTTTCTGCTCTCTCTCAGAGTTTATATCTTTTATCCTCATAAAGGACTCCAGTAAAGTATTAAGACCCACCTTGAATTGGGTGGGTCACATTTCAATTTAAACAACCTGATCAAAAGATCCCACCCACAAGAATGGATTAAAAGAATATGGCCTTTTCTGGGGTATAAAACAGGTCCAAACTACCTGTGGTATTTAGGTTCAGGTGTCAACTTGGCCAGGTGAAGGTGCCTAGTTCTGTTGCTGAGGACATGAGCCAATGGTACATGAACCTCATCTGTTCCTCATTACATCTACAGTCGGCTAGGAGGTGTGCCTGCTGCAATGAATGATGTTTGGTTTAATTGGCTGGTGTTTAAATGAGAGAGCTCAACATAGCAGAGCCAAAGCAGCTCAGTATACCTCATGTCAGCACTCGCAGCTCAGCCCAGGCCTTTGGAGATGCAGAAAGAAATCACCCCGGGAAAGTTGTTGGAACCCAGAGGCCTGGAGAGAAGACCAGCAGAGATTGCCCTGTGCCTTCCCATGTAAGAAAAATCCTCAGTTGAAAGTTAGCTGCCTTTCCTCTGAAGAACTAATGAAATAAATCCCCTTTTATTAAAAGCCAATCTGTCTCTGGTGTGTTGCATTCCAGCAGCTAGCAAACTAGAACACTACCACACTACCACAGTTGGTATTTGTTTTCTTCTAGCACTTTATTTCATCCCACTGCTTTCTTGCCTTCCTGTTTTGTTTGCTTTTATTTTTTAGGCTGCTTAATATTAAACTTGATTTATTCAACTGATGTATATATAAACTTTTTTTGTGAAGTACAGCATACATTCCAAAAAGCAATAAAATTTAAAGTACATTTTAGTCCAATTTAATTGAGATATATCATATATAATCATCCAAAGTGTACAATCAGTGGTTCACAGTGTCATCATAGTCGTCCATTCATCACCACAATTTTTGAACATTTTGATTACTCCCCAAAAATACATATGAAAATAAAAGCGGACCCTGCAGACGTGGGACCTGGAGCAGCTCAGAGGTGGTGAATAATAGCTCCTCAGGTCCACAGTGAAAAAATGGTTTCCAATAAAACTACACTGCAAAAAATGGGAAAGAAGCAAAATGGAAAGAGCAAAAAAGTAGAAGAGGCAGAAACTGAAGAATTGGTGGTGGAAAAAGTACTGGATCGATGTGTAGTAAATGGGAAGGTTTAGTATTTCCCAAAGTGGAAGGGATTTACAAATGCTGACAATATTTGGGAGCCTGAAGAAAATTTAGATTGCCCAGGGTTAATTGAAGCATTTCTTAATTCCCAAAAAGCTGGTAAAAAAAATGATGGTACAAAAAGAAAATCTTTATCTGACAGTGAATCTGATGACAGCAAATCAAAGAAGAAAAGAGATGCTGCTGACAAACCAAGAGGCTTTGCAAGTGGTCCTGATCCTGAACACATAATTGGTGCCACAGACGGCAGTGGAGAATTAATGTTTCTCATTAAATGGGAAGATTCAGATGCGGCACTCTTGGTGCTGGCAAAAGAGCAAACATGAAGTGTCCTCAAATTGTCTTTGATTTTTATGAAGAGAGACTAACTTGGCATTCTTGTCCAGAAGATGATGCTTAATAATTGTTTGGATTGCTTTATACATATACATAATTTGGGTCTGATTTTTTTTATTTATTAGTGTGAAGAATCACTACTATTCTAACGGAAATCAAGTTTAATATGTTTGTTTTGAAGCAGTATAGGGAAAGTTGTTGGGTTTTTTGTGTGGTATTGGTTTTTGCTTTGTTTTTGCATCAATATCTCTGGTTACTTTGAACAAATAAAAGCTTTCTGTAGTTGAAAAAAAAAAGTGAAAAAAGAACACCCAAAATATCCCATATCCCTTATCCCATCCTCCCATTATTTATCTTTTTTGTCCTTACTTTTCACTCATCTGTCTATGTTCTCGATAAAGGGAGTGTCAGCCACAAGGTTTTCACAGTCACACAGTCACACTGTAAAAGCTACACAGTCATACAAGCATCTTTAAGAATCAAGCTCAACAGTTTTGGTATTTCCTTCTAGCTATGCTAATCCACCAAAGTACATTTTAGCAAATAGATATAGAACAAATGTTAAATTATAGTATGGGTTTCAGTTCCACAGTATCAGGTATTTTCTTCTAGCTGCTCTAAGAAACTGGAGACTAAAAAGAAATATCAATATAATGATTCAGTAGTCATACTCATTTCTTAAATCCTATCTTCCCTGTTACAACTCCTCCTTCTTCTTTGATTCTTCTAATCTTTAGGGATATTTGGGAAATAACTATCCTAACTTCTTCATGTTGAAAGGGAGTGTCGACATTATGGGGTAGGCGGATGTAACTGGTGGATACTGTTGGAGAAACTGGTAACTTTGGGTTTCAGGGTTTACCTGATCTAGGAACCATCTGGAGGTTTTGGTTTTCTGAAAAACACACTTAGTGAGTAAAACTTTTATAGAGTCTCAGATAGAAGCCCTGGGTATTTTTTAGGGGCTTCTGTGACTTTTGATGAGGGACTTCCTTGTAATAACATGTTGCTTTTCTCTTGCAGTTCTCAGAAATCTCTCCTTGTCCTTGGCTTCTGACAGTTTGACAGCTGTTGTCTGGGCATGGTTCTTCTCATGTTTATCCTGTTTGAGGTTCATTAGGAATCTTGAATGTGTATGTTAGTATCTTTTATTTCATTTGGAACATTTTTTGCCATTATTTCTTTGAATAGTCCTTCTGCCTTTCTCCCTTCTCTTTGGACTTCCATAATGTGTATATTTGTTCCTTTAATGGTGTCTCACAGGTCTCTTAGGATGTGTCAGCATTTTTTTCATGCTGTTTTTCTTCCTGCTTCTCAGCCTGTATAATTTTAATTGTCTTTTCTTTGAGTTCACTGATTCTTTCTTCCACCAGCTGTAATCTGCTGCTGGAGGATTTCAAAAATGAAAAGGAAAATTTTCATTTCAGTTATTATTTGTCTTCAACTCTCATAGTTCTGTTTGATTCCTTTTTAGAATTTGTCTTTATGGAGATTTTCATGTTACTTATTTACTGTTTTCCTGAAATCTTTCAGTTTTTCCTCTGCATTTTCCTTTGTCTTCTCAAGCATATCAAGGATCTTTTCCTTTTTTTTTTTAGTCTTTTTCTGGTATGACCAAAATCTGGTGTTTTTAATTGATGGTTTCTTGATTTTCATCTTATCCTTTGGATGGGCCATTATTTCCTTTTTTTTTTTGTTCGCTTATCTTATAATTTTTTTTCTTTTTCTTTTTTGGCACACTATACATGTTGATGTTTCAAAGTGTTAGCTCTGGGATTTAGTCCCTGAACTGTCTGTTCCCTAAGTTTATAGAGAAATGACAAAGAGTTCCTTGAGTACCAAGATTTAACAAAATTAAATAAACTAGTGGAAAAAAATCTTTGTAAATTGGCTGTGCATTGGCTGGTACTCTCCTTAGAGTTTAGCCCTCCTATAGAGAAGATCATCCTGAGGCAAAAATGAAGGGTGGACTGATGATTATGACTAAGGGCCACCCCCCCAGAGAACCTCTTTTGTTGCTCAGATGTGGTCTCTCTCTCTAAGCCAGCTTGGCAGGTGAACTCACTGCCCTCCCCAGTGCGTGATTGACTCTCAGGGGCGTAAGTCTCCCTGACCCTGTGGGACACAACTCCCAGGGATGAGCTGGGGCAATCTGGGAGTGGGAAAGCCTTCTTGACTAAAAGGGGAAGAGAAATGAAACAAAATAAAATTTCAGTGTCTGAGAGATGTCAAATAGAGTCAAGAGGTCATGTGGAGGTTATTTTTATGCGGTCTTAAGCTATCCCTTATCAGTTTTTGGTGTATTGGAATAGCTAGAGGGAAATAGCTGATACTGTTGAACCGTAATCCAGTGGCCTTGATTTCTAAAGATCATTGTATAAACATATAGCTGTAAGTGTGACCACGTGTTTGTGAAATCTTTGTGATTGACACTCTCTTTATCCACTATAACAACAGATGAGTAAGAAAAAAAGAGAAAAAATAAATAAACATCAGGTAGTGATGGGGGCAATGGGAGGTTTTGAGTGTTCTTTTTTACTCTTATTTTTATTCCTTTAAAAAATATAAAAAATTCCTATTTGGAATGATGAAAATGTTTTATTAATGGATGGTGGTGATGGCAGTTCAACATTGGAAACATAACTAACAGCACTGAAATATATATCTGAACATGGTTAAAAGGGGAAATATTATATTGTATATATGGTAATAGGATAAATTTTTTTTTAAAGTCCATGAATCTGCACTATACAAACAGTGAATCCTAAGTTAAACCATGGACTATAGTTAATAGTACAATTATAAAAATGTGCTTTCACCAATTGTAACAAATGTACCTAACATGTCCCAGGCCACTATGATTGAATTGCTTCTTATACTACCTTAGCTGTCTTCAAGCTCTGGGAGGGCAAGCCAGGGATAAATGTCCTGGTTCAGCCTTCCAGACTGCCACCTAACAGTCTGGCAACAACATATAGGCACCAAAGCATCCTTATAGAAGTTATTCTGCTCCCCGTGGGTCAGGGACCCACAATGGGAGTGCAGGCTGGCGGCAAACACGCCAAGGAGGGGTGAAGGAAGGGCCATCAGGGTGCCACAAGATTCTCCCACCATTTCTAAAGCTGTCTTTTCTTGATTTGGCATTTGCCCAGTTTCTGCAAACCTTGAACTGTTTTCTGGAGTTTTGAGGAAGAAAGCTTTGTCAGTTTTTGCTAGTTATTGAAAGACTCTGGTGGGGGTGGGGTGAGGGGGGTGGGTACCTAGAAACATCTTGGTCAACCGGAAGTCCTGCAGTTTGCTCTGTTAACCTCGGAATTAAAGTCTCATTATCAAATATTTGGCATGAAAAGGTAAGTTTTGCATACACATTTTATATATATATATATAAATTTATTATTTCTCCTTAAAAAAAAAATTACAGGTTTTTGTAAGGTGGCAATTGTGGAATGAGCATGAAGTCCCAGTATCTTATCCTCAATTTTGTAGGTTAAGAAGTTCAATTTCTTAGTACATTCAAAGATAACTGTGCTCCAGGGAGCCTATGCACAATATTCATAAAGAGACTGATATATCAGCAATAATAAAGTTTATTGACTTACTATAAGACTATGATTAAAGGGGCTGGCAAGTCTCAAGTCTGTAGCCTGGAAACTCATTCAGGAGTTTATGCTGTAGCCTTGCAGCAGAATTCGTTCTTCCCTGGGAAATCTGTTTTTTCTCCTAAGGCCTTCAACCGATTGGACGAGACCTAGCCACATTTTTTAGGGTAATCTGCTTTACTTAAGAGTCAGCTGCTCAGCCATCTCTAAGCATCATCATTTCACTGTTTCATGAAACACTTCTCTCACGTTCTTGAGAAACACAAATCCTAATCCCCACTACCACCATCTCAGAAAGCTCCTTTTCACACTCCTTTCTCAGCTCTCTTTTGCTGAGAGTCCCTAAGTTGTTTCCTTTCACAATCCTTTTCTATATGATGCCACAACTTTAAATTCCATCTGTAGGCCATACACACCCCAAATTCTATATCCAGTCTCGGCCTCTCTTGAACTCTGACAATTATATGCAATTGTCCGTTTGAGATTTTCTAAATTGGACAAATTTAGAAAATTGGTTGCTAATAAAAATATCAAATTTATCATGTCTAAAACAAATTGTTATTCTAGCCTTTATTTCTGTTTATTGTTTTCTATAGTAATGTGCCTTTCTCACTCATAATAGTGCTCATTTATGTCTTCTTTTTTTCTTTTTCTTTTTTTGGTCTTTAAAACGGGAATTTGTTAAATTGCAAGTTTACAGTTCTAAGGCCATGAAATTGTCCAAATGAAGGTATCAGAAAGAGGTTACCTTCACTCAAAATATTGTTTCTTGAGCAATCTTCCCAATGGTTTATCTGTTTTGTTAACCAGCTTTCAGATCTGATGGCTACTTATTTGCTTTCTATTTCACTGATGTGTCAGTATTATTCTTACTAGCTTTCTCCTGCTACTATTTTCTAGGATTTATTTGATGGTTCCTGCAGTAGGCAGGATGGCCCCCCAAACATGTCTATACCCTAATCTCTGAAACCTGTGAATATGTTATGTGACATGGTGAAAAAGGACTTTGCAGATGTAATTAAAGCCATTGACCTTAAAACAAGGAGGTTTATCCCGAATTATCTGGGTCTAGTCACATGAGCTCTTAAAAGTCAAGAACTTCTGAGAGTCAGAGAGATGTGAGAGAAGAGAAAAGCAGAGAGATTTGAAGCGTGAGAAGGACTTGACCTGCAATGGCTGGCTTTGAAGACGAAGAAGGAAATGCTTTGAGGAATGCATGCAGCCTTAAGGAATTGAGAAAGATTCCGTTCTGACAGTCAGCAAGGAAACAGAAACCTCATTCACACAAGCATACAGAACTGAATTCTTCTAACAACCCGAATGATCATTATTGGGAAGTGGATTCCTCTCCAGATCCTCCAGAAAACCTGTACTTTGATTTTGGCCTCTGAGACTTTAAGCAGAGAACCCAACTGAGATACACTGCTCCTGACCTTCTAACTCAGAGAATTGTGAAATAATAAATTTGTTTTGTTTTAGGCAAAAAAAAAAAAAAAAAATACAGAAAGAAAAGCCAGCTAATTGCAGATGTGATTAACATCTACAAGATACTTTCACAGTAATACCTAGATTCACGTTTGACTAAAAAACTGGATACTATAGCATAGCCAGGTTGACACATTAAAGAATCATCACAAACATCAGTAACATTCATTCATTCATACTGAGTGTTCCCATCTAGACACTTCACATGGATTATCTCAGGCAATCTACTAGTTCTATCACCATTTACCTATAGGGGCATTTTTAGGTCTCATGGCTAATAAGTGTTAGAGCTCCCATACAATTCAGGTACTTTGACTCCAACACCTCAACAACAGGAGACTGGATTGTTACAACTTATCACATCTATTACTTTAGGGGAAAAAAATTTGCTGAATTTAAAAGTAACACTTGTGTAGTTTAGAAAATTTAGAATATCCAGAGAACAAAAATAAGAATAAAAAATAACACATATTCTGGTCAGCAGGACATTACTGCTGCTAACATTTTTGTTTACTTTCTTCTCTCTTTCACACGTATCGCACACATGTAGCAGACCCTTGTACTTCATAGACAATGTTAAATATTTAAAACTATTAAAAAATTTTCTGACAGTTTTTTAAAATATATATTTAATGGTTTAAACGGTGCATATGCCATAATCTTCAGTTTCAAAAACATAAAATGTACTTTTCATATAAATCTTTGTATTCTGAGATTTTTTTCTTATAATTTCCAGAAGGAAAATTATCAAGTTAGGTGACATGAGCATTTGGAAGGTTTTTGGTATAATTTAACAAACAGCATTCAAAAAACTTTGTCCTAATTTGAATCTTCACCAGTCTACAGAGTGTTCATTTCACTCCAACCTCATCAGTGGAGGGTATTCACATTTTAAACAAATTGGATAACTAGATCAGTGGGAAATAATATCTCTTTCAAGACATTATTGGCTGCAAATACTATTAAAATAAGTAGCAGGCATTTAAAAGTCCTATTTTGTGAATTTGCCATTGATATAACAGCTTTTCCCATTCATCTCAATCATCTATTTAAGTTCTTAGACTTTCACTTTTTAATTTCACCTTTAAACTGTACCATGTACATACTTCGGTCTGCAAAAATGTATTTGTATACAGGAGTTTCGGCTACTAGACTGTTTCTTTAAGAGTGGCGAGCCCATTTTATTTATCTTTGTGTTCTGTGCATAACACATAGTACTGAGTACACGCGTATCAGACTTTTAAAATTACTCTTAGGATTAAATTAAATAATATAAGCAAAGCAAAGCATCTCAAATGTCACGGAAGACACTCAATAAATGATAAACATTATTTTACACAATCAATAGAACATTCACTGGTGAACTGAAACCATAGTTTCATTCCGGAGTTTAAGAAAACCAAGATTAGAGAGAGTACGTATCTTTGAAAAATCACAACTAATAAACTGCAGATTTAGAATTTGAACGATAATTCTCTGCTCTTTCCCCACAAATCCTATTTGACTGGAATACTCTTGCAATTACTGTTGCAATTTTTGAAAGACCAGTGTGAATGAATTTTCAGCTGATAAAACCCTTTGGCCACTAATGGATTCTTTTGCCTCACTCTGCAATGATACCGTGATCCCACATAGTTGCTGCTGCTTCTCTCTTTTAAATTTACAGAAAATTTATGGTCACGGTAGTACAAGCCCAACACATATAAAGTCACTTTATTTCTCCATTGGAGAGCAGGCTTCTGTTTTTGGACAGGGAGGCGGCTGCTGTCGTTTCTACTATTCGGGAAGAACGACAGCCACTAAGAGGGAAGGGCTGGTGGTCGGAGGGCTTGGACGTCGGTAAGGGCCTGCGAGCATGTCTACTGCTGCCTGGGTAGGAGGGTGAAAAACCAGTTTGAAGTTTAAAAGTTAGGTTTCGGAGAGCTTCGCAGAGCCGGCTGCAGCGGGGCAGCCCCGGCGCAGGCGGGTGTGTCTGGCACCAGCACCGCGCGGCGCCGGCCCAGCAGGCGGAGGCGGCTGGGGGCGGAGGAAGCTCCGCACAGGGTCAGCAAAGGTCAGAAGAAGCCGGACACCGACTCGGCTCGCCTCCGGTCCCGATCTAAGACCGAGCTTTCGGGTGCCCCAGTCACCCCAGGACCTTACCAGGCACTTCCGGTAAGAACCGGGGCGCCCCCCGCCCGGACTCCGCAGCGCAGCGCGCAGGCGCTCAGAGCCGGCGGAGGCGACGCGGCGGAGGGAGGGGGCGTGTGAGCCGAGCGAAGCGTCTTCTGCGCCTGCGCCGTCCTCTCCCCCCGCCCCCCTAGGTCCGGGGGAAAACAAACCCCGAGCCGGCGTCGCGCACTCGCAGGCTTCCCGGTCGGGGTCGCTCTTCGCACCTCAGCGCGGCGTCTCCTCGCGTCCCCTGAGAGCTCCGCAGGGGTGTGGAGGTAAGAGCCCGCGTACCAAGACGTCTTGGCCTCGTTTCCCCGCTGCTGCCCTTCCCGGAGGGGGCGGGGTGGCCGCAGGACCCGCCGTCCGCGGAGCGCGGTGCGGCCCTCCCCTGCCGCCAGGGACCGAACCTGGTGCCCGACTGGTTCGTTCTCCCGAGCGCCCCGCGGGACGAGGAGCCCCGGCCCTCGCGTCCCCTCCGGAGCCAGGAGGGCCCACCAGGCCGGGACGGCTATCGCGGCGGCTGTGCGCCGGGTCCCGCCCACCCGGGCACCGGCCGGCCCGCCCGGGGAGGGGCTGCGCCGGCTGGGGTGGGGGCGGCGCCCGCGTTCCTGGCGCGTGGTCGCCTCCGCACGGCCGGACTCGGTGCCCCCCGAGGGGGCTGCCAGCGCCGCCGCTGCCCTCGCAGTGCCCATGCCTGGACGGATGCGTTATTTTATTTTATTTTTATCGTTTTAAACCCAAAGAATGTGGCTGGGTTATTTCTTTTTCTCTACCTTTTCTTGGCACCTTTGGAAAATTCTAAAAGGTGCCAACTTCTAAACCATCAGTGCATTTGTACTACAGTGATTGTGATTTATGTTCCAGACGAAGGATTACTATGTTGAAGTTTGTGTTTTGAAAATCAGTGCATACCTTGGCTATTAAGTTAATCTTCCCATTTAAAAATGGTAACAGGACATTTCCTGAAGGAAACGGGTTCCTCCATTTATTCATTTGAGCATGCGGTCTCTTGAGTTGACAGAAGTTTAATAGTTTGATCCAATGGAACTATACGTAATTTTCACTTAAATTTCATCTTTCTCTCCTGTATCTTAATCTGCATGCTTGGTGTCAATCTGTAAAATATAATAAAGACTAAGGGGAAAAAAATCGACCATAATTATGTCATTTAAACCAATTAACCACTTTTAATGTTACAGTCTTTTTCCTTCAAGTCGTTTCTCTCCCTGTGTATTTTCTTATTTAAGATGATGAGAGTGTAAATACAGTTGGCTTGCCTGCCTTTCTCTGTCGTTCACATTTTGAACATTTCCATATATATATATATTTTTTTTTTTTCTTTTTTTTTTTTCTTTTTTTGCATGGGCAGGCACCAGGAATTGAACTGGGGTCTCCGGCATGGCAGGCCAGAGCTCTGCCACTGAGCCACCGTGGCCCGCCCAGCCTATATGTTTAAGGACTTTTGTAAGCATAACCTTATTACTTTTTGATTGCACAAGAAATACATGAGTAAAGTCTCTTGAAACAATTAAAACGATACAGATAAAGCTAAATTCCCATTTAATCATTATGTTTCATAATATGCTAGTATCATAGTTTTTTTAACCTAGCATTTCTCTTTTTCATCTCAGGATTCCACTACACACTTAAAAATTATGAAGGACCAAAAGAGATTTTGTTTTCTAATACAATATTATTTCAGAAATTAGTTTAGATTTCTCGGTTTAGGGAAAATTTTAAAATTTTAGTTTATTCATTTAAAAATAACAAACCCATATTTATTAACACAAGTAATGTATTTGAAAAATATATTTTGTGAAATAAAATTTAGTGAGAAAATGTATATTTTTGCAAACCACGTTAATGTCTGACTTTATCATAGACAGCTGAATTCTCAGATTTACTTCTTTGTTCAATTTGGTGTGCTATCTTGTTTAGGTTGAAGCATATGAAGAAAATCCAGCCTTGCACAGATATGTGTTTGCAACAGGGAGGACCTCGCAGACCCTCTAAAAGGATCTTGGGTACATCCATGGGTCCTCAGACCACAGTTGAGAAAGCTGGTTTACCCATTTTGTATTGATAGTTGGTCTGTTAGATTGTTGGCAGTTGTATCCTATTACAAACATTGTAACATCAAAAGTTCTTTGCAATAATGTGTTATTTATTGTGCACAAGTGCTAATATTACACTAGAATAGGGTTGTAGGTTATAGAGTATGCACATTATTTTTCAATAGATGCAAACATTACTTTAGCTGCTTGCATAGTTTTCTGTTGTGTGCCCTAATGTTGATGTTTTGTTTCAATTAATGATATGGTAAAATATCTTTGCGTTTTTTCAGTTGTTTGGATTATTTTCTTAAATTTCTTACAAGAGAGTTGTTAGATCAATGTTAGAAATTGTTTTGAGATTATTGATACATATCGTCACATTGCTTTCCTGAGAGATTGTACTAGTTTACTGCATATCAGCAGTTTCTGCGAGGCTTCCCCCCCCCCACATCCTTACCACTATAGGATATTTTATTTAACAATTTTCAAATTTTATAATCATTGTATACTTACCAAGTAACAACTTCCTCTTCCCTGTAACCTCTGTCTCCTGGTAACCTCTAGTCTACTTTCTTTGAATGTACTATTTTGAGATATTTCATGTAAGTGAAATTATACAGTATTTTCCTTATATGCCTGGTTTATTTCACTCAACATAGTGTCTTCGTCACCCGTGTTGTAGCATGTCTTAGAACTTCATCTATTTTTATGGCTGAATAAAATTTCATTTTGCTTATTATGGCATTTTGTTTATCCGTTCATCTGTTCATAAACACTTGGTCGTTTCCACATTTTGACTATTGTGAATAATGTTGCAGTGAACATTGGTATGTAATTATCAGAGTCCCTATTTTCAGTTTCTTTGGTTTTATACCTGGGAGTGGAGTTGTCAGGTCATATGGTAATTCTGTAGTTAATTTTTTGAGGAACATTGAGTAGTTTTATTGTTAAAAATTCTTTTCCAATTTAGTAGGCAAGAAATGGTATGTGTTCTAATTTACATTACTTTGATAGTATAGGTTGCACATTGAACACTGTTTCATTATATTATTAGGTGTCAGATCATATTCTTTGTACATTTATATTTATTTCCAAGTGTTTAATGACAGATTTTTATTTCTTTTTACATTGTAAGGCTTATGCTTATATTTTTAGGAAATGAACAAAATTAGCTCTTTTTTCCTATTTACAAAAGTAGTACACCTTTTTTAACAAAGAGGCAAAATAAATGTAGAGATATATAATGTAGATGAGAAAGGCTTACATAATCCCATCCCCATATATAAAGCATTATTAACTGTTTGCTGTATATTCCTTCATATTTTTTCTTGTCCCTTTGCTAATATTCTTTTTTTTTTACAATTATTTGTAAAAGTGGGCTTATACTGTGCATAAGATTTTGCAATTTGATTTTTTTCATTTAACACTACATCATAGATTTATTTCTTAAATAGTACATATAACTCTGTAGTAGAGTAATTGAAATCTTTAATTATCTGATGGCAAGCTCTTCTCTTCTACATTCTCTTCCTAGGTGATCTCATTCTTTAATAGCTGTGTGCTGCCAATTACAAAATCTTTGTCACAGATTTCTCTCCTGAACTCCAGATCTTTATTTATATTCAGCTGCCTGTTGGATATCTCAGCTAGGATGTTCTCAGGGTACTTCAGATAACAGTCCAAAAGTGAACTCATGTTTTCCTCCATGCCTGCTCTTTGTGTTGCCTGTCTTGGGCAGTGGTAGCTCTATCTATAACCCATGATAAAAGTGGCAGTAACACTAGCTGTCTCTCTTACTTTGACTCTCCAACACTTGCCACTCTTGCCACTATCTGTATCCTCTCCATCGCCACTGCTGTCTCAACCCAGGCTCTCGACATCTCACCTTCATCATTTTAGAGGTCTCCGTACCATTTTCTTCTCGATTTGCCCATTTTCTGATTAGTGTTCCATATTTGCTGCCAAAATGTTTTCCTTAATCATGAAGAGATTTTTTTTAACTTTTTTTTTGTGAAGTAAGTATTGTAAAATTTGTCAGTAAATCTGAGAGTAAATAAGTGGTCAAGTGAGTGAAAAATATTACCTAAACCAGGTTATTGTATCTACACATAAACTTCTTTTAAAACATGAAGTACATCTTATAATTCTTTTGTATTTTCTACAATACATGGTAGATTGGTGGCACAGTAATCCATTTTGGTTGATTGAAATGAGATGTATATGCAGCATAATAAAATTTGATGTTTAAAGGTTCCAGTGTACAGTATTTGCATTGTTATAACATTTACAAACTGTTGGGTTATATCATTATTGCTATTATCTTGTTTGTGTATTTTTTGGCACTCAAATAATACAATGATTAGTAGTACATTGCAAGGTAGATATATATTCTCTAAATATTATCAAAGGGATACCTATACATAAAGACTCAAATAATGCTATAAGACAAAATGGAAAAGAGCAGTCGTGTGCCCCAGTCCTTCTCACCTGTGAATCCCACTTTCAGAAGTAGACTTTGTCAATTAGCATTCCTCATGTGACCCATAAAACATGGAAGATAATGTAGGTAACTAGTTTTTAGTCTCCCAAGGACGATGCATAACCCTTGACATTTTAGATGCATAGGAGGGAAGTTAATTCTTTAATTCATTAAAGTAAATGCCTTGGGACCTAAAGACTTAATTCTCTCAAAGAACCCTTACGAAGAAAGGCTACACCAGAGTCAATGACTCGTCAACTCTTTTTCACCTTCAGTTTTTAAAATAAAATGCTTGCTTATGTAGCTATTCCTGCCCTCTCCCTGCAGTTTTAGGTGTTATTTACCAACTTCCTATTGTAGAAGGTGGATAAGATGGGAGTTTGGGTGTCTTACACCAACCCCCATCTTTGAAACACTCCATTTTTCCTCCCCTTCCCTTTGTATTCCTAAATTAGTTACATGTTAATTTTTAGAAATCCATTCTTAGTGTTTGAATCATTTTAACTATGTAAATATTACATATAGCTGAGCCAGGTTATATCACAATATTTTGTGATATTTCCTTGCATAATATTTTATTTTTTCTAGAGTTAATAGTTTTTGCTAGAACTAATAATTTAGTTCTTTTATATATCTTTCATGTGCATTTATAAACGTATTGGTTTTTTGTCTTTTATATCTTTTGTTTGGTCTATTTATTAACTTCTTAGACAAGATCTGTAAATCCTCTCTTACTAGATTCAAACACATTGGATAATCCATTTGTTTTGCTTCATCTTTTCTGCAGTCATTTTTCCTACTTTCGTCAGGAGAAGGTGCTCTTTAGGCCTATTGCACAGCTATGTTCTTAGAGTGTCTTTTTATAATCATCTGCAAATTTTCATTTGTCTCTCTCCTATGTAGGATAGCCTGTTTCCTTGATTTCCTTCCTTTTGCGTAGTGTCTCCCTCATATATGTAGAGCACATCCTCTAGTAGTTTTGTGTGAAAAACTGAATGGGAGACAAATTTGGGGGGGATCTTGTATGTCCCAAACATTTTTTTGTTCTACCTTCATGATTGATAGCTTAGCTGAGCATAGAATTCTAGTTGTAAATCATTTACTTTTAGAATTCTGGAGGCATAGCTCCATTGTCTTCTACCTTCTGGAGTTGCTATTGAGAAGTTGAATGCCAGATAAGATAGCTAGTCCTTTGTATGTGATTGCTATTTCTCTCTGGAAGCTTTTATATTTACTCAACAAGTATGAATTAAGCACATTTTATATTCCAGATACTGGCCATGGTACTTTGAATATATGGATGATATCCCTGCCATTATTAAGCTTAAATTCAGGGGGTTGGGAGGGGTAGTTCCGGATGGTTAACAATAAATATAATAAATAGGCAAATTATACAAAATGTTAGAGGGTCATAAAGTAAGCAAGTACTTTAGAAAAAAGAGCAGAATTGTGGAGAGGGAGGTGGGGAGCAGGCTAAGAGTGTTAAGGAAAGAGAGAAAAGGTGAGGGGTACAGACTACAATTTTAAATGTGGATGGATTTATTTAAACCACTCAAGTATTCAAAATTTCACAATGACTGGATGAGGACTTTTCTCTAAATAGGTCCTTGCCACCTGGAAAATATATCCTGTAATTCTAGAATATTTGAAAATTTTCTCCTTTTTCCTGTATGCTTTCTCTTTAGACTTCTTGTTATTTTCTAATCTTTTCTTTTCTCTCCTGTTTGCCATCTGTCTTGGTCCACTTTCTGGGATATTTCTCAACTTTATTTTTCAACACGTCGATTGAATTTTTTAAAATAAACTTTTGTTTTAGAAAAATTTCAGATTTACATAATTATTGCAAAGAGCATCCCCATATACTTTACACCCAGTTTTCACTATTATTACCATTTTTTTGTACATTTAGCATTGTACAATTCTCATGATTGAACCAATATTGATAAATTACTGTTAACTGAAGTCCACACTTGACTCACATTTTCTGTTTTTCTTTAATATGCTTTTTCTGTTTTAGGAGCCCATCCAGGATACCACATTATATTAAGTAATTATGCCTCCTAATGCCCCTCTTGGTTGTGACAGTTTCTCAAGCTTATCTTGGTTTTGATGTCCTTGACAATGCTGAAGATTACCAGTCAGGTGTTTTATAGAATGCCAGTTGGAATTTGATGTTTTTTTCACATTAGAATGGGGCAATATATTTTGGGGAAGAAGACAACAGAGGTAAAAGTGCCATTCTTATCACATCATATCAGCAGTACACATGACTTATCACTTGATGTTAACCTTGATCCCTGGATTGAAGTAGCGTTTGTCAAGTTTCTTTACTATAGAGTTATTCTTTTCTTTTTTTCTTCCATTCCGTGCTGTACTCTATGCAAGAAAGTCATTATGTGTCCGCAGCCGTCTCGTTCGGCTTCTGATCCCCGGCCGGCGAAGGGAACAGGAGGGGAGAAAGAGACAGACGCAGGCAAACCAACTTAAGTGACAAACACGGGTTCGAGGCACGCAACGGTTGTGAGCACAGACCTTTACTGGAGTTAAGCTTGCATTCTCTGTTACAGGTTCCACGCGGGACAAGATACCCCGCGGGGGAACAACCTCTATGCGGCCGTCAGGTACGGCTCCCTGTGGGTCGTCTCCACCCACCCTGTCCGGGTAACCTCTTATATACTGTGCCCAAACCCAATAGGTTAGTGCCACGTATACAGAGGTGATTGGAAGATAGGGTTGGTGGGCGCGTGCGTCATACGCGGAAACAGGATGCGGGCGCCATCTTGGCTCACTCGATGGGCGGGGGGAACTCTAGAGCAGGCTGCGGCGTGTCCACTAGGCCAGACCCGGGAGGCGGCTCTCCACAATTATGTGACTCATCCCCACCCCCAAAGGCGAAGTATCTACAGGTATTATTTGTAATTATTCTGTTTAGGAGATTTGTAGTTTTCCTCATTTATTTATGCCAATATGAACTCATGGATATTTATTTTATACTTTGGATTATAATTCAGTACTATCTTATTTATTTTGTTGCTCAAATTTTTCCAGCTTTGGCCATTGGGAGCTTTTTCAATTGGATCCTTATCCTTTTTTTTTTATTTTTTGTTTTTTTAAATATCAAAAACACCAAACAACTCCTTATCCTTTTGACATCATTTCGCCTGTGTGTGTGCATGCACATGTGTGTTTGAACACTTTTTTACTTGGTAGTGTTATAAGATGATCTATGCTCAATTTGTTTATTTCCAAGCACCAGCCATTTCTCCAAGGAGCCCTGGTTCCTTTTATTCTAGAATGGTATTAGAAACCAAGATCTGGGCACCTAAGTGTTGATTAAGTATGCTTGTTGCCCCTGGAATATCATTGCCTTTTATCTTTATTTTTCCATTAAAAAATTTTATTAGAGCAGTTGTAGATTTACAGAAGAATCATGCCGAAAACACAGAACCCCACATATCCCCATCCCCTCCCCCAGTTTTCCCTATTATTAGCATTTTGCATTAGTGTGGTACCTTTGTTACAATTGATGAAACAATGTTATTATAATTATACTATTAACTGTAGCCCATAGTTTATTTTAGGGTTTACTCTTTATCTTGTATAGTTCTATGGGTTGTAGTTTTTTAAATATTTTTATTGAGAAATCTTCACACACATACATTCTAAACATGGTGTACAATCAGTGGCTCACAGTATCATTGCGTAGTTGTGTATTCATCACCATGATTATTTTTTAGAACATTTGCATCACTCCAGAAAAAGAAATAAAAAGCTCATGTGTACCACACACCTTCCCCCTCCCTCTCATTGACCACTGGTATTTCTGCCTACCCCCATTTATTTTACCCTTTGTCCCCCTGTTATTTATTTGTTTTTTTATCCATATTTTTTTACTTACCTGTCCATACCCTGGATAAAAGGAGCATCAGACAAAAGATTTTCACACACTCACACAGTCACATTGTAAACGTTAAATCTTTATACAGTCGTCTTCAAGAATCAATGCTCCTGGAATACAGCTCAACAGTTTCAGGAACTTCGCTCCAGCCACTCCAATACACTACAAACTGAAAATGGATATCTATATAATGCATAAGAATAGCCTCCAGGATAGCCTGTCAACTCTGTTTGAAATCTCTCAGCCACTGAAACTTTATTTTGTCTCATTTCTCTGTTCCCCCTTTTTGGTCAAGAAGGCTTTCTCAGTCCCTTGATGCTAGGTTCTGGCTCATCCCAGGATTTGTGTCCCATGTTGCCAGGGAGATTTTCATCCCTGGAAATCATGTCCCATCTAAGAGAAAAGAAAGTGAGTTCACCTGCTGAGTTGGCTTAGAGAGAGCGGCCACATCTGAGCAACAAAGGTTCTCTGGGACTGGCTCTTAGGCCTAATTTTAAGTAGATGTGCTGGTTTGAAAGGATGCATGAACCCTAGAAAAGCCATGTTTTAATCAAAATCCCATTTTGTAAAATGGCAGAATAATCCCTATTCAATACTGTATGTTTGAATCTGTAATTAGATCATCTCCCTGGAGATGTCTCCCAATCAAGAGTGGTTGTTAAGCTGAATTAGGGGAGATGTGTCTCCACCCATTTGGGTGGGTCTTGATTGGTTTACTGGAGTCCTATAAAAGAGGAAACATTTTGGAGAATGGGAGATATGGAGAGAGCAGAGAATGCTGCAGCACCATGAAGCAGAGAGCCCATTAGCCAGTGACTTTTGGAAATGAAGAAGGAAAATGCCTCCCACGGAGCTTCATAAAACCGGAAGCCAGGAGAGAAAGCAGATGATGCCATGTCCGCCATGTGCCCTTCCAGCTGAGAGAGAAGCCCTGACTATGTTTGCCATGTGCCTTCTCACTTGAGAGAGGAACTTTGAACTTCATCGACCTTCTTGAACCAAGGTATCTTTCTCTGGATGCCTTTGATTGGACATTTCTATAGACTTGTTTTAATTGGAACATTTTCACGGCCTTAGGACTGTAAACTAGCAACTTACTAAATTCCCCTTTTAAAAAACCTTTCTGTTTCTGGTATATTGCATTCTGGCAGCTAGCAAACTAGAACAGTGGGCTTAGCCTATGCTTTGCAGAAATAAGTTACGTAGGGGCGAACCCCAAGATCAAGGGCTCAGCCTATTGATTTGATTATCCCCACTGCTTCTGAGAATATCAGAAGTTCTCCAAATGGGGGAGTTGAATGTTTTCTCCTTTCTCCCCATTCCCCCCAGGGGGCTTTGCAAATACTTCTTTATTCACTGCCCAAATTACTCTGGGATATAATGGGGCATTACACTAACTTGGACAAACCAACAAAATTTCACACCCTATTCAAGATTCCATATACTTATGGTGTTCAACTAAACTAACCATACAAGTTAAATTAGAAAATGCACTACCAAAATTTTGCACAAAGAAACATCTCTCTCTTTAGTCTCACACAGAAGTTGAAGTTTTAAAATACGGATATATCATCCTTTACCCTGTATTCTGATAGGCCTTAGTCCTGTCCACATCAGCTTCTTCGTATCTCTACTCGAAGTCTGATCACGTTTTCAACTTTTTAAATAGCTCCTGTATGGGGTACTGCTGATTTTCATAGCTTCAGAGCTCTAACTCATGAGTCTCAGGTGTCACATAAATACCCAAAGTTTTTGGGAACTACCAGGTTATATACAAACAGTTCAGTATCTCAGAATTTAGAATGAACAGTTACACCTCTTGAATATATGTGACTCCTGTAAGAGCTTACAATCTAGGGCCCTTTACAATAGGCCTCAACCTGATAACCCATGTTCTCAACTTTAGTTCACCGAGTTTTTATATTATAGTTAGTCCATTTGATTAAGGCATGATATTTGTCTTTTTGTTACATATCATTGCCACTTGACACGCTGAGCTGATAGAGCAAAGAGATATATGTGTGTATACTAATTGGCATATATGTATTTACTGATAAATAGTTCTACATGTAACCAACCATCTGTATCCATATTAAGCTAAACATGAGTTTATGCTGGTATCTTCAACTCTAAACCATTACCACATACATCATTCTAGCCTCTCTTTCTTACCCTCCAACGGTGAGAAACCTGGCTTCCACCAGGTTTACTTAACATCCATGTACTTAATTGCTCAATTCCAGTATACATGGATAGTGGTCTTAGAATTGTTAACATGTACACCCACGGGAAACAACTTTATCAAGCAGAGTACAATGCTTGTATATAGTTCCTTTTGCCTTTAGTCTCATAGTCTACCTAGGTTAGCACCTTATTCCCTGCCCCCCCCCAGTGAGAATGTTTTGTGCTTGTGTACTACATTTAAATTCTTTTGTCACATTCTGTATTCCATCTTGGGATCCCTCAAACTCCTAAATGATTTTTTAAAATTTGCGTGCAAATTTATAGAACTTTGTCCTTTAAAATTCTGTAAGTATAGACAAATGCTTAATGTCTTGTATTCACTATTACAGTATCACATGACATAGTTTCAACAAACTAAAAAGTCCCCGGTGTGTCCCCAGTTCAACCCTCTCCCACACCAAACCAGTGGCAACCATTTCTGTTCACCATCTGTTCTAGTTTGCTAGCTGCCGGAATGCAACACACCAGAGATGGATTGACTTTTTTTTTTTTTTTTTTTTTTATTAATTAAAAAAAGAATTAACAAAACAATTAGAAATCATTCCAATCTACATGTACAATCAGTAATTCTTAATAACATCACATAGTTGCATATTCATCATTTCTTAGTACATTTGCATCGATTTAGAAAAAGAAATAAAAAGACAACAGAATAAGAATTAAAACAATAATAGAAAGAAAAAAAAACAAAAAAAACAAAAACAAAAAACCTATACCTCACATGCAGCTTCATTCAGTGTTTTAACATAATTGCATTACAATTGGGTAGTATTGTGCTGTCCATTTCTGAGTTTTTATATCCAGTCCCGTTGTACAGTCTGTATCCCTTCATCTCCAATTATCCCTTCTCTTTTTTTTTTTTTTTAATTAACGGAAAAAAAGAAATTAACCCAACATTTAGAGATCATACCATTCTACACACGCAATCATTAATTCTTAACATCATCACATAGATGCATGATCATCATTTCTTAGTACATTTGCATTGGTTTAGAAGAACTAGCAACATAACCGAAAAAGATATAGAATGTTAATATAGAGAAAAAAATAAAAGTAATAATAGTAAAATCAATACAAAACAAAACAAAACAAAACAAAAACCTATAGCTCAGATGCAGCTTCATTCAGTGTTTTAACATGATTACTTTACAATTAGGTATTATTGTGCTGTCCATTTTTGAGTTTTTATATCTAGTCCTGTTGCACAGTCTGTATCCCTTCAGCTTCAATTACCCATTGTCTTACCCTGTTTCTAACTCCTGCTGAACTCTATTACCAATGACATATTTCAAGTTTATTCTCGAATGTCCGTTCACATCAGTGGGACCATACAGTATTTGTCCTTTAGTTTTTGGCTGGATTCACTCAGCATAATATTCTCTAGGTCCATCCATGTTATTACATGGTTCATAAGTTTATCTTGTCTTAAAGCTGCATAATATTCCATCGTATGTATATACCACAGTTTGTTTAGCCACTCTTCTGTTGATGGAGATTTTGGCTGTTTCCATCTCTTTGCAATTGTAAATAACGCTGCTATAAACATTGGTGTGCAAATGTCCGTTTGTGTCTTTGCCCTTAAGTCCTTTGAGTAGATACCTAGCAATGGTATTGCTGGGTCATATGGCAATTCTATATTCAGCTTTTTGAGGAACCGCCAAACTGCCTTCCACAGTGGTTGCACCCTTTGACATTCCCACCAACAGTGGATAAGTGTGCCTCTTTCTCCGCATCCTCTCCAGCACTTGTCATTTTCTGTTTTGTTGATAATGGCCATTCTGGTGGGTGTGAGATGATATCTCATTGTGGTTTTGATTTGCATTTCTCTAATGGCCAGGGACATTGAGCATCTCTTCATGTGCCTCTTGGCCATCCGTATTTCCTCTTCTGAGAGGTGTCTGTTCAAGTCTTTTTCCCATTTTGTAATTGGGTTGGCTGTCTTTTTGTTGTTGAGATGAACAATCTCTTTATAAATTCTGGATACTAGACCTTTATCTGATATATCATTTCCAAATATTGTCTCCCATTGTGAAGGCTGTCTTTCTACTTTCTTGATGAAGTTCTTTGATGCACAAAAGTGTTTAATTTTGAGGAGTTCCCATTTATTTATTTCCTTCTTCAGTGCTCTTGCTTTAGGTTTAAGGTCCATAAAACCGCCTCCAATTGTAAGATCCATAAGATATCTCCCAACATTTTCCTCTAACTGTTTTATGGTCTTAGACCTAATGTTTAGATCTTTGATCCATTTTGAGTTAACTTTTGTATAGGGTGTGAGAGATGGGTCTTCTTTCATTCTTTTGCATATGGATATCCAGTTCTCTAGGCACCATTTATTGAAGAGACTGCTCTGTCCCAGGTGAGTTGGCTTGACTGCCTTATCAAAGATCAAATGTCCATAGATGAGAGGGTCTATATCTGAGCACTCTATTCGATTCCATTGGTCGATATATCTATCTTTATGCCAATACCATGCTGTTTTGACCACTGTGGCTTCATAATATGCCTTAAAGTCAGGCAGCGCGAGACCTCCAGCTTCGTTTTTTTTCCTCAAGATGTTTTTAGCAATTCGGGGCACCCTGCCCTTCCAGATAAATTTGCTTATTGGTTTTTCTATTTCTGAAAAATAAGTTGTTGGGATTTTGATTGGTATTGCATTGAATCTGTAAATCAATTTAGGTAGGATTGACATTTTAACTATATTTAGTCTTCCAATCCATGAACACGGTATGCACTTCCATCTATTTAGGTCTTCTGTGATTTCTTTTAGCAGTTTTTTGTAGTTTTCTTTATATAGGTTTTTTGTCTCTTTAGTTAAATTTATTCCTAGGTATTTTATTCTTTTAGTTGCAATTGTAAATGGGATTCGTTTCTTGATTTCCCCCTCAGCTTGTTCATTACTAGTGTATAGAAATGCTACAGATTTTTGAATGTTGATCTTGTAACCTGCTACTTTGCTGTACTCATTTATTAGCTCTAGTAGTTTTGTTGTGGATTTTTCCGGGTTTTCGACGTATAGTATCATATCGTCTGCAAACAGTGATAGTTTTACTTCTTCCTTTCCAATTTTGATGCCTTGTATTTCTTTTTCTTGTCTAATTGCTCTGGCTAGAACCTCCAACACAATGTTGAATAATAGTGGTGATAGTGGACATCCTTGTCTTGTTCCTGATCTTAGGGGGAAAGTTTTCAATTTTTCCCCATTGAGGATGATATTAGCTGTGGGTTTTTCATATATTCCCTCTATCATTTTAAGGAAGTTCCCTTGTATTCCTATCTTTTGAAGTGTTTTCAACAGGAAAGGATGTTGAATCTTGTCGAATGCCTTCTCTGCATCAATTGAGATGATCATGTGATTTTTCTGCTTTGATTTGTTGATATGGTGTATTACATTAATTGATTTTCTTATGTTGAACCATCCTTGCATACCTGGGATGAATCCTACTTGGTCATGATGTATAATTCTTTTAATGTGTTGTTGGATACGATTTGCTAGAATTTTATTGAGGATTTTTGCATCTGTATTCATTAGAGAGATTGGTCTGTAGTTTTCTTTTTTTGTAATATCTTTGCCTGGTTTTGGTATGAGGGTAATGTTGGCTTCATAGAATGAATTAGGTAGTTTTCCCTCCACTTCGATTTTTTGGAAGAGTTTGAAGAGAATTGGTACTAATTCTTTCTGGAACGTTTGGTAGAATTCACATGTGAAGCCATCTGGTCCTGGACTTTTCTTTTTAGGAAGCTTTTGAATGACTAATTCAATTTCTTTACTTGTGATTGGTTTGTTGAGGTCATCTATGTCTTCTTGAGTCAAAGTTGGTTGTTCATGTCTTTCCAGGAACCCGTCCATTTCCTCTAAATTGTTGTATTTATTAGCGTAAAGTTGTTCATAGTATCCTGTTATTACCTCCTTTATTTCTGTGAGGTCAGTAGTTATGTCTCCTCTTCCATTTCTGATCTTATTTATTTGCATCCTCTCTCTTCTTCTTTTTGTCAATCTTGCTAAGGGCCCATCAATCTTATTGATTTTCTCATAGAACCAACTTCTGGCCTTATTGATTTTCTCTATTGTTTTCATGTTTTCAATTTCATTTATTTGTGCTCTAATCTTTGTTATTTCTTTCCTTTTGCTTGCTTTGGGGTTAGCTTGCTGTTCTTTCTCCAGTTCTTCCAAATGGATAGTTAATTCCTGAATTTTTGCCTTTTCTTCTTTTCTGATATAGGCATTTAGAGCAATAAATTTCCCTCTTAGCACTGCCTTTGCTGCGTCCCATAAGTTTTGGTATGTTGTGTTTTCATTTTCATTCGCCTCGAGGTATTTGCTAATTTCTCTAGCAATTTCTTCTTTGACCCAGTCGTTGTTTAGGAGTGTGTTGTTGAGCCTCCACGTATTTGTGAATTTTCTGGCACTCTGCCTATTATTGATTTCCAACATCATTCCTTTATGGTCCGAGAAAGTGTTGTGTAAGATTTCAATCTTTTTAAATTTGTTAAGACTTGCTTTGTGACCCAGCATATGGTCTATCTTTGAGAATGATCCATGAGCACTTGAGAAAAAGGTGTATCCTGCTGTTGTGGGATGTAATGTCCTATAAATGTCTATTAAGTCTAGTTCATTTATAGTAATATTCAGATTCTCTATTTCTTTGTTGATCCTCTGTCTAGATGTTCTGTCCCTTGATGAGAGTGGTGAGTTGAAGTCTCCAACTATTATGGTATATGAGTCTATTTCCCTTTTCAGTGTTTGCAGTATATTCCTCACGTATTTTGGGGCATTCTGATTCGGTGCGTAAATATTTATGATTGTTATGTCTTCTTGTTTAATTGTTCCTTTTATTAGTATATAGTGTCCTTCTTTGTCTCTTTTAACTGTTTTACATTTGAAGTCTAATTTGTTGGATATTAGTATAGCCACTCCTGCTCTTTTCTGGTTGTTATTTGCATGAAATATCTTTTCCCAACCTTTCACTTTCAACCTATGTTTATCTTTGGGTCTAAGATGTGTTTCCTGTAGACAGCATATAGAAGGATCCTGTTTTTTAATCCATTCTGCCAATCTATGTCTTTTGATTGGGGAATTCAGTCCATTGACATTTAGTGTTATTACTGTTTGGATAATATTTTCCTCCAACATTTTGCCTTTTGTATTATATATATCATATCTGATTTTCCTTCTTTCTACACTCTTTTCCATATCTCTCTCTTCTGTCTTTTTGTATCTGACTCTAGTGCTCCCTTTAGTATTTCTTGCAGAGCTGGTCTCTTGGTCACAAATTCTTTCAGTGACTTTTTGTCTGAGAATGTTTTAATTTCTCCCTCATTTTTGAAGGATAATTTTGCTGGATATAGGAGTCTTGGTTGGCAGTTTTTCTCTTTTAGTATTTTAAATATATCATCCCACTGTCTTCTAGCTTCCATGGTTTCTGCTGAGAAATCTACACAAAGTCTTATTGGGTTTCCCTTGTATGTAATGGATTGTTTTTCTCTTGCTGCTTTCAAGATCTTCTCTTTCTCTTTGACCTCTGACATTCTAACTAGTAAGTGTCTTGGAGAACGCCTATTTGGGTCTAATCTCTTTGGTGTGCGCTGCACTTCTTGGATCTGTGTTTTTAGGTCTTTCATAAGAGTTGGGAAATTTTCAGTGATAATTTCTTCCATTAGTTTTTCTCCTCCTTTTCCCTTCTCTTCTCCTTCTGGGACACCCACAACACGTATATTTGTGCGGTTCATATTGTCCTTGAGTTCCCTGATACCCTGTTCAAATTTTTCCATTCTTTTCCCTATAGTTTCTGTTTCTTTTTGGAATTCAGATGTTCCATCCTCCAAATCACTAATTCTATCTTCTGTCTCTTTAAATCTATCATTGTAGCTATCCATTATTTTTTCTATGTTTGCTACTTTATCCTTCACTTCCATAAGTTCTGCGATTTGTTTTTTCAGTTTTTCTATTTCTTCTTTATGTTCAGCCCATGTCCTCTTCATGTCCTCCCTCAATTTATCGATTTCATTTTTGAAGAGGTTTTCCATTTCTGTTCGTATATTCAGCATTAGTTGTCTCAGCTCTTGTGTCTCATTTGAGCTATTGGTTTGTTCCTTTGACTGAGCCATATTCTCAATCTTTTGAGCGTGGACAGTTATCTTCTGCTGCTGGCGTCTGGGCATTTATTCAGATTTCTCTTGGTGTTGGACCCAGCAACGTTGTAATATTTTTCTGTGAAATCTCTGGGTTCTGTTTTTCTTTTCCTGCCCAGTAGGTGGCGCTCGTGGCACACGTTTGTCTGCGGGTCCCACCAGTAAAAGGTGCTGTGGGACCTTTAACTTTGGAAAACTCTCGCCATCCTGGGGGTTCGCTAGCCGAAGCGGCTTGAGCCGGCCCAGGGTCCGAACGCAGGGAGGGTGTCCGAACGCAGGGAGGGTGTCCGAACGCAGGGAGGGTTGCTGGTCGCCGCAGCCAGGGAAAGAGCCCGTCCGAATTTCCTAGTCGGCCCTGGGCAACAAGCGTGGCGGGAGGGCGCCAGCGGCAGCGGCCCGCCCGAGAGAGTGCACTTCCCCGGGAGTCACGGGTTTGGAAGGGGCCTCCCCCACCCGTCACCGTTCTCCGCGGCCTGGGGGTTTCCGATCCAATTCTCTCAGTTGGTCCGGGGGCTGCGCGTGGTGTGGGCGCCAGTCGCCTTGGTTTCAGGGGACTACCTCTCCAATTCTCCCAGCCGGCCCGGGAAGGGGGAAGGGAGTAACTCCGGCCGCTTGCCACCCCGCCCGGTAAGGCCCGCGCGCCTCGGCGATCTCACCCGAGCTGCTTCTCTCAGCCAGCCAGCCGTTCCGGGATGGGGTACGCTGTCTTTTTTATCTCTGTTGTGGCTTTGGGCGCTTTCTGTATCGTTTCTACTCCCCTAGTAGGTGTCCTGGAGAAGAAACTAAGATCCGCGCGTCTTACTAAGCCGCCATCTTCCAGGAAGTCCTGGATTGACTTTTAATAAAAGGGAATTTATTTCATTAGTTCTTCAGAGGAAAGGCAGCTAACTTTCAATTGAGTTTCTTTCTTAGGTGGGAAGGCACAGGGTGGTCTCTGCTGGCCTTCTCTCTAGGCCTCTAGGTTCCAACAACTTTCCCCAGGGTGATTTCTTTCTGCATCTCCAAGGACCTGGGCTGAGCTGCGAGTGCTGAGATGAGGTATGCTGAGCTGCTTGGGCTGTGCTACATTGCGCTCTCTCATTTAAGCACCAGCCAATTAAATCAAACATCATTCATTGCAGCAGGCATGCCTCCTAGCCGACTGCAGATGTAATCAGCAACAGATGAGGTTCACATGCCATTGGCTCATGTCCACAGCAATAGAGCTAAGCACCTTCACCTAGCCAAGTTGACACCTGAATCTAACTACCACACTATCGCTTCAGATTAGCCTTTTACACAATGACGTGTAATTGGAATCATATAGTATGTAACCTTTCAGACTGTATTCTTGTACTTATTAATATTCACTTAGTATTCATCCATGTCTTTTGTGGCTTGTTAGCTCATTTCTTTTTTTTTTTTTTCTTTTTTTTTTTTTTTTCTTTTTTATTATTTTTTGTTTGTTTGTTTGTTTTTGTTTTTTACATGGGCTGGGGCCGGGAATCGAACCGGGGTCCTCTGGCATGGCAGGCAAGCACCCCTGCCCGCTGAGCCACCGCGGCCCGCCCTAGCTCATTTCTTTTTATTGCTAAATAATGTTCCATTTTATGGGTACACCACTGTTTGTTTATCCATTCACCTATTGAAGGACATCTTGTTTACTTCCAGTATTGGGCAATTATGATAAAGCTACTGTAAACATTCATGTGTCAGTTTTTTTGTGGACATAAATTTTCAAGTCAGTTAAGTGGATACCTGGGACCATGATTGCTGTATTATATAGTAAGACTTTAGTTTTGTTAGAAACTTCCAGACTGTCTCCCAAAATGGTTATACTATTTTACATTCACACCAGCAATGATTGAAAGTTCCTGTTACCCCACATACTTGTCATCATTTGGTATTGTCAGTTTTGGAGGGATTTTAGACATTGTAATAGGTAGGAAGTGGTATTTCATTGTTGTTTTAATCTGCAATTCTCCAACAGCAAATGGTGTTGAGGTTTTTTTTTTTTCTGGTCCATAAGTTTATTTCCATCAGAAATTTCTAGTAATCATACAAATACCCAACTGTTATTGAGTCTTGTAGCATTAAAACTAAAAATACTATTAGAAATATATCTAAATGTTCCCACTGTATAAATGAGAAAACTGCTGAGGCTTTGGGTCTTGGTATAAATTGTCCGGCGCCGTCTCGCTCAGCTTCTGGTCCCCGGCCGGCGGAGGGAACAGGAGGGAGAGAGAGACAGACGCAGACAAATCCGCGCTGGTGAGAAACACAGATCCAAGACACGTAGCAGTTGTAAGCACAGACCTTTACTGGAGTTAAGCTTGCATTCTCTGTTACAGGTTCCACGCGGGACAAGATACCCCGCGGGGGAACAACCTCTATGCGGCCGTCAGGCACGGCTCCCTGTGGGTCGTCTCCACCCACCCTGTCCGGGTAACCTCTTATATACTGTGCCCAAACCCAATAGGTTAGTGCCACGTATACAGAGGTGATTGGAAGATAGGGTTGGTGGGTGCGTACGTCATACGCGGAAACAGGATGCGGGCACCATCTTGACTCACTCGATGGGCGGGGGGAACTCTAGAGCAGGCTGCAGCGCGACCACTAGGCCCAACCCGGGAGGCGGCTCTCCACATCTCCCCCTTTTTTATTATTTTTGGTCCGTAGACCCTTTCTTAGACCCAGTGTCTCCATTGATGAGTGAGCTCCCGTGAGCTTGATTAGCCCACTACTTGTTTTGGTGCTTTGGGGAGTCTGGACTAGGCTTGCTAGGCACCAACCAGAATGCACTCCTCATATAGAGACCGGAGAGCCCGTGAACTGGAAACCACGTGACTCTCCCTGCAGTGCTTCGCCTCGCAACTGGGCTAAGCGGGGCTCAGGAGAGCGGCAACCAGAGTCGAGAGTGTCACTAGATGTCTCTGTGCAATGGCCGGAGTCTAGTCTGGCCAGGACCGTGACTCTGCCTTAGAGATCATCCTAAGACCAAAATTATGACTTCTGGTGCCGCCTTTTATACCCGGGACACGGCCATGGGCTTTGCAGCAGATCCTGTTTTCGAGCGCCCCGCCTTGAGTGGCCGTGACGGGCCACGCAGTGGGGGGGAGGACAGGGCTACGGTGCGGGTGTCGCCAGGGGCATCAGGGGCAAGTGACATAGCCAACATAGTGGTGACGCGTAGCTGTTGCTGCGTCTGGAACAAGCGTTCTAACAAACATTTAACAGTGACTAAACCCACTAATAGTCCCACTGCCACGAGAATCCAAGTAGTCAAATTGGGCCAAGAGAACCAAGAGGTGACTCGGTTCCACAGACTTTGTACAGTCTCGCCCAGTTTGGAAAGGTCGAAGGCAACGGGGGTTAACTTGATCTTCCCAAGCACTTTAAGGTCTGATTCCACCTGTTGGGAGAGTGGGGGGTATTAAAACTGGTCCCCCCTTCTAAACAGTCGGAGGGTGACTGGCGTTTTCGTTGCCATCTCGTCAGTCGCCGCCGTCATCAGCAGAGTTGGAGGCCTGATCTGATGGTTCAGGTTGAAGGCTTGTTGGTTTTTTGGGCAACAGCTCCGTGGCCTCCTCGGGCGATGTCACGGTTCTCACCAGTCTTTCCGGAACCCACACAGGTTGACGTCCTGGTTCCTGGGGAAAAACACAAACAGAGCCTCTGGCCCAGCTGAGCACTGGGTCAGGGCCTTGCCATTGTCCTGACAGGACATCCTTCCATCGGACTAGACCTCTATGTGGAGGGAATGATGTGGCCCTTTTTTAACTGATCTGACACTAGAGTGTGTAATGCTGAGAGTTTTTCCTGTGATAATGGCCACTGAGGCACCCACACCGGGGTACTGGTCTTCCATTTTAGTTTTATAGGTGTGGGTGGGAATCTCCCCTCAGTGGCCCCTAGGAAAAACCCAGGCCTCGTCTGTCAGAATTGGAGACAGCTTGTATAGGCCTTGCGCGCCCGTGCAATGAGGCTCCTAAGCCTTTGCCGGGGACATATCCCATTCCTTTTAACAAGCGCTTAGAAGTTGGAGAGCAGCCACTGTAATTACCTGATTCGGCCACCAGAGGGAGCCCGTGGTGAGGGTTTTTGGCGAGATCACCAAAACCATTCACCGGAAGCCGCCACGCCCCTGCAGCAGGCGCTGGCGGGGCGGAAGGCTGCGTGGGTGAGACAGGGGGCCTCCCCCAATCGATCAGCGGAGGCGCGTCTGCACCCTCGGTCTCATCACCATCTGACTCTGAGTCAGAGCTGTCTGAACTATCGCTTGACTCTGGCGGCTTGCCTTTACGGGAGCCGTCCGCAGACGAAACTGACTGAGTTTCTTGGAGCGCGTGCCGTGCCTGCAGCAGGGCGGAAGATGGACTGAGGCCTGAAGTAGACTCTGCCTCAGGGCAAGCACGGACGGTTTCCCAGATAGGGACCAGGATCGGGTCCATACAAAGGCCCGTCCGGCGCGCCCGTTCTATGTCATTACCAAGTTTCAGCCAAGAAGGCAGGCTGAGGCTCCCGGAGTGGGCGAACCAAGGTGCAAAAGCAGCAACATCGTCTAAGAACCGCAGGAGGGAACTCTTCCTAACCGAGATACCCCACTGCTTCAAAAGGGTCTTTAAGGGAGCTAACAAAGGTGAACTTCCTGACTGCCCCATGCTTGCAGTCGGCACTGGACCTTAATCACTCGGAGAGCTCTTCCGAGTCCCCGGGGCTACCTGAAAGCCCGCGGGCCTTAACTCTCACGTAATAAGAAGTACTCACCTTCTCGCGGTGATCAGGCGCGGGAAGTCCGCTGCGAGCTCAGGATGCACGTCCTTCTCAGTTCAAGAAGAGACAGTACGGCTCTCCTTGCAGAAGAGGTGTCGAGAGAGGAGGTTCCCCGTACGGGCCACCACTTGTCCGCAGCCGTCTCGTTCGGCTTCTGATCCCCGGCTGGCGAAGGGAACAGGAGGGGAGAAAGAGACAGGCGCAGGCAAACCGACTCGAGTGACAAACACGGGTTCGAGGCACGCAACGGTTGTGAGCACAGACCTTTACTGGAGTTAAGCTTGCATTCTCTGTTACAGGTTCCACGCGGGACAAGATACCCCGCGGGGGAACAACCTCTATGCGGCCGTCAGGCACGGCTCCCTGTGGGTCGTCTCCACCCACCCTGTCCGGGTAACCTCTTATATACTGTGCCCAAACCCAATAGGTTAGTGCCACGTATACAGAGGTGATTGGAAGATAGGGTTGGTGGGTGCGTACGTCATACGCGGAAACAGGATGCGGGCGCCATCTTGACTCACTCGATGGGCGGGGGGAACTCTAGAGCAGGCTGCAGCGCGACCACTAGGCCCAACCCGGGAGGCGGCTCTCCACAATAAATGATTTGTTTAGACCCCTAACTCACCACTAAGATATACTTTCTCTCTAATTAGGTAAGTTAATCATGATTTCCTTGTGTTCTCCCCCATCCTGCTCCAAGTCTCATCCCTCACCTCAGTGAGTGGCCTAACACAGAGTTGAATAATCTTTGTTTAAATAAACTTTATATTTAGAGCAGTTTTAGGTTTACAGAAAAATTGAACAGAAAACAGAGAGTTTACAAGAACATATTAAAGTTAGAGTAACATATGCATTATAAAATGCACAAATCTTAGGGATCCTTAAGCTTGAGGATTTTGGCATGTCTATGTACCTATATAACTACCACCAACATCAAGATAGAGAACATTTCCAGCACCCAGCAGGCTGCTCCGTGTACTTTCCCAGATAGTACTCCCTATAGAAACACTCAACCTGATCTTTCTCACCATAAGTTAGTGTTTTGTTTTGTTTTTTAATATTTTTATTATAAACAACAAACATACATACAGACATTCTTTTTTTTTTGTACGGGCAGACACCAGCAAACAAACTTGAGTCTCTTGCATGGCAGGCAAGAACTCTGCCTGCCGAGCCGTCATGGCTTGCCCCATGCAAACATTCTTGACTTACAAAAGTATTCTTGACATGATTATAATCAGTGGCTCACAGTATGATCACATTGTTGTGTATTCATCACCGTGATAATTTTTTTGAACATTTGTATCTCTCCAGCAAAAGAAAGAAAAAAGAAAAAATTCATACATACCATACCCCTTACCACTCCATTTCATTGACCACTAGTATTTCAATCTACTTAATTTATTTTAACCTTTGTTCCCCCTATTATTTGTTTATCTCTTAGCCATATTTTTTACTCATAGGTTAGGTTTTGCCTGTTCTTGAACTTCCTATGAATGGAAGTTCATATGAATAGAATCTATGGAATATACTCTTTTTGGCCTACTTTCTTTTGCTCCTGTGTCTGCAATTACATCCATGTTGTTAGGGGTGGCAGCAATTCATTCTTTTTTCATTGCTGTGTAGTACTCCGTCCTATAGACAGAGCACAATTTATCTGTTCTCATGTCAGTGTACATCCAGGTTGTTTCTAAGATTTCTGCTATTATAAATGTATCACTAGGAACAATCTTATATGAGACTTTTTGTGGACATAGTCATCTCTGTTGGGTATATATCTGGGATTGGAATTGCTAGGTTGTATGGTAAGGATATGTTTTAAGTTTTTAAGAAGCTGCCAGACAGCAATGAATGAGGGTTCCAGTTGCTCCATAATCAGGCAGCACTTAAAATTGTCAGTCTTAAAATTTTAGCTATTTTGGAGAATGTCCAGGGAAATCTCATTGTGGTTTTTTTTTTATTGCTATATATTATATATTCACATACTATGTAATCATCCTAAGTGTACAATCAGTGTTTAACAATATCATTATATAGCTCTGCATTTATCATCACAATTGACTTTTTTCATCATATAGTTGTATATTCATCATCATGGTCATTTCTTAGAACATTTGCATCAATTCAGAGAAAGAAAACAGAAAAAAATTCATACATGCCATACTCCTTATCCCTTCCTTTTGTGATCGCTAGCATTTCAATCTACTAAATTTCCCCCTATTATTTATTTATTTTTAATCCATATGTTTTCCTTGTCTGTCGATAATATATTCACATACTATGTAATCATTCAAAGTGTACAATCAGTGTTTAATAACATCATTGTATAACTCTGCATTTATCATCACAATTAAATTTTTTGTGAACAATAACATATATACAAAAAAGCAATAAATTTCAAAGCACATTGTGACAGTTGTAGAAAAGATTACAGAGTTTGGTATGGGTTATGATTCCACAATTTTAGGTTTTTACTTTTAGCTGCCCTACAATACTGGAAACTAAAAGAAATATCAGTATAATGATTCAGCAATTGTACTCATTTGTTAAACTCTACTGTCTCTGTATAACTCCAGCATCACCTTTGATCTTTCTTCCACTCTTTAGGGGTGTTTTGACTATGCCCATTCTAACTTTTTCTTGGTGGAAGGGGCTGTCAGTAATATGGGATGAGGGGATGGAACTAGCTGATGTTCTGAAAAGGCTGGCCCTTCTAGGTTTCAGGACTTATCTGGTCCAGGGTCCTATCTGGAGGTTGTAGGTTGTAGTTCATGGCACCTTTGTAGGATTTATATAACACTCTAGGTGTTCTTTAGGATTGGCAGGAATGGTTTTTGTTGATGTTGGGCAAACTATGATAGATAATATTTCTAACTGAAGTTTGTGTAAGGGTGACCTCCAGATTAGCCTCTTGACTCTATTTGAACTTTCTCAGCCACTGATACCTTATTTGTTGTACTGCTTTTCTTCTTTTGGTCAGGATGACATTGTTGATCCCAAGGTGCCAAAGCCAGGCTCATCCCTGTATGTCATCAGCCATGCTGCCAGGGAAATTTTCACCCCTGGATGTCATGTCCCACGTAGGAGGGAGGGCAGTTATTTCACTTTCAGAGTTGGGCTTAGAGAGAGAGAGGCCACATCTGATCAACAAAAGAGGTCCTCCAAAAGTAACTTTTAGGCATACCTATAGGTAGGCTACATACATAAACGTCACAAGAGCAAGCCTCAAAATCAAGGGCTTGGCCTATTGATTTGGGTATCCCTAATATTTGACACAGTCTCAGGGGTTTCCCAAGTGGTAAAGTTTAAAAGTTCCATATTTTTTCTCCCATTCCTCAAGGAACTTTGCCAGTACTTTTTGATTATCTGCTTAATATAGGTGTTGAGCATCTTTTCACATTCTTTTTTGCCATCTCTATATCTCTGAGCTGCCCATTTTTTAATTGGATTATTTGTTTTCCTATTGTGTTTTAAGAGTTCTTTGTATATTGTGGGTACAAATTCTTTAACAGATATGTATTCTGCACATACTGTCTCCCAGTCTGTGGCTTGTCTTTTCATTCTTTAGTGTCCTTTTCAGAATAGATGGTTTTTTTTTCTTTTTGCTTTAATAAGGTCTATCTTATCGATATTTTCTTTCATGAACCATACTGTTGGTGTTGTATTTAAAAACTCATCACCAAGCCCAAGGTTATATAGTTTTTCTTCTGTGTTTTCTTCAAAAAGTTTTATAATTTTACATTTTACACTTAGGTCCAATATCCATTTGGAGTTAATTTTTGTGTAAGGTATAATCACGGTATCTAGCTCCTTTTTTTTTTTTTTGCTTAGTGCTGTCCAGTTTCTCCAGCACAAGTTATCAAAAATAAGCCTACTTAAAATTAAGCCTAAGAGTTACCCCCAAGAGAACCTCTTTTGTTGCTCAGATGTGGCCTCTCTCTCCAGCCAACACAGCAAGCAGACTCACCACCCTCCCCCTGTCTACATGGGACATGACTCCCAGGGGTGTGGATCTTCCTGGCAACGTGGGACAGAAATCCCAGAATGAGCTGAGATTCAGCATCAAGGGATTGAGAAAAACTCTAGAATGAGCTGAGACCCAGCATCAAGGGATTGAGGAAACCTTCTCGACCAAAAGGGGGAAGAGGGAAGTGAGACAAAGTATCAATGGCTGAGAGATTCCAAACAGAGTCCAGAGGTTATCCTGGAGGTTATTCTTATGCATTAAGTAGATATCACCTTGTTATCCAAGATGTAATGGAGAGGCTAGAGGGAACTGCCTGAAAATGTAGAGCTGTGTTCCCGTAGCCATGTTTCTTGAGGATGATTATGTAATGATATAACTTTCACAATGTGACTGTGTGATTGTGAAAACCTTGTGTCTGATGCTCCTTTTATCTACCTTGTCAACAGATGAGAGGAACATATGGAATAAAAATAAATAATAGGGGGATAAAAAAAAAGAAGTAGTCAAAATAACTTTGGAAATAGAAACACACTTGCATATAGAGGAATTATATTCTCTTTATAAAATAATAAATTATATTACCCTACATATCTAAAAATTTAGCCAAGATTAATGTACAAGAAGGAATAAAATTAAGTGATTAAGAATGTATTTCAAGTTTTTAGAAAAGATTATTAAGTAACTAAGGAAAGGAAATAATGATAGCTTAGATAAAAGCAGGGAATAGTTACAAACTTTTCACAAGTTGAATTACAAAAGAGGAAAACTGTAAGTATAAACAATATAATGAAGAAAGGAAATGCAAA
This sequence comes from Tamandua tetradactyla, assembly GCF_023851605.1. Classification (NCBI taxonomy): domain Eukaryota; kingdom Metazoa; phylum Chordata; class Mammalia; order Pilosa; family Myrmecophagidae; genus Tamandua; species Tamandua tetradactyla. The sequence goes on along the minus strand of NC_135347.1, from coordinate 51,183,091 downwards.
TATTGATGCATATTAATTTAACTCTATCAAAACATGCTTTGCAAAAATTAATGGAAATATAAAAATTGATAAATCAATTTATATTCTAAGAAAATATGTTTTTGACATTTAAAACTTTTGTGGCAGAAAATAGTAATGGAGTAATATTTGGAAGAATTCAACAAAAGGCAAATATAAAATGGCTGCAATCTAAGAAAATTTTATGAATAAATCTTATTGATTTTTCAAAAAAAAATACTGTCCTTTCTCCCATTGAATTGCCTTAGATCTTTTGTAAAGATCTATTGACTATTTATGTGGGTCTGTTTATGGGCTTTCCTATTCGGTTAAATTTTGTGTCTATTCTTTCATCACTAGTAAGTCTTAAAATCATGTAGTGTATGTCCTCCAACTTTGTTTTTCTTCACTATTTTGTTGGCTATTTTTTTTTTTGGTCATTCTATTGAATCATTTGCCTTTCCATATAAACTTTAAAATCAGTTTCTTAAGATCTGCAATATAGCTTGCTGTGATTTTGATTTGGCTTGCGTTGAATCTATAGATTAGGTTTGGGAAGTCATCCAATCCATAAACATGGAGTATCTTTCCATTTACCTAGATCTTTGTCTTATTTTGCCAATTATGCTATGACAGATACTACATACTGCTTGGCTTAAGCAACAGGAATTTGTTGGCTCTTAGTTTTGGAGAATAGAAGTCAAAAATCAAGGTGTTGGCAAGGCCATGCTTTCTCCAGAGTCTATAGCATTCTAGTGAAGGCAGTCTTCCTTCATATTGTGATCTCTCTCTCTCTCCCCCTTTCCTCCCCCACCCTCCCTCCTTCATTCCCTTCCTTCCTCCCTCCACTCTTATTTCTGGATTTATTTCTCCTGTTCAGTGGTCTGTCTAGATTCCTTCTCCTTATGAAGTCTCCAGTCATGTGGATTAAGGTCCATCCTTATTCATTTTGCCCTCTTCTAAATAGGATCTTTTAAGATCCTATTCACAAATGAGTCCACACCTTAACTAATCCTAACGTCTTCAAAGGTCCTATTTGCAATAACTTCACACTCACAGGACTGGGGTTAGGACTTGAACATGCATTTTGTGAGGGGCATGATTCAATCAGTCACAATCTTCTTTATTAATCAGTATTTTGTAGTTTTCTCCATATAGGTCCTGGACATATTTTTTAGTTATGTATACCTAAGTATTTCATTTTTTTTTTGAGGTGCATTCTTTTTTTTAAGTTTCAAGTTCTAATTGCTCATTGCAGGTGTATAGGAATGCAGTTAATTTTGATATATTAATCTTGTACCCTGCAAAATTACTGTACTCACTTTTTAGTTTCAGAAGGTTTTTTTGTGGATTCTTTAGGGTTTTCTACTAAGACACATCTGCAAACAACAGTTTTTTTTTAACATTAATTTTTTTAAACTTTTTTTTATTGTATAGGATAACATATATACAAAGCAAAGAAATAAAAAAGCAGTAGTTTTCAAAGCACTCTTCAACAAGTGGTTACAGGATGATCCCAGAATTTGTCATGGGCTACCATACGATCCTCTCCTATTTTCCCTTCTAGCTACCCCAGAATATAGGAGGCTAAAGGGCTTAAATACTTTTTTATCATCACAATCGACTTTTTTCCCCTTCTTTTTTTGTGAACAAAAACATAGATACAAAAAAGCTATAAATTTCCAAGCACAGCACCACAATTAGTTGTAGAGCATATTTCAGACTTTGATATGGGTTACAATTTCACGGGTTTTTACTTCTAGCTGCTCTAAAATACTGGAGACTAAAAGAACTATCAATTTAATAATTCAGCATTCATATTCACTTGTTAAGTCCTATCTTCTATGTATAATTCCACCATCACCTGTGATCTTTCCATACCTCTCATTGGGGTTGTTTGGGCTATGTCAATTCTAAAGTTTTGATATTGGAAGGGTCTGTCACGAATATGGGATAGGGAGATGGAACTATCTGATGTTCTGGAAAGGCTGGCCCAGGTTTTAGGACTTATCTGGACCAGGGACCCATGTGGAGGTTATAGGTTTCTGGAAAGTTACTCTAGTGCTTGGAACCCTTGTGAAATCTTATATATATTGCCCTAGGTGTTCTTTAGGATTGGCCGGAATGGTCCTGGTTGGGGGTTGACAGGTTGTGATAGGTAGCAAGCTGTACCTGAAACTTGTGTAAGAGCAACCTCCCGAGTAGCCTCTCAACTCTATTTGAACTCTCTCTGCTACTGATACTTTATTAGTTACACTTCTTTTCCCCCTTTTGGTCCGGATGTAATTGTTGATCCCAACAGCGCCAGGTCTGGATTCATCCCTGGGAGTCCTCTTCCACGTTGCCGGGGAGATTTTTACCCCTGGATGTTATGTCCCACATAGGGGGGAGGGCAATGATTTCACTTGCAGAGTTGGGCTTACTGAGACTGAGGCCATCTGAGCAATGAAAGAGGTCCTCCAGAAGTAACTCTTAGGCATGCCTATAGGTAGTCTAAGCTTCTCCGTTACCTACATAAGCTTCACAAGAGTAAACCTCATGATCGAGTGCATGTCCTATTATTTTGGTGTCCCTAAAGTTTGACACAGTGTCTGGGGATTCCCTGATGGTAAGGTTTAATATCTCCCCTCTTTCAGGGCACTTTGCCAATACTTTTTGATTACCTGGTTAATATACTGTAGGATGTCTCCAGGCATTACAATAATCTATGCAGAATTAAAGGACCTCTTTTGTATTCTGTGCTTCCTGTGTTTCAGTTACTCAAATGAGCTATGCAGATAGGTTTGATTAGATTATTCACTATAGAAAATTTCAGTTCCAGATCAAATAAACCTTTCTTCTGTTGGCTCGATGAGTGTGCGTTTCTAAAATATAGACACTGTCTTCCTTACCCCTATGTTCTGAATTACTTTAACCCCAACCTGTTCAGCTTCGATCTTATCTCTGAATGCTGGGTTATATATATAAAAAACAGAATCCAAATCCAAAAATCTCTGAAAATCCAGAAATAATAATCACTCTAGACTTAATGTGTCTGCTCTAAAAGTTTATAATCTAGGTCCCTGTTTTCTTATAAGCATTTTCGAAAGGTGACCATACCATTGTTGTTTTTTTTGTTTCTGGCTTATTTTGTCTCACCAAATGTCCCGTATGTTCATTCATATCATTGCATGCCTCATGACATTGTTCCTTTTTGTAGCAGCACGACCTTCATTCACCTATCTCCTTCTCTGTCAGTGTATCTTTCAGCCACCTGCATTCATTGGGCATCATGTAGAGTGCCCAAAGTCCACAGTTCATCAACAGTCTCAATTTTAGATAATTTCATTGTTCCCAAGAAACAGAAGATCAATAAACACACCCTCAACAAATAGGAAATCTAAACCTCCTCTTAACTCCTGTCCCTCACCCCATTATTTACCTCTGCTGTTGCTGTGATGGTGCTGAGGGTTTCCTTTTGAACACAGCGCATAGCATTCAGTAGTAGTTTCCCTCCTGTACCCTGGATGTAAATACTCTGTACAAGAATCATATCTTTGAAATAATTCTTATGAGAACTCATTCATATTTCTAGTGTGAGTCAGTGGGACATGTAGGTCTATACAACCCCTTTCAACCTTGTTCATCTTCAGCGTGATAATATTACTTCTAGATCCACTAGAAAATCACCTTTGCTCCTATCTATTCCCTTACATTGGAATTCAGCCTCATTACCTAACAGTTCGCCAATCTCTAACTTCTATGTACCTCTAAGTCCCCTATATTCTGTATTGTAAGCCTCTGATTATACCTTTATGCTGATCATAAAAGTGGAATCATACAGCATCTTTCCTTTTGTGTCTGGATAATTTTGCTCAGCATTATGTCCTCAAGGCTTATCCATCTTGTCATTTGCTTCAGGACATCATTTTGTCTTGCTGCTGCATAATATTCCATCATATGTATATACCACATTTTGTTGATCCACTCATCTTTTGATGGGCATTTGGTTTGTTTCCATGTTTTGGCAATTGTGAATAATGCTGCTGTGAACATTGGTGTACAAATGTCTGTGTCATTGCTTTCAGCTCTTCTGGGTATACGCCAAGTAGTGCTATTGCTGGGTCATAGGGCAACTCAATATTTAGTTTCCTAAGGAACCCCCAAACAGTCTTCCATAGTGGCTGCACCATTATACATTGCCACCAGTGGTGCATAAGTGTCCCATCCTCTCCAACATTTATAGTTTCCTGTTTAATAGCAGCTATTCTTATAGGTGTGAGGTGGTATCTCATTGTAGTCTTGATCTGCATTTCCCTTATAGCCATGAAAATGAGCATCTCTTCATGTGCTTTTGAGCCGTCTGTATTTGCTCTTCAGAAAAGTGCCTATTCATATCTTTAGCCCATTTTATAATTGGATTGTTTGTTCTTTTGTTGTTGAGTTGTATGATTTCTTTGTATATACAGGAGATCAAATCTTTGTCTACTATGTGATTTCCAAATATTTTCTCCCATTGAATTGGCTGCCTTTTCACCTTTTTGACAAAGTCTTTTGAGGTGCAGCAGCATTTGATTTTGAGGAGTTCCCATTTATCTGTTTTTTCTTTTGTTGCTTGTGCTTTGGTTGTAAAGTTTAGGAAGCTACCTCCTGTTACTAGGTCTTGAAGATTGTTCTAGTCTGCTATCTGTTGGAATGCAATAAACTAAAAATGGGATGGCTTTTAAAAAGAGGAATTTAATAAGTTGCTAGTTCACAGTTCTAAGGCCGAGAAAATGTACCAATTAAAACGTCTATAGAAATGTACAATCAAAGAAAGATACCTTGGTTCAAGAAGGCCAGTGAAGTCCAGGGTCTTTCTCTCATCTGAGAAGGTGCATAGTGAACACAGTTATGGTTTCTCTCTCATCTGGAAAGGCTCATGGTGAGCACAGCATCATCTGCTAGCTTTCTTTCCTGGCTTCCTGTTTCATGAAGCTCCCCAGGAGGCGTTTTCCTTCTTCATCTCCAAAGCACTGGCTGATGGACACTCTGCTTCATGGTACTGCAACATTCTCTGTTGTCTCTGAATCTCTCATTCTCCAAAATGTTTCTTCTTTTATAGGACTTCAGAAACTGATCAAGACACACCCAAATGGGTAGAAACGCATCTCCCCTAATCCAATTTAACAACCACTCTTGATTGGGTTACATCTCCAGGGAGACGATCTAGTTACATACATTATTGAATAGGGATTATTCTGCCTTTACAAAATGGGATTTAGATTAAAACATGGCTTTTCTAGGGGTCATACATCCTTAGATTAAAACATGGCTTTTCTAGGGGTCATACATCCTTTCAAACCAGCATATTCCACCATCTGGACCCTAAAAAAGACACGTTTTCTCCATATACAAAATATATTAATTTCATAACAATATCACAAATTCTTAAGGCATTTCAGTAGCAATACACATGAAATGCAAAGTTAGAAACGTACAAATGCCTATCAAATTTAGTTACAGGCATAGTCTGTTCTGAGGCAGAATTATCCTCTGGCTCTGGACCAACAGAAACTCAAAACAAGTTATTTGCTGCCAACATACAAAGGAGGAACATTCATAGGATACATACACACATTTCCATAGGAAGGAAGGAACACAGGGGGTCACTGGATCCATACAGTTTCAAAAACCCATAGAGCAAAGTCCATTAGATTTCAAAGTCCTCAGACTTTGAGTCATTTATCTTAGGGGCTTTAGAAAGTGACAGTCCCACCTATGTAGTGGCTTGCCGCTTTCTGAATGCAACCTTGGGGGACATTGGGGAGACCACCTTTTTCTCGGCTCCACCCTCTCCAAGCATTGGGCTGCACCCTGGTTCTCTGCCATGTCCAGGGCGCACGCTCAATCCATCCATGAGGTGGCAGCCAGGCTCTCCCCAAATCCCAAGGAATATGCTTCACCCTCTCCAAGGCCTGAGGTGGCATGACTCTTCTACTGCAACCAGGTGGAAGGCCCATCCTCTCCCTTTGGGGCAAACTCACCCTCTCCACAGGCTTGGGTGGGTCTGCTCTCCTGGCCTGAGGCTTCTTGACTTCAGACCTCAGCCTCCATGGTTTGGCCTCTGAAGTTATTTTCCTCCAATGTGTCCCTTCTCTGAACCCCTCAGTCCAGACTGGCAGCTGCTCTATTTATATAGGTCCCACAGCACTCTCACTGGCTTTCTATGCAGTAGCCTTGGATCATGCCCATCAGACCTAAGGAGTTTCCAAAAATCCTTCCTGGATAACTCCATGTCTGATCCTGGCTTTCTCTGAAAGGCAGACTGATTCCACATCTGGCCAAATCCTCAAATGGAGCACTATTCTCTGGAGTCTCCCTTCCTGGAAGCTCAGAATTTTCTAGGACATCAATTTCTGGTTTCTTTGTACCCAAGAGTTCAGTTTTTAGCTTCTCTCTCTCCTGTCACATTTCATTATAAGCTGTAAGGAGAAACCAGACTGCACTTTCCACATTTAATTTGGAGATCTCTTCTGCTAAATATCCAAGTTCATGGCTTTTAAAATCTGCCTTCCAAAATTTCTAGTCAATTTTGCCAGATTATCTGCCATTTTAAAACAAAGCTCATCTTCCTTCCAGTGTATAATGACATATGCCTCTTTTCTGTCTAAGGCTTCATCTGAAGTGTCTTTAGAGTCCACATTTCTACCGTCTCTTCAAAGCATTCTAGGTCTTCTCTATCAAGCTTCTCACAACTCTTCCAGAATCTTCCCCTTATCCATTTAAAAAGCTGTTCCAACATGTTTGGTATTTGCAAACTGCAGCAGCAACCCACTCCTGGTACCAAAATCTGTTCTAGTTTGCTAGCTACCAGAATGCAATGTACCAGAAATGGGATGGCTTTTAAAAAGGGGAATTTAATAAGTTGCTAGTTCATAGTTCTAAGGCCGAGAAAATGTACCAATTAAAACGTCTATAGAGGGCGGGCCGCGGTGGCTCAGCGGGCAAAGTGCTTGCCTGCTATGCCGGAGGACCTCGGTTCGATTCCCGGCCCCAGCCCATGTAACAAAAACGGAGAAACAGAATACAATAAAACAAGAAAATGTTTAAAAATGTTTCCCTTTCTTCCTTCCTTCCTTCCTTCTATCCTTCCTTCCTTCTCTCTGTAAAATAAAAAAAAAAAAAAAAAAAAAAAAAAAAAAAAAAAAAAAAAAAAAAAAACGTCTATAGAAATGTCCAATCAAAATTATCCAGAGAAAGATACCTTGGTTCAAGAAGGCCAGTGGAGTCCAGGGTCTCTCTCTCATCTGAGAAGGCACATGGTGAACACAGTCATGGCTTCTCTCTCAGCTGGAAGGGCACACGGTGTCATCTGCTAGCTTTCTCTCCTGGCTTCCTGTTTCATGAAGCTCCCTGGGAGGTGTTTTCCTTCTTCATCTCCAAAGCGCTGGCTGATGGATTCTGTGCTTCATGGGTGCTGCAGCATTCTCTGCTGTCTCTGAATCTCTCATTCTCCAAAATGTTTCCTCTTTTATAGGACTTCAGAAACTAATCAAGACACACCCGAATGGGTGGAGACACATCTCTCCTAATCCAGTTTAACAACCACTCTTGATTGGGTTACATCTCCAGGGAGATGATACATACGGTATTGAATAGGGATTATTCTGCCTTTACAAAATGAGATTTAGATTAAAACATGACTTTTCTAGGGCTCATACATCCTTTCAAACCAGCACAAAGATGTTTCCCTACATTTTCTTCTAGAAGCTTTATGTTGCTAGTTCTTATATTTAGGTATTTGATCCACTTTGAGCTAATTTTTGTGTAGGATGTAAGATAGGGGTCCTCCTTCATTCTCTTGGTTATTAACTGGTTATTAACATCCAGTTCTTCCATGCCCAATTGTTGAAAAGGCGATTTTGTCCCAGTTCAGAGGATTTAGGGGCCTTGTCAATAATCAGTTGACCATAGATTTGGTGGCCTGTTTCTGCACTCTCAATTCGATTCCATTGGTCAGTGCTTCTGTCTTTGTGCCAGTACCATGCTGTTTTCACTGCTGTGGCTTTATAATAGGTTTTCAAGTCAGGGAGTGTTAATCCTCCCAGTTTGTTCTTCTTTTTTAGGATGCCTTTAGCTATTCAGGGTCTCTTTCACTTCCAGGTAGATTTGGTAGTTAGCTTTTCCAAATCTTCGAATTAGGTTGTTGGAATTTTGGTTGATACTGTATTGAATCTGTAGACCAATTTGGGGAGAATTGGCATCTTAACTATATTTAGCCTTCCTGTCTATGAGCGGGGAATGTCTTTCCACCTATTTAGATCTCCTTTCATTTCTTTTAGCAATGTCATGTAGTTTTCTGTGTACAAGTCCTTTACATCGCTAGTTAAGTTTATTCCTAAGTACTTAATTCTTTTAGTTGCTATTTTGAATGGAATTTTTCCTTAACTGACCCCTCATTGCTTGTGTACAGAAATGTTACTCATTTTTGCACATTAATTTTATATCCTGCCACCTTGCTGAATTTATTTATTAGCTCAAGTAACTTTGTTGTAGATTTCTCAGCATCTTCTAACTATAGTATCATATCATCTGCAAATAATGAGAGTTTTACTTCTTCCTTTCCAGTTTGGATGCCTTTTCTTTCTTTGTCTTGCCTGATTGCTCTAGCTAGAATTTAACACAGTGTTGAATAATGGTGGTGACAGTGGGCATCCTTGTCGTGTACCTGATCTTAGGGGTAAGGCTTTCAGTCTCTCTCCATTGAATACGATGCTGGCTATCAGTTTTTCATATATGTCCTTTATCATATTGAGGTAGTTACTTTGATTCCTGTCTTTTGGAGTGTTTTTATTATAAAAGGATGCTGAATTTTGTCGAATGCTTTTTCAGCATCTATCGAGATGATCATGTGATTTTTCCCTTTTGATTCATTAATGTGCTGTATTACATTAATTGATTTTCTTTGTTGAACCATCCTTGCATTCCTGGTATAAACCCCACTTGGTCATGGTTTATAATTCTTTTAATGTGTGGTTGGATTCTATTTGCTAATATTTTACTGAGAATTTTTGCATCTATATTCATTAGTGGGATTGGCCTGTAGTTTTCTTATAGCATCTTTACCTGGTTTTGTTATTAAAATGATATTAGCTTCATAAAATGAGTTGGGTAGAGTTCCTTTTTCCTCAGTTTTTTTGGAAACGTTTGAGCAGGATGTTAGTTCTTTCTGGAATGTTTGATAAAATTCCCCTGTGAAACAGTGTGGACAACCAAAGCTATAGGCAGAGCCCCCAGTCTTGGGGTTTGTTCATATGAAACTTAACCCTGCAAAGGATAGGTCAAGTCTACTTAAAATTTAGACCTAAGAGTCACCCCCAAGAGAGCCTCTTTTGTTGCTCAGATGTGGCCCCTCTCTCCAGCCAACACAACAAGCAGTCTCACCACCCTACCCCTCTCTACATGGGACATGACTCCCAGGGGTGTGGACCTTCCTGACAACGTGGGACAGAGATCTTGAAATGAGTGGAGACTCAGCATCAAGGGATTGAGAAAAACCCTAGAATGAGCTGAGACTTAGCATCAAGGGATTGAGAAAATCTTCTCGACCAAAAGGGGGAAGAGGGGAATGAGACAAAGTATCAATGGCTGAGAGATTCCAAACAGAGTCTAGAGGTTATCCTGAAGATTATTCTTATGTATCAAGTAGATATCATCTTGTTATTCAAGATGTAATGGAGAGGCTGGAGGAAACTGCCTGAAAATGTAGAGCTGTGTTCCAGTAGCCATGTTTCTTGATGATGATTGTATAATGATACAGCTTTCACAATGTGACTGTGTGATTGTGAAAACCTTGTGTCTTATGCTCCTTTTATCTACCTTGTCAACAGATGAGTAGAATATATGGAATAAAAATAAATAATAGGGGGAACAAGTGTTAAAATAAATTTAGTTTGAAATGCTAGTGATCAATGAAAGCGAGGGGTAAGGGGTATGGTATGTAAAATTTTTTTTTTCTGTTTTTGTGTTATTTTTCGATTGTCTTTTTATGTCTTTTTCTGAATTGATGCAAATGTGTGGGAAATGATCGTGATGATGAATATGCAACTATGTGATGATATTGTGAATTGCTGAGTATATGTGTTGGGAATGTTTGTGCTTCTTGTAATTTTTTTTTTTAATTAACAAAAAATTAAAAAAAAAATTCCCCTATGAAGCCATCTGGCCCTGGGCTTTTCTTTGTAGGAAGATTTTTGATGACTGATTGAATCTCTTTACTTGTGATTGGTTTGTTGAGATCTTCTGTTTCTGCCTGAGTCATTGTAGCTTGTTTGTTTGTCTCTGTTACTTCCCACGGACTGGAGCTTGAAGGATATTACAGAATGAGGAGAGAGAGAGAGAGAGAGAGAGAGAGATGGGATCAGCGATTTTGAAGATTAGTGACAACAGACAACTTTATTCTTAGCCAGTTCCTGCTTATATACTGCAGGGTGTATGTGACAGAAAGCATGCATGCATTTCTTGGGGGAACACAGTGCTTATTTTTCAGTGTTTACTCCCTACATACTTAAGATAACCCTAAGGAACCTGGGGTTAACTAACCTCTTTCTCCCAGACTCTTCTCCATCATGCAGATAACAATCTCCACAGTTTACTGCTGCAGCCACTCTGAAGCCAGCTGCTCCCAATAAATTCTGCAGGTCTTGTAACCCTTGCTCCTACATTTCCCCCTTTTTATTTTATAAGCGGAGGTGACTGTGCCTGTCTTAGGTTGCCCTGAAGCTCTGAAGGAAGCATCTTATCTGTCGTTGGCTACCAGTCAGGCTCTCTGACTCTGATTCGGGACAAGCCAAGGGCTTTTACCAGTATCATACTGTTAGCATGGCTGTTTAGTGGCACGGCGTGCTACTTTGAATATTTGTTTAACACAGCTGAGAAGGAAGAGAAGAGTAAAAACAGCCCCAAACCTAAGCCTATAGTAGTCAAAAAATGATGTGATTTCCACCAGTAAATAGGATTAGGATTTTTTAGCTCTTGGGTAAGTGATTGTATAACATCATCTCTGTCAGCTATATGTAAATTATTCTGAGATATTTCTAATACCCTTTTTTGTAATTCTAAAATATCAAGACTTAAATTATCCGAATGCCCCAAAAGATGCCTTTTTACCTTTTCCCATTCTATTTCAGAATGATTATACCTTAAAGGAGTAATACAAAAGTTGCTCAATTATGCATTTGATCTCCAATATGAACCATCACTGTCTCTATATCATTTAGTCTTTTATTAATTTGCTCATCAATATGAGATTGACTATGCCACAGCTCACTGGCATTTTTATGCCATTCTCTAACATAATACTACATCTGTATAGTTTGATGCAATGCAGTTCCAGCGACCGCAGCCACAGTGATAATTCCAGTGATTCCAATGACAGTTGCAATAATGAGTCCAATTAGTCTCTTAGTCCTTTTCAGATATTCTTTTGCCAAATGAATCAGGATTTGTGTTTCTGGAAAGCTTGCCAAGATCTTGACATTGGCACCAGCAGCCAAATACCTCTCCTTCTACTTGCTGCTATAATTGTCTCATTTTCCTGCAACATAAATGCTTGGAGACAAGTGAATAGGGAGCAGTTCTCACAATTAAAAGTTTGATTTCTTATATGCATATGACCTTTAACAAATACATATGGATCTCTAGTACATATTTGTATATAGTGTTTATGGCTGCTATTTAAAGAGAAGTTATAGTTACTAGAATTTGCTATAAAAATTGGTCCCAGTCCTAGGAAAATTTTCCATAAATTTCTCCGACTATTGTTATATTTATTGTCCCATGGATTTGGCACAAATCGTCCTCTGTGTATTAAACTCTGATTTAGCTTGCCTGTCGGTATAGTCTCAGTTATCCCTGAGTTAGAGGTGTGAGGCCCCGCAGGAGTCGCATCTCTTACTATTCCATAGGAATCATTAATTATGATAACTGCTCAATCCATATGATACAACTGTCATCCATTCCAACTTTCTCTCCCATCTAATAGGCAAGTACCGTTTGATTCCATAGAGTTGAAAGAGGGCTATACATATAGGTAATTATGAGAATCATTCTTGATCTTAAACAATGTAGTTTGATTACTTATTGTCATACATGGCAATTCATTACCTAGGCATATGGGTCTTTCTAAAAATGGAAGAGTTAAATTTGACAACATTTTTCCTTCTTCCCAAGTAGTTTTGGAAGCCTTGAATCTACTGGACCTGGGAATCCTAAACTAGTATTCAGATATATTGGTAAAGCTGGATCTGCCCATGTTACGGCCTGCAGCAGAGGTGGGTTAGGAATATAAGCCCAATAAGTATAATTATGTCCCTGTCCTTCAGCAATTAAAGTTATATGTCATATAATGTACATTACCCATTTAGTTATTTTTTAAAGAGTTAACATGCCTGGGTTTTATTCTTATCGAGGGAATCCAAACCAAGGTTCTGTCATCTGTAATGACATGAGCAAATCCTTGACCCCACACCTTTATCATGCCTGGTTTCCATAAATCATCCTTAACATCTTTCCAATAGATTGGCTGCAGCTGCAGTTCTGTTTGGATCGTTTCATTTTTCTTTTCCAAATTACTAAAATGTTGTTCTGCAGGAGTCTGTGATGAATTATCATAAATGTTTAAAAAATTTAAAGTAAACACTTCTTTTGCTAATTGATCTTTTGGTGTACTTATTTTCACAACATCATCCTCCTGAACATCATGACTCCAGGAATTTGTCAATTTCATCTAAGTTGTCTAGTTTGTTGGTGTATAGTTTGTTCATTGTATCCTTTTATGATTTCTTTGATTTCTTCGGGTTCTGTGGTAATGCACCTTTCTGATTTTGTTTATTTCCACCCTCTTTTTTTCTTTGTCAGTCTTGCTAGTGGCCCATCAATTTTATTGATTTTCTCAAAGAACCAACTTTTGGTTTTATTGATTCTTTCTGTTGTTCTTTTGTTCTCCCATTCATTTATCTCTGCTTTAATCTTTGTTATTTCTGTTCTCCTATTTGCTTTGGGGTTAGTTTGCTGTTCTTTCCCAAGTTCCTGCAGGTTTCCTGTTAAGTCCTCAATTTTTGCTCTTTCTTGTTTTCTAATATAGGCATTTAAGGCAATAAATTTCCAACTCAGTAGAGCCTTTGCCATAGCCCATAAGTTCTGATAAGTTGTATTCTCATTTTCATTCATCTCCAGATAGCTACTGATTTCTCTACCAATTTCTTCTTTGACCCACTGGTTTTTTAAGAGTGTGTTATTTAATCTCCGTGCATTTGTGAATGTTCTCATTCTTTGGTGGTTATTGAGATCCAGCTCCATCCCGCTGTGATCAGAGAAAGTGCTTTGAATAATTTTAATATTTTTAAATTTATAAAGATCTGTTTTGTGCCCCAGCATATGATCTATCCTGGAGAATGTTCCATGAGCACTAGAGAAGCATGTATAACCTTGTGTTTTGGGATGCAATGACCTATATATGTCTGTTAGGTCTAATTCATTTATCAAGTTATTTAACTTCTCTCTTTCCTTGTTGATCTCCTGTCTGATTGTCCTATCTATAGAGAAGAGTGGTGTATTGAAGTCTCCTACTATTATTGTTGAAACATCTTTCACTCCCTCAGTTTTACCAATGTCTGTCTCATGTACTTTGGAGCACCTTGATTGGGAGCATAAGTATTTATGATTGTTTTATCTTCTTGGTGAATTGGCCCTTTAATTAGCATATAGTGTCCTTCTTTGTTTCTTATGATGTCTTTACATTTAAAGTCTATTTTGTCTGATTTAAGTATAGCTACTCCTGCTTTCTTTTGGTTACAACTTGCGTGGAAAATCTTTTTCCATCCTTTCACTTTCAATTTATTTGTATCCTTGTGTCTAAGATGAGTCTCTTGTAAGCAGTATATAGTGCTACCATAGCTGAATTATGTTTCTTAATCCATTCTGCCAATCTGTATCTTTCAATTGGTAAGTTTAGTCTGTTAACATTCAAAGCTTACTGAAAAGGCATTTCTTGATTCTACCATCTTATCTTTATTATTTTATTTGTCAAATCTATATATTCTTCTCCCTCTTTCTCTTTGTATTATTTAAATTACCCTTTGTGGTACTCTTCAATTCTGTGTTCAACTCCCCCAGGTCTCCCTCTCCTGTCTTTTTTTTTCAGCCAGCAGAACTCCTTTTAGTATTTCTTGTAAGGCAGGTCTCTTATGGACAAATTCTTTCAGGACTTCTTTGTCTGTGGAAACTTGAATCTCTCCTTCAATTTTGCAGGACAGTTTGGCTGTGTACAGAATTCTTGTCTGGAAGTCTTTCTCTTTCAGGATCTTAAATATATCATACCACTGCCTTCTCACCTCTAGGGAGCTAGTGAGTAGTCTGAAGTCAGTCTTATTTTATTTCCCTTGTATTTAGTAGATTTTCTCTTGCCGATTTCAGGATTTTCTTCTTCTTTTCAACATTTGACAAACTGATTAGTATGTGCATTGGGGAAGGCCTATTTGGATTTATTCTATTTGGAGTTCTTTGGACTTCTTTGACTTGTATATTTATGTACTTTGTGAGGGTTGGAAATTTTTCCATCATATCCTCAAGTACTATTCCCAGCCTTTTACTCCTCTCTTCTCCTTCTGGGACATCAGTGATTCTTGTATTTGAGTACTTTGTTTTGTCTACCATTTCCCTGAGTTCCCATTCAAGTTTTTCCATCTTTTTTTGCCATTTGCTGTTTTGAGTCTTTGAAGTCAGTTATCCTGTCCTCTCAATCACTTATTCTTTCTTCTGTCTCTTCAGATCTGGTGTTGGGTGCCTCTAATATGTTTTTTATTTGGTCAATAATCTCTATGATTTTTGCTATTTTTTTTTATTTATTCTTTCGATTTCTCCTTGTGCTCTTCTGTTGTCTTCGTGACCTCCTTTATGACATTTGCTATCCCACTTATTTTATTAAGTAGAGTTGTATGAACATCTTTGATTACTTCTTCCAACATCTGTGTCTCCTCTGATATTTTAATTTGGTCATTAGGCAGGGCTATATCTGTCTGCATTGTGATATGCTTAGTGATCTTCTGCTGTCTTTGTGGCATATAAATATCTTGATTGATTTCCTTTGGGAGTTGATTTCTTTTAGTTGATTTCTTTTGTGTTTGCGGGATGGTTGTATATCAGGAAGCAGGGCATGGGGTGGAGCACTCAGTACCATGATTTGTTTCAGGACAGGTATGGGTGCAGGTTGGGGATGTTATGCTGATGCTTGTGAACGTGGGTGCCCAGCAGCCAGGAAGGATGTAGCTGTGCAGGTGCACCAGTCTGTAGGGCATAAGCCTGGTATGCGCTAGTCTAAGGCATGGGGCTTTTTGTGCACATGTGTAGAGCTGTGGCAGCAAGTTGGCATTATGCCTTCATGGACTGGGGGCAGATGTGATGTGGCTGTAGGTTGGTACTTTCTCAGAATTGAGAAGTGGGGCTGAGGGGTGTGCACATGCATAGTTGTAGGACTGCTGTAAAGTGCTGAATGACGTGATTGGGGGCTCGTGTGCATTTGTGGGCCTGGAAGTGCTGTAAATGGATGCACTGAGCTCAGGGAGGGCGGGGTGAGGCTGTGTGACACTATGGGTGGGGAGCAGGGGTAGTCTAGCTATGAAGGTTAGTGCCCACAACCTTTATGCGTTGGCAACAGCCTGCAGGGAACAGGGAGGGGGAGCTAGTGTTTGGGAGGGGTTCAGGAAAGGTGGGTTGGACTACACTTGGGGTGGGGGTGTGGGGCAGGTATGTGCACTGGGGGCTGGTGGGGTGGAGGTGCCTAGAGTGCAGGGAATGAGATTGGGTGATGGGGTTCAGGTGCATGGGGTGTGGGGTGAGTCGCTGGTCACGGTGCTGTGCCGGTGAGGGTAGTGCGCCCAAGGAACGCAGCATAGTTTACTTCTTAGTCCCGTTTTCTCGTCCTTGCACTCCCAGAGGCTCCGTGCATCTGCGCCAGGCTCTAGCTTTCTCTCTCTCAGTTCCTTGGCCTCTGCAATCAGGACTGCCGCATGTGGTGCAGAAGTTTCTCCCAGGTCAGCCGCACTCCCAAATTGCCGCCTCAGTTACCCTCCTGTCCCTTCTGTAGTTTTTCCATGGAGCACAGCTAATCTCAAGTTACTCTAGTCGGTCATCATAATGACAGTTTTATTTCCTCCTTTCCAGTATGTATGCTTTTTATTTCCTTTTCTTGTGTTTTACTAGCCAGAACTTTCAGTACTGTGTTGAATAGGAGTACTGAGCGAGGATATCTTTGCTTTTCATCTCATAATTTGCTGAGAGTTTTTTTTTTAATCATAAATAGGTGTTGGGCTTTGTCGTGCTTTTTCCTGTTTAATTGAAATGATCATAAGATTTTTCCTCTTTAGTCTGTTGAAGTCAAGGATTACATTGATTAATTTTCAGATATTCAACCAACCTTAGCTTATGAGGTTGAACTTAAATGTAAGGGAATGGATAGAAGTGAAGGCAGTTGATAGTAGGTCTATAAGTATTATTGCCATATTAAAGGTGGACATGATTGAAAGGGGTTGTATGGAGCTATATCCCACTGATTAACACTAAAAATATAAATAAGTGTTTTCATGAACTACTTCAAAGGTGTAAATCTTGTACAAAGAGTAAATAATATTGGGGTATGGGGGGAAACTACTATTGCATGTGAAGGCATCAACAGTACCACAACAATATCAGGGGTAAAAAATTGAGGTGGGGGAGGGAGGACAAGAGTTTAGGGGACGTCTGGATTTTCTGTTTGGTAGGAGTGTATTTATTGCTTATTTTTCTCTTGGGAGCAATGAAAATTATCTAAAATTGAGAGTGTTGTTGAGTATGTAGCTGAGGATAATGTTAGACAAGGATGCTGTTGACTTTGGATATTATACATGATACCAATGGATGGAGGTGGCAGAAAAATATATTGAACTGAGAAGTAGAATGGTGAATGGTGGTATATACATATGATCAGATACCTTGCTGCTGCAGAAAGGAACAAAGTTGTGAAGCATGCAACAATGTGAATGAACCTAAGGGACATTATGTGATGCAAATAAGCCAGAAACAAAAGAGCAAATATTTAATGGTCACATTTAGAAAGTAACTATAAGAAAATTGGGGCCAGGATTGTAAGCATTTATAGCAGTCACATTTAGTCCAGAGCTGCAATTGCTTTTCTCGATTTTGAGAGTCTGTGCTATATATGTATAACTTGGTATTTCCCTGGAACTTTGGGTACCTGTGTGATACTCAAGACTTAGAGTAGGAGTTCTGCAGGTGTGAAAGGCAGCATTGCCACATATAACAGCTGGAAAAGAGATCAGGTTTCAATTAGAGATAAGAATGAAACCAATCGGGTTGAGATTAGGATAAATCAGAATTCAGGGGTAAGGAGGACATTGTCTGTACTTTAGAACTTCACCTACTCTGTGAGATCAAAGGAAGAGAGGTTTATTTTGTCCAAAACCTAAATTTTCTATAGGTCATAATCTAACTTAACCTGTTTGGATAGATCATTTAAACAACCCAAACACATGGAGCCCAAAGTGGGAGTAAGGGCTTATAATTTAAATGCCCAGATATATCCAAAGTATGCTGAACCGATAATAAAAAAGTATTGGTAAAATCCCTTGAGAGATGGGACAGGATATATGGAACTATTAAACTTTACCACTGGACAACCCCCAGATACTGTCTGAAACATTAGGGACTCCCAAGTTAATAGGCCAAGCCTTTGATCTTGAGACTTGAGACTTGCTCCTGGGAAGCTTATTTATGTAGCAGAGATACTAAGCCTACCCATAGTTATGCCTGAGTTACTTCTGAGGGATCTCTTTTGTTGCTCAGATGTGGCCTCTCTCTCTAAGCCCAATTATGCAAGTGAGATCATTACCCTCCCCCTTGTGTGGGACATGACATCAAGGTGTGAGTCTCCCTGGCAACATGGGACATAATCCCAGGGATGAGCCTGGCCCTGGCACTGTGAGATCAACAATTCCTTCTTCCCCAAAAGGGGGAAAAGAATTATAACAAAATGAGGTATCAATGACTAGCGGTTCAGGTAGAATTAAGATACTATTCTGGAGGCTGCTCTTTTGCAAGCTTCAGCTACATATTGCTATTTACCATGGTTTGCCAAACCCCAACTGAAACTGTTCCTTCCAACCTGAAAGAACACCTAGAGCTCTATCTGAGATTCTACAAAGGTTCCATGTACTATGATTACTTTCCAGAAACCCACAACCTCCAGATGGGTTACTAGGCCAGTTAAGACCTGAAACCTAGAGGGACCAGCCTTTCCAGAACATCAGTTAGTTCCATTCCCCTATCCCCTTTTATCATCAGCCCTTTCCAGTGTGAGAAAGTAAGAATGGGCATAGCCCAGATACCCCTAAAGATTGGGAGAAAGCTCAAAGGAGAAGGTAGAGTTATAACAGAGAAAATAGGATTTAACAAATGAGTATGACTGCTGAATATCTATATTGATATTTCTTGTAGTTGCCAGAATCTTGGAGCAGCTAAAAAGAAGAACTTAAAATTGTGGAACTGTGACCCATACCAAACTCTGAAATCTGTTCTATAACTTATTGTCATGGTATGATTTGAAATTTATTCCTTTTTTGTATGTATGTTATTTTTCACAATAAAAAAATTAATTAAAATAAATATTCAACCAGCCTTGCATACCTGGAATTTATCCTTTTAAGTTGTGGTGTATAATTCTTTTTATACATTGTCAGATTCAACTTGCTAATATTTTGGTGAGGATTTTTGTATCTGTGCTTGAGAAAAATATTGGTGCAGTTTCCCTTCCTTGTTATACCTTTATCTGCTTGTGGAATTAAAGTAGTGGCTGATCTTACAGAATGAATGAAGAAGTGTTTGCTCTGATTCTATTTTCTGTCAGAGATTGTGAAGAATTGGTATAATTGGTTCTTAAATGTTTGGTAGACTTCATTGGTGAAACTATGTGGACCTGGTAGGTTTTTTTGGAAGGTTATTAATGGGTTATAGGCATTACTTAATAAAGCTATATTTGTGAAAATTTTAATTTACAAAAGAATGCAGTTAATTATTGTCTCTTCAGTATAAATATATATATATTTTAAGTTTACTGTAAATTCTAGTTCATCATCAGTTTTGCTGTGGCTCCTTTGCCCTTACTCAAAGACTTAGTCTAGCACCAGATTTTTTAAATGCAGTGTTAGTCATATATATTCACATACCATTTAATCATCCAAAGTGTACAATCAGTGGTTCACTGTATCAGCATATAGCTGTGCATTCATCACAATTGATTTTTGAACAGTTTCATTACTCCACAAAGAAAATAAGAATAAAATTAAAAATAAAAGAAACACCCAAATATCCCATACCCCCCATCCTCCCCTCCCCTATAATTTATTTATTTTTTGTATTCTATGTTCTTACTCATCTGTCCATACATTGAATAAAGGGAGCGTCAATTACAAGGTTTTTAAAATCACACGGTCACACCATAGAAGCTCTATAGTTTTACAGTCATCTTTAAGGATCAAGGCCATAGGATTACAGTTCAACAGTATCAGGTATTTCTCTCTAGCTACTAAGTGCATCAAAAGCTGAAAAGGGTTATCTCTGTACTGTGTAATAATAAACCTCCAGTATGACCTCTCAGCTCTATTTGAAAATCTGTCAGCCACTGAAACTTTATTTTGTTTGATTTCTCTTCCTCCTTTTGGTCAACAAGTCTTTCTCACTCCCACATTGCCCAGGCCAGGCTCATCTCTGGGAGTCATGTCCCATGTTGCCAAGGAGATTATAGCCCTGGGAGTCATGTCCCATGTGGGGGTGGGGACAATGAGTTCACTTGTGGAGTTGGCTTAAAGACAGAGACTACAACTGAGCAGCAGAAGGGATTCTCTGCAGGTGACTCTTAGGTGTAATCATAAGTTTAGCTTTTCCTTTGCAGGAATAAGTTTCACAGGGGCAAGCTCCAATATCGAGGGCCTGCCCCATCAACTTAGCAGTCCCCAGTGCTTGTGGGAATATCAGTGGGGAAGCTAGATATTTCCACCTTTCTCCAAGTCCCTCAAGGGGACTTTGCAAATACTTTTTTATCTTCTGTCCAAATTGCTCTGGATTGCATTGGGACATCACACTAAACTGTACTCACCAACGAGATCTCACTCCCTAATCAAGGTTCCATGTAATTACGGTAGCACCAAATGTATTTTTATTTTTTCCTTTTGCATGGGCAGGCACCAGAAATCAAACCTGGGTCTCCAGCATGGCAGGTAAGAACTCTACCTGCTGAGCCACCGTGGCCAGCCCAGCACCAGATCTTTGACAGAAGTAGAGTCTGCCCTTTTTGCTTCTTAATTTGGATAATTGAGCTCTGTTAGGCAATGTGAGGATTCTACTTTATCTGGACTTTCATTGTCATCCATCAGTATTTACTTTCCTCTGTTCTTAAAAAATCCATCATCGACAAAAAACTGTGTGCAACGTGAGTAGCCGACCACGTGGGTGCCGGAGTGAGCAAACGAAGAGCCGGCTGCGGACGTGACCCGGACCCAGGCCCCAGCGGAACTCTAGCTGCGCCGTGGCATCACGCACACACTCAGTGCCGCAAGCCGCTCATATAACGGATTGAACTTCAAGCTGAATTATAAAGAAATATTTTCATTGAAGTTTGTGCTCGTAGTTTGCAAACCAGTCTAAAAAAATATTTGGATTTGGACTGCATTTTGAAATTCATCTTTGCTTACAATGCCACCAGCAATTGGAGGTCCAGTTGGATATACACCCCCAGATGGAGGCTGGGGATGTGCAGTGGTAGTTGGTGCTTTCATTTCCATTGGCTTCTCTTACGCATTTCCCAAATCTATCACTGTGTTCTTCAAAGAAATTGAAGGTATATTCAATGCCACCACCAGCGAAGTATCATGGATATTCTCTATCATGTTAGCTGTCATGTATGGTGGAGGCCCTATCAGCAGTGTCTTGGTGAATAAATATGGCAGCCACCCAATCATGATTGCTGGTGGCTGCTTGTCAGGCTGTGGCTTGATTGCAGCTTCCTTCTGTAACACTGTACAGGAACTTTACTTGTGTGTTGGAGTCATTGGAGGCCTTGGACTTGCCTTCAACTTGAATCCAGCTCTGACCATGATTGGCAAGTATTTCTACAAGAGAAGACCACTGACAAATGGACTGGCTATGGCAGGCAGCCCTGTGTTCCTCTCTACCCTGGCCCCCCTCAACCAGGCTTTCTTTGGTATCTTTGGCTGGAGAGGAAGCTTCCTAATTCTTGGGGGTTTACTACTAAACTGCTGTGTAGCTGGATCCCTGATACGACCAATAGGGCCCAAGGCAAGCAAGGCAGGAAAAAATAGGTCTAAAGGATTCCCTAAGGAAGCTGGAAAATATGATGCAAGGAAAGGTGCAGGTGATGCAAATACAGATCTTATTGGAGGAAACCCCAAAGAGAAGAAACAATCAGTGTTCCAAACAATTAACAAATTCCTGGACTTATCCCTGTTCCGCCATAGAGGCTTTTTGCTATACCTCTCTGGTAATGTGCTTATGTTTTTTGGACTGTTTACACCTTTAGTCTTTCTTAGTAATTATGGCAAGAGTCAGCATTTCTCTAGTGAAAAGTCAGCCTTCCTTCTATCCATTCTGGCTTTTGCTGACATGGTAGCCAGACCTTCCATGGGTCTTGTAGCCAACACAAAGTGGATAAGACCTCGAGTTCAGTATTTTTTTGCAGCTTCTATTATTGCAAATGGAGCGTGTCATATGCTAGCACCTTTATCTACAAGCTATGTTGGGTTCTGTATCTATGCAGGAGTCTTTGGATTTGCATTTGGGTGGCTCAGCTCGGTATTATTTGAAACACTGATGGACCTTGTTGGACCCGAGATTCTCCAGCGCTGTGGGATTGGTGACCATTGTGGAATGCTGTCCTGTCCTCCTGGGGCCACCACTTTTAGGTCGTCTCAATGACATTTATGGAAACTACAAATGCACATACTGGGCATGTGGCGTAATCCTTATTGTCGCAGGTATCTATCTCTTCATTGGCATGTGCCCTTCCAGCTGAGAG
Source organism: Tamandua tetradactyla (assembly GCF_023851605.1). Lineage (NCBI taxonomy): Eukaryota > Metazoa > Chordata > Mammalia > Pilosa > Myrmecophagidae > Tamandua > Tamandua tetradactyla. Next base: position 51,160,992 of record NC_135347.1, on the reverse strand, counting down.
AGAAGCACTGACTGTGTTTGCCATGTGCCTTCTTACTTGAGAGAGAAACCCTGAACTTCATCGGCCTTCCTGAACCAAGGTATCGCTCCCTGGGTGGGTGCCTTTGATTGGACATTTCTGTAGATTTGTTTTAATTGGGACATTTTCTCGACCTTAGAACTGCAAAGTAGCAACTCATTAAATTCCCCTTGTTAAAAGCCATTCCATTTCTGGTATATTGCATTCCAGCAGCTAGCAATCTAGAACAAGTGCTTTGAGAACTATTGCTTTTTTATTTCTTTGCTTTGTATATATGTTGTACTATACAATAAAAAAGTTAAAAAAAAAAAAGAAATACAAACACTCATTCCACCCATTTACAAACAACACTTTGAATTATATCCCACTAAACTGTTCCTTTATATGTAATTTTGATCTGTCAAGTTTACTTATTCCTTATCTCTCTTCTCCATTCTGCTGTTGAGCTCCTCCATTAAATTTATTTGGTCATTGTATTTTTCACTTCTAAAATTTCTGTTTGGTCCATCTTTATCCGTTTTATTTCTTAGCTGAGACTCTTTCTGTACAGTTGCCCTTACTTGGAGCTTTTTTAAAATAGCTGCTTTAAAGTCTCTGATAACATCAACATCTGTGTTGACAGTGTTGGCATCTGTTGCTTGTCTTTGTATGAGTGAATTAAATTTTCCTTGTTCTTAAACTGAGTAATTTTGGATTGTATCCTGGATACTTTGAATATTATGATATTCTGGGTCTTGTTTAAGTCCTTCAGTGAGTGTTAATATTTTGTTTTAGCTGGAATTTGAGCAGGTTTGGCTTCAAGTTGCAGAATTGGACCAGCTTTCTGACTGTTGTGGCTTTATCAGTTCAGTTTTTAAAGCCTTTGCAATGTTTTTGGGTCCTTCCTAAATGTGTACCACCAGTTGAGCTTCCTGGGCCCTGGATGATGGTCCATCCTGCAGGTGAACTCTCAGTGTTTGGTATGCTGTTTAAGGTCAGGTCCATGCAGGCACAGCTTTTTGCTCAAACTTCACTTGGGTTTGTTTTTTTTAAAAATTCATTTATATGGGGACTTCCTGGAAGATGGCGGCTTAGTAAGACACGCGGATCTTAGTTTCTTCTCCAGGACACCTACTAGGGGAGTAGAAACGATACAGAAAGCGCCCAAAGCCACAACAGAGATAAAAAAGACAGCGTACCCCATCCTGGAACGGCTGGCTGGCTGAGAGAAGCAGCTCGGGTGAGATCGCTGAGGCGCGCGGGCCTTACCGGGCGGGGTGGCAAGCGGCCGGAGTTACTCCCTTCCCCCTTCCCGGGCCGGCTGGGAGAATTGGAGAGGTGGTCCCCTGAAACCAAGGCGGCTGGCACCCACACCACGCGCACCCCCGGACCAACTGAGAGAATTGGATCGGAAACCCCCAGACTGCGGAGAACGGTGACGGGTGCGGGAGGCCCCTTCCAAACCCGTGACTCCCGGGGAACGTGCACTCTCTCGGGCGGGCCGCTGCCGCTGGCGCCCTCCCGCCACGCTTGTTGCCCAGGGCCGACTAGGAAATTCGGACGGGCTCTTTCCCTGGCTGCGGCGACCAGCAACCCTCCCTGCGTTCGGACCCCGGGCTGGCTCAAGCCGCTTCAGCTAGCGAACCCCCAGGACGGCGAGAGTTTTCCAAAGTTTAAGGTCCCACAGCACCTTTTACTGGTGGGACCCGCAGACAAACGTGTGCCACGAGCGCCACCTACTGGGCAGGATAAGAAAAACAGAACCCAGAGATTTCACAGAAAAATCTTCCAAACTTTTGGATCCAATACCCAGGGAAATCTGTCTAAATGCGCAGACGCCAACAGAAGATAACGGATCACGCTCAAATAATTGAAAATATGGCCCAGTCAAAGGAACAAACCAATAGTTCAAATGAGATACAGGAGCTGAGACAACTAATGCTAAATATACGAACAGAAATGGAAAACCTCTTCAAAAATGAAATCGATAAATTGAGGGAGGACATGAAGAAGACATGGGCTGAACATAAAGAAGAAATAGAAAAACTGAAAAAGCAAATCACAGAACTTATGGAAGTGAAGGACAAAGTAGAAAAGATAGAAAAAACAATGGATACCTACAATGATAGATTCAAAGAGACAGAAGATAGAATTAGTGATTTGGAGGATGGAACATCTGAATTCCAAAAAGAAACAGAAACTATCGGGAAAAGAATGGAAAAATTTGAACAGGGTATCAGGGAACTCAAGGACAATATGAACCGCACAAATATACGTGTTGTGGGTGTCCCAGAAGGAGAAGAGAAGGGAAAAGGAGGAGAAAAACTAATGGAAGAAATTTTCACTGAAAATTTCCCGACTCTTATGAAAGACCTAAAATTACAGATCCAAGAAGTGCAGCGCACCCCAAAGAGATTAGACCCAAATAGGCGTTCTCCAAGACACTTACTAGTTAGAATGTCAGAGGTCAAAGAGAAAGAGAGGATCTTGAAAGCAGCAAGAGAAAAACAATCCATCACATACAAGGGAAACCCAATAAGACTATGTGTAGATTTCTCAGCAGAAACCATGGAAGCTAGAAGACAGTGGGATGATATATTTAAATTACTAAAAGAGAAAAACTGCCAACCAAGACTCCTATATCCAGCAAAATTGTCCTTCAAAAATGAGGGAGAAATTAAAACATTCTCAGACAAAAAGTCACTGAGAGAATTTGTGACCAAGAGACCAGCTCTGCAAGAAATACTAAAGGGAGCACTAGAGTCAGAACCAAAAAGACAGAAGAGAGAGGTATGGAGAAGAGTGTAGAAAGAAGGAAAGTCAGATATGATATATATATAATACAAAAGCCAAAATGGCAGAGGAAAATATTATCCAAACAGTAATAACACTAAATGTTAATGGATTGAATTCCCCAATCAAAAGACATAGATTGGCAGAATGGATTAAAAAACAGGATCCTTCTATATGCTGTCTACAGGAAACACATCTTAGACCCAAAGATAAACATAGGTTGAAAGTGAAAGGTTGGGAAAAGATATTTCATGCAAATAACAACCAGAAAATAGCAGGAGTGGCTATACTAATATCCAACAAGTTAGACTTCAAATGTAAAACAGTTAAAAGAGACAAAGAAGGACACTATATACTAATAAAAGGAACAATTAAACAAGAAGACATAACAATCATAAATATTTATGCACCGAACCAGAATGCCCCAAAATACGTGAGGAATACACTGCAAACACTGAAAAGGGAAATAGACACAAATACCATAATAGTTCGAGACTTCAATTCCCCACTCTCATCAATGGACAGAACATCTAGACAGAGGATCAATAAAGAAATAGAGAATCTGAATATTACTATAAAGGAGCTAGACTTAACAGACATTTATAGGACATTACACCCCACAACAGCAGGATACACCTTTTTCGCAAGTGCTCATGGATCATTCTCAAAGATAGACCATATGCTGGGTCACAAAGCAAGTCTTAACAAATTTAAAAAGATTGAAATCATACACAACACTTTCTCGGATCATAAAGGAATGAAGTTGGAAATCAATAATAGGCGGAGTGCCAGAAAATTCACAAATACGTGGAGGCTCAACAACACACTCTTAAACAACGAGTGGGTCAAAGAAGAAATTGCAAGAGAAATTAGTAAATACCTCGAGGCAAATGAAAGTGAAAACACAACATATCAAAACTTATGGGATGCAGCAAAGGCAGTGCTAAGAGGGAAATTTATTGCCCTAAATGCCTATATCAGAAAAGAAGAAAAGGCAAAAATGCAGGAATTAACTGTTCAATTGGAAGAACTGGAGAAAGAACAGCAAACTAATCCCAAAGCAAGCAAAAGGAAAGAAATAACAAAGATCAGAGCAGAAATAAATGAAATTGAAAATATGAAAACAGTAGAGAAAATCAATAAGACCAGAAGTTGGTTCTATGAGAAAATCAATAAGATTGATGGGCCCCTATCAAGATTGACAAAAAGAAGAAGAGAGAGGATGCAAATAAATAAGATCAGAAATGGAAGAGGAGACATAACTACTGACCTCACAGAAATAAAGGAGGTAATAACAGGATACTATGAACAACTTTACGCTAATAAATACAACAATTTAGAGGAAATGGACGGGTTCCTGGAAAGACATGAACAACCAACTTTGACTCAAGAAGACATAGATGACCTCAACAAACCAATCACAAGTAAAGAAATTGAATTAGTCATTCAAAAGCTTCCTAAAAAGAAAAGTCCAGGACCAGATGGCTTCACATGTGAATTCTACCAAACGTTCCAGAAAGAATTAGTACCAATTCTCTTCAAACTCTTCAAAAAAATCGAAGTGGAGGGAAAACTACCAATTCATTCTATGAAGCCAACATCACCCTCATACCAAAACCAGGCAAAGATATTACAAAAAAAGAAAACTACAGACCAATCTCTCTAATGAATACAGATGCAAAAATCCTCAATAAAATTCTAGCAAATCGTATCCAACAACACATTAAAAGAATTATACATCATGACCAAGTAGGATTCATCCCAGGTATGCAAGGATGGTTCAACATAAGAAAATCAATTAATGTAATACACCATATCAACAAATCAAAGCAGAAAAATCACATGATCATCTCAATTGATGCAGAGAAGGCATTCGACAAGATTCAACATCCTTTCCTGTTGAAAACACTTCAAAAGATAGGAATACAAGGGAACTTCCTTAAAATGATAGAGGGAATATATGAAAAACCCACAGCTAATATCATCCTCAATGGGGAAAAATTGAAAACTTTCCCCCTAAGATCAGGAACAAGACAAGGATGTCCACTATCACCACTATTATTCAACATTGTGTTGGAGGTTCTAGCCAGAGCAATTAGACAAGAAAAAGAAATACAAGGCATCAAAATTGGAAAGGAAGAAGCAAAACTATCACTGTTTGCAGATGATATGATACTATACGTCGAAAACCCGGAAAAATCCACAACAAAACTACTAGAGCTAATAAATGAGTACAGCAAAGTAGCAGGTTACAAGATCAACATTCAAAAATCTGTAGCATTTCTATACACTAGTAATGAACAAGCTGAGGGGGAAATCAAGAAACGAATCCCATTTACAATTGCAACTAAAAGAATAAAATACCTAGGAATAAATTTAACTAAAGAGACAAAAAACCTATATAAAGAAAACTACAAAAAACTGCTAAAAGAAATCACAGAAGACCTAAATAGATGGAAGGGCATACCGTGTTCATGGATTGGAAGACTAAATATAGTTAAGATGTCAATCCTACCTAAATTGATTTACAGATTCAATGCAATACCAATCAAAATCCCAACAACTTATTTTTCAGAAATAGAAAAACCAATAAGCAAATTTATCTGGAAGGGCAGGGTGCCCCGAATTGCTAAAAACATCTTGAGGAAAAAAAACGAAGCTGGAGGTCTTGCGCTGCCTGACTTTAAGGCATATTATGAAGCCACAGTGGTCAAAACAGCATGGTATTGGCATAAAGATAGATATATCGACCAATGGAATCGAATAGAGTGCTCAGATATAGACCCTCTCATCTATGGACATTTGATCTTTGATAAGGCAGTCAAGCCAAGTCACCTGGGACAGAACAGTCTCTTCAATAAATGGTGCCTAGAGAACTGGATATCCATATGCAAAAGAATGAAAGAAGACCCATCTCTCACACCCTATACAAAAGTTAACTCAGAATGGATCAAAGATCTAAACATTAGGTCTAAGACCATAAAACAGTTAGAGGAAAATGTTGGGAGATATCTTATGGATCTTACAACTGGAGGCGGTTTTATGGACCTTAAACCTAAAGCAAGAGCACTGAAGAAGGAAATAAATAAATGGGAACTCCTCAAAATTAAACACTTTTGTGCATCAAAGAACTTCATCAAGAAAGTAGAAAGACAGTCTTCACAATGGGAGACAATATTTGGAAATGATATATCAGATAAAGGTCTAGTATCCAGAATTTATAAAGAGATTGTTCATCTCAACAACAAAAAGACAGCCAATCCAGTTACAAAATGGGAAAAAGACTTGAACAGACACCTCTCAGAAGAGGATATACGGATGGCCAAGAGGCACATGAAGAGATGCTCAATGTCCCTGGCCATTAGAGAAATGCAAATCAAAACCACAATGAGATATCATCTCACACCCACCAGAATGGCCATTATCAACAAAACAGAAAATGACAAGTGCTGGAGAGGATGCGGAGAAAGAGGCACACTTATCCACTGTTGGTGGGAATGTCAAAGGGTGCAACCACTGTGGAAGGCAGTTTGGCGGTTCCTCAAAAAGCTGAATATAGAACTGCCATACGACCCAGCAATACCATTGCTAGGTATCTACTCAAAGGACTTAAGGGCAAAGACACAAACGGACATTTGCACACCAATGTTTATAGCAGCGTTATTTACAATTGCAAAGAGATGGAAACAGCCAAAATCTCCATCAACAGAAGAGTGGCTAAACAAACTGTGGTATATACATACGATGGAATATTATGCAGCTTTAAGACAAGATAAACTTATGAACCATGTAATAACATGGATGGACCTAGAGAATATTATGCTGAGTGAATCCAGCCAAAAACTAAAGGACAAATACTGTATGGTCCCACTGATGTGAACGGACATTCGAGAATAAACTTGAAATATGTCATTGGTAACAGAGTTCAGCAGGAGTTAGAAACAGGGTAAGACAATGGGTAATTGAAGCTGAAGGGATACAGACTGTGCAACAGGACTAGATACAAAAACTCAAAAATGGACAGCACAATAATACCTAATTGTAAAGTAATCATGTTAAAACACTGAATGAAGCTGCATCTGAGCTATAGGTTTTTGTTTTGTTTTGTGTTGTTTTGTTTTGATTTTACTATTATTACTTTTATTTTTTTCTCTATATTAACATTCTATATCTTTTTCGGTTATGTTGCTAGTTCTTCTAAACCAATGCAAATGCACTAAGAAATGATGATCATGCATCTATGTGATGATGTTAAGAATTAATGATTGCATGTGTAGAATGGTATGATCTCTAAATGTTGGGTTAATTTCTTTTTTTCCGTTAATTAAAAAAAAAAAAAAAAAAGAGAAGGGATAATTGGAGATGAAGGGATACAGACTGTACAACGGGACTGGATATAAAAACTCAGAAATGGACAGCACAATACTACCCAATTGTAATGCAATTATGTTAAAACACTGAATGAAGCTGCATGTGAGGTATAGGTTTTTTGTTTTTGTTTTTTTTGTTTTTTTTTTCTTTCTATTATTGGTTTAATTCTTATTCTGTTGTCTTTTTATTTCTTTTTCTAAATCGATGCAAATGTACTAAGAAATGATGAATATGCAACTATGTGATGTTATTAAGAATTACTGATTGTACATGTAGATTGGAATGATTTCTAATTGTTTTGTTAATTCTTTTTTTAATTAATAAAAAAAAACAGAAAAAAAAATTCATTTATATTTCTGGAATAATTGAACGTACTACTGGCCAAATACTTAAGCTGGTGTTGGTTATATAATAATACACTGCAGCCTAAAGCATCTTTCATGGTAGATATTTTGATAAATTCATCATTACTTTTATTTGTAATCAGGTGATTTGAAATAATTTAGAATGGCCCTGTCAGCTGAAATATTGGTGTCTCAGATTTGTCCCTCTCTGAAAATCCATGATGTGAATAACTGAGCTAAATTTTCATTTCACCTTTTTTGCATGAGTCTTGCTTGTTGCAGGTTTCCATTTCTAGAATTTAAATTTCCTCTTGGTCCATCAGGTTGTGTCTTAGAATGAAATATAATTCTTGGTGCTGAATTTATAGATTTCTGTAACATAAATGGACCATCAATGTTGTGTACAAAATCATTGCCACAGTTCATTCAGGGTAGGTTTCAAGAAGAAACCAGTATCGAGTTGTGAGTTGTTCCACTGATGTGTTGACTTTTCTTGTTAGAACTAAATGGCAAATAACATAAAGAACATGGATAACATAATATAACATCATAACATAAAAAACCCTTAATTGTTTAGTATTGTTACTTGAAGGAGAACCTATGTCCCTCTGATTTAACTGAGTAGTAGTCATGTATATATGATACCAGTTCTTTAAAATTTGGAGACTTTTGATGGCATAGTTTGTGGGTCTTTTTTTTTCTTTAATAAAAAGCTTTCCATGACTGATAAAAATATGTATTTTCTATGGTTGGGAGTAGGGTCCTATATTAATTAAATCAAGATTGATAATTGTGTTTTACAGATATTCTGTATCCCTATATATGTACATTTTAATATCCCTATAATTTTTTGTTTGCCTTCCTGGTAGAGATGTGCTGAAATCTCCCACCACATCACGGTGGATATTCCTGTTCCTGCCTATATCTAGTTTAATCAAATTTTGCTTTAGATATTTTGAGAATTTTTGTGATTTAGAATTGTTATATGTCTGTGGTGATTTGAACCTTTTATCTTTACTTAGTAATTTGTCTTAAGCTCTTTTTGATGTTGATATAGGTACCCAATTTTCTTTTGATTTGTATTTGCCATCCTTTTATTTTCTAGCATTCTTTGTTCTTAATGTTTTAGGTAAATCTCTATGTATGTGATGTATATCTGATTTTATTTTTTTAATCCAATCTGGCAGTAGCTGTCTTTTAACTTGTGTGTTTATCCATTTACATGTATTTTGATTGCTGATATATTTTAACCTAGTCTCCCTTTTTAATTTAATGTTTTCTATTTGTTCTGCCTTTTCTAATGCTGTTTTGTTTCTCCGTAGTTGCCTTCTGTTGGATGGGGTTTTTAATTCTGTTTTTTTTTTCCTTCTCATTTTATTTTATTTTTTTCCTCTCTGTTGGTTTTGGGATTATAAACTCTATTTTTGTTCTTTTAGTGGTTATGTTTTAAACCATGTATATATGCCATCGAGGTTTATTATTATTTTAATTTACCCCTTTGAACCATGGAACACTTTGTTGTTTTTTTTTTGCATGGGCAGGCACTGGGAATTGAACCTGGGTCTCTGGTATGGCAGGCAAGAAAATTTGCCAGCTGAGCCACCATTGCCCACCTATGAACACTTTTAATGTCCCCCATCCTTTACCCAAGGTATGCCTTTTTTTTTTTTTTTTTTTTAATTAGAGAAGTTGTGAGTTTACACAAAAATCATGCATAAAATACAGGGTTCTAATATCCTATTACTAACACCTGGCATTAGTGTGAAACATTTGTTACAATTGGTGAAAACGCATTTTTATAATTGTACGACTAACTGTAGTTCAAGGTTTAATTTCGGGTTCACTGTTTGTGTTATGAAGTACCATGGATTTTTTTTTTTTAATTTTATTCTAGTACCATACATACAACCTAAAATTTCCCTTTTTAATCAAATTTAAATATATAATTCAGTGCAGTCGATTACATTCACGATGTTGTGCTACCATTACCACCATCCATTACCAAAATTTTTCCATCATCCCAAAAAGAAACTGTACATTTTAATAATTAACTTCCTATTCCCTACCTCCACTGGTCCCTGGTAACCTGTATTTTAGAATATGACTCTTTGAGTGTGCTTTTTCTAATTATTTCATATCAGTGAGATCATACAATATTTGTCCTTTTGTGTCTGGCTTATTTCACACAAACTGATGTCTTCAAGGTTCATCTGTGCTGTCACATGTATCAGATCTTCATTCTTTATTAATGCTGAGTAATATTCCATTGTGTGTGTATATGTATATACTAAATTTTGTTTATGTATTCGTTGTTTGTTGGACACTTGGGTTGCTTCCATCTTTTGGCAATTGTGACTAATACTACTAGGAACATCATTGTGAAAATATCTGTTTGAGTCCCTGCTTTCAGTTCTTTGGGGGTTTATGCCTAATAGTGGGATTGCTGGGTCCCTCTGTTAGGCATATAGAATTAAATATAATTCTACACTTAACTTTCCGAGTTTCCTTCACTATCTTTCATTGCAGCTGCACCATCTTACATTACTACCAAAAATGAATGTGTTCCTGTCTCTCTACATCCTCTCCAATAATTGTAGTTTTACATTTTTTAGTAGTAGCTGTTCTAGTGGTTGTGAAATGGTATCTCATTGTGGTTTTGATTTGCATTTCCCTAATGACTGTTGATGTTGAGCAACTTTTCATGTACCATTTGGCCATTTAATATCTTCTTTGGAGAAATGTTAACCATGTCTTTTGCCCATTTTTTAAATTGGGTTTTTTGTCTTTTTGTTGTTGAGTTGAAAGCTTTCTTTATATATCCTTGATATTAAGCTCTTATCAGATATGTGATTTCCAAATAATTTCTCCATTGTGTAAGTTGTATTTTTACTTTCATGAGAAAGTCCTTTGATACATAGAAGTTTTAATTTTGATGGGGTCTCACTTATCTAGTTTTTCTTTTGTTGCTTGTGCTTTTGGTGTATAACCTAAGAAACCATTGCCTAGCACAAGGTCCTGAAGAAGCTTCTGTATGTTTTCTTCTAGGAGTTTTATTATTCTAGCTCTTATACTTAGGTCTTTGATCCATTTTGAGTTGGTTTTTGTAAGGTAGGGATTCACCTTCATTCTTTTGCAAATAGAGATCCAGTTCCTCCAGCACTATTTTTGTTAAAGAGACTGTTCTTTCCCAGTTAAGTGGTCTTTGCCCCTTATCAAAAATCAGTTGGTCATACATGTGAAGGTTGATTTCTTAGCTTTCAGTTAGATTTCATTGGTCTGTTTATCTGTCCTTGTACTAGTGCCATGCTGTTTTGATTACTGTGACTTGTAATAAGTTTGATAAACAAGAGATGTGTCCTCCAATTTCATTCTTTTCCCATATGGCTTTGGCTATTCAGAGCCCCTTACCCTTCCATATAAATTTGATGACTGGCCTTTCCATTTCTGCAAAGAAGGTTGAAATTTTTATTGCTGTTATGTGGAATCTGTAAATCACATTGCGTACACTTTGCATCTTAATGATACTTAGTCTTCCAATCCATGAAGATGAAATGCCTTCCGTTTATTTAAATCTTTGATTTCTTTTAGCACTGTTTTATAGTTTTCTGTGCAGAAGTCTTTTATATCCTTGGTTAGATTTATTCCTAGATATTTAATTCTTTTAGTTGCTGTTATAAATAGAATATTTTTCTTGATTTATCCTTCTGATTGTCCATTGCTTTTGTACAGAAACATTACTGACTTTTGGGTGTTGATCTTATACCCCACCACATTGGAGAATTAATTTATTAGCTCAAGGAACTTTGTTGTGGATTTCCCATACATAAGATCATGTCATCTGCTATTAGGTGAAGTTTTACTTCTTCCTTTCCAACTTTGATACCTTCTATTTCTTTTTCTTGCTCAGTTGCTCTGACAAGAATTTCAGTGCAATGTGTAATAATAGTGGTGGCAGTGGGCATCCTTGTCTTGTTCCAATCTTAGAGGAAGTCTTTTAGTCTTTCTGGGTTTTCCATGTATGTTCTTTGTCATGTTGAAGTTTTCTTCTTTTCCTGTTTTCTAATGGTTTTTATCAAGAAGGGGTGCTGAATTTTGTCAAATACCTTTTCTACCTCAATTGGGATGATCATATGGGTTTTTTTTTTCCTTCATTCTGTTAATGTGGTCTGTTATATTAACTGATTTTTCTTATGCTCAGTCAGCCTTGCATATCTGGGATAAATCTCACTTGATCATGGTGTATAATTCTTTTAATGTGCTCTTGTATTCATTTTTGCTAGTATTTTGTTGAGAATTTTAGCATCTTTTATAAGGAATATCAATCTTTAATTTTCTTTCCTTGTGCTTTCTTTACCTGGCCTTGAGAATGAATTAGGGGGTGTTCTCTCCTCTTCAGTTTTTTGGAAGATTTGAAGAGGATGAGTGTTAATTCTTCTTGGAATGTTCGGTAAAGTTTCTCTGTGAAGCCATCTGGTCTTGGGCTTTTCTTTGTTGAGAGGTTTTTGATTACTGATTTAATCTCTTTACTAGTTATTAGATTGTTGAGGTCTTTTATTTCTTCTTGAGTCAGTGTAGGTAGTTTGTGTTTATCTAGGAATTTGTCCTTTTCATCAAGATTATCTAATGGGTTGCTATATAATTTTTCCAAGTACACTTTTATAGTTCTTTCTATTTCTGTAGGATTGGTTATAATGTCCCTCCTTATTTCTGATTTTCACTGTGTCTTTTTTCTTCATCAGTCTAACTAAAAGTTTGTCAATTTTACTGACCTTTTCAAAGAACCAACTTTTGGTCTTGTCGATTTTCTATTACTGTTTTTGTTTCTTAATTTTCTGTTTTCATTATGTCTGCCCTAATCTTTTATTTATTTATTTTAACATTTGTTCCCCCATTATTTATTTTTATTCCATATGTTCTACTCGTCTGTTGACAAGGTAGATAAAAGGAGCACCAGACACAAGGTTTTCACAATCACACAATCACATTGTGAAAGTTATATCATTATTCAGTCATCATCAAGAAACATGGCTACTGGAACACAGCTCTACATTTTCAGGCAGTTCCCGCCAGCCTCTCCACTACATCTTGAATAAAAAGGTGATGTCTACTTAATGCATAAGAATAACCTCCAGGATAACCTCTTGACTGTTTGGAATCTCTCAGCCACTGACACTTTGTCTCATTTCCCTCTTCCCCCTTTTGGTCGAGAAGGTTTTCTCAATCCCTTGATGCTGAGTCTCATCTCATTCTGGGGTTTTTCTCAGTTCGTTGATGCTGAGTTTCAACTCATTCCAGGATTTCTGTCCCACGTTGCCAGAAGGTCCACACCCCTGGGAGTCATGTCCCACGTAGACGGGGAGGGTGGTGAGTCTGCTTGCTGTGTTGGCTGGAGAGAGAGGCCACATCTGAGCAACCAAAGAGGCTCTCTTGGGGGCGACTCTTAGGCCTAAATTTTAAGTAGACTTGACCTATCCTTTGTGGGGTTAAGTTTCGTATGAACAAACCCCAAGACTGGGGGCTCAGCTTATAGTTTTGGTTGTCCACACTGCTTGTGAGGATATCAGGAATTCGACTTGGGGAAGTTCTCACCACCTGTTCTCACCATTCCCCGAAGGGGGCTTTGCAAATACTTTTCCACTTACTGATGGAATCACTCTGGGATTCATCGGGGCATCACTCTGGACAAACCAACAAAATCTCATGTCCTACCTGAGATTCCAAGTACTTATGGTGTTCAATCAAACTATGTATATAAGTTATATTAGGAAATGCACTAGTCAAAATATAAATTTTGTACCACATAAACATTTTTTGCTTTAGTCTCACACATAATTTTTATTGTATTTTACAAAGGTTATGTCATAGACCATTTTAAGAAGACTGCTATAGAGTGATCCACCTTCTGGATTTGACTGAATCCTTTCTTTGGATTCATTTAAGTTATTCCTCTATGCCTGAATTTCCAATGCAGTTAGATCTAAAAGCTTGATTAGATTCAAGTTCAGTTTTTTAAGATAGAAATACTTTATAAGTGATGCTGTATCCTCTATATGAAGAACAAAATGTTTTGTTCTTGTTTTGTTAACACATGTTTTGTTCACATTTATTGATGTTGAAATTGATCAGTGGATTCAGATGTGTTGGCCTGATCCTACCATTATAAAGTCCCCCATCAACCTTTCATCTTTTAACATCCATTGATAGCCATTGCCTAGTCCATTTATCGTCTTAGAGACTACAAAAAGATGATTTTCAAAATTGTAATATCCTTCAGCATTTAGCTGGAATTCTTATCTAAAGAGGAACTTTCCCTCCGTTACTTTTTGTTATCCTAAAGTATTTTTGTAAATGAAGGACAGAATAAATTCTTGGCTCTTTTCCTTCATTTATCAATTTTTAGAATAATGCTTTAATGAATGCCCTGTTAGCCCTCCAGTGCGTGATACATTTTGCTTTTGTTTTTAATATCACCATGCTCTCTGAGTTTTGTGTCTATTTGGTAGGTGTTTGATCCTTTGCCATTTCATTTATTTTATGTTCACATTGTCCCGTTTAAGCCAGGTGGGAGTCCCTACAAGTTGGCTCCTGTATCCTTTTAATATTTTTCCATTTGTCATTGGTGGCTTCCTTCAAAGTGTCCCAGGCTCATCTTGTAGAATTACTTCCCCAGACCAGAGGTTCATCAACTTTACTCATCTTTTCATAAAATAATTTTTGGTTTTCCTGCTTCTCTTTTGTTTCTGCTTATTTTCTATTTCTTTAATTTCTGCCCTTGGCTTAGCTTACTGGTTTTCAATGTTTCTTCTTTTCTAAAGCATAAACATCTAAGGCTCTCAGCATCCCTTAAAGTACCACTTCTTTTGAATCCCAGCAGTGGTTATATGCAATATATCTTTATTTGTATGTAGTGCATTTAATTTTACAATATATATGTAGTATTTATCATTATTTTTAGATATCCATGAATTCTTTGACCCATGAGTTATTTAGATAAACATTTAAAATTTTCTAATAGCTTATATGTGCAATTGTTAGATTGTTGGTTTTCATGTCCTTTCTATACATATAGGGGCAATTTCCCTAACTAAATTGTGGATTCTTCAAAGCAGGACTTTTAATTTTATTTCTGTCTCTTCCCTGACTACATTCCTTAGCATACTGTAGATGGCATAATATTTATGTGTTAAAATAACTAAATTAAACATCATACTTTTGTATTTTCTAGGCATATAAGAATTAAATTCTGAATAAATCTACAATTAGGATGGACAGTTATTTTAAAGCAGCAGTCAGTGACTTGGACAAACTTCTTGATGATTTTGAACAGAACCCAGGTCTGTTGATTTTCTATTTTTGCTCCTAATGACTTAAAATATCTGTGATTCAGTTTTCTCAGACATGGAATGCTTATAGCAAAATTGTTTTCAATTTTGGTCATATTGTTATAATCTGTAAAGGTTCACTTATTTTCATTATAATGTATTAGTTTATTCTCATATTGAATGGAACTGATAGCCAGAAATGAAGTAAGGAAACTAAGTTTCTCTCCATATACAAGTTTCACTATAAGAAAGACCTTTAAAGTCAGCATATGAACAAACCAAAAAAACAGTTTGAAAGTTCTCTGTAAGCTGATGTTTCATTACTGAGAGATCATATTTCCTTCATGTTATAATGAGGACCAGGAACCTGGAGGGCATAATAAAGATATTTGATTGTTTTTCAGCTCTTCCGTAGTCTATTTTTTTTTAATAGTTGCAACTAAATTATTTTGAGTGGAATCACTTCATGACATCCACATTCAAAAGTAAAAACCAAGGAATATTTTAAAAATATATAAAAATAGTTTGGAGGATTATTACCAATTAGCAAAAGGTAATCTATTTATGGTCCCCAAAAAAGTTTACCTAGTTTAGAAGTCTTAGAAAACATAGCACATTTATGTTAATTGTATTTGATTTGGCTCTACTTAATAACATTGTATCTCTATTTTAATTAGATAAACAAGATTATCTCCAAGATGTAAAAGGTGCCTATGATTCTAATAACTGCTCAGTTTCTTCAGAATTGGCTTCCTCACAACTAACTTCACTGCTACCAAAAGATCAACAATGCATTAAAAGTTGTGCCTCATCAGAAATGTGCCATGAAACAAATCAGATTGCCCTGAATGAAGAAACTCTTGAGGGACTAACTTCTGTACAAAATGAAAAAAATGTAACAGGACTTGATCTTCTTTCTTCTGTAGATGGTAGTACTTCAGATGAAATCCAGCCTTTATGTATGGGACGATGTAGTAAACCAATCTGTGATCTGATAAGTGACATGGGTAACTTAGTTCATGTAACTAATGGTGAAGAAGATATTAAAAAATTATTGCCAGATGATTTTAAGTCTAGTACAGATTCTTTAATTGGGTTGGATTTGCCTTTAGTGTCAGATACTCCTTGTGTTTCTTCAACAAACCACAGTGGTGATATTGTCAGAGAGGAACAGACCAATGTCAACTTTGAATTACAAAATAAAGAAATCGGCGGAGCAAAAGAATTGGATGTAAAAATAGATAAAACTCTTTCAGATTCATGTAATTACAACGGAACAGAAAATTTAAAGGATAAAAAGATCTCTAATCAGTTAGAACCAGTTGTTGATTTTAACATACCATCTGCTTTGACTCAACAAAGTTCCAAATGGTTTGATGCCAAAGACAATCTACAACACAAGAACCAGCCTCGTGAATTATTAAAGGATGATGGCTGTTTGGTGGAAGAGTGGGTAGATATTGCAACAGTTAGAGCTGCCACAGAATGTTTAGAAGAAAGAGGCAGTATTAGTGCTCTGCCTTGTAATCTTCCAAAAAATGAAGATTTATGCTTAAATGATTCAGATTCAAGAGATGAAAATGTCAAGTTACCTGACTTTTCTTTTCAAGAAGATAAGACTACTTTATTTATGAAACAATCTACAAAAGAAGACTCAAGAAATTTAGATCTTAAAGATAATAATGTGCGTCAAGACTCCTCTTCAGCTTCGCATGTTTCCAGTGAAGATGTGCAGTCCCCGTTGTCCTGTCTTCCAATGTCGGCGTCTGTGTGGGGATCATTAATCGAAAGTAAAGCACATGATGATTGTTCACCTCAGAATGGACATATTCAAGATGCAGTGACTGTGCAGGAAGAAATACAAAAGAGTATTATTCTGGATGGGGAATCTTTCATGGACACTGATTTTTTGAAACAGGAAAAATGTAAAAATAAACTTTTTCAGCCATTAATTGAAAAGATGGAAGATAGAAAGGGAGATCCTGAGCAGACAGTAATCAGATTTGAATCTCTGGATGACACCAGTTCTGCAGTCACAGAATTTAAAATGGAGCTTTCTGGCACAACTGCCTTGGAGTCTCCTGATTGTTGTGAAGGTCTTACTTTTCCAGGCAGTGATATCAATGGGCAAGACTTAGATTACTTTAATATAGATGAAAGCATGAAAAGTGGCACACTGATTAGTGATGCTGAACTTGATGCCTTTCTGACAGAACAGTATCTTCAGACCACTACCGTAAAGTCTTTTGAAGAAACTGTAAATGACTCAAAATCTCAGATGAATCAGATGGATATTAAAGACCCAGATGATGACAATGTTAGTAACATTTATTTCACTGCTGAAGCAGGAGCTACTGGGGAGAGTCCTGGTATTAATATGACTTGTGGAACAGTTGATGAACAAAATACAACAGAAAATGGTGACCTTTCTTTAGGGGATAAGAGCACAATTCCAGTTGAACAGGGGTTACCTAGCAGTATGTCTGAGATTACAAATGAATTATCAGTCTCTGATATTAACAGTCAATCTGTTCATGTTGGAGGGGCCAGACCTAAGCAATTGGTTAGCCTTCCATCAAGACCAAAGAGTTCAAAGGAATTGAATAAGCCGGATATTCCAAATATGTCTGAAAGTGAACCCAGTGTAATAGATAACACAGTCCCGTCCCTTTGTACTACAGATTCTACAGCTGATCCTCAAGGTGGCTTCAACTCTAATTACATTGATATAGAAAGTAATTTTGAAATTGGATCCAATTTTGTAAGTTTAAATGAAGACTCTCTTTCTTTACCTGAAAAGGAAGGCTTGGTTTTGGGGCAGAAACAACCTCCTTGGGTCCCTGATTCAGAAGCTCCAAACTGTATGAACTGCCAAGTCAAATTTACTTTTACAAAACGGCGACACCACTGCCGAGCATGTGGGAAAGTAAGTTACAAAAATCTGTCTTTTTATTCTTTTGGACATTTTTAATGAAAGCTAATGTGACAAATAGCTGATTAAGAAGATGATTAAAAGATACAGTTAGTTTAAAATCAATGTTTGTCACCTACCAGTGACAAACTTAGAAATTTGTAAAGCACTGTCATTCTATAGATTGCTGTTTGATTTGAATAAATGTTATATCGTCAGGGTTGTTTCAAGGGTATTTCTCAATGACTAATTTTCAAAACATTTAAAAGTCTGTGTCTTTATCTCTCTAACATTTGATATTCAAAAATCAGATGTTCAAAACTCAATTAAATCCCCTTTTGTTCTCTAATACTTCAAGACTATTCTGTGCAACTAGTGCTGTGGTTGGTCCCCTGGGAAACACTGATGTTGGTCTCATTTGTGCTTCACTAACTGAGTTAACCATCCATAAACTCTAAGAGTTACCTATAGAAATAATATTGCATTTTGATTTAGCATTTTTCAGTTATATGTTGGCCTCAGATCAACCCTACTCTCTTTTAGTAAAATAACATTCTCCTTTTAAAGTTTGAAATAAAGAACTACAGAAAGCTTTTTAAATATAAACTTTTTCATTAAAGAAAACTTTTATTCTCCTTTCTGATTAACATAGAATGGTTGTAAAGGAATTCTCCTGGTTGGAAATACAGTTTTAAATTGCAGAAACTTCACTGAAGTGAAGAATAAATAGATAAATACATTCATACCTATGATGGTGGTAATTAGGAAAACTATATAATAAGGAAAATGTTTTTTGGTTTATAAGGTTTTTTTTACTTACCCCTTGGGTTCCAGTAGGTATATGTATACTTGAAATAAAAACAGATATGTTATTTTATTTTTTGTAGGTATTTTGTGGTGTCTGTTGTAATAGAAAGTGTAAACTACAGTATTTAGAAAAGGAAGCAAGAGTATGTGTAGTCTGTTATGAGACCATTACTAAGGGTGAGTATTAACCTGATCTATTTCTTCCAATAATTGAGCATATCTTAAAAACAACTGAATTATGACAAAGATAAACTTCTTTATTTTCTTAAGGCAAGGACCTAGTGTTGACTTATCTGGCTTAGGTGGGACATCTCAAAGCTTGGTTTCTCTTCTTTTTGTTCCATTCTCACAATTAATCCTACCAGTCTGGAAAGGAAGCATTCAGTTTCTGGAGTGGCAGTCCATTAACTTTTAACAGGTACCAAGTCCCCAAATCCTACAATCCACCTGCCTCTTTGTTTTTGCCATTATCATTGACATCCTCATCATCTTAAAATAAACATTTATAGAATACCTACCTATAAATAGTAGTCATTGTTATATATAAATAGCACAAGACTAGATCATAGTTTCCACCCTTTAAAAAATAACCTAAATTCAAGTAAAAGATAGAGTAATAGTGCTTATGATTTTATAAATAAATTCATAGGACTGCCACACTTTTTGCACATTTTTGTCTCATATTTTTTCCCCTCCTCAATTTTAGAATTTTATGTATGTGCATTTCCCGTTGATTCTCTGGCTCCCTGACTAGCTACCATGATCAGCAGTTGTCTTGGTGGTCTTATTTGAGTTATCGTGGTTTTGTGTACGTGGCTTTTTATTTGTTGATTTGTTTGTTTTTTATGTCAAATACATGTTTATTTTGTGTACTTCTTGGCATTTTCAAAGATTTGTTGGTAGTTTAATTCCCAGCAAATATTACTTCAGACTTTTTAACACAAGATTTAGGCAGTAGCTCAGGTACTGCTTCCTGTTAGCCAGGAGAATAAATACCTGATAATAATTTGTTTTTCTCTTTTGAACGAAGATAAATTTTTTCAGCAGTTCTCCCAAAAGCTCTGATGTGAGTCTGTTAGCCGGAGGTAAGCTACTTTACTCCCTGCTGTTGACCTCTGCTCTGGAAGATAAAAGAGTATAAATCTTTTTATATTTATTTATTACCACTGTTGTTCAAAAAGAGATTAGTTTAGGTGCTTATAGTTTGGTTTTTCTTGTCTTGTATCAATAGCTTAGAAGATCTGACTACTGATACTGTTAGCCAAGGCAGTCTGCCAGAGTTCAGAAATATTAGCGCAAGCTCCCTCATAATTATTTTTCCGACTTCTAAAAAAATAAAACAGCCATGAAAATTTGAAACATTGTTTGAATTGACAGGTCAGATTTTTGGTTGGGTGTTAAGACGTGCTCTGACTATAAATAAGGCTCAGGAGAGGAGAAGATACATCATTGAAGAGACTCAGTAGGGCACTGAAATCAGGCTGTGGTTAATCAGAGAATATGTTTTGAATGGTATTAATTAATAAAAATTTTAAATATGTTAATTTTATTTATTCTGTTCTTTTATATCTTATAGCATTTAGTTTGATTTATGGTACTATTTACTACATTATATGCCACAAGAAAATATAAGTAACTTACTTTAATATCAGATTTGGAGTTAAAAATGGTAAAAGTGATTATTTAAAATAATGTAGTTAAAATATCTTATTAAGAGGAGAAAGTTCAAAATTTGTGAAATTGCTTCTGCAAAGAACTAGAAGTAAAAGTTTGAATAGAGATTATAAATAATGAGAAAGTTGTGTTGAGACACTATGAGTTTCAAGGAAAAATTCACATGCCAATGCATGTGGTTGGCATTAAGTAGATTTGGGATAAGTTGAAATATACTTTGAAACCCAGAATAATATGTTTGTGTTTCATTTGGTTAGTGGAAGCCATTTCATGATGGTGCTGTCATTCAGTGGCACTTAAGGGAGATTATTTTAGCAATGGCAGCATTTATGGCAGATCAGATTGGAGAAATGCTGAAACTACCAGTGTTATGTCATGTTATTTGGTTGAAAACTCAGCAGTATTCAGGCAGTATTCTAGGTTGTGGAGCTCCAGCTGAAAACACAGTAGACTCCCTGTTCTCATGGAGCTTATGAGTGTGGGGGTAGATGGACAATGAGCAAAGAGAGTGTCAGATGGTGATAATATCCTAAATGAAAATTAAACTGCCTAAGAAGGATAGATAGGAATAGATTGGTGGCAAAAGGCAGTGTTTTTAATAAGTTGTTTTAGTGTAAAACTTCATGATAATGTGATATGTGAGCAGACTCGAACAAAAAGAGAACGGTTATATGTCTGTGGGAACATTCCAGACATGGAGAACAGTAAGAGCAAAGGCCCTTAGAGGAGTGCTTGATTTGTTGAAGAGTAAGGAGGCCTGGGTGACTGCGTATTTGTATGTTAATATTGAACAAGTGGAGTTATAGAGAAAGAGGAGATAATCCAGTGACCTGGAAGGCGGTGGGAGTGTGTATGCAGATTAGGTAGGATCTTCTGAGTCATTGTATCAAGTTTAATTTTTACTCCAGTTGGGAAGCTATTAAAGGATTTTAAACAGGGGAATGATGGGATACAATTTATGTCTTAAAAGGATCACTCAGAATTATGTTGGAAGTAGACTGTAGGGACACAAGGGCAAAAACAGACAAGCATATTAAATAAAGATTATTTTCTGTAGTAGATATCAAACACATGTCAAATATAATATTGATAAAACTAATTGGTAGCTTATACTGAAGTGAAAAGTTGCCAACTAAAATAAGAAACATGGGCAAGTTACTCAGATGTTATCTTTGCCAAGTGCCGCTTTTTCTTATTTAGTCATTTATGTCTTTCTCCTTACCACTTGAAAAATAGAATATTTATCTTAATTTACTTTGAAATTCAAAAACCTCTGAGATTTTAATACTACTTTTTTTCTTTATAGCTCAAGCATTTGAAAGAATGATGAGTCCAACTGGTTCTAATCTTAAAACTAATCAATCTGATGAATGTGCCACCTGTCAGCCTTTTCAGGAGACCCAGACATCCAGTATACCTTCACCTACAGCTTTACCAGTTTCAGCACTTAGACAACCAAGTGGTGACGGTAACTAGATGAAGATGCTATGCCTTATAATAAAGATAAATTAGAATTAAACAAAAATAAGAAAAAGGTAAAATAAATATTATCTAGTATAGTCAGGATTTAGTCAGGTAAATGAAACCAGACTAGGTATCAGAAGGATTTCAGTATAGAGACTTGGTTATACATATATGTTGGAAGACTGAAAGTATATAAAAATGCGAGTGCTCCAGTGTGTTAATTTCACAAGACTGCATAACAGAATACCACAAACCACTGGGTGGCTTAAAACAATAGAAATGTATTCTCCCACAGTTTTGGAGCCTAGAAGTCTGAAATCAAGGTGTTGGCAGGACGAGACTCCCTGTAAAGCCTCTAGGGAAGCATCCTTCTTTGCCTCTTCCTCCAGCTTCTGGTAGCCCCAGGCGTTCCTTAGTTTGTGGCAACATAACTCTAGTATCTGCCTCCTTCTTCACGTGGTTGTCTTCTCTCGTTATCTGCCTCTCTGTGTCCAGATTTTCCTCTTCTTATTAGGACACCAGCATATTAGATTAGGGTACATCCTAAGGTCACATTCTGAGGCTCCAGGTGGGCATGCATTTGGGGGGACATTTTTCAACCTTGTATATCAGGTAACTCAGAGTTTAGTAATGGCAGGAAGCAATCACCACCCCAAGAATTGGAGTAACAATAGGGGAGAGGCAATGTTACTGGAGCTTGATGCAAGAGCACCAAGAAGTGCTTGGTATCTAGGTCTGAGGATGAAGGATTGGGACACACTGGCTGGTATTATGACCTATAAGGGAACACCAAATGAGAACTTCTGTGCCAAAGACCCTCAGAGGGTTGGTGCTTGGATGACTAAGGGAGTGTTCCAGAGTTGATGTTAAGAACACTAACAGCAGCACTGTTACTGCTACTACCTGTCAGAGCCGGAAACAGAAAGAATCACTTCTCTTCTCTTCCTATTTCCAGTCTCCCACTGATGGCAGAACCTGACTAGAGGCAGCTCGCCAGGAAGTCTGGGAATTGTAGTTTCAGACTCCCAGCCTGGCATCAATGAGCATTGTTTAGAAGACTGCACTTGGGTTTAATAGACAATATGTATATAGTTGTACATCTCCCTTTCCTTAGAAATCTATTTTTAAATCTTGGGGCTCTCTGCTCTTTCTTACCACCTGCAGTTTAGGATTTTGAGGAAAATCTGGCTACATTTTTAAACATAAACTGTTGGTCTGTAACATGCTAGAAGTGAAGTGTAAATGTCAGTTAAAGGGAAATTCAGATCTTCTAACATTGTTTTGGACTTCAGTTTATCTTCTTAGTTAATAGCTATTTCCCATTTATCATAACTGAAATAAGGAGATGTAGTGTATACAGTTCTATATTTTAGCTCCAAACATGAATAAATTTTCTTTTAAAATGTTTTGCAGGTTCTCATATATTGACATCTGAGTTATTACATTATAAAAGTATCACAAATTCCGGAAATGATACTTTGTGTAATATGTCCACCCATATTACAAAAATATGTATATATTCCAATTTTTGTCAGTGTTATCTGTGTTATGTTCTAGAAGGGAGACAGTGAGACATTGTGCCTTTTGATTTTTATATTGTCCTAAAATTATCTGGCAGTGATTTTCATAACATTCTGTGGATACTTTATAACAAAAGAGAACATGTATTTATACTGATGTTCAGTTATTTTCTCCAAATTTGTGATAATCTGATTATTTTTAAAACAATAATCACTTTTCAACATTCGCATTATAAGAATAAAAAAGATTTTGCTTCCTTGTTAAATAAATAAATTAAAAATAAGAAATGACCTCTGATAGACTATATCCTCTTGCATTATTTAGACTTATGCCTCTTTCTATTCTTCATATGTTTTACTTTGCTTATATGCCATACTTCAGTCTACTCTGTTTTTTTCCTCTGTGCCTTAGTCCCTAAATTTTATTCATTCTCCTTTCCACACACACTAACTTAGCCTTAATATTATAGGCTTTAAATCTGCCTCCCTCTCTGCTCCCCCCTCTCCCCTAACAATGTTTTTCAAGTATCACCCCTCCTGTCCACTGAGTGTGTGAATTCCAGGACCAACTCTGGTCTAATATTCTGCCTTTGTGTGATAATTTACAAAAAGCCACCTCCCTAGGTCTTTGCCCTTAGAGTGGGATATGGTTCAACTTTTGTAGTTAGTAGCCCTCTCTCAGCATTCTCTTTTTTTTTTTTTTTTTTTTTTTTGTTCTTTTGCATGGTCAGGCACCAGGAATCAAATCTGGTCTCTGGCATGGCAGGCAAGAACTCTGCCTGCTAAGCCACTGTGGCCCGCCCTCTCTCTCTCAGCATTCTCAAATAGCACAGTTGATTCACAGCAAACTACCAATTCTCTGTGCACCATGTTTTTATGAACAGTTTATAGTAAAGAAAGTCGTAAAACTAGATCAAATGCTTACAGGAGCATGAAAATTTTTGGAAAGCTTTGGAAACATTTCCTGACCCATTGGATATTTAATTGTTTCAGTATTGCCAAATTAAAATGCTTTACTTTTTTCAACCAACTCTAGGACTATGCTCCAAAGAACAGAAGAGAGTGTGGTTTGCAGATGGTATATTGCCCAACGGTGAAGTGGCAGATACAACAAAATTATCATATGGAAGTAAAAGATGTTCTGAAGACTGTAGTCCTCTCTTACCTGATACTCCCTTGGTAAGGAATCTGAAAAATGGCCTATTAATTTAATAAAATTTTATTTTATATTTTCCTGTGATTATTTTTTAATGCTTGAGCTTCCTATGATGAGGAATGAACTGACATAATGAATATATTTTAGATAATCTTGTTTAATGTCAATTTAAGGCAATAGTTCTCAAACTTTTTTTTTATCTCAGTGTGCCTTTATACTGTTAACGGTTATTGAGAGTCAGGTGCACAGGTGGTTCGGTGGTAGAATACTTTTCTTCCATGTGGGAGACCCGGGTTCGATTCTTAGACCATGTACCCCCCCCAAAAAAAAACTTATTGAGAGTCCCAAGAGCTACAGGTTATTTGAGTTATTAAAAAACTTACTAATTAAACTAGTAAACCCATTTTGTTAAGAGAAATAATGTTTTTTTTATGAAAAACATTTTGACACAAAAGAAGTTTGGTGAGAGGAGTGACATTTTACATTTTTACAAATTAATGTCTGTCTTAAAGACATTTTTTTATGTCTGACCACATTTTGAGACCCACCAATATAGGGAAATAGACCTGATTTTTTAGACAAATATTTATTTAATTTTCAGACATTCAAGAAAGTATCAGATGGTAATATTTTTGTTTGCATGTATACATATATGCTAGGTGTTAAATAGAAAATTCATAATATAGAATCCCAGCCCACTAAGACATCTCATTGTAAAATAGCAAAATACTCACAGAAGCAGTATTATACATAAATTAGGTATATTTTCATTCACTTAAACAAATATTTATTGAGCACCTGCTTTGTGCCAGGCATCTGGTTGTTCTCAGGTAGACACCATTAGCAAGATGAATATACAGCTGCTATACTATATATAGAGTATACATGTAAATGTGAATGTTTGCTGTTTGTAAGAGTTCATGAGCTAGATTTTACGAATAACCGTAGTTACTAAAGGTATGTTCCTTAGCTAGTACCAACCTTCAGTCAATATTTTAATAAAATGAATGTTCTAAATAGACTAATAAGTATTATTTGAGTTCATAAATGGTTCTCATTTAATGTTGATTTGGTTTTGACCAACCTGACAAGAAAGGAGCTTTACTGAAGCAGATTTTAAGTATAGTTTATTCTAGGTGGTTACTGTTGTGCAGTATACCTACCACTTTGCTTTTCTATACCATCCTTTGTCCCTGCTTGCCCAAGGCTTTTTTTGGCTGTTATAAAGAGGAGAGCCTTGGGTTGGTACAGAATCCTGGAGTTCTCCTTTCCTCATATTCCAGTCTTAAAATCCTACCCAATGGGGGGCCGCGGTGGCTCAGCGGGCAAAGTGCTTGCCTGCTATGCCGGAGGACCTCGGTTCGATTCCCGGCCCCAGCCCATGTAACAAAAAACGGAAAAACAAAATACAATAAAACAAGAAAATGTTTAAAAATGTTTCCCTTTCTTCCTTCCTTCCTTCCTTCTATCCTTCCTTCCTTCTCTCTGTCTTTCTTTAAAAAAAAAAAAAAAAAAAAAAAAAAAAATCCTACCCAATGCATACTGTAAAGTTAAAACTAAAATACTCTGTTCATCTGAAGCTAAAGAAGCAAAGTGGTTCTGTTTCTTGGAAAATTTGATTTCAGAAGAATTTCTGAGGCCATTTTCATTTTTATTTACTCCTATTAAAAGTATATGTTTGGAGGGATCCAAGATGGTGTCTTAGTAAGGTACATGCGTCTTAGTTCCTCCGACTCCAAATCAACTAATAGGTGAACAGAAACAGTACAAAACAACTCCCGGGGCTACAGCAGGGAATGGACACACAGCGTAACCAAGTCTGGGCTGGCTAGTCTGACTGCGAAACTCAGCTGCGGTGAGTGACATCCCCGAGCGGCGGGCGATTTCCCGAGCAGCCGCAGCTGCGGCGGTCCGAGCTAACCCCTCCCTCCTTCCGGGGCTGGCTGAGAGACTCGGAGAGACAAGCTTCCCAGCCAAGGCGGCCGGCGCCACACTTTTGCGGGCGGCTTCGAGTCCGCGACTACAAGTCTCGAATCAGAGGGCTATCCAAAGTCTGGGCTGGCAAGTCTGATTCCGAGTCTTGGCTGCGGCGAGACCCCCGAGCGTCCGCAGCTGCGGCGGTCCGAGCTAATCCCTCCCTCCTTCCGGGGCTGGCTGAGAGACTCGGAGAGACAAGCTTCCCAGCCAAGGCGGCCGGCGCCACACTTTTGCAGGCGGCTTCGAGTCCGCGACTACAAGTCTCGGATCAGAGGGCTATCCAAAGTCTGGGCTGGCAAGTCTGATTCCGAGTCTTGGCTGCGGCGAGACCCCCGAGCGGCCGCAGCTGCGGCGGTCTGAGCTAATCCCTCCCTCCTTCCCGGGCCAGCTGAGAGTATCGGAGAAGTAAGTTCCCCAAGCCGAGGCAGGCGGCGCCCTTCTTTTGCGGGCGGCTTCGAGTCTACGCTTTAAGTCCGCGGCTACGAGTCCCGGATCAGAGGGCTATCCAAAGTCTGGGCTGGCTAGACTGACTGCGAGACTCGGCTGCAGTGAGACCCCCGAGCGGCGTGCGATCTCCCGATCAGCGGCAGCTGCGGTGGTCCGAACTACTCCCTCCCCCCTTTCCGGGCCGGCTGAGAGTATTGGAGAAGCAAGTTTCCCAAGCCGAGGCAGGTGGCACCCCTCTTTTGCGGGCGGCTTCAAGTCTCTGCTTCGAGTCCGCGGATACGAGTCTCAGATAGGAGGGCTATCCAAGCCGCGGAAGCCCCCCCCCCACGGGAGGCTTCCTGGTCCGGTGGGGAATCCCCCAGGCCCGCTGCGGCCCGCAACCAGCCACAGGGTCCCCTCAAGCCGCGGCAGCTGACGCCCCCACCACGCGCGGCCCCTGAACCAACGGGGAGATTTGGATCCGAAAGCCCCAGGCCACGGAGATCGGTGACTGGGGGAGACCCATTCCAAACACTTGAGACAAACGTGTGCCACGTGCACCACGTACTGGGCAAGATAAGAAAAACAGATCCCAGAGATTTCACAGAAAAATCTTACAACCTTGCTGGGTCCAACACCCAGAGAAATCTGAATAAATGCCCAGACGCCAGCAGCAGAAGATAACTGTCCACGCTCAAAAGATTGAGAATATGGCCCAGTCAAAGGAACAAACCAATAGCTCAAATGAGACACAAGAGCTGAGACAACTAATCCTGAATATACGAACAGAAATGGAAAACCTCTTCAAAAATGAAATCGATAAATTGAGGGAGGACATGAAGAGGACATGGGCTGAACATAAAGAAGAAATAGAAAAACTGAAAAAACAAATCGCAGAACTTATGGAAGTGAAGGATAAAGTAGCAAACATAGAAAAAATAATGGATAGTTACAATGATAGATTTAAAGAGACAGAAGATAGAATTAGTGATTTGGAGGATGGAACATCTGAATTCCGAAAAGAAACAGAAACTATAGGGAAAAGAATGGAGAAATTTGAACAGGGTATCAGGGAACTCAAGGACAATATGAACCGCACAAATATACGTGTTGTGGGTGTCCCAGAAGGAGAAGAGAAGGGAAAAGGAGGAGAAAAACTAATGGAAGAAATTTTCACTGAAAATTTCCCAACTCTTATGAAAGACCTAAAATTACAGATCCAAGAAGTGCAGCGCACCCCAAAGAGATTAGACCCAAATAGGCGTTCTCCAAGACACTTACTAGTTAGAATGTCAGAGGTCAAAGAGAAAGAGAGGATCTTGAAAGCAGCAAGAGAAAAACAATCCATCACATACAAGGGAAACCCAATAAGACTATGTGTAGATTTCTCAGCAGAAACCATGGAAGCTAGAAGACAGTGGGATGATATATTTAAAATACTAAAAGAGAAAAACTGCCAACCAAGACTCCTATATCCAGCAAAATTATCCTTCAAAAATGAGGGAGAAATTAAAACATTCTCAGACAAAAAGTCACTGAAAGAATTCGTGACCAAGAGACCAGCTCTGCAAGAAATACTAAAGGGAGCATTAGAGTCAGATACAAAAAGACAGAAGAGAGAGATATGGAAAAGAGTGTAGAAAGAAGGAAAATCAGATATGATATATATAATACAAAAGGCAAAATGTTAGAGGAAAATATTATCCAAACAGTAATAACACTAAATGTCAATGGATTGAATTCCCCAATCAAAAGACATAGATTGGCAGAATGGATTAAAAAACAGGATCCTTCTATATGCTGTCTACAGGAAACACATCTTAGACCCAAAGATAAACATAGGTTGAAAGTGAAAGGTTGGGAAAAGATATTTCATGCAAATAACAACCAGAAAAGAGCAGGAGTGGCTATACTAATATCCAACAAATTAGACTTCAAATGTAAAGCAGTTAAAAGAGACAAAGAAGGACACTATATACTAATAAAAGGAACAATTAAACATGAAGACATAACAATCATATTTACGCACCGAACCAGAATGCCCCAAAATACGTGAGAAATACACTGCAAACACTGAAAAGGGAAATAGACTCATATACTATAATAGTTGGAGACTTCAACTCACCACTCTCATCAAGGGACAGAACATCTAGACAGAAGATCAACAAAGAAATAGAGAATCTGAATATTACTATAAATGAACTAGACTTAATAGACATTTATAGGACATTACATCCCACAACAGCAGGATACACCTTTTTCTCAAGTGCTCATGGATCATTCTCAAAAATAGACCATATGCTGGGTCACAAAGCAAGTCTTAACAAATTTAAAAAGATTGAAATCTTACACAACACTTTCTCGGACCATAAAGGAATGATGTTGGAAATCAATAATAGGCAGAGTACCAGAAAATTCACAAATACGTGGAGGCTCAACAACACACTCCTAAACAACGAGTGGATCAAAGAAGAAATTGCTAGAGAAATTAGCAAATACCTCGAGGCGAATGAAAATGAAAACACAACATATCAAAACTTATGGGACGCAGCAAAGGCAGTGCTAAGAGGGAAATTTATTGCTCTAAATGCCTATATCAGAAAAGAAGAAAAGGCAAAAATTCAGGAATTAACTATCCATTTGGAAGAACTGGAGAAAGAACAGCAAGCTAACCCCAAAGCAAGCAAAAGGAAAGAAATAACAAAGATTAGAGCACAAATAAATGAAATTGAAAACATGAAAACAATAGAGAAAATCAATAAGGCCAGAAGTTGGTTCTATGAGAAAATCAATAAGATTGATGGGCCCTTAGCAAGATTGACAAAAAGAAGAAGAGAGAGGATGCAAATAAATAAGATCAGAAATGGAAGAGGAGACATAACTACTGACCTCACAGAAATAAAGGAGGTAATAACAGGATACTATGAACAACTTTACGCTAATAAATACAACAATTTAGAGGAAATGGACGGGTTCCTGGAAAGACATGAACAACCAACTTTGACTCAAGAAGAGATAGATGATCTCAACAAACCAATCACAAGTAAAGAAATCGAAGCAGTCATTCAAAAGCTTCCTAAAAAGAAAAGTCCAGGACCAGACGGCTTCACATGTGAATTCTATCAAACATTCCAGAAAGAATTAGTACCAACTCTCCTCAAACTCTTCAAAAAAATCGAAGTGGAGGGAAAACTACCTAACTCATTCTATGAAGCCAACATTACCCTCATACCAAAACCAGGCAAAGATATTACAAGAAAAGAAAACTACAGGCCGATCTCTCTAATGAATATTGATGCAAAAATCCTCAATAAAATTCTAGCAAATCGTATCCAACAACACATTAAAAGAATTATTCATCATGACCAAGTAGGATTCATCCCAGGTATGCAAGGATGGTTCAACATAAGAAAATCAATTAATGTAATACACCATATCAACAAATTAAAGCAGAAAAATCACATGATCATCTCAATTGATGCAGAGAAGGCATTTGACAAGATTCAACATCCTTTCCTGTTGAAAACACTTCAAAGGATAGGAATACAAGGGAACTTCCTTAAAATGATAGAGGGAATATATGAAAAACCCACAGCTAATATCATCCTTAATGGGGAAAAATTGAAAACGTTCCCCCTAAGATCAGGAACAAGACAAGGATGTCCACTATCACCACTATTATTCAACCTTGTGTTGGAGGTTCTAGCCAGAGCAATTAGACAAGAAAAAGAAATACAAGGCATCAAAATTGGAAAGGAAGAAGTAAAACTATCACTGTTTGCAGACGATATGATACTATACGTCGAAAACCCAGAAAAATCCACAACAAAACTACTAGAACTAATAAATGAGTACAGCAAAGTAGCAGGTTACAAGATCAACATTCAAAAATCTGTAGCATTTCTATACACTAGCAATGAACAAGCGGAGGGGGAAATCAAGAAACGAATCCCATTTACAATTGCAACTAAAAGAATAAAATACCTAGGAATAAATTTAACTAAAGAGACAAAAGACCTATACAAAGAAAACTACAAAAAACTGCTAAAAGAAATCACAGAAGACCTAAACAGATGGAAGGGCATACCGTGTTCATGGATTGGAAGACTAAATATAGTTAAGATGTCAATCCTACCTAAATTGATTTACAGATTCAATGCAATACCAATCAAAATCCCAACAACTTATTTTTCAGAAATAGAAAAACCAATAAGCAAATTTATCTGGAAAGGCAGGGTGCCCCGAATTGCTAAAAACATCTTGAGGAAAAAAAACGAAGCTGGAGGTCTTGCCCTGCCAGACTTTAAGGCATATTATGAAGCCACAGTGGTCAAAACAGCATGGTATTGGCATAAAGATAGATATATCGACCAATGGAATCGAATAGAGTGCTCAGATATAGACCCTCTCATCTATGGTCATTTGATCTTTGATAAGGGAGTCAAGCCAACTCACCTGGGACAGAACAGTCTCTTCAATAAATGGTGCCTAGAGAACTGGATATCCATATGCAAAAGAATGAAAGAAGACCCATATCTCACACCCTATACAAAAGTTAACTCAAAATGGATCAAAGATCTAAACATTAGGTCTAAGACCATAGAACAGTTAGAGGAAAATGTAGGGAGATATCTTATGAATCTTACAATTGGAGGCGGTTTTATGGACCTTACACCTAAAGCAAGAGCACTGAAGAAGGAAATAAATAAATGGGAACTCCTCAAAATTAAACACTTATGTGCATCAAAGAACTTCATCAAGAAAGTAGAAAGACAGCCTACACAATGGGAATCAATATTTGGAAACGACATATCAGATAAAGGTCTAGTATCCAGAATTTATAATGAGATTGTTCAACTCAACAACAAAAAGATAGCCAACCCAATTACAAAATGGGAAAAAGACTTGAATAGACACCTCTCAGAGGAGGAAATACAAATGGCCAAAAGACACATGAAGAGATGCTCAATGTCCCTGGCCATTAGAGAAATGCAAATCAAAACCACAATGAGATATCATCTCACACCCACCAGAATGGCCATTATCAACAAAACAGAAAATGACAAGTGCTGGAGAGGATGCGGAGAAAGAGGCACACTTATCCACTGTTGGTGGGAATGTCAAATGGTGCAACCACTGTGGAAAGCAGTTTGGCGGTTCCTCAAAAAGCTGAATATAGAATTGCCATACGATCCAGCAATACCATTGCTGGGAATCTACTCAAAGGAATTAAGGACAAAAACTCAAACAGATATTTGCACACCAATGTTTATAGCAGCGTTATTTACAATTGCAAAGAGATGGAAACAGCCAAAATGTCCATCAACAGACGAGTGGCTAAACAAACTGTGGTATATACGTACGATGGAATATTATGCAGCGTTAAGACAGGATAAACTTATGAAGCATGTAATAACATGGATGGACCTAGAAAACATTATGCTGAGTGAGTCTAGCCAAAAGCTAAAAGACAAATACTGTATGGTCCCAATGATGTGAATCGACACTCGAGAATAAACTTGGAATATGTCATTGGTAACAGAATTCAGCAGGAGTTAGAAACAGGGTAAGATAATGGGTAATCGGAGCTGATGGAATACAGACGGTGTAATAGGACTAGATACAAAAACTCAAAAATGGACAGCACAATAATACCTAATTGTAAAGTAATCATGTTAAAATACTGAACGAAGCTACATCCGAGCTATAGGTTTTTGTTTTGTTTTGTTTTGTTTGTTTTGTTCTTATTATTATTACTTTTATTTTTTTCTCTATATTAACATTCTATATCTTTTTCTGTTATAATGCTAGTTCTTCTAAACCGATGCAAATGTACTAAGAAACGATGATCATGCATCTATGTGATGATGTTAAGAATTACTGATTGCATATGTAGAATGGTATGACGTCTAAAAAAAAAAAAAAAAAAATGGTCAGCACAGTACTGCCTAATTGTAATGTAATTATCTTGGAACGTTGAATGAAGCTGCATCTGATCTATAGTTTTTTTTGTTTGTTTGTTTGTTTTTTTCCTCTTATATATTTTTGTACTTTTTATTTTTATTTGTGTTTTCTCTCTGTGTTATCACTTTATTTCTTTTTCTGTTGTAGTGCTATTTCTTTCTCTAAATCGATGCATATGTACTGAGAAATGATGACCATACACCTATGTGATGATATTAAGAATTACTGATTGCATATGTAGAATGGATTGATTTCTATTGTTGTGTTAGTTAATTTTTTTAATTAATAAAAAAAAAAGTATATGTTTGGCTGTATAGATCAATATTTCACAGTTGAACAGAGAATATGAACTGATTTTTTTCATGATTCTGTATTTTCAGATGGTAAAAACAGTGGATCATGCCCATTCTACAGTGGAAAAACCAAATGATGAGATAGGAGATATTGCAAGAAATGAGACAATTCAAAATTCTATTTCTCAGGTTCCATCTGTGGAAAAACTGCCTATAACCACAGGAACTGAGGAGCTACCTACTTCTAGTTCTTTTATACTAGATGATGATGTTTTTGCAGAAATTGAGGAACCAAGTAGTCCTGTTGATGTCTTAATTAACTGCAGTTTACCTGTTGCTAGTATTTCAGATTATAAATTACTGTGTGGTATTGACAAGTATGTTTGCAATAAGATTAGTCTTCTACTGAATGATGAGGACAGTTTGCCCCCACTTCTAGTTGCATCTAGAGAATCAGAATCAGGTAGGATACCAGTTATTTAAATTAAAAAAAAATATATATATATATATATATATTTTTTTTTAAAGAATGTGGTGGTGAATTTCATTTGTGGTATAAAATGTATTAAAAAAAGCTTGGACAATTTGCTTGTAATATATGTTATGGATGGTAACTTTACTTTACAAAAAGTCTTATTATACAAAAACAAATTCTAAAAAGATTTGAACTTTTGAGTTGAATTTAATATAATTCATTTTTTGCAGCTGGACTCCTAATTTAGTATGGAGCAAAAATCCAGTACAACAGGGGAACTCATAGATTTAGCTCTGAGAAATATTTCTGCTGTTTAGAGTTTTGACTATATATCTTTTTTTTTTTAATCATTGGATTGGATGACAGTGCTAGGAATTTTAGTTCCTTCTTTTACTACTTAGTATATGTATGACTTGAAGCATGTTACTGAATCTTTTGGGATCTCAGTTTCCTCAGTAAGAGAAGAGAACCTAGATGACTTAAGGTCTTTTCTAGCCTTGAGATTCTGTGGCTAACTCCCACCTCATAGTGATTGCCTTGTTTAAACCCTTATCATTCCCAGGCATTATGCTATATCCTGCAATGTGAAATGATTATGTTCTCTGAATGATAACTACACATAAGGGAATAAGGCTTTGAACCTCACTTCTTTCAGTAGGAGCCATTGCATGAGACTAGTTGTAGTGGCAAAAATACCTTAAGTCCTTTCCTTTGCATGTCATGCATATTTCCCTATTGATTGCCAAGATCTTTTTTTTTTTGCATTCTGTCACTAACAAAGGACATTTGACAGCCAAGCAGCTAACTTGGGTCTAGACTGCTTTTACAGCGTGTAAATTGCATAAATTATTTGGAATGACTGGCGAACAAGAATCCACTTTACAAACGTGTTTGTTGTAAAGCGTTGCATGTGAAATTACATAAAAGCAACATATTTTGAATGTACACTATATATAATGTTAATATATTAGGATTTATGTGTATTAGAGTATTAATACTTTGCATAGATGGAAAAGTAAAAGTGAGTATATAACAAGATTTTATGAAATGTGTTTGCTTTTATTTTTAAATTTGATGTCATTGGTGGATTTATAAATCTCTTTTTTTATGTAAGACTATTTAATAAGAAGTCATATTTATCATAGTTAAATTTTATTTTCATTATTTAGTGCCTGAAGTAGAAGAACATCCATCTTATGAGCAGATCATTTTGCTTCTTGAAGGTGAAGGATTTCATCCTGTTACATTTATCCTAAATGCTAATCTACTCGTGAATGTCAAGTTAGTATTTTGTAAGTAATAACTCATCCTTCTTTGCCTAATTGCTAAGCAGGATTTCTGAATTAATTAAATCTTCAGGTTAGATTTTGATAGACATTGGTGAAAAATAAGCAATATTGGGCATTGGTTTTGCAGCCATATTTGACAGTAAATAAATTTTACATATTTATATTAAGTGGACTTGAAATACCAGCTTACAGATTTTTACTAGCATCTCTCAGTCAATTCTAGGTTGAGGTCTCATAGCTGAGCTATATTTTGATGCGCATGATGCAAGTGACTGTGTCTTCTACAGCTTTTAGATAAATTAAAATTTGGTAATTGAGGTAAAAAGGAATCCTGATTTAGTGACAGTTAAACAGGTTAAATTAGGTGAAATGATCTCATTAAAAGTAAGGAAGTAAATAATCCTCTGTGATGCATCTTAGCATCTATCAACTCCATTCTCTGATACTAATTTAATTCTTTCCCACGATGTTCCACCATCTTACTGTATCTTTATCTTATTGTTATTTATTAATTTCCTCCTTAAAATAATTTTTTATGCATTCTTTTTTTACATTAATCTTATACAATTGAATTTAAAGCCTTTATAAGAACTTTGGGAAAATAAGGAATTTGAAAAAAGATGTGCTTCATGTAAAGAAAATTATTTGTAGTATTTTTTCGTTAATAGAAGTTGATGTTTATAGTTGCATGCTTTTATCACTTAAGATTCCTCAGACAAATACTGGTACTTCTCAACCAATGGATTACATGGCTTGGGACATGCAGAAATTATTATTCTGTTATTATGTTTGCCAAATGAAGATACTATTCCTACAGACATCTTCAAACTATTTATCACCATATATAAGGATGCTCTAAAAGGTAAGCATTTTATTTTGAACTTTGTAGACGATGGAATGGATAAATTAGTAAAGGTATTTATGTTTTTTGGCTATGCTGACTGTACTAAAGATTTATTATATGAAAAGACTGCTGATCTTAAAAGAACATAATAATCAATTCAGTCTCCCTAAAACTAGCATTTTATATGATTTGTTTTTACACACTTTTTAATTTAAAAAATGGAAATATGTTTGCCTTTTTAATTTTCTTGTATTTATATATGTATTTTTCTTACTGACTGTATTATTGGGGGCACATGGTATAATTTTTCAGTTGATCGAGCTGTAAAGAGAAAAATTTAAGAATATGTATGGCTACAAACATTTTTAATATTTATTCATAATCTCCAGGAATAACTGAACTTTGTAAACAGAAGTTACTCAATAGATGTTTCTTCAAAAGTGGGAATAAGAAAAAAAATATTTTACCTTATCTTTATTTATGAAAGTTATATGGAGATATTCAAACTCAGAAGACCTCTTTAAAACAATAATGAAACATCATAAAATGTTTTCATTAATGATTTTTATTTCCAGGAAAATACATAGAAAACTTGGACAATATTACCTTTACTGAGAGTTTTCTCGGTAGCAAGGATCATGGAGGAATCCTCTTTATTACACCTACTTTTCAGAAATTTGATGATCTCCCATTACCAAGCTGTCCTTTTCTTTGTGGAATTCTTATCCAGAAACTAGAAATTCCCTGGGCAAAGGTTTTTCCTATGCGTTTAATGTTGAGATTGGGTGCAGAATATAAAGGTAAGTTTTAGAATAATTTGCTACACTACATAGATTCAGAAATATTGAATGTAAAATAAGAAATTTAAGGAAATCATTAAGATCAATTTTTGAATGGATTAATGGAACTACTTTTGTTTTGTATTGTTTAAAAAGTTCTAAACCAACCCTGTTCTGCCAGATTTGGCTAGACAGTTTTGGTATGTCATGAGGCTTCCAGAGTTTCAAAAATTATTAAATTGATTCACCTTAAAATTTTAAAAATTTCATTAAAAATTATTAAAAACCTTGATGGTATAACTTTTGCTGAGGTTTTCTTAAAAGCATAT
The DNA here is from genome assembly GCF_023851605.1 of Tamandua tetradactyla. Taxonomy (NCBI): domain Eukaryota; kingdom Metazoa; phylum Chordata; class Mammalia; order Pilosa; family Myrmecophagidae; genus Tamandua; species Tamandua tetradactyla. The sequence continues at coordinate 51,124,257 of NC_135347.1, read as the reverse complement.
ACATGTAGGAAGTTCATTTTTTATGTTGCCTTTGTATTAAGGTAAATTATTGCCCCTTTCAATTTGTGTGTATCATAAATCCAAATATAAAGGATTTTATTATTATCAATGCTGTTGCTTTTCAGTTGTTGTCTATAACCAAGAGGTAACTGTTTTTAGGAAAGGAAATATTTAAAAATAGTGGTTCTCCTCTTCTCTAAGCTTGAGTCTCCTTATTCTTATTTTTCTGTTCCTAACATTTAGTTTATTACCCAAAAATTATATAAACTGTATTGTTATGTATATGTGTAAGTGTATTTGTGAGACTGTGTGTGTGTGTTGTCTGTATGCGTGTATTTACATATCTGTCCTTGACACAACTAGTTTTTAGAGCTGTTGTGAAATAATGGTTCATGTTTATATGTATGGTTTTTCTAAGTTAAATCCTTTTTAGTATTAAATCTTTTTAAATTACACATTTTCTTTATTCCTGACTTCTTCCAAGAAATATTGTGTTTATTTCATAGATTGTACACCACATCTAATGAAGTTTTAGACATTTAATTCTATTAATTTTTTTAACTTTTTTATTGTGAATTATATATTTAAAAAAAGCAATAAATTTCAAAGTATATTGTAACAAGTAGTTATAGAACAGATTTCCAAGTTTGATATGGGTTGCAATTCCATGATTTCAAGTTTTTCCTTCAAGCTGCTCCATGACAATGGAGACTAAAAGATATATCAATATAATAATTCAGCAGTCATATTCATTTGTTAAATCCTGTCTTCTCCGTTATTACTCTACCTTCTCCTTAGATCTTTCTCCCAGTCTTTAGGGATATTTAGTCTATGCCCATTCTAACTTTTTTTTCCATGTTGAAAATGGCTGTCGATAATATGGGATAGCGGAAGGAACTAATTTTGAGGTTCTGGAGAGACTGGCCTTTCTGGGGTTCAGGGCTTATCTGGCCTAAAAACTGATCTGGAGGCTATAGGTTTCTGGAAAGTAATCATAGAACATGGAACTTTTGTAGAATCTCAGAGCCCTGTGTATTCTTTAGGGCTGGCAGGAATGGTTTTGTTTGGAGTTTGGCAAACCGTGGTAAATAGTAATATATAGCTAAATAGTAATATATAGCTGAAGCTTACCTAAAAGTAGCCTCCACAATAACTTCTCAGCTCTATTTGGTCTCTCTCAGCCATGATGCCTTATTTTGTTACAATTCTTTGCCCCCATTGGCTAGCCAGGCATTGTCAGTTGCATGGTGCCGGGGGCCAGGCTTATCCCTGGGATTCACATTTCCAGGGAGACTTTGACCCCTGGATGTCAGGTCCAGTGTAGTGGGGAGGATCATGATATCATTTGCAGAGTTGGGCTTAGAGAGGTAAGGCCACATCTGAGCAACAAAAGAAGGCCTCTGGAAGTAACTCTTAGGCATTACTATAGGTAGGCTTAGCTTCTTGGCTTCTAAATAAACTTCACACCAACCTCAAGATTAAGGGCCTGGCCTACTGACTTGAGAGTCCCTAATGTTTGAGGGTATCTCGGGTTTCCCTAATGGTAAAACTTAAATAGTTCCATATTTTTTTCTCCTGTGTTTAAAGGAACTTAGTCAATGCTTTTTGGTTATCTGTTCAACATACTCTGGGAGGTCTCTAGGCATTACATTAAGGTATACAGAATTGTCAACCCTCATTCCCATTCTGGACTCCAGTGTTTCAGTTGTTTAAACAATCTGTTCATATAGGGTGAATTAGATTATGTGCTACAGAAAATTTAAGTTTTGGACAAAATAAACCTCTCTTACTTTGGTCTCATTGGGTAAGTGAAGTTCTTAAATGCAGACAATGTCCTTCTTACCCCTGTATTCTTATTTATCCTAATCCCAACCCAATCAACATCATTCTTATCTCTAATGAGGCCGGATCTCTTTTTCAGTCCCCTTAATAGATGTCGTATGTGACAGTGCTAACTTACAGACCTTCAGAGCTCCTACTCTGTATTTTAGGTGTCACACAGGTACCCAAAATTCCAGGAAAATATCTTGTTATACATGTAAAGCACAGCCTGTCAAAATCTAGAAATAATTTCAATTGCAGACTACATGTGACTCCTAAAAGAGTTTACAATATTGACCCCATTTTTCTTCTTCTAAGTATCTTCTAAAAGAGACCATACAGTAATTGTTCTTTTGTTCTTTTTGTTTCACATCACATAATGTACCCCCGGTTCATTCACCTTATAGCATGCCTCATACTTCATTCCTTTTTGTAGCCTCACAATATGCGATCATATATATACACGACAGTTCGCCATTCTCCTTTTCAGTCAGTGTATCCTTCAACACCTCCATCCATTGGGCATCATGTATAATGTCCAAAGTCATCAATCCATGCCTCACATTATCCTCACTTACTTGTATAATCGTCAGCGCTCTCAATTTTAGACAATTTTCATTGATCCCAAGAAAAAAAATAACTGTTATACACACCTTCACCAAATAGAAAATCCAAACGTCCCCTTGACTCTTATCCTCTCCCTCAGTTATAGCTGTGGTACTGTTGCTGCCTTCCTGTTAAACATAGCCCATAGCATTCAGTAGTAATTTTCCCCCTATACCTCAATATTATTTACTCTTTATACAAGATTCATACCTTTGAAGTAGTTCTTGTATGCACTTATTTATATTTGTAGTGTTAATTGGTGTAACACATGACTCTATACGACCCTTTCAATCATGTTCACCTTCATGATTGAAAGGTTCATTAGTGGGCTTATAGGGTCTATAAGCCCACTAATGAACTACCTTAACTTCTATCTATTCCCTTACATTTAAGTTCAACCTCATTAGCTAATTGTTCACCCATCTATCTTCTCTGTATCTCTAGGTCCCCAATGTTCTGTATTGTAAGCCTTTGAGTTTATCTTTACTAACATCATAAAAACAAAATCAAACATTAGCTGTCCTTTTGTATCTGGCTTATTTCACTCAGAAGTAAGTCCCCAGGATTCATCCATGTCATGTGCTTCAGGATCTCATTTCATCTTACTGCTGTATAATATTCCATCGTATTTTTAATACCACATTTTATTTTTCCACTCGTCTGTTAATGGCTTTTGGATTGTTTCCATCTTTCAGCAATTGTGAATAATGCTGCTATTAATATCTGTGTGTAAATGTCTGTTTTGTGTCACTGCTTTCATCTCTTCTGGGTATATACCAAATAGTGGTATTGCCGGGTCATAGAGCAGTGTGATATTTAGTTTTGTAAGGAACCACCATAATATCTTCCATAGCAACTGTACCATTATGCATTCCCACCATCAGTGCTAAAGGGTTCCAATTTCTCCACATCCTCTCCAACATTTACCGTTTCTTGTATGTTTAGTAGCAGCCATTCTTATGTGAGGTGATGTCTCACTGTAGTCTTGATCTGCTTTTCCCTTAGAGCTAATGAAAATGAGCATCTCTTCATGTGCTTTTTAGCCATTTGCATTTGCTCTTTGGAAAAATTTCTATCCAGATCTTTATCCCATTTTATAATTGAGTTGTTTGTTCTTTTGTTGTTTAATTGTATGATTTTCTTAATGTATACAGGGTATCAGACGTTTATCCAATACGTGATTTCCAAATATTTTCTCCCATTGAGTTAACTGTCTCTACATCTTTTTGACAGTCTTTTGAGGTACAGAAGCATTTGATTTTGAGGTGTTCTCACTTATCCATTTGTTCTTTTGTTGCTTGTGCTTTGGGTATAAAGTTTAGGAAACTACCTCCTATTACCAAGTCTTGAAGATATTCCCCTATATTTTCTTCTAGGAGTTTTATGTACAATTTCTTATATTAAGGTCTTTGGTCAAACCCTTTGATGTAATTTTTGTATAGGGTGTAAGGTAAGGGTCCTCTTTCACTCTTTTGACTGTTGATATCCAATTCTCCTATGCCTATTTATTGAAAGACTACTTGGTGTCACTTCTGTGGATTTGGGGGCCTTGTTGAAGATCAGTTGACCATAGATTTGGTGGTCTATTTCCACACTCTAAATTCCATTCCATTCTCAATACTTCTATCTTTGTGTCAGTACCATGCTGTTTTGACCACTGGCTTTATCGTAAGCTCTAAAATTGGGAATTTTTAGTACTTCCACTTCGTCCGTCTTTTTAGGATGTTTTTAGCTATTCAATGTCTCTTTCCCTTCCAAATGAATTTGACAACTAGCTTTTCCAAGTCTTCGGAGTAGGTTGTTGGAATATTGTTTGTTATTGCATTGAGTCTATAGATCAATTTCAATTGAATTGACATCTTAACTACATTTAACCTTCCTATCCATGAGCAAGGAATGCTTTCCACCTATTTAGATCTTTGATTTCTTTTTGTTGTTGGTGGGGCGGGGGGTGTAGTTGGTGCATGGTCCGGGAATCGAACCTGGGTCTCCTGCATGGAAGGCAAGCATTCTACCACTGAACCACTAGGGTACCCTCTTCTTTAATTTCTTTTAGCAATATTATGGTAGTTTTCTGTGCACAGGTTCTTTACATTCTGGTTAGGTTTATTCCTAGGTCCTTGGTACTTTTTTTTTCTTTATAGTTGTGTAAGTTTTAATTACAATAAAGGAAAAATGACAGAATATTGAAAGGGCACATCATTATCCAATAAAAGCTTTTACAGTATGACTAAGAGAAAATAATATAATTATTAAATTACTGAAATTCAATTATTCAGATGTGATTTTTGTCAGATCTATATGTTCTTTTCCCTCTTTCTCTTTTTATCCTTTAAGTTACCCTTAGTGGTACTTTTCAGTTATGTGCCCTCCTCCAGACCTCTTTCTTCTGTCTTTTTTTCAGCCGACAGAATTCTCTTTGGTATTTCTTGAAAGGCCTGCTTCTTGTTAACAAATTCTCTCAGCCCTTTGTCTGTCTGTGAAGATTTTATTCTGTCTCTGACTTTTTTTTTCTTGTTTTGAAAATGAATATTTATTTTTATGGAATAGAATAGAAGGGCAGTGTGACATGAAAATGGTTTATTGCTTAATATGTTTTCTTTTAAACTTTTTTATTGTATAATGTAACATATATACAAAGCAAAGAAAGAAAAAAGCAATAGTTTTCAAAGCACTCTTCAACAAGTAGTTATAGGACAGATTCCAGAGTTTGTCATGGACTACCATACCATCATCTCAGATTTTTCCTTCTACCTGCTGCAGAACATAGCAGGTTAGAAGAAATAAATATTCTTTTATCATCCTAATCAACTTTTTTTCTTTCATTTTTTTTCGTGAAAAATAACATGTACAAAAAAGCAATAAATTTCAAAGCACTGCACAACAATTAATTGTAGAACAGATTTCAGAGTTTGGTATGGGTTACAGTTTCACAATTTTAGGTTTTTACTTCTAGCTGCCCTAAGATACTGGAGACTAAAGGAAATATCAATTTAATGCTTAGCTTCTCTATATAACTCTACCCTCACATTTGATCCTTCTATCCCACTCTTTACGGCTATGGCCATTCTAACTTTTTCATGTTGGAAGGTGTTGTCAATAATATCAAATAGGAAATGGGACTGGCTGATGTTTTGGAGAGTCTGGGCCCTCCAGTTTTCAGGACTTTATCTGGCCCAAGGACCCATCTGGAGGTTTCTGGAAAGTTACCCTAGTGCATGGAACCTTTAGAGAATTGTCCCTCACTTTTGACAGACAGCTTAGCTGAATAAAGAATTCTTGGCTGAAAGTCTTTCTCTTTCAGGATCTTATCATACCACTGCTTTCTTGCCTCCATGGTGCCCATTGAGTAGTCCAAACTCAGTCTTACATGGTTTCCCTTGCATGTGGTGAGTCATTTTTCACTTGCTGCTTTCAGGACTTTCTTCTTCTTTTCGACATTTGACAGACTGATTAGTATGTGTCTTGGAATAGACTTATTTGGATTTATTCTAGTTGGGGTTCATTGGGCTTCTTTGATTTGCATATTTGTGTCTTTTATAAGATTTGGGAAGTTTATCTCCATTTTCTCCTCAACTAATCTTCCTAGCCCTTAAATCTTCTCTTCTCCTTTGAGGATACCTATGATTCTTATATTTGGAAACTTTTTGTCCATCATTTCCCTGAGATCCAATTCAAATTTTTCCATCTTTTTTGCTATTTATTTTTGTGTGTTTGAAATGAATTGTTCTGCCCTCTAGTTCACTTATTCTTTCTTCTGGCTCTTTAAATCTGCTGTTGTGTGTCTCTAGTATTATTTTTTATTTGGTCTACAGTATCTTTCATCTCTTGTTTTATCTGCTATTTTTCTAGTTACTCTTTTAAATTATTCTTTCTGGTCTTCTTGTTTCTTCCTGCTAACCTTTATGTCATTAGCCACCCCACTGAATTTATGTAGTAGAATTGGATGAACATCTTTGATTAGTTGTTCCAAGGTCTACTTTTCCTCCAGTGTTTTTGTTTGGTCATTCGGCTGTGCTCTATCTGTCTACATCTTCATAAGCTTTGTGATTTTCTTTGTACTTCGAGTCATGTAATTATCTTGATAGGATTACTTTGAAAGTTGATATCCCTCAGTTGTCTTAAGATTTTTATTAGCGGGATGGGTGGGGGCGTGGGGGACAGGATGTGAGGCAAAGCGCAGCTGCACAGTTGTGGGGTGTGGTATAGGGCTAGGCCCTGGGGGATCACTATGGGTGATCCTATATGGTGTCCACAGTTGTGAGATGTGGGCACAGAGTTGTGGGGGGCAGCATGGGGGCACAATGGCTGTATGCGGCACAGGCAGGCCTCAAGTTTAGGGGCAGGGTGTGGTGCATGAGACGTAGAGACAAGGTTGATGGGAGGTGGATCGTGGGGCTCTGTGGGTGCACAAGTCAAGGTGAAGGTGGGGGGCAGGTGAATGGAGATTCAGGGTACAGGTGCGTGGTGTGTGGGGGTTAAGGGAAGGGACAGGGTGTGGGGGTCATGGGAGGCAGACGGGGCACAGTGTGTTGGGGGCAAGGTGAGGGGTTTGGGAGTCACTGAGAACAGGGGTTCTGATACCCCAAGCTAGCTGCAGTGGCAGGCACTTTCCTTGTCATGAGTGGAGCCCACTCACCCAGTTCTCTGCATCTCAATTCATCAGCATTTTCATGCTCTTTTTTCAGAGGTCCTGCTGTATTGCCAGCAAGGCATCTTTTCCGTTTTGTTGTACAGCGTTTATACAGCCTTAAAGAAAAAGAAAGGGAGTTAGGCGAGAGGTACCATATCCCTTCCTCTTCTCTGCATTGACTTCTCTGACTCTACATGCTATCTGTTATGGCGCTGACCCAATACCTATCACAGTTTATCACTATCCATAAATTAGCACAATTAATTACAAATGCCTTAAATGTCTTCAATTCTTTGTTTAAGTTATCAGAATTTTATAAGAGTCTAGCAAATTATTGTGGTTTACCAGTCACCATAATTGTGTGGAAACAATATGTGTAATGAAAAGATTGGATGCTTTTGAACTGGGCAAGCCTGTTTCAAATCTTGTTTCATCAGTTATTAACTTGGTCACCATGAAAGTTGTTTAATCTTTCTTTCTCCTCTGTAAAATATATATAACCATTCTTACCTCATTGGGTTGTGGTACGGTAAATAAAATAATGCATATAATATGATAATGTAATATGATAGCGTATGTGCCTAGTGTAGTGGCTAGTAGCTGCACAGTAATGGTTAAGGTCGTTTTTCACTTTTCCTTAAGAACCGATTAGATGTTTTTATACCTCATACCAGAGTTTTGGTCAGTATATGTAATTTATAATTGGTATTTGATGTTGAGCTTTTTGGTTTTGTTTTGTTTTTAAAATGGAAATTACAGGTACTAAATTCAAGGCTTTTTTTTTGGTTATTGTTGTTGGTAACCAGTTTTCCTTTCTTTTGTGTAGCTTATCCTGCCCCTCTAACAAGTATCAGAGGCCGAAAACCTCTTTTTGGAGAAATAGGACACACTATTATGAACTTACTTGTTGTGAGTAATTGAAATATTTTTTTATGTTCTTACACTGTTAACTTAAACTATTTAACAGACTCACACGTATATTTTCCTATTTTAATTTGGCATGTTTGGTAGAATGAAAGTTCACTTATAAGAAATCCTAATTCATTTAACATAAATGGGCTCTGGTTTTGATGAATTGCTTTTTAGAATATAGTATCTCCTAATTTACTAATACCTGATTATAATTGGCTTTTGATTCATTTTGCTGTAGTTACATATTTAAGTAATTTGAGACCTATACTCAGTTGTTTTTTAGTAAAAGTGTTAATCAAGTCAATCACCTTTATGATTTTGAGCATATTATAGCCATAGTATCCTCATTAGTAATAGGAAGGGTTGGATTAGATGATACATGAAGTTTTCTTTCACTTCTGATTCCTGTAATTTGTGATCATCTGTTACCATAGGAAAATATTTCAGTAGACTCATTTTTATTTACACACCTTGGTTTGAAGACCTTTTCTAATTTGGCAGATCTATAAGTAGGAAGAAGAACTCACCCCCAAATACTACAGAGTTCTTCCCAAGAATAATATTCATGATTTATGTGGCATAGCTGGAAGGATTAGTTGGTTTTTAAAATTTTTTCTAGCTTTCTGAATGGCACTTTGCCAGTTAGGTGTCTGAAGCCACAGAATGATGGATACTCTTAAAAAAGGATTTAATGGATGGTTGAATGCTTATTGATGGTAGTTTAAAATTTATGGGATTTTATTATTTTATGTAGGACCTTCGAAATTATCAGTATACCTTGCATAATATAGATCAGCTATTGATTCATATGGAAGTGGGGAAAAGCTGCATAAAAATACCTCGGAAAAAATATAGTGATGTAAGTATAATTGTTTTATTTGAATTTTGAAGACAGCTATTAAACACTAGATTTCTCCAGAACATTATCAAATTAAATTTTCTGTTTTGAATCAAACTATTTAATATATATTGGCAAAAAAAATTTTTTTAATTTTAGAATTTGTTTCCTAATAAGGGATTTGTTCAGTTCTTTTTTTTTGCATTTTTTTTTCTTACCATTTTATTTTAAAACATTCATTTCTGTCACATTCCACGGAGTTGTCTAGACCAAAGCTTGATAATTGTGAAGCTGGTCAGGAATGTGACTCTTTGATTTATTGGAAGTAATAAGGGCATAAAATGTTGAAAGTGTTTATAAATGAGTGTTTTATTTCCAGGTAATGAAAGTAATAAATTCTTCTAATGAGCATGTCATTAGCATTGGAGCTAGTTTTAGTATAGAAGCAGATTCTCATCTAGTCTGTATACAGAATGATGGAGTTTATCAAACACAGGCCAACAGTGCCACTGGCCGTCCTAGGAAAGGTAAGGGTCATTGTTCCTAATACTAATTCATAAATCCACTTCAGTTAATATAATCCCCTTCAAAGGGGAAAATATATGTATTTTACTTATTTGCTGAATGAGTGGTAAAAAAATATTATGCTTTCAGGTTTCAGTTGTAGGATCAGTAAATTTAAAATCCTCACTTGTCTTTTGCTTTTGGACTACATTAGGCTTAAAGACTTGGAAGACTATTCATATTGGTATCTTTAGCTTAGTGTATCCCATAAGGTGGGAGTTTTCCTTTTGGTAATTTCTGTCTGAAATGAGGGTCCTTCGCCTATGCTTCCTCTTTTCTTTGGTTCCTTTTAATTGGGTAAGCACAGGGTTGGTAAGGACAAAAGATGGCATATAAAAATTTAAGTGACTGGAACTATAAGAATGAAAAACATCATGGAATGAGCCTCATGTGTGAGTGACACTACTCTTGGCTCTGACTGAATGGCCTCAGTGACTGATGTGATTACTAAACCCTTGTAGTAGAAGGTCTAACAGATAGGAAACTTAAGTTGAAGCAAGTAATCTATAAAATTATAACTACAGCATAATTATTGTAATATTTCAAACATATCTGACATACTTAAAATAGTCTGACATTGTGGCCGCTAATAAAATTTTTCTTCTGATTATAAAAGTAATCCATACTCATTTGTAGTAAACTTGGAAAATATATAACATTGAAAAAATTTTAAAAAGTAGAAAAAGAAAAAAAAAGTGACAAGATATAGCCACTGTTGACACTTTATTTCCTTGTATTGACATATATATGAAACAGATGATTTTATGCTATATATTTATGCTTTTATATCGTGCTATTCTGCTTACCATACCATTGACATTTTTTGTCATTAAAATTCCCTAGCTTTTTACTATTTATTCGTTGAGTAGGTTTTTTATTTGTGTGGTGTATAATTGAAAGGCATAAATATTTACAGTGAAAAAGCTTTCCTCCATTGACCCCCAGCTACTCTTTTTCCCCTCCCTGCAGGTAATCAAATTAATGTTATCAATTTCTTGTATATCCTTTCAGTGACATTTTTACTTCTATATATATATATTGACGCAGGCATCCACACACATATTTCTTTTTCCCACTTTTTAAAAGCAAGTCATAACATTTGTTCTGTTCTGATCTTGCATTTTTTTTTTTTTTGGTTGACACTTGGATATTATTCCATGTTAGTATAAAAAGAGTTTTTGCATTCCACATAATTTTCTAATTAATATGTGTACATTATTTAGCTGTCCGTTATTGCAGGGCATAAATAGTTAATCTTTAGCTATTTATAAAAATGCTACAGTGACTAACATGAATATATGTTATTTTGCACACATATGAACCTATTTGGGGATAAATTCCTAGAAGTGGAATTACTGCATCAAAGGATTTGTGTGTTTGTAGTTTTAATAGCTATTATCTTTTAAGTTGTCTTCCATTGATAGTGTTCCATTTTACATTCCACCAATAGCGGGTATTCGATTGCCCACACCCCACTGACACAGACAAAAACATTTAAAATAGTACAAAAATTCATCATTTATTAGATAGAAACATTCAGTGACCTTGGTACGGTATTTTATCTTAATTTTGTTTTTTTTATTAGCTTTCTAATATAAATGGTATAGGCCTGACATTTATTGAGCAGTTAAAATATGCCATGCCCCTCAATAAATATCATACAGCATAAAAATGAGTAGGTTAAAATATAAATATTTGCTGTTTTCCTTTATCAGTGACAGGTGCAAGTTTTGTGGTATTCAATGGAGCTCTAAAAACATCTTCAGGATTTCTTGCTAAATCCAGCATAGTTGAAGGTATGTATTTCATCTTTTAAGATTATTTTTTTAGAGTCGTTTTCCACTAAATTTTCAAAATGTATTTGGTATTTACAAAAGAATATTTATAACTTATAAAGGACAGTACCACAAACTTATGTGAAATCATCACCCAACCCAAGAACTAGAACTCAACCCAATATTTGGGTCCACATATGCCACTACCTCCTCTCCCCATGAATTAACTACTATCCTGAATTTTGTGGCTATCATTCTCTTGCCTAATTTTTTTTTTTACTTTATATATACCATATATTGTTTATTTGTGCTTACTTGGGATATTTTTAAAAAGTATTATTCTTCACACAGTTATTTGGAACACTATGTTTCTAACATTTATGCATCTTGTTGCCTGCAATGATAGCTTATTCATCTTCAAAGCTATTAAAAATTTTATTTTGTGAATATGTGACAATTTATCGATCCCTTGATTATGAATATCTCAGTTGTTTGTTTTTTTTTATTATAAACAGTGTTACTAGTAGCATTCTCATATGAGTATGTAGACTTTGGGCATATGTTCAAGAGTTTCTCTAGGGCGTATATGGAATTTCTGGGCTGATGGACAAGTAAATGTTCTACTTCATAAGATATTGCTAAATTGTTTTCTGAAGTAGTTGTACCAATTTACATTACAATAGAATGTATAAGATTTCCTGTTTATGACCATATTCTCCAAATGTGGTATTATCAGACTACTTAATTTTTGTCAATCTGGTAGGTTATCTCTGGGTATGGTCATAATTAGCATATTCCTAATTGCAATAAGTAGAGCATCTTATCACATATTTACAGGCTCTATGTGTTGTCTCTTCCTTGAATTGCCTTTCTTATTTTTTGCCCATTTTTCTATTTATATGTCTTTTTCTAACTGATTTGTAAACTATATGCCATATATTCTATATTTCATGTCTGTAGGTTTACATATTATTAGTTCATATCAGTAAGATCATACAATATTTGTACTTTTGTGTCTGACTTACTTAACATAATGTCCCCAAGATTCATCCATGTTGTTGCATGCTTCAGGACTTCATTCCTTCTTACTGCTGAATAATATTCTATTACATATGTATATACCATATGTTTGTTTACACTTTTTTTTGTTGTTGGTGTACTCTTGGGTTGTTTCCGTCTTTTGGCGATTGTGAATAATGCCACCGTAAACATCGGTGTGCAGATGTCTCTTTGCATTCCTGCTCTCAGATCTTCTGGGTATAATCTGAGTAACAGGATTGCTGGGTGTTAAATCAATTTTATACTTAGGTTCCTGAGGAACTGCCAAACCATCCTCTGTAGTGAGTGGCTGCACATTTTACGTTTCCACCAACAGTGAATAAGTTCCACATCCTCTCTAATACCTGTAGCTGCCAGTTTGTTTAATAGTGGCCATTCTGTGTTCTAGTTTCTGACTTTGTGAGTATTTATTTATAAAAAGTCAGGAATAGTTTTTATTTTTTGTACCTCTGTATTTAATATGCATTTTCTTTTGTTTATTTTCAAAATGTCCTCTTTATCTTTTGTTTCCACCAGTTTAACTGTGATGTATTTTATGTGTTCTTTTTTTAATGTATTTATCCTGCTTTGGCATTTATTGAGCTTCTTGGATATGTGTGTCAATATTTTTTTCATTAAATTTGGGGAATTTTCAACCATTATTTCTTCAAATATTTTTTCTGTCTCAATCTCTTCCTCCTATTGGAACACCTAATACATATCTGCTAGACCATTTAATATCATCTCACTCATCCTTGAGGCTTTGCTCATTTTTCTCCAGTCTTTTTCTCTATGATCTTCAGATTAGATAATTTTTATTGATCTTCATGTTCTCTGATTCTTATATGTAACATCATAGAGTATGTAACTTAATAATTAATAGTTAAGCCTATCCATTGAGGTTTTCATTTCGGTTAAATTGCACTTCTCTATACTGAAATTCTGTTTTGGTCCTTTTTCCAACTTCTCTTTCTCATTAAGATCTTTTTTTAATCAGATTTTTCATTTAGCCTATTATTGCTTTTCATTCTTTAAATGTATTTTCCTTTAGGTCATGAATATATTTATATTAGCTGTTTTAAAATTTTATTTAATTTAGCATCTTGCCCATCTCAGGGATGATTTCAGTTACCTTGGGGTTCATATTTTCCTGTTTCTGTCAGGTAAGATTTGTTGTATATTTGTTATTGTTGATATGCTTTAAGACTCAAGTTTCTATTAGCTTTTGCTTAAAAATGTTTTCTTTTGTTATAGCAAGCATGTTAATTGCTGATCCCCTTGAGCTTGTATAGGCTTGATTTTAGTCTTTTTTAAGATGGATTTGTGGAAAGCCTAAGATGTTTACCAACCCGCTCTAACTTGTCAGGACTCAATCCCCAAATTCTGTGTTGTCTGAATGTGTTATGACTGTCATTTTGGCTTTACGGAGCTTATCAATCAGGTATTCATATCTTTCTACTTTGATTGATTCAGATCACTAACAGCCCCCAATATGGCCTGACTTCTAGTATCTCTGTTCTCAACCTTGCAATAAGCTTGGTTGACCTCATCTAGTTCCACCTTGTTAGTGTGTCCCCGGCCGTATTTCAGAAGACTTAAAGGGAACCCACCTCCACGGTCTTCTGGTGACCCCTCTGTGAAGTTCCCTCCTCTTCAGTCTACTGTTCCCAGATTCCATACTTTTTCACACTCTTTACTTCTCATGTTCTCTACTCAGAAAGGATATTGTGGGCTTATGGGGTCACTGTGACAAAATTGCTCCCAGGCAGACAGCCTGGGTGATTGTGGACATACCTCTTCAGTTTCCTACTCGGGATCACAGTATTATGCTACCCGTTGTCCAGTACCTAAAAGCAATTTTCTCATACATTTTGTTGAGTTTCATGGTTGGTTGTCAGAAAGAGCTAATTTGGTACCTGTAATTTCATCATGCCTAGAAGTAGAATTCTCATCCTTGTCATTTTAACCTCTAAAAAAATGAATCCTTAGCTTTGTAAAATATTTCCCAATGGGAAACAGCTATTAAGATACTTTAACAAATGATTTAAAACACACTTTGCACAAAACATACTTTGATAGCAAATTTTATGGCTTAGACATGTGAATTGATACTTGGTTAAAAAAAAAAAAGATACATGAAACATAACTCTGATTTCTAGATGGCTTAATGGTACAAATAACACCAGAGACCATGGATGGCTTGCGGCTAGCTCTGAGAGAGCAAAGAGACTTTAAAATTACATGTGGGAAAGTTGATGCAGTTGACCTGAGAGAGTATGTGGACATCTGCTGGGTAGATTCTGAAGACAAAGGAAACAAAGGGTAGGAATTTTTTGTTACTAAAATGTATTTGATTTAGTGGGGCTGGAGGGGAGCAGAGTCTAAAACACATCCTGTTAATAAAATTAAATATTTTATGTATGGGCATAGAGTTATACCATTAATTTAAAAGCTTATACTCTAATTAATTAATGCAGTATTTTTTTCAAGTATGTACTGCACCAACCTCATATATGTTTTCTTGACCAAGATGCTGTAAATTATTCAGTGGCCAAAGGACCATTGTGTAGCAGTGTAGGCTAGATATCAAGGCTGAGAATGACAGAATACGTTTTCAGTCATATAGTGCCCATTTTTGGTGAGTAGAAGATTCCCTTTGAGTGATTATTTTATATTATATTGATTCACTGTAGATAAGAACCACTGAATTTAATAATGTGCACATTAGAAAGACGTCTTGCAGATTATTACTGCCACTCCTTCCTCTTTTCAATTACCCATTTTCTTTGTGTTTTGGAGACTAGCTATGAGGTCTGGAACAAAAAAAGGAAGAAGAGGGCTAATGCTGGAGGATTCCAAAACAGAGTTTTTGAATTCATGAGACAGCTTTTTTTTTGTTAGGAGACTATTTAAAGTCTTTTAACCTCCACAATTTTTCTCCTCATCCCATTTGTTAAACTAATAATTCATTTCATAGGGACTATTCTGCTACTAATATTCCTGTTGTATTATGTTTATTCTGTAGTGTTATCAGTCCAGTGGATGGCATGTCATTACAAGGATTTCCAAGTGAAAAAATAAAACTGGAAGCAGATTTTGAAACTGATGAGAAAATGTTAAAGTGTACTGAGGTAACTGAGAAAGAGGATTCCTTTCTTTTACATGCTGTGTTGGATATTTTTATTTTTTTTAACACTGAGATTTTGTGGAACCAAATATCTGAATATTTAAGTGCAACTTATTAGACTTTTTATATTATACATTGAAACAAATATCTCCACTCCACACTGCCATTTTTAAAAATAAGCATTGAAAAATTTAATGTAATCTATTTAAGAATATTTTTAAAGCATATTTTATATTACATGTTTTATATGAAAAATATTTGTACCTTGGTAAACATACAAGTAATTTGACCTTTCTTTCCTGTTTCTAATTCTGCTGTATAGGTATTTGCTAGATGCAGTGCAGTATTCACCATATAGAAACAAGTTTATCCAGTTTATCTTCAATTCTGTATTTCCCAGACAGATAAGACAAGCTAATAGCTCACACCAACTTCATGGGTTTGCAAATGGAATTACTCTATAAATATGGGTACAGTACTATTTTAGAATATTAAAAGTTGCATCTTACAATCACAGAATTTTAGCTAAAAGTCCAAAGCTGCAGGCAGTAAGAGATCATTATACCCAGTTTTTAAGGACTCTTCAGGGCATTTTTATAGATGACAAAACACGCCCAGAATCTATAACTGCTATGCAACAATTAGGTAAAACTTGAAGACATGTTCATTGAAGAAAGAATTTGTAGCAATAACAAGTTTATGGAATTCCCTTCGTTGCCAAATGTAAAGTCTGTTCCCCAACAAACTAGAAGAGAGGTGGGAAAGGGAAGTACTAGCAGAAACTGGGGTTAACCATAGAGAGGGGACCGACATACCACTCTCTGGATGGATAAGTGCCAACCTGCAAAGACTCAGAAGATGCCCCATACTGATACTGGAGAAAATTTCCAGTGTTAGTTGGAATGATTCTAATGCCATACTGCCTTTTATATATCAAACTTGAATGTCTATAGGATTATTTCAGGCTATTGTATATTGGTATTGCCTGCCAGTTAGCAGTTCAGTTTTGGCATCATTGTCATCTTTGTTTGTACATTTGATCATATTCTTTTCACTTTGTTTGTATTTACCAAAAAAAAAACCTAACATAAAAATTTGTTTCATATGTGAATACTTACTGTAAATTGTCAATAAGAATGATTGGGAGGGAGGTGCAAGGGTAGTTCAGTGGTAGAATTCTCACCTGCCATGCGGAAGATCTCTGTTTGATTCCGGGCCCAGGCACTTTCCAAAACAAAGAAACCAACAAAAACAAACAAAAAATTCAACAAACAGTGCTGCAATAATGGAATATTCACATGGAAAAAGAATGAAATTTGACCCCACCGTACAGCATACCAAAAAATAAGAAGATTGGGTTTTTTTTTTGGAAACAATATTAAAACCTTATTTTCGCCTGATTCTTCTTTAGACCAGTGACCAGGATGATAGGTGATAGGACATTATTCCTTTAATGTTAAGTTTATATAGATATCCTCATTGGTTGGTGATCTTATAGGATGGACTCCTTAATACCCTTCTCTAGACTGAGTTAACAAGGCTTTAAGTTTTCATTTCTTGTACAAATTTGGCTATAGATACAGAATGTTCTTGACTAGTGAATTTCATGGTGCTAAAAGTTAACAAGGCTGACTTGAAAGTAACAATTGTTGCACTTTTAGAGTTACTTTTAATCTTGATCATGACTAGTTTCCTAAATAAATACATTTCAGGTGTTCTACTTTCTGAAGGACCAGGATTTGTCTGTTTCTGCAACTCCTCATCAGTTTGCAAAAGAAATAGCCATGGCTTGTAGTGCTGCTCTGTGCCCTCACCTGAAAACTCTAAAAAATAATGGGATGAATAAAATTGGACTCAGAGTATCCATTGACACTGATATGGTGAGGCATATGTTTGTGGTGAATTTTTTAAATTAATGTTTTATATATTATCTGAGTTTTTTATTTAATGTTTTATTTCGTGTTGAAAGAAAGGAACTAAAATTTTTCAAGTATCAAATGTGTGCTACACACTTCACCTACATTTTCTCCTTTAGTCTATACAACAGGGATCAGCAATCATCTGTAGAGAGGGTCAGGTGTTTAATAATTTAGGTCTTGTGGGCTGGTTTCTGCCACAGTCTCTCAACTCTGCCATTGTAGTGCTGAAGTTAACTTAGGCAGTATGTAAACAAATGAGTATTGTGGGGAACTTTGTTTATAAAAACAGGTGGCAAGCCAAATTTAGCCTGTAGGCCATTGTTTGCTGACCTTTACTTACACCAGTCCTGCCTGATAGGTAAGTTTAATTATTCTCTAGATTCTTTGTTTCCATGTTTTAAAATTCGAAAAGTCTTCAGGAGTGTATACATAACAGGACCACATCATTGAACATTTCCAAAGTTCCACATTCACACTCCAGACTAAAATGTAAATGGGTCCCACTATAGTTGTGTAAGGCAACAGCCTGAATAGACCTCCCTTCTACCTCTTCCCCTAAACCCTTAGCACACCTCCATACTCTCACTCACTCCTTTCTCCCTACCTACACAATTAATGTTACTAATTTCTTATATATTCTTTTGTGATTTTATGCATGTCCAAGCAAATAAGTACGTGTCCTTTTTGTGCCCACCCACCTTTTACAATTTTTACCTTCTTTCACATCAAATGTCTCAGAGATATTCCATATTAGTACACATTCTTACACTATACTACAGTCTGTTAAGTGTGCAATAGCATTATATCTTTAAAAAAGAAATGTGCATACCTCAATTTAAAAATACTTCATTGCTAAAAAGCACTAACCATCATCCGAGCCTTCAGTGAGTCAAAATCTTTTTGCTGTTGGAGGGTCTTGCCTGGATGCGGATGGCTGCTGACTGATCAGGGTGGTAATTGCTGAAGGTTGGGGTAGCTATGGAAATTTCTTAAAATAAGACAATGAAGTTTGCCGTTATGATTGACTCTTCCTTTCATAAAAGATTTCTCTGTAGCATGCAGTGCTGTTTGGGGGCATTTTACCCATAATAGAACTTATTTCGAAATTGGAGTCAGTCCTCTCAGACCTTGTCATTGCTTTATTAACTAAGTTTATGTAATATCCTAAATCCTCTACTGTCATTTCAACGATGTGTACAGCATCTTTACCTGGAGTAGATTCTATCTCAAGAAACCACTTCCTTGCGTACAGCATCTTCACCTGGAGTAGATTCTGTCTCAAGAAACCACTTCCTTGCTCAACCATGAGAAACAGCTCCTTGTCCATTAAAATTTATCAAAGGATGCCACTTCTAATTTTAGGTCATTGCTCTTTCTACTAAATCTATAGTTACTTCTTCCATTGAAGACTTGAACCCCTCAGAGTCATCCATGAGGGTAGGAATCAACTTATTCCAAACTACTGTTCACATTACTATTTTGACCTCCTCCCATGAATTATGAATGTTTTTAATGGCATCTAGAATGGTAAATCCTTTCCAGAAGGTTTTCGATTTACTTTGCCCAGATCCATCAGAGGAATCTATGGCAGCTATAGCTTAAAAAAATTTTATTTGTCAAATAATAAGAGTTCAAAATTGAAACGACTCCTTGATCCATGGGCTGCAGAATGAATGCTGTTGTAGCAAACTTGAAAACAATATTAATTTCATTCATCTCCATCAGAGCTCTTGGATGACCAGGCACGTTATCACTGAGTGCTGCTATTTTGAAAAGAATATTTATTTCTGAGGAATACATCTCAAAAGTGGGCATCAAATATTCAGTAAACCATTTTGTAAACAGATATGCTGTCATCTAGGCTTTATTCCATTTATAGAGTACAGACAGAGATTAGCCTAATTTTAAGAGCACTAGGATTTTTAGAATGATAACTGAGCCATGGTTTCAACTTAAAGTCACCAGCTGCATTAGCCCCTTACAAGAGAATCAGCCTGTCCTTTGAAGCTTTGAAACCAGGCATTGACTTCTTTCTAGCTATGAAAGTTGTAGATGGTATCACTTTCCAATATAAGGCTATTTCATCTAAATCGAAATCTGCTGTTTAGTGTAGCCACTTTCATCAATTGGCTTAGTTAGATCTTCTGGATAACTTGCTGCAGCTTCTACATCAGCACTTACAGCTTTATCTTGCACTTTTATGTTATGGAAATGGCCTCTTTCTTTAAGCCTCATGAACCAATCTCTGCTGCTTCAAACTTCTTTAACAGCTTCCTCACCTCTCTCAGCCTCCATAGAAATAGAGTTAGGGCCTTGCTCTGGAGTGAGCTTTGGCTTAAGGAATGAAGAATGTTGTGGCTGGTTTGTTCTTCTATTGAGACCACAAAAAGCTGTTTCACTTACCATTTGTGTGTTCACTGAAGTAGCACTGTAAAATTTGTTCAAGAACTTTTCCTTTGCATTCACAACTAGGCTAACTGGTGCAAGAGGCCTAGCTTTTGACCTGTCTTGCCTTTTGACATGCCTTCCGCACTAAGCCAAATCAGTTCTAGCTTTTGTTTAAAGTGAGAGATGAACGCTTCTTCCTTTCACTTGAACACTTAGAGGCCATTGTAGGGTTATTAATTGGCCTAATTTCAATACTACTGTTTCTCGGGGAATAGGGAGGGCCAAGGATAGGGAGAGAGATGAGGGAATGATCAGTTTAGTGGAACAGTTCAAGCATACAAATTTATCATTTAAGTTTGCTGTCTTAAATGGGCATAGTTCATGACAC
Source organism: Tamandua tetradactyla (assembly GCF_023851605.1). Lineage (NCBI taxonomy): Eukaryota > Metazoa > Chordata > Mammalia > Pilosa > Myrmecophagidae > Tamandua > Tamandua tetradactyla. The sequence goes on along the minus strand of NC_135347.1, from coordinate 51,104,248 downwards.
CCCAAAACAATGACAGTAGTAGCATATAAAGATCACTGATCACAGATTACCATAACAGATATAATAATAATGAAAAGGTTTGAAATATTGTGAGAATTCCCAAAATGTGACAGAAATTTCCACATGCTTTTGGAAAAATGGCACCAGTAGATTTACTCGATGCAGGGTTGCCACAAACCTTTAATTTGTAAAAAAAAAAAACCACAGTATCTACAAAGCACAATAAAGCAGAGCATGATAAAATGAGGTATACCTGTATATTCATAAGAAAAATTCCTAAAAATAGAATTGCCAGGTTCAAGTATATATTCAATAGCTATTACTAAATGCCCTGAATAGAGGATATATTATGTTTTCCACCACCAATTTGTGAGGGAGTTCTTTCCCCACATTCTTATCAGAGCACTGTGAAATCATGTTTTTTAACTTTGGCAATTTGACAGGTGAAAATGATGGATTATTTTAAGGTGCATTTCTCTTATAATGGGTGATGATGATCATCTTACATGTAAGAGCCGTTTATTTTTCTGTGAACTTTCAGATAATATCTGATAGATATATTCATTTTGTTCCTGTTTTCAACATTCAATATAGTACATTTTCAAAGTAGGTTCATCATTAAGATGGTTAATCTAAACATGAGCAAGTTTCATATATAAGGTTTGCATTTCTCCATCTAGAATGTGTTACACACACGTTCCAATAGGAAAGAGGAAGTTGTTTTCAAGTCACTTTTTTAAAAATTTCTTTTATTGTGAAATATAACATATATACAAAAAAAACCCCAATAAATATTAAAGTACATTTTAATAGTAGTTATAGAATGGATTTTGACGTTTGGTATGGGTTACAGTTCCACAGTTTTTATTCTAACTGCTCCAAGACACTGGAGACTGGAAGAAATATGAATGTAATGGTTCAGCAGTCACACTCATTTGTTAAATTCTATCTTCTCTGTTATACTCCTCCTCCTCTTTTTCTTTTTGCTTTTTTTTGTGAAAAGTAACATACAAAAAAGCAATTAATTTCAAAGTACATTGTAACAATCTGTTGTAGAACAGATTTCAGAGTTTAGTATGAGTTACAATTCCACAATTTTAGGCTTTTACTTAGTAGCTGTTCTATGGTACTGGAGACTAAAAGATTATCAATGTAATGATTCAGCTATCATACTCATTTGTTAAACCCTACCTTCTCTGTATAACTTCACCTTTGATCTTTCTCCCAGTCTTTAGAGGTATTTGGGATATGCCCATTTTAACTTTGTCATGTTGGAAGGGGCTGTCAGTAATACAGGGTAGTGAGATGGAACTAGCTGATGTTCTGGAGAGGCTAGACCCTCTAGGTTTCAGGACTTATCTGATGCAGGGAACCATCTGGAGGTTGTAGGTTTCTGGAAAGTTACCCTAGTGTACTGAATTTTTGTAGAATCTTATATACTGCCTTAGGTATTCTTTAGGTTTGAGAGGAATGGTTTTGGTTGGGGTATGCCAAGTTATGGTAGATAGCAGTGTCTAACTGAAGCTTGCTTAAGAGTGACCTCCAGAGTAGCCTCTCAACTCTTTTTGAACTCTCTCAGCCACTGATACCTTATTTGTTGCACTTCTTTTCCCCCTTTTGGTCAGGGTGGCATTGTTGATCCCATGGTGCCAGGGCCAGGCTCATCCCTGGGAGTCATCTCCCATGCCACCAGGGAGACTTTCACCCCTGGAAGTCATGTCCCACATAGTGGGGAGGGCAATGGTTTCAATTGCAGAGTTGGGCTTAGAGAGAGCAGGGCCACATCTTAGCAACAAAAGAGGTCTCCAGATGTGATTCTTAGGCATACTGATAGGTAGGCTAAGCTTCTCAGCTACATACATGAGCTTCATGAAAGTAAGCCTCAAGGGGGTGCAAGGGTAGTTCACTGGTAGAATTCTCACCTGCTGTGTGGGAGACCTGGGTTCAATTCCCAGCCCATGTACTTCCCAAAAAACAAACAAACCAACCAACAAAAATGTTCAACAAATGGTGCCACAATAACGGGATGCTCACATGGTGAAAGAATGAAATGTGACCCCACCATACAGCATACAAAAAAAAGTAAGCATCAAGATCAAGGGCTTGACTTATTGATTTGGGTGTCCCTAATATTTGACACAGTATCTGGGGTTTCTCCAGAGGTAAAATTTCATAGTTATATATTTTTCTCCCATCCCTCAGGGGACTTTGCGAATACTTTTTGAGTATCTGCTTAATATACTCTGGGATGTATCCAGGCAATACGTAAAGCTATTCAGAATTGAAGGCCCTCATTCTTATTCTGGGCTCCCTGGCTTTGAATTGTTTAACTGATCTATCCAGACAGGTTGAGTTAGATATGTGCTATAGAACATTTGTTTTCTGGACAAAATAAACCTTTCTTTCTTTGGTCTCAAAGAGTAGGTGAAGTTCAAAACTACAGACAATGTCTTTCTTACCCCTGTATTCTGAATTACCTTCATCCCGACCTGGTCAGCTTTGTTCTTATCTCTATATACCAGGTTATCCATATATAAAACAGCCTTTCAAAATCCAGAAATAACAATTACCACTCCGGAATAAATGTGACTGCTAAAAGAGCTTACAGTCGAGGTCCCAGTTTTCTTGTAAGTATTTTCTAAATGAGATCATATAATATTTGCTCTTTTGTTTCTGGCTTATTTAGCCTCACCAAATGTCCCACAGGTTCATTTGCATTACTGTATGCCTCACAACTTCATTCCTTTTTTTAGCAGCACAATGTTCTATCATATGTATACACCATCATTCACCAATCTAATTCTCAGTCAGTGCATCTGTCAGCCACATCCATCTACTGGCCTCATATTTATCATCTTAAAATCAACAGTGCATCAACACTCTCGATTTTAGATAAAATCATTGTTCCCAATGATTGTTCCCATTAAACACACCCTTACCAAATAGAAAATCCAAACCTCCCCCTAACTCTTGTACCTTTCCCATTTATGTACCCCTGGTATTGCTGTGGTACTGTTGATGTTTTCCTGTTAAACACAGCACATAGCATGCAATAGCAGTTTGCCCCCTATAAACAGAAATTGTACACTCTTGGTATAAGATTCATACCTTTGCAGTAGTTCATGCAACAACTTATTTATATTTGTAGCATTATCAGTGGGACACAAGAGTCCTTACAACCCCTTTAAATCATATTCACCTTCAATATGATAATATTACTTATAGACCCACTAGTGAACTGCCTTCACTTCTATCTACTTCCTTACATTTGAGCTCAACTTTATTAGCAAACTATTCACCCATCTCAAGCTTCTGTGTCTCTAGGTCCCCTATATTCTGTATTATAAGCCTCTGATTTTACCTTTACCATGGTCATAAAAGTAGAATCATACAGTATCTGTCCTTTCGTGTCTGGTGTATTTCACTCAGCATTATGTCCTCAAGGCTCACTCATCTTGTCATGTGCTTCAGGCCATCATTTCATCTTACTGCTGCTGTATAATATTCCATTGTATGTCTATATGCATTTTGTTAATGTACTCCTCTGTTGATGAGCATTTGGATCTTTTCCATCTTTGGCGATTGTGATAATGCTGCTATGAATATTGATGTGCAAATATCTGTTTCTGTCATTGCTTTCAGCTCTTCTGGATATATACCAAGTAATGGATCATAGAGCAAATCAATATTTAGTTTTCCGAGGAACCACCAAACTCTTCCATAGCAGCTGTACCATTATACAATACCACATAAGTGTCCCAGTTTCTCCACATCTTGTCCAACATTTTTAGTTTCCTGTTTACTTAATAGTAGCCATTCTTATAGGTGTGAGGTAGTATCTTATTGTAGTCGTGATCTGCATTTTCCTTATGGCTAATGAAAATGAGCATCTCTTCACGTGCTTTTGAGCCATCTGTTTTTGCTCTTCAGAAAAATGCCTATTTAGCCCATTTTATAGTTGCCTTGTTTGTTCTTTTGTTGTTGAGATATATGATTTCTTTATGTGTACAGGATATCAAACTTTGACCCAATGTGTGATTTCCAAATATTTTTCCCAACAAATTGGATGTAAGAAGAGGGTCCTCTTTCATTCTTCTAGCTATTGATCCAGTTCTCCCATGCCCATTGATTGAAAAGACTATGTTGTCCCAGTTCAGTGGATTTGGGGGCCTTGTCAAAGATCAGTTTACCATAGATTTGGTGGTCTATGTCTGTGTTGTTGATTCTATTCCATTGACCAATACTTCTGTCTTTATGTCAGTACCATGCTGTTTTGACCACTGTGGCTTTATAATAAATTTTAAAATCGGGCTCCCACTTCATTCTTCCTTTTTAGGCTGCTTTTAACTACTCGGGGTCTCTTTCCCTTCCATATGAATTTGGTAACTAGCTTTTATAAGTCCTCAAAGTAGGTTATTGGAATTTCGGTTGGTACTGCATTGAACCTATAGATCAGTTTGGGTAGAATGGTATCTTAACTACATTTAACCTTCCCATTAATGAGGATGGAATGTCTTGATACCTATTTAGATCATCTTTGATTTCCTTTAGCAATGTTATATAATTCTCTGTGTTCAAGTCCTTTACATCCCTCGTTAAGTTCATTCCTAGATACTTGGTTCTTTTAGTTACTCTTTTGAATGGTATTTTTTCCTTAATTGGCTCCTCAGTTAGATTATTGCTTGTGTATAGACATATTAGTGACTTCACACATTAATTTTATATCCTGCCACCTTGCTGAGTATATTAGCCCAAGTAACTTTGTTGTAGATTTCTCAGGATTTTCCAAGTATAGTATCATGTCATCTGCAAATAATGAAAATTTTACTTCTTCTTTTCCAATTTGGATGCATTTTGTTTCTTTTTCCTGCCTGATTATTCTAGCTGGAACTTCTAGTACAGTGTTGAATAATAGTTGACAGAAGGCATCTTTGACTTGTTCCCAGTCTTAGGGGGAAAGCTTTCAGTCGCTCACCATTGAGTATGATGCAGGCTACGGGCTTTCCATATATGCCCTTCATCATACTGAGGAAGTTACCTTTGATTCCTACCTTCTGAAGTGTTTTTATCAGAAAAGGATGTCAAATTTTGTCAAACGCTTTTTCAACATTAATTGAGATGTTTTTTTCCTTTTGAATTGATTTTTCCCTTTTGAATTGTTAATGTACTATACTACATTAATTGATTTTCTTGTGTTGAACTATGCTTGCGTTCGTGGTATAAACCCCTCTTGGTTGTGGTGTATAATTCTTTTAATGTGCTATTGCATGCAATTTGCTGATATTTTGTTGAGAATTTTTGCATCTATGTTCATTAGGGAGATTGTTCTGTAGTATTCCTTTCTTCTAGCATCTTTACCTCTTTTATATTAAATTGATGTTAATTTTGTAAAATGAATTAGGCAATATTCCTTTTTGCTCAGTTTTTTGGAAAAGTTTGAGCAGGATTGGTGTTATGGAATGTTTCATAAAATTACCCCGTGAAGCCATCTGGCCCTGGCCTTTTCTTTGTGGGAAGATTTTTGATGATTGATTATTTCTCTTTACTTGTGATTGGTTTGTTGAAATCTTCTGTTTCTTCTTGAGTCATTGTAGCTTGTTTGTGTGTTTTCAGGAATTTGTCGATTTCATCTAAGCTGTCTAGTTTTTGGCATATAGTTGTTCATAATATCCTCATGATTTTTTTTTTTAATTCTTCAGGGTTTGTGGTAATGATGCCCCCTCTTATTTATGATTTTGTATATCTGCATCCTCTTTTTTCTTTGGCTGCCTTGCTAGTAGCTCATCTATTTTATTGATTTTCTCAAAGAATCAACTTTTGGTTTTATTGATTCTTTCTATTGTTCTTTTGTTCTCCCATTCATTTAATGGTGCTTTAATCTTTGTTGTTTCTCTTCCTCTATTTGCTTTGGAGTTAGTTTGCTGTTCTTTCTCAAGTTCCTCCAAATGAGCAATTATGTCCTCAATTTTTGCACACTCTTCTTTTTTTAATATACGCATTTAGGGCAATCAGTTTCCCTCTCAGTACAGCTTTTGGCCATATCCTATAAGTCTAATATGTAGTATTCTTGTTTCCATTCACCTCCAGATAGCTACTGATTTCTACAGCAATTTCTTCTTTGACCTACTCATTGTTTAAGGATATGTTATTTAATCTCCATATATTTGTGAAAATTCTTGTTGTTTGGTGGTTATTAATTTCCAGCTTCATTCTATTGTGATCAGAGAAAGTGCTTTGAATAATTTCAGTGTTTTTAAATTTATAAAGATCTGTTTTGTGCCCCAGCACATACTCTATCCTGGAGAACATTCCAGGTATATTAAAGAAGAATGTGTATCCTGGTGTATTAAAGAAGAATAGTGAAATGACCTATTTATATGTCTGTTAGGTCTAATTCATTTATCAAATTGTTTAAGTTCTCTATTTCCCTATTTATCCTCTGATTGTTTTGTCTATAGAGGAGAGTGGTATATTCAATTCACCTACTATTATTATTGAAGTGTCTTTTTTTTCCCTTCAGTTTTGCCAATGTCTGTCTCATGTACTTTGGAGCTCCTTGATTGGGAACATAGACATTTATGATTGTTATTTCTTGGTTAATTTTCCCTTTTACTACTATATAATGTCTCTTAGGATATCTTTATATTTAAAGTCTATTTTTTCTGATATTAGTATAGCTGTTCCTGCTTTCTTTTGGTTATAGCTTGATAGAACATCTTTTTCCATCATTTCAGTTTAAATCTGTTTGTATCCGTGTGTCTTAGATGAGTCTCTTGTAAGCAGCGTAAAGCTGGATTATATTTCTTAATCCATTCTGCCAGTCTGTATATTTTAATTGATAAATTTAGTCATTAATATTCAAAGTTATTACTGAAAAGGCATTTCTTAAATCTACCATCTTATCCTTTGGATTTTATTTGTCAGATCTATATACTGTTTTCCCTGTTTCTTTTTTTTATCCTTTAAGTTACCCTTACTGGTACTCTTCAATTCTGTGCCTTCCTCCAGACCTCCCTCTCCAGTCTTTTTTTACAGCCGACAGAACTCCCTTTAGTATTTTTTGTGGGGCTGTCTGTTGTTGACATGTTCTCTCAGCCTTTGTTTGTCTGTGAAAATTTTAATCTAACCCTCAGTTTTGAAGGACAGCTGGAAGTCTTTCTTTCAGGATCTTGAATATATCATACCACTGTCTTCCCACCTCCGTAGTGCTCGTTGAGTAGTCTGAACTCAGTCTTACATGGTTTCCCTTGTATGTAGTAGATTGTTTTTCTCTTGTCACTTTCAGGATTTTCTGCTTCTCTTTAACATTTGACAGACTCAAGTCACTTTTAAAAGTCACTTTTCCAAGAACCTTCTTATAATTGTTATTAGAGTAAGCACTGTGAATGTTTCCATTTTGAGTCAATTGTATTAAAATTTAATTTTCACCCAGCTCAGTATTAAACCCAACAACAAATTTGAAGTTTTTTTTAACTTTTTATTTTGAAGTAATTTCAAACATGCAGGATAGTCACAAAAATAATATAAACCTAACGCAGAGAATTCTAACCCACTCCCACTCCCCCATATAATCAGACTCACCTTTTGCACTTTGCCATATTATTCTGTCTTCAATCTGTCTGTATGCAGGTTGCATACACTGTACTGAATTCCATATACATTTCCCACAAATAAGGATATTCACTCATGTAGCAACTTTAAGTGCAGTTATCAAGTTGAAGCAATTTAACATTGATATAAAGCTTACAATCGTTGTTCCAGTTTTTCCTCATGTCCCAGTAATCCCAGTAATGTTCTTTTGAAACTTTTCTCCTCCATTCTTAGGTTCCATCCAGTATCACATATTGCATTTGATTGTAATCATCTCTTTTGTTTCTCTTTCTTTCTCTCTTTTTTAAATTGTGGAAACATATATACAACATTAATTTTCCAATCCCAACCCTTCCCAAGTGTTCTAGTTTCCTAGCTGCTGGAATGCAATATACAGAACGGCTTTAAAAGGGGGGATTTAATAAGTTGCTAGTTTACGGTTCTATGGCTGTGAAATTGCCATATCAAAACAAGTCTATATAAATGTCCAATCTAAGGCATCCAAGGAAAGATACCTTGGTTTAGGAAGTCCAGTAACGTTCAGGATGTCTCTCTTGGCTGGACAGTTATATGGGGAAGTCTGCTAGCTTTCTCTTCCAGCTTCTTGTTTCATGAAGCTCCCCAGGAGGCATTTTCCTTATTCTTCTCCCAAAGTCACTGGCTGGTAGACTCTCTGCTTCGTGGTTCCGCAGTGTTCTGAGGCTTTCTTCAAAATATTTCCTCTTTTATAGGATTCCAGTAAACTAATCAAGACCCATGGTGGAGACACGTCTCCATCTAATCAAGTTTAATACCCACAACTGATTGAGTCACATCTCTGTGATGATAACCTAACAAGTTCCAACCTATAGTACAAATAAGAATTAGAAGAAACCGTTGTTCCCACATGATTGATTAGGATTAAAACATGACCTTTCTAGGGTACGTAATTCCTTTCAAACCAGCACACCAAGCATAACATTTAGTAGGATTAAGCACATTCACAATGTTGCAGTACCCTGATCACCATCCGTTACTAGAACTTTACTTTCACTCAAACAGAAACCCTAAATTCACTTTTCATTAACTTTCCATTGCCCTTGCCCCCACTCTTGGTAACCTGTATTCTACTTTCTGTCTCTGAGTTTGCATTTTCTCCTGTATTTTCTTTGTGGTCACCATGGGACATATTTAACATCCTAAATATGTAACAATCTCATTTGCTCTGATACCAACTTAATTTGAAGTGTTATAAGCAGATTATTTTTTAATTCTATGGAATTTTAAGTCGTTAGTAATTATTCAAAGCTTCAGCCCTCTAGTGGAGAAGAAACCTAAAATACGAAGTTGTGTGTTTTTTTATTTTTATGTTATCTGTGGGAAGTACAATTATAATTTACATAGTAGATGGATTAAAAAACTATGGTAGAATGTATAACATTCTATAAATAAAACAAGTATTTTATTAACATGCTTACATAAATGGTATTTTTGAATATTTTAATTATTTTATATTCATCTGCTGAGCTAACCAAGATTACTCATCTTCTAGAGTTGCCTTACCAAGATTTTTTTTTTTCAGGTTGAATTTCAGGCAGGATCTGAAGGCCAACTTCTTCCTCAGCATTATCTGAACGCTCTCGATAGTGCTCTGATCCCTGTGATCCATGGTGGAACCTCCAACTCTACTAGTTTACCATTAGAAATAGAATTAGTGTTTTTCATTATAGAAAATCTTTTTTAGTGAAAGGATATATTATAAACTGGTTTCTTAGAACTAACTCCAACACTAAAGCTAAAATGCCACAAATATTAAAAGTAAATATGTTCAGTGTTTGAAACATGTAAGCTTTGCTTTTTAGGCAGAAATGATCTTTTTAAATCATTAGCACAATATTTAAAACTCTAAAAATTTAAGGGATTCACAGTTTTTGAAGCTTTACAATTAATACAAGTACTAAAAAGACAAAGATTTCTTCTGTCTTTAAGAAATTTGTAGCATTTACTGTTTCATTTAAATGCTAAACCAAAGTATCTGCACCTAGGTTTACCTCTTTATGCCAATAACGGTTTAATGAAGGCTCTTTTCAGATGTAACCTTATGAGGGAAATATCTGTTTTGTGTATATGCCAATTAGATTGCTGGTTTCTAAGTCTGTTAGAAATGTATTTCAATGGCACAGACCAGTTTCCAGATCTTAGACTTATATGATACATTTTTTAATAAAGCAGATAATTTATTTGTATAATTGGAGTGGAGACCGACCTCCATGATTAGAGAACTCTAATTGGATTGAACTCAAAATTTTGCCTTTTTTTCTCAAATTATTTTATATACATATATGCATACATATGATTTTTCCTGATTAAATGGGTATTCGTAAAATAATTGTGGGTACTTCAGGACCTTGTGCTTCTATATTTATGTAGATTGTTTTATAGAGAGAACATATGATTCAGTATGTGTTTTATAAATCTTTAATAATTTATAAATAGGTAATATTTTTGTATTGCAGTACATTATTTCCCTCTTTTCTTTACAGAGTATACTGCTGAATTTACCATTTCTAATAGTAATTGACGACAGGCCAGATGACCCTTGAAGTAGTCATTGTGTAGCAATAAATGAAGCCCAAGCAAGGTTTCTTTTACTTCTACTTTAATCCTTAAAAATTTCTTGGCATCACTGCATATTTTCATTGCCATAAGTCTATTAAATATAAATTATAATGAACTAATTACTTTTGCATACTTTAAATTCTTTATATGGTATTTATTTTTAATACAGGATATTAATGTCAGTTCAGCTATATATTTGAAGTACACATGATATCTGTGCCTAAATTAGAGGTCCTTTGAACTTTGGTCAAGTGTCAGAAACTGTTACAGAACTTTCCTCTTTTACTTCAAATGGGAAAAAAAAGGAAAGGGCATATTTTAGTTAGTCCCATCATTTAATTTATATAAAATCTACTAATTTCTTTATGCTTTTTTACTCTTACATGAAATATATGTATGTTTTTGTATCAAAAACACTCCTTGTATATCTCAAGAAAAAGAAACTGTTCTAACTAGCCCTGTTTTGAGAAAAATATTCACAAAGGTAGCGCACCTTGAAAACCAAGTCAAAATTATAACTCAGGATCTGAAAGCTCAGGCTAGAAGAGACCGAGAACCTAAATCAGTTTAGGCATATGATTCCTACTGAATCACATCCATAGTACTAGCCAAAGACAATGCGGAAGAGAATATCAACCTTTGCAAGTCACTACTTCATAAGCAATGCAGAATGTTGCAGATATTAAATAAAATGGCAACATGTAATAACTTCTGAAGTCTATTTAAATGGTACAAGATAAAAACAATTGCATATGAAACTCAATTTGTGTTTTATTTATGTAGTGTGTTTTTATTTTGAGGTATAAGTAATTGTGCAATCTGTGAATATACATTTTACCTTAAAATAACTAAATGGTGGAAGGCTCATCCCATGATCAAATAGCTTTGGGTTAGTTTTCCTAAAATATCTATATTCAATAATAATTGGAACTATGTGCCTGACATTTGGAGGCACATTTTGAAGTGTTCTTTATAGATGTACAATATAGTCATTCATCAAAATGGTCATGTTTTTCACATTGGTGCTTAAATTGAAGAAATAGAATGGTTCTTTGTACTCAGTGTGCAGTGATATATTTTTGATCTTACCCTTTTACTACTACTCTCTCTGAAATTTGAAATACAAAGTAAAATGTAGTCTATTTGATTTATGCATCATTCCAACAAATATTGTGTGTATTTGTGTACTTGCTGTGTGCAAAGCACTTTATTAAGACTCCTTTGGTTGAAAAATGAATAAAATAGATCCTTTCCCTCTTGGAGGTAAATAGGTGAAATAGATAACTATTATATAGTAGAGGTAATCGCTGTAATAAAGATATGAATCTTGACTAGATGGTTGGAAAACAACCTAAGAGGATAGCCCTACCGGTGATGAGTAGGCACGTTCCAGCCTGTTAGATAGTAAGTGTGAAACTTGTTTAAAACTTTTTTTAAAGCCGGAGTTGAAAAGAAGGTAATATGTAGAAAAACTAAATCTCTTTTTTTTTAAGGCAATCTACCTTAACCCAGTCTTTGGTTTTGTATGAATATCTCACATTATAATTTTAATCATAAAGTAGTAGCCTGACGGTGGTGTCTAAACAGCTCAAGTTTTATAGTATAGATTTGGGTATTGTTTTATGAATAAAGACCAGAATTTTTCTTTTTTTAATAACAAGCATAGCTTTGATAATGTGATTAAAATTTTAAAAGAAAATATCTAAGCCAGAAATCTCCAACACAGACTGGGTTTTCATTTTTTTTCCCTTTGTGACTTTTAAAAAATGTTTCTTATATGTACATGGTTAAAAGATGAAGACAAATATTTTAAAAACTATCAAATAAGCTTTGCTCCCACCTTGTCTGCATGTATCTTGTTCTTCCCACTCCTTGACCTTGACAAGCAGTCCTTTTATTAGCCTCTTGAGCGTCTTCCTAAAGTTTGGCTGCAGTAGCAGCAAATAGAAGTGGATATTCTTATTTCTTCCCTCAAATAGAAGTATATATTCTTGGGCAGGCCACGGTGGCTCAGCAGGTAAGAATACTTGCCTGCCATGCCCGAGGACCCGGGTTCGATTCCCGGTGCCTGCCCATGTTAAAAAAAAAAAAAAAAAAGAAGTGTATATTCTTATTTCCTCCCTCAAATAGAAGTGTATGTTCTTGTTTCCTCCCTCATTTCTTACACAAAATGTAGCATGCTATCTACACTGAAGAATACAATTTCACCTAAGTTACTTTGGGTTATGTGATTTATATTTAGCATCTTAAAGGCTTCATTGCTTCTATGAAATGTTTCATTGCTTCTGTCAAATTACTTTTACTTGATGCCTTAATTGCAGAAAGACAAGAAGAAAATCTCTTACTGAAATTATAAATATATATTTCAGCAAGACTATTTCTCATAACAAAATTCTAATTCCCATAATAGTTCTCAGGGTTTTTTTTAAGGTATATCTTAAATTTTTACTTTTTCTAGACACTGAGCCCTACCAACTAAATTTATCTTTTATCACTTAACACACTGATATTTTTCACTAAAGATTTTTAATAATTTGATATGTATTAGGGAACTATTTTCTGCATTTGCATTGATAGAATTAGAACCATAGTTTCATGTGTTTCACAGATGAAGAAATAGGTATAATTCAAGTGCTTTATCATGAACCTCTAGGTAAAAGAAATGTGTTTAAATTTTATTTTTGGTAAAATAACATGAGATTCTAGCCAGTATCCACGATGGCCCCCCAGTGATCCCACCTCTTGACATTTACGCTTTTACGTAGCCTCCTTCCCTGTTGTACCTATGTTGGTCTTTGTGACCCATAGACTGTGGCAGAAGTGATGGGATGCCACTTCTAACCTTAGGTTTTAAGAGACTTGGTGGCTTTTGTTTTTGGTGTAGTCGGTCTGTCTTTCTGTCTGTCAGTGTCTCTGTCTTTGTTGGATGACTCGTCCTGGGGGAAGCCAGCTGCCGTGCTGTGAACAACCTAGTGGAGAGGCCCACGTGGTGAGTGATTGAAGCCTCTTGGTCAACACCTACAGGGTTGGAAGTGGATTCTCCAACTGCAGTCAAGCCTTCAAATTGCAGTCCCCACCAACAGATTGGCTGCAACCTTATGAGAACCACCAAACTGACATTCCTGACCCTCAGTAATTGTGTGAGATAATAAATATCTGTTGTTTCAAGCTGATCTTATTTTGAGGTAATTTATTATATGCAGCAATTAATATTAGGTAACTAGTATGAATCAACTCTATGTAAATACTCCTAAAAATAATTAATTTTTCTGACAATTACATGTTTTTTTTTTGTTTTTTTTTTAACATGGGCAGGCACCGGGAATCGAAACCGGGTCCTCTGGCATGGCAGGCAAGCATTCTTGCCTGCTGAGCCACCGTGGCCTGCCTAATTACATGTATTTTTTTAACCAATATTTATAGAGTCTATGCCAGACATAGTATTTGGTCAGTGTAGAGAATGCCAAGAGAAAAAAGTATAGAATTTGGCCATGTTGTAACAAATACAATTCAGAAATTTCCTGTTTCTGGTAATTGCATCTAGGATAGGCAGGTCCACATTCCTACTGAAAAAAATCAAAGCTAATTAAAATACATCTGCTTAAAACATCAAAGAGATATTAAGACAGCAAGGAATGCTCAGTCCAAAAGTAAGGAGATAAAGAGTTAACACCCAGTCCCTGTTTTGACAACCTTATGGGCTGACAGGGACAGAAATCAAAGTTCGGAACCTATACAAGATGGTAAATAAAACAGGAATTGTGAATTTAACAGAAGACCCTCTCCATGATAAATAAGCTGAGACCCCCAAAGGGTTTCACCTTTCAAGTAAGGGTTAAACAGGAGGAGAGAAATCTATGTAAAATTACAGCCATGTTTAGAATTGCCTAACTCATGTAAACCTTAATCATACACCTTACTTTAAGATGATCCTATACTGGTGATGCCTCCAGGTGCAGGGAAGACTTAAAATGCAGATACTCTCCTCAGAAGGTAACTCCACTGTAGAGCTCAAATTACTTTTCAAATATGATGTCTAATAGTACACAGTATCAGATGGACACCTTCAGCTTTTGCACCAGGCAGTTGACTTGCCTTCAGCCCAGGGCCCTCAAAGCAGTTCTTTAGACCTTCGTCTGTATCGCTCCAGGCTTTTTAGCCAAGGTGAGCTTGGCTCGTGGATAGAGTGTACCATGGAAATAGGTGGTTTAAATTCCCCACACGAGACAGCCAAGAAACCAGGCAAAAAGTTTATATCTCTGCTTTGATTAATTCTGTTTCCATATGAAATTTGCCTTTCTAAAGATAGAAAATAGTATCTCAGAGATCACTGTGGCTTTCAACAAATGGAAAACAGAAAAGGTGTCTCAAATGCAAGCAACTGAGACTGCTTATAAAAGGAAAATGGTGTAAGAAGCAGCAGAAAAATCTCTACAGGCCAGGATTCATACACTTCACAGTATGAGTTGGTTTCTCTCGAGACTCATAACTGGGAATCAGTAGAAGAATATATTCCCAAATGGGAACAGTTTCTTTTAGGGAAAGCACCATATCCTATTGGTTTGGAAAATCAAGATGAAGCTGAAAATACCATTTAACGTGGGGTGGAGCTATAATTTCTTAATATGCAGTTTCAGAACCCTTGTTTGGTAATACTATTAAAGAATATCAGTTCATTGCAGAAACTAACAGAATTGGATGTGTTCATATTGTTCTGTGTTTCCCTAAGTGACAATGAAAATACAAGAATTTCCTGGGAAATGGCAGTTGATCACTATGAGACCTACTACTAGATTTCAAGATCATGAATTTGCTTTCTGCCAAACCCATGGAAATGTTAAAAACTAATATTAAAAGGTGGATTGTTTATTAACTAAAGTATTAAATAGTTTTCATATGTGTTTAAAAAATAATTTACAGTCTATCTCATGTAAGTGGTGAGTAACAATCCTGATTTTCAGTTTTAAGAATCTTTACTTACTTTATTAGGGGGGTGAGGTACAAGATCAAGGTGATTTGATGTTATTATGTATGGTTTACTTTAGAAAATGAAAAGATGATATTTAGCTGCTTCACTATAATATCAGAAAACAGGCTCATAAGATATTGTATTTTACAGATAATCACACCTCTGAAAAGTCTAGAGACAGCAAGAACTGAACTAAAAAGCATTCAGAAAGTATGTTTTTTTCAAGAGGTTTTGGACTTGGTTATAAACAAGGACACCAATTACAGCTGGAAATGGTTATTGGATTTTCACTTGGTTATTAAGAATTGCCAAACTTGCGAATGAGAATAACCCATCTCTCATCTTTTCAACTTTAAACTTGCCATTCTTCTCCCTTCTAGTTTCATCATTTTTTAAATGATTTTCAGAGAGCTTTGGACACAACCCTAAATAGCTTTAAGATTCCTCAGTCAACCCCTGCTTTTGCAGTAGAAAATATAATGTTTATAATTTAAAAAAGCAGTTTCTGCTAATAAAAGAGGTCTACATTATATTTAAGTTTAATGTTCAAAAATAAGTAGGGGAGGCAAGATGGAGGCTTAGTGAGGTGTGGAATTTAGTTTGTCCTCCACAGCAACTAGGAAATAGCAAGTAATGGTTCAGAACAACAGTTGGGGGGACATCAGTGGCCAGACACACAGCATACATCATCCTGGACCAGGTGCACCAGCTGGGACTCCGCACAGAACTGTAAGTCCCCCAAGCCACAGAGCCAGTGACACTCCCCTACAGGCACAGCAGACTGGTTCCCCAAGTGGAAAGGAAACAGACTTTACTAACAAGGGCATAGCTGAACCAAGCTCCAATTGTGGAATTAACAAATTCTGACTACTGGAAATAGGCCTCCAGCACAGATAAACCTGGAATGAGCACTAAAGATACTAGGAGTTTTTACCCCTGCTAGTACGGAAATGCACATCAAAACCACAATGAGATATCTGATACCCACTAGAAATGGCCATGATAAGAATAAAAAAAAAAAAAAAGAAAAGTGCTAGAGAGGATGTGGAGAAAGAGGTACATTTATCCACTGTTGGTGGGAATGTAAAAGGATACAATCCCTCTGGAAGGCAGTTTGGTGGTTCCTCAGGAAGTTAAGTATAGAATTGCCATATGGTCCAGCGATCCCATTACTAGGTATACATTCACAGAACCTGAGGGCAAGGACACAAATGGACATTAGCACACCAATGTTTATAGCAGCATTATTTACAATTGCCAAGAGATGAAAATAGCCAGAATGTCCATTAATGGATGAGTGGTGAAACAAGCTGTGGTATATATATATACACATAATGGAATATTACAACAGCTGTAAGGCATATTAAAAGTCACGAAGCATGTAACAACGTGGGTGATCCTTGACATTATGCTGAATGAAATTAGCTAGAAACAAAAAAAAAAGAATTACTGTATGATGATCTCGCTAATATGAACTAGCATTAATGAGTAAACTTTGAGAATTGAAGTTAAAAACAGGTTATCAGGAGATAGAAGTATGGTAGAGATTGGGCAATTGGTGCTGAAGGAATACAGATTGTGCAACAGGACTGATTGTAAAAATTCAGAACTGGATAGCACAATTCTACCTGATTGTAGTACAATAATAAAAGTACACTGAATGAAGCTGGATGTGAGAGTATGATTGAGGGAGAAAGGCTGGGGGCACATATGAAACTGAAAGGAAAGAGAGGATAAAGACAGACCATTTAATTTAGGAATATGTAGAGTGGACAATGAAGGTGATTAAATGTACAATAAAAAAGTTTTGCAAGAGGGAGAACAAATGAATGTCAACATTGCAGGGTGCTGAAAATAGATTGTATAAGGAGGAAAGTATAACAAATGGAAACTAAGGTCTATAGTCAACAGTAACATTGTAATGTGCTTTCACTGAATGTAACAAAGGCATTATGCCAAAACTAAATGTCAACAGTCAGGGACTTGGGGGAGGGATATGGATTCTTTGTGGAAGGAAAGGAAATGTCTTCAGATAGATTATGGTGGCGAAGGCATGTATATATGTTGCGCAAAGCCAGGGACAAGGCTGCAAGCTTCCAGGGACTTTCCAGGCACTAGAGTAACTTGCTGGGGCTCCCAAGTTTCAGGCAGTAGGTTTTTATTCATCTATGGCCATAGGGCTCAGCCGAGTAGCCTCTGAAAGTCTGAGCCTCCAACAAAAGGTTAACATCAGTTTTTATAGACAGGATGACACGTTAAAGACAAGGTATGCTTAATATGGTAACTGCTGATTTTTGGAAGGAAGCATTGGCTGGTTTAAATCAGTAAAGGGTGCGAAGTTCGGTTGACAGAAATGGATAAGTAGTTAGGGGAGGGATTTCTTTAGGGAAATTTGTCTAATTTTGCCTACGTGCAGTTTTACCCATTCTTGGGGCAAGCACCCAGTATACATGGAGTTGACTGCTCAGAGGAATTTGGGGAATTTTTAAAGAGGAGGTAGTTTACATATGCAAGGAGGGGTGAGGGGCCTGCCTGCTGCAAGGGGCATGTTTGCTACATATACACTTAGGTTGGACTGTATGATGTGTGAATAAAACTGTTTAAAAGTGAACAGAGACCCCCAACCAGGACCATTCTGGCCAATCCTAAAGAACACGTAGGGCAATTTATAAGATTCCACCAGAGTTCCAGGCACTAGAGTAACTTGCCAGAAACCTACAACCTCCAGATGGATCCCTGGTCCAGATAAGTCCTGAAACCTGGGCCAGCCTCTCCAGAAATCAGATAGTTCCATCTCCCTACCCCATATTAGTGACAGACCTTTCCAATATGAAAAATTTAGAATTGCCATAGCCCAAACATCCCCGATGATAGGTATGGAAAGATCAAGGTGATGGTGGAATTATATATAGAAATAGGACTTAACAAATGAATATGAACACTGAATCATTAAATTGATATCTCTTTTAGTCTCCAGGATTTTAGAGCAGCTAGAAGTAAAAACCTAAAATTGTGAAATTGTAACCCATGTCAAAGTCTGAAATATGCTGTACAACTAATTGTGGTGCTGTGCTTGGAAATTTATAGCTTTTTTGTATATGTGTTATTGTTCACAAAAAAGAAGGGAAAAAAGTCTATTGTGATGATAAAAAAGTATTTAAACCCTCTAGCCTCCTATATTCTGGAGTAGCTAGAAGGAAAAATATGAGAGGATCATATGGTAGCCCATGACAAACTCTGGGATCTACTCTGTAACCACTTTTTAAAGAGTGCTTTGAAAACTATTGCTTTTTTATTTCTTTGCTTTGTATATATGTTATACTATACAATAAAAAAAGTTAAAAAAAAAAATGAACAGAGAGAAAGAAGTGCTAGACAAAATATGGAGAAAGAGATGTGCCTGTTCACCATTGGTAGGGAAACTGAGAGGTGCAGCCCCTTGGAGGGCAGTGTGGTAGTTTCACAAGAGGGTAGGGGTGGGTTTGCCATAGGATCCTGCAACCCTTTGCTCAGTGTATACCTGGAGAAACTGAGTGTGGGGAAACTAATGGACATTTGCACACTGGTGTTTCTGGTGGCAGTGTTCCCCATCCATAATGATGGAGGTGGCCTCAGGGTACAACAGCTGAGGAATGAAGGGGGAACTGTGGTGTGTACATACAATGGACTACTGAGCAGCTGTAAGAAGGAATGAAATGGTGAGGCATGCAGCTAGGTGTATAAACCTTAAGGACTGTATGTCAGGGACAAAAAGACAATTATTATCATGCCTTAATCATATGAACTAATTATAATATAAAAACTCCATGAACTGAAGTCAAGAACATGGGTTATCAGGTTGGGGCCTATTTCAAAGGGTCCTAGATTGTAAACTCTTACAGCAGTCACATATTATTCAGGAGTTGTAACTGAGATACTGAGCTGTTTGTTTATAACATGGTTGCTCCCAGAAACTTCAGGTATTTTTGTGACATCTGAGACTCAGAGTTAGAGCTCTAAAGCTATGAAAATTAGTAGAAGCCCATACAGGAACTGTGTAAAAGGGTGTCCGACTTCAACTAGAGATATGAATGAAGCTGATCTGGATAGGACTAAGGTAAATCAAAATACAGGGTAAAGGAAGATATTGTCCATATGTTAAAATTTCAACTTCTGTGTGAGCCCAAAGGGAGAGATGTTTATTTGGTGCAAAATTTATATTTTTGGGTAGTACATTTCCTAATTGAATTTGTATAGTCAGTTTAGTTACATACTATAAGTACATAGAATTTTGAATAGGGTGTGAGATCTTCTTGGTTTGTCCAGGTTAGTGTAGTGCCCCAATATATCCCAGAGTAATTTAGGCAGTGAACAAAGATGTATTTGCAAGGCCCCCCTGGAGAACTGGGGAGAAAGGAGGAAATATTCAACTTCCTCATTTGGAGAATTTCTGATATTCTCGTAAGCAGTTGGAACAACCAAATCAATAGGCCAAGCCCTCAATCTTTGGGATTGCCCCTTGGAATCTTACTCCTGCAAAGGGTAGACTAAGCCTACTTAAAATTAGGCCTAAGAATCACCCCCAGAGAACCTCTTTTGTGGCTCAGATGTGGCCTCTCTAAGCCAGCTGAGCAGGTGAACTCACTGCCCTCCCCCCTACATGGGACATGACTCCCAGGGGTGTAAATCTCCCTGGCAATGTGGGACAGAACTCCCGGGATGAGGCAGGACCCAGCTAAAGGAATTGAGAAAGCCTTCTTGACCAAAAGGGGGAAGAGAGAAATAAGACAAAATAAATTTTCAGTGGCTGAGAGATTTCAAAGTCAAGAGGTTACCCTCGAGGTTATCCTTATGCATTATATAGATTTATCCCTTTTTAGTTTATGCTGCATTGGAGTGGCTGGAGGGAAGTACCTGAAACTGTTGAGCTGTGTTCTGGTAGCCTTGATTCTTGAAGACGATGTATAAAGATAGAGCTTTTACAATGTGACTGTGTGAGTGTGGAAACTTTGTGTCTGATGCTCCTTTTATCCAGGGTATGGAGATCAGTAAAAAATATATATAGATATAAATAAATAATAGGGGGATATGAGGTAAAATAAATTTACTAGAAGGAAATATTAGTGATCAATAAGAGGGAGGAGTAAGGGATATGGTCTGTATGAGTTTTTCTTATTTATTTTTATTTCATTTTCTGGAGTGTTCTAAAAAATAACCATGGTGATGAATACACAACTACACGATCATATTGTGATCGATTGATTCCACACACCATGTATGGAATATATGTATGTGAAGATTTATCAATAAAAAATATTTTTTTAAATAAAAATAAGGGCAGCAAGATGGATGCGGGCTTCTTCCGCGGAACTAGTGCAGAACAGGATAATCGGTTCAGCAACAAACAGAAGAAGCTACTGAAGCAACTGAAATTTGCAGAATGCCTAGAAAAAAAGGTGGACATGAGCAAAGTAAATTGGAGGTTATAAAGCCTTGGATAACAAAACGAGTAACAGAAATCCTTGGATTTGAAGATGATGTTGTGATTGAGTTTATATTTAACCAGCTGGAAGTAAAGAATCCAGACTCCAAAATGATGCAAATCAACCTGACTGGGTTTTTGAATGGAAAAAATGCTAGAGAATTTATGGGAGAACTGTGGCCCCTGCTGTTAAGTGCACAAGAAAACATTGCTGGAATCCCTTCTGCTTTCCTAGAACTGAAGAAAGAAGAAATAAAGCAGAGACAGATTGAACAAGAAAAATTGGCATCTATGAAAAAGCAAGATGAAGACAAAGATAAGAGGGATAAGGAAGAAAAAGAAATCAGCAGAGAAAAAAGGGAAAGGTCTCGAAGCCCAAAAAGACGCAAATCCAGATCTCCTTCCCCTAGAAGACGATCTTCCCCTGTCAGGAGAGAGAGAAAGCGCAGTCATTCTTGATCTCCCCGTCACAGAACCAAGAGCCGGAGTCCTTCCCCTGCTCCAGAAAAGAAGGAGAAAACTCCAGAGCTCCCAGAACCTTCAGTAAAAGTAAAAGAACCTTCAGTACAAGAAGCCACTTCTACTAGTGACATCCTGAAAGTTCCTAAGCCTGAACCTGTACCAGAACCTAAAGAACCTTCTCCAGAAAAAAATTCCAGAAAAGAAAAGGAAAAGGAAAAGGCTCGACCGAGATCTCGGTCACGTTCCAAATCAAGGTCCCGGACTCGTTCCCGCTCTCCGTCTCATACTCGACCTAGACGACGCCATAGATCCCGATCAAGATCATCTTCACCTAGAAGGCGGCCAAGCCCACGACGGCGGCCTTCTCCTCGGAGAAGAACTCCACCAAGACGAATGCCTCCTCCACCAAGGCGAATGCCTCCTCCACCAAGGCACAGAAGGAGTAGATCTCCAGTGAGACGAAGAAGGCGCTCATCAGCGTCCTTGTCTGGGAGTAGCTCATCATCATCTTCTTCTCGTTCCCGGTCACCACCAAAGAAGCCTCCCAAGAGGACATCTAGTCCCCCTCGAAAAACTCGTAGGTTATCTCCTTCAACAAGTCCTCCCAGGCGAAGGCACCGGCCTTCACCTCCACCAACTCCACCGCCAAAAGCTCGTCATTCCCCAACACCCCAGCAGTCAAACCGTACCAGAAAAAGTCGTGTTTCTGTCTCTCCAGGGAGAGCTTCAAATAAAGTGACAAAACATAAAGGTACTGAGAAAAGAGAGTCTCCTTCACCAGCACCCAAGCCTAGAAAAGTAGAATTGTCTGAATCCGAAGAAGATAAAGGTGGCAAGATGGCAGCAGCAGACTCTGTGCAGCAGAGGCGCCAGTATAGACGACAAAACCAGCAGTCTTCGTCTGACTCCGGCTCCTCCTCCTCCTCAGAAGATGAGCGACCCAAGAGGTCTCATGTGAAAAATGGTGAGGTAGGCAGACGGCGGAGACATTCCCCTTCCCGGAGTGCCTCTCCATCACCACGAAAGCGCCAGAAGGAGACTTCCCCTCGTGGTAGACGGAGAAGAAGTCCCTCCCCACCACCTGCCAGAAGGCGACGTTCTCCTTCTCCAGCTCCTCCTCGGCGACGCAGATCTCCCACACCGCCACCTGGACGAAGGACTCCTTCTCCTCCGCCACGTCGACGCTCACCTTCCCCAAGAAGATACTCTCCTCCAATACAGAGAAGATACTCTCCTTCTCCACCTCCAAAGAGAAGAACAGCTTCTCCCCCTCCCCTTCCTAAAAGAAGGGCACCACCATCTCCACCGCCAAAGCGTAGGGTCTCCCATTCTCCACCTCCCAAACAAAGAAGCTCCCCTGTCACCAAGAGACGTTCACCATCGTTATCATCAAAACATAGGAAGGGGTCTTCCCCAAGCCGATCCACCCGGGAAGCCCAATCTGCACAACCAAACAAACGGCATTCGCCCTCACCACGGCCTCGAGCTCCTCAGACCACCTCAAGCCCTCCCCCCATTCGAAGAGGAGCATCATCATCACCCCAAAGAAAGCAGTCCCCATCTCCAAATACTAGGCCCATTAGGAGAGTCTCCAGAACTCCGGAACCCAAAAAGATAAAAAAAGGCTGCCTCACCAAGTCCTCAGTCTGTACGGAGGGTCTCATCCTCTCGCTCTGTCTCAGGATCTCCTGAGCCAGCAGCTAAAAAACCCCAAGCACCTCCATCCCCTGTTCAGTCTCAGTCACCCTCTACAAACTGGTCACCAGCGGTACCAGTCAAAAAGGCTAAGAGCCCAACACCAAGCCCATCTCCAGCAAGGAATTCAGACCAGGAAGGAGGTGGGAAGAAAAAGAAGAAAAAGGAGGACAAGAAACACAAAAAGGAGAAGAAGCACAAGAAGCACAGAAAACACAAGAAGGAAAAGGCTGTGGCTGCAGCTGCTGCAGCTGTCGTAATCCCTGCGGCCATTGCTGCTCCCACAACTACATCAGCACAGGAAGAACCAGAGGCAGAGCCAGAACCTAAAAAGGAGACTGAAAGTGAAGCTGAAGATAACCTTGATGACTTAGAAAAGCACCTGCGTGAAAAGGCCCTGAGATCAATGCGGAAGGTTCAAGTGTCCCCACAGTCTTAGGTGGAAATGTTTGTTATGATGTAAATTTTATTTGATTTGTACGCAATTCAATTTCAAAATTGCTAAAATGTGTTTGAGCTTTAGACTATAACATTTGTTGTAATAATTGCTAGGTTGAAGTTCACCATGTAAAAAGGGGCATGGATTTACATTGCAAAAGGTGTCCACAGTGTATTAGTGAAATTCTCTCATTGACAGCTCACATAAATTCATCTAGAGTGAAATATTCTAAGCCAAAAAAAAAAAAAAATCCTCTTTTTAAAAAGGGGGTTTAGATATGGTTGGCATTCTTATGGTTCCTTTAATGCCTCTGGCTATTCCCAGCGTTGGTTTTTTTTTTTTTTTCCTCTCATTTGAGTCTTAGCACCCATCTAAGTTATGATGCTTCCGACCCAGTATGGTTTGTAAGCTTGCCCAGAAATAAGACCACTGTTTTAACTGCCACAAAAGTATAAATGACTATTTTAATGCCACAATCTTTCCTGTTGCCTGTGGAGTCTCTGCTGAAATGAATCAAGATTTGAACTCTAGGGGTAAGACAGAAAATGAAAGCATGTTGTTTGCCAGGACACTGTGGGTTTATATTGATGTGTAACAAGTTGATTCGGAACACTGGAATTTCATTCTATTCTGGTTTTGGTGTTTTGGTTTTTTTTTCCTCCTTTTCTTTTGTAAAGGCAATTATCTAGTCCCAGGAAGGATCCTTCAGTTATATAAAATTTTGTTTTATGAAACGTATGGCTCCATTCAAAATTTTGTCTTGTACTTCCATTTGATACACACGACTTTCAGAGCTCTTGTATTTGGAAGGCTGGAAGGGCCTAGACTTTGAAATAGTGTCTGTTTTCATTGTTTTTGTTTTTTTGTTGGTTTTGTTTTTTGGTTTTTTTTTTAAACTAAAGCTATATAAAGCTTGTGGATTAAACAATAAATTTCTAAATTTAAAAAAAAATAATAAGTAGGGGTGGTGTGATGGAGACTCAGTGGGCAGTGTGATGGTGGCTCAGTGGCAGAATTCTCGCCTGCCATGCCTGAGACCAGGTTTGATTCCCAGTGCCTGCCCATGTTAAAGAAAAAAAAAGTAGGCACCAAGAAGTAGGACAAGATGGCAGAGTAGTGAGGTGAGGCATTTGGTTATTCCTCTAGGCGGCTATTAAATAGCCAGGAACTGTCTGGAATAACTGGGGGACTTCAGTGACAGAACATTAATCATACACCAGTCTGGAACAAGTGGGATGGTTGAGATCCCACAAAAACTAAGTCTCCCACGCCATGGAGGCTGGTACCCCTCCCTCATTGCACAGCAGCTAACTCAGACTTGGTTCCCCCAGGTAAAGGAAGCCCTATCTACTAGGAGCAAGGAAGATAGCTCAACTAAGCTCCAATTGCTGAATTAACAAATCTGGACTGCTGAATGCAGGCTCTTAAAACAGATAAACCTGAAGCAAACAGGAAAGGAACCAGAGATTTTGCTCCAGCAGAGAAGGGATGGGCTGACTGGGGGGGCGGGGGTGTGAACAAGAGGATTTTTGAGTTGGATGAGCTCTAAATACTGGAAAAGGGGCACATAGAGCTGGGTACCCCCAGCTCTTGACTGCCAAGCCCAGGGGCAGGGGTCTATTTTTTTCTCTCTCCATTTCTTTTTATTATTATTTTTGAACTCCCTAACAGCCCATTAGATAGAAATGCTGGCATTCTCAGGCTTCAGTGCTGCCCTGGGCAAGGAAGGGCTGATTTAGGGTATGTCTGAGAGACAAAGTAGCCAGGTACAGGAGATAATTACCTAAAGGGGGTTATCTTAAGTAGTCTGTGCTAAGAGCAAAGGAAGGTAAACTCAGCCAAGCTCCAACTGAGGTTTTTGTTTTTTTGTGTGTGTGTTATCATCACCATGATCATTTTTTAGAACATTGCATCACTTGAGAAAAGAAAAAGAAAAAACTCCTACGTACCGTACCCATCACTCCTCCCTCTCACTGACCACTAGTATTTCCATCTACCCAATTTATTTTACCCCTTATCCTCTCTATTATTTATTTATTTTTATCAACATTTTTTTACTCATCTGTCTATACCCTGCATAAAAGAAGCATCAGATACAAGCTTTCCACAATCTCACAGTCACATTGTAAAAGCTCTATCTTTATACAATCGTCTTCAATAATCAAGGCTACTGGAACACAGCTCAACAGTTTCAGGTACTTTCCTCCAGCCACTCCAGTACACCATAAACTAAAAGGGAGGTCTATATAAAGCTTAAGAATAACCTCTCGACTCTGTTTGAAATCTCTTAGCCACTGGAGCTTTGTCTCATTTCTCTCTTTCCCCGTTTTGATCAAGAAGACTTTCTTGGTCCCTTGAAGTCGGGTCCAGTCTCATCCTGGCATTTCTGTCCCATGTCGCCAGGGAGATTTACCTGCTGGGAGTCATGACCCATGTAGTGGGGAGAGCAGTGAGTTCATCTGCTGAGTTGACTTAGAGAGAGGCCACATCTGAGCCACCAAAGAGATTCTCTGGGGGTGATTTTTAGGCCTAATTTTAACTAGGCCTGGCCTATCCTTTGCAGGAATAAGTTTCCTAGGGGCAAACCCCTATATCAAGGCCTTACCTATTGATTTGGTTTTTCCTACTGCTTGCAAGAATATAAGAAATTCTCCAAGTGGGGAAGCTGAATTATTTCCTTCTTTCTCCCCCGTCCTCCAAGGGGACCTTGCAAATACATCTTTATTCACTACCCAGATTACTCTGGGATATATTGGGGCACCACACTAACCTGGACAAACCAACAAAATCTTATGTTTTATTCAAGATTCCATGTACTTATGGTGTTCACCTAAACTGACCATACAAGTTTAGTTAGGTAATGTACTACCCAAAATATAAATTTTGCACCAAATAAACATCTCTCCCTTTGCGCTCACACAGAAGTTGAAGTTTTAAAATATGGACAATATCATCCTTTACCCTGTATTCTGATTTACCTTAGTCCTATCCAGATCAGCTTCATTCATATCTCTACTCGAAGTCTGATCCCTTTTTTAACTTTTTAAACGGTTCCTGTATGGAATTATGCTGACTTTCATAGCTTCAGAGGTCTAATTCTGAGTCTCAGGTGTCACATACCTACCCAAAGCTTCAGGGAATGACCAGGTTATATATAAACAGCTCAGTATCCCCAAATTTAGGAATAATAGTTAGAATTCCTGAATATATGTGAATGCTGTAAAAAGAACTTACAATTTAGGACCCTTTGAAATAGGCCCCAACCTGATAACCCATGCTCTTGAATTCATTTCACTGTTATGTTATAGTTAGTCCATATGATAGAGGCATGATAATATATTTTTTTTGTTTATGACATTTCATTCAACATACAGACTGTAGAAGCCAAGAGTTTAAAGCAAGACCTACAGAATTTGTTGCAAGCTGCTGGCCTCAGGATGGCGGCGGTAAACTGTGGAGATTGTTATGTAGAGCAGTCTGGGAGGAAGAGAATGTTTACCCAAAACAGTTATGTTAAGTATGAAGAACACTGTGAGATAAGAATCTTGCTCCCTCAGGAAATGCCTGCATATCTATTGACATCCTGTGGTATATAACAAGGATCTGGTTGAGAATAAAGTTGTCTGAAGTCTGTCTGAAGTAAACTCAAGCTTCAGACCCCCTGAACCCATCTGTGTCTTTCTTTCTTTCTTCCTTTCTTTTTTTCTCATCATTCCTTAATATCCTTCGAGCTCCGTTTCAATAGGAAGCAACATTTGGCGCCCAACGTGGGGCTCGAAGAAGAAGACTCCAAATCAATATTAAGGAACCAAGGAAAAGTCTCATTAGAGGCACGTGTGTCCAGCCAATAGAAGAGGACTCGAGTCATATTGGTAAAGTAAGCATTTTCCTTGGATCATCAGGGTAACGGGTAATCATAATAGGTGGCTGGAGGAGTATGTGTGTGTGTGTTAAAGCTACTGGGGTGCCTGTTAAAACATCTGAATTAGTAAGCTTATTTGATCTCATTCAAAAACATTGTTGTTGGTTTCAGCCTTAAGGCCATAATGTTTTAAATCTTAAGTAATGGAAATTGGTTATGAAGGCTTCGCAGTGAACATAACAAAACGGGGAAAATATTCCTGTTTCTATTTGGTTATTGTGTTCAGTCAGGCAATGAACTACCTGGCTCATGCTTTGTCTTAAACTCTAAGTTGTGTTTCTTCTCAATCTCCCACTGCCCACTTCTTACCCTGTTTCGACAGTTGCTTGAGCCGGACTCGGCAATTGGCACCCGAACAGGGATCTAATAAGGGAACTCTTAAAGCACAAAGTGAGGAGATGCTCCAGGACATCCACTACAAATACTACAGGTGGGCCTTTTTGGGTTGAGCAGTGGCCCTTATCTGTAGAGAGGTTTGAGGCTCTGACTTGGTTGATTTGGGAACAGTTTGGAGCAGGACATTTAGAGGAGTCTCATGGTTCTTGGAATTCTCCAATATTTATTGCAGGAGGGAGGTCAGGAAACTGGAGAATGTTGACTGATTTGATAAAAGTTGATACTGTGGTTCAGCCTATGGAGTCATTGCAGCCTGGCTTGCCCACACCAGTTGTAATTTCTAAGAACTGATTTATTATGATAGATTTTAAAAATTGCTTCTTTGCCATGCCTTTGGCAGAGCAGGATAAAGAAAGATTGGTTTCTGGGCTTGTTCTTGATGGGCTGCCTTTATATAGGGGTTCATGTACACCTGAGTCAGAAAGTATTCAGTGAGAAAGGTGCCATACCAAACGGGGGTCAGTGCTCATTGATGGTTCCTGTGGCAGGTTGGTCCCCAACGGGGTATGCAGTTCGGGATTGTAGTTCTGACTCAAGGTATTCTGTTAGGTTACCTTTGTTTAGTCTGAATGATCATTCTATGAGATTTATACCAATGCTACAAGTAAAGTCTTGTGACGGAGAGTGGGAATGGTAGCCCCATCTTCTTTTGTTGGCTTAAATTCTCGACAGGCAGTGGTTTGGAAACTGGCCATGAGTTTAGCTCCTATTCATATTTTAAAAAGAAATACATTTTAAGAACTTTAAAACTAAAAATTCTTGTTAAAAACTATATATTGATAGTTAATGCATATTTGAAACATTAACTAAAGTATTTTAAGTATTTAACATTCTAACAAATTTAATTTTGATGGTAATTACATATGTGGTAAAATATTTGTTCAAAGTAATGATTTAAGTATGAAAAATATGAAAGATGTATTTTTATTAATAGGAAAACAAAATAGTTTTATCCTAAAATGAATAACTGTTACTAAGTGAGAAAAATATAGGACAAAGCCTGAACTAATATAATAAGTGCTGAGGGTTTGTAAAAATAGAAATTATGGTTAAAATCAAGAAAGATTTAATGAGTCTAAAATGACAATGTTTTCTTGGACTTTTAGCCTGTTCTAATGAAAAGATATAAAAAAAAAATTCTAAATAATTAGTTAGAAAGCAAAGAGTCTGTGTTTTATCAAAATAACTTATGTTAACTTTTATCATGTTGTTATCTGTATAAAAAATACTGATTTTCTCCTGGGTATCATTATACTGGCAAAAAGTGCTTCTTTTCTTGCCCTAAACCAGGTGGCTTAATCTATTAATCTAAGTACTATTACTATAAATTAATCTATTACTGACTAAATAATATTCAAATCATTTAAATACCTAAATTCCTTTCAGCCAAAATACTTTAATGTTTTGTCCAGTGTTTATATAAACTATATATGTATAAACTAAATTTATCCTAAAATAACCATGGCTTATATTGGAAGCAGATCAGATTTGAGGGTTGAATGCAAGGAAAAAATATACTTATGGAGTCTTTTTTGTTCACCTGATGTTGCCATTACATGCAACTGATATTGCTATCACATGACCTTGGTAAGAAATAGTTAAAATGTACACTCTAGCTGGGAGGACTGGCTATCCCCCCAGAAGGAGGTGTACTTTAATAAAGATATCTAGGTCCCAGGAAGCTCCTCTTGGTCCCTAGCCAGTTCCCAGAGGACCCAACTGGGCCCGGTCATGTAAGCAAATCAGAATTTGGCCACTATTGTGAGAAAATATCATAAAAACTGCATGAAATAAATTTAAAATTAGCAAAAATGCACAACC
Organism: Tamandua tetradactyla; assembly: GCF_023851605.1. Taxonomy (NCBI): domain Eukaryota; kingdom Metazoa; phylum Chordata; class Mammalia; order Pilosa; family Myrmecophagidae; genus Tamandua; species Tamandua tetradactyla. Next base: position 51,074,895 of record NC_135347.1, on the reverse strand, counting down.
AATTATAAAGAATCCACATTCTTGCATTCCTTTTTAATCAATCCAATGAATTCAATTTTAAAAATCTGGTCATTTACTATGGGTACACGTCACTATTGACACTCTGCTTTCATTTTTGCTACCTGCCACTTTAGGGATTCCTAATTATATGTTACAAAACTTGTTTGATATTTTACAAGGAGATTTTAATTTATTAAGCAAAAGGCAGTTAACAGCTGCAGCTGAACGAGAGTTACAATTAATTGAACAATGCATTCAAAAAGGACAGCTTGTTCAAAGCCTGTTGATTTTATTATTTTCTTTACTTTGCTATCTCCCACAGGCCTATTTTAGTAAGACGGTGTTTTAAAATGGATTTTTTTAACCAGACAATTGACAAAAATGTTTAAATACATACTTGCAAAAGATTATTTCTTTAATAGTCAAAGGTCACCAAAGATATTATCAATTAAGAGGTCATGATCCCTAATTGCATAGTGTGTGATCTCACAAAGGAAGAGGTTCAAAGTCTATATATTTTCAATACCTCTTGGCAAATAGCATTAAGTGACTTTAAAGGACAAATGAATAATCATTTGTTATGTAGAGCAGTCTGGGAGGAAGAGAATGTTTACCCAAAACAGTTATGTTAAGTATGAAGAAAACTGTGAGATAAGAATCTTGCTCCCTCAGGAAATGCCTGCATATCTATTGACATCCTGTGGTATATAACAAAGATCTGGTTGAGAATAAAGTTGTCTGAAGTCTGTCTGAAGTAAACTCAAGCTTCAGACCCCCTGAGCCCGTCTGTGTCTTTCTTTCTTTCTTCCTTTCTTTTTTTCTCATCATTCCTTAATATCCTTCGAGCTCCGTTTCAATAGGAAGCAACAACAGACCTTAAGTTTCATTCACTAGTTGTATGACTCACAACTTCTTTCCTTCTTTTGGCTGCTGAATAGTTCCTTGTATGTATGCATCATAGTTCTCTTTCCATTCCTCAGTTATTCTACCCTTAGGCCACCTCCATCCGATGTGAATCACAAACACTGCCCGTAAACACCAACGCAAAAGTCTATTCGTGTCCCCACACTCACTTTCCTCCAGTAATATATGGAACTATGGGGTTTCAGGATCACGGGCAACCCCACCCCGAGCCTCCTGTGGAACCACCACACTGCCCTCCAAGGGGCTGCACCTCTCAGTTTCCCTACTGACAGAAAATAGGTATCTCTCCACATTTTGTCTAGCAGTTCTTTCTCTCTGTTCATCTTTAAACAATTTTATTAACACATCATACAATGCAGCCTAAGTAAGTAGATGTGCTTTTGCCACCAAAATCTACATGAAGACATTTCCTGTTCTTCCACAAAGAATCCATATCCCATCCCCATGGCCCCTGCCTGTTGACATTCAGTTTTGGCATAATGCCTTTGTTACATTCAGTGGAAACATATTACAGTGTTACTGTTGACGATACACCCTAGCTTCCATTGATTGTACCTTTTCCCATATACTGTCCATTTTCAACACCTTGCAATGTTGACATCCATTTCTTCTCTCTCATGCAAAAACAGTTTTTTATTTGTACATTTAATCAGCTGTAGACATCCTAAATTATATCATCTCAGTCTTTATCCTCTAGCTTTTCTTCTGGTTTCATACATGTTCCCAGCCCTTCTCCCTCTATCATTCTCACATTCAGCTTCATTCAGTGTACTTATATTATTGTGCTACAATCAGCTAGTATTGTGCTATCCATTTCTGGATTTTTGTAATCAGTCTTGTTGCACAATCTGTATTCCTTCAGCACCAAATGCCCAATCTCTACCCTATTTCTATCTCTTGATAACCAATGTTCTTAACTTCAACCCTCAAAATTCACTTATTAATGTTAGTTCATGTTAGTAAGGCTATACAGTAGTTATCCTTTAGTTACTGACTAATTTCAGCATAATGTCCTCAAGGTTCATCCATTTTGTTACTTGTTTCATGGCTTTATTCTGTCTTACAATTGCATAATATCCCATTGTATGAATACACCACAGCTTGTTTAGCCATTCATCCACTGATGGACATTTGGGCTGTTTCCATCTCTTGGCAATCATACATAATGCTGCTATAAACATTGGTTTGCAAATGTCAGTTTGGGTCCTTGCCTTCAGTTCCTCTGAAGGAATGGGATCGCTGGATCATATGGCAATTCTAGACTTAGCTTCCTGAGGAACCGCCAAACTGCCTTCCAGAGCAGTTGTACCATTTTACATTCCCACCAACAGTGGATAAGTGTGCCTCTTTCTCCACATCCTTTCCAGCACTTGCATATATATATAAAATGGCCATCTACTGGGTGTCAGATGATACCTCATTGTGGTTTTGATTTGTATTTTCTTAATATCCATTGAAGTTGAGCATCTTTTCATGTACCTTGTAGTCATTTGTATTCCCTTCTCTGAGAAGTGTCTATTTATGTTTTTTGTCCATTTTTCATTTGGGTTGTTTGTCTTTTTTTATTGTTGAGTTGAAGAATCTCTTTATATATTCTGAATACTAAAGCCTTATCAGACATGTGGTTTCCAAATATTGTCTTCCATTGCATAGGCCACTTTTTTTTTTCCTAAACTTTTTTATTGTATAGTAACATATGTACAAAGCAAAGAAAGAAAAAAGCAATAGTTTTCAAAGTTGTTACAGGACAGATCCCAGAGTTTGTCATGAGCTACCGTACCACCATCTAAGATTTTTCCTTCTAGCTGCTCCAGAATATAGGAGGCTAGAAGGAATAAATATTTTTTATCATCACAATTGACTTTTTTTTCTTTTTTTGTGAAAAAAAATACATATATACAAAAAAGCAATAAATTTCAAAGCACAGCACGACAATTAGTTGTAGAACAGATTTCAGAGTTTGGTATGGGTTATAATACCACAATTTTAGGTTTTTACTTATACTGCTCTAAGATACTGGAGACTAAAATAAATATCAGTTTAGTGATTCAGCAATCATATTCATTTGTTAAAACCTACCTTCTCTGTAGAACTCTACCATCACCTTTGATCTTTCTGTCCCACTCTTTAGGGGTATTTGGCCTATGCATAGGCTGCCTTTTTACTTTCCTGACAAAGTTCTTTGGTGCACAAAGTGTTTTAATTTTGAGGAGTTCCCATTTATCTATTTATTTCTTCAATGCTTGTGCTTTGGGTTTAAGCTCTATGAAGCCACCTCCTATTACAAGATTTATAAGACATGTCACTACATTTCCTACTAAATTTTTTATAGTCCTACCTCTAATGTTTAGGTCTTTGATCCATTTTGAGTTAATTTTTGTATAGGATGTGAGATATGGATGCTCTTTCATTCTTTTGCATATGGATATCCAGGTCTACAAGCACCATATATTGAAAAGGCTGCTCTGTCCCAGGTAGGTTGGCTTGGCCACCTTATCAAAGATGAATTATCCATAGATGAGAGGGTCTATTTCTGAACACTCGATTCTATTCTATTCGTCAGTACATCTATCTTTATGCCAATACTATGCTGTTTTGGCCACTGTAGCTTCATAATATGCTTTAACGTTAGGTAGTGTGAGACCTCCCATCTTCATTTTTCTTTCTCCAGATATTTTTAGCTATTTGAGGCAAACTGCCCTTCCAAATAAATTTGGTTGTTGATTTTTCTATTTCTGCAAAATAAGTTGTTGGGCTTTTAATTGGTATTGCACTGAATCTATAAATCAATTTCGATAGAATGGATAGCTTTACTACATTTAGTCTTCCAATTCATGAACACAGTATGCCCTTCCATTTATTTAGGCCTTCCATGATCTCTTTTAGCAATTTCTTGCAGTTTTCTGCGTATAAGTCTTTTGTAACCTTAAATTTATTCCTAAATATTTTATTCTTTTGGTTAAGCTATTGTAAATGGAATTTCTTCTTGATTTCCTCCTCTGACTCCTCATCACTAGTATATACAAACACTACTGATTTTGGAGTGTTGATCTTGTATCCTGCCACTTTGCTGTACTCATGTAATGGCTGTAGTAGCTTTGCTGTAGATTTTTCAGCATTTCTGACATATATTATTATACATTTGCAAAGAGTGAGAATTTTACTTTTCCCATTCTGATTTGAATGATTTTAATTTCTTTTTCTTGTCTAATTGTTCTGGCTGGAGTTTCTAGCACAATGTTGAATAACAGTGATGACAATGGGCATCCTTGTCTTGTTCCTGATCTTGGAGGGAAAGCTTTCAGTCTTTCCCCATTGAGGATGATGTTAACTGTGGGTTTTTTCAAATATTCCCTTTATCAAGCTGAGAAAGTTCCCATCTATGCCTATCCTTTGAAATGTTTTCATCAAGAAAGGATGTTGAATTTTGCCAGATGACTTTTCTGCATCAATCAAGATGATCATGTGATGTTTCTGCTTTGATTTGTTGATATGATGTATTACACTGATTTTTTGTGGTTGAACTATCCTTGCATACATGGAATAAGTCCCACTTGATCATAGTGTATAATTCTTTTAATGTGCTGATGGATTCAATTTGCAAGTATTTTGTTGAGATTTTTGGCATCTGTTCGTTAAAGAGATTGGTCAATAATTTTCTTTTCTTGTAGTATCTCTGTCTGGCTTTGGTATTAAGGCAATATTGGCTTCATAGAATGAGTTAGATAGCTTTTCCTCATCTTCAATTTTGTTGAAGAGTTTGAGCAGGATTGGTACTAGTTCTTTCTAGAATGCTTGGTGGAATTCATATGGGAAGCCATCTGGTCCTGTACTTTTCTTCTTGGGGAGCTTCTTGATGACTGTTTCAACCTTTTTACTTGTGAATGGTTTGTTGAGGTCTTCTATTTCTTCTTGAGTTAATGTTGGTTGTTCATGCCTGTGTTCGTTTGCAATCTGCCAGAATATACTATACCAGAACTGGAATGGCTTTTAAAAGGGAGAATTTAATATGTTACAAGTTTACAGTTCTAAGCCTATAAATATGTCCAAATTAAGTCATCCAGGGAAAGATACCTTAACTCAGGGAAGGTCAATGGGTCAGGAACACCTCTGTCAGCTGGATAGTCATGTAGCTGGCATCTGCTGGTCTCTTGCTCCTGGGCTCCATTCCTTCCAGCCTCTGTTCTTGTGGGGGCTCTTCACTTTGCTTCTCTGGGTCTGGCTTCTTGGCTCCTCCAGGTTCTGGCTTGCTCAGCATCTCATGTGATGTCTGCTGGGCTCCAAGCATCACCAAACATCCGTGTCTCTGTTCTCTGAAGCAACTCTTCTCCAAACGTCTACATCTGCTGTCTCTGTCAACTCCAGAGCTCCTGTCGTTTCTATAAGAAAGCTCCTTACAGAAAGCTCCTGTCGTTTCTGTAAGCTCTATCATGTCTGGCTCTCTCCCAAATGTTTCCTGTTTTAAAGGATTCCAGTAAATGAATCAGGATCCAACTGGAATGGGTGGAGTCACATCTCTTCATCTAATCAAAATTTCATACCCACTATTTTGCGTCACATTTGCATGGAGATAATCTAATCAAAAGTTTCCAACCTACATTGTTGAATTGGGATTAAAAGAAACAGCTGCTGCCACAAGATTAGATTAGGGCTGTTGCTGGAGCCAGTGTCCAGGCTGGGGTCCAGATGGGGCTAATTTCCTACCCTAAGACTCTTAATTGCACCCACCAGCCCCACTGTGCCGTGCTCCAACTGCCTCCTCCTCCTCAGTAAAGCAGGCCTCTGAAAGGTATGATATATTTGATCCAAGACAATCCATTTCTGCCTAGAAATCTACAGTGGTGACAAGGACATGGGACTCCTTCTGCTGGATACCAGATGGTTCAATACAATTGACCATCCTGGCTGACAACTGTGAAAAGGAACCTTGGAATATTTTATTTGATTTTTTGTGGGACTCCACAATCCCCAATCCATAGAACACATCAGGCTTCATGTTCCCTGTAGAATTCTAAAGTAGCCATCGCTAATGAGGACATCTGATACTGTTACTGTACAAGATGAAACTGAAACAATGAAGGATTTGGAGGCAGAAGTGAAAGATTTTACAACTAGAGTTGAAAATCTTATCAAATCAGAAAACTATGGGACGATTCTGGCAGAGAAGAATGAACGTCGTATTGACAACAATATTGATTTGCAGGAGAAAATACAGAACCAGTTAACACAATCATTTGAAAAAGAGGAGAAGCCCTCAAAAGATGAAGTGGGAAAAGAAAAAGCCCGTGATAAGTTTCCCAGAAAAATGTTATCACGAGATTCCAGTCAAGACTACACCAATTCAACTGGCATAGATCTACATGAATTTTTAGTAAATACATTAAAAAACAATCCTCGGGACAGAATAATGTACTGAAATTGGAATAAGAAATTTTATATTTGGTAATAATGAGTCTCCACATAAAAAACTCCCCCCAATGACTTCTTACCATAGGATGCTATTACACAGAGTAGCGACTTGCTTTGGATTAGACCACGATGTTGATCAGAGTGGGAAGTCTTTCGTAGTAAACGAAACTAGCAATACAAGAATACCTGATCAGAAGTTTAATGAACATATTAAGGATGATAAAGGTGAAGTCTTTCAGAAACAATACATTTCGAGAGAGATAACTCTAGCTGTGACAAAGATGATAACCAGATGAGAACACGGCTGAAAGATGACAGAAGAAGCAGATCTACAGAAGAAAGAGAAGAAGAGTACCAGAGAGCTAGAGATAGACTATTTTCCCAAGATTCCCTGTGTTCCCAAGAGAATTATACTATTGACAAAAGAATCCAAGACGAGGATGGTAGTGGTACACAGCAAAGACGCCAAGTATTTAGAGTTAACAAAGATCCTTCAGGGAGATCAACAAATAGCCATCAAAGCACCATTCTCTCTGAAACTTAAAGTCTGCTGTAACCAAAGCCAACAACTTCAGTGGAATTTCAGCCCTAACAAGAGGTGATAGTTCTGGAAGCAACAAAACATAGGCAGGCTTTCAAAAACAGGTTCTGAGTCTTCTGGTAGTGTAGGGTCATCTATGGGCTCTCTTTCTCACCTCCAGCAGCCTCTTCCAGGTGCAGCTCTCAGCCAGTCTTATCATTGCACACCTGTTGTCTGTCCAACCATCAGCACTCATAGTTCTCTTTCCTTTGATGGTGGTCTAAATGGGCAGGTGGCATCTCCTAGCACTAACTTCTTTTTGCTTCCCTTGGAAGCGGCAGGCATACCACCTGGCAGTATTCTGATCAACCCACAAACAGGTCAGCCCTTCATAAACCCTGATGGGAGTCCAGTTGTGTATAATCCTCCTATGACTCAACAAGTTAGAACCCAAGTGCCTGGACCTCCACAGCCAGCTCAGCCACCCCCACACCTCAACAGCAAGCAGCTAATCACATTTTCTCACAGCCTGTTCAGTACCCTACAGCCCCTTACCCATCCTTGCTCCTGCCAGTCTCACCCACCCAGCAATACACTATGGACAACCTTGGATCTCAGTTTAGCATCTGCTGATGGTTCTGACCCACATGCCACCATGTTCCATTCCACTGATGTTCTTCAGCCCCTACAGCAGTTTGGTTATATCATGGTTATATCATGGCAGCAGCTCCACCACCACGTCCTCCACCGCCACCTCCTCCTCCTCCTCCCCTCACACCCAGGCAGCCAGTCCATACCGCTGGCTATCCTGCCTCCAGCCATCCCGTCAGCCAGTTTGTGCTCCAGCAACAGGTATATATTCAGCAGCCCTCACCATAGATGCTGCCTGTTACTGTGCTCCAAGCCACTATCACTCCAATCAACCTCGGTATCGCCCAATTCCTTCTGTCCATTATAATTCACATCTAGATTAGCCACTGCCACAGCCTGCACAGCAGACAGATTATCGAGTTATGTCCAACCAGCAGCAAAACTATCAAGGAATAGTTGGAGTTCAGCGACCCCAGAGTCAGAGCCTCGTCAGTGGCCAACTCAACAGCATTGGAAATCAGATTGAAGGAGTTGTCATTCGCTATCCTTCAGTGCCATCCTATCAGGTTTCACTGCCTCAAGGGTCTCAAGGAATCGCCCATCAGACCTATCAACAGCCTGTTCTGTTTCCTAATCAGTCTAATCAAGGATCTATACCCACGACAGGAATGCCAGTTTACTATAGTTTCATTCCACCTAGTCAGCAAAATAATTTAAGCTCATCAGTAGATTACTTGCAACATCCAGGATCAGAACAAGTACAATTTCCTCAAACTGCTTCACCATGCAATTCCCATCAGCTTCAAAACCACCATTGTGCAGCTGTGCCACCTCTGCTGCCTGGTGGAGGAATGGTGATGATGGAGCTGAGTGTACCAAACAGTCCACCATCTCGTGCCCACTCACCTCCCCAGTGGAAACAAAACAAATATTACTGTGATTGCCAGAGAGGACAGAAGTGTTTGGAATTTAGCAATGTTGACAATATTGTCCTCAACTCAATAGTCCCGTTATTTCAGCAGCTCAGCACCAGCTCACCTGCCTACCCTGAAAACTGTACGTCCCTCTAGATCATCACTTTCTATCATGTCCCACTTTTCTTGTCCCTGGGCAAGGAGATGCCAGGTATCCATTACTTGGTCAACCACTGCCGTGTAACCCTCCTGCCGTTCTGCATGGACACAGTCCAAACCAACAGGGTCAGACTGGGAACAGGCATGGAAACCGAAGAAGGAAACAAGCCAAAAAGGCTGCATCCACTGACATTGGAGCAAGAGAAGCTGTTGTTGGAAAAGTTTTGGAAATTACTGAACTCCCAGATGGCATAACATGCACGGAAGTCAAGAAGCTTTTTGGAGAACTCTTTAAAGTTGGCACTAAGATCCAGTGGCTCTGGGACCCACAGTTCCAGCCCCAGCTGTGTCGTCACCCACCCTGCTGTGGTAGTGGGGACAATACTGTCAACCCTGAAAGCTCTAAACCCAACAACTTGGCCTCCATACACACCGTCTTAGCCACATTCTCCTCCGTTTCAGCTGCACAGAATGCACTGAAGAAACAAATTAACTCAGTTAACGAGTTTAAGCTGACATCGAGCAAGAAGCACTATGACTTTCATGTTTTGGAAAGGGCAAGTTCTCAGTAACAGAACTACCTTTGGACCCTTCGCCTTTATGATTACCTGTCCTCTCCCATCTTTGATTGGCTTGGTATTTGGAGCTTCTGTTAACATTATAGAGACTCCTAGGATGTGTGGTCATGGCATTATAGCTTTTGAAGAAAGGACAGTGATTCAGCAAAGTGGGGGGGAAAAGATGCATTTTGCCTCAAATCAGTGTGATAAGAGTTAGCAGCTTTTTCTAAGGAAATGCTGTTCAAATGCCTCCTAACTTTTATAGTTATTTTGTTTTACATTTCTGAATTTCTTGTATCAGATCCAAAGTTCTATTGTACAGCAAATTATTCTTCAAAATAACTATAAACAGTTGCAACCTGTATTTCTTTTTTGCAGCCAGCACATTGTGACCCAACTTAGAATTTGGGGAAAAAAGAATGCTGGAGTGGAATAACAAAATATTGTCTTTTTTGGAGGATGGAGGATGACCAAGGAGAGCCCACAAATTAAAAATTACTCATCCCCTAAATCTTTAAACAGAGGAACAATTTCCATAAAATATAGAACTCCCGCATAAGGTCCTTTCCTTATTCATTTAGGTAGTATCAACATTAAGCGTCAAGTAAATTATGTTCTTAACACCTCTTGTATTAGTTAGGGTTCTCTAGAGAAACAGAATCAACAAGGAACACTAGCAAATATGAAATTTATAAAAGTGTCTCACGTGACCATGGGAACGCAGATCCAAAATCCGCAGGGCAGGCTGTGAAGCTGACGACTTCAATGTTTCTGGATGAACTCCACAGCCTAAGCAGAAAGAGAGCCTGTCTCTTCTGAATCCTCCTTAAAAGGCTTCCAGTGATTAGATTAAGCATCACTCATTGCAGAAAACACTCCCCTTTGGCTGATTACAAATGGAATCAGCTTTTTGGATGCAGCTGATATGATCATGATCTAATTCTATGAAATGTCCTCATTGCAACAGACAGGCCAGCACTTGCCCAAACAGACAAACAAGTAACTTGTTTGGCCAAGTTGACACATGAACCTGACCATGACACCTCTTAATCAAACCACTTAGATTCAAAGGAGTATAGAAATCATTCTGAGCAGGAAAATACTCGCACTTCTTTTTTTTGTAAACATCCCTTCAGTAACTGAATGGCACTCATTTGTATACCCCTCCTTGTGGATCCTATTTTTAGTCACCTGAGGAAATGCATTTGATGAGTGCTGGAAACTTCTTAAGTGGTTTAAAATTTGTTTTCATTGTTTGCAGCATATTACTGGACATTAAAGATTCATTGCACTTATGAAAAGGAACCTTTTTTTCAATTTCTGTGTAATTTGCAAGGCTGTACAATGTGTGCTGGTGCAAGGTTTTTTCAGTTCAGGAGAATACATGTTTACAAAAAAAATTAAATCAGGATTAAAACATGGCTTTTCTGGGGTAGATAAGACTTTCAAACCAGCACAATGCCTTTTTAGGAAGTTATCCATTTCATCTATGTCATATAGTTTATTAGCATACAGTTGCTCATAGTATCCTCTTATTACCTTCCTTATTTCTGCAGAGTCCGTTGTGATGACTCCTCTTCCATTTCTGATTTTATTTGCATCCTCTCCCCACCTTTTTTTTTTTAATCAACCTAGCTAAGAGTCCATTGATTATACTGATTTTCTCAAAGAACTGATTTCTGGTTTTGTTGATTTTCTGTTCTGTTTCATTTTTCTGTTCTGATCTTTATTATTTCTTTCCTTTTGTTTGCTTTGGGGTTAGTTTGCTGTTCTTTCTCTCAGTCTTCCAAGTGAACAATTAATTCCTTGATTTTTGCCCTTTCTTCTTTTTTTTAATATAGGTATTTAAGGCAATAAATTTTCCTCTCAGCACTGCCTTTGCTGCATCACATAAATTTTGATATGTTGCACTTTCATTTTCATTTGCCTTGAGATACTTACTGATTTCTCTTATAACTTATTCCTTGACCCACTGAGAGTATAAGAATGTGTGTTTTGGCCTCCATATATTTCTGAATTTTCTGACCCTCTGCCTATTATTGATTTCCAACTCCATTGCATTATGATCCAAGAAAGTGTGTTGTATGATTTCAATCTTTTTAAATTTATTGAGATTTCCTTTGTGACCCAGCATATGGTATATGCTTTAAATGATCCACAAGCACTTGAGAAAAATGTGCATCCTGCTGTTATGTGGTGTAATGTTCTGTAAATGTCTGTTAAAGCTAGTTCATCTATTGTATTATTCAAAGTCTCTGTTTCTTTGTTAATCCTCTCTCTAGATGTTCTGTCCATTGATGAGAGTGGGCTATTGAAGCCTCCAATTATTGTGGTAGAGGTGTCTATTCTCCCTTCAATGTTGTCAGTGTTTGCCTCATGTAATTTGGAACACTCTGGCTCAGTGCATAAATATTTATGATTGTTATGCCTTCTTGTTGAATTGTTCCTCCTATTAATACATAGTGTCCTTCATCTCTTTTGTTTTGCATTTGAAGTCAAATTTGTCAGCTATTAGTAAAGCTACTCCTGCTCTTTTCTGATTGTGTTTGCATGAACTATCTTCTCCCAACCTTTCACTTTCAACCTATTTTTGTCTGTATTAGTTAGCATTCTCTAGAGAAACAGAATCAACAGGGAACACTCGCAGATATAAATTTTATAAAAGTGTCTTACGTGACCGTGGAAACACAGGGTTCAAAATCCACAGGGAAGGCTGTGAAGCTGATGATTACAGTGGAGGGTCTGGACAAACTCCACAGGAGAGGCTCTCCAGCCAAAGCAGGAAGGAAGAGCCTGTCTCCTCTGAATCCTCCTTAAAAGGCTTCCAGTGATTAGATTAAGCATCACTCATTGCAGAACACATTCCCCTTGGCTGATTACAAATGGTATCAGCTGTGGATACAGCTGGCATGATCATGATTTAGTTCTATGAAATGTCCTCATTGCAACAGACAAGCCAGCACTTGCCCAAACAGACAAATAGGTACCACCACTTGGCCAAGTTAACACATGAACCTGTCCATAACATTGTCCTTGGGTCTAAAATGTGTCTTCTATAAACAGCACATAGATGGGTCCTGTTTTAAAATCCATTGTGCCGTCTGTGTCTATTGACTGGAGAATTTAATCCATTACATTTCATGATATTGCTATAAAGCCCATAAGTTCTTCTACATTTTGTCTTTTGGATTTTATATGTTGTTCTAGTTTGCAAGCTGCCAGGATGTGATATACCAGAAATGGGATGGCTTTTAAAAAGGGGAATTTATTAAGTCACTAATTTACAGTTCTAAGGCCATGAAAATGTCTAAATTAAGGCAAGGCTATAAAAATGTCCAAATCTAAGGCATCCAGGGAAAGATACCTTGGTTCAAGAAGGCTGATAAAGTTCAGGGTTTCTCTCTCAGCTGGAAGGACACATGGCGAAGTCTGCTAGCTTTCTCTCCTGGCTTCTTGTTTCATGAAACTCCCCAGGAGTCATTTTCCATCTTCATCTCCAGTCTCTGGCTGTGTGGGCTCTAAAGCTTTTTCCAAAAATGGTTCCCTATTAAAGGGTTCCAGTAAGCAACCATACCTTGAATAGTTGGAGACGCAACTACTGGAAACCATATCAAAAGTTACCACCCACAATTAGGTAGGTCACATCTCCATGGAATAATCAAAAAGCTCTGAGCAAGCAATATTGGATGAGGATTAAAGGACATGGCTTTTCTGGAGTCTTCAACAGATTTACATCAGCACATGTCATATCTAATTTTTTTCTCCTTTTACCTATACTGATAATCTTCACTTCTACACTCTTCCCCAGATCTCTGTCTCCTGGCTTTTCCTATCTGCCTGTAGTGCTCCTGTTCTAGTTTGCTAGCTGCTGGAATGCAATAGACCGACACAGGATGGCTTTTAAAAGTGGGAATTTAATAAATTGCTAGTTTATTAAGTTCTAAGGTCAAGAAAATGTCCCAATTAAAGCAAGTCTATAGAAATGTCCAATCAAAGGCATCCAGGGAAAGATACCTTGGTTCAAGAAGACTGATGAAGTTCAGGGTCTCTCTCTCAAGTGAGACGGCACATGGTGAACACAGTCAGGGCTTCTGTCTCAGCTGGAAGGGCACATGACAAGAAAGGCATCATCTGCTAGCTTCTTCTTCTGTCTTCCTGTTTCATGAAGCTCCCTGGGAGGCGTTTTCCTTCTCATCTCCAAAGGTCGCTGGCTTGTGGGCTCTCTGCTTCTCATGGCTATGTCGTTCTCCTCTGCTCTCTTTGAATTTCTCATTCTCCAAAGTGTTTCTTTTTTTATAGGACTCCAGTAAATCAATCAAGACCCACCTGAATGGGCAGAGACATGTCATCACCTAATCCAGTTTAACAACCACTCTTGATTAAGTCACATCTCCAAGGAGATGATCTAATTACAGATTCAAACATACAATACTGACTATGGATTAGAAGAAATGCTGCCTTTACAAAATGGGATTAGGATTAAAACATGGCTTTTCTAGGTTACATACATCATTTCAAACCAGCATAGCTCCCTGTAGTATTTCCTTCAGACCCAGTTCTTAGTTAAAAATTCTCTCAATGATTATTTGTCTGAAAATATTTTAATTTCCCCCTCATTTTTGAAGGACAGTTTTCCTGGGTATAGAATTCTTGGTTGGCAGTTTTTCTCTTTTAGAATCTGAAATATATCATACCACTGTCTTCTCATCTCCGTGGTTTCTGCTGAGAAGTCCACGCATAGTCTTACTGACCATCCCTTGTATGTAATGGATTGCTTTTCTTTTGCTGCTTTCAAAACTCCCTTTGTTTTCACATTTGACAGTCTGATTAGTAAGTGTCTTGAAGTATGTCTATTGGATCTATTCTGTTCGGGGTATGCTGCACTTCTTGGAGCTGTAATTTTATGTTTTTCATAAGAGATGGGAAATTTTCAGTGATAATTTCCTCCGTTAGTCTTTCCCCTTCTCTCCTTTTGGGACACTCACAATACACGTGTTCATGTGCTTCGTGTGTGTCATTCGATCCCCTGAGACTCTGTTCACATCTTTCCCATTCTTTTCCTTATATTTTCTTTTTTAAAAAACTTTTTATTGTAAAATATAACATAGATACAAAGCAAAGAAAGGAAAAAGCAATTATTTTCAAAACACTCTTCAACAAGCAGCCACAGAACAGGTCTCAGATGTTGTCATGGGCTACTATCCCATCATCTCAGATTTTTCCTTCTAGCTGCTCCAAAACACTGGAGGCTAGAAGGAATATTAATATAATGATTCAGCAACCATCCTCATTTGTTAAATCCCATTTTCTCTGTATATGCCTTCTCCCTCTCCTTTAATCCCTCCCCCACTCTATAGGAATCCTTGGGGAATGCCTGTCTGACTCTTTCATGCTGAGAAGAGGTATCCACACTGAAGGACGGGGGGGTTGCAAACAACTGATAATCCTGGAGTAGATTTTCTTTTGTGTGTCCCTGGAACTTTGGGTATCTCTGTGACACTTGAGACTCAGAACTAGAATTCTACCACTGTGAAAGTCAGCATTACTCCATACAACAATTGTTAAAAAAAAAAAAAGTTGAAAAAGAGATCAGACTTCAACTACAGATATGAATGAAACAGTCTGCTTAGGACTAAGGTAAATTAAGGTAAAGGATGATATAGACTGTGCTTTAAAACTTAAACTTCTGTGTGAGACAAAGGAAGAGATATTTATTTGATGCAAAATTTATAGTTTCTGTAGCACATTATCTAACTTAACTTATATGGTCCGTCTATTTGAGTCTATATGATCGTAATTATATGGAACCTTGAATAGGGGTGAAATCTTGTTGGTTTATACAGGTGAATGTGATGCCCTGATACATCCCAGAGTAATCTGAGCAGAGAATAAAAAGGCATTTGCAAAGTTCACTTTGGGAACTGGAGAAAAATGTAGAAATATTAAATTTCCTCACCTGGGAAATTCCAAATGTTCTCACAGGCATTGGGGACAACCAATTTCTTAGGCCAAGCCCTTGCTCTTGGGGCTTGCCCTTATGAAACTTATCCCTGCAAAGGAAAAGCTAAGCCTACTTATAATTGTGCCTAAGAGTCACCCCCAGAGAACCGCCTTTGTTTTTGAGATGTTAATCTCAAAGCCTACTTGGCAGGTAATATTTCATTGCATGTTTGTGTTTTAGTGGCCTTACCTGTTCAAGTGAATAGAATGCATTGGGTCAGCCTAAACAGTGGGAATTTATTAGCTCATGGTTTTGAGGCTAATAGAAAGTCCAAATCAAGGTGTCATCAAGGTGACACTTTTTTTCCTGAAGCTGTAGTCCTGGGGCTGGCTACCGGCAATCCTTGGTCCTAGGTTCCTCTGTCACATGACAGTGAACATGGCAGCCTCTCCCTTCTTTTCCAGATTTCATTGATGTTCAGCTTCTGGCTGCCTCTTTTGTGGGTTTCTCTCTAAGTCAATTTCATTCCATTTATAAAGGACTGAAGTAATATGTAGACCCATCCTGAATGAGGTGGGCCACACCTTAACTGAAATAACCTCATCAAAAAGTCCTACTTACAAAGGATTCACAGGAATGGATTAGTTTAAGAACATGTTTTCGGGGGGCACGTACACCTTCAAACCACCATATCAAGTTTATCCAAATGGCTCATGGTTACAAATGTCATTTTGCAGTTCCATTGTTTCAGAAACAATGCCAAGTATGAAATCTTAGCAAAATTGGTTATTGGTATGGTCTGTCCTGGGGCACGATTTCCCTGTTTGTGGACCTGTGGATCCTAGAAAACTTGTAATCTACTTTCAATATACAATAGTGGGATAGGCATAGAATGAACATTCTAATTCTAGAAGGGAGTGATTGGCAGTAAAACAGGGGTCACACTGTGTGATTGTGAAAACCTTGTGTCTGATGCTCCTTTTATCTACCTTGTCAACAGATGAGTAGAATATATGGAATAAAAATAAATAATAGGGGGAACAAATGTTAAAATAAATCTAGTTTGAAATGCTAGTGATCAATGAAAGGGAGGGGGAAGGGTATGGTATGTATAATTTTTTTTCTGTTTTCGCTTTATTTCTTTTTCTGTTGTCTTTTTATTTCTTTTCCTGAATTGATGCAAATGTTCTAAGAAATGAGCATGATGATGAATATACAACTATGTGATGATATTGTGAATTGCTGATTATATATGTAGAATGGAATGATCATATGTTAGGATGTTTGTGTTTGTTTATTGTCATTTTTTAATTAAAAAATTAAAAAAACAAAACAGGGGTCGCAGGTTCTAAACAATTCTGAAACCCAGTATAGAGCAAACTCCAATAAATTTTGAAGTCTGAGATTCATTGATGCATTGATGTTTTGACCTCCAGGCCTGATAGAGCAGCAACCCCACCCACCCCTTGCAAGTATTCATTCAGTGGCCCTGCTTTCTCCAAAAGTGGGAGTGACAGCTCTACCCTCTCCGAGCATCGGCACAGCAGCTATGGTCTTCACCAATGATGCAACTCCAGGCCCCTCTCTGTTTGAGCATCAGGATGGTAGCCAGGCTCTGCCCAAACCCAAGACCACAGATCCCACTGCCTCCAAGCATTCATGTGGCTGCACGCTCCCTGAACCACAGGGCAGAAGACCTGCCCTCTCCAAACACCAGGGCAGATGACCTACCCCCTCCAAGCACTGGGGTGGACCTGCCCTTTTCACACACGTGTATGGGCTTGGATTCTTGCCCCAAGGAGATTCCTTCAGTTCAGGCCTCTACTTCCATTGTTCTGCCTTTGAAATCATTATTTCTTCAATTCATCTCCCCTCTGTCCCTTTCAGTCCAATCTGGCACAGATTTTGACAAACCATGTCAGCTTTGCATACATTTCACAAGGGAACAAACCACCAGACAATAGAACTTTCCACAGATATGTTCTGCGTAACTGCAATTCTAATCCTGACTTCCACTGAAATGGCTGACTAGATCCATGTTCAGTTAAAACTCTCACATGGAGGTCTTTTCTTAAAGGACTCTCTTTTTTGGAAGCTCACAAAGGTCCCTGTTAGAGCTATGTCTGCTCCTTGTCTCAGAGCACACTATCTGGGTAGGTTCAGAATTTTACAATCAATTTCTGGTTTCTTTATCATTAAGAGTTCATTTCTCAATTCATCCTCTTACCCTCTCATTTCACTATAAGCTCCAAGGAGAAATAAATTAATGACTTCAGTGGCCTTTTCTAAAAGAACATGGTTCTTGAGCTATAATTCAATAAATTCATAATGTATTCATAGGTTTGTGCAACCATCACCACAACTTTAAAAGCTTTTCATCACCCCAAAAGGAAACCCCTTCCCCATTAACAGTCACAACCCATTTTACCCAACCACCCCAACCTCTCTAATCTCCAACACTTCATCCCACCCCAGCTCTAGGCAACCACTAATCAATTTTCTGTCTATTCTGCTATTCTGGACATTTCCTATAAATGGAATCAATGAGAGGACTTCTGTGTCTGGCTTCTTTCACTAAGCATATTTTCAAGGTTCATCTATATTGTGGCATGTATCAGTACTTCATTTCTTTTTGTAATGGAATAATATCTGATTATTGCATGTACCCCATTGTATTTGTCCATTCATCATTCAACAAGAAAACTAAAAGAATGTTTGATACTGAGAGTGTGGAGCTGCTGTTGCAAATGCAAAAAAAAAAGTAGAAACAGCTTTGGAATTGAGCAATGGGTACAGGCTGAAAGAATTGTGAGGTACCTTATAGAAAAAGCCTAGATTGCAGTTCTAGTTTGCTAGCTGCTGGAAAGCAATATCCCAGAAATGGAGCTGCTTTCAAAAGGGGGAATTTATTAAATTGCAATTTTACAGTTCTAAGGCCATGAAAACATCCCAATTAAAGCAAGTCTATAGAAATGTCCAATCTAAGGCATCCAGGGAAAGATACCTTGGTTTAAGAAGCCCAATGATGTTCAGGGCCTCTTTCAACTGTAAAGGCACATGGTGACATCTGCTAGCTTTCTCTGCAGGCTTCTTATTTCATGAAGCATCCAGGGGGGTGTTTTCCTTCTTCATCTCCAAAGGTCTCTGGCTGCATGGACTCTGTCATGGCTCTAAAAGGGACTCTCTCCAAAATGTTTCCTCTTTTAAAGTGTTAGTAGTTAGGAAATCATGAGACCACCTCATGGGAAAAGGGGGCCACCCCAAGGTCGCCCCCACACTTTTAATGGATGATTAACTTGAGCAAATTGCAGTCAAAACATTCCACCTTTAATGGATGGTTAAATGGTTAAATTGAGCTAAATGCAGTCAGAACACCCTGTTAAAATATAAAAAAAACAAAGCCACAAAGAAAAAAACCCAACCAAAAAAGCCCCCTTGTAATGTGTGTGCAATACTACCATCAGCTGGCCCCAAAAAACCATAAACTATAATTGAGGCCAGCCTGGCTCTTCGCCAACTGAGCCCATCCTTCTTTAGGACGTATTTCTTCCTCTCTTTACTCACTTTACTCTTTTTTTTTAACTTCCTTTCTTTACTCTTCACTTAAATCACCTTGCTCTTCCAACTTCAACTCGAGTTTCAGCTCTTCGTCTCAGTAAGTGAAGGACGAGGCCTGTGGCCAGGGAAGGCTGGTGCCAACATAATTTGGTGCAGAAGCCCAGGACCTATTCTCAAATCTGTGGCCCTCCCTGTCGTTTGCTATGTCTCGGCCTGTGTATTTCTTTTCCTTCTCCACCTCATCTTTCCATTTTTGAACTGATTCAACTTCTCTTTAACAAAACTTGGTTTGTTCTGTAAACTTATTTTGAGCCTCTTTCCTCACCATGGCTGAAAATCTTTCCATTCAATCCTGCCTAGAGGGTCTCCACTTGAAATATGGAGGCCCCACCCAGGAAGCTATCTCCAACAACTTTGGGGGCCTTTCTTTCACACCTTCCTCCCCCCCTGCCTTGTCTGGTCTGTTTTCCCACATTCTAATCTGAGAAGTCACCCTGGAATGTCTTTTGGGCTGTTCTCTTCCATCTTTCTCTCTACCAGTCATCCTTTCCCCTCTGGGGCTTTGTTAAATCCCTCTGGACTGAGGAGAGGTTGATCTGGTCTGTCTGTCTACTCATAAATTACTCCAAATACTAGCACGAGACCTCAGTTTTCTGTCTTATGTGCCAGGTTTGCTTGTTTGAAAGGATGTATATACCCTTGAAAAGCCATGTTTTAATCGAAATCCCATTTCGTAAAGGCAGAATAATCCCTATTCAATACTGTATGTTTGAAGCCGTAATCAGATCATCTCCCTGGAGGTGTGATTTAATCAAGAGTGGTTTTAAACTGGATTAGGTGACAACATGTCTCCACCCATTTGGGTGGGTCTTAATAAATTTCTGGAGTCTTATGAAAGAGGAAACATTTTGGAGAATGAAAGAGATTCAGAGAGCAGAGCAGAACAAAATAGCCACAAGAAAGAGGGTCCACCAACCAGTGACCTTTGGAGATGAAGAAGGAAAATGTCTCGCAGGGAGCTTCATGAAACAGGAAGCCAGGAGAAGAAGCTAGCAGATGATGCTGTGTTCACCATGTGGCCTTCCAGATGAGCGAGGAACCCTGACCGTGTTCACCATGTGCCTTTCCAGATGAGAGAGAAACTCTGACTGTGTTCACCATGTGCCTTCTCACTTGAAAGAGAAACCCTGAACTTCATCGGCCTTCTTGAACCAAGGTATCTTTCCCTGGATGCATACCTTGGATTGGTCATTTCTATAGACTTGTAATTGGGACATTTTCTCGGCTTAGAACTGTAAAGTAGCAACTTATTAAATTCCCCTTTTAAAAAGCCATTCCGTTTCTGTATATTGCATTCCGGCAGCTAACAAACTAGAACACCAGGCATTCATTGATGCCAGGGCTAGAAGTATACACCCAGGCACTGAGGGGAAGCTGAATGTAGGACACAAACTCTGGCACTAAAAGTCTGTTACTCTGCCCTCCTGTTCCTTCTGCAGCAGAGCCCCTCACTCCTGCGCCACCCCTCCCAGCCTCACCTCATCTACCAGCTCCCCATCGCAGGCAAAGGCTTTTTATAGTAAGGTCCCCGAACCCTACTTGTTAGGTAGAAGACCTTCCCCTCAGGCCTGAAAAGCCTAACAAGTCCCAACCCTCTGGAATACCCCAATTGGACCCCAGCCCAACTGCCAGGATCACCAGCCCCTCTGAGGTGTGCCCTCTCTGAGGCTCCATCAGGCACACTCCAGGCACACTGGGAATGCCTTTCCTTTTGTTTCCAGATGGGAACACACCAATAGGAGTCCCCACTTCCACAGCCCCTAGGGTTGTCTCCTTAAAACCTGGGACAGTTTTGACCCAGACAACCTCCAGCCAAGGAGGCTAATACTCTTTTATACTATGGTCTGGCCCCATACCCTCTAGGGGACCAAGAAAACTGGCTGAAGGATGGGACCCTAAATTTTAACACCATTTCACAATTAGATCTGTATTGCAAGCAGGAGGGAAAATGGTCAGAAATCCTCTATGTACAACTTTTCTTTGCTCTAAGGGAATCCAAGGAGTTATGTACCAAATATAAACTAGAGGTGCCTAGACCTAAACCATCATCACCAGCAGCTCCCACTCATCCTGTGCCTTTGCCTTCTCCATGAGGGCTTGAACTTCTGCCCCCCAAACATCCACAAGCCATTCACTAGATGCCTCTGGTGGAGGTCCCTAATAAGGGAAATAGGGGACCCAAGACGATTGTGGTGCATGGAGACTTTGCCCTAGCAGAAATGAAACAGCTAAAGGTAGAATTGGGAGAGTTCTCAGACAATCCAACTAGAGGAATTCAATCATCTTACCAGTGCCTTTGATATTCACTGGAAAGATATCATGGTAATTTTAAGGCAAAACTTGACTGGTGAAGATCAAGAGAAAGTAATAAGGGATGCAAAGAAATGGGCAGATGAAGGTCACATGACCGATGAAACCACATCTCGGGGGATGTGGTTGCCCCACTACAAAGCAGAGTGGGACTAGGAGGAAGAGGAGGACAGGAACTCTATAAACCACTTTGGAAATAGCATCAAGGCAGGGCTTAAGGCAGCCTCCCTTAAGGCTGTTAATTATTCTGTAATTGCTAACATATCTCAGGGCCCAAAGAGAGCCCCTCTCAGTTCCTACACCAGCTAAAGGAGGCTTATAAAAAAACATACTCATATAGACCCAGACTTTAAGGAAGGCAAAATTGTTCTTTTAGAACAATCAGCCCCAGTTATCAGGATAAAATTACAAAGATTAATGAAAAATAAAAAAAGCAGGTGTGACCCTAGATAAGATGGTCTGCCATGCAACCTTGGTCTTTTACAGTTGTGACCTGGCACTTGAACAAGTGGCTCAGGGAAAAAGAGAGGAAAAAGGAAATTAGACACTGCCAGATGCTGGCAACGATGTCAGGCTCCAAAGGCCAAAAGGGATCCAGTGACAAATGTTGCATATGCTGTAAGCCGAAACATTGGGCAGCCTCTTGTCCCAATCGGGACAAACCATCTGAGGGTCCTCGCTGGCACTGCAAACAGGTGGGCCATTGGACAGCAATTAGCCCCTCATGCCCCAGGGCAAGGGGGTTGGGGGTCATTGAGCCCCAAATAATAATGCAAGACTGAGGGCACCCCCTCCAGCCAGTCCCCACTGACATCCCAATAACTGGCCAGAGCCTAAGGTGCAAATAGAAGTAGCAGGTAAGACAGTTGACTCTCTCCTAGACACAAGGGCCACTAATTCTGTGTTAGCAAATTACAAGGAACAATTGTCTGGAAACAGTAGTGTCATCACCGGAGTCTCAGGTGGAAATTCCAAACAGCCTTTGACTGTGCCCCTAAACTGTGTGTGGGACGGAGTGGGCTTTACTCATCAAGTTCTCCCCATGCCCAGCTGCCCAACCCCTCTCCTAGGATGAGATATTTTACAACCTGTAAAACAACATTACTATTTGAAGAAATGATCCCGAACCAACCAGGACATCCTCTGTGGGCCACAATAGGGGCATTACTCTTGCCTACAGGTGAGCCTGACAATAAAGGCCTAAGGACAACACAAATCAATCCAAACGTGTGGGATACAGGAATTCTGGGCAGGGCTACTAGGGCAACTCCAGTTGAGATAAAGCTCAAGGACCCCACCAAATTTCTCTGGAGAGGACAGTACTCACTGCCCCCGGAGACTAAACAAGGGCTACAGCTCATAATCTCTAAGTTCCTTCAGCATGAACTGTTGGTTCCAACCAGCTCTCCATGCAACACTCCCATCATAGCTGTAAAGAAGGATGGCAGCTATCACATGTGTTCTGGTTTACTAGCTGCTGGAATGCAATATACCAGAAACAGGATGGCTATTAAAAAGGGGAATTTAATAAGTTGCAAGTTTACAGTTCTAAGGCCAAGAAAATGTCCCAATTAAAACAAGTTTATAGAAATGTCCAATTTAAGGCATCCAGGGAAAGATACCTTGGTTCGAGAAGGCCGATGAAGTTCAGGGTCTCTCAAGTGAGAAGGCACATGGCGAACACAGTCAGGGCTTCTCTCTCGGCTGGAAGGGCACATGGCGAATACGGCATCATCTGCTAGCTTTCTCTCCTGGCTTCTGGCTTCATGAAGCTCCCCAGGAGGTGTTTTCCTTCTTCATCTCCAAAGGTCACTGGCTGGTGGACTCTCTGCTTCTTGATGCTGCAGCATTCTCTGCTCTCTCTGAATCTCTCATTCTCCAAAATATTTCCTCTTTTATAGGACTCCAATAAACCAATCAAGATCCACCCAGATGGGTGGAGACATGTCGTCCCTTAATCCAGTTTAACAACAACCACTCTTGACTAAATCACATCATCCAGAAAGATGATCTCATTAGTTTCAAACATACAGTATTGAATAGATATTATTCTACCTTTATGAAATGGGATTTATATTAAAACATGGCTTTTCTTAGGGGGCATACTTCCTTTCAAACCAGCACATTCCACCCTCTGGCCCCTAAAAAAGACATGTTTTTCCCATATACAAAATACATTAATTTCATAACAATATCAGAAACCTTAAACCCTTCAGTAGCAATACAATGAAGTACAAAATTAGAGACAGTCTAAAATCTCATCAAGTCAGTTACAGGCATGGTCTGTCCTAAGGCAAAATTCTCTCCATTTGCTCTGGACCTTTGAAAACTCATAACAAGTTATTTGCTGCCAACATATAAAGGAGGAACATTCATAGAATACATATACACATTTTCATAGGGACGAAGGAACACAGGGGTCACCACCAGACCCATACAGTTTTGAAACCCCACAGGGAAAAGTCCATTAGATTTCAAAATCTGAGAGTCATTTATCCTCAGGGCTTTAGAAAGTGGCAGTCCCACCCTTTCCAAATGCCTACCCAGAGGCCTGCCTCTCTCTGAATGCAACGTTGGGGGATTTTGGGGAAACCACCCTTTTCTCGGCTCCACCCTCTCCAAGCATCGGAGCTGCACCCAGACTCTGCCATCTCCAGGGCACACACTCAACCCCTCCATGTGGTGGTAGCCAGGCTCTCCCCAAATCCCAAGGAATGTGCTCCATCCTCTCCAAGGCCTGAGGCAGCATGACTATTCCACTGCAATGAGGTGGAAGGCCCATCCTCTGCCTTTGGGGCAAACTCACCCTCTCCACGGGCTTGGGTTGGTCTGCTCTCCTGGCCCAAGGCTTCTTGACTTTAGACCTCAGCCTCCATGGTTTTGCCTCTGAAGTTATTTTTCCTCCAATGTGTCCCTTCTCTGAACCCCTCAGTCCAGACTGGCAGCACCTCTATTTGTACAGGTCCCACAGCACTCTCATTGGCTTTCTATGCAGTAGGATTGGATCATGCCCATCAGACATAAGGAGTTTCCACAAATCCTTCCTGGATAACTCCATGTCCGATCCTGACTTTCTCTGAAATGGCTGACTGGTTCCACATCTAGTCACATCCTCACACAGGGCGCTATTCTCTGGGGGCTCCATTTCTGGAGGCCCAGAATTTTCCAGAACTTCTATTTCTGGTTTCTTTGTACCCAAGAGTTCAGTTTTCAGTTTATCTCTTTCCTGTCGCATTTCACTGTAAGCTACAAGGAGAAACCAGGCTGCACTTTCCACATTTGATTTGGAGATCTCTTCTGTTAAAGAGAAGCCAAGTTCATGGCTTTTAAAATCTGCCTTCCAGCCAAAGCCACTAGTCAATTTTGCCAGATTATCTGCCATTTTAAAACAAGGATCGCCTACCTTCCAGTCTTTAATAACATGGGCCTCATCTCTGTCTAAAGCCTCATCAGAGTTATCTTTAGAGTCCACATTTCTACCAACAGTCTCTCCACAGCATTCTAGGCCTTCTCTATCAAGCTTCTCAAAACTCCTCCAGATTCTTCCTTTTATACACTTAAAAAGCCGTTCCAACATGTTTGGTATTTGCGAACTGCAGCAGTAGCACCCCACTCTCCGGTACCAAAATCAGTTTCAAACATACAGTATTGAATAGAGATTATTCTACCTTTATGAAATGGGATTTATATTAAAACATGGATTTTCTTAGGGGGCATACTTCCTTTCAAACCAGCACAACATGGTTCAAAACCTGTGAATTATCAAAGAGGCCATAGTTTCCCTCCATCCAGTGGTGCCAAATCCCTATGTTTTATTAGGACAAATCCTACCTTCTACAGAATGGCATGCAATCTTAGATTTAAAAGATGGCTTCTTCTATGTTCCCTCTGTCCCAACCTCTCAATTTCTTTTTGGTTTTGAGTGGGAATTCCCTGCAAACAGGGCACAATAACTAACATGGATGGTTCTTCCCCCAGGACTCAGGGACAGCCCTCACTGATTTGGACAGGCTCTAGCACAGGATTTACAAGACTAGTCTTTAGAACAGGGAATTCTGTTGCAATATGTAGATGACCTGTTAATCTGCTTCCCCACCAAGAAGCAAGCCATAGAACATACTATCCAGGTTCTTAATTTCTTGGCCAAAAGAGGCTACAAGATCTCTCTAACAAAGGTGCAACTAGTACAGCAGGAAGTTTCTTTTTTTGAGGGTAATTCTAACCCCTAGGAAAAGGGCACGCTTGGCTGAGCATGCCCAGGCCATTACAGCCATAAGGGTTCTCAAATCTGGAAACAGCTCAGGGCCTTTTTGGGGCTAGCTGGCTACTTCAGAATCTGATTCCCAATTTTACCATCATAGCAAAACCTCTTTATGAAGCCCTCAAAGGAGAAAATGAACACTGCCCCCTATTGTGGAAGTAGCCTCAAGTCAGAGTGATGAATCAATTAAAAACTCTGCTGTGCCAAGCTCCCATTTAAAAAAAAAAATTTCCAGTCCAAATTAATTACCAACCCTCTCACAGACCCAAGTGGGTTGTCCCTTTGCTTCCTTTGTTTGCCTTCCTGGGCATATCTATAAGTGTAGGCTTCTCCATAGGGTCTATGGTGGTATCGGTCAAACTGTCTAGAATGTCTGGACAAGACTTACATAAATCAGCTGAACAAACAATAAAGGTTCAACAACAATTTGACTCATTGGCTGGGGTCGTCCTACAAAACTGGAGAGCCCTTGGTCTTTAACTGCTGCCCAGGAAGGAACTTGCTTATCCTTAAAGAAGAATGCTGTTACTATGTGAATGAATCTGGGACAGTCCAAGAATCCTTAAGGACTCTACAGGAAGAGGCTAATGAACTGGCAGCCTTGCGATCTTGGGTAAACACAATTAGCTCATGGAACCCTGACTGGAGGTCTTGGCTCACCCCGATTGTCATCTCTCTAATAACCTTTATTCTAATATTGCTCTTTGCTCCTCTCTTCCTTAGGTTAATAAGAAAATTCATAACTGAGCTTCATGCATTGTTCTTGTACATGTTCCTCTGCTGCAACTACCCCACTGTTCCCACCACCAGCCCTCTGGATGGTCATCAACTGCCATTCCCAAATCCATAAAGACAGGACAGACAGGAGTGATACAGTTCCTCAGAAATGCTCAGTGCCCCCAGTCAGCAGGAAGTAGTCAGAGCAGCCATCGTCCTACCTCCCAAAGAATTCGGAGGGCCATCACTCAGAGGGGGGGGGGAATGTTAGGTAGTTAGGAAGTCATGGGCCTGCCTCATGGGAAAAGGGGACCACCCCAAGGCTGCCCCCAGGGGGCTGAAACTACCTTTAATGGATGGTTAAATTGAGTAAACAGCAGTCAGAACAGTCCACCTTTAATGGATGGTTAAATGGTTAAATTGAGCAAAGTGTGTCAGAACACCCTGTTAAAGCAAAACAAAAATGAAAACAAAGCCACAAAGGAAAAAAAACCCAACAAAGCCCCCTAGTAATGTGTGCACAATACTACCATCAGGTGGCCCCATAAAACCCTAAACTAAACTATAATCAGGCCCAATCTGGTTCTTCATCAAATGAGCCCTTCTTTAGGATGTATTTCTTCCGCTCTTTACTCACTGCTTTTAACAAATCACCTTTCTCTCCCAATTTCAACTCTGGTTTCAATTCTTTGTCTCAGCGAGTCAAGGACCAGGACTGCTGGCCAGGTAGGGCCGGTGCCAACAAAAGGATTCCAGAAAACTAATCAAGACCCACTTGGCATGGGAGGAGTCACATCTTCCTCTAATCAAAAGTGAATACCCACCATCGGGTGAGTCACATCTCCATGGGAACAATCAAAAAGCTCCCAGCCAGCAATACAGAATGAGAATTAAAGGACATGGCTTTCCTGGAGTCCACACAGATTTGACAAGCAGAATTGCTTTGAAGAGACTGTTGGTAGAAATATGGACACTAAAGGTACTTCTGATGAGGCCTTAGAAGGAGTTGACAACTGTGTTATTGGAAACTGGAGGGAAGGTGATACTTTTTTTAAAGTGGTAGAGAATATGAGGAAGTTGAATTCTGATGCTCGGTGGAAGGCAAAGTTTGAAAGTGAAAAACTTGGATATCTAGGTGAGGATATTTCTAAGCTAAGTATGAAAGATCAGAAATGGATAGTACATGTGTGATGGTAGCACAATATTGTAAGTATAATGAACAAAGCTGAGTGTGAGAATGGTTGAGAGAGGAAGGCTAGGGGCATGTAGCTCACCAAAAAGAAAACTTGAGGATAAAAACTGGGACTATATACTTGGCAAAACGTGGAGTAGATGAAAATGGTTAATTGCACAAATATAAGAAAGTTTTTACATGAACTAGAACAAGTGCCACTATTACAAGGTATTAAAAATGGGATGGTGTGCTGGTTTGAAAGGATATATGTCCCCTAGAAAAGCCATGTTTTAATCAAAATCTCATTTCATAAAGGCAGAATAATCCCTATCAAATACTGTATGTAATTAGATCATCTCCCTGGAGATGTAACCCAATCAAGAGTGGTTGTTAAACTGGATTAGGGGACGACATGTCTCCACCCATTTGGGTGGGTCTTGATTGTTTTACTGGAGTTCTACAAAAGAGGAAATATTTTGGAGAATGAGAGATTCAGAAAGAGCAGAGAAGAACAACATAGCCATGAAAAGCAGAGAGAACCAGCCAGCAACCTTTAGAGATGAAGAAGGAAAACACCTCCCTGGGAGCTTCATGAAACCAGAAGCCAGGAAAGACAGATAACACCATGCTCACCACGTGCCCTTCCAGCTGAGAGAGAAGCCCTGATCATGTTCACTATGTGCCTTCTCACTTGAGAGAAAAACCCTGAACTTCATCAGCCTTCTTGAACCAAGGTATTTTTATCTGGATGCCTTTGATTGGACATTTCTTTAGGCTTGTTTTAATTGGGACATTTTCTTGGCCCTAGAACTGTAAGCTAGCAACTTATTAAATTCCCTTTTTTAAAAGCCATTCTGTTTCTGGCATATTGCACTCCAGCAGCTAGCGAATTAGAACAGATGATATCTGGAAAAATACAATTAATGAAAACTAAGGTCTATAGTTAACAGTAACATTGTAATATCCTTTCATCAATTGTAACAAAGGCATTATACCTAAGCTAAATGTCAATAATAGGGGGATATAAAACGGAGGTACGGGATTTTTTTTTCTTCTTTCTTTTTGGAAGGAGTAGAGGTGTTCTCAAAGATTGTGGTCGTGAATGCATAACTTTGATTATAGCAGGAACCATTTTAAAAAATAAACAGAAAACTTAAGTGCTGGAGCAGATGTTGAGAAAGAGCTATAACTATTCACTGTTGGTAGAGAAGTAAAATTGTGCAGTTGCTATGGAAGGCAGTGTAGCAGTTCCTCAGGGAGCCAAGTATAAAATTGCCGTATGATCCAGCAGTCCCATTATCAGTACACACTTGGAAGAACTGAAGGCAGGAGCACAATTAGACATTTGCATACCAATGTTTATGGCAGCATCATTCACAATAGCCAATGGATGGCAGCAGCCGAAGTGTCCATCAACTGATGAGAGGAAGGTCAAACTGTGGTATATGTATATATACATGATAGAATATTGTGTGGCTGCAGGAAGAAATGAAGTTGTACTGTATACAACAATGTGATGAAGCTTGAGGACATTATGTTGAGTGATATAGGTCAGAAACAAAAGGACAAATGTATAGTTTCACTAATATGAACGAACTATAATGAGAAAACTGAGAGTTAAATTCGAGAGAATAGGTTATCAGGAGATAGGGCTGAGATTGGGAAATCAATGCTTAAGGAGTACAGAATGTCTTATAAGGTTTTTTGTAAATGCTTGGAAATGGATAGCAATACTGTGTGGTGGTAGCACAATATTTTAAGTGTAATTAACAAAGCTGAGTGTGAGCATGATTGAAAGAGGAAGGCTAGGGTTTATATGTCACCAGAAGGAAAGCTGGAGGATAAACCTGGGACTGTGTAACTTAGTAAAAACTATAGCAGGCAATGATGGTGGTTAATTGTACAACTATAAGAAAGATCTTTTGTGAATTAGAATAAATGCGCATTGCTATTACCAGGTATTAATAAGTATATGGGAAAAATACAATTAATGTAAACTAAGGTCTACAGTTAACAGTAACATTATACTATACTTTCATTAATTGTAACAAAGGCACAATACCAAAGCTAAATGTCAATAATATGGGATACACATGGTATGGATTTTTTTTCTTTGGAAGAAATGAGAATATTCTTATACTAACAGTGGGGGTGAAAACATAACTATGCAATTATGCCACGAGCCATTGATTGTACACTTAGGATGACCTGTACAGTGGTGAATAAAACTGTTAAAAAGGAATGACCAGGATAAAGGGTGTGTGGGATGTTTGGACTTTAATTTTTTTTTTTTTTGGAGTGATGAACATGTTCTAAAATTGATCATGGCGATGAATGCACAACTATTTTGTGACGATATTGTGAGCCATTGATTGCATACTTTGGACGGATTGTATTGTGACTATATTTCAGTAAAATTGCATTTTTTTAAAAAAACAATTAGTGTTTTCTGAAAACCAGGAAATCTTTCTGATTGCCCTAGAGAATATGCAGAGAATACAGGAGCCTGACTGAGAAGACTAAATAATTATAACTCAAGTCTGGAAAGATGTAAATATATTAAAATCTGGGAATGGCTACCGTTGTGTCCTATTAGGTTCTCATCCTTATTTTACAACTGAGAGAGAAAATGAATTGTCTTAGAGTCACAGAACCAGAAAATGGCTGTGCTAAATTGCTAATTCAGACCAGTCTGACTGCAAAGGTGTTCTTTTTCCTGAACCAACTTGGCTTGGATAAAAAGAAGTTAAGGAAGGCAAGGAACGCAGTGGGTGAATCTAGCTCCCCACACCAGCAACTGTCTTAAGTCTTGGGGCTTTATCCTGTGCCTCTGCCTCCCCTGATATAGTGTTCTTCAAGAGGCTGAAAAGCCCAATCGCCTTGATTTTCGTTTCAGACTACCCTAAAAAGACGAAGTCTCTACCGCTACACGGCGGACACCACGTGCAACGACCACGCTTTGACAGACCTCGAGCCGCAGACTGCACTTACGCACGGCTTCCGGCCCGCCTTCCGGCTGGGCTTTGGAAGGACCCGCCCAGGCGGCTCACGGAGCCTCTCCCACCGGAAGGAGCCCTGCGTACGTTGAGTAGCGTTTCACGCCCCCTTCCGTCGGTCGGCTGCCGCGCACACCTCTCTGCGCCTGCGCGAACTGGAGACATCTGCCGCCATGACAGCGACGGCTGGGGTCCCGGGTAAGCGCTTATCTCCTCAGCCTTCCCGCCCGGGGTCGAGCTCCGCGTCGGCGCGCGGCACGGGCGTTTGGGGAGGGGGACTTGACTTTCCGCAGCCCTTTCTCCGGTCTCGTGAGCCGAGGTGAGGGCAGGCGCTTGGAGAGAGTCCCCTGACAGCCAGCCGCCCTTTCCCGGCTGGGGATGGACCCCGGCGGGCATCTTCGGCCCGCGCCCACTGTGGACGGGATGGTGCGTGGGATGGGCGTTCAAGGACAGCGTTTGTGGCGATGAAGAATGGCACGAAAAATGCGTTTAGAGGTCCTGGTTGGAATAAGAGGAGGGCTCCACCAGCCCCATGTGGAGTCACTGTTCCATCGGTTCCTCTTTGGGAATTAGGCGAGGGTGGGAAATGCACATGGGCGAGTATGACTGGTCGTTACTCCAGCTTCTCTTTGCACGTCCTTTAGAAGCTGATGGTTAGTGTGCCTCTGTTGGCTGACTTCTGGAATTGTAGTGTTGAGCCAGCGCAGACAGTTCTGCTCCAAACGGTTACTGTATCTTTTACATAAGGTTATGTAGGCGCATTAGGCAGACTCGGTGACGATTCTTTTTTACTGGTTTCATTTTTTTTTCCTGATTGTAAGGGTACGCATTCTCATTATAGAACATTTTTAAAGTAAAGGATGTTGAAGTATGAAAAAACTCTTTCAGAAAGCCAGCACTCGGAGGACCGTTAGTAACTTTTTCGTCTATATTCTAGCAGTCTTAACTTTTAAGGAAATATAATTAAGGTCATAGTAAACGTACTTGTTTATTACAGCACACCTTCTCCTAACATCTCCCTGTCCCAGAATCTTTTTACAAGCATGAGTGAGTGATTGAATTGTATTTCTTCATACAGAAACACTGTGATTTATGTAACCAGTCTCCTAATGCTGGACATTTATCAGTTTCCTATTTTTCTAGGTGTTAAAACTAATACTGCGATGAACGTCTTTGCATTGGTCATTTCTGTGTTTTTTTTTTTTTAACTGAAAGGATACCTGTAATAGGAATTACTGTTTAAAAATATAGGTGAAAAAAAAAAAGAGTGGGATGCACAGGTGGTTCAGTGGTAAAATGCTTGCCTTCCATGTGGGAGACCTGGGTTCTATTCCCAGACCATGCACACACACACACACCCCAAAAAAAGAAAAAAAAGGATGTGAACTTTTTAAAAAAATATTTTTATTGACATATCTTCACACACATACACTCCATACATGGTGTACAATCAGTGTCTCACAGTATCATCACATAGTTGTGTATTCGTCACCGTGATCATTTTTTAGGACATTTGCATCACTCCAGAAAAAGAAATAACAAGAAAAAAAAAACTCATACATACCTTTTATCCCTTCTATTGTTTATTTTTTATCCATATTTTTTTACTCATCTGTCCATACCCTTGATAAAAGGAACCTCAGACAAGGTTTTCACAGTGATGTGAACATTTTTAATGCTTGTGCCATACCTTCATAGAGCAATTTATTCAGACCTGAGCATCCCTTTTTTAAACCCTTTTCCTTATATCTCAGGATAAATCCATTTTTATAAAAATCCAAATCTGCAACTGTTTTACTTTCCTGGGCTGCTCACGCAAATACCAATGCAATGGTTTGGCTTAAACAGTGGGAATTTATTCACTCGGTGTTTAGATGCTGGGAAAGTATCTAAATCAAGGCATCAACAAGACTGTGTTTTCTCTCTGGAGACTGTGACATTCTGGGGCTGGTTACTGGTGATCCTTGGTTCTCTGTCATATGGCAAGGCCCATGTATCATTCCTGGTCTCTTCACTGCCACGTTCCATTTCAGCTTCTTACATCCGGTAGCTTTTTCTCTCTGTGCATTTCAGTCTCTTATAAAGGACTCTAGTAATAGGATTAAGATCCATCCTGATTGGGGGGACTATACCTTACTTAATTCAAGTAACCTCATCAAAAAATCCTCCTTACAGTGGGTATACACCCACCAGAATGGTTTAAATTTAAGAACATGTTTTTCTGAGTACATACAATTTCAAACCACCAGCTACCTCTCGATTCCTGTATCCTTCCCCAGCCCTACACAAACACTAATCTAATTGTCTTTACAAATTGATTTATATTTGCATTGTATATAAATGGAATCATACAATATGCAGTATTTGTGTCTAGTTTCTTTCACTTAGCATAAAGTTTTTAAAAAATTATTGCTTTTTTTTAATTTAAAGAAGTTGTAGATTTACAGAAAAGTCATATAAAAAATAAAACGTTCCCATATACCTCCCTTTTGCTAACACTTTACATTAGTGTGGTACCTTTGTTACAGTTGATGAAAATATTAAAATATTACTAACCGTAGGGCATAGTTTACATTAGGTGTATTTTCCCCATACGCTACCCTATTATTAATACCTTGTAATAGTGTCAAACATTTGTTATAACTCATGAAAAAACATTCTTATATTTGTACTCCTTATTGCAGTGTGTTGTCCATAAAGGGATTAGTGTGGTATAAGGTGTTCTAGTTTGCTAGCTGCTGGAATGCAATATACCAGAAACAGAATGGCTTTTAAAAAGAGGAATTTAATAAGTTTCTAGTTTACAGTTCTAAGACTAGGAAAATGTCCCAATTAAAGCAAGTCTATAGAAATGTCCAATCGAAGGCATCCAGGGAAAGATACCTTGATTCAAGAAGGCTGATGAAATTCAGGGTTTTTCTCTCTTGGCTGGAAGGGCACATGGTGAATGTGGCATAATCTGCTAGCTTCCTCTCCAGCTCCCCAGGAGGCATTTTCCTTCTTCATTTCCAAAAGTCACCGGACTCTGCTTCGTGGTTCTGCGGCATTCTGTTGTGACTTTCCTGTCGCTCTGTCATTTTTTGCTCTCTCTGAATCTCCAACTTTCTCCAAAATGTCTCCTCTTTTATAGGATTCCAGTAAACTAATCAAGACCCACATATCCCACCACTTTGCTGAACTTGGTTTACTAGCTTTTGTATCTTTGGTGTGTGTTTTTTGGGACTTTATATACAGGATCCTGTCATCTGCAAATAATGAAAGTTTTACTTTTCCCTTTCCAATTTAGATGCCTTTCATTTCTTTTTCTTTCTTAGCTGCTCTAGCTGGGAAATGTAGCACAATGTTGTCTGTGTTTCTTGTTGCCTTTACTGCTAATCTTCATTTCTTCACACCCAAGCCTCTCTCTCCTCTTTTCTTTTCAGTTTGCGGAATTTCCTTTAGTATTTCTTGGACGGCAGGTCTCTTGTTGACAAACTCTCTCAGTTTCTATTTATCTGTGAATATCTTAAATTCCCCCTTATTTTTGAAGGACTCTTTTGCCAGATAAAGAATTTGGGGCTGGCAGTTTTTTCTTTTTCAGTACCTTACATATACCACTGACTTGTTCCCTCCTTGGTTTCTGATGAGAAATTTACACTTAGTCTTAATGTATGTGATGAATCTCTTGTTGCTTTTCAAGATTCAGTGGGTGTCTTGGACTATGTCTGTTAGGATTTATTCTATTTTGAACACATTGAGCTTCTTTGACATGTGTATTTATGCCTTTCAGAGGAGTTGGGAAATTTGGGGGCATTATTTCCTCAGATGTTCTTTCTGATCTTTTTCCCTTCTCTTCTACTTCTAGGACACCTACAATGTATATGCTTGTGTGCATCATGCTTTGTCATTCATATCCCTGAGTCCCTACTCGTTTTTTTTTCCTCTATCTGTTCTTCTATCTGTAAGATTTTGGTTATTCTGTCTTCTGATTTGCTGATTCTTTCTTCTACCTGTTCAAATCTGTTGTTGTATACCTCTGGTTATCTTCGGTATCTTATATACTTTCAGATTTTTCCTTAAGGTTTCATATTGTCTTCTTAGTATACTTTATCTCTTGAGCCATATTTCTTTCATCTCCTTGATTGAGGAGATTTGTTTGAATGTCCTTGATTCATTGTTCCAAATTCTGTGTCTTTTATACAGTTTTAATTTGTTCCTTTAACTGGGCCATATCTTCCTGTTTCTTAGTATAGCTTGTTATATTTTGCTGATGTCTAGGCATCTGATTGTCTTCATGACTTTACTCTGAAGGTTAGTTTCTCTGTTTTGCCTAGGATTTTATTGTTGATTGGCTTTGTGTTAAGGCTCTTTCTTGACATTTGTTTCAACTTATTCTAGACCTGTTCAATTGGCTATGTTTAACTGTTCAGGTTTTTTTCATCTTTTCATCTGATTCTTGTTCTGTATATGTGGTACAATTTAAAAATCACACCATTTGTTCAATTGTTTCACCACCAGTAGAAAGCTTCCTTTCCTTTATTCCTTCTCTGGGAACCTTGATCCATTCTGTTTGTTTTTGTTTTGCCTCTAGTTTTTTAAATACTCCATTCATTACTTCAAGCTGCTTTTGCCTGGAGGGCCATTTCTTGGAGGAGGGTCACCATAGGGAGGTCTTTCCCAAGTCAGTATTCCCCCATCAAAACGGGGCCATGAAGGGGGCACAGACCAGCCTTAAAGAACCCTGAGGACAGTGTCAAGAAATATAGTAGAAGCCTTTTTTATGACTTCCTGAAACAGCAATTTCCTGGCCTGCCCAGCAGACAGTGCCCTTCAGCACACTGTTCCCTGCAGCCCTCAGGAGGCCCTGCATATCTCCCTCTCTACCACCTCTGCCTATTGGGGGAGGTGTTGAAACAGTGGCCACAGTGTTCCCTGTCCACAGCAGGCTGAAATAGCAACTCAGAGCCAGGACCTTGCAATCCAAATTTGTTGCTCAAAAGCCATGATCAGTGTTTTGTGTCCCCCACCTGCCCCTCCATCTCCCTGTTCTTGGCGAAGAGAGTTTCCACATCCCTCTCTGTCTGCAACAGCCAACCGGGGACCAGAACCTGAGGTGGTCCGACTCAGGAGCAGGAGATGGGCACTATAGCCATTGAGGAGTGAGCGTCTCATAGAAAAGGCAGTTTCTCAGCCTTTTCCTCCCATACTTTCCTGGATGCTATCCAGTGTTTCCTTGGCCTCCAGAGCACCCCAGAAGGGTTGTTTCAGACTGTCTATTAAATGTTTTAGAGGAGGGGTGATTCCTGGAGCTTCCTACCTCACCGTCTTCCCTGGAAATTCTCATTAATTTTTATGAGATACAAAATATAATTCTTGCTTTGATTTTTTTTCAACCACTTACAAATGTAAAACCATTCTTAACTTGCCAGCTGTTCAAAAGTAGGCGTCAGGATGGATTTGACTTGTGGGCTATGGTTTCCCTGATCTAGTCTATCATATTTTTTTGTTTGTTTTGTTTTTATTTGTTTTTTTATTGTGAAATATAACATATAAACAAAAAAAACAATTAAATTCCAAGTACATTTCAACAAGTAGTTACAGGACAGATTTTAAAGTTTGGTATATGTGCTGGTTTGAAATGATTTATGTACCCTAGAAAAGCCACGTTTTAATCCTAATCCCATTTTGTAAAGGCAGCCATTTCTTCTAATCCCTATTCAGTATTGTATGCTTGAAACTGTAATTAGATCATCTCCCCCGAGATGTGATTTAATCAAGAGTGGTTGTTAGACTGGATTAGGTAGAGGTGTGTCTCCACCCATTTGAGTAGGTCTTGATTAGTTTCTGAAGTCCTATAAAAGAAGAAACATTTTGGAGAATGAGGTTCAGAGAGAGCAGAGCAGAATGGCATAGTCACAAGAAGCAGAGTCCACCAGCCAGTGACCTTTGGAGATGAAGAAGGAAAATGTCTCCCAGGGAGCTTCAAGAAACAGGAAGCCAGGAAAAGAAGTTAGCAGATGATGCTGTGTTTGCCATGTGCCCTTCCAGATGAGAAAGGAACCTTGACCATGTTCACCATGTGCCTTTCCAGATGAGAGAGAACTCTGACTGTGTTCACCATGTACCTTGTCACTTGAGAGAGAAACCCTGAATTTCATTGGCCTTGAACCAAGGTATCTTTCCCTGGATGCCTTAGATTGGACATGTCTATAGACTTGGGACATATTCTCAGCCTTAGAACTGTAAACTAGCAACTCATTAAATTCCCCTTTTTAAAAGCCATTCTGTTTCTGATATATTGCATTCCAGCAGTTAGCAAACTAGAACAGTATGGGTTACAGTTCAACGATTTTTTGTTTTTTCTTCCAGCTTGTCCAAGAGACTGGATACGAAAAGAAGTATCAGTATAAAGATTCAGTAGTCATACTCATTTGTTTAAATCCTGTCTTCTCTGTTATACTCCTTTTTTTTTCTTTTTTATGAAAAATAACATATATACAAAAAGCAGTACATTTTGAAGTACATCACAGCAGTTAGTTGTAGAACAGATTTCACAGTTTAGTGTGGGTTACAATTCCACAATTTTAGATTTTACTTCTAGCTGCTCTAAGGGTACTGGAGACTAAAAGGAATATCAGTATAATGATTCAGCAATCATACTTATTTGTTAAATCCTACCTTCTCTGTATAACTCCCCCATTACCTTTGATCTTTCTTCCACTCTTTAGGGGTATTTGGGCTAGCCCATTCTAACTTTTTCATGTTGGAAGGGGCTGTCGATAATGTGGGACAGGAGGGTGGAACTAGTTGATGTTCTGAAAAAGCTGGCCCCTCTTCATTTCAGGATTTATCTGGTCCAGGGACCCATCTGGAGGTTTTACATTTCTGGAAAGTTACCCTAATGCATGGAACCTTTGAAGAATCTTATATGATGACTTAGGTATTCTTTAGGATTGGTAGGGGTTTTGGTTGGAGTTTAGCACATTATGTACTCTATGGTATTTGTATAACTGAGAAATCTTAGCTCTAATTTGTTTTTTTAGTAAACTTGAACAACTTAATAAATTATTGTTTGGGTACAGTATAAGTGTAGATCTGGGAGGATCTAGAGAAACTCATAAATTATTAATAAGCCCAAGACGTTCTCAACTGCTACTGCTCTAGGGGAATCTAGAATTTGTTCTCTTTCAGAGCCATGTCAACTAGATACTGGTCACATGAGTTCAAGATTAACTCCTTTTTTTCATATTAAAATGATTGCAATTAATTCTGCCACTTTCTTGGTCTTATTTTCAAGGTTACAGCCTACTTAAAATAATAGTAATAATAATACCCTAAATCATAGGTAACTGAAGCCTCCCTGAGTTCTACATTTATATACTGTTGGGACTAAAAAGTATAAGGAAATAATTTCATCCACTGAAAGGGTAGGAAGCACTTTTTTTTTTTTTTTTTTTTTTAGTGGAAGAGTAAATTTTATTGACTGACGAAAAACTAAAGTGATAAGAAGTATGGATAGTAAATAATAACCATTGAATTCTGCTGGAATTCTATTTTTCTTCTTTCACTTTAAGCCGAAAGAACATAAAATCAGAGATGGTTAGTGAGCTAGTAATTTTTAGTTTCTTCAACAAAAACTGCATAGTATAGCAGTTGCACAGCATTAAATATATACATTTTTGCAAAACCCTGAAAGTTTTCATTTTTGTGTTGATCTCAAAGGCTAATGTAATCACCTATACTGGTCGGATTCAGAGTTTCTTTTCCCTTTTCTGCCACTCTGATATCTGGCTAATTCTGCTTGTAATACTTTCACTTTAGATCTTTCTTGTTCTAATGCAGTGTGAAGTGAAGTCACCTGCATAGTTAGCTCATTCTTGATGCTTTGTGATTCATCAACTTGCAGAAGTATTTTGGCTTTATCTTTCATTTCACCTTCTTGAAGCATTTTCAGTAATTGTGCATTTCTTGCCTTTACTTCTTTATACTTTACCTCCCATTGAGAGATCACATTTTTTAGCTTCTGGATTTCAGCATCTTTCCTTTCAAGTTCCAATTTTAGTCTTTCAGTTCTTCCATCTTTCAGAACCACTTCCTGGTTGTGCTCAGTTGTACAATTATCTGTTCCATTATATTCTGTAAGCTGTTCTCTTCTTTTTTCTCTAATAAGGATTTTATGAACATCATCTTCCAGTCTATTGAAGAATCCTCCATCATGTGATAAAGTCTGAGAAGAACTCAATTCCTGCCATGCAGGAGACCTGGGTTCGAGTCCCGGTGCCTCAGTCTTTTTACTAATGTTATCTTCAGATTCAAAATCTTTTAATGATACTGTGAGAGGTTTGTCTTTTCCCAGGTGATTCTTTCTTTTATCTTTTTTATTCATACCCTTTGATTGAGCTGAAGCATTCTCAGCATTTTCAAACTCCTTTTTACGTTCTTCATATTCTAATTTACTTAATAATGCCTTCTCAAGATCTGCTTCAAACATTTCAGATGTCAGCTGCTCATCTCTTTGTCTCCACTCTCGCCAATTTTCTCCGCGTGAATCCTTCTGTACTGGGTTTGACAATGAAAGCTCATGTTGAGCATTACAAATACCATGGGAAGATTTCTGGGGAATTTTCTTAAAAGCAAGACTCCTGAGTGCATTTGCTTCACTCTGTTGCTGTTCCTTCTTTTTTCTTCTTTTCTCTCTCTTTTTCTCATTTGTAGCTGATTTGCTTCCCAAAGACTGAGATTTTCCAGCATTTTGACCTTTGCCTTTTCCAGGTTCAGAATCAGAACCACTGCCACTATCCACTTGTAACAAGGCAAAACGAGAAGCAGTAGTAGGTACAGAACTAAGTACTGCTGAGGCCATTGTAGATTTTTCACTTAAAATACTTCTGTCAAGAATAATTCCATAACGAATGGTTTTTTAAAAGGGAATTTATTAAGTTCCAAGTCTGTAGTCCTAAGGCTGTGAAAATTTCCGAATTAAGGCATTCAGAGAAAGACACGCTGACTCCAAAGAAAGGGCCGATGAAGTTTGGGGTTTCAGCTGGGAAGGCACTTGGCTACGTCTGTTAGCTTTTTCTCCTCGTTTCATAAGGCTTCCCTAGGGGCCTTTCTTCTGCATCTTCAAAGGTCTCTGGCTGTGTAGGCTCTGTTGGTTCTGTTAGCTCTAGAGCTTTTTCCAAAATGGTTCCCTCTTAAAGGGTTCCAGTAAGCAACCCTACCTTGAACGGGCAGAGACACATCTCCATGGAAACCATCTAATCAAAAGTTACCACCCACAATCAGGTGGGTCACAACTCCACGGAAATAATAAAAAAGATCCCACTCAACAATGTGGAATGAGGAATAAAGAACTTGGTTTTTCTGGGGTACACAACAGATTCAAAGTGGCACATTTGCTTTTTTATAATTTCCACTATTTTCCCAAATGTCCTGCAATGACCATATTACTTCTAAAATACAAAAATTCATCTTGAAAAGGAAAAATGTTCATCTGTACCCAAACTGAAAGTTAAGCATAATGTAATTAACACAATACTGATTTTGCTGCCTTGTGTCAAAGTTTAGAGGGGCAATTACAGATCAGAATTGATAATGACATGCCTTTGGTCCTTTATGTTAGTAATGCAGAAGTCAAAAGAAAGAGCAACCTTCAAAAACTGATTATGGGGTGGGCCACGGTGGATCAGCAAGCAGAATTCTTGCCTGCCATGCCAGAGACTCCAGTGTGATTCCCGGTGCCTTCTCACGTGTGATACTTCGTACCTCACCTTTAGGGGCCTGTTGAGACTTTAGTCTAGTTATAGATATAACCGTGGGAACATAGGGTCCAAAATTCGTAGAGCAGGTTGTGAAGCTGACGATTCCAATGGAGGGTCTGGATGAACTTCACAGGAGAGGCTCACTGGCCAAAGCAGGAAAAGAGCCTGTCTCTTCTGAATCCTCCTTAAAAGGCCTCTCACTCATGCATGAAGGAAAATTCCACCCATAGGCTGATAAACGAGGCTCCAAAACTTACTGCACAAAGTACATAAAGAAATTCGGCTGGGCAAGACCTAACTCGGGCAGAGAAGCGGTTTCAAGACCGGGCCTCGCTGGCCGCCGGCTTGGCCCTCCTCTCCCTCCGCCCCCAGCCGCCGCCGCCGCTCCCGCGACTCCCCAGGCGGCCGCGCTGGGCCTTGGGACGCGGTCGGATCAAGTGTCGGGAGGGGCGGGGGGGCTCGCGCAAGGCGGGGGTCGAGCGCCGCGGGCCGGGGGCTGGGTACCAACGAGTGCCCAGGCGCCGGGCCGGCCGGGCGGACCATGGTGGCGAGGGCGGCAGCAGGCTGCAGGCGGCGGGGAGGGGCCAGGAAGCACTTTTTATTTCAAATGTTTTTAAGTTCTAGAGTCAGGGTATTTTATTATTAATTTATATGTTGCCTGTATAAATATTTCGAAGGCGTGCCTTTAGTTGAACGATGCCACAGAAGCATCCAATATCTGCCACTAACATGTAGGTTTTTCTGATAACGTCATACACAATTACCACTTCTGTAAGTCCTTTGGTCTACCTTTAAAACATCATTTTTTGAAGTCACATTTATTGTGAGGATAACCATAATTTTATTATTTTCTTCCTATTGTTGGGTATTTCTGTTGTAGCTGATAGTTAATGTGTCTTCTAAAATGCCTGTTTTGGGTTGAATTGTGTCCCTAAAAAGATATTTTGAAGTTCTAACCCTTGGAACCTGTTAATATGATCTTATTTGGAAATAAGGTCCTTACAGATGTATTTGAATTAAGATGAAGCTGTACTGAATTAGAGTGAGCCCTAATATAATATGGTTGGTGTCCTTATAAGAAGAGAGAAATAGACAGACACAGACAGTAGACCTTCAGGTGAAGACGGATTTATGCTCCCACAAAACAAGGCACTCCTGGAAGAGGCAAGGAAAGATTCTTCCCTAGAGTTTTCAGAGGAAGCATGGCACTTTGAACATCTTCATGTAGGACTTTTCTATTCTAGCCTTTAGAATTAGAGAGAGTAAATTTTTGTTGTTTTACACTTCCCAGTTTGTGGCAGTCTTGGAAAATTAATGCAAGGCCTAATTTAAATATAGAAAAGTGATGTCCATCTATTGTCATCTGAGTCTGAAAGGTCGGAACTATTGCATATGCTAAAAAGGTTTTGTTTTAGGTAAAAGGCTGATTGGAGATAGTGGATACTCCAGCTAATGCCCTCCTTTCTTTTTTCCGTGGTTTATATACAGAGTAGCAGCTAAATGCCTATGCAACTTAGTTAGAAATTATCTTTATACACTCCTCCATTCTTTGATCAAATTTAACTTTTTCTCAGTGTTTTACCTGCAGTGTCTGATAGCTTCTTTTAGATTTTAACTATTGATTTTAACAATTCAACTATTGTTAGAATTAATAAACAAAATAGTTAACAGGGGACACAAACTCATGGATATGAAATTTACAGTCACTTGGCAATTAATGTTTAAATAAGGATAGGGCAGTAAGATTATGGGTAATTTTTCACTGTTTTTGAGATTTTTCTGGTTCTATTGGGATATGACATAATGTGAAGTACACAGATTCAAATGTTTTTGCTATTACATATTAACTTTGTAGCATTAGGGTAGCTATGAACTGAGTCTCAGTTAACTCACATATTTCAGTGCTTTATTAAGAGAAAGTCTGGTTTGCTCACAAGTAGTTGATAAATATGAGAATTATATAGATTTGTGTTTGCTAGATAAATCTATGAATATCAACTCAGAAGATTTAGCCACTCCTATAGATGCTGTTGAAAATTGTATTCTGAAGGTGAATATGCAATTTAAGAGTCTACATTATTAATGTAAATATAGAATAGAGCTTCAGATGGAGAAAACAATTAAGTTGTACAAAATTTGGAAGTTTTTAACATAACTTTGACTTTAAATAAATTTTACTTATATTTAGGTGAAAATTCCTGCTTTTAAATATCTGCTTCTTACCAGTTTTCTTTCTACATACTTTCTTATGCTTCTGAGGTTCTATCCTATATTACGTTATATATTATTGTATTATTACGCTATATAATATGCATAACATGTTTACAAATGTCATATCTTTGTTACTTGTAGTACTGGTTTTCTATTTTTAAATCTTATGTTTTCCAAATCTAATTATTCTATCTCCTTAAGTGCATCTTCTGCCCTTTTTTATTTAAAAAAAATAAATAACCCCATATAGAACAATCTGTTTTTTTTTTTTAATGTAATTGCTGTGATTTTAGGGTCTTGGAGTGAAAATATACTGGAATATTTTCTGAGAAATAACCAGATTATAAATGAAGATGGGGCTGAGATAATCTGGTATCATGCAGCTAACCACAAGACACAAATGAATGAAGCACTGAAAAGTAAGTCATGACAATTACTTGTATTTACTTTGAATAATACATTAATTTAACTACTTTTTCTTATATCTGGGCATATTTGCAGGTAGCAGAGACTTATTATCTGGGCATATTTGCAGGTAGCAATTTACCAAAGTGTAAATTGTAGACTGATAAACACTTTTATAGGTGGTCCAATTTTGTTTACAAAATGAACAGATTTCCATAATGAAATAATTTTCTTATTTTTCAGAAATGATTTCCCTTTCCGGTGCCTTATTTGAAACCCTCATATGTTATACTCTCTTATATATTATAGTGATTGAAGTATACCTTTTAAAATCAGGATTGTGTGCTGTACATATTTTTGTTACTTTCACAGTATACTAAGGAGAGGCTCAATAAATATTTGGATGAAGCCATTATGTACTAACATAGAACTAATTTCTATGGTCAGTCTTTATGCCTAGACTGGTGTTCTAGTTTGCTAGCTGCTGGAATGCAATATACCAGAAAGAGAATGACCTTTAAAAAGGAAATTTAATCAGATGCTAGTTTACAGTTCCAAGGCCGAGGAAATGTCCCAATCAAAACAAGTCTATAGAAATGTCCAATCAAAGGCATTCAGGGAAGGATACCTTGGTTCAAGAAGGCTGATCAAGTTCAGGATTTTTCTCTCA
Organism: Tamandua tetradactyla; assembly: GCF_023851605.1. Taxonomy (NCBI): domain Eukaryota; kingdom Metazoa; phylum Chordata; class Mammalia; order Pilosa; family Myrmecophagidae; genus Tamandua; species Tamandua tetradactyla. The sequence continues at coordinate 51,031,775 of NC_135347.1, read as the reverse complement.
AGTGAGAAGACACATGGCAAACACAGTCAGAGTTTCTCTCTCATCTGGAAGGGCACATGGTGAACACGGCATCATCTGCTAGCTTCTTCTCCTAGCTTCCTGTTTCATGAAGCTCCCTGGGAGGCATTTTCCTTCTTCATCTCCAAAGGTCACTGGCTGGTGGACTCTGCTTCTTGTGGCTATGTCGTTCCGCTCTCCTCTCTGAATCTCTTTCATTCTCCAAAATGTTTCCTCTTTTATAGGACTCCAGAAACTTATCAAGACCCACCCAAATAGATGAAGACATGTTGTCACCTAATCCAGTTTAACAACCACTCTTGATTAAATCACATCTCCAGGGAGATGATCTGATTACAGTGTCAAACATATAGTATTGAATAGGGACTACTCCACCTTTATGAAATGGGGTTTTGATCAAAACATGGCTTTTCTAGGGTCCATACATCCTTTCAAACTAGGACAGCTAGAAACCAAACCTTTTGTGTTAGTGAGTCAGTCTGCGGTCGTGTATATCCCTTCAGCATATTTTAAGCCTTTTCCTCTGAAGTACCTCTAGTGGTTGCAGCAGCAGAGAAGAATCAGAGCATATAGCCGCAGTGCTGGGGTATAGCTTCAGGTAACCTAGACCAACAAGGAGATATCCTTGAAGTTCCGTGTTTTGTTGTAAAAATCAACACTTTTTTTTTTTTGCATCCTCCGTTATGTATCTGGGTTTCTTTTATGATAAAGATAACAGTTTTAAGAGGAGGGTGCAAGGGTAGTTCATTGGTAGAATCCTCGCCTGCCATGTAGGAGACCTGGTTTTGATTCCTTGCCCATGTACTTCCCCAAACAAATGAATAAACAAACAAGCAAAGAAAGAAAGAAAAGACAAACAAAAATTCAACAAATTGTACTGTAATAATGGGATATTCACATGGAAAAAGAATGAAATGTGACCCCAGCCATACAGCATACACACACACACATACAAAGATACAATTTTACATTGCTTTTGTTTGCTCCTTAAAGGGAGGAAATTTGGCTTGCTCATAGTGAACCCCTAGTTCTTAAAACAATGCCCAGCATATAATAACCATCCAGTGAGTACTGTGTAAGTGAATTAAGCAAAAGCAGTTCTTCAGGAAGATGTGTCTGCATCATCACCAGCATCAGTATCAGCCCCTGGATCAAATTATCCCGTTTTAAGATGTATCCATAGAAAGTAATTGAATTCTTGCTTTCCTTTATCTCCCCAACCTTTCCTGTTTTGTGTGGAATATGTATTGTCATATACTTTATTTGGCTTTACTGAGTTCTTGACAGTAAAACCTTAAGTGCTTATATCTTTTGATATTTATATGGCTTCTGAAATTTGAGAATCATTTGCAGTTATTCTGTTTAATGGTCTTGGTTTTATATGAGAGTAAATACCAATAATATAAAAATTATGCATTATTAATGTTTAATGACTAATTTGAATTTGCCTTTTATGATCGAATTTGAGAAATTCATAGTAAAAATGTAAATCTTATGATTTTAATATAATTTCCAAAGAGGACAACTCAAAGTTAAGTATTAGAATTATTTTTGACTCAAAACTACATTTTTCTTTCCTCGTGGTGCTTAGAAAGAAACACTTGAGGCCAGGAATTCCTGAAATTGAAGTTTTTTCTAATGCCCGTGTTAATCAGTTCATCTGGTAAGGTAACCTCTCCAGAAGAATTAGTCATTCACATTTAATATAGTTCATTAGTGGTAATAAGCTGCTAATAAGTGTGTCTCATTTTTTACTTCAAAAATAATAGAGTAATTTACACTTGAGTCAATGTGTTCATAACTGCAAATCTTGCCTTATGAAAAACATTTAAAACTAAAGTTAAAGCAGAAATCGTAATTCTTTTTATTACAGGTTTTCCTAAACTAATTACTTACATCATATTACCTAGACAGTATTTTTTCAACTTTTTTGTAAATCTATACCTTACCAGCCAAGGAGATTTGATTCAGTTTTATTTTTTATAGTTTGTACTAAGAAACCACTAGGTTTCCCCATATTTAAGAATATGAACATTAATTGTAATATGAATATTAATAGTTCATGCTTTCCAGTTGCATTTGCCCTGTCCTTCAAAATCATTGATCTCATGCATAAAGATGATTAGATTGAAAAATAGCAAATATTTGAGACAGTCATCTACCCGTATTTTTTCACAAAGTAGTATATCTGAGAAAATGCTAAAAAAGTAAATTTAAAAACTACTTTATAAAAAACTTCAGAAATGATTCTGCTATTGCCTATCTTGATAATGTTGTACAACACTAATGCCAGAAAGGCAGTATGATAGCGTGGGTTACAGGCAGCTATCTTACGATCATAAGGGTGATCAATCTTAAGATGAAGACAACACTGAAACAATAAAGAATAGATATGAAGACCCTGATAACCTCATTGAGCTAATTGTACCACACCTGGAGCCCTATTTAACTCTGGTCTTCTTTATTGGCTTGATTCCGAGTTTCTGTTAATTTGCAGCCCAAAGCATCCAACATAAATGAGTTAAATTAGAAGATAGTTTTCAGCAGGTTGAACATACCTAGTTGCTTGAAATAATAGCACATGGGCAATCTAGTCTTTCTACTTTTGTAGATCCATGTATGTGTATTTGGAAAATATAGCTTAATTTACTTTATGCAGACTATTTCCTGGATAATGTGTTTTATGTTTCCCATAAGAAGAAAAGTAAAATGAAGTCTATCAATATGCAGTTAAAGGACATCTAGCAAGCGGGATACTCAGATGGCTACATAAGATAAAGTCGGGTAAGAAAAAGAAAGAAACTTTAAAGGATTCAGTACCGTGTGCCTTAAGACTTGCAAGAAAATTGGGAAACCATGGCATAGCCAGAAGAGTGGGTAGCTATAAACTGTTCTTTTAGAGAAAAGAAATCATGGGATCCAATATAAATTCACGTGGGATATGAGATCATCTTTGATCTGGCCCCTACCTGCCTGATACATGGTACTCAGTAAATGTTAGTTTTCTTTTGTGAAAAGAAATAAAACAAAATAGAGTTACTATGGCTAAGTGATTTAAAGTGGAGTTGGGAGGCCATTCAGAAAGGTATTCTTTGCACATCTCTGCTAGATGTCATAGACTGCCAAAGTATGCAAACCACAGCAATACCCTGCGTGTTCTTTAGGATTGGCTAGAATGGTTTTGGTTGGGGTTCGGCAAGTTGTGGTAGGTAGCAATGTCTAACTGAAGCTTGCATAAGAGTGGCCTCCAGAGTAGCCTCTCGGCTCTGTTTGAAGTCTTTCAGCCACTGATACCTTATTTTTTACACTTCTTTCCCCATTTTTGGTCAGGATGGCATTGTTGATCCTATAGTGCCAGAGCCAGGCTCATCCCTGGGAGTCATCTCCCACAACACCAGGGAGACTTGCAGCACTGAATGTCACGTCCCATGTAGGGAAGAAAGCAATGGTTTCACTTGCAGAGTTAGGCTTAGAGAGGCCACATCTGAGCAACAAAAGAGGTTGTCCAAAAGTAACTCTTAGGCATATGTTTTAGTTTTTTAACTTCCAGAATGCAACACACCAGAGACAGATTGATTTTCAATAAAAGGTGATTGATTTAGTTAACATATAGTTCTTCAGAGGAAAGGCAATTGACTTTGAACTGAGGCTCTTTCTTTCGTGGGAAGGCTCAGGGTAATCTCTGCTGGCCTTCTCTCCAGGCCTCTGGGTTCCAGCAACTTTCCCCATAGTGATTCCTTTCTGCATCTCCAAAGGCCTGGGCTGAGCTGCAAGTGCTGAGATGAGGTATGCTGAGCTGCTTGGGCCCTCTTGTTTAAGCTACACTGAGCGCTCTCATTTAGCACCAGTCAATTAAATTAAACATCATTCATTGCAGCAGGCGTGTCTCCTAGCCGACTACAGATGTAATCAGTAACAGATGAGGTTCACGTGCCATTGACTCATGACAGCAGTAGAACTAGGCACCTTCACCTGGCCATGTTGACACCTGAATCTAACTACCACAGCATACTTATAGGAATCTAAGCCTTTTGCTACGTAAATAAGCTTCACAAGAGCAAGCCTCAAGATCAAGGGTTTGGCCTATTGATTTGTGTGTCTCTAATGCTTTTTGTTTTGCATAGGCAAGCACTGGGAATCAAACCTGGGTCTCTGGCATGGCAGGCAAGAATTCTGCCTGCTGAGCCACTGTGGCCTACCTGGGTGTCTCTAATGTTTGACATAGTATTAGGGGTTTTCCTGGTGGTATAGCTCCATAATTTTTCTCCCATCCCTCAAGGTACTTTGCCAGTACTTTTTGATTATATGCTTAATATACTCTGGGATGTATCCAGGCATTACATTAAGTATACATGATTAAAGGCCCTCATTCTTATTCTGAAATCCTTGTCTTTGGATTGTTTAAGTGATCTATCCTGACAGGTTGAGTTAGATTATGTGCTATAGAAAATTTAGGTTCTTGACAAAATAAACCTTTCTTCCTTTGGTCTCAAAGAGTAGATGAAGTTCTAAAACATAGGCAATGTCTTCCTTACCCCTGTATTCTGAATAACCTTAATCCTGACCTGATCGGCTTTGTTCTTTTCTCTCAAAACCGGGTTATTCATATATAAAACAGCCTCTCAAAATCCAGAAATTACAGTTACCACTCCGGATTAAATGTGACTGCTATAAGAGCTTACATCTAGGTCCTGTTTTCTTATAAGTATTTTCTAAATGAGACCATACGATACTTGCTCTTTTGTCTCTGGCTTATTTTGCCTCACCAAATGTCCCACAGGTTCATTTACAATGTTGCATGCCTCACAACTTCATTTCTTCTTATAGCAGCATGATATTCAGTGCTTACTTCAGACAACTCCATTCACTAGGCGTCATGTATAATATCCAAAGTCAACAGTCCATCAACACTCTCAATTTTAGATAATTTCATTGTTCCCAAGAAAAAGATAACCAATAAACACACCCTCCCCAAATAGAAAATCTAAATCTCCCCTTAACTCTTGTCCTTCTCCCTAATTCTTGTCCCTCCCCCCATTATTTACCTGGGGTTGCTGTGGTACTGTTTATGTTTTACTGTTAAACATAGCCCTTAGCATGCAATAGCAGGTTTATGAAATCTTTTCCTTTAAAAACCCTTGCTTGGAAATGCTGAGACAGGACCCAGTTTGGGTTGCTTCATGAATCTGTGCTCCCTGAATTGCAATTCTAAAGGCCCAAATAAATGTTTTTGTTGCCTTGCAGCTCAGTTTGTAATTTCTCTGTCAACACTTTTCCTTCTTTTTGTCTTCCTCAGAAGGGCATGATGTATCCTACATCTGCCTACTGTCTTATTAGCATTAATGTAAGTTTTTTTTATTTGTCAGGTACTGCTCACATGATAGAGGCTGATATCCTTCTTCCCAGTGATGGATCAGAACATGGCCAGCCGATCATGGCTCATCCTCCTGAGACCATCAGTGATAATACTCTACAGGAGTGGCTGGCTGAAGTCATGAAAAGCAATAAAGGCATCAAACTAGATTTCAAGAGGTATCTGTATAAACCTGTTCAGTCATCTGGTTATTATAGAATAATTTTGCAAGAAAAATTGATAGCCTCTTATTTGTGTGCCTGACTACCTAACTGTAGTTTACCCAAACTAAAAATGGAATTATAGACTCCAATATGTTTTAAGAATAGACTCAGGACCCATTGAGTTGTTTGCTAAAATTGTTTTTTTTTTTTTGAGGATCCTTTGAGGCTAAAATTAATTTGTTAATTTTAATGAACAAAGGAATAAAGGAATTTATCCTTTATAAAGTAATATCTTAAATAAAAGAATTTATTATAAGTGACCATTGCGCTAATATAATAACAAATTTAAAATGGTACTTTCATTAAAAATTAGTCCAGGAGAGAGAGTTGAAATAGTTTTGCTGCGACAGTTAGTGCGTTTCCTACCTGATTTATGTTATTATTATTTGTTTACAAAGATAATTATTTAGACTTCTTCAATAACCAAAGTGTTCCTTAAAAAGAATATTCTGCATCCTAAAGGCATTGATGATGAAGATCAAGATTAAGTGTCATTTCCTTTCCTGTGGTTTTCAGAGGAAATTTTACTTCTGCAGTGTTTGGCAGAATAAAACTTAATAGGGATAATAGCCAGGGATGTGTGACACCACAAAAGATCCATAAACCCTACCTCCTATGGAAATCTAGGATATGTGGTAAACCTACTTCATCTATGAACAGTGGCTTTTATGTCTTATAATAAGGTTTCATATTTTTCTTCAGGTAGGTTTTGCTTTCAGATTTAAATTTCTGGTAAGAGAAAGTGTGGTTACTCTATTCTGCAGTAGTGACAAAATATTTGCATTTAAACTAGAATGCATGTATTAAATTCTTGCTTCATTATGTTTTGTGTCATTGTTCTTGCATTTAACTGCACAGCATTTTGCATGAGGTGTAGTAAGCACTTAATAATTGCTGGTAGAATTTCAATTTTGGGGATAAGGTGCTGTTTGAGACTGGGTATTATCAGATGGGGAACCAGTGTTAAACAGCTCTGTGTCAGCTTACTAAACCAAGAAAGCCTAATGACCTCCCTCCTGAAAGTAAAGTGAAGATATTTTTCTTTCATTTTTAAGTCATTTTATTCACACATCATCAATCCAACCTAAGTAAAAATCGATGATTCCCTGTATAATCATATAGCCATGCCTTCACCACCTCAATCTATATGAGGACATTTCCATTTCTTGCGTAAAGAATCTCATACCCTTCCACCATATCCCCCAATTATTGGCATTTAGTTTTGGTATATTGCCTTTGTACATTCAATGGAAACGTATTATAATTTTACTGTTAAGTATAGACCCTATGGAAATAAGTTTTTAGCCCAGCCTCATGGAAACCAGATTTCTTAAGAAATCAGAGTCCTTATTGGAAAAAGAGAGGGGTCAGCAGCAGATAGAGTGGATTGGTTCCATTTTTTTTCCCTCCTCCACCCATGAAGAGCAGAACCTAGTGGGGACTTGGTGACTGCTGTGGGACGTGGAGACACCAAACTTTGGAATCACAAGTATAAGTTGCTTAGTACCAAAAATTGGAAGAATTGTGTAGGAAGTACAGTGCCAGAAATTAGGAAAAATATCTCTGAATTGTGATTTTAACATGGCAATGTTAAACTTGGTACATATTGCAAGGCAGGGAGCACTTGAGGCAGAGAAATAATAGCTTCTGAATTAGCGTCTGCAAGGTCCAATAGTAATCCACTTGAATCTAGTGGTTTATTAATCTGCTAAAATCTAGAGCCTCCACTTCAGGGACAGAAGGGTAAGTTCAAAGAAGTTACCATATAGGACCAGAGTGAAAGAGAGGCTTGAGGCTAATTTCCTGTCGTTTTAATGTATTTTATCCTTGCTCACGAGTTAAAACCACCCAATAAATAATAAGATAATTAGTTCCTCCTTTTAAAATAGTAAAACTGAATTTTTCTGCCAGCTTTGGGTGGTGGCTGCCTCTGAGCTATGGCTGCCAGTGCGCTGAGGACCTGACGGTGTGGACAGCAGCCCAGGCACCCTGCCATGCCCTGTGCCTGCTGCTCTTAGCCTCGGCACCTAGTCACTGCCACCATGGCCCATCAAGCTACCCAGATGCAGGCTATCAAGTGTGTGGTGGGGACGGAGCTGTAGATAAAACTTAATAATAATCAGTTACACAACCAGTGCATTTCCTGGAGAATATATTCCTACTGTCTGTGACAACTGTTTGTCAATGTTATGGTAGATGGAAAAGTTGTGCATCTGTGCTTATGGGATACAGCCAGGCAAGGAGCTCATGACCAACTGTGCCCCATCCTGTCCGCAAATATATTCTTAATTTGTTTTTCCCTTGTGAGTTCCACATCATTTGAAAATGTTCATGTAAATTGGTATTCTGAGGTACAACACCATTGTCCCCAAATTCCCATCATCCTAGTGGAAACTAAACTTGAGCTTAGGGATACTAAAAATATGATTGAGAAACTGAAGGAGAAAAAACTGATCTCCATCACCTGTCCCCAGGGTTTAGCCACGGAGAAGGAGACAGGTGCTGTAAAATACCTAGAATGTTTGGCTCTTCCATGGTGGGGCTTCAAGACAGTGTTCGATGAAGCATTCAGACCAGTTCTCTGCTCTCCCCATGTCAAGAAAAGGAAAATAAAATGCCTGCTGCTGTAAATGTCAAAGCCCCTCCTTCCTTATTCTGTCCCACTTAGAATATTTGTATGCTTTAATATGAAATGGTGGAGCCTTCACACTCAATGCCAAGTTTTTGTTACAAGTTACTTTTTCCATAAGACCATTTTGAACCAATCAGTAATTTCAAGGTTTTATTTGTTTTAAGTTTTATGTGCTCAAATTTTCGTGTTCTATTAAAAATTTAGCTCTAAATGACAAGTCTTAAAGCCTTTTCTTTTTTAGCTATTTTCACTGACAAATCGTCCCACACGTACAGTCCATACATGGTATACAATAGATGGCTCACAGTATCATCACATAATTGTGTGTATTCATCACCATGATCATTTTTAGAACATTTGCATCACTTCAAAAAAAGAAATAGAAAGAGAAGTCTCATGCATCCATGCCCCTTACCCTTCCCTCTCATTGGCCACCAGTATTTTACCTTACCCAATTTATTTTACACCTTATAAGGTGTAAAATAATATATTTATTTATTTATCCATATTTTTTTACTCATCTTTCCATACCCTGGATAAAAGTATCAGACACAAGGTTTCCACAATCACACAGTTACATTGTAAAAGCTCTATCTTTATACAATCGTCTTCAATAATCAAGGCTACTGGAACACAGCTCAACAGTTTCAGGTACTTCCCTCTATCCACCCCAATACAACACAAACTAAAAAAGGATGTCCATATAATGTATAAGAATAACCTCCAAGGTAACATCTCAACTCTGAAAGTCCCTCAGCCATAGAAACTTTATTTTGTCTCACTTCTCTGTTCCCCTTTTTGGTCAAGAAGGCTTTCTCAGTCCCATGATGCCAGATCCTGGCTCATCCTGGGAGTTCTCGCCCATGTTGCCAGGAAGTTTTACACCCCTGGGAGTCATGTCCCACGTAGGGCGGAGGGCAGTGAGTTCACCTGCCAAGTTGATTTAGAGAAAGAGGCCCTATCTGAGCAACAAAAAAGGTTCTCTGGGGGGGGCCTCTTAGGCATAATTATTAGAGGCTTAGCTTCTCCTTTGCAGGAATAAGTTTCTTAGGGGTGAACCCCACGAGCAAAGATTTCAGTCTATTGATTCGTTTGTCTCTACTGCTTGCAAGAATGTCAGGAATTCTCCAGATGGGATGAAGAAGTTATATATTTCCTCCTTTCTCCCAAGTCCCAAAATACAAAATTTTTAAAACCTTATTTTCAAAAGCCCCATTCTTGGTCAGATTAAGAGTTGCCAAAATACCCTTTGAACTAAGATGCATTATTGTGTTATGAACACTAAGCACTAAACTGTTTTAAAGACCGTTGTCTTCAGGAAGACTGTAGCTTGGATGTTAGGAAATGCAGATACTTTCTAACTAGTTTTCAAGTATGTGGAGTCTGAATGTGCTGCCTCCTCAATGATATGTTGCCATTTAATAATTTATCAGTACATGTTCATTTTGTCAGATTGTACTGTATATCATAATGGAATGAGAATAATGACTCAGCTCTTTGGATCAATCTTTTTTATTTCATAGTGATTTTTTTTTAAGTTAGTTTATTGGCTTTTGTTGAGATTTTGAACAGAAATCTGGTTTCTGGGTTGCCTCTAATGAAGGAGTCCACTCTTAGTGGTGGGTATACTGGGCTGGAGTGTGTGCAGCACCTGATGTGATCAAAGGATGAAAACAGTATTTTGACAAAATATGAAGTAGAGATTAATTTACACTATATTGTACACAGAATAAATAAACTGAGTAAGTGTCATGGGTCTAATTTTTTTAAATGTTAATTTCTGTCAAGTGTTGTAGATGCTAACAAAAAAGGTCATTATTATCAGTGTTTTTTCCTTATGCTGTTCCTTTCTCCTGCACCTGTCATTCCTCCCAAAACTAAGCATTTGATTCCTTTTTGAACCAGTCATTCCCACAGTTACTAACTTGAAATTAGTAAGTGCTTTTCTTATAGAATTCTTTGTTAATAAGCAATATGTCTCTTTGTACTATAAAATCTTTCTGATAATATAATTTTATTATTTTATAGGTTAGTAAAACTGCAGTTCTGTTTTCATGTTACTTTTTTCAAAGCTAATATGTGCTTTCCTTTGTAACTAGGTGTAAAATTCATGTGTCACAGCTTTACAGTTTTTAGAATATTTTAGATATTCTTAAATTCTGACCCTGCTTAACATTGCTGTCTTGCCAGCTGACCAGTACTGTAACTTTACTAATACTGACCCTACCCTTTACCTCGCACGTGCTTCGTCTTTTGTTTTTCCTAAAAATGTTCCTTGGGGCCTGTGAGGCTCTGTGAACTCAGCACTAGTGCTAACAATATGTGTCATACACTGGCAAAAATACAGTCTTGGGCCTTTGAACCACTAGAACAAAAATTTTTAAATTGACAGATACAGAATTATGTTTTTAATTCATCCTTTACTAATGTAGCTAGCAATATGCTTTGCATATATGACTTAAAAAATCCTTGACTCATAAAAAAAATTAGTAAATCTGAAAAGAATGGTGAGAGGAGTGGTAGAAATATAAGCAAATGGATTCTAATCTGAGAAAGAGAGAAAGAAATGTGAAAAGAGGTGCTGGATGTTCTCCCATCCACCATCCATTTCCAAGGTTCTTAGCCTTCCATCTCAGTATTCTCTACAACCTAATTTTCTTAGAAGTTAATATGGCCCTTAACAGTTCAGAAGATAGTCAGAATTGTAAGTAGTGTAGTTTTCTATAAAATTTATATATATATATAAAGTAAAAATCATGTAGGCTGATTAAAACTTTGTTTCAAAATCTGTAGGTGTCAACTAGAATAGATATAGGAAGTAGAGAGTGAAGCTCCTTGTTGATTTAAACTAAGATATGCTTGTTTCTACTTTCCAGAAAATGTGCTTACAATGAAAAAAACTGAAATTTATACAAGCTTTAAGAAAATGTTATATTTTTATACTTCATAATCATTTTTAGAAATACATTTTCATGTCCATATTCATCCAAGAATGCGTGAGGTAAAGAGGCTTTTTTCACCAGGGTTGTGAGCCAAATATTAGATCTAAGGTGTCTGGGTGCCCTTGAATATTTTCATAAATGTGAATTTATTAGGTTAGGAATATATCTAATATATTACCTTGTTTCTAATTCTCTGAATATTTGTATAGTTTCTTAATTGCTTTTACATTAAGTGACCTAATAAAGAGATTTGAAACCTCTGTCTGTATGGCATCACTCATCTATTTATAGAATCTTTAAGGTACTTTCACGAATAATAAGTATACATCAACATTTTGAGATATGGTACATGTTAACATTCCCCTCTGATGCTATGAAATTTTTGATTATATTTAATTTAGGCATTATTGTATTATACTTTTGTTATGAATATGAAGATGTTAAAGCCGCTACTAACAAAACTTCTTTTTACTTTTACTTTAGGAATTTGTCTGATTGACAACAAAATATGTTTTTAGTCTGGCAGCTGTAGAACCATCCATGATGCTCTTGGAAAATGTGAAGAGGCATCTGCAGCGCCCAGTATGGATTAATGCTGATATTCTTCCTGGTCCAAATGGAAATAGCAGAGTAGTGGAAGCAAAACCATTTATAGACACTGTGACGTCCTTCTTTCCAGATGTGACTTTTTCCCTGGGATGGACAACAGGCTGGCATCCTCAGAAAGCCAATGAAGGTAATAATTCTAATAATGTATTTTTATTGGTCAAATTAAATTGTCCTCTGAACACAAAAATAACATTTTTGATATAAAATTAAAAACATCCCCTCCCCGATATGAACCTAATGGAGAGAAAGGTCTGGTCCTAAAGATATGTGTGTAACCCTTCTTTATGTTGTTTCACATAAGCACTACATTTATTTGTGACTTTCTGACACCAGGCTTCCATGGGAAATCTTATTTGCAAGGTCTAGAACAACCAAAGCTGCCTTTTTACATACTTTGAACAAATCTTAACTTGGTTTCTTTGAGCTGATAAAGCATTCTATTACCACCACCACCTTCCACCTTTTTTTTTTTTTTTTTTTTTTTTTTTTTGCCTTTCTTTGGATCAAAGTCCCTATGTCAGATGAAGGACAAAGAAATTGAGGGAGTGTAGTTGATGAATGGCACAAGTTCTGCTCCCCAGACATTGGAAACAGCTCCAGATGTAGATCGTTGGAACCTTGGTGCCTTATTGTGCTCTCCTTAGCTGGACAGTGGAGTGGGAGGCCGTGAGACTCTCCTTTGGGCTGGATCCCTTCTTTCCATTCACATCCTCCTACTGATGGACCTGACATTCTACTTCTTCCTGATTGCTGCTTAATACAACATTGGATTCATCTTTCTATTTCTTCATATATCCATAGGTAGTGATTTCCAGTAGACAGCCAGTAAGCAATCAATGCCCTGGTACACCTGTTCACATGGTAAAAATAATCAACTAAAAATGTATATAGGGCCTATAGAGATACTCATTTTTATCCTACCATGTTCATTATGTTTATTTTTTACTTCATAATTTGCTTTTGTTTTCAGATGTTAAGATTTTATGTACAGTGTGAAGTTAGAGTAGCTGCTATCTGAGTAGTGACATTTGAAAATAACCCCCCCGGAGCAAGAAGGTTAAACAATTGATATGATTGAGAAAAAAACTAGTATGCTTTAATTTAAATCTATTTAATTTTGTAAGCTTTTAATTTATTAGTTTTATTAAAGAATGTTTTAATAATTTTAAAGTATTTGAAGATAAACTAGAAAAAAATTAGCACCTTCCTTACTAATTTTAAACTGCTTTTTATCACTGTGTGGTATGACTCTTGGCTTTAAACCCAGGTTTTAACTGAGTTTGGCTGCATCTGCTTCTTTAAGCAGTGAACTCTTTCAGGCTGCTTTTCCCCAACCACCCTCTTATTGTTATAAACATGTGCTTTATTGTCCCTTCTTATACCTCAAATAATTTTTAAAAAAGACTTTATAGGTTTTTAGTCATATAAATATAGGTTTCTCTTAGCAATCTCTTCTAAATAAAAAGATATGATTTTCCAAATGTTAAAGGAATACCAAACCCTTCTCTTTTTCTATCAGGAATGTAGATCCTATATTACATATTCACTTAGGAGTTGTATAAAATGACCTTTAATGACCAATACTTTTTACACTGTGTATGTTGTATAGTGGGGGTCACATTTCATTCTTTTTCCATGTGAGTATCCTGTTATTGCAGCACCTTTTGTTGAATTTTTTATTTGTTTTTTCTTTCATTGTTTGCTTGTTTGTTTGTTTTTAGGGAAGTGCCTGGGCCAGGAATCGAACCCGGGTCTCTTGCATGTTAGGCAAGAATTCTACCACTGAACTATCCTTACACCCACCCCCTACAGTCTGCTTTTGATAAGAGTTTGAGGTTATTTAAAATATATAAATTTTTTCTAAAGCTATTTTTAAATAGGCAAGTGGATTTTCCAGAATGTCCTAACGTGATTAAAAACACATATATAAAGCCAATTCATCATTATTGTCTACTTTAGAAGTAAAATGTATAAGTATTTTGGACTAGCCAAAAAAACATGTTGATTTGAAGTTAATTATTACTTAAATAGTAAATGCTTAATAGCTACTATTTTTCACTTGGAAAAAAAACTTAACACAATAGAAAATCTAAGTTAGTAAAAAATATTGATGATATAAATGTACATAAGAATAGAGCTTTAGAACTGTCAAAGTAAATAAAAATAGTTTCAAAATTTGCTTTTTTGAACTTAGATAATGAAAACCTTTATAACAATTTTAATTTTTTGTTAAGTTTGCTATAGGTCATTTTTGGCAAAATTTAAGATTTTTATCTTTATTTTCCACTCAAACTATTTTATAGCACTGTTATTTTAATCCACTCTCGATCCAAATAGAAATGTTTGTGCTCAGAGGTAATTTAATGTTTATTTAAATGACTTTTAGAATTCCAATCAGAATCTTTTTATTACAGGTTACAGTTGGACAATGGTGAAAGAGATGGAATATATATGCAGTGAACTAAATCAACCTGTGACATTTCCTGTCAGAGCAGCCTTGGTCAGGCAGTCTTGCTCTCAGTTACTTTGGCTGTTAAAGAGATCGAACAGGTATTAGTTTAACAGTATGATTTATGTGTGAGTATGCATGGGAGGTGGAAAGAGGAATGAAAAGTGGTTATGTAAGGACTGTGAGTAAGAGAAAAAGAGAGTGAGAGAATGAAAGCTGATTTGATAAGCACAGGCTCCATCAGGAGATGATGCTCCTTGGTGAACCATAACATAACATCATCATGTCTTTTGCCTCTATTCCTTTTGCAAATAGTGGGTGCTCTGTAAATGTTTCGTCATTTTTTCCCGGTATGTTACACATTCATGAAAAGTTATAAGTGTACAAAATAGCTTCCCTCTGAAGTTATAAGTCTTGTCACATATAAAATTTTATTTTATTTTTTATGTCTTAGGAAAGGTGAACCATTAGCTAGAGATTAGCAATTATTCTTATTCTACCCACAATGAGAATTGCTACATTTTAAAAAATTAAATGCAGTAACATAAATAACACACTTAAAAAAGTATCTGGCATACAAGGTGCTACATTTAGATAGTTCTTATTATAATGAGATGTAATCCCTATGTTTTCTTAATAACCAAAAGCTTCACTGTTAAGAATGCAAGAATAGATCTTCATACATTTTAAAAGTTGATATTTTAAAAATATTTATTTACTAGCCCAGATGGTTCCAAAAAAGAATAAAACTAAGCTCCAGGCTTTTGGCAGACAGGGTCTGGACTTACTTCTTTTCATATCTCTGTTGAGTTATTTAAATGTTATTTTAATTACATCATAATTATAGAAACACGTGGTAATCAGAACACTACTTATCATCAAGGTCAACCTCAATTTTTCTTTAAATGGGACATAAATCCTACCTACAAAATTAAGACTTATATTTGCCTAATTGTTTTCCCTTATAGAAATAATAAAAAGTTTTATTTTAATGGATAATAAAAATTAGTTTGACCACGTACTACATATTAAACTATATTGTTAAGGTACAGATATTAGAACAGTTTTGGTATTGTCTTGTCGTTTTGATAGACCAGTCCCTAGAGCACCAGAGAAAGTCCAAAAATAAACCCAAATCTATAATAGAACTTAGTATAGGAAAAAGTTGGCATTCAGAGCAAAGATTCAATAACTGGTGTGGGAAAACTGGCTAACTAGGTAGAAAAAAATCAAAGCTGACGCCAAAGTTCTTCCTCCAAAATAATTTCCAGACGAATTAATCTTTTGAACATTCAGCATTAAAGGCATAAAGGAAAGACAAAGGAAGTTTTTTTATGCAGTTTCAGGATGGGAAAGATCTTTCTTAGTAAGCCACGAAACCCAGAAACTAAAAAGGGAATGTTTGATACACCTGAATACATAAAAATAGGAAGATTCTGGTAAAAACATCTTCAACACATATGGCAGACAGATGTATATAAAGAATTCTAACAAATAAAGAATTGTTATAAATCATCCAGAAAAAGATCCAGTTTGATAATTAACCGTATTGAAAAGAGTAGGGGTAGCAGGCACTCATACATTACTAGTGGGAGTGTAAATTTAAGTATCTCTCTATGGGAAATGGGTTGAATAAATTATGGTACAGTCATACTATAGAATGTTATATGCCTGTTATAAGTAATGCAGTAGATCCCTCTGTTTTAATGTGAAATGATCTCTGAGTTCTATTATTAAGTGAAAAAAAAACAAGGTGTAGAACCATGAATATAGTATGATTCCATTTGTGTGTCTGTGTGGGAAGGATGTATAAAAGTATGTATAGATTAATTGAACCTAAGTTCAATCAGTGCCTGCTAGCATCATGCTTAAAGAGAAGCGGTAGATGGTACCAGACATTTTACTAACCAGGTTCTTGGTTGTAAACAACTGAAACAATTCTGGCTAACTTAAAGCAATGTATTGGAAGGATATTGGGCAGCTCATGAAGTCAGTAGGAATGCCAGAGAACCTGGAAAATGGGCAAGAACTAAGGGAATCTAGGCAACTGAGAACAGCTGTCATGCACTGTGGTTAAAAGACATTCACTGCTATCAGAGAATTCACAACTCTGAAGTTGCCCCACCACTGGCAGAATGGCTTCTGAACCATACCTGCTTTGTTGTGTTACTCCCCTTCAGACTTAAAGGCATAAGTAAGAGGAGAAGGGGTAGCCAGTATGAGACCCCTTCCCAGTGCCCATGTCAGTGCACAGAAGGGTTTGACCTTTCCAGGTTCCATGGCCTTTTCAGGTTCCATTGCATACAGTGACAGATTCCCCACATATAGAAAGGAGGGTCTGAATGCTAGGCAGCCAACAATAAAGGACAGATGTTCGTTACAAATGCATACTAAATTCAAAGTTTAAGATAACATATTCACTTCCATATGGTAATTTTTTTGCCATAGAATAAACAGAATGCATCCCTATATATTTTCAAGACTATCTTCAATTCCACAGGCATTTTTCTATAGTGCAAATTTTCATGACAAAATTATTGTCATGAAACAATTTGTTAGGGAACATGAATTAAGTTAAGCAGCTACTAATGGTTATGATTCAGTGGTTTGAACCAGCACCACCCATATAAGAAAAAGCTGTTGCTTGATATCACACCTGCTTTGTTTGAGTGGCATTGGGCTTTATTTTTCATAAAAGATGATAAAGGAGCTAAGTATGTGTAGTAAGTTCCTGTGCCAGTGTATTGCTGACTGTAACAGGAAGAGAAGCCTTAACTTGCGAGTAAAACTTAGATACAGTTTTGTTAGTTCAGTGATATTTTAGATTTTATTTTTATGCCTTTATTTTTGTGTATGTGTTAAGAAATATTAGTTTTATTTAACCAGTTTTCACAGCTGCATATTTATTTAATCATTTTAAAATTTACAGGTGTACAGTTTATATATAGTTAAAACACTGAACAAAAAAAAGTAGGTCCCTAAGGAACTGCCAAACTATCTTCCATGGTGGCTGCAGCATTATACATTCCCATAAGCAGTGCATAAGTGTCCCAATTTCCCCACATCCTCTCCAACATTTGTAGTTTCCTGTTTGTTTAATAGCAGTCATTCTTAGAGGTGTGAGGTGGTATCTCATTAAAGTCTTGATCTTCATTTCCCTTCTAGCTAATGAAAATGAACATCTCTTCATGTGCATTTTAACCATCTGTGTTTGCTCTTCAAAAAAATGCCTATTCATCTCTTTAGCCCATCTTATAATTGGGTTGTTTATTCTTTTGTTGTTGAGTTGTATGACTTCTTTATGTATACAGATTATCAAACCTTTATCTGATGTGTGATTTCCAAATATTTTCTCTCCCATTGAATTAGCTTGCCTCTTCACCTTTTTGACAAAGTCTTTTGAGGTGCAAAAGCATTTGATTTTGAGGAGTTCCCATTTATCCCTTTTCAGTTTTGTTGCTTGTGCTTTGGGTGTAAAGTTTAGGTAGCAACCTCCTATTACTAGGTGTTGAAGAGGTTTCCCTACATTTTCTTCTAGGAATTTAATGGTACTGGTTCTTATATTTTTTAAGTGTTTGATCCATTTTGAGTTAATTTTTGTATAAGATAAGGGTCCTCTTTCATTTTTTTGACTGCTGATACCCAGTTCTCTCGTGCCCATTTATTGAAAAGACTATTTTGCCCCAATTCAGAGGATTTGGGGGCTTTATCAGAAATTAGTTGACCATAGATTTGGTGGTCAATTTCTGCACTCTTGATTCGATTCCATTGGTTAGTACTTCTATCTTTGTGCCAGTACCATGCTGTTTTGACCCTGTGACTGTATAAGCTTTAAAATCAGGAAGTGTTAATCCTCCCACTTCATTCTTCTTTTTTCGGATGCTTTTAGCTATTCGGGATCTCTTTCCCTTCCAGATAAATTTGGTGACTAACTTTTCCAAGTCTTCAAAGTAAGTTTTTGGAATTTTGATTGGTACTGCATTGAACCTGTAGATCAATTTGGGTAGAATCAACAGCTTAACTGCATTTAACCTTCCTATCCATGAGCAGGGAATGTCTTTCCACCTATTTAGCTCTTCTTTGATTTCTTTTAGTAATGTTATGTAGTTTCTGTGTACAGGTTCTTTACATCCCTAGTTAAGTTTGTTCGTAGATACTTGATTCTTTTACTTGCTATTTTGAATGGAATTTTTCCTTAATTAACTCCTCAATTAGATCATTGCTTGTATATAGAAACATTACTGATTTTTGCAAATTAATTTTATATCCCACCACATTGCTGAATTTGTTTATTAGCTCACATAACTTCGTTGTAGATTTCTCAGGATTTTCCAAGTATAGTATCATGTCATCTGCAAATAATGAAAGTTTTACTTCTTCCTTTCCAATTTAGATGCCGTTAATTTCTTTTTCCTGCTTGATTGCTCTAGCTAGAACTTCTAGTACAATTTGAATAATAGTGGTGACAGTGGGCATCCTTGTCTCATTCCTGATCTTAAGGGGAAAGCTTTCAGTCTCTCACCATTGAGTATGATGCTGGCTATGGGTTTTTCCCATATACCCTTTATCATATTGAAGAAGTTTCCTTTGATTCCTACCTTTTGAAGTGTTTTTATTGGAAAAAAATGCTGAATTTTGTTGAATGTTTTTTCGGCTTCAATGAAGATGATTATGTGATTTTTTTCCCCTTTTGATTTGTTAATGTACTGTATTAGATTAATTGATTTTCTTGGTTGAACCATTCTTGTAATCCTGGTATAAACCCCAGTTGTTTGTGGTACGTAATTCTTTTAATGTGAAGTTGAATTCTATTTGCTAGTAGTTTCTTGAGAATTTTTGCATCTGTGTTCATTAGGGAGTTTGGCCTGTAGTTTACCTTTCTTATAGCATCTTTTGGTATTAGAGTGATGTTAGCTTTATAAAATGAGTGAGGTAGTGTTCCTTTTTCCTCAATTTCTTGGAAAAGTTTGAGCAGGATTGGTGTTAGTTTTTTCTGGAATGTTTTATTTAATAAAATTCCCCCTGGGATGCCATCTGGCCCAGGGCTTTTCTTTGTAGGACGATTTTTGATGACTGATTAAATCTCTTTACTTATGGTTGGTTTGTTAAGATCTTCTATTTCTTCTTGATTCGGTGTAGCTTGTTCCTGTGTTTCCAGTAATTTGTCCACTTCATCTAAGTTGTCTAGTTTTTGGTGTATAGTTTTTTTATAGTATCATCTTATGATTTCTTTGATTTCTTCAGAGTCTGTGATAACACTCCCCTCATTTGCCATTTGCATCTTCTCTCTTTTTTTATTTTTCAGCCTTGCTAGTGGTCCATCAATTTTATTGATTTTTTCAAAGAACCAACTTTTAGTTTCCTTGATTCTTTCTATTGTTCCCCCATTCATTTAACTCTGCTTTAATCTTTGTTATTTCTCTTCTTTTATTTCCTTTGTGGTTAGTTTGCTGTTCTTTCTCCAGTTTCTCCAGGTAAGCAGTTAAGTCCTCAATTTTTGCTCTTTCTTTTTTTTATTACAAGCATTTAGGGCAATAAATTTCCCTCTCAGCATGGCCTTTGCCGCATCCCATAAGTACTGATATGTTGTATTCTCATTTTTATTCATCTCCATATAGCTACTAATTTCTCTAACAATTTCTTCTTGACCCACTGGTTGTTTAAGAGTGTGTTAGTTAATCTCCATATATTTGTGAAACTTTTCGTTCTTTGGTGTTGATTTCCAGCTTTATTCCATTGTGATCAGAGAAACTGCTTTAAATAATTTCAATGTTTTTAAATTTATAAAAGACATGTTTTGTGTCCCAGCATATGATCTATCCTGGAGAATGTTCCATGAGCACTAGAGAAGAATTTACATCCTGATGTTTTGGAGTGTAACAAGATATATGTTAGATCTAATTCCTTTATCAAATTGTTTAAGTTCTCTAGTTCCTTTTGATCCTTTGTCTGGTTGTTCTATCTACAGAGGAGAATGGTGTATTGAAGTCTCCTACTATTATTGTTGAAACGTCTACTGCTCCCTTCAGTTTTGCCAGTGTTTGTCTCAAACTTTGGAGCTCCTTGATTGGGAGCACAGATGTTTATGACTATTATTTCTTCTTGGTTAATTTTCTCTTTTATTAATATATAGTGTCCTTCTTTGTCTCTTCTGAGTCTTTACATTTAAAGTCTATTTTGTCTGGTGTTAGTATAGCCATTTCTGCTTTCTTTTTGTTACAGCTTTCAGTGAACATCTGTTTCCATCCTTTCACTTTCAATCTTGTGTCTAAAATGAGTCTCTTGTAAGCAGCATGTAGCTGGATTATATTTTTTAATCCATTTTCCCAATCTGTATCTTTTAATTGATAAGTTTAGTCCGTTAACAGTTCATTTATTCTTTCTTCTGCCTCTTCAAATCTGCTGTTGTGTGTCTCTAGTATTTTTTAATTTGGTGTACAGCATCTTTAACCTCTGATATCTGCTATTTTTCTGTTTAGTCTTTCAAATTCTTTATGTCTTTTCTAGTGTCTTCTTAATGTCCTTTATGTCATTAACCCACCCATTCATTTTATTTAGTAGAGTTATATAGACATCTTTGATTAGTTGTTCCAAAGTCTCTGTCTCCTCCAATGTTTTAATTTGGTCATTAGGCTGGGCTATTTCAGTCTGCATCTTCATATGCTTTGTGATTTTCTGTTGCCTTGGAAGCATGTAAATATCTTGATAAGGTTACTCTGAAAGTTGATTTCCTTCAGTAGTCCAAAGCTTAGTATTTGCAGGACGTGTGTGCAGTAGGATACAGGGCATGGAGTGGGGCACAAAAGTGTGGTGACAGGTTATGGCACAGGTATGGGCATAATTTGGGGCCTCTGATCATGTGTGTGGGGTAGGGGGGGAAGTACAGGGGCCAAGGGGGCAGGGCATGCATGTGTGGGTGCCAGGACAGACAAGGAGTAGGTGTGTGCTTGTACATATGGGCTGGGGGGCCTGGATGCTGATAGGCATGTGTGCAGAGCCTAAAGGGGTGGGGCGGGTTGCATGACTGGGCTAGGTGCTTGTGTGTCCCCGTTACTCAGGTGAGTGCCTTGGGCCCAGATGTGCAGGTGACCATCTGCAGGGGACAGGGAGGGTGAGGGAGTGAGAGGCTGGGTACAGATGCTTGGGTCTTGGGAGGGGTGAGGCAAGAGTGTGTACTTGCGCTGGCAAGATGGGTGTGTGGGCCGGATGCATGGGTGAGGGGGTGGGGCGGAGGTGCTTAGAGTGCTGTGGGGAGGGTGGGGGCAGGGTTTAGGTCCATGGGATTGGGGTGGAGTGCACTCCTGAGGCCTCTGGGCCTCTGTTTGGAAAGGGGTGTGTTAGGTTATTTGCACTACCTGGATGGTCTTTGGTTTTCTGCATCTCAGCTCTTCAGCTTTTGCAACCAGGGTCTCCCTATGTGTGTAGGAGACCCTCCCAGGTCACTTACATCATGGAATCTCTGTCCAGGTTGTTTTTCTGTCACTTCTCTAGCTCTTCCTTGGAGCAGAGGTGAACTCAGCCTATCCTATTCTGCCATCTTCCAGAACCTCCCCAACCATTTACTTTTTTGGGGGGGGGGCAGGGTGCATTGTCTGGGAAATGAACCCCAACCATTCATTTATGTATGTATGTATGTACACACGTGCCTACGTATGTATGCACGCATGCATGCACCAGGAAAATGAACCCCCAACCATTTATTTATTGATTTATTTATTGCATGGGCAGGCACCAGGAATTGAACCCAGGTCTCCGGCTTGGCAGGTGAGAACTCTGCCGCTGAGCCACCGTGGCCTGCCTTACCATTTACTTTTAAACCTCTCAAAACTGGACAGTATAGGGTAGAAGCTCTGAAAGTGAGATCCCAGGATCAACAATATTAACATCATCCAGGGACTTGTTAGAAATGCAGCCCCCAGATCTACTGAATTCGAATTTCTGGGGTAAGGTCCCACCAGTCTGTGTTTTAACAAGTTATCTAGATGATTCTGATACATGCTCAAGTTTTCTAACCTCTGATATAATGTATAAGCAGTGAGAATTACCCTAAATGAAACAAAATCCTAAAAAGATTTTAGTAGTTCAACTAATAAAAATGGACCCTGATGCAAAAACTAATGTGGAAACCCTCTTTTTTTTTTTTTAATCTTTTCATTAAGCAAAGATGTAAGTATAATCTTGTTGCACATTGTAATTCACCCAGACATGCCATACCTATTCTAATGACCTTTGGAATAATAAATTGGTTTAGAGACCTTTTTTATTTGTGGAAACAGAAACTGTATTGTAGAATCTGATTTTGACAAGTACAATGTCTGCTGTGATATTATGTTTACATATTTTTAAAATTCTGTGTAATTTTAGTTTACACATGTCTTGAACAATATAGTAGGGATTATGGGGGAGGAACTTGAATACTATTGCATACTTGACAGCAGAGCCAATTCATCTGATGCCGTAGATAAGGGAATGGTAAGTAAGTCACTTGAAAATGTTTATTAAAGTCAGTCATAACAAGTTACAAATACTGTGGCAGATCATACTTTCCAAAGATGTCCACACCTATGTATTTCTCCCATCCCACATTCTCTTTTACAGTGTAACTGATGTGATGGAAATCACATTGGAACATAGTGGAAACTGTGTTCTCTCCCATCAAATCTGGGCAGGGGCTTGTTCCCGTCCTACCCAGTGAAATTGAGTGGAAGTAATGCTATGTGACTGCTGAGGCTAAACCCTAAAAACGACACAGATTGTACTCTCTTGGGATGCTCACCTTTGGGACCTAGTCACCAGATTGTAAGGAAGCCCAGGTAATACGGGCCCATATGGAGAGGAACTGAGGTCTCCTGCCAGCAGCCAGAACCAGCTTGCCAGACATGTGAGTGAGCAACCTTAGATGTGGATCCACTGGTCTCAGCCAGTCCCTCACATGGCTGTGACCTCCTGAGAGGCCTGCTTCCAGAGCGGCCAAATGAAGCTACTCCTGAATTCTAGACCCATAAGAACTGGGGAAGATAATAAATATTGTTGTTGTTTGAAGTCACGAAATTTTGTTACAAAGATTAGAAAACTAATATACATACATACCTTAAATATTTATTTCAAACTCAGACACATAAATGTTAAAATTTATTCATCTATCTTTTAGTATCAGGCCAATATATTTTTTCGAGTAATTGTCTACTTATTAGAGTTTCTTCTTTCTTGGAATATTTAGTTTCCATTGTATTTTCTTTAAAATGAGTGAGAACTTAAAGGGACTTGCAAAAAAACAAACAGAAAAAACAAAATGCTGAATCCTTGCTGATGTTTACATAATCAAGTCTTTCCAAAATACTCAACTTTTATAGAAATACTCTCTTTATCCACTCTTCTTTCATTGGTTTACAAACTACTTGACTAGATATTATGCTTGGAGACACAGTATCCAAATAACCAGATATATAAGTACCATAATACTATAGCCAAACAAAAAAAATGCTATTTTTTCTTTGTCTGTTTTTTTTCTTTAAGTTCTCACTCATTTTAAAGAAAAGAAAATAGAAACCAAATATTTTAAGAAATTTGTGAGAAAATTCAGCCAAGGCTGAATTCCATTTGGATACATTTTAAATTATTTTTAATGATGTCACAATGAATTTTGTATGTTTAGTCATAGTCATAAGAGATCCCCATCTTTTAAACATAATCCAAATTTACCACGTAAGAAACTGGATTAATATAGAATATTTTGTGGGCATGATGAAAACTATCAACTCCTTAACTGAATATTCCTATGCTGTTCAGTGAACCCAAGTTATTCTATGAAATTTCAGAACATTTTTCTACTAAGCAAAAAAGTGTACATTTCTTAAATATATAGAGTTAAGGGTTTGAAATTGGGGAATAATCATTCATACAGTTATAGTTTATTTTTCTCTGTGGTTTTTCACATGTAAGTAGGCCATAGTAAGAACTATTTAAAGTAATTGTATCATTCTTTAAAGTAAAGATGACACTAATTTTTAACACCAAGACTTTTTTTTCCATAATAAACTCTCTCTCCTCTTAAAAAAGGTATTGAGACAGATTTCTTAAGACCAGTGACTATGTCTCAGATTATTTTCACCCTTTATTCTCAACCTATATAGCAAAGTAGTGAAAAAGATTACCAGCTCATTATTCCTTGACCCATATTTTAACAAAAATGACAAGAAATTTTTTCAATAATTAATTCAAATGCCATAAAAAACCCACAAAGCTTTAATAGAATATATTAGAGTTGTGCTGGTTTGAAAGGAAGCATGTCCCCTAAGAAAAGCCATGTTTTAATATAAATCCCATTTCATAAAGGTAGAATAATCTCTATTCAATACTGTATGTTTGAAACTGTAATGAGATCATCTCCCTGGTTGATGTGATTTTGTCGAGAATAGTTGTTAAACTGGATTAGGGGATGACATGTCTCCACCCATTTG
This sequence comes from Tamandua tetradactyla, assembly GCF_023851605.1. NCBI lineage: Eukaryota > Metazoa > Chordata > Mammalia > Pilosa > Myrmecophagidae > Tamandua > Tamandua tetradactyla. The sequence goes on along the minus strand of NC_135347.1, from coordinate 51,007,088 downwards.
AGTGGGTCTTGATTAGTTTCTGAAGCTCTATAAAAGAGGAAACATTTTGGAGAGAGAGATTCGGAGAAAGCAGAGAATGCTGCAACACTACAAAGCAGAGAGACCACCAGCCAGCGACCTTTGGAAATGAAGAAGGAAAACGCCTCCCGGGGAGCTTCATGAAGCCAGAAGCCAGGAGAGAAAACTAGCAGATGACCATGTGCCCTTCCAGCTGAGAGAGAAGCCCTGTGTTTGCCATGTGCCGTCTCACTTGAGAGAGAAACCCTGAACTTTGTCGGCCTTCTTGAACCAAGGTATCTTTCCATGGATGCCTTTGACTGGACATTTCTATAGACTTGTTTTAATTGGGGCATTTTCTCAGCCTTAGAACTGTAAACTAGCAACTCATTAAATTCCCCTTGTTAAAAGCCATTCCGTTTCTGGTATATTGCATTCTGGCAGCTAGCAAACTAGAACAAGAGTGGATCTTCATAATATTGGGGAAGGGAAGAATTTCTTAAACAAGACACAAAACGACTAGCTACAAGGATACATTTAAGAAAATGTATAAAATTCAGAAATTCTTTCCATCAAGTGGTACTATAAAAATCATGAACAAGTTAGGATTAGGCACAGAGTAGGGGGAGATTTTTGTGACTCCAAAGGACTCTATTGTTCTATTTGTATGTTACAGTTTAGTTATCTGTTCTGTTATTTAAGGGCATTTGGATTGTTTCTGTGTTTTTAGCTATTACCAAGACTGCTGCTGTGAAGATTCATATATGAGATATATATCTTCATATGGGTGTGTGTGTGTGTGCATGTGCATGCCTGTATTTCTGGTGGTAATATAGAAAGGGAATTGCTCAGAATAGAATTTATATGTCATAAGGTATTCATGTCCTCAATTTTAGTAGATAATGCTAAACATTTCCCAAGAAAATGAGTGAACTGCAGTAACTTTACAACTTGGTTAAATTTCACAAAGGTAATATTGAGCAAAAGAAGCAAGACCAAAAATAAAAACAAGATTATATATGATATGACTCCATTTATATAAAATTCATTAATTTGAAAATTAAACTATTGTTTAGGAATAGATATATAGGTGGTAAAGCTATAAAGAAAAACAAGGAAGTAGCTTTCACAAAAGTCAGGATATTAGTGAACTTTGCAGAAGAGGAAAGGTTGTGCTTGGTAAGTGACAAGTGCTTTCTACCAAGCTAGAGAAATTCTATTTTCTTGATTTAGGATTTTGTTACACTGGAGTTCACTTTATAAAAATTTATAAAATATAAATATGCATTTTTTTCATATATGTTATTTCACAATTAAAAAAGGTTTCAAAAATGATGCTTGAGTGCTTGCTTCAGCAGCACATATACTAAAATTGGAATGATACAGAGACGATTAGCATGGCCCCTGCGCAAGGATGACATGCAAATTCGTGAACCATTCCATATTTTTCCATTAACTTAGGTCACATGGATTTTAACACATGTTCCTTTTATGAAATTTCAGGATTTTGCTGATACAAAGAATATCCTATCTGGTGTCTGATAAAGGAAATATAGTAACTTTCCTATATTTATCTGCAGTTCGACAACTTGATTGGAAAAATCTAACTCAATTTTTGGACACTTAACTGTCAAGTAGATAAACTTTCACTTTTTTATATTTGTTTTATATACTTGTCTAGTTTTGTCAAATACATTCAAGTAAAAATATTTTAGAGCAAATAAAAATGAAGGATAAGGATTGATTCAAATGAATAAAATTTAAGATACCCTTAGGTAATCTTATTTTTCCCACTTCAGTTTAAATACAGTAGAGTATTAAAAGAGAGAAAATAACACTGGAAAGCTCTTATTTTAACCTAAATGCTCATATCTGTGTCTTTTTTATAAGGTTTGTCATGTTAGCAAAAATACAGGTTTAAAAACTAATCTTCGTTTTTTCCCTTTTCTGTGTTCTGAGCTGCTATTTAATGATTCTCTCTGGATTATCATATAATGCTGCTGTGGGGCAAAATCCAAAGCACTTCCCTCTGGATATTTTCTGAATGGTGTCACCATCTTTAAGAGCAGGAATGTGTCAATATAATATATAAGAACGTATACCTTGGTTAGAGTATTATTTCTTATCATTAGTAAAAGCAGTGCTTTGGGGATTATTGTCTGGTTTCTGAAACATCTATGGGAAAACAAATATGAAACTACTCGACATCTTTGCATTTCCCTAAACTCTAACACAGTAGGAGTAGTGCCATTGGAAAAAAATGAAAATATACAAGTTAAGTAACATTAAAGTTCTGAGTTTATTTTTATATCCATAATTAGTCTGTATAGATTATTATTGTTTTTTAACTCTTAAGAAATGGATCTAAATTTATGCCATTTAGCATTCTTAGTGGCCACTGTGGCATTCTTGTGTTTCATGCAAACAAAAAACCCAAAAGGGATAACGGGACTGCTCATTCGTGACTGTGCGCATTGTGAATGTGAACTGGTAATGCCGTTGGCATTTGTGTTTCTCCACAGCCCCTTCCAGTTGTGCTTTAGATTCTGACCAGGGTTCTGAAGAAACCCAGATTAGAGCTGGAGTTTGGTATAGTGAATAGATCCTTCATCATGACACAGTGTCTTCAGGTCTTGGTCTAAAATTTACCCATTTCCAGTGCCTTGTCTGTGGGTTTCTAAAGCCATGTGACTTTCCTGAACAGTAAAATATTAGGAATTCAGATACAGCAGTCACCTAATTTAGCTGATGACATATGGATTTTATTTTCTCTCTAGTCCCTTTGATGGTAAAATATGGATGGAAGAATGAAACAGGAAACTGCAATTCCACCCTTGCTAGTTAATTTTTTCATTTGTGTAACTTTGGATTAGAGACAAGTGCGAGTAACTATTTTTAGGCTTATTGGAATTGCTTACCACTCTTTCTTATCTTATTCTTTTAACTATGTAATTCTATTTTATTTTGATGCAGATACAGCCTGACTATATGGACTGGAAAAAATGATAACTATTCCATTGAAGATTTACTTTGTATAAGAAACCATTTTGACAAAAAACAAGTTTTCTATGACATCGTGGAACCACAAAACCATGAATTTAAACAAGCCATTGGAATTAAACTCTAAGAAGAAAATTCTTCTAAATTATTTCACTCATTTTGGTTTCAGAAGCCTTCTTTGTTTTATTCTGAATCAATTCCATGTAAATTGTGGTTCCTGATTTAGGTTCTAATTCATCTAATCAGAAATACTTATTGAGTGTTTAATAGGCATATGTTCTTATACTGCTGCACTTGCCTAGAAGATTTGGAATGGAAATGATCATCTAAAACCCTTTATAAAAACTAATTTTGATGGACTAAAAATGACAAGTATAAGCCACATTTTGTTGGTACTTGTATGACACATTTCACAAAAATATGGCACCCTCTTCCCTTTCACCTGGAAAATGGGTGTTTTCAGAGATAAGATAAACATAAGAGGGCTCAAAAATGTTTTTAACTTTCACTGGAATGAGAAGCTTTCACACACCAAGATAAAATCAATTTACTGAAAACAATATAGATTAAATTAGATGAATCTAGAATTCCCATATTTGGGGGAAGCATAATGGCACATATATATTTTTTTGTATTCTTCATTTCTATCATAGTATCATGTATAGTGAGCAAAATACTATAGAAGAGAAGAATTTATAAAACACCAATTGTTTACCACGTTTCTTAGTCAAGGCCCTTGTTCTTGTGCTGGAATTTTATGACTACATGATTTCATTCCTCACACCTTGAGTACTTCTGCTAAAGAAAACTTCTTAAACACGTTCTTGGAAAATCTAAACCTCCAGGGACTTCTTGGGTTCAGTATTATTGACTTTTCCTCCCTCAAGACTCTTTATAATGTTGTTCCACCCTAAAAGTCAGCTCAATGGACTATAGATCTTACTTCAATCATCAATTTTAGCTATTGAATATTTCCTAATAATTGTGTCATGCATTTTATGTCTCCTCAGCTAAATTATAAATTCCTTCATGAAAATGGACCATACTTCTTAAATATCCTCAACAGTCCCTGGTATATCCCTGAACAAGACCTTCAGAAAAACATGTTTCTTCTTTGATATATTGAAAAAGAAATTTACCATTAAATGTCTTATGACATGTAATTTGTCTTGCACTTGACTGTTTTCTCCCAGAATATAAAGTAGTTCTGTAGAGAGAAAAAGACTTTAGAGTCGAGAAACTCTTCTGGAGGTTACTCTTACACAGGTCAGACTTCCCTCATAGCCCCATCCCTGTCCCTTACTAGCTGTAGTTGGGGAAATGTTTAACCTCATCGAGCCTTAGTTTCCTCATCTGGAAAATGGGAAAAATGAAGATTTCCTTGTAGGGTTCTTGTGAGGACTAAGTGAGATTGATGTGATGGAGGCTCATATGCCCATCATCAGTAAGTGTTTAACACATAAAGTTAGTTTTCCTTTTTAGACTTATGTGATCATGCCCATTGTAGATAGAAGGATGGCAGACAACACCAAGACATAAAACATTGTACACATTAAGGCAATTAGCATATAAGTACTTTCAATTTTACCTCCAAGTTAATGCAGTGCTATCTGTCAAAGAATGTTTGAAACTTCACTTTCTACCGTTGTTTGTCAATGGCAAAGGGGCAATTTCATAATTATAACAATTGCAACAGAAAAACTTCAAAATATAGTAAAACAATGTTTAATTTACAAATTTTCTACGATGAACATGCATTACTTTTGTAAAGAGACTTGGTTTTACAAATGAACTACATCTTGAAATTTGAAATAAAATTCATTTTTTCATGAGGTTATATCTTCTACTTAACTATCTGCCCCTTGATAATATATATATTTTAAATATTAGTCTTTTGGCAAATTGTTTTGAAAACTCAGCTGTCACTTAGGATTATGGTTTAAAGATATATTTTAAAGTATGTTCTCAGGAGCAGAAATATAAGAGAATTGTAAATTCTGTTTGGTTGGAAAGTAAATTTTTAATGGATATCCATATGGGAAAGATAACCTTGAACCCTTACACAAATAAGTGGTGATGAATCTTAAACCTAAATATGAAGGCTAAAACTATAAAACATTTAGAAAAGAATGTAGAAGAATGTTCTCATAACTTTGGAGTAGGCAAAGATTTCTTATGTGTAAAGAAAGCTTTAACCGAAAAAAAGTTGATAAATAGGCTTTATCAAAATTTAAAACATTGTATTAAAATAAATCGCCACAACATCTCTGACAAAGAACTTGTATTCAGAGTTTGTGAAGAGTCTTGTTAATTGATAAGAAAAAACAAAATCCATTTAAAAATGGACAAAACACTTAACAGATACTTTACAAAATAAGTAAGATGGCCAATATGGTTACAGAAAGATGCCCAACAGCCTTATTCATCCAGAAATCACAATGAGATACCAAAACACACCTACCGGAAGGGCTTATATAAAAAGAACTGGAAATACACAACTCTGCAAGTAAAAATTAGCCTCCACCCTATGAAGGACATAATGTCCAGGGGTGTGAGTCTCTGTGGCAACATGGGACATAATTCCCAGGAATGAGCCTGGCCCTGACCCATGGGATCAACAATGCCTACCTGACCAAAAGGGGATAAAGAGATGTAATAAAATAAGGTATCAGTGGCTAAATGAGTTCACATAGTTGAGAGGCTATTCTGGAGGTTACTCGTAACGCAAGCTTCAGCTAGGTATTGCTAATTGCTGTGGTATGCCAAGCCCCAACCAATAATATTCCTGTAAACCCTAAAGAATACCCAGGGCTCTATCTGAGACTCTGTAAAAGTTTCACTGACTTAAGTTTTCTTTTTTCAGAAACATAAAACTTCCAGCTGTTGCCTAGGCTAGATAATCCCTGAAACCCAGAGTTACCAGACTTTCCCAAGAACATCAGCCAGATGCATGCCCCTACCCTATAGTGTCAACACCCTTTTTCAACATGAAGAAGTTAGAATGGTCATTGCCCAATATCCCTAAAGATTGAGAGAAGGCTCAAAGGAGAAGGAGAAGTTGTAACAGAGAAGATAGGATTTAACAAGTGAGTATAACTACTGAATCATTATATTGATTTTTTTTTTTTTAGTTTCTAGTGTCTTCGAGCAGCTAGAAGGAAATACCTGAAATTGTGGAACTGTAACCCATACCATACTTTGAAATCTATTCTGTATCTACTTGCTAAAATATACTTTAACTTTTTTGTGTATGTGTTATATTTCACAATAAAAATGTTAAAAAAAAAAAAAAACATAATACAAGTGTTGGTGAGGATATGCAGCACCCCAAATTCTCACACATTGCTAGTGGGATTGTAAAATGGTACAACCACTTTGGCAAACAGTTTTGTAATTTCTCCTAAAGAAATACATTCTATGCTATCCCAGCCATTCCACCCGTAGAAAGAAATACAAGATAAAAGACTTCATATGTCCACATAAAAAAACTTGCACAAGAATGTTCATAGTGGCTTTATTCTTAATAGCCAAAAACTGGAGACAACCCAAATTTTCATCAGAGAATTGATAATGATAAATTCGTACAACAGAATTAGGCAGCATTGAAAAAGGTTGGAGTTCTGAGACATGAAGCACTAAGAGGAAAATCTAAACATGTTGAACAAAATAGACACAATGAATGCGTGCTATATGAGTCCAATTATATGAAGGTCAAGAACAGCCTAAACTAATGTTTGGTGATAGAATCGTGGTTACCTTTAGGATTGGGTAGCGTATTTACTATGAAGAGGCCCATGGGAGCATTTTGGAGTGATGAAAATGTTTTGTCTATTGTGCTGGGATGGTATTTTGATTCGCTTAATTGTACACTTAATATTTGTGCATTTTTAATATATATACATTATACATCAACTTAAAAAGGCCTTGTTATACAAGAAAGCAATAGAATACAATGAAGACACTAAAACTCTCCTTTATTAATTCAGAAATGTTAGCACCTGTTATTGCAATTTGCAAGACAGCATGAATAGTATAATTCTATCCATATAAAATCGCATATTTTTATGTGTATTATATGTATAAGAAAGTATTTAGCTAGAGGTTCATGCCCCAAATATTAAGTGAATGGTTAAGTGTTTTTTCTTCTAGGTTCTTCAGTCTAATGTATTAGTATTGAGATACCATAGCATCAGAGGGCTATTTCTGAAGACTGCTAGAGCAGTCCCTAACCCTAGAAGACATTTTGATGTAAGATCCAATTGTTCAAAAATTCAGAGCATTTTGAAAGGTGCAGTAGCTTATTGGCCCTATAAGAGTGATGTGGTTGCTGATGAGCCAGTTATGTACCCATTTATCCAGTGGCAAATGGTTAAAAGTTACTAGAAACAGATTGTTTATTTGCTTGTTTGTTGGAGCTGGGATCTGGTGGGGTTTTTTTTCCTCCTGTAATTAAAATAGCTAAGTGCCTAATCTTCAGGGGTAGGGAATATATAGGAAAATGTTATATCTCTCACCTTTAAATCTAAGATGTGAGCTTCCCTAGTAAGAGCATACAGTCTAATTGGTGAGACAATAATAAATTCTTAAAAAACAATATAAGGCAAGTAAATAGTTGAGTGGTAAGAAGATGGGTATAGTAGTGCTAAAGAAATTTTTTATATAGAAAATGTGTATATGATGACTAAATGAACCCAAGAACAGCTAATAAACAGGTCTTGGAAGAAGTAGGGTGGGAACTCTAGGGCCCCCAGAAGCAGGAGCTCAGGGTCTTTGTTCTAGTGTTGTACTACTCCATGTCAATGTGATGTTACTCTCTGCTTTAATTGCTTCTGTTTCTCCTTTGTACTCACCAGTCTCTTTTGTTCCAGGAACCACAATTTGCGCTAGTCACCTGTATCTTCCACACAGGGCTCAGAAGAAACTAAGGGTGGAAAGGGGAAGGCATCTTGATTGATGTCTGATGTGCTGGGCCTGTGCACATAATTCAGAAATGGCTTCTACCCCAGAAGTTTAGTCTGGTGGGGAAAGAGAGAACTGTTAAAAGTCAAGTCGAACATTTGCTTTAACTCCTGTGATGGAACTACACGTGCATTGTTGTGAGAACCCAAAAAGACAGCATTTCATTCTAATTGTGTGGGAACACTTACACTGTGTCTTGAAAGATGAATAGTTTATTCCCCATGTAGACCTCAGAGTGCCAAGGGCCTTGCAGTTAGAGACACACATGAGCCCAGTGGAAATGAACCTGGTCTAACTTGTTCACAAAAGTTTTGGGGAGGTGCCACAGTATGAGGATGCGGATATAGGCAGGGGCCAGATATATTTTCCATGATTAGGAGCTTGGTCTCTTTCTCTTGGTTATTGGGGTCATTGCACCATTTAAAGCAGGGAAGTGTCACTATGAATTTTGCGTGATAGAAAAATGATGATGATGAAATGAGATAAGGGGAAAGTAGTAGGAGACTTGGTGTTTTGAAAGTGAAAGAGGATGAAACCTGATTTTAAGGTCCTAGCTAAAGAGGATGGAAAGACTCAAGAGATAGAATAAAGGGTAAGAAAGAAGAATTTGTAGGACTTGTAGTTAGTTGAATGGGGACTAGATAGGAGAGGGAAGGGTTTAGGTTATATATTTTATGCCTGGTTGACAGAGGTTCAGGTGGTACCACTGACTCAGGTGTGGTATCTATGATTATCTTTCTTAATGAGTCATTAATATTGTTATTTTATTCCAAGCGTGGCAAGAAAAATGAAGATCACCTCTATCTGACCCTGAATGCACTCACCTTCCATGTAATTTTAGAAAGGATGCTCTTTTAAATTCAATTCTGCCAGTTTCATAAAAATCCACCTTCCAGTAATCTCTACTTTACTACATACTTAAATAATTTCATAATTAAGAGAAATCAAACAAGTTCCACAATCCCACCATCAGAGTTGAAGGAAAACAGATAGGGCTTAGGAGGCATTCCCTAGTCTCCTGCAGAGAGCTCGTCCTCTCAGACGGCTGCCCTTTCTTTCTATGCTTTTGCTGGCTAGAGGGCCCAGTATGACTAAATCTAGTGCCTGAGCTGTTCTGTGTGTTGTTACTGCTGTAGAATCTTCATTAAACTGGCTCAATGAGTTCCCCTTTCTCCTTTATCCCTTCCTTGAGGTTAAAGAGTCTAATAAGGTTCAAAAAACTTAAGTTGAACTATTGGTTGTGAGAGTCTGTTGCCACTTTGTCCATTCAAAGACGAATCTAAAACCTCTGGATTGAACAGAGCTTGTTCAGCTTTGTCCCCAAACCAGGCTTCTTCAAGGAGTCTTTTGTGACTTCCCCCAGGCAGACTTTTAGGGTTTCTACTGATGTTCTCAGTGTCGTATTCATCCTCTGCTGTTCTGTAATTATTTTACAAGTTTATATTTTGACCTAGACTATGCCTGTCTTAGTTTCCTGGCTGCTTAAATAAGTATCATATTATGGGTTGGCTTCAACAACAGAGTTTATTGGCTCATGATTTCTGAGGCTAGAAGGTTTACTTCCTCCTGTGCGTGGGGGTTTCTTGGTTCATGTGGTGTTTCAGTTTGCTAAAGCTGCCCAAATGCAATATACAAGAAATTGGTTGACTTTTACAATGGGTTATTAACTTAAAATTTGTAGTTCTAAGGCCTTGAAAATGTCTCAATTAGGGCATCAACAGAATAGATAGTACTGACTCTGAAGACAGGCTCCTGGCATCTGGGACACTCTGTCATCTGGGAAGGCACATGGCAATGTCTGCTAGTCCTTCCTGAGTTCTGGTTTCAATGGCTCTCTCAGCATCTCCTAGGGCTTTCTCATTCTGCCTTACTTGGGTACTTCTCTCTCTAGTTTTCATAAAAGATTCCAGTAAAAGGATTAAAACCCACATGAATGGGCTGGGTTACATCTCAATTGAAATAACCTAGCCAAAAGTTCCCACCTATAATAGGTCTGCACCCACAGAAATGGATTAAAAGAACATGGCCTAGGCTGAGCCCTTGATCTTGGGGCTTGCCCCTATGAAAGTTATTTCTGCAAAGGAGAAGCTAAGACTACTTATGATGCTGAAGAGTCACCCATCTTTGAGCATCTTTGTTGCTCAGATGTGGCCAACTAAACAATCAGTGAGCTAACTAAGCAAGTGAACTCACTGCCCTTCTCCCCTACTTGGGACATGACTCCAGGGGAGTAAATCTCCATGGTAATATGGGACATCACTCCTGGGGATGAGCCTGGACCCAGTATCATGGGATTGAGAAAGACTTCTTGACCAACAGTGGAAAGATAGAAAAGAGACAAAATAAAGTTTCAGTGGCTGAGAGATTTCAAACAGAGTTGAGAGTTTATTCTGGAGATTATTCTTATGCATTATATAGATATTCCTTTTTAGTTTGGATGTATTGGAGTGGCTAGAAGAAAATAGCTAAAACTGTTGAGCTGTGTTCCAATAGCCTTGATTCTTGAAGACAATTGTGTAACTGTATAGCATTTACAGTGTGACCATGTGATTGTGAAAAACCTGTGGCTGACACTTCCTTTACCCAGGGTATGGACATATGAATAAAAAAATATAAGGACAAAAAATAAGTAAACAATAGGGGGTGGGTGGATAAGGAGTAAAAAAAATACAATTGGGTAGATTGCAATACTAGTGGTCAGTGAGACGTAGGGGTAAGGGGTATGGGATGGATTTTTTTTCTTTTTTCTTTTTATTTCTTTTTCCTGAGTGATGCAAATGTTCAAAAGAATGATCATGGAGATGAATACACAACTATGTGATGATATTGTGAGTCTTTGATTCCACTGTGTATAGAATGTTTGTATGGTAAGAATGCTTGTGTGTTAGTATGTTAATATCTGATTAATAAAAATATGTATTTTTTAATTACATATTTTACAAGTCAAAAAAAAGAAGAAGAACTTGGCCTTTTCTGGTGCATATAATAGCTTCAACCCAGTACACATGGCAATGCACATGGCAGCATCTTCTCCTTTCTCTTCTGATCTCCATTAAATTCCAACTTCTGGCTGCTCCCTGTGGCTTCTCCTTTTGTGTCTAATTTCCTTTGCTTTATAAGCCATATTTGATTAAGGCCCACCTTTATTCAGTTTGCACATACCTTAATTAATAACATCTCCAAAGATCCTATTTACAAATAACTGTATACCCAGAGGACCAGGGGTTGAGACCTGAACATGCCTTTTGTGAGGGTCAAGTTTCAATCCCCACAGGGAGTAACATTTCCACAGAGGGTAACTGTCACACTGAAGAATGGGGATAGAAAGAGTTGAGGACCATGACATCTAAGCATAGGGTATGGTCTCCTAATGGAAAACAATAAGGTTTATGTGCCACAACAGCCAACACTTAATGAATGTGAAACCAAAGCTAAGAAGTAGTGTGGATGATTGAAATCCAAAAACATAATTTTAATCATTACTTTTAACTTTTCCCACTGAATCTACAGCTGTTAAGTGAAGACTATCTCAGTGAAACTTCTAGTTGAAAAGACTTTAAAGATCATCCAATAAAAGGAATCTCTTATATTAAATCTCTGATCAACATCTATCCTCTCTGCTTACTTCCACAAATGGTAGCTCATGTCTTCCTAGGATCGACCTTTAATTGGTGGACAACTCTAATAGCTAAGAGAGAGTTGAAATCTTTTTTGCAACTTCAGTTTTCTGGTCCTGGTTTATCTAGAAGAATCTGGATTGTCATTGATTGCATCAGTATTTAAGGCCAGCTGTAAAATCTGAACTGATTTTTTTCACCCCTAGGTTAAACAACACCAATTCTTTCACCCACTTAAAAAATTTTTTCTAGATTCTTTATCATTCTTTTTTTATCTTCATAGGTGTATATTTACTTTAAAATACGGTAATCTAAAATTAGAAACACTACTTCAAATTTCATTTACCATTGCTAGTATAGTAGTAGATGCTGATAAATCTTTTAATAATAAAATCTTAAAGTCATAGCTGGATTAGAAGTCCCAACAAACTTGGATTATTTTAAGTTTGTAACTAACTAAAATGGTCATCCTAATCTTATACAATCAATTTTTAAAACTGAATGTAGGGTAGTCATGATTCTCAATGTTTGGCTGTTTGGTTTGGATCCAGTGTTCCAGCTAGGTGAGGTTTTTTAAAATTGTTTATGTAGTTATTTGTTGTTATTCATTCCAGTTTCTCCTTATCTACTCCACTTTCATGAACTATAGACTTTCAAAAAAATACCCAATGAGACAGAGCCTCACTTTGGAAAGGCCAATGGGAGTTTTGGTGATTTGACCATGGTCCTTCATTTAGCCCTCTCATCTTGGAGACTTTGAAATGTGATCTGGATTTGTCTCTGGAATACTGACTCTAAATAAGGTTATGTTAACTCAAATACTAGTTTATTATGAATTAATAACTTCCAATTGGACTGTACCTTCTCATCACTGTGATAAGTCCAGTCTCTCCTCTAAGCAAGTTATATGCAAAGAAGCAAATTATTAGAAGGTTGCATAGTGAGGATTTAATCAGAATAGGATAAATAGTTTTATCCTTTGACATTTTACAAGGTTCATTTACTGGATGCCTGGTGGATACATCTTGATCAAAGAATATGCCAGACAGGTGCTCACCACCTTCCCTGAGCACTGCTTGGATAGTGTACTGTCACCACCGTCTCAGGAACTTGGGTTGTCCTGTTTCTGCCAAAATATTACTTCTGCCATGATTCAATATTAGATTTACTCTTTGGAAATCCTAGCCACAAATAACTAAGAATGTTAACTGTAAAACTTATTAATGAAGTGCCATTATACCTTTAAATATAACTTAAAACATACATATAAATGTATTCATATATATTTATATACACATACCTGATTCCCGGTTGTAGACATCTGTGTCTCACCATTAGCATCCCAGTTATATCTACCACTTAATGGGGTGAGAAGTCCCAAGAGATGGCTTTACAAACAAGTTCAAATAACCTCAGTCCACAGGAAGTTCTTAGGATTGCTAACAGGTTCAAAATTCTTCCAGTTATGGCCATTAACTTTTTAATCCCATTAAATATTTTGGTCATGTTAAGATGAGAATAGCAAAGTTATTTCTTAGTTTTCTATTTACATATGTGTAAATATGTTTAAATTACATATGTGGAACAATTTCTCCTGAAATTATGTTGAAGTATTTATCATTAGTATTTAAGAGATAAACAAAAATAAGTTACAACAAAATGACATTTAAAGTCTTTATTAATACTATTTTGTTTTTTAATTAAACTCTATACATATTCTTCCAAATATAACCTTACAACTTAAAACCAAACACATTTCTCAATATTAAAACTTACAAAGAGTTTAACTACAGATACATCAGGTACAATTCTAAATTAACATTCTTTAATACATTATATGGAAAAGGCTGCAATTATTAATAAAAGCCTAAATAAATTAAATAATTACTAGGTACATTACAACTTGCTTATATCAAATTACAAAGAAAGCCAGGAAGTCATTTCTTAGGATCTCCTCTACTGATAGAAAGCAAAGAAATAAAGCTGATTATGACAATCATCAAATTGACACTTAGGTTTTGTATAGTTTTACTTATTCTTTGTTGTTAAATTGCTAGATTGAAATAAGGATTCTTTGTATAAATACGATATTTTGAAATCATATAGGTATTATAGTCATTTTATAATGTCTTATAATAGTACTAGAGTATTCATTTGTTTTTAGAAATAATTCAAAGGTCCTAAAATACTAGACGATTGGAATGTCACATCAAGGTATTCTTCTATGTTCTTATTTATAGATTGTCTAATCATAAGTTATCAGAAATAAGATATTAATATTAGAGGAATATTTAGTACATTTTGTGATGAAGTTTCTACTGGCTTTCTTAATTTTAGCTAACCTAAGTTTAATAATCAGTTTTTCTTTTTTTAAACTACTCAAGCATTTAGTTTCTATTTATGATAAATTACAAACTTTTATTTGCGATTGCCCTTGGACAGATAAGAATTCTTTAAGTAAGGAGGAATGCCTTTTAACTTTTGTGTTATCATGTCACTGGAAACTAGTGAGTAGGCTTCCACAAATAATTATAGGAATTAATAACATTGTACATAAGTTTGGCAACAAAACCAGGCAAAAACACAGCACACAAAGACAGTGGAACTCAGCACATAGATTTTTATAGCTTGTAAAACTCTTGACTGGCCAGTTTTATATTGATTAAGCTGACATGAATATTAATTGTCCATTCTTTTATAAGAAGTTGTCCATTTTTAAATTTTAGTTAGATTTTCACCTACCTGCAGTCAGCAATTTTTAAGAACGAACTTAATGTTTCTCTGTAGCTTAGGTTTCTTGATCATAGAACACTGTACAGCTGTGTTTTTTTTATGCTTTTAGCATCATGGAAAATTAAAATCCTATTTATTAATTTGAAATGTTAAGGTATTTCTTGATTTACACACAATTTTTCCTAAAAAAATATTTGGCAAATCTAAAAAATTAAAAAAAAAACTATCTCTAACATATGTGGCCTACTTTCTTTGCTGTTTTGATTAAATGAAAACTTCGATCTAAATATAGGAAGTTTTGAGAAAATATCCCTCATTTTGTTTGAGAGTATTCCCTTAGCAGAAACCATAAATTATTTGTGTATCTGCGGTGTCTAATACAACACACAGCATATTTTGAGCTACCTAGCAATTATTGCCTAATCACGAGATTTAAAAGAATGAACTTCAAAGATTTCTTCTCTAGTTCTGTATTTCTCCAACATAGACTTTTGAAGAAAATGCTTCCTAGCTATCTCTTAAAAATTTACTAATTGCTTAATTTGTTCCGTTTGTAATGACTGTCTCCTTAACAACATTTTTTTACTTTTGAATTCTTTAGGGAAAGTAGGAACTGTTGGCATCAGCATCTTTTGACCACAAGAAAAAAGACTGGAAATCTTGTTGTTGACATTGATATCTGAGATGGGAGGGTGGGGATTTACATTTAAGGGTGGCAGAAATCCTGGTCTGCTTTGGGTAACACTGTGATCTAAAGGGAAAGCTCCGGAACCCCGTCTTTCTAAAACTGCATGATTTCTCCTGCTCAGGGGACCTGGGGGCATATTCTCCAACAATTCTTTGGACCCTGACAACAAAGAAGGAGATGGCGAAAGGATCTTTTTCTTTCCTGTAAGTGCTTTGCCATCTTCTAAAGTTGTAGGCATAAGACCAGCTGAGAGCTGGGAATCAGAACTGTAGTGATTTGCTCCTGAGTTTCTTTTTTGAACTATACTTTTTAAGGTGGAAGCAAATATTGTCTGGTTAGACTCTGGGTCTTGGCCAACAGGGTTTTCAATGCAATGCTGATTTCCTTCTGCAAAAAATGACTGGTAATTTATTTCATCATATGACATCTTTCTTGAGCTGGCTTGATCAAAGGCTCTTAACAAATGTGCAGTATCTTTTACGTCAATGCTTTGGTGCCTAGTGATGAATCTCTTGGAAAGGGCCAGTCCGTTGGTCTTGTAGGACAATTCTTCCTCTGGAGAAATATCCTGCAGCTCCTCCTGCAGGGAGGCTACTCTGTTCTGGGACATTAATAAGGCGTTACTCTTGACCCAGGGTGGAGCCTGGGGAAGCGTGGGCCCATGAGATGCCAGGGCAGGCTTCCTCACCGGGGAGCCTGGTTCCCGGGGGTCATCACTGCTTCCTGAGGACTCCAGATCTCTAAAGCCAAAAAGAGTCATTTCAGTTTCAGAAGAAGGTGGAAGTGGCGATGAGCCCGTGTTTATGTCTATTTCCGAAGGGGTTGCACAGGTGGCTGGGGAATGACCCCCGCCTATTTCTGCAGGAGGCACATTTAAGTACTGTTTGGTAGTGTGTCTCCCAGAGGGTGATTTTGCAGTTGTTATGATGATGACCTCTTTCCCCTTTGCCTTGCAAAAACTAAGCAGAACTTTCAGGGTCTCTCTATCTTCTGAATTGATCGCATAGACAAGGGCTGAGTAACTAGAATGGTCTTGCAAGGTAAGGTCAGCCCCGCTCTTCAGAAGCAAAGAAACAACCTCAGGACCGGCTTTCTCTAAGCAAGCGTGCATCAGGGCGGTTTTCCCAGATTTGTCCTGTATGTTGGGATCAGCATTGTTTTCTAACAGGTATTTAACCATTTTGGCTTTACTAACACTCTGATGATCAATGTGTCTGGTCTTGCAGGCGATCATTAAAGGCGTCTCCCCCCGGTCATTGCTCTCGTTAATGTAGGCGCCGCCCTCCAACAGGAGCCTCGTGAGGCGCAGCCGGCTGAGATGGACAGCTTTGATCAGGGAATTTCCATCCCTTGAAATTTCTACACCTTCATCCATCTTCAGAAGCCAGAGAGCAACCCCTGTTTACCAAAGAAGATAAGATTAAATGATTAGCCAGATCAGTGCCCCAATTTATATTTGTTGTATATAATGTATAAAATATATTTTAAAAATATTATATATATTTCTGAAATACACATAGTGGAAGAGGACCTTTAGGGATCTGCAAACTAAAATTTATTTTCAAAGTGTTCATGGAATATTTGAAATAGAACAGGAACATAATAGTTTTAAAATTTATTTTTAAAACAAAAATATTGTTTCATTTATTTAAATATTTGGGATTCAAATTCCTTTGAGCAGGTAATTCCATTAGGTGACAAGAATTATGTTTTCACCTTGGGCTGAGGAAAATTTTGTCTTTTAGCACCTCGTAGAATGGGGAGAAAAATCAGATGGAAATTTATGTAATGTTTTAATCTAATTTAGTAGTTTTTAGAAAGAAAAAAGTATTCTTTACTTATTTACTTTTAAAGTTAGGAATATGGGCCATGAATTTATTTGATAAGTGTAACAAGTAATAAAAAAGATGACTTCTTTAAAAGAGAGAAACGATGAAGAGAGCAGAAAGTGAAGAAAAAGGGAATGAGACTGCACACAGAAATTAATTCAACTGTTAAACCTCTATAAGCTCCTAACATGTGCCAGACACTGAGCTACAAAGATGCATGCCTAACTTTTTTTTTTTTTACATGGGCAGGCACCGGGAATCGAACCCAGATCCTCTGGCATCGCAGGCAAGCGTTCCTGCCTGCTACCGTGGCCTGCCTGCATGCCTGACTTTTGAGGAACTCACCTAGTAATTGGAAGAGATACTATATAAACAGCTGGGTACATACAGAAGCATTTACTAGTAAAAGTCAGGAGAACACAGTGGCTTTAATAGTTTGCCAACCAAGGGGGCTTTCGTGAGACAAGCATTTGAGCTGGATCTTGAAGAGTTTGATAGGCAAAAGGGGAAAGAAAAAGTTGAGCATAATCCTGGTGCAAAAACCTAGAGGCCTAAAATAGTTATTTACAAATCAGATTCTATTTCTATTGATATAACCAAAATTTAGGAAAACATTTTAGCAGATGGTTATAGACTGAACACACACACACACACCAAATTTTGCTCCTTCTTGAAAACCCACTAAAACTAAACAATTATTTGAAACACTTAAACTCACCAAGATAGTGGGAGAAGGAGAGAAGGTGACAGCAGCAACATTTTAGAAGTTGTAATGCAGATGGATCAGTGATAACTGGCTCAGCCAACCTGAGAAAGCCATGTTTAAGCCAGCAGTGGTAAAAGTGAGAAATAATCCAATATACATAACAGAATCCTCACAAGAGGCGTCAGCAGGAAGCTCTAGAACTGGGGGTGAAGAGCTAAAATAAACTGGCAGCTAAAATAAGGAGAACTAGATGAAGAGCTATTAGAGGAAGCAGCTAGGTCCCTAAATCCTTGCTACCTCTTTCCCTTTTGCCTTGAACTTTCTGCTACTCAGCGGGTGATCACACCTTGGACTTTCAGTATCAGTATCAACGTGGAAGCTTGTTAGACTTGCAGAATCTCAGGCTCCATCCCAGACCTACTGAATCAGAGCCTACATTTTTACCAAGTTCCCAGGTGGTTAGCATGTACATTCAAGTCTGAGAAGCACTGCCTCAGGTCATTCCTCCATTTCAAGCCACTAGGCGACTACCCTTCTCCCATCCAGGAGGTGTCCAGAGGTTTATTCTCTGGAAATGGTGAAATGGAGTGTCTGGACTGGGAAATACCACACATATATAAGAACAAGAAAACGGACAGCACGTGACCTCATGCTTACTGCCCAGCACGTGAAGCGACGCGAAGACCTCTTTCTCCTCTTGGCTCTCAGAAAGCAGCCATACTGTGATCCTTCAGGCAAATATTGTTATGCTCTTCCCTCACGAATCTGTTCTGCCTAGGAGGAAATCTCTAAGAGTACTTGTCACAGGGATTCCCCAACATGTCCACCCAGACCTTACAGTGACACTTAAAGGTGACAAGTGTCACCCATGTACTCAAGGCTTTTTAATCCCAGCCCTTTAATCATGGGCAGATACCGATAAACAAGGCAAAACAAAAACTTTAAGCCTCTTACATGTAAGAAAAGAAAACAGAACAAATGGAAAAAAGCAACTTGGAGGAAATACATCATTTGAGAGAATGAAAATTTCAAAAACTCATCATCTTCAAAGGGTTAAGAGAAGATGCTGCAACCATGAAACAAGAATAAGATGCTATATATTTTTAAAAGGAATATTCAGAGACCAGGAAAAGACCCCACAAAGGAAAAAAGGCAATCAATCTATTTAGAGTTGGGGATATCAAGAGGATGTAAATGACCAAAAAAAAAAAAAGATAGAACATGGAAGAACACATAAGGTATCAGATCAGAGGTTAGAGATACCCAAAGAGGAGAGAAATCCCAAGGAAGATGGTGAAGGGAGATGCCAGGATGACAGGTGGGCATGGAACAGCCTCTTCAAATCATGCTGCCATCTTACCATCTTGTTAACCCCGGCTGATCCAAGATTTTATCTGTACTGGCTTTGTCCTGACCACATCTCTGCTCTCTCCTCTAGGCCTTGCATTGTGGGTCAGCCAGTGGCACCCTCCTCAGCCCTGCTCAACTGTCCTTCTTTGATCTGCTTTAAGACCCAGGAATAAATGGTGGTGAGCTTAGGAGGGGAACGACTGAGCAGCCCATTCCCTCTGGATATTCAGGGCTGATGTACACTACAACCCTACCAGAAACCTTGTACTGGTGGCCCCCATATTCCCCAGGACTCCCCCCAACCTTGCCCAGAAGGGGCTCTTGTGAACACTCAGGGATTCTGAGCCAGGTTAAGATGCAAACACTATTCTGCTTATCTTTCTCCTGAGAGCCTGCACTGAATACTGGCAATATTGACTTTTCTTCATTCACCTAATTTTGTGCTTGCTACCCAGTTTTTCAAAACTAAGAATTACTTTACTTAGAGATCATACATAGGTGGGAAACTTAAAAAAGAAAAAAAGAAAGCAAAAGGAATGATTAACACAAGAGTCAAGAGAATAATTACCTCTTGGTGGAAGTATGGGGAACAAGGCAACTCGGAGTGTCACACAGAGGCTTTTAAGGTTCAGGCAATGTTCTATTTCTTAGGTGGGTGGTGTGTATATGGGTGTCCATTTTATTTATTTTTTTAAACAGTATATATCTTACATGCTCTTCTGATGGATGCTACTCTTCTAATTTGTTATAAAATAGAACATGTATACAGAAAAGAGTACTATATATATATATATGACATGTTTCATAAACATTTATGAAGGGTCATGTTAGGTTTTACTTTTAATAACACAATTCAATTTTTGTGGTATTATCAATAGTATTTATGCCTAGACTTTCAGTGGGGTCTCAACCAGTAAATTCCTGAAAGGCAGCATTCAAAAGAATGTATTTGTTTGCCTCTACTTTAGTATCTTTCATGGAGCTAAGCAATGAGCAGTTACTCAGTATATAATAATGCATCAATATAATGAAAGCACGTGCCCTGATTTTATGTCACCAACCTCCAGGCAGTCTTTTAAAAAAATTATTCCAGAGCCAGACATACCTGCAGCCCAGGAATGTAACAGGGAGGAACTTGTCCACGGAAACCTTTGGAGTGCTTGACAGCCTGGGTTTCGATTCAGAGGTCAATTCTGAATGCAGAGCATCTGCAAAGAGCTCAGGTGAGACAGTGATCACAAAATAAGCTTTCTTTTAGCATCTTTCATCTACAAATGGGTTTAATATGGCAAATAAATTTAGAGCAATCCGCTGGAGCATAATATCATATATAGAAAGTATTTAGCAAGTGGAATCCAAGATCAGATACAATCTTAATCCTTAAAAAACCACCTTTGACAAAAGTAGCACTTAAGAAAAAGAAATTCAAAACAGAACAAGTTACTTGATACCAGATTTCAATATTACATCTTAACATGGTTTCTCATATTGGGGCCAATCTTGCTTTATTTTAAAAGGAAAATATCCTTTAAGATTTTTTTGTAAAGCTATTCAAAGAAAATCTTGCCTGTCCTCATGTCCTCATGTAGTGTCCTTTCTCCACAACACTAATCCTGCTCAGTTTCTGTTATAGCTTTTCTCTCACCATGGTTGGCATCAGGAGGTTCTGGACGAGGAAGGGGAGCTGGCAATGTGCTGCTAGCTGGCACACCTGAGGGGCAGTGGCCCCACTGCAGGCCCTGTGGGAAGAGGAGCGGGGGCTGAGGGCTGCAGGGCATCAGAGAAGCTGGGCAGTGGCACCAATTGGCTGCTCCGTCTCTCTGCCGTGTGGCCACAGACCGACCTCCCCGCTGAGTGCTGGAGGACTGGCTACCAAAACAATGCCACGAGGTTTCCTCTTCCGGTCACTAAGTCTTCCAAAGCCTACTGAATTGCTTACTCTTATGTTCACACTTAGTAGAGCAATTGTGAAAATCTATACATTAAATTACTTTTCAGAGAAAAACATTGTCAGATACTTTTTCCTCCAATGTGTTTGGTTTTTTAGTGCCTCATTTGTAATCAGGACCTTCTTGGATTAATCCCTTGTCTTTATGCCTAATTTCTACCCCTCAAACTCTTTCACCTGGGAGAAGCTCATCTATTTGCACATCGAATGCTGATATTAAAGTCTGGTTGATTTCCTTTTAATAGAAAGTAGTAAGCCCTGCCTTTAATGAAGGCAACTTCTCTTGCAGAGAATTATCCTAGTTCAGAAATGTTCTTTCCTTCTGCTTCCCGTGAAACACCCTGACGGAGCACCCAGGGTGCTGGGTGTCAAACCCTTTGTTACCTCTGGTTTAGAAATGACTCCCCACATCAGCTCTACTTTTCAAGTACGTAACAGTTCACCCGGGGGAAGTTCGGGGATCAGACAGGCCCTGACTTCAATTCTGCCTCCTCTCCTTCGGGCTGCATGACCCGTCAGGTCTCCTGGCTTCTCCGAGCCTTGGTCTCCTCATCTGGGGCACAACAATGAAAAACACACCCCAGGGGTCTGATCATGAAAGGGACAGTGTCTAGAAAAGTACTCCTGCTGTGCCTTCCTACTCACTGCATTCTCTATTTTTTTTTTTTGCTATTTTATTTCAGAATTTTAGCCTCTTTTTATGTGTATCATGTCTGTACCACAGCCTATTTAAATAACAGATCAAATATTGTAAGTGGTTTTTTTTAGGATCTGTAATGTTTTGTAAATATGAGAAATATGGAAAGAACATGACCTTTATTTAAAAATATATAATTTAAAATATTATATTTATAATTTAAAAATACTATAATTTCAACATTATTAGAAGATGTTAATTATTAAGCAACTGGATAAACTGCTCTTTATATTAAAATTAGAATGTCCTTAACATGACTTCTGATTCATGATGGCAAATTTACCATATTCTTTTAGTGCTTCTCTCTACTCCCAAGACTCCACTAAAATTACAGTTCAGTTATTAAAAAAGCAAAAACAAAAAAGACATATATTCTGAAGAACAAAGAAAATGGAACAGAGATATCATCAGTAAGCAATTTCCACCAAATTTTGGAAACAAGCAGGGATGATAGTGGCGTGGTAAGTGCCTGGTAAAGCAGAGGCTGCTGCTACGCCACCAAGAGGCAGAGGCTGAGGCCACAGGGGCCACAGGAGGTCGCAGTGAGGGACCCTGGCGGTAGGCGGGGAGGGGGGATCTGTGACTGTCATGTCTCTGCCTACTCCTCCCCCAGTGAAGCTCCCCAAGTAACAAGCCTTGCTCAGACTTTCTTCCCATCTGCCTCTCAGTCCTTCCTTCTTAAGTAGGGAGACAGCTTCACATCACCTCCATGTGAAGAAGATGCTAAAACAAACAGAACAAGAAACCCAGGAAACAGACAATGCAAAAAACAAAAGAAAACTTTAAAAAACAAAAAGTAATTTTCTTTGAGAGCAGAGAACTTGCATCAATAAAACAAGAATAGATACTATGAAAAGAACAGTGTTAGAGAATGAGAAAGAAATTTAACGATCTAGAGAAAGGTTGAAAAGGTAAAGTTCAAGCAGTTTGAAAGTAGAACAAAAAGGCAAAGAGATGGAAAATAGGGGGAAAGGCAACAATTTGAGGAGGTCCAGCATCAACATAATAGTGTTCTAGAAAAACAAAAGCAAGAAAATGGAAGAAATGGTGAAAGAAATAATAAAAAGAAACTTTCCCGGGGTTTAAGTGCTGATGGAGAGGACACTTGCAGCCTTCAGCTCGCTGAGTGAAGGGAGCCCACATGGAGCAGCAGCAGAGCAGTGGCCTCCTCCAAAGAGTTCCAATCCCAGTTACTGTGCATTGGGACCAGGAGATTTGAGATGGGGACGTTATCCTGGATTTTCTAGGTAGGCCCAATGTAACCACAACGGTCCCTAAGAGGAAAGCGGGGGCGTCAGTGAGAGGAGATGTGATCACAGAAGCAGAGTGAAGCAGGACCATGATCCAAGGAAAGCAGGCGACCTCTAGGAAGCTGGAAAAGGCAAGGAATGGATTCTCCCTAGAGCCTCCAGAAAGAATGCCACCCTGCCAGCACCTTGATTTTAGCCTGGTGAAACTGATTGCTTTTGCCCTCAGGAACTGTAAGAGAAGACATTTGTATTCTTTTAAGTCACTGTGGTAATCTGTTAGTGCAGCAATCGAAAACTAATAAACCAAGGCAAAGCAATGTAAAAATTTAAGATATCAGGGAGAAAAGCTTCCAAAAGGGAAAAAACAGGTCACATACAAAGGGATAGGAATCAATCAAACTGGCATCAGACTTCTCTAAAGCAACACTTTAATGCAAGAAATCATGGTGTGTTAGCTTCAAAATTCTAAATAAAATTATGTCCAACTGAGAATTCTGTACACAGCCAAATCGATAATTAAATATGAAGGTATGCTTTGGATGGACTATATGGTGTGTGACAATATCTCAATAAAAATGTTTTTAAAATGTGAAGGTACCTAAAGGACAAATACTGTATGGTCTCACTGATATGAACTGACATTAGTGAATAAACTTGGAATATGTCGTTGGTAACAGAGACCATCAGGAGATAGAAATAGGGTAAGATATTGGATAATTGGAGCTGAAGGGATACAGATTGTGCAACAGGACTGGATACAAAAACTCAGAAATGGACAGCACAATACTACCCAACTGTAATGTAAATATGTTAAAATACTGAATGAAGCTGCATGTGAGAATGATAAAGGGGGGAGGGGTGGGGACATAAATGAAATCAGAAAGAAACATAAATGTTAAAGATCGAGATGGTATAATCTAGGAATGCCTAGAGTGTATAATAATAGTGAAATGTACAATGTACAAATTTTAAAAATGTTTTTGCATGAGGAAGAACAAAGGAATGTCATTATTGCAGGGTGTTGAAAATAGATGATAATTAATACTTTAAAATGTCACCTTCTGTGTGAGACTAAAGCAAAAAATGTTTGTTACAAAATTTATATTTTGACTAGAGCATTTCCTAATATAACTCATGTAGATAGTTTGATTGAATGTCATAAGTACTTGGAATCTCAGGTAGGACATGAGATTTTGTTAGTTTGTCCAGAGTGATGCCCCGATGAATCCCAGAATGATTTTATCAGTGACTGGCAAAGTATTTGCAAGCCCCCTTCAGGGAATGGTGAGAGCGGGGAGAAGTTCAACTTTCCCAAGTTGAATTCTTGATATTCTCACAAGCAGTGTGGACAACC
This sequence comes from Tamandua tetradactyla, assembly GCF_023851605.1. Taxonomy (NCBI): domain Eukaryota; kingdom Metazoa; phylum Chordata; class Mammalia; order Pilosa; family Myrmecophagidae; genus Tamandua; species Tamandua tetradactyla. The sequence goes on along the minus strand of NC_135347.1, from coordinate 50,982,960 downwards.
AAAGCTATAGGCTGAGCCCCCAGTCTTGGGGTTTGTTCATATGAAACTTAACCCCATAAAGGATAGGTCAAGTCTACTTAAAATTTAGGCCTAAGAGTCATCCCCAAGAGAGCCTCTTTTGTTGCTCAGATGTGGCCTCTCTCTCCAGCCAACATGACGAGCAGTCTCACCACCCTCCCCCTCTCTGTGTGGGACATGACTCCTAGGGGTGTGGACCTTCCTGGCAACGTGGGACAGAAATCCTGGAATGAGCTGAGACTCAGCATCAAGGGATTGAGAAAAACCCTAGAATGAGCTGAGACTTGGCATCAAGGGATTGAGAAAACCTTCTTGCCAAAGGGGGAAGAGTGAAATGAGACTAAGTGTCAGTGGCTGAGAGATTCCAAACGGAGTCAAGAGGTTATCCTGGAGGTTATTCTTATGCATTAAGTAGATATCACCTTGTTGTTCAAGATGAAGTGGAGAGGCTGGAGGGAACTGCCTGAAAATGTAGAGCTGTGTTCCAGTAGCCATGTTTCTTGATGATGACTGAACAATGATATAGCTTTCACAGTGAGACTCTGTGAATGTGAAAACCTTGTGTCTGATGCTCCTTTTAGCTACTATATCAACAGAAGAGTAGAACATATGGAATAAAAATAAATAATAGGGGGAACAAATGTTAAAATAAATTTAGTTTGAAATGCTAGTGGTAGATGAAGGCGAGGGGTAAGGCGTATGGTATGTATAATCTTTTTTTCCTCTGTTATCATTTTATTTCTTTTTCTGTTGTCTTTTTATTTCTTTTTCTAAATTGATGCAAATGTTCTAAGAAATGATGAATATGCAACTATGTGATGACATTAAGAATTACTGATTGTATATGTAGAATGGAATGATATCTAAATGTCTTGTTTGTTAATTTTTTTTAATTAATAAAAAAGTTTTAAAAAAATGTGAAGTACAATGAAGGTATTTTCAGACACACATGGACTAAAATAATTTACCCCCTATGCACCCTGTGATGGGAAGCAACTATATGCACTTCAGGCAGCAAGACTGAATGAGTAAGACGTGGGATCCAGGGAATGGGGTGAATGAAGTCGCAGGAATGACCATCATGCAGGAGGCCTAGAAAATCAGCAGGCAAACTGGAAGACAGAGGACCCTAGGACAGCATTTTCAGATATATCTGATATGTGTGAGTACCTAAAACAGAGACTCTGTCTTGTGTAATGCCGCATTGCTGGGAACTACTAGCACAGTGCCTGACACAAGTGGGCACATAATAGTGAATGCATGAACAAATAAATATGGAATATAATGTTGGTAGGCATTTGACCAAAATGATGACTGTGGAAGAAATCAAGGATAAATTCACAAAAATGAAGGAAACAAATAATCCCACTAATTACCTATAAGAGAGAAAACAGCAAGTTGCCTATGTCAGGAAATATAAACACAGCACATTATTTGACTCTACAGAGGACAATATTTTTGTGCTCATATTAAGTAAACACTGGCTTTACTAATTAAAATTTTATTAGTAATTAAAACTATGCCAGGATAATCAGACGACAGGAAGTGGGTGTTGTGAAAGAAAGCTACATCCTCACTGACCGTAACGGGAAGTCATTAAATAATATTTTAAATGGATAAATCATAAAATAGTAGAATAAGCATATTTTTCAGGAATCTGGAAGTAAATGCCAAAAAAAAGTTGTTAAAGGAGTTGAAAGAAGTAGCTTTTGAGAGTGGGATGGAGGTAGAGTGGGAAAGAATGGGGCCTGAGACTAGAGTTTCTCCTTATAAATCCAAAACATTTGCATCACTTTGGGAAAAAAAAGTCCTTTAAGCTCAAAATACCTTTCAAGATAAGATTTTTCACCTACCAGAGGATTATATTATGTGTTGGTTTCACTGTATTTGCAGGATTTGGTACACATAGAGCCCAATACATATTTCTAGAATGAATGAAGCCCAGAACTGCATCTTTTGCCCCCTTCCTTTTAAAGGAAACAGTTCCTTAACATTGAAATCCAGGGAGAAAATTGTCTCCATTTTACTAGTCCTTTGGTTCCAGTTCCTTCCCTCTGGCTTCTTGACAAAACTTCAACATCCATGCAGTAGCTTTTGAACCTGGGTAGAGGTGGTCAGATGAGGCTGAAAAATGGCAAGGAAATAATATTCATCCAGCTGTGATATATTAAAAAGAGGAGAAAATATGTGACTGGAGTCATGTTATTTGATAGTAACAAGACTTCAGAAGACACATATTCGTCAGGACTCAAGGCATAGAGGGAAAGGAGTAATGACAAGTACTAACAAGAAGAGAAGTTTGTACTATTATACTTATTATGAGCGTTTCTCAGCCTTGGCACTACTGACATTTTGGGTCAAATGGTCTTTTTTTTAAATTTATTTATTAATTAAAAAAATAAGAAACAAAATTAAACAATATACATAATCAGTAATTCACAATATCATCACCTAGTTGCATATTCATCATTTCTTAGAATATTTGCATTAATTCAGAAAAAGAAACAAAGACAATAGAAAAAGAAATAAAACAAACACAGGAAAGAAAAAAAAAAAAAGATTGTACCTATCGTACCCCTTACCCCTCGCCTTCATTGATCACCAGCATTTCAAACTAAATTTATTTTACCATCAAATGGTCTTTTGTTGTCAGAGCTGTGCTGGGCATTTAGCAGCACTGCAGGCTTCTACCCACTATAGGCCAGTAGCATCCCTTTCCCCAGTTGTGACAACCAAAAAGGTCTTTAGAGATTGTCAAATATCCCCTGGGGTGCAAAATCGTCCCACTGGTTCACACCAATGGACTAAATGTTTTACAGAGTTTGGTAAAATTTACATGAGGTCAAGCTCTCTGACATGCAAGTGAAAGATCTGGAACCATGGACAGCTATGGCAAAATTCCTGCTGAACAAATCAGAAAGTGAATGGAAAGAGAAATAACAAGTGTTGGATCTTGGAATTATGAGTCCCTATTAAAAATACCTGTCGATAAATGAAGCAATTCAAACCATAACTACATCTACCCCTCCTACCACCTACTCTAAATGGAAATGGAAAGTTACCTGAAAACATGATTCAAAATATCTTGCTTTGCTCTGGCTTTTCTCTCCCTGGATGAGTTTGCTGTCAACCAGCTGTCGGCTCCTACTGAAGAAAATCAAAGCTATTCAGAGTTACATAAACACCAATAATTTGTTTCTCATTCCCTTACACACATCTTTCCCATTTGGAGTCTAGTTTTTTAATTCCTTGCTAAGAAATCCCCACATTGTTCAGTTAATCGAATTTGACTGATTGTGATTTTGTCACCATGTCCAAAGTGGATGCTCGGCACAGCGACCCTGGGAGGGTCCGGGGGAGGATGGGACCCGCCCTCCAGGGAATGCTGGCGTCGTGCTCCACTCACATGCTCCTACCCCCATTTTGTGCAGAAGAGGAGACTGAGGCAGGAAAGGGGAAGGAACCCTCTTAAAGCCATTCCTCTTATCACCTGCACATCAGGACTTAGTTAGAAGCTTGTGTCCTTTATGTCGGTGTCTCCTTGCTTCCCAGATGACCAGCCTCCCACACAGGAGGCCGTTGTGAGTGCCTGGTTTGTGCGGCGGCTCACAGAGCAGTGCAGCATGGCTGACGTGCTTTACAATACATCTTGGAGATGACAGACGTGGCCTTTCCTGTGGCTTTTTCTCCACACCCCACCCCACCCACAGCTTTCTTTTTATTAGGAGAGAAGTTATTTTCCTTTGAGTCTCCTATTCTTCCACCAAATAGAATCCATGCTCCCTCCCATAAAGCAGTTGTCTGGTTATGGTAGGGGTGGGGGTAGAAATTTGGTCTGTAGCACCAAATTCAGCCCCTCACCTTTTCCCCAGACCCTGCCTGTGTGATCTCCCCAGGAGGACCAGAGAGTTTTCAGAGCAGGCAGCAGGGCGTGTGTGAGACCTGGGACTGCCTCTTTGCAAATTACTAAACCTTGTGAAGTCATCATACCTCTGGGCCTCAGTTTCCTCACCCCTGAAATGGGGATAATATCAACTTTGTCACAGACGATTGTAAGGATATAAAAAGATAGTTACCTAATACCGTGGCCACTTAGGAATTGAATAAATGCCAGTTTCTAAATATGCATCACCCAATACAGACACTGCATAGCTGTATTCCTCTGGGCTGGGAGAGTCTGACAATAGGTAGCCAAGTTCCCCACATAAACGGGTTCTCTGCCTTCTGTGGTCATAAGAATCATGTGGGAAGCTTGTAAGATCCTAGGAAAAATCCACTCCCAGACACTCAATAAGGGGTGCTTCCTATGCACACTTGGAGAAAATCTGCAGTAAAGTTCTCATTCCTCACTCTAGTCCCATTTCCTCTTTGCTATCAACCCTATCTCCAACTCACAGGGCTATCTCCATCTCTGCCTCCAGTGGTTTGATGCTCAACTCCCCTGCAGGAGCCAAGGGCAGAAACGGCTGGCACAATCTGGAGAGGGGTAAAACGAGTCCCCCAGGTCCCAGCCTTGAGTTAGAATGGGAAGGGACTGCAGACTTCCTGTTTGCCCTTCCCAAACAGATGTGGACATTCCAGAGCCTGGTGGGCAGCCGGAGGACAGGATGCTGAGGCCAGCTGTACCTGGCGGGAGGCAAGCCTGACTGTGAGAAGCAACATACGCGTCTCCTTCCCATGCAAGGAAAGTGGGAACGCCAGAGCAAAAGATCCATCTGAGATTGTCCCAGGAAGTGCAATGACTTGCCAGGAAAACTCTTCATCCCTGGCACGGGCTTGTAAGAAATATTTAGAAACTGCCCAAGGGGAGGTGTAGCTGGTAACATTTGCAGTGTTTTCCACACATACCCAAAATGGGTTGGATGCCTTCACCCAGCTTCTCCGGCCGTCTCCCCGTCCTCGAGGCACCTACATCCCCATCTCCTTCACTGGCCAAGCCCCCCTCCTCCAGACACACAGACACACAAACCCACACTTCCAAGTCTCCGGGAACCGAGGGGGACGAGATTCCCAAGCTGCTGAGGATCTGGCAGCGTCTCCACGGTCTCCACGGCTCCGGAGAACGAGCTCCTTTCCTCGGTGTTTTTCCGAGAGCGCGAGGTGCTGTCGGAGAAGGGCAGAGGAAGGTGACCGCGGAGACAGCGCGAGGGCACGCAGGGGCGGGGGCGCGTCTGCAGCCGGCGGGCCGCGGCCATCGCCCTTCACCACGGGGGTCTTACCCGGGGCTTCGGCCCGGCGCCCCCCACCCGGCCGCCCGCCCGGAGGACGCGGCCTGCCCTTTGGGAACGGCGCGCCGTGAGGTCCCGGCAGTGCCCCCACACCGGAGCAGGGCACCGCGGCAGCCCGGCCCTCTCGTCCCGGCGCCAGGGCTTCGCGCGCGGGAGAGGCGCGGGCTGCGGGGACCCGGCCGCGGCCGCCCGGCACTGTCTCCTCGCGTTTCCCCAGCCAGGGACTGCAAATGGCTCCGCCGCCCCCCGCCCGCCTCTCCGCCCGCCCCCCGCCCGCCTCTCCGCCCTCGGTCTGTGCCTCCCGCTGCCGAGCCGCCGGCGGCACCTGCGGAGAACCGCCCGGGTCAGCCCCTCGCCCGCGGGAGGCTGAGCGCGCGCCGCGCCCGCAAGACCCTCGCCCGGGCGCCCTCCCCACGCCCCCCGGCCGCCGGCGGCCCCCTCGGCTCACCCCGCGCGGGGAGGCCGCATCCCCCAGCCGCCAAGCCCGCGGCGAGAAAGGGCGAGGATGGCAGGAGGCGCGAGAGCGGGCTCGGGGGGAGCGCGCCCCGGGCGGGGAGGCGGGGAGCCCGCGGCGGCCCCTGCAGCTCGGTGGCCCCGGCGGCGCCGGCCGCTGCAGTGTCGGGGCGCGCGGGAGGGGCGGGCGCCGGGGCCTGGGCGCACCGGGCGGGGCGCACAGAGGCCATTTGGCCGCGGGCTCCGGAGCTCCGGCGCGGGTCCCCTCTTCCCGGCAGCCGCCCCGGAAAGCCAAAGTTTCCCCAAGTGCAGCGGCGGGGACGGCGCCGCACACTGACCTGGGACGGGCTGAAGAGTTGCCGGCGTTGCCCGAACCCTCCGCGGCGGCAGTCCCAGGTGCCGTCCGGGCCGGACTGGGGTCCCCGGCTGGCTCCTCGGCGGCTCGGGTCGCCGACCCCGATAGGTGCCGCCCCCTGTCCCCGCCCCGGCTAGGGGAGCGAGGCGGCCGGGCGGGCGGGCGGAGGGCGCGGAGCGGCGCGCGGGGGAGCCGGGCCGGGCCGCGCGCACCTCGCCAGACGCCCGGGCGGCGCGGCGCTTCCGCTGCGAGGTGGCGGCGGCGGCTGCGGCGGCGGCGGGGCCCCTCCCGGCCGGGGGGGCCAAAGTCTGGTCCCCGAAGCGCCGTCTTCTGTCCTCACGACACCCCCCACACCCACACTCAGGCCAAGGCTCCTTGGCCGCGGCGATGGGCCCGGGACAGTCTTCCCCGAAGATTCCTGTGGAGTAGAGACGGCCCCCCCGGCTCACAGCCCCCGGCAGGTGCTGGGTCTGTCCCCCGCCCCCCACCGGCTGGTCCTGGGTCTGTCCCCCGCACCCCCACCGGCTGGTCCTGGGTCTGTCCCCCGCCCCCCACCGGCTGGTCCTGGGTCTGTCCCCCGCACCCCCACCGGCTCGTCCTGGGTCTGTCCCCCGCACCCCCACCGGCTGGTCCTGGGTCTGTCCCCCGCCCCCCACCGGCTGGTCCTGGGTCTGTCCCCCGCACCCCCACCGGCTGGTCCTGGGTCTGTCCCCCGCACCCCCACCGGCTGGTCCTGGGTCTGTCCCCCGCACCCCCACCGGCTGGTCCTGGGTCTGTCCCCCGCACCCCCACCGGCTGGTCCTGGGTCTGCCCCCTCCCCCCCCTCGGCTGGTCCTGGGTCTGACCCCCACCCCCCCACCCTCGTTCCCTTTGCGGGGAAAGCTAGAACCTCACTTCAGGTTGGGTGCTTTTATGAGTTTATAACTTTACTACACTATTAAAACATTAACATAACACTGGCAGAATAACACAATCTATTTCACGTGTTAAACTCCACTGAGGTACAGTAGCTGAGAGAGGAAGGTAAGTAGAAGCAGCGGTTTTAACTCTTCACATGATATGGAGCATTTGGGGGAGAAAACACTACCGTGACTAGTAGTAGTCAGATGGCGTAAATCAAAACTAGTGTGGTGGTGGTGGTGGGTACGTGGGAACTCTGCATTTTTGCTTTTTTTCTGTGAACCTAAAACTTCTCTAGAAAACAAAACAAAAAACCCTCGCTTGTAGTTTTGTAGTTTTCCTCAAAGGAGGAAAGTCGATTTTATCTCTGGGCAGATTCCCTTAATTAAGGAAAACAACCAGCTGAAATGGGCCCTTTAGTAAATATATGGAAAACGAGTTCACATTTTAACTTAGAATTGGGCTCTGCGGAGGCTGCTCTCCTGGAGCTGGGCTGCCCTTTGCCTGCACCCATTTGTTTGGGAAGAGTGCAAGTTTCAAGGGAGGGATTGGGTAAATTTATATGAATGCCCAAGGTCTCTCTCTCCTCTACCCCATTTTTTGTTTTTATTTATGTACACATTTCACAAGTATACAGCTCAATGATTTTCCACAAACTGGAACATCGTCCACATCAAGAAACAGAATTTAACCAGCTCCCCAGAAGAACCCTTTCCAGTAACTACTCCCTACAAAAGGAGATAGTGACTTCAGATGGCATCGATTAGTTTTGCTTGCTCTTACACTTAATACCTATTAAATCATATAGAATATACAGTACCCTGTTGTCCGGCTTCTTTCACTCAACCTTATGTTTAACAGCTAAATACCCTGTGTGTGGTTGTAGTTCATTCATTTCTTAGCTGTATAGTTTTCCACTGCGTGACTGTGCCTTTGTCCATTTTGCTATAGATGGGTTTTTGTACTAAATTCTCAGCTTGGGATATTACAAATAACGCTGTGAACATTATAGTAGATGTCTTTTGGTGAATATACATATACAGGTTTCTGTTGGATACATACCTATAAGTGGATTTGTGAGTCAAAAAGTAGACATGAGTTCAGCTTCTGTGCATAGCACCAGGTTTTGAAAGTGGATGATCCAATTTTCACTCCTACTTTATATTACTTTCCTATTGTTGCTTATAACAAATTACCAAAAATTTAGTGGCTTAAAGCAAGGCTAGTTTATTCTCTAATAATTCTGGGGGTTAAAAGAAATGGGTTTCACTTGGCTAAAATCAAGTTGGCGGGGCTGCCTTCTTTCTGAGCTCTAGGAGAGAATATGCTCCCTTGCCTTGTCCAGCCTCTAGAGACTAAATTGACCCAAGGCATGCAAAACCAAACTGGACACAATCTATTTCATGGGTGGCAAAGTGGTATTGTCTGCAATCTGGAACTCCCTGTCTTTATAGTTTTATGGCATTAAAAATTTATATTTTAAGAGGGAGTAAATGTAGATACATGTTTTCAATAAGCCATTTTGCTCAGGAATTCTCTCATCTCCTTCCTGTCTTTAAGAAATGAGCTGAACACTTTGACCTGCTAATGGAACCCCTTCAGTTCCCTTCATAGTTGTGGTTTATATACAATTTACTTTCTATCAATTTAATTCAGGTCTCAAGATGAGAAACGAGGTGCGCTTAGTCTACCATCTTGGGTTAAAATTCCTTTATCATCATCACCATTTTATTAAAGAAAATAGAATCCTAAACTTGCAGTAGAGACAGTTGAAAACCAACCAAATTGATACTCCATAATCCAGAAAAAAAAATCCTCAGAAATTGGCAGCATCAGCTACCTTAGAAGAAGAGATGAAAAGAGAACTAAAATAAGAACTAGTTAAAAGTCTGTTTTGCAGTTGGAGCTCTTCAGCTCTGAAAATCATCGTTGCTACATACAATATCTGGTAAAGAAACGGAAAAAGAGATCAGGCTTCAATTAGAGATAAGAACCAAGCTGATCTGGTTGGGACTAAGGTAAATCAGAATACAAGGTAAAGGATGACAGTGTCTGAATTTTAAAACTTCACCTACTATATGAGACCAAAGGAAGAGAGCTTTATTTTGTCCAAAACCTAAATTTTCTGTAGCACACAATCTAACTCTACCTGTTTGTATAGTTCATATAAACAACCAAATACAAGGAGCTCAGAATGGGCTTGGAATTCTGTATAGCTTCATGTAATATCCTGATACGTCCCAGAGGATATTGGGCAGATAATTAAACAGTATTGACAAATTCCCTCGAGGGACTGGAGAAAAAATATAGAACTATTAAACTTTCCCACTTGGGAAACCCCTGATACTCTCTCAAACATTAGAAATTCACAAGTTAATAGGCTAAGCCCTTGATATTGAGGCTTTCTCTTATGAAACTTTCTGTAGCAGAGAAGCTAAAATACCTTTAATTATGCCTCCCAGAGAACATCTTTTGTTGCTCAGATGTGGCTTCTCTCTCTAAGTCCAACTTTGCAAGTAAAATCATTACCCTCTCTCTCACAGGGGGCATGACTTCTAGGGGTGGGAGTCTTCCTGGCAATGTGGGACATGACTTCCAGGGATGAGTCTGGCCCTGGCACAATGGGATCAAAAATGCTTTCCTGACCAAAAGTGGGAAAATAAATGTAACAAAATGAGGTATCAGTGACTAAGAGAGTTCAAATACAGTCGAGAGTCTGTACTGGAGGCCATTCTTAAGCAAGTTTCAGCTAGATATTACTCATTGCCATTGTTTGCCAAACCTTAACCAACATCATTCCTGTTAAAAAAAAAAAACACGCAGGGCTCTATCTGAGATCCTACAAAAGTTGCATGCGCTACATTTACTTTTCAGAAACTTAAAACCTCCAGATGGCTCCTAGGCCAGATAAATCCTGAAACACAGAGGTGCCATTCTTTCCAAGTACATCAGTCAGTTCCATCCCTCTGTTCCCTATTGTTGACACCCATTTTCAACATGAAAAGAGTTAGAATGGTCATTGTCTAAATACCCCTAACAATTGGGAGAAGGAGGAGTTATGAGAGAAGTTAGGATGAGTATGACTACTGAATCATTATATGGATATTTCTTTTTAGTCTCCAGTGTCTTGGAGCAGCTAGAAGGAAAAACCTGAAATTGTGGAACTGTAATCCATACCAAATTTTGAAATGTGTTCTATAATTCCTTGTTAAAATATACTTTTAAATGTATTGCTTTTTCATATATATATTTCACAATAAAAATGTTTTTAAAAATTACCAGAAAAGTAGTAAGTGATGACAAGAAAGTCTGTTTTTCTTATAGCTACTAGCATACTTAATGGTGAAAAATTAAAACAATATCAGGTTATGCATTATCTAAATATCCTTTTTTAGTTTTTAGTATATTAGAATAGCTAGAAAATAATACCTGAAATGGTTGAACTGTATCTCAGTAGCCTTGATTCTTGAAGACAGTTGTGTAACCATACAGCTTTTACAGTGTGATTGTGTGATTGTGAAAAGCTTGTGCTGATGCTCCCTTTATCCAGATATGGACAGATGAATTAAAAAAAAAAAGAAGAAGATAAAAAATAAATGAATAATCGGGAGGATACAGAGCAAAGAAATTAGGTAGATTGAAATACTTGTGGTCATGAGAGGGAGGGGTAAAGGGTATGGGGTGTGTGGGGTTTTTCTTTTTTCTTTTCCTGGATCTAAAAATGATCACGGTGATGAATCCACAGCTATGTGATGACACCGCAGAGCCATGGACTACACACTTTGGATGGACTGTATGGCGTGTGAAAATATCTCAATAAAAATATTTTAAAAAAAGGATCCATAAAGGAAAAAAAAAAAAACCAAGAACAAAATCAGGGACAAGAAAAGCATGTTCCTTCTCACTGCTTCTTCCCACACTGCAGCGGAAGGTCTAGCCAGGGTGGATTAGGCAAGAAAACGAAACACAGAGGATTCATATCAGAACGACTGTGGTGACACTCTATCTATCTGCAGGTGCCGTAATCATGTATACAGACTATCTTTATATTCTTTATTTTATTAGAACTAATAAATGAGTTTAATAAGGTTGCAGGATACAAGATCAATATACAAAAATCATTTGTACAGTAGTAATGAAAAGCCCGAAAGGTAATTATGAGAAGAATTCCATTTATGACAGCATCAAAAGAATACAATTCTTAGGAATTAATTTTACAAAAGAAGGGCAAAACTGGTACTCTGAAAAGCAAAACAAAACATTGTTGAAAAACATGAAAGAAGACCTAAATAAATGGAAAGATTACCTGTATTCATGGATCAGAAGATTTAATATTGTTAATATGACGATACTTTGCCAAGTTTATCTCCTGTTTCAGTGCAATTACTATCAGAATGTGAGCTGGCTTCTTGGAGGACTCACACATTCCTGATTCCAAAGATTTCTACAAAACTTTACTAATCAAGACAGTGTGGCCCAGCTGGAAGGATGCACACATAGACCGACGGAATAGAGTCGAGTCTGGACACAAATGCGCACATTAGGGTCAACTGATTTTTAACAAAGGTATCAAGACAATTCAGTGGGGGAAAGAACAGTATTTTCAACAAATGATGCTGGGACAACAGGATACCCACATGCAAAAAAACAACTTTAGAGCTCTACCTCATAACTCATACAATATTATCTCAAAATGACTCAAAGACCTAAACGTAAAGGCTAAAGCTATAAAATATTTAGAAGAAAATACAGGTATAAATCTTCTTGCCCTTGGGTCAGGCATTGATTTCTTAGATATGACACCAAAAGCACAAGCAATAGAAGGAAAATAAGTAATAGGACTACATCAAAATTAAGCAATTTTATGCTTTAAAGAAGAAAATAAAAAGAAGCAAATGAAAGCAGCCCACAGAATGGCATTCTGTATTTGCAAATCATATATCTGATAAGGGACTTGAATCTATAATATAGTAAGAAGTCTTACAACTTAATAATAAAAAGACAAATAACCCAATTAAAAATAGGCAAAGAATCTGAGTAGACATTTCTCCAATTAAGATATATAAACATATGAAAATACACTCAAAATCATAGTTATTAGGGAAATGCAAATCAAAAACACAATGAAATGCCACTTCACACCAATTCGATGGCTATAATAAAGAAGACAGATAGCAAATATTGGTGAGGATGTAGAAAAAGTGGAACCACCATACCTGCTGATGGGAACAAAAAATGGTAAAACATAGTGTTACCAAGTAAAAGTGTTAACAAGTAACTCTGCAATTACACTCTTATGAATATATATATGCAAGAGAAATAAAAAATATGTCCACACAAAAACTTGTACATCAGTGTTTCTAGCAGTATTGTTCATAATAGCCAAAAAGTGGAAACAACTCAAATACCCACTGACTGATGAATGGATAAACATAATATGATAGAGCCATAAAATGGAACATTATTCAGCAATAAAATGAATGATGTTCTTATACATACTATAAAATGGATGAATCTTGAAAACATTAGGCTAAGTGAAAGAAATCAGTCATACACACACAAAAAAACACCACTCCATTTCTATGAAATGTCCAGATTAGGCAAATCTATTGGGTCAGAAAGTCTCTTCGGGATTGCTGGGGTGGAAGGCATGCAGGGAAATTGGAAGTGACGGCTAACAGGTATAGAGTTTCTTTTTGGGATGTTGAAAATATTCTAAAATTATGCTGATGGCTGTACAAGTTTGCGACTATAGTTAAATCCATTGATTTGTACATTTTATGTGGATGAATTGTATGGTATGTGAATTATAGCTCAATAAATGTGTTACAAAACTTTTTAAAAGTTTGTTTGAGAAGCAATGATGTACCAAGATCCTCTTCTCTACTGCTTTCAGCAAGATGCCTGCCTCTCTCCCATCCCAGCAGAAAATGGAAGTGTTATTCTCTGGAGAAGGACATAAAAGAACTTAAAATGGTGAACACCAGGTAGGACTGGGAGATGGAGGTACGAGCCTGACTACAGGGGGATGCAATGAACATATGCTTGCTCGGGGTAGGATTTTCCCACCATCTCGCCCCACTCACCAAAAGTTGTCGCTACACCTCTGTGACTGGGACGCCCCAAATGGCTCCACATCACCTTCCAAGTGACACTCGCGGTCTAAAAGCTCCACCCACACGCTCAGCACTTCCTCCCAAACACCTTATTAGTCACTCACTCTTTTTTTTCTTCTTTATTAGAGAAGTTGTGGGCTTACTGAACAAGTATGCATTAAAAACGTGGAATGTATTTGGAAGGTTTTTCTCTTTCAGGAAATCAGTAAAGCTGATTCCTGACTAAGAATACCTCCACAGTCAGAATGCAGGAAGGCAGTCCACAGTTTTCATGTCGTTGGCAACAGGTCCTCACCTCTTCCCCACTATTTCCAGATCTACCATGAGAATTGAATGTATCAGAGGGTGTTCTAGTTTGCTAGCTGCTGGAATGCAACACACCAGAGATGGATTGGCTTTTAATAAAAGGGGATTTATTTTGTTAGTTCTTCAGAGGAAAGACAGCTAACTTTCCACTGAGGTTCTTTCTTAGGTGGGAAGGCTCAGCGTGATCTCTGCTGGCCTTCTCTCCAGGTAACTTCTTTCTGCATCTCCAAAGGCCTGGGCTGAGCTGCTTGGGACTGTGCTACGCTGAGCTCTCTCATTTACGCACCAGCCAATTTAACCAAACATCATTCATTACAGCAGGCACGCCTCCTAGCCGACTGCAGCTGTAATCAGCCACAGATGAGGTTCACGTACCATTGGCTCATGTCCGCAGCAAAAGAACCAGATGCCTTCACCTGGCCAAGCTGACACCTGAACCTAAGTACCACAGAGGCGTACGGTGACTCTGTTCCTGTAACCCCAAGACATGGAGAAGCCTTACCAGCGGGCTCACTAAGGACAGTGATTTACTGAGTGGAAGTTAGAGGTGACCAGGACTTGAAGATACAACAATTGGAAGTTTCAGAGACAGCTTTGGAACACCTCAAACGGAAAGCCCCAGCGCGGTGGCGGCAGGCTTGGTGACAGCAGGCAGTGACCGTGCATTGCTTTGGAAAGCCTGAGGCTTGGGGGTCTTGGTAAGGCTGGCCTTGGGATCGTCTTCTGGACCTCGGGCCCCTTCTGCTCCAGGGGGTCCGCTGAGCTGGGGCTGCTGGGGCCACCTCTGTTCCTGGTCCCCAGCCTGCTGTTCCAGCCACCCCACCGGCACAGAGCTCCATCCTCCATACTGCGGCTGTCTGTGGCCCCTGATCCTCTTAGCCTTCAAATAAAGGAAAGTATTTAATTTCAGGTCTTAAAAAGCAAATACATCTTCCAAGGCCTTTTTCACGTAAGAAAATATTCAAACACAGTGAATTTTATCTTTGTTCAGGTCTTATTAGGACAAGAGAGGCTGCAGGAAAACATTAAACGCCAAGCTTCATGGCACATTGAGCAAAACAGCCAGCTTGGCTTCTTTTACTCATGACTTCCTTCCTTCTTGTTCTTTTTCATTCATTTATTAGCATCTCTCTCTTTCTCTATACTGCTCTTGTATAAGGGGAGACCCTGGCGAAGACTTTCCCCAACACTTTCTAAATCTTAATGGCTTAAAGCAGGGGTGGGTTGCTGTTTCCAAGCCGCCAACAATTTTCTGATTCAGCTTTGGGGGGAAGACGGATTTTCTGTTCTGGGAAGGAAAGGAACTGCTTCTGTTGTGTTAGAGAGCCCGGGCATGGGGGTTATTGGCTCCATTTAAGAGTCCAAGGCTAGTGGGAAGATGGAGCAGAAAAGCCCGGGAATTAGCTCCTCTACTAGAATGACGATTAAACAGGCAGGAACTATTCTACTAACTCCGGCATCTAGTAGAACACTGTGCAGCATCCAGGGAAGAGGGAGAGTAAGAGGACTGGTAAATTGCAGGGAAAACCAGTGACTTGTAGTCTCTGGCAGCGGGATACCGTAGCCCATCTCCTGACGTCCCGGCGGGCAGCAGTGAGATGCTCAACCCTGGCCCCTGGTGCAGCTTGCTGGTGCTAGGGTGGGATATAAAGACCCAGTGCCCCAAGGTCCAGAGTGTGCCATCTGATTGCTGCAACTGCCTTTGATTAGCTACTTCAGAGTGCTGGGGTACCAGGCTCTGAGCCTAACCGTTGTTCCAGCTCTGTCTTGTGCAAAAGTGGCAGAAGAGCATTAAATCCTTCCTCAAAACTATGGAAAAGAGTTAAAGGGCTGTATTTTTTGGGCAAGTACTGAATTAAGAAAATGCCGCTTGTCATGGTTAGGGACAGGTGTCAACTTGGCCAAGTTGTGGTACCTGTTCATCTGATTGGGCAAGCGCTGGCCTGTCTGTTGCAATGAGGACATTTCATAGGATTAGGTCATGATCACGTCAGCTACATCCACAGCTGATTCCATTTGTAATCAGCCAAAGGGGAGTGTCTTCTGCAATTAGTGATGCTAAATGCAATCATGGGAAGCCTTTTAAGGAGGACTCAGAGGAGACAGGTTGCATTCCTGCTTTGGCTGGTGAGCCTCTCCTGTGGAGTTCATCCAGGCCATCCATTGGAGTCGTCGGCTTCGCAGCCTGCCCTGTGGATTTTGGACTCTGCATTCCTACGGTCACGTGAGACACTTTCATAAATTTTATATTTGCAAGTGTTCCCTGTTGATTCTGTTTCTCTAGAGAACCCTAACTAATACACCGCTTTAAAGAGCCATAGGAGAAGTTCCCGGCGCCCTTGCGGGCCCCTCCTTCCACCCCTCCCAAGGGCAATGTGCAGCCAGCCTGTGCTCCCTTTGTGGGTCCCTGGTCTCCTTCCATCTGGAAAGTCTTCCTTGGCATTCCTGTCCCCCAAGAATTTGCCCTCTAGTAAAGCAGCTTGAGATAGTGAAAGCAGGCTGTGGAAGAAAAGATTGAGTTGGGTAGCCTGGGGTAAAGGTTTACCTGCTTTAATTTTTATAGTAGAGCACCCAGGAGAGGGAGAAGTTTTGCCTCCTGGATGTAGAAGGGGCATTTAAATGTGTGACTAGGGGACACCTAAGGCCACTAGCAAGCACAAGCCCAAGACAAGGCATGCTAGGAAAGATAGGGGGAATTCTGGGCTTGGCATTTTCCTCGGGCTAACACTCCTGATAGGAAGGCTGGATGCTGGAGGAGAATACTAGCCAACTCAAAGCCAATTTGCAAAGACCGTGAAAGGTGCTTTTGAATTGGTTTGTTTGGTTTTGTTAGTTCCTGGCACTCAAGAAATTGTTTGACATTTCACTAGCTGGAAACAAACTCAAGAAGTAGACAGCCCAAGAACTAAATCCCAGAACTGACATTTTTAAATATTAAAATAAACATTATGCAATAAAAGATTATAAGACAAAGAAAGAAAATGAAAGGTAGAGGATAAAAATCCAGAAAACATCAGTGAAGAAGACCAGATTGCGGACATAACAGAAAAATATTTTTAAAAAGTAATTTCCTCCCCCACTCCCCGCCATGGGATATGACTCTTGGGGTGTCAATCTCCCTGGCAACGTGGGACATGACTTCTGGGGATGAACCTGGACCTGGCATTGTGGGAGTGAGAAGGACTTCTTGATCAAAACGGGGAAGACAAATGAAACAAAATAAGGTTACAGTGGCTGAGAGATTTCAAATAAAGTCAAGGGATCATTCTGGAGGGTATTCTTATGTATTATATAGATATTCCTTTTTAGTTTTTGGTGTATTCGAATAACTGGAAGGAAATATCTGAAACTGTTGAACTGTCCTCCAGTAGCCCTGATTCCTGGAGATGTCTGTGTCACTCGACAGCTTTTATGGTGTGGCCCGGTAATGTGAAAGTCTTAAGGCTGATGCTCCCTTTATCCAGGGTACGGACAGATTAGTAAAACTAGAAGGACAAAAAGTAAATAACAGGGAGGATAAGGGTTATGGGATGTTTTGGGTGTTCCTTTTCCTTTTTATTTTTATTCATATATGCAGTTTTTGGAGTAAGGAAAATGTTCAAAAATTGAATGTGGTGATGAATGCACAACTATATGTTAATACTGTGAGCCACTGATTGTATACATCGGATGATTACTTGGTATGTGAATAAATTTCAATAAAAATGCATTAAAAAAACATGAAGTACACTGCTGCAAGTGTGACTCAGCAGAAACAATAAACAACAAAACAAAACAAAAATTAATCTTCAAACTTGTAAGAATAAAAGAGGCCTAGAATGTAAGCTCTTAAAGCAGTCACATTTAGTGCAGAGCAGTAATTGTTATTTCTTGGGTTTTTTTTTTGAGATGCTGTTTTATATACATATACTCTGGTATTTAGAGATAAGAATGAAGCCGATCAGTTCTGGATTGAGGTAATTCAAAACACATGGGTAAGGAAGACATGGTCTGTATTTGAGAACTTCACCTACTCTTTGAGATCAAAGGAAGAAAAGTTTATTTTGTCTGCAACCGAAATTTTCTGAGGCACATAATCTAACTCAACCTGTCTGGATAGAGCATTCAAATAATCCAAACACAGGGAAGCCTAGAATAAGAATGAGGGCCTTTAATCCTGTATAGCTTAATATAATGCCTGGATACATCCCAGAGTATATTAAGGTGATAATAAAGAAGAATTGGCAAAGTCCGTTGATGGATGAAAGAAAAAATATGAAACTCTTAAACATTACCACCAGGGAATCCCCTGATACTGTGTCAAACATTAGGGACACCCAAATCAATAGGTCAAGCCCTTGATCTTGACGCTTGCTCTTGTGAAGCTTACGTAGGTAGCAGAGAAGCTTAGCCTACCTATAGGTATACCTAACTGTTACTTCTGGAGGACCTCTTTTGTTGCTCAGAGGTGGCCTCTTTCTCTCTAAACCCAACTCTGCAAGTGAAATCATTGCCCTCCCCTCTATGTGGGACATGACAGCCAGGGGTGAATGTCTCTGACACCGTGGGATCAACAATGCCATCCTGACAAAAAGGGGGAAAACGAGTGCAACAAATAAAGAATCAGCAGCTGAGAGAGTTCACATAGAGTCAAGAGGTTACTCTGGAGGTCATTTTTATGCAACCCTGATTGTTACCTATCATAACTTACCAAACCCCAATCAAAACCTTCCTGTCAATCCTAAACAACACTTAAGGCATAATATAAGACTCTGCAAATGTTCTATGCTCTAGGGTAACTTTCCAGAAACCTAAAACCTCCAGATGGGTCCCTGGACCAGATAAGTCCTGAAACCTAGAGGGGCCAGCCCTTCCAGAATATCTACTAGTTCCATCCCCTAACCTCTATTATCGATAGCCCCTTCCAACATGAAAAAGTTAGAATGGGCATAGCCTGAATACCCCTAAAGAGTGAGAGAAAGATCAAAGGTGATGGTGGAGTTATACAGAGAAGGTAGAGTTTAACAAATGAGTATGATTGCTGAATTATTTTTTTAATTTTTTAATTTATTAATTAAAAAAATTAACAAACAAAACATTAAGATACCATTCCATTCTACATATATAATCAGTAATTCTTAATATCGTCACATATTCATATTCATTGCATATTCATCATTTCTTAGAACATTTGCATCGATTTAGAAAAAGAAAAAGACAACAGAAAAAGAAATAAAACGATAACAGAGGAAAAAAAAGATTATACATACCATACCCCTTACCCCTCACTTTCATTTATCACTAGCATTTCAAACTAAATTTATTTTAACATTTGTTCCCCCTATTATTTATTTTTATTCCATATGTTCTACTCTTCTGTTGATATGGTAGATAAAAGGAGCATCAGACACAAGGTTTTCACAATCACAGAGTCACATTGTGAAAGTTATATCATTGTTCAATCATCATCAAGAAACATGGCTACTGGAACACAGCTCTACATTTTTAGGCAGTTCCCTCCAGCCTCTCCACTACATCTTGAACAACAAGGTGATATCTACTTAATGTGTAAGAATAACCTCCAGGATAACCTCTCGACTCCGTTTGGAATCTCTCAGCCATTGACACAGTCTCATTTCACTCTTCCCCCTTGTGGTCGAGAAGGTTCTCTCAATCCCTTGATGTTAATTCTCAGCTCATTCTAGGGTTTTTCTCAGTCCCCTGATGCTGAGTCTCAGCTCATTCCAGGACTTCTGTCCCACGTTGCCAGGAAGGTCCACACCCCTGGGAGTCATGTCCCACGCAGAGAGGAGGAGGGTGGTGAGACTGCTCGTTCTGCTGGCTGGAGAGAGAGGCCACATCTGAGCAACAAAAGAGGCTCTCTTGGGGGTGACTCTTAGGCCTAAATTTTAAGTAGACTTGACCTATCTTTTGTGGGGTTAAGTTTCATATGAACAAACCCCAAGACTGGGGGCTCAGCCTATAGCTTTGGTTGTCCACACTGCTTGTGAGAATATCAAGAATTCAACTTAGGGAAGTTGAACTTCTCCCCGCTCTCACCATTCCCCAAAGGGGGCTTTGCAAATACTTTTCCACTCACTGATCGAATCACTCTGTGATTGCTGAATTATTAAATTCATATTTCTTTTAGTCTCCAGTATCTTAGAGTAGTTAGAAGTAAAAAACTAAAATTGTGGAATTGTAACCCATACCGAACTCTGAAATCTGTTCTACTACTAATTGTTGTGATGTGCTTTGAAATTTAATGCTTTTTTGCATATGTTATTTTCCACAAAAAAGAAAAAAGTTTATTGTGATGATAAAAAAAATTAATCTTCAATATGTTCAAGGAGATGAAGGAAATACAGAGAAACAAGTAAAAGTTACCAGGAAAGCAATGAATAAACAATATGAGCCGCTCAGTAAAGAGAAATTTTTTTTGAAGTACCAAACAGAGCTACTGGAGTTGAAAATCATGATAAATGAAATGAAAAATCCCCAGGAGAGTTTCAGCAGCAGTTTGAAACTTGCAGAATAAAGAATTAGTGAACTTGAAGAGAAGACAATTTAAATGAATCGGGCTGAGGACCAGAAAGAAAAGAGAATTAGAAAAAGCAAAAACAGCTGAAGACACCTGTGGGACACCAGTGTACCCATATAGTGTCTTGGGAGTCCCAGTTAGCTTAGGTCTCGTTGGCCTGAGCTGGGTCACATGGCAGTCTCTGCCTCTAAGGAAGTGTGATAGTTAGGTTCAGGTGTCAACTTGGCCAGGTGAAGGTGCCTAGTTCTATTGTTGTGGGCATGAGCCGTGGGCATGAGCCAATGGCATGTGAACCTCATCTGTTGCTGATTACATCTGCAGTCGGCTAGGAGGCATGCCTACTGCAATATTCAAAGGAATATTCAAAGAAATAATGACAGAAAACTTCCCAAGTTGGAAAAAGTCATGACTAGGCACATCCACATAGTCTGTCGAACCCTGAACAGGATGAGCGTGGTTCTTCAATGTGCCTAGACCCGCAGTGGTCACGGGACAAGGACAGCACCCTAAAGGCTGCAAGAGGCACCACAGTGAGATTAAGAGCCAATCTCTCATCAGAAACCATAGAGGCGGAAGGCAGTGGGCTGAAATACTTCAAATGCTGAGAAAATTGTCAACCGAGAATTTTGTATTCCATGAGGCTTTCTTTAAAAAAAATGAGGGAGAACCAAACCAAAACAAAACAAAACAAAAATGTGGATGTGATGAAGACATTTCAAGATAAACAAAAGCCAAGGGAGTCCACCACCTGTGGACCTGCCCTATAAGCAATGCTAAGGGGAGTTTTTCAGACTAAAAGGAAACAGCACTACACAGTGGTTCAAAGTGGCATAAAGAAATACAGACCTCTGGTAAAGCAACCATTTGGGTAACTATAAATACCAGTACTAATATATTCTATTTTTTGGTATGTAACTCCACTTCTTACTTCCTATAGGTAATAAAATGCAAATGCAAAAACATAATGATAAATCTATGGTTTGGGATATACAATGTACAAAGATATAATTTGTCAAAAGCGTAAAAAAGTTGTGGGGATGGGGGTATAGGAAAAGTGATGTGTGTGCTATTGAAGTCAAGTTGGTATCAAATCAAATATGACATATATTTAGGATGCTAAATTTTAGTTTCATGCTAACCACAAGGAATATATGAAAAACAGATTCAGGTAGAAATGAGAAAGGACTCAAAATGGTAAGAGTCAAAGAGCAGAAGATGTATACAATTTTAATCTCTCCTGTTTTATCTCCTTGGTTCCTGAGCCAGTGATTTCTGCTTAGGTCTCGTTGGCCTGAGCTGGGTAGAAGTAGAGCTATCTCTACCTCTAAAGAAGTGTGGGAGTTAGGTTCAGGTGTCAGCTTGGCCAGGCGAAGGTGCCTAGTTTTGTTGCTGTGGACATGAGCCAATGGCACATGAACCTCATCTGTTGCTGATGACATCTGCAGTTGGCTAGGAGGCGTGCCTGCTGCAATGAAGGATGTTTGACTTAATTGGTTGTGCTTAAATGAGAGAGCCCTCCGCCGTCCTGTCCTCCCATCCAGAGTTCCTCGGGGCACCAACGACTGCAGTGCTCATCTCCCAGCAGATGTGTGTGCGACAGCCTGAGGAGGTCACTGCTGCACACGGATGAGTGTCCCTTCCATTTCCTCAGCAGGCTCTGTCCCTAGATGGTATCTTTTAATATGAGGCACTCACAGAGACTCTTTCTGAATTTTTGACTGAGTGAGCAATGTGGTATCTTACAGTCAATTGAAAGAAAATTCAGTTTCTTGTAATTTGAGTTGATTTTTCCTGCCTCCTATATTTTGCGTTGGGATGAAAGAGTGATTTATTATCTTCCTATTCTTCACCTTCATGAAGACTCTCACTTCAAAACCAAAAGAAAAGGGGCAATATAATATTTAGTACTTTTCTCCTGCACCACAAAATGGAAGTTTTTATTTAATACGAGGACAGGGAGAATGCTGGGGTCTGATAGGAGTTCAGAGTTTTCCCAAAATCTAATGAGTATTTTAAATTATGATTTAATCCTTGCTTTATGTTTTATTTTTTCATATAATGGCTCCTGTTATAAACTATGGCTCCGGGGATAACACTAAAACCCTTTACTCAAGAATATTGACAGCAATTCCCTTCTTGCATTTCCTTAAATTTAATGCATTTTTCCCAGGAGAGTTTGATGTAGATTGGTAGATTAGTGATAGAAAAGGGATTCAAATATCTTAGAAACCACTTTTTAATGGTTTGAAAGTTAGAACATTAAAAACCAGTAAGTTGGGGGTGTAAGGGTAGTTCAGTGGTAGAATTCTCACCTGCCATGCAGGAGACCCAGGTTTGATTCCCGGCTCAAGCACTTCCCAAAACAGACAAACAAAACCAACAAAGGAAAAAACAAACAACAAAACTTCCAACAAGCGGTGCTGCAATAATGGGATACTCCAGTGGAAAAAAGAGGGAAATGTGACCCCGCCATACAGCTTACAAAAAGAAAGCCCCAAACCAGTAAGCTGTTGGCACTACCCGGTTTAATCTCCTCCGTTGATTATCTATCACTCACCAGTTCACATGTTGTGTTGGCACCTGAGATTCCCACACGTGGCCTGGAGCAGGCTGTCTTCCCATTACGTGCCCCAGAAAAGCCACGTTTTAATTCTGTTCCAGCTCGTGGAGGAGCTAGTTTTTTTCTTTTTTTTTGGCATGGGCAGGCACCAGGAATTGAACCCGGGTCTCCAGCATGGTAGGCAAGAACTCTGCCTGCTGAGCCACCGTGGCCCACCCAGAGCTGTTTCTTTGAATCCTGATTTAATAATGTAGGCTGGAATCTTTTGATTAGATTATTTCCATGGACATGTGACACACCCAATTGCGGGTATTAACTTCCGATTAGATGGACATGTGACGACAACCAGGTGGGCCCTGATAGGTCTTACTGGAATCCTTTAAAAGAGGAAACATTATGGAGAAGCAGAAATGACAGAAACAACGGAAACGACAGAGCCTAGAGGAACGACAGAAGCCTCAGAGCTGACAGCAGAGCTGACACAGACGCAGACACGTGGAGAACAGAGACACGGATGTTTGGAGGTGCTTGGAGCCCAGCAGATGTCACTATGAGATGTTAAGCAAGCCAGAACCTGGAGAAAGCCAAGGGAAGCCAAGAGATGAAAACCAGCCCTAGAGAAGCAAAGGGAGGAACCCCCACAAGAACAGAGGCTGAAAGCAACGGAGCTCAGGAGCAGGGGATCAGCAGATGCCAGCCACGTAACTTCCCAGCTGACAGAGGAGTTCCAGATCAATAGGCCTTCCTTGAGTGATAGTAACCTCTTGTTGGTGCCTTAATTTGGATACTTCCACTTACTTAGAACTATAAATTTTTAACTTGTTAAATTTCCCTTTAAAAAGCCATTCCAGTTCTGGTGCATGGCATCCCAGCAGCTAGCACACTCACACGTGCTCGTTAGTGTGCAATGCACTGAACGTGTTGAACATGAGGCAATTAAAAAATGAAGCAGAGCTGGAGAGTCTACTCTTCTGCAAAAGTGCTCTCTAACATGTGCTGGCTAACTACAGCACACGGGCCACATCCAGCCACCACGAGTTTTTATAAGATCCATGACTAAGAACATTTTTACATTTTTAAGTGGTTGAAAAAAAAAGAATATTTTCTGACTTGTGAAAATTACATGAAATTCAAATTTCAGTGTCTATGAACAAAGTTTTAGTAGAACCCAGACATGCTCATTACTTTATGTATTGTCTGTGGTTGCTTTCACCCAACTGGGGCAGAGTTGAGTAGTCATGACAGAGATTGGATGACCAGCAGAGCCTAAACTATTTACTGTCTGGCACTTCACAGAAAAAGTTTGCCAGCCCGTGCCCTATAACCCAAGGGATTTCAAATGGAAATGATTACTCTTGTTCTCTTCCAAACCTGCAGCTGTCCTAGGAGCATCGATGGTTACTATTTTACACTTGCGGCTGTTTTCTACATTACTTACTATTTAGACATCTTCTGAGCACCAGAAATATTTCATTCCTGCCACCTGCTAGGCATTCAACAAATACTAATTAAGTACCTGCCATGTGCAGGTAGGAGGGAGGCCCTCTGGAGATATGAGTAAGAAAAACACAATTCCTGCCCTTGTGTTGCTAATTCTAGTGTGGGGAAAACTTTAACAATGCATTACAATAACGCGTAATAATTGTTATGGCAGAGAAGTTGAAGGTCCTCAGAGAACAGGAGCAGGAAGATCTCAGCTGGACAAGGAAGGCTTCTCAGAGGAGGTGGCTTTCCATGGAGACCTGAATGATGAGTACGTACCTTATCAGGGAAGAGTTGAGGGGCTTTTACATGGAGAGAAATAAGCCTCTTATTCAAGCCAGTGTTGTTTAAGGCTCTCTGTTATATTCATGCAAACCTATCTCATATCTAATACATTCATTTTACTGGAATGGATACTTCCCTGAGCAGTTAGGGTTTTTTATTTCGTTGAGTGGTGCTGAGAGTCAGAACCACGGGGTGGATTGGTATGGGGAGGCGCTTTGAGTTCCAAGGACAGAGGATCCTACCTTTGGGGTTGCCAGCTGTTTAGTTTCCTTTGAGGATTTTCTTTAGTTGGCCCCTGTGTTGGTTTCATGTGGCTGCCATTACAATTAACCCCAAATGGGGAGGCTTAGAATAACAGAAACCTATTCTCTCACAGTTCTGGAGGCTCGAAGTTCAACATCAAGATGTCAGCAGGACCGCACTTCCCCAGCAGACTCTAGAGGAGAATCCCTCTTTGCCTTTTCCAGCTTCTGGTGGCTCCAGGCATTCTTTGTTTGCAAAACACCAAACCCTGCCACCGTCTTCACTTGCTTTTCTCCTCTTCTCCCTGTGATCATGAGATCCTTAGCTTAATTATATCTGCTAACATCTTTTCCCCAAATAAGGCCACATTCATAAGTTCTGGGGCTTAGGATATGGACATATCTTTTTTATGGGGGGGTGAGGGGAGTGGGGGCCACAATTCAACCCACTACAGTCACCGAGTATCTTCAAACCGAAACAGAAGGCTCCTGAGACTACGATGCCCCAAGAAGTTCTCCAGACAGGTTTCTTTCTCTTTAACTTTTATTCTGAAAGACCGCTCAATCCTTGAGCTCTGTGACCAAGCTCTCTCCTATTCTCTTGGCTATGGGAGGGATATTAATGGCAGTGATTCTGTGAGATTCTTCTCACTACTTTTGCTTTCAGGGGGAAGAATTGTTTCTGAGGTTTATAGTGGGTATGTTTCTGGAAAGAGACTGAGGAAACATAGCTCTGGTGTCTCTTCTGTCATCTGTCACTTAAATTTCAAGTAAGTTGGATATCACGGCAGATATATAAAACTAGGACAATGCAATGTCTTAGAAAAAATAAAAGCAGATTTGTGAGGAATTTTGGACCAGGACTAAATACAAGGTATTATTTTTACTTTAAAAGTCAATGACAATCTGTGCTCAGAATGAAGGTCATTTTTCTTTTGATGAGTCATTATTCATTCCAAATATTCATTTTGTCATGCAGAGAAGCCCATGTGAAAATGAAAAGCCAGCACAATAAATCAGTATACTGAGGAATATGTTTTTATTAACTGGACCAAATACTGACTTGTGTAATTCAATGAAGAGATGAAATAACGCCAAAATAATGAATCAGATGTAAATCTTTCCATAACATAATTATGCCTCCTCCATTTGCCTCCAGGATGTGTTAAATTTCTAATCATAAGTCGAAAGTTGTATCGTGAACCTCGGTCCTTTTTATTTGTCCAGCATCCAAGCACCCTTTCTACTTTGGTGATTCCAAGATCTGTAGTGGGTAGAGGGCCCATTCTGAAAACTGAAGAGGAACAGGTAATCCCTTCCCCAAATCCCTTGAGCCTGTGCACGGACATGTGACCAAGGCTCAGCTAATCCAATGCTCTTTTCCGGGAATTTGCTTCTTTGGGAGTGGTAAGAAAGAGATGGTCAGAGATCATTCAGAGTAGCCAGTGACAAGTATCTAGGGCTGATGATGCCCGAGTTAGCTAGCATCCTCAGCTGACCGAACCTGTGGTGAGACCTTGACTGTGCCATGCCCGTATGAGTTCCTGTTTCCAAGGCTAGTTCTCCATTCTTCCTGGGATTCTTTGAGACAGTGGGCATTCTTCAATAAATTTCTTTTCTGTATAAGTTAACGATTGTCGGTTTCATTATTTGCAACAACCCCGGCCATTTCATACTCGATGTGGGAATAAGATACATGGTATTATGCAATCTAGACCAGGAAGAATTAATCTGAAAGCTGTAGTTACTTTAAGCATCCAACTCTTAGGAAAGCATATGTTTTACAGTGAATGCTGTTTGCCTGATATCTTTAATCGCTACTCACCCTGTCAATGGACAAAGGACTAATCAGGGGCAGCCCACAGTCTCCATGCACCTAACAGAAAGGCAGTGGTATTTTGGAGTTCAAGGAGACTATCAAAACCATCTCATCCAAACCCCTCATTTTACAAATGAGAAAATGGAGATTTGGGCTGGCTAAATGATTTACCCCAAATTACAAAGACAATTAGTGGAAGAGCAGGGATTATAAACAGACACCACTTCTGCAGAAGTGTGTTATTTTGCAGGAAGGAAAGCCAGGGTATGGAATTAGTGGCAAAGACAGGTATCTAGTTCCCAGAACTGAAATCATAAAGTGTCCGTTGGTTGAGGCCAGAGCAGTTATAGAATCAGGTTATGAGGTCAGAGCAGGGCCACACAGGAAGGGTAGCCAGAGGTTGAGATGCTGCTGGGCAGGAAGAATATTTAGGAAAAGGACCACCTAAGAGCCAGAGCCCAAACTGAATTTCTCCCCTTGTCCCTGGGGATGTGGGGACAAGCAGCCTAAGTCTTCAAACATCCTTCCTTACCTGATAGGAAAGTTCCAAAACTACCTAAAACGTTCATGATTCCAGCTATAACTTATAGTATTTAGGTCATCTCTTCCTTTGTTCTGGGCATTGGCAATGTCCAATTGGGCTGCAATTGGACATGTTATCAGTTGGTGAATAGACTGAATTATCTCTTAGTTTGAGGTGTTTGCTTCATCTTTTTGGCAGATATCAGTTATATGGACCCCCCAAAAAGGGCCAATAAAAATTTGAAAGGAGGTAATTTGGCTCATTTGTGCATGAAAATAAATATTTGAAACATAATTGTTTTTTCAGGCATCACTATCATGCAGCTTGCTTTAATGTTATGCTGTTGACTACAGGGTATGTTGAAAGCACTGATATGCTTCAGGATAGCTCATCTCTTCTGCATGCTACTGCCATTTAGAGTTGATTTTTGTCTTATCGTTTGATTCATTCCCAGTATAAATCTTCTTACTATTTTTTTAAAGTTATGGTACTGAATGAGCAAAGGTTTTGCAGGAAAAAGGAATCTGTCTCCAAACCAAGCTGATGACTAGTGGGGTGGTGGTGTTACAGGACAGAAAAGGCCAGATTCCATCCAAGCAAAATGCTGACAAGCCTTACTGAGAAAAGTTCATCATAAATTACTGCAGGGAAAAGGAAGAGTTCAAAGAAGGATTGTTCTATAAGATTGAGATCCTATACAGACTGAGATGGTATAATCTAGGAATGCCTAGAGTCTACAATGATAGTGATTAAAAATGCTTTTGCATGAGGAAGAACAAAGGAATGTCAATATTGCAGGGTGTTGAAAATAGATGGTCATTCATATTTTAAAACTTTATGTGTGATACAAAAACAAAAAATGTTTATTTGGTACAAAATTTATATTTTGACTAGTACATTTCCTAATATAACTTATGTGAACAGTTTAATTGAACACCATAAGTACATGGAACCTTGAGTAGGGCATGAGATTTTGTATGTTTGTCCAGAGTGATGGCCTGATAAATCCCAGAGTGATTTTAACAGTGAATAAAAAAGTATTTGCAAAGTCCCCTTGGGGGAATGGTGAGAAAGGGGGAAAATTCAACTTCCCCATGTGGAGAATTTCTGGTATTGTCACAAGAAGTGGGGACAACCAAAGCAATAGGCCGAGACCTCAATCTTGGGGTTTGATCATATGAAACTTATCCTCACAAAGGATAGGTTAAGCCTACTTAAAATTAGGCCTAAGAGTCACCCCCAGAGAATCTCTTTTGTTGCTCAGATGTGGCCTCTCTCTCTCAGCCCATACAACAAGCAAACTCACTGCCCTCCCCCTCTCTATGTGGGACATGACTCCCAGGGGTGTAAACCTTCCTGGCAGTGTGGGACAGAAACCCTGGGATGAGCTGGGACTCAGCATTAAGGGATTGAGAAAACCTTCTCGACCAAAAGGGGGAAGAGTGAAATGAGACAAAATCAAGGATCAATGGCTGAGAGATTTCAAACTGAGAGGTTATCCTGGAAGTTACTCTTACGTATTGTATAGAGATCACCTTTTTGGTTAAGGTATATGGGAGAGGCTGGAAGGAAGTGCCTGAAAATGTAGAGCTGTGTTCCAGTAGCCATGTTTCTTGAAGATGGTTGTATAATGATATAACTTTCACAATGTGACTGAGTGACGGTGAAAACCTTGTGTCTGATGCTCCTTTTATCTACAGTACGGACAGATGAGTAAAACAAATGGATTAAAAATAAATCAATAATGGGGGGAACAAATGTCAAAATAAATTTAGTAGATTGAAATGCTAGTGATCAATGAAGGGAGTGGTAAGGGGTATAGAAAAAAATAGGGGAAACAAAGGCTAAAATATATTGGGTAGATGGAAATATTAGCAGTTAATGAGAGGGAGGGGTAAAAGAGTGAAAATGACCTCCAGAATAAACTAATCAAGAAAATCAGATGCTAAGACACCAACCAAAAACTGCATTACATAGTTAAAATAATGATATGTTCTAGTCAAAAGGACAAAGCAACACTTCCAATGAGATACAGAGGATAAGGAAATGGCTGCACCCTAAATGTAATAAAGGACCACCCAGCTTACTTGTGGTGCAGCATTTATAGTAAGAAGATATAAAATTTTATAGACTTACAGCAGATATCAAATCAATGTCAGTGACCAAAGGCAGAGGTGTGCGGTCTACCTTAAAGGCTATCTCAACCCCGTAGGCAATCGTTTATATGCTTCTGTATTTTTCTGGAGGCAGGGCTCATAGCCTTCCTACCTGACCTTCCTCAAAGTGGTTCCTCACTTACAGCCTCTGCAAAACCTGCTCCTTGGAGTTACCTGCCCCCACCACCACAACTCCTCTTGGTTAACACAATTCACTATCTTTCAAGACCTAGTCCAAATACCACCACCTCTGAGGAACATTATTAGACAAGACAATTTTGACTGTAGTCAAATGAACTGTGAACCTCATCTGTTGCTCATTACATCTGCAGTTGGCTAAGAGGCATGCCTGCTGCAGTGAATGATGTTTGATTTAATTGACTGATGCTTAAATGAGAGAGGTCAACATAGCACAGCCCAAGCAGCTCAGCATACCTCATCTCAGCACTCACAGATCAGCCCAGGCCTTTGGAGATGCAGAAAGGAATCACCCTGGGGAAAGTTGTTGGAACCCAGAGGCCTGGAGAGAAGGCCAGCAGAGATCACCCTGTCCCTTCCCACCTAAGAAAGAACCTCAGATGAAAGTTAGCTGCCTTTCCTCTGAAGAACTAATGAAATAAATCCCCTTTTATTAAAAGCCAATCTGTCTCTGGTGTGTTGCATTCCAGCAGTTAGAAAACTAGAACACCAACTCAAACTAGCTCAGGCAGGAAAGATGAGCAATTGGCTCATCTAAGCAAAGCTTTGTTGGGACAGGGTGGAACTTGGCCTCTGGGATATCTGTAACAAGGAAATCAATCTTCTTCCTCCAAATCTCATCTCTATTTTCCTCTACATGATAGCTTCATTTTTAAAAACATTTTTCTTGTGAAATATGACCTATACACAAAAAAAGTAACAAATTTCTAAGCATGTTTTAACAAAGATCTGTAGAACAGATTTCAAAGTCTGATATGAGTTACAGTTCCAAAATTTCGGGTTTTTTCTTCTAGCTGCTCCATGACACTGGAGAATAAAAGAAATATCAAGATAAAGATTCAGCAGTCATACTCATTTGTTAAAGCCTTCTTCTTCTTCTCCATTATCCTTCTCCCAATCTTTAGGGATATTAGGGCTATGCCCATTCTAATTTTTCATGTTAAAAAAGGGTGTCATGGGATAGGGGAATGGAACTAGATGATATTATTAGAGAGGCTGGCCCCTCTGGATTTCAGTACTTACCTGGCATAGGAACCACCTGGAGGTTATAGATTTTTGGAAATTGAACTCAGTTCACTTTCATTATTTGTAGAATTCCAGATAGAGCCTTAGGTGTTCTTTATGGTTAACAGGAATGATATTGGTTGGGGTTTGGCAAACCATGGCAATTAGCAATATCTAGCTGCAGCTTGCATACGAGTAGCCTCCAGGATAGCCTTTCTAGTCTATTTGAACTCTCTTGGCCACTGATACCTTATTTTATTACATTTCTTTTCCCCCTTTTGGTCAGGAAAGCATTGTTGGTCCCATGGTGCCAGGGCCAGATTCATCCGTGGGAGTCATGTTCCACATTGCCAGGAAGACTTTCATCCCTGGATGTCATGCTCCACATGGAGGGGAGAGGGTAATGATTTTACTTGCAGAGTTGGTCCGAGAAAGAGAGAGAGAGAGAGAGAGAGAGAGAGAGAGAGGCCATATCTGAGCAACAAAAGAGGTTTTCTGGAAGTAACACCAAGGCATAATCAAAGATATTCTTAGCTTCTCTGCTACTGAAATAAGTTTCATAAGAGTGAACCTCAATATTAAGGGCTTGGCCTATTAACTTGGGAGTCCCAAAGGTTTGATAGACTATTAGGGGTTTCTCAAGTGGGAAAGTTTAATAGTACTTACTTTTTCTCCAGACCCTCAAGGGACTTTGCCAATACCTTTTTAATTATCTACTCAACATATTCTGGGATGTATTGGGATGGTACATTATGCTATATAGAATTACAAACCCTCCTTCCCATTCTGGGCTCCATGGGTTTAGCTTGCTTAAATGAACTATCCAGGCAGGCTGATTTAGATTGTGTGCTACAGAAAATATAGATTTTGGACAAAATAAAACTCTCTTCCGGGCGGGCCGCGGTGGCTCAGCGGGCAAAGTGCTTGCCTGCTATGCCGGAGGACCTCGGTTCGATTCCCGGCCCCAGCCCATGTAACAAAAACGGAGAAACAGAATACAATAAAACAAGAAAATGTTTAAAAGATGTTTCCCTTTCTTCCTTCCTTCCTTCCTTCTATCCTTCCTTCTCTCTGTCTTTCCTTTAAAAAAAAAAAAAAAACTCTCTTCCTTTGGTCTCATATTATGGCTGAAGCTCTAAAATACAGACAATATCATCCTTTGCCCAGTATTTTGATTTACGTTAGTTACATGATGGCTTCATTTTAAACCCTGGAGAGAGGATAAAACACCATGCAAAGAAAAGCCTTCTAATTTCAAAGTCCAAACCCAGGCTAAGACTGATTTTGCAATTCCTGAGAGATCTGCATAAACTTATAAGAAATATGCCCTTAGTTTCTGCTAACTTGAGAAGTCTACTGTTCCTTGCTACAAAGACACATGGACCTGACAAGATGAAATGAAATGTTGAAATGTAGTTGTAAAAATTAAAATGCAACCTGCTCCTCAGATGAACTTCATAATATCACCTAATGGAGTAGGGAGACTTGGAAACCACTGGATGTGTAAATGACTTAGAAAGCTCTTGAGAGTATCGTGAATGTATGTGATATACCAAATGCTTTTGGTGTTCGATGTCCAATCCCCTTGGACCACCTTTGATTTTGTCTAGGTGCCTAAAACCTACAGTAGCAAACTTGAGACTTTAAAGGTTTTTCCACCTTTCCTGCTTGACTCTACCCACTCCCTCATTTCTGTTTCCTGGGCTCACAACCCCATTTAAAGTACCCGACCCCAGGACCTTGTATAGCTTCTGCTTTCAGAGGAACTCAGACTAAGAGAAAGAGATATATAGGATATGGTTTTTGGCCATAGGAGTCTTATAAGTTTAACTGGAGTATTTGAACATATCTCCTGGAAGAAAAGAAAAGAAAATCAGATTTCAATTCAATCTAGTAGAATAGATTCTAGCCCATTATGGTTGATATGGAGGAATTCTTTTAATACTGCTCTTTTAAATTATCAGAGCTAGAGTAATATTTTTCTTTAGCTCTGATAGTTTTAACCAGGAAGATTCGGTGGTTCTAGAATTATTATCTCTTGATATTTTATTGTCATTCTGTTCCCTGCTAAGTATGAAGAGGTGGGATTGGGTACATTTTCTACCATATCCTTGGTGATCTGCAATTATATCCTATTATTCAAATGCTATTCTAATCAACTATACAGAGCTTAAACCTTTAACATTTTGCCTCTTCCTAAAATTAAATGGAACACAAAATTATCTTTGAACGTGTCGTGAGAGTAAACAAAATGAGTTAAAGCTATCATTTTGTACCCAGAGCCAATTATTATAAGGAAAAATAAAAGGAATTTAGTTTTTAATTATAAAACTAATACAATGACATTAAGGGAATTTTTGAATAAGCAAACAGGTCATGAAAAGAAAGATACTGTCAGAATTTATTTTAATTTTGGCCGACTGTCATGGTGGGCCATATTATAGATATATTCTTTACACACTGGTAATATTCATAAAATTTTGTATTCAGTCCTTTCTCAAAGGACAGTTTGGAGTATTACTCAGTCATCTTGAGATTTTGCTAATCATATTTAGTATTCTGGGATTATATGCAATCAGTCGGCACTCACCATCCCCCAGGCAGAGTTATAACGACTGGGATTTTCACGGTTCCCTTAATCTCATCACCTACTTTGTCTTCATTTGCATCGGGGGATCTTGGTTGACATAATGAATTTATGAAGGAATCCATTATAGAATTCCCTAAATTATCAAACTCTTTAAATGCTTTTATGAGAACTTTTAGCTATTTAAGAAGAATGTGTATTATAAAAGCAGGGCACTGTGGATATTTGCTTTTCAGGTTGGTCAAGACCCAACTGTAACTTCTTTTGGGGGTGGGGGAAATGGACAGGCTCCGGGAATCGAACCTGGGTCTCTGGCATGGCAGGCGAGAACTCTGCCACTGAGCCAGCACTGCACCGCTCTACTGTAGCATATTGATTTTTGCTTTCTTCTAAGCCCTATGATAACAATTTATCTTCAGAGACAATAATGATGTATCTTAGTATGGATCATTTAACTTTATTTCTCCTGTGCTTACGGTGGTAGGATATTTTACAATGAACACTCCTGTCCTTAAATTCAGGGAATTTTTCTTGAATTACTTTTTTGATAAATGATTTGTTTCCATTTTTCCTCTTCTCTTTTTCTGGATCTCCTATTTTTAGCATGTTAATCTTCTTGGGTTAATTATCTTTATATATAAACATACACATTATATATAGAATCTATATCTTCTATTAGTCATCTCCTTGTCTTTTTGTTCTACTTTTAGTAAGATTTTCTCAAATTTATTTTTCAACTTCACAAATTAATTTTTCATTATTAACATAATTTTTAATTTCTAAGAACTTTCTTAGTATCTGAATTTTTTCCTATATCATCCTACACTTGTTTCATAGATAAAATGTCTTCTTTTATCTCTCTAAGGCTATTTAATTATTTTGAACTTTTCTTCTCTTCTTTTCATTATCTTGGAGTTCATATTTTCTGCATTACATTCTCACAACTATAAGCTTGTGAATACTCAACCAATGACTCCCAGAGCTTAATCTCATTGGCGCTGCTTAATTCAGCTTGGGTGATGTGCTCATTCCTGAACCAGCGACTGAACAGGGGCTCACAGTACTCCAGTTGGTCGGGAGTGGGCCAGCAGGACGAGTCTCCTTATGGTATGTTTCTCAGAATATGAGATTTTTTGGCATGGGCAGGCACCGGAAATCAAACCCGGGTCTCTGGCATGGCAGGTGAAAACTCTGCCACTGAGCCACCATGGCCCGCCCTCAGAATATGAATTTGAGGCATATCTCCATCGCTTGCCTCTGGCTAAACTTGCGCCCTTTCTATATAAGTGTTTATCAAGTCACATCTGAGAAAGTGACTTGGGCAAAACAGCTATTTGGCTATGTATAATTGCCAAAAGATTTTGCAAAAGTGGTTATGGGAATACTAGCTAAAACCTTGCTGTTTTTACATAGTTTTCTCAATTTGTTTGATCACTCCTGGAGGAGCAGTGTTTTATTTTGTTTAACTGACCCCCTACAGCATCAAGAATAGCATATGTTCTGGTAGGAATTTAAGAAGAGCTTTTTGAAATTATTTGCAGCCAAAAAAATGGAGTCCTGTCTTCTATGACTATGAATTAGAGGCCATCTGTGAAGCTGCTGAGTTTATAGAAAAGGCTGCATTTAGTCTGACATTTATCTTGTAAAGTGGCAGTAGAAAAATTCTGAAACATTTGCAGAACAAAGGTTAAGGCCAAGCTTTCTCAGTGCAATGTTTATAGAGCATAAATCTGCAAAAGGGGGGGCTTTATTATTTATCTTTGACTACAGTGTCTATTCATCTCCAAAGCTCTGGCTGATGGACTCTCTGCTTCATGGTGCTGCAGCATTCTCTGCTCTCTCTGAATCTCTCATTCTCCAAAATGTTTCCTCTTTTATAGGACTTCAGAAATTAATCAAGACACATCCAAATGGGTGGAAACACATTTCTCCTAATCCATTTTAACAACCACTCTCGATTGGGTTACATCTCCAGGGAGATTAATGGTATTGTTTTCTTTGAATCTCCAAAGTTCTCTGGCTGTGTGGGCTCTGTTGGTTCTACTAACTCTTTCCAAAATGGTTCCCTCTTAAAGGGCTCCAGTAAGCTATACCACCTTGAATGGGTGGGTCACATCTCCATGGAAACAATCAAAGAGATCCCACCCAGCAATACTGAATGAGGATTAAAGAACTTGGCTTTTCTGGGGTGTACCACAGATTGAAACCAGCACACACGCTAAATGGCCATCCTTTGGCCTTTTGCTAACCCCACCTCCTTTTCTATTGTGTGTTATTACACAACCTAGGGGAGATGTCAAGTCTTGAAAAGACCCAGACAGAACTTAAATCTGGAAACTGGGAATAAGCAGCCTCAGATGCTTATTAAAACAGGAATTCTCAGTGGCAGGGCCCCTTCTCTGCAAGGAAGATGCAAATCATACTCAAACTACAGATTGGTGTCTTCTCTGGCATAAAGTGGGGCACGCAGAGCTGCTATCTGTTGACCCCAGCCTGCAGAAGTTTTTGGCAGCCTTGGATGACCAGCCATTATGGGACTTCTTCCCCTGCTCTCTTGGACTCTGTGTTATGTAAGTGACAAAGGGCTTATTTGCCCTTTCTAGACTATTTATTCTGTGCAAATAATAAAGGGATCATTTGTTACAAGTTTCTGTTGTGTCCTGAACCTGTGTTCCCATGTGTACTCCTGTGGTAACTTCTCTATAATTTAATATTCAGTTCATACTCAAGTTTCCCAATTGCAAAAACATGATTTTTATAAATTCTTAAAAATCAAGATCCAAAAACTCTTCATGCAGTGAACTTTGTTGAGTCCTTTTAGTCTTTTTTAGTCAACATCAGTCATGCCACTATGTTAAAAAAATTCAAAGTTTATCATACATACAGGAAAGGACATAGGAGGTTGTAGCTGGTAATAAGGCAAGAAAAAATAGGTCCACAGACTGGAAAGGAAGAAAGAAAACTATCTTTATTTGAGGATGACATGACTATATATAAAGGAAACCCAAAATAATTTAAAACTATTAGAATAAATGAATTTATCAAAGTCTTCTGGTAGTCATTGTACAAAAATCTTTTTTATATGCTAGCAACAAAAATGAAAATGAAATAAAAAAATACTAATAACAGTACCATCAAAACTCATCAAATTCCCAGAAATAAACCTAACAAAAAATATGTAATACCTTGTGCCAGCTTCAATCTGTTATGTACCTCAGAAGAGCCTATATTCTTTTAATTCATCTCTGTGGGTGCAGACCGATTATGGGTCGGGCCTTTTGTTTAGGTTATTTCCATTCAAGGCGGGTCTTATTCCCTTTGCTGGAATCCTTCATGAGAGAATAAAAGGCAGAGGCATTTTGGAGAGAGCTTAGAGATGCTCAGAGAAAGAAAACGTCCCAGGTGTTTGTGTGACACTTCAGCTCAGATTTAGAACTCCTAAGCTATGAAAGTCAGCATTACCCCATACAGCAAATGTAAAAAAGTTGAGAAAATGATCAGACTTCAATTAGAGATGTAAATGAAGCTGATCAGGTTAAGACAAAGGGAAATCAGAATATAGGGTAAAGTATGATATGGTCTATATTTTAAAACTTCAACTTCTGCATGAGACCAAAGGGAGATATGTTTATTTGGTGCAAAATTTATGTTTTTGGTAGCACACTATTTAATTTAACTTGTATGGTTAGTCTATTCAAACACCATAATCACAGGGAATATTGAAAAAGGAGTGACATCTTGTTGGTTTGTACAGGTTAGTGTGAATCCCCGATACATCCCAGAGTAATATGGGCAAAGAATACAAAAGTATTTGCAAAGTCCCCTAGAGGGACTGGGGAGAAAGGAGGAAATATTAAACTTCCCTATCTGGGGAATTCCTAATATTCTTTCTTTCAAGCATTGGAAACAACCAATTTAATAGGCCAAGGCCTTGATCTTGGGGCTTGCCTCTATGAAACTTATTCCAGAAAGAAGAAGCTAAGTCTACTTATACTGATGCCTTAGAGTCACCCTCACCCTACTGCTGAGGGAAAATAATCATTAATTGATTTTTGAGTGGGCTGGGGCAGGTGCTGTCATCATACACCACTTGAGGGAAAATAACTTGCCCAAGTGTTTGAAACAAACCAAACCTCAGCAGGCCTGTCCTGCCTGCACTTCATTTTGAGTCAGAACTAGGCAGCTCATGGCTTCTCCTGACCAGAGGCTTGACTGACCAGGGACAGTTTCCCACGCAGCGGCCACACTTTCCTAGGTTATTATAAGGATGACTTAACATTAGCTGCAACAATCATATGAATTTGTGTTAAGTAACAGGAAAAACGAGGAGTTAGTAGTGGGATCCCAAATCGAAGCCTGGGGGCATGATAAGCTGCAGTTCGGGCTGGAGGTGGGGCGGGGCGGGGCGGGGCATGCAGAAGAAATGAGACACCATGCAGAAGAAATCAGACACAGCTTGAAAGAAAGCACAGTTGACTCCTTGCAGAGACCCCTGATATCTGATGTCCCTCTTTCTGGCTACAGCCTTGGGATATCTTCATAGTCAGCATTCTGTCCCCCCTAATCACTTCAGATGATTCTAGTGAGTGAATGCTCCTTGTAACTAAAGGGTTTAATGAACATTCCAACATGACACTGTCCCGAAGCAGGTGGGCCCAGAATTGAAGCCCAAGAATTTCAACTCTCTGAGTCTAGTGCTCTTTCCACTATTTTAGGGGGAGAGATATTTTCTTTGTGCCGATTTAAGTAGAAGGCCATGCCAAAATGGTGCATATTAACAATATTTTACTGACAACGACAAAAGCTGTAATTGTGAATGTGAGTAGGAGGAAACAACCAGCGAGGCAAACCAAATCCCCTCTCAATTTGAGCTAGACCAGTAGGAGGGTCCCAGGAAACCAGAAATAGTCCCTTAATGGGGAGCTCTTTTGTACAAGGCACCCGCCTTCACTGCTCTCTTTCAATCAATATCCCCCGGAGTCTGGCCT
The DNA here is from genome assembly GCF_023851605.1 of Tamandua tetradactyla. Taxonomy (NCBI): domain Eukaryota; kingdom Metazoa; phylum Chordata; class Mammalia; order Pilosa; family Myrmecophagidae; genus Tamandua; species Tamandua tetradactyla. The sequence continues at coordinate 50,945,219 of NC_135347.1, read as the reverse complement.
CCCCCTCCCAGCCTCCACCTGCTGCCCCCACTAGCCTGCGGACTGGAGAGGAAGACCGAAGGCGGCCACTTGGGCACGTGGGCTCTTAACCCTCAAATTTCAAGGCTGCCAGAGTACACAGAATGCCAGGATAATGACTTCAAGCCACGTGTGGTCTTCTGACATGCAAGCTAATGAATATATTCCAGGTACAAACTGTTCTTTCCCATGAGCTGTTCCTGCAGGCCTCCAAAGAGACAATTAACAGAGTGACTCAAGGATGGAGCTGAGGGCTGGCTCATGCTGAAGCCTGGCTGTTTTCCTGCCTTCTCCCCGGCTTTAGAATTTGTGCTGAAAAATTAAAACACAAAGCACTGAAGCTACCTTTCCCTCCCCACGCACCTGCCTGCGGGGGCCGCAACTCTTCAATCTCCTGGAGAGCCGTCAGCATGGCTTTTCCCGCCCCAAGTGGGCAGGTTTAGTACACGGGGCAGTACACCGGGCAGGGACACACCACGCGAGGCTGGAGGGGTTGGCTCACCCTCTGAAAAGCTGCCTCTACTGACAAATACCTAGCTGGGGGTCACCTTTTGAAATAGACTGAAAAGAGTTTATCATATAATCAACATTTCCCAGAAATTGCTCACAGCCACAGGCTATGAAAAGAAACAGATTTTGACAAACTGCTTTCAAGGCACATTATTGTCAAAAGTTTGCAGAGCTGAAGGTCAGCCATTTGAGTATTTTCAGACTTGATTTTCCAGAAGAATGGCTTTTCTGAAGCTGCAAATACCTGGAGGCATTGAAAAAATGCAAGAGAGAGATATCTTATTTGAGCTGGAACTTCAGGGGCACGTGGGAACTACCTTAAAAGTTAGCATTTACTTTTCAGTTTCATTTAAGTTTGAAAAATCACTGAACTGCGGAGGAGGTGGCAATTAAGATTCAACTGTACATCAGAAACCTCCAGAATAAGGTTGACATTCTGTTTCGATTGAGCTACAAACTCTTCAAGAAACAACGTTCTGATAGACCAGAAAATGTGATGTTAGTGCTTAAGAGGATTTTTGTCTTTTTCCCATGAAGTTTTCTGGTATGGAAACAGAATAATTTCAAGGAGGCACATAGTGCCATCACATTTTCAATTACTTCGATTACATTTTATGTATCTGAGCAATAGTCAAAGCTTTTTTTAAAAAATCACGTGGTTGTATATTCATCATGATGATCATTTTTAGAACATTTGCATTAATTCAGAAAAAGAAGTAAAAAGAAAACAGAAAAAAATGTATACATACCATACCCCTTACCCCTCCCTTTCATTGATCACTAGCATTTCAATCTACTAAATTTATTTCAACATTTGTTCCCACTATCATTTATTTATTTTTAAGCTGTTATGTTTTACTTGTCTGTTGATAAGGTAGATAAAAGGAGCATCAGACATAAGGGTTTCACAATCACACAGTCATACTGCAAAAGCTGTATCATACAATCATCTTCAAGAAACATGGCTACTGGAACACAGCTCTACATTTTCAGGCATTTTCCTCCAGCCTCTCCATTACACTTCAACTAAACAGGTGATATCTATTTAATGTGTAAGAATAATCTCCAGGATAACCTCTCAACTCTGTTTGGAATCTCTCAGCCATTGACCCTTTATTTTGTCTCATTTTGCTCTTCCCCCTTTTGGTAGAGTTTTCTCAATCCCTTGATGCAGAATTCCAGCTCATTCTAGGATTTCTGTCCTATGTTGCCAGGAAAGTCCACACCCCTGGGAGTCATGTCCCATGTACAGAGGGGGAGGGCAATGAGTTTGCTTGTTGTGTTGGCTGAGAGGCCACATCTGAGCAACAAAAGAGGTTCTCTTGGGGGTGACTCTTAGGACTAATTTTAAGTAGGCTTAGCCTATCCTTTGCAGGGTTAAATTTCATATGAACAAACCCCAAGACTGGGGACTCAGCCTATTTCTTTGGTTGTTCCCACTGCTTGTGAGAATATCAAGAATTCTCCACTTGGGGAAGTTGAATTTTCCCCCTTTCTCACCACTCTCTCTAGGGGACTTAGCAAATACTGTTTTATTCACTGTTCAAATCACTCTGGGATCATCACTCTGGACAAAACCTACAAAATCTCATGGCCTACTCAAGTTTCCAAGTACTATGGTGTTCGATTAAGCTGTCCACATAAGTTATATTAGGAAATGCACTAGTCAAAATATAAATTTTGTACCAAATAAACATTTTTTGCTTTAGTCTCACACATCAGTTAAGTTTTAAAATATTAATTACCATCTATTTTCAACACCCTACAGTATTGACATTCCTTTGTTCTTCCTTATGCAAAAACATTTTTAAATTTGCACATTTAGTCACTATCATTATACACTCTAGGCATTCCTAGATTATATCATCTCAGTCTTTATCACCTATCTTTCCTTCTGATTTCATTTGTGCCCCAGGCTTCCTCCCTCTATCATTCTCACATGCAGCTTCATTCAGTGTTTTAACATTATTGTATTACAGGTAGGTAGTATTGTGCTATCCATTTCTGAATTTTTACAATCAGTCCTGTTGTACAATCTGTATCCCTTCAGCTCCAATTATCCAATATCTACCCTATTTCTATCTCTTGATGGTCTCTGTTACCAACTGAAATTCTCCAAGTTCATTTGCTAATGTCAGTTTACATCAGTGAGACCATACAGTATTTATCCTTCTGTTTCTGGCGAATCTGACTCAGCATAATGTCCTTAAGGTCCATCCATGTTGTCACATACTTCAAAACTTTATTTTGTTTTACAGCTGCCTAATATTCCACCATATGTATATACCACAGCTTGTTTAGCCACTCGTCTGTTGATGGACATTTTGGCTGTTTCCATCTCTCGACAATAGTAAATAATGTTGCTATAAACATTGGTGTGCAAATGTCTGTTTGTGTTCTTGCCCTCATGTCCTCTGAGCAATGGTATTGCTGGGTCGTATGGCAATTCTATACTTAGCTTCTTGAGGAACCACCACACTGTCTTCCACAGTGGTTGTACCATTTGACATTCCCACCAACAGTGGATAAGTGTGCCTCTTTCTCCACATCTTCTCCAACACTTGTCATTTTCTGTTTTATTGATAATGGCCATTCTTGTGGGTGTGAGATGATATCTCATTGTGGTTTTGATTTGCACTTCCCTAATAGCCAAGGAAGTTGAGCATCTTTTCACGTGCGTTTTGGCCATTTGTATTTCCTCTTCTGAGAAGTGTCTGTTCATGTCTTTTGCCCATTTTGTAATTGGGTTGTCTATCTTTTTGTTGTTGAGTTGAACAATCTCTTTATATATTCTGGATACTAGACCTTTATCTGATATATTGTTTCCAAATATTGTCTCCCATTGTGTAGGCTGTCTTTTTACTTTCTTGACAAACATCTTTGATGTACAAAAGTCTTTAATTTTGAGGAGTTCCCATTTATCTATTTCTTTCTTCAATGCTTGTGCTTTGGGTGTAAGGTCTAGGAAACTACCTTTTAATTATAAGATTGATAAGCTATTTCTCTACATTTTCTTCTAAAAGTTTTATGGTCTTAGATCTAATGCTTAGGTCTGATTCATTTTGAGTTAATTGTTGTAAAGCGCTTGAGATATGGATCTTCTTTCATTCTCTGGCATGTGGATATCCAGTTCTCTAGGCATCATTTATTGAGGAGACTGTTCTGTCCCAGGTGAGTTGGCTTGACTGCCTTATCAAAGATCAATTGTCTATGGATGAGATGGTCTATATCTGAACACTCTATTCAATTCCATTGGTCAGTATATCTATCTTTACGCCAGTACCATGCTGTTTTGACCACTGTAGCTTCATAATACACCTTAAAGTTAGGTAGTATGAGACCTCCAACTTCATTTTTCTTTCTCAGGATATTTTTGGCTATTCGGAACACCCTTCCCTTCCAGATAAATTTGGTTATTGGTTTTTCAACCAATATGTTTCCAAATTTGGTTACTGGTTTTTCAACCAATATGTCTCCCCTTCCATTTCTGATTTTATTTACTTGCATCCTCTCTCTTCTTTTTTTCAACCTCGCTAAGGGTCCATCATCTTATCAATTTTCTCATAGAACCAACTTCTGGTTTTGTTAATTTTCTTGATTGTTTTCATGTTCTCAATTTCATTTATTTCTGCTCTAATCTTCATTATTTCTTTCCTTTTGCTCGCTTTGGGATTAGTTTGCTGTTCTTTCTCTAGTTCTTCCAAGTGGACAGTTAATTCCTTGATTTTTGCTCTTCCTTTTATTTTGATATAGGCAGTTAGGGCAATAAACTTCCCGCATAGCAATGCCTTTGAGGCATCCCATAAATTTTGATATGTTGTGCTTTCATTCTCATTTGCCTTGAGATATTTACTGATTTCTTTTGTAATTTCTTCCTTGACCCACTGGTTGTTTAAGAGTGTGTTGTTAAGCCTCCATTTATTTGTGAATTTTCTGGCACTCTGCCTATTATTGATTTCCAACTTCATTCCTTTATGATTTGAGAAAATGTTTTGTATGATTTCAATCTTTTCAAATTTATTGAGACTTGCTCTGTGACCCAGCATATGGTCTGTCCTTGAGAATGATCCATGAGCACTTGAGAAAAAGGTGTATCCTGCTGTTGTGGGGTATAATAGTCTATAAATGTCTGTTAAGTCTAGCTCACTATTGTATTATTCAAATTCTCTGTTTCTTTATTGATCCTCTGCCTAGATGTTGTGCCCAGTGATGAGAGTGGGGAATTGAAGTCTCCAACTATTATGCCAGATGTATCTATTTTCTTTTCAGTGTTTGCCTCATATATTTCTTAGCATTCTGGCTTGGTGCATAAATATTTATGATTGTTATGTCTTCTTATTGAATTGTTCCTTTTATTAATACATAGTGTCCTTCTTTGTCTCTTTTAACTGTTTTACATTTGAAGTCTAATTTGTTGGATATCAGTATAGCTACTCCTGCTCTTTTCTGATTGTTATTTGCATTGAATATCTTTTCCCAACTTTTCACTTTCAACCTATGTTTACCCTTGGATCTAAGATGTGTTTCCTGTAGACAGCATATAGATGGGTCCTGTTTTTTAATCCATTCTGCCAGTCTATGTCTTTTGATTGGGGAGTTTAATCCATTGACATTTAGTGTTATTACTATACAGGCAATACTTCCTTCTACCATTTTGCCGTTTGGATTTTATATGTCATATCTAATTTTTCTTCTTTTTAGCATTACTGATAGTCCTCATTTCTACACTCTTCTCCACACCTCTCTCTCTTGTCTTTTTGTATCTGTCTCTACTGCTCCCTTTACTATTTCTTGCAGAGCCGGTCTCTTGGTCACAAATTCTTTCAGTGATTTTTTTGTCTGAAAATGTTTTAATTTCCCTCTCATTTTTGAAGGACAATTTCGCTGGATATAGAATTCTTGGTTGGCAGTCTTTCTCTTTTAGTATCTTAAATATATCATCCCACTGTCTTCTTGCCTCCATGGTTTCTCCTGAGAAATCTATGCCTATCTTATTGGGTTTCTCTTGTATGTGATGGACTGCTTTTCTCTTGCTGCTTTCAAGATTCTCTCTTTGTCTTTGACATGTGACATCCTGATTAGTAGTGTACTGGAGTATGTCTACTTGGATCTGTTCTGTTTGGGATACACTACACTTCTTGGATCTGTAATTTTAAGTCTTCCATAAAAGCTGGGAAATCTTCAGTGATAATTTCCTCCATTAGTTTTTCTCCTCATTTTCCCTTCTCTTCTCCTTCTGGGACACTCACAACATGTATATTCATTTGCTTCATGTTGTCATTCAATTCCCTGAGTCCCTGGTCATATTTTTCCAATCTTTTCCCTCTATTTTCTTTTGCTAATCAGATTTCAGATGTCCTGTCCTCCAGTTCACTAATCCTAGTAGGTTTCCATTGTTTTGTTCATCTCTTCTGCTGTGCCTTTCAGTCCTATAAGTTCTGAGATTTGTTTTTTCAGACTTTTGATTTCTTTTTTTATGGTCTTTCCTTGCCTTCCTTATATCCTCCCTCAATTCATTGATTTGATTTTTGATGAGGTTTTCCATGTCTGTTCAAACATTCTGAATTAATTGTTTCAACTCCAGTATCTCACTTGAATTGTTGGTTTGTTCCATTGACTGAGCCTTATCTTCAGTTTTCCTAGTATGATTTGTTATTTTTTGCTGGCATCTAGGCATTTAATTACCTAACTTACTTTATTCTGGAGATTATTTTCACTTTATTTTTTACCTAGAATTTTCTTGCTGGATGACTTTGTTGTCTATCTGTTCTTTGACATTCAGTTCAGCTTATTCTAGTCCTCTAGCTTAGGTTTTGTTTAACAGATCAGAATTTCTCAGTTCTTGTTTTTTTTTTTGTTTCTTGCCCTGCCTGTATGGTGCCTTCCCACTACCCCCTTAGGAGGATCTACTTAGGTATTATAGACCTCAGTCAGATTTTCCCAGACCAAACTGGCCTCCTCTCAGGAGGAGTCACCTGCATCAGTTTTCCCTGAGGGTGAGACCCAGCAGATTGAAAGGCTTTCCTATGAAGCCTCTAGACTCTGTGTTTTTTGTATTCTGCCCAGTATGTGGCACTTGTCTGCTTGCGGGTCCCACTAGCATAAGGTGATGCGGTACCTTTAACTTCAGCAGACTCTCCCTGCTGGGGGCATGGTGGAGACAGAGGAGATGCTGTAAGCTGGCTTTAATCACTTCAGTTTTCCAGACCCTGGGGTCTGAACTCCTTGAGGGAGGGACTCCACCTGAGATGGCCCCACCCCTCTCTTGTGGAAGGCACAGGCTTCAGACAAACAAGCTCAATTCTGCCTACGCCTGGGGCAGTGGAGCCCGAGAAGCCCTGCAGCTATATCTAAAGAGTAGTTAAGCTGTAAAAACACAGCCACAAAAAAAAAAAAAAAAGAAAAATCCTTTTCAGAGCAGGACCCCCATTCCTTGGGTTTGCCAATTAAGAGCTTAAGTTGGTATGTTGCTCTGTGTATCTCCAGGTCCTAAGTGCCCCCCTCCTTTCCTTCAGGGCCCAGACCTTTTCAGATCCAAAAAAAACCCTGTTTTTTTTATCTTTTTTCTTTTTCTGTCAGCCCTGCCCTCTCTGTGCCAGGGCAAAAACCAGCGACCTCCACTTTTACTCGAGCTTCAGCTGAGCTGGGGCCCATTTTTAGTAGTCAGAATGTGTGAATTAATTCCACAGTTGGAGCTTGGATGCTCAGCCCCGCTGCTGGTAAAGTCCCTTTCCTTTTCCCTCTGAGAAGCAGCCTGAGGGGGAGGGGCGCTGGGAGCCGAAGCTTGGGGCACTCATGGTTCTGGGGTTGGGCGGCTCGCAGCTGGTCCAGCTGGTCCAGACTGGGATACGCCATGTGTCTGGTCACTGACATGGCCCCAACAATTGTTCTGTACTGTTTCTGGCTATTTATTAGCTACTCTGGAGGACGAACTAAATCCCACCCCTCGCTAAGCCACCATCTTGGCTCTTCCAGCCAAAGCTTTTTAGCTGGAATTTCAGAACCATTCATTCTGGAATGAGGCTTCTTTCTGCCGCTCTGTGAGTTTGTACTAAGTGAACTGACCACATTTTAAATTTCAACCCAAATGGCAGGACCAGCAGGGAGCACTCAAGGCCTCTCACTGATAACCTCCCAGGTGTATTATTATTTTTTAATTTATTTTTTGTACATGGGCAGGCACCGGGAATTGAACCTGGGTCTCCAGCATGGCAGGTGAGAATTCTGCCTGCTGAGCCACCTTGGCACCCCCCAGGTGTGAGTTTTAAGAACACAGTGTGGAAAAGTCTGTTACTGATGGCCTATTGGGCAGTAAGACTCCTTAGTCTAGATGAAAAGGCCAAATTAAGAACATATTCCACAATGGAAGAAACATTTAACAAATATAATGACATGGATGATGAAAAAATATATAATAAATAGTTAACAGCCAAGCCTAATGTATCATTTTGTAAAAATGGGCTCAATATGATAAAATCATTTCCATGTGCAAAGAATGGCAGTGCTCACTGCATCCTGTATGAGAGGTAATTCAATATCTGGTCTTTGGCCAAGAAAAAGTCACTTTTCTAAAATACACAGTTCTTTCCAAGAACTCCAAGTGTCCATGTGTAATATGTATTTTTCACAACCCATAAGGGACTATTAGATTTAACTCATTTCAGCCTTTCTGGTTTCAAACACATTAAGGGCCACTGCTAGAAGAACCAAGATGTTTCCAAACCCAAATCTCTGAACCCAGAACACATAAGTTTAAAAAAACTGAAAAATGGAGGGAAGCAGGAGTCATTGTAAGCCTCATTTGGCAGAGCTTGGCTAGCTGTTCACCAAATCTGTTTTCTCTTCCTGGTCTACACCTAGCATATTTCCTAGAACCCTGCAGTTGGGTGTGGTTAGATGACAATGGAATGAGGGCAAAAGTGGTCTGCACCATTTCCCAGGCTGTCCCCACAACACCCAAACTTCCCACATGTGATACATGCTCTTTCTTCTTTGATAACAACCTGGAAACTCCTTGATAACGACAGAAGCCACAAGATGGAGGAGCCTGGATCCCTGAATCACTACCCAGAGAGCTGCCTGTTGATTAGAAACACCTGTGTTGGAATTCCCATGAACAAGAAATAAACTACCATTGGGTTAAGTTACTGAGATTTTGGGGTTATCTACTATCCCAGCTAGTGGGGCCTTAACCAATATGGGGGGTGAACAGCACTGCTTTTCTTTTTTAATGCACTGCTATGAAAGTGGACATCAACTTTAATTTGATTGTGACCATAATTTATAGGAATGTGGCTAATGTGATGAAATACCAAATCAAACCCAAATGTGGATCCCACATAGACATGAGACTTGATATATGATAAAATCAATCATGACATTCAATCCTAGCTTGTCCATAGGAGTTTTTCCCCTGAATGCTGTGTTGGTGTTTTATGAGATTTCATGTGTCACCTGGCCTATAACTCTTTTTTTTTTTTTTTTATCAGTGATATAGAGAGTAGAGAGGAGAGTGAATGCTGATGACAGGGAGGCATGGGAATCTAACTATTTCCTCTCTAGGCTATTTGCCTACACTTGGGGCCCACATCTACCAGTTATACAGTGAATGAGATAAGTTGCCATGGTTTTCTACTCACTTCTGGTCTTAGTTTTCCAGGGCTGCTGTAGCAAAGCACCACAGACTTAGTTGGCTCAAACCATAGAAATTTATTGTTCTGTGGTGTTCTAGTTTGCTAGCTGCTGGAATGCAATATACCAGAAACGGAATGGCTTTTAACAAGGGGAATTTAATGAGTTGCTAGTTTACAGTTCTCAGGCTGAGAAAATGCCCCAATTAAAACAAGTCTATAGAAATGTCCAATCAAAGGCATCCAGGGAAAGATACCTTGGTTCAAGAAGGCTGATGAAGTTCAGGGTTTCTCTCTCAGCTGGAAGGGAATACACAGCATCATCTGCTAGCTTTCTCTCCTGGCTTCCAATTTCATGAAACTCCCCGGGAGGCATTTTCCTTCTTCATCTCCAAAGGTCACTGGCTCGTGGACTCTCTGCTTCGTGGTGCTGCAGTATTCTCTGCTCTCTCTGAGTCTCTCTGAATCTCATTCTCCAAAATGTTTCCTCTTTTATAGGACTTCAGAAACTAATCAAGACCCACTCAAATGGGTGGAGACATGTCATCCCCTGATCCAGTTTAACAACCATTCTTAACTAAATCACATCATCCAGGGAGATGATCTCATTACAGTTTCAAATATACAGTATTGCATAGGGATTATTCTACCTTTATGAAATGGGATTTATATTAAAACATGGCTTTTCTTAGGGGGCATACTTCCTTTTAAACTAGCACATATGGTTTGAAGGTTTCAAGTTTGCAATAGAGGTGTAGGCAGAACCATGCTTCTTCTTAAAGGGGAGAACCCATTCCATGACTTTCTCCTGGCTTCTGGGGGGTGGGGTGGTGGACAGTAATCCACGGTGTCTCCTGGTTTGCGGCAGCATAACTCAATCTCTGCATATCACATGACTGACTGACTCTTGGTCTCTCTCTCTTACTGTGTCCAAATCACCTCTTCTTATAAGGACACCAGTCATATGGATTAAGGTCCCATTCTAATCTAGTTTGGCCTTATTATAACTAATATCTTCAAAGGTCCTGTTTCCAAATGGGGTCACATTCACGGGACTGGGGGTTAGGATATGAACTAATCTTTTGTGGGGAACATTATTCAATACATACCAGTTCTCACAAAATAGAACCAGCAAAAGAACACTTCAGTAACTGAGTTTTGATTGTCTCTTACTTGTGATCTTTTATTTTTTGCAAATAGTTTATTCGTAAACTGGCTGTTTAAGATTTGAAGTTCATTCTCCTAAAGGATCAATGCCAAATAGGTTATTAGGTTCCAAAAATAATACACATGTTCCTATTTAACTCATTTTATATACACACACATGTATATTCGTATATAAAATCTCCAACATTTTTGAAAGGTTAGACAGCTTGAGTGAAAATGAAGATTGTATTAGTTAGATTCAGTTGTCAACTTGGCCAGGTGAGCATACCTAGTCTTGTTGCTGAGGACATAAGCCAATGGTACGTGAACCTCATCTGTTGCTAATTACATCTGCAGTCGGCTAGGAGGCGTGTCTGCTGCAATGAGTGACTGGTTTGACTTAATTGGCTGGTGCTTAAATGCGAGAACGCAACGTAGCACAGCCTAGCAGCTCGGCGTTCTTCATCTCAGCACTAGCAGCTCAGCCCAGGCCTTTGGAGATGCAGAAAGAAGTCCCCCCGGGGAAGGTTGTTGGAACCCAGGGGCCTGGAGAGAAGACCAGCAGAGACCATCTTGTGCCTTCCACGTAAGAAAGAACGTCAGTGGAAAGTTAGCTGCCTTTCCTCTGAAGAACTAACAAAATAAATCCCCTTTTATTAAAAGCCAATCTGTCTCTGGTGTGTTGCATTCCGGCAGCTAGCAAACTAGAACAAAGATGAATAAGATATAGTTTCTGCTCTGAAACATCTGGCAATCTGGCAAGGGAGACGGAGTGAATACAGTTAATTGTATTCTCATATACATCTTCCCTTCTTCTTTGCCAAGAGAACACTGGTTTTGTTGGGATGGAGACAATATGTAAGCTGATGATGTTGGATCAAGATTGTTTTTACACCAGTGATCCTAAATTCAGACTCACTGGAGAGTAACATGCAGCCAAGGTGAAGAACCCTTGGTCTGAGCTAAGTTGTGATCCTCTTGTTTTCTACTTTCACAGCCTGTCTTTTGTCATGTGTCCTGTCTTTTGTCATGTGTCCTGTCTTTTGTCATGTGTCCTTTTGTCATGTCATGTTTTCTACTTTCACAGCCTATCTTTTGTCATGTGTCAATTCATATTATTGAATATGAATTTCAATAATTCATATTAAAATGAAATATTCATTTCAGACAATGAAATATAAGGGGGAGAAAATGGTGGGGAAAGGGAGATTTAGGGCAGGTTTTCCTTTTCTAATGGAAGGGAAATGTGTGCCTGGCACTGCTCTTTCCCTCTTCTTCCTGCTGTGGTCTCTGGAGCAGTAGAAGCTATACTGCAACCTTGAGGGAAAGCTGAAGAGAATTAGCAAAATCCCAACTTGTCTAAGTCACTGTAAATGGGATTTTCTGATATTTGTAGCTGAAAATATTCTTATTTGATAAAGGAGGGGAGAAAAAAATCACAAACAGCTGTAAGGCACAACAGCATTTAAGGGCTGGAGCTGGGTTAGGTAGCACGGGGTGGGTCAGAGGCGTGGGAGACGGAACGCTTCATGAAGAGGCAGAATTTGGGATTTGGGTAGGGCTTTGCAGAATGAGTGGGGTTTAGACTGGAAGATATGGGGAAGGTGGAACTACAGGTAGCCACATCCATGCTTAAGCTTGGGCTCACTTGGGAATATGTGAGGAGGTGAGAATGGCTTGTGTATAACACTCAGACAGCAGAATGGTAGATGGTAAGTCTGGAAAGTGGTCATCTGTAAAGGGCCCTAAATGACAAATGGAGTTTGGCTGTAGCTGGCCGAGCATTAAGGGAGCAAAACAATGACATCATCAAAGATGAAGTTCAGAAAGATCATCTCGGTGGCCATGTTTATGATAGATCTTTGGGAAGGGTGATCAGAGATTAAAAAACCAGTTCAGGTTTCTCCAACAGGCCAAGAAAATAAAGCCCTGAAGTAGATGTGGTCAAGAAAAAGAGCAGATTTTTGAGGCACTGCATTGGTGGAACAGGCACTTGGCTCCTGATAGAGGTGGGACCTGATAACACCTTGCCCTTTTTTGGGGAAGGGCTTGTTCTGGGCTTTGGAATTTGAAGATGAGTATTCTTTATGTCCTTCCCTATACCTGGAAATTTTTTTATGAACCTCAATCACCATCATCTAGACCCTACACGGCCAGATTTGAAACTTCACCTAAAGTCACCCCAAGTGTCCATCTGTAAGTCCATCCGTATAATGGAATAATGTAGGAACTAGTAACACATGCAACAATATCGACGAATCTCAAATATGCCGAAACAAGGCAGACTGGAAGAGTGTATCTTGTATAATTCCATTTAAATAAAGTACAAGAACAGGCAAAACTAATCTATAGTGAGAGAAAAACAAACAAACAGCATAGTAGCTGCCTTTGGGAGTTGGGAGTAGGGAATGAGTGGGATAGAGTGTCAGGGTTTTCTGGGGTGACTGGCAGAGGTTTGGGCTGCATGGGTGTATGCATTTGTTAAAACCTGTAGAATGGCACACTTAAAATCTGTGCATCTCAGTCCACATAAATTTTAAACAAAAAAAGAAAATCATAAAATAATATTGACTTCTAGTTAATGATATGCAAGCTGAAATGTTTAGGGATGAAGGATACGCATATTTACAACTTACTTGAAATGCACCAAAATATGAGGTATAAAGGATGGATGGATAAATATGTAATAAAGCAGAGATAACTAAGTGTTAATGACCTAGGAGGCAGGTATATGGGTGTTCACAATTCCTTCAACTTTTTTGCATGCTTGAATTTTTCATAATAAAATGTTGGAGGTGAAATCCCTAGTAAAGGTTTTGCTAATTCATCTGTCAAGAGTTAAAGGGTCGAGCAGGAGAAACCAACCTGTGGGCAATATAATGCAATTGGAAGTTCCCACTCGTTGCAGAATTGAACCTTTGGTCCTTCGAAGCAGCCATAATCGGGAATTGAAAAAGGAGCAGTCCCACTCAGAAGACACAAGTGATTATGACTGGTAGTGAAGGGTGGGTGCAGTATAAAATCTCTCCTAGTTTTTCCTGAGTTCCAGCATCATCAAGTCTTTTCCTCTGTGCAGACTACACGTCCATTCCTTCAGGGTTTGCTTGCATGCGTCATTAAATGTATTTTACATTTACTTTGATTAATGACTGCAAAAATACTTGAAATAACCACAACAATGTGATCTGTTCGTTCTTCTTTTGTTCCAAGAAAGAGGTTTAGCAGAAATGTCAGTGTATTGACAAAGAATCCTCCTGGTACACTTGAGGTTTCTTGAGCAATACAAAGGGCAGGAGCACATAATTAGAAATGGTTCCTGACGTAATTTTCACCTTTGTCACAGAAATAGTGCAACTGCATGTAAAGTGTAGGACGTATTTCCTCTGCCTGGCCAGAAGCTCTTTCCCCTTCATGAGCAATAACATCTTTTCAACATCGAGCCTCCAGTTCTTTTCTGAGAATTAAAAATATTTAGGGAGTTTTGTTTTCCCACAGCCCAACCTTCATCAGAAGGTTCAAACTTTCAATGATAAGTTTTTTCTAAATCCTCTCAGCAGCTGGCTAGTCAACCTTTCCCTCTAGAAGTCATGTTGTTTAATTAGGCCATTCATTGTAGTTTATTAATTATATAAAAAAAGCATCATGTTAGGGAACATCTATTACTCTGCTTGGTATGCACCTCTTTGAATTACCAACATTCAATACTTTCATATGTATTTTATTACATATTTAAGAAATTAAAATCTTTTGTTTTAAAAATAGATTACCAACAGGTAGCAGTCTTTACAATATTGCCTTCTCCAATCTTTTATATGTTGACATTGTAATTGCTTGTTTTTCTATGTTTTGCTTCACTTAGATGTCCTAGAAAAAGGGAATACAATTTTTGCCTTCCTTTAAGTGCAAAACCACTCTAAATCAGTGACTTAACAAACTTGAGTTTATTTCAGAGTCCATCTGGGTGCTTGTTTAAAATGCAGATTCTGGGACCCATTCCTGAAATAGATACTGGGGACAACACTGAGAAACAATGTTCGTAAGGAAGTGGGTGTGTTACGTCTCAATCTTACAGAAACAATAACGGGCTAACCTGAGTATTTAAAACAGGCATCTTATTATTTACATTTTTCCTCCGAATTATCATCACTGTATAGTGTCTTTTATAAATCAAACTGGAAAAAGTGAGACTTGATTTTCTGTATTGATGAACAAATTACGCACCATGAGATGTTAAAAGATCTAAATGTTTCCCATCAATTGGTCTTTGGGCTCTTTTGTGTGACTTCCGGCTAATTGTTTTTCTTTCTGTATATTCCACCTGACTAGGAAGATAAATTGTCATCAAAGTTTGTTTGAAATTTTAGGTGGGGTGTACAAAAAACAAAAGGAGGCTGGGATTTTTTGCAACTAGTTCAACTTCTTCTTAAGAAAGAACAGCTTTATTAAAGGAATGCATGAAGATAGTTAAATGAAATCAAATGGTTCCAAAAGGCTTACAATGAACACAAAGTCCCTTGCTCTGAGTTTCCCTAATCCCAATTGTCCTTTTCATCCTTTTAGCTTTTCCTTCTGGCATTTACATTCATGTTTTTTCCCGCTAGATTAACTTCTCAGTTTTCCAAATGAGTACATAAATTAATACAGTATTTAAAAACATCTTAAACATATGAAAAATCTCACCAACCCCCTAACCCATTCCTTTAGCAGTTTTTTCCCTCAAAACAACTACTTATGTTATTTCTTCATTCATTATTTTACACATTATCTAGTGATTTCCTGATATGATAGAGAGGATTTAGTTCATACACCACCACTATTCACTTTTCCTCCCCATGTTGTCCCCAAATAGTTACGACTTGAGGGTTCACCAGTCATCACATCATTATGACTATGTACGGATTACTTACTGTTGGAAAAAACCCCCAGCACATTATGCTTTTTTTTTATACCTTTTTCTTTTTTCTGAAATTAATGATTTTCTCTTTTTTTTCCCCTTCATTTGCTTTATCTTCAATGAATTTACCTCCTTTCAAATACCCTAGGTCTGTCACCAATTGAGTCGGTTTGAAACTGACCTCCAGAGAAGCCATGTTCTTTAATCCTGATTCAATATTGTTGGGTAGGACATTTTGATTAGGTGGCTTCCATGGAGATGCATCTCTATCCACTCAAGGTGGGTCACTTACTAAAGTCCTTTAAGAGGGAACCATTTTGGAAAAAGTTCAGAGCTGACACAGAGACATTTGGAAATGCAGAAAGTAAATACCTTAAGGAAGCTGTTTGAAATCAGAAGTGGAAAGACCAGCTGATGCCAGTCACGTGCCTTCCCAGATGGGTCTTTCTTAAGTCTTTCTCTGGATGCCTTAGTTTGGACTATTTTTTTTGCATGGGCAGCCACTAGGAATTGAATTTGGGTCTTCGGTATGGCAGGTGAGAATTCTGCCACCGAGCCACCGTCACATCACCCAGCTTGGACACTTTTATGGGTTTAGAATGGTAAACTTGTAACTTAATAAATTCCCTTTATAAAAACCAACCCATTTCTGGTATATTGCATTCTGGCAGCATCAGCAAACCTAAAACATCAACTTATTAACATTTTGTAAAAGGCAAGTAACCCATTGTTTCATTTTTTTTTCTTTTTTTTTATTAATTAAAGAAAAAAAAGAAATTAACACAACATTTAGAAATCATTCCATTCTACATATGCAATCAGTAATTCTTAACATCATCACATAGATGCATGATCATCATTTCTTAGTACATTTGCATCGATTTTGGAAAAGAACTAGCAAAACAGAAAAAGATAAAGAATGTTAATATAGAGAAAAAAATAAAAATAATAATAGTAAAAAAAAAAAGACACAAACAAACAGACAAACAACAACAAAAAAACCTATAGCTCAGATGCAGCTTCATTCAGTGTTTTAACATGATTACTTTACAATTAGGTATTGTTGTGCTGTCCATTTTTGAGTTTTTGTATCTAGTCCTGTTGCACAGTCTGTATCCCTTCAGCTCCAATTACCCATTATCTTACCCTATTTCTAATTCCTGCTGGTCTCTGTTACCAATGACATATTTCAAGTTTATTCTCGAATGTCGGTTCCATTGTTTCATTTTTATATTTTGTTTTCTGAGCCAACTGGAATACTATTTGTTTCTCCCATTTCCTGGATCCCATGCCACACAGTTTCTTGTTTTACTTTACTCTTGCATTTTGTTGGAGTATTTCCTTTAGTGCTTTCCAAGAAAGGGTGCATGAAGGAAATATCTTTGCTTGGTTAAAAATGTCTGTATTTTACCCTTGCCCTTGATTATCACATCTGGCTGATTATAGATTTCTTAGTTGAAAAATTTTTCTTCTTATAATTTTGAAGGCATGGTTCTACTGTTTTCAGTTTCTTTTACTTTTATTCCTTCTCTTTTTCTTTCTTGCCTTAAGGGTAGCTCAAAACCAAAATCAAACTGCACCAGAAAATCCTGCTACCCCCACTTTAAAAACATATCTTGACTCATAAAATTCCATACTAATCCAATCCCTCCCTTTGGTCCAAGTTACCATCATCCTTCACCTGAACTTCTTAATTGGTCCTCCTGCTTTTTATTTTTTTAAATAAAAGTTCTCAAACAAACCATGTGTGGCTTTATACTTTTTACTGCAGTCATGTTTTCATAAATAATATATAGGGTTGATTTCTTTGCCTGACCTTTTTTTATTTTATTACCCTTTTTGTAAGATTTAAGGAATTTCATTTATACTCTGGATGTTACGTATCCTAATTTTACTGCTGAAGAGAAGGGGCTCAATTTCTTTCTTCAACAGTTTTTTCATGAAAATAAAAATGATAAAGTTTTACAAAATCTAATCAGGATAGAAATACCTGATGAGAAAAATAATACTCCTATTTCTGATATTGTCAATAGTGTGTCACACTTCTCATATACATATTAATATTTATTAAAAATTTTGGTTATTATATATAATTTGCTTCTTTCACTTAGCAATCCTTGACGTTCTGCCATTTTAGTACCTCAATCCTTTTAAATCCCGTAGAATATTATATTCTACAGATATACTGGTTATATATTTCTTTACTGATCAACATTTGGCTGTTTCCAAACTGTTATTTAAAAAAAGAAGTCTTTAACAAATACTCTTGGTCCTTTTTTTTGGTTCAGGATTAATTTATAGAAATGTAAGCTCTGAGTTCCAAGGATATGAACATTTTGGAATTGTAATCAATATTGCTAATATACACTCCTAAAATGGCTGTGCCAATTTATAATGCTGAAAATGTTATTTCCTTGGATATCATAATATTCTAAACCTTTGCTAACATGATGTGTAAAAAATATTATGTTTCATTTTTTAATGTTGTGAAGCTTGTATTCTAATTAACTTTGGTTTCTAGCAATATCCATTCTCCATTTACTACATCTTCGAGTTTAGTTTTACCTGTTATGCTGATTATTTGATTGAGCTTTCTGTAAAGAACAGCCTATTCATTTCTATCATGTAACAACTCTTTTAACCTCACTCATGATGAGACAGAATTTTTAAAGGTCTCAAATTCTTTCTTTTTTTTTTGTATGATGTATGGTGGGGGTCACATTCATTCTTTTTCCATGTGACTATCCTGTTATTGCAGCACCATCTGTTGAATTTTTGGGGGGGAAAGGGCATGGGCTGAGAATTGAGCACAGGTTCCCTGCATGGCAGGCGAGAATTATACCACTGAACTACCCTAGCAGCCTCTCTTTTCTCCTCTTTTAACCCTTAAAAAATTAGTCTCCTACTTATCTCTACCTTCCCTACTGAATATAGTGGAGCTCTCAATTCACTAATTTCCTATTTGGGTGGACATAATTTTTTTTACAGAAGAATGATAGAACCAGAACAATTTACAGTCGCTATTTTGATTCAATTTTGTTTTAAAATACGAGTTGTAGTTCTTCTGTTTATAACCCCTTCCTGCCCTTTAGACTAATCTGGCTAGCTCCTATCTCTTTGGGTCCTGGTTTCCACTCATGGTACCAGGGACTCTCCAGCTTTGGGCTGTCTTCACAGATATGCTACCCAAGGAAGGGGCTGGGGACCTAACCCTGACCCTGGAGGGATGGGCATTAAAACAGTTGTAGCAAGAAATATTTCACAAATGCTAAAATCACCCTGCTTAGAAACAATCATCTATAGATTTAAAGTTAACAAAAATCTTTTTTTCTAATGTAAAAATACCTGATTTTTTTTGGGGGGGGGGAGGAAACAAATTGAATTAACCCAGGAAACATCTTCACATTAATCATTCTTTTCATAAACTTCAAATTTGTACTTAATGCCTTTTTCCTCCTGGACATCAGAAAGAATACCTGGGTATCTGTAAAAGGAAAATGTGTATAATTAAATAAAATATCAACAAAAAATACAGCTTTCCTGACTCTCAAACAAATGCAACAGCAATATATAAAGCAAAAACAAGTTTTTTTTTCTTCCTTTATTCATCACCATGTTAAGTAAGTCACTGTTAACTTAGATGGCTATTATGCAAATAAGAAAAATTTCCAGTTATACAGAAAATGAAATGCATAACTTCTCCTTTTTCTTTCCTGTAACTGGTTAGCTTTTTTAAAACCTAACCAGTGTTGACAATTTCTCATATCTTTTTAATATCCAGCTAACATGAAAGTTCTTAACTTTTCCAAGTCTTGCACTTGATATTAAACTTCTTCTGTGAGCAAAAGAAAACTAAAATACAACCCTTAGCTGTTTAAAGCTGAGCTGAAGTTATATGCACTGCACTGTCATAGACTACTGATTTCTGTTTATCCAGATGGACAAAACTCTGCTTTAACTCCCGTATAGCTTACTGCAACTTTTCATCCAGAATCACTATTTGGTCTTTCCTAACGTCTAAATCTCACCCAGAACCAAATTCCCTCCAGCTTCCTATTCAAAACCCAAGTTCTCCACTGAAGCGTGTTCTGACCACGTCAACCCAAAATGAGCATTCCTATCCTGCTCCAACTCTGTGTGCGCCTTCAATAAGGCCAGGCGCCCCAGCACACTCGGAAGGTGGTCAAGAAAACCAGCTTTAGTCAGGCGTGCTTGACTCTGGTTCTGCTGTGCGACATTCTCTGAGCCTGCTTATCAATACAGTCTTCTTTCTTATAGAGCATTTAGCACTGTGCCTGACACAGCAAGCGCTTCACTAATATTACCCCTTAGTATTATTGGTTTTCTAAACTCCTTAAAGGCAGGAACCAAACAAGAAAACATTTAAATTACATGATGTTCAACACGAGGCTGTGGAGGAACAGGTGGTAACCCTTGGTTGACTAATCAGAGAGCAGGCCAGTTTGATAAAGAGCAAAATTAGAAACATGATGCAACAATAGCATAATAATGTGTAAGGAAAAAGATGTTCTCTTTGGAAATATTTATATTTCAGAGGAAGAAGCTATGTTTCTAATATACCAACCATTTTCTCAACTGTGTCTGTTCCACTGTTTTAGTAGTAGTATATTTAGATCTCCTTTTTTTTGTTTCTTTTTTGGAATGCATGGTCTGGAATCAATCCCTTCCTTTTTTAAAGGAATGATTTTATTAGGCCAACTTTAAATTATAATTCTAGTTTCTTTGGAAATGAGTCACCAAAAGCAATATTCACACATTTTAGGCAATGGCTTTTTTGCTATAACACCAAAAAGACACCGTTAAATTGGACTACAACAAAATTTAAAACTTCTGTCCTCCAAATGATATTATCAAGGAAGTAAAAATGACAACTGTGCCTCATTTTTGGTTGAAGGAGGGGCCAGATCCAATAGCTTACCCTTCACCTTAGAAAAGATATCTTGACATGACCCATACCACTGGACACCTAGATATTTCACTGAGGAGGAAGGCCCCTTTATTAATATTGGATTTATCTCCCATCCCCTGTCATGCAAATGCTTACTAATAAGTGTAGAGAAGTTGCTACTTCTTGCTCACTAGGTCCAATCAGCATGATATCATCAATATAATGGACCAGTGTGATGTCTTGTGGGAGGGACAAATGATCAAGGTCTCTGTGGAAAAGAGTGTGACATAGAGCTGGAGAGTTGATATACCCCTGAGGTAGGACAGTGAAAGTAAACTGCTGGCTTGCCAGCTGAAAGCAACTGTTTCTGGTGGTTCTTCTTAAAAGCTGAGAAAAAAGCATTTGCCAGACAAATGGCTGCATATTAAGTACCAGGGGATGTGTTGATTTGCTCAAGCAATGATACCACATATGGAACAGCAGCTGCAATTGGAGTCACCATGTGGTTAAGTTTACGATAATCCACTGTCACCCTCTAAGTCTCATTTATTTTCTGCACAGGCCAAATGGGAGAGTTGAATGGGGATGTAGTGGGAATCATCACCCCTGCATCCTTCAAGTCTTTAAGAGTGGTACTAATTTCTGAAATCCCTTCAGGAATCTGGTATTACTTCTGATTTACTATTTTTCTAGTAGGGCTTCTACTTGGCCTTTCCTACCCTTTCTCCATGACTTAGGGGACCAAATTTGGGATTCTGCCAGTGGCTGAATATGTGTATTCCACTGATCACCTGACCTCCATAAGCCCTACTCTGATTGGTGGACCAGAGTGACATTTTTGGTCTCCTGGAATTAATGTCACTTCTGAGCCAGTATCTTGTAATCCCCCAAATACCTGATCATTTCCTTTTCCCCAGTGCTCAGCTATCCTGGTAAAAGGCTGTAGGTCTCCTTGAGGAAGGCCGACAGCAAGGTTAACATATACATTTTTGACAGTGTAAAAGGGTCCTTCCCCAGGGTACCTGGCTTTTCCCTCATTCAAGGGGCTCTGGGTCTTTAAACTGTCTCAAGTGTGGAAACTGATTAAGGGGCCATGACTCTCTGTTTTTTTAATTTCAAGTTAGACTTTTGTTCACTTGACTACAACTCTCCTGCTTATACAGCTCAAACATGAATTTATTGGACTGCCCATTGTTTTACTTCCAAGTACCCTATGATATACTAGCCAATGCCACAAGTCTCTGCGAGTCAGATTATTTTGACTGCTGCTTTGAGATTGTTTTACATTATGGTAGCCATGCCCACCTTGCGGAAATTAATTGTTGCCACAATGGCTTCTGCCAACACAAGATTGACTATCCCCATTATGTCTAAGGATTCCAGCTCAGTCATAGCAGTTCTTCCAGTAATACCTCACCTACAGAGAAGGGCAACTGCAGAGCTCTTTAGGGATGATGGCGCTAGTCTCACAAATTTATTCCTCAATGTCCTAGTAAAAGGAATAAATTTAGTAGATCGAAATGCTAGTGATCAACGAAAGGGAGGGGTAAAGGGGGTATGGTATATATGAATGTTTCTTCTATTTTCTATTTATTCCTTTTTCTGAATTGATGCAAATGTTCTAAGAAATGATCATGATGATGAATACACAACTATGTGATGAAAAAAAGAATGTTCATATTGTATACTGATTGGTTTTATTAATAAAAATTAAAAACTAAAAAAATAAAAATAAAAAAAGGTATTCCTCTGGACATTCCTGGGTAAGCAGGTCTTGCATGATAAATCCATTCTAACACTCTAATCCCTCTAAGCCTTTGGACCCCTTCATCTGCATTACAGCAGGGCAGCTCTGGCATTTCAACCTCAGGTAACACTGACCACCTTTTGATCTATATTTCAGCTACCACTGAAACAAACTGTTAACGCCTTTTCTACTCCTTCGAGCTACAACACTGAATGCAGAACCTCTGCATAGCGGACTATAACAATAAACCAGCCTGCTCCAACTTTATATTCCTTCCACCATTATCCCACACTCTTAATATCCATTCCTACACATAATCCCCTGATTTTTGTCTATATAAATTAGCAAACTCATGCAGTTCTTTCAAATATAGCATACCTCCTCATGGGTCACACTTCTGGGGTCTGTTGGGACTTTAGTTATACATCTTGAAGAAAAGAGGGTGGTGAAAAAAATCAGATGTGTCTTTCAAGTCAATTATCTCAGGACATTCCACTGCAGTTTCATCTGGTGAAATAGGAATAATCTCTCCAGACAGGAGTGAGGGCTGTTTCTCCAGGGGAGGCAATTACAGGTTTAGCAGGCACTGAAGGGTTAATCTCTTCAGGTGGAGGGTGGAAGGCAGCCTGGAGGTCTGGTAGCCACCTACCTAGGGCAGGCTAGAGGTGTGGTGGCTGTTTCCTCAGAGTAGACCATTACAGGCTCATCTATCAAAGGCTCAGCAGAGTTGGGTTCCAGTGTTCCCACTGCCATCATTATCAACCCGTATGTCCCCATTCCAAGTTTCAGGATCCCATTCTTTTCTAACCAAAGCCCTTACTTTAACAGCAGACACCCTGCAAGGCTGAGAATTTAGTTTCTGTTGTAAATCTGCTACTTGCACAAAGAGACTCTAGGTCTGGTTTTAAGAGATCTCAAGTTTGCGAACACAGGAAGTTTATGATTTTTTTCAGGGAACACTTGGAAGCTTTTACATCTTTCATATAGCATTTAAGTTGCATATTTGAAGTCTTCAGTTCATCCCTTTCTTTCATAACTGTATTCAACATATCTAAGTATAACCAGGCAACATCATTATACTTCTCAATTGCATGAAACTTTGTTAAGGTGTCAAAAACATTGTCACCCAGAGCCTTGCTTCGAACAAGAGTATGATTAGATGAATCAAATGATGATAGTTTGTGTATCTGAATTGCCAACTCATGCCATGGACTGTCAATGCCACCTTGATTATCACCTTGATTATTGGAAAGAGAGTCATCTAGTGCCTTTCAATCTAATTAGAGTAGAAAATCAAGGACAAAAACCCATTAATATTCTATTTCTCAAGAACCACTTTCGGTATCAAGCTGTATTGGTCAGGGTTCTCCAGGGAAACAGTACCAACAAGACATATCTGTAAATATGAGATTTTATAAAAGTGTCTCATGCAACTGAAAGATGCATGGGTCTAACTTCTGTAAGGCAGGTAATGGGATGGTAACAACAATAAAGGTATTCGATGAATTCTGCAGGAAAGTCTTGCCAGCTGAAGTACAGACAAAAGTTCTCTCTTCTAACTGCTGAAATCATCACCTCCCCCTTAAAAATCCTCAACTGACTGGATTAAATCCAACCGGTCAGATTCTCTCATTGCATAAGACATTCTCCCCTTAGTTGATCATAGATATAATCAGCCATAGATGCAATCAACTGACTGATGAGTTAATAAACCAGTCTTTTGGTTTATTAATCAGTCATGAAATGTCATTATAGTAACAATTAGGCCACTGCTTGCTTGACCAGATAACTGCGCACCCTGGCCAAGTTGAGGCATGAACCTAAAGATCACAGGCTTCGTCGGAGGTATTTTTAGAGCCCATATTTCTATCAACAGTCTTTTCACAACAATCCAGGCCTTCTTTATTAAGCACTTTACAATTTTCTCAGAAATTTCTCCTTATACATTTATAAAGCCTTTTCTGCATTTTTGGTATTTATAAATTGCAGCAACCCATGCTCAGTACCAAAATCTGTTTTGTTTTGTTAAAGCTGCTGGACTGCAATATACTAGAAATGGGTTGTTTTTTTCAAAGGGGATTTATTAGGTTACAAATTTATAGTTCTAAGTCCATAAAAATGTCCAAACTAAGACTTTAACAAGAGGATACTTTCACTGAAGAAAGGCTGATGGTGTTCAGGGTTCCTCTGTCACAGGGAAAGCACATGGTGATGTCTGCTGGCTCTTCTCTCTTGGGTTGGTTTCAGAATGGTTCTCTCGGCTCTTGCGGGGTTTTCTGGCTACTCTGTGGCATCCTCCTTCTAAACTTCTGTGGGTCCTTGCTTGTTTGTCCCAGGTGGTTTCTTCTGAGCTTTTTCTAAAATATCTCTCAAAAAGTTCCACCCAATAATAGGTCTGTCCCTACAAGACTGGATTAAAAGAACATGGCCTTTCTAGGATATGTAACAGTTTCAAACCAGCACAGCAATATATCAAAATAAAAATAAGTTTCTTAACCTTTGGATACCATAGCAAAAATGTGTGTTTTTTAGATGCATAAAATTCTTTTACAGTTTTTAAAATTATCAATTTTCTTTGAGAAAATTTTCTTAAGAGTCCAAGAAAATAAGTCACACACTTCATTTGATTAAAATCAATTACTCCAAAACTCGACCATCCATTTATTCAGACTTGGCTCTGAATGTTCTTTCAGCGGGTATTTCCAAAAATAAGCTCACACACAAAGAATAATGACCTGTTACAACTGAGAATATTTGAAAGAATGTGCTAAAAGCTGGTCTAAAGGTGTTGATATAATTAATCCCTTTTACTTTATTCTCCAAAGCCAATAGCTGATAATTATTGTAAACTAAAATGTTATAAATTTAAAAAATCAGGGAACCTCACATTAAAATCACAGCTACTGAGTAAAGCAAGTATAACCTGTTTTTTCCATCTCAACAACTGCTACCGCCTTAATCTAAGTCTCATCTTTGACCTAAACATCTAGAGTAGCTTCCTAACTCATCCTCCTGTTTGACTCTTTCCCCCCTACAATCCATTCTACACAAAGCAGCTAGAATATACTACTCTCTTTCCAGAACCCTTTAAACTTGTACTTGGTCTGCTCCCCAGGCCTATTCCTGTCCTCAGGCCTCGGCAATAGCTATTTCTAGTGCCTGGGATATCATAGTGCTTCTGTCACTTGAATCTCGGCAATAGGCAGCGCTCCTTCCAGACACGTCTCCAACTACCCAATCCATAGTATCTATTATATCACAACACTTCAGTTCTCTGCAGAGCTTCTCTTTCAATGTTCACCTGTCATCTGCCTCCCTCCCCCTCTACTAGAATGTTAGGTTCTGAAGAGGAGGGGCATCATCTGTGTTGGTAAACACCATTTTCCTCATGTCTAGAACAGTGTCTGATGCTAAAAATAAATAACATTGAATGAATTAACTATTACTCTTCTAGATTTCAGTAAAATCATTAAAATCTGAATACTTCCAAATCTATTAAAGATTTCCAAAAATATCTATAGTATTTGTCTATAAGACATGTTCTTATCCTTGAAAAGGCATGATCTTTTCTATTCTTCTGTGCCGGTTTGAAAGGATGTATGTACCCTAGAAAAGCCATGTTTTAATCCTAATCATGTTTTGTAAAGGCAGCCATTTCTTCTAATTCTTATTCAGTACTGTATGTTTGAAATTTTAATTAGATTATCTCCCTGTATGTGACTCAATCAAGAGCGGTAAACTGGATTAGGTGGAGATTTGACTCCACCCATTTCAGGTGGGTCTTGATTAGTTTACTGGAATCTATTAAAGAGAAGAGAGACAGCCAAAAGATTCAGAGAGAGCAGAGAATGCCGCAGCACTACAAAGCAGAGTCTACTAGCCAGCGACTTTTGGAGATGAAGAAGGAAAATGCCTTCTGGGAGTTGGAGAGGAAGCTAGTTCGCCATGTGTCCTTCCAGCCAAGAGAAACCCTGACTGTGCATGTGCCTTCTCACTTGAGAGAGAAACCCTGAACTTCATCAGCCTTCTTGAACCAAGGTATCTTTCCCTGAATGCCTTATTGAACATTTCTATAGACTTGTTTTAATTGGGACATTTTCTCGGCCTTAGGGCTATAAACTAGCAACGTATTAAATTCCCCTTTTAAAAAGCCATTCCATTTCTGGTATATTGCATTCTGGCAGCTAACAAACTAGAACAACTTCTTAAGCAGGATATTCAAATAAATGCTTCAGATTAACTAAACATTTTCTACTTACTCTGGAAGAAGTTTATATTTCTCTACATCAATTTCTGGAAAAAATGTGTCACTTTCAAATTCCTGCATGATCCTTGTCACAAACAGTCTAAGATGGCCTGGCTGATTCATGGCTTCCTTTGAAATAAGAAAAAGCATCAATTTCCTTATTTAATTTGCATAAAAACCACAGAAACTCTATATTTTTTATTGTCTGTTTGCTTGAATTAGTCAAGTTTGTACTAGGTATTCAAGACATACTATTTAAATAGTCTACTCTTTAATTTAGGGCCCTGGAAAGGGTGTCTTAGTTTAGAATGGCACTAATCACTACCAATAATTATGAGAGTGAACTTAAGTATATAATGGCCCTAGTTTGCTTCAAGAACACCTTTATAAGCATTCAGTTCTGTTTCTGTTTTTTTTTTGTTTTTGTTTTAACAACTAAGAATCCCAAATTATCCAGTAACGTTTTACAGAAAAAGTTACATATATATAAATAGATAAGACAGTACAATTCATAAAACCTTGACTTTTGAAAACTTCATGGGCATACTTAGTACATTTACATAAAAATTAGTAATGCTTTCATCTCTTAGGAAGTAGTTAAAATGTTACTAAGGTATTTTATGCTGCCTCTTGTTGCAATGACTGTATTTGGCCTTACACTGTTAATGACTGTTCTGACTACTGCACATGGCACTGTTGATAGTTTCCACAGAAAAAACTGCCCAAGGATCAATATTTTAACATTTTATTAGAATAAGTCATGAGTCCTAATTCACCACCAAAAAAGCCATAAATGTATATATTCCCGGTGTTTGCTATTCTTAAAATTCCAAATAAGGGTCTAGAGCAAAAAGCAAGCATCAAAACTGATGATGTAAGATAGGAGAAGGCAAACTTTTTTGTAAAAGGCCAGATGGTAAATATTAAGACAGTTTCTTACTCTGCTTTGTAGGAAAAAGCAGCCACAGATAAAACTAACTGAATGGGTGTAGTTGTGTTCCAATGAAATGTTATTTACAGAAACAGGCAGATAAGCCTATCTGGCCTATGGGAGGATAAATCTGAATGATCTACAAGCTGCTGGAATGAAAAGCAGGCAAAACTATCATCTGAAGGGACTATTCCCTATTATTTATAAATACACAAAGATGATGTAAATAAATGGTTTAAAGCCCATTTTAAGTGATTATAATATGGAATCCTCATGTGATGGGTACCGAATAAAGCAGTAACAAAATGCCTAGCTTACAGTAGGGATAAAATGCTTCTTTTGAGCAAAGCTTAACATTTTTAAGGTTCAGACTGTGGGTTATGGTCTTCTCCACCTAACCTTTAAAAGCAGGGAAGTAAAAAGAAAGCAAAGTAGAACATTTCTTTATACTTACAGATTACTTACTTGATAAACAGAACTGCCTCCCACTATCCAAACCATGTCTACTTTATTTGCTAATTCTGGTTGCTCAATAAGTTTTAAGGCATCATCCAAACTTTTGGCAAGAAAATGTGCTCCTTGAGGGGGTTCCCTGAGGTTAAAAAAACAACAAAAAGAGACCACAAGCACATTTATTTCTGTAAAACATATTTATATCTGTCAAATAATCTACATAGGAAGCAGTGGTTGTAAAAATAAAATGATCATAAATATGCATCCTTTCAATAAAAAGCACTTAATATTAGTATGATCTATGTCTAATCTATGGTTCACAATGAAACAAAAACCAAAAAAAAAAAAATGCATGACTTTGTAATATCTATAGTGGGGAAAAAAAATCAGTATTTTTCTCCAAAAGGTTGGGGTAAAGGGCTAGGAAAGGGTCTAAGAGAATTTTCTGGGGTAGGGGTAATGTTCTCTATCTTGATTGAGTTTGGGTAATACAGGTGTGTAAATCTGCCAAAACTTAGAAAATGTGTATTTAAGACTTGCGCATTTCACTGCATGTGATTTTTACCTCAAAAGAAAAAAAAGTGTAAAGACATACAGAACTCTAGTTAATAATATATATGCTGGGAGTATTTACGGGGAAGTATATTAAGTCAACAATTTACTTTGGAATGCATAAAAAGAACAAGATAGATTGATGGATAAATATTAAAATGTTAATGGGAGACTCTAGATGATGAGAATATAGGCATTTACAGTAGAACTCTTTCTGTATGTTCCAAAATTTTCATGATAAAATGTTGCAAAAAAAAAAAGTGGTATTTGAATGACATCGAAGAGGTTTGGAATGATATTCAAATGGTTAAAACGTGGTTACCCTTGGTGAATGGGGAAAGGACTTGCATGTTTCCAACAATAAGGAAGTGAAGTATTCAAAACTGACCATATTGTTACTTTTGTAATTAAAAATCCCAAAGGGGAAAAATTAATTTCAATGTTTGCACTGGCTAGCCCAATCTACTGCAATTTCCTTCATAGAGGGGAAACGTAAAGAACTATGTTTTCAAAGTATTTAGACAGAACAGAAATTATAATTCAATGCCAAGCTCTTAGCCTGGTGCTTAAAAAAATTATCTAATTGGTTTTGAACTAATAGTAACTATAACAAAATCCTGATTAGTCAGGAGCTAATGGGATTATTCATTCTCTTGGGAGCCTCCTCCTTCCCTTCCTTTATGTCCAGGATGACTAAAATAGAGTCAAGGTGGTTTTAGTAATCCAGAATATTGAAGCTAAGATTGATGGTAAAATGAAAAATGGTGATGTAGGAACTAATGTAATGAGGAAAACTGGAAGAGCTTCCTAGAAATTGGTGGGTGACAAATAGCAATATGATATAGAGGGTTGTATAAATGGTTGGTGTGAGCTTCAAAGAAAGGAAGCAATCATTTTATGAAGATTGTGAACAATGACACGAAAACAGCTGAAGGTACTAAGTAAGGTGAAGACCATTTCCCTGCCCTTTTGCAGTTTTGTCTGCAAAAGCAAAGAAAAACAGATTATGGATTTGTTTCAGATCTTAGTTTTACCAAAGAGATGGAAGAAATGCTTCTGCAAAACGCTATTTAGCATTTTAGAAATAAGTTCCACAGGAAACACTGGACCTCCAAACGGTAGCCAATAACCAAGAAGCTGAGTTACTATTTTGAGTTAATTATCCCTTCTTCAGCACAAATTCTAGAGACTAGCACAGTAAACAGCATGCAGTAAGCACTCAGTATTGTCATATGTCATCCCTAAATTTCCTTTCTGCAATTACTTCAAGTCAGCTCATACCGGTTCCCCTGATAAGAGCTGATATGTGACAGCATACATACTCTGTGGTAAGACACATATGGATATCTCGATATCTTGTTTTTCCCACAGACAGGTGGCATGCAAGAGATAACATACATTGTAGGTACTCCAATGATACTTTCCATCCCTTTCCTTAAAACTCTATTCAAGGAAGGTTTCTTTCCACCTGAAGGACAGTTATCTTAGAAAGAAAATAATACTTTTTGAGTGACTGCTTGCATCCCTGTAGTGGACCATCTTATTTACTATTACAAGCAACCCTATGCAAGTATAATTGTTTTCTTAGTACCGAGGAGGAAATTGAGGGTGAGGGGGTAAGTAATCAATGGTCACATAGCTGAGAAATGGTAGAGCTGGTATTTGAACTCCAGCATTTTGACTTTGGAGTCTGAGCTGTGCCATGTTACATACATGAGAGGTTTTTCAACAGGTTGCCATGAGTTTCACGTCTGTCGGATCCTAGTCCATTTAGATCTGGGATGGTGGGGCCCAGGATAGGCAAAGCCCTCTGACAAATATCCTATACTGGGGCATTCTATTCTGATTATTCTCAGTTGTTATGTAAACGTTATCCTTTTCTGGCATGGCAGGTGGAGTTCTGGCCCAATTCCCCTGAGGCCTGCTGGAAACATTTAAAAAAATTCTATGCTAGCATGGCATCCTAATCAGATTGCAGAGAGATGTTCAATTTAAAAACTTTTCTATTTCGCTTTTAAAAATGTGGTTTTCAACAATTAAAAACCAGTTCAACACAGTGAACCCTGATGTAAATGATGTACTATAGTTAAGAGAACAATTATTATAATACTTGTACAATAAATTCATGAAATAGTACAATTTTATGAACTGTAACAAATGTACTACACTAATGCAAAGTGTTAATAGGGTGCTTTATGGGGAAAAATACACCCTAAGTAAACTATGGGCTATAGATAACAGTACAATTATAATATTCTTTCATCAATTGTTACAATAGTACCACACTGATGCAGTGTAATATGCTGAGTGAGATTTGCCAGAAACAAAAGGACAAATACTGTATGGTCTCACTGATATGAATTGACATTAGCGAATGAATCTGGAGAATTTCAGTTGGTAACAGAGACCATCAGGAGATAGAAATAGGGTAGATATTGGGTAATTGGAGCTGAAGGGATACAGACAGTGCAACAGGACTGTAAAAATTCAGAAATGGATAGAACAATCCTACCGAACTGTAGCACAACAATTTTAGTACACTGAATGAAGCTGAATGTGAGAATGATAGAGGGAGGAGAGCTGGGGGCACAAACGAAATCAGAAAGAAAGACAGGCGATAAAGACTGAGATGGTATAATCTAGGAATGCCTAGAGTGTATAATGATAGTGACTAAATGTACAAATTAAAAAATGTTTTTGCATGAGGAAGAACAAAGGAATGTCAATATTGCAGGGTGTTGAAAATAGATGGTCATTCACATTTTAAAACTCTAACTTTAGGTGAGACTAAAGCAAAAAATGTTTATTTGGTACAAAATTTTATTTTGACTAGTGCATTTCCTAATTTAACTTATATGGACAGTTTAATTGAACAATATAAGTATATGGAACCTTGAATAGGACAGGAGATTTTGTAGGTTTGTCCAGAGTGATGCCCTGAAAAATCCCAGAGTGATTTGAACAGTGAATAAAAAAGTATTCGCAGTTGCCTTGGGGGAATGGTGAGAAAGGGGGAAAACTCAACTTTCCCACGTGGAGAATTCCTGACATTCTCGCAAGCAGTGAGGGCAACTAAATCAATAGGCTGAGCCCTCAATCTTGGGGTTCGTTCATATGAAACTTATTCCTGCAAAGGATAGACTAAGCCTACTTAAAATTAGTTCGAAGAGTCACCCCCAGATAACCTTTTTTTTTTTTTTGGCATGGGCAGGTACCAAGAATCGAACTGGGTTTCCAGCATGGCAGGTGAGAATTCTGCCACTGTGCCACCATTGCCCACCCCAGAGAACTTCTTTTGTGGCTGAGATGTGGCCTAACTCTCTCTCTCAGTCAACACGGCAAGCAAACTCACCACCCTCACCCTCTGTACATGGGACATGACTCCCAGGGGTGTAACATCCCTGGCAATGTGGGACAGAAATGAGAGAATGAGCTGGGACTCAGCATCAAGGGATTGAGAAAACCTTCTTGACCAAAACGGGGAAGAAAGAATTGAGACAAAATAAAGCGTTAGTGGCTGAGAGATTTCAAACAGAGTCGAGAGATTATCCTGGAAGTTATTCTTATGCATTTTATAGATATCCCCTTTTAATTTAAGGTGTATTAAAGAGGCTAGAGGGAAGTGCCTGAAACTGTCGAGCTGTGTTCCAGTAGCCATGTTTCTTGAAGATGAATGTATGATATAACTTTTGCAACATGACTATGTGATTGTAAAAACCTTGGTTCTGATGCTCCTTTTATCTATGATACTGACAGATGAGTAAAAAATATGGATTAAAAATACATAATGGGGGAACAAATGTTAAAATAAATTGAGTAGACTGAAACACTAGTGAACAATGAAAGGGTGTGGTAAGGGGCATAGAAAAAAATAGGGGGAACAAAGGTTCAAAATCTATTGAGTAGATGGAAATACTAGTGGTCAGTGAGAGGGAGGGGTAATGGGTATGATATATATGAGTTTTTCTTCTTATTTTTTTTTTCAGAGTGATACAAATGTTCTAAAATATGAACATGGAGATGAATATACTATTATGTGATGATATTGTGAACCATTGATTGTACACCATGCATGGAATGTTCGTATGTTAAGAATGTTCACGTCTGTGTATTGTTTTGGTTTGACAATAAAAAATAAATTTAAAAAAACAAACTGCAACTTGATTGTCTAGGAGGCTTTGGAGAAGCATTTTTGTCCTATATCTTATTAAGGAAATAGTTACCCCAAATAACTAGAATCTGGCAGGAGGACTCAGTTTCTTCTTACATTTGGGAGGGGGGTGAAAACTTTAAATCTCTAAAACACTTGCATGAGCAATAATGATTTACATATGTAAATCTTTTCCCTTTTATTCAAGACTTGCCAGTGCTCGGTACACAGAAGGTTCTAGAGTATGTGTGGAACTGACCAGAGAGTAGGGAAGGAGAACGAAGGGCAAAAAACAAACTTAAATTTTTTTACTAACTGGTATTCCTATTTCCATGGCATGCTTGATAATAGAGGCTTTAAGTTTTCTCCATGCCTTAAAAAAGAAAAGGGAATACACTAACAAATGTTATATATAAATACATCAGAAGCAACTAAATCCAATTACATACACTGCGGGGGGGTCATAAAGAAGAAATCAGACATTATTTGAGAAGAATTGCAGTTCAGTTGATTATCTCTCCCACTGAGATTTATGTTTGTTTTGGATCAAGCTAGCCATAAACAAACGAGTAGTATTCAAGAATATGTTATTAAAGAGTCTCTAGGAATGGCAATATAGTCTGTGAATTCGGATCCTATCAAATAAAGAGATAATTAGAATCTCCTAGCAACCTGGAGAAAGAACAGCATGAAGACTGAGGCAGATGCAAAGATGCACATTAATATATTCTTTATCACCCAAAGGCAATCAATGTAAATGTTTTGGTACACTTTCTCGTAGGTGTTCACCTATGCCACGGGATTCAGGGGAAAGTGGATATGAGTCTGAACCCTCTTAGTCTGTAGTTGTATAATGGTTTTTGCTTGATGTGTCAGTTCTGCTAGGTTATAATCCCCAAATTATTTAATTAAACACTAATACAGGTGTTGGTGTGATGGTATCTTGTAAATATGACTAAAGTCTATGATTAGCTGACTTTAAATTAGGGACAATTTCTAGATAATCTGGGTGGGCACAATTCAATCAATTGAAAAGTCTTAACAGCAGAGCCAAAAATGTTCTAAAATTGATTATGGTGATGAATATATAACTTTGTGATGATATGTGAGCCCACTGACTACAGGCCCCACAACTGCGTAATACATCTCTTATTACACATCTTGTAGTGCTTCTGCTTCTCTGGTTGAACCGAATGATACACAAGGGAATAGAATACTATGGCCATTATTCTAAAGCAAGCAGTACTTTAGAATTCTGCATTTTCCTTCTTTTTTTTAAACGTGTGATTACATTCATTAGTTTAAGTTAGAACAATTAACATGCCAATTATAAACTTTTCCTTAAGGTCTCATTCAGGTACCCCATTCACTCCCCCCAAAATCAAGAAGTTATTTTAGCGTGTTAGGACCAACTTTAAAAATAAAAGAAAACAGAAATCAGGGCACATCGCACGTGGAATAAATAACATGGAAGGAGCAGTCAAGATTTTGACCTTCACATCACTGTAACTGACTGCCTTGGAAGCTTTCATGCTATATTAAGGCCTTCTCTACACTCCCCCACCCTTTAGTTCCCAAGACATTTCCAGACACCAGGAACCACTACTAAAATTTTGACGAGTTATCACTTAGGGCAGGACTTAGAGAGCGGATAACTTCAATTCTGGAAAATCCTAAAACTTGTATTTTGATTCTATGTGAAACTAGAAAAAGTTACTAATTATATTGAATAACCGATATTTGAGCCTATTAAGTAATGGTCCAAAAAACCTTACAAATCTGTTACTACAGTGAGATTTTAATGTGCAATATAATTTTTCAAGGTGATAAAATGCATTAGTTACTTAAATACCAGAGAATACTTATTTATTTCTTTGTGGTACTATGTAGTTTCATCAATAGCTACTTTTACACTATTTCATTTTGACATACAATGACCTCCACTTCAAGAAAATGGGACATGATTTTTTTGTGGTGAATTTATTTATGGTACTCACTTGAGTTCTCTACTGAGAACTAAGTTAATTCTGTCCTTTAAAGGCCGATTCTTCTCAGGGATGGAGAACCAGGTCTTTCTACCCATAATCACCAAATTCTGTTTACCTACAAAATTGCAGAGAATAAGTGTGATTTTGGAAAATATATATATTTCATTTTTCATATATATATATACACATATCTCAACATATATAGATGATTGTTACAGTGACATCTAGTGGATTTGCTTTAAACAACTAAAATTTTAAAAAGCTTTACGAAAATTTGTATTTATCACCCATACTACAAATATCCCTTTAGTTCTGTCCAATGTACACCTAAATATATTTATATAGTTATAATCGTTTGCAATCATAGTTTAATGTGGTAGTTAAAAACAAAGATTCTGGGTCAAATTGTTCCTATTGAATGCATTCTGTTATCTATTCGTCTAGCAAGTCATGTTAACTGCCTATGCCTTCCTTTCCTTAACTATAAAACAAGCATAACAATAGTTTCTACTTTCAGGGTTGTTGTGGGCCTTAACTATTCAGAACAATGTTCAGTATCTCATAGTATTATTATAAGTGTTAGCTATAGTATTACTCATTTTTGTACACTGTAGATTTACATCATGTACATAAAAATGGCTGCTCAATATTCCAGCCAACTTAAAACACTTCCAATTATGCCTCATCCTTTTCTTTCAAGTAGTGTTTCTATAGAAACTTTATACATATAGCTTCCAATTTTGGTTTAACTGGTTACAAAAAAAAAAACCTTGAGTTAGCTATTTGGATCAAAGGAACAAGAACATTTCTATGACACTGACAGACCACCAAAAGCAATACATGAGTCTGTTTCCTTAAAGATTTATCATTTTTTACTTTACTTAAATAAAAACACTAATGTTTATAAACTTAAAGCAATAAGACTAAAGATTTTCTCATATTTTGCTTTAATACTCATGACCAAATGTTACCTCTGAAAGTCGGAAATTTTTTTCCCTTGAAGAATCAAAATAACCAAAAAGTACCTATAGTACATGGTACCCACTCTACAACATGCACTATATTTTCAATGATAGTGTTCATTAAGATGTTCTCGGGATTCAAGGAGGAGCTATCACCTGTTAAAAATCACCCTGTCTACTGAAAACCAGCAAAGAGGCATTGCACGCTCTTCCTATTACCAGACCACACTTAGGATTCTTGAGAGTGGTTGGTGTCAATTCTTAAGCTTTTGGCTCTTGTCATCTTGTATCTACTAGTCACCCAAGTTCAAATTCAAGGGCCTTCTCCCTGTCCTGTTAAAGTGATGCAGCACATGTTCCTTTCTGACTTACTGCTTTCTTATTTACTATGCATTCCTCCTCCTACAGCCAGAAATAGCATGCCTAGCAAGTCATGTTAACTGCCTATGCCTTCCTTTCCTTAACTATAAAACAAGCATAACAATAGTTTCTACTTTCAGGGTTGTTGTGGGCCTTAACTATTTAGAACAATGTTCAGTATCTCATAGTATTATTATAAGTGTTAGCTATAGTATTACTCATTTTTGTACACTGTAGATTTACATCATGTAAATCTACATGGGATGGGTTATCTCCTCATCCCATATTCTTTCCCTTGTTTATCACCTTTTCACCAATGGCTCAATTCGTTTAGCTTCCTGTGCTGAAATTATCCTGGATATCCTACAGGCATCTCAAAAATCATCACCATACAACCGCATACTTTTTCTCTCCTCCTTTATTTTCCACGTCATTCAGACTCTTAAACTGAAAACGTGGGAGTTCATCCTTGACGCCTTTCCACTTCATCTTTAATTTCCAGATTCCCAAATCTAGTATCACATAACTTCTTGAATTTTCATTCTCTCCTCTCCACTGCCCTCGTTCAGGCTTTATCATCTCCTCCAGCCCGTATCCAAAGGCCTCCTCTGCTGTCCTTTATTGGCTCTTAACTTCCATGGAAGCTTCTACCCACCTCCAATTTTGCCTAATGGCCTGAATTTTATGCACAAGCCTGTGGGGGCCCAGAATCAGGCCTCTGACTGTTGGCAAAGCCACCTCAGAAAACCCTTGGAGGCACAGCCCGTTGGTCTCCTGTGAAATGAGGTCCAGCTTGTATGTACCTTATCTAATCTGGCCTTACTGTGAGAAAGTTTTCCCTCTGCACTTTCAGGCAGGTTAGTCAATGCTCACTCTGCTCTCAAGGACACTGACTCTGGAGCCCAAGGAAAGCTGTACAGAAAACATTCTGATAAGTAATAAATGGTTCCTGGGAGAGGAACTGTGAACCGAACTTCGTAGTTTTGCAGGCATGACAGATATTAATTATAATCTTGCTTTGCTATATTCCCTAAAGCAGTCCCCATGTAAGAGCGCAAAAAATATGTGGATGTCAGTTTCTTCGGTACTCTTGCTCCTGATGAGCTTGAGTCCCCTGAACTGACTTCCTGTGTCTGTCATTCCTTTATCCTGCGCGACTCCCCTTCTTCTCTCCTGGTCCCTAGGGAAATCCCGGCACAAGCCTGCATAAAACCTAAAAGAAGTTCTTTAGAGAAAAAAAAAAAATCAAGGAACCTTGGGAACTGCATGAAAATCAGCGGTAATCGAGAAAAGGACCCAGATGAACACGGACAACTTTTCATTGAAATAAAACCTGCACTGGTAAGCTTCCTCAGGCAAGATTTTCTCGAAATCTTAAAATATCTCACATTACCTTCTACTGAGGAGGTTGTGGTCATTCTCTGGAAATACTTGAACTCATTCCTGTAAGTTAGAGAACACAGCGTTACCCAGACCGTTATTACTCTGCGGGCTCATGCTCTTAACTCGCCGGACAAACGTGAGCTAGGGGGTGGCACTTAGTTGCGGGCCAGGAAAAGACCGCTGGGCGCAGCAAGATCCGAACCGAGACCAACAACGTGGCTTAGGGGCTCCTGACGCGGAGTCAGCACGGGCCCGCCCCTCCGGTCAGCTCGGGTCCCAAGTCCGAGTCCAGCCTCACCGCCGCGCGGCCCAGCCCGTCTCCGCCCAGGTACGCGACCACGGACAGCCCACGCCAACCTCAATCTCCCGCTGACCAGTCCCGCAGGTACCTGAGTGGAGGCCAGGGCAGGTCTCCGTTCTTGCCGATGCCCATGTTCTGGGACACAGCGACGATGCAGTTCAGCGGACGAACCATGACGACAGCCGCAGCGGATACCGCCGAGCGCGCTCGCCTGACTGGAACTCTCCGCCTAGTTCCGCGCGAAAACTGCGGCGGCCCCGCCCCTTCGGCCCCATTGGTGCACAGGAGGCCCCGCCCTCCGCCCCGACGCACGGCGGGGTCGCGACGTGCTCGCGCCCGTGGTCACCCCGGAATTGTGGCCGCGAGCTCGCGCCGCCTGGTAGGCCTGGTCCCGGGTTACCGTTCCGGCCCTGGGATGCAACGCCGGAAGCCTGCATCTGGCCGCGCCGGTGCTGCCGGCCCAGCCCCTGCAAGCCAAGCGGTTTTGAGCAGATTCTTCCAGTCTACGGGGAGCCTGAAATCCACGTCCTCCCCTACGGGCGCAGCCGAGAAGGCGAGCCCTGCCTCGGCAGCGCCCTCTTTCCTGCCTCAGGTGCAGCGGCGCTGGCGGGGTTCAGTGCCGGAGGGGGCGGGGCTAGCTGGAGCGGGGGCGGGGCCTGGGGGCGCGTGGGTGGGATTCTCACCGCACTGTGCGCGGGAATCCGCGAGGTGGTGGGGCCCGCGGAGACGGCGCCGGGCGGGAAAGACGCGGGAGTCGCAAGCCGGCCTGACGGCCCAGGTGTGGCTCAGCGTCTTTGGTTTCCAATTGAAAGTAATGGACTTGAGGCCAAGGTTACACAGGCTTTTAGTGCCAGAGCTGAGACAGGAACTCAGGGCTCCTGGACTCCCATTCTGATGACGATAGGGGGCCAATGGGCGAAGGATACATCTTTTAATCGTCTTCTCTCCCCTCTTTTTTTTTTTCTGGTGGAGGGTTGGCTTTATTTTTATATGTGCTTGGTCAGATGACTAGAAAAAACGGCCGTTAAGTTATCGTTTTTAAGGCCCGGCAGTTGAAATGAGCGCTGTTATAAGCAGTCCTGTTGTGCAGTTCTCCGGTGACTGCGCTCTTGCAGTTCAGGTTGTGAAGTGTGACATGCATCTTGGGCAGATAAAATTTCTTCAAGCGGTACAGATGTGAATGGTTGGTCATTGAGTCCTTGTTGCATGTCACACGTCGACAGAGTAAAATTAGTAGTACTTATCCAGGAACACTGTTGCGGGGGAAAGCAGGAGGCTGAGCCCTCCTCGTTGGTGGGTCTCCGTATTTTACACTAACTGAAGATGTGGAAGGGGATTGCAGACTGGCTTTTAAACACCTGACAAGGTGTAATGGAACTGACAGGTTGGCTACTTCCATATCTTGTTTGCCTCATCTAATTTTCTTCCCCAAAAAGGGAATAGACATATTTTCTGATGTTTCTGATATAGGCTGCAGATACTGACAGAAGTAAAAAGAGACCTTTGACAAATGATGGACCTGTTAAAAAGAAAGCCAAGAAAGTCCAAGAAAAGGAAGGAAGAAATGATTTAGTAACACCTGGGATCCCTGGTGAGTTCTGGGACAGTTATTCTTTATTCTCACTAGTAGTCCTAGTTTGCCAGGGCTGCTGTAGCAAGCTTACTATAACAAATACCACAAATTGTCTGAATTAAACAGCAGGAATTTATTGTCTCACAATAAACCGAAATCAGGGCTTCAGCAAGCCATCCTTTCTTCCATAGTCTGCCGGCCAGCAGTCCTTGGAGTTCTTTGGCGTGTAGGTGCACCTCTGCCTCCATTACGTGGTGATCTCACCTTCTCTGCTTCTACTTCTAGTTTCTACTGACCCTGAGTCTGAAGTGAAGTGTACTATTCAGCCATAATGGACCCATTCTCATTCAGTTTGGTCTCACCTTAAATAATAACATCTTCACAGGTCCTGTTTTCAAATGGGTTCACTTCCACGCCATGCCTAACCTTAACTAATAACCCATTCAGCAGTCCTGCTCACAAATGGACTCACCACCAGGGGCAGAGGTTAGGACTTGGACACGTCTTTTGTAGGGGGGCATGATTCAGTCCCCAGCACCAGTCATGGCTCAGACGATTCTTGTATTTGCTAGAGGATAGAAGAGACTTCTTCTTTGTGGGTCTTTTTTTTTTACCTTTTGTGGAGACGATCCTCATTGTCCTGAGTAACGCCGTTTCCCTGAGGTGGAGGTGGTACGTGGAAGGGGATAGAATGGGATAGAATTGGAGGTCTGCAGTTTGGCTGTAGTTCTCCCAACTTTCCTATTCCTTCTGGCTGTTCTTTTTCCTGCTTATAAAATATTCTTGTTATAAAAGAAATATGCAAGATGGGCAAAGATCAAATATTGAAAGATCAAATAACTCCAACCTTCAGTGATGCCTACTGCTCATTGTTGGCGGAACTACATCTTCTTTCATGTTTTTTCTGTTTATACACACACATGTATCTATATACACAGACCCATAAATTATTTATCAATGCATTTATCAGTATATTATAAAATATATTAAAAAAAGAAAAGAAAAAACAAAAAAAATTATAAAATAGTATTATACTACATGTACTAAGTTGCAACTATCCTTTCCTTTCTTTTTTTACGTGGGACTGCCCTTTTGTGTGCTAAAAGGCATTGCATAAAAACAATACACCTTGAGCTCTTGAACTTCTAGAGGTAGAGATATGTTTGAGTATGATTTTTTCTTTGGTTTATGATTTCAGAATTTGTGGTAAAGAAAAAAAAATTTGTAAAGAGGATGAGACAAAGTAAAGAAAAAAGCCTCAATTCAGTGAATCAGGCATATGAGATATCTGTCCTTCC
Organism: Tamandua tetradactyla; assembly: GCF_023851605.1. NCBI lineage: Eukaryota > Metazoa > Chordata > Mammalia > Pilosa > Myrmecophagidae > Tamandua > Tamandua tetradactyla. The sequence continues at coordinate 50,905,168 of NC_135347.1, read as the reverse complement.
TCAAAAGGCAAAATTTGGACTTAGGGTCAGCATGACAGCCTGTTCTGAAATAACTACAGAAATGCAAATGTGTGTCTAAGGAAAAGATAAATCTGGCGATACCCCTTTCCTCCTTTTTTCTGAAGGAGGCCAGAAAGGAGGCATAATGTACTGTCAGAATTGGCATGTGTTCCTGTTGCATTTTCTGAGGCTGACTACCTCTCTGCTTCATTCTCCTTGACAGACTGATTATTTAATTTTTCAGTAAATTCTGTGAGCATTCATTCAGTCAGCACCCTCTCTTTGCCAGCCATGGTTCTAAAGATTATATGTAACTCATTTATTCTTCCCAACAACCCTTGTCGCTCTCCTTTTTATAAGGATAAATAAGGAGACATGAGCATTAGAGCAGTTAAATAACTTAACAAAAGCTACACTGGAAAGCTGATATTGGAATTTGTGAAAATAGAATGATAGCCTTTGACTTTTTTGCCATCCTGACTAAAAAGGGGAAAAGAAGTGTAACAAAGTATCAGTGGCTGAGAGAGTTCAAATGGAGTTGAGAGGCTACACTGGTGTTCACTCTTAGGCAAGCTTCAATTAGACATTGCTACCTATCATAGTTTGCCAAACCCCAACCAAAACCATTCCAGCCCATCCTAAAGAACACCTAGGGCAATATGCAAAATTCAACAAAGGTCCCATTCAGTAGCATATCTTTCCAGAAACCTACAAACTCCAAATGGGTCCCTGGACCAGTTAAGTCCTGAAACCTAGAGGGCCTAGCCTCTCCAGAGCATCAGCTGGTTCCATCTCCCTATCCCATGTTACTGACAGCCCCTTCCAACAAGAAGAAGTTAGAATGGGCATAGCCCAAATACCCCTAGAGAGTGGGATAGAAGGATTGGGGGTGATGGTGGAGTTGTGCAGAGATGGTAGGGTTTAACAGGCGAATATGATTGTTGAGTCATTGAATTGATGCTTCTTTTGGTCTTCAGTATCTTGGAGCAGCTAGAAGCAGAAACCTAGAATCGTGAAAGTGTAACCCATGCCAAACTCTGAAGTCTTAGAACCATTAGTTCTACAACTAATTGTGCTGTGCTTTGAAATTTATTGCTCTTTTGTATGTATGTTATTTTTCACTAAAAGGAAAAAAAAGTTGATTGTAATGATAAAAAATATTTACTCTTTCTAACCTCCTATATTCTGGAGCAGCTAGAAAGAAAAATCTGAGATGAAATGGTAGCCCATGACGAACTCCAAGATCTGTCCTTTAACTACTTGTTAAGAGTGGTCTGACAATTATTGCTTTTTTCTTTCTTTGCTTTGTATATATGTTATGTTAAACAATAAAAAAAGTAAAACAAAAAATGACTTTTGCCATTTGTTAAAATGGTGGTTGGAAAAAAATAATAAAATAAAAAAATAAAATCGTGGTTGGAAAGACGTGAGAGGAGTATCTACCAGCTTGGAACTCTTTCCTATCTGTTTTTTTTTTTTTTTTGCATGGGCAGGCACTGGGAATCGAACCCAGGTCTCCAGTGTGGCAGGTGAGAACCCTACCTGCTGAGCCTCTGTGGCCTGCCCCCATCCGTTCTTTTTAATAGCAGCTTTTTAAAGAGACATTGATAGTTCACCCATTTAAAGTATACAATGTGATTTTTTGGTTTGTGTGCGGTTATCCAATCACCACCCCAACCAATTTTATAATATTTTTGTCACCCCAAAAGAAACCCTGAACTCATTAGCAGTCATTTCCAACCCCCTTTTCCTCCAGCTGGCAATCACTGATCAATTTAGTCTCAATAAATTTCTCTATTCTGGACATTTCGTATGAACGGAATCATATAATATGTGGACTTTTGTACATGGCTTCTTTTACTTACCCTGTGGTTTTCAAGGTTCATCTATGTTGTAGCATGTATCAGTGCTTCCTTTTTGTTGCCAAATAACGTTCCATGGTAGGGGTCCACTTCGGTTTTTAACTTGTCAATTTACAAGCCCATTTTTATACCTGGGATCTACTAGGGAAGGAAGTTCTTATACTCACAAGGAAACATATACATTTGAAAATTGACTCAGGTATATCCAGGAGAATAATAATAAAGAAGCTAAAAATACATTTGAGAAGAGATTCAAAGATACGTATGTGTATGTTTTCCAGTGTTTCTTCTTTTATTTTTTTAAATTAAATTTTTTTTTATTATGAAAATAACATACGATAAAGCAATAAATTTCAAAGCACATCACAACAGTCAGTTATAGAGCAGGTGTCAGAGTTTGGTATGGGTTACGTTCCACAATTTTAGGTTTTTCTTTCTGGTTGCTCCAAGACACTGGAGACTAAAAGAAATATTGATATAATGATTTAGGAATGGTACTCATTTATTAAATCCTGTCTTCTCTTTTATACACTCCACCTTCTCCTTAGTTCTTTTTTTTTTTAAATTATTCATTTTTTAATTGATATATATTCATATACCATGAAATCATCCAAAGTGTACAATCAGTGGTTCACGATATCATATAGCTGTGCATTTATCATCACAATGACTTTTCTTTTTTGTGGAAAATAACATATATACAAAAAGCAATAAATTTCAAAACACATCGCAACAATTAGTGGTAGGACAGATTTCAGAGTTTGGTATTGATTACAATTCCATAATTTTAGGTGCTTACTTCTAGCTGCTCTAAGATACTGGAGATTAAAAGAAATATCGATACAGTGATCCAGCACTCATACTTGCATGTTAAACACTTCCTTCTCTATATAATTCCACCATCACCTCAAAGATATATTTTTAGAATAAGAAAAATCACAGTAAACAGAAGAAATCTCCAGTTTTCTGAGGTGGAAGATGGACAGTCATCCTTGAGCATGGAGTTAAAGAGATCTAGGGATCACATTGCTTTCTCAGTCCTCTTTACTTTAGAACCACCATTTTATGCCATTTCCAGAGCTATTTATTGGTGTCCTAATTCCTGAGCCTTTTGAGGATTTTGTGTTGTAAATTGGATTGATTCTTGGTTTTCTTCATAATTGGTTTAGGATTTAGTTTCAGCTCTTTAATTTGTTAATGCATGTCCCATTTTCCTTCTAGATTCAGACATTTAATTTGTAGTAGTGACTTCTCTGTATCCTAAGAATTTATGTCTAAAACCAAACCAAAACAAAACTAATGTAGTTTTAATGGCGTTTCAGGAGTGAGTGAATTTATATGTATGTTTCAATATGCTATCTTTACCCCAAATCCAATGTCTCATAATTTCTTTATTTTATTATAGTCAGGTTCATTGCTGTAGTGGGAATTACCCCCTTTAATAATTGTTGTGCTGGTTATCAATTGACATTTTGAGACCAAAATACTGTTGTTATATTTCCTTCTGATTTGCTAAGAGCCAAAGAAATGTCAGAGGACCGGGATTGTTTTAAAGTCTCTGGAAAAATTGAAAGAATTCTGCTGCGATTCTGCACCTCCTCCAAATAGAGTTCAGACAGAGCCTCTACAGGAGAGATTTGCAGTTTTGCCAAAATGTACGGATTTTGATGATATCAATCTTCTACGTGCAAAGAATGCAGCTTCTTCTGAAGATTCCAAATCTCAAATTAATCAAAAGGTATGTAATTGTTATGTAGGTTCTGAAATGCCAAAGGTCCTGTGGGGTTACTCAAGACAATGGTCCCCAAACTTGGCTGTTCATCTGAATTAGCTGAGGGAGATTTCATTTATTTTATTTAATTCTCCATGTATTGAGAAAGGTGATTTGAAATTTGTATTAAAACCAAAGTAAAGCAAAAACCTCCCAGGTGATTCTGATGCACAGCCTGGATTAAGAGCCACTGAATTGTGGGAACTGGGGATTCTTCGTTGATAAGTTCATAAAAGATAATTTCTTAGAGTCCTTCTTGTACTTTCCATGGCTACCATGAAAAATCACAAAAGGCAACATATGTAGATGTTACAGGTTTTCACTTGAAGGCTTGGCAGATGTAGAGTGGATTCAAAGGTAAGCCAAATGAAAGCAAGCTCTTCTTCCATTATATGTTTTGTGACATTAATTTTTGTCATAATTTCAAAATGAGAGAATTTAGCTCTAGCTTCATCATAGAAATCTATAATTCAGAGCAGTGGTTCTCAATGTTAGCTTTAAATTAGAACCACCTGGGAAACTTAAAAAAAAAATGTTGATAACAAGAACCTTCCCTCAACATCTTATTTAATTGGTCTTCACTGAGAACTGGGTATGGATGCTTTTTAAAAGCTCACGTTGTAATGTGTAGCCATGGTTGAGAACCGCTAAATCAAATAAATTGTTCTTTACAGGTTTTTGTCATTGAAATTCCTTAGAAAAATGGTCAAACCAACAAAATTTTGCATACAAGTTCATAGCGCTCTCCACAAGTCCAAATCCATAGATCTCCCCACCTGACTTACTTTAGATTATCAAAAAAAAAAAAAAAAAGCTGCTTTTGTTTTCATTTTTAATCTCTTTTAATACTTAGAAATGGTTCACCCAAGGGTAATGATCATAAAGTGTAGAGGATATAAAGTCTGTTAAGGCTCACTTTATTAATTGGGAATTTACCCCAGGACCTTACTGGAGTCTGTTTACTTTATACAAAAGTAACCTTTGTATATATATATATACTTTATGCAAAACGAATCAACTTGACGTTTTGAAGATGCAGTTGATTAGAAGTAACCAGTTAGGAGTGACACCTAGAAGCAGTGTGTGGCATTATCCAAAGTGATAGTTGTCTGGGTGGAGACAGATGAGTGGCAAAAGTTGTCGAATGATCTAAAATGCCCAGTGGTTTAGAACCATAAATGTGAGGTCAGTCACACCATAGGTCTTGATAGGTCCTGAAATTGTCATTTTATTATTCTCATTGTCAAGAAAAGGTTAAATTGAATTCATCATGCTCTCTCTAGGAAGAAGAGGAAAAAGAATACAGTATATCTGACAAGTATTTTTGTACAAATTGTTTAAAAAATAAGTTGCGTAACAGAGTAATTCAGATATTCACGTTGACATACCTGTTAGGGTCCCATATGGAACAAACTTTTTCTTATTTAATTCTATATATGAATAAGGAATAAAATAATTTTTTTCTAGGAAATGTTTCTTAAAGTATTAAATTCTATATGGTATTTCTGAGTTTTACGTAAAAGTCATGGAAATAGTGGAAAATCCATGAAAATTAAATGCAAATTAAAATTAAAAAGCAAATTAATAACTTTTCTCTAGGAAATATTTCTGAAAATATTAAGTTCTACAATTCATAGACTTTCTAAAATTGCATAAAAGTCTTAGGAACAAAGTAGGAAATCCATCAAAATTAAAAGCAAATGTGTATTCAGATCTGATATATAGATCCACTTTTCTCTAGCCACACCTCTCAGCTCCTTACCTTCTTGTTATTGCTGATCTTTAGAGATTTACGGGCTGTGGCCCTCAGTTAATTTGAGTATCTTTTAAAAGCTAATGTCCTTACCTGTTAAGGTAAACACTAACTCTTCTAACGTTTTTAAACGTTTGGCAAGTGTAACATACGTGTTCCTGGGTTTTCTTTCAGACCTGGACTCACCTCCCTGGGCATTTTTCTTCTCTTTTTCTCTCCTCATCCCTGCTGGTCACCAGTCTTTTAGGCCATACTTTTTAATTCCAGAGGCAGCTGGGTAAAATTTTAGATGTTGGCAGTGATAGTGACAACAAATTAGAAGTTAGATTTATCTTATACATTTGTCTCATTTTACCTTTGGTCTAAATTGAGTCTAATAAGTAAGCAAATAATAATTTGCCTTAAGCTCAGTAACTCTGAATAGGAATTAAGTTTGGTTTTCATCACAGGAAGATAAGAGTTGATTGCAACAAAAGAAAGGAAGATTTAAACTAATGTAGAAAGTATTATCTTGTGCCTTATGGTTTGGAAAGCTCTTTCTCATATCTCTTTACTGAAACAATTATAGTTCTTGCTTGGAATAAAGATTTATAGAAGATGCTATCTTTTAGAGTACGTTAGAAATAGAAAATATTAAGTGCAACTTTAGGGGCTGATTTGCTTGCTGAAAGCTGGCCTTTTATGTATGATACACCTGAGAATAAATAAAAAGAAAGAAAAACATGTTAATAACAATAGATTTAATGAAATCAAAATTTGAAAGTATATAAAACATGAATATCTAGAATTTCAAAATTAGCTTAAATATTTATGGGATAGTTTAGTTTGGCTTATATATTTTTTTAGACTTTTACTTTGAAAAAATTTCATACCTGCAGAAATCTTGCCAGCATACTGCAATGTGCTCTTGTAAAACTTTCACCTAAATCCATCAGTTCTTAGCTTTCTATTAAATGTGCATTCTTTCTCTTTGACAACTAGTATTATTATGATGATTAATACTCTTTAAACCCTGTATGTTTTTTAATTGCCAGGACAAGATACTTTTTGATCTCAGTCATTTTGGATCATCACATGGGAATCATGAAAATGTACAGAAGTCTGATCCTAAACCATCTAACAAACGGACCAAAAGCATCTACACACCATTAGAATTGCAGTACATGGAAATGAAGCAGCAGCATAAAGATGCAGTTTTGTGTGTAGAATGTGGATACAAGTATAGATTCTTTGGGGAAGATGCAGAGGTATGTTATTTTTTTCGAACACTTTCAGGTTTTTCTTGTCCAGTCTTAGATATTTTTCAATATTTTTGTTTTAACTTCTGAATTTATGAGAAGCTAATTTGATCAATTACGCTTTGAAAACGTTGTCATTTGAAGTAAAATCTAAGAATAAAAGCACACAGACTTGTTGGGAGCACCGTGATGCCAGCCTAGCACCTTACATCCATCAGAAGCATACTGGATGAATCAAAGGAGTGAGTGAACCGTAATGTGAGATCTATGTTTCCTAATGAAGGTTTGAAGTCAAGTAAAAAATTTTTTTAAATGTACTGAAGTTCCCCTGTTTATCCTTAATTTATAAATTTTCTTAGCCTCAATAGAAGTAGCTTCCAACAGAGTTTATGGGTCTCATTTTATGTCAGTCATCTTGTTATCTTAGTCTCATATGGGTTGGGATTTAATTTTGAGTTATTCGATGTAGGACCAAGTTAATTCACAAGAATGTTAGAAGTGGATTTGAGCATTTAATGTGAAGCTTGGAGAAAGTATTATTGACGGTGCCTTAGTTGGAAGTCATGGATGGCTGTGACGATTGCATAGGTTGCAGCCCTGCACAGTGTCAGGGAAAGTGAGGAGAGGGAGGTTTGCTGCCTCATGGGATGGGAAGTGAAGATTTGGCCACCTTTTCTCCTTTAAGTTTCCTAACCTTGTTTTGGCCTGAAAGTGATATTCTCAAGTTCAGATGCATTATGCTGTTTTCCAAGTTTGACATTAGATTCTAAAACAGGCAGTGTGTTTTCTGAGGACAGGAGCTGGCGTGTAGTTGGCATCCCATGGGTGAAGGGGTGAATGAAAGTGCTGTTCTCTCCCCTTCTCTCTAGGTTAATTGGTAAATTCAGCTTTGAATAGTAAAGGCTAATAATTTCTTACACTCTAGTGATGAACTAATACACTTCAGGAGATGGAGTGGGGCAGGGAGTGAGAGTGTTGGAATGAGAATTCCATGGCTCCAGTGGGTAATATCTAAGCCAGGGTGCTTTCTGAGAGATAGCAGGGAGTCTTCTGTATTCTAACCACTCGGGCATTAGTAACTGTCTAACCAGACCGGGGGATCTGTTTTCACTTCCTCAAAGGATTCTCTGTCTAAGTGGGTTCATAATTTGTGTTAACTCTGTAGTACCTTCTGTTTGTCGGTTCCTTGCACGTGTCATTTAGCAAATTCTTGTTCCATTACTCTTCATGCTCTTTGTGTTGGGTAATCTCCGAGTAGAGAAAGCTCAGCATGTTACGGTTTTGATAGGTGTAAGGACATAGAAGAAGACCTGTCATATTTTTCTGATTTTTGGCTCACAGTTTGGAGGCTAGAAAACGTATTTTCATGTTTATAGATACAGATATTAGCCCTGAGATCAGGCTATAGTTACTGCCAAAACAAGATTAAATCATAGCTTCTACACAGGGAATATCTTTTAAACTTTTTATTCATATACCATGCCTATGGAGATGTATACAAATCCTAAGTATATGCCTCAATGAATTTTTATATAATGTAAAAAAAAAGACCAAATTTTGATATAGAAATGTATTGATACTTTCTTCTTTTAATTTTTTAGATTGCAGCCAAAGAGCTCAATATTTATTGCCATTTAGATCACAACTTTATGACAGCAAGTATACCTACTCACAGACTGTTTGTTCATGTACGCCGCCTTGTGGCAAAAGGATATAAGGTCAGCATCAGCTTAAATTTATGGGAAAATGAACCTAAAGAGTGGAAACATGTTTTGTTAGGCTCTAGGTTTTAAATGGTTTTAGAATTTGGCATTTTGGGAAATGAAGCATGACATAATTATCATCATTGTATCTTAATGAATTTTGAGCATATTGTTAGATAATTAGTTAAAAAAATGAACTCTGATAGAGTGTTTTTGAGTAATTTAGTCACTTGCAAAGTTTTTGTGGTGTCTGTTACGTAAGCCCTATATCTGGGCATTGTGTATTAATTTACTTATTTTAAGTATTTCAGAATAATCTTAAAAAATTTTGGAATGTGTTTAAAAAATCTGTCGTATTTCATATTTAGTATTTCTTCTTCTTGTTTAAGGTGGGAGTTGTGAAGCAAACTGAAACTGCAGCACTAAAGGCCATAGGGGACAACAAAAGTTCAGTCTTTTCCCGGAAGTTGACTGCTCTTTATACAAAATCTACACTTATTGGAGAAGATATCCTTTTTAAATAGGAATTTTTCTATTAGATGGTATAAGGACTTGCTTGAACATAGGTTTCCTTTTTTTTTTTTTTAATTGTGCTTAGAGTGTGTAGCTTTTTGTTGAGATGAAATGGTATGGTTACTTTAACTCTTCATTAGGTGTGCTAATGAAGAGGGAAGTTGAAAAAAAGTGTTTTTCAAAAGCCACAGTAAAAATAAGGTTCATCATGGTCTTAATTTGACTGGTTGGCTTAAACAGTAGGAAGTTTTGGCGCAAAGTTTGGAGGCTAGAAGTCCAAAGTCACAGTGTACAGACCAGGCTTTCTCCCAAGTCTGCAGTGTTGTGGTGGTGGCTTACAGTCTCTACCTTTATCGCATGGTGACTTGTCTCCTTTGGCCTCTGTTTCTGTGTCTGAATTTCTTTTGCATAAGGACTCCAGTCATACAGGTTTATGGTCCACTCTGATTCTATTTGGCCTCATCTAAATAGGATCTTTGAAGATCTTATTTACAAATGAGCTCACACAACGGGACAGGGGTTTAGGACTTGAACGTATCTTATAGCAGACATGATTCAATTCCTGTTTCAGTTTGCTAAAGCTTGCTGGAATGCAATATACCTTTGACTTTTACAAAGGGTATTTATTAAGTTACAAATTTACAGTCCTCAGGCCATGAAAATGTCCAAATTAAGGCATCCAGAGAGAGATAACCGTGACTCTGAAGAAAGGCGGATAACCTCTGTCACAGGTGATGTCTGCTGGTTCTCACCTGGCTTTTGGTTTCAGTTTGGCTTCCTCAAGCCCTGTGGGTCCTTCTGGCTTCTCCTGGGACATTTTCCTTCTCTGAGCGCTCCAAAATGTCTCTCCCTTAAAGAATTCCAGCAAGTAGATTAAGACCCACCCTGAATGGGCTGGGTCACAGCTCCATAGATGCAGTGTAATCAGAACCTCCCCCCCAGCAGTAGGTCTGCCTCCACAAGATTAGAGTAAAAGAACATAGGCTTTTCTGGGGTTCATAACAGATTGAGACCAGCACAGTCCCCAAGTCATTCTCTAAGAGCATGAAAAGTTATTTGCAAACAGAGAGCCTGATATGAGATGATGGTGGGTTAGCAAATGAGTTGACATCACATTTTACTGAGGCCATTTGTGGGCAGTGATTAGATGCTTTAGGGCCTACCAGAGTCTCAGGATCTTACTAAAAAGAGCCCTTAAAATAATGTAGTAGCTTCAAAATGTGGAAAGCAAACAGCAAAATAAAAATTAACATGGCATTAAATGCTTATAAACATAATAGCCAGTCATCTTTTTTAATAATTAAATTCATAAAAATTTTATTACTTTTGAAAAGGAAGGTTTTCTCATTTTGCAGGAATCCTCAGTGTGCACAATGATTGTTTAAAAAATTATAGTCATTAATAAATGGGTTACTTGAAACCAGATGATTTCAAAGGCAAAGTCATAAAATTCTGTCAAAAACATTTTTTCAACCAAATCATTATATATAAAATGAGATAAGGGTGCATTTAAAAATGTTTACCATGGGGTAACATCACATATCCCATAAAAAAAGAATGTAAAGATAAGAAAGCCTTAAATAGTACAGTATGAATGTAGTATTTCTGTTCTGGTTTATTAAATATCTATGTAGCTTCTACTCAAATTCTGAGGACTGTTTGTTCCATTAATATTGTGGATAAGAAGAGACTGTCATTCAGAATGGACCCCCAAACCAGTAAAAGCCCTGTGTTGCTCTAAGCCAATCAGGCCTTAAGAACCTTGTAATTTTAGTCTTCCTTTTGCCTGAGTCCGATCCTCTCATTTGAAGCCTACTCCTAAACATATTATCCCTGTCTGCTTCTCTTTGCTCCTGTAGCTCTTATCTGTTGAAAACTCAGAGCTTTACTTAAACTGGCTGTGGCCACACTTTGTCCTTTCATCCATGAGAATCTTATCAATGGACTCATTATATGTGTGTGTGTGTGTGAGTGTACACACACAAAATACCATATATATATGTACATACTATATATTTATATACTTCTATTTTTCTTTTTGGTTTTCTGGTGTCTTTTAAAAACTGCCTTGTTATTTCTAGGAGCTATTAAGTACTTTAAAGGAGGGAAATAATTTATGCTACTACATTGTATTTATGCTTTGACTTGTGGAATTAAAACATGAAGGATTTAATTATGGATTCACGTACTGTCATCACACAGGTGATGAAGAGGGTTAATACCTGGGCTTCCGTAGCGTCTGAAGTGGGAAGTTCTAAGGTCCTCATGAACCTTATAACTTAGGGAAGAAAAGACATGGACTATGGTCAGAGGAAACCAGAAGAATGAACACTGTATGGAATGTTGTTGCCAGGAGTAGGGTATCCTTTAAGCCCAGGGAACAAACCGTATTTTCAGGAAACAAACCATATATATATTTTTTAATTTTATTAATTAAAAAAATTACAAGAAACAAGCCTTCCCAACACATAACACTCAGCAATTCACAATATCATCACATAGTTGCATATTCATCATCATCATCATTTCCCAGAACATTTGCAGCAGTTCAGAAAAAGAAATAAAAAGACAACAGAAAAATATTGCAGAAAAAAAAAATTTTACAGGCCATACCCCTTACTGATCCCTTTCATTGATCACTAGCATTTCAAACTAAATCTATTTTAACATTTGTTCCCCCTATTATTTATTTTTATTCCATATGTTCCTCTCATCTGTTGACAAGGTAGATAAAAGGAGCATCAGACACAAGGTTTTCACAATCACACAGTCACATTGTGAAAGCTATATCATTATACAATCGTCATCAAGAAACATGGCTACTGGAACACAGCTCTACATTTTCAGGCAGTTCCCTCCAGCCTCTCCATTACATCTTGCATAACAAGGTGATATCTACTTAATGCGTAAGAATAACCTCCAGGATAACCTCTCGATTCTGTTTGGAATCTCTCAGCCATTCACACTTTGTCTCATTTCACTCTTCCCCCTTTTGGTCGAGAAGGTTTTCTCAATCCCTTGATGCTGGGTCTCAGCTCATTCTGGGATTTCTGTCCCACGCTGCCAGGAAGATCCACACCCCTGGGAGTCATGTCCCATGTAGATGAGGAGGGTGGTGAGTCTGCTTGCTGTGTTGACTGGAGAGAGAGGCCACATCTGAGCAACAAAAGAGGTTCTCTTGGGGGTGACTCTTAGGCTTAATTTTAAGTAGGCTTGACCTATCCCCTGTGTGGTTAAGTTTCATGTGAACAAACCCCAAGACTGGGGGCTCAGCCTATAGCTTTGGTTGTCCACACTGCTTGTGAGAATATCAAGAATTCAACTTGGGGAAGTTGAGTTTTCCCCTGTTCTCACCATTCCCGGAAGGGGACTTTGCAAATACTTTCCCACTCTCTGATCATATCACTCTGGGATTCATCAGGGCATCACCTGGACAAACCAACAAAATCTCATGTCCTACCCAAAGTTCCATGTACTTAAGGTGTTCAATCAACTATCTACATAAGTTATATTAGGAGATGCACTAGTCAAAGTATAGATTTGTACCAAATAAACATTTTTTGCTTTAGTCTCACACATAAGTTGAAATTTTAAAATATCAATTACCATCTATTTTCAGCACACTGTAGTAGTGACATTCTTTTGTTCTTCCTCATGCAAAAACATTTTTTAAATTTGTACATTTAGTCATTATCATTATACACTCTAGGCATTCCTAGATTACACCATCTCAATCTTTATCGTCTGTCTTTCTTTGTGATTTCATTTATGCCCCAGCCCTCCTCCCTCTAACATTCTCATATGCAGCTTCATTCAGTGTTTTAACATAATTGTATTACAATGTGCTGTCCATTTCTGAGTTTTTATATTCAGTCCTGTTGCACAATCTGTATCTCTTCAGCTCCAATTACCCAATATCTTACCCTATTTCTATCTCCTGATGGTCTCTGTTACCAAGGAAATATTCCAAGTTTATTCACTAATGTCAGTTCACATCAGTGAGACCGTAAAGTATTTGTCCTTTTGTTTCTGGCTAATCACACTCAGCATAATGTCCTTAAGGTCCATTCATGTTGTTACATATTTCATAACTTTATTCTGTCTTACAGCTGCATAATATTCCATCTTATGTAAATGTCACAGTTTGTTTAGCCAACTCTCTGTTGATGGATATTTTGGCTGTTTCCATCTCTTGGTAATTGTTAATAATGCTGCTGTAAACATTGGTGTGTAGATGTCCATTTGTGTCCTTGGCCTCGTGTCCTTTGAGTAGAGACAGCGTATAGATGGGTCCTGTTTTTTAATCCATTCTGCCGGACTATGTCTTTTGATTGGAGAGTTTAATCCATTAACATTCAGTGTTATTACTGCATGGGTAGTACTTTCTTCTACTATTTTGCCTTCTGGATTTTATATGTGATATCTAATTTTCCTTCTTTTTACCTTTACTCATAGTCTTCCTTTCTACACTCTTCTCCACACCTCTCTCTTCTGTCTTCGTATCTGTCTCTAGTGTTCCCTTTAGTATTTCTTGCAGAGCTGGTCTCTTGTCACAAATTCTCTCAGTGATTTTTTGTCTGAAAATGTTTTTAATTTCTCCCTCATTTTTGAAGGACAATTTTGCTGGATATAGAATTCTTGGTTGGCGGTTTTTCTCTTTTAATAATTTCAGTATATTATCCCACTGTCTTCTCGCCTCCGTGGTTTCTGCTGAGAGATCTGCGCATAGTCTTATTGGGCTTCCCTTGTATGTGATGGATTGCTTTTCTCTTGCTGCTTTCAAGATCCTCTCTTTCTCTTTGACCTCTGACATTCTGATTATTAAATGTCTTGGAGTATGTCTATTTGGATCTATTCTCTTTGGGATACGCTGCACTTCTTGGATCTGTAATTTTAAGTCTTTCATAAGAGTTGGGAAATTTTCAGTGATAATTTCCTCCATTAGTTTTTCTCCTCCTTTTCCCTTCTCTTCTCCTTCTGGGACACCCACAACACGTATATTCATGCGCTTCACATTGTCTTTCAATTCCCTGAGTCACTGCTCATATTTTTCCATTTTTTTCCCTATAGTTTCTGTTTCTTGTTGGATTTCAGATGTTCCGTCCTCCAGTTCAGAAATCCTATGTTCTGTCTCTCGAAATCTACCATTGTAGGTTTCCATTGTTTTTTTCATCTCTTCTGCTGTGTCTTTCATTTGCATAAGTTCTGTGATTTGTTTTTTCAGACTTTCAATTTCTTCTTTTTGCTCTTTCCTTGCCTTCTTTATATCCTCCCTCAATTCATTGATTTGGTTTTTGATGAGGTTTTCCATGTCTGTTCGTACATTCTGAATTAATTGTTTCAGCTCCTGTATGTCATTTGAATTGTTGGTTTGTTCCTTTGACTGGGCCATATCTTCAATTTTCCTAGTGTGATTTGTTATTTTTTGCTGGCATCTAGGCATTTAATTACCTTAATTAGTTTATTCTGGAGATTGCTTTTACTTCTTTTAGCTAGGGTTTTCTTGCTGGATGAATTTGTTGTCTATCTGTTCTTTGACATTCCATTCAGCTTTATCTGGACCTTTAGCTTAAGTTTTATTTAATAGAGGAGAATTTTTCAGTTCTTGTTTTCTTGTTTCTTGCCCTGCTTGTGTGGTGCCTTTCCCCGACACTCACTTAGGAGGGTCTACTTAGATATTATAGACCCCAGCCAGATTTTCCCAGACCAAACTGGCCTCCTATCAGGAGGAAAGAGTCACCTGCGTCGGTTTTCCCTGAGGGTGAGACCCAGCAGGTTGAAAGACATTCCTGTGAAGTCTCTGGACTCTGTTTTTCTTATCCTACCCAGTATGTGGTACCTGTTTGCCTGCAGGTCCCACCAGCATAAGGTGATGCGGTACTTTTAACTTTGGCAGACTCTCCCTGCTGGGGGCGTGGTGGAGACAGAGGAGAGCTTTTGGGCTGGTTTTAATGGCTTCAAATTACCAAGCCCTGGTGTCTGAATTCCTTGATGGAGGGATTCCACCTGGGTTGGGCTTCACCCCTCCCCTGGGGAAGGCACAGGCTCCAGATAAGCCCCCAAAAGAGCTTGCTTCTGCCTATGCCTAGGGCAGTTGCAGCCTGAAAAGTCCTTCCACTGTATCCAGAGGCAGTCAAGCCTTTGTAGATACACAGCCACAAAAACCTCTGTTTCCTTCTTTTTTTTCCCCCTTTTTCTGTCAGTCCTGCCCCCTTGGCTCCAGGGCAAAAATGAGTTCACCTAAGCTGGGGGCCTATTTTTAGTAGTCAGAATTTGTTAATTAGTTCCACAATTGGCATTTGATTGTGCCCAGTCCCTGCTGCTGGTAAAGTCCTTTCCTTTCCCCTCTGGGAAGTGGCCTGTGGGTGAGGGGCGCTGGCCGCCGCAGCTTTGGGAACTCAGGGTTCTGGAGGGTGCTCGCAGCTGGTCCAGACTGGGGTGCGCTGTGTGTTTGGTCACTGACGTGGCTCTGGGAGCTGTTCTGTACTGTTTCTGGTTATTTAGTAGTTGTTCTGGAGGATGAACTAAAATGCGCACGTTGTTAAGCTGCCATCTTGACCTGGAAGTCCAAACTGTATTTTAAAGGAGAAAACAGCCAATATTAATGAAAACATTAATGAATATTTTTCTTTAACAATTCTTACATGTGAATCCCTTAATCAAGCTGGATGAAACTCAAAATGTTGGTGAGATAATAACTGATACTTCCACCAACTATCTTCTCTGTATCTGTGAGCAGAAGGAAACTGTGAAGGAGAACAAAAAGGGGAACATTTTCATTGGTGTTGTGGTAAGTGCTTCATAGGTGAAGAATGAATGGTAGATTTTCATAGTATTTCTAAATGTTTTTCAATTTATGCTTTATAATGGGGATAGCTGATGAAATGTGCTCTCAAATAATTGTACTAGAAAAACATTTTGCTCATAATATTGTATATTAATTCATTAGTTAAACTTTTCTCATGTGGGTTCTTGGTGCTATATGTTATGACAAGAAAGTTTTGGTTCATGTGTTCTAGGTTTTAGAGTTCAGAATAGTCACAGTGATGGCTATGCATGCAGACAACCTATGAACAGCAGAGTAAAACACTACATTAGTACCTGCATGGCTAGCAAAGGATTTTCCAAATTGCCTCTGAGGGTTTAAAATTAAACGTGAATGATTGTGGGATTATCAAATCTGCTTTTGAAAGAAGGAATTCTTAAGGGGAAATGCTAATTGGCCAATATAAGATTCTATAGTAAATAAATAGTAGGAATAAATAATTTATGAATCATAGTTTATTGATCTTTCCTTCTTCTGGCAATTTCTGGGAACATTTGGCCATTTATAAGTCCTACCTGGGCTCTATTTAACATCTTAGATTACTTAGGACCCATCGAACTCCCTTGTTCTGGGGTAAGTTGAGCAGAAGTAATATTACTTGTCCAAGTAATAACTTTTTTAAAAATATTTTGCCATTGGCAATCTGGGTTCAAACAGCTTCTGGGCATTTCCTTTCTGCATCTCCAAATGTCTGGGTCTGAGCTGCTGAGCTCTGTTCTGACCTCTCTCTTTTAAGCCTCTAGCTAATTAAATTAAATGTCACTCATTGCGGAGGGCGCTCTGCCCAAAGTTCTCTGAAATGTATCGGGACATCACACTAACCTGTACAAACCAACAAGCTATTACTCCCTGTTCAAGAGTCCATGTAATTATGATGTTTGAATCAACAGGTTATTTGCTTTTAAGTTTTAACATATGCTGTACAGTGTTTTGTATTTACCCGAAACTGACACTAAAGAATAGAGCTGATACTGTACAACTCTTGGTGCCTGCTTAGGGCTTTTAAAATTATGCTCTGGTCCACTGCCGAAGTTAACTGTAGTGTGTGAACAGGGATGAGAAATGATACCACTTTTGGGCTGATGAGTTCTGGAGCTCTGGGCCGAGCTAAACCTCTTTCCTGGGCTCCAGGCTCCTGCATCCCCAATTCTTTGCAGGAATATGCTCTTCTCAAACTCAGTGTGGTTGAAATAGAACTCTGATTCTGAATCCTCAGTACTGTTGGCCCTGGATGTTTCCCTGTCCTGATGAATGTCACACATTCCTTACTCACTGCCTTGGGGTCATCTTTTTGGGTACTGATAGTTTAAAATCAAAGACTTTACTGTTGTAGTACCACTGGGATTAGGCCTTCTGCCTTCAGTCTGGGGAATGCATGACTTTATTCAGACTGACGTCAGGCTTCTCTGTGTCATATATCACACAAAGTGATAGATGTTGCAAGGTATTATAATGTAGACCATTTCTGTGATTAAATAAATCAAAAAAGGAATTTGGCTGACAAGTTTGTTATCTGAATTTCTGTACATGGCTTTTGTAAATTCTTGGTTAGTGAGTTTGGGAGATATAAACTTATATAAGTATAATAATGTACTTAAATAGTCCAGCTAAATGAGTATTAGAGAAAGCCTCTGGGCTAAGATTAAAGATGTTTTTTGGGCCCAAAATGAGGGATTTAAAAAAATTATAAAATATCAATGAAAAAATACTTAAAACATAAATTTACAATGCAGTAAAACTGGGACCTGTGGGATAACCAGCTCAGGAAATATAACACTGCCTACAGCCTCCAAACCCAGTGTCCCTTTCCTCCAGATGAAACCATAATCCAGACTCTCATAATAATTTTTGATCTTAGTTCACTCTTACCATCTTTGTGTATCTTTTACTGTATAGTTTTATTTTACCTGTTTTAAACTTTCTTTATAAAAGTTTTTATACACATATTGTATCCATTCTTTTGGATCTTGCTGCTTTTGTTTACCATGATGTATGCGAGATTTATTTACATGTATTTCTATAGTTGTTTCACTGGCATTGCTATGTAGTATTTCTTTTAACAGTCTGTAGTTTATCCATTCTTTCATTGATGGACATTTGGATTCTTTCCAGCTTTTAGCCGTGCAAAGAATGCTGCTATAAAGTACACATCTTCTGGTACATGTTTCTGAGTTTCTTAAGATTAAATACCTAGGGGAGGAATTGCTGAGTATAGGGTATGGGTATTTTCAGCTTTTCTAGATAATACCATGATGTTTTCCAAAATGGTTGGGTAGGTTTGCTTTGCACCAGTATAGTTGATGGGTATTTTTTCTCCTGTTAGCCAATACAATCTGTAACTAGCCCCTTACACTTTTTTTATTAATTAAAAAAAGAATTAACAAAACAATTAGAAATCATTCCATTCTACATGTACAATCAGTAATTCTTAATAACATCACATAGTTGCATATTCATCATTTCTTAGTACATTTGCATCGATTTAGAAAAAGAAATAAAAAGACAACAGAATAAGAATTAAAACATTAATAGAAAGAAAAAAAAAAAAACCTATACCTCACATGCAGCTTCATTCAGTGTTTTAACATAATTGCATTATAATTGGGTAGTATTGTGCTGTCCATTTCTGAGTTTTTATATCCAGTCCCGTTGTACAGTCTGTATCCCTTCAGCTCCAATTACCCCTTCTCTCTTTTTTTTTTTTAATTAACGGAAAAAAAGAAATTAACCCAACATTTAGAAATCATACCATTCTACATATGCAATCAGTAATTCTTAACATCATCACATAGATGCATGATCATCAATTCTTAGTACATTTGCATCGGTTTAGAAGAACTAGCAACATAACCGAAAAAGATATAGAATGTTAATATAGCGACAAAAATAAAAGTAATAATAGTAAAGTCAAAACAAAACAAAACAAAACAAAACATAAACCAATAGCTCAGATGCAGCTTCATTCAGTGTTTTAACAAGATTACTTTACAATTAGGTATTATTGTGCTGTCCATTTTTGAGTTTTTGTATCTAGTCCTGTTGCACAGTCTGTATCCCTTCAACTCCAATTGCCCATTATCTTACCCTGTTTCTACCTCCTGCTGGACTCTGTTACCAATGACATATTCCAAATTTATTCTCGAATGTCTGTTCACATCAGTGGGACCATACAGTATTTGTCCTTTAGTTTTTGGCTAGACTCACTCAGCATAATGTTCTCTAGGTCCATCCATGTTATTACATGCTTCATAAGTTTATCCTGTCTTAAAGCTGCATAGTATTCCATCGTATGTATATACCACAGTTTGTTTAGCCACTCTTCTGTTGATGGAGATTTCGGCTGTTTCCATCTCTTTGCAATTGTAAATAACGCTGCTATAAACATTGGTGTGCAAATGTCCGTTTGTGTCTTTGCCCTTAAGTCCTTTGAGTATATTCCCAGCAATGGTATTGCTGGGTCGTATGGCAATTCTATATTCAGCTTTTTGAGGAACCGCCAAACTGCCTTCCACAGTGGTTGCACCTTTTGACATTCCCACCAACAGTGGATAAGTGTGCCTCTTTCTCTGCATCCTCTCCAGCACTTGTCATTTTCTGTTTTGTTGATAATGGCCATTCTGGTGGGTGTGAGATGATATCTCATTGTGGTTTTGATTTGCATTTCTCTAATTAGCCCCTTACACTTTATAAGCATTAGTAGTGGGTGAGAGTATGGCCTGTGAAATCAGAATATGTGGGTTTGAATCTGAGTTGCACTACTTTATAGCTCTGGGACCTTGGGTAAATTACTTAATTTGTTCACCTCTTCCAAACCATGCCCTTTTCTCATTTATCTTTACTATAGGTGGCTTGCAGTGATGGGAGGTGGCTTTAAGTCATCAGGGTTATTTTACTGGATAGGCTCTCTACTTGGGGTTCATTCGGACTTTGTCATATTTGATTTTTTTGGCAAAAATTAAACTATTGATATTAGTACTAGTACTAATACTATTAGTCCTATATGTATTAGTTTTATGTATGAAGATATAATCTACTAATCTTCTGGTGGTCAGCTTACTAGGAGCATATCGGTACACTTTTAGTGATGATAACTGCCATCTGTATAGTACTTTATAGATTACCGAACATTTGTATGTCTGTTTTCTGAGTTCTAGCAGTAACCCTCTGAGGGAAGTAGGCTGGTTTATTCCCATTTACAGAGGAGGAAACTGAGGTCCAGGCGGGTTCAGTGACTTGTTACAGTGACTCCTCCAGGTGTATAAAATCTAGGACTTTCACTCAGGTTTTCTCTAAACCCTATTTATAAAGTTTACATTTTGGCAAATCTGATTACTTATTTTGAACACTTTAGAAATGATGCACATACTGGTGAGTATATCACCTTTGCTGTTTGCTCCTGTATTTGTGCTATATGATTGTTACAATTTGGAAAAAAATACATTTTCCGTGACCTTATATTTTTATTTGTTTTCAGGGAGTACAGCCTGCCACAGGTGAGGTTGTCTTTGACAGTTTCCAGGATTCTGTGTCTCGTTCAGAGCTAGAAACTCGAATAGCGTGCCTGCAGCCAGTGGAGCTGCTGCTTCCAGCAGACTTGTCGGCACAAACAGAGATGCTCATCCACAGAGCAACAGCTGTTCAGTAAGTTGGCATATCTCTGGAAAGTAATGCTGATTCTGAAACTCAAATTTAATTCCAAAACTTGTATTTTATTAAGCTTGCCGAAAATTATTTTTAATTGTAGAAATTATATTACAGCAGTAGTAAAGTTTTAAAAAGAAAAAAATGAAATTACCTATTATAGTCACTTAATATAGGACTTTAGTAGTTGATCATTTTAAAGAAATTTATGATATTTGGTAACTAAGGAGTTTATGATGATTTTTAAGTATCTGATTTGGTAATTAACCTTCAATTTCTGGAGATAATTTAGAGTTCATTTCCTAGAAGGTTTATTTACTTTTGGAAATGCTTTATCTATGCTGTAAATTTCAATTCATGGCTGTGTCTAATAGTTTTAGGTACTAGATCTAAGTTTTATTTACTAGAGCTTACTTATGACGCCCAGTGTGCTAGACATTCAAAGAAAGAAGATATGGTTGTGACGTGTCTGGAAGAGTTATAATCCAACAGGAGGGGCAGATGTGTACATACCCAATTGAATTCACAATGTGTGCTATATTGAGTACCAAACATTAAGGATAAAATGTCTAATCGGGAAAATTCTGTACTGCTGCCTGCAAGCGTGTGTGGGACAGGAGACCAAAAAGGTGGGTGGGGGCTCCAATGAAGAGGCCTTTATATATAGTTGAGTATGTTGGGGAGTTGAATAGGCAGGGAAGTCCCTGAAGACTTTCAATTAATCGGTTGATAGATCAGTTAGAAAATCGAACTAAGTGAAGTTCCATATGTTTCTTTTTCCTTAGAGCTGAGGATTGCATTTTCATTTTAATTTAACTTCTCTCAAAATAGCTTTCATAAATTATTTTTCTGTGATTATAACACTAATGCATATTCATTTAGGAAAAGTTGGAAATCATAGACAAAAGATAGTAAGTCAAATTTTTGTGACCAAAGATAACTACTGTTAAAACATTTTGGGGTATTATTTTCTTTGTATGTGTACTATGTCACCTGGTGTATTATTTTCTTTATATGTATACTATATCACTTTTTTTTCATTTATAAACTTGGATTCCTGTTACAAAATCAGTTTTGTCCTGTTTATTAACTTAAACTTTTCCCATTTTTTAAAACTTATTATAGAAAATTTCAAATGCATACAAATTATACAGAATAGTCTAGTGAACTCCCATGAATCTGTCAACCAGTTTTAACATTTATTAGCACAGAGTCGGTGTCTTTTCATCCATCCATTCTCTCCCTTCCTGTATTATTTTGAAATAAATCCTGGAGAACATCATTTCATCTGCTGAAATTTCAGTAGATAACTCTTGGAAACAAAATGACTGCATATCATTCAGTTGTATAAATGTATCATAATTTATTTCCCCTTTCGCCTTTTGTTATGTTGTATTCATATTTTTCATTATTACAAATATTGCTATAATGAATATCCATGCATCAAAATCTTTATGTGCCTTTCTGATTGTTTTCTTAGGATAAAATCCTTAAAGCAGAATTACTGAGCCAGATGGTATAAACATTTATAAAGTTCTTGATTACTTGCTAGAATTGGTAATATCAATTTATGCTTCTACCACCGTAGTATGGGAGGGCTTGTATGAATCTGTGCCAGCATTGGGGGTGATCATTTCAACAATCTTTGCCAATTGGATAGATGCAAATTTCTGTATCAAGTTCCTTTATTTTGTTCTTAATCCATTTCTGACAGCGTTCAAAACTTGAATAACTAAAAGTCAAATAGTAGACTTATAAGTGGTACTGCTGTCAGAGAGTGAAAAGGATTAATAAAATTTCTGAAAACAATATTTAAAAGTTAGTCTTCTAAGACTGTTTCTTTTTTAATTAATTTTTTTATCATTCAATTCCTTAGTTCATTCTCTCTTTATTTTGCTTTATTGTGGGAAGTGTAGCCCTAACTTAAGTTTTTTTGTTAATGATAGTGGTCCCCTTGTAACATCCATATAACTTACTTGCTTTTATCAACTTGAGATATCACTGAAAAATCCAATACATATTGAAAATCAAAGCAGAACACTTTTGCAACGGGAATAATGAGTGGTTTTAATTAAGTATTAAATTAAAGAATATAGCTTGCTAGAATTCTGTTCCGTATTTACTACCAGTAAACAATACACCATTGAGGTTTCAAGGATAAAATTTGTTTTGTTTTGGGTACTATCTTGTTTGTTTTAAACAAGAAGTGATAGAAAGTTTCTTTTTTTTAAAAATTTTTTATTAATTACAGAAAAAATTACAAGAAAGAAACACAAACATTCCCAACACATATACTCAGCATTTCACAATATCATCACATAGTTGCATATTCATCATTGTGGTCATTTCCCAGAACATTTGCATCAATTCAGTAAAAGAAATAAAAAGACAACAGAAAAATAAAACAAAAACAGAAAAATAAATTTTACTGACCATACCCCTTACCCCTCCCTTTCATTGATCACTAGCATTTAAACTAAATTTATTTTAACATTTGTTCCCCCTATTATTTATTTTTATTCCATATGTTCTACTCATCTGTCAACAAGGTAGATAAAAGGAGCATCAGACACAAGGTTTTCACAATCACATAGTCACATTGTAAAAGCTATATCATTATACAATCATCATCAAGAAATGTGGCTACTGGAACAGAGCTCTACATTTTCAGGCAATTCCCTCCAGCCTCTCCATTACATCTTGCATAACAAGGTGATATCTACTTAATGCATAAGAATAACCTCCAGGATAACCTCTCAACTCTGGAATCTCTCAGCCATTCACACTTTGTCTCATTTCACTCTTCCCCCTTTTGGTCGAGAAGGTTTTCTCAATCCCTTGATGCTGGGTCTCAGCTCATTCTAGAGTTTTTCTCAATCCCTTGATGCTGAATCTCAGCTCATTCTGGGATTTCTGTCGCACATTGCCAGGAAGATCCACACCCCTGGGAGTCATGTCCCACGTAGACAGGGGAAGGGTGGTGAGTTTGCTTGCTGTGTTGGCTGGAGAAAGAGGCCACATCTGAGCAACAAAAGAGGTTCTCTTGGGGGTGACTCTTAGGCTTAAATTTGAGTAGGCTTGACCTATCCCCTGTGTGGTTAAGTTTCATATGAACAAACCCCAAGACTGGGGGCTCAGCCTATAGCTT
This sequence comes from Tamandua tetradactyla, assembly GCF_023851605.1. Taxonomy (NCBI): domain Eukaryota; kingdom Metazoa; phylum Chordata; class Mammalia; order Pilosa; family Myrmecophagidae; genus Tamandua; species Tamandua tetradactyla. The sequence goes on along the minus strand of NC_135347.1, from coordinate 50,881,713 downwards.
TGGTTGTCCACACTGCTTGTGAGAATATCAAGAATTCAACTTGGGGAAGTTGAGTTTTCCCCCGTTCTCACCATTCCCCGAAGGGGACTTTGCAAATACTTTTCCACTCTCTGATCATATCACTCTGGGATTCATCAGGGCATCACCTGGACAAACCAACAAAATCTCATGTCCTACCCAAAGTTCCATGTACTTAAGGTGTTCAATCAACTATCTACATAAGTTATATTAGGAGATGCACTAGTCAAAGTATAGATTTGTACCAAATAAACATTTTTGCTTTAGTCTCACACATAAGTTGAAATTTTAAAATATTAATTACCATCTATTTTCAGCACACTTCAGTAATAACATTAATAGAAAGTTTCTTATGTCTCAGACTTAGGGTCCCTTATTTCTTCCAGAGTAAATCAGTTGTAAATAAAAACAACAGTTTGCAGTTTTGTCAGCTACTGGTTGATGTTTCATTGAAATTGGAGAAACAGTATGTTAAAACTACAAGAAAAAGGCAGAATTTATATCCATGTTTAAGTATATACTTTTTTTGACCACAAGAGGTCGCCAAATGATTTTATAATTTCAAGACTAGATTGCTAGACCCTTGAGGTTTTTGTAATCTCAAAATACACTTCCTTACTTTATATCGGTATGTCATATGGTAATTTATAATTAGCAGTATTCAAAGATGGTAGTAAACTAAGATTATTATTTTGAAATTATGATAAACTATCAATTTTTTTTTAGGTTGGTTACCTTTATCTAAAATGTTTTTCTAAGATTTTTGTCTGGGTCTTAGGGAATCAATCTTGCTATCCTAATTTTCACCCCTCTCATTTGTCATAAGAATGAAGAGAAACAAATGAAAAGCAGTGATTTTAAGCACTCATGTTTACTGGAATTAAGATTGCTTTAAAAGGTTAACCTTTCACTTAGAGGGATTATATTTAAAAACACTGATGTAGAGGAAAGCTATAAAAAACAATAAGTAGATACTAGTTAATATGTATTAGGTCTCAAAGAAACTGGTTTTTGCAAACCAAGATGAACCCAGCAGTTGCTACTCAATTTTTTTGCTTAGAAAAGTGACAGCTCCCTGGGCACTGACATAGTCAGGAGGGCTTTGCAGAAGAGGTGGGCTTGGGTGGGGGCATTTGCAGGACAAGGAGGCTTTGAGTTGGTGGTTGGGAGAAGAAAAATTGTGTGTGTGTGTGTGTGTGTGTGTGTGTGTGTGTGTGTGTGTGTGTGTGTGTGTGAGAAAACATAAGCGCACACAGACTTGAGATGTTAGAGTAGGTGTGAAGACAGAGGAGAAATGATTGGAGGGTGACTTAGGTTGGCTTAACAACAGAGTTTATTGCTCATGGTTTTAGAGGCTAGAAGGCTGGTTTCCTGCAGGGTTGGTGTCTCGTGGCTGGCTGGTGGTCGTTGGGGGTCCTTGGCTTTTCAGTCACTTGGCAGCATGGTGGTGTCTTTCCTTCTCTCCTGTGTTGCACTGACTTCCAGCTTCTGGCTGCTCTCTCGCTTCTCCGTGTCCAATTTCCTTTGCATGTAAGAATTAAGCCATATTGATTAAGGCCTGCTCTCATTCAGTTTGGGCATGCTTTCACTAATTCTGTCCTCAAAGGTCCTATTACAAATGGGTTCACACCCACAGGGCAGGGTTGGGAACTGAACTTGCCTTTTATGGGCAGTAGTGTCTGTCTCCATAGGCCTCAGGCACTTAGCTTGAGATTTACAAATATTTAAGTCATATTATAATGGAAGTCACTTAAATAAAATTGGGTGGGGAGGTTAACAAGAACTGTTTTCTTTGAAATGGGTAATTTTCCCACTTTTTCAGCAAGCATGTATTACCTCTGTAATTTTTAAAATTATAATTTAATAAACTTGTGTGGAGAAAAACTCTAGTGTAAAATAATAAATAAAAGTAGCTGGTATGTCAAGTTTAAGAAACATTGAAATGAAGTGTGAATTCCTCCCCTAACACCCTCCATGAAACCACTGTAGTGTCCCTTTCTGGCCTTGAGCATATATATAGACAGTTAGTAAACACCCTCTGGGTGGCTGCTCACTAGCTCTCTGTGCTGGATTCTGTAACAGGCCACCCGAATGTGGCCTACACGCCATTCATCATGGATCTTTGCACTTCCCTCTGTTCACACTTCCTTGAATGCCCTGGCTGTACCCACCCCCCCTTCCTTCCATACTTAGGGGCTTTGTTTTTCCTATCTGTAGCCACTGGGCGTTTAGTTACTGCACGCCCTGTTTACTTGGCTCTTTACACTTGACCTTAGCCAAAAGGCCAAGAAGCGATTTTACTTGGCTCTTTATACCTAAGAATCATATTTAAATGAATTTGTAAAAACCCAGATAACTGAGCTTATTAAACTTCAACAGAACAAACTGGAGCAGTGCAAGTACTAAATAAAAGTTGAACAGTGCAAGTGCTAAATAAGTACTAAAAGAATTGGCCATTTAATAACATTTCTTTTTTTCTTTTTTTTTTAATATGGAACGCTTCACGAATTTGCATGTCATCCTTGCGCAGGGGCCATGCTAGTGTTCTCTGTATCATTCCAGTCATTTAATAACATTTCAAGTTTGTGGAATACTTCCTGGTAACAAAGTTAAAGAAAAAACTCCTCAATTTTCCCCCTCATGTTTCAAAAACCTGTTATTCTTTTCAGCTAGTACTAAGTTCAGATACATTAAGGACAGTTTGGACTTTAGCCATAACACAGATAGCTAGTTTGTATAACAGCTCCTTTGATAATTATGTACATATTCTCACAGTAATCTTCATTTTGACACTAAAGCTGCACTAAACATTTTCCGTAAAAAAACTAGAAAATCAAGTACAGTAACAGAAAGTGGTAGTCAATCTCTAATACACAAATTAATTTTAATAAAAGAGGAACACAAAATTAAAATACCATAATGGCCATTTCAAATATTTGTCACCATAAATGACATCCAGATGGTATAATAATCTCCATTATAAAAATCATGCTAGATAATGGTTTTGATTAATCCTTGGATAATACAAGGTCTGAACATAGCAGGAGTTATTCTTATTCACCTACATTAGGATTTCAATGTTTTCTTCAAATCTGCAGCACACACATCCATTTTTTAGTAAATACTGATGTGTTTAAAGCATTTATTTGCAAGATCGGATTGCTAAAGTCATTAAAGTATTGCAGGTATCTGTCTTCCATAAATATTTTATAAATTTTATTAATTAGTTAGAGTCAGTTTTCAGCCAAGTATCTTTGTGGATGTCATGCAGTTTCAGTAAATTATAGCGGAGTCAATATTGTAAAAGCTTAATGCATATCATTGATCACATCATGTGTAAAAGTTAATTATAACTGCACATCCATATCTTGTCCTGTTTCCCTGCCTACCTCTTTGACTTCTTCCTTTCTGTCTTTTTCTGTTCTTCTTCCTCCTTCTCCCAGCTGTGGTCCTTCTCCAAACTCTGTAGTCTCAATCTTTTCTCTGTATACTTTTTTCTTTTAGGGGAATTTTCATTTTCTTAAATTTGAGTGTCCCCTCAAGGCAGTAGTCTTACCTGTGAGTTCTGGACTAATCTTTTGTCATTTCATTTCTTTGTTCAGAAACCCTATTGTCTTCCAGTACTAAGGCATAAGTTTGGCTCACATTTCATAGTCCTCAACTCTTGCTTCTCCAGTTCTTCAGTGTGAAAGATACTCACTGTATGAAAGTTATCTGTTGGTGTTGTAATTTGGAAACTCTTATGTACCCCAGAAAAGGCCGTGTTCTTTTAATCCATTTGTGTGAGTTGAGACCTATGGTAGGTGGGATGTTTTAATTTGTTTATATCAATTGAGATGCAACCTACCTCATTCAAGGTGGGTCTTAACGCATTTATAGGAGTCCTTTATAAGAGGATAAAATACGTACAGAAGTGGAGAGATGAAATTAAGAGATGCTCAAAGAGAAAAGCCCTGGAGAAGCTAAGAGAGGACCCACAGAAGCTCAGAGAGGAAACCATTGAAGTCAGAAGCTGAAAGCGTTGAAACTCGAGAGTGCAGGACCACTGTAAACAGGACCTTTTTAGTTAAGGTATGCCCAAATTGAATGAGTCACTATGGTTGAATCCTTATAAGCAAAGGAAATTGGACATGGAAGGAGAAGCAGAGGGAGCAGCCAGAAGCTGGAAGTCAAATGAACTCCAGAAGAGAAAGGAGAAGTTGCTGCCATGTACATTGCCATGGGACAGAAAAGGAAAGGAACCCCAAAGATCGCCAGCCAGCCGAAAGGCATCGACCTTGGGAGGAAGCAAGCCTTTTTGCCTCTGAAACCATGAGCCAGTAAATTCCAGTTGTCAAGCCAACCCATTGTATATTATTTATTTTAGCAGCAGGGACACTAAAACAGTTTTTGGTACTAGAAACTGGGGCGCTGTTATGACAAATACTTTAAAATACAGAAATGGCTTTGGAATTGGGTAATGGGTGAAGGTTGGAATGACAGTTGATGGAAAAAGCTTAGATTGCTTTGAAGAGACTGTCAGTAGAAATATGGATACTGAAGGTACTGCCATTGTGGTCTTAGAGAAATGATGAATTTGTATGGAAATTGGAGAAAAGGCTATCATTGTCATAAAGTGGCAGAGAACTTGGCAAAATGGTGTTTTAGTGTGAAACAGAAAGTAGAACATGTTAGCAGTGAACCTGGATATTTAGCTGAGGAGATTTCAAAGTGAAGTATAGAAGGTTCAGCCTGGTTTTCTTGCAGGGCAGGTTATAATAAAATGTGAGAAGAAAGAAATAACCTTAAGCATCAAGGTACCAGAAATAGATGATTTGGAAAAGGCTCAACCTATCCAGGGAATGTGCTCTGAGGCTAGGACCAAGTGGCTCTAGCAGGAATGTCCTTGAGTTTTCAGAAAATGAAACCCCAGAGTACAGGGCTCCAAGTAAGGGTTTAACTGAAGAATCCATTGCTAAAGAGGATCTAGTCAGCCATTTCAGTGGAAGTCAGGTTTGGAAAAACAGTCATCCAGGAAGGATCTGTGGAAAATTCTATTTTTAGGTGTTTTGGACCTGGTTGAACTGCATGCAAGGCCAACAAGGTTTTTGCAAAATTTGTCTGAGCAGATCACCACCAGACTGGACTGAAAGGGACAGATTGAAGGAAGAATGACTTAAAAGACAGAACCATGTAACCAAAGGTCTAGACTGCAAAGATTTCCTGGGACTAAGATTGCGGGCCCACTCAGGTGTGGAAAGGGCAGTTCTGCCCTGTACTTGGAGAGGGCAGGCTTTGTGCCTGTTATTCAAGGAGAGTGCTGATACCCAGTGCTTGGAGGTGGTGGGTCCCCCATCCCGGATTTTGAGGAGAGGCTAATAGCCATTCCAGTGCTCCGAGAGGATGAGGCCTGCGTCCCAGTGTTTGGGTAGAGCGTGGCCACTACGCTAACGTTGGAATGGGTGGGGCTGCTGCTCTGGCAGGCCTGGAAAACAAAGAGTCAGGGCGTGGATGACTCCCATATCTTAAAAATCTGTTTGCCCTGCTGGATTTTAGACTTGTTTGAGACCCATGACCCCTTTTCCTTCCAATTTCTCTCTGCTGGTATGTGGATGTTTATTTTATCCCCATTACACCATTGGATATTGGAAGCAGATAGCTTGCATTGTAAATTTCACAGGTCCATCAGACAGGAATTTTGCTGAAGGCTTTTAGCATGTTGTGATAGAATGAATATATTTTGCATGTGGGAAGAACGTGTCTTCTTGGGGTCCAGAGGGTAGACTTTTGGGGATTGAGTCATGTCCCCCACAAAATGCATGTTTAGTTCTCAAGCTCTATTCCTCTGGGTATGAGGACGTTATTAGTTAAGGTGTACTCAAGCTGAATGAGGGCGTTGGATTATTGAGTAATCCAATATGGCTTAATAAGCAAAGGAAATTGGATATTGAAGGAAAAGCTACAGAGAGCAGCCAAGGTTGGAAGTCAATGGACTCCAGAAGAGAAAGGAGAAGATGCTGCCAGGTGCATTGCCATGTGACAGAAAAGCCAACCAACACCCAGGATTACCAGCTTGTTAGAAGATCCTGACCTTAGGAGGGAGCAAGCCTTCTAGTTGCTGAAACTGTGAGCCAGTAAATTTCTTCTGTTAAACCAATCCATTGAATGGTATTTGTTTTAGCAGTCGGGAAACTAAAACAATTTTGTACCTTTTTTGCAGCAGTGAAGGAAGCTAAAACAAAATTTAAGATTAAAGTTAAACAGATGTATAAAACATAAAATATATGTCAACAGTACTTTGGTATACTTTTACTGAAAATAAATTATTCCTCTCAATTTGAGTGGGATGTATCCCCCCCCGCCCCGGGATCAGGCTCTTCTCAGTTCCACGTTCCTATACCACTATGTGCTGTTTAAAGACTCAGTTCTTTTCCACTTGTTTTATCTCCTTGAACCACAGAATGAGCTAAGTGATTTATCCTCCACTTGGCACAAACACAGCACTTCCATTTTAGTCTGCTTCTGTTTTTTCTTTTCCTTATTAAACCTCGATAGTTAAAGCAGTCCTTATTGTGAAGGTGGGCTTCAATAGAAATGGTGCACCTGAAGCTCACGACAGCATTCATTTTATAAGCTGATAACCCAGCTGATCTGGGGCAGTGGTTTTCCAACTGAAGGTTGTGAAATAAGTTTAATAGGTTGTGACTAACTCTGAAAAAGAATAGAAAGAATTTATCAGAATATGTCAGCTATGGTAAGTATAAGTATTTTATGAAATCCTTTTTTTTTTCCGGCTTTATCTGTCTATGCATATCTCCCCATATAAACTTACCTTAGATTATGATGTAAAATGAATTTCTATGAGTTACATTTGAAAGAGGATTACTTACATTAATTAAGAAAATTTTCATCAAAATAAAGTTACAAGTTTTTTTTTTTAATTCAGCATTCCAGGAAACACCTTTTAAGATTCTGTGGATCCCACTAAAGAAACATTAAATATGAACAATATGGGGATAGAGATTTTTGGCAATTTTGTTCACTACTATATCCCTACCTAGAATGGAATCTAGTACATAGTAATACTCACTAAATATTTGTGGAATGAATCAATACTTAGTAGACTATAAGGAGACCTGCTGGTTTTTGAGTAGGAGAAAGAAAATTGAGACTGGTGCTTTAGGAAAAATGCAGCTTTGGATGTAAGAGATCTGGGAGCAGTGTAGTAGCTGCGAAGCTCGGGCGGATGGGGCAGAGCAGAAATCACTAAGTTTGCTGTGGTTTCCAGACTGTTTCAGGAACAGGAGAGGCATGGGGGTTAAATGGGCTTGGGAAATGCCCATTGTATTCCTTTCTTGAAGAACTGTAAACTTGATAGTGATTGGAAATAGGATTAGAAGTGTTAAAACCGAGAGAAAATGTGCTTGAAATACCTGTAGAATCCTTTCTTTAAGTTTCATTTGTTGCCAGCAGTCGTCTAAACAGAGCACCTGGTTATTGTTTGTTTTGTTGTGTATTTTCAAAAATGGCCGAATGTGTTATTGAAATGGTTCAGAAACAGCATATGAAATCTGATGGCCTCATCTTTAAAATGTCGTGACTCTTAAAACATCTTGAAAGGCCTTTTTATTTGTCTTCTTTCCCAGTGTCTGCGAGACGGCTAAAGAAAGGATCTAGTCTGTTTTGCTCACCATTCAGTTTTCAGCCCACTTGTGGTATCTTGCAGGTAGTAACTGCTCAATAAATATTTCTGAGTAAATGAATAGATCTGAAGTATAAAGGCCTTCTTTACACAATAGTATATCTTGGAGATCATTCCATGTCAGTCTGTAAAGAGTGTCCTTATTTTTTCAACTGGCCACATGGTATTTCATTGTATTGATATATATACCAGAGTTTATTTACTCTGGCCCCAGTTGATGGTCACTTAGGTTGTTTACAGTTGTTTACTATTCCAAAATTGTGAGTGCATATATCATTTCCTGTATCGTTCATATATTACTGTGCAGGTACAGCTATAGGAAAATCTCAAAAAGTGATATTTCTAGATTAAATAGTAATACATTTGTAATTTTAAGTGATATTACCTAATTATCCTTTTTAGTGGTTGTGCCTGTATTCACTCCTATCAAGCAGCATAGGAGAGTGCTTTTTTCTCACAATCTCAATTTTAGCTAATCCATTAGATGGCAAATAGTATCTCTATTAGTTTAAAATTTGCATTTCTTCTAGTATGAGTGTAGTTGACCATTTTTTCAGTTTATGAGCCTTTTGTATTTCTTTTTCCAGGAACTCTCTTTGTATCTTTTGCCATTTTCCTTTTGGCTTGCTAGTAGTTTATATATTCTGGAAGCAGTTGTCCTGCTTACTTTGCTTTGGTTTTTTTTTCCCCGTTTAGTAATTTTGGCTTTACTGTTGATTTTATTAGACATTTCTTACATGTCTTCTGAGTTTTGTGTTATGCTTAGCCAGAAGTTCCCTACTTTGAGATTATAAGAAAATTTTTTTCTGGTACATGTGTGTGTGCATTTGTGTGTGTTACATGTAAGTCTTTGATCTGTTTGGAATTTATCCTGGTTTATGAATAACTTGTTTTTTTCCACTGACTGCCCTTTTGTCCAATTTATTGCGCTAATTAATGATTCTTATAAAATGTTTAAACTAAATATTCTAAGTATGCATAAAATCATAAATAACTATATAATCAGTACCCGTGTGCTCATGAGCTAGTTTAAACTAAAGTATGAGGTAACTCTCTCGTGCTTTTCCTCCCTTCGGGGTGACCATTATTGCGAATTGGGTATTTATCTTTTCAATGCTTGATTACATATTGTATTAGTTAGGGTTCTCTAGAGGAACAGAATCAACAGGGAATTCTTGCAAATATAAAATTTATAAAAGTATCTCACGTGACCACGGGAACACAGAGTCCAAAATCTGCAGGGCAGACTGTGAAGCCTATGATTCCATTGGAGGGTCTGGACAAACGCCACAGGAGAGGCTCGCCGGCTGAAGCAGGAAGAGAGGCTGTCTCTTCTGAATCCTCCTTAAAAGGCTTCCAGTGATTAGATTGAGCATCACTCATTGCAGAAGACACTCCCCTTGACTGATTACAAATGCAATCAGCTGTGGATGCAGCTGACGTGATCTTGATTTAATTCTATGAAATGTCCTCATCACAACTGACAGGCCAGCACTTGCCCAACTAGACAAGCAGGTACCACCACTAGGCCAAGTTGACACATGAACCTGACCATGACATATACTCTGATTATATGTGTCTCCATAAACAATATATAGTATTTTTATCTTAAACATTATATGTGTTCTTATACAATACACAATTTTTCTCATTTTGTTGTATTCAGTCAACATTATGTTGAAACATTCATATTGAATCATATAGCTCTATTTTGTTTTATTGTTGTATTATTTCATTCTGTGAACATACCAAAATTTATTTATTCTTCTGTTAATAAGCATTTAGGTTCTTTTCAGATTGTTGCTTGTACATAAATAGCACAGCCAACATTCTTATACATGTCTTCATGCAAACATATATGAGAATTTCTTCAAAGTCCATAAATTAAGAGTTGGAGATTATATCCATGTTCAGTTTTATGAGATATTGGTAATTTTCTCTTTGAAGTGGTTATATTTTCACCAGCAATATGTGAGACTTCTGTATTTGTGTTTTTTCTGGTTAATAGTGAGTTTGAACATTTATTCATATGTTTATTGGTAATTTGGGTTTACTCTTCTGTATATATTACCTGTATATATTATTTTTATATTTTTAGCTTTGTTTTTTTTTCAGTCTCATTTTTATTTTGTAGGAATTTAAAAATGTATTTTGTAGATCAGTTTTTTTATTATATGGATTCAAATTGTTTTCTTCCAGTGTTTACTTTTTGTATGGTGTTATTTGTTGTATAAAAACTTAATTTTAATGTAGTCAATTTCAGTAAACTCCTTCTTTTTATTATTCCCTTTCTGTTTAGAGAACTTCCTTTTATCAGCCTCTTCCAGTACATCTGCTAGTGACAAATTCTCTTAGTTTTTCTTCATCTGAGAATGTTTTTATATCACCTTCATTCCTGAAAGTTATTTTTGCTGGGCGTATGATTCTGTATTGACAGTTCTTTTCTTCCAACACTTGAAGAATATAGTGACAATTCCTTTTTTTTTTTTCCTGTGTATGTCTGGCATTATGTCTCTCTTACTGCTTTTAAGATTTTTTTCTTTGTTTTTAGTTTTCAGAAGTTTAATTTTGAAGTGTTTTAGAATGTATTTCTTTGAGTTTAATCTGTTTGAGTTTTGTTCCACTTCGTAAATCTGTAAATTTATGCCTCTTGGCAAATTTGTGAATGTTTCAGCCATTGTTTCTTCATGTATATATTTTAGCCTACCCTATTTCTCTTCTCCTGGCATGCTGTTGACAGGCATGTTAGATCTTTTGTTCTAGTCCCACAGGTCCCTGAGACTCTATCCATTTATTTTTTTTAAAGTCTATTTTTTTCTCAGTTCAGATTGCTTAATTTCTGTTGTTCTGTTTCCTGGTTCACTGATTTTTTTTTTAACTTTTTTTTTTTATTGTATAATATAACATATATACAAAGTAAAGAAAGAAAAAAGCAATGGTTTTCGAAGCACTCTTTAACAAGTAATTACAGGACAGATCCCAGAGTTTATCATGGGCTCCCATACGATCGTCTCATATTTTTCCTTGCTGCTCCAGAACATAGCAGGCTAGAAGACATATGCTTTTATCATGCAATCAACTTTTTTTCTTTTTTATGAAAAATAACACATATACAAAAAAGCAAGAAAGTTCAAGGCACAGTACAACAATTAATTGTAGAAGAGATTTCAGTGTTCTACAATTATAACATTTGGTATAACATTTCCACAATTTTAGGTTTTTACTTCTAGCTGCTCTAAAATACTGGAGACTAAAAGAAATACCAATTTAGTGATTCAGCAGTCATAGTCATTTGTTAAACCATACCTTCTCTGTATAACTCCACCATCATCTTTGGTCTTTCTGTCCCGCTTTTTAGGGTATTTGGGCTATGGCCATTCTAACTTTTTCATGTTGGAAGGGGCTGTCAGTAATATGGGGTAGGAAGATGGAACTGGCTGATATTTGGGAGAAGTTGGGCCCTCTTGATTTTCAGAACTTATGTGGTCCAGGGACCCATCTGGAGGTTGTAGGTTTCTGGAAAGTTACCCTAGTGCATGACAACTTTGTAGAATCTTATCTCTTGCCCTAGGTGTTCTTTAGGATTGGCCAGAATGGTTTTGGTTGGGATTTGGCAAGTTTTGATAGGTAGCAGTGTCTAACTGAAGCTTGCGTAAGAGTGACATCCAGAGTAGCTTCTCTATTTTATTTGAACTCTCTCAGCTACTGATACTTTATTAGTTACACATCTTTGTCCTCTTTTGGTCAGGATGGAATTGTTGATCCCATGGTGCCAGGACCAGACTCATATCCCTGGGAGTCATCTCCCATGCCACCAGGGAGACTTTCACCCCTGGATGTTATGTCCCACGTGTTGGGGAGTGCAATAATTTCACTTGCAGAGTTGGACTTGGAGAGAGTGGTTCACTGATTTTTACTATCTTCTCCATTTTCTTGCTGAGCCGATCCACTGAGATTTCTATTTTAGTCATTGTATTTTTCAGTTCTAAAATGTTCATTTGATTCTTCTTAACATTTTCTGTTTCTTTGCTGAGACTTTCTATTTTCTTGTTTGTTTCAAGCATTTTGTAATTGTTTGTTGAAGCATTTTTACCATGACTGCTGTGAATGTTTTATCAGATAATTGTAACATCTCTGGCATCTTGGAATTGGTGTCTGTTGTCTTTTTTCATTCAGTTTGAGAAATTCCTGATTTGTGGTATGGCAAGTGACTTTTGATTGAAACCTCTACAATTCTGTATCATGTTATGTGACTGGATCTTACATAAACCTTCTGTTTTAGCTGGCTTTCTCTGACATTGCTTCAGCAGGGGAAGGGGGTGGGACACTGCCCTGTTCTTACTAGGTGGATTTAGAAGTCCAGGTTCCCCACTTGGGCTCTGTTGACACCCAGGAGACTGAGAAGGGCTGCTCCTTATTACTGCTGGGTGGGAGTGGGAGTTCCAGCTCCCCATGTGGTCTCTACTAGACCTCTGATACCATCCCATTGGGGAGGTAGGAAGTGAGCCTCATTGCTGCTGCTAGGGGTGTGTTTTAGTTTCCTAGGCTGCTTAAAGCAATACCATGAAGTGTTTTTTTTTTTTTTTTTAATTGAGAAATATCTACACATGTATAGTCCATATTATACAATTATACAACCATATTATATGATCAGTGGCTTACAATATCATCACATAGTGTGTATTCTTTACTATGATTGTTTTTTGAACATTTGCATCACTCCAGAAAAAGAAATAAAAAGATGAAAACAGAAGTTGTGCATCCCATACCATTTACGCCATACTGTCATTGACGATTATATTTCAGTCTACCCAATTTTTAACCCTTCACCTCCCCCATCATTTATTTATTTTTATCTTAAGTTTTTTTTACTCTTCTGCCCATACCCTGGATAAAGGAGCATCAGATATAAGGATTTCATAGTCACACAGTCACACTGTCAGAGCTATATAGTTTATACAGTTGTCTTCAAGAATCGAGGTTACTGTAACAGAGTTCAACAGATTCAGGTACTTCCCTCTAGCCACTCCAATACACCATAAACTAAAAAGAAATATCTATAGAATGCATAAGAATAACCTCCAGGATAACCTCTCAACTCTGTTTGAAATCTCTCAGCCACTGAGACTTTATTTTGTCTCATTTCTCTCTTCCCTCTTTCTCAGTCCCGTGATGCCAAGTCCAGACTCATCCCCAGGAGTCTGGTCCCATGTTGCCAGGGAGATTTACGCCCCTGAGAGTCATGTACTATGTAGGGGGAGGGCAGCGAGTTCACCTACCAAGTTGGCTTTGAGAGAGGGCCACATCTGAGCAACAAAAGAGAATCTGTGAGGGTGAATCTTAGGCATGATTATAAGTAGACTTAGCTTCTCCTTTGCAGGAGTAAGCTTCATAGGGACAAGCCCCAGGATTGAGGGCTCAGCCTATTGGATTGGTTGTCCTCACTGCTTTCAAGAATATCAGGAATTCCCCAGATGGGAAAGTTTAATATTTCCTCTTTTCTTCCCAGTCTCTGAAGGGGACTTTGCAAATACTTTTTATTCTTTGCCCAAATTACCCTGGGATATATTGGGGTATCACACTAACCTGTACAAACCAACAAGATCTCATGCTCTGTCAAGATTTCATGTAATTATGTTGTTCAAGTAAACTGACCATATCGTGAAGTGGTTTTTTTTAAGCAATGGGGATTTATTTACTTACTGTTAGAGTCTGAGAAAATGTCCAGATCAAGTCATCATCAGAATGGTGCTTTCTCCCTGAAGACTGACTGCTGGTGATCCTAGGCTCTACTGTCACATGGCAAGACACACAGCAGTGTCTCTTTCTCTCTTCCATCTCTTTCAGATTTTGTTGATTTTAGCTTCTGCATTCCTTGGCTTTCTCTCTGTCTCTGTACTTATCCTGTTTATAAAGGACCCTTGAAAAAGGATTAAGACCCATCCTGAATGAGGTGGGTAACTTCCTAACTGAAGTAACCTCACCAAAAGGCCCTATTTACAGTGGGTCCACACCCATGTGAGTGGATCAGATTGAAGAACTTGTTTTTCTGAGGTGCATACAGCTGTGAACTACCACTGCAGGCTGGAAGGCATGGCTCCCTGCTTGGCCTTTCCTGGCACGACACTGGAGGGGAGTTTGGTATACCTGTGGGAGTCTAGGCTTTCCCCTTGGCCTTTGCTGACATGGGTAGTGGTTGAGACATGGTTTTTTTTTTTTCTGTGGAGTTTGGCTGGAGTAGAGTGGTGATTGTCTAAAAGTTTTCTGTCTTGTTCAGCTGCCCTGTTCCTGACTGGCTAGAGGGAGCAGGCTTTTGGGGGGACTGTTTTTTTTTGTCTTTGTACATTAGTGTTTCCTGGTTGTTGGGTTCTTCAATCCTTTCTGGGATATATGGGGCAAAAGAAAAACCTAGAGAACTCGCCACCATGTTGCTGTTCACATCATGAGGCCCCTAGTTTGTCTTTCTTCTGTCTCCCTTTAATTGTCTTCTTGTATTTGACTTATATATAATGTCCAGGGCTTTTAGCTTTATTTAGCAGGAAGAGTAGGAGAAAATATGTCTACTCCATTTTCCCAAAGCAGAAATCCTTTTATGTAAGACCTTATTTTAAAAGATTATAGGAAGGTCTTTTTTTAGAGCCTGCTCTATGTACAGATGAACTTTGCTACCTCGCTATTACTTAATGTAATTAAAATAAAATTAAAAATCACTGCAATTATATTGTCATTAACAATGTGTCTGTCTTTACTGCAGTAAAATTAAGTTTTATACATGGATGAATATGATTAAGAGAAAACTCCCTACTATTCAAATGTTTTAAGTTGATAAAATGGCTTTTTATTTTTTAGTGTCACCTAAAGAGTAAGCTTATAAGAACATTTAAAAAAAAAACAGAAAACATAACCAGTGAGGAAAATCCTTCTTCAGTTCTTCAGTGAATTAACAGTCCAAGCAGAGAAAAAAATAGTAACGCAGTTTTTGCTAACCCACCATCAGAGTGCTGTTGTGATGACTAGGCCATATTACCTTCTTTCTCCTTTTTGTCTTATTGCAAAAAAAAAAAAAAAAAGTATTTAAGTTAAAAGTCAAAAGTACTTGAAGGAAACTGTGCCAGTGTGGAGCCCCAGGAGTAGAGAAGGTGTGTAGTTGGGTTACACAGGCCTTAAGCAGCATGGGTGGAGGAGACTCACACCTGGCGTACTTACCTGATGGAATTTTTTAAGTGGTTTACAAATTAACATTTTCTACTTTCATAGTTCAATATTTGTTCAGGGCATATTAAAATGTTGTAATTAGTGAATCAGACCTGTGATTTCATAAATTGTTATTGCCCCTAAAGAGTCTTTAAGTTGGTATTTGAGTTAAAAAATGTGGGTTGATTTAGCAAAAACTATCAGTTTGCAATGGTGATGTGCTTACAGCTGTGGCAAAGTTTTCTAAGGTGGAAGGGAAACATGCTGGAGTACATTGTAGCAGTAATCTTGTTACATTTAACTGTTTCTTATTTAGAGACTATTTGAGACAAATCTAATATTGATGGGACACCATTGTCTTAAATTAGAAAAATATCCAAAACCAGAGTTTTAGAGAAATATGAATGGTGAATTTGAGTCACAGAAAGGTCATTTAAGCTCTTTGAAGTTGGGGCTAATCTCACTTAAAAGTAGTTCATTTTTAAGGTATTTTATACTGCCTTCAGGTTTATTTTACTAGTATAATAGCTAGTAATTTCAAAATTCTTATTACTGTCTTTATATTATCCCTACAAAATATTTGTATTTAATAGATGTTTCTAGTAGATTCTCAACTTACTGATACATCTTCTGAATTGTACATTATTGTATATTCACCATTTATTCTTAAAAACATTAATGGGGTGCCTGTGGTGTGCCACGTACTTTTTTAGGTGTGAGGATATAAAATGAAAAAGGTCCCTACCTTCCAGGCTCTTAACAGTCTAGATTGGAGGTAGACATGGAAATAAACAATTGAAGTGAAAGGTCTTATAGAGTCGCTGGTGGCCTGGGAGCATCAAGCTTTGCCCAAGGAGTTAGGCCGGGTTTCCCAGGGGAGAGGGTATTGCTAGAACTGAGACTTGAGAATGACATTCAGGCAGATGGACATGTGAGAGAGCAGGGGTTTTTAGGGAGCAGAAGCTGATGTGGCTGGGCTGTTCGGCCTGGTTGGGCATGGCAGCCTGAGGCAGAACAATGAGGGAAAGGGGTGTAGAGTGAAAGTGAGAGAATCAGGGATGAAACACTGGGAAAAAAGCAGTATTAAGGAGGCTGCATAAAGAGTTTCCTGTGAAAGAAACAGAAGGGGTGGCTGGTGACAGCAAGTGTATCATAATGGTCTTTTGTGTCCCCAGCAGCTGTGACACAGCTAGCATATAGTAGTATTAATGAATGATAAGGGAAGATGGATGTGTCAGTTTGCAAGCTGCTGGAATGCGATATACCAGAACTGGAACGGCTTTTAAAAAGGGGAATGTTAAAAAAAAAAAAAAAGAAAGAAAAGGGATGTAATAAGGTGCAAGTTTACAGTTCTGAGGAAGTGAAAGTGTCCAAATTAAGGCCCCAACAAGAGGTTACTTTCACTCAAGAAAGGCCAGTGGGTCAGGACCTCCCGTCAGCTGGGAGGTCACGTGGCTGGCATCTGCTGGTCCCTTACTCCTGGGCTCCTCTGCTTTCAGTCTCTGTTCCTGTGAGGTTCCTCACTTCGCTTCTCCAGGGCTAGCTCTCATCTCTTGGCGTCCCTTGGCTCTCTCTGGGTTCTGGCTTGTTTAACATCTCATGGTAACGTCTGCTGGGCTCCAAGCATCTCCAAACATCCATGTCTCTCTTCTCTGAAGCAGCTATTCTCCAAGAGTCTGCATCTGCTCTCTCTGTCAGCTCTGAGGCTTCTCTCATTTCTGTAGGCTCTCTGGTTTCTCTCTAAAAGGTTTCCTCTTTTAAAGGATTCCTGTAAACTAATTTAGACCCACCTGGAATGGGTGGAGTCACATCTCCATCTAACAAAGGTTACACCCACAATTGGTTGTGTCACATCTCTGTGGAGATAATCTATTCAAAAATTTCCAAGCACAGTATTGAACTAGAATGAAAAGAAACAGCTGCCTCCACGAGATTGGATCTTGTGACTTTTCTGGGAGATATTTATCTTTCAAACCGGGACAATTGGATAAGTGACGTTTGGAATAAGAAGAACAGTGTGTATTTTCTTTCTTCTCTCTTTTTTCTCTTTTTAAGAAAAATGATTTGGGTTTTATGTATAAAAAGACTGTTGGAATAACTGGAAGTTCATATATAATTGTAAATGTTTATTTATATGGCATAGATATAGCAAATTTATTTTACTGTTTTTATTTTTTAAAATTTTGAAAATAATGTCACTTTAATTTAATTTAAGCATTCTGACATTTTCATGGATCTTCCTTTACAGTAAATATGAATGGAATCTACATGGTTAAGTTATTCTAGACAAGGAGTTAAGTAACTATTTTAAAGATTGATATTGGTGATAACCCAACCCCTCATCTCTGGGCATTTGAAACCTTTTCGGGTGTGATGCTCATATAGGAAATACTGTCTTTCTTTTTACCCTCCTATCCTGTTTTCTTTATTCCTAGAGTAGAAGTTAAGTATAATGTTGACTTCTTTCTCATTCTATTTCATTTTTATTAGACAATTTCATTGAACTATTTAGAAAATTCAAAATTAGTAAGTTTGATTGTGGTAGTAGAAATGGTTGTAGATTAAATACTAGAGCAAATCTCATGCACTGTAGTAAAATGCTTATCTCTAGGAAAGCATTTGAAGAGGAAATTTTTTTTAGTATTAAAAATTGTTATTTATGTATTTATTTTTAAAAGTTATAATTCCTTTCTTGGTAGAAATGCCGTTGTATTTAATAGTTTTCTTGGTACTCATAGTTATTTATGAACCTAACTAGCTAGCATGTTTTTTTTTACATGGGCAGGCACCAGGAATCAAACCCAGGTCCTCTGGCATCGCAGGCAAGCATTCCTGCCTGCTGAGCCACCGTGGCCCGCCCCTAGCTAGCACTTTAAATGAGTATGCTTAGCCCACATAAATGAAAATCAAGATTTAAAAAAATAGCTTAATAGCTGATAGTTCTACAAGTGTTTACTTTAGGGCTTATCTAAATATTGAGCTTGCTTGTGCATTTAAAGTATGATTGTGACTCCTCAAAAATATTTGGAAAAAAAGGGGGTGTAGATGAAGTAGGTTTCTTGATAGCAGTTGAGTTGGAAGAAGCAGCATTTGGGGAGTGGGGAAGGGTGACCTTACTGATTACTATAGAGAACTCCCAAGGTAGGGCCAGGCTGCTTAAACTGAAAATTTGGAAGCAGTTGTGTGACTTGTGCATCATTTGTTTTCTACTTCATTTTTTTAAGTACACTTGATAATTTCGGACTGAGGATCTAATTGCATAAAGGCTCCTAATTAACTGAAGCAGTTTGTGTCTTTTGCTTTTTCTCAGAGGTTTGTACTGTAAATTTTAACATCTTTAAAGTGTATTTCCCTCCACTGTAGAGTCTTTTATTTAGAGTACAAAAATAAGTTTTAAATTAGTCCTATTTCAGGAGTACTGTCTTTTAAGTTTATTATTAGGATCTTTAAAAAAAACAATCCTATACAAAATATCAAAGTAGTATTTCAGGTGAGGTCAAAATGAAACAGTATGTATTGCAGGGTAAGGGCTGAAGGGGAAAAAAGAGAAGATAGAAGAAAAAGGCAAGGAAGTAAGATTGAGTGCTACCATGTTTCAGACATGTTGTTCTTTGCTTCATAACCCTTACACGACCTTCTGAAGAAGGTATTCAATTACCCTTATTTTACAGAGGTGCTGAGGGGTTTAAAAAAAGCTCTCCTGAAGTTACAAGATCACTTTGGTAGTGTTTTTGGTTTGCTAATGTTGCTGGAATGCAATATACCAGAAGTGGATTAGCTTTTATAAAGGGGATTTATTAAGTTACAATTTACAATTCTAAGGCTGTGAAAAAGTCCAAATTAAGGCACCAACAAGAGTATACGTTCATTCTAGAAAGGCTGATAACTTCCAGGTTTCTCTGTCACATTGTGTAGTAGTTAGGCTCAGGTGTCAGCTTGGCCAAGTGATGGTGCCCAGTTGTTCTGTTCCTGTGGACTTAAATCATTAGCATTTGAATTTCATCTATGGCTGATTACATCTATGGCTATGGTTGGCTAAGGGGAGTGCCATTCTCAATGGGTAAGGTTTCAAAGGAGAGGTCAGAAGTGAGTTCAACAGCTCAGACCCAAACATTTGAAGATGGAGAAAGAAATTGTTCCTGGGAAAGCCATTTGAACCCAGAAGCCAGGAGGAAAGGCCAGCAGATGTTGCCATGTGCCAGCTACCTTTCCTCTGAAGAACTGTAAATTTGTAACTAAGTAAATTCCCTTTATAAAAGCCAATCCATTTCTGGTGAATTGCATTCTGGCAGCATTAGCAAACTAAAATACATGGGAAGGCAAATGGAGATGTCTGCTGCCCTTTGCCCCTGGGTTTTGTTGCTTTCAGCTCCTGGTTCCAAGGCCTCCTCTCTGAGCTTCTTTGTGCCTTCGCTTAGCTTCTTCGAGGCGAACTCTGGATTTCATCTCTTAGTTTAGCATCTCCAAACATCTGTGTCTTGGTTTCATTTCTCTGCTCTCTGTGTCAGCTCGTTTAAGGACTCCAGTAAACTGATTAATACCCATCTTGAATGGGTGGGGGCACACCTCCATCTAATCAGAAGGTTACACCTACAATTGGGTGGGTCACATCTCTGTGGAAACAACCTAATCAAAGGATCCCACCCTAAACGATAGGCCTGCCCCCACATGATTGGAGTAGGACCAAAAGAACATGGCTTTTCTGAGGTACATAACAGTTTCAAACCAATACAGGTAGTAAGTAGCAAAGCCTGTTAGAGCCTCAATTCTATTCATTGTGGTTCTGACTGAAATAGTGGGCAGTTTGGAAGTACTTGATGAGGTGACTACTGCCCCTTTTTAATTCTGAGCAATTTCTGGTTACTAAAGTCAGGGTAACATTTGTGTATGAATTGCCTTATAGGTACATATACTTTATACTCCTTTATGCAACTCTTAACTATCAACCTCCAGATATCACAAAGTTTATTTATGGGTGATTAAATTGAGTAAGAGAAGAGATTGTCCTCCCCTAAACAGAATAAAATCCAGTTTCTTCTACCTTCTGGAGAACAGCCTGGCCTGTAGGTTGTAATCTTCTGCCTCCCTCCTACCTTCTGATTTCGAAGAGACACAGTAGATTAGCTTCTCATCGCAGGCTGTCATGTTCCTGTAGTTGCAGAGGAAGGGACTTGCATAGGCTAATTCCAAGGTTCTCTGCACATTGAAATCTATGCTTCTAGGAGGAGGGAAGCTTTCTTCCTACTTTCTACTTGCGTATTTCTACCTACTTCTTCTTTTTCTTTCTACCAACAATGCTTCAAGGATGTATGTTTTATTCACTCCTACCATCAGCCTATAGATTAAATTAGTACCTTTGTCAAAGCATTGATATATTACAATGCCTTACAGACGCAGGGACATAAAGAATGATTTTTTTAAAAAGTACAGTTCCAGAATAAAATACTGGCTAAATGTAAGAACCGTCCTAGAGTTCACTTGTCACCCTCACAGGGTCTCCCGGGGCCATGCTGATGTGAAATGTTTGTGAATATCTTTTTTCTAACCTCAAAAGGGGAAAGCTATTTTTTTTTTTGTAGCTTTTAGGAAGTCTGTATGATTTCCTTATTTTTGTCCTCTTGATCCCCCTAGCTAATCCCTCATGAGTGATGCTTTTTGCCTGGTAAGCAATCCCAGTATATAAAAATCAGAATTTGTACACAGGGTTAATAAGAAGGTAGTGCTTTCGTTTTATAGAGAGATTTTTCACTTGTAGACTGTGCCAGTTTGGAAGGATATCTGTACCCTAGAAAAGCTGTGTTTTAATCCTAATCCCAATTTGTAAAGGCAGCCATTTCTTCTAATCCCTATTCAGTACTATATATTGGAAACTTTAATTAGATTATCTCCCTGGAGATGTTACTCAGTCAAGAGTGGTTGTTAACCTGGATTAGGTAGAGACGTGTTTCCACCTATTCTAGGTGGATCTTGATTAGTTTACTGGAATCCTTTAAAAGAGGAAACATTTTGGAGAATGCGGGAGATTCAGAGAGAGCAGAGCAGAATGACATAGCCACGAGAAGCAGAGTCCACCAGCCAGTGCCTTTGGTGATGATGAAGAAAAACGCCTCCTAGGGAGCTTCATGAAACCAGAAGCCAGGAGAGAAAGCTAGCAGATGATGCTGTGTTTGCCATGTGCCCTTCCAGCTGAGAGAGAAGCCCTGACTGTGTTTGCCATGTGCCTTCTCACTCAAGAGAGAAACCCTGAACTTCATCGACCTTCTTGAATCAAGTTATCTTTGCCTGGATGTCTTAGATTGGACATTTCTGTAGACTTCCTTTAACTGGAACATTTCCATGGCCTAAAAGCTGTTAACTCGCGACTTATTAAATTCCCCTTTTCAAAAGCCTTCCATTTCCAGTATATTGCATTCCAGCAGCTAGCAAACTAGAACACAGACTTTTAGGTATTTTCATATTCTAATTTGATTTGATGTATTTAAGTAACAAGTTATACAGAAAGGTCAAAATTATCTATTTTACAGAAGACAGATTTTCAAACCCATTGCTTCTATGACTGTGGATATATGGCGTACTTGCATCCACCTGGTCCCTTGCCTCTCGCTCTGCACCCTAGCTGCACTGGAGCCACCCCTAAGCATGGCTTGGGCATGTCCCGTGACAGAAAGCAGAGAATAATGGCATGAGTATACAGTCTGTGGCCAGACAACCTGCATTTCCTTACTCATTACCCATGGCTCTTAGAAAGGTCATTTAACCTCTCTGGTTTGATTTCTTTATCCAAAAGAATTTTAATGATTTTTAATAATAGTAACTATTCTTAGTGCTGTAATGAGGATTAAATAAGGAAATAACATGTAATGGGCCCACCCTGGTTCTGTTTGTCCTCATCTTAATAGAATCTTTGGAAATAATATATATAAATGAGTTCATACCCATAGGACCAGAGGTTAGGCCTTGACCGTGTCTTATGCAGGATGTGATTCAGTCTCCAATAGCATTGTAGAGAAGGTGAGTCTTGATTCACTTGTTAAACCAGAATGTGAGCCCAGGGCTGGGGTTTGGTATGTGTAAAAGGGTGATAAAAAGACCAGGGACCATGGGGGCCGAGAGATGGAGAATTTAAAATGTAGCTACAAGGAAATTCTATCTTTATAAAAGATTTCCAGGAACGAGGGAGGAGTGCTGGAGGCTCTCTCTGCAGGCCACAGTTAATGACTTCTCCAGGCCCGTGGGCTTTCTGTCTTTATTCCTTTCCCTTCACATCTTTCTGCTCGTTTCCCAAGTTGGAACATTCTAATCCTCTTAGTGTTTTTGACCTCATTGCAAATAGAAGTAGTTTCCTCTCAGGTTTGCTGAGCCAGATGAAAAATTTTTTTATAAAGCTCTCTATATAAAACTAGTAACAGCCAGTATAAAACAAGAACCAAAAGAAAAATAGAACCAAAAATTTAGAAAAATGCTAGAGGAAGATCTAGAAAGATAATGAATATATCAAGTAACGACTTACCTTAAGACAGTGCCTCCCATTTTTTAGCGTTTCAGAAGTCAGATCCCATGCATGATGGCCTCTGTTACTTCCTGGTCGTCAGGCACAGCCTTGAAATTCTCAGTCCTCCGTGGAGCTCCCCAGCTGGGCTCCTCTAGAGTAGGGGCGTTCCCTCACCTCTGCTCCCTCTACCCTGCAGGAACCCTGGCTATAAACCTGGTTTTAATTTCTGGTCCCCTGGGGTAACTTGTCTAAGATCCCCTCATCTGTGCTTGGTGGGAAGGGATGATGCCCCACTCTGCAGAGTCTCTAGCGTGTCCTCTGTCTGTCTTCCTGCTGGTTTTGTTTGAACGTCACCTTGATTCACTGTGGTCATGTGGACTTCAAAAGTGCTTGGCACTTCTCTAAGTTGTCTGTGTGATTGTAGCCACTTTCTTCTCTGGACAGCAGAAGATTCTTTTGAAAGCCTCACACTTTCTTATAGTTCCTACTGGATTTTTGAAGTTGAAAATGAATGTATTAGTTTTTGTGGATGGAAAGTTTGAAGGTTGGCTGGAATCAGACGTGGCTCCATTAGGGCTCTTTTTTTGTCTTGGAGTAGCTCTGCTCTCCTCCTCATGGTCCTCGCCATCTCGGCTTCCGTGAGGCGGCAGAGTGGCTCCATCTGCTCCGGCGTCTTGGCTCCCAGGCTCAGGGCCAGAGAAATGGAAGAGCGTCTTCTGGGAGCATCTGCATGAGTCCTGGAAACCATTCTTTCCTTTTTTCCCTCTCTCTCTTTTTAAAATAAACAAATTAAAGCCTTTTATTTTTTGAATAAATCGTTGTGCTGGTTTGAAGGTGTTATGTACCCCAGAAAAAGCCATGTTTTAAAAAATCCATTCCTGGGAGGGCAGACCTCTTGATTAGGTTGTTCCAATTGAGGTGTGACCTACCCAATTCAAGGTGGGTCTTAATCCTTTACTGGAGTGCTTTCTGAGAAGATAAAAGGCAGAAAGATAAAAACACCAAAAAAAGCTGAGAAAGAAAACCACTGAAGCCAGAAGCCAAACCCCGAAGAGAAGGACCAGCAGATGCCGGCCACGTGCCTTCCCGTGTGACAGACAGGTGTTCCAGATGCCAGTTTCTTCCTCCCCCTTCCCCCAGCCAACTACTTGTTATTAGTTTCTCCTTCAGCTTTCCAGGGATATTTGATAGCTACATAAGCAAAACTAGCTATGCAGCTGGTCGCATTCTGTATGTATTACTCTGCAGTCTGCTTTTTTCTTCATAAATATATTTCAGATGTCTTTCCTTAGTAGAATAGAAAAAGCGTTCTCTTTTTTCCTTCCGTTGTATGAATGTAACATAAATAGTTTAATCTTTTATTACATAGAATGCTGCTAATGAATAGCTGTGCCACACATATTATTTCATTTATGTGCAAATAAGTTATGTCCCCCTCTTCCTCTTATGGTGTGAAACACTTTTAATAATATTAAGCTTTTTCTTTTTCTTTTTAAGGTTTGGTAGAATTCCCCTGTGAAAACCTCTGGGATTGCTGTTTTTGTTTGTTTGGAGAAATAGTACTGTAATAACATTCTCTCTTTTAAAAGGGAAATTAATTTGTTTAGATTTTATGTTTCTTTTGGAATCAATTTTTGTAAGTTATTTTTTCTAGAAAAGATTGTATATTACCAGGTTTCTAATAGCCTCTTTGTGATGCTGTTTCCACACAAAGGCATGGATTCTTTTGCCTGTTGTACTCAAATGACCAATTCTAAGACACTGGGGTTTTAGGGAGAGAAAAAGTTTGCGAAGCAGCCCAAAATCTGCCCAAAAATCTGTCTCCCTGAACAGCAGTAATTCAGATAGTTTTATAGCATTGAAAAATGGGCAGATTTTAGGATAATGAGTACAGTGGCCCCAGATGATGTAATTAGAGGTGATTTAATTATTGGGCATGTACAGATTGATTACATGCTTAGTCACAGAACATATGTAAGAAATGATGGCCTTAATATGATGATGGATGTGATTTTTTTTGTATTATAAGGAGGTATAGGTGACACAGGTTAAAGTCTAAGCTACTGCACATGTCAGGTGGGCCAATTGTGGTTAGATCCAGTTTTGATTATCAAGATAACTTTGGACTTGGGGTGGGTTATTTCTTCATTAATACACATTAGGGGCTGTCACAAGACTCTTAAGTTGGAAAACTGTATAAATGGTACAAGTAAAGGTTAACCACAGGTTTTTATAATCACAGGGGCACATGATAAAAGCTATACAATCATTATCAGAGGACAGCTGGATTATAGTCCAAAGACTGAAGATATTTCCCTCTGTCTACTCTAGTATAACAGAAAGTAAAAAGGAATATCTATATAATAAATCAGTAATCATAATTATTCCTTAAATTCTCACTTCTTGGTTACAACTCCTCCCTCCCGTTTGATAATTTTCTCACAATCTTGAGGAATATCTGGGCAATGACTCTTCTAATTCTTCATGGCTGAAAAGGAGTTTTGTCATTATGGGACAGAGGGATTTATCTGGTTGTTCTTGGAGAGTCCAGCATTTCTGGGTTTTAGAGCTTATTTGGCGTTGGAACAATCTGGAAGCTTTACCTCTCTGAAAAGCAAACTTATAAATAAAGCTGTTATAGAGCAGGGTATCTTGTAGGTTTTCAGGAATACTGTTAGTTGGGGCTTGCCCTGCTGAGGCAATTTGCATTATCTGGCTGAAACCTGCGTAAGAGTAATCTCCAGAATGCCCTCTCAACTCGATTTTAAATCTCTTAGCCATTGAAACTCTATTTCTTTTCCCCTTTTTGGTCAGCCAATCCCATGATGATAGGGCTAAGCTTATCCCTGGGAGTCATGTCCCACTTTGCAGGGCCAGGCTTATCCCTGAAAGTCATATCCCACATTACCAGGGAGGCTTACACCCTTGGAAGTCACATCCCATGTCAGAGTTTGGCTTAGAGAGAGAAAAACTACATTTGAGTAACAGAAGTTCTCTGAGGATGACTCAGGCATTAGGTATAATTGACTCAGCTTTGCCATTACAGAAAGAAGTTTCTTTCTGTTTTTAAATATTTTTATTGAGATACCTTCATGCATCATACAATCCATCCAAAGTATATAATCAGTGGCTCAGAATATCATCACATAGTTGTGTATTCATCACCATGCTCATTTTTAGAACATTTTCATCATTCCAGAAAAAGAAAGAAAAAGAAAAAAAGAAAAACCCTGTTCTAGTTTGCTAGCTGCCGGAATGCAAAACACCAGAAACAGAATGGCTTTTAAAAAGGAGAATTTAATAAGTTGCTAGATTATAGTTCTAAGCCCGAGAAAATGTCCCAATTAAAACAAATCTATAGAAATGTCCAATCTAAGGCATCCAGGGATAGATACCTTGGTTCAAGAAGGCTGATGAAGTTCAGGGTTTCTCTCTCAAGTAAGAAGGCACATGGTGAACACAGTCAGGGTTTCTTGCTCAGCTGGAAGGGCACATGGCGAACATGGCATCATCTGCTAGCTTTCTCTCCTGGCTTCCGGTTTCATGAAGCTCCCCGTGAGGCGTTTTCCTTCTTTATCTCCAAAGGTCGCTGGCTTGTGGACTCGCTGCTTCGTGGTGCTGCAGCATTCTCTGCTCTCACCAAATCTCCTTCATTCTCCAAAATGTTTCCTCTTTTATAGGGCTTCAGAAATTTATCAAGACCCACCCAAATGGATGGAGACATATCGTTACCTAATCCATCTTAACAACCACTCTTGATTAAATCACATCTCCAGGGAGATGATCTGATTACAGTTTCAAACATACAGTATTGAATAGGGATTATTCTGCCTTTACGAAATGGGATTTTGATTAAAACATGGCTTTTCTAGGGCCCACACATCCTTTCAAACCAGCATAAACCCCATCCATCCCATACCCCTATTCCTTCCTGTTTTTGAACACTACTACTGGAATTTACCCAGTTGTTACCCCTTATCCCTTCCCCTGTTATTTTTTTTTGTTTTTATGTCTCTATTTTTTATACCCATCTGCCTATATCCTGGATAAGGGAGCATCAGCCACAAGTTTTTCCACAATCATATGGTCACATTGTAAAAGCTATAATAGTTATATAGCCATCTTAAGAATCTAGGATACTGGAATATTGTTCAACAGTTTCAGACATTTCCTTCTAGCTATTCTAATACACTAAAAGCTAAAATAGGATATCTATATAATGTATGAGAATAACCTCCAAGATAAACTCTCGACTCTGTTTGAAGTCTCTCAGCCATTGTGTTGTGTCTCATTTCTCTCTTCTCCCTTTTGGTCAAGAAGGGTTTCTCAATCCCATGATGCCAGGTCCCAGCTCATACCTGGGAGTCATGTCTCATGTTGCCAGGGAGATTTACACCCCTGAAAATCAGGGGGGAGGGCACTGAGTTCACCTGCCAAGTTGGCTTAGAGAGGCCACATCTGAGCAACAAAAAGAGGTTCTCCGGGGGTGACTTTTAGGCATAATTATAAGTAGGCTTTGCTTCTTCTTTGTAGGAGTAAGTTTCATAGGGGCAAATCCCAAGATCAAGGGCTCAGCCTATTGAATAGGTTGTCCCCACTGCTAGCAAGAATATCAGGAATTCCCCAGATGGGGAAGTTTAATAAAATTTTCTTGTGGGCAAGCCTCAAAATTGAGGCCTTGGCTTGTTATATTGGGAGCCCCTGTTGCTTAAGAAGTATCAGTAATTCTCCATTTGGTGAAGTTTAATAATCCCATTTTTTCTCTAGTCCTTCAAGGACCTTACAGTTCTTTCTCATTTTCTGCCCAGAATACTTTGAAATGCATCAGTATATAACATTAACTTGTATAGGATATAAAAATTTTATTCCTTAATTAGGTTACAGGTCAAATAAAGCTAAATTATGTTGTCTAAATAAACTGACCAGACAGGTTAAATTAGATGGTGTGCAATAGAAAATTAAATTTTGGAGGAAATAAACTTCTTTTCTTTTCGTCCAACACAAAATTAAACTTTTAAAATACGGTCAATATTATTTTTTGCCTTGTATTTTGATTTACCTTTATTTTAACCAGATCAGTTTCAGTCACATCTCAAATCAGGGTTTGATTTCTTTTTCAGTTTTTTACAGTTGCTATATGGGGTGATGCTGATATTCAGTGCTGGAGAACAAACTCTGAATCTCAGGTGTCACACAGATACTTAAAGTTCCAAGGAATTACCAGATTATAAAAAGAGCAAAGCATCTCAAAATTTAGTAATAACACTTAAAGCTCAAGAGTGAATGTGACTGCTGTAAGAGTTTACAATCTAAGTCCCAGCTTTCTTATAAGATTTTTAAATGAAGCTACTTTCAAATATAAAAGCATTTGACAGTTTGTCTTAAATTGACCACCCATAGCAGAAGTTCTGTTCTGTTTCACCTTTATACATTTACCAGAGTTATGTTAATTCTGAAGTGCTTTCCTGACTGTGGCTCCTACTCTAGCCCAGCATCGCAGTGAACTGGGGTGCAGAAGAGCAGAGAACACCCCCACAGTAGATTGCAGCAGCCTTTGAGGTAGGTCTGGGAGGTTTAGCTTTTGTTCTGCAGCCAAGCCTTAGTCCTGGGCTGATTCCCATCAGTTATCTCAATTCTTGGCTTCAAGCAGCAGCAGCCCCAGTACCCACACCATCTGGGGATGACAGCACTCCGAGTTCTCTGTCCACAACTCCCAACATGTTTGTACCCCCTTCCCCACCCCCTTTCTTAAAAATTGAAGGCAGAGGTAGTCCCTGGGATAATAAAAGTCTTACCTAGAATGGTGGTATTTTGACCTAAGGAAGGAATTAAGTCAGTCTTTAGGTTAAAATATAATAAAGTGATTGATAAAGTTGAATAAATTAATAATTTGGGTTATCCTACAACAATCCTTACTTCCCAGACTGTCTTTGGTATTTGGCCAGCAGCATTTCTGTTTAAATTACTTCTCTTTACTCCTACTACCGAACCCCCAAATCCTCCTCTCTAAAAATCCGTTTCATGAGAAGTCAGTGCCCAGCAGGGCTCCCAGATATTCATCCAACTGAGGCATCAGGACATCTTGTTGTGGTTGCTTGGAATTGTGCTGTGGCCCCTAACAGCCTTGGCAGACAGTCCTGACATGGAAGGGGGCGTAATTTATTTGTCTTGCTTCTCTTTTAAAGTTTTTCCTTGTTGCATATGAGTCTTTGACCAGTAGCTGACCACATATACTTTTAGAGAATCACTAGAGCAAAGCAGTGTGACTGACAAGTAAATTTGAATGTTTCTATGATTTACAGTCCTTTTCTAAAACCATGACTAGAACATCACACCATTGTTTAACATCGTACAGATTAGTATTAGGATATAACATGAACAGTACGAACATTGTCAAGTCTTTAGGAATTTTTATACAACCTCTAAATACATAAATAACATGCAGCATACAAATTTAGCCAGTAGAGGATAGAAAATCCCCTTTAACCACTGGAGTAGTTCCAAACACCTCCCATACAATATTAACCTCTTTTAGCACTGTACTTTTACAAGATGAAAGAACAAATTCTTTGTAAGAGTTTTTATTTAAAAGTGAAGAGACTTGTTTTCTGAAATAAGGGATGATGAGGCCGGTATAAACATTAACAAGGATATTATTCTGATGTAAGATCTTTGTTTTCTAAGCTGAGTACTCAAGTAATTAAAAATTTTTTAAAACATTACATTAAGAGACTAACAATCCACATTATTTTCGCAGGGAGAAAACGAAACTTTAGTTTTGTATGAATACCCAGGTTGACACAAAAACTTTCTTTTTTGCAATATAGGATAAATGGGCTTATTTTTCCTTAAATCCTAACTTCTTGTTTACAGTTTCTTCTGAATTTCAGGCTATTTCTTGATTATTATTTCTTATTTTGTGTATTTGTATGTTCTGCTTCTTTCTTCTCTCTCTCCTACTCCTTCTCTATCTCTCCCTCTCACTCTTTTTTCCCCTCTTTTCTCTCCTTCAAAGAGCCAGCTCTTTGCATGTAGTTATAAGTGCTATTTTTTTTTCTGCTTTTTTGGTTTAAGTTCTGCTTTTAGCTTTAGTACCTCTCATCTGTTTTCCTGCGCTTTGTTTAGTTTTCTCTCCACCATAACTCATTTTTAAAAAAAATTTTGTTCGTATATATATTTAAGGCTACAGCATTTTTTCTTAAAGAGAGCACACAATATTTGTTCCTTTGTTTCTGATTTATTTGCACCACATAATGTTCCCAAGTTTCATTCATCTCATGTATAATGTCCAGAGTCAACTATCCATGTCTCATATTAGCTTCACTTAGTTGTATAATCATCACCATTCTCAGTTTTAGACAATTTTCATTGCTTGAAAGAGAAAAATAATCGATAAACACTCATCAAATAGAAAGTCCAAACCTCACCTTAACTCTTGTCCTTCACCCTCCAACCCCCCATTATTTACCCCTGGTATTACTGTGGTACTATTGATGTCTTCCTGTTAAATATAGTCCTTAGCATGCATAGTAGTTTCAGCCCTATACCCCTTTATTATTGATTCTTTGTACAAGATTCATACTTTTAAAGTAGTTCCTGTAAGAACTTCTTTATACTTATAGTGTTAATCAGAAGGGTGCATAGCTCCATACAACCCCTTTCAGTCATGTTAACCTTCAATATGGCAGTATAACTTACAGACTCACTAATGAACTGCCTTTACTTCTATTCAATCTCGTACATTTAAGTTCAACCTCATTAGCTATCTTTTCACATATCTCTTCCTTCTGTATATCTCTAGGTCCCCTACATTCTGTATTATAAGCCTCTGAGTTTACCTTTACCAAGGCTATAATAGCAAGATCATACATTATCTATCCTTAGTGCCTGGCTTATTTCACTAAGCATTATGTCCTCAAAGTTCATCCATGTTGTTATATGCTTCAGGACCTCATTTCTTCCTACTGCTGCATAATATTCCATTATATGTATGTACCACATTTTGTTTATCCACTCATCTATTGATGGGTGCTTGGATTGTTTCCATTTTACGGCAGTTGTGAAAAGTGCTGTTATGAACATCAGTGCACAGATGTCTCTTTGTGTCACTGCTTTCAGCTCTTCTTGGTATATATGGAGTAGTGATACTGCTAGGTCATAGGGCAACTCAATATTTAGTTTTCTAAGGAACCTCCAACTGTCTACCATAGTGACTGTACCATACAGTCCCACCAGCAGTGCGTTAACTGCCCCAATTTCACAACATCCTCTCCAGCATTTGTACTTTTCTGTTTGTTTAATAGCAGCCATTCTTATAGGTGTGAGGTGGTATCTCATTGTATTTTTGATCTGCATTTCCCTTATAGCTAATGAAGATGAGCATCTCTGCATGTGCTTTTTAACCATCTGTATCTGTGCTTCAGAAAAATGTCTATTTATATATTTAACCCATTTTATAATTGGGTTGTTTGTTTCTTTGTTGAGCTGTATGATTTCTTAAGATAGGTAGAATATCAAATCTTTATCTGATATGTGATTTCCAAGTATTTTCTTCCATTGAGTTGGCTACCTCTGTACCATTTTGACAAAGTCCTTTAAGGCATAGAAGCTTTTGATTTTGAGATGTTGCTATTTATCTATCTTTTCTTTCATTGCTTGTGGTTTGGTTGTTAAGTTTAGGTAGCTATCTCCTATTTCTGAGTTTTGAGGATATTTCCTTATCTTTTCTTCTAGGAGCTTTATGGCATTGGCTCTTACATTTGGTCCACTTTGAGTTAATATTTGTGTAGGATGTAAGGTAAAAGGCCCTCTTTAATTCTTTTGGCTGTTGATACCCAGTTCTCCCATGCCCCTTTATTGAAAAGGCTATTTTGTTCCAGTTCAGTGGATTTGGAGGCCTTGTCAAAGAGCAGTTGACCATAGTCTTGATGGTCTATCTCTGCACTCTGTATTCAGTGCCATTTGTCAATAGTTCTGTCTTTGTGCAAGTACCATGCTGTTTTGACTACTATGGCTTTGTAATAAGCTTTGAAATTAGGAAGTGTTAATTTTCCCACTTTTTTCTTCATTTTTTAGGATATTTTTAGCTATTCAAGGACTCTTTCCCTTCCCAATGAATTTGATAACTAGCTTTTCCAATTCTTCAAAATAGGTTTTTGGAATTTTGTTTAGCATTGTGTTGAATCTGTAGATCAATTTGGGTAGAATTGACATCTTAACTCTATTTAATCTTCCTATCTGTGAACATGGAATGTCTTTCCACCTATTTAGATCTCTTTTAGCAGTTTGTTTTTCAACTTTAATTTGCATTTATTTTATGATGAATTTATCCCCAAGCCATAACTGTTTCTTCAGTTTCTTCTGGGCTATCTTTTACTTCTGTGCAAACTCCTCTTCTGGTTTAGTAGTAGTTTGTTAATTTCTAATAAGGATTATTTCAGTGTGGCAAGGGAAGCTCATGTATGGGTTAATCCAACCATGACCTCTGTAAGTCCTGCAGCGCATCTTAGGGGATTTATTTGATATCTAGGTGTGCTCAATGACTAGAGAATCTATAACTAAATCCTTAAGTTCAGCAGTGCTCTGCATTTTTAAGCATGTGCAACAAAAATCCACCGACCCTGCGTCCAGCCTACTATTTGGCCTGGGCACACCTGCCAACACCACCATTTTAATGACAGAATGGCACACGTTGCTTCTGTAAAGTAGCATCGCTCAGACCCTTGCTGGCTTTTCAGATGTGTACACCTTTGACGGCCTGAGCGGTTTCTTGGGTGTTCTTTAAGTGAACATGAAGATTTGACCCTCTTGATTTCCATGATTTTTGTAGGGTTTTCTGGGTCATGTGAATAGCGAACCGTTTTCAGAGATCACCTCAGGCTGCTTATGGGAAGAGTGATTTCTTTTAGCAGCATTTTGTAGTTTTTTGTGTACAGTTTATTGGTTAAGTTTATTCCCCAATATTTGATTCTTTTAGCTACTATTTTGAATGAAATTTTTCCTTAATTGTCTCTTCAGCTAGGTCATTGCTTATGTACATAAACTTACTGAATTTTGCACAGTAATCTTTTTACCCCACCACTTTGCTGAATTTATTAGCTCAAATAGCTTTGTCATGGATTTCTTAGGATTTTCCAAGTGTAGTATCATGTCATTTGCAAATAATGAAGGTTTTACCTCTTCCTTTCTGATCTGGATGCCTTTGTTTCTTTTTCCTGCCTGATTGCTCTAACTAGATCTTCTAGTACATGTTGAATAATAATGGTGACAGATGGCGTCTTTGTCTTGTTCCTGATTTTTAGGTGGAATGCTTTCAGTCTCTCATGGTTGGGTATGATGCTGGCTATGAGTTTTTCATGTATGCCCTTTATGATGTATATGTATTTTTTGCATGAGCAGGCACTGGGAATTGAACCTGGGTGTCAGGCATGGCAGGTGAGAACTCTGCCACTGAGCCACTGTGGCCCACCCACCCTTTATGATATTGAGGAGGCTTCCTTCAGTTCTTACCTTTCAAATTGCTTTTACCAGTAAAGGATACTGAATTTTGTTGAATGGTTTTCAACATCAGTTAAGAAAATTGTGTGATTTTTTTCCCCTTTCAATTTTAATGTGCTGTATTGTGTTGATTGATTTTCTTGTGTTGAATAACCCTTGCATACTTGGAATAAATCCAACTTCGTCGTGATGTATAATTCTTTTAATGTGTCATTGGATTTGATTTGCTAGTATTTTGTTGAGAATTTTTGCATCTATATTCATTAGGAAGATTAGCTTGTAGTTTTCTTTCCTTGTAGCATCTTTACCCTGTTTTGGTATTAGAGAGATGTTAGCTTCATAAAATGAGTTAAGTAGTGTTCCTTTTTCCTCAAAATTTCAGAAGAATGTGAGCAGAATTGATAATAAAATTCCTGTTGAGCCCTCTGGCCCTGGGCTACTATTTTTAGGAAGATTTTTCATGATGAATTGAATTGAATCTCTTTACTTGTGATTGGTTTATTGCGATCTTCTATTTCTTCTTGCATCAGTGTAAGTTGTTCATGTGTTCTGTGAATTTGTCCATTTCATCTCAGTTGTCTAGTTTGTTGGTGTAAAGTTGTTCATAGTATCCTCTTATGATTTTTAAAAATTTTTTTAGAGTCCATGGTAATGACCCCTTTCTCATTTCTGATTCTGTTTATTTTTATCTTCTCTCTTTTTTTTTCTTTGTCAGCCTATCTAGTGGCTAGTGGTCCTTCAATTTTATTGAGTTTTTCAAAGAACCAACTCTTCATTTTATTGATTCTTTCTATTGTTCTTTTGTTCTCCAATTCATTTATTTCTGCCTTGATCTTTGTTATTTCTCTTCTTTTATTTGCTTTGCAGTTAGTTTGCTGTATTTCTCAAGTTTCCCCTGGAGAGCAGATAATTCGTTGATTTTTGCTCTTTCTTTTTTAATGTAGGCATTTAGTGCAATAAATTTCCCTCTCACCACTGCCTTTACCACACCCATAAGTTCTGATATGTTGTAGTCTCATATCCATTTGTCTCCAGATATTTACCGATATCTCTAGCAATTTCTTCTTTGACCCTATGATTCTTTAAGAGTGTGTTATTTAATCTCCATATATTTGTGAAAATTCTGGTTCTTTGGTAGTTATTGATTTCCAGCTTCATTTTGTTGTGACAGAGGAAGTGCTTTGAATAATTTCAATCTTATTAAATGTATTAAGACTCATTTTGTATCCCAGCATATGATCTATCCTGGAAAACATTCCATGAGAACTAGAGAAGAATGTATATCCTAGTGTTTGGTGTGTAACGATCTATATATGTCTGTTAGATCTAATTCATTTATCACATTATTTCATTTCTCTGTTTCCTTGCTGATCCTCTGTCTGGTTCTATCTACAGAGGAGAGTGGTGTATTGAAGTCTCACACTATTATTGTTGAAACATCTAATGTTCTCTTTAGTTTTGTCAATGTCTGTCTCATGTACTTTGGAGCTCCTTGATTGGGAGCATAAACATTTATAACATTAATAAAACATTATGTCATAATGTTATGTCATACAATATCATAGACATTTTTGACATTAATAAAACATTAATAAAAGAGTAAATAGTCCCTATAATTAATATGTAGTGTTCTTCTTTGTCTCTAATGACATTTTGCATCTATTTTGTCTGATATTAGTATAGCTATTCTTGCTTCCGTTTGCTTACAGCTTGCATGGCACATCTTTTTTCGTCCTTTCACTTTAAATCTATTTGTATCCTTGGTTTTCAGAGTAGTCTCATGTAAGCAGAATATGACTGGATCATATTTCTTAATCCGTTCTGCCAATCTGTATCTTTTAATTGGGTGAATTTAGTCCATTAATCTTCAAAGTTACTACTCTAAAGACATTTCTTGAATTTATCATCTTATCCTTTGTTTTTTATTTGTCAGATCTATGCATTGTTTTTCCTCTTTGTCTTTTTATCCTTTAAGTTACTCTTACTGGTGCTCTTCAATTCTGTACCCTCCTCCAGACTTCCCTCTCCTGTCTCTTTTTTTACAGCTGACAGAACTCCCTTTAATATTTCTTCTAGTGCTGTCTCTTGTTTGCAGACTCTCAGCCTTCGTCTGTCTGAAAATTTTAGTCTCTCTCTCACTTTGGAAGGACAGTTTGCCTGGGTACAGAATTCTTGACTGGAAGTCTTTCTCTTTCAGAATCTTAAATATATCATACCACTGCCTTCTTGCTTCCATTGTGCCTTTTGAGTACAGTTTTATTTGTTTTTTTTTGGTATATGGTACATTGCTTTTCTCTTGCCGCTTTCAGGAATTTCTCCTTCTCTTCAACATTGACAGACTGATTAGCATGTGTCTTGGAGTAGGCTTATTAGGATTTTTTCTATTTGTGGTTTGTTGGGCTTCTTTTATTTCCATATTTGTCTTTTATAGGGTTTGGAAATGTTTTAATTTGCTAAAGTTGACAGAATGCAACACACCAGAGATGGTCACATTTAGTTAAAATTTTGTAGGTCTTCAGAGGAAAGGCGCTAGCTTTCATCTGATTTTCTCTGTCACATGGGAAGGCACATGGTGACATCTGCTGGCCTTCTCTCCTGACTTCTGGGTTCCAGTATCTTTTCCTGGGGTGATTCCTTTTTGCATCTCCAAACATCTGGGCTAAGCTACAAGTGCTGAGATGAGGTATGCTGAATGCTTGGACTGTTCTGTATTGAGCTCTCTTCTGACCTCTCTTAAGCTTCCGGTTAACTAAATTAAATTCTTTGCAGAAGGCACTCCCCTTAGCCAACTGAGGATGTAATCAGCCATACATGAATTTCACATGCTGATGATTCAAGTCCATAGCAACAGAACTGGGCACCATCACTTGGCCAAGTTAACACTTGAATCTAACTACTACTGGAAAGTTTCCCCCCTTATCTTTTCAACTAATCTTCTAGCCCTTTACCCCTCTAGTGTCTGATGATTCTTATATTTGTGTGCTTAGTTTTGCCCATCATTTCCCTGAGATCCAGTTCAAAATTTCCATCTTTTTTTTGCTATTTGTTCTTTTGTATATTTAAATTAAATTTTCCTGTCCTCTGGTTCACTTATTCTTTCTTCTGCCTTTTCAGATCTGCTGTTATGTGTCTCTAGCATATTTTCAATTTGGTCTACAGTATGTATCTATTTTATATCTCCTGTTTTTCTACTTATTCTTTCAAATACTACTTTATGCTCTTCTAGTGTCTTCTTTATATGCTTTGTGTCGTTAGTCCACCCATTGAATTCATTCAGGAGAGTAGTATGAACATCTTTGATTAGTTCCAAAGTCTGTGTCTCCTTTGGTGTTTTAATTTGGTCATTTAAAAATTGGGCCATATCTGCCTTCGTCTTCTTATGCTTTGTGATTTTCTGTTGACAAGGAGGCATTTGATTATTTTGATAGGTTTTTTTTTTTTTTTGCATGGGCAGGCACCAGGACTTGAACCTGGGTCTCCGGCATGGCAGGTGAGAACTCTGCCATTGATCCCCTGTGGACTGGCCTTGATAGCATTATTATTATTTTTTTCTTTTTTGTTTTGCATGGACAGGCAGTAGGAATCGAACCTGGGTCTCCAGCATGACAGATGAAAACTCTGCCTGCTGAGCCACCAATGGCCTGCCTGATAGCATTATTTTGAAAGTTGATTTCCCTCAGTTGCCTGAGGTTTGTATTTGCTCGGATTTGCTTTGAAGGTCTCCTTTTTCACTTAGTTCATCGGTAATTCCCTACAAATCAAGGCCTGGGCCTCATGCAGGGAATACAACTCTACTTGATGATCTATTTGAAGTTAGACAGAAAGGCAGCTTTCTAGTAGATGGCGCTCTTGGTCCTTCTTTTCTTCTCAGGCCTATCTCTCCCTGACTGCAGTGGCCAGGTGAGCTGGATGGGAACCCGGTGCAATTCCAGCCAGTCATGATGGCTGGTCATGATGCATGCTGAAAACTACCAGTCCTGGGGGTGGGGTGTGGACGGTGTACCCCTCAGTGGAGATTACATTTGATGGGACTGGTGGCTCCCAGGATCCCATTTGGAATGACCTTGGGCTGTGGACTGGGTATGTGAGTTGCCCTTGTCCATAACCAACCCGGAAATGCCTGCTGGCTAGTTGTGGCGTGGGCTGGTCACAGGATGTGGGGAGTGGAGGTGCAGGGTGTGGTGCGGGATGTGGTGTGGGTTGTGGCACTGGGTGCAGTGGGGTGAGCAGGTCAAAAGGTGTGAAATGGAGTATGCAGGGTATGGTGCATTTTGGGGTGGGCATGGGGCGGGGCTGGCATGTGGTTGTGTGACTTGCAGCATGGGGGTACAGTGTGGGATTATGAGGGACATGGGTTGGGGGTGCTGGGCATGGGAGGGGCAGAGTGTGGGATGTGGGGCAGGGCAGGGGTGTGGGGCATGGCACAGGTGCATTGGGTGTGGCATCTTTGGTTGTGTGGGTGCCAGGGCATGGTGCAGGTGCATTGGGTGTGGCATATTTGGTTGTGTGGGTGCCAGGGAATGGTGCCAGGTGCAGGGGTAGGTGTGGTGTGACTTGCTTTCTCGTCCCTGCCTCCTTCTCTGAGTACTCCTAGGGCTCCAGGCCTCCAAATGGAAGGGAGCGTTAGGCCCTGTGCCCTACCTGGATTATCTCTACGAGCAGGACAGAAGTTCACCGGCTTCTGAGTTCCCTGGGGGAGCTCTAGACTTGAAGATGAAGGCACTGATACCCCAGGCCCGGTGTGGGGTCGGCACTTTGCTGGATGTGGACTCTTGTTCAGGTGGAGGCTCTATGGAGCCCACTCACCCAGTTCTCTGCATCCCAGTCCTCAGCTTTTTCATCCAGGACCTTCCTTTATAGCGTGGAAGACCTTCTCAGGTCACTTGCACCCTGAAACTACTGTCCCAGTCGTTTTTCTTTCACTTCTCTAGTTGTTCCTTGGAGCAGGGGTGAACTCAGTCTATCTTCACGGAACTCCTGTCCCTCTTGTTTTCAGCATAGCTTTTCTTTTGTAATCCAATCTGAGATTCATTTCCTTATTTTTTCAATTAGAAGTTTTTATTTTTAATCTATTTATTTTATTTATATATATTATATATTCACATACCATATATCAGTTTAGCCCATTTACATGTATTAATATGTCAGATATATTTTATCTTAGCTAGGTTATGTTTTATGCTATTTCTATTTTTATGTTTTATAGAATCTTTCACTACGTGGTCTGTTTTCTTTTGTGTTTTTCTGGGGTTATTTTGATATTTTAGTTTCAGTGGTTGTCTTTGTAATTATGTCTTCATATAATGTCCTTTGTCTTCTAAGAGAGTGACAGTAGTTTCCTACTATAAGCAGTGATAACATTAGTGAATTTCATACTCAGTCTAATGTAGAGACATTGTAACTGTCTTACATTGTCCAATTTATTTAATCCAAAATTGCCTTGTGTTCTGTCTCCAGAGGAAAGAATTAATCGCTCAGCTAGGAAGCTTTGAACTCAACTGTTGTTATTATTATCAGTAAGTGTGCTGTTAGAAGAGGTTTTGTGAGCTTTCCCAGAGTAGATTCTCAACCTTTAAAGGCTTTTTTTTGTCTTTAATAATCACAGTTTCTAAAGTCATCATAGAACATAGAATGGCTAAGCTGACATTTGCTTGTTCACTGTTAGTTCAGAATCTCCAAAGGTGGTCTGTTTTCAACACCAGAAAGTTAATAATTTCATATCCACAATATTATCAAAAGATATTCTTGGGTGTGAAGTTCCTTTGTGTTAGCATGGGTTCAACAACAAATATCGAGAGTTTTATCACCATTTAGTTTTTCAAAAAAACAGAGGACATGTTATGTATGTAAAGGATTTTTTTTTTTAATTAGGAATTTTAATTTAAAGCAATCCAGCTTGACATAGTATGTTCATTGATTGAAACCCACAGCCTGATGTTAATTTTCCCATCAGGCCCAGAAGGAGAGTCACCACCATAGAAGGGCCCCAGGAGGAGCACAACTTTTGTTTGGCCTCCTTTCCATTCAGCTCCAGCCCCAGGCCAAAAGTAGCCTTTATAGAAGGTGGTAAAGGAAGTGTGGGTCTTACATTTCTTTTAGATCTGGTCATTATGCTGATTGTAGACAGCGTCATTATTATTATTATTATTTGTTAAAGGTATTTACTGTCCAAATCTAATAGAGCAGCTAAACCATAAACTGTCATTGGGTTCGTTTCTTAGGAGAAGGTTTAAATGTCTGCTTTGTACTCTAATCCATTCTCAGTCTGTCCTTTGCCTGTGAATCACCCTGGGAAACCTGTTAAAAAAGAAGATACCCCTCTCCTCCAACTCCCTGTTGAGTTCAGATTTAACACATTTAGGGTGCAGAATCTGGTTTTTAATGTGTGTGTAGTCTGATGCAGGTATTCCACAGACTAATTTGAGGAAAACAAGATTGACAGTTCTATGTTTAAAGTAGAAACTGCTTAATTCTAGTTTGACAAAATTCCAGTTTGCTAGTACGCATTGTGTCTGCAGTATTACAAGAAGGCTTTTGTTTCAAAGATATATTGTTTTGAATTGACCATATAGACTGTAATCAAGAATTCCAGGGAAACAAATTAGGTTTTATTGTTCTAGTCAGTTTGTGAAAAAAAAGAAAATGTGTGCGTGAGGGTATTTAATACAAAATTACAGAACGTTGAATTTAAATTCTTGTAATACTTCCTGAAAAGCCTCAAGGATAACCAACAAGCCCATTTTTATCAAATTTAATGGGTTTCTAAATCCTTATCTGCTTATCAAACAAAACGTTAATTAGAACAGTAATCGAGTAAGCAGCTGCCTCTTATATCCACTTTAGGAACTTGTAAAAGCATTGTGGAGCTCAAATAAGGTCATTCATTGTTTCTGTGTTGCTCAGTAACTTTTTAGCTGGCTTCTCAAAATCCAGGTATTAAGGAAATCTGCAGGAAGATAAAAATTGACAAGAGATTTGCAATTGTCTGATACTCTCTGTTGGTGGATTAAGGTGGAAAATCCTTCTTCACAGCAGATGGGAGAAAATCCTCCCTCTTAGATTTCTTTCTGAATCAGTCATGCCTGCCTTGTCTCGTAGAACAAATAAAACCTTTGGAGTTATGTACACTGGGTTTGACTGTCTTATTAACTCATCATTTCTTTGTGATATTGTGCATAGTACTTAATCTCTCCGAAGCTTAATTTACTGATATTTAAAGTGGGGGATAAGACTACTTGTCTCAAGGAGGGTTTATAGATCAGGTCCTCGTACTTACTTATTTATTTACTCACAGATACGGGTACAGTGAGTGTACCAGGCATTGTGTACATCAGAAATAAAGCTGACAAGCATCTCTGGCCCCAGGGAACTCATATTTTAGTGAGGGTACTGTTTTACCCTCAAGGTCTCTCTGAGAAGGTGACCTTTGAATGAAGGCCTGAGGAAGTTGAGGGCATGGGCCATTTTGGGCAGAGGAAACATAAATGCAAAGGCTCTGAGGTGAGCCCTTTTTTGTGGTGTTTGAGGAACAGTATAGAGGTCAGTGTGACTAGAGCAGAGAAAATGAGGGTGAGAACGTGGGAGATGAGGTTGGAGAAGTACAGGGCCAGATCATCGTCTGAACATTTGTGTAACTTTACATATGTGTATACACACACTTATTTATTTTCTGCTTAATCCTAACAATATAAGCTGTATGAGGGCTGGTGATTTGTCTGTTTGTTCAAGAGTTTTGGATAGCTGTGTGGAATAACTTTGGCTGATCCTGGTTAGAAGTGGGAAGCCACTGAAAGAGTTAGAAAAGGAAAGTGCAGTATTTTCTTAGCTTTCTCTCTCTCAGAGCAGTGTGGCACAGGGATTTGAGGAGGTAACAGATAGTTGAGTTGGTATTCTATAAATATGTTAAGTGTTTTAAAAAGTTATCATTGGATTATTCATTATGGAGACCTAAGGATAATCTGTAGAAAGGCCTGTGAATATTTAAAAATATCATGGTGACGGTCTTTCAGAATCATGTCAATTAATATAAGGTTCTAATTGTCCACCCCCATGTCTATATTCCAACTGCTTTGTATTTGCTCAGTGAACTCTTATTCAGGGAAATTCTTCTATATGATTATTTTCTGTTCTAAAGTGGGAGGAAGGGAGAAGGGGACAGGAGGGTAGATTCTTAATTTAAAAGAAAAACTTTGTTTTATTAAGTCTCTAAAGTGGAAATTATTTTCCCCTTTTAACTCTTATATTGACTCTTTTTTTTGATTTTGGATTACGGAAAAAATAGGTATCTGTATCTGTATCTTTTTTTTTAAGGATAAAAATTTTATTGAATTGTACCAAACATTCAGAAAAACACATCACAAGTGTACAACTTGTGAATTTTCAGAAAGCGAACACACTTTATATAGATAGCATCCGGCTTAGAAATACAACATTATGACTACTCATATATGAATTAATACCCAGAAGCCTCCTTTGTGCCCACTGCCTGTCACTACCCTCCCTAAATTCCTATATATTCATTAATTTTTCTTGTTATTGACTTTTATGTAAGTGGAATTATAGGACATGTACTATATTCTGACTGATCGACTTCATTCAACATTATGTTTTGGAGATTAATCCATATTGTTGCATATAGCAATAATTATTCTCATTGCTGTATGAATATATCCCAGTTCCTCCATTTTTCTGTTAAAGGAAATTTGGATTGTTTTCAGTTTGGGGCTGTTATGAATAGTGCTGCTATGACCTTTCTTGTACAAGACTTCTGATAAGCAAGCATATGTATATTTCTGGTGAATGTAATTGCTGGTCACAGGATTTGCGTATGTTCGGCTTTAGATCTGTCAGACAGTTTACTGAATTGGTTGTGCTGATTTATACTTCAGCAATATATGAAAATTCCACTTGTTTTATAACACTTGGTATTGTCAGGTTTTTTTTTTTTTTTTGCATGGACAGGCACTGGGAATCAAATCCAGGTCTCTGGCATGGCAGGTGAGAACTTTGCCTGCTGAGCCACTGTGCCTACCCCAGTCCTTTTTGTTTTAACCATTCTCATGGGTATGTAGTGCTATTTACTTGTGGTTTAATTTACATTTCACTGAAGACTAATGATAATGAGTACTGTTCCATATTTATGTTCATTTGGATATCCCCTTTTGTATTTCTGTAAGTCTTTTGCCCATTTTTCTATTGGGTTGTCTGTTCTTTATTAATTTATAGGCATTCTATTGATTTTCTGGATCTGAGTGCATTTGTGGGCTATATTTGTTGTAGATATCTTTTCTAGAGTTTGCATTTCCAGTCCACTTAAGTGTCTTTTGATGAATAGAAATTCTTTATTTTAATAGTTGATCACTGTTTGCATTTATAAATGATGGCGTTTTGTGTCTTTTTTAAGATCTCTTTACCTTCGTAGTATCATAATATTTTTCCACATATTTCTTTTAAACAGTTTATTGCCTTACCTTTTCACGTTGAGATCTACAGTGCATTTAGATTTGATTTATGAGTATGGAATGAGCTAGAGTTCACTTTTTCCCAAATGAATATCCAGTAGACCCATTAGCATTTATTGAAAAGACCGTTTTTTTCCCACTGCAC
This sequence comes from Tamandua tetradactyla, assembly GCF_023851605.1. Lineage (NCBI taxonomy): Eukaryota > Metazoa > Chordata > Mammalia > Pilosa > Myrmecophagidae > Tamandua > Tamandua tetradactyla. The sequence goes on along the minus strand of NC_135347.1, from coordinate 50,839,225 downwards.
TGTATTGTCACCTTTTTCGTAAATCAATTTGTGGTCTTTTGTGACTGGCTTCATTCACTTACTGTAATTTTTTTTCCAAGGTTCATCCATGTTGTAGCGTATATTAGTACTTAGTTCCTTTTTTTTTTTTAAATAGTTTTTATTGTAAAATATGGCATAGAAGGAAAAAGCAATGATTTTCACAGCACACTTCGACAGGTAGTTACAAAACAGATCCCAGAGTTTGTCATGTGCTACCATACCACCATTTCAGATTTTTCCTTCTAGCTACTCCAAATACTGGAGGCTAGAAGGAATATTAATACAGTGATACAGCAGTCATACTTGTTTGTTGAATCCTGTTTTCTCTGTTATACCTCCTCCTTCTCCTCTTATCCCTCTCCCAATCTATAGGGATCTCTAGGCAATGCCAATTCTGACTTTTTCATATTGAAAAGGGGTGTTGACATTAAAGGATAGGGGGATGTAATCAATTGATAATCTTGGAGAGGCTGGTCCCTCTGGGTTTCAGGATTTATCTGCCCTAGGAACCCTCCTGGAATTATAGGTTCCAGAAAAGCAAACATACTTTATGAAACCTTTATCGAGTCTCAGTTTGAGCCCTAGGTATTCTTAAGAGTCCACAGGAGTAATGCTAGTTGGGGTTAGCAAACCATGGCAGTTAGCACTATCTAACTGAAACATGCCTAAGAGTAGCTTCCAAGATAGTCTATTGATTGTATTTGATATCCCCTGGCCTACTGGTGCCTCATTTTATTACACTTCTTTCCCCTGTTTTGGTACAAAAGGTGTTAATCGCACAGTGCCTGGACCAGATTCATCCCCAGAAGTCACACCCCATGTTGTCTGAGAGATTTTCACCCCTGAATGTCATGTCCCACATGGGTGTAGGGTAATGATTTCCTTGCAGAGTGGGGATTAGAGAGAGAGAAGCCACATCTGAGCAGCAAATTTAAAAATTAACTCTAGTTCATTTTTTGTAAACCTAGCTAAGGGTCCATTGATTTTATTTATTTTCTCAAAGAACCAACTTCTGGTTTTGTTGATTTTCTCAATTGCTTCCATATTCTCCATTTCATTTATTTCTGCTCTAATCTTCGTTATTTCTTTCCTTTTGTTTGCTTTGGAGTTAGTTTGCTATTCTGTCCGTAGTTCTTCCAAGTGAACAGTTAATTCCTCGATTTTTGCACTTTCTTCTTTTTTAATATAGGCATTTAAGACAATAAATTTCCCTCTCAGCATTGGCTTTGCTCTATCCCATAAATTTTGATATGTTGTCTTTTCATTTTCATTTGCCTGGAGATGCTTACTGATTTCTCTTGTAATTTCTTCCTTGACCTACTGGATGTTTAATAGTGTGTTGTTTAGCCTCCATATATTTCTGAATTTTGGGCCCTCTGCCTGTTATTGATTTCCAACTTCATTCTGTTATGATCTAAGAAAGTGTTTTGTATGACTTCAGTCTTTTTAAATGTATTGAGATTTGTTTTGTGACTCACCATATGGTCTTTCATTGAGAATGATCCAGGAACACTTGAAAAAAATGTGTGCCTGTTGTTGTGGGGTATAATGTTCTGTAAATGTTTATTTGTTAAGTCTAGCTCATTTATTGTGGTTTCAGATTCTCTTTTTCTTTATTGATCCTCTGTCAAGATGGTCTATTCATTGATGAGAACAGGGAATTGAAGTCTCCAACTATTATGGTAGAGGTGTCTGTTTCTCCCTTTGGTGTGGTCATTGTTTGCCTCATGTACTTTGTTACACTCTGGCTTGGTGCATCAATACTTAACTATTGTTATGTCTTCTTGTTGAATTGTTCCTTTTGTTAATATGTAGTGTCCTTCTTTGTCTCTTTTGTTTTACATTTTAAGTCTAATTTGTAGTATATTTGTATAGCTACACCTGCTCTTTTCTGATTGTTGTTCACCTGAAATATCTTTTCCTAACCTTTCACTTTCAACCTATTATTATTATTATTTTGCATGGGCAGGCACTGGGAATCAAATCTAGGTCTCTGGCATAACAGGCAAGAACTCTTACCTGCTCAGTCACTGTGGCCCACCCACTTTCAACATGTTTTTATCCTTAGATCTAAAATGAGTCTCTTCTAAACATATAGATAGTTCCTGTTTTTAATCCATTCTTCCAGTCTGTGTCTTTTGTTTAGGGAGTTTAGTCCATTAACATTTAATGTTTTTACTGTAAAAGAAGTACTTTCTTCTACCATTTTGTCTTTTGGATTTTATCTATTTTTTTTTTTCTTTTTGCCTTTACTGATAGTTTTCATTTCTCCACTCTTCTCCAGACCTCTCTCTCCTGCCTTTTCCTATCTGCCTACAGTGCTCTCTTTAGTATTTTTTTCAGGGCCAGTCTTTTAGTTATAAATTATAAATTCTCTTAGTGATTGTCTGAAAATATTTTAATCCCCTTGTTCTAGTTGGTAGCTGCTGGAATGTAATATACCAGAAACAGAATGGCTTTTTAAAAGGGGAATTTACTAAGTTGCTAGTTGACAGTTCTAAGGCCGAGAAAATATCCAATTAAAACAATCCTATAGAAATGTCCAGTCAAAGGCATCTGGGGAAAGATACCTTGGTTCAAGAAGGCCAGTGAAGTTCAGGGTTTCTCATTCAAGTGGAAGGGCACATGGTGAACACAGTCAGGGCTTCTCTTTCATCTGGTAGGACACGTGGCGAACACAGCATCATCTGCAAGCTTTCTCTCCTGGCTTCCAGTTTCATGAAGCTCCCCAGGAGTCTACCAAACGGGCCTCTCTCCAAAATATTTTCTCTTTTAAAGGATTCCAACAAGCAACTCCATCATCAGTGGGTGGAGACACACCTCCATGGAAATCATCTAATCAAAAGTTACCACCCACAGTTGGGTGAGTCACATCTTCATGGAAACAATCACAATGCTCCCACCCAGCAATATTGAATGGGGATCAAAGGGCATGGCTTTTCTGTGGTCCACTACAGATTCGGACCAGCACACCCCTCATTTTTGAAGAACAGTTTTCCTGGATGTGAAATTCTTTGTTGGCACTTTATCTCTCTCTCTCTCTCTCTTTTTAAATATGGAATGCTTCATGAATTTGCGTGTCATCCTTGTGCGGGAGCCATGCCAATCTTCTCTGTATCATTCCAATTTTAGTATATGTGCTGCTGAAGTGAGCACACTTTTTCTCTTTTAGAATCATATATATATATATTACAACAACACTGCCTTCTCATCTGCCTGGTTTTTGCTGAGAAATCTATGCATAGACTTATCAGGCTTCATGTGTATGTGATAAATTGCTTTTCTATTGCTGCTTTCAAAATTCTCTTTTTCTCTTTGACATCTGACAATCTGATTAGAAAGTGTCTTGGAGTCTCTTTGGAGCTATTCTGTTTTGGGTACTCAGCACTTCTTGGATCTGTAATTTTATGTCTTTCATAAGAAATGTGAAATTTTCAGTGATTATTTCCTCCATTAGTCTCTCTCCTTTTTTTCCCTCCTGTTCTCCTTCTGGGACACTCACAATGCACATTTCATGTGCTTCATGTTTTCATTTAGTTCCCTGAGGCCCTGCTCGTACTTTTCCATTCTTTTCCCTGTATTTTCTTTTGTGTGTTGGATTTCAGATGTCCGATCCTCTAGTTCCCTAATCCTTTCTTCTGCCTCTTCCAATCTTTTTTTTTTCAGTTTCCCATTTTTTTCGTCTCTTCTGTTGTGCCTTTCATTTCCATAAGTTCTGTGATTTATATTTTAAACTTCCAAGTTATTCTTTGTTTGCCCACTGTCTTCTTTATATCCTCCCTCAACTTATTGATTTGATTTTTGATAAGATTTTCCATGTATGTTTGAACATCCTGAATTAGTTGTTTCAACTCCTGTATCCCATCTTAATTGTTGGTTTATTCCTTTGATTGAGCCATATCTTAGATTTTCCTGGTATGAGTAATTATTTTTTGCTAGTGTTTGGCATTTGATTTCTTTAATTAGTTTATTCTGGAAGTTGTTTTCACTCTTTTACCCAGGAATTTCTTGCTGCACGGCTTTGGTCTCTGTCTGTTCTTTGACATTTCAGTTCAACTCATTCTAGACCTCTAGCATACGTTCTGCTTAACTGATCAGAATTTTTCATTCTTATTGTTCTGTTGTTTCTCACCCTGTTTATATGGAGCCTTTTTTTTTTTGAGGAGGGTCTCCTCAGTCAGATTTTCCCAGACTGGACTGGCCTCCTGTCAGGAGGAAGGAATCACCAGCATCAGTTTTCCCTGAGGGTGAGACCCAGCAGGTTGTCAGACTTTCCTATGAAGCCTCTAAACTCTGCTTTTCCTATCCTGCCCAGCATGTGATACTTCTCTGTCTATGGCTTCCTGCCAGCGTAAAGTGATGTGGGGCCTTTAACTTCAGCAGACCCTTACTGCTGGGGGCGTGGTTGAGACAGAGGAGAGGTTGTAGGTGGGCATTAATTACTTCAGTTTTCCAGTCCCTGGGGCCTGAATTACTTGAGGGAGGAATTCCACCTGAGCTGGGCCCCACATTTCTCTTGGGGAAGATAGAAGCTTTAGGGAATGAACTTCTTTCGCCTGAATACTTATCAGATAAGCTTATAATTCTGCCTTTGCTGGGGCAGTGCTGGAGCCTGAGAAGGCTTCCAGTTCTATCTAATGAGAGTTCTGTGTGGGGACTCTTCATTCTGCCTCATCCAGACTAGTATACACAGTATGTCCTGTCACTGGTGTAGCAGCCCCAGCAGTTGTTCCGTACTATTCTTGGTTATTTACTAACTGCTCTGCAGGACAGACTAGCTGTTGGTTGAGGTTTGTTATGCTGTGGCAGGTTGCAGTTTCTGGCTGAAACTAGCAGAAGAGTGACATCTGGAATGACCTCTTGACTTGATTTGCAATCTCTTAGCTATTGAAACTGTTTCTTTTCCTCCTTTTGGCCAGTTAATCCGCAATGTCTGGGTCCAGGCTCATCCTTGGAACTTACATCTCATGATGCTAGGATCAGATATGTTCCGCTCTGCCAGGGCCAGGCTTACACCCCTGGAGATTATGTCAATGTTGGGGGGAAGTTCAGAGTTTGGCTTAGAGACAGACCACATTTGAGCTATAGCAGAGGTTTTCTGGAGATGACTCTTAGGCACTAATCATAAGTAGGTTCAGTTTGTTGTTACAGAAATAAGTTTCATAAGGCAAGCTTCAAAATTGAGATGTTGGCTTATTAATTGGGAGCCCTTCTGCTTAAGAAAATGTCAGGAATGGGGAAGTTTTATAGTTCCATTTTTCTCAGTCTGTCCAGGGGCTTTGCACATACTTTTTCATTTTCTACTCAAACTACTCTGAAATGCATCATTGTATAACATTAATTTGTATAGAATATTGAGATTTTATTCCTTATTCCAGGTTCTGTATCAAATAAAGCTGAATTAAGTTGTTTAAATTAACTGACTAGACAGATTAAATTAGATAGTGTGCTACAGAAAACTTAAATTCTGGAAAAAATAAACATTTTTGTTTTTATTTCACACAAAGCAAAAGCTTTAAAATATAGACAGTATTATTCTTTACCCTGTATATTGATTTACCTTAGTTTTAACCAGGTCATTTTTATCACATCTTTAATCAGAGTTTGATCTTTTTCAGTTACAACTTTTAACAGTTGCTATATGGACCTATGCTGACTCTCAGAGCTGGAGAACTAAATCTTGAGTATCAGGTGTCACATAAACACTTAAAGTTCGAGGGAACTTCTAGGTTATACAAAGAGTAAAGCATTTTAGAATTTAAAGATAACAGTTAAAGTTTATAATCTGAGCCATAATTTTTTTTTTTATGTGGTGTGGTGGGATTTTTTTTAATAAAAATAAATTCATTATTTTTCCATGTGAGTATCCTGTTATTACAGCACCATTTATTGATTTTGTTTGTTTTGCTTATTTGCCTTTTGGGAAGTGCATGGACTGGGAATCAAACCTGTGAGTTTTAATTTTTATAAGCATTTTTAAATAAAACTATTTTTAGGAATAAAAGCAGACAGTTGTTTTATGTTAGCAAACCATGGCAGGGCTTTTGTTCTGTTTACACATTTATCAGAGTTATGTAAATTAAGACATAAAATATTGTATATATATATATATATATATTTGTCCTGCCATTCTTTTAAAGTTTTTCTTTGTATAGATGAAACTTTGACTTATAGCTGAGCACATATACTTTTAGAGAAGTATTAGAAATACTTCTAATAATTTGGTTCTTTCTGTGATTTGTAGCTTTTTAAGAATGATTAAAACTATGATAAAACACCATACCATTGCTGGACATCATGCAGATTATTAGGATATAGCATATATAGTGAGGATATTGTCAGGTTTTTCAGAATTTTATAGTCTCTAAATATATGAATAATATTATTTACCTATACAAATTTAACCAGCAACAGAATAGAAAATCTTTTTTTTTTTTTTATTAATTAAAAAAAGAATTAACAAAACAATTAGAAATCATTTCAATCTACATGTACAATCAGTAATTCTTAATAACATCACATAGTTGCATATTCATCATTTCTTAGTACATTTGCATCGATTTAGAAAAAGAAATAAAAAGACAACAGAATAAGAATTAAAACAATAATAGAAAGAAAAAAAAAACAAAAAAAACAAAAACAAAAAACCTATACCTCACATGCAGCTTCATTCACTGTTTTAACATAATTGCATTACAATTGGGTAGTATTGTGCTGTCCATTTCTGAGTTTTTATATCCAGTCCCGTTGTACAGTCTGTATCCCTTCATCTCCAATTATCCTTTCTCTTTTTTTTTTTTTTAATTAACGGAAAAAAAGAAATTAACCCAACATTTAGAGATCATACCATTCTACACATGCAATCATTAATTCTTAACATCATCACATAGCTGCATGATCATCATTTCTTAGTACATTTGCATTGGTTTAGAAGAACTAGCAACATAACCGAAAAAGATATAGAATGTTAATATAGAGAAAAAAATAAAAGTAATAATAGTAAAATCAAAACAAAACAACACAAAACAAAACAAAAACCTATAGCTCAGATGCAGCTTCATTCAGTGTTTTAACATGATTACTTTACAATTAGGTATTATTGTGCTGTCCATTTTTGAGTTTTTGTATCTAGTCCTGTTGCACAGTCTGTATCCCTTCAGCTTCAATTACCCATTGTCTTACCCTGTTTCTAACTCCTGCTGAACTCTGTTACCAATGACATATTTCAAGTTTATTCTCGAATGTCCGTTCACATCAGTGGGACCATACAGTATTTGTCCTTTAGTTTTTGGCTGGATTCACTCAGCATAATATTCTCTAGGTCCATCCATGTTATTACATGGTTCATAAGTTTATCTTGTCTTAAAGCTGCATAATATTCCATCGTATGTATATACCACAGTTTGTTTAGCCACTCTTCTGTTGATGGAGATTTTGGCTGTTTCCATCTCTTTGCAATTGTAAATAATGCTGCTAGAAAATCTTTTTAATCACTGTAGCATTTCCCAAATACTTCCTGTGCAATAGGTTAAACTGTTTTAGCACCTGTATTTATAGGAGATGAAAGAATAAATTATTTATAACAGTTTTTACCTGAACAGTGAGAAGACTTGTCATCTGAAATAAAGAATAAGAATGCAAAGTTTATTAACAGGGTATCATTCTTGTATAAGATCTTTGTTTCTTGGACAGAGTACTCAGGTGATTAAGAAAAAAACTTAAAAAAACTGCATTAAAACAGTAACAAAAACAATTCATCTTATTTAACAGGGAGAAAAACTAAACTTTAGTTTTGTTGACTCTCTGGCTTGGCATAAAAACTTTTATTTTGAAATATATGATGAACAGACTTACTAAATTTTGATCAGCACTAAGACAGATAGAATTCATTTTCATAAATTCCTTTTTACAGCTCTCTACATTTATTCAGAGCTTATAGTCAGCAATGACTATCACAAACAAAATTCACTTCCTTCAACTCTCCATTATTTTCTATATTCTTTTAGAGCTTGTAGTTAACAATCACTATAACAAAATCCATTCTGTTAAACTTTCTATCACCTATAATTTTTATTTATCCACACTGCACCTAATTGGAAATAAACTTGATATTAAATTCCCAAAGCTTTTCAGCTTCCTCCCTTCCTTCCAATAATAGTGTTCATGAAGGGGAGAAGTGACAGAGAATCTATAAAATAATGGAAGAAGGAAGAAATTTATCCTTGGGTTAGGAACACAGTGTGCGTTTATGTACTTTGTATTCAGAATACATAAATAATTACATTACAATATGCCTTAAAGCTGTGACCAGGACCATTGGAAAAGGTCTTTGCTTTTTCCAGAGGCAGCCTTTTAGCAGTTTTTTGCTGCTTTAGGGAAATTCCAGGGGCAGTTTTTTCTAAGTCCAGGTTTGTTTACAGGAATTATAAAGCTAGATTTCTGAATCTTGCCTTTCAAAGGGTTTTTTCTCTTTTTATGTACTTTTTACTTCTTTTTAAGATTTTACTTATTTGCAATTACCATTTAGAGGTATGAGAATATGCATTGAACAGGTATACAGACGCAAATAAAAGGTTAGGGCCACGGTGGCTTAGCAGGTAAGAATGCTTGCCTGCCAAGCCCGAGGACCCGGGTTTGGTTTCTGGTGCCTGCCCATGTAAAAAAAAAAAAGGGTTAGTTACAGAAGAAACAGAAACACAAATATTTCCAAGAGGGATAATTAAAAAATTGAATATATAATCTCATTCCACTTGCAAAACTATTTTAACTGTAATATCTTTAATTTTAACTGTAATTGTAGTATTTTCATTTTAAATCATTTTGAAGCCACATTATATTACAGAAATAAACTTTCTTTGTAGATGCATTACTAAAGTCTTTTCAATTTTCAGTACAGCCTAAAGGATATTTTTTTCTTTTAAAGAATTTCCTCATAGTCATTAACCGTTTAGGAACATTTGATCAATATGGATGCAGAAACATACTAACTAAAAAATTGAAACAGACATTTCACACTTATCATATTTAAGTAACACACCAGTTAAGAACTAGAGTGAGCACACTAACAAACAGGCATTAAACACTTAGATTTCTCTAGGAGAGGTTTTAAGATGCAGTACGGTACTGAAATTGTTTAATAAATTAAGTGGGGTTAGTAGAGTATGAACTTAGTTGCTGTTCGACTTGAGAAAGGTTAGAAAGGGAAAAGGGAGCATGGGAGTGGTTTGAGCTCCACTAGGAGGGGCTGTGTAGGGAAGAGGAGGAGGGGAGAGGTCAGAGGAGGGCTTGAGACTGCGGTGGAATCTGGAGATGGGGAGGGGGTAGGAGAACGGGGAGTGTTGGCTTCTGGTTGTGTTTTATCTGTAGCAGCAGCAGCCACAGCTCAGCTGGGAGGGGTTGCATAGGAGGTGGGGGGAGAGGAATTAAGGAGGTCTTTGGGGATCAAAGGATGAGTTGGGGTGGGGGAGGAGAAGGCTTTGAGAAGTGAAACAAGTTTGGCAGAGAGAGGAGGACAGGGTATGGTGGGAAGACCAGGAAGAAAGAGGGATGAGCTGAGATGAAGTTTGAGAGCATCGGGGGGAGACAGGGATATGCATGGTCAGAAGGGTCAAAGTCTGTAGAGGATTTTTCTGATTTCTTGGCCAAAGGGAGGTGAGAGGAGGGCATTTACAGAGGAGTGAAATTTGGTAGGTGGTACAGGATTGCCAGAGGGAAGGATGCTTATGGGTGGGGTGGGGAAAGAAAGCCCGAGTATGAGGAACCTCAGACCTTTTGCCATAATGCTGTATAAAGTCCTCAAGGTTTTGGAGGACTTGAATGTCCAAAGTACCATGTTTAGCCATTGCCTGTTATTGTTTAATTTATATTGTGGCCAAATTGAGGTGGAGTGAAAAAATGAGGATTTTTTTAGTTGTCTGTCATCCCCAGGATAGAGTTTTAAGATTACGGAGGAGGCCCCTAAAGGGGTATCCTTGGGGAGAATGGAGTGAGTGCTGCCTGTGGTGGATGGAGGGATGAGTCTTAGAGACCTGGGGACTAGAGAGAAAGAGACAGGCATGAACAGGCAGCTGGTCCTCCAGAGAGAGACTGAGACTCCCCTGAGAAATGGGTGAGTCCAGGAACCTCAGACAGGGGCTTGAGCGGGGGAGATAGGTCTCTGCATGTCCCTCATCCTCAACCCAAGGAAAACAGGTGACTGATCCTAGAACCAGGTGTCTCCAGAGCTGGAGGGTCAAGGCTAGAGGATAGTTCCCTACTGCCGGAGAGTATCAAAACCCTAGAACTAGGATTTTCAGACCATAAGGGGACAGTTCCCCTTCAGAAACAGAATGGCTAGGGGACGGTTCCCCACTGAACAGACCTCTGGAGAGGTCCCAAGACTCACCAGTCACAGAATCAGTGTCCAGTGTTGTTTGCTTGGTTGGCAGTGGTGAGATGGAGGCTCCCCACTGATCAGTTTATCTCAGTGAAACCTTCCTGAGTTTTGGCACCAAAATGTTAGATTTAAAGAAGGCTTGGAGACACACTGATCACAGACGAAGGAATTTATTTAAGCACCAGCATGGTGGGGGTCTGAAGTCAGACTTCACCCAGCAATTAGAGGATCTTCATACCTGAGGATCTGGGTGAGGTGAAAAGTTAACAGCTGCTGCAATAATGCACGGCTGTATCTGCTAGAGGACAAATGCATCTGCTGAAGCATGGGTGTAGGATCAATTTAAGGAACTTCTGTGTGGGAATATCCATTAAGGGGTAGCCATTATAGAACTGCTGTGTGGGAATATCTGTTAAGGGCTAGTCACATCACAGGGGAAGGGGTTTTGCCTTACAGTGCTAGGGGTTATTTCAGGTCTTTCTAATATTTTATGTAGAGAGCCTGGAAAGGTTCTGCATAGGGAGCTGAAGAAGAAATCTGAATAACTTTCTAGATCTTATTAGCTCAGATGTTCATAGTAAAACTTTATTTTTAGGAACATCTTTTATATTCTAAGATTATTAGATATGCTCATATCAGTGTACATAAGATAAGCTTCCAGAGCAATTTTAAATACTTTTTTCTGTCACCTAGTATTTTCCATTGTGTCAGCTAACTTTCTTTTATCCATATAGACAGTAATTCTTTAGCTTTAGTGTGCATCAGAATCCCCTGGAGGACTTGTTAAACACATTGCTGGGCCCTGCTGCCAGAGTTTCTGATTCAGATAAAGATAACATAGAAAAATACAGATTAGTTTCAGTTATCAGCATGGACCCAGATTGCCTAATATAAAATAAAATTCTAAAATCAAATATATAACTTTATTTACACAAGCATAAAATATTATGACAAATATTTCATATCCCAGGAATGTAAGGATTGTTCAGCATCAGAAGAAAATAAATAATGTATTGAGATTAACTGAGAGAAACCATATAATTATCTTAGTACATGTAAAAAGAACATTTGATAAGATTCAGTCATCTTTAATATTGAAAGGAAAAAAGTTTTTGGCAAACAGAAAGTTAGCAAACCTTAAGCCGATAAAGTTCATTTATCAAAAACCTATAGCAAGTATTATTCTTAAGAGTTGAAACTTAAGAAATATTCCCATTAGTGTCAATAAGAAGACAAAGGATGCCTATTAACAGTATCTTTATTTCACATTGCCCTGAAGGGCTTAGTCAATATAATAAGGAAAAAAATGAAGTATAAGAATTATAAAGGAGAAATGAAAACAATCCTTTTTATCCCCAGGTAATATACCCAGGCAACCAAAGAAATTCTATTAGGAGAATGTTCAGCAAGGTTGCTACATGTAAAAAGTTGGCAGTATTCATTAAACCAATAAGAATCCATTAGTAAATGTAATAGAATAAAGATTTCCTTCACAGCAGTAGTACAAATCTATAACATATCTTAGAGAGAGCACTACCAAAGATCTATAAAATCTTCATGGAGAAAATTACAGAACATCATTGTTGGCCATAAAGGAAAGAAATAAATGGAGAGATTTATCATCTTTAGTTCTTAGTTTGTAAAGATAACAATTTTCTCTATATTTGAATTGTAAATCCAGTCAAAATCCCAAAAAAGTTTTTGTGACTGTGACAAGCTGAATAAAATCAAAGGTCCAAGAGTAGCCAAGAAAATTTAGATTGATATCAGGATGTGATCTTGCCATGCCAGATAATGGTACCTAATAATGGAAATTAAGACACTGTGGTGTTAATACAGAGACAGGCAAAAAGATCAGAAGAAGAGAATAGAAAAGTTGGAATCAGGATACAATAACCTAGAAATGTGATATATCATGAAGGTAGCAACACAAATCAGTAGAGAAAGTTGGACTATTCAGTAAATGGTGCTTTCAGAATCAAGAAATAATCACATGGAAAGTCGAATTGTATTTCTAACTTCATACCATCCAAAAAATAAATTTAGGTGAATTAAATTTGGAAGGCAAACTTAAAAATTTACAAGAATATTTAAGAAATTATGGGATACTTAGCAGCAGGTAAAATGAAAAAGTGGCATGTCTGTTACCATATATAAATTTTAGAAATATAATGAATGGAACAACGAAGGTGTTGAAGACTGGAACTAAAAAAGTACTACTTTTATAAAATTAAAAATGTGAAATGCAGCAATATATTGTGTAAAGATGATAAAATATATTGTGTAGCATAAAAGCATGCATGATAATATATACTTCTGAGGATGGTAGAGAGATGAATATAATTGGGGGCAGATGAGTGTAAGTTACAACTGTACCTGTAATGTTTATTTTAATTTTTAACATTTATTATGAAACATAACATATATACAAAAATGATAAGTTTCAAAGTACATTTTAACAAGTAGTTATAGAACAAATTTCAGCGTTTTGGTCTGGGTTATAGTTCCACAATTTCAGGTATTTCTTCCTAGCTGCTCTAAGTCAGTAGAGACTAAAAGCAAACATCAATTTAAGATTATGTATTTGTACTCATTTGTTAAATCCTGTATTTTCTATTACAACTCCTCCTTCTCCTTTGAGCCTTTTCCCAATCTTTAGGGATATTTGGGCAATGAGCATTCTACCTTCCTCATGTTGAAAATGGGTGTCAACATTTTGGGGTAGGGGTATGCAACTGGTTGACGTTCTTGGAGAGGCTGGCCCCTCTGTGTTTCAGGGCTTATCTGGACTAAGAACCATCTGGAGGTTTTACTTTCTGAAAGATAAACAGTGAGCGAAACTTTTATAGAGTCTCAAATAGAGCCCTGGGTATTCTTTAGGGTTTACAGGAATACTGTTGGTGGGGCTTGGCATACCATGGCAATTAGCAGTATCTAGCTGAAGCTTGTATAAGAGTAGCCTCCAGAATAGCCTCTTGACTATTTGAAATATCTTAGTCCCTGAAACTTTACTTTGTTCCATTTCTTTCCCCCTTTTTGGTCAGGTAGGCTTTGTCAATCCCATGGTGCCAGGGCCAGGCTCCTCCCTGGAAGTCATGTCTCAAGTTGTTAGGGAGACTTACATCCTTGAATGTCATGTCCCATATAGGGAAGAGGATAGTGAATTTCCTTGCAAAGTTGAGCTGAGAGAGAGAGAGAAAGAGACTGCATCTGAGCGACAAAAGACATTCTCTGGAAGTAACTCTTAGACATAGTTATAGGTAACCTCAGCTTCTCTATTACAGAAATAAGTTTCATAAGAGCAAGCCTCAAGATCAAGGGCTTCGTGTATTAACTTGAGAGTCCCGAATGTTTGAGAGAGTATTAGGGATTTCCCAGGAAAATATAGCTCCGTATTTTTTCTCTTGTCCCTCAAGGGACTTTGCCAATACACTTCAATTATCTGCCCAACATATTCTGGAAAATATCTGGTTATTACATTAAGTTATACAGAATTGCAAAACCTTGGTCCCCATTCTAGGCTCCATGCATTTAGGTGTTTAACTGAACTGCCAGACAGGTTAAATAAAATTATGTGCTACAGAAAATTTAAGATTTGTTCAAAGTAAACCTCTCTTCCTCTGGTCTCATACAGTTGGTGAAGTTCCAAAATACAGACGACATCATCCTTAACCCTGTATTTCTAATCCTAACCAGATTGGCTTTGTTCTTAGGTCTAATTATAGCTTATTCTCTTTTTAGACTTTTTAGACAATTTCTGTGTGTAGCAATGTTGACTTTCACAGCTGCAGAACTTCAACTTTGAGTCTTAGGTATCACACAGTTACCCAAAGTTCCAGGGAAATACCAGGTTATATACATAGAGCACAGCATCTCAGAATTTAGAAATAACATCTAAAGGCCAGGAGTAAATGTGACTGCTGTAAGAGTTTACAATCTAGGCCTTACTTTTCTTATAAGTAGTTTCTAAAACAGACCATACAGTATGTCCTTTTGTTTCTGGCTTATTTTACTCAATATAATGTCCTCAATGTTCATTCACCTTTTGCATGCCTCTTGACTTTGTTCCTTTCTGTAGCCACACAATATGCCATCATATGTTTACACAGCAGTTCACACTATTGCTTTCCAGTCTATGTACCTGTTTTACTTTGCAAATGCTTCCAGAGATGGACTAGCTTTTATAAAGGGGATATATTTAGTTACAAATTTACAAATTTGAGAAGCTACACAGCAGTGTCTGCTGGGCTCTCCTCCTGGTGTCTGTATTCAAACAGCTTTCCCCAGGGCAGTTCCTTTCTGCATCTCCAAATATCTAGGTCTGAACTGACCCTGAGCTTTGGGCTGCATTGTGTTCATCTTTGCTGAGTTCCTTTTCTGTCTTCTAAGCCTCACTCATTGTGGTAGTCACTCCTCTTAGCTCACTGCAGATGTAATCAGCTATAGATGAATTTCACATGCTGATGATTTAAGTCCACAGGAACAGAGCAGTTGTGAACTGTCACCTGGCTAAGTTGACTCCTGAAACTAGCCATCACGTGTCCACCCCTTGTCAACCTGACAACTATACACATTACCTTAAACCATACTTAATCTCTAAATAGAAAACAATAACAGACATGTATTTCATAAACTCTGTGCAGGAAACAGTAACAGACTTTTTTTTTTTTGCCTAACAATGCTCATCTGTCCTGCGTGCAATGCACTATCCTTTCCACATACAAAATACATTCATTTCATCGCAATATCACAAAAGCCTTAAATCATTTCAGTAACAACACAAATATAATGACAACTTCAAATAGTACAAAGTCTCATCAAAGTCACTTACAGGCATGGTCTATCTTAAGACAAAATTCTCCTCTGACTGTGGACCTGTGAATTTAGGGCAAATTATGTGCTTTAAATATTCAAAGAAGAAACAGCCATATGATAAACAATCCCATTGCTATAGAGGAGAAATTGAAAGGGAAACGGGTCACTGGACCTAAACAGTTCCAAAAACCTGTAGGGCAAACTCCATTAGATTTCTAAGTCTGAGAGCCATTCATACTCAAGGCTTTAGAAACTGGCAATCCTAGCATTTTCAAGGGCCTGTGTTGTGGCCCTGTTCTCTCCAAACCCTGGATGAGGGTTGCAGCATTAGGGAACATTGGGAAGACCATTTTTTTCTTGGCCTCACCCTCCTCAAATATCTAGGTAGCATGTGGATTATCTGCCATCTTCGGGGCACGTCCTCAGCTCTTTCAGAACAGTGGGGTGGCAGCCAGGCTCCATGCTCTGGCTTGGGATACCAGAACTCTTCCTTAACATTGAGGTGGAGGGTCTGCTGTTTGCCTCTGGGGCAAACTCACCCCCTCCATCGCACAGGTGGATCTCAGGTTTCTTGACTTTAGACCTTAACTTCCATGGTTCTGCCTCTGAGGCCATTCTTCCTTCGGTCTGTCCCTTTTAGTCCAGACTAGAGGTGGTTCCGTTTATAGAGGTCTTGCAAAAAATTTATTGACTTGACATGTAGCATACTGGTATCAAAGCCATCAGACAATAGGGTCTTCCATAAATCATTCTGGATAACTCCATCTCTAATCCTGTCTTGTCTTGTAATGGCTGAGTGGTTCTGTGTTTGGTTAAATCCTCATGTGGGGTACTTTTCTCTGGGGTCCCACTTCTACAAGCCCAGAATTTTCCAGATGATCCCTTGCTGGTTTCTTTGCACCTAAAAGTTCAGTCTCAGCCTGTCCCTTTCTTGTCACATTTTCCTATAAGCTACAAGGAGAAACCAGGCTGCATCCTCAACATTTAGCTTGTAAATTTTCTCAGTCAAGTATTCCAGATCATCACATTGAAATTCTTCCTTCCACACAGCAGCAGGAGTCAATTTTGCCACACTTTCTGCTACTTCAAAACAAGGGTTGCCCTCCTTCCAGTCTGCTTTGGAAGTATCTTTAGAGTTCGTATTTATACCAATAGTCTCTTCAAAACATTCTAGGCTTTCTTTATCAAGCTCCTCACAATTCATCCAGAATCTTCCGCTTATCCATTTAAAAAGCCGTTTTGACATGTTTGGTATTTGCAAATGCAGCAGCACCCCACTTCTGGTACCAAATATGTTTTAGCTTGCTAATTCAGACAGAATGCAATACACTAGAGATGAACAGGCCTTTATAAAGGGGATTTATTTAGTTACTAATTTGGAAAGGCATACGGTGACAGCTGCTGGGCTTCTCTTCTGGCTTCTGGGTTCAAATGACTTTTCCTAGGGCAGTTCCTCTCTGCATCTTCAAATGCCTGGGTCTGACCTGGCTCTGAGCTCTGAGTTGCGTTGTGCTGGGTTGTACTGAACTCTTTCTCTCTCTTCTGACCTCTCCTTTAAATATTCACTCATTGTGGAAGGCACTCCCTTTAGCCCACCATAGATGTAATGAAACATTGATGAGTTTCACATGCTGATGATGTAAGTACACAGCAACAGAACTACTGGGCAACATCACCTGGCCAAGTTGACACCTGAACCTAAACTAACTATCACATACCCTTTGGCCACTTCCATCCATTGAGTATGGTGAATAATGTCACTATACATCAGGGTGCAAATGTTTACCTGAGTCCCTGTTTTCAGTTCTTTTGAGTATATTCCAGTAATGGGATTGTCTAACCATATGGCGACCCTATGTTTAGCCTCCTGTGGATCTACTACGTTATGCTCCAGAGAGGCTGCACCTACCAACATTGAATAGATATACCTATGTGTCATGGTTAGGGACAGGTGTCAACTTGGCCATGTTGTGGTACCTGTTCGTCTGATTGGGTAAGCACTGGCCTGTCTGTTGCAATGAGGACATTTCATAGGATTAGGTTATGATCACGTTAGCTACATCCACAGCTGATTCCATTTGTGATCAGCCAAAGGGGAGTGTCTTCTGCAATTAGTGATGCTAAATGCAATCATGGGAAGCCTTTTAAGGAGAACTCAGAGGAGATAAGTTGCATTCCTGCTTTGGCTGGCGAGCCTCTCCTGTGGAGTTCATCCAGGCCATCCATTGGAGTCATCAGCTTCGCAGCCTGCCCTGTGGATTTTGGACTCTGCGTTCCTACGGTCACGTGAGACACTTTTATAAATTTTATATTTGCAAGTGTTCCCTGTTGATTCTGTTTCTCTAGAGAACCCTAACTAATACATCTTGGTACCAGGAGTGGTTCTTAAGGAACAGAATCTTAAAAATGGGTTTTTATGAATGGTTTTCTACTCTGACTGGGCTCAGAGACACTAAGGACTCTGATTCCCATAATCAGAATGACACTCCCAATCCATGGACTGAGTTGGCAAAGGAGATAGTCAAAATATCATCATTCGATTCTCCTAATGCTTCGCTTGTACGAAGCCAGACTCTGGGGGATAATGTTCTTGACACCTTTACAGAGTTTTGTAGAAATAAGAGTTATAGAGATGTTGGTTGGTTGTTGTTAGATACACTGTCTGCATTAAAGGGTGAAAGGGATGGGCTTAAGGCTTCAAACAAGAAGCTTAAGTGCCGTCTGAAAGATGTAGAGGTTTCTATGAGTATCCTCAAGGAAAATTTTATTTCCTGTAGCCGTAGACTTGAGATCTCTGAAAATCAGACTCAGAATCTTATTGTTAGAGTAGCAACTTTACAACGTAAACTGAAATCTCAGTCTTGCATGGTGTCTGCCGTTAAAGTGAGGGCATTGATTGGAAAGGAGTGGGACCCTGAAAAATGGGATGGTGACATATGGATTGATAATGATGTTGGGGGTGAGGTTGAAACCCTAGACCATGCTGAGCCTTCTTTAGATAACCCTGTAATAGTCTGCCCTGAGGACATAGCCGCCCCACCTTCAGCCTGCCTTGAGGAATTGGCCACCCAACCTCCTCCTGAAGGGATTAGCCCTAGAGTTATTAATCCTGTTTCACCAGATGAAACTGCAAATGAAAGCCCTGAAGCAAATGGCTTGGAAGATATTTCTAATTCTTTTCATGACCCACCCCCACCACCCCTCATTTCTTCTAGACCTATAACTAGACTAAAGTCCCAACAGGCCCCTAAAGGTGAGGTACAAAGTATCACACATGAGGAGGTACGTTATACTCCAAAAGAACTGTGTGAGTTTTCCAATTTATATAGACAGAAATCAGGGGAATATGTGTGGCAATGGATTTTAAGAGTGTGGGATAATGGTGGGAGGAATATAAGGCTGGATCAGGCTGAATTTATTGATATGGGCCCACTAAGCAGAGATTCTGCATTCAATGTTATAGCTAGAGCAGTTAGAAAAGGTGTTAACAGCTTGTTTGGGTGGTTGGTTGAAACATGGATCAAAAGGTGGCCAACATTACCTGAGGTTGAAATGCCAGAACTTCCCTGGTATAATGTAGATGAGGGGATCCAGAGGCTTAGAGAGATTGGGATGTTAGAGTGGATTTATCATGCAAAGCCTGCTCTTACACCCCAGGAATGTCCAGAAGATGCACCTTTTACCAGAACAGTGAGAAATAAGTTTGTGAGACTAGCACCATCATCCCTCAAGAGCTCTGTGGTTGCAATTCTCTGTAGGTCAGATATTACTGTAGGAACTGCTGTCACTGAGCTGGAATCCTTAAACACAATGGGGATGACAGGATCCCGAGTTGGCAGAAGCCAGGTGGCAGCACTTAATCACCAAAGACAGGGTAGACGTGGGTATTATAATAGACAACAAACTCAAAGGAGGCATCAAAATTATATGACACGCAGAGATTTGTGGCATTGGCTAGTAAATCATGGGGTGCCTAGAAATACAATAGAAGGGCAGTCTACTAAATTCTTGTTGGAGCTGTATAAACAAAAGAATTCTAGGTCAAGGGAACAGAAGTCTAACCTGAATTACAAAAACACAGAATCACGGCCCCTTAATCAATTTCCAGACTTGAAACAGTTTACAGACCCTGAGCCCCTTGAATGAAGGGGAGGCCAGGTCCCTATGGGGAAGAAACCTGTTACACTGCCACAAATTTATACTGTTGACCTTCCTCTAAGTCTTCCTCAAGGAGACCGACGGCCTTTTACCAGGGTAACTGTGCATTGGGGAAAAGGAAATGATCAGATATTTCGGGGATTATTAGACACTGGTTCAGAAGTGACATTAATTCCAGGGGACCCAAAACGTCACTCTGGACCACCAGTCAGAGTGGGGGCTTATGGAGGCCAGGTGATCAATGGAGTTTTAGCTCAGGTCCGTCTCACAGTGGGTCCAGTGGGCCCCCGGACCCATCCTGTAGTTATTTCCCCAGTTCCGGAATGTATAATTGGCATAGACATACTGAGCAACTGGCAGAATCCCCACGTTGGTTCTCTAACTCGTGCAGTGAGGGCTATTATGGTGGGAAAGGCCAAGTGGAAGCCACTAGAACTGCCCCTACCAAGCAAAATAGTAAATCAAAAGCAATACCGTATTCCTGGAGGGATTGCAGAGATTACTGCCACTCTTAAGGACTTGAAAGATGCAGGGGTGGTGATTCCCACCACATCCCCATTCAACTCTCCTATTTGGCCTGTGCAGAAAACAGATGGGTCTTGGAGAATGACAGTGGATTATCGTAAACTCAACCAGGTGGTAACTCCAATTGCAGCTGCTGTTCCAGATGTAGTATCATTGCTTGAGCAAATCAATACATCCCCTGGTACCTGGTATGCAGCTATTGATCTGGCAAATGCTTTTTTCTCAATAGCTATTAGTAAGGACCACCAGAAACAGTTTGCTTTCAGCTGGCAAGGTCAGCAATATACTTTCACTGTCCTACCTCAGGGGTATATCAACTCTCCAGCCCTATGTCATAATCTTGTTCGCAGAGACCTCGATCGTTTCTGCCTCCCACAAGACATCACACTGGTCCATTATATTGATGATATCATGTTGATTGGACCTAGTGAACAAGAAGTAGCAACTACTCTAGATTTACTGGTAAGGCATTTGCGTGTCAGAGGATGGGAGATAAATCCAACAAAAATACAGGGGCCTTCCACCTCAGTAAAATTTCTAGGTGTCCAGTGGTGTGGGGCTTGTCGAGATATCCCTTCTAAGGTGAAGGATAAATTGCTGCATCTGGCCCCTCCCACATCCAAAAAAGAGGCACAACGCCTAGTTGGTCTTTTTGGATTTTGGCGACAACATATTCCTCATTTGGGTGTGCTACTCCGGCCCATTTATCGAGTGACCAGAAAAGCTGCCAATTTTGAGTGGGGACCTGAACAAGAGGAGGCTCTGCGACAGGTCCAGGCTGCTGTGCAAGCTGCTCTGCCACTTGGGCCATATGATCCAGCAGATCCAATGGTGCTGGAAGTGTCAGTGGCAAATAGAGATGCTGTCTGGAGCCTTTGGCAGGCCCCAGTAGGAGAATCACAACGCAGACCCTTAGGATTTTGGAGCAAAGCCTTACCATCTGCTGCAGATAACTACTCTCCTTTTGAGAAACAGCTTTTGGCCTGCTACTGGGCCTTAGTAGAGACTGAACGCTTAACCATGGGCCACCAAGTTACCATGAGACCTGAGTTGCCTATCATGAGTTGGGTGTTGTCTGACCCACCAAGCCATAAAGTTGGGCGTGCACAGCAGCACTCTATTGTAAAGTGGAAATGGTATATACGAGATAGAGCCAGAGCAGGTCCTGAAGGCACAAGTAAGTTACATGAAGAAGTGGCACAGATGCCCATGGTTTCCACTCCTGCTGCCACATTACCTTCTCTTTCCCAGACCAGAGCTATGGCCTCTTGGGGAGTTCCTTACAGTGAATTGACTGAGGAAGAGAAAACTCGGGCCTGGTTTACAGATGGTTCAGCACGATATGCAGGTACCACCCGAAAGTGGACAGCTGCAGCATTACAACCCCTTTCTGGGGTGTCTTTAAAGGACAGTGGTGAGGGGAAATCCTCCCAGTGGGCAGAACTTCGAGCAGTGCACCTGGTTGTTCATTTTGCTTGGAAGGAAAACTGGCCAGAGGTGCGTTTGTATACTGACTCATGGGCTGTTGCTAATGGTTTGGCTGGATGGTCAGGGACTTGGAAAGACCATAATTGGAAAATTGGTGACAAAGAGGTCTGGGGAAGAAGTATGTGGATAGACCTTTCTGAGTGGGCTAAAAACATGAAGATATTTGTGTCCCATGTGAATGCACACCAGAGGGTGACTTCAGTAGAGGAAGATTTTAATAATCAAGTGGATAAGATGACCCGTTGTATGGATACCAGTCAGCCTGTTTCCCCAGCAACTCCTGTTATTGCCCAATGGGCTCATGAACAAAGTGGTCATGGTGGTTGGGATGGAGGTTATGCATGGGCTCAGCAGCATGGACTTCCACTCACCAAGGCTGACCTGGCTACAGCCACTGCTGAGTGCCCAATCTGCCAGCAGCAGAGACCCACACTCAGCCCCCGATATGGCACCATTCCCCGAGGTGACCAGCCAGCTACATGGTGGCAGGTTGATTACATTGGACCACTCCCTTCATGGAAGGGGCAGCGATTTGTTCTAACTGGAATAGACACATACTCTGGATATGGGTTTGCTTTCCCTGCACGCAATGCTTCTGCCAAAACTACTATCCGTGGGCTTACAGAATGCCTTATCCATCGCCATGGTATTCCACATAGCATTGCTTCGGATCAAGGAACACCCTTCACAGCAAATGAAGTGCGGGAATGGGCACATGCTCATGGAATTCTCTGGTCTTACCATGTTCCCCATCATCCAGAAGCAGCTGGATTGATAGAACGGTGGAATGGCCTTTTGAAAACTCAATTACGGTGCCAACTAGGTGGCAAAAACTTGAAAGGCTGGGGTAATGTTCTCCAGGAAGCTGTGTATGCTCTGAATCAGCGTCCACTGTATGGTGCTGTTTCTCCCATAGCCAGGATCCATGGGTCCAGGAACCAAGGGGTGGAAATGGGTGTGGTGCCACTCACTATTACTCCTAGTGATCCACTGGGAAAATTTTTGCTTCCTGTCCCTGCTACCCTGAGTTCTGCTGGTCTACAGGTTTTAGTTCCAAAATGGGGTGTGCTTTCTCCAGGAGAAACAACAGTGATACCACTGAACTGGAAGTTAAGATTGCCACCTGGCCACTTTGGGCTACTTATGCCTCTGGATCAACACACCAAGAAGGGAATTACATTATTGTCTGGGGTAATTGACCCTGACTATCAGAAGGAAGTAGGACTGCAACTACATAATGGAGGTAAAGAAGAGTTTTCTTGGAATATAGGAGATCCCCTGGGGCGTCTATTAGTACTACCATGCCCTGTGATTAAAATCAATGGAAAACTGCAACAACACAATCCAGGCAGGACCACTAATGGCTCTGAGACTTCAGGAATGAAGGTTTGGGTCACCCCACCAGGCAAAGAACCACGGCCAGCTGAAGTGCTTGCTGAGGGGAAAGGGAACATGGAATGGGTAGTGGAAGAAGGTAGTGATAAATATGAACTTCGACCACGTGATCAGTTACAGAAACGAGGACTGTAATGCTGTTTTGTTTGTGTTATACTATTTAAGTTGTAAGATATCAAGTTTAAGAATGAATGTTGTCCAAGGATTTGCACCCTATTCTGGAGAGATTTAATGTGTTTCCAGTTATATGCAGGACAGTTGAGTATTGTCAGGTAAAAGAAAAAATGTGTGCTTATTTTTGTTTTCATTTGGAAATCTAAGGTATAGGTGCCAAGTTGACAAGGGGTGGACTGTCATGGTTAGGGACAGGTGTCAACTTGGCCATGTTGTGGTACCTGTTCGTCTGATTGGGTAAGCACTGGCCTGTCTGTTGCAATGAGGACATTTCATAGGATTAGGTTATGATCACGTTAGCTACATCCACAGCTGATTCCATTTGTGATCAGCCAAAGGGGAGTGTCTTCTGCAATTAGTGATGCTAAATGCAATCATGGGAAGCCTTTTAAGGAGAACTCAGAGGAGATAAGTTGCATTCCTGCTTTGGCTGGCGAGCCTCTCCTGTGGAGTTCATCCAGGCCATCCATTGGAGTCATCAGCTTCGCAGCCTGCCCTGTGGATTTTGGACTCTGCGTTCCTACGGTCACGTGAGACACTTTTATAAATTTTATATTTGCAAGTGTTCCCTGTTGATTCTGTTTCTCTAGAGAACCCTAACTAATACACTATGTCTCTAGTACTTGAATCTTTCTATTTCCTCTAGCACTTGAATCTTTGTTTATTTATCTTGAATCTTCAGATTTTGTTGAGGTATATATCATGTAATCTGTCCAAAATAAACAATCAGTGTTTCATAGTATTCTCACTTAGCTGTACAGTCATCATCACTCTCAATTTTAGGCAGTTTTACTTGCTCCATAGAGAAAAGTAGCAGATAGATACACCCACACCAAAGAGAAAACCCAAACCTCCCCTTAAATTTGTTCTCCCCCACCCTGAGTTATTTCCCAATAATAGTGTTCTAGTTTGCTAGCTGCCAGAATGCAACACACCAGAGACGGATTGGCTTTTAATAAAAGGGGATTTATTTTGTTGGTTCTTCAGAGGAAAGGCAGCTAACTTTCCACTGAGGTTCTTTCTTACGTGGAAGGCACAAGATGGTCTCTGCTGGTCTTCTCTCCAGTCCCCTGGGTTCCAACAACTTTCCCCGGGTTGACTTCTTTCTGCATCTCCAAAGGCCTGGGCTGAGCTGTGAGTGCTGAGATGAGGAATGCTTTAGCTGCTTAGCAGTGCTACGTTGCAATCTCTCATTTAAGCACCAGCCAATTAAGTCAAACGTCACTCATTGCAGCAGACATGCCTCCTAGCTGACTGCAGATGTAATTGGCAACAGATGAGGTTCGCGTACCGTTGGCTTATGTCCTCAGCAACAAGACTAGGTATGCTCACCTGGCCAAGTTGACAACTGAATCTAACTAACACAAATAGTATTGCTGTGGTACTAGTGATGTATTCCTGTTGAATGTAGACCTTAGTATGCAATAAGCAGTTTTCCCCATATATTCCTCTATTATTAACTCTTTATACAAGTGTCATACCTTTGAAGTAATTCATGTAAGAACTTATTTATAGTGCTAATTGGTGAGCTTCATGGCTTTAAACAACTCCTTTCAGTCATATTCACCCACAATATGGCACTGTTACTTATTCCACTAATGAACTACCATCATCTCTAGGCATTGCCATGTATTTAAATTCAACCTCATTAACTAGTCCATACATATCAAGAAACCCTTCTCTAGGTTCTGTGTATCTCTTGGTCCCCTATATTCTACATTTTAAGACTCTGAGTTTACATTTTCAAAGGGATTCACATTAGTGAAATCATACAGTATCTATCCTTTTATGTCTGGCGTATTTCATTCAGCAGTATGTTTTTTGTGTTCACCCATGTTGTTGTCTGCTTCAGGACCTCATTCCTTCTTACTGCTGCATACTATTCCTTCCGTATATGTATACCACATTTTGTCTATCCACTCATCTGTTGATGAACACTTGGATTCTTTCCATCTTTTGGCAATTGTAAATAATGCTGCTATGAACTTTGGTGTGCAGATGTCTGTTTGTGACACTGCTTTCAGTTTTTCTGTGTATATACTGAGTAGTGGTATTGCTGGGTTGTAGGGCAACTTGGTATTTAGTCTTCTGAGGAACTGCCAAACTGTCTTCCACAGTGGTTGTACCATTATACATTCCCAGTAGCGGTGAATAAGTGTCCCAATTTCTCCACATCCTCTCCAACATTTATTGTTTTTTGTTTGCTTAATAGCAGCCTTTCTTGTAGGTGTGAGGTGATAACTATACTGTGGTTTTGATTTGCATTTCCCATATACCTAATGAAGATGAGTATCTTTTCATGTGCTTTTTAGCCGTTTCTATTTCCTCATTGAAAAAATTCTGTTCATATGTTTTTCTCATTTTATAATTGTGTTTCTGTTCTTTTGTTGTGTTGTATGATTTTTTTTCTGTATACTGGATAGCAAACCC
This sequence comes from Tamandua tetradactyla, assembly GCF_023851605.1. Taxonomy (NCBI): domain Eukaryota; kingdom Metazoa; phylum Chordata; class Mammalia; order Pilosa; family Myrmecophagidae; genus Tamandua; species Tamandua tetradactyla. The sequence goes on along the minus strand of NC_135347.1, from coordinate 50,813,844 downwards.
TGATCAGATATATGCTTTCCAAATATTTTCTCCCATTGAATTGACTACCTCTTCAGCTTTTTGACAAAGACTGTTCAAGTACAGAAGCAGTTGATTATGAGGAGTTCCCATTTATCTGTTTTTTCTTTTGTTGCTTGTGCTTTGGGTGTAAGGTCTAGGAAGTTACTTCCTATTACCAGTTCTGGAAAATATTTCCTTATATTTTCTTCTAGGAGTTCTATGACATTGGCTGTTATGTTTAGGTCTTTAATTCACTTTGAGTTAATTTTTTGTAAGGTGTGAGGTAGGGGTCCTTTTTCATTCCTTTGGCTATGGATATCCAATTCTCCTGGGCCCGTTTATTGAAAAGACTGTTCTGTCCCAGGTCAGTGGATTTGGGGCCTTTGTTGAAGATCAATTGACCATAGATCTCGAGGTCTATTTCCAGACTCTCAGTTTGATTCCACTGATCATATGTCTATCTTTGTGCCAATACCATACTTTTTGACCACTGTTACTTTATAATAAGCTTTAAAATTAGGAAGTCTAAGTCCTCCTACTTCATTTCTCTCTTTTTTTTTTTTTTTTGAGGATGTTTTTGGCTATTTGAGGCCCCTTTCCCTTCCAAATAAATTTGATAACTAGCTTTTCTAAGTCTTCATAGTAGGTTGTGGCAATTTTGATTGTTATTGCATTGAATCTGTAGATCAATTTGGGAAGAATTGAAATCTTAATGACACTTAACCTTCTTACCTGAGAACATGGAATATCTTTTACCTATCCAGTTCTTCTTTAATTTCTTTTGCAATGTTTTATAGGTTTTCTGTATACGGATTCTTTACCTCACTGGTTAAGTTTATTCCTAGATACTTGATTCTTTTAGTTGCTATTTTGAATGGAATTTTTTTCTTAATTGTCTTCTCAGATAGGACATTACTTGTATATAGAAACATAAATGATTTTTGTACATTAATCTTGCATCCTCCCACTTTGCTGAATTTGTTTATTAGCTCAAGTAGCTTTGTCATAGATATTTCAGGATTTTCCAAATATAGGATTATGTCATCTGCAAATAATGAAAGTTTTACTACTTTGTTTCTGATTTGGATGACTTTTATTTCCTTTTCTTGCCTGATTGCTCTAGCTAGAACTTTTAGCACATTGTTGAATAATAGTGATGACAGTGGGCATCAGCCTTGTTTTGTTCCTAATCTCATGGGGGAGGCTTTTTTTTGCCACTGTTGAGTATGATGCTGGCTGTGGATTTTTCATATATGCCCTTTGTTTTGTCAAGGAAGATTCCTTTTATTTCTAACTTTTGAAGTGTTTTTTTTAATTTTATTTTTTTAACTTTTTTTATTAATTAAAAAAATTAAAAAACGGAACATTAAGATATCATTCCATTCTACATATACAATCAGTAATTCTTAATATCATCACATAGTTGTATATTCATCATTTCTTAGAACATTTGCATCGATTTAGAAAAAGAAATAAAAAGACAACAGAAAAAGAAATAAAACGATAACAGAGGAAAAAAAAGATCATATGTACCATACCCCTTACCTCTCACTTTCATTTCCCACTAGCATTTCAAGCTAAATTTATTTTAACATTTGTTCCCCCTATTATTTATTTTTATTCCATATGTTCTACTATTCTGTTGATATAGTAGCGAAAAGGAGCATCAGACACAGGTTTTCACATTCACAGAGTCTTATTGTGAAAGCTACATCATTGTTCAGTCGTCATCAAGAAACATGGCTACTGGAACACAGCTCTACATTTTCAGGCAGTTCCCTCCAGCCTCTCCGCTACATCTTGAACAACAAGGTGATATCTACTTAATGCATAAGAATAACCTCCAGGATAACCTCTCAACTCTGTTTGGAATCTCTCAGCCATTGACATTTTGTCTCATTTCACTCTTCCCCCTTTGGTCGAGAAGGTTCTCTCAATCCCTTTATGTTAATTCTCAGCTCATTCTAGGGTTTTTCTCAGTCCCTTGATGCTGAGTCTCAGCTTATTCTAGGATTTCTCTCCCACGTTGCTGGGAAGGTCCACACCCCTGGGAGTCATGTCCCAAGCGGAGAGGGGGAGGGTGGTGAGGCTGCTTGTCATGTTGGCTGGAGAGAGAGGCCACATCTGAGCAACAAAAGAGGCTCTCTCGGGGGTGACTCTTAGGCCTAAATTTTAAGTAGACTTGACCTATCCTTTGTGTGGTTAAGCTTCATATGAACAAACCCCCAAGATTGGGGGCTTAGCCTATAGCTTTGATTGTCCACACTGCTTGTGAGAATATCAAGAATTCAACGTGGGGAAGTTGAATTTCTCCCCACTCTCACCATTCCCGGAAGGGGGCTTGCAAATACTTTTCCAGTCACTGATCAAATCACTCTGGGATTCATCGGGGCATCACTCTGGATAAACCAACAAAATCTCATGTCCTATCTGAGTTTCCAAGTACTTATGACATTCAATCAAACTATCTACATGAGTTATATTAGGAAATGCTCTAGTCAAAATATAAATTTTTAACAAATAAACATTTTTTGCTTTAGTCTCACACATAAGGTGACATTTTAATTAATTATCATCTATTTTCAGCACCCTGCAATAATGACATTCCTTTGTTCTTCCTCATGCAAAAACATTTTTAAAATTTGTACATTGTACATTTCACTATTATTATTCACTCTAGGCATTCCTAGATTATACCATCTCGATCTTTAACATCTATCTTTCTTTCTGATTTCATTTATGTCCCCAGCCCTCCTTCCTCTATCATTCTCACATGCAGCTTCATTCAGTGTTTTAACATAATTACATTACAGTTAGTTAGCATTGTGCTGTCCATTTCTGAGTTTTTATATTCAGTCCTGTTGCACAACCTGTATCCCTTCAGCTCCAGTTACCCAATATTTCACCCTATTTCTATCTCCTGATGGTCTCTGTTACCAAGGAAATATTCCAAGTTTATTCACTAATTAGTCAGTTCGTATCAGTGAGACCATACAGTATCTGTCCCTCTGTTTCTGGCTAATCACACTCAGCATAATGTCCCCAAAGTCCTTTCATGTTGTTACATACTTCATAACTTTATTCTGTCTTACAGCTGCATAATATTCCATCTTATGTAAATGTCACAGTTTGTTTAGCCAACTGTCTGTTGATGGACGTTTTGGCTGTTCCCATCTCTTGGTAATTGTTAATAATGCTGCTATAAACATTGGTTTGTAAATGTCCATTTGTGTCCTTGGCCTTGTGTCCTTTGAGTAGAGACAGCATATAGATGGGTCCTGTTTTTTAGTCAATTCTGCCAGACTATGTCTTTTGAATGGAGAGTTTAATCTATTAGCATTCAGTGTTATTACTTCATGGGTAGTACTTTCTTCTACTCTTTTGTCTTCTGGATTGTATATGTCATATCTAATTTTCCTTCTTTTTACCTTTACTCATAGTCTCCCTTTCTACACTCTTCTCCACACCTCTCTCTTCTGTCTTCGTATCTGTCTCTAATGTTCCCTTTAGTATTTCTTGCAGAGCTGGTCTCTTGGTCACAAATTCTCTCAGTGATTTTTTGTCTGAAAATGTTTTAATTTTTCCCTCATTTTTGAAGGACAATCTTGCTGGATATAGAATTCTTGGTTGGCAGTTTTTCTCTTTTTAATAATTTAAATATATTATCCCACTGTCTTCTCGCCTCCATGGTTTCTGCTGAGAGATCTGCACATAGTCTTATTGGGCTTTCCTTGTATGTGATGGATTGCTTTTCTCTTGCTGCTTTCAAGATCCTCTCTTTCTCTTTGACCTCTGACATTCTGATTATTAAATGTCTTGGAGTATGTCTATTTGGATCTATTCTCTTTGGGGTACGTTGCACTTCTTGGATCTGTAATTTTAAGTCTTTCATAAGAGTTGGGAAATTTTCAGTGATAATTTCCACCATTAGTTTTTCTCCTCCTTTTCCCTTCTCTTCTCCTTCTGGGACACCCACAACACGTATATTCGTGCGCTTCATATTGTCTTTCAATTACCTGAGTTCCTGCTCATATTTTTCCATTTTTTTCCCTATAGTTTCTGTTTCTTGTCGGATTTCAGATGTTCCATCCTCCAGTTTTGAAATCCTATGTTCTGTCTCTCGAAATCTACCATTGTAGGTTTCCATTGTTTTTTCATCTCTTCTGCTGTGTCTTTCATTCGCATAAGTTCTGTGATTTGTTTTTTCAGACTTTCAATTTCTTCTTTTTGCTCTTTCCTTTCCTTCTTTATATCCTCCCTCAATTCATTGATTTGGTTTTTGATGAGGTTTTCCATGTCTGTTCGTACATTCTGAATTAATTGTTTCAGCTCTTGTATGTCATTTGAATTGTTGGTTTGTTCCTTTGACTGGGCCATATCTTCAATTTTCCTAGTGTGATTTGTTATTTTTTGCTGGCATCTAGGCATTTAATTACCTTAATTAGTTTATTCTGGAGATTGCTTTTACTTCTTTTAGCTAGGGTTTTCTTGCTGTATGAATTTGTTGTCTATCTGTTCTTTGACATTCTGTTCAGTTTTATCTGGACCTTTAGCTTAAGTTTTGTTTAACAGAGGAGAATTTTTCAGTTCTTATTTTCTTGTTTCTTGCCCTGCTTGTGTGGTACCTCCCCACCCACACACACTTAGGAGGGTCTACTTAGATATTATAGACCCCAGCCAGATTTTCCCAGACCAAACTGGCCTCCTATCAGGAGGAAAGAGTCACCTGCGTCGGTTTTCCCTGAGGGTGAGACCCAGCAGATTGAAAAACTTTCCTGTGAAGTCTCTGGACTGTTTTCCTTATCCTGCCCTGTGTGTGGCACTTATCTGACTGCAGGTCCCACCAACATAAGATGATGCGGTACCTTTAACTTTGGGAGACTCTCCCTGCTGGGGGCGTGGTGGAGACAGAGGAGAGGTTGTAGTCTGGTTTTAATGGCTTCAAATTACCAAGCTCTGGTATCTGAATTCCTTGATGGAGGGATTCCACCTGAGTTGGGCTCCACCCCTCCCCTGGGAAAGGCACAGGCTCCAGACAAGCCCCCAAAAGAGCTCACTTCTCCCTATGCCTGGGGCAGTTGCAGCCTGAAAAGTCCTGCCTCTGTATCAAGAGGCAGTCAAGCCTTTGTAGATACGCAGCCACAAAAACCTCTGTTTCCTTCTTTTTTTTTTCCCCCCTTTTTCTGTCAGTCCTGCCCCCTTGGCGCTGGGGCAAAAATGAGCAACCTCCACTTTGATCAGGTTCACCTAAGCTGGGGGCCTATTTTTAGTAGTCAGAATTTGTTAATTAATTCCACAATTGGCATTTGATTGTGCCCAGTCCCTGCTGCTGGTAAATCCTTTCCTTTCCCCTCTGGGAAGCGGCCTGTGGGGGAGGGGCGCTGGCTGCCACAGCTTTCGGAACTCACGGTTCTGGGGGTTGCTCGCAGCCAGTCCAGCTGGTCCAGACTGGGGTATGCTGTGTTTTTGGTCACTGACGTGGCCCCAGAAGCTGTTCTGTACTGTTTCTGGTTATTTAGTAGTTGTTCTGGAGGATGAACTAAAATGCGCACGTTGTTAAGCCGCCATCTTGACCCGGAACTTTGAAGTGTTTTTAACAGAAAAAGATGCTGAATTTTGTTGAATGCTTTTTCAGCATCGATCAAGATGATCATTTGATTGTCTTCCCTTGTTAATATGTTGAAGTTCATTGTTTAATTTTCTTGTGTTGATCTGCCCTCACATGCCTGGAATAAATTCTACTTTGTCATTGTGTATAATTCTTTAAATACGCCATTGAATTCAATTTGCAAGTATTTTACTGAGAATTTTTGCAGCTATATTCATTAGGGGGATTGGCCTGTAGTTTTTCTTTCTTGTAGTATCTTTACCCAGTTTTGGTATTAGAGTGATGCTAGCTTCATAAAATGAGTTCAGTAGGTTCCTTTTTCCTTAGTTTTTTGGAAGAGTTTGAGCAGAAATGTTTTTAGTTCTTTTTGGGATATTTGGTAAAGTTTTCCTGTGAAGACATCTGGCTCTGGAGCTTTCTTTATAGGAAGATTTTTATTGACTGATTGAATTTCTTTATTTGTGATTGGTTTGTTGAGATCTTCTGTTTCTTCTCGAATTATTGTAGGTTGTTCCTGTGTTTCTATGAATTTGTCCATTTCATCTAAGTTGTCTAGTTTGTGGGCGTATAGTTGCTTATTGTATCCTGTTATGATTTTTTAAAAAAATCTCTTCAGGATACGTCATAATGACCCTCCTCATTTCCGATTTTATTTATTTACATCCTCTCTCTTTTTTAGTTTGTCAACCTAGCTAAGAATCCATTGATTTTATTGATTTTCTCAAAAAACCAACTTTCAATTTTTTAATTCTTTCTATTTCTCTTTTTTCCAATTTATTTATTTCTGCTCTAATCATTGTTATTTCCCTTCTGTTCACTTTGGGGCTAGCTTCCTGTTTTTTCTTTCTCTATTTTAGCTTTTCTTTTTTCATATGGGCATTTAGGACAATAAATTTCCCTCTCAGCACTACCTTTCCTGCATCCCATAAGTTCTCACCTGTTGTATTCTCATTTTCACCTTGTCCATCATTTCCCTAAGATCCAATTAAAATCTTTGCATGTTTTTCACCATTTGTTCTTTTGTGTGTTCAGATTCAGTTGTCTTGTCTTCTAGACCACTTATTCTGTCTTCTGCGTCTTCAGAACAGCTATTGTGAGTGTCTAGTACATTTTTTATTTGATCTGTGGTAGTTTTCATTTCCATAGAATTTGCTATTTTTCTATATATTCTTTCAAATTGTTCTTTATGTGCTTTTTGTGTCTTGTCTTTAGCCAATCCATTGAGCTTAATTAGGAGATTTGTATGACATCTTTGATTGGTTATTCCAAAATCTGTGCCTCTCTGGTGCTTTAAATTCATCATTTGGCTGCACCGTATTTTCTTGCATCTTCATGTGCTTTGTGATTTTCTGTAGACTTCATGGCATTTGATGATTTGATAAGGTTATTTTGAAAGTTGATTTCCTTCATTTGTCCAAGACTTTGTAGTTGCTTGGATTTGCATAGAAGGTTTCCTTTTGTACTTGGTTTGTCAATAATTCCCTGCCAAACTAAGGCTGGGACTCCATGCAGGAGGTGCAACTCTAATTGAAGATTTGTTAAAAACTAGACAGAAAGGCATTTTGCCAAACTGTGCTTTCTGCTTCTTCCCAGCAGATGTGCTCTCAGGCCATCTCTTCCGCTCAGGCCTGCCTCTCCCCAGCTACATCAGCTGGTCGGACGTGGACCCAGCCAGGTGTAAATCCAGTCAAGGCCACAGGTCTCCGTGTACGGTGAAAGCCGCCAGTCCTGGGGCTGGGGTGGGGGCAGTGTGACCCTTGGCAGAGAATCTACTTCTGTGCATGATGGGGCTGTGGTCCCCAAGCTCCCACGTGTAATGACCTTGGGCTTTGGGATGGGTATTTCAACTGCCCTTGCCCATAGCCAGCCCAGGAGTACCTCATAGTGTTGTGGTTTGCTCCCTCATTCTTGCCTCTTTGACTGTGTACACCAGGTGTGCTCTGGGCCTCCGTGGAGAAAGGATAGAGGTAGTGGGGCCCAGGAAGTCTCTTCTGCAGGTCAATTATCAGATCAGGTCTCTTTGTGTCTTCCCCCTCCTCCCATCGGGAGGGTTCCCCAGTCTGTGCCCACACCAGGTGGGGGCAGGCACTGTGCCCCACCAGCAAGGTCTCTTGCTTAGGTAAATATGTGCTGCTTTCTGTGTTCCCAACGGGAGCTCCCGGCTTCAGAGCTGAGAGGGAAGGTTTCCCAAGCTAGCAGCGGAGGTAGGCAGGAGCGCGAACCCACTCTGCCTACGCGTCGTAGCATACCCCAGGTGCAGTCATGACTGAGTAGACTCACCCCGTCCTCGCCTGTTCATCCAGCTCCTCCCTATATCGTGTAGAAATCCCTCTCTGGTCGCCTGTACCCTGGAACAGCTGTTTTTCTGTCACTTCTTCAGTTGTGCCATGGAGGAGGGGTGAGCTCAGCCTATCCTATACCCCCATCCGCCCAGAAGTCCCCTTTTTATCATTTTTTAAATAAAAAGGTTCTGTGATAACATGATAAAATGTTCACCCTTAATAAAGTTGGGTTGTGATTATTTAAGCTTTTTTTTATTTTCTGCATATTTCCCGTATGCTTGAAGCAATTTATAATTTGATGGAAAAACCTTATTAATCATGGTAGTAAATGAAAATATAAAACAAAAGTAACTATGTAACTATTTTGTAAAAATTAGTATTTTTCTATTGGGAAAGATGCCATAAACAAAATCCAAAGACAGTACTTGGTGAATTATTTGTAACCTAGGATTTGTATCATCAATATAGAACATAGCCTTAGAAAGTGAAAAAAGATAACTACATAGAAAAAAATGAATAAATTAAGGATGCTATAGAGAAAAAATCTCTATGGCTAAAAGCATGAAAAAACTATTATAATTCCTAAGACATCAGGGAATCTAAATTCAAATAACAATGTGATACATCTTTGGGTGTAGGTAAACAATATATGTTTACATGTTGGATTGAAACATACAATTTTTTTATATATACATTTTAAAATTTTTTTTAGTTTTTTAGAACATACAATTTGTGATGAACAATCTGGCCAACATCTATTAAAATAAAAAATACCTGTACCTTTCACCATTCCTGAAAATTTATCCTTTAGAAGTTAAAGCACTGGTATGTAAAGAGATATCTATTAGATTGTTTATTGCACTTTTGTTTGTAGTGGTAAGACTCTAAAAACCAAGTGTATATCCAACAATAAAGAAATGACTGAATAAATTATGGCATTATGTACTGTTAAATATTTTTTTCATCCATTAAAAGGAATGAGTTGTGGCTAGTCACTTTATATGAAGGTATTTCCAAGAGTTATTGCTAAGTGAAGAAAACAAGATGTAAAAAAGATTGTATAATGTCATCCCATATTTATAAAATAGTGCCAATTTTCCATGGGCATATATGTGTATATATGTGTATGAAACTTGGTTGTGTATGTTCGTATGAGCGTGAGAAAATATGGAAAGAGTTATGAAAGGTTTTTAGTATTGGTTAGGGTTGAGATGATAAGGAATGGAAAGAAGAATGGAAATCAGGAGTAAAGAAAAACAGAAAGTGAAAAAGGAAATGTACTACCCAGTATGGATGATCTGATTTTGTTTATTTATCTGTGTAAATTTACATACATATTTTATAAAAAATTTATTTAAAGAGTGAGAGTTGATCAAAGGAGAATTTCCGATATTCGAGTAGAGGATATGGTAGAAATAGATCAAGCAAAAAGCCAAGCAAAGATGCCACCCAAAGAAAGAGTTATTCAGTGCTGCATTCTTTTGCTAGAGTATTTAAACAGATTTATCTAGTTAAATTCAAATGAAGTTTTTCAGTTTTCCTGATGTCATATTTATTGAAGAGTAATTGACCCTAATTTAATAAAGGATGTTTATTATGCATTGTGTTAGGTGATATAGAATAATGGTATTAAACAATAATAATTTTAATATTTTATGAAATGGGATCTTTTGGCAGGGACATTTTGAATCTCTTTTTCTTCAGCCTGAAAGCAATAAGGAATGAATCACATTTTTTTTTTTTTATAGTACAAGCCAGCCTACATTCAGATAGTTCATGAATATGGATAATTACCTTTGAAGTTTTTATTTTTCTCTTTCAGTGTACGGGATGACAGAATTCGTGTAGAAAGAATGGAAAACATTTATTTTGAATACAGCTATGCCTTCCAGGCAATTACAGAGTTTTATGCAAAGGATAAAATTGACATTAAAGGTAAATATTTTATACATGTTAGTGATATGTCATCAAATGTAACTGAGCTAAGATTTGGATAAAGTGACTTTACAGTTTAATGAAAAGTAGATTGTAATCTGGTGTCCATACTACCTTTTTTTGTAGTTGGGATCAGTTAGCAACTTGGTGATTTTGACGTATCATTCATTGGAGTATAAGGAAATTGGTTATTGACCAATTTTCCTTCTTGCTTCTCTTAAAAGATGGCTAGTTACTATCATCACAGTTTTAAAAATGTTTGGACAGATCTGCCTAGGGCTAGGATTTTGAAAGTTTGATTGTGAGAATTAAAGTACCAAATCCTTAATGTCAGGATCTAAATATGTTAGTTAACCATTATTTGTCTAATGCACATTCCCTTAGCCAGGCAGCAGTGCTTGATATGGCCTTTGTCCCTTATTCCTGCTTGCCCATCTTATGCCATTTCATGGACAATGAGGATAATAGGCATTTTGCCTCTTGGCATGAAATTGACCTCACCTAATCTTTATCTGCCCTTATATCAAAAATTTAATCTCTTTCACAGGTCACAGAGCTCTTATTCTAAGACCATAGATAGATTAGCCCTATAATCTTTTACATTTTTTCCAAAGAGCAAACAGTGTTAGTAGATCTTTTTAAAATTATTTGATTAAATACTTTTAATTGCCATAAAATTTGCTTTAGAATTGTGAACAATAGTGTCAATGAGGTATGTATTCTATTCTTTAGGTTCTCAATGTTTTTCTGGCATCATAAATTTGGAGAAGCCTGTGATTTGCTCTTTGGCTGCTATTATAAAATACCTCAAAGAATTTAACTTGGAAAAGATTCTCTCCAAACCGCAGTAAGTGATTTCTCAAAAAAAAATTTAAAAAGGGTTATATTAAGAACATTTGTTAAATTGAGTTTGGTAACTACCATTCTCAGAGAGTTTCCCGACTATTGATAGAATACTGTATTGGAGGGTTTGAAAGGATTATGTGCCCCAGAAAAGCCGTTTTTTAATCCTGATCCAATCTTGTGGGAGCAACTGTTCCTTTTAATCTCTATTAAGCACTATGGGTTGGAAACTCGATTAGATTATCTTCACGGAGATGTGGCTCACCCAATTGTGGGTGTTAACCGTGGATTAGAGGGAGACGTGACTCCACCCATTTCAGGAGGGTCTTGATTAGTTTACTGGAATCCTTTAAAAGAGGAATCATTTTGGAGAGAGCCGCACAGCCATAAGAATCACAGAGCCCACGCAGCCAGAGACCTTTGTAGATGAAGAAGAAATATGTCCCTGGGGGAGCTTCATGAAACAAGAAGCCTACAGAGAAGCCAGCAGATATCTCCATCCATGTTCACCATGAGCCTTTCCAGTTGAGAGAGAAACCCTGAACTTCATTGGCCTTTCTTGAGTGAAGGTAACCACTTGTTGGTGCCTTAATTTGGACATTTTTATAGACTTGCTTTAATTTGGACATTTTCACGGCCTTAGAACAATAAACTAGCAATTTATTTTAAAAGTGATTCCTTTTCTGGTGTATTGCATTCTGGCAGATAGCAAACAGAGGGCAAAGATAAACTGGTACTGTTGCTGAAGGATAGTAAAAATATTGATAGAATTCTTAAGAGTCCTGTTAGAGATAATTTGTATTCATGAGAGCTATTTGATGTTTACAGTTTTAACTACTAAACTATAATGCATACTAACTGGATTAAGAAGTAGTATTAAACAGCATTTATAGACTTTTATCAGCTTTGAAAAAAAAGTAGAGAATTTGTGGGCTTTTTGAAAAATCATGTAAAAAATATAGCATTGCCATATTCTCCCCTAGCCCCCCCCCATCCATTGTTGACACTGCATTAGTATGATATCTTTGTTTAACAACTGACAAAAGTGTATTAAAATTGTACTATTTGGGAGCGCGGCCGCGGAGGAAGATGGCGACCGTCATGTACTTGGAGCACTACCCGGACAATCCTCATGAACTGCAGATAGTTTGCTGCTAGTAATTGCCTTGTTTTCTGGCATCATTTGTTTCTTCAGGCTATATTGATTAGGAACCAAAGTGATTCAACATCTTTCCAAGAAAAGATTTCACAGAGGAGTCTTTCTTATGAGCCAGGGGAGCGTTCTCAAGCCGTTCCATTCTGCTCCAGCGGAACCCAGTATCGAGAACCTTCCCTGTGAACTTCAGAGGAACTTCCAGCTGCTGCGAGAGCTGGACCAGAGGACAGAAGAACAGCTACTAGGGGAGTAGAAACGATACAGAACAGCTCCCGGAGCCACAACAGAGATAAAAAAGACAGCGTACCCCATCCTGGAACGGCTGACTGGTTCGGAGAACCCGCTCCGGTGAGATCGCCGAGGGGTGCGGGCTTCCCCGGGTGGGGCGGCAAGCAGCCGGAGTCCCTCCCCTCCTCCTTCCCGGGCCAGCTGGCAGAATTGGGCAGGCGGTCCCCTCAAGCCGCGGCGGCTGGCGCCCCCACCACACGTGGCCCCCCGGACCAACTGAGAGAATTGGATCGGAAATCCCCAGGCCGCGGAGAACGGTGACCGGGGGGGTCCCTTCCAAACACGTGACTCCCCGGTCCTGCTGGGAACGGTGCACTCTCCCGGGCCGCGGCATTTAGCGCCCTCCCGCCATGCTTGGCGCCCCGGGCCAACTAGGAAATTCGGATGGGCGCTCTCCCAGGCTGCGGCGGCCGGCAACCCTCCCCGCGTTCGGACCCCCGGGCCGGCTGGCACTCTTCGAAGCCGCCTCAGCTGGCGAACCTCCCGCACGGCGAGAGTTTTCCAAAGTTAAAGGACCCACAGCACCTTTTACTGGTGGGACCCGCAGACAAACGTGTGCCACGAGCGCCACCTACTGGGCAGGATAAGAAAAACAGAACCCAGAGATTTCACAGAAAAATCTTTCAACCTGTTGGGTCCAAAACCCAGGGAAATCTGACTAAATGCCCAGACGCCAGCAGAAGATAACGGATCACGCTCAGAAAATTGAAAATATGGCCCAGTCAAAGGAACAAACCAATAGTTCAAATGAGATACAGGAGCTGAGACACCTAATGCTGAATATACGAACAGAAATGGAAAATCGCTTCAAAAACAAAATCGATAAATTGAGGGAGGACATGAAGAAGACATGGGCTGAAAAAAAGAAGAAATAGAAAAACTGAAAAAACAAACCACAGAACTTATGGAAGTGAAGGCTAAAGTAGAAAAGATGGAAAAACAATGGATACCTACAATGATACATTTAAAGAGACAGAAGATAGAATTAGTGATTTGGAGGATGGAACATCTGAATTCCAAAAAGAAACAGAAACTATCAGGAAAAGAATGGAAAAATTTGAACAGGGTATCAGGGAACTCAAGGACAATATGAACCGCACAAATATACGTGTTGTGGGTATCCCAGAAGGAGAAGAGAAGGGAAAAGGAGGAGAAAAACTAATGGAAGAAATTATCACTGAAAATTTCCCAACTCTTATGAAAGACCTAAAATTACAGATCCAAGAAGTGCAGCGCACCCCAAAGAGATTAGACCCAAATAGGCGTTCTCCAAGACACTTACTAGTTAGAATGTCAGAGGTCAAAGAGAAAGAGAGGATCTTGAAAGCAGCAAGAGGAAAACAATCCATCACATACAAGGGAAACCCAATAAGACTATGTGTAGATTTCTCAGCAGAAACCATGGAAGCTAGAAGACAGTGGGATGATATATTTAAATTACTAAAAGAGAAAAACTGCCAACCAAGACTCCTATATCCAGCAAAATTGTCCTTCAAAAATGAGGGAGAAATTAAAACATTTATAGACAAAAAGTCACTGAGAGAATTTGTGACCAAGAGACCAGCTCTGCAAGAAATACTAAAGGGAGCACTAGAGTCAGATACGAAAAGACAGAAGAGAGAGGTATGGAGAAGAGTGTAGAAAGAAGGAAAGTCAGATATGATATATATAATACAAAAGGCAAAATGTTAGAGGAAAATATTATCCAAACAGTAATAACATTAAATATTAATGGACTGAATTCCCCAATCAAAAGGCATAGATGGGCAGAATGGATTAAAAACAGGATCCTTCCATATGCTGTCTACAGGAAACACATCTTAGACCCAAAGATAAACATAGGTTGAAAGTGAAAGGTTGGGAAAAGATATTTCATGCAAATAACAACCAGAAAAGAGCAGGAGTGGCTATACTAATATCCAACAAATTAGACTTCAAATGTAAAACAGTTAAAAGAGACAAAGAAGGACACTATATACTAATAAAAGGAACAATTCAACAAGAAGACATAACAATCATAAATATTTATGCACTGAACCAGAATGCCCCAAGATCCGTGAGGAATACACTGCAAACACTGAAAAGGGAAATAGACTCATATACCATAATAGTTGGTGACTTCAATTCACCACTCTCATCAATGGACAGAACATCTAGACAGAGGATCAATAAAGAAATAGAGAATCTGAATATTACTATAAATGAGCTAGACTTAACAGACATTTATAGGACATTACATCCCACAACAGCAGGATACACCTTTTTCTCAAGTGCTCATGGATCATTCTCAAAGATAGACCATATGCTGGGTCACAAAGCAAGTCTCAACAAATTTAAAAAGATTGAAATCATACACAACACTTTCTCGGATCATAAAGGAATGAAGTTGGAAATCAATAATAGGTGGAGTGCCATAAAATTCACAAATACGTGGAAGCTCAACAACACACTCTTAAACAACAAGTGAGTCAAAGAAGAAATTGCAAGAGAAATTAGTAAATACCTCAAGGCGGATGAAAATGAAAACACAACATATCAAAACTTATGGGACGCAGCAAAGGCAGTGCTAAGAGGGAAATTTATTGCCCTAAATGCCTATATCAGAAAAGAAGAAAAGGCAAAAATGCAGGAATTAACTGTCCACTTGGAAGAACTGGAGAAAGAACAGCAAACTAATCCCAAAGCAAGCAAAAGGAAAGAAATAACAAAGATTAGAGCAGAAATAAACGAAAATGAAAACAATAGAGAAAATCAATAAGACCAGAAGTTGGTTCTATGAGAAAATCAATAAGATTGATGGGCCCTTATCAAGATTGACAAAAAGCAGAAGAGAGAGGATGCAAATAAATAAGATCAGAAATGGAAGAGGAGACATAACTACTGACCTCACAGAAATAAAGGAGGTACTAACAGGATACTGTGAACAACTTTATGCTAATAAATACAACAATTTAGAGGAAATGGACGGGTTCCTGGAAAGACATGAACAACCAACTTTGACTCAAGAAGACATAGATGACCTCAACAAACCAATCACAAGTAAAGAAATTGAATTAGTCATTCAAAAGCTTCCTAAAAAGAAAAGTCCAGGACTGGACGGCTTCACATCTGAATTCTATCAAACATTCCAGAAAGAATTAGTACCAACTCTCCTCAAACTCTTCAAAAAAATCGAAGCAGAGGGAAAACTACCTAATTCATTCTATGAAGCCGACATCACCCTCATACCAAAACCAGGCAAAGATATTACAAAAAAAGAAAACTACAGACCAATCTCTCTAATGAATACAGATGCAAAAATCCTCAATAAAATTCTAGGAAATCATATCCAACAACACATTAAAAGAATTATACATCATGACCAAGTAGGATTCATCCCAGGTATGCAAGGATGGTTCAACATAAGAAAATCAATTAATGTAATACACCATATCAACAAATCAAAGTAGAAAAATCACATGATCATCTCAATTGATGCAGAGAAGGCATTTGACAAGATTCAACATCCTTTCCTGTTGAAAACACTTCAAAAGATAGGAATACAAGGGAACTTCCTTAAAATGATAGAGGGAATATATGAAAAACCCACAGCTAATATCATCCTCAGTGGGGACAAATTGAAAACTTTCCCCCTAAGATCAGGTACAAGACAAGGATGTCCACTATCACCACTATTATTCAACATTGTGTTGGAGGTTCTAGCCAGAGCAATTAGACAAGAAAAAGAAATACAAGGCATCAAAATTGGCAAGGAAGAAGTAAAACTATCACTGTTTGCAGACGATATGATAGTATACGTCGAAAACCCGGAAAAATCCACAACAAAACTACTAGAGCTAATAAATGAGTACAGCAAAGTAGCAGGTTACAAGATCAACATTCAAAACTCTGTAGCATTTCTATACACTAGTAATGAACAACCTGAGGTGGAAATCAAGAAACGAAACCCATTTACAATTGCAACTAAAAGAATAAAATACCTAGGAATGAATTTAACTAAAGAGACAAAATCCTATATAAAGAAAACTACAAAAAACTGCTAAAAGAAACCACAGAAGACCTAAATAGATGGAAGGGCATACCGTGTTCATGGATTGGAAGACTAAATATAGTTAAGATGTCAATCCTACCTAAATTGGTTTACAGATTCAATGCAATACCAATCAAAATCCCAACAACTTATTTTTCAGAAATAGAAAAACCAATAAGCAAATTTATCTGGAAGGGCAGGGTGCCCCGAATTGCTAAAAACATCTTGAGGAAAAAAAACGAAGCTGGAGGTCTCGCGCTGCCAGACTTTAAGGCATATTATGAAGCCACAGTGGTCACAACAGCATGGTATTGGCATAAAGATAGATACATCGACCAATGGAATCGAATAGAGTGCTCAGATATAGACCCTCTCATCTATGGACATTTGATCTTTGATAAGGCAGTCAAGCCAACTCACCTGGGACAGAACAGTCTCTTCAATAAATGGTGCCTAGAGAACTGGATATCCATATGCAAAAGAATGAAAGAAGACCCATCTCTCACACCCTATACAAAAGTTAACTCAAAATGGATCAAAGATCTAAACATTAGGTCTAAGACCATAAAACAGTTAGAGGAAAATGTAGGGAGATATCTTATGAAACTTACAATTGGAGGCGGTTTTATGGACCTTAAACCTAAAGCAAGAGCACTGAAGAAGGAAATAAATAAATGGGAGTTCCTCAAAATTAAACACTTTTGTGCATCAAAGAACTTCATCAAGAAAGTAGAAAGACAGCCTACACAATGGGAGATAATATTTGGAAATGACATATCAGATAAAGGTCTAGTATCCAGAATTTATAAAGAGATTGTTCAACTCAACAACAAAAAGACAGCCAACCCAATTACAAAATGGGAAAAAGACTTGAACAGGCACCTCTCAGAAGAGGAAATACAAACAACCAAAAGGCACATGAAGAGATGCTCAATGTCCCTGGCCATTAGAGAAATGCAAATCAAAACCACAATGAGATATCATCTCACACCCACCAGAATGACCATTATCAACAAAACAGAAAATGACAAGTGCTGGAGAGGATATGGAGAAAGAGGCACACTTATCCACCGTTGGTGGGAATGTCAAATGGTGCAACCACTGTGGAAGGCAGTTTGGCAGTTCCTCAAAAAACTGAATATAGAATTGCCATACGACCCAGCAATACCATTGCTAGGTATCTACTCAGAGGACTTAAGGGCAAAGACACAAATGGACATTTGCATACCAATGTTTATAGCAGCGTTATTTACAATTGCAAAGAGATGGAAACAGCCAAAATGTCCATCAGTAGATGAGTGGCTAAACAAACTGTGGAATATACATACGATGGAATACTATGCAGCTTTAAGACAGGATAAACTTATGAAGCATGTAATAACATGGATGGACCTAGAGAACATTATGCTGAGTGAGTCTAGCCAAAAACTAAAGGACAAATACTGTATGGTCCCACTGATGTGAACCGACATTCAAGAATGAACTTGGAATATGTCATTGGTAACAGAGTCCAGCAGGAGTTAGAAACAGGGTAAGATAATGGGTAATTGGAGCTGAAGGAATACAGACTGTGCAACAGGACTAGATACAAAAACTCAAAAATGGACAGCATAATAATACCTAATTGTAAAGTAATCATGTTAAAACACTGAATGAAGCTGCATCTGAGGTATAGCTTTCTTTTTTTCTGTCTGTTTGTTTGTTTGTCTTATTTTTCTTTTTCCTTTTCTTTTTTTACTGTTATTATTATCTTTATTTTTTTTTCTCTATATTAACATTCTATATCTTTTTCTTTTGTTTTGCTAGTTCTTTTCCTAAATCGATACAAATGTACTAAGAAATGATGATCATGCATCTATGTGATGATGTTAAGAATTACTGATTGCACATGTAGAATGGAATGATTTCTAAAAAAAAAAAAAAAATTGTACTATTTGGTGCATGGGTCATTCATTAGTAGAATGCTTGCTTTCCATACAGGAGACCCGGGTTCGATTCCCAGACCATGCATCCCCCCCCCAAAAAGAAATTAATAATAGTACTATTTACTACAGTCTGTAGTTTACTTTAGTGTGTAATTTTCCCATATATCACTCTATTATTAATACTTCATGTTAGTAGTATGTATTTATTATAATTAATGAAAAACATTCTTATATTAACTGTATAATGTAGTTCGTCATCTACAATAAGGTTCACTGTCATATAATCCTATGTTTTTGTCTTTTAATTTTTGTTCTAATAACATATATACAACCTAAAATTTCCCCTCATAACTACATTCACGTATGTATTTTGGTGCCTTTTTTTTTTAAATACTCCCAGTAATGTGCTACCATCATCACCATCCATTTCCAAAACTTTACAATGCACTTAAATAGAAATTCTATGCAAATTACAAATTAAACATCAACTTCCCCTTTTCTGTCCCCAATATATCCCCTGTTAACTGATATTCTAGGGCAAGCCTATATTCTAGAGAAAACTCTATGAGTTTGCGTATTATAATTAGATCGTAGTGAGATCATACAATATTTGTCTTTTTGGTTCTGGCTTATTTCACTCAACATGATGTCTTCAAGTTTCATCCGTATTGTCACATGTATCAGGACTTCATTTTTCTATGGCTGAATAATATTCCATTGTATGTATATACATATTTTGTTTCTCTTTTCATCAACTGATGGACATGTGAGTTGCTTTTATCTTTTGGCAGTTGTTAATAGTGCCACTATGAATATTGGCATACAAGTAGCTGTTCAAGTTCCTGGTTTCAGTTCTTCTGGATATAAATCTAGTAGCAAGATTACTGGGTCATATGGTAATTCGATACTTAGCTTCCTAAGGAACTGCCAGGCTGTCTTCTACAGTGGCTGCACCATTTTATATTCCCATTAGCGGTGAATGAATGCTCCTCTTTCTCAACATTCTCTCCAACACTTGTAATTTTCTGTTTTTTCAATAGTAGGCATTCTAGTGGGTGTGAAATAATACCATATTGTGGTTTTGATTTGCATTTCCCTGTTAACTAGTGATGTTAAGTATCTTTTCAAGTGCTTTATAGCCATTTGTATATTTTCAGTTGGGAAATGTCTGTTCAAGTCCTTTGACCATTTTTAAGTTGGATTATATGTCTTTTTATTGTTGATTTGAAGAATTTCTTTATATATTCTGGATATTAAACTGTTATTGGCTATTTGGTTTCCAAGTATTTTCTCCCATTGAGAAGGTCATCTTTTCACTTTTGTAACAAAGTCCTTTTTTGCATGAAAATTTTTAATTTTGAGGAGATCTGATTTATCTATTTTTTCCTTTTCATTGCTTTAAGTGTAAAGTCCAAGGAACTACTGCCCAATACAATGCCCTAAAGATATTTCCCTACATTTTCTTCTAGGAGCTTTATAATTCTGTTTCTTATATTTAGGTCTTAGGTAAGTTTTCATTAATTTTTGTACATGGTATGAGATAGGAGTCATTCATTCTTTTGCACATGGATATCTAATTCTCCCTGCACTATTTGTTAAATAGTGTTTCAGTTTGCTAAAGCTGCTGGAATGTGATAGTCCAGAAATGGGCTAGCTTTTAACAATGGATTTATTAAGTTACAAATTCAAATTCTCAGCCATGAAAATATCCAAATTAAGGCATCAACAAGAGGATACCTTCTCTGAAGAAAGGCTCCTGGCATCTGGGATTCCTCTGTCACGTGGGAAAGCACATGGCTCCCATCTGCTGGTCCTTCACTCCGGAGTTTCATTCTTTTCAACTTCTGATTTCATTGGCCTTCTCAGCTCCTCCCAGGGTTTTTCTCTGAGCTTCTTTGGGTGTTTCTCTCTGAGCTCTCTCTTTGTCTTTTATCCTCTTAAAGGATTCCAGTAAAGGATTAAGACCACCTTGAATTGGGTAAATCACCTCTCAAGGAAACCTAATCAAAAGGTGCACCACAACAGGTCTGCACCTGCAAGAATGGATTAAAAGAACATGGCCTTTTCTGAGGTACACAGCAGCTTCAAACCAGCAGAAATAGGCAGTTCTTTCCCAGTTGAAGGGACTTGGTAGCTGTGCCAAAAATCAGTTTGCCATAGATTCTAAACTCTCAATTTCATTCCATTGGTCAATATATCTATCCTTATACCAGTACTATACTGTTTGGACCACTGTATCTTTATAATATGCCTTAAAGTCAGGAGGTGTGAATCCTCCAATACCACTATTCATTTTCAAGATATTTATAATTATTTAGGGCCCTTTACCCTACCAAATAAATCTGATAATTGGCTTTTCCAGTTCTGCAAATTAGGCTGTTGGAATTTTGTTTGGGGTTAGTTGAATCTGTAAATCATTTTGTGTAGACTTGACATCTTCATGATATTTAGTCTTCTAATCCATGTTATTTAGGTGTTCTTTTATTTCTTTTATCAATGTTTTGTGTTGTTTTGTATACAAGTCTTTTATATCCATGGTTAAATTTGTTCCTAAATATTTGATACTTTTAGTTACTATTATAAATGTAATTTTTTCTTGATTTCCTTCTCAGATGGCTTATTACTAGTGTGTAGAAACCCTACTAATTTTTGCATATTGATCTTTTACCCTGCCACTTTGTCGTTGTTTATAGTAGTTTTGTTGTTGATTTTTTCAGGACTTTCTGTAAATAGTACAGATAGTGAAAGTTTTACTTCTTCTTTTCTTTCTTTTTCTTGCCTAATTGCTCAGACTAGAACTTGCAGTACAATGTTGAATAACAGTGGTGACAGTGGACGTCCTTGTCCTGTTCCATTATCTCAGAGGAGAAGATTTCAGTCTTTCATCATTGAGTATGATGTTAGCTGTGGGTTTTTCATATATGCCCTTCATCATGTTAGGAAATTTCCTTCTATTCCTATTTTTCAAAGTGTTTTTACTGTGAAAGGGTACTGCATTTTGTCAAACGCCGTTTCTGCAATGATCGATATGATCATGTGTTTTTTTTTCCCCTTCATTTTGTTAATGTGGTATATATGTTGATTGACTTTGTTGTTGTTGAAGTGCTTTTACATACCTGGGATAAAACCCACTAGATCATGGTGTATAATTCTTTTGCATTTGATTTGCAGGTATTTTGTTGGTTTGTAATTTTATTTTCTTATAGTATCTTTATCTGGCTTCAGTATGAAGGTGATGGTGACATCATAGAAGGAGTTGGTATGTTCCCTCCTGTTCAATTTTTTGGAAGAATTTGAGCAAAATTGATATTAATTTTTCTTGGAATGCTTGGAGAATTTACCTGTGAAACTATCTGGTCCTGGGCTTTTATTTTTGGGGAGAGTTTTGATGACCAGTTCAATCTCTTTACTTGTGATTGGGTTGTTGAGGTTTTCCATTTCTTTTGACTCACTCTAGGATGTTCATGTGTTTCTAGGAAGTTGTTCATTTCGTCTATGATATCAAGTTTGTTAGCAGACAGGTATTCACGGTATCCTTTTACAGTCCTTTTCTTTTCCTGTAGGGCTGGTGTTAAAGACCCTCCCCTCATTTCTGATTTCATTTATTTGCATCTTCTCTCTTTTTTACCCTATTAGTCTAGCTAAAAGTTTGTCAATTTTATTGATTTTCTCAAAGAACCAACTTCTGGTTTTGTTAATTTTCTCTATTGTTTTTTATTCTTGATTTCATTTATGTTTACTCTACTCTTTGTTATTCTCTCCTTCTCTTTGCTTTGGGTTTAATTTGCTGTTCTTTTTCTAGTTCTTCCAGCTGTTGAGTTGGGTCTTTGATTTTAGCTCTTTCTTCCTTCTTAATGTAGGTGTTCAGAGCTATGAATTTCCAACTCAGCACTGCCTTTGCTGCATCCCAGAAATTTTGATGTATTGTATTCTCGTTTTCATTTGTCTCAACGTATATACTGATTTCCCTTTCAATTTCTTCTTTGCCCTACTGATTGTCTAATAGTATGTTATTTAACTTCCATGTATTTGTGGATTTTCCAGTTCTCTACCTGTTATTGATTTCCAGCTTCATTCCATTATGGTTGAAGAAGATGCTCTGTATAATTTCAGTCTTTTAAAATGTATTGGACTTGTTTTGTGACCCAACATGTGGTCTATACTGGAAGATGATTCATGAGCACCTGAGAAGAATGTACATCCTGGTATTTGGAGGCGCAGTGTTCTGTATTTGTCTGTTAGGTCTAGTTCATTTATCATATTAATCTAGTTCTCAGTTTTCTTACTGATCTTCTGTTTAGATGTTCTGTCTGCTGATGAGAGTGGTGTATTGAAGGCTCCAACTACTAGTATAGAGCTGTCTGTTTCTTCCTTCAGTTTTTTTTTTTTGCATGGGCATGCACCGGAAATCAAACCCGGGTCTCCAGCACAGCAGGCAAGATCTTCCTTCAGTTTTGCCAGTGTTCAATTCATGTATTTTTTGGAACTGTGGTTAGGTCCATAAAAATTTATAATTGTTATTTCTTCCTGATTGTTTTGCCACTTTTATTAATATATAGTATCCTTCTTTGTGTCTTATAACAGTTTTAACTTAATGTCTATTTAGACCATTATGTATAGCTACTCCAACTCTTTTTTGGTTACTATGTCCATGGAGTATCTTTTTCCATCTTTCATTTTCAATCTGTTTGTATCCTTGGGACTAAGGTGAGTCCCTTGTAAACAATATTAAGTTGGAAATCATGATTTTTTATTCTTTCTGGCTATCTGTGTCTTTTTATTAGGGAATTTAATACATTACTATTACTGTAAAGGCTGTACTTCAGCCAGTTTGTCCTTTGGTTTATATGTCATATCTGTTCTAAGATACTGGAGACTAAAAGAGATATCAATTTAATGATTCAGCATTCATATTCATTTGTTAAATCCTATCTTCTATGTATAACTCCACCATCACCTTTGATCCTTCCATCCCTCTCTTTAGGGGTGTTTGGGCTATGGCCATTCTCAATTTTTGATATTGAAAGGGTCTCTCACTAATATGGGGTAGGGAGATGGAACTATCTGATGTTCTGGAGAGGCTGGGCCCTCTAAGTTTCAGGACTTATCTGGACCAGGGACCCATCTGTGGTTTGTAGGTTCCTGGAAAGTTACCCTAGTGCATGGAATCTTTGTGGAATCTTATATATTGCCCTAGATGTTCTTTAGGATTGCCTGGAATGGCCTTGGTTGGGGTTTGGCAGGTTATGATAGGTAGCAAGGTCTAACTGAAGCTTGTGTAACAGCAACCTCCAGAGCAGCCCCTTGACTCTATTTGAACTCTCTCTCTGCTGATACTTGTTAGTTACACTTCTTTTCCCTCTTTTGGTCAGGATGTAATTGTTGATAAAATGGTGCGAGGTCTGGATTCATCCCTAGGAGTCATCTCCCACGTCGCGAGGGAGACTTTTACCCCTGGATGTCATGTCCCATGTAGGGGGGAGGGCAATGATTTCACTTGCAGAGTTGGGCTAAAAGAGAGTGAGGCCACATCTCAGTAACAAAAGAGGTCCTCCAGAAGTAACTCTTCGGCATGTCTGTAGGTAGCCTAAGCTTTTCCGCTACCTATATAAGCTTCACACAAGTAAGCCTCAGGATCGAGGATATGGCCTATTGATTTGGGTGTCCTTAAAGTTTGACACATTATCAGGGGATTCCCAGATGGTACAGTTTAATAGTTCCATATTCTTTCTCCCATCACTCAAGGGACTTTGCTAATTCTTACTGATTGTCTGGTTAATATATTCTAGGATGTGTTCAGGCATTATAATAATCTATACCGGATTAAAGGACCTCTTTTTTGTCCTGCTTCCCCTCATTTAAAAAAAATGTTTTTATTGAGGAATATCCACACATGTACAGTCCAACCATACTATACAATCAGTGACTCATAACTTCATCACATGGCTGTGTATTCTTCACCATGATCTTTTTTTTTTTCCAAAGCACATTGCAGCAGTTAGTTGTAGAACAAACTTCAGAGTTTGGTATGGGGTTATAATTCCACAATTTTACGTTTTTGTTCTAGTACTCTGAAAAGATGCTGAGGACTGAAAGAAGTATCAATGTAATGATCAGCAGTCATACTCATTTGTTAAACCCTACATTCTCTGTATAACTCCACCATCACCTTTGATTTTTCTCCCACTCTTTAGTGGTATTTGAGCTATGCCTATTCTGACTTTGTCATGTTAGAAGGGACTGTTGATGACATGGGATAGAGGGATGGAACTAATTTATGTTCTGGAGAGGCTGGCCCCTCTACATTTCAGGATTTATCTGGTCCAGGGACCCATTGGAGGTTGTAGGTTTCTGGAAAGTTACCCTAATGCATGGAACCTTTGTAGAATCTTATATAATGCCCCAGGTGTTCTTTAGGATCAGCAGGAATGGTTTTGGTTGGGGTTTACCATGATCATTTTTAGAACATTTGCATCACTCTAGAAAAAGAAATAAAAGAAAAAAAGAACTCATACATCCCTTACCCCTTACCCCTCCCTCTCACTGACCCACAGTATTTTCATCTACCCAGTTTTTACCCTTTATTTGCCCTATTATTTATTTTTATCTTTTTTTTTTTTAACTCGTCTGTCCAGGATAAAAAGAGGATCAGACACAAGGTTTTCACAATTACACAATCACACTGTAAAAGCAATATAGTTATATATTCTTCAAGAATCAAAGCTATTAGAACACAGTTCAACAATTTCAGGTCCTTCCCTCTAGTCACTTAAATATAAACCAGAAACTAAAAAGGGATATCTATATAATATATAAGAATAACTTTCAGGATAACCTCCCTACTCTGTTTGAAATCTCTCAGCCACTGAGATTTTATTTTGTCTCATTTCTCTCTTTCCCCTTTTGGTCAGGAAGCCTCTCTCATTCCAGTGATGCCAGATTCTGGCTCATCCCCATGAGTCAGGCCCCACGTTGCCAGGGAGATTTACACCCCTGGGAGTCATGTTCCACGTAGGTGTGAGGGCTGTGAGTTCACCTGCTGAGTTGGCTTAGAGAGAGAGAGAGGCCACATCTGAGTAACAAAAGAGGTTCTCTGGGGTGACTCTTACACATAATTATATGTAGGCTTAGCTTCTCCTTTGCAGGAATAAGCTTCATAGAGCCGATCCCCAAGATTGAGGGCTCACCCTATTGAATTCATTGACCCACTGCTTGTTAGAATACCAGGAATTCCCTAGATGGGGAAGCTTAATATTTCCTCCTTTTTCCCCAGTCCCCCAAGGGATCTTTCAAAATACTGTTTTTTTTTTTTTGTTCTCTGCCCATATTACTGTAGGATATATCAGGAAATAACACTAACCTGTACAAACCAACAAGATCTCATGCCCTGTTCAAGAGCCCATGTATTGACGGTATTCAAGCAAACTGTGCATAGAAGGTAAATTAGATAATGTGCAGCCCAAAATACAAATTTTGCACCAAATAAACATTACTCCCTTTGGTCTCACACAGAAGTTGGAGTTTGAAAATGTGGGCCTTATCATACTTCACAAAGTATTCTGATTTACCTTAGTCCTAGCCAGATCAGCTTCATTCATATCTCTAGACAAAGTCTGACCACTTTTTCAGCGTTTTAATAGTTGCTGAATGGGGTAATGCTAACTTTCATAGGTCTGGAGCTCTAACTCTGCCTGTCATTTTTGAAGCACAATTTCGCCAGATACTTTTTGGTTGGCATTTTTTTTCTCTTTCAGTACCTAAAATATATCATACCACTGCCTTCTTGCCTCCATGTCTTCTGAAGAAAAATCAGGACTTAGTCTTAGAGGATCCTTTGTATGTAATGAATTGGTTTTCTTTGGCTGCTTTGAGAATTTTCTGTCTGTCTTTGATCTTTGACATTCTGATTTGTATGTATCTTTGAATAAGTTTATTAGGATTTATTCTGTTTGGAGTATGTTGTACTTCTTAGACATGTATATGTATGTCTTTCATAAGAGTTGGGAAATTTCAGACCATTATTTTTTCAGATGTTCTTTCTGCTCCTTTTCCCTTCTTTTCTCCTTAGGGATTCCATTGACACGTTGCTTGTGCGCTCTATGCTGGTGCTTAAATCCCTGAGCCATGGCTCTATTTCTTTCTAATTTTTTCGCTATGTTCTTTTAACTGTGTGCTTTTGATTTTCCTGTCTTCTTGTTCACTGAGTCTTTCTTATTATGCCTGTTCATATCTACTGTTGTATGCCCCTGGTAGATTTTTTATCTCTACTATTATGCCGTTCATCCTCGTAATTTCTGTTATGTGTCCTTTTTTTGTACTTTCAGATTCTCCTTTATGCTCACACATTGTCTTCGCAGTGTCCTGTAGGTGTTTTCCATATTTTCCTTCATTTCCTTGAATTGATTAAAGAGACTTACTTGAGCTTCTTTGATTAGTTGTTCTAAATTCTGTGTCTCTGAATTCTTAATTTTTTCTCTTGACTGAGCCATACCATATCCTCCTGTGTCTTAGTATGGCTTGTAATTTTTTAATGATGTCTAGGCCTCTGATTATCTTGATGAGCTGACTCTGAAAGTTAGTTTCTTCTTGTCGAGGGTTTTATTGTTGATTTGGTTTTTGTTAAGGCTCTTCTTTGATGCTTGTTTGAACTTATTCTAGACCTTTAGAATAGCCTGTTTAATTGTTCAGATTTTTTCAGCACTCCATATTTTTCTTACAGAACAGCTTTTGAGATTACTCTTTTTTGCAATTGCTTCACAACAATTCCTTCTCTAAGAGTCTTGACCTATTCTGTTTTTATACAGATTTTCTCCTCAGCTCCTATGATTTGTTTACATTCTCTCCCCTCATTCATCACCCCCTTTTCCCTTTTCAGTTCTGGAACCTATTCTGTTTAATGCAGTTCAGTTTAAACCTCATCCCCTACACACATTACTTTTTTTCTTTCTGTGAGGCTTTTCTGCCTCTGCTTTCTTTCCTGTGTCCTGGGGAGCCAGCTGAGGTCAATCCAGAAAAGTAGTTCACTCCAGAAAAGTCCATTTTGCCCTTAGGTGGGTTAGCCAACGGAAAGTAGATTGAGTTAGTGACCCTTTTCTTGCCATTGGTTTTACTGTGATCTTTCTCTCTCTCTCTCTCTCTTTGTGTCCCCCTGGGGGTCCTCTTGTATGCAGCACTCCTCAATAGTGTTCCACCTTGGGTTCTGGGGGCTTGGGTCTTGAGGTTGTCGATGTTTGGGTGTAACTTGTTGCTGTGAGTGGCTCTGTCATCTGTGTCCATGCTGGGTGGGAGCCAGACCACTGCCTCTGTGCAATGCCCAGGTGCGAGGGACCGAGCGAAGGGGACAGGGATCATCTCATGGGTCTGCTACAGACATTTCCTATTTCATATTTTTATTTTCCTTCAATTCAGTGTTTGTGGAGACCTTCTGCACTCTCTACCATCCTCCAGAATTCTAAGCTAGTGGGACTTATCTAACTTTTATTCACTGAATTTCTGGGGAGACTATTTCAGGGAATGTGTTCCATTGCCATGTTGATGATGTAACTTTTTTTTATCACCTTTTTATTCTTGATTTTAGTTCTTATCTTATAGACCAAAAAGTTGGAGGTAAAGGAGCCAGATACTAACATTGACAGCTTTTTACAAGAATGATTAACTTTGTATATGCTTGAAGATTTAAAAGATAATTGTTGGTATTCTAGGAAGATATTAGTTAATAACCAGTGAAATAGAAAATGGTAGTCGGATAACTTTCCTGCCCTTGTTTATTTCACCTTCTCCAGCCCCTTGCCCTTGGCTCTGTCAAGAATTACATAATATTGATCCTGAATATGTAACTACTTTCCATTCTGTAGAGGTCAGTGGACAGGTAGAATGTCTCAGTTAATGACGGAGTAGAATAGAAGTTGGTTAACAAAGAAGTGGTACTAGATCAAGGTTGTTTGGGTAAGTGGAAGAATTACAGGCCTTTGAGTATCTTTTTATAGTATCTTTTGGATGTGTGCTCTATTCTGTAGTGTTTAGGATATAACAGAATATCATCTCTCTCAAAGCGGTTTTATACTGTTTAGAAGTGGTCTAAATGTCTGATCAATCAGAGAGTGGATTCATTGTGTTATAGTCACACAGTGGAGTTTGTATAGCAGTGAACATGAATGAGCTAGAAGTAACTTGTATCAATAATAAAAATTTTGATTAGATAAAAAATTAAATCCAAAAATCAGGTTGCTTAAGGATATATTCTATATACCATTATGTGACATTAGGAACATGTAAAACAATGCTGTTTACTGCTTGAGAATATGTACTTATGTAGGGAAAGAATAAAAACATGTATGGGAATGAGAAGCAAAAAAATTAGGAGAGTTGTTCCTTCTAGTGGGGAAGGAGGGAAACAAAAAAGGGGTTCCAGTTGATGTTTTAGATTCCACTTTTTTTTTTTTTGGACTGCCGCGGCTCCCCGAGGGTCAGCAACCAGCGCCAATGCCCGCCAAGCCGCGACAGACCGATTCCACTTTTTTAAAACTCCAAAACAGGAAGAGGAGGAGGTTTATCACATAAATCAGTCTATATGGTTGATTGTGTTTGATCCTCACAAATAAAGGTTGGCAAGCTGCCTACCATTTGACTTGTTCATTATAGGTATCCTCAAACTCAGTGAAGTAGAAGTAGGGAATTGCCCATTAAAATTTCTTTTCTTTCCATATTCTACTAAGTAAAGAAGTATTACTATTTTAATAAGGAAACTAATCTTTTAATTTTTTTCTATCAGGTTCTGATGTATTCAGAGGCAGATTAATTTAGGCCTGAAAGATTATTGTGTCTTCTTCATAATTAATTCAAAGTAAAAATAATACTAAGTAAAACCCAGGATATATATGCATGCTGAAATTAAAGTAGCTTATTTTTAAATTACCTAAAGGAAAACCTCTTCCCTATGTTCACTGAAGGTACACTTTCCTCCTGTTGTTTTTGGTGGTGGTCTTGAGGGTCGTGTTGGGGTGGGCTTGAAAATATGTGCCTCATCTGCCTGTTGGCTGATCCCTTTCTCCGTTCATACTGTCAGAGACAGAGATTTAAAGAGCTCCTGCCCAAGTGTTAGACCACGTATTGCATGTATTTTCAGTACCCAGCTCCTAGTCAACAGTAAATAACTATAGAATTAATATAGGAAGGAATTCTTCATCCTATGAGGGTGGACTTGATTTTTTTTTTAATTGTCAAGACAATATAGGGAGCCAGGAAAAATGAATAAAGGTAATAGCCTATCTGGTACTATTATTTTGCTTAAGAATGAAATGTGAATGATGATATTTTTACAGGCAGCTCTGTAAATCTACTTTTAAGGTAATTCCAAAAGAATAGATCCATGGTTCTTATATTTGGAGAAAGAAAATAGCTTCCCAAAGTGATTGCCTTGGAAAACGTGAATGAGTTCTCCTATGTGTATTAAAAATTCAGTTTTATTGCTTTATTATCATACCTTATGCTATTGAACTTTTGAACTTTTGCTTTCTTCAAGAGCTATGTTATCAGGGAAAAATATGTTTTAATTGAATTGCCTTGTTTAGGAAATGGTTTTCAAAAAATTGCTGCATATTCCATAAAAATTTTGAATACTTTAAAGGTCTTTGTCTTTTGTGCTTTTTACAGTGTAACTGAGAAATCAGGAGTTAAGGGATGATTTTGATCACTGAATCCTATTCCTTTTTACTTTCTGGTATATTGGAGTAGACAGAGGGAAATTCCTGTTATTTCTAAATTGTAATCCAACTACCTTGATCTCTGATGTTTGTACAGCCCTTATCTTCTGCCTTTGTGATTGTAAAAATCTTGTGATGGACCTTCATTAGTACCCACTTATCCAGTTTTTCAACTTAAGAGTCTAATAATCACTAAAGATAGCACCTAATGTTTATTAATGAAGGGTCTTGGGTCCGCCCAGAACTAACTAAAGTTACCTTGATTAGGCCCAAGACTGGGTCTAACCAAAGTGTGCCCGCTGGACATGCTCAGTGGCTTAGACTTTAACCTACAAGTCACCTACACCTTTTCCCACCATTTTCTTTCCTACATTCTGTGACTGAGCATGTGATCAGTTTGCCCATGCGCAATAACCAGGTCCCTCTAATTACATCATCTGGGGCCACTGTGCTTATTATCCTAAGCCCTGCCCATCTTTTCTCTAATAAAACTACCTGAATCACTGCAGTTTGGGGAGACAGATTCTACTAGGCCATCTGCTGTCCTACCACACCCCTAGTAATGAACTCTTTCTCTCTTTGAAACTCCAGTGTCTCAGAAATTGGTTATTGAGCACATTGGGCAAAGAGTTCATGGCCTTTGTCTGGTAACAACAATAGTATATATATTTCCTTTATTAGAGAAGTTGTAGGTTTATAGAACAATGATGTATAAAATACAGGATTCTCATATAATACCCCACCACCAATCAACTACAGTAGTTCTGTTTGGTTTCTTTTTAAAATTTCTCTCTCTCTATTTAGATTCTCATATTGTTCATTAATTGTTTTCCTGATATCTGGCAGTTCTTTCTCTGTACTGTTTTTGTTTTGAAACTTTTTAAATTCTTTAATATAATATATATACAAAGCCAAAAAAGAAAAAAGCAATAGTTTTCAAAGCACTCTTCAACAAGTAGTTACAGGACAGATCCCAGAGTTTGTCATGGACTACCATACCAGCATCGCAGATTTTTCCTTCTGGCTGCTCCAGAACAATGAAGGCTAGACGTAATATTTCCTTTTCATCACAATCGACTTTTCTTTTTTATGAAAAATAACATATATACAAAGAAGCAATAAATTTTAAAGCACAGCACAACAAATAGTTGCAGAACAGATTTTAGAGTTTGATATGGGTTACAATTCCATAATTTTAGGTTTTTTACTTCTAGAAGCTCTAAGATACTGGGACTGAAAGAAATATCAACATAATATTTCAGCAATCATATTCATTTGTTAAATCCTGCCTTCTTTGTATAACTCCCCCATCACCTTTGATCTTTGTCTCACTCTTTAGGGGTATTTGGGTCATGCCCATTCTAACTTTTTCATGTTGCGAGGGGCTGTTGATAATATGGGGTAGAATGATGGAATTAGCTGATGTTCTGAAGAGGCTGTCCTATCTAGGTTTCAGGACTCATCTGGTCCAGAGACCCATCTGGAGGTTGTAGGTTTCTGGAAAGTTATCCTAGTGCATGGAACCCTTGTGGAATCGTATATATTGCCCTAGCTGTTCTTTAGGATTGGCAGGAATGGTTTTGATTGGGGGTTGTCAAGTTATGAAGGTAACAATGTCTAGCTGAAGCTTGCATAAGAGTGACCTCCAGAGTAGCCTCTCAACTCTATTTGAACTCTCTCAGCCACTGGTACCTTATTTATTACACTTCTTTTCCCCCTTTTGGTCAGGATAGCATTGTTGATCCCACGGTGTCAGGGCCAGACTCATCCCTGAAAGTCACGTCCCACATAGTGGGAAGGGCAATGTAGGCTACGTCTGAGCAACAAAGGTCCACTGGAGGTGATTCTTAAGCATTCCTATATGGTAGGCTAAGCATCTCTGCTACACACATAAACTTCATGAGAACAAGCCTCAAGATCAAGGGCTTGGCACATTGTTTTGGGTGTCCCTAATGTTTGACACAGTATCAGTTGTTTACCTGATGGTCAAGTTTAATAGTTCTTTATTTTTTCTCCCATCACTCAAGGAACTTTGCCAGAGCTTAATATACTCTGGGATGCATCCAGGCATTACATTATGCTATACAGGATTAAGATTCTCATTCTTATTCTGAGCTCCCTGTGTTTGCATTGTTTAAAGGATCTATCCAGACAGGTTGAGTTAGATTATGTGCCACAGAAGATTTACGTTCTGGACAAAAGAAACCTTTCTTCCTGTGGTCTCAAAGAGTAGGTGAAGTTCTAACATACAGTGTCTTCCATACCCTAGTATTCTGAATTACCTTAATCCCAACCTGGTGGGCTTCATTCTTATCTCTAAATACCAAGTTATACGTGTATAAAACAGCCTCTCAAAATCCAGAAATAACAATTGCTGTTCTGGATTAAATACGACTGCTATGTGAGTTTATAATCTAGGCCCCAGTTTCTTATAAGTATTTTCTAAATGAGATCATACCATATTTGCTCTTCTATCTCTGGCTTATTTGGCCTCACTGAATGTCCCACAGGTTCATTCACATCATGGCACGCCTCACAACTTCATTCCTTTCTGTAGCAGCACACTGTTAGCTCATATATGTATATATATGTATATACACCATTGTTTGCCAATCTACTTCTCAGTGAGTGCATCTTTCAGCTACCTTCATCTACTGGGCCTCGTGTGTAATGTCCAAAGTCCAACAGTCCATCAACACTCTTAATTTTAGATAACTTCATTGGCCCCAAGAGAAAGATAACCAATAAACACTCTCACCAAATAGAAATCCAAACCTCCCCTTAACTCTTGTCCCTCCCACCATTATGTACCCCTGATATTGCTGAACACCAGGTACTGTTGATGTTTTCCTGATAAAGATAGCCCATTGGGCTGGCCACAGTGACTCAGCAGGCAGTGTTCTCGCTTGCCATGCTGAGAAATCGTTTGATTCCCAGTGCCTGCCCATGTAAAAAATAAATAAGTAAATAAAAAGATAGCCCGTAACATGCAATAGCATTTCCCCCCATACCCCCAAATTATATACTCTTTGTATAAGATTCATACCTTTGCAGTAGCTCATGCAAGGACTTATTTGTATTTCTGATGTTAGTTGATGGGACACGTGAGTCTATATAACCCCTTTTGATCATGTTCATCTTCAATATGGTAATATTACTTATAGACCTATTAGTGAACCACCTTCATATCTATTCCCTTACAATTAAGTTTAACCTCATTAGCTAACTGTTCACTAATCTCACACTTCTGTGTATGTCTGTACCCCATATATTCTGTACTATAAGCCTCTGATTTCCCCTTTACCATGGTCATAAAAGTGGAATCAGACAGTATCTATTCTTTTGTGTCTGGCTTATTTCACTCAGCATTATGTCCTCAAGACTTACCCATTTTGTCATGTTCTTCAGGACATTATTTTGTCTTACTGCTGCATAATATTCCATTGTATGTATATGCCATATTTTGTTCATCTACTCATTGGTTGATGGGCACTTGGGTTATTTCCATCTTTTGGTGATTGTGAGTAATGCTGCTGTGAACATCAGTGTGCAGATCTCTGTGTCACTGCTTTCAGATCTTCGGGATATATACAGAGTAGTGTGGTATTGCCAGTCATAGGGCAACTCAATATTTAGTTTTCTGAGGAACTACCAAACTGTCTTCCATAGTGGCTGTACCATATGCATTCCCACCAGCAGTGCATAAGTGTCCCAATTTCTCCACATCCTCTCCAATATTTTAACAGCAGCTATTCTTGTAGGTGTGAAATGGCATTTCATTGTAGTCTTGATTTCCATTTCCCTTGTAGCTAATGAGAATGAGCATCTCTTCATGTGCTTTTTTTTCTTCATGTGCTTTTTAGCCATGTTTATTTGCTCTTTATAAAAATGTCTATTCATATCTTTAGCCCATTTTATAATTGGTGGTTGTTCTTTTGTTCTTGAGTTGTATGATTTCTTAGGTATACAGGATATCAAACATTTATCCAACATGTGATTTCCAAATATTTTCTCCCA
This sequence comes from Tamandua tetradactyla, assembly GCF_023851605.1. NCBI lineage: Eukaryota > Metazoa > Chordata > Mammalia > Pilosa > Myrmecophagidae > Tamandua > Tamandua tetradactyla. Next base: position 50,780,058 of record NC_135347.1, on the reverse strand, counting down.
TTAAGTTGGCTGGTTCTTCACCTTTTTGGTAAAGTCTTTTGAGGCACCAAAGCATTTGATTTTGAGGCATTCCCATTTATCTATTTTTTTGTTGCTTGTGTTTTGGGTATAAAGTTTAGGAAGCTATCTGCTATTAATGTATCTTGAAGATGTTTCGCTACATTTTCTTCTAGAAATTTTATGGTACTGGTTCTTATATTTAGGTGTTTGATCCAATTTGAGTTAATTTTTTTATAGGATGTAAGGTAAGAGTCCTCTTTCATTCTTCTGGCTATTGATTTCCAGTTTTCCCCTGCCCATTTATTGAAAAAACTATTTTGTCCCAGTTCAGTGGATTTGAGGGCCTTGTCAAAGATCAGTTGACCATAGATTTGATATTCTGTTTCTATACTCCCGATTAAATTCCATTGGTCAATACTTCTATCTTTGTGCCCGTACCATGCTTCTTTGACCACTGTAGTTTTTTATAAGTTTTAAAATCAGGGAGTATTAATCCTCCCACTTTGCGCTTCCTTTTTAGGATGCTTTTAGCTATTCAGGGTCTCTTTTCCTTCCAGATGAATTTGGTAACTAGTTTTTCCTAGTTGTAATTCTGATTGTTTTGTTTGGTATTGCATTGAATCTGTAGATCGATTTGGATAGAATTGACAAATACATTTAAACTTCCTATCCATGAGCATGGGGTGGTTTCCCACTTATTTAGATCTTCTTTGATTTTTCTTTATAATGTTATGTAGTTGTGTACAGGTCCTTTACATTCCTAGTTAAGTTCATTCCTAGATACTTGATTTTTTTAGTTACTATCATGATTGGACTTTTTTCCTTAATTGACTGCTCAGGTCATTAGTTGTGTATAGGATCATTACTGATTTTTGCACATTAATTTTATAACCTGCCACCTTGCTGAATTTGTTTATTAGCTCAAGTAACTTTGTTTTAGACTTCTCAGAATTTGTCAAGTACAGTTTCATATCATCTGCAAATAATGTAAGTTTTACTCCTTCCTTTCCAATTTGGAAGCCTTTTATTTATTTTCCTGCCTAATTGCTCTAGCTAGAACTTTGAGTACAATGTTGAGTCATAATTCTTTTGTTGTTTTTTTTAATTGTGAAAAATAATATGTACGAAAAAGCAATAAATTTCATAGTACATCACAACAATTAGTCATAGAATAGATTTCAGAATTTGGTATGGGTTGAAGTGTCACAATTTTATGTTCTTCCTTCTAGCTGCTCTAAGATACTGGAGATTAAAAGAAATATCAATATAATGATTCAGGAGTCATACTCATTTGTTAAATCCTATCTTCTCTGTTATAATTCCACCTTCTCCTTTGATTTTCTCCCACTCTTTAGGGGTATTTGGGCTATGCCCATTCTAAATTTTTCATGTTGGAAAGGGCTTTCAATAACATGGGATAGGAAGGTGAAACTACTTGAATCAAGTTTTTAAGAGGCTGTCCCCTCTGGGGTTTCAGGACTTATCTGGCCTAGGAACCCATCTAGAGGTTGTAAGTTTCTGGAAAGTAATCATAGTGCATGGAACCTTTGTAGAATCTCAGATAAAACCCTAGGTGTTCTTTAGGGTTTGTAGGAATGGTTTTGTTTTGGGTTTGGCAAACCATGCTAAGTAGCAATATCTAGCTGAAGCTTACATAGAACTAGCCTCCAGTGTGGCCTCTCAACTGTATTTGAACTCTCTCAGCCACTGATACCTTATTTGTAACAATCTTTTCCCCCTTTTTGTTGATCCCACGGTGCCAGAGCCAGACTCATCCCTGGGGGTCATCTCCCATGTTGCCAGGAAGATTTACCCCCCTGGATGTCATGTTCCGTGTAGTGGGGAGGGTAATGAGTTCACTTGTACAGTTGGGCTTAGAGAGAGAGAGAGCAACGAAAGAGGTCCTCTTAAAGTAACTCTTAGCATAACTATAGGTAGGCTTAGCTTCTCCACATCATGAATAGTCTTCACAAGAGTATTAGTCAATTTCAAGATTAAGGGCTTGGCCTATTGACTTGGAAGTCCCTAATACTTGAGACAAGTATTAGGAGTTCCCCTGGTGGTAAAGTTTAATAGTTCCATATTTTTTCTCCCAACCCTCAAGGGGCTTTCCAATACTTTTTGATTATCTACTCAATGTATTTTGGGATGTATCCAAGCATTACATTAAGCTATTCAGAATTACCGCCCTTATTCCTATTCTGGACTCCACATGTTTGGGTTGTTTAAATAATCTATCCAGATAGGCTGAGTTAGATTATGTGCTACAGAAAATTTAGCTTTTTGAACAAAATAAACCTCTCTTCCTTTAGTCTCATAGAGTAGGCGAAGTTCTAATATAGAGAAAATGGCCTCCTTACCCCTGTAGTCTGATTTACCTTAGTCCAACCCAGTTTGCTTCATTCTCATTGCTAATTGAACCCCAGATTCTTTTTCAGTTTCTTTCACAGTTGTTGCATGTGGTAGTGCAGACCTTCAGAACTGAAGAACTCCTGGTCTGAGCCTTAGGTAACACACGGGTACCCAAAGTTCCTGGGAAATATCAGGTTATACATGTAACACAGCCTCTCAAAATCTAGAAATAACAAAGCTCCAGACTAGATGTAACTGCTACAAGAGCTTACAGTCTAGGCCCCAATTTTTTTATGAGTGTTTTCTGAATGAGACCACACGATATTTGTTCTTTTGTTTCTGGCTTATTTTGCATCACAAAATGTCCCACAGGTTCATTCACGATGTTGCAGACCTCATGACTTTGTTCCTTTCAGTAGCAGAACAATATTCAATCATATATATACCACAGTTCACCATTCTACTTCTTAATCAGTGTATCCTTCAGCCACCTCCATCCATTGGGCGTCATGAATAATGTCTGTTCCATTTGAAACTATTATGTACCCCTGAAAAGCCATGTTTTGATCCTGATCCAATCTTGTGGGGCCAGAACCATTGCTTAGGCTTTAAACTTTGATTGAATTACTTCCATGGAGCTGTGACACATCCAATTATGGGTATGACCCTTTGATTAAATGGAGATGTGACTCCACTCATTTGCAGTGATTAGCTTACTGGAGTACTTTAAAAAGGGAAACATTTTGGGAGAAACCTTAGATGCAGACGCTTGGAGAATAGTTGCTTCTGAGCTAGCAGAGAAGTGGATGTTTGGTGATACTTGGAATACTGACAGAGGGAGCAGATGCTTAGACATGGGGAGAGGCCAATAGATGTCATCATGTGCCTCCCAATGAGATGCTAAGCAAGCCAGAAACCAGAGTTGTGTCCTTTTGGTAACTAAGTGAAAGCCTATCGGCGCTTAGATAGGAAATCAGAAGTAGAAGCAAGGAACCAGGAAAAAGGACCAGCAGACGCCAACCATATATGCCTTGCCAGCTGATAGAGTTGTTGCAGACATCAGCCTTTCTTGAGTGAAATTAACCTCTTCTTGGTGCCTTAATTTGGACATTTTCACAGTCTTAGAGTACTTGTAATAAATTCCCTTTATAAAAGCCGTTCCACAACTCCATCCTGACCAAAAGGGGGAGAAGTATGACTAATAAAGTATCAGTGGCAGAGAGAGTTCAAATAGAGTCAAGAGGCTACTGTGGAGGTTGCTCTTACTCAAGCTTCAAGTAGACCTTGCTACCTATAAATAACCTGAAAACCCCCAATCAGAACCATTCCAGCTAATCCTAAAGAACACTAGGGTAATATATAAGATTCCACAAGGGTTCCATATACTAGAGTAACTTTCCAGAAACCTACACCCTCCAGATGGGTCCCTGGTCCAGATAAGTCCTGAAACCTATCCCAGCCTCTCCAGAACATCAGATAGTTCCATCTCCCTATCCCATATTGGTGAGAGACCCTTCCAATATCAAAAATTGAGAATGGCCATAGCCCAAACACCCCTAAAGAGAGAGATGGAAAGATCAAAGGTGATGGTGGAGTTATACATAGAAGATAGGATTTAACAAATGAATATGAATGCTGAATCATTAAACAGATATCTCTTTTAGTCTTCAGTATTTTAGAGCAACTGGAAGTAAAAACCTAAAATTGTGAAATTGTAACCCATATCAAACTTTGAAATATGTTCTACAATTAATTGTGGCGCTATGCTTTGAAATTTATTTTGTATATATGTTATTTTTCACAAAAAAAGAAAGGAAAAAAGTTGATTGGGAAGATAAAGTATTTAAGCCCTCTAGCATCCTATATTCTGGAGCAGCTAGAAGGAAAAATCTGAGAGGATCGTATGGTAGGTAGCCCATGACAAACTCTGGGATCTGACCTGTGACTACTTGTTGAAGAGTGCTTTGAAAAGTGTTGCTTTTTTATTTCTTTGCTTTGTATATATGTTATACTATACAATAAAAAAAGTTAAAAATTTAAAAAAATAAACTTAAAAAAAAAGCTGTTCTATTTCTGTTATATTGCATTCTGTAAGGTCTAGCAAAGTAATACAGATTTTGGTACAGGAGAGGCAGAGGTGGGGTGCTGCTGTAGTTTGCAAATACCGAACACATTAGAACAGTTTTTTAAATGGATAAAGGGAAGATTTTGGAGGATTTGTGAGGATTTTGATAGAGAAGGCCTGAATTGCTTTGAAGACATGTGGGTGCTTTGACGAGGCTTTAAACAAATATGAGGAATGTGGAAGGAAGGCAAACTATATTTGAAAGTGGCAGAGAATTTGGCTGAATTGTGTACTGCTGTTGGATGGAAGGTAGAATTTGAAGGTGACAACCTTGGATAATTAGCTGAGGAAAATTTCACACTGAATGTGGAAATTGCAGCCTGGTTGTTCCTTGAAGCTTATAGTAAAATGTGAGAGGAAAGAGATAGGTTAAGAACTGAACTCTTGTGTACAAAGAAAAGAGAAATTGGTGCACTGGAATGTTCTGGGCATCCCAAGAGTGAATAGGACCCCACATGAGCCTTTACCCAAACATAGACGCATGTAGCCATTACAGGCCAGACAAATATTGGAGGTGGTGTTATCCAAAAAGGATTTGTGGAAAATCCTATTGTCTGATAGTTATGATCCCTGCATACCACAAAGAAAATCAACAGGAGTGTTGCAGGATCTGTATAAATGTAACCACTGCCAGTCTGGACTAAAAGGGACAGAAAAGGGACAAATTGAAGGAAAAATTTACTTCAGAGGAAAAACTGTGGAAGCTAAGATCTGAAGCCAAGAAACCTTGGGCCAGGAGAGTGGACCCACCCATGTACTTGGAGAGGCTGAGTTTGCTCCAAAGGGAAAAGAGACTTCCACCTTGAAGTTCAGGGAGAGTTTTCCCACCCCAGCCCTCAGAGAGGGTGGAGCGCATAAACCAGGGATTAGGGGAAGCCTGGCTGCCACCTCATTTTTCTGGAAGGGTTGAGCATGTACCCAAGATGTCAGAGATCCCCTGTTTTGCCCTGAAGCTTGGAGAGAGTGGAGCCTAGAGAAGGGTGTCCCCCCCAACAAGCCTTAGTATTGCACCTCACCCCAGCCTTTGGAGAACGAGCAAGACCACTGCCTGGGTGGGAGTGCCGCTTTCTAAAGCTCTGGGATAAATGATGTTCACACTTTCAAATCCGATAGGGTTTGCCCTGCACATTTTTGAAACTGTTTTCATCTGGGGACCCCTGTGTTCCTTCCAGTTTCTCCCTGTGGAAATGGAAACGTATATCCTTTGTCCTTCTTTTGTATATTGGCAGCAGATTACACTTGTTCTGAGTTTTACAGGTCCAGCCGGAGGAGAATTTTGCCTTAGTATAGACCATACCTGTTTGATGAGATTTTATATCGGTTTGACTTTATATTGTATTTGTATTGTTCCTGAAATGTTTGAAGTCTTTGTGATATTGTAATGGAATTAATTTTGAATATGGAAGGAACATGCATTTTTTAGGGTCCAGGTGATGGCCCCAATTTTCTTTTAAGTATTTTCTAAATGAGACCAAACAATATTTGCTGTTTCATTTCTGACTAATTTTGCATCACATAATAACCCACAGATTCATTTGCAACGTTGCCTCGTGACTTCGATCCTTCTGTAGCAGCACAATATTTGATCCCATGTATACACCACAGTTAACCATTCTACTTCTCATGTAACCTTCAGCTGCCTGCATCCGTAGGACATCATGTGTAAGGTCCAAGGTCACCATTCCATGTCTCACGTTTTTATCACTTGGTGTAATCATCAGCACTCTCAATTTTATACAGCTTTCATAGCTCCTAATACAAAAATAACTGATAAACACACCCTCACCAAACAAAAAATCCAAACCTCCCTTTAACTCTTATCCTTCCCCCTACCCCCATTATTTACCCCTGGTATTGCTGATAACACATGATTCTTTAAGAGAAATAGAATTTGAAAAGGGGGATATGCAGAAAAGAGTTAAAGCAGGCAGGACGAGATTACTATCCTTAGAGAGACCTGCTTACAAGTTGGCTCTTGGCTGTAGTGTGGGAACGTGAATTTTGGAATGATTCCCACACTCCCCTGGTAAGAATGCCTCGTTGGGCCTAAACTGTTTATGCAAACAGTATGGTTTATGCTGAAGACCTGCTTTTCTTCTGTGATTCTGGAATTTTGATATGTGGCAGGCAGAGAGTGCCTGTGTGACTAGCCTCAATAAAATCTTCTGGGCACTGTGTTTCTCATGAGCATCCTCATTAGCTGTGGACAACATTTCACACATATCGCCACAGTTTGTTGCTGGAGAAATTAAGTGTGCCTTATGTGACCCCACTGGGAGAGGATTTTCAGAAGCTTATGCCTAGCTTCCTCCAGATTTTGCCTCATGCGCCTTTTCTCTTTTCAGATTTGGGTCGTGTCCTTTCACTAAAGTAATCTAGGCTGTGAATTTGACTCTGTTCAGTCCTATCAGTCCTCCTAGCGACTCTTCGGACTTGGCGGTTATCCTGGGGACCCTGACACACCTGTCTTGTTCTTTTCCTTTCTAATATGCTAATTGGCAGCATTTAGGAATGCAGAGAAACCATTGTCTTCTTAAACAGATATATCTGTGTAATATTTTCTCAGGCTCTTTGAAAATCCTAGAGTACGTATCTATTATATTTTAAAAATCATTTAGAAGTTAATTTACAATAAAATTAAAGTTTTGTTTTATACAGCAATTCATAAATAAAATTAGTCACCAGAAACTTAGGCAAATGCTGAATGTGCTCTAAAAACAGTACATAGACAAAACTATTTTCAGGTATAGATTTCATGTGAAATGTGGTAGATGTTTTCGTTACGTTTATTTCCATTTTTAAATTAATAATAACAGCATTTAAAAGGGATATATGTAATGGGTTGATTTTTATGGATAATGTCTGCACTTCTTATTACCTTTGTGTAAATCAGAATTTGGTTTTCTTTCTTTTTTTTTTTTCTTTTGCATGGGTAGGCACCGGGAATCGAACTCAGTCTGTGGCATTGCAGGCATGGATAATGTCTGCACTTCTTATTACCTTTGTCTAAATCAGAATTTGGTATTCTCTCTTTTTTCTTTTGCATGAGTAGGCACCGGGAATTGAACTTAGTCTCTGGCATTGCAGGCGAGAACTTTGCCACTGAGGCACCGTTGCCCTCTTTTTTTTTTCCGGAGCAGGATGGGTGAGATATAGAGTCTTAAATTTCTCCCACAAGCCTTTAGTGAGGACATTTTCCTTCTATTGTAAAACTTGAGAAGAAAGGAATCTTTTATATTTTTGGTGTCTGAAATATTAATAAAGTACTTTCCTATGTCACTTAGAAGATTTCTGTCCAGATTCACACAACATGCATTCTAGCCAGGCATTATTTATGAGGTTGGTATCAAAGCACATAAAATATGGCTTCTTCCGCAAGGGTAAATAATGGAGAATCGATTGAGGATTTCAGGTCAGAGAACATACACTGTTGAATACATGAGGATGCTGGCATATAGAACCTTCAGTTCAGAAGATGTATGTAATTTTAATATCACTAGGCACTGAGAGAAGGAAATTTCTTTTAGATTTCAAAGGAAGAGTACAACAGCAGAATACATTACCAACTAAATATGAGAAACTCATTATTGCTCAAAAGGAATCAATCCAAATTAAAATTGCCCTGTGATTTCTCTTATTAAAACTCCTGCATAGTGAGGTGTGGAATTTAGTTCATCCTCTAGAGCAGCTAGTAAATAGCCAGAAACTGTACAGAACAACTGCTGGCAGGACACCAGTGACCAGGCATACAGTGTACACCAGTCTGGCCAGGTTGGAAGGGCTGAGATCCCAAAGAACTGTAAGTCTCACAAGCTGCAGAGGCTGGCAGCCCTCCACCATGGGCATGGTAGGCTGGTTCCCCAAAGGGAAAGAAAACAGACTCTTCTAGTAGCAAATGTTTAGCTCATCCAAGCTCCAGTTGCAGAATTAAGTAATAAATTCTGACTACTGAAAACAAGCCCGAGTCACAGATAAACCTGGATAAGCATGAAAGGAACCAGGTGTTTTCACCCCAGCAAAGATGGGAAGGGGCTAATGGGATAAAAAAGAGGCTTTTTGAGTTGGACAGCACAAAATACAGGAAAAGGGCTGAACCCCAAGAAAAGGAGGCACATAGACTCTGTGGATGCATAGAGCCATGCATCAACTCAAGCTCTTGATTGCAGACCCAGGGAGTGGGGGTCTGGCTTTTAAAAGGCTTTTTGTATTTTTTTTTGAAACCTCCTAACAGCTCATTGGATAGTACTGCAATCACTCACAAGATCCAGCACTGCACCAGGCAAGGGAGCAACTAAGACATGTCTGAGAGACAGAGTAACTAGACAGGTAAAAGGGGTTAATTCCCCAAAGGGCATATCTTCCCCAGATAAGTGGAGGCCCTCCTTCAGGGAATTCAGGCCCCAGGGGGCCTGAACTTTCTGAACTGAATGTCCTTCTCATTCTGTATACATCTACATATCTCTTGTCTTCCCTTGGCTCTCTCCATGCTCTGGCTTGCTTAACATCTCATGGCAGTGTCTGCTGGGCACCAAGCATCTCCAAACGTCTGTGTCACTTTTCTCCAAATGTAGGCATCTGTGTCAGTTCTACTCTGAAGTTTCTGTCGGCTCTGTCCTTTCTGAGGTTTCTCCATAATGTGTCCCCTTTTAATGACTAGTAAACTAATCAAGACCCACCTAGAATGGGAGGAGTCACATCTCCATCTAATCAAAAGATCACATCCACCGTTGGGCGTGTTATATCGTCATGTATATAATCTAATCAAAGCTCCCAGCCTACAGTGTTGACAGGATTAAATGAAAGGGTTGCCTCTACAACATTGGATCAGGATTTAAACATGGCTTTTCTGGGCTACATAATATTTTCAAACCGGCACATGGGTGAACAAATAAATATCAACATTGCAAGTTGTTGAAAATGGATGGTATACAGGAAGAAATAGAGACAATTCAAGTTAGGGTCTATAATCAGCATTAACATTGTAATATGCTTCCACTGAATATAATAAAGGGGTTATGCCAAAACTAAATGTCAACAAGTAGGAGGTATGGGGGAGGGATGTGGAATCTGTGTAAGAAAAGGAAGTCTTCAAATAGATTATGGTGCAATGGCATGTCTATTTACTTAGGTTGGATTTTATGGCATCCAAATAAAATGGTTTAAAACTGAACAGGGTGTATAGCTGGTTCAGTGGTTAGAATGTCTGTCTTTCATGCGGGAGACCTGGGTTTGATTCCTGGACCATGCACTGCCCTCCCCCCCCCCCAAAAAAAAGGGAGAGAAACTAGTGCTAGAGAAAATGTGAAGAAAGAGATGTACTTATTCACTGTTGGTAGGGAAGCTGAGAGATGCAGCCCCTCCTGAGAGCAGTGTGGTGGTTTCACAGGAGGGTAGGGGTGGGGTTGCCATATGATCCTGCAGCCCTGTTGCTTAGTATGGACCTGGAGGAACTGAGTGTGGGGACACAAATGGATGTTTCCACACTGGTGTTTATCGTGGCAGTGTTCATGATTCTCAGTAGATGGAGGTGGTGTAAGGGTGCAAAGACTGGGAAGGAAGGGGAAATTTTCTGTGTACATACAACCAACTACTGAGGAGTTGCAAGAAGGAATGATGTTGTGAAGCATGTAACTAGGTGAATGAACCTTAACGACTGTATGTTGAATGAAATGACAGAAACAGAAAGACAAAATTGTCATTCCTCACTCATATGGACTAACTATAACGTACAAACTCATAGAACTGAAGTTGAGAGCATGGGTTATCAGGTTGGGGCCTATTGTAAAGGGTCCTAGATTGTGAACTCTTATAGCAGTCTCATGTATTCAGGAGTTGTAACTGTTATTTCTAAATTCTGAGATATTGAGCTGTTTGTATAATAACCTGTTCATTCCCAGAAATTTCAGGTATTTATGTGACTCCTGATACTCAAATTAGAGCTCTGAAGCTATGCAAGTCAGCATTGCCACTTTCAGCAACTGTTTAAAAAGTTGATAAAGTGATCAGACTTCTACTAGTGAGAGACATGAATGAAGGTGATCTGGATAGGACTGAGGTAAACCAGAATACAGGATAAAGGATGATATGATCTATATTTTCAAACTTTACCTTCTTTATGAGACCAAAGGGAAAGATGTTTATTTGGTGCAAGATTTATATTTTGGGTAGCACATTACCTAATTTAACTTGTATGGTCAGTTTAGTTGAACCCCATAAGCACATGAAATCTTGAATAGGGCGTGAGATCTTGTTGGTTTGTACAGGTTAGTGTGATGCCCCGTTATATTAAGTCTTATTACAACCATAAGAAGTTTAGATTTATAGCCCAGAGGAATTTGGGCAGTGAATAAAGAAGCATTTTCAGAGTTCCCTTTGGGAACTGGGGAGGAAGGTGGAAATAACTTCCCCATCTGGGAAATTTCTGATATTCTAGCAAGCAGTGGGAACAACCAAATCAATAGGCTGAGCCCTCATTCTTGGGGTTTGACCCTATGAAACTTATTCCTGCAAAGGAGAAGCTAAGCCTACTTATAATTATGCCTAAGAGTCACCCCCTAGAGAACCTCTTTTGTTGCTCAGATGTGGCCTCTCTCTCTAAGCCAACTCAGCAGGTGAACTCTGTGCCTTACCCTCTAAGTGGGACATTAATTCCCACGAGTGTAATTTCCCTGGCAACGTAGGACAGAACTCCCAGGATGAGCCAGGACCCAGTATCATGAGATTGTGAAAGCCTTCTTAACCAAAAGGAGAAGACAGAAATGAGACAAAATAGAGTTTCAGTGGCCGAAAGATTTCAAACAGAGTCGAGAGGTTATTCTGGAGGTTATTCTTATGCATTATATAGATATATCCCTTTTTAGTTTGTGGTGTATTGGAGTGGCTGAAGAGAAGTACCTGTGTTCCAGTAGCCTTGATTCTTGAAGATGATCATGTAACAATATAACTTTTTCACTGTGACTTTGTGATTGTGAAAACCTTGTGTCTGATGCTCCTTTTATCCAGGTATGGATGGATAAGTAAAAACATAAGGATAAAAAATAAATAGTGTGTGTGTGGAAAGGATAAAGGTTAAACAGTTGAGTAGAATGAAATACTGGTGGTCAGTGAGAGGGAGGGGCTAAGAGTATGGGATGTATGAGTTTTATCTTTTTCTTCCTCTTTTTGAAGTGATGCAAATGTTCTAAAAATGAGTGTGGTGATTAATACACAACTATGTGATAATATTGTGAGCCCTTGTTTGTACACCATGTATAGAGTGTATGAGTGTAAAGATTTCTCAATAAAATATTTTTAAAAGAACTCATGTAATTAATTTAAAGAAACTCCTTCACAGTGCATCAAATTTGAGATGTACATTACTTGTTGAGCAAAAGGGGAAAAAACATGCCATTACCCATCCTTGCCCTCCCACACACATTTTTAAATACTGTTAATGAAGAAAAGAACTGGTACTTTTTTCTAGTGTTTTGTGCTAACTTAAGCCAGTTTGGTCATTTACAGATATTTTGGGTTCCTTTTGGTAGATATTGAGAGCCTCTCATAATTATCTGTATGTGTAGACTCTATGTCTCCCCACACACATCCTTTATACCAGGTAATAGACTTTTTAGCAAGCAAACACAAAAACCACCACTCCGACTGTTCTTTGAGGTCTTTGAAATTTCAGCTTTCTGTCTTTTTGTTATTCTATCAGTGCCTCATTTCAAAGGATCATTTGAGGCATAGGTGACAATATTCTAAGAGCAGGATTCCACATTTAGTTGTGGTTACGTGATAGAACCCTCAGCCGATTGGAGGAACAGGGGATGCCTTTAGAGTCCTAAGCCTAGAACACTGTTTCTCAGGTTTGGACAGTTGATTTACAAGATTGCCCTATTCTGTTTATGTGAGTAGACAGGCAACTGTGCCAGCTTGAAGGGATTATGTGCCTTAGAAAAGCCATGTTTTAATCCTGATCCATTTCCTGGATGGACCAGCTGTTTCTTTTAATCCTTATTTTAATCAGCACTGTAGGGTGGAAACTTGATTGGATTATCTCCAAGGAGATTTGGGTCCATTCCAGGTAGGTCTTGATTAGTTTACTGGAATCCTTTAAAAGAGGAAACGTTTTGGAGAAAGCTTAAGCCACGAGAGCCACAGAGCCCACATAGCCAGAGACCTTTGAAGATGAAGAAGGAATATGTCCCTGGGGGAGCTTCATGAAACAAGGAGCTGGGAGAGAATGCTAGCAGACATTGCCATGTTTGCCATGTGCCTTTCCACTTAAGAGAGAAACCCTGAACTTCCTCAGCCTTCTTGAACCAAGGTATCTGTTCTAGTTTGCTAGCTGCCAGAATGCAATATACCAAAAACGGAATGGCTTTTAACAAGGGGAATTTAATAAGTTGCAAGTTTACAGTTCTAAAGCCGAGAAAATGTCCCAATTAAAACAAGTCTATAGAAATGTCCAATCAAAGGCATCCAGGAAAAGATACCTTGGTTCATGAAGGCCGATGAAGTTCAGGGTCTCTCTCTCAAGTGAGATGGCACATGGCGAACACAGTCAGGGCTTCTCTCTTGGCTGAAAGGGCACATGGCGAATACGGTGTCATCTGCTAGCTTTGTCTCCTGGCTTCCTGTTTCATGAAGCTCCCCGGGAGGCATTTTCCTTCTTCATCTCCAAAGGTCGCTGGCTGGTGGACTCTGCTTCGTGGTGCTGCAGCATTCTCTGCTCTCTCTGAATCTCTCATTCTCCAAAATGTTTCCTCTTTTATAGGACTTCAGAAACTAATCAAGACCCACTCAAATGGGTGGAGACATGTCATCCCCTAATCCAGTTTAACAACCATTCTTAACTAAATCACATCAACCAGGGAGATGATCTCATTACAGTTTCAAATATACAGTATTGAATAGGGATTATTCTACCTTTATGAAATGAGATTTATATTAAAACATGGCTTTTCTTAGGGGGCATACTTCCTTTCAAACCAGCACAGTATCTTTCCCTGGAAGCCTTAAATTGGGCATTGGTTTAATTTGGACATTTTCACAACTTTAGAACTGTAAACTTGCGACTTAATAAATTCCCTTTTTAAAAAGTCTTTCTGTTTCTGATATATTGTATTCCACAGCTAGCAAACTAGAACAGAAACTGAACAGTTTCTGAATATCCACACATCTTAAATGGTCCTTAGTTCAGCAGTGAAAATTATTCCTTTTTTTAAATATTTTTATTGACAAAACAAAACAACATACAAACATGAACATTCTTAACATATGAACATTCCATACTTGGTGTACAATCAATGGCTCACAGTATCATCACATAGTTGTATATTCATCATCATAATCATTTCTTAGAACATTTGCATCACTCCAGAAAAAGAAATAAAAAGAAACCCCATCCATCCCATACCTCTTACCCCTCCTTCTCATTGGCCACTAGTATTTCCACCTACTCAATATATTTTAACCTTTGTTCCCCGAAAAGTATTCTTATACTTTGGCATTGATGAAAGGTAAAGGCAGCTAGCTGAGATGCTTTTAGAAGACGCCTCTGGATTTTGGGCTCTTGATGAGTTTTATTCATGCCAGCTGAGCACCTGTGCAGGCTCTGTGTTGAGTACGGTTCTCAAATGTTAAGTAACCATCCAGGGAGTAGGTTAAACCTAACTGCCAGAAACAGGGGTAATAAAGGGCTCATATCTAAACACCTGGGTACATGGTCAGATATTGTTCAAGCAGGGCATGAGCCCTTCCCACTCGCTCTTTGCCTATGAATCTATATGAGAACACCTGTCAGTTACACAGGCAGCTATTTTGCCTCATTGTTACTTTTTTGTTGTTGTTGCATTTTTTGGGGGGGTGGTGGTGCATGGTCAGGGAATCGAACCTGGGTCTCCTTCATGAAAGGCAAGCATTCTACCACTGAACCACCTGTGCACCCTCATTGTTACTTTTTGAAAATAATGTTTTACCTTTTTAAGGTTCCCTGGCAATTTGAAAGACATTCTTGGGGCTTTATATTTCAAAGGAAAGATAAAACAAAACTGTTGGCTTCCCCATAGGAAAATGGTACTTTCAGTTTAAATAGGCATTTGTTTGGCACACCTGCTTTCCTCTAGGCCCTGCAGGTGCTACAAGATAAGACATAAATACCCCTTGCCATTGAGTAGCTTAGATCTATTAAGAAGGGTACAAGAACATAAATTTCAGTAACTCAAGGCAAATTAAGGTAAGGGCTGTGAGGGGGATAGAAAGGGCCACATGTATCTGCTTTTGGTCTGTGTTGGAGTTGCTTCTCTCTGAAATTAACAAGTTGTCTTCCTTTGGGAGATTGCTCAGAGCTGCCACAGATAAATTACACTGCCAAAGGACAGTGTTGTGTTACTAGCAAAAGTTTCTAATATACAGTAAGTTCTTTTTCTTTTTCAAGACTCTGTGGCCTTATAGTTGGGGAAATCTTCTAGATGGAGAGGTTCTCTCATTGAGCACTGGTTTGTTGGCTTTGATCTTAGACTGTCTGGATACCTGGATGAATGCTTGTTTCCATAATAGGCTTGGGAAACCAGATTATATTAAGTCTTATTACAACCATAAGAAGTTTAGATTTATAGCCCAGATATTCATGCTTTCCTTTCAAATAGTTTAGTGACTAACCATAATTTTTCTTGCCTTTTAAAATAAGTCATCAAGTCCCAAGGGCTTTTGATATTAAGGGCTGGTTTATAAATGGAATTGAATTACTTTATTAATAATACATTGGTTAATATAATTTTCAACATGAAAGGACAAAATTGGAATTGTACATAAATTTATTAGTCATATCAAAATCTCAATTCTCAGGTATTTGGAAAATTATTGAACTTTGATCTACATTGAGATAGTTACAGGATCCTAAGGAGAGTGTAAATTTTTAGAGCTTAAGGAAATAAATTCTGATACTTTTTCAGTTTTATAACTTATTAAACATTAGCCACCTTAATCTGTGTTGTTGATTACAGAGTAAATAAGGTGTTGCACATATTAGAAGGTTGAATAAGAGCTTTTAAAGTGCTTATCAGGATGACCTCACATTAGTGAAGAAGAAAGTCAATTTTGCATATTTTTACGTATTTTTCTGTCTCTCAAATTTCTTGAAAATACCACCACCACATGCTCTGCCAGTGAAAAAAGTTTGTTTGTTTCTGTTCCTGGAAATGTAAAGACAGTGTTGGTACTGATATTTCCCTTCCTTGGTTCGAGAGCAACTCCCTTCTCTCACATCACTCTATCTCACAGTGCAGGCGTCAAGACAGTGACCCAGTGAATTTTCATTTTGCTTCTTTTGGTTTGATTTCCTATCAAAGAGAAGAATTTGCTTCTAGTGCCTAAAGTAGTTTTTTATTTCTTTCTGTACTAATATCATGACTGACTATATTTCATTCTTTTACAGGAATTTTAAACAGTTGTCAAGTGAAATGGAATTTATGACAATTAATGGAACAACATTAAGGAACCTGGAAATCCTACAGAATCAGGTCAGGCAAACATAATGGCTAGGTGATTCAAAAAAATTTTGAAAACAATGCAGAGTAAGGTAGAAGGCTATTCTTAGGAGTGTAATAAAAAATAATAAGTCTTGATTTCAATTGCTTTGTTATCTTTGTATTTGATTACTACACATTCAATTTTTGGAGAATTAAATATACTGAAATACTTCTTTGTGGGTTGCTTTGGGAGCTATGAACTGTCCTTTTTAATGGTTGAAGGACATGCCCATCCTGACAATTTCTATATCATAAAGGGGACTTTGGACAGAATACTAGATATGTTAGTTTGCTAGCTGGCAGAATGCGATACACCAGAACTGGAATGGCTTTTAAAAAAGGGATTTAATAAGTTACAAGTTTGCAGTTCTAAACCTATAATATTTTCCAAATTAAGGCATACAGGGAAAGATAACTTAATTCAAGAAAGGCCAATGGGTCAAGAACGCCTCTGTTATCTGGGTAGTCACTGCTGGTGGTCCCTTGCTGCTACGTTCTGTGTTTGCAGCCCCTGTTCCTGGGGCGTTCCTCACTTTGCTTCTTCAGGTCCTGGCACATCTCATGGCGATGTCTGCTGGACTCCAGGCATCTCCAGGCATCTGTGTCTCTGGGCTCCAAGTGTCAGCATCTGTCTCAACTCTGGGCTCTATCAGCTTTGAGGTTTCTATCATTTCTCACTCTCTCCAAAATGTTTTCTCTTTTAAAGGATTCCGATTAACTAATCAAGACCTTAGCTTCCGTGATTCTGCCTCTATATTAAGTAGGGTTCTCTAGAGGAGCAGAATCAACGGGGAACACTTTCAAATATAAAATTTATAAAAGTGTCTCACATGACTGCGGGAACGCAGAGTCCAAAATCCGCAGGGCGGGCTTTGAAGCTGATGATTCCAATGGAAATGTCTGGATGAATGCCACAGGAGAGGCTCACCAGACGAAGCAGGAAGAGCCTGTCTCTTCTGAATTCTCCTTAAAAGGCTTCCAGTGATCAGATTAAGCATCACTCATTGCAGAAGACACTCCCCTTTGGCTGATTACAAATGGAATCAGCTGTGGATACAGCTGACATGATCATGATTTAATTCTATGAAATGTCCTCATCACAACAGACAGGCGAGCACTTGCCCAACCAGACAAACAGGTACCACCACTTGGCCACGTTGATACATGAACCTGACCATGACAGCCTCTGAAGTCATTTTTCTTTCAATTTGTCTACTTTCTGTCCCCTTTAGTCCAGATTGGTAGTGGTTCCATTTATATAGATCCCGCAACACTCTTGTTGGCTTTCTATGCAGTATACTGGGATCATACCCATCAGCCAATAGGACTTCCCACACATCCTTTCTGGGTAACTCAATCTCCAGTTCTCTCTTCTCCTGTAATGTCTGGCTGCTTCCATGTTTTTTTAAATCCTTACATGGGGCCCTATTCACTTAGATCTCACTTTCTGGAAGCCCAGAATTTTATAAAACACCGATTTCTGTTGTCTTTGTACCCAAGAGTTCAGTTCTCAACTCACCTCTTTCCTCTTGTGTAAGCTTCAAGGAATGGTCAGACTGCATTTTCTTTTTTTTATTATTACCTGCTCTGCTAGTTGAAAGAACAGATTTTGATTGCTTACAGGCAGACTACATTTTCCACATTATAGTTTGGAAATTTCTTCTGCTGAATATCCAAGTTCATCACTCTCAAATTCTGCTTTCTATCTACACGATTGCCTTCCTTCCAGTTTGAAATGACATGTTCATCATTTATGTCTAAAGCCTCATCAGAGGTATCTTTAGAGTCCACATTTCTACCAACAGTCTCTTCAAAGTATTTCATCATTTCTCTATCAAAATCCTCACAGCTCTTCCAGAATCTTCCCTTTATCCATTTAGAAAGCTGCCCCAGCATTTTGTTATCTGCAAACCATAACAGCACCCCTTTTCTCTGTTACTAAAATCTGTGTTACTTTACTAGCTGCCGGAATGCAATACACCAGAACTGGAATGGCTTTTTAGAAGGGGGATTTAATAAGGTACAGGTTTACAGTTCTGAGCCTATAAAAATTTCCAAACTAAGGTATCCAGGGAAAGATATTTTAATTCAAGGAAGGCCAGTAAGTCAGGGACACCTCTGTCAGGTGGGTAGTCACATGGAATCTGCTGGCTTGTCCCTTGCTCCTGCTCTCTGTGCTGTCAGCCTCTGTTCCTGTGGGGTTCCTCACTTTGCTTCTCAGGCTGGCTTCATCTTGACTATACCTGGCTTTCTCTAGGGTCTGGCTGGTTTAACATCTCATGGCCACACCTGCTGGGCTCCAAGCATCTCAAAACATCAGTGTCTCTGTTCTCCGTGTGTTGGCATCTGAATCAGCTCTGCTCTGAAATTTCTGTCAGTTCTGTCATTTCTGTCTCTCTCCAACATGTTTCCTCTTTTAAAGGATTCCGGTAAACTAATCAAGGCCCACCTGGAATGGTGGAATCAGATCTCTATCTAAAAAAGATCACACCCAAAATTGTGCTCATTACATCTCCCTGGAGATAATCTAATCAAGTTCCCAAGCTACAGTACTGAATCAGGATTAAAAGAAATGGCTGCTCCCACAAAATTGGATCTGATTAAAACAGGTCTTTTCTGAGGTACAGAAAATACTTTCAAACATTTAAAAAAATGTAATACTTTCAAACCAGCACACTAGGCTATAAATATTTCTTTGATGTGATGTCCTCTTTGAGGATGAAGATGGAGTGGATTTCTTTTTTTTTTTATTATATTTTTTCTGCATACCTCTAATTTTTTGTTGAAATGTCTGCAGCCTTATTTTATTATCTAGCATATAAAATAAGTTACTCTGATATTCAATTTAAGACTATAAGGTTCTATTTCACTTCACAAACTTTTGTCATTGTTTCTCTGTCTT
Source organism: Tamandua tetradactyla (assembly GCF_023851605.1). Lineage (NCBI taxonomy): Eukaryota > Metazoa > Chordata > Mammalia > Pilosa > Myrmecophagidae > Tamandua > Tamandua tetradactyla. Next base: position 50,761,169 of record NC_135347.1, on the reverse strand, counting down.
TTATTGATGAATTAGTAAGATTCATCATTGGGCATTCCAATAAATCCCAGAGTGATTGGAACAGTGAATAAAAAAGTATTTGCAAAGTCCCCTTGGGGGAATGGTGAGAAAGAGGGAAAATTCAGCTTCCTCAAGTGAAGAATTCTTGATATTCTCACAAGCAGTGGAGACAACCAAAGCAATAGGCTGAGCCCCCAATCTTGGAGTTTATTCATATGACACTTAACCCCTCAAATGATAGGATCAGCCTACTTAAAATTAGCCTAAGAGTCATCCCCAAGAGAACTTCTTTTGTTGCTCAAATGTGGCCTCTCTCTCCCAGCCAACACAACAAACAAGCTCACTGCCCTCCCCCTCTCTACATGGGACATGGCTCCCAGGGATGTGGACTTTACTGGCAACGTGGGGCAGAAATCCTAGAATGAGCTGGGATTCAGCATCAAGGATTGAGAAAACCTTCTCAACCAAAAGGGGGAAGAGCAAAATGAGACAAAATAAAGTGTCAATGGCTGAGAGATTCCAAGACAGAGTCTAGAGGTTATCCTGGAGGTTATTCTTATGCATTAAATAGATATCACCTTTTTAGTTAAGGTATAATGGAGAGGCTGGAGGAAACTGCCTGAAAATGTAGAGCTGTGTTCCAGTAATCATGTTTCTTGAAGATGATGGTATAATGATATAGCTTTCGCAGTGTGGCTGTGTGATTGTGAAAACCTTGTGTCTGATGCTCCTTTTATCTACCTTATTGACAGATGAGTAAAACATGGATTAAAAATAAATAAGCAATAGGGGGAACAAATGTAAAAATAAATTTAGTAGATTGAAATGCTAGTGATCAATGAAAGGGAGGGGTAAAGGATATGGTATGTGTGAGTTTTTTTTTTGTTTTCATTTCTTTTTCTGAATTGATGCAAATGTTCTAAGAAATGATTATGATGATGAATATACAACTATGTGATGATATTGTGAATTACTGCCTATATATGTAGAATGGAATGATCATATGGTAAGAATGTTTGTGTTTGTGTGTTGGTATGTTTAATAAATAAAATAAATTTTTAAAAAAGATAAGGGGCATTAAAAATTATTGCTTTTGTGTATTACATTTATTAAATTATCACTTGGAAAGGAGATACTATATTGTGAAACTGTTATTGTAACCTAAAATCATAGAATTAGAAAGCAATTCTAAGTCATTTGATTAAATGGGGGGGGGGGCAACTGAACCATCTGAAGGAAATGGTTTAAAGCTCTTCAGAAATGTTACAGTTGTGAGTTAAAGAGGATGCTGAAATTATTATCCGCACTTCTATATCTGTGCATCATTAACTAGTTTCTCTCATTTAGTTTCTTCCCTTTCCAGTCTATCTTCATATACTCGAGTCATACTTAACTTTCATTCAGTAACATTTTCATCTTGTCATTCATTTCCAAAAGCTGAGAGTCTTTCCTGGAGGACTCTCTGTGTGTGTATCCCCATGATTGAAAACAAGAAGAATAAAAGGGTTTCTTGGACGAAGAAGTGTTCACAGTCAGGGCCTGGAGACACAGCCCCAGCATTCTAAGCCTTCCTTGCTTCTGTCGTATCCTCCCTATTCAGATTCTCCTACAGTGGAGTCATTTTTGAAGTCAAGACCCTAAAGGAAAAATAATCTATACACAAAATCCCCTTTAGAATCCCTTACACCATCAGGGCTCGGGACTTAAACAGATGCTGATAATTAATACCCTCTGTTTGTCTTTGTGCTTGGACTTTGGGCTTTCTTTACATGAAGCAGTAGGAGGGGGTAATGCGGAAGGGGACAAGTGCCAGGGAGAATAATGACATAACAGGTCGTGTGTCTTGTCTGAATCTGCTTCTTCATTGATGTCAAGTCTTGGATATGATTCCCTTCCACCTTTCTCCTGGTGGGACTCTGTACCCCAGCAGGCCAGCTGGAGTCTCCCCTCAGGAGCTGCAGTGCCGTTGCTCATCTGGATTGCCCCATCAGGCTGCTCTGCCTGTCTAGCCCACCTCAGAGTCGCGCCTCTGAATAAATTCCGTGGATATGCTCTGCTTGAGCCCCTAAGGCCTGGGGAGCTCATGTCATGCCTTTTACAGCCAAATTCATACTAGCTGGCATCCAGGCCAAGCTGTAAGTCTCCTGAGAGCTGGGACCATGTCTTAATATGCCTTTGCCAGTCTCAGAACTGCACACATAGGAGGTGCCTCTTTAAGTACCTGCTCATTGATTTGAGGGAAAAGGAAAAAGTTAAAAACAAGCAAAATCACTCAGTGGAAATGCTATTTTAGGTTTCAAGTTAAGGCTTAAATGTATCAATAGCCTTTCTGTAATACAGAAATGAAACGGTTAAAATTATCTGTCATCGGAAGTTAGTTGTAAATTTTTTTTAAGGCTCAGCTTTTAAAGTAAAAGGTAAACTTTTAGTAGATATTTCATGAAACATACTAAAATAAAACCCTTCTAGAGTTAATTCATAGAGTGTTACAATACAGGTTCACTTTAATCTCCAGTATCTTCCATTTGTCCGGTGTTGTCATGAGAATATTGATCTTTAAATAGGTTATTCTGAGACAGTGGAAGGTTCTGAATTGTCAAAGGAAAATTAATTACCTTTACTACATTGTACTTCTAAAGGCAGGAAAGTATAACAAGTACATTTTTAAGACACTTAGAAGAAAGATATAATTTCAAAGAGGGCTGTGATAATTTAATCTTAATTAACTAAAAGCTGCACAGGGTGGCCCTTTTCTGGGCAGACTATGAAGACTTTATTGCATACGTGTATTTATTCATTCATTTCTTCATCAGACATCAAATGACACGTGTTAAGTGTCTCACATTTTGTTGGGCATGTCTGATATTTAAGATTGAAGTGTATATAGGATAATTAGGGCACATGACAAACTAGCCTTTTGATACAACTGGCCATTTTGATGCACATTAATGAAAATTGTTTTCTGTTCTTTCTTAGACTGACATGAAAACCAAAGGAAGTTTACTTTGGGTTTTAGATCATACTAAAACTTCATTTGGGCGGCGGAAGTTAAAGAAATGGGTGACCCAGCCACTACTTAAATTAAGGTAAAAGGAAGTTTTTTTGTGTGTATTTAATTTGAAGTGATATAAAATCATGAAAATAAAGATATGTCAGCCTCCTTTAAGAATCTACATTTCCCAAGTTTACCATAGTTTATGTGAATACTTTGAGACTATTTAATTGGGGAAACTTAGGTCTTATACCTGACAATGGACTGTCTAATGTTATGAGGATTTTTTCCCTTGTCCCGCAAAATGAGCCTGCTTGCAAACTGGAAAACATGAGGTACGTTTGGGGAAAGTGAATTATCCAGTTAGTTTGGATCATCAGGAACATAAGGGATTAGGGAAGGGGGGTGGGGGAGACTGTAAAGATGGGTCAGGGCCTTTTGTAGAGGACCTTGAAGATCAGGTTGAGGAATTAGTAGCTGGAGGTACTTATTTCAGTGATGCTGAGCATGGGAGTGATGTGATCTGAGCTGGGCTTGTTTGTTTGTAGGAGGGGACGAGTAGTGGATGGGAGAAGTTGGCAAGTTCATGGAGAGCTGCTGAGGACTTGAGCTAAACCATAACAGCAGGATATTTAGGAAAGTAGAATCAGTAATCTAGGAGCTCCTTTTGGGAAGGTAGTAGAGTCTAGTGCCTAAAACAGTGTTTTCCAAACTTGTTTGCACACTGGAATCACTGGGAAGCTTCATGAACTATTGATGCCTGTGTCTAACCCCCAGAGGTTGTGGTTTTATTGGTCTGAAGTGTGGCCTGGGCACTGGGCTGTTTAAAAGCTCCCCCAGTGATTCTGATTTGCAGATAAGTTTGGGGACTATGCCTAGAATGATGCCTGGCACTTAATAGGCGCTCCATCAGTATTTACTGAATGAATACATGCTAGTATTTATTGATCTCTTATTATGTATTTAAACTCAAAATATCCTCTGAGGTAAATCCTGGAGAAAATGAAACAGATTCAGAGAGCTTAAATAACTTGTTCTGTGTTCACAGCTAGTAGAGGTAGAGCCCAGACTTAAAACCAACATTGACTCCATCACTAGAGCAGGCACTTAACTTTGGTCCTGGACAGCCATCCATATACATAGACTAGAAGAGTGTGGGGTGGTGGTTAAGAAAATAGCTTTGAGTGTACTGTCAACTGAATGAGTCAGTCATTCTGAGCCTCTACTCTCACCTTGAAATGGTAAAATACCTCCTCATGGGGTTTGTAAGAAATAACATGAGACAGCAATTCAGGCACTATGCCAGATATACATTTTTTGCCTTTAAGATGCATAATCCTTCATCAGGTAGATGCTATTACTAGTTCCATTTTACACTGTACCAAGTAAGTGGTCATCTTCGGTAATTTATAGCAGATGTGTTGTTAACTTTGGTACTTATCTTAAGACACTTTTCACGATAATGATTGCCAAACCACTTCAGTTTTTGGTAGATCACTAATTTCCTTTCTTAACCATAAAGATGTGAAGGAAAAATCTGGAAATAGAAATACATATTTTAGTTCAATGTTAAATGAAATAAGGGAACCTTGTGGGGCAAAAGCAGACAAGATAGCTTTTTACAGACAGTCTTTGGACAAAGATAGGGGTCTTACATTCTGGTTTCACCCCTGGATGTCATGTACCACATAAGGGGAAGGGTAATAATTTGCGTTGCAGAATTGGGCTTGGAGAGAGTGAGTCCACATCTGTGTGACAAAAGAGGTTTTCTGGAAGTAACTCTTAGGTATGCCTATAGGTAGGCTTAGCTTCTCTGCTTCATAAATAACCTTCACAAGAACAAGCCTGAAGATCAAGGGCTTGGCCTGTTGATTTGGGTGTCCCTAATATTTGAGACAGTATCAGGGGTTTCCCTGGTGGTAACGTTGAATAGTTCCATGTTTCTTTCTCCCATCCCTCAAGGGACTTTGCCAATATTTTTTGATTATCTATTTAATATACTCTGAGATGTATCCAGGAATTACATTAAAAAACTGTGCAGAATCAAAGGCCTTCATTCTGGGCTCTCTGTATTTGCGTTGCTTAAATGATCTATCCAGACAGGTTAAGTTAGATTATGTGCTGTAGAAAATTTAGGTTCTTGACAAAATAAACCTTTCTTCCTTTGGTCTCAAAGAGTAGATGAGGTTCAAAAATATAGACAGTGTCTTCCTTACCCCTATATTCTGAATTACCTTAACCCTGAGCTGATCGGCTTCGTTCTTAACTCTGAATACAAAGTTATATATATATAAACAGTCATTCAAAATCCAGAAATAATAATTACTATTCCAGGCTAAATGTGACTGCTATAAGAACTTACAATCTAGGCCCCATGTTTTCTTCCTTCCTTCCGTTTTTTTTTTTTTATTGTTCAATATAGCATATGTACAAAGAAAAGAAGGAAAAAGCAGTGATTTTCAAAGTACACATCAACAAGTAGTTGCGGAACAGATTTCAGAGTTTGTTATTGGTGATCATTCCAGTATTTCAGATTTTTCATTCTAGCTGTTCTAAAATACTGGCGGCTACAAGAAATATTTTTTCTTTTTTGTGAAAAATAACATATATTAGAAAAAGCAGTGCATTTCAAAGCACATCATAATAATTAGTTGTGGAACAGATTTTTAAGATTGGTACGGGTTACAGTTCCACAATTTTAGTTTTTACTTGTAGCTGCTCTAAGATACTGGAGACTAAAAGAAATATAATGATTCAGCAGTCATACTCGCTAAACCCTACCTTCCATGTATAACTTCACCGTGACCTTTGATCTTTCTTCCTCTCTTTAGGGGTATTTGGGTTATACCCGTTCTAACTTTTTCATTGGAAGGGACTGTCAATAATATGGGATAGAGGGATGGAACTAGTTGATATTCTGGAGACACCCCTCCCTTTCATTTTTGACCACTAGTATTTCTGCCTACTCAGTTTATTTTAATATTTGTTCCCCCATTATGTATTTCTAATCCATATGTTTTACTCATCTGTCCATTCCATAGATAAAAGGATCGACAGAAAAGGTTCTCACAATCACACAGTCAAACATTGCGAAAGCTATATCATTATACATTCATTTTCAAGAAACATGGCTACTGGAACACAACTCTGCGGTTTCAGGCACTTCCCTCTAGCCTCTCTAATACACCTTAGACTAAAAAGGGGATATCTATATAATGTGTAAGAATAACCTCCAGGATAACCTCTTGACTCTGTTTGAGATCTCTCAGCCACTGACACTTTATTTTGTCTCATTCCTCTCTTCCCCCTTCTGATTGAGAAGGTTTTCTCAATCCCTTGATTCTGAGTCCCAGCTCATTCTAGGATTTCTGCCCCACATTGCCAGGGAGGTTTACACCCTGGGCCTTGACTGCATTTTTTGTGTAATTTTCTAAAGCACTAAGTACTTTTGAATAATTAAATAGTTTTTATTTTGGTAAACCCATACATTTAGAGAAGTAATGGTTATATTTCTAAATGCAAAGTCTTGCCCTGAATAACTAAATAATATAATGTTACATATTTCCTCCTACTTAACATTTGATTTATATTAACAAAACTAAATGCCATTTTTAACTTGTTGAGACATCTTGAAATTCACTGCATTGGGAGGCCTTTTTATTCTTAGTGGTTTCCCATGTTCCTTTTGCCTGCAATACAACACTCATGCATGGTGATTCTGATTTTATGCAGCCCATTGGACATATTACTGCTCATAGATGGGAAGTGAAGTATAGGTGGTACGTAACTGAGTGCTGAAATGGATTCCTCTATCTCTGCTTTGTGATTGTGAGTAAGAGCCAAAAGGGGGACCGCTGCCAGGAAAAAAATCAACTTTAAGACCTCTTATCCAAAAGATGTTTGCCCTGACTGTCAGCGTGTATGTATTAGCTGGCATCTCTTGGACTGCAGATATTCAAGAACTTTAACTGGCCTGTCCTTTGTTCTGTAGAATTGGGATTTCAATGAGATCTAGACTGATTCAAATGACCAGCAGTAAATGGAACTTTCATTTGGGCTTACTTTCTGTCTTGTCTCTTTAAATTTTGTCCTTCATCTTATGCCTGTATTGGTGGGAACTTTCAGAATACCTCCCTAAAATGCTATGAGAGGACTTAATTTCCTTGTAGTATGTGGCTTTAATATCATAAAAATTCTTCCTTATATGAAATAACTAGATCTGCTGGATGAAGTATTAAAAATGTCCTAGGACATAGCTGAGACTGTAAAAAAAAACTAAAGGAAAAACTCAGAAACCAGATTGAAAAGGGAGTGGTATACAGAGTGATTGACCCCCAGGCTGCAGCTACCCCCTGGGCCTTTGCAGATCCTAATAATAAAAAGTCTTAGGTTTTAATCGCCTTAAGGAAGACAGGGCAGGTTAGGGCACCTGTAGTAATGGGAGACACTCATCAGACTAATCTTAGTAAAAGACAGATAATAAAAAAATATATCTGCCTTGCCTAGTTGCATCTGGGCAAAAGTTTCCAAAAATTATTGACCACAGCACCACCTTCACTGAGGTAAGCAATTCCAATTTATCCTGTTTGTGTGGTGTGACAGTTTCCAAGCTGTGAACTTTACTGAAAATGGCCCCATTGTACCTCAGTGTATCTAGCAGAAGCGAGTGCGGGTCCTTCCAGAGGGGAGATACGGTTGGTCTAGGCGTCACGGGACTCCTGGAGAGAAAGCTCCCGTAGTTACAAGACACCGTGAGACAGGTCACCGGGAATGCAGATCCCTGGGTGTGCAACAGCCAAATTAGAATTCTGAGATGTATAGGTAATGAAATTATAAAGATAAATATCCAACTACCAAGTTAAAAGAAATACAAAGAGAGTAAAACATATGAACACAGAACATAAATACTATTGAAAGGAACCAGGTTGATTTAAAAAAGAACTCATACAACTTTGGAAACAGTGGATGGTTAAACAGAAATTAGCTACAATAACTGAAACACAAGATGTATGTGAAGATTGGTTGAATGTAGCACACAGCAACAGTGTGATAGGAAATATGAGAGATTGAAAGACAAATCTAGGATTTGGTTGTCTAACATATTCCTCATCAGATTTTCAGAAGAAAATTAGAGTTTGAAAGAGAGACAGTATTCAAAGAGATGACAAAGGATGAAAAATTTTTGTGAAAAATATGAATCCTTAGCTTTAGAAAGCACAATAAATCCAAAGTGTGATTAAAAATAAAAAAAGAAATCCACATTTAGGTAAATCATAGTGAAACTACAAGACATTAAATCAGAGATAAAATCTTATAATAGCCAGAGAGCAAAGAAAGATAACCTATAAAGAAAACAATGAAAATTACGTAACTGGTTGCTTTCTAGTTCCCCCTCCTGTTGTGTTTCTTTTGCTTTGTTTTGGTGAATCTTTTTTTTGTTTTGGCATTCATTGAATTTTTTTTTTTTAAACATTTTGTTTTCCCCCAACAACTTACTACAGTTGTGTATCTTTTTATTGACTTTTATTTCTGTTGGCTCTTACTTACCTGGTTTCTTTTTATGCTTGGTTATCTTTGTCTGTGTACTGGTTTTATTATTTGGAAATTTATTTTTAGGATAATATGAGGGCTTATCCAGAGAGGATTTTTGTTTGCTTGTCAGGTCCCTGGTGGTGTACTGCCAGTCTTGGACCATCTTAATTCAATTCAGTGCTTGAGACTTTTAGTCTGTCCAAATGATGCTAACCTAGGCTGTAGGTACATCCTTCCAGCTCACCTTATTTTTACATTCACAGGAATTTCTTCTGGTATATCTCTTCAGGGACAAAGTGGCTTTGGCTGTGGGATTGTTTCACTGGCTTCCTACCTTCTTTTATAGTTTGGTTCTTACCGTCTTATTAATTCTTTAATATTTTGGGTTTTTCCCCCTAATTTTTATAATGGTAAGATATATAACACAAAATTTTCCAATTTAACCACTCTCAAGTATACAAGTCAGTGATATTAACTAGTTTCACAATATTGTGCTCCCATCATCATCATCCATTGCCAAACCCATTTATTATTGCAAACAAAATCTTTGTAACTATTAAGTAATAACTCCCCACTCCCCTCACCTCTGGTTCCTGGTAGCCTGTAAGCTACTTTCCATATTTGTGAATGGCTTTTTCTAGGTATTTCAGAAAAATGGAGTCATGCCATTTTTGTTCTTTTGTGTGTGCCTTATGTCATTCAACATAATGTCCTCAGAGTTCATTCATATTATAGCATGTATCAGAGCATCATTCCTTTTTATAGCTGAATAATAGTCCACTGTATATATATATGTATACCCCATTTTATTTACCTGTCCATCTGTTGATGGACACTTGGATTGCTTCCACCTTTGGGCTATTTTGAATAATGAAGCTATGAACACTGGTGTAAAATACCTGCTTTTAATTCTTATTAAATTTTTATTAAAATCTTATTTTTATTTAATTAAAAATACCTGCTTTTAATTCTTTGAGGTGTATTTCTAGAAGTGGAAATGTTGTTATATAGTGATTCTATGCTTAACCCTCTGAGGAATTGCCAAACTATTTTTCATAGTGGCTAAACCATTTTGCATTCCTATCAACAATGTATGAGGGTTTCTGTTTTTTACATCCTTGTCAACACTTATTTTATGGTTTGTTTGTTTGTTTTAATAATGGCTTGCCTAGTGGTAAGTGGTATCTCGTTGCAGTTTTGATTTACATTGCCCTGATGACAAATAATTTTAAGCATCTTTTCATGTGCTTATTAGCCATTTGTATATCTTCTTTGGAGAAATGTCTGTTCAAGCCCTTACCTATTTTTTAATCAAGTTGTTTATCTTTTGGTCATTGAATTGTAGAGTCAGTTGTGAAGTCATTGTCCTTGTGAAGTCATTGACCATACATGTCTGGGTATGTTTCTGGACTATCATTTACATTCCATTGGCCTATTTGTCTGTCTTTCTGCCAGTATCGCATTGTTTAGATTTCTGTGGTTTTGTAGTAAATTTTGAAATCTCTAAGTGAGACTTCCAACTTTGTTCTTCTTTTTCAAGATTAATTTAGCTATTTTGGGCCCCTTAGGATTCCATATGAATTTAAGTGTTGGCTTTTCTGTATCTGCAAAAAGTCTCCTGAAATTTTTATTGCAATTGCTTTGAATCTATAAATTGCTTTAGGTAATATTAATATACTAACAATATTAAGTCTTTCAATCTGTGGACATGGGATGTCTTGACATTTATTTATGTCCTCTCTAATTTTTTTCAGCAGTATTTTAGTTTTCAGTGTTGTGGTAGTTAGATTCAGTTGTCAACTTGGCCAGGTGAACGTACCTAGTTCTGTTGCTGTGGACATGAGCCAACGGTACATGAACCTCATCTGTTGCTGATTACATCTGCAGTCGGCTAGGAGGCGTGCCTGCTGCAATGAATGACGTTTGAGTTAATTGGCTGGTGCTTAAATGAGAGAGCGCAAGGTAGCACAGCCCAAGTAGTTCAGCATACCTCATCTCAGCATGCAGCTCAGCCCAGGCCTTTGGAGATGTAGAAAGAAATCATCCCAGGGAAATTTGTTGGAACCCAGAGGCCTGGAGAGAAGGCCACCAGAGACCATCCTGTGCCTTCCCACATAAGAAAGAACCTCAGTGGAAAGTTAGCTGCCTTTCCTCTGAAGAACTAACAAAATAAATCCCCTTTTATTAAAAGCCAATCCATCTCTGGTGTGTTACATTCTGGCAGCTAGCAAACTAGAACAAGTGTACAGGTCTTTCACATTCTTTTTAAAATTTATTCCTAGATGTTTTATACTTTTAGATACTGTTCTAGTTTGCTAGCTGCTGGAATGCAATATACCAGAAACAGAAGGCTTTTAAAAAAGGGAATTAATAAGTTACTAGTTTGCAGTTCTAAGGCTAAGAAAATGTCCCAATTAAAATAGGTCTATAGAAATGTCCATTCAAAGGCATCCAAGGAAAATACTGTGGTTCAAGAAGGCTGATGAAGTTCAGGGTTTCTCTCTCAGCTGGAAGGGCACATGGCAAACATGGTGTCATCTGCTAGCTTTCTCTCCTGGCTTCTGGTTTCATGAAACTCCCTTTGAGGCATTTTCCTTCTTCATCTCCAAAGGTCTCTGGCTTGTGGACTGTCTGTTTCATGGTGCTGCAGCATTCTCTGCTCTCTCCGAATCTCCTTCATTCTCCAAAATGTTTCCTCTTTTATAGGACTCCAGAAACTAATCAAGACCCACCCAAATGGGTGGAGACATGTTGTCACCTAATCCAGCTTAATATCCACTCTTGATCAAATCACATCTCCAGGGAGATGATCTGATTACAGTTTCAAACATACAGTATTGAATAGGGATTATTCTTCCTTTACAAAATGGGATTTTGATTAAAACATGGCTTTTCTAGGGGATGTACATCCTTTCAAACCAGCACGGAAGCTATTGTAAATGAAATTTTCTTAATTTCCATTTCATATTGTTGCTGATATATAGAAACCCAACTGATTTTTATGTGTTAATCAATCTTGTACCCTGCAGCTTTGCTGCATTTGTTAGGTCTGCTAGTTTTCTTATGAATTCTTTGGTATTTTCTATATATTGAATCAGGTCATCTGTGAATAGAAATAATTTTACTTCTTCCTTACCAGTTTGGATATCTTTCATTTCTTTTTCTTGCCTAATTGCTTTGGTTAGAACTGCCACTACAGTGATAGTGATGAAAGCAAACATCCTTATCTTGTTCCTGGTCTTAGGGGAATGCTTTCAGTCTTTCACCATTGAGTATAATGTTAGCTATTAGTTTTCATAACTGCCTTTTATCTTGTTGAAGAAGTTATCTTTTAGGTCTAATTTTTTTTTATAAAAGGGTTTTTAAATCTTTTTTGAACATAATTTTTGTTTTACCTCATTTTTTAGATTGTCTTCAGTGAGAGAGATAATTGAAAAGTACTGTTCATACCATTAGCAGAAGTAGAAGTCATATTCGTGCTTTTTGCAAAGGCTCAGGTTTATGGCCTAAAGTAAATAAGTGGAAGCTGTCAGAATTATTGTGTTTAATATTCTCAGTGGCATGAATTGTATTTTTTTGGCAAAATGTTACTTCATTATAACAAAAGAAATAAAATCCCTTAAAAGTTTGTGGGAAAAAAAAGTTTGTGGGAAAAAAATTAACAAGGTATCTGTGGTAGTTAGATTCAGTTGTCAACTTGGCCAGGTGAGCGTACCTAGTTCTGTTGCTGCGGACATGAGCGAATGGTACATGAACCTCATCTGTTGCTGATTTACACCTGCAGTCGGCTAGGAGGCAAGCCTGCTGCAATGAATGACGTTTGACTTAATTGGCTGGTGCTTAAATGAGAGACCGCAACGTAGCACAGCCCAAGCAGCTCAGCATTCCTCATCTCAGCACTCGCAGCTTAGCTCAGGCCTTTGGAGGTGCAGAAAGAAATCACTCCAGGAAAAGTTGTCAGAACCCAGAGGCCTGGAGAGAAGGCCAGCAGAGACCATCCTGTGCCTTCCCACATAAAGAACCTCAGTGGAAAGTTAGCTGCCTTTCCTCTGAAGAACTAACAAAATAAATCCCCTTTTATTAAAAGCCAGTCCGTCTCTGGTGTGTTGCATTCCAGCAGCTAGCAAACTAGAACAGTGTCTTTCTTTCAAAAAAGTTTGCTCAGAATCATATTTTGCAATGACATAGAATTAATTGTTAGCAGAGCCTTGCAAAGAGAATGAAGTATCTCAAACCATGTTGACCTCTTTTTCCCATCTCAACTCCCCAGTTTTTCCTCCATGCCACTCACACCCAACCACCATATGCCCAAAGAAAAATGCAAAAATATATGATGCTACACATGTGAACCCTTCTTTTGGAGTGGAGGAACAAACTGTTTCCAGAATTAACACAACCACCTGAGAGATCCTACAATATCCATTCATTCATTCATTTATTGATTTAAAAGCATTGTTCAGCAACCATGTTTTGCCAGACACTTCATAAATTCCTACAGAATAAAAAACATGAGCAAGATTTTTGATCTTATGGACCCTTCCCCTCGAAGGGGATAAAGTTTTAGCTATTACCTATTTATACTTTAGGTCACAGCTTAAGCTAGACAAAAACAGGAGAGGGGACAAGGAATAGTGCTTAAAGCAAAGAAAAGAGTACATACATAAACCCAGAGCTTGGATGCACCAAGCACGTTGAACAAAGGCAAGTATAGTTAAACTATTATAAGTCTGGGAGAGAGTGTATAAGATGAAGTTGTAGGGTTAGGTAGGAACCAAAGCCACCTTATGGTGACTGGAACATACCGAGCAAACTCCTGCTTCAGGACTTTTGCAGTTTTTGTTTGCTCTGCCTGACATACTTGTTCTCCAAAAATCCACATGACATTCTCCCTCACTTCATTGTTGTCTGTTCTCTAGGTCCACCTCATCAAGAGAGGCCTTCCTTGTACCAACCAATCTGAAGGAATATCCATCTTTATTAATCATCTCTCTTCCTCCACTAAATTGCAAGCCCCGTGAGAGGACCTGTATCTTCTTTGTCTACTGCTGCATCCCCAGAACCTAAAATTGTTCCCGGCACATTGTAGTTGTTCAGTAGTTATTTATCTGATAAGTAGAAGCATGAAAAGCTCTTAGAAAAGTACCTGGAAGATAATAAATGCTCAAAAAATGTCAGCCATTTTTATTATGAAGTATGAATAGGGGAGAGGAAACCATAGTAAGATAAAATAAAAATTTGAGGAAAAGGCTTATTGAATGCTTTATAGTTTGCAACAGTGAACCTATTCAGAAAAATGTTTCTTCAATGGTCTGTAAGGCTTGGAACACGGTGTTTGTGGATGTTATCATGGCACATCTCCTGCCCTCATCTAATCAGTCACAACTGTTAATTTACCTCCTTAATATCTCTTGAAACTATGTTTCTCTCCATTCCCATGTCCTCTAGCCAGGTTCAGGCCCTCAGCATCACTCCCCTGGATTACTGTACCGATACAGCCTTCTAATTGATCTTTACGCTGCTGATCATATGCTCTTCCAAGCCATTAGCCATTGGTTCCCATCGCACTCAGGATAGAGTCAAAGCTCCTGTGCAGCCTGCATTGCTCGCCCTGCTGATCTCTCTAGCTCCTACGGTCACACTTTCATGCCTTCGCTGTCCAGCTTCCTCTAGATGGACAGATCTCCACTCAATAATTCCTCCAGGTAATCCTTCTGACCCCTAAAACTGGGCTAAATGCTCCTTATGTGTGTCCCATTGCACCTGGGACATGACTTGGTTATAATCTCATTACATTGATGTCTCTAATTATATTTATTTATTTTTACAAATTATTCTGTCCTCCACTAGACTGTAAACTATTTGAAAACAAGGCCTCAGAGGATTTCCTATTAACAATTATAGCCTTAACATCTACTAATTTCTGCATTTGGTACTTTGTAAGCACTCAGATCATTGAATGAATGAATGACGATGATGTATGTAAAATGAAAAGCTAGGTAGATCCAAGTAATGTTATTTAGACACTGGAAAAGGGCCTATGGCTCATGTTTCTACTAAGCTATTTCAGTAGTTGATTTAACCAAATTGCATGATCAGTGTAGTGATGGCTGAATTTATTTACTCATTTTGTATCACCTATTTTAGAGGAAACCTTTTCATAACAAAACAAAACAAACAATAATAATAATTTCAACCCCCCCCCCCCAATGAACTTATGTTGGAATTATAGAGGCATATCAGTAGGTACAGATTCCGTCATGTCCTTACATTGGCAATAGCTGTAGGTCATACACTGTGTCTATGAGTGACAGCTACATACAGTGGATATTAACATCACCACCCAGCTCATCTCTAAATGTGAAGGATCAGTGACACCCACATTTAGTCCTTGGATGTTTGGGAGTAAAGGAGAATATTTGTCATCCCCAGCGCCTTAAGTCATATGTTTGTTGCCATATGGAATGAAATGACTCAGGTGCCTTCCTTTCATTCGTTTAGAATATACAATGTTACAAAATCAACTGTAGGTACTTGGGGCATTTTGGAATACTATCTTCATCATCTAATTGACAGTGCTACTTCCGTTTTTGTTGTCACAATCACCAAATCTTTCTCACTGATTGCACTGAAATAATGGTTCACTTTTCTGGTGGTCTGACATTGCTTTATTACATTTATTTGGAAGGACTCATTACTCCTGCTAATTCAAGAAGAGCACTTAGGTATTAGATTATTTTAAAAAGCTTAATTAGAAGTCATTCATTTGCCTTCTGATCTATGTATAGGAGATAAAAGTGGAATTATAGCTGCCCCAATGATGAGAATTTGTGATAAATACAATGCCACGCACACTTTCACTCTCTCTCTGCCCATTTTTGACATGTTACTCGATTATGCCATTCTGTGTCAAAGCAACCTATTAACCACAGTACTTCAAATCAGCATTACCAGTGAGATTTAGCACTTGAGATCCTAGAACTAGCTCTCTTTGTGTAATCCTTTCTTGTTCAATTTGCACAAAATGCCTCTTTGCATGTCTTTATCTTAAGGTTTTGTCTACACATAGTTATTTCCAAGCTTATATTTTAGATGTTATTTCTCCCTACCCCTTGCTGTTGTTTTGGTACCTACCAAACAAATTTTGTAAGAAAATAACAATCGCCACAATAACGATGGTAGCAGTTAACATTTATTGAGTGTTTCCTATGTACCAGACGTTTTGCTAAGTGCTTAACATGTATTATTTCACTGAATTCTTGTAAAACTCTGTGATTTAGGGGCCATTATTATTTTATTTTGCATTTTATAGATGCAGAAATTAGAGCAAAGCTAAATGGCTAGAAAATAGCAGAGCCTGGTTTAGTACTGAGACCACCTACCTTTTGAGCCCAAATTCTTAACCTCAGCTATTGTCTCCCTAACAAATGCAGGACAGGTTAAAACTGAAATTATTCATGAGTGAATGTTCTCCCTGGGCTGTTACTGGGTTGGAATGAAAGCCACTTCAAAGCCATTTCTTTTGTATTTTCCCAGATTCCAAACCAACTTAACACACAACTTTTCCAAAGTCTCTTTCTAGGAAATTTATGATAGACTTCATAAATATAGCTTAGGTTTTTAATTAACCTCTGTTGCTCTTATCTTCCTATATCGCAGAACACCTTTATAATTTTTGAGAATTGCTATCTTTGTAGGCTGTCTTATACATTCACAGATGGCGTTGTTTTATCTGTGCTCATACCATCTGCAACATCAACTAATCCAAATGGTGTCATCTTTCACTTATGCAGGAAGAAGTTATTAAAACCAAACTTTATATTTGTATAGCATTTTGGGTAAACGTTAGGGCAAAACATTGATTTATGTTATCACAACAATCCTAGGCAGTGGAAATTTTTTCACTTCAGCTTGATTTACTCTAGTCTTTGGAATCTCCTTATTAAATAGAATCCTTATGTGAATTTGTTTAAGGACTGAAAAAAGAATGGTATTTATTGAGGGCTCTTAAATACTAGACAGTGTGTTTGAGATTGCCACCTTCAATTCAACTCAGATTGATCACTTACTGTGACCCAGGAACCATGGGGATCAGAAATGATCCCTGTTTTCACTAAGCTTACAGTCTTGCAAGAAAGACAGATAGTGGAGAAGTAAATACAATTATAATTTGTATTATAGAAAGGGAATAAAGGGGATTTGGAATAGATTGGCAAAGGGGTTAAATCTGCTCTACTGAGTCTAGAAAGGGTCTTTCAGAGGAAGGGTGCCATAGGAGTTTGTTAAACAAAGTGAAGCAGGTAGATAGAGAAGAGGAAGAGAGTTTCCCAGGCAAGGCAAGCAGCAAGGAAGAAAGCTCTGATGTCAGAGGACTTGAAATAGCCAAACACTGGAAAAAGTTAGCCTGACTGGGACTTAGAGTGGAAGGAAGAGAGTAACAGGTGGTCTGTGGTAAGACTTGAGAGGTAAGAGGGGTCAGTTGCTTCTTAGGTCACTAAGGAGTCTGGATTTGAATCTAAGGCTAATTGTAAGTCATTGATAAACTTAAATAAGAATATAGCATGCACAGACTTGAGTTTTAGGAAGCTGGCTTAGGCTGCTGTATGGAGAATGGATTAGAAAACGGTACAGAAATGGATATGGGGAGGAAAATTAGGAAGATTTTTCAATAGTCTTTATGAGAAATTATTTTAATGAGACTAGGGTGACAGTAGTTGAGATGAAGAGAAGTGGATGTATTCAAGAGGCCACCCTGCTGAGAACGGAGGACCCAGTGTGTGTGTCTACAAAGCACTGTGTCTTGCTAAACCAAATGTTTACTCTGTGTAAGAGAATGTGAGCCAGAGAAAAGAAAAAGGGAAAACAATTTTAGTCAAACAATTAGTCAGTTTACCACCAGCACTAATTCTTATTGAAGCAGTTGGTTAACAAAATGAATTGTTTTTTTTTGTCTGAGGTCATCCATAAGTTCAGTCAGAGTAGGAAATTCAGTTACCCATTGTGGACCTGTTATTTTAGTTACTTCTTGTTCATTATGTAGAGCACAGTCTGTAGTGGATTTGGGAGTGGAAGGTTTTCTCCAATCCAGGACCAGCATCAGCATCCAGCTGGCAAAAGGGGAAAGAGAATTTGAAAGATCATAGGGGAGGGTTTTATGGGTCAGGGCTGAAGTGGCTTAGATCACTCCTACCCACGGTTCATTGGTTAGCACTCGGGTACTTGGCCACACCTAACTGCTGTGAGGCTAGGAAATGCTGTTATTTGGCCCTGGAGGAAAGGGAAACCTGGTGAGTAGCTAGTCTTAGCCTCACCTTGCTTAATGGCTTTCCTTGTATGGTACCTACCCGTGGATTCAAATGATAAGGGACAGGAAGAAGACTGAAACAAAGGGGGCGTCTGCTTTGTGCTTTTCTAAGTGGCTCTATCACAGTCCTGGACATTGGAGCGGGGAATGTTGACATTCCTAGTTCCTGACATGTCTGATAACTCCTATTACTCTGTTCTCACAGGGAAATAAATGCCCGGCTTGATGCTGTTTCTGAAGTTCTCCATTCAGAATCTAGTGTGTTTGGCCAGATAGAAAATCATCTACGTAAATTGCCTGACATAGAGAGAGGACTCTGTAGCATTTATCACAAGAAAGTAAGTGTGAAAGAAATCAAATCCATTAAAGCTGATATTATTCCTTAGCATGGGAATGTACTATATTAAAGGAAAACATCTCGGAACTTTATTGTTGTTGTTATTTTTTAAAGTCCTACAGATAGCATGAGAAAGAATAGCTGAATCCTCAGAAACTTCAATTGCATAAATTAAGGTTATTCCAGTGTTTGGATCCTAAAAGGTTAAGTTTGTCCAGCTCTCCTAACCCATAGCAATACATATAGAGGCCCTTCAACTATAATGTAGGATATTCTTATGTTTCATCTTCAAAATACAGACCATCAACAAAATAGGAAAGTTACTTAGATTTGTCTCAGAAAAGAGAGGTCTTATTTCTTTTGATCTCAGAACAATTCCTTATTTGACCCAACCAAAGGAAAAATCTGAGAAAACATGTGTTGTGATATTAATATGCAAGCAAATTTGGATGTTGAAAGTGAGTAAAAAGTATTATTTTGATTTTCATCCTATAAGGTTTGCAATCATAACAACAACAAAAGGGGTTTTCCACACTTAAATAATAATTTACTTTTATCTTCAAAATATGCCTAAAATTTTAAAAATATGTTAGTATATTTATAATGATTAATAAATAACATTTTATAGTGTTTTACCTTTTGTAGAAGTCATTATACCCTTTGTTCCCTTTAAAACATTTAAGATACTGTATTTATCACCTTACTGATGGAAAAATTATGCTTTAAAAGGGTTAATAACTTCTTAGTAATTGACGGAATTAGTATTTAAACCCAAATTAGTATTTAAATCCAGGTCTTTATTTTAGTCCCATAGCATTTTTATTGATGTGTCTTTTGGACACTACCATTTTTATGTGGCTGTTTTGACTGCCATTGCATTTTTTCTCCTGGTTGCCACATTGATAAATAAGCCAATTATATTTTTTACCCCAAATTGCATCCTTTTCAAATTCTTAATTTTATATGCCCCGACTTTTTATTTGTGTTTATGTTTTTTAGCTGTCCCCC
Source organism: Tamandua tetradactyla (assembly GCF_023851605.1). Lineage (NCBI taxonomy): Eukaryota > Metazoa > Chordata > Mammalia > Pilosa > Myrmecophagidae > Tamandua > Tamandua tetradactyla. Next base: position 50,741,999 of record NC_135347.1, on the reverse strand, counting down.
CACCACCAAAGTTTAACTAGACCATTACTTAGTGCCTTTGAGAATACTTGCAATACCCAAAAGAATTTATGTAACTGTTCCATATGCCTCAGCTAAATTTAAAAACAAAGTACAACCCTGTATTGGGAATCTAATCTGCAGGGAAAGAATGCATGATCTGGTTATGGGGTCAGTGGAATCTATTGCACTGTTATCACTTGGTGTACTATGTGGTTATTTTGTTAGTGATAGCAGAAGCTGTGCTCATAGTTGAAAGTTTTATGGTTGACTTTTCTTGAGGTTGCAAAGTGGCTGTCAGACCATTTCGTATTTTGCATCTTTGGCCCAGTGCCTGTTGTTCATTAAGCAGCAGATCTCCAAGCACCTTGCCTTTATTGCTTGAGAGATTCACTGACAGATGTCTGAGGATTTTGTTTTTTCTCAAGAGAAAATAGGCTCACTGCTGAAAACTTACCAATTGCTTCTCAAACGAGCTGAGTCAAAATGTCCATGGCATTAAGATGGCAGCATCATTCCATGGTATTGTGATTTCTGATATGCCTTGCTGCCTCTCTTTAAACTTAATTTTATTTTATTTTATTTTTTTCGACTTTTTTTTTTTTTTTGACATGGGCAGGGTCCAGCAATCGAGCCCAGGTCTCCAGCATGGCAGGCGAGAATTCTGCCACTGAGCCACTGTTACACCGCCCTCTTTAAACTTCATTTTAATGTTTACATCTCATAGGTTTGTATACTCACTGAGGTTTCAAAACTTTAATAAAAGTCAGAATATAATTAATTAATTTAAAATTTACCAGTATACAAGAATGATTTCTACTTTGGAATTTGAAAGTATGCTTTGCTAAAAGAACCTAAGACTCATTTAGAAGCTCTTCTTTATTGTTGTTTTAATGTTTATGCAAGAATATACCTTAACGTTGGTTTTAAAAGTTGTGGGCCAATGAGTTTTTGCCTGCCATGCTGGAAACACGGGTTCGATTCCAGGTGCCTGCCCATGCAAGAAAGAAAGTAAAGGGTAGAAATGATTTAGTGATAAACCAACTTTAGGAAGGCTGAACACTTTACCTTTACTTTTCTTTTCTTTCTTCTTCTTTTTTTTTTTTTAGCTTGGGCAGGCACTGGGAATTGAACCTGGGTCTCTGGCATGGCAGGCGATAATTCTGCCACTGAGCCACCATTGCACCACCCAGGCTGAACACTTTAAATCAACTTTTGTAGATTAGTTAGCTGGTTCCTGGAACCTACCATCAAACACATGTCTGTTCTTTGGTACTAGCCTACTCTAAATAACTGGTGAGTGATGTCCTAGGTATAGAGTGTGCCAATTATGTGAAATTCATTAAATGGCAAGGAATGCTGTATTTGGATCTTGAGACAGTGGTAAGCCTAGGCCATATGGCTATATTGAAAGTGCCTTGGAATATGTACCAATTATGATAATAGAGGATCCCCAAGGGCTGACCTTGGCATTTTAAAATAATCATTTCTTTGGAAGTAAAGCTTCAAATTCAAATCTTAGAAAATAGTGTTAGTCACAGAAACTCATACTAACTTTGTTCAAGAACTGTTTTTGTAAGAAAGTAATAGATAACTGTTAAATTGTGTGAATGCATTTAAAGGATAATAGCACTTTGTAAATACTGAGAGGAGAATGTGTCCAGAATTTTATAGGTTTACATTGCTTAGCCAAGCTAGTATAAGCCCAAAGCCACATTTTCAGTATCACACTTAGGTTTGGGTTCTCCCATTTCTTTGATGCCCTGATTGTCCATTTGTGAGTCTCTTCCAAAGCTCTTCCACAGCAAAGTGCTGCCACAATTTTTAATTTATATACATGCAGATATATTAGTGCATATTATTTAAAGAATCACAAATGATATTTTACTATGTAAATAAATTTAATTATTTAATAATAGGGTAGATGTTATAAACGTACTAGACATATTTAATATATGTTAAAATTATGGAGACTCACATAAATATTTACAGATGTCTTTTTTTTTTTACCTCTTTGCTTGTATTATGCTGTTTAGATCTTTCCTAATAAGATCCCAATTGCTGTATATTTGGTTCTTATTCATCTTTTTATTACTATTGCAAAAATCTTTACTATAAATATTCAGATACATGCACACACATTTTTTTCTACTTGTTAAATCATAGATTTAGATAAATTCTTTAAAGTAGAACTGCTAAGTGAAAGGGTATATGCATTTTTTAATATGAAGTATGCCAAATTGCTCTTCAAAAAGGTTACACCTCTATTCATAATATATAAAAGTGCTTTTTTCTCTGCACACTAAGTGACATGGTTATTAGCAAACTTTTAAATCTTTGACATTCTGATAAGTGAAAAATGCTAGTTTTTAGTTTTAATTAGGTTAATTATGTTTGAGGTTAATTATGTACTTGTTGGACATTCTCTTTCTATGAATGGCATATTCATTTTGTTTAGCTATTATTCTTAGAATTATTCATCTTTCTTGTCAATTTGTAAGAGCTCATTATATTTTTGACTTTAGTGACTATTCTTTTATCTACATGGTCCATGTATTTTAAAATGAAAAAATACTGAACAAGATATTATTGGCTTCACTATCCCTGGCTTAATTATTTTCTTTATAACTTTAAAACCTTGATTTTATAAAGTATTTAAATAGCAACAGTTAAAAGATATCAAAGTTACTTTATTTCAGAACTAATTTATAGAATATATTAAAATTTTCTTTTGTTTTGAACCTAACATTTTAAAGTTCACTCATTAAACATCATTATGTATCTTATGCTATTTAGATACAAAAAATATTTTTTACTTTCAGTCTTCTACTCAAGAGTTCTTCTTGATTGTCAAAACCCTGTATCATCTGAAGGCAGAATTTCAAGCATTAATACCTGCTGTTAATTCCCATGTTCAGTCAGATTGGCTCCAAACACTTATTTTAGAAATTCCTGAACTCCTGAACCCAGTGGAGCATTACTTAAAGATACTTAATGAACAAGCTGCCAAGTAAGTAGCAGACCCTCTGTTCTTCCTTTCCAGCAGTGCAACTAATCTTATGCATCTTCCATTTGATGTATAGACTCTTAATCTCACCAGAAGTAATGGTATAAGTTTCATTTTTACCCATGAAATTAGAAATGTGACTGGATAGTAAAGGTCTGAGTATTCTATATTATAACTGAAAGTAATATATTGATGTCTAAAATTTAGGCAGTTCATCTTCTAGGAGAGATGCAGTATCTTCACAAACATCACATGATGAAAACATAAAACCTAAGAAAACTCAAGTAATAGCATGTATTAATGCAAACATGGATGTCAGATGGCCTCTTGCACTTATTTGCTAGATATTCGGGGATGGTCTGCCTTATATTTAGAATCTGTAAAATTATCCTTTAAGAGGCAGTCATTTCACAATTCATGCCACAAAGAACTCTGTGTAAAAGAAAAATGATTTGACAGTATTTACATATGTGTTTACTTTCTGAACAGGCAAGCACTAATACTTAATTTTATGCTTTATTTTCACCATGGGAATCATGAACTTGTAAAATGAAAATGACATTAGGGTCATCTTGTCTATCCTCAGAGAAATGAAAATACTTGGAAGTATTTTGTGGCAGAGCTGGAACTGATACCCCATTTTTCTGACCCCTAGCATTTTGCTCTTTCATCGTGTTATGAAAATAATAAATAATTGGTCAAATTAATATGCTTTATTGTATGTTTTTGCATTTTTGAATTTTTTAGAACTGGGGATAAAACTGAATTATTCAAAGACCTTTCTGACTTTCCTTTAATCAAAAAGAGGAAGGATGAAATTCAGGAAGTTGAAGATAAGATCCAAGTACATTTGCAGGAAATACGAAGAATATTAAAAAATCCGTCTGCACAGTATGTGACAGTATCAGGACAGGAGGTAATGTCAACCAAACTTCTGGCTTCTAGTTTGCTTCAAGTTGGAAAGCTATTGTAAATGTTAACAAAAATCTGGAGGAATTATTTTAATAATGGTGTGTTTTATTTGTTTACTTAGTTCCTTCATAAAATTATGCATTAACATGCATTTTAGTTTTATCAGTTGAAGTTGTATTATAGAAAACTTTGACTATTATGAATATTAAAGTAGAGAATTCATTTACCAAAAATACAGGAGAGAGAAGTTATTAGCTTTGATCTTTGGCCTTGCAGATGATGAAATAATGCAAAGTGAACTAGTTTACTTTGATTGTGTCTCACAGTAATAAAATGGCAGTGCTTCCTTTTGAAGTCAGGTGTAGAGGTGTTAAAAAAAAGCTGTAGTGAAAACCTACATTAGTTAGTACATGGTTCTGCCTAAAAATAGTTTTTTAGGGTGGGTACTTTTTGTTTAAACTTTAATATTAATGTCTGAATGATAACCAGAAAAAGCAGTATACTTTTTAAATGTTGTTAATACCTTTCAGTCCTATTTTGAGCTTTAAGGCATGCCACTTCTACATCTTAGGTTTAATAAAAGATGAAGATTCCAGTTGGGAGAGTTTGAGGAATTCTACTTTATTAAAATAGTAAATTAGGAAGTTTGTAAATAATTTCTATAGGATGAACTTTTTATTCAGGTTTTTAAAAAATGGATATTTTTCTAGTGGGATTAAAGTTTGATTTCATTCCATAATTTTTATATCCACATTGCTTTCTGTATTTGTCCAAAAGATTGTTTATTCTTTGGTTATTTGAAACAAGAAACTCTACTATAAATTATAATCTTTGTTAAAAAATGTTTTTATGCCATTTAATAAATTTGCCCATTGATTAAGTTAGCCTGTCTTCAGGGCTACAACTATTAAGATGTTATACTTAGGCAGACATTTTACCATTTGTCCCACATAGTGCCCTATATAAAATAAAGATTTTTTGACATTTATGTTTATTTTCTGAACAGGCAAGTGCCCAACTATTTAATTGTATCTCTTGGTTTCACCATGTGATCATACGCTTACAAAGTGAAAGGGTAGCATCACAGTTCTGGGTATTTGTTGGCCATCAGATGATCAAAGTGTTTAAGAACATTAATAGAAAATATGGAGTAGAAAAATGACTACCTGGTGTTGCAGTACGAGAAGCTGAGTGTAGGTGTCAGTTCTAACACTGACATGCTACGTGGGTCCCTGTGTCATGAGACTGTTATGGAGATCAGTTGAGTTAACACACATGAAAGTGCTGTCTAATCGTAGAGTACTATGCACTTTATTTTAATAATAATAGTTACCATTTACCAAGCACTTATGTAAGTCTAGAACTGTGCCATTGTATTATATTATCTCATTTAATCCTCAATTGTGTGACAACACAAAAAGGTGATATTGCAGGAAAGAAAACCAAGGCATGGAGTAGTTAGATAAATGAGAAGCCTGATTCTAGCCCATGGCGGCCCATCCAAAACTACCACTTCACTCTTTCACTCCACTCATAATTATTAACACAAGAGATTATCGACACTATGGATTTTATTTGATAAAATCAAGAAATTTTAGATTCCATATTATTCAAACTAAAATAAGGCTTAAGTCTTTAGAAGACAGTACTGGATTCAATTGGCAATTTCAAGTAAAAATGGCAGAAAATGATGTGGAATTCATTAAAGATACTAGGCTGGTTCATTATTAGTAAAATATTGAAGTTTAAGAAAGAGAACAGCATGGAAATTAAGTAGTTGGATTATAAATGATTAGGGAGGAAGAGAAATCATCTTATTTTTAAAGTCTTTACTAGGTTAAAGTAATGAATTTGATGCAAGGAATTTCTTAGTTATTAACCGTAGAATGGAATGTTGTTGCATTTTAACAACCACTCTAAAATGTTAATATTGTGTTAATACAGATTTATTTTTATAAAACTTTTCGAGAACAGGTAATTCTAGTCATTCAAACACCAAGTGACGGAAAAGAGAGAAAAATGAAAGTTGGGAAAGTCCACAGGGATCTCCCGCTTGTTGAATTCCTGGAGTCACTTCTGTGGCTAGGGGCTGGTTCTGTGTGTCCTCTTCTTTACTTTAAATGTCCTTAGGCTTTCTACCTGTATTCCTCCCCAGAGCTGCCATCAACCAGATGCTTTTTACTCTTCTATACTGGCTATGGAATAGGAAATTTTTTATTTTTTATTTCTGGGAAGTAATCCTAGTGCATGAAGCTTTTGTAGAATCTCAGATAGAGCCCTAGGTGTTCTTCAGAGTTAACAGGAATGGTGTTGGTTGAGTTTGGCAAACCATGGTAGTTAGCTGAAACTTTCATAAGAGTAGCCCCCAGAATAGCCTCTTGACTCTTCTTAGCCACTGATACGTTATTTTGTTACATTTCATTTCCCCCTTTTGGTCAGGAAGTTGTTGTTGATCCCTTGATGCCAGGCCCAGACTCATCCCTTGGAGTCATGTCCAACGCTGCCAGGGAGACCTTCACCTCTGGATGTTGTGTCCCATGTGGGGCGGGGAGGGTAATGATTTTCCTTGCTGAATTGGTTTTAGAGAGTAAGAGACCACATCTGCATGACAAAAAAGGTCTTCTGGAAGTAACTCTTAGGCATAATTATAGTTTAGGCTTAGCCCTCTGCTACAGAAATAAACTTCATAAGAGTAAGCCTCAAGATCAAAGACTTAACCTTGATCCAAATTTTTCTCCAGTCTGTCAAGGAACTTTGCCGATGCTTTTTAATGATCTGCCCAACATACTCTGGGATGTATCTGGGTATTACCTTCAGCTATACAGAATTACAAGCCCTCATTCCCCTCTGGCTCCATGTGTTTGAGTTGTTTAAATGAGCTATTCAGATAGGTTAGGTTAGAATATGTGCTACAGGAGACTTTGGTTTTGGACAAAACAAACCTGTCTTCCTTTGTTCACATACAGTAGGTGAAGTTCTAAAATACAAACAATGTCATCCTTTACCCTGTATTCTGATTTACAAAGGTGACTTCATTCTTAGCCATTTGGCTGAGTGTAGCATATTTGAAATTGTTTTAATTCCTCTCTATACACAAGAACATCACTGGGTCCAAATTTTTGCTGAGGGTGAACATGCTTAAAATTAACCATTATTTCCTATTATAATTAATGTAAGAGCTACCATGTTTTTATAGTGGAAAAATAAGCTTAGGAACCAGGCTGCTATTATTAATAATATGCATGTTATGAATATCTGAATTGTCACCTCCAAATTGGTGTTAACCACAGAGCTTCTGGGCTCCATTCTGTACAAAATAAGCTTTTAAAATTTATTTAAATCATTAAATTTTGTTGTGCTAATACAGTAGTGAAAGCACACTAAGAAGAGGTGATATACAACTGATATTCAGAATGAAACTGAGAACTAGGCTTGCTTCTTGGCTCCCTTTGGAAAAGCTTGCTTGCTGAGCAAAATTGGATCTATAAATAATAGGGTCTGTGAAAGAGAAACACTTAAAGAAACATTCATATAGGAAAAAACATCTCCTATAGTTTGAGAAGTCAGTGCTTTCTTTTTGAGGATACTCTTAGAGGATTTTGGCTCCTTGAATAAAATCTATTATGATTAATCCTCTTTGTAACAGAATAAGGGAAGGACCATATCTCAAGCTGGTGTAACATCTAATAATAGAATATTTTAAAATTTTATGTATTTAGAAATTCAGTCTTATCTGAGTAATAGAATTTTTAAGATAAATGAGTACTAATAAATGAAAGAAGTCATTAATGAAAAATCATTGTTCATAATGTGCACATAATGTATACATCAAAGCCCCAAGTGATGTCCTTTATTGCAAACTTTTTGTTCAGTATAAATTCTACTTTATTCTAAGTATTGGAATCCTACTTAAAAATGTTTGACTGTAAAGACTTCTATAAACTCTTCCAAAACAATACTAGATTTTGTTTTCCTGCAAAAAGCATCTTTGTTTATACTTGATTCTCACTTGTTAGAGGGCTGCAGGATGGTTGTTAAAAGATGCCTCATGGCTGGAAGGACAGGCTCAGGCAGAAGCCTGGAAACCAATGGAATGCAAGGGGCACTCAAAACCTTTGGGCTCCAGAGACTCCTAGTCATGCTTGAGGGTGAGCCTTTGGAAGAGCTCCTTGCCCAGCCCTACATGCAGGCCATGTAGCCTACACAGGTTGGTTAGGTGGCTACCCATCTTCTTTTATTTGGGTGCATGGTCCGGGAATTGAACCTAGGTCTCCCACATGAAAGGCGAGCATTCTACCACTGACTCACCTGTACCCATCTTCTTGATGAGTTTTACCTCCTCATCTGGGGAACAGCCTCCAGAAAGGTAGAGATGAAGGCCTGTGTTGGTAGAAACCAGGGCATGCAGAGCCAAAAGGGCCTGGACCCGGTTCTTCTCCAGGGCCATCATGGCTTCCATGGCATCCAGGGTTTTACCCCACTTGTCTGGGGGCAGCTTCTGCACGCCCTGGAAAGGGGCTGACTGCCGTGCTGGTTTTACATCTTCAAGAGACACTCATTTTTAATATTTAGAATTTGTGATTTTTACTAAACTGCTATAGCATGAATTTGAAGACACTTTAAAAGTATAATGGTAATCATCATTGAAATATTTAACTTGTTTGTTTGCATTTTTTTTAGTTTATGATCGAAATAAAGAACTCTGCCCTATCGTGTATACCAACTGATTGGGTTAAGGTTGGAAGGTAGGTTAAAATGCATATTTTTCTTATTAATGTAAATTGTAGTGCCATCTCTATACCTGTGTGCCACTGGACTGATGATAAGCAAATCCTTGCAGTTAAAAAAGCAATTCTCTCTTTTTTATTTCCTTATGAGACTTTTACCGGAAGAAATAATTATTTTTAACTATTTTTCATCATTTATTTTAAAACACCGTTTAAAAGGGTATCTCATTTGTATACATTTGTTTTCTTGTTTTGTAAATTGATGCTCTGTTCTTAAAACTCAGTGTACACTGTAAGCACATGAATAAAAAGGTTGAAGAACCATTAATTATAAGATTAATTTGGTTGCTTGAACTTCTTGATGAATGCTGTGCCTGACATTTCTTTTAAGAAGCTGAAATTTCATTTTCTGCCTCACTGAGTTCCACATTTCTTTATTCTTAATGCTTTCCATGGCTCACAGTTATAATAGGGCTTTACATCTTGTTACTTGTAAGTTATACAGTGAATTGATGAAAATAAATTAATTGAGAACAGAATTAGAGAGTCACGTGGAGTCTCTGCCTTTTCTCTATGATTAGACATTAATCCCCAGAAGGGAACTCATTTAAAGAGGCGGTACTAGAGGAGTATATAATCCTCTGAGTGGTATCCTTTGTAGAATATTAATTGCTACTATTATTAATAAGTTTGCATGAACTTGAGGTGAAAATGTTGGCATTTGTCTAAGGTAGTAGATGAGGGAGTGGTAGCTGATGACAGTGTTAAGGGACTCTATATTAAGGATGAAGGAAAATTTTGACATGATGTGTGAATGATTATTAATTTATTATTTTAATTTTAAAAGATAACTATTTATTATTCCTTGCTGCTACCAAAGGATACTGAAGGTACAAGCATGAGTTTCTTTAGCCATAGTACCATCTTTTTTTTCTGTGCTATCTGAAGCTGCACTTTAGACTTGAATATTGTAGATTTTAGGGGATACTATTTTCTCCCTTTGCAGGCATTGTTTCCTTTACTGACTTTCATCCTCTACTACTGCTAATGAACAGAAATATGCTTTGTGAAGAGAAATTACTAAACATCATATTAGCCTACCTAGAACAATAACTGATATGTCTCACTAAATGAGTTTTACGGGAGAAGAAAGCTATGATAAATATGTTTGCATAGAAATCTCAGTGACATAACTTTAAAAGCAACAAGCAAGGCATAAATCAGTGCGAGTATTTTTTGAGCATTCAGTAATATAAGTGGAAGGAACAGCTAAGGTGGTTTGAGAAGGTTCATTGTAATTCTTTATCATTGTTTGATCCCTGGGGTCTTGACGAGGATATCATCAGTTAGATGATGGGACTGGTAATTGTGACAATGGACAACAGGAGTGGGGGGAGCAAACAAGGCCAGGGTACACTGTCATCACCTGCCTGTCAGCAGTGACCTTTTCTTCTTGAAGACCTCGTCATCCTAATAGCACCAGCAGTGTCCACCACCAGCACTGCTGCCACCACGAAAGGACCCCTAGCATTTATTGAGTGCTTATACCATGGCTCGCCTGCTAAGCTCTGACTTGGGCCTCGCAGGCACTTACAAGGTCGAACTATAATTATTCCCATTATATAGGTGAGGAAAATGGTCCTTAGACAAAGTCAGGGGCTTTCCCAGTCACATAACTAGCAAGTGCGTGGTGAATCGGCTGTGGTGACCGGGATCTTGGCGATTCAGCTCAAGGCCGGAAGGGGAGCATTTGGCCTTTCTTCATGGGCAGTGCCCCCTGAAGCCAGGGTTTATCCTGAGCTCCTCTTTGATTCCTCCCGAATTAATGCTTTTCTTTTTAATACTTTACATTGAAATAGTTCAGTCATACAGAAAAGTATGAAATCTGAAGAATAACGTGGCCTTCATCAATGTATCCATCTCTCAGCTTTATCAGACCTCATTTTGTCATATATGCTTTTAATCTTTTGGGGAAAAATAACCAAACAAGCATTTTCATTTACTGCAATTAAAAGAAAAAAGTTTTTTGCTTTTGGAATAAGTATATGACTCTGCTGTATGGATATAACTTGAAATGCATTTTAAAAGCTCCCTAAAGAAAGTCGTTTGAACTCCAAATACTTCATTTACAACAAAGATCTTTGGAAACTATTATTAATAGAGTTCAGGCCTATAATTAAAGAATATGCTCCGTTTATAGTTATTTATTTTCAAGGTTCAAGAGAGAATAAGAAATAACTAATTTCTGGATTGATGGCATTACAGATTACTTGGTAACCTTGATTTCCTATTTATGTTTTTCCCTGTTTTCTAGCACAAAAGCTGTGAGCCGCTTTCACTCTCCTTTTATCATAGAGAATTACAGACTTCTGAATCAGCTCCGGGAGCAGCTAGTCCTTGACTGCAGTGCCGAATGGCTGGATTTTCTAGAGTGAGTTTACAATGAAAAATATAATCTGACTTTTTGTTATAAGAAATAGACCGAAAAATCTTTCCATCAAAAAGAAAAGCGAGATTACTGCTTGTGACCTGCCATAAAATAGTTGAGTACATGTGCTCTCTCATTCTATTTTTAAACCATTGAAATAAAGCTCATCTTAGATTTCCATGAAGGACTAAATACACTTTATTGTTACTGAACTAACACTTTGTTGCCAAGGATATTCAGTAGAGTGGCATTTTTTAAATGCCACCTTGAAATTTTATTTTTCTCTTTTTTTAAAAAAAAAAGGCTTGACATCTCTTTCAGAGGTGTACAGGTATGTGTTTGTTGTTTTACTTTGTTTTTATTAACTCCATTTAAGTCTTTTTCTTTTTTTACATTTTATATATTTTCCCCCTAACTTTTTTTTAATTTCTAAATAGGCATATATTAACCTATTAACATTTATTGAGCATTAATACTGTTCAATAATAGCGTATAAAGAAAAATACATATAATGATATTTAGGATTATAATCTAACATAAAATACTACAATAACAGACATAAACAAGGGCAGGTATAAGAAATCATATAACAATAAGGCTGCAAATAAAATGAATATTAAGATATGTATAAATTTTAATATGGTAGTCTAATCCATGAAATAGTAGTAGGATGGTGGACATGAAAAAATGTCAGTAGGCTTTTTTTTTTTTAATTTAAAAAATATTTTTACTGAGAAGTATACAGTCCATACATGGTATACAATCAGTGGCTCACAATATCATCGTATAGTTGTGTATTCATCACTATGATCATTTTTAGAACATTTGCATCACTCCAGAAAAGAAATAAAAAGAAAAAACTCATGCATCCCATACCCCTTACTCCTCCCTCTTATTGACCAGCAATATTTCGATCTACTCAGCTTTTTACCCTTTATCTCCCCAACACACACTATTTACTCATTTTTTTATCCTTATGTTTTTACTCATCTGTCCATACCCCGGATAAAAGGAACATCAGCCACAAGGTTTTACGTAATCACATAGTTACGTTGTAAAAGTGATATAGTTATAATCATCTTCAAGAATCAAGGCTGCTGAGACACAGCTCAGCTGTTTCAGGTACTTCCCTCCAGCCACTACAATATTTCCAAAACTAAAAAAGGATATCTATATAATGCATAAGACTAACCTCCAGGATAACTTTAGACTCTGTTTGAAATTTCACAGCTACTGAAACTATTTTGTCTTATTTCTGTCTTCCCCCTTTTGGTCAAGAAGGCTTTATTAGTCCCCTGATGCCAGGTCCCAGTGAATTTCAGGAGTTCTGCCCCATGTTGCCAGGGAGATTTACACTCCTGGGAGTCATGTCCCACATGGGGTGGAGGGCAGTGAGTTCATCCACCGAGTTGGCTTAAAGAGAGAGGCCACATCTGAGCAACAAGAGGTTCTCTGGGGGTGACTCTTAGGCATAATTATAGGTAGGCTTAGATTCTCCTTTGCAGGAATAGGTTTCATATGGGCAAATCCCAAGATTGAGGGCTCAACTTATTGATTTGGTTGTCCTCACTGCTTGTAAGAATATCAGGAATTCCCCTGATGGGGAAGTTATTTCCTCCTTTCTCCCCAGTCTCCCAAGAGGACTTTGCAAGTACTTTTTTATTCACTGGCCATATTCCTCTGGGATGTATCGGGACATCACATTGACCTGGATAAACCAGCAAGATCTCGTGCCTTATTCAAGATTTCATGTGCTTATGTTGTTCAACTAAACTGACCATACAAGTTAAATTAGGTAATGTGCTACTCAAAATAAAATTTTGCACCAAATAAATATCTCTCCCTTTGGTCTCACACAGAAGTTGAAGTTTCAGAATATGGACCATATCATCCTTTGCCCTGTGTTCTACCCTGTATTCTGATTTACCTTAATCCTATCCAGATCAACTTCATTCATATCTCTAGTTGAAGTTGATCATTTTTTGAACTTTTTAAACAGTTCCTGTATGGGCTAATGCTGACTTTCACAGCTTTAGAGCTCTAACTCTGAGTCTCAGGTGTCACATAAATATCCGAAGTTTCTGGGAACAGCCAAGTTATATACAAGCAGCACAGTATCTCAGAATTTAGCAACAACAGTTACAACTCGTGAATATATGTGACTACTGTAAGAGTTTACAATCTAAGAATCTTTACAAAAGGCCCCAACTTGATAACCCATGCAATCCACTTCAATTCACCAAGTTTGTATATTATAATTAGGCCATATGACTGAAGCATGACAATTTTTGTCTCTTTGTTTCTACCATTTCATTCAACATACCGTCCTTAAGATTCATTCACTTAGTTGCATGTCTCACAACTTCATTCCTTCCTGGAGCTGCTCAGTAGTCCATTGTATACATGCATCATAGTTCCCCCTTCCATTCCTCAGTTGTTGTACCCTTAGGCTACCTCCATCCATTGTGGATCAAGAACACTTCTGCCAGAAACACGAGTGTGCAAATGTCCTTTCATGTCCCTACATCCAGTTCCTCCAGGAATATACTGAGCAAGGGGTTTCAGGATCATATGGCAAATCTACCCCTAGCCTCCTGTAGGACCGCCACACTGCCTTCCAAAGGGCTGCACCTCTCAGTTTCCCTACTGACAGTGAATAGGTACATCTCTTTCTCCACATTTATTCTAGCAGTTGTTTCTCTGCTCATTTTTAAACAGTTTATTCATACATCATACAATCCAACCTAGATAAACAGACTTGCCTTCACTTAACCATAACCTATGTGAGGATATTACCTTTTCTTCCACAAAGAATCCATACTCCCCCCTCATAACCCCCACTTGTTGACATTTAGTTTTGGCATAATGCCTTTGTTACGTTCACTGGAAGCATATTACAACGTTACTGTTGACTATAGACCCTAGCCTGCATTGATTGTACTTTTGTCTGTATACCATCCATTTTCAACACCTTGAAATATTGACATTCAATTGTCCTCCTTTATGCAGAAATGTTTTTGTTTTTTGGCTTGGGCAGGCATTGGGAATTGAACCTGGGTTTCCAGCATGGCAGGCGAGAATTCTGCCACTGAGCCACCATCACACCACCCCAAAAATGTTTTTATGCTTGTACATTTAATCACCGTTATTGTCCACTCTAGGCATTCTTAAGTTATACTGTCAGTCTTTATCCTCTATCCTTCTGGTTTCATATATGTTCCCAGCTCTACTCCCTTAACCATTCTCGTATTCAGCTTCATTCAGTGTACTTATTGTGCCATAGTCAGGTAGTATTGTGCTATCCATTTCTGAGTTTTTACAGTCAGTCAGTCCTGTTGCTCAGTCTGTAATTCTTCACCAACAAAGTCCCAATCTCTACCCTATTTCTATCCCCTGATAACCTGTGTTCTTAACTTTACCTCTCAAAGTTCCCTCATTAATGATAGTTTATATTAGTGAGACCATACAATATTTGTCCTTTTGTTTCTGGGGCTAGTTTCACTCAGCATAATGTCCTCAAGGTTCATCTGTGTTGTTACATGCTTCATTACTTTATTCTGTCCTACAGCTGCGTAATATTCCACTGTATGTATATACCACAGTTTGTTTAGACACTTATCTTTTGATGAACATTGGGGCTGTTTCCATAATAATGCCTGTATAAACATCAATATGCAAATGTCCATTTGTGTCCTTGCCTTCAGTTCCTCTGAATATATACCTAGTAATCAGATTTGTGGATCATATGGTAGTTTTATCTTCTTTAGCTTCCTGAGGAACCAACAGCCTGCCTTCCAGGGAAGTTGTACCATTTACATGCCCACCAACAGTAGATAAGCGTCCCTCTTTCTCTACATCCTCTCCAGCACTTGTCATTTTCTGTTTTTGTGATAATGGCCATTCTAGTGGGTGTGAGATAACTCATTGTGATTTTGATTTGCATTTCCCTAATAGCCGGTGAAGTTGAGCATCTTTTCATGTGCCTTTTAGCCATTTGTATTACCTTTTCTGAGATGTGTCTGTTCATGTCTTTTCCCTATTTTTTATTTGGGTTGTCTTTTTGTTGTTGAGTTGAAGAATCTCTATATATTCTGAATACTAAACCCTTATCTGATATGTGGTTTCCGAATATTGTCTCCCATTGCACAGGCTGTCTTTTTTCTTTCCTGATAAAGTTCTTTGATGCACAAAAGTATTTAATTTTGTAGAGATCCCATTTATCTATTTCTTTTTTCAATACTCGTCCTTTGGGTGTAAGGTCTAGGAAACCACTTCCTATTACAAGTTTATAAGATATTTCCCTACATTTTCTTCTAAAAGTTTTATGATCTTTGCTCTAATGTTTAGGTCTGTGATCCATTGTGAGTTAATTTTTGTGTAGGATGTGAGATATGGATCCTCTTTCATTCTTTTGCATATGGATATGCAAAAAAGAATCTCTAGGCACCATTTATTGAAGAGGCTGCTTTGTCCCAGGTGGGTTGGCTTGACCTCCTTACAAAACATCATTTGTCTGTAGATGAGAGGGTGTATTTCTGAACACTTAGTTTGAGTCCATTGGTCAATATATCTATCTTTATGCCAATACTTTGCTGTTTTGACCATTGTAGCTTCATAATATGCTTTATTGTCAGGTAGTGTGAGACCTCTCATTTCATTTTTCTTTCTCAAAATATTTTTAGCTATTTGAGGCACCCTACCCATCCAAACACATTTGGTTATTGATTTTTCTATTTTTGCAAAGCAAGCTGTTGGGATTTTAATTGGTATTGTATTATATCTATAAGTCAATTTGGGTAGAATTTACATCTTAACTATATTTAGTCTTCCAATCTGTGAACATGATATGACTTTCAATTTATTTTGGTCTTCCATGATTTCTTTTAGCAATTTCTTGTAGCTTTCTGTGTATAGATCTTTTGTATCCTTGGTTAAATTTGTTCCTAAATATTTGATTCTTTTTGGTTGCTATTCTAAATAGAATCTTTTTCTTTTCCTCCTTTTTATGATTTCCTCCTCAGTTTGCTCATCACTAGTATATAGAAACACAACTGATTTGGGGGCATTGATTTTGTACCCTGCCACTTTGCTGTACTCATTTATTAGCTCCAGTAGCTTTGTTGTAGATTTTTGGGGATTTTCGACATATAGTATTGTGTCATCTGCAAACAATGAGAGTTTTGCTTCTTCCTTTCCAATTTGGATACCTTTTATTTCCTTTTCTTATTTAATTGCTAGAACTTCCAGCACAGTGTTGAATAACAATGATGGCAGTGAGTATCCTTGTCTTGTTCCTGACCTTAGAGGGAAAACTTTCAGCCTTTCTCCATTGAGGATAATGTTAGCTGTGGGTTTTTTATATATTCCCTTTATCATATTGAGAAAGTTCCCTTCTATTCCTATCCTTTGAAGTGTTTTCATCAAAAAAGGACGTTGAATTTTGTCAAATGCCTTTTCTGCACCAGTCGTGATGATCATGTGGTTTTTCCACTTATCAATGTACTGCACTATATGCCTCATAACCTCGTTTCTTCATGTGACCACTACTAGTAGATTATAGTCTTCTCAACCAAGAGTTTGAGTTGGTAAATGACACACAGGCTCTGTGTGTCCCCTTTTCTTGGGGTCCAGCCCTTTTCCAGTAATTTGTGCTGTCCAACTCAAAAAGCCTCCAGGTTTTTTGTTTTTTTTTTTCACCTTTTACCCCATTCCCACTCTGTTTGGCTAAAACTCCTGGCTCTGTTAGTGCTTATTCCAGGTTTATCTGTGCTGGGAGCCTGTTTTCAGTAGTCAGAATTTGTTGATTCCACAATTGGAGCTAGGTTGAGCTAAGCCCTTGCTACTCGTAAAGTCTGTTAACTTTTCTCTTGGGGAACCAGCCTGCAGTACCCGTGGGGGCAGGGTCCCATCCTCCAGGGCTTTGAGACTTACAGTTCTGTGTGGGATCTCAGCTGTTCCACCCATTCTAAACTGGTGTACACTGTGCGTCCAGTCATTGATGTCCCCCCAACAATTGTTCCATGCAGTCCCTGGCTATTAACCAGCTGCTCTGGAGGGCAAACTACATTCTGCACCTCGCTATTCTGCCATCTTGCCCCACCCTGTCCTTCCCCTGACTTTTTATTTTGAGTATTTTAAATCTATATAAAAATTGAAACGAATACTCATACACTCTTTCCCTAAATTGAACAAGTTGTTAACATTTTCCCACATTGTTTTTTTTCTCTCTCATGTAGTTTTATTTCTGAACCCATAAATACTTAAGCATACATGTTCTAAAAATAATTACTTTTATACATACTTATTAATACCATTATCACAAGTAAGAAAAATTAATATTAATTTGAGAATATATTTGAGGGCGGGTGACAGTGGCTCAGCAGGCAGGAATGCTTGCCTGCTATGCCAGAGGACCCGGGTTCGATTTCCGGTGCCTGCCCATGTAAAAAAAAAAAAGAATATAGTTGAATTTCCTCAGTTGTGCCCTCCCCCACCCCCAGCAAAATTTTTCAAGTGAAAGATATAATCAAGGTTTGTATGTTACCATTGGTCTAGTTGGTTCTGTATGGTCCCTCTACTTTTTTGGTTTCTTATAACAGGATTTTTCCAAAGAGTGTTTGCTTTTGTCTCAGAGCATATCTGCTTATGTTCTGGATTTGTTAATAGTCATGTATTTGTATTACTAAGAAATAAAGACTACAAATTCCCTAATTTGTAGGAAAGTTAGGTCTGTTTGATAGCATCCATAATAATGGTAATAACATGGACTCTAGTAGTAGCAGTCATGCTATACCATAGTCTAGAACTATAGTCTAAGTCAGCGATATGCTGGTAACTGTAGCAGCGGCCTCTGTGGGAGAGTAGTAGTGTTTGGAAAGGTTGCTGACTTTGCTGGTATAAATACTCCCCCACCGTGTCTGATTTCAAGCTTTTAACATGTTGTTACTGAACTGGAGTTGGAAGAAATGTGTACAGCTGACTAGCGAATCAGTAGAGCTGGTTCCAGTCCACCACTAATCTAAGTGCTTTTCATATGTAAATTCATTTATTCCCCATAGCCCCGAGAGGTAAGTATTGTTGTCATCCTCCATTTACAAATGAATAAAGGGAGGTGCAAAGGTATGAAGCACGTTGCCCACCGAAAGGGTAAGGAGTGGTGCTGAAATTAAAGCTAGGCACTTTGGCCAGTGTACTCCTTTCCTTCAGGCTGTAGAACCTGCCCAGGGTGAAGCCACCAGCACAACTCTAAACAGAAATCTTTGTTTTTCTGTTTCTATTTTTCTATTCTCTCTGTTTAAAAACTTGGTAAGGGCAGGCAACGGTGGCTCAGTGGCAGAGTTCTTGCCTGCTGTGCCTGAGACCTGGGTTCAATTCCCAGTGCCTGCCCATGTAAAAAAGAAAAAACAGAAAACTTACTAAATTATTCAGTGAGGTTTCTACAGGAAATTTTATCCATGTTTTAGGTAACCAACCTGACAAGTAAAGAAAGAACAAAAAATATTGCATGAGGCTTTTTACAATGTACTAAGTAGGTGCCAGTCTCTTTGTTGCCCAGAGGAGTCTTGAGTTATAGGATCAGAAGGGAATCCAATTTACGTATCCTGAATCTTTTGAGATTATCCTGACTAGAGTCTTGAATCCAGGAATGGGAATTTGCTGTATTCAGTTCCTTTTACAATTTGCTTTCAATTTCTCATTTTAAAGGTTTCCAGAAACATTGAGTCTCAGTTTTCCTGGCTTTTTCCTTAGTCCTACCACTAGGAGCATGAAAATTTGACTGAAATTATCCTTTTAAGTTTCAAGGGCCACATTCTCTAAGGTTCTGGGGTTTACTAAGGTGATTCATGCTTATTCTCTCCATAGCATTCATGATTTTACATGTCTGAATTATGTCCTCTCTCTCATTATTCCAGACCAAAGGAAGCTCAGAGATCCCAGGCTGAACTTTGATATTATCCTTGATTCTTTCTTCTTTTATGTCCCTTTATCTATCATAAGATTCCTGATTATCTTTTTCCCTTTAAATTGTTTCTTTCATTTGTCCCTTCTTCTCCTGTTCTCATCTAGCTCCCCACTATTACCTCTTACCATTATTACTGCATCAGTCTTCTGGCTGGGCGCTATTACCAAATTAATCCAAGAGAACTCTACTTTCGTCATACAATTGGTAAGAGTTAGCTAACATTAAAAATAATATTGCTGAAGCACAGGTGAAGAAGAGGTATTAATACTTAAAACAATATTAATGTATGATACAGGCTTGTATATCTTTACAGTTACATACATACTCAGCATACAAACCTTTGTAGCTTTTAAGGATTAAATGTATAAATATGCTTATTGTTATACTATTAATATGCTTACTGGTCATTTGTACATCTTTGGAGGAATATCTGTTCATACACATATACACCTATAATCTCAAAAATGTGTTAACAGTGATTATTGCTGGAGGGTGAGATTACTGGGGATTTTAATTCCCTTTACTTTGCTAATATATGATTTCTTAAATTTCCACAATATACATACTTTGCTTTTAAAATAAGAAAATATATTAAAAATTTTATTAAATAAAATAATACCAGATGGGCAGTGGTGGCACAGTGACAGAGTTCTCACCTGCCATGCCAGAGACCCGGGTTTGATTCCTGGCGCCTGCCAATGTCAAAAAAAAAAAAAATATATATATATATATATATTGACTGACATTTAGCTTAAAGCACATATAGCCAGAGCCCCCACTTGAGAACAGCACTGACTGTTATGCACACTGTTCCTTAAGGTGCCAGATGGTGTGTATATGATGCATTAAAAAATTACTAATCTCAGTGAACCCAACATCAGAGGATTTAATACCAACCATGCAAGTGTATTTTTCTCTCGCTGAGGAGAGAAAAACTAATGTTACGCATTAGTCATATTGTTTTTGATAAAACTGTAAGAAATCAAGGCTGTAGAACCCCTAAAAGGAATACTCTTTCAGAACATGTCTATTTCTTTATATTCTAGAAGATGTTCTGCAGATACTGAATCATTTTCTCCAATTGCAAATTCTTTAAAAATTGAATTATAGCATCTTGCATATAGCTCAAATGCATTTGCAAGTGAAAAATAAAATATTTGCCATCTCTGTTAACTTTAGATATCCTCTGATAGTAAACTTTGCTGGTCATTATAACAGCTTTAGAGTCCAATGTCTTAATCTGCTCCCCATACGTGCAGTAATATTTTTTCGTCATGGTGTTTGACTTCAGCCTTATATTGGTTAGTGGCTTAGTGAGAGAGGTGCATGCTATTAAAATATAAACCTAGTCTTCGCAAGGGCTTTAGCAACCATATCGGATCTTTATCTGTGTTGCCTATTTTTTAGCTTGTCTTTTTTCTAAGGGCAATCCCTATGAAATTTGTCAACATAAAGTAAATGTGAAAGACCAAGAAGTCAAACAACTCTTCCTTAAGAGTCATGTGATGATTTTTAAGATGTATAACATTTTTCTTTCATTTTAGTCACATTTTTTTTTTTTTTTTTTTAAAGGAAAGACAGAGAGAAGGAAGGAAGGATAGAAGGAAGGAAGAAAGGGAAACATTTTTAAACATTTTCTTGTTTTATTGTATTCTGTTTCTCCGTTTTTGTTACATGGGCTGGGGCCGGGAATCGAACCGAGGTCCTCCGGCATAGCAGGCAAGCACTTTGCCCGCTGAGCCACCGCGGCCCGCCCCCACATTTTATTTATACTATTGACATAAGGAAGAATATTGTTATTCATATCAAAATAATTACCTTACCGCTCTCTGCTTTTGTTTTTAACTGATATGGAACCCCCTGAGAGTGATATCACTCATTACCATCCCAGAAATTAGACCATCAGAATGGACAGTTATCCTCAACCCCAGGGTGCTGGGTAGTAGCAAGTTAGGGTCATGGTGGCTGGATAGGACCTAAGAAGGTGGAAGTAAGAGTAAGGAAAAAATTGACCATTCACTGGTTCTAGAAGTGCTTTGACACTTACATAGAGAGAGACAAGGGCAGAAATGTCAAATGTGGCTCTGTCGATGTCAAGAGAGAGAGAGTGCCAGGAAAGGAAAAACCAGATAGTTAGAAGAATAAGGACAGCATGTGCAGAGTCCGAACTATAATTCAGTGCTCAAATCTCAAATCAAAGCCAGGCCAGCAGTGGCAAAGAGCGGTCAGTGGACAACTACCCAGGAGAATTAGATGTTTGCGGCATGTGGCATCTTCAAAACTCAGAGACATTTTTAAGGTAGCAACTGTGGACTGCTTGTCTCATGCCATCCACTTTTCAGAAGCCCCATCTCCTTCATGTTTTGGAGTTTTGTACACCTCTAACATCGTTAGTGAGATTTGTGTTGTTTGTTTTGATGAATTTTTTAATTCAATGAGATTGGGTAAATTACATTCATTACGCTCTATTAGACAAAGAAGTATAAAATATACTGTAAATTTATTTTTCTAATTCACAAATAGCTAACACAAAATCATAGCTGAATACTTAAGATGATAAGTGACCTGAGAAAAGCAGTTTACATAGAATACCTTATTGTAATAAGACTAGAAAAATCAGAAATTATGTTTTTAAAAAAATCAAAAATAAGGACAATATAGGAATAACTGATGGGCACAGTAGCGTGATCTAGATATCCTCTTCAATGTGGGAAGCACTCTAAAAACCTTTGATTTGAGAAGCGAACAAACTAACCCAATGTTTCTTAAACCTACAGCACAATAAAGAAATATTTTTGAGAGGCATTCAACATAACACTCTTTATCTCTTTTCTTTGGATCTTTTTTAAAAGGATGCAAGGCATGCCTGAGCTAAAAGATTACTTTTTTCAGAGAACAAGTAACTTATTTCTATTTTATGTTTTTGTGTGTACCAAAACAAAGGAAAATGCTAGTAGGGAGTCCAATAAAATTACACTGTCTGAGGCAAAGTGATCTAAAGATACAGTTTGAATCTAGTTGCTGTTTAATACCTTTGCGACCTTAGACTAATTGCTAAACCTTTCTGAGTTCACTTATAAAACTTGGGTGATGAAGACCTACCTTAAGGGTTATAATAAAGAAATAAGTGTTAGTTTTCCCTTTGATTTTCCTCTTGAATCTTTTTATGGTTTATTTAGTTATAATCCCCCTCCTTTTTCAGTCTTGAATTATTTACCACCTCATGTATTTTTTTTTTTTAAGTTTAAGAGTGGAATTGAACAAAGCGTCTTAACTGCCTCTTGAAAACAGAATATTTACTGCAAAAGTTTAGGCTCAGTTCCATATTTGTTCTTTACTTAAAAATATTTTTTTATACTGTGCATATTTTAAAATTAAGTTTGAGTCCTTTTTGTAGTGGAATTATGTATATTTCAAACATCCACAACTGATCACTAGATATAGATTCCACAGTTTATACAATATTGCAGACAGTAAGATGAGGGAAAAAAAAGAAAGGAAAAAAGCACCGACATGCCTTCCTGTGCTCTTCCTGAATGTCTTTGAATAAGAGAGTCCTAAGGTTTTAGATCACCAGCTATTATAGTTTAATAAACCTATTTTTGAGGAAATGGCTATCATGTTTTTTAAAGCAAATCTAAAATTTAACATGTATCTACATATTTATTATTACCTTATTACATTAAGAAAAAATATTTCTTCTTGTTTGCACAAACAGATATTTGTTACAGTGTTTATGTTTGCCAAGGTAATGAGTTAGACTTTAGGGCCACAGCAGTGGGTAAACCAGACCAAGGTGGGCCTGCCTTCAAGAAGCTTCCACTCAGTGGGACAGACAGATACTGAAAATGTTATTCCAGGTTTGAATGATGTTATAAAGGAGAAGCACAAGGGAAGATGACACATCTGAGCAGGTTATGATGTTATTTAAGTTAAACGAATATGATCGCTGTATTTGTGTTAATTATATCTCAGTTGAAATGTGTAATATGTTGTCAATGGTAGGTATCATCGTATAGAAGCTGTTTTAAATATATATAAACCACCCTAATGAAACAAAAGAAACCTCAGTAATCAAGTTAGGAGGTTAAAAAGAAAAAGAGTTTGATGTAATTTCTATCCCCCTTAACTGGCAGGTGTGCCCAATTATTTTGGTCATGTCTTGTAATAGCCAACAAAGTAATCCTTTATTGTGTAGCTTTTATAGATATAAGAAATAAGTTTGCTCAGCTTTTTGTTATTGTTACTTCCGTAGGAATTTCAATGAACATTATCACTCTTTGTGTAAAGCAGTGCATCACCTAGCAACTATTGACTGCGTTTTCTCCCTCGCCAAGGTCGCTAAGCAAGGAGAATACTGCAGGTAATATATAGTTTTTTGATTTCCCTCCTTTTTCAAAACTTTAGATCAGATAGCATTATTAAATTAATAATATGCTATCATAATAAAAACCACTTTTATTATGAAGTAGTAAAATTACTCAAATGTGTATGGTTCTTGAAAAAACATAACGCTTAATTAAAATTTTTACAGTTCCTTTCTTGCTGGCTTTATCACTAAATACAATGAAAGAAGATGTTCAGTGTAACTCTAGAGGTGAATTTTATGTTTCAATTGTTGACTTTATGTGGCTGACTTTTCATGAAGTTTGAGTAGTCCTTTCATTTGTTGGCTTTGACTTGAACAATTTTAATATATTTAACTTTATAATTATGAAACTTGGTTAGGCAAGAAAGGGCTGGGGAAAGGGGAACATATTGTATGATCTTTTCTGTCCTTGTTAAGAGCCCAAAATCATTCCACTATTCTTTATTGGTCTCTAAGCATTTCAGCATGGTGTGCTTATTCTTTTTCCTAAAGGATCTTAGTATCAAACAGACCTAAATTTAAATCTTAACTCTAACTTTTAGACAAGTTGCTTAACTTCCCAAAATCTCAATTTTATTCATGTACCTATGAAAAATTAAGATAGTATTTAATTTACCGACGATTATTAAGACTAACAAGAGAATATAAGGAAATTGCCTGGCACCAATATGTTTTGCTCTTCATATTTCCTTCATATCTTACTTTGTTCTCTTGTTTGTGCTGAATATCATTTTCATTCTTAATTGTCCTCTGTACCCAGCCTAGTACCCAGTAGATAATGAATGCTTAAAAAAAAGTTTGCGTGATGTATGACATTTATATACTCACAAGGAGAATTGGAGAATTTGGCTGTGCAAGTTTTTTATGGGCCTTAAATATGTTCAGTTTGCTTTGTTTTACATTTATGTGTTGAGTTTACCTACAGTGTCAGGCATAGCAGTTTTGTTTGAAATATTTTCTTTACTTTTTCATTTTTTTCCAATTTCTTTTCACATTAGAGAGATTTAAAAATATGTAGATTTGCTTGCTTGGTTAACTGTAGACATTTAAGAAGGTGAAACTTTACAGTGTAGTAAATGAGAAAACAGTTATATCCTATATACCATCTGTAAAAATGAGCTATATAAATTACTCTAGTTGAATCTAGTTCTGGCAGACTAAGAATCTACCTTCAGTTGACTCGATTTCTCCTTTAGGCATTTGCAGTCCTGTTAAGAGTTCTTTATAGGCACACAGGGTTTGTGAAGCAGACTTTTCTTAATGAGTTCTGTTTCTGAATTAAGCCAAGGATCGGCTGCACCCTGTGCACTTAGTGTATGTTCAGATGAAACTCTCCATTGAAGAAGACTTATGCTTAGTCTTAACTCTAACTACTCTTAACCCCTCTTCTATTTCTTCAGGTGGCTTCTGCCATTTGTTGAAGCTACTGCCACTAGTGATAATGGCAGCACATGTGTAGGGGTATATGGTTTGTTCCGTGAACCCAAATTGATATGTTCATATCTATCTGTGTGTGTGTGTGTGTGTGTGTGTGTGTGTATGTGTGTGTATATGTATATATATATATATATATATATATATATATATATATATATATATATATATATATATTTGGGTTCATGGGTATATATATATATATATGTTCATATTTACATACACATACACACACACATGTAGTTATGTATACATTACACATAATATATCATTTTAAAAAATGCATAATTTTCAAGGTGGTAAAGAGATCAGAAGCTGGCTTTAATGTCAGAAGGCCCAGTTCTAACCCATTCTTTCTCATATAACCTAATTTAAGTCTCAAGTATCCATATGCAAAATTGTGAAAAGTAAAGTCAGGATTAATTGTAATATGGAATAAACCTTCAAGTTGTAGGAATTCTATTGAAATGTGGTTTTGACAAAAACTACCTGAAAAGTTAAAATATATCACTGTATGATTAACTCCTAGACTCATCAGAGATTTTAAAAAACACTTTAAAGCATGTGCTCAATGGAGGTTTGATCCTTGGTTTCAGTTTGGGGCTTCTCCTTATTCTATTATATAGTCAAGAGGTCCCTCAATTTGCATAAGTAAAATTTGTGTCTCTCCTTAAACATGCCATTCAGAATGTAGACTTTAGATCATACAGACTTGGGTTTGAATAATAGTTGTTCATTTAATAGCTCACTTGATGTAAGTTACTTAACCTCTCTGAACCTCAATTTTTGCATCAATAAAGTAAGAATAATGATACCTACCTGTCACAGTTTTTGTGAAGATTAGATAAGATAAAGAAATATGAAACTTCTAAGCAATGCAGGTAGAAAGTAAGCATTTAAAAGTAGAAGCTATTATTATTTGCAGATGTTTAAAAATTAGAAGTTAAATATTATAAACTTTCTTTTTTTGTCCTCAATAAAAATCCCCAAATTTGAGGATGTTAGTACTTTTTTCATACCCATCTTAATTTGTTCTTTTTTTACAAAAATAATTTTTTGTATTTGTCAGTTTTCAGTCTTGCATCTTGTCACTTTTAATGTGTTAAGCATGGTTATTAAAGTCAGTGTCGGACATGTCAAACATCTGGAGTCCCTGTGGGTCTGTTTCTGTTGTCTGTTGTTTCTGCTGGCTTTCATTCATTTAGTACTATCACTTTGAGTGTCTGGTTATTTTTTATTATCTGCTGGGCATTGCATTTGCAAAATCATTTGTGGAAATAATTTTATGTCTTGTTCTTTCTGAAAGAGTTACATTTGCTTCTGCAAGGCATTTTAGGACACTAACAGTGTGGTATCAACTGAGTTCAGTTTCCAGGGTTGAGATTATTCAAAAGTGAGCTCCCATTCTTACTTCAGATCAGCGCTTCTGCTGTTGTGCAACCCTTTGGTGTCTCAGTCCAGAACAGAGCTATCAGAAGTACTCCTCCTCAGCTGTTCCCGCAGAAATGAACAAACACCCTTAATGGAAAACAAGCTGGCCCTTCCCTGGACTTCTGTCCTGTCCCAGGTCCTGGCCTGGATAATTCTTTGCTGTCTTGTTAATTATCATATGTCCTCAAGCAAGTGCTTTCTGTATTTTGTTCAACTTTTCTATTTGTGCTCTATAGGAGAATTGTGGTCTAAATCGAATAGTCTGACCATTACCAGCTTATCAGTTTATTTAGCAATGCTGGTGAATACTGATTTGGTTCTCTGAGATAACAGTGCTAATGATAGCAGCTACGTTGACCACTTGTTTCTGTGTCTGTTAGTAAGACAATTTTAAGAAATACTTCACATACTAAAAATTCTATACTGAACGCCGTGTATTTTTTAAACATTTTTTTATTGAATAATGTAACATATATACAAAGCAAAGAAAGAAAAATGGGTGCCATGTATTTTATAGTAAGAATAATCCATTTGAAGAATTTTTAAATAAGAAATCATGCCAAAGACTGTTAGTAAGGTAACCAGTCCCTTTTTTGGCAAAAATAAGATTAATAGACATGACATAGGTAACTTCTATCAAAAATGCATTCTGAACTAGTATTTCAGTATCTGCAAATTTATACATATCTTTCTTAGATTTCCAACTTAAAAACTTTAATGCATTTGATCTCTTGAAATTAGTTCACATTGATTAGTTGACTTCATAATTGCAATCTTCCTTTCTAAGCACTTCAGACATTTTCATTCACTATAATCTAAACCTTTAGGCAAAAGTTCTTATTATAGATCTTTATCTACTTTATGTTTTGGATATTATACTGTTTTACTAATGCAGATCATATTCTCTTTCTCTGGGGGAAGTTAAAGGAGAAAGATGCATTTTTAAAAATAACAAAATAAGATAAAATGAGTAAATTTGTTTAAGTTTACATGTTTCAGTCTTTTTGTGGGAAGCATCTAGTTCTGTCCCCTTCACTGGCAAAAGATCTCTTCAGCATGACTTTCATGTCTTTCTCGCTATCACTGTCTTATCCTAGTGCATCACCCCAGCTCCGTGAGTTACTATTTGCATTTTCCTCTACCAGGAAGGGTTTTCTCATTATATAATTTTGAGTGTAACAGAATAAGTTATGTAGATTTTAGAAGAACAAATCACTTAAATGTCTATTCTAAAATAAAAATTTTCCTGTGAAGTCATGTCAGTGTCATGAATATGGCAGATTGATTTGATATGGAAGAGCACCTAGAATTTTATTTTTAGATTGATATTCCGTACATATGCTTTCATTTTTCTTCTTTTTCATTAAATTTATAACCCATGTAGAAAAGAACCCTATCTTTAAAATTAATACTCTAAAATCCAGAAACCATCATTTTCCTGTTATTTTTAATGTTTCTCTCTGGTGGATGATTTCAAATTGTTTACTCAGAAGGAATTTTAGACATTTTGAAAATGTGAGTATATACTCTCGGGCTTGTGTTAGAGAAGAACATAAATATTTAGAAATTAGTATTTCCTGATGTTACAAATAACTTCAAAAAAGTGTTTATATGTGAAAATTATGGATCAGAGTATTTGAGGAAATTGTTGATGGAACATTATGTTAATTAAAAATGGCCAAGAAACTGATAAAAGATGTTCAACCTTAGTAATCAATGGGTATAAATTAACAAGATAACACTGTTCACCTAGGAGAGTGTCGAAGTTTGCTGATACCAACTGTAGGTGAGAGTATGAAAAAACAAATATCCTGGTGATGGAAGAGTAAATTGATATGGCTACACTTATTTAATAAAATTAAAAATATACCTGTCTTGTAATCTAGAAACTCTTCTCCAGGAATTTACCCTAGCTTAGAAGAACATTTGAGTATGTGCACATGAAAATAGGTATAGGGTTTTTCATTGCAGCGTTGTTTATAACAGTGAAAATTTGGACACAGTTCATGTTAGTTTACAAGCTGCCAGAATGTGATGTACCAGAACTGGAACAGCTTTTAAAAGGGGGGATTTAATAAGTTACAAGTGTACAGTTCTAAGGTTATGAAAATGTCCAAACTAAGTCATCTTAATTCAAGAAAAGCTGATGGGTTTGGGACAGCTCTGTCAACTGGGGAGTCACATGGCTGGCATCTGCTGGTCCCTTACCCCTGAGCTGGGTTGCTCTCAGTCTGTGTTTCTGTGGAGGTTCCTCACTTTGCGTCTCTGGGGCTGGCTTTCATCTCTTGGCTTCCCTTGACTCTCTCTGGGTTCTGGCTTGCCTAAGATCTCATGGTGACATCTGCTGGGCTCCAAGCATCTCCAAACATCTGTGTCTCTTTTCTCTGACTGTCAGCTCTGCTCTGAAGTTTCTGTTGGCTCTTTCATTTCTGACTCTCTCCAAAATGGTCCCTCTTTTGAAGGATTCCAGTAAACTAATCAAAACCCACCTGGAATGGGTGAAGTCCCATCTCCATCTAATCAGAGGCCACACCTACAATTGGGTGTGTCACAACTCCATGGAGATAATCTAATGAAAGTTTCTAACCTATAATACTGAATTGGATTAAAAGAAATAGCTGTCTCTATGAGATTGGATCTGGATTAAAACATGGCTTTTCTGGGGTACATAATACTTTCAGACCAGCACACGGTATAAATGCCTAACAACAGGAAATGATTAAATCAGCTTTAAAAGAATGAGGTCCAGAATATATAAAAAACTTTTATCATACTAACAAAAAGACAACCCAATTGAAAAATGGGCATATGACTTAACCATTTTTCTAAAGAAAATATACTGATGGCCAATAAGCGTATGAAAAGATGTTCAACCTCATTAGCCATTACAGAAATGCAAATCAAAACCACAATGAGATACACTTCACACCTGAGGTTGGCCATTATTTAAAACACACACACAACAAAATAGAAAATAAGTGTTGGAGAGGATGTTAAAAATGGAAACTCTGGTGCATTCTGGTGTTTGTTAGAGAACTGTAAAATAATGCTGTCACGGTGGAGTGCAATATGTTAGTTCCTCAAAATGTTAAATGTATAATTACCGTATGACCAAGCAGTCTTACTTCTTGTATACCCAAAGTGAAAACAGGGTTTCAGAAAGATAGTTCTACACCATTATTTATAGCAGCATTAATCACAATAGCCCAAAGGTAGAAACAACCCAGGTATCTGTCAACAGATGAATGGATTAACAAATTGTCGGACTTAACTACAATGGAATATTATTCAGCCATAAGAAAGAATGAAGTTCTGAGACATGCTGCAATATAGAAGAATCTTGAGAACATTATACTCAGTAAAAGAAGTAAGGCACAGAAGAATAAATACTGCATGATGTCACTTAGCGAGATGTCTAGAAATAGCAAATCTGCAGAGATAGAAAGTAAATTAGAGTTTACCAGGGATAAAGGGAAGAAGGGAGAGAGTGTGTATGTTTGGTGAAATGGAAATTTAAAAATATAAAAAGAAAGGAAAAAGAGAAAAGAATGAGGAAGATCTGAAAATTCTGACTCCTTATCATTGAATTCTCAGCCTTCAGTGTACCATATCATCAGGGTCGATTGGGCCCAATTTAAACTTCTGAGTTTCTTAGAGGTCTGGAGAACAAAGAGTAAATTTGCCATTTTTTTTTAAAGAATAAAACTCATTCTCTCTTGCATTTACCATAGGGTTCCATTGGACTTTGGAATCTTTAGTGATCTTTTTTCCTCTATCGTGAGTTATTCCAACTGTAAATATGTAATAAAATCAAAGAATGATGATACAAAAGTGAGATAAAATCACTATTTTTTCAACCTTTAGTTATCTTGCTGTTTCATCCAATATTTTTCATCACCTTTGAAGAAAGTATAAAAGACAAAATACCACCTCGGTAATTTGCTTCTGGCTTTCACTTGACACAGCTGAGATTTCAGAATTTTTCATTTTTCACCCATCATAGCAAGGGAAAAAAATGTCAGAAGACATTTAACAGTTGTTAGATTAATCAGTAGAGAAATGCAAAGAGAAAGATAGTAGCACTATAGACTCTAATGATGATGGTGAAATTTCTCATATAAACAAAGTCTCAAATTATGAATCATCCAGTGAAAATCTCCTAGATGAATTTTCTCTCTCTCAAAGTTTATGCATGAATAGTGTATTTCCTAGGATGAAATAGAATAATTCTCATCCGGTTAGTCATTCTTTGGGAGCACTAAGCATGCAGCATTTGGTAATGAGAACCTGGATCATCCTGTTTTCCTGAAAGAACATGGGGCTGTGTTCGTTGTCTTTCATGGGAACGGAAGTTTACCTGATAAAGTTCATAGATGGATGGTGCTGAAGGCAGATGATTAGAGGAAATTGATGATGTAGAAATGAAAATATTCATTTGATTTATTCTAACTTATAAATCTGAAAATGAAAGTATTTTGCATTATAAGCAAGGAAGATAGCTATTCTTTCTTCAACGAAATTATGAGTTAAAAAAGGCTTCAAGCACTGCATGTTTATCGATACGAATGAAAGAAGAACAAGAAGTAATAATAAACTAGAATCTATTATGTAATATATTGAAATCTGTAATAAGTATTTATAAAATGAGTATATTCCAGATTCATACATGACAGCTCATGAACAGTTAATTACATTTATAGTATGGTCCCAGTTCCAGGTATACATGCCATCAGAAAATTGAATAAAAGTTTAGGATTTGCTCAGTTTAAATTCTCATTAAAATTTGAGTTTTTTTTTTTTTTTAACTACCCCTTTATTCTCATTTCTGTAAATTCTCTATTAAATGACATTTAAATAAATAAACAAATCCACTGGGCCCACATGGTAAATGGTGAAATCTATTTTTTATGTGCACTGAGGATATCTTTGTTGGCTAAAATAAACAAAGAAAAAAAAGTTGCAGAATGATGTTACCATATAATTCTTTTTGTTAAAATCATAAATCAATGTGGAGATTCATAAATGTGAATGTATGGAAGAAGGTTGGGGAGGATGGACACCAAACTGATCTCAGTGCAACCTCTAGGGATGAGACGAGGCAGACAGTGCTTAATGGGGACTTTGATAAATAGATAAAGCCACAGATAAAAATAGATAAATAGAATAGATTAAAATATAAGAAATACCAGCAAGGCAAAAAAATAAAATTATTTTTGCATCCAAAAAATGAAAAATACCAAAGTTTATAGAAACGTATTTCTGTTAGACTATGAAAATTTTAGCCCTTTCTGCCTATAAGTCAAATGCATAATATTACTTACATTAATGTAATAATTAAATCTAGAAGTAATTTTACATGATTTCTTTTATTATGGTTATTATAGAAAATGATTAAAGAAGCAATAATCTGAACTGTAATCTTTACTAGTGAAAATATTAGGTTGATCTTAGAGAATAATAGAAAAAATAATTAAAAGGATCTTGTCAAGATAGACCTGTACAGGGGAGCCATAGTAAAAATCCAGTAAGGACTCTGCTAACATTTGTGTGTTAGTACACTATTATTATAACAATTGTTTTCCTGGTTTTAATTTTATAATTAAAATATGAGTTTTATACTCAAAGCCTTATTCCTCATATATATGTTTAAAGTTTTGTTTGTCTTACAAACTGCCTACTAAAAATTTTTATGTCATCTTAGATTATTTTTTAAAGCTATTTACATGCCTAGTAAATTAAAACATACTTCTTTTTGCAGACCAACTCTACAAGAAGAAAGGAAAATCGTAATAAAAAATGGCCGACACCCTATAATTGACATGTTGCTGGAAGAACAGGATCAATATGTTCCCAATAGTACCAATTTATCGGTAAGTACCACATTATGCCGGAAAATAAGTAAAAGATAATATCATTGACCCCAAACTTTTAAATACCAAATAAATGTTATTATTATTTTTTACTCAAATTTTAACTTTGACTTAAAATGGGCTAACCCTGAATTATAGTTTTGTATCCCTCATCAAGTGTGGAATTGGTGTAATTTCCAATAAAAAATTATCCATGGGGCGGGCAGTGGTGGCTCAGTGGCAGAGTTATCGCTTGCCCTGCCAGCGACCCGGGTTCAATTCCTGGTGCCTGCTCATGTTAAAAACAAAACATCATCTGTGAATGGAAAGGTTTAACAGATAAAGAATTAGTCTTAATTCACTCTCCTAGGTAACCTTTTAAAAATATTTTACATTTATAAGTGGCCAAATAGGCTAATAGGTTTGGAATCATAACATAAATTTTCAGATTCTTACTAATGTCTAGAGTTGACATGCTTTTTCTCTGTCCCACTATTTTCATGTGTTCTGTGGAAGAAGCACAGATATCTCAGCTGATTTCTGTGATGAGAAATTTCATCATATGGGGAGTTCCTAATGGTCCTAAATACATATTCTTTCAGAATATACTTACTGAAAGCCTAGTAAGTCCCAGGCAGCAAAGTAAGAATTAGAGACAGACAGTGGTAAGCTAGATACACATGTTCTCTGCCCTCGCAGAGGTTATGATCTAGCACAGAAGCAGACAAGCAATTACAATATAATTTGGAAGTTCGGTGATACAGGAAACCAGTTGTCATGGGAGCATGTAGTAGGTTGACCTGACCCCCAATGTAAGGTGACCATCAAGGGGGGTTTCCCTGGAATGTGATATTCACTAGGCACAAGCCAGGTAAGGGAAGGATAGTATTCCAGGTAGAGGAACCAGCCTGGCAAAGGCTTGAAATCAGGTTGGGGTGAATTCAAGGAACTGAAAAGATATTGAGTAATGTCAGAGCATAGAGTGTAAAGGAAGAAGTGTACAGAGATAAGGAAGAGCCCAGTTCACCTATATGCCACAGTAATAAATCTAGATTTTATCCAAGGATTAGGAATACTAGCAAGAGAGTATTGAAGCTGGGGGGAAAAGTGAGCTTGGAGGGTGGGGTTGGTATGAAGATAAAGTAAAATAATTGTGGTCGGTGAGGTCAAAGAATTAATATACAGGGAGTAGTTAAGTGAGAGGCTGGGTCAGAGAAAATGAGATGTGTGAATTTAATTCAGAGGTGTAACGGTTCTGGGTGGTCGTAAGATCCCAGGAATGGCCAAGGAGGTGAGTAGTACAAGTGGAGAAGGTCTTTGGAGATGAAAAGGAGCAGAGTTTTGGAAAGAGTCATCCATATGAATGTTGAAAGTATCTGAGATGACAGCAGGATTTTTGTGGTCATGAAACAGTGATCCAGGTGTCAGAGATTCCAAAGAATGGGGACCAGCAACCTGGAGATTTGTAGATATATGCCATGAGGATGAGCAGAGGTAGTTTATCCCTGAGGAAGCAGGTGAGGGAGAACCTCTAAACCCTCAGGTTCTGGGGTGGTATGTGGCAGAAAGCTCAACCCTTCAGAGGGCTTCAGGGGACAGAGCAGACAGCCAGGTTTGTGTTTAAGCCAGTATTTTAGTTTCCTTGGGTATTCCTGTAAACACCATGCAGTGGGCTGGCTTAAGCAATGAGAATTTAATGGTTTACAGTTTTGAGGCTAGGAAAATGTCCAAATCAAGGCAATGCTTTCTTCCCGAAGATTGACATCCTGGGGCTGGCTGCTATTGATCCTTGGCCCTGGACTCCTCTGGCGTGTGGCAGTGCACCTGGCAGCTTCTTCTGGCCATTTCCCTTTCTTTTGGTTCAGCTTCTGGCTACTCCCTCTATGGCTCTCTCTGTGTCTGAATTCATTCCACTTATAAAAGACTCAAGTAATAGGATTCAGACCCATCCTGATTGGGTTGGACCACACCAGTTGAGCTGAAGTCCCTCATCAGAAGGCCCTACTTACAGTGGGTTCACACCCAAAGGAATGGATTAAGTTAAAGAGCATGTTTTTCTGGGGTACATACAGCTCCAAAGCACCATAGCTGGGATCTGAAGGAGACAGTAAGCAAGGAGGTTAGAAACATATAGGTACTTGAGAATTTTTCTGAGAACTGTGAAAAGGATTAAGATGTAGAGGAGCAGCTGAAGATTAGGTCAGCAAAAGGAAGCCCCAGAACAGCAGTGTATTCCTCTTGGGCCATGAGCAAGAATGACAGAGATATGGGGTGTGGTGAACTTGGCTGGCTGTAAGGGAGGTAAGTTAAAGTAAATACTTTGAATTACATCTAATTTAATATTACATTTCAATGCCATACGAAGATGATTGGTATTCTATAACCTGATACCCAATGTCTTTAAACTTCTTAATTCTCATTAAGAAATTTGTGTATTAATTATTTTATCAAATCAAGTTAAGTAATAACACTTGGATTGTTTTTAAAGAGGATACTATGTGAACTTAAGTTCTTTTTCAGGTTAAAATACCAGTAGGTATTTTTTCTTGAGCAAGTGAGATAGTTTGAACATTTATTAGCTTAATATGTATTTTGCTTATAAATCTCTTCACCATCATTTCCTGTTTCTATTCCTGTCCCTCCGCATGCCCACTGACCTGATCCCTAGTATGTTATCCTTGGGCATGGTTGTTTTGTTGCTATTTTTCTTTCTTTTTTCTTAGGCTTTTCTTTCTTTCCTTCCTTCTTAACTTTTGGTGAACCTGTCATACTGTTTAATTAAGCAAGCTTTGAGAATCTAAGCCTTCTGCCTAATTACAAGAAGATTTTAAAGAAACATTGAACTCTTTAATTTTTTACAAAATAAGTGGAATGATTTATTCCAGCAGACACCTCAGAATATTCCAGAATATGCATCCATTTCTTTCACATTTACTTTTTCTAACTTGAGTAGGAGTTGATATAGAACAGTTGCTATGGTAAAGTGGTTTCTATTTTGTAAAGTATAAATTTATATATGGGATAGTGTTGAAAAAAAGCTTACTTATGTAAAACTCAATTTAAAATATTTTATGAGTGTTAATTATAAAATATACCCTGAAAATAACTTCCCCAAAGTCAGATGACTTTGTTGTTTTTGATAATCATGTAATTTTAAGAAATGGTCTTTCATAGATAATGAGTATACTTTCTGGATTCTGTATCATATGAATTCATTATAGTGATTCTGAATAAGCCAATTTTCTGCCCATTTTTTCTTTCCCAGTTTTAAGAATATTCTTTTAAACCCTCTTTTTTGTTCCCTTCCTCCATTCTTTTC
The DNA here is from genome assembly GCF_023851605.1 of Tamandua tetradactyla. Classification (NCBI taxonomy): domain Eukaryota; kingdom Metazoa; phylum Chordata; class Mammalia; order Pilosa; family Myrmecophagidae; genus Tamandua; species Tamandua tetradactyla. The sequence goes on along the minus strand of NC_135347.1, from coordinate 50,706,563 downwards.
ATAATCCCAATATTTGCAGACTTGGGAGCCCCTGGGTCTTCCCCCCCCTCCACTGTGTCCACCTCTAATTTCTTCTCTACTCTGTAGACACAGAGCTTTTTCGAAAGTGTAAATCTAACTTGTCATGTCACTCTCTTATTTGGAGTTCTTACAGTTCCCAAGTTACTATGTCTCTGGGACTTAGCAGATGGTATTCCCTCTGCCTAGAATGTCCTCTTCTCCCCACCACCCACACATATTTCACACATGCCCACAACTTACCTCACTCTCGTCTCTAGCTCCTGCTTGTTCTTTAAATCTTTTAGACTAAGTCTTTCCTAACCAAAGCTGCTATAGGTGCTCCTATTACATACCCACTGCCCTATGTATTTCTCCCTTGCTTTCTACTTACTCAGTTAAATTATAATTGCCTGGTTTTTTGTTTGTTTCCCAGAGAAATGGGGACATATCTTTCTTGCTTACTTATAATATCAGTAACAATGCACTGACATAAAACAGCACCCAATCATATTTGTTAAGTGAACAGGGATTAAATAGAAGCCTTCAGTAGTTTCCAAGTGTCAATTTAAATTTTTGTCTCTTTTTTGCACAAAATTTTATTTTTCAGCCTATTATATGGGGATTTCACAATTTACAGAATCATTGCACTATAAACTAGAAGAGAAATTAGTGATCATTTAGTATAATTACCTCTTTAAGTCCCAGAAGGGAAAGTGACTTGCCAGAGGTTACCCAAACTAGATAGAATACTTTTGTATTTTGGAAATAGTTTAAGACTAAGGCAAGCCAATGCTTTCCAGCCTTTTTCACTTCACAGCAGACATAGTAAAAATGATAATATTTTGATGGCCCATAGGAATAAGAGGAGAAAGAGGCTGCTCAGAGCCAAAGGAGGCTGGCTCAGGGGCTCTGGCCCCTCCAGCCCTGCCTGCCACCTTGAAGGCAAGCACTCAGCCTCTTGGCACACTGTAAGCCCTGTGAAGCAGACCAAGACATGATGTGCCAAGACATACTGGTTTGGAAGTTCCACTATTCATACTTTCCCAGGATTGTTTACTTATTAAGCGAAATGACTTTCTGTTGGATGGATTGGACAGCAGTTAAAGTGGGATTTTCATTCGTTTGTTTTTTTGTTTGTTTGTTTTCGATATAAATTTAACTTTTGGGGAGGGAAAGGGAAAAATATGGTTCACTGCTTTTCATTTAGTGGACAGGAAGAAAATAAAACAGGAATCAGAGCAGGAAGATTCCCAGGAGGTACTTGACTCCTGTGGGTTTCTATAGTCATACCAAAGGCAGAGAGTTTTAGTATGTCTGAAACCTAAATTTCCTTTCACACATAATCTAAATCAGTCTCTCCTGATAGCTCATTTAAACAACCCAAATTCCTGGAATCCAGAATGGGAACAATGCCTTGTAATTATAGCTTAATATAATACTAGGATACATCTCAAACTATTGTGCATGTGATAATTAAAAAGTATTGGTAGAATCCCTTGAGTGTCCAAAGGGAGATATATACACCTATTAAACTCTCCCATCTGGGAAACCCTGGGTACCCTCTCAATCATTGGCAGCTTCCAAGAAAATAGGACAAGCCCTGGATTTTGAAGTTTGCCCTTAAGCAACTTATTTCTGTAGGGGAGAAGCTAAGACTTCTTAACGAGGCCTAAGAGTTGCTTCCAGAAAGTCTCTTTGTTGTTCAGATGTGGCCTCTCTGCAAGGAAAATCATTGCCCTCACCCCCACCCCCCCACCCCCACACACACATACCCCCACACACCCCTATATGGTACAAGCCATTCCAGGGTGAAAATCTTCCTTACAATGTGGAGTGTGACTCGGGGGTTGAGTCTGGCCCTGGCACTGTGAGATCGACCACATCTTCCTGACTGGAAGGGGAAAAAGGAGTATAATAAAATAAGGCATCAGCGGCCAGGAGAAATCAGATGGAATCAAGAGGCTATTCTGAAGGCTACTCTTATGCAAGCTTCAGTTAGTGCTAATTGCCGTGGTAATTAGCTAACTGCTAATCAACATCACTCCTGTGGACTCTTAAGAACACCTAGGGCTCAAACTGAGACTCTATAAAGGTTTCAGGCACTAGGTTTGCCTTCCTGGAACATGTAATTCGCAGAGGGTTCCTAGGTAAGATAAATCCTCTCCAGGATTATCAATTAATTACATCCCCTATGTTTGGATCATACCATTAAAGCAGAGGAAATATTAGTGGCAAATATCACTGCTTTCCTCTGGTGCCCCTCTCTTCTTGCATCTGAAATACTGAGATGGAAAAGGACATTTGTTCAATAACTGATTATTTTTTAAGGTGTTCTTCTGACCTGCACCACAATTTCCCCTTCCAAAATGGTCTTCCTCTCTTCTTGTCCATTGTCCATTTCCGTTGATTGAATGAATTTTTTCTTACCCTTTAAGTCTCAACAAGAAACTATTTCCCTATCACTCTAGTCAGAGTATTTCTATTCCATCAGTTTCTTCATTTCATTTTTTAAGTTATTGCCAACTGATTTTTAGATGTAGTGAGAAAGCACTTTGTTGTGATGTAATAGGAAATGGAAATTCAGATCCTGCTCTGCTGTTGTTGTCATCGTGAGTAGGCCACTCTGTGGTCCTTGGATGGACTGGATAATGACTAGCTCTCCCACTCAGTAGAATATATATTTGGGCAGCACAAGAAGGATTTGGACCCCTTCTGTGCATCTCAACATACAGCATATTCTCTTCTCCAGCATCACTCTCCCACTTCTGCTTCTTGTTCACCTTGGGTTAAAAGTGCAATGATTTGACCTAGAGCCTGTATGGAGAAAGCTTTCTCTATGGATATTTTCACTGTAACCTGCCGTTGATTGACATTTTCAAGGAATAAAACACTTTGAAATGACCAAACTTTTTCAGCAGTCTGCAGCTATAATAAAAGTAGTTCTATCATGGCTCCTTTTTAGAGAGATATCAATATCCATAACTGTCAAGAAAGAAAGCATTTTTTCTGCAGAAAATTTGCTGATGCCTAGGTCTTGGACTTAACGTTATGAGAATTTATTTTTTTTCTTCCGTGCATCTCCTCCTTCAGGGATATTCCGACTGACCATGATTGTAGTGTAGCCATCAATGGACCTGAACCTGAAGGTGTTGGTCTTGAGCTAAAGCAACTCTTCTCTTATTTAGCAGTGACTGATTTCCTGTCAGATTGTTGAGGAAAGGTCCCCTTTGAGGTATCTGTCAGAGGATGAACTTCACTAACACACTGGCGAGGTACTTAGCTTCACCAAGTCTCTCATTTCCTCACCTGTAAAATGGGAATACAGTAAAAGATATTACACCTTGAGGCTGTATTTTTCCATCCCCACTTCTCTTTTTTCACACCAAAGATGGCGTTAATTGTAGAAGTTGCTTAGTTATCCTAAAAGTTTCCTGCTTAGATGCAGTGTTTTGATTCTTGATAAACAATACTAAGACCATATTGATTGATGCTGACCAGTCATTGCCAGTCCTACAGTAGAAGCTTTAAAGAATGAACTTCTCACCTTTCTATAGATTCATCTCTAAGTTCCATCCAGAAGCATAGTTCTTTGATACAGTGCTTCCAGCTGTATTTACTGTCTTTCATTCGCCCATGCAGTCATTCATTTATTTATTCATTCATTTGTTATTTCTTGGAACTTGCTCTATGTCTGACATCATACTCAGTACACACACAGGTCTGGTCACTGTCTAGTCCAGTCCACTTTGATGCATTTCCAGTAACTTCAGCCATCTCTAGAGTTGTTAGGGCAGAGATTTTTGCCACCTTTTGGCTTCTGGATATTCTAGAACAGCTACTCATCCTAAATGGCTGTGGTAGTTAGATTCAGTTTTCAACTTGGCCAGGTGAAGGCACCTAGTTTTGTTGCTGCAGACGTGAGCCAGTGGTACCTGAACCTCATCTGTTGCTCATTATATCTGCAGTCGGCTAGGAGGCTGCCTGCTGCAGTGAATGATGTTTGACTTAATTGGCTGGTGCTTAAATGAGAGAGTGCAACGTAGCACAGCCTAGGCAGCTTGGCATTCCTCATCTAGTACTCGCAGCTCAGCCCAGGCCTTTGGAGATGCAGGAAAAAATCACCCTGGGGAAAGTTGTTTGGACCCAGAGGCCTGGAGAGAAGGCCAGCAGAGATTACCCTGTGCCTTCCCACATAAGAAAGAACCTCGAAGTTAGCTGCCTTTCTTCTGAAGAACTGACAAAATAAATCCCCTTTTATTAAAAGTCAATCCATTTCTGGTATATTGCATTCCAGTAGCTAGCAAACCAGAACACTGGCCTTCCAGATAGATTTCATGTTTTTTTCATATCTGGGGGCCTCTGACACATGGTGTCTCAAATATATATGGTCTTGGTAAAAGATGGGTGAGTACATTAGATGTGCAAAATTTCTTAATCATTTCCATACTTATTATGTCATCTTGGGAACTGTGAGAACAGAGCAGTTATATATTCTTGGCTAATTTTTATAGAGTTCACAAATGATTTTTTTTTAATGTACAAATGGTGGCTGTCTCTAGTGGAGTGCTTTTCACATATTAAATTAGTTCCATATTACTAATATTTGAGTACCTTCTTTGGCCAAGCCTTCTTGTGGACAGAAGGGATGAACAAGATGACATGGTACCTGCTTTCATAGTAACTTACATTCTAGCAGAGAAGGTTAATAATAAATGAATAAGCAAGAAATTTAAGGTAATTTCAGAGAGGGGTAAGAGCTGTATATGTGTGTATGAGTCTATGTGTGTTTGCGTGTGTGTATGTGTGTGTATGAACAGGCTGATGTGCATGCTGGAGAGCAGTAAGGCAGACAGGCTTACATAGATTAGGTGGGGAAGGTCTTTCCTGGGAAGTTATATTGGATTTTAGACCTGAGTAACAAAAAGGACCCAGTCTCAGGGAAGAACATCCCAGAGAGAGGGACCAGCTTTAAAGCAGTAATGAGCATGGCAGGTCAAAGAACAGCAAAAGTCAAATCTGGCCATCAGCAATTGAACATGCTGGCGGGGAGCAGGAAATTAGGTAGTCAGTGGTCAGATGCTTTAGGGCCTTTAGATGGTGATGAGAAATTTGGACTTTATCCTCAGTGCTTTTGGGATCTATTTGGGGTCTTTCAATAGGAGACAAGTTCTGTTTTACTTTTTAAGACAGTCACTTTGGCTGCCACACAGGAAATGGACTGTGGGCACAGGAAAAGCAGGAAGACCAATCAGGAGTCATTGCGGTAGCCCAGCAGGACAGTGTAGCAGAGACGGAGACAGGTGTTTGTGCAGCTCACTTTACCTCCTGATTCTTCACACTCTGAAATCTTTTCTTCCGAGAAAGTTTACGAGAGTGCCTGTTATATGATTTATCTCCCATGGGAAGTCTGTATTTGATGCTTGTTAGCCACTTTGGCATCTATAAATAGTTGAATTTTGTGAATTGAAAACATGTATCTCATTAAAGTCAATATTAAATTGTTTGATATTCTCAAATCCACTTCCTCACAGAGACTGCCAGTCTAATGGGGTTCACAGTGTGTTACTTCTCCCAAGTACCTCACACAAGCTAATTCCACACCTTCGCCTCCTCTAAGCACATCTAGGGCAGAACTCATTTAGCCTCTGCCCATTGGTTCACTCGAGGGCCACATATCTGTGTGATGTGCCTGAACTAGGACATATTATTTTTCAGAGAATCATAGGATTTAAGGGCAAGAGACTATTTGAGCAGCTCTCTCCTTTTATAGGAGAGAACAGTGGGGCTTAGAAATCTGGACTGACTCGCCCAAGCTTTAGACTAACAATCACCTTTCCTGACTTGGGATCAATTCTCTGTTGATATTTACTCATTCATTTTCCCATTCTGTGATTTGTCAAGGTTCTCACAGAAATTAACAACTCAGTGAAAATGTCTTCAAACCTTTTTTGTAGAATATGCAACATAGTATAGATTTAGTAAATGGTTGTCAGTGCCTCTCATTGCTTTGGAACCCATTTAAATTACGTTATGGATTCAGATTTGGGATATAAAGAAAGGGAGAAAACAACCACTACTGACATGTTGGTGAATTTCCTTTGTCTTTCGTTTGTAATTGTTTTTTTAACAAAGCCATAACAGTTTCATTTAAATATTTTTAGATCCTTCTTCTTTCTCGTAATATAACATATTTATCTTTATCATTAAAAAAAATTCCCTCACATAATTTAATGACTTCATGATATTCAGTTGTATGAATGTGCCATAAATTTCTTTGAATGTCTTTTAGGTCCATTTCTTGCTATTATAAATAATTCTACAATTCATAGTTTTTCCTGAGATTAATTCTTAGAAGTGTTATTGTTACCTCAAAATGCTTGTAGTAGAAAATTTGAGAACTTTGGAAAACAGAGAAAATAAAAATCATGTATAATTTTATAATCTAGAGATAAGTGTCAATAATTTGGGTTTATTCCTTTCAGTCGTTAAGTGCTGTCATTTCAGTGAGTAAATAATTTTTTAAAAATCATTTATTGGAATGCTACATTTAATTAGATCAGATCTACTCTTTCAGGCAAGACTAGTGGCGGCAGAGCGTGCTGGTTTAAGTTTTAAAAATATCCCTCTGCTTCAGTTTCCTTGTCTGCAAAGTGGGGATGATGGTGATTAATACACCTCTAGAATAATGCCTGGCACAGAGCAAATGGTATATAAGCATTAGCTCTCATTTTTAATAAAAAGAAAAGTTAATGGCCATGGCAAGCAGATTTTCTATGGCTTTTACTATGTAGATGGAAAGGGGACCTGGTCCTCAGGTGCACCGCGTTCTTCCCACCGCCTCCTTCCCACCGCCTCCCTTCTATTCCAGCAAGACTCAGCTGGCACTGTTGTAGCTCCTGTTACTGTCCACCCTCTTTTTCTCCAAGGCTCTCCCAGCTCTCTCAGAGCCAAGGTCCTATGGAGGCTGCATCTTTGGGGGCCTTGGTGGACATCAGAAATGTGCCTGCTGGTAGGCCCTCACCGCCACCAGGCATCTGCAGGCCCACTCTTGCCAGGGGGCCCATGCATTTGGAACCTGCAGTGAGCTCTCAAGAGTAGGTTTCTTTTTGAGCGCTGCTATTGGAGGGAAGGCAGAATAACGTATCCTGTAATGTTTGTTTTCTGATACCTCAGCTAAAAGAGCCACAGGAACCCACCTCATTTCTTGACAAAGTAAAATTTTTTTGTATTTTTATTTTTCAGTCCAAAAATTTTCAACATATTTCATGTTTTAATAGAATTCAAAGGCAAGGCCCTAAGAGTGTCCTGGTGTTTCTGTTGCCTCCTTCAGGAGTGTCAGTGGCTCTGCAAGTGGGAGCAGTTCTGCTTAACCACAAACCAAACAGCCAAGAGCATTCAAAGCTGGTATTTGGATCAGGAAACAAACATAGTGGTCAGGCAGGCCATTTTAGAAGGGATAGTGGGAGTGGGAGCTCTGCACATTTAAGTCCTTTCAGTGGTGTTTTTTGGCTTTCCAAGCATCTCAGTTTTCCCTAAAGCACATAATTAAACACTGAAAATAGACATTGATTTATTTACTAGAAAATTTTAGATCTTCTACATATTAGTTACATCAGATTTGTATGATAGAACGCTTGAATGAAAACAAAGTTAACATTTTTAGTATTGAAGGAGATATTTCAGAGTAATTTTTTCTATTCTTTTAATGACCAAAATAATCTTAATTTTAATGAAGTTGTATATATGTCAGCCTTTCCTTTTATGGGTGAGTACTTTTTAAATAAATCCTTCTTTATCCCCAAGGTCATAAAGATGTTATTCTATAGTTCCTTATAAATATTTTTAAAATTTTGCATTTCAGATTTTAGTCTTTAATCAGTCTACTCCAAATTTATTTTTGTATGTGGTATGAAGTAGGATTCCAGTTTCATATCTTTCTATATAATCAGTTGTCCTGTACCATTTTCCAAATGATCTGTCATTTCTCATCAGTCTGCAGAGAGTTATCTGTCACATATTAAGTTTCCATGTTTTCATGGGGCTGTTTTGAACTCTTTTTTTTCAATGGTCACGTCTCCTGTCCCTTAGCCAAAACCAAGCAGTCTGGTTTACTATAGCATTATAGTAAGTCTTTGCATCTGGTAGGGAACGTTATCCCTACCCTAATCTAAGAGAATGCCTTGACTTTTCTTTGGTCTTTGTTCATCTGTTTAATTTTAGACTCAACTTATACAGTTCCCTGAAGAAAAAAAAATTGAAATTTTATTTTTTCATGAATTGACCTTATAGATCAATTTGGGGAGAAGTTGACATTTTTATGTTATTGATATGACAAATGAATATGCCCCTCCATGAATGCAATATGCTTTACTTTAGGTTTTCCTTAATGTCCTTTCAATAATGTTTTAAGTATTTCTCCCTAAATATGTTTTTCATCTTGTAGGTCGTATCTTTTTCACAATTATTTTATCAATAAAATATGAGTTATTTGTTGCTCTTATAAAAAAATTCAGTTGATTTTGCATCTTGATCTTAATTCTAGCCATCATGCTAAATTCTCATTAATCATAATAATTGTCTATTATTATGCTACTGTTAGCAGTAGTGGGCCCTCTGTCCTAATTTATTTAAAGGAATATCTCTTAACACTTCACCATTACGACTAGTACATTATGTATGTTTTGGTAGATACACTTAACCTAGTTAAAGAAGTTTTCTTAGAGTCATTTTGTACTATGGACCATTCATTACTTAGACAGTGTTTTCTTGCTAACTAAGCATTGTTTAAATGTTAAAACAGTGAAGTGTAAGTTTTCATGTATTATTTGCTATATAAATACAAATCATTAGTTTTTATGTGCCAACTGGCTCTGAAATTTCACGTGTCAACTGACTCTGAAGTTCAAATAAACTATATTGGCTGCAAGGGAGACGAAGCATTCAAGAATCATATGCATGATCGTGTGGTTTTAAAAACCAGCAGTTTGTGTAGTTCAGTATAAAAGAAAACTTTCATTCCTTTTAAAACTTTTGGGAAGTATCAGATGTGTTTACCCTCCGTAGGTAATATGTCGTTTTCAGCAACTTTTGTACAATTTAATTTAGAAAAGAATAACATTCATGTAAGTGCCATATACTTAATTTGATTTATCAAACTCTTCAAATCAGTTTCACACTTGGCTTTTACACTGGGTCTAGACCAGATTTATTTTCTTTTCTTTTTTTCCTTTTCCTTTAGCTCATTTCTTTGCTTTCAGTTAGTCTGTAGTGCATGGGACTTTTTTCTCCTTGTAATATAAAGTGACTTCCTTAAGCATCTTTAATTTTAAGATATCGTGATTTACAACCAGTTACAGTATTTATAGTTTCAGAGCAGTTTCATATATAGTTTCTCATTTTTTAAAAAAACTTCATGAAAGTAATTGTTTTAGTTTGCTAATGCTGCTGGAATGAAATTTACTAGAAATGGCTTGGCTTTTATAAAGGGGATTTATTAAGTTACAAGTTTACAGTTCTAAGACCGAAAGATACCTTGACTCCAAAGAAAAGCTGATGACATCACATGGGAAGGCACATGACTAGTGTCTGCTGGTCCTTGTTCCTGGTTCCATTACTTCCAGCTTCTGATTCCAGTGACTTCTTCTCTAAGCATCTGTGGGCCTTCTCTTAGCTTCGGTAGGGCAGGACTCTGGGTTCTGCTTGCGTACCATCTTATGGGAGGGCACATGGCAATATATGCTGGGCTGTGCATCTCCAGACATCCATTTCTAGGCGTCTGCTTGCTCTGTGGGCACTCTCAAGTGTCCAGATTTGTCTTTGTCAGCTCTGAAGCAACAGTGTTTTCTCCAGAAGGTCTCCCCTTTTAAAGAACCCCTGTAAACTAATTAAGGCTTTCCTTGAATGGGTGCAGTCACATCTTCATCTAATCAGAAAGTCACACCCAAAATTGAGTGGGTCAGTCTTCTTGGAAACAATCTAATCAAAGGTTCCACCCTAAACAATAGGTCACCTACTGTTTTTAAAGCTGTGTTTTATCGATTTGGCACTCATCCAGTTAATGCAACCCTTTGTTTTCTGGTGTTTGGCGGAAGATGGTTCTGCCTGTTTTTGCTAGCTGTTCAAAGATTCTGTGGCACACGGCACCCTCATTTGTCTTACTCCACTTATCTGTGTCAACCAGAATTCATTTTATTTTAGTCACTAGTTTTTTTTTTTTTTTTTCGTTCTTCTCATAATAAACTTCTTTCCTTATAGCTACTGTGTTAGGCTCTTTCTGTTGCAGGAAACACAAATTCACTTGCCTGCCTTCAAGTACTGGACATTCATTAAGTGCATCATAAAAGCCATATGTAGTCATAAAAGACAGGAAACAGAGAGGAAGAACAAGATCTCTAGCCCAGCTAGGTTTTAGGGAGAATGGAAATGTAGTTAATTAGGATGTAAGACACCATTAGGGATGGATCCAGTTTTCTTTTTGTTCTTTCAATGCTTTACTATATATGAAGTTTCTGTGATGCTTCTCAACTCCTGTCGTGGCTCTTCTCTGTCTTTTCTTCTTTATAACTATAAACCTTTTTACCCCCTCATCTTTCTTCATAACTGCTTGCTCTTTCTTCAGTGCCTTATGGCCTTCTGCTGTGTGTGTGTGTGTTTTAACTTACACTCCAGTTACTCACTGATTGAACCTTTTGATAGATCTCCAAGAGATTTTAAATTCAAAGTTCCAAAAGATTATTTGAGCAGCCTAATTTGAGAAGAGCTTTTATGCTTTGTCACCTCATAGATTATTGGTTAGTTACCAATTGGCTGTTGTAGGCAAGACAGGTATTGCCTAGGATGATGAGTGCCCATGGCACAGACATGGAGGGCTCGGTGGACTCCTCTGGGGGGGACAGGTACTGTAATTAATCGATATCGGGAAGCTCTGGAAACTCAAATCATTGCAAGAATACCAGTTCTTCTGCCTCCCTCACATACTCTAGTGAAATGCCAGTGAATAATTAAATAAAACCAATACCAAGAATTTGGTGTTTTGTCTCTTTTAATAGTCATCCATTTATAACTGAAAAAATTCTGTGCTGCCAATCCAAATTCGGGCCTTGGACAATTAGGTATATAATATGTTTACTATTAAGATAGATGAAAATTGATAGACTTAGAACATAAGCAATATAAAACATCTAGACGCAGAGACAGATTAAAATTTAATGAGAAAGCCCTATTAATTATCCTTTTCTGGTAACTTCTTCTTATTTCATTTTTTAAACCTAGAATTCACTTTTTTGCAATAACCAAGTTCAGGTTGGAGGCAAACAGGGCCTCTTTCCCTTTGTGATACTTATTGCTGTTATGTTTAAATATGCCATGGAACAATCTTTTGTCTAATGCATTCCCATTTATGAAGTAAATGGTAGAAATTACATAAAAACCCCTCTGGTGCAATAAGTGAAATTACTGTTTAATTTTCCAGGGGGACTCAGAGAGAGTAATGATAATTACTGGACCAAATATGGGTGGAAAGAGCTCCTACATAAAACAAGTTGCGTTGATTACTGTTATGGCTCAGATTGGCTCTTATGTTCCTGCAGAGGAAGCAACAATTGGGATTGTGGATGGAATTTTCACCAGGTAAAAGCATTAGTTCCATTTGACTATATTTCTGAAAATAAATCAAGCCTGCATTTTCATGTCAGTTTTCTTTTTATGTACATATTTAATTGAATAGATTTTCTTTTAAAATGTTTGGAGTTTAGGAGCTTAAAGAAACCATTTCTTCATGGATGCTAATATTAGAAGAGACCTAGGAGATCATCTTGCCCAGTAGTTTTCAAGTTATTTATAGTTACTGAGTTCTTAATTTGTACAAAATCTTATGTAGGAGATTAATGTTTAAACCGTAAAAACTAATGACCTTTCCTGAATCCAAGGTGAAAGGCTTGGAGTCTTGCCTGCTAGGCTCTGCAGTGCACAGTCTGAAAACTCATCCATTAGTTGAGAAACTAAGGCCAGATAAAAAAGGTACTGGCACAAGAAATTTAATTCAGATTTCTTTTTATTCTAAGAACTTTACATTACTGACTAGGTTCTAAGTCTTACTATATAAAATCTGAATTTCATGCCATATTTGAAAAGTGGGTGACAAATATCCTGGTCTCACTAACTAGAATTCTTAATGAATTCTTAATGTATTATTCATACTGTTCTATTTATGTTTTTGTATGTACATTTCTTTAAAAGGAAGGATTGCCTACGTTTGTATGGTTGAGCTGTGTCTGTAGAGTATCATATATTTTATCCAACTTCATATTTATATAATAATTGGCTCTAGAATCACATCAGAATGTGCTACATGCTTATACTGATGTACTGTAATAGACATTAAAATATTTCTCTTCTAAAGTTTGGATTTTCATTCTAGAGCAAACAAAGCAAAGCAACCTGAAATCTGTTTAATGCTGTACCACCAGAGGTGTTTTCTTAATCTCCATGTATTTGTATCAAAAATTTAAAGAATCTTTAACTTAAATTATAACTAATTTTTTCTATTTTATAAGATACTATTTTATACTAGATACTTTATTTTGGTTAAATTATTAGGAGAGATAAAGAAATTTAATAAAGAAAATAAAGAACAAAATCCATCTTGGTTTTGTCTGGAAGGAAATCTCATTATTGTGTAGCTTATTAGTTAGAAATATTTTTAGATAAAATACCAGGAAAAAAATAAGGTTTCTTTTTTCTCAAATAACCAGAAGTCTTCTAGGCAGCTGCCTCTGATGGGTTGATAGCTCTACAATTTCATTGGCCTTTTCCCTCCTGGTTGAGAGATGGCCCTCAAGGAGCTTAAGTTTAGTGAGGGAAATAGAAGAAACAAATCAGTACAATTGAGTTAAGATCTTGCAATGCTAGGGAAGTATGTGTATGTGTGTTTTTATTTGCTTGCTCATTCATTCATTCATTCATTCATATTTATGCTGCCTTCTTCCATACAGGAATTGAGGTAATTTGTTTACATACAATTCAGGCTAGCATAAGTAAAAATAAAGATGAGGGCTTAAAATGAAGCCAGGAATGAGGCTCAAAATATATATCCCACTGTGACTAACACTGCCACGGATAAGCTACAAATCTGGCTTAAGGTTTCCTCAAGAGAAACCTGTTAAATAAAATAGTTCACAGTATCAGAAAACTAAATGAATTACTTGAGATGGCAGCTTTCTTAAGAACTTTTTTATTATGTTGTACAATAATTTTTAATAATGAGACCAGATAGATACAGATATTGGGTAATAGTACATAAATTAGTTTTTATTAGGTCCATTTGGTTAGAGTTCTGGAAGCAAATGTTGGTTATGTTATACTTGGACCACAAGCACCACTAAGAACTGTCGGTTTCACACACTTTTCTCTTTTCCCATGCCTGGTGCATAGTATGTATGCAGTAAATATTTGATGAAAGACTGATAAAATTTTTACTCTAAATAGAAAAAATAACAGTTGTATTGACATAAGTATGTTTCTTAGTTTAGATCTCTGAAATTTGGCTGAAAAATCCCTTGGGATTTTAAAGTACCATCTAAAATAGTACATTGGAGCGTAACTAGATTTTTCAGTAGAACTCAAAAAGTCATCAAATTTCTGTGTAAAATTTCATCTTTTAAAGATAACATTTAAATCCAGGTATAGGCAGGATAAATTATCACCAATACAGAGATAAAGAACAAGAGGTTAAATTTCCTGTGATATGAAAATTGTCTATCTCTAGGGATAATTATTGTACCTCCTCTATAATGCTGAATAAGGGGAGATTATTAAGCTTAATTTTTCATTCTGTAGGTATTCCAATTTAAGTTAAATAATGCATATAAGACATTTAAACTAGTGGCTGACATAGACTAGGTGCTCAATAAATGTTAGTTATTATTTTAAGTCTCAGCCCCATAAAGCTTACTTTGACCATTTTGTCCCTCAATGATCTATTTTCTCTGATCTCCCAAAGTATTCCTTATATGGGCACTGAGTTATTGCAGTGTCGTATTTAACTTTCTGTTTTAAGCTCCTAACTTTTCTTGTTATTCCATGCCATCATGCTACTGTACTGGAGAAAAGGACTCCACTTATGTTGTATTCCATACTCTCATCTCCCACTCATGGTAGTAGTAGGTATTAATAATATAGATTAAAATCAATTTGAAATGAAATTATTTTCACATTATGAAATTGTTTTCCTCTTTTTCCTGGAAGTTTTCATTACTTTGAAACATAGGGTCTCATATTTCAAGATGAATCACAACTTTAAAACATTAATTAGCAAAGAATCATTTGATCCAGTTAAAAAAGAAATATGCAGATTATAAAGAAGTAAGGGACATTTTCCTACACGTTGTCATTCAAGTAGCTGCTGGTTTATGTGCCGTAAGGTCATGTTTGGAGAAACATGCACCATGGATCCTGACTGTCCCATTTATTCTTAATGAGTATGTCAAGATTGCAAGCCCTCCCCTGATTACTCTTTACCTGGGCTGTTTCTCAAGGTTGTGCTTGCAGTGAGAGGCTTGAGGGAAGAGGTAACATCTTTCCGCAAACAAAGAGGAGGCATGCTTCGACTTACTATGCAAGCAGCCACTCCCCCAAGCTCAGTGTTCTTCCCTCTGAGGGAAGAACAGTCGTGCTGCCCCATTGCGTGCACAGCTTCAATGGCAGGTGGGACTTGAGAGGATTGGGGAGCTCACAGAAACCAACATGAGTAATAATAAAGACCTTTGTCTCTGACTCAGGAATCTCACGTATCCTGCCGGCATCCTTGAAACAGTAACTAATTAACTTAATAGCTTGTAAATAGGACAAAATCCCAGACTGTGCAGTTCTTGATAGCCCAGTAGGATTCTCTAAACTCTTGGTAATATTAAGGTCCACCCAAAATGTTAGATAGTATGTCCATGGGAAAGAATGCATGCTTTACAGCCAGAAAACTCGGTTTAATACAAATTCACCAGTTTTCTGACCATGTACGAGTTACTTTAATCTCCGGCAGGACTTGGGAGAAATGTTATGCCGCAGTGAAAAAAATCAAACATACACTTGGGTGAAGATCCCACTTTGGCTATTTAAAAACTAGGTAAACTTTGCCAAATTACTTGATTTCTCAGTGTGGGTTTTTTTCTCCTTTAAAATGGGAATAATACTGTTTAGATCAGAGATTTTTGTGGGCCTTAAATAAAGTATATGAAAATGCCTGGCTCAGTTAGTTTCTGCTTTCTTCCTCCTTTTAGATTCTGTCCTCACCGTTTTGTACTTAAAAATCTGTCCTCAGAACCAGCTTGTCTAACAAATTTTCCATCAACAAATATTGTTATGGGCAAAAGTATTGCCTGTGTTGTTTTTCATACCACTTGGATTTACTAGAACTGCTGAGAGGATTGTATATGTGATTTTAAACCTAAGTTGTTGCTTTTTACTCTTTAAAAGGAGTACTTCTTTGTGAAAGTAGTTCTTAAAGACAGCTTTGTTTTCAACAGCTAAAAATGTTTTATATATTACTCTAACCTGTTGTCCTCCACATTCTATTGTCCTAATTGTACTGTTTTCTGATTTGTATTTGTGTCTTGAGACAGTAACTTTTTTAATCAAAATAAACCTACAGTAAAAAAAAAATCTGTCCTCAGTTTCCCATCTATAAGCCAAGAGTTTTATAATAACTGACATTACAGGGTGATTTTGAGAACAATTTTTTATAGAATATGAAATCACTATGAAGTGCTATTCTCAGTTATCCCTGAAAGAAATTAACCAAATGTGATTCCCCTTCCCTGGCCCTTACCTTCAGGGAACACTGTGGCTGTACGAGTTGGGAATCCAGAAACCTCCAGTACCATTCCCCTTTCAAGATAAAGCGGCTGGTCTGGAAAGCGCTGGGGCCCTGCCTGTCAGGGCTCAGCTGACCTTCAAGTGTGGACAGGAAGACAGATGTCTTCCTCCACCCTATTGCCTGCTGGACCTCGTGAGCCAGCAGCAGCCTTAAACCGGGCCAGTCATCATTTACTGTGTAAAAGAACAGCACAATTCAGTGCTTCAGAATAATAGTTTTCACTAACTCGATCAAACACATCAGTGTATTCAGCTATTTGGGTGTGTATTTTGTAACTGTGTAGTCCTGGTGGGTCCATTCAGGGTAGTGCCACGTAGGAGAATGTTGTTATAATACATGAAAAAGAGCTGGTTACAAGGCCTGGCAGTCAGTATGATTCCACTTTTGTGTGGAATATATATATATTTGCAGAGAAAACCATCTCCATAGAAGGCTTTATTCCAAGATACAGTGTAAGGAGATAGAGTTATGGTGAACCTTTTTTTCTTTTGCTTACAAGTATTTTTTTTTAATTCTGAAATAAACCTTCAAAGCAAAAGACAGCCCATCACCCCACACTGTTTAAAAAATAAAAAACTGACAGTATCACTCAAAATTAGTTGTTTTATAGGAGTCTAGTGAAATGCTTATATAGTCAATGTCTGGTAATATCTTTTTATAAAATGTTCAGGGCAGATTTCTGTTTTCCCTTCTCAGTGGCATGGAATTTGGGGTTCTAAGCATTAAACCTGACTAGGTACTTTAACATGTCAGACCTTATGCTACCAAAAACTTTTTACCCAGCCTATAAGTAACCCTGATTCTTCCTCCTTTATGAGTCGATGGCTTTCTGTCTGGATCAGAATATAAAATTAGAGGCTTTATTATTCATGACAGAACCATTGCCATTTGCATAGCTAATAGACAATGGTTCTTTTTTTTTATAATTTAGGTTTGCTTTAAGTTTAATGTTAATTCCTTGCTGTGTTTCAGTAAGGACGATACAGAGTCTGTATTTATGCTCCAGTCAGACATCCAGAAGTTCAAATTAGCTTCAAGTTGCGCATGCTGAACAAACGAAGTTGAGCAGCAGAGGAAGTGAGGGAGGGGCAGGGAGAGGCAGGGAGCCAGGGAAGGAGAAGAAACAGAAAATTGAGCCCACATGCAGGCTTTCCCATCCCGCCTTCAGTGCTGACCTGCTTAGGCGGGAGAGTAGAAGTAGGCAAGAGTGAGCAGACACGGAGTGTTGAACTGTTACCAGCACCATTCTTTTTGGTAACATTGCAGCAGAGTTTGAAACACTTTTTGCAACAGAACCGTTATAATAAGTTCCCCAACAACCTTTAACCCATCATGTTAACACCCAATTAATTTAAAACATTGGTATAAAATTTGATTTAAACATTTAGAAAAAGGAAAAATGTTACCATCACATAACCCTCTACAGTGTGATTAATCTCTCTTAGATGCTCATATTACCTAGAAGTCTAATAGCTTTTGAATTTTATTTCCATTTCTAATGGTAACCTTGCCACATCTGGCACTTAAACGATATGGTAATGCTGAAAAAGCCCCTATGCTTTTAGTTAGTGTCTTAAAGAACCTAAAAACTGGGAGCAGTAAAATCCACAGAAATTCACTCGACTTTGAGAACTTTTGAAAACTTTAAGACAAACAAAAAAACCAGGACAGGATCCTAAAGTCTGAGACCAGGTGTAAAGGTCAGATTTGGTGGTTCTCAGTGACACTGGGGGATTTCCAAAGAGTGGGGATGGGGAGGAGTGCGGTGGTCAGAGATGGTTTCTCTTGGCTTTTCTGTCACTGAGTTTCATCTTCCCTACCCCGCAGCACTTGTTTATCCTGCTCTTTGCCCTGCTTGTGTGAAGTCCACAGTGTCAGATTATCACGTAACAGCTGCGTGTTAAGTAGCGTCCTTGCCACTTTCTTCACTCAGGATAACCAGCTCTGCACCTGCATCATCAAAAGCTGCTTTCGGCAGTGGCTCTTAACCGTTGATGCACATGGAATCACCTGGGAGCAACCCCCCCTGATTCTAATTAAGTTATCCTGGGGTGGGGTCCGAGAGTCCTTTTTCAAAGCATCCCAGGTGATTTTGAACTACCGCCAGGGTTGAGAAGCCCTGTCTCTGTCAAGGACTAGGGAGGTTATGTTTTTTTAATTATGAGAGTAATAGAAAGCTCATTATAAAAAATATTTAATGGTATATAGTAGAGAATAAAGTAAAATAAATGCCATCTCCCTTACCAACCCAGGTCAACCATTATTAATGGCTCTTTATATAACCTTATACACATTTTTAATTTATATACCAGTATATATAAGACTTGTCTTTTCTCAGTGGTATGTTAAACATTACTATTGTAGGGTTTGCTTTTATATCTTAATGTGTGGGGGATGTATTTCCCTATCCGTCCATACAAACTAGCCCCACTCTTTAATGCCTGTCGTGTATCTGTTGTACAGACGTTCCTTTATCTCTTTACCCACAGGAAGCTCAGTTTGGGATGGACTCCTGTCTAGTATAAGGGATGTGTTACCTGTCTATCCCCCAACCCCTGCCGTTCCCCCTCTCTTCCTGTTTCCATTGGAAAGGCATCAATTTGGACCACATTAAATTATGCCCATGACCCTAAGACCTTTCTAGGATCTAACTTAATATTTTGCACTTATATTTTAAATTGTTTGTTAGGAAATAACTCAGACATACAACAATCCCCCGTGTTCCCACCAACCTACTAAAGAAATAAGGCATTGCCAGTACAATGGAAGTACCCTGTGTAACCCTCCCTAATCCCACTCTGCTCCATCCCTTGCAGAGTAACTGCTGTCTTTGACTTTGTGTTTATCCCATGCATTTCTCTACATTTTTACTACATAGGTATGTTTCTGAAACAATTCACGTCATTATTTTGTGTGCTCTCTGTCATACTATGTATATTCTTCTGTAACTGTTTTTCCACGCTAGTTACCTATATGAAATTCGTACCAATGGGTACCTGTTTTAGTTATTCATTTTTCACTGAAGTATGATATTCTATTTTATGTATAGACCACAGTTTATCCATTTCCATTATATATATATAGAGAGAGAGCATGTTTCCAATTTTCTCAAATAGAAACTGCTAATATCTGTCCATTCATTCATCTCCTAGTATATTTATGTTAATTTCTGAGTATAAGATATATCTAAGAGTGAAATTGCTGGGTTATAAGGAATATATATCTTCCTTGTTCTCCAAGGACACTACCAGTTTAAAGTCTCACTAGCAGTGGTAAAGTTTGTCATGCTTCAAAATTAAAAATTAGAATAAGAAATACACATTTGATGATATTTTTATACAGTTCAAAATTGTTTTTAAGGGCATTTATTACTATTACTTGATGCCTTTTATGTGAAGCACCTCCTGATAAATTATTTTTTTGAATTAGTGCTAGGAAAATTTTTTTTCCTCCATGTGTGTATTATGCCTACTTACAAAAAAGACAGTGATTTTAAAAGCATTTTAAAAGTTCATGCTAAAATTTCTGTCTTAAGTTTAAGAATCATTACTTTATGGCTTTTAATCTTAGTTTCATATTCATTTTAATTCTTCCATTATGTTATGTTGTTATTCTAAATCGTTCCAAATCCTTTTTGTACTGAATGGAAAAAATATTAATAAGTTGTAGCAGAATGAGATATTTGCATAGAATTTGGCTCCAAACTTTATCTAATCATATATTTTTGTATTATCAATTGAACATTTAGAAAACTAAGCTTAAATTCATGCATTCCACAAATATTCATTGAGTGTATACTGTGTACCAGGCACTGTGCTATAAGAATAATAAATAGATGAAAAGCTGTAAACAGACAGACATTTTAGCTGTAGCCTCACGTGAACCTTTTCCTTTTGAAGCAGATTTTTTTTTTAAGTTGAATTTTGGCAAACATAAATTTAACTCTAAATAGTGTGTTTATATTTGTGTATTGTGATATATGCACTCATCCATGAAATATTTATAGACTCATATTTCCAAGGATTAACACCTTTGAGTGTATTGCTGAATATTAAGGTGTGTTGTTTATTATTCCAACAAATGCAAATTTAAATCTCATTCCACTTGTTTCAGTAATTAAGTTTTAGAAAAGCAATTAATTATAAAGTCTGGTTAGAAAATAGCTTGAAAAAAGCAAAACAGTTGGTCTCTTCTCTTGGCATAATTTATTTCTATTTATGTCAATTAAATGTTGGTGGAAAAGGGTATTTGCATTGTGTTCCCTAGTTAATAATTTTCATGCCATGCTAAGCCACATAAACTCCCTCTTATAGCACCCAGCTCCAGGAAATGCTGTGTTCTCAGAATGGCACCAGTGTGTTGCTTTTGAGAGAGAGAAGTTAATAAGGCATTTAAGTTCTTAAACTAAATTATTTTAAACGTTTCCATTTGACCATGTGGATGATAACTGATTTGTTTGCACAATTTAGTTTAATTCCATAAATATTTATTAAACACCGACCATGGAAAATTTGTGCTCTATAAAAAAATACATTCTTCATGGGCAGAAAGAAAACATCTTGAATCAGTGCATATCTTCTCATTGATAGTAAATACCAGCTCTAAAAACCACACGATAAGTGACATTTTGCTAAATGAGTAGGCTGTTATGATTTTATTGGAATTATAATGTTGCCTTATAAATGTTTCTGTGGTTTATTTAGCTTCTGTAGCTGTGTCTGGCAAAAACAAGAAACCTCACTTCATCTTTTTGATTGGAAGTTATATGAATTTAATACCTGAGGGTTTGGCTTGGTTTAGTTTTGTATGCAGCTCCCAGACCTGGCACCTTACTGTTGTAAGACATGGGATGAAGGGAGAGAGAAAGGAAGGGCTTGAGCTCTATTTTTAATAACCTCTTCAAATGACTGAAGCATCTCCAAATATAGGAACCATTGTTTCAAGTTCAATTCCTGACTGTTTACGGAAGGAAAACAGGATCAGAGAGGTTGTGATTTGCTGAGCTTGTAATGTATGTTCACTGATGATGAATGAATGTGTCCTCTCCTTGTGTTGAG
Source organism: Tamandua tetradactyla (assembly GCF_023851605.1). Taxonomy (NCBI): domain Eukaryota; kingdom Metazoa; phylum Chordata; class Mammalia; order Pilosa; family Myrmecophagidae; genus Tamandua; species Tamandua tetradactyla. The sequence continues at coordinate 50,685,638 of NC_135347.1, read as the reverse complement.
TTCCCCCCATAAAATTATTATTCTTACCTTTCCTTTGATAATCTGTTGCCTGATTAATCTTATCTTTCCTCTGATGGCCTTAATTGTTTTTCACAGATATATTTAAGGTTTTGAAAGAATATTTGTTCAATTAATTATTTTCCTTTGAAATTCTTGTGATTTTTTAGACAGAGTGGACCTGTAGCAGTGTGAGAGAATGATTTGCCCAGTCAGCACATGGTGGGTTTCCTTTGATAGGGAAACACCTGTGTTCTTCATAGTAGTCTGTGGTGCTTTGTAGACCATTCCAGTGAACATTGTTTCATGTGAGCCAGTCCAAGTTTAGCATTTTACCAAGTTGCTATCTTGATTTTCAGCAATGCTTCTATTGAAATTGAAAGGTTATTATGATTTTTTTTGCTTGGTTATATTTTGCAGTTCAGTATAATCACTTTTATAAATTGACTTTAAAAATTGCAGTGTGATTTGATTGGAACCATTATTAGAAGAGATTACACTAGAGAAGGAAACATTTTTCCTATTATAATAATTTCATTGACACTAGTAGAGTCTCTTTTAATGTTATAGAGGAAAGCTTATTATTTAACCTGGTAATCATCATCAGTCTTGTCTTAATATAATGATACAGTATTGTATAAAGTGTATTAAATGTAAAAAGTTACAGATAATTTTTTAAAATAACATTTATTTCTCTAGGTACACAAGTAATACTTACTATTTATTGTATGAAATTTTTAAACTATGGAAAAGCACAAAAGAGGAAAAATCTAAATCATCAGTAATTTCACCATTTGGACATTGTTATGGTTTAGGTATATATGATTTTCCAGGCTTTTTTAAAAATGTCCACATATAGAAGCAAATCATTTGTGATTTTATTCTATTTCTGGGTTAGTTATATGCCTAATGAAATCATATGTCAACTAAATTCAACATAGATTTACTACTTCATATTTTTTGTTTTTTAAATACGCATGTAGTAGTTACAAATTTTTACGTAACTGGTATTCTTTTGCAAATTTTTCTCTTGTTGGACTTCAATTTGTAATTTTTTCTTTCTTCCTTTTACCATCCCTCTCAAGAATTAGAGTACTTTATTATATATGAAATTATTTTCCTTTTGTAAAATTTGCATAATATACAGACAGACAAAAAGCCTAGACACCCATTCTGGACAGAATTCTGCAAACTTTTTATAACGTGAATTGACTGTAAACAGTTTCCGTTTCAGAAAGAAAGTAAAGTAAGCTAATATAAAACCCTCCTATAAAAAAGTACTTAGAAGGGTGCATGGGTAGTTCATTGGTTAGCATGCCTGCCTTCCATGCGGGAGACCCAAGTTCAATTCCCAGACCATGCACCCACCCCCCCAAAAAAGTGCTTAAAGTATGTCAAAGAATCCTAAATGTAATACAAATAATAATTTTTTCTATATAGCAGTTTAAAAACTTATACTCCAATTACTTATCATCTAATATGAAAAAAAAACTTTTTTCAGTTAATTGCGGTATTTCTCCCTCATGCTAGCATTTTCCTTGCATAAACCCGGAGATTGTGATTTAAAGGGACAGAGGCCCACCCCATTTTCTATCACTGAAAAACATCTAGAATCTTATCTCAAAATATGAGTATCTCATAAAAACAAGCTCTTACTCAGATTTTCATGAAAGTGTTCTCGATTTTAGAAAATGATTCTAAACAATAATTTCTTTTTTCCATTAAGGCTTTATTAAGCTTTGTTGACCTATATAAAGGTTGTATGCAAGGAGGGAGAAGGGGGATTAGAAAGATTAGTCTGTTGCCACTCCTAAAAATATCAATGATTTTTTTCTTAATCACATAACTGTAACCTTCTGTTTTTTCAGTGCAAACTAACCTTTAAGATAAAACCTAAAGAATAAACTGTTCATTTTTTACATTTGAATATATAAATGCAGACAGAATGATGATAATCATATATGATCAAGAATTTCTCAAATCTCTAAAATAGTCTAACATTTGAAAATTTTCAGAATTATTGCCCAGTAGTATACCTTCTAAATGTTTTTTATTTTTAATAAGAAAATTATAAACATTTTTTGCTAGTAATTTATATTTACCATGCATTGCTCCAGAAATTTATTTTAGGTAGTTTACTGGGTCTGAGCAACAACAGAGGTCCTCCAGAAGTAACTCTTAGGCATGCCTATAGGTAGTCTAAGCTTCTCTGCTACCTACATAAGCTTCACAAGGGTAAGCCTCCTGAGTATTGATTTGGGTGTCCCTAAAGTTTGACACAGTATCAGGGGATTCCCTGATGGTAAGGTTTAATAGTCCCATATTCTTTCTCCCCTCCCTCAGGGGAATTTGCCGATACTTTTTGATTATTGGTTAATATACTCTAGGATGCCTCCAGGCATTACAATAATCTACACAGGTTTAAAGGACCTCTTTCTCATTTTGTAGTCTGCGTGTTTCAGTTGTTCAAATGAGCTATACAGATAGGTTGAATTAAACTATGCACTACAGAAAATTTCAGTTTAAATCAAATAAACCTTTCGTCCATTGGTCTCAGAGAGTATGTGTGGTTCTAAAATATAGACACTGTCTTCCTTACCCCTATGTTCTGAATTACTTTAACCCCAACCTGTTCGGCTTTGTTCTTCTCTCTAAATATCAGGTTATATATAAAACAGCCTCTCAAAATTCAGAAATAATAATTACCACTCCAGACTTAATGTGTCTGCTTTAAAAGCTTGCAGTCTAGGCCCCCTTTTTTTTCTTATAAGCATTTTCTAAAGGTCACCATACCATTATTGTTTTTTTGTTTCTAGCCAGCATTTCTTGAATGTCTGCAGGCAGTATCGATCTTTTCTCATGGAAAAGTAGAATTGTAATAGGAAATGTGTTGTCTCCTAATGTAATGGTTTTCAAACTGTTCTACAGGGCACTGAAGTCCTACAGAGTCCCTCTACTTGGAAGAAGGGTCTGTTTGTGCTGGCTTCTTGAGTTTCCTTATACAATGTCATTTCTTCAACTTGGTTGTACAATCAGCATCACTCTCCATTTTAGACAATTTTCATTGCACCAAAGAGAAAATCCCAAACTCCTCTTAATTCTCGTCCACCCCCACCCAATTATTTACCCCTATATTGTTGTGGTACTAGTGATGTATTTCTGTTAAATATAGACCATAGCCTGCAATAGTAGTTTTTACCATATGCCCTTCTATTATTAACTCTTTGTACAAGTGTCATACCTTTGAAGTAGTTCATGCAAAACATATGTATATTGGTAGTGCTAATCAGTGAGATACATAACTTTAAACACCCCTTTCATTTATAGTCCCCTTCAGTATGCCACTGTTACTTACAATCTCACTAATGAACTACCATCACCTCTATCCATTCCCATACCTTTAAGTTCGACCTTGTTAACAATTCTGTACATATTCGGTAACTGTTCCCCCTTCTCTAGCTTCTGTCTCTAGGTCCCCTGTATTCTACCTTCTGAGAGCCTGAGTTTACATTTTCTAGGGAAATGAATTGTATTTTAAATGATAGTTGTTTTGTTGTTTTTTCTCAGTCCTCGTTCATACTGTCATTTTTTCTCAACTGTCCTCATTTTTTTCTTTAATCCTCATTGCTGCCCATATATCTCACTGAAAAGATTTCAGCTATTATACTAGCCATCATGTGCTTCCTTAACAGTTGGGTAGGTCTCTTTCCCTAGCAGCTCCCTCCACTGACCCTAAAGACATTTGCCTTTTGAAAGGTCATAACAACTTGTAATCTCCCCAGTACTGCCTAAGAACAGCCTTTCCCCTCACACTCCGGTGGTGGATATCATCATTCTTTTTAATCTTTATTAGTCAATAAGTGAAAAACAGCATTTCGTTCCTGTTTGAGTTTGCATATTTGAACATTTTCATGGGTTTATTTGTTTTGTACATTAACTATGTCCTTAGCCTATCTTACTGTTATCCTGTTGTTTTACTTTGTGAGGCTTTTTATTTAAGGAATATTAACCCTGTCATATGTGCTGCAAATCTTATTCTCAGTTTGTGATTTGAGTTTTAAAGTTTTAAGGTGTGTTTTCACTATACAGAGGGTTGAGAATTTGGAGTAGTGAATTCCATTAATTTATTTTATCAATTAATTTTTTTATTTTTTAAAAAAATAACACCAAACGAATGCAAACATTCTTAACTTTTGATCATTCCGTTCTATATATATAATCAGTAATTCACATTATCATCACATAGTTGCATATTCATCATCATCATCATTTCTTGGAACATTTGCATCTATACAGAAAAAAATAAAAAAGAAAACAGAAAAAATGAATTCCATTATTAAACTTTTACTTTCTGTTCTTGATGCCATGGATATAATCACCCACACACCTGTCCAGAGACAGATGTCACATACACAGGTGACACCTGTCACATATAACAGTCATCTGGCATTTTATAGTTTTTATTTTTACATTAAACTTTTAAATCCGTGTAAATTTATTTTGGAGTATGATTTGAGTAAAGATAACAATTAGCATCTTTTACTGATTAATCATTCATTCTTCCCCCTCTGATTTGAAATCTCACCTTTGTCATATACTAAATATTTTATATGTATATGATATCTGCCTAAAATTCTCTTCACCAGAAGGATCATGCAATTCCCAGTGAGACCACTCTGTTATCTTTCTGTTTCTAAAAATACGTTAACCTTAGCAGAACATTTTATTGTCAGCCAAAGATTAATTATTTTGTCAGTTCACAAGCTTTCATGAATAAGAGCAAACAATACTAAATGGGGATCAGGCATCATCATTCTAAAGCATTCTTCATGGTTTCAGAGACAGGGAAGTTTCATCTTCTTGCTAGGGGGAAATATTACAAAACATTGAAAATTGAGGAAAAGAATAATATTTGAACTTTGAAAAAGTAGTCAGAATGGCCAGATTGATGGAGTGAGACACTTTAGGGATCCATCCCACCATGGAAGCCTTGAACAACAAGCAGGAATCAGCAGAAGCTTCCTTCTCAAAGCTCCAGAAAGCAAAGGTTTGCAGTTACAGGGCAAACACCAAATCAAGAAAAAGGATACTTAAAAGTGGTAGCTCTCACTGTGCTCTGCTGGCCCTTCCCACATACCCCCCTGGCTTGGGCAGAGCTGGTCCATGTTCCCAGTGCAGGTTGCTGCTCCTGCTTCTGCAGGGAGCATAGTGTCCCCTGTGCACACACTGGGAGCATGTTATGTCTGGCCCAGGCTGTCTGGTGGTGGCCTGAGGGGCTTGCTGTGCCAGAACTTGTCCTGTGTGTAAAAGGAAGCCTGTGGAACTCACCTCCAGGACACTGTGGAAGAGAAGTCAAGTTGTGCTGCCTGGGACAAGAGATTGCTGGCTGTAGGAGATACAGTGTAGTGCCCAGGACAGTGAGGGAACTATTTCCTAGAAAAGATGGAACATTCAGAATTCAGAACCGAATAAACAGAAGAATTCCGCACATACATAACCATGATGAGACACACACACAGAAGGGATCAGGGAGGCTCCTTTTCTTTGGCCTGGAACTGTTCTCTCATTCCATCCTGAAGGAGAGCTCTTGCCCAGGTCATTCAGCCAAGACTGAGAGGTGTTTTCCTTTTCTGCTCTTCCTCCTGTCCTGTGACAGCTCTGTCATCATACAGGCTTAAGGAGCAGACACTCAGAGTCTGAATTTCAGTGATAACACATTTAAATATCAAAATGTACAGATTTCAACAAAAGCTTACAAAGCTTACAAAGAAACAAGAAGCAGTGGCTCAGGCAAAGGAGGAGATTAAAACATTAGAAACCATCAATGAGGAGGACCAGACATGGTATGTACCAGACAAAGACTTAAAAAAAAAAAACTGCCCTAAATATGCTTAAAGAGCTAAAGGAAAACATGAACAAAATATTAAAGGAAACGAAGAAAATGAGGAAGGAACACAAAGAAAAGGTCAATAGAAAGATAGAAATTATGAAAATGAATCAAACAGAACTGAAAACCACAGTGCCAGAAATTTAAAATTCCCTAGAAGGACTTCAGCAGCATATTGGAGATGGCAGAAGAAAGAATCACTGAACTTGAAGATAAGGTCATTGGAGTCATTCAATCTGGGGAGCAGAAAGAGAAAGAAGGAGAAAAGTGAAGAAAGCATGAGGAATGTGGGGGGCAATATCAGTACATTTTGGGAGTCATAGAAGGAAAAGAGAGAAAGAGTTAAAGAGAATATTCAAAGAAATAATGTCTGAAAATTCCCAAGTTTAATGAAAGATATGAATATACACATTCAAAACACTCAAACTCCAAACAAGATAAACTCAAATAGACCCATGCCACAGCATATTATAATTACCCTGTTGAATACCAGAGCTAAAAGGATAATTTCAAAAACTGCAAGAGACAAGCAACATGTCACATCCAAAGGAGTCTTATTAAGATTGAAGTATCAGTTTCTCATCAGAAACCATAGAAGCACGAAGGCAGAGAGATGGCATATTTAAAGTGCTGAAAGCAAAATAATTGACAACCAAGAATTCTATATCCAACAAAACTGTCTTTTAAAAATGAGGGAGAGATTAAAACATTCCCAGAGCAGTCCAGTAGAGATGTTAGAGTTCAGCAAGTTAAAAGGAAAGGACAGTAGACCACAAATCAAAGCCACATGAAAAAATAAAAATCTCCATTGAGGGGTAACATCTTTGGTAAATATAAATGTCAGTACTATTGTATTTTTGGTTTGTAACTCCAGTTTTTACTTAGTATAGGATCCAAAAGAGAAATGCATAAAATGTAATAATAAATTGGTGGTTCTGGACTCATAATGTATAAATATGTAGTTTGTGACAGAACTCTATAATAAAGTAGGGGAACAGAGGGGTACAGGAATGGAGTTGGTGTATACTATTGAAGTTAAATTGATATCAAAACCACTGAGATTGTTGTAGATTTAGAATGTTAAATTTAAGCCTCATAGTAACTAAAATGAAAATATCAAAGAATATGTGGGCTCATAGAGGTAGAAAGTAGAGTACAGTTTTCCAGGTGTAGAGGCAAGCAGAAGGAGGAGTTAAGGCATAATGAATATAGGGTCTTTGTTTCAGGAGATGGGAAGGTTTTGGTAATGAAGTGTGGTGAGGGAGGAAAGGAAGGAAGGCAGGACAGAGGGAGGGAGGGAAAGGGGAGTAGCAAAATTGATATAACTCTCCTGTAAGTATGAAAGTATTTCAAAATTAAAAAAAAAACAGAAATAACCATTTCCATAAGGCTCCACCCATCTTTGGGGAAAAGATTTCATGGCCTCCTCTGACCTTCAGTGGGCTCTGGCCACAGAGCTGGCTAAAGCACAATACCCCCAGAGTTTCTCAGAAAATAAAAGGTTCCTTATGCTACTGCAGGTCAAGTCTGAAGGGTATTCTCCTACTTTGTGAATTATTTTGACTAAACTAAATTGATGAAGGTGTTTTTTGAGAAAATAATTGCTGGCATTCACAAAGCTGGCTAGCAGGCCAAAAATAGGAATTCTGGGTTTTTCTGTTAACTGCATGACCCTGAGTATTACCTAAGTATTCCTTTTTCTTTGTTTGTTTCATTTTGTACTAAATTGACATTTTCCCAAATGTATTCTGCAGTACAAAACTTTAATGGGCTCCAGGGGAAGTTTTAGAGACCCATGGTAAAATGAGTTTAGGGAAATGATGCATATTATATCTCCCTCTAAGAAATGTTTATTATGTAATAGAATGTTAATTGTTTCAAGAAGTCTTGAAGGAAAGAAACTCAGTGTTTTTGGACTTGTGCGTGTGTGCATACCTAAGAACTTGTGTTCCAGGAAGTCCATTTTGGGAACCTGTTTTAATTGTTGTCTTCATTAGTTTTAGTGAAAATTTTTAGCTTATGTAAATAAATTATTTTATACAAGGCACTTTAATTTGTAATGCCAGTATGGAATCTTCTTAAGAAAACAACAGAAAAACTTTAAATTGTACAATATCGTAGTACTGATGGATTTTAAGCATAGCAACCTAGAGAATCATTGTTTTTCCCCATGGTTTGATTTGGAATGGATTAGTCAGAAAAAGGGATGGATTTCCCTACTTTTCAAGAGTTCTGTCTAGTACTGCATGCTGAGTCTATCCGGAATGTTCCTGTAAGGTTCAATGTAATAGCATATGTTTTTTTTGTTTACTATATTTCAGTTGTTATTGGCTTAAAATATATAGCTCCCCAGGGTTTTTTCATATTTGTTGTTCATAAAATGATGTTTGGCTTTCTAATAATGATGTTCATACAAAAATCAATGTATCTTCATCTTAATTTGTAGAATGGGTGCTGCAGATAATATCTATAAAGGACGGAGTACGTTTATGGAAGAACTGACAGACACAGCAGAAATAATAAGAAAAGCAACATCACAGTCCTTGGTTATCTTGGATGAATTGGGAAGAGGGACAAGCACCCATGATGGAATCGCCATTGCTTATGCCACACTTGAGCATTTTATTACAAACGTAAGTATCCTGCTTTCCCTCTCCATATGTAGGTAGTGCATACTACTCAAATTATGTTCTTGACCTAAGTTATCCAATATGCATAATTATTTGTAATTGTTATAATTGACCCTATTCCCATAATTGATCATTAGAATTCTGTACAATGAATTGAGATAGATTGGCCCTAAGTAATGTTTGTGATTCTTTGATGTGTCCTCCTTTCTTTTGCCGAAGCTAAGGAAATGATAGAGATGGAAAGTTTAACGCAAAATGCTTTCACTCTGAGATGTTAAGAAATGCACTCTGTAAAACAGCATATGCACCAGAGTGATATTGCTGAAATAGAACCAAAGAGATGAGCTCAAAGGCCTGACATTGTGATCTTTAGAGATATTGCTGAGAAAGATATTTCACAGTATTAAAATGGCACTATCTCTTTGTTCTTTCCTGAAGGACTGGACTATAGGTAGATAGTCCCTGCTCTTGGTTTAATTTGCCCAGGAAAATAAGATACAGTTCTGGGTGGAAAGATTGCCAGGGAGGCCTTTCTTTCACAGACCAGAGGTAGGGGTGAAGTATCAGGATGTCCATAACTAATTCTCAAATGGTCCAGGAATAAAAAAAGTGCATGTGTGTCCATGTGTATATAAAGAAAGAAAGTGGTGGAGAGAGGAAAGGAGAGAATAGGGGGAGAATGTCGCAAAATATTAATAATTGATTGTTTAGATAAAGAGTATATGGATATTCCTTGTACTATTGCAATTTTTGTGACAGTTGAAGATTTTTCAAAATAGGAAATTGAGGAAAAGTTTGATGAAACTGAAACTTAAAAATAAAGTAATATTTATTCTGTTTTAATGCTTTAGGTGAAATCCTTGACCCTGTTTGTTACCCATTATCCACCAGTTTGTGAACTAGAAAAAAGTTACTCACAACAGGTGGGGAATTACCACATGGGATTCTTGGTCAATGAAGATGAAAGTAAACAGGATTCAGGTATAAAATATTCCTGCAATAGGTAAACTAGAATGTTGTCAGTTTTCATTTCTGATAATTTGAACTTTATAAGAACATGAACTCAACTACTGATGAATAATAAAAAGCTGTCAGTGTTGATTGATTATAAATAACATTTTTCCACATTCATTTTCTGTAAGCTTAGGGCCAAGTAGAGTTCGCATTTATCCTTATTATCTCAGCGTTCTTCTCTGATTTCCTGATCTCACTGGAATGGCAAACTTTTTTCTACAAGAAGAGGCTGGGGAGGGAGCACCACCGAGGTTTTCCCCTCAGTGCCTTACAGTCTTGCAGGATTCAACTCAGCAAATATTTTCTGGCAATTGAGTGCAGAGTATCATTAGTCATATTATAGAATGCCCAAGTATTTCCCAAAATATTATTTAATATTAATTATTTACAAAGGGTCATTCTACTTCTACTGGGCTCTTTGTGTGTTTTATGTAAATTTAGCAAGAAACACAAATCTCATAAAGTGGTTCGCCCATGTCTGCCACCAAGCAGGGGCCCAACTGATCCTGGACCCCACATCTTCTGCTTCTGGGTTCTCTTCTCTCCCACTCTGCTAGAGCTGCTATGTGGCCTCACATTGTTTTTCCTAGTCTTTCCAGTTATTGCTGGTGTCGCAGAAATGAAACATCTCATAAAAAAAGAACACCACTGGCCAAAAGAAATAAGGTCAGGTGCCATAAGTTATATTGTAGGTTTAGCATAGTTTTTCTTATTCAGTAGTAATTTTTTTAAGCTACTAGTCTATTGACCAGTGGTGGTTTGCACAGTTGATTTGCTACAATGGAAAATCTATCCATGATACTCCAGAGTCTCAATATTATATTGAGAAAAGCAATTCGTATGGACATGAAAAAGAAATCAGGCAACTGGACCAAATAAAACAAGTCACTGGACCTAAAGTAAATGTAATGTTTGGGAATTCCTGACTTTCAGCACCATGCAGTCTTTGAAAACACATCATAAATTCTCTCATAGAATCACTTTTATATCTATTAATCTGCATCCAAAGTGACAGAAAGAGTTTATAAGCTAAATTCCATTGAGATACACAGATAGAGTTCACCAACACAGAATGAGAGGAGTCAGCACTACTAAGTATTCCATGTGAGCTGACTGCTAACCCAGGGCATTACATCTTTCTCAAGTTTTTTTTTTTTGGCATTTTATTATTTTGATTTTAATTTTTATCCATGAACCTATATTTAAAAATTAAATGATGTTAAAAGACCTATGCTATCAAGCATCAGTCCCCTGCTTCCTTGCTTCCACTCTACACCCTGCCCCCATCCCAAACCCAAAGCAACTACTTTCACTCTTTCATCTGTTTCTCCCACATTTCTAATAACACACTTGTTCTCAGTCTCTCGATTGATGGACTTGAAAATTACTGATTGGCTTCTCTGTGTGTTAGATGGGGGTCTTCAGCCTCTACCCCATCCTTGCTGTGTCCTTCCAATATGGTGGTTGCACATTTTTCTGTTTTATTCATATTGATTGTTTTCACTATTATTATCTTATAAATATTGTTTACTAATGTGGCAGGTATTGAGACAAGTTCATTTTCTTTCTTTTACAACATTTTCTACTTTCTTGAAGATAATAATTACATTTCTTTTTTCATTTCTTTTTCATTGTCTAAAGTTAAATCTTCCTGTATCCTCCAGTAACTTTGTAAATACTTCCTTAGACATTTTTCCACCTGGTTGGGCCTATGGGTTTCACTTTTCCCCCCAAACGTCATTTCTTCAGAGTCCTTTGTTCTCATACTCATCTGAACTAGCTGCTCCCTAGGCCTGCTACCTGGCGGTTGTCCTGGGACCTGCTTTTTTCATACTATTAGGAATTCTCTTACCCTCTCTTCTGTGCATTTGATTGCAAGTAGCAGAATACTCACACTCACACTGGCTCAAATAATAAGGATGTATATAATCTCACTCTATAAGAACACCAGAGAAAGAGTGGACTTCAGGTCCTCTTTGCATTTCTCCACCTTCTGCCTTGCTGGCTTCACCATCAGACTAATGGAAGATGACTTCAGCTCTTTCAAGCATCACATCCAGAAATGATTATTTCCCAAGGAAAAGGGACAGGCATTTCTGGGCACTCTTTCTTAGGAGCAAAGCAACCTTTCCCAGATGCCCTATAGCATCTCAGTATCCCCTCTTATTTTCAGAATGGAATCACATGCTCATTCTTAAACTAATCCCTAGTCACAGGTATTGGAAGGATGACCTTGATTGACCTAGATTAATCAAGATCTACTTTTTGAGCTGGATATGAGGGCTCCATCCTGAGTTAATTGGTGAGGAAATTGATTCCTTACATAATTAGGGTTTTCTTAGGAGTGAAATGGATTTTTGGATAGGTTATTAATAATATCCACTGAAGGAGATAGATTTTTTTGACTTAGTATCAATTAAAATATCTTTCCTGTACCTTTATACTTGATTGATAATATAGCCAGGGCTAGAATTTTAGGTTGAAAATCATTTTTACTCAATGATTTTGAGTGCTCAGAATTTTGAGCATTGCTTCATTGTTTGTTCACTTACAATATTATTTCTGGCTATTTCTGTGCTTTATCTACTACCTCTAATTTACTCCTCTTCTAAGTTAGTGGCCATTGCATAGATCATCAATAAAACACCCCAAAGTCCTTTTGGATGACTTCCAGGACACTCTGCTTGTCAGTGACCCGCCCGTGGTGTGGTAGATAAAACAGTGGGTGGGCATTCTAGAGACCTGTGCTTTAGTCTATTCCCAGCTTAAAAGACTTGGACAAATCACCAAACCTCATATATTTTTTATGGATCTATCTTAAAAATGACTTTTTAAAATTACTTAGTCACCACACATCTTTTTTTCGGGGGGTGGCGGTGCATGGTCGGGGAGTGGAAGCCAGGTCTCCCGCAGGAAAGACAGGCATTCTAACCACTGAACCACCCGTGCACCCTCCACACATCTTTTTAATAACTGCCTGGCGAAGTCTGATTTTAAAAGAAATTTTGCTAAGTTTCCCTATGCCAAACAGAAGCATAATTATTACTTTAACCGACTCTAAATATTGCCAGGTAAACTTTTCAATAATACCCTTTTGAGAAATAGTTGTAGCTTATAAGTAGTGAAGTCCTTATTAAAAACTTTTGTCATGAGTCTGTGGAGAAGCCTGTGTTTTATTGATCTTCTCCACCATCTGGCTCTCCCCCATTCCCTAATATCAGTGCGTGCAGGCACACACACACATGCATGTGTGTGCCTGCGTACATGTGCATGTGTACGCGTGCACACACACACTTCCACGTGTACACAGGCACACGCACGTGTATGCAGGCACACACACGCACATGTACTCAGGCACACACACATGTACGTGCACACACACGTGCACATGTATGCAGGCACACGCAGTACAGGTACGCAGACACACATGCACATGTATGCAGGCACACACATGTATGCAGATGCACACACATGCACATGTACGCAGGCACACACCCACGTGTGCGCGTGTGCACACCACATGTACGCAGGCACACACACGTATGCATGCACACACATGCACATGTACGCAGGCACACATGCATATGTATGCAGGCACACACACATGTACGCAGGCACACACGCACATGTACACAGGCACATGCACATGTACGCAGGCACACACATGCACATGCATGCAGACGCACACACGCACATGTACGCAGGCACACACACATGCACCTTCTACAGAGAGGTACAAAGCACAGTCTTGAGACAGAAACTAGCTGAATGAGCACTCCCAGGTGATTAGGGAAGAGAAGTAACATTCCTTACCTTGATGGGATGAGAACTACCATAATTGGTACTAATGTGGATACCAGTATATACTGACAGATTCAGCAACTATTTGTTGAAGTATATTAATAACTTGTTCAAAGCCATCTAATACTTTATGTAATTTAGCAATAATATAAATATCTTTCAAAAAGAAGAAAAGCCTCTAGTCAAACAGTTATAAGCAGGAGAGTTACATTTTTATCGCATGTAAGTAGGCTCAGAAAATGCTGGCTGGGTGGTTGGTATGCTGGTGGATGGATAGACTGATGGCCGGCTGGGTGGGTGGAGAAGGTGAATCTGTTTTTAGAAAGACTAGCATGGAGACTGGATGATAGAAAAGAGGCTGGGGGTTGGGAGGTCAGTTAGGACTAACCCAGCTGACATGATGAAGCCTATTTTTATGTCCTAAAGATTAAAAGACTTTGCCTTTTGGGTGGTGCGACAGTGGCTCAGACCCAGGTGTGATTCCTGCTGCCTGCCCACATTAAAGTATATATATATGTTTATAAAGACTTTGCCTTTTTGATTGCTTACTGCTGCTTGCTTCATTTTTGGTCTTGTGAGCAACAGTGAATGATAAAAAATTATCCAGGTTAGTAGGCACTAGTCTCTATATGGTTCTTCCCTAGTCTGTGCCCACCCACTCCTTCACCTGCTCTTCGTGTTCCGTGAGTTTTATTTGAAGGCAGAGGTGGAAGTGCATGGTAATGGTGGGCTTTCATCCATGTGCTGCTGACAGGGTCATCATTCTTCTCACCTCCGTTTCTAGCACATGCCATTAGGAAGGTGTCATTTGTCTGTTGCTGAATTCTTAGGGAATGAGGTTAGGGAAAACTACATTATTCCTTTCCTCTGTTTTGCAGACTTTTTTGGCTTTTCAGGTTTTCTTAGCTTATAAAAGCATAAAAAGCATCCACATTTGTCAAATGAAATAATATATGAGAAAAAATTCTTGATAAATTTATACCAGGCTCTCTGAAATCACTGTATGCATTTATACAACACAGTGTGCATTTATATTGAATTTCATAATAAAGGCTCCAAGATCCTGAGGTGCTTTATATTTATCAAAGATCAAACTTTATGCAGCATTGTCTTAGTATTATCGTACTTCATTACATCCTGATTCTTTAAGGTTTTTGATTCATGTGTATGTGTGGCAGGCTGGTTTCTTCAGGAAGGAGACACTGCGATTTGCCTTGCAAGAGGGTTATTGGGAAGTGCTTTCAGGATCCACACCTGAGGGCAGAATTGGGCGGAGGCGGTATGCGCTGAGATGCAGTCAGATCAAGGCTTCAACGCAACCCTGCAGAGAGCTCGGAGGCTGGGATGGATGGTCCTTCAGAGCTGCCTCAGACTTGGGTGATAGGGCCAGGCTTCGTACCCTCTATAAGTTATCTGTTGAAGCACAACAAATTACCCCCTAGCTATTGAAGCACAACAAATTACCCCAAAATACAGCAGCTTAAAACAACAAACTTGTTGTCTCATGGTTTCTGTGAACCAGGAATCCTGGGGCAGCTGAGCTGGACACGTCTAGCTCTGTGTCTTCCACAAGGCTGCAGCCAGGGTGTTCGCCAGCGCAGCAGCCAGTTCAGGGCTAGACCAGGCAGTCCGCTTCCGGGTTCAGGTATGCAGCTGTTGGCAGGCTCAGGACGGAGACGTCAGCTTCTTCCCATAGGGCAGCCACAATGTGGAGCTGGCTTCCCGCGGGGCAAGCAGGGAAAACAGTGAGCATGCCCAGGACAGAGGCCCCCAGGCTTTAGAAACCTGATCTCGGAAATGACAGCCCAGCTCTTTCGTCCTGTTCTGTTCCTTAGAAGAAAGTCACTGGGCCGCTCAAGGGGAGGGGACTGCACAAGGGCACGAACGCTAGGAGATGGGGTCTTCGGCAGCCAGTGTGGAGTCTGCCTTCCATCCCTTATAGCACCCTTAGGGCATACTCATGGGTGAGACAGCGCTTTTCAGCCGAGGTGACTCCCAGACAGGGCGTACAGCTGAGGACTTCAATACACATAACGCTCAGTTAGCAGGAAGGTCTAATAAACCAGAACTTCTTAGTCCTGTTTAAATCGTGCAACATATAATATTTATCAGTTTTTAAAGGAGACATTTCATTGTGTATCAGAATCTTTCTCTTTCTGATATAAAAGTTGCGTTCATATTTTGCAGCAAGCTGCATATAGCTAAATGCTTCTGTGACTTACTGTTAATCATTGTTAAAAACCATTTTAAGTGAGCTGAAAGACAGATCCTAAAAGCAAAAGCTTTGTCAAGGAAATTTTTACCCTTTTTCTAGATGTGTAAACTTCATAAAAGACACTAACAGGTGATCAGGAACAATAGATTTATTTTTCGGATTGTACATTTTAATAAATTTATGAGAATTTGTCATCGTTAATCCTCTAATTTCTCTCAGCTTTCATGCCTGATTTTCTTAACCTGTTTTTTTTCCTTTACTTTTGTAGGCAAAGATGATCAAATCCCTGACTTTGTCACTTTTCTTTATCAAATAACTAGAGGAATTGCAGCAAGAAGTTATGGACTAAATGTGGCTAAACTAGCAGATGTTCCTGAAGAAATTTTAAAGAAAGCAGCTCATAAATCAAAAGAGCTTGAAAGATTAGTAAATATGAAAAGGTGAGAATAATAGTACTACATTTTTTTGGTTTATGGTGAAATCTTCCAGTCTTCCAAGGAAAAGGATTGCCCTATAAATGAACATCAGATCTCCTTTTTTATTTTCATCAGATCTACTTTTAGATGATCTTTTCAAGTATTCTGAAAATTTTAATTTGATAAAACAAAAACAGCTCATGATAAAGCTCATATGAATTTAGTCCATCTTCTACAATCAGATCTTTAGCTCCTAAGTTACTAAGTTGGTTTGTAGTCATTTTTCTAAAGAATTGAAACTAACTCCTTATTGTATGCAAACAAATAATTGCCTAAACCATTAAATTATTCAAAAAGCTATTGAAAGAAACCTCAATATTTAGAACCTACAATGTATTTCTTTTAGTCATATATTGCATTCAGATTTGCAGTGACTACTGTGAGGACATGAATGAAAATAATCGTATTACATAACTGTAATCATAGTCAGTACCCACATGTCAGTTATTTTGTAGGTTGTTTACAAAATCTACAGATTTTTCATTCTAAACTGGGTCTGTCACCTAGAAGGCTTATGTGAATGCTTTCCAAGTTTTACTCTTGATATCCAGCCAGAATAGTCAGTCTATAAACTAATCTTATTAATAACCTGAGATGTGTTTCAGAAGAAAAATATTCCTAGGTAAATATCATATTAATAGCTAATAGCCTTTTTAATGCAGTTTTATTGAGTTATATATTTACATACCATATAGTCATCTGAAGTGTACAATCAGTGGCTCACAGTATCATCATATAGCTGTACATTCATCATCACAGTTGATTTTTGAACATTTTTATTATCCAAAAAATAAAAATAAGAGTAAAAAAGAACACCCGAAACATCCTATACCCTCCTATTACATATTTATTAATTTACTTATTTAGTCCTTTTTTTCTTACTGTCCATATATTAAAGGGAGTATCAGTCACAAGTTTTTCACAATCACATGTTCACACCTTAAAAGCCCTATAAGTTATTCAGTCATCTTCAAGAGTCAAGGCTATTGGATTACAGTTCAACAGTTTCAGATATTTCCTTCTAAGCTACTCCTAAATACCAAAAACTGAAAATGGATATCTATATACTGCATAGGAATAACTTCCTTCAAATAGGTCTCTCAACTCTATTAGAAATCTCTCAGCCACTGTGACTTTATATTGTTTCATTTCTCTTCCTCCTTTTGGTCAAGAAGGCTTTTCACGCCCACAATACCAGGGCCAGGCTCTTCTCCTGGTGTCATGTCCGATGTTGCCAGGGAGATTTACACCCCTGGGAGTCATGTCCCTCGTAGGGGGTAGGGCAGAAGCTAATAGCCTTTGGTTTTCCAAATATAAAATTATATAAATACAAAAGCTTCCCATCCCACTACCTCATAACACCCACCCACACCCACCCTGCTAGTCTGATCTGCTGGGGAGAATAGGACTCTGCTGGCCTGGTTGGTAACCACGTGACAAGGAATGAATAGATGTTGATCAAGAAAATCTTGGCTGGATACCAGTAGTCCCTGGGTTATACTATAGGACTATTATTTAGTTTTGGAAATCATTACCAAATTTAAATTTTGAAATATTAATACCTAATATTAGTTAATATCTAATATTAATTAAAGAAACAGCTGCTAACTTGTATGCTGAAGCACAGCTGTACAACCAGCTTCTTTTTCTCTATTTCCTTCCTCTTGTGATTCTGCCGGCACACTTTACCTTGCAGTTGTATGTGTTGATTGACCAAGTCCGAAGTGCTGGAGTATTACAAATGGCATGTAGCTTAGCTTTCTTTATTGGCATTCCCTTCTGGATCGTTTCAGGAGCATCAATCAGAAGCAAGTGGCATAGTTATCACAAATAAGGTGACAACCTATTCCTAATTGCTACAAGCTAGACTAATAGTAGTATTCCAGAGAGAAAAGTAATTATTTATGAATGTTTCAAAATGAATGTACCCCTTAGTCCTTTGCAAAGTCCAGAGACAAGTTAAATCCTCTTTTGTTGTTGTTGTTTTTCTTCTACCCTGAAGAAACTAGAATAAAACTTTATTACAAAGGATATATATTCCAGACAGCAATAAAATATGACAATTTATCCTTCTTGTTATTATATAGTCTATAAACAAGAGTAATAAACAGATTACTTACAAATATTTCAACTCTTCCAACTAGTATGTGACATGAAATTTATAGGTATCTTGATAAGATGAGAGAGCTGTCCTAAGAAGCTGCATTGGAATGGAATGTTGTAATTTATCAAGGCATTTTATTCACTTATTTTACCTTTTCACTAAAATTCACTTTTACACCTGAAATCAATTGGCTAGATCAAAGTAACAAAATCAAATCTCATGCCTTCATGTGGGTTTGTTACAGTGGCTGCTGTTTGTTGAATACCCCCTTTGTACAGTATTGTATGCCCCCTACATACGTTAGCACACTTAATCCTTATAACGACTTTGTGGGGTGGGTGCTGTTGTTACCTCCATGTTAAAGTGGGGAAAATGAGGCCCAAGGAGGGCAAGACCCCACCCGGCGTCACGCAGCCTGTTGGTGGGGGAGCAGTACTTAGAACTCAAGTCTCCAACTCTGATGCTGAACACTCAACTGAGTGGCTCTTCTGCAGAAAAAAAAGTAGGTCTGTGTCAAGTTAGCATTTTACTTCCACCAACCAACTTTATTAAATCAATCTTTTTCATCTAGTGAGCTCTCAGCAGGGTGCTTTTTATCTTCACCTGCAAATAGGCACCCACAGCAGCCTTTGGCTAAGTTAGCGGGGGCAGAAGCCGTCTCTCCTTTCCTGGTGATGGGTGTTAGAAGAGGAGGCTGAGGCAGGGGCGGGACCAACAACCTCAGACCCTGGCCTGCGGCAGCAGCTCCGAAAACACCGCTCACAGGCGTTTCCGTAGCTGTTGAGGAGATGTATTGTCCCCCATCAATTTCATTTATAAAATTCATATTTTATTTTCTCTCTAGGAAAAGGCTGAAGTGTTTTGCAAAGTTATGGATGATAAAGGATGGAAAAGACCTGCAAAAGTGGGCAGACAAGTTGGAAATGGAAGATATTGATGATGTCTCTTCCTGATTAAAACGAAAACCATGTTTTGTAACAAAAACTGCAGAATTAAACATACCGCCTGTTCAAATAACTCTCCAGGAACAACCCATCTCTGTCTGACATGTGAGCACCACAAAATCATGACCGTGGTGTGTCCCTGTGGGAAGTGGGTGGGTCTTGTGTAGAAAACCATTTGCAGGGTCCTGTCTCCCTGACTTTTAAAAGTATCAATTTTTTTGTATATTAAGACTTCTGCTATGTAATTAGAAAATTTCATGGCAGTAAGCGTCACCTAAAATTAAAACCTAAATAAAGTTCAAAGTGGTATTATATAATTTATGAACTTTTAGAGAGTGATATATTACCTCATTTTTATTTGCTTCAGTTCCGATAATTAGCAACTACATGAAATATCTGGCAGGAATCTACCTTTTGTATTCAACTAAATTAATTTTGTAAAGCCATCAATTCACCGTGAATGTAAGAATTTTTGGTAAGAAATAGAATCATCAAGCTTTCAGAAACTATAGCACAGAAGGAATAGGTCATATGAAATTTGAAAAGTTAAATATTGTCAGTTTTAAGGAGTTTAAAGACTGTTGGATGATTTTGTCATTTATTCAAGTAATAAATATCTAATTAATACCTACTATAAATAATGGTATGGCCTGTTGAATATTTAAGGTTTTCACATATCAGGCATTTGTCATTTTTTAGGGTTAATTATGTAACCAAGGTTGCTGCTCATACCAGACCACTACATGGAACGGAATTTGTTACTTTTGGACTTTCTGTTAACTAACACAGGGCCTTAGTTTGCCAGGGCTGCTATGACAAACATCACTCAGTGAGCTGGCCTAAATGACAGGAACTTACTGACTCACAGTTTGGGAGGCTAGAAGTCCAAAATCAAGGTCTCAACAGGTCATGAATCCTCCTGGAAGTTGTACTCTGGTGCTAGCAATTCTTAGGGTTCTCTGCCTTCGTGACCCGGTGATCTGCCTTATTCTCTGGCTTCTACTGCCTCCTGGCTTCTACTTCTGCTCAGTCATCTGTGTCTGACTTTCCTCTGCTTATAAGGACTCCATTCATATGGATTAAAGCCCACCCTGCTTCAGTTTAGCTTCATCTAAATAGACTCTTCAAAGATCCCATTCTCAAATGAGTCCACGCTTTAGGATTTTCAAAGGTCATATTTACAAATGTGTTCACACCACAGGACCAGAGGTTAGGAATTGAGCCTGTCTTTTGTGGGAGACGTGATTCACAGTCCCTAACACAGAGTAAGCATGCTATTTCCCCAGCATTGGACCTTATAGCTTTGGTGATTCCTAATAGCCTTTGCCCCATGCAGAGGGGCACGCTCAACTGTGTCCCCAGGGCTTTGACAGCACTTACATGTGTCTTCTCATGTCCATGTGTTCTTTTGTTTTAAAATGTGATTTTTACACCACCATTCTGTTTCCTACCCACGTATTGTTTTTGTTCAATTAAATGTCTTACCCACTTGGATAGGCATATTTCTAATTCCTTCTTCTAGGTCATTACCTACAGTGGCCCAAATGGTGTCCACTAGACACAGGGAAGTCACTCCAGTCTGCCCAAGTTGACAGAGTGGTTGGTTACTACACTTTAAATTCACACATACTTTAATCCTCTAAGGCCCAACATTTTTGGAGTTTGGGGTATGATGTAGTTTCATTGATTCCACCACCCCTCCAGAACTGATAGAGTATAGTAGAATTGACCAAAGTGATTCAAAATAGAGTTAACTGGAATTACTCTTTAAGTTTTAAAAAGAAGAAAAAAAATTGTTTCAATAGTCTGTATGATTGTAAATGTTTGTGTTCTTTCTAATAAGATTTCAGTAATAGTACTAAAGCCTGATCAGCAGGCCAGCGAGGAAAGGAGGAAAATCCAGGGATGGCATGCCTCTGTTGAGGGAGCTTCAGGGATCAGCAGTCACTGGTGGTGTCCACGTGGACAGCCAGGCCGCTGTGGGTTCCAGGAGCATTGTGTGCAGGCAATGGCAGCTGTGGCATCTGCAGTGGCAGTGTGGAACTTCAGAGGGTACATTCTCCAACATGAAGCAGGACACCAGCAAGGCAGTCAGCTTTGGGGGGCAAAAAGTGGGGGGTGCTGCAGGCCCACTTCAAGTTGAGAGACAACAGGACTGTTTTTAAGTGAGGTTCATTTCCAGCCTGATTGGGTTACTGGGGAGTTAAGGGAAATCTCAGGCAGAAGCCCAGTAATCAAGACCAGTCGTGGTCCTTGGGAAGAAAGCTGCAGCCTGATGAGATGCATACTGGGGATGCCAGCTCAGCCTCAGGGGCTAGAGTGCTGTTAGCTGTGACCCACCTATGTGAGGTTGGGGCTGCGAATAGGGCTAGGGCTCCCAGACCCCTCACACTAGCCGGGCCTGAGCCTGGAGGTTCAGTATCTTCAAGACGTCAGCCTGAGGCTGAGGAAGGCAGGGCTGACTGCTGGCCGACAATGCAAGGAAACTAACTTTGAAGGGTGACATGGTCCTTTAAGTGATATGTGTCTTTCTAGACACAAGGTTCCAAATTAAGAGCTTGTGATTCTGCAGCAGCAACCACCAATTCTCAAATACCTCCTGAAAAAACATTATTCACTTCAATAAATCCAACCTTAAAAAGAAAAAAAGGCCAAAACACTTCTAAATTAATTTCAACTTTGGCCCCCCTAATCATTCCTCTCTTATTGGTGCTGATCATCTACACTGGTGTTTTAATATTCTTATAATAATATAATAGGTATTATAAGAAAATATAAAGGTCGATTTATCCATCCAATAATTTTTAATTTTTTAAAGGAAAATATAAATTTTTTAATTTTATAATATAAAAATTTTTTCAAGGGAAAGAAAGAAATATAAAAACCTAAGCATTCAGATTATTCAATTTATCTCATTGGTTCTCAGGGCTGAGTATTTAGAATCATATGATTCCCGGGCAATATCAAACCATTTGAATCACAGCCTTTGGGATTGAGACCCTAGAAAATAATATTTTTGATAGCTTTGTTAAAGAGATACAGTTCACACACTGAAAGTGTATAGTTCAGTGGGTTTTAGTTTGTTCCAGAGCTGTATAACTATCACCATAATCAATTTTAGAATATTTTCCTCATCCCAAAAACGAAACCCTGCACCCATCAGCAGTTATTCTCCGTTCCTTCCCTCAGCCCTCAGTTCTGGGCAAAAACTACTCTACTCTCTTTCTTTACAGATTTGCCTATTTTTAACATATATAAATGGAATCATATAGTATGTGGCCTTTTGTATCTGGAGTCTTTCACTTAAAGTTTTCATGGTTCATCCATGCTGTAGCATGTATCAGTACTTAATTCCCTTTTAATGCTAAAAAGTATATATTCCATTGCATATATTTGCCACATTTTATTTATTCATCAATTGATGAACATTGGGTTGTTTCTACTTTGGGGTTATTATGAATAATTCTGCTATAGGCAGTCATATACAGGTTTTCCTGTGACAAAGCATACTGTTTTTTTAAAGCTCTCCAAGTGATCTCTGATGTTCAATGAGGTTTATGAAACACTAGTCCTAGTCATTACAAATGACTGAACGATATTTTTCCTTGAATTAACAAACATATCTCCTCTACTTCATGTGTTACTGAACACAGAACATGGCATACTGTATATGCTCAATAAGTATTTGTTGAAGTGTATAAGAAAAAACTCTTTCGGGTCATCATGGTGAGTGAAATAAGTCAACACAGAAAAGAACAAATATTTATGGTCTCGCTGATATGAAATAATTAGAATAAGCCAATTCCGAGAGTCAAAAACTAGAATACAGGTTACAAGGGCCTGGGGCGGGAATAAGGAGTTAATGCTTAATTGGTACAAAATCTTTTTTTAAGGTGACAGAAAGGTTTTCGTAATGGGCAATGGTGATGGTAGCACAACATTGTGAATGCAGTTAACATTGTTGAATTATGTATTTGCATATAGTTTAGAGGCAAATTTTAGATTGTATTTGCATATATATATATACACACACACATATTATATATGTTTATATATATGTTTAGAGTAAAACTTTTTTGGAATACAGGATTGTATAACAGTGAGCCTTACTATAAACTATGGACTATAGTTATAGTAACAATTGTAATAACATTATTTCATCAGTTGTAACAAAAGTGCCACACTAATGCTAAGTGTTAGTTATGGGGGAAACTGTGTGGGGAGTGGGAGATGTATGGAAATTCTCTCCATTTTCTGTGAACCTGCAACTTCTCTAGTGAAAAAAATGGTAAGAAAAAAGAAACCTTTCAAGGTAGGAACACAATGAAGAGATGCTTCTTTTCCTAATCAAGACACCATTTCACTGGGGATTCTAGATCTATACAGAAGTGCACTATATGTTAAGAAAAATAATTTCTTCTGACAATTTGTCCAAGCAAGAGCCCATCAAGATGGTAGTAGCGGTGGTAATGGTGCTGGTAAAACATGATTCCTGAGTAAAGGCTATCTCGAATCTGCAAGTGTATGTTGACCTTTACTAAATTTCAAGATCAATATTAAGTACTGCCAGATTGCATAATTATAAAAGCCCTATTAGATGTTCTATACCAAGGGAAGAACTTGAATTAACACCTTCTGTGATTTCTAACTTTATAATTAAATTTGTTCCTGTTTAAAACCTTGAGTTAGTGTATGTTATTGTTATATTTGTTAACATCCAGAGAAGTATTGTCATTAGGGAGATATCCATCCTGGATTTTTTTTGACAATTCTGCTTTACACCTATTTTTGTGGGTTTTTGGTTTTTGTGCTTTTTTTTTTTTTTTGGTATATTCATTAATAGCTTTGTCTCACTCAAAAGTGTCACATTTTGAATAACAAAGTATATGGTGACCCCCAATTACAGTGCTGTTACAATGACTGAATTGATAGGTTTTGAATGTCATCTTAAAAAAATACATTTTTGTAGTATCAATTGGATGAATTGATTTTCATCCCAAAGACCTCTAATTGTCTTTGCCTGTTCTTAATAAATGCTTTATATTGTGCCATTTAGAAACCACGAACTCTACTAATACACAAGTTAGAGTTTACTACTTAATCTGCTTTGGGGACTAAGTCCCTGAAAGTAGTTTGTCATCTGCCCTGTTTCCCTGAGATCAGGTGAAGAGCGTACACTGCAGGACTGAGAGAACCATGGCAGGGCTGTCTCTTCCACAGATACTGGTCTCAGGAAGAAGTCTCCTTTGCTTTTCTCTCTCTTTAGTTTTGTCCTTTGTTCAGTCTTCCCTTTCTTGCCTTTGAATATCTCTCTTTTTTTTTAACATTCAGAACAATCTAATATTCCTACATTAGCAATTTATGTGCCATTTTAACCATCTTTCCAGCTTCAAGTTACCTGTCTTAGTTTTCCAGGGCTGATATAACGAAGTATCACAGACTAATTATATCATAGTTCTCAAGGTGTCAGCAGGGCTTGCTCTGAAGTCTGTAGGTTCTGACAGTGGCCTTGCTTGTGGCGTAACTCAGTCTCTGCATCTGTCACATGGCTGTTTTTCTCTGACTCCTACTGCCTCTAAATTTCCTCTCTTTATAACCACATAGTATTGGATTAGGAGCCACCCTAACCCAGTTTGGTCTCATCTTTAATAATATTTTCAAAGATCTTATTTCCAAATAAGAACCATGGGTCTGAGAGTCATGGGTCTGAGAGTCAGGACTTGAACATTTCTTTTGGGGGAACACAAATCAATCCGTAAAACCACCATTTTTCTAATCTCACTTCTCTGAAGCTAACTCGTTGGATGTAGATGGTCCTCTGTCAGAATCATCAAAGGAATTCTTTTAAGTGTGGATTTCTAAACTCCACCCTAGCTCTCCTCAATTTCAATCTCTGAGGTTGGGACCCAGGAATATGAGTCAATGTTCATTTCTCTTCCCATTTCTTTCCCCATTTCCTTTCTCCCTACATTGTGATTATTTTAGTCAGCCAAAGCTGCCAGAATGCAACGTGCCAGAGATGGATTGGTTTTTAATAAAAGGAGATTTGTTGAGTTAAAAACATAAAGTTCTATAGAGGAAAGGCAGCTAACTTTCAACTGAGATTCTTTCATACACAGGAAGGCACAGGGTGATCTCTGCTGGCCTTCTCTCCAGGCCTCTTGGTTCCAACAACCTTCCCCGGGGTGATTCCTTTCTGCAGCTCCAAAGGCCTGGGCTGAGCTGCAAGTGCTGAGATGAGGTATGCTGAACTACTTAGGCTGTGCTACGTTGAACTCTCTCATTTAAGCACCAGCCAATTAAATCAAACATTCATTGCAGCAGGCACACCTCCTAGCCAACTGCAGATGTAATTGGCAACAGATGAGCTTCACATGCCATTGGCTCATGTCCATAGCAACAAAACTAGGCACCTTCACCTGGCCAAGCTGACACCTGAACCTAACTACCACAGTGATCTGGCTAAAAATCATATTCTTTGGGCCATACCCCCTTTCTAAGATTCTGATTCAGTAGGTTTGGGGCAAAGCCTAGAAAACTTATTTTTTCTTAAGCTGGGTATCCTAAGTGCTCCTGAGGTAGGTGGTTTAAGTATCACGTTCTGAGAAACATGACCATAATGCCTTCAGATTTGTATTCACCCAGCAGAAACCATTTCTGTAAGTAATGAGCCTTTAATTTGTCCAAGCTTTTTAGATTCCTTTTTAAATCTAAAGATCATGAAGCACAAATGAATGTTAAAAGTTGCATTTTGTGTTATGAGGTTTATAAAGAAATGTCTATAAGGAGCATGCAAGATGCCTCAAATTGTTCATAAATTATCTTCTATAATGGTATTTTATATTGTAAATAATATTCAAATCAAGATGTAGCATTGTTCAAGAAAGCAGACAATAAAAATATTTCCATGCACCTATGCCGCTTCATGGCCTTGAGTTTCAGCACTGCAATTTTCTAGTGATCAGTCGCTTTGCTCTGAGAACATAAGTGAGGTTTCTAAAATGTTCTTTCTGTCGAGGTACAAAAAACATGATGGACTTGGTTGTTAACAAGAGTTGTTAACAATAAGTAATTCAAATTTTGTAAGCAGCGTAAACAGGTTCTGTGCAAGTGAATGCTGGTTATTCTTGCTTTAACTTGAACCTGCCGTATTAGGCATGCCCAGAAAAACCACTCCAATATGACAGATAAATCATAAGTGAGGTTTGGAAAAGGAAAAAGAATTCATTAAGTTAGCATTCCCTTCTCGTGAGAAAATGCAATTCCTTACGTGTAGGAATGAACTGGTTGAAAATATTAACTTTTCTACAGAATTAAGAACCAGAGGCTTCAAGACATCTGATTTAAATGTAAAAAAGACATTTTAAGTAGCAGCTAAGTGCAGGTAGTCAATTGCAAGACACAATTATATTCAGGCAATTTAGCTGCAAGTCCCACAACAGAAGAAATGAAATGCCACATAAATGCCCAATCATAGCTAAGAACTTCTTACACCAAAATGATTTCATCAGTATAGCAATTTACCATAAATTCACTGATATGTTTATATAATTGCAAGCTTAGTTAATAGTGATAGGTTTTCTTAAGTTGCAATGAACAGAAAGACACTAGAGGATAAGTTCAAAGTACAGAAAACAGAAACA
The DNA here is from genome assembly GCF_023851605.1 of Tamandua tetradactyla. NCBI lineage: Eukaryota > Metazoa > Chordata > Mammalia > Pilosa > Myrmecophagidae > Tamandua > Tamandua tetradactyla. Next base: position 50,658,927 of record NC_135347.1, on the reverse strand, counting down.
ATGTCCTAACATGGACTTATGGAAGAAGAGAAATTATGATAATTTTTCAGAGTACAGCCTATTTATGCCTGTTATTTTATCACTTTCTCAGCAATGGGCATTCATTTCTCTCTGTTTGGCAGCTGCTCCACCATAATAGGCAATCAGCTTCCCCTGTTTTTGTTTCTTTTGCTTTTGCCATCACTGACTTGTGTGGTGGTTTGGAGCTGTATGTACTCCAGAAAAACATGTTCTTCAATTCAATCCATTCCCATGAATGTAAACTCCATTGTAAGTAGAACCTTTTGATGAGGCTGCTTCAGTTAAGGCGTGTCCAACCTCATTTAGGAAGGGTATCGTCCTATTACTGGAGTCCTCTATAAACAAAATGAATACAGAGAGAAAAAGCCACAGAGGCAAGAACTGATATCAGCAAAACCCAAAAAAGAGAGACCAGCAGATGCCACCATGTGCATAGTGGCAGAGGCACAAGCCACGGGCAGCCGGCCTTCAGGAAGCATTGCCTTTGTGATGCCTTAGTTTGGACATTTGCTCCTACTCTAAGGTAGGTGAATCAATTCTCATTGTTTGAGCCAACCCGTTTAATGGCGTCTGCTTTGAGCAGCCTAGGAATTAAAACACCTGGCCTCTGCTTCCCCTGGCTTCTACTTCACTGCCTTCTCTGCCCTCACTACTAATTTATTACTCCCTCTGGCCTGCAGCTGATCTGATTTGTTCAGTTAATCACTACTGTTGCTGCTGGGCGCGTTAATCCTGGGTGGCCTTGAGGGTGGCTGGCTAGGTTGGGGAGTAGCAACTTTTAGATAAAGCAGCCACTCTGCCTAGTCAGCTCTGTCCAGAATGACAGTGTCACCTAGAAGGAACCATGAATGTGGCAGCAACTCTGAGCACCAGTACAATGATTAACCTGGCTTCTTGAAGGTGCTGGAGGTTAGTGCAATATATGAATACACTGGGCACTAACATTCTAGAAGCAAAGATCCTTACTGGTTTAGCCTTGTTGGAGAGCTGGGTGCATCTGAATTAATGCAATACCTGAATTACAGAACATCTTACGCAATTTATTTGTAGGTTCATTAACATTTTTGAATCTAAAGGAAGAGTATAGCCAAAGTAAGGATAAAAATTTCTGGTCATTGTTGAGAAGTATAAGAAATATTTTCCATCACCCTGATATGACATAAATGGGATGAAATGTTAGAATTTCTGTAAACAATTTAGGTATTCAAATAAAGTGTCCATGGTTAATGTTGAAATGTATATACAATGCTATGGAAGAACTTTCTACAACCCTTGGAGGATGGTTTAAGACTAGATACTATTAGGAAAAAATGTACCAATGATAATGGCAACTGCCTACACTCTTAAAGAATTTAAGATAAATCTGTTGAGTGACTATTTAAAGAATTCATGACAAGAAGGATAGGAACACTTGTGCATTGTTGGTGGTGATGTTAAATTGTGCAGCTGCTGTGGAAAACAATTTGGCAGTTCCTCAAAAAATTAAAATGGAATTAACAAATGACCTGGAAATCCCACTTCGAGGTAGATGCTCAAAAGAACTGAACGCAGGGACTTGGAGAGATATTTGCAGCACTACAATGTTCATGCAATGTTATTTACAACAGCCAAATACTTAGAAGCAATCCAAATGTCCATCAGCAGATGAATGGATAAACAAAATGTGATATAGAATATAATATTCTGGCCTTAAAAGGAATGAAGTTCTGATAAATGGCACTACATGGTCGAGCCTTGAAGACATCATGTTGACTGAAATAAGTCAAACATAAAGGGACAGATATTATAGATACCACTTAATATAAGATAGCTAGAATATGCAAACATATAGAAACAGAAAGTAAAATACAAGTTACCAGGGTTGGGGATTAGGGGCAGTGGGGGTTAATGTATATTGAATATAGGGTTTCTGTTTGGGTTGATGCGAAGGTTCTGGTAACAGAAGATGGTGAGGATAACACAATATTGCTAAGTGATTAATCCCACTAAACGGAATGCTTGGGAGCAGATGAGATGGGAAAGTTTATGTTGTATATATGTTTCCACAATTTAAAAAAAGGGCAACTAAAGAGACAATGATGATTAAATGCAATCCACAAACCTGAACTTGATCTAATTATGGAGGAAAAAAGGCCTAAAAGGACATTAATGAGACATATGAAGAAATAGGAATACAGACTGTAAGCTTTATATATCAATATTAAATTTCTTGAATTTAAAATTGGTTTTAAGGTGGTTACATAAGTGAATATCTTGTTCTTTGTAAATATTTTATATGTTCAAGGAACATGTTTATACCACTTACTCCCAAATGTTTAAAAAATAGATAAATGATATAGACTGGATGGATGGATGGATGGTTGGTTGGATAGATGCACAGACACAAGAAATGTGGCAAAATGTTAAAAATTAGTGGAGGGGCATGTTGGAATTCTCTGTATGTGTTTATTGTTATTATTGAAAATGTCCTGTAAGTTTGAAATTATTTCAAAATAAAAAGTTTATCAAAAGAAAAGAGAAAGGAAATAAAAGTCGGGGAAATAGAAGGGAGGGGGAAAAAAGAAATCATGATAGAACACAAATAGGAAAGACCATTCTTTTCCTAGTAAATTAAAATTCCTTCAAATCCCATGACTAGCAAGCAGGCCAAAAATACTCTGGAATATAGACATAAGGAAAAGATTAAAGTTTGGTTCTTGGCTGAGTTCTAAATTCCCTTTTAAAAAATGTAGATAGGCAAGCTGATCTAGAAGACTTGCTACGTTAGACAAATTGAGCAGGTACTCTTGAATTGTTGACTAGACAATCCAGGTGAAAAAGAATGTCTCCTTCACAGGTATGGAATACCTGCTGGTATTAATATTCTCTTAAGGTAAGGGGAGATGGCAAGATCTAATAAGCTCTGAACTATCACGCTTATTTGGTCAAGATTTCTGCTTCATGAATTGATCATTTAAATGTGTCTTGCAGCTTGTGTCCATCCCATTTTCTCAAATTTCTCATCCCATAGTCCCTCAAATTGTTTCTCCCTTCTCTCAGTGAATAATTCACACTTCCTGTGTGATTTCCTTGGTACCCCCCTATACTCATCATCCTCTCACGTGCTACCTGCTATTCCTCTACCTTTTATTATTGTCCCAAATCTCTGAGATTTACTTCCCTAAAATACTTTTCTCCCAGAATTCCTAATGAATGCTTGCTGGGCAATTTTAGCTTTGAAGTAGAAAGGGTATCTTGTAGTTTAATTCCTGAATCTTGGTTGCTTTGGGATATACAAGAGGAAGCTCCAAATACGAACCAGACACAGTATCTAGAATTCAGTAGGAAGAAAGAAAAATTGTTCACCTAGCTCCTGGTTCGAAAAGATGATATGCACAGAGAGCACCAAGCAGCCTTTTTGTTGTTTTTTTTTTAAGGACATTTTCATTTAATTACGACTCCAATGATAATTGAAATATGAGTTATAGTGCATGTAATGTGTACACACATGGGTCAGTGCAAGCAGGACTGGGCAGGGAAACAGAAGGCCACGTCTGGTGTTATCCTTGCCAATTAGCATCTTTAAGGACGTCACGTAGTAGCTCTGGGACTTGACTTTCTCTTCTGTAAAATTTGAATAAGGATAATAATAAATTCATTGCCTATTGCACAGGTTTATTTTAATTCATTAGAAAATGAATAGAAAAGAACTTCATAAATTATAAAATGCCTTAGGGCCACCAAGTATTATGTTACAAGATGCTGTGCCACATTGGCCTGGCTAGTGCTGGGGAAATTGCAGAAAAAAGGCCATCTCCCACCCCTCCCCTATCCCACCTTCTTTTCTACTGTGTGCTGATGTTTCAATATGTTTCCATTCCTCAGCCTGGGGGAGACACTAGATCTAAAGAAATGGCCTGAGCATACCTGTTTTAGTTTGCTAAGGCTGCCAGAATGCAATAAACCAGAAATGGGCTGGCTTTTATAAATTGGATTTATTTAGTTACAAATTTACTGATTTGGGAAGACACAGGGCAACATCTGCTAGACTTCTCTCCTGGCTTTTGGGTTCAAATGGCTTTCCCTGGGGCATGTCCTTTCTGCATCTCCAAACATCTGGGTCTAAGCTGGCTCTGAGCTCTGAACTGAGGTGTGCTGAGCTGTACTGATCTGCTGCTCTCTTCTGACTCTTCCTTTTAAGCCTACCATTAATCAGATTAGAATATCACTCATTGCAGAAAGCATACCACTTAGCCAGCTGCAGATGTCATCAGCTATAGATGAATTTCACGTGCTGATGATTTAAGTCCACAGCAGCATCCAACAGGACACCATCACCTGGCCAAGTTGACACCTGGATCTACCTCCTGTAATACCTTAACCTGGAGACCAGGAATAAGCTGCCCCAGCTGCTTATCAGGACTGTAATTTTCAGTGGCAAGACTCCTCCCCCTGGGATGCAGAAATATTCAACACTCAAATAGCACAGGATCTCTCCTCTAAGACATGAAATGGGATGTGTGGAATTGCCATCTACTGACCCTGACCTAAGCAGTTGACCTCTCAGGAAGAACAGAACAGATGGGCTCTTTTTCTCTGCTCTTTTGAATCCCTTATGCCAGGTAGGTAATAAAATAGTCATTTGATAAGTTTTTGTTGTGTCCAAACCCGTGTTCCATGACACAACATAGAGCAACTTGCTCCACAGCTGGAAGCGATAACTTCATTTAGTAGCCCCAGTAAGAAATGACATTACTGGCAATGAAGATATTATAAGGATACATGGTATCATTATATATTTTTTAAAGATTTAATTCATCCTAATTTTTTATAGTCTTTAAAATGTTCCCACATACAGAATTAGAAGATTCTAAGAGAAATTGTTTCTAAGGAAAAAATCCTGAAGGATTTGTCTTGCTGGAAGATCCAAGATTCTTTTGTTGCTATAGAATAGAATTGTGACAGCTCCTGAATCCCATTAAAAACAAATGAGTAGATATAGAATTCCTTTCATTGGAAAATTCCTAAAATTTGAAGCTACCCTCTCATTCTCTCCTCCCTTCAGCTTTGGTTTTCTCAGAAGAAATGGGGGGAGGGCGGGGGAAGAGAGAGAATTTAGCCTTTTTCTAGCTAATTATAATAATACCTAATATTTCTTTGGGTGATGCTATGTGCTAAGTACTGAACTGAGGTTTATGTATTTATGCTTTATGTATTTTTCATTTAACCTTCACAACAAATCTCTGAGGTAATATCTCCATATTTTAGATAGGGAAATTCAAGCTAACGAGGAGAAAGTAATTTGCCAAATACCATACAACTGAGCTCTGAACACAAATAAATAATAGGGTCATTATTCAAATCAAGGCAATTTGACTCAAGAGTCCACACTCTTAACCACAACCCTTGTTAAGAAGTAAACATTGTTATGGTTATGAATTTCCCTCTAAATTCAGCTTTGGCTGTAATCCCATAGGTTGTGATATTTCCATTGTGGTTCCTTTCCAAGCATAATAAAATTACAGCTTTGATTTCTTTTTTGATCTGAAATTGAGACTATTCAAGTGGTCATGATTGTTCTGGTCAAAATTTTAGCTACAGAAAACTAGCCACAATGGCTTGTTTAAGCAGAAAAGGAATTATTAAGGATTCACTTAGCCTACAGAATTTCAGGAAGGGCTAGGGAACCAAGCCTGGATGTTTTATAGTGACAAGTGGTATGGTCAGAGAAAATCCCAACTATACCACAGCACTGTGCCAGTGAAAGGTCTACTACTTCTACTTTTCCCCTTGCCATTCACAAAGCTGATGACCAGACACTAGATACTTCACTGCAACAGCTGCAGATAAACTAAGCTCCTCTAAGACTTTATCTGCAGGATAACTCTGAGGGGTCGTGTGGGTCTTCACTGTACAATGTTCAATTCTGCCTTCCAAGTCTCACACAGGTAAATCTGCATGGTAAAAGGCACTCCCATATAGAATTAGTCTTAAGGGAATGGGAGAAATGCCAACTCTTCTCTGTAGGAGTGATAAATGATTTGGAATGGGGTTGGCTGAGTCAATCTGCGGTATCTGCCACAGAACTTATTTTGTTTAGCTTCTACTTTTGTTATTATTTTTTAGCTTTATTTCATTGTGGTCAGAAAATATCATTGTTGCTATTCCTACTTTAACCATCCAAACTATTTCTACTCTCTCAGAAACCTATTATATGGTACATTATATGGTACACTTTAAAAAGGGCTCCATGAGTGGTTGAATTACTGGTTTATTTCCTATTCTCTGGCTATAAAGCTGCATGCAGGTGTATGTAAAGTTTTATGTATGTATCTACAAGATCTCAGGGGCAGAGGGATTGAGGCAAACTGCAGCCCATAGTCTAAATCTGATCCACCACCTGTTTTTGTAAATGAAGAGAAGTGGAATACAGCCATGCCCACTAGTTTATATATTGTCAATTTTGTGCTACAATGGCTGAGTTGAGGAATTGCAAATGATACCATATGGGCCGCAAAGCCTAATATATTTACTGTTTACTTTTGAGGCAGGTAGGCGAGGAGCACTAAGACAGCTATGCTGTCTCCAAGCACATAATCACCAAATCTATTGCATCTTCCATCACTTTGGCACATCCAGTTTGGTATAAGGGGTAGGAGAGTGAACAACCCCAGGTTTTTCGTGCTCCCACTTTGGAGTAAGCAGTTTACCCTGACAAGAGAGCAGCTCAGCATGATGCCCTGCGGCTCACAGGCCCTTTGCTTAGAAGTGTCTTACTTATTTCTGTTCAATCATCTTTGCTGTACAGCTGTAGAACTGGTTCCCTTTGCTCCTTATCTCCTCCCTTGCTATTTAGAAAACCAGATAGGAAGAAATAAAAATGGCCTGGCTGATAGACACAGCAGCACATACTGTATGGCTCTATGTATATCAAGTACAAAAAGAAGCACTCTATACTGTTAGAAGCCTTCCTTGGTGGACCACAAGGAGGGCTTCTGTAGTGACAACATTCTGTTTCTTGATACAATACTAATTATATGGATGTGTCCACTTAATGCATTTTGCATGTATTTTATACTTCAAAAAAGTTTTTTTTCCAGTTCTCTTTTTTTATCACAAAGTTGTGTATTCCTCACCATGATCATCTTTAGAACATTTGCATCACTCCAAAAAGAGAAATAAGAAGAAAAATGAACTCATACATCCCATAAATTGAAATACTATTGATCAATAAGAGGGAGGGGTAAGGGGTATGGGATGTATGAGTTTGTTTTTTTAATGGCATGCTTAAAGGTCATCCTTCAAACATGCTTCACATACATCTGGGTGTCTCCACCCCTGCCATGTTTATCCATGCCCCCCGTCTTCCTATAGCCAATGTGAGCTTTGTTGTGAGGGCTCCTTTCTCCCTCCAACTGTATCCTGCTCGGATAATACTGGATGTATGCCAAATCTCAGCATCCTCCTTCCGTTTTTTGGTCCCAACTTTATCGCATTTTACAAATGTTCTTTGGAGTCTATTCACTGGGATTGTGGCTGCCCTGATTTCATTATAAACATTCCCTTCTCAGTGTTAGGCCCTGTTTCTTATTTTTGAGTTTCAGGGCAGAAGGCGAGTGTGATGCAGTCAATGTCCTTTCAATATTTCCTGGAAGACTTGTCTCCCTTCTGTTTTAAAATGATGACTGTTGAGCATAATTTTTAACCTAAGCCGAACCTTAGCCATTCTCCTTGGGATAAACTCATTTAAAAATATAGAAAGTTACTCACTATTGCTGCTGATGAATTCTTTAAATACAAGTACCTAATTTATATGTTTCTGTATGTTCTGAGAAGGCCCTGGTTTAAGAATTCCTTGTTTGTTCTGTAGCTGCTAACTTTCCCTGGTGGAACAGCACACAGAGCTGTTTCTTTGTTTAAAACTTGCAGCTAATTACTGTATTCTCATGCTTTTTAATGATTGCTTAGCTCTGTACTCAAGCTCTGAGGTCTACTTATTATGAAGGTTGCAATTCTATTATTCATAAATGAAGTAAGGGATTGATTTACTTTGTTAAAGCTGCTGGAATGCAACCTTTCCAGAAATGGAATGGCTTTTAAAAAGGGAATTTACTAAGTTAAAAGTTTACAGTTCTGAGGTCATAGAAATGTCCAAACTAAGGCATCCGGAGAAAAATACCTTAACTCCAAATAGAGGGGCCAAGGATATTTGGGGTTTCTCTCTTATCTGGGAAGGCACATGGTGACTTCTGCAAGCTTTCTCTCTTCATTTCATAAGGCTTCCCCAGGAACATTTTCCTTCTGCATCTCCAAAGATCTCTGGCTATGTGGGCTTTTTCAGCACTAAAGCTTTTTCCAAAATGGTTCCTTCTTAAGGGGCTCCAGAAAGCAACCCCACTTTGAAAGGGTGGAGACACATCTCCATGGAAACCATCTAATCAAAAGTCACCACCCACAATTGGATGGATCACATCTCCATGGAAACAATCAAAAAGGTCCTTCCCAGCAATATTGAATGAAGATTAAAGAATGTGGCTCTTCTGGGGTACATGACAGCTTCAAACCAGCACCAGGATATAGCAGTTTCTGATGACCAGAAACAAAGAAGATAATTCACTGATCAGAAAACCCTAGCCGTGTCCTAGGAGCTCATGGTCTGTAATGACTGTAACTTATTTTTCTATGCTCTAGTGATAATTATTTTGACAATATCTAATATTATTTATAACAAATGAAAATATCTAATTCTACGTATAACAGAATAAGATATTTGACAAAGCATCTCATTACTTTCCTACTTATTTTCCCAACTATTACATTTCTATGATTAAGAAATAGTATGACGTCACTGAAAGAAATAAAAGTAAGTGCCAGCTTTCATTTCCAATTAAGATGGAGTAAAGACACTTGACCCTATCTTTCCTAATGTTAACAACCAAAACTCTGGAATGAATACATAAAGCACCCAGAAGCCTGAAAAGTAAATAATAGCAGACTGATTAGGGAGGGTGAGATAGTTAAGGTTCAGGTGTCAACTTGGCCAAGGGATGGTGCCTTGTTGTTGTGTTGCTGTGGACTTACAGCATCAGCATGCGACTTTCATCCGTGCCTGATTGCATCTGCAGTTGGCTAAGGGGCCTGCCTTCTTAAATGAATGACATTTAACTTAATTCGCTTGAGGCTTAAAAGGAAGAGTCAGGAGAGAGAGCAGCAGCTCAGCACAGCACAGAGCTCAGAGCCAACATAGACCCAGATGTTTGGAGATACAGAGAGGAGACGCCCTGGGGAAAGCCATTTAAACCCAGAAGCTGGGAGAGAAGGCCAGTAGGCATTGCTGTGTGCCTTCCCATGTGGCAGAGAAAGCTAGCTGTCTTTCCCATGAAGAACTGTAGATTTGTAACTAAATAAATCCCCTTTATAAAACCAATCTCTTGCTGATGTATTGCATTCCAACAGCTTTACAAACCAAAGCAGACTGAATCAAAGCTCAAAGTATAAGCCATACAGGAATCAGTTTCCTAGGCTTTTTCTCCCTCCCAGTTCTTCTGACTTACACTAGAGGGTAGAACCACACAGTGGGGTAAGACAGGAGAGGCTCCAGGAGAAATCCTCTCATGTTATAGGAACCTGAAGGGGGATCCCCTGTAGTATGGATATAGTTGGGCAAATTCTCTTCTCTCCCAGCCCTTCCCACACCAAACCCAAGTCCCAAAGCTTTACTTTTGCATAGCAGATGTGGTGCCAGCAGCCACAGAAGCAGTACCTGGGTACCTAAACCTTGAAGAAAAATGTTCCTTCTCTCTAACCATAGGAACTAATGAAAGGAGACCCTGCGGTTCAAAGAATGTGGGGTGAATCCCCATTACTTTTTCTCTCTTTTCTCTTTGCACCTCATACCAGAGGTGAAGTCAATCATAAGAAGTTTCTGCAGGGGAGATAAAATCTTGCCTTCCCAGTTTTCTAGGAAGGCAACTAAGAAAAGAAGCCCTTGACAACAGGAGAGTATGGGAGAAATCAAAGAAAAGAGGGAGCTTGAAAACAAATCCTATAAAGTTCTTTATTAAGTCTTGAGCTCAAGTCCAAGCTGCATATGCATGTAACTGATCCAAGACAACATGCCCAAAGCTGTGAGAATCAGGTGTGGTGTAGAACACCTCTGGGTCCAAGACTGACCACCTAGATGATGCGCTTGTGAAGGAGAGCTGAACAGCACCGCAAAAGCTTCGAAAATGGAACTAACAGTAAAACCACAGTCAGAACTTATGACCTGAATCTAACGGGTAGGTTGCTGGCCAAAATAACAAATAAACATTGACCAAAGGAATTGAACAGGACCTAGATACTGATAATATACTAAATATTCAAGAAGAATCCAAAATTACTTAACGTACGAAGAGCCAGGGAAATCTCAACAACCTACAAGAAAAAGCTCACCCCAAGATGACCCAGCTGTTGGACTTATCAGACAACAACTTTAAAGTGGCTATTATAGCCAAGCTGTTCAAGAGAACACTCTTGAAATAAATGAAAAGATAGAAAGTCTCTGCAGAAAAATAGAAGCTATAAAAAAGAATCAGAGGGATATGTAAGAACTTAAAACTATAATAACAAAAAAAATCACTGGATAGGCTCAGTTGAAGAATGGAGATTAGAGAGGTAAAATCAGTGAACGTGAAGATCACTATAAAGATCAATATATATTACCCAATCTGAAAACAGAAAGAAAAAAATTGACAGTCTCTGGTACCTATGCAACAATATCAAAAGGTTTCACATTTATCAAGATTAAATACTGAAAGAAACAAAATTTATCAAATTTGGTAAAATACATGAACATAAAGATTCAAAAAACTCAGCAAACCTCAAACAAAATAATCTAAAACAAAGAAACAAAAAATATGTCCAAATGCATCAAAATTTGGGCATCAGAACTGCTATAAATCAAAGATAAAGTCTGGAGAGAATCAGAGGAAAAATGGCACGTTACATATAGATGTTAAATGATTCAAATGACTGTGTATTTCTCATCAGAGATTATGGAGGCCAGGAAACACTGAAACAACATTCTTTAAGTGCCAAAAGAAAAGAAATGTCAATCCAGAATTATATGTTCATTAAAATACCCTTCAGAAATGAAGGCAAAATAGAAGCATTTTCAAAAGCCTTCTTGACCAAAAGGAGGAAGAGAAATGAAACAAAATAAAGTTTCAGTGGCTGAGAGATTTCAAATAGAGTCAAGAGGTCATTCTGGAGGTTATTCCCATGCATGACATGGATATCCTATTACAGTTTTTAGTGTATTAGAATAGCTCAGGAAGAAGTGTGACTGCTGTAAGAACTTAATCTGTGCCCCAACTTCCTTTTAAGTATTCTCTGAAGGAGTCCATACAGTATCTATCCTTTTGTTTCTGGCTTTTTTTGCTCAACATGATGTTCTCGTGGTTCATTCAGCTTGTTGCATGACTCTTGACTTCGTTCCTTTCTGTAGCCATATAATATTCCATCATATGAATATACCACAGTTTGTCCTTCTGCTTCTCAGTCGATGTAAACCTTGGCCTCCCCCATCCTTTGGGTATCATGAATAATGTTATCATAACGTCAGTGTGAAATGTCTATTTTAGTCCCTGCTTTCAGTTCTTTTGGATATATTCCTAGTAACAGGATTGCCTAATCATATGGCCACCCTTTGTTTAGCCTCCTGTGGAGCCTCTATATTATCCTCTGCAGGGCTGCCCCACCAACATTGCATAGGTAGACCTCTCTCTCCACAGTTTCTCGCACACTTGAATATTTCTGTTTATTCATTTATTTTGAATCTGCAGATTTTGTGGAGATGTATTCATATAGCATATATTCTATCCAAAATAAACAGTGCTTCACAGTATACTCACTTTGTTTTATGGTCATTATCACTTTCCCTTTTAGACAATTTTCATTGCTCCAAAGAGAAAAATAACAGATAGATAAACCCATACCAAAGAGAAAATCCAAAAGTCCCCTTAACCCTTGTCTCTCTCCAACTTTCAAATTATTTACCCCTAGTATTGTAGTGATACTAGTAAATGTAATCCTGTTAAACATAGGCCATAGCCTGCAGTAGTAGTTTTTACCATATAACCTTCTATTATGAGCTTTGTATCTTCGAAGTAGTTCATGCAAGAACTTATTTGTATTTGTACTGCTAATTGGTGAGGTACATGGCTCTAAACAGCCCCTCTCAGTCATGTTCACCTTCACTATGGCACTGTTACTTACAAACCTACTAATGAACTGGCATCACCTCTATCCATCCCTGTACTTTTAAGTTCAATCTCGTTAACTGGTCTGTACAGTCTAGGTAACTTGTTAGCCCTTCTCTAGCACCTGTCTATCCCTAGGCCCCCTATAGTCTACACTTTAAGACACTGAGTTTACATTTTCGAGGGGTTTCATATTAGTGAAATCATATAGTATCTATCCTTTGTGTCTGACTTATTTCACTCAGCATTATGTCCTCAAGTCTCATCCATCTTGCCATGCGGTCCAGGATGTCATCTCTTCTTAACTGCTGCACCATATTCCATTGTATGTATATACCACATTTTGTTTACCCACTCATCTGTTGATGGGCACTTGGGTTGTCTCATCTTTTGGCAGTTGTGAGCACTGCTGCTATGGACATCCGTGTGCAGATGTCTGCTCATGACACTACTTCACTCCTAGCTGTGTATACTCGAGGAAGGAAAACTTATATTCACACAAAGACCCGTACATGAATGTTTAAAGCAGCATTACCCATAGTGACCAATAATTAAAAACAACCAAAATATCTTCCGATGGATGACTGGATTAGCAAACTGTAGTGCCTCCGTACAATGGAAGGCTGTTCAACAGTGACACGGCATAAACTGTTGATTTACACAACAACATGGATGAATCTCATATATAGTAAGGTTGTGTGAGAGAAACTGGTCCCAAGTGGTGACATACTCTAGGATTCCATTTATTTGACACTCTGAATTAGGACACTATCCCTCTACGGAGGGAGAGCAGAGCAGCTGGGTTAGGGCCTGGGGAGGCAGTGAGGGGACGTCTGTATCCTGACAGTGTTGGGGGTTACATGAGCTTATACAGGTATTGAAGCACATACAACTAGACTTAAAACAAAAGAAAAAAGGAAGAAAATGTAAATCTAATTGTATGTAAATTAAAAAGAAAGACAAAATACGTTAAAAATCAGTGCAGGTAATGTCTTAATGCACTCTCATTGCATAATATTGCTCAAACATAGGTCTTGGCTAAGAAATACTGGGCAAAAATGTCACTAAATACTCCCCATTCCCATTTATTTTTAAGAGACTAGAGAAGTTACTCAATTAGCTACTCCAAATAAGCCAAAAGTGGTTTCTATGTAATATGTTGACATAGAATTTTGTTAATCACAAAATAAATGAAAAATAAGCTGTCAGTGCAAAAGCTTGCTTCATTTAATGCTTTTGCAGAGACCTGGAAAACAAGGCAAACAAAGTTTCCTCCCATAATTAATTGCAGGAAAATCACAGGGAGTTACATAATTGCCCCAGTTCTCGTTTGGAGGATACAGAAGCTAACATGAAAGAAAGGACGCTCTGGAAGAGAGCTACTTTGCAAGGACATTAGCAGGCTGGCTCCCAGGAGTACTAGAATGGAACTTCAGAGGTGAGGGCTTCATCCTTGGGCTTCACTAGCTTCCCCACCAGAAAACTCAGCTGTTTTGAACTGAACTGCGAACGATTACACTGCAGTGGTTGTGTTCAGAACTACCCCTTTGAGTCCGGCTAATTCTAAATTGGAAAAAAAAAAGAATACGAGGTGTTCAGAGGACAGTTAAGCATTCTCTCTGCACTCAAAAGGGCTTAAAGTTGAGAAAGGGAAAAGGGGAGATAAGGCTTGGGAAATGGGATTTTTCAGGCTGTCTTAAAATGCCTTTAGTAGTGTTGCTTTGTATTTTTTATTAAAATTTTAATTAAAGAGGGAAACAAAAAATGCTATTCTACATTTGCTTTGTTGTTCAGGTGATTTAATCATCACAGGAAAAATGATAGGGTCTGGCTGCTGTGCTTTTAATGAAAACAGAAAAACTCAAACACGACTGCAAGCCCACCACAAGCTTGGTGCTGATTCACGCATGCGCATGGCTGTATGGAAGTGAATAATGGCCAAATTACACACCCACTTTTTTGGTAATTATCACTCAAAATATTTGCCACTCCTCCCTGAGAGCCCCTCCCCGAAGGAGGAGTCTACCTCCCTGTCTGTGGAACTCAGGTGTGGACAAGTGACTTGCTTTGGGCAATAAACTGTGAGCAGAAGTGACACATGAAGCACTAAGAACCAGCACATGGGTTGTCATGTCTTTTCCTCCTCTGCTCTAAGACCAGCAATATCCCAGCGGATGGCTGGTCCATGACCCTGGGTCTATGAGTGGAGCAAAGCTGTAGCTGGCTCACGATGGGCAGGGAACATGAACAAAAGTAAACCTTTGTCTGCTTGGAGCTCCCTGTTCCTGCAGCACCACAGCCTATACTGATTGTTGCCTATTTTCCATCCAAGTAAGAGTAGCGTCATAACCATTTAGGTAGTGTTATAGCATTTGCTGAGTCTTTTTATTTATCTATTTATCCTCTCCTAAAAGCTAAATGTATACAATTTCCTTTTCCTTCACCGATAATGGAATCCCAACTTCATTCTAGCTGCAATGTGTCTAACTAAAAGTTTGATTAGTCTAAACTCAATCATAGCAACTCAGTTTCCCTTTGAAAGCAACTGATTTGGGCAGGGGAGGATAGGACCCATTTTTGATCAGTGAGATTTCAGGGGAAGTCTGCTGGAGAATTCAGGGGAAATTTTCTTTTCTGTGAGTTTTGAAAGCTGTCAGAATGTGGTCCCTGGAACTTTGACCATGAGTTAACAATACGAGGACAACACCAAGTTGTTGAGAGTGGGAGTTGGAGGGGCTCAGGTTCTTGATGACATTAGTGAACCATCAAACCGACCCTGGGACCACCTACCTGAACTTCTTGGTGGACTATTAATGTCCTTGTAGGTTAAGAGACAGGTCTGATTGTTCTGTTGCTTGCTGCCAAAAGCATTCAAACTGCCAGAAGGTATGTGGACAAATTTGTATAAATGTAGTTGACTTTGCATGTTTCATAAGAAATTCATCTTTACAATAGGCTTAGATCTACCAGTTCCTTAAAAGACCACAATGGAAGTTAAAGGAATTTGGGGGCTTTACTTGATTTGCCCACCCTAGTGCAGTGCTACCCTTGACAAATTCATCTTTGTTGCATGCACTGAACAGAGCTCCCAGACCCCATGCCAATGGGTGTTGGTCTCTTTCTCTAGGTAGTCCTAGAAGTTGCCCAGTCCTGGGATTCCCCCCAGCTCCCTACCACCAAACTCCAATACACAATTTTTTTCAGCAAAAGATCGTGAACCCAGAGAGCTGCCGATGCCACTGTCTTTTTTTTTTCTACATGGGCAGGCACCGGGAATCGAACCCGGGTCTTCTGGCATCGCAGGAAAGCATTCCTGCCTGCTGAGCCACCGTGGCCCACCCTGATGCCACTGTCTTGAGCACTATCATATTATATGCTAGAGGTGCAGCATGAATGAGTGCCCAGGGGCCACCCAATTAGAGCCCCAGTGAGTGCTGTGTGTGTCACCCTCTGAAGCAAGAATAGTCCCCACTCACAGGCACTGTCAGGAGTGGCAGCATCAGCCACAGAGTAAAGCACAGCACGAAGCAAGGCGGGCTGCATCCACATTCTCTACAAATGATTTGGGTCTTTTCAGAGTTTTTGGAACAGACCTCATTTTGGCATTCTGCTTTCATCCATTATTTCCAGATGTTCCTTGTTTGGTTTTATTTTTCCTAGTTTTCTATTTCGTAAGCCATGTTTTGTTATGTTTAATATTTTTCTTATGTCTGTATTTGTGGGTTCTAGACAAACTCCCAGAAATGTGATCTATATCATTCTTTAATTTTGCAAGTATCTTTTTTCCTTGTTGTCAAAGCACAGTGTGGCTTCTGGACAGGATGTGGGCACAGCACTTCAATTTCAAGCATCTGGAAACGCATAACAAATATCTCAATTGTTCCAGCCCTGCTTTCTTTTGATCTCAGATTTACCTGTCTTTCATTTTTACCAAAAATATTATTTTGATGCTTGGCATTCTTTCCTATTGCCTGTGATACCTTTTTAACCTTGTAAATAAGAAAGAAATACACAAAACTTATCTTGTACAATTATTTAAATAAATCCTGGTAGCTGTTCTGAAAAATCCCAGGAAGAACAGTTAAGCTGCTATTTAAGCTCAAAGTAGATATATTTTATGAATGACCCAAAGTGATCTTCTCAAAATAACCTCCTATTTTTAATTTGTTATTCTTTGGATAAATTAGATAGTAGCTGGCTATTAGATATTTGCCATTTTTCTCCCCTCTCCATTTCTACTCCATTTCATAGACTGCCCTTTGGTCCATTTTTGTGGCTACTCAGCACCTGTGAGTTCTCAGCATTCTTTCCTAGATTTATGCCTTGAATCAGAAGAGATTTATAAAATAAAAAAAAGTCTGTTGGTGCACGTTATCCCATAAAATTTTCTTTGGATGGACTAATACACCAAGCTTTTACAGAGTTTCATAGTGATTCGAACTTGTTGATTTCTTGTGGGTTTTTTTTTGTTGTTGGAGCATTTCCACTCTTCCATCAGCTCACAGGAACCTTGAAACATCTGTGTTTGGGAGAAGGGCGCTTTCATGGACACATCTAGCAGCTTTGTTGCAGCACATCATGTGGCAAATAAAAGTCATAGGCCCTCACCATTCCAGGCAGCCACCGGTGTATAAATGGCTTGGTTCTAACAGTCTGTGTCAGCTGGTTATTTGAAATGCATTTCCCCATGGAAACAAGGTTAAGGGGGCACTTGGATTTCCAGGTTAGCTAATAAAGCTTATTTCACCCAGAGTATCACTAAAATTCTGCACATTGCAGTGAACAAGAGCCAAATACTATTGTAAAACTGGTAACTCTTAAGGACCCAGAAAAGCAATGCAATTGAATAAGAAAGGAGATTTAAATATAGACACTGAATGATGATTGTCAAGGAGAAACAAAGTTAACTCGATGAGGAGGTGGAGGGATAAGAAAATTTCAGCAGTGACAATGGAAGGACAAATGACCCTGGTTTTCGTTATTATACCTGTTTCTTTTAAAACTAAATAGCTTGTCATATGTACAAAATTTTGTTCAATAAGCATTCTTTTATCATTAAGAAGAAGATACAAAGTGATAATTTTAAAAGAATGCTTTAAGAAGTGAAAGAAAAATAATGATTTTCTTCTTTCTTGAGGTAGTTGTATCAAAGTCACTTTTTTATGTATCCCCCAGTGGTCGTGACTTTAGTCTCTTTCGGTCTTTTCATTAATTGAACAGCTGAGTATCAAGTGCCTACTAAGTGACAGCACTGCAGTGGGTTCGAGGGATTCCGCAGCAAATGAAGGCAAATGTCTGGCTGGTTGGCTTACAGAGAGGAGGGGAAAGGCTGCGGGAGAGACTTGCCCACGGGAATGGGCAAGGAAGAAAAAGATAAAGGAGGAAGGGAGAAAGAGATTTTATGAGTGGGATGAACTGAGCTGGGAGGGGAGAGGAAGAGTGAGAGATGGGGTTTTGTTTCCTTGGCTGTTCAAGCAAATTCCATGCAGTGGGTCGGCTCAAACGGTGGGAATTTATTAGCTCATGGACTCTAGTCAAGGCCTGCTCAAGGCAATAGGTTCTCCCCGAAGGCTGGTGCGCTGGGGCTGGCAGCTGGGGGTCCCTGGATGTGGGCTCCCCGTCAGTGGCACTGCACACCGTGGCCTCTCCTGGACTCTCCCTTCTCTTCTGGGTTCCGCTGAATTTCAGCTTCTTGCTTCCTGTGGCTTTCTCACTCTTCCAAGTTTCATTCTGCTTACAAAAGACTCTAGTAATAGGATTCAGACCCATCCTGATTGAGGTGGGCTGCATCTTCACTGAAATAACCTCACTAAAAAGTCCTGCTGACGATGGGTTAATGGATTAAGTTTAAGAACTTGTTTTTCCGGGGCACATACAACTCTAAACCACCATGGGCGTTACCCTCGGAATTCTGGAAGAAGGAAAAGAAGCTGGGAGGGAGAGAACTTGGATGAAGCAGTGTTTCGGTCAAACGAAGGGGTGACTTTGCGATGCCCAAACAACTTGGTTGTGACCCAAGGTGACAGGAAGGAGAAAGGGCAGTGAGGCCATGTCAGCACAAGCAGTAGGGATGGGCTGTTTTGCAAGACGGTGTCAGAAATTTTAGGAAGTAAAGCAATGAAATATTGTTCTGTTTCTGTTAGGAGCGATTGTGTGTGATTAGGAACTCTCTAGACTATCTGGAAAGACAGTGTTGGGGAGGGCTAAGTAATTGGGATTCCGGGAGACAGTGAGTGACTGAGGAAGTGGCAACCCCTGCAGGATAGGTAGGAGCTGAGCTCACAGCCTAGTAACTTGCTCACTCCTTTCGCAGCTTCCTTGAATTGCACCTACACCCTCGGTTCACTTTAAGGAGTCCTTGACATTTGCTTTTAACATATTTAAGGGACTACTGGTCCACCCAGTTAGCTGCGTGTGCAGTCTCTGCACCTCTAGAAAGATGACCCCACCACACATAATAGCTTCACAGGGGATAAGAACCAGACCATTTGGGTTTGAATCCTGACTCAAATAACACAGGCATTTCCTAGCTATTCTGTGTGGCTTTGGGCAAGTTATTTAACTTCTCTGGGCCCCAACATCTTCATATGTAAAATGGGTATAATGATAGTAACTAGCTCTTTGGGCTACTTTGGGGATGGATAGGTCCATATATGTGACACTCTCAGAAAAATGCCTGGCTCCATACAGTGTGAGCTTAAAAACAAAACAAAATAAAACTTAAAAAAAAATTCCTTCATTGGTTACTCATATTTACTAAAACAATAGAAAATGTTGCTGCATAATTATACTGTTTGCCTTCAGAAACATTATAATTAATGCTTGCCATCATGTAAGTGGTTGGAAGCTGGCTCAGCCCCTCTGGCTCAGTCCTTCCCCAGCACCAACTGTCAGAGAACTGTCACATCTGAACATGGTTCACTTCCAGTCCTGGGCTCGGCCAAAATTTCCTGGGTGAACTTTGCTATAGCAATGTTAGAAACTGCATACGTAAGTGTTCCCAGACCTTCTATTAGAAGATGGCGAGTTGGTGATCATTTTATCTGCGTGTGAATGTAGTTGAATTTCTTTTAAGGGAATACATGGAGGGGAAAAAGACTCAAAACTTTCCTGTTCTCCTTTGGATGCCTTCCTTTTAGCAGTTTATCTGGAATAAAACAACTATACTCTAGCCAGGTCTCTGGCTCCACACAAGCTAGTGAAGCAAGCAAAGTTCATCTTTAGGGCATCTCTCACCTGGACTTTAACCCCTAACCAGATCCTGTTACAAAACCCCACCCCACCCCAACATTCACCCTCATTCTCAGCTGTCGTAAAGAAAATTTGGACTTATTTTAAACAGGTGAATGTTAGATGCACAACTTCCTACCTCTAACAAGCATGTCTGTTTCTGGTTCTTCCCTTCCCTTCCTCTTCTCTCTACATTTAGACAAAAACATGTCACATGTTTAATTCCAAAGAGAATTTTTTTGTTGCCAATAATGAAATGCACACCAACTGGTCTTTTTTTTTTCTATCAAAATTGGGCAAGGGGGCAAAAAGAAGAAAACAACGAGTAGCAAAATGGTGGGGAACCAAAACTGAAAGTGTTGTAGAGAAAGAAAGGAAGCTGGAGTAGAGAAGAGAGTTAGACGCTTTTGTGTTTAGTGTTATGAGACTCAAGTTGACCAGGATAGAGTTTAGGAAAGGAGGTCCCGGGGCTGATTTTGGAAATCAGATAGGGAGGGTTACTTAAAAGCTTTAGTCATCAGCCTCATTGAGGTGACAGAGTCCCTCAGTCAGGCTGAGGGATTAACAGAGATACGAGGTAAGTGGAGTCTATGGCCCAGATTGTTGGCAAGGCAGGATCTGGTTTCTTATGCCAACTGGCCAAATATCAGCACCATTGATAGTCCTAAAGGGTGGTTATGCAGTGACTCTGGAGAGAAACAAAACTAATCCTAAATATTTGGAAAGAGACCAAAGTTTTTTTTTTTTTTTTTTATTAGCCTGTCCCCAAGAAAGGCCTTTTTTGCTTCTGCCTATATTCAAAAGCAGTAACACATTTACTGAGTTTCTACTATGTCCCAGGCACACTTACTAGTGCTAGACAACTACAGTGGACTGAGATAAAGTTTTCTGCCCTCAAGAAACTTACTACACCTTGGAAAAAACAGAAATTTTAAAAACAACACTAGTAGCCAATATTTATTGATCGATTACTATGTCCCAAGCATATACTTCTACGTGCTTTACTCAGAGGGACATATTGGAGATGCACTTAAATCAAAACTGGGGATAGAAGTGAGGGAGAAATTCAGATAAGTCATCTAGCAGAGATGTCACCTGACTTGAGTCTTGAAGAACAAGGAAAATTAGTAATGGAGGATTATATTAGAAGGTATAGCATGCTTGAAATTACAGTGCTAAACCTGTTGCAGGTCTAACATGGAAATCAGCTGCCCCCTCAATCCTTCAGTTTCTAACTGGTGGAAAGTTTCTAACTGGTGGACTCAAGGAACTAGGCGAACGAGAAGTAAAATGTGAAATTTTCATAATTCCTTCCAAAATACAGGGATCTTTGGCATGGGTTTGGAAAATACAACTGAAACCAGAAAGACAAAGAGATACATCCTGTTGCCATTGTATCCCTGTATTTCAGTCAAAAAAAAAAAAAGAAGAAGAAGAGAGTTTCTAGTAGCTTTTGGATACAAGGTTGAAGATAAATAGTCAAAACCATTTAGACATAAAAATTCTGAACAAAGTATTCAATAATATATAAAAGGGATAATATATGATGGCCACAAAGGATTTATTCCAGGAATAAAAGGTGGACTCAATATTTGAAAATCAGACAATGTAATTGGCCAAATCAACAAACTGGAGGATAAAATCCATATGATCATCTCAGTAAATGAGAAAAAGCACTTGTCAAAATTCAACATTCATTTATGATGAATACTTCCAGCAAACCAGCATTAAAAGGGAACTTCCTCAGCCTGAAAAAGGGCATCTTAAAAAATCCTACAGCTAATATCATGCTTAATGATGAATGAATGAATGCTTTCTCCCTAAGATCAAAACTACTTTATATGATACTGTATTAGAAATCCTAGCCAGTGTATTAAGGCAAGAAAAAGAGGTAAAAGGTATACAGATTTTACTGGAAAGGAAGAAAGTAAACACTTCTATTTTCAAAACACAAATATATGGTTGTCTATATAGAAAATTCCATGGAATCTACAAAAGTGCTCCTAGAACTAAGAAGTCAGTTTATCAAGTTGTAGGATACAAGGTTAATGCACAAAAATCATTTTTTTGTATATAATTTTGAATTAAAAAAGGAAACTCAAAAGGCAGTACCAGTTATAATACTGCAGAAAATGAAATATTTAGGTATAAATCTAACAAAATATTACAGGATATTTATGCTGAAATTAGCAAACATTTGTAAAAGAAGCAATCAAGACCTAAAAATGAAGAGATACAGTGTTCTTGGATTAAAAGACTCAATCTTAAGGTAGCAAGATTTTCCCTAAATTGATACATATAGTCAATGCAATCCCAACCAAAATCACAGCAGGATTTTTTTGTAGAAACTGGCAGGTTGATTCTAAAATTTAGGTGAAAGAAACAGAATGAACAAAACAAATTTGACAATGCAGAATACCAGCTGATTTAAAAACTTGCTATAGAGCTACAGTAATCTTCAAGAGAGCATGTTCTTGGCAAAACAATAGACATAGAGATCAGTGGAACAGAACAATAAACCCAGAAACAGATACTACCTGCATATAATCAGTTGATTTTAGACAAAAATGCAAAGACAATTTAGTAGCGAAAATTCAGTTTTTTGACAACTGGTGCTGGAGAAATTGCAAATCTATTTTCCAAGAATCAAAATTAAACAAAAGCACCTCCATCATACCTCACACCTTGTAAAAAAATTTGAAGTAGATCATAGCGTTAAATATGATACATTAAACTATTATAGAAGAAAACATAGGAGAAAATCTTCATGACCTTAGTTTATGCCTAGAGTTCTTAGATATGCCATCGAAAACATGATCCATAAAAGAAAATTTGGGCAAAGGTCTGAACAGTCACCTCATTAGAGAAAATATCTGGATTGTAAGTCAGCACATGAAAAGCTGGCCAAAAGCATTAGTCATTAGGGAAATGCCAATTAAAAACATAATAAGATAAGACCATTTAAAAACAAATGAAACAAAACTACCACCAACAAAGTAAAACACGACACTACCAAGTGCTGACAAGAAGGTGAAGCAAATGAAACTCTCTTACATTACTGTTGGGAATTTAAAATGGCACAATAACTTGGGAACACAGTTTGGCTGTTACTTATAAATTTAAACTTACACTTGCCATCTGACCCAGAACCTCCACTGCTAGGTGTTTATACCCAATAGAAATTAATACCTGTAATCACAAAAAGTCTTTTATGCAAATGTTTATAGCAGTTTTATTCATAATCATCAAAATCTGGAAACAACCCAAATGTCCTTCAGCTGGTGAATGAATGAACACACTATAGCACATCCATAAAACAGAATTCTACTTAGCAATAAAAAAATACATGCAAGGAAGTGACTGATGTGAAGTGTATTATGCTAAATGAAAGAAGCCAGCTTACAAGGCTATATACTACATGATTCTGTTTATATGACATTCTGGAAAAGGCAGAAATGTAGGGACAGAAAACAGACTGGTGATTGCCAGGGACTAGAATGGGCCAGGCAACATCAATTAAAGTTGATTTTCCTTTGAAAGACTGTAATTGCAATGAGTAAGGATTTTGAGGACACTCTTCCACTGTTCTCCAACCCACACTTCAGCTTTAGCGGTGATATTGAAAACTGCAATTTTATGTTCTCAAGGTACCAAAGGTCAGAGTTCAAGGGTGTCAAAGCAGCTGTAAATTTATGTGGGAATCCTGGATTCAAGACAGAAGGAACAGGAACCAAAAACTTAGTGTAAACTCTGCTCAAGTCCTTGACTGACAGGTAAACTATAAATTCACCAGAGACATCATGGGGGCCTGGTGAGAAAGCAGGGAGAGATAGGAGAGTAGTCTACCCTTGAAAACAGAACTGAATTGCACCAGGTTGTGTTTGCAAGTTTGCTGCTCTTTGATTGAATACACGGCCAACCTGTGTACGGATCTGCTGGCACAAAGATGAAGCTTTCTTTACTGGATCAAGGTGTTCAAAGACAGAACCTGTGGCTGGAAGAGAAGCTAGAATTTTAGGAGGGAAACCATAGAAAAGATAAAACCACAAAAGGAAGAGTTACAAAATCTGAGTATGAACTCCACCCAAACTTCAAGTACTATGATAAGTTTTCAATGCAAAATTAGTAAGTATGTCGTGCTTGCTTTGGTGGCACAAATAATCACATAAATAAGAGTTGTATTATCCATTGCCAGGGAAGAAATGCAATCACTATTAACTAGCTCCTGAAAGCACTTAGATGTTGGATTTAGCAACTATTATAAATAGGTTCAAATAATTAGATATATCAAAATATATCCAAATAATTAAAGGAACATATGGCCTTAAAAGATAAGAAATTGCAACAAAGAAGTGGAAACTATTTTAAAAGAACCAAATAGACATTTTAGAACTGCAAACAAAGGGAGAAATTCACTAGAGAGCTTCAACAGTAGAATGGAAATGGGAGCAAAAAGAAACAGTGAATTTACAGATAGATCAATAGAAATTATCAAATCCTAAGAACAGAAAGAAAAATGATTGAAGGAAAATGAACAGGGCCTCAGTGCCCTAAAGGACAATAATGAAAAGATCTATCACATATTTAGTGGACTCTCAAAAGGAGAGTAGATATAGAAAAGAAGAAAAAAATTGACTTCAAGAAATAATGTCTGAAAATTTTCTCAATTTGTGAGAAACATTGAATTACAGATCCAGGAAGCTCAACAAAACCTAAGAAGAATAATGAAAAGAAAATGACACCTAGTCACATCACAGTCAATCTATTGAAAGCCAAGATTAAGAGAAAACCTTGAAAGCCACCAGAGGAAAAGTTACACAAATATTAATGACTGACTTCTCATTGAAACACTTGGAGCCAGGAGACATTGGAATGACAAATCCGAAATACTAAAAGATAAAAGTGTCAATCAAAAATTTTATATCTAGTAAAACTGTCCTTCAAAAATGAGGGTGGAGCCTGCTGCAAGAGTAGCTCGGTGGTAGAATTCTCGTCTGACATATGGGAGATCCATGCTCATGCCAAAAAAAAAAAACAAAAAACCTTCCTTTTGGGTGCACGGGTGGTTCAGTGGTAGAACGCTTGCCTTCCATACAGGAGACCCAGGTTGATTCCTAGACCATTCATCCCCTGTCGCCCCCCAAAAAAGAGGCTGAGGAGGGGGAGGTAGAGCCCAGACAGGCAACATAGTACCATCTGTGTTGCTGTGCTCCTTTTCTAGCTCCTGTCCCCGGCCTGGCTCCTGAGCAGTCCTTCACTACAAAGTTCTACATTTGGGAGCTGCCACATAACAGCCCCGATCAGCCACAAGTTGGATTGACTTGTACACACCATTTTACTGTGGGACTCTTTATCGACCAACATCATAATAAAGATGTTGTAAAGTAGAAAAGAACAAATAGGTTGAAATAAATTTTGTAAATACTAACATAGTATCTTCCATATAGTGGTTATAGCAGTTCCTCTGAGTTCACCATCTTTTGAGTTGTAAATGTGAGAGAAAAAGTTAAATGCAAATACATCAAGTCAGCATTTGTGTATTGCATCATTGAATGCAAAAATAAAAATATCTAAATTCTTCAAATTCTGCATATTATGACAACTTGTAAAAAATATAAATTCTAAGATCTATTATTAGAAGTGTTTCAATATGGAAGTTTGGAAAAATTAACAAATGGATATAAAGTTCAATGTAAAAAAAATGAAGTTGAGGTCAAAAACGCTTTCAAATAAACACAACTGAAATAATTCATCAAATCATACCTGTGCCACAAGAAATTCTTAACAAATTTCTACAGGCTTAAGGGAAATGATGCCAAATAGCACCTCAAATCTATAGGAAGGAATGAAGAGTAGAGCACTGAAAATTGTAAATATGTGGGGAAACATGCAAAGATTATTTCTGTAAAATACAATAACTGTTTAAAGCTAAAATTATAACAATGTATACAATCATACGAATGTAACATCTATGACAAAAATAGTACTAAGATAGGTGGGTAAATGGAACTATATTATTGCCAGACTGTACTCTTTAAACTAAAGTAATTAAATAATAATTCTAAGGAGATTGTGGCAAGGTAAAAATGTCTACCAAAAATTAAAATGGTATGTCAAAACTTATCAAATTGTTTCACTCAAATTAAAAACAATGGGAGGCTTAAACAATAAAAACTATATTGATTAACACAAAAGAAGGCTGAAAGAAGAGAACGGAAGAATAGGGAAACGAAAGAAAGAAATAAAAAGCAAAATAGCTTGGTGACAGACATAAATCCAACCATATTCAAAATTGCATTAAATGAAAATGTACTAAACCCTCAATAAAAAGGAAAGATTGTATGACCAGATAGAAAAAACAATAACCAACTAACTGCTATATATAACACATATAATTTAAAGACAGAAATCTGCAAAAGATAAAAGTAAAAGACTGAAGATATCAGCATTTGGCATGAAAGTTTGAGGGACTCTGCTGATGTACTCCCTACTGAAACTAGTGAAAAATTATTTTAAAACAACCATTTAAAACCCTTAGAAATGATCTTAAGGGCAAGCGACAAACAAGAAACATCTGTTGAATATAATCTATGATAATTCAGTAAGAAATTTCAGAGTCTGGTATTTGAACCAAAACTGCTCCCTTCCTCCCCCATCCGGGCCCAGCAGGGTGTCCACTCTAGACTGCTGCAGCCAAGAACTTGGGACTCTCTTCCTCCATCTCCCAGTTGGAGGCCTTTCTTCCCAGGAAGCTCAAGATGTCAGTATTTTCCATCCTACCCTCAGCTAGTTGTTGCTGACTGGGGCTAAATCCTAGCTGATACAGCAGAGGCTCCCTTAATTTGTCCAGACCCCTCTCGCAGAATGTGGGCTCATCTTGGGTGGGGTGCACTGAGATAATGGGGATGTGATTGCCCTTCCCCCACTCAACATGCAGGACAGGCAAGTTGAGAGGACTTCAGGCTGCTACCTGCCCCACTTCACCAAGGGCTCAGCAACTAGAGTGACATGCCACCCTGAGAGTTACCACTGCCCCCACCTCTATTTCCAGAGAACTACCTCAGAGATTTTGCCTGGAGAGGTGGGGTGTGTGAGAAGCAAGCCTTAAAACAGAGGGTTCTTAATCTCTTTCTTCCTAAAGGAACAGACCTCATTTTCAACAGTGCATGGAAATTTTCAAATTTCAGACTTAAGGACACTCTCAAAATGGGGTAGTGGTGAAAGGCAATTGGGAGGAGATTCATGAATTTAATGAACCTTAAATCCATGGATTTAATACACCTTATACTGTAGGCAATCTAGTTTGCAGGAAAGCACCTGGAATTTAGGCAGCTGAGAGGAGTCTTTCGGGGTTAGAACAAATATCAAACACTGACTTCAGAAACCATTCCTTCTAAAGAGACACAGTTTGGTCACATTAATTTGTAGAATAATTTATGCCCTAGAGCATTGTTGAAAACAATAGCACTCTTGATTGGCAATTATTAGAGCTTGATAGCTGGGGATGGTCAGGGAAAAATAGAAAGAGAGACCCACCAATACGACTGCTATCCCAGGTGACTGGGCATACCCAAAGCTGCACTCCTCTAGACAGCATGTCAAATGCTGTGTGTGTATATGGAGATGGGGTGCGGAATAGACTTCACTAAAATAATCCAGCCAGTCACAGAAAATAACAGTAACAGTTATTAGATCAGTAACCAGAGATCATATATCCAAGTGTTATTATCTAAAATGTGCTTTTTCTAGTAAAAAAAAAGTACACAGCATGCAAAGAAACAGGGAAGTATGCCCCATACACTGGAGAAAAAAGGAGGCAATACAACTGGCTTGTGGAAGTGACCTAATCAGATTTAATAGCTGATGACTTCAAAATATGTGCACAGAACTAAAGTAAAGCATGATTAAAGAAGTAAAGGAAGATGTCATGACAATGTTACATCAAACTGAGAATATCAAAAAAAGAGATAGAAATTATGAAAAAGAACCAAAATGGAAATTCCGGAGTTGAAAAGTGTAATAACTGGAATTAGAAATCTACTTGAGGAGCTCAACAGTAGACTTGAAATATAAGAAAGAATTAGTGAATATGAAGATAGATCAATAGAGATTATGCAAGTTGAAGAACAGAGAAAAATAAGAATGAAGTAAAATGAACAGAGCCTCAGAGAAACGTGGGACACCAGCAAGCACACCAACAAACATGGCAAAGGGGTACCAGAGATTTACGCAAGAGCAAAAGGAGAAGAAAAAGTGTTTGAAGGAATAATAGTAAAAAACTCCCCAAATATATTGAAAAACAATAATCCATACGTTCAGGAGGGTCAGTGAACTCCAAAATGTGTAAACACAAAGACAGCCACAAACAGATACATCATAGTAAACATGCTGAAAGTCAAAGACAAGGAGGAAATGTTGAAGCAGCAACAGAAAAATGATTCATCCCTTACAAAGTGTGGTGGCTAGAGCCCCAGAAAATGCTCTTACACTATCCTTTCCTGTGGGTGTGCACCCATTGTAAATAGGACCTCTTGATGAGGTTTCTTCAGCTAAGGTGAGGCCCAACTCAATCAGGACAGGTCTTCACCCTTCTGTTGTCTCTTACAAGCAGAATGAAATTCAGAGAGATAGAGAGAAAGCCACAGAAGGAACAGCCAGAAACTGAACATCATCAGAACTCAGAGGAGAAGGGAGCAGCCGGGAGAGGTTGCCATATGCATTGCCATATGGAGAGGAGGCAAGGACCAAGGATCACTGGTAGCTAGTCCCAGAATGCCAGTATTGGGAAGAAAGCAGTGCCTTACTGACACTCCAGTCTGGAATTCTATCCTCAAACTGTGAGCCAATAAAATCCCATTATTTAAGACAACTCATTGCCTGGTATTTGCCTAAGCAGTCAAGCAAACTAAAACAAGAGAGCCCCCATAAGGGCAGCAGTTGACTTCCATGTGGAAACACTTGTGCATGCAAAAACTTGTACATGAATGTTTACAGCAGCCTTACTCATAACAGCCAAAAGGTGAAAAGTACCACCGAAGTCCATCAATGGGCCAATGGATAAACTAAGGGTGGCGGATCCATTCAATGGAATAGTGTTTGGGCCATGAAAAGGAATGAGCTATTAATAAATGCTGCAACCTTGTTGAATCTGGAAAACAATATATTAAGGCAAAGAAACCAGTCACAAAGCTCTACCTAATATGACCCCATTCATATGTAAGAATAGGGAAATCTGCAGAGACAGAAAGTCGATTTGAGGTTGCTTAGGGCTGGGGAGTGGGATTTGACGGTTGTAGCTAAAGAGAATGGAGTCTCTTCATGAGGTGATTAAAATGTTCTAAAGTTTATTGTGATGATCATCGCACATATCTGTAAATTAACTTAAAACCATTTATTGTACACATTAAATGGGTGGATTGAATTATATGGGAATTATATCTTAACCAAAGTTTTAAAAAAAAATGTAAAAAGGTGTAAAAAGGCATACCATGCTAACAGCATAATAAAGCTGGAGAAGCTAAAATTATATCAGAAAAGTAGTTTTCAAGACAAGGAGTAGTATCAGAAAAAAGGACATATTACTATGATAAAAATGGCAAAAAAAAAAAAAAAGTCAGAAAGAAATAAAAGTTAAAAATGTAGATTTGCCTGACAGAGTTTCAAAATACCTGAATTAAAAAGTGACAAAACTAAAGACAGAAATAGACAAAGCCACAATCATAATTGGAGATTTTAACATGTCTTTGCTGATATTGATAGACTTAGGAAAAACTTTGGTAATGTTGTAGCAGATATGAATGATGCTCTCAATATCATAACATAAATGAATGTTATATAACTACATATGACAACCACACAATACATTTTCTTGAAAAATCCTCCAATATAGTCTATATGTTGGGCCATAAAGTAAGCCTCATTACATTTCAAAAGCTTAAAGTCATGTTCTCTGAACACAATGAAATTAAATTAGAAATCAATAAAAAACATGCCATTTGCAAAGTCCCCCAATTTTTGGAAATTAAATGATACATCTCTGAATAAGCATTAAGTCATAGAAGAAATAGCAAGGGAAATTAAAAATATTAAAAAAAAGAAAATGAAAGCATCATATGAAAATGTGAAGGATGCAACTAAAGCAGTGCTTACACAATATTAGCAACTGATTCTAGAATACATAAAATTATAACACACTATGATGAGGTACATTCTCAGGAATGTAATTGAATATTTTGAATATTATGCAAAAATCTGGGTCATTCCCCATTTAATATTAACGGAATAAAGGATAATACCATATTTTCATTTCAGTAGTTGTAGAATAAACATTTGAAAAAATTTACCATCAATTCATAATAAAAACTCAGCAAACCAGAATAGGATGGAATTTCCTTAGCCTGGTAAAGTGGTTATATAAAAAACCTACAGCAAATATATTTAATGGTAAAAGACTGTATACCCTCTCCCCTAAAGAGGAGAAATAAGGAAATAAAGTTCTCTATTGTCACTCTCCTTTTCAATATTCACTGGAGACCCTCACAGTGCACTAAGGCAAGTTCAAGAAAGTTCAAGACTGCAAATTGGAAAGGAAGAAGTAAAGCCATCTTTATTTACAGACAGCAACATCTACAAATACAAATACATGACTAAAACTACCAAGTGAATTTAGCAGGGTGATGGGATTCAAATCCTCCATTCACTCATCAATTATATTTTTCTATACTGGCAACGAACAAGAGAACAAATGAAATGAAAAAAAAGTTTCAGATAGAATCACAGACTTCTGGATAGCCGGAGTCAAGGGAGACCTGGTAGTTACCAACACCCAGTCTCCTACCCTCCAAATATAAAATATCGTTACAACTACAAACGTTCTGCTTAAAACCACACTCTCAGCATCACTTAAAGCCAGAGAGCGCTGCTAAATAACTTTTATGATAAGTAAAAAGAAGAAGAATACCAAATCCTAGTGTCCCAATCCTTCGTGCTCCCATCCCCTCCCTGCCCCCCACGGGTCTGGTGGTGGCATGGGGAGGACAGAAGACAGAAGAGTGACACTAGCAAAGGGACAGCTGGAGCAACAACAACAAAACTAACCCCCTTAAACCCACCAAAAATAACAATAAAAAAGTAATGAGGCAGATGGAAGCACTGACTACGTGAAAGTGACTTAAAGGAACATGTGATTTAAAGGACTGAATGCCATAGGAGCAGCCAGGCTCCTACTTTAAAGAGAGACAGACTTGGTTTAAAGAGGCATGGACAATTTAAAAGGACAGGCAATTTTCCAAACCCATGAATTCTATGGGAGAGAGGAAGGAAGCAGAGCCTTTTGGCGATGAGGTTGTGAAGGGAAAATATGAAAAAGGGGACAATTTAGGTTCCTGTGACGCAAAAGTGGACAACACACAACCCCTCCCCACCACCAAAACAAGCAAGCAAGCATACAAAATCTTGCTAAAATGTCCTGCATTTTGCTAGGCTGACATAAAAAGACAGCATTAAACTAAGAATCTTGTAAAGCACTCCATTAACATATAATGAACAAAAGAGAAGTCCATAGAAAACTAGTAATGAAAATTGGGAAACAAAATTCATATGAAGGAAAATTACTACCTCCCCCAAAACACACACCTTGAGAAACAACTATGAAACAGGAAAACAGTCTTCACTCCAAACAGAAATAAACTCAAACAAGCATTTGAGGACATGAAAAACCACGTTGAATCAGAGATTCAAAAACGAAAACCAGAAATGGACAAAAACAGGGAGAAATTTACAAAGAGTTGATTGAACTCAGTAAGTATATGAAGAAACAGGCAAAATTATATCAGAAATCAAGACGAAATTACAAAGGAAGAAGTAAAACTTTCATTATTTGCAGGTGACATGATACTATACTTGGAAAATCCTGAGAAATCTACAGCAAAGTTACTTGAACTAATAAACAAATTCAGCAAAGTGGCAGGATATAAAATTAATGTGGAAAAATCAGTAATGTTTCTACATACAAGCAATGACCTAACTGAGGAGTCAATTAGGGAAAAAATTCCATTCAAAATAGCAACTAAAAGAAGTAAGTATCTGGGAATGAACTTAACTAGGGACGTAAAGGACTTGTACACAGAAAACTACATAACATTGCCAAAATAAATCAAAGATCTAAACAGGTGGAAAACAGCATGGTGCTGGCACAAAGGTAGAAGTATTGACCAATGAAACTGAATCAAGAAGTATAGACCACCAAACTTATGGTCAACTGATCTTCAACAGGGCCCCCAAATCCACTGACCTGGAACAAAATGATTTTCAATAAATGGGCATGGGAGAACTAGGTATCAATGGCCAAAAGAATGAAAGAGGACCGTTACCTTACACCCTATACAAAAATTAACTCAAAGTGAGTCAAACACCTAAATATAAGACCTGGCACCATAAAGCTTCTAGAATGAAATGTAGGGAAACATCGTCAAGACCTAGTAACAGGAGGTAGCTACCTAGAATTAACACCAAAAGCACAAGCAACAAAAGAAAAAATAGATAAGAGGAAACTCCTCAAAATCGAACACTTTTATGCCTCAAAAGACTTAGTCAAAAAGATGAAGAGGCAGCCAAATCAATGGGAGAAATTATTGGAAATCACACGTGGGATAAAGGTTTGATAGCTTGTATACATAAAGAAATCATACAACTCAACAGCAAAAGGACAAGCAACCCAATTATAAAATGGGCTAATGATATAATAGGCATTTTTCCTGAGGAGCAAATACAGATGGGTAAAAAGCACATGAAGAGATGCTCATTTTCATTAGCTATAAGGTAAATGCAGATTAAGACTACAATGAGACACCGCCTCATACCTTTATCTGCTATTAAACAAACAGGAAACTATAAATGTTGGAGAGGATGTGGGGAAATGGGGACACTTATGCACTGCTAGTAGGAATGTAAGAGGTGTAGCTGCTATGGAAGACAATTTGGAAACTAAGTATCGAGTTGCCCTATAACCCAGCAATAGCGGTACTTGGTATATACCCAGAAGAACTGAAAGCAGTGACAGACATTTGTACACCAATGTTCATGGCAGCATTATTCACAATCACCAAAAGATGGAAACAAGCCAAGTGCCCATCAACAGAGGAGTGCGTTAACAAAATGTGGTATATACATTAGATGGAATATTGTGCAGCAGTAAGGCAAAATGACATCCTAAAGCACATAACAAGAAGATGAGCCTTGAGGACGTAATGCTGAGTGAAATTAGCCAGACACGAAAGGACAGATACTGTATGATTTCACTTTTATGACCACGGTAAAGGTAAAATCAGAGACTTATAATATAGACTCTAGGGGACCTAGAGACGCACGGAGGCTAGAGGTGGGTGAATGGTTAGCTAATGAGGTTGAACTTAAATGTAAGGGAATGGATAGAAGTGAAGGCGGTTCACTAGTGGGTCTGTAAGTGTTATCACCATGCTGAAGGTGACCGTGACTGAAAGAGGTCGTACACACAAGTGTCCCATCGATTAACACTACAAATGCATATAAGTTCTTACGTGAACTACTGCAAAGGTATGAATCTTACATAAAGAGTGTACAAGTTCGGGGTATGGGGGGAAAACTGTTATTGCATGCTGTGGACTATGATTAACAGGAAATCATCAACAGCAACACCGGGGTAAATAATGGGGGAGGGATAAGAGTTAAGGGAAGGTTTGGGCCTTCTATTTAGTGTGCTTATTGCTATCTTTGTCTTGGGAACAGCGAAGATATCTAAGAGAAAGTGTTGATGGACTATTGACTTTGGACATTATACACGATGCCTGATGAAGGGAGGTGCTGAAGGATGCACTGACTGAGAAGTAGATTGGTGAACAATGGTGTATACAGATGATCGGATAATTGTGCTGCTACAGGAAGGAACGAAGTTGTGAGGCATGCAACATTGTGAATGAACCTGTGGGACACTTGGTGAGGCAAAATAAGCCAGAAACAAAAGAGCAAATATTGTATGGTCTCATTTGGAAAATATTCATAAGAAAACAGGGGCCTATATTATGAGCTCGTATAGCAGTCACCTTTAGTCTGGAGGAGTAATTGTTATTTCTGGATTTTGAGAGGCTGTTTTAGATATGTATAACCTGGTATTTAGAGATAAGAATGAAGCTGATCAGGCCAGGATTAAGGTAATTCAAAATACAGGGGTAAGGAAGACATTATTGTCTGTATTTTAGAACCTCATCTACTCTCAGAGACCAAAGAAAGAGAGGTTTATTTTGTTCACAGCCTAAATTTTCTGTAGCACGTAGTCTAATTCAATCTGTCTGGATAGATCATTTAAACAATCCAAACAGAGGGAGCCCAGAATAAGAATGAGGGCCTTTAATCCTGTATACATTTATGTAATGGCTATATAAATACCAGAGCATATCAAGCAGATAATCAAAAAGTATTGGGCGGGCCGCGGTGGCTCAGCGGGCAAAAGTGCTTGCCTGCTATGCCGGAGGACCTCGGTTCGATTCCCGGCCCCAGCCCATGTAACAAAAAACGGAAAAACAAAATACAATAAAACAAGAAAATGTTTAAAGATGTTTCCCTTTCTTCCTTCCTTCCTTCCTTCTATCCTTCCTTCCTTCTCTCTGTCTTTCCTTTAAAAAAAAAAAAAAGTATTGGTAAAGTCCCTTGAAGGAAGGGAGAAAAAATATGAAACTATTGAAGTTTACCACTGGGGAAACCCCTGACACTGTGTCAAACATTAAGGACAACCAAATCAATAGGCCAAGCCCTTGATCTTGAAGGCTGCTCTTTTGAAGTGTGTGTATATAGCAGAGAAGCTTAGTCTATCTATAAGTATGCCTGAGAGTTACTACTGTAGGACCTCTTTTGTTGCTCAAATGTGACCTCTTTCTCTCTAAGCTCAACTCTGCAAGTGAAATCATTGCCCTCCCCGCATTGTGAGACATGACATCCAGGGGAGAAAGTCTCCCTGGCAACCTGGGAGATGACTCCCAGAGATGATTTTGGTCCTGGCACCATGGGATCAAGAATGCCATCCTGACCAGAATGGGGGAAAGAAGTATAATAAATAAGGTATCAGTGGCTGAGAGAGTTCAAATAGAGTAAGAGAATACTCTGGATGTCACTCTTACGTATGCTCCAGTTAGACATTGCTACCTATCATAACTTGCCAAAACCCAACCAAAAACTTTCTTGCCAATCCCAAAGAACACCTATGGTGATATATAAGATTCCACAAAGTTTCCATGTACTACAGTACCTTTCTAAAACGTACAACCTCCAGGTGAGTCTCTGGACCACATAAGTCCTGAAATGCAGAGGAGCCAGCCTCACCAGAATATGAACTAGTTCCATCCCCCCATCCCATATAATTAACAGCCCCTTCCTACATGAAACAGTTAGAATGGACATAGGCCGAATACCCCTAAGGAGTGGGAGAAAGATCAAAGGTGATGGTGGAGTTATACAGAGAAGGCAGGGTTTAACAAACAAGTATAATTGTTGAATCATTATGCTGATATTTCTTTTATTTTTCAGTACCTTAGAGCAGTTAGAAGTAAAAACCTAAAATTGTGGAATTGTAAACCATATCAAACTCTGAGATCTGTTCTACAACTAATTGTTGTGATGTGCTTTGAAATTTATTGCTTTTTTGTAAAAATGTTATTTTTCACACAAAAAAACAAAAATAAAAGTCAACTGTGATGATAAATGTACAGCTATATGATGACATTGAGAACCATTGATTGTATGCTGTGGATGATTACATGGTGTGTGAATATACAATATATGTCAATAAAAAATGAAGAAATAATAAATTACAAAGTGTCCAAGGGAAAATGAATGAATGAAAATTGAACAAGGAACATTGAAGAAAGGCACGATAAAACCCCAAATAATGAAAGTGA
Source organism: Tamandua tetradactyla (assembly GCF_023851605.1). NCBI lineage: Eukaryota > Metazoa > Chordata > Mammalia > Pilosa > Myrmecophagidae > Tamandua > Tamandua tetradactyla. The sequence continues at coordinate 50,623,529 of NC_135347.1, read as the reverse complement.
CATAAAGAAAGAAGTATAAAAGAGCAGAGAGAAAATGGTGAAAATAAAAAATAGGTAAATAAGAAATAACCTTCTCATCAGAGTTCTTGAAGAAATAAAACAAAAAAATGGAATTGTGCTGACATTTAAAAATACAATACAAGAAACTTTCCAATTATAAAAAAAGACCTCAGTTTACACATTAAAAGGGTTCAGTGGGTACCTGAGAAAATTTACCCAGAATGATCAATTCCAAGATAGCCTAATAAAACTACTCTATTGCAAAGAAAGAGATAAAACCCTGAAGACATCCAGGGGAAAAAAAATCAAATAACTTATACAGGAAAAAGAATTAAATCATCAGACTTTTCAAAACCAACATAGAAGGCCAAGCAAAACTGGAACACAGTTAAAAAGAAAGGAAAAAAAAAGCTTAATGAAAGAAATGTAAAATGAGAATTTTATATCCAGCCAAGCTGACTTTCAAATATCAAGACCAAAGGAAAACAGTTGAACATGTAAGAACTTAGGAAATTCTGAACTCATTAGCGCTTCGGGAATATATTAGAAGGTGAACTCCATCCAACCCTGTGCCTGGATATTCCCCACTCCCAGGTGCGGTTGGCAGAGCTGGGTTTCTCCAGACCCAGAGGTAGGTCACGGTGTGTGGGCCATTCCACTGGAACAAAAATAAGCACAATTACTGGAGTTGAAGACCACAGAAACTGAAAGGAAACATTAATACAGGATTTTAACAGCCGATTGGAATTGACAGAAGAAAGAACCAATGAACTAGAAGAGGAGACAAATTGAAGTGATTCAGGCAGAGGAGCAGAAAGAAAAGGAAGAATGAAAAAAGTGAACAGAGCCAAGGAGACCCATGGGACACCATCAAGCACTCCAACATACAGATTGTGGTAGACCCAGAAGGAGGAGAAAGAGAGAAAGAGGCAGAAGGAATATTCAAAGAAATAACGGCAGAAAACTTACAAAATTTAAAGAAAGACATGCATCTGCACATTCAAAAAGGCCAAACAAGATAAACTCAGAGAGAACCACACCTAGACACATACTAATCAAACTGTCAAATGCCAAGGACAAGGAAGAATTTCTGAAAGCTGCAAGAGAAAAGTAATGTGTTGTGTATGAGGCAGTCCAAATAAAATTAGGAATTGATTTCCCATCGGAAACCATGGAAGCAAGAAGGCAGTGGGATGAAATATTTAAAATGCTTTAAGAATTCAACCAAGAATTTTATATGTAGTCTTAAAAAATGAGGGGGTGATGTAGCTGACTTTATCTTCGCCACTGGACTTGTATAACCATCCTAAGAGCCTTGTCTTCCTCCTGTGCACAGTGGCCACTCTTTTTTTTTTAACATTTATTTTATTTATTAAACATACCAATATACAAACACAAACATTCTTACCATTTGATCATTCCATTTTTACATATATAATTAGTAATTCACAATATCATCACATAGTTTTATATTCATCATGATCATTTTTAGAACATTTGCATCAATTCAGAAAAAGAAATAAAAAGAAAACAAAAAAAATCATACATACCATACCCCTTACCCCTCCCTTTCATTGATCACTAGCATTTCAATCTACTAAATTTATTTTAACATTTGTTCCCCCTATTATTTATTTATTTTTAATCCCTATTAAAATCATCTGTCAATAAGGTAGATAAAAGGAGCATCAGACACAGGTTTTCACAATCACACTGTCACACTGTGAAAGCTATATCATTATACAATCATCTTTAAGAAACATGGCTACTGGAGCACAGCTCTACATTTTCAGGCAGTTCACTCCAGCCTCTCCATTATACCTTAACTAAAAAGGTGATGTCTAATGTGTAAGAATAACCTCCAGGATAACCTCTCAACTCTGTTTGGAATCTCTCAGTCATCGACACTCCATTTTGTCTCATTTCGCTCTTCCCCCTTTTGGTTGAAAAGGTTTTCTCAATCCCTTGGTGCCGAGTCTCAGCTCATTCTAGAATTTCTGTCCTACATTGCCAGAAAGGTCCTCAGCCCTGGGAGTCATGTCCCATGTAGAGAGGGGGATGGCAGTGAGTTTGCTTGTCATGTTGGCTGAGAGAGAGAGAGGTCACATCTGAGCAACAGAAGAGGTTCTCTTGGGGGTGACTCTTAGGTCTAATTTTAAGTAGGCTTAGCCTATCCTTTGAGGAGTTGTTTCATATGAACAAACCCCAAGATTGGGGGCTCAGCCTATTGCTTTGGTTGTCCCCATTGCTTGTGAGAACATCAAGAATTCTCCACTTGGGAAAGTTGAATTTCCCTCCTTTCTCACCATTCCCCCAAGGCAACTCTGCAAATACTTTTTATTCACTGTTCAAATCACTCTGGGATTTATCTGGGTATCACTCTGGACAAACCTACAAAATCTCTTGTGCTGCTCAAGGTTCCATGCACTTATGGTGTCAATTAAGCTGTCTACATAAGTTATATTAGGAAATGCACTAGTCAAAATAGAAATTTTGTACCAAGTAAACATTTTTTGCTTTAGTCTCACACATAAGTTAAAATTTTAAAATATGAATGACCATCTATTTTCAACACCCTGCAGTATTGACATTCCTTTGTTCTTCCTCATGCAAAAACAGTTTTAAATTTGTACATTTAGTCCACAGTGGCCACTCTTTAGGGAAAACTGATTGCACCAGTTGTAGAAGAAGAGGCAAGAGTCCCAAACAATAAGATCACTGCAGTGGGTGTTGGACAAGTTGGTGTGGCATGTACCATCAGCATTCTTGGAAAGCTTCTAGCTAATGAACTTGCCTTTGTGGATGTTTTAGAAGATAAATTCAAAGGAGAAATGATGGATCTGCAGCTAGGAAGCCTGTTTCTTCAGACACCTAAAATTATGGCAGATGAAGATTACTCTGTGACTGCTGAGTTTAAGACTGTGGTGGTAACTGCAGGAGCCAATCAGCAAGAGTGGGAGAGTCACCTCAATCTGGTTCAGAGGATATTAATGTCTTCAAATTCATTTTTCTCCAGATCATCAAGTACAGTCTCGATTGCATCATCATAGTGGTTTCCAACCCAGTGGATATTCTAACATATGTTACCTGGAAACCAAGTGGATTACCCAAGCACCGTGTGACTGGAAGTTGGTGCAGTCTGGATTCTGCTACATTTCATTACCTTATGGCTGAAAAACTTGGCATTCATCCCAGGAGCTGCCATGGATGGAGTTTTGGAAAACATGGAGACTCAAGTGTGGCTGTGTGGAGTAGAGTGAATGTGGCAGGAGTTTCTCTCTAGGAATTGAATCCGGAAATGGGAACAGATCATGACAGTGAAGATTGAAAGGAAGTGAGTAATGGCCTATGAAGCCATTAAGCTATTGGATTAAATGTGGCTGATCTGATCGAATTCATGTTCAAAAATCCATCCAGAATTCACCCAGTGTCAACAATGGTGAAGGGGATGTACGGTATTGAGAACAAAATCTTCTTAAGCCCTTCATGTATCCTGAATGCTCAGGGATTAATCAGTGTTATCAATCAGAAACCGAAGGATGATGAAGTTGCTCAACTCAAGAAGAGTGTAGATAACCTCTGGGACATCCAGAAGGACCTAAGAGAGCTGTGATATTTGAGTTCTGTGCTGTAGAAATTTAAAAACTGCAATGTGATTAACCGTGAGCCATTAGTGACCATCTCTGCCCATGGATCACAGTTTGCTTCTCTTCCTAAATATGTGAATTTGGGCCCACAGAATCGAAGCAAATTCTTGGTTTAATGCTTGTAAGAGTTTCCCTTCCACAAATAAAATGAACTACCATAGTGTGAAAAGAAAAATGAGGGGGATATTAAGATACTCACAAATAAGCAAAAGCTGAGGGTATTCACCACCACGACACCTGCCCTATGAGCAATGCCAATGAAAGGTCTTCAGACTAAAAGGAGAGCACACTAGACAGTGAATCAAAGCAGCAGAAAGAAATAAAGGCCTGTTTTAAAGGTATCCATGGCAATACTATTGTATTTTTTGGTATATAACTCCACTTTTTACTTCTTATAGTAAACTATATGGGTGAGGGTGGGTATACAAGAACTCTTGCTTTTGTTTTTTTGTTTTTGTTTTTGTAAACCACAACTTCTCTAATAAAAAAAAATAAACAAGGAAACTTCTGGGGAAGATGGTGGAGTAGGGAACTCCAAGATTCGTTCTGGCCTACCAAAAACAACTGTTAAACAGGAAGGAACTGTATGAAACAACTATTATGAAACTCTGGAGCCAGAATAATATCTTACAGCATCCAGAGAACAAGCAGGCAGAAAAGGCTGATAAATTACAGTGAAGAATAATAAATTACATTCTCCACATGGTGGCTTCTGATGCCCGTTGCCAACCCTTGCAGCAGGCTGTTATGGTGTCCGGCCCTGGGCTCACTTGCCTGTGACAGAAAGGGACTTAAAAATCCTCTTCTTCAAGAACAGAGGTGGCAGTGTCCAATCACTGATCATGTCTTTCGGTTAGTGAATTCAGATCGGTGGGGGCCCGGCCTTGAGGGCAACTATTGTTTCAAGTGGCCCATGACAAAGGTGGCAGCAGCCATTGATTCAACCCCATCCTGGACAAAAGAGACAGCAGTAATTGTTTCAACCCTCCCCAGACATGGGCAGAGGCCGTGGAGGCTTAAAGACACAGCACGGTTGCCAGGGATATTTAGCTGAACAATTGAATTGGCCAGGAAAACTCAGCTTTGGGTAGCCATCAGAGAAGTTCTTGGTGCCCTTTCTAATCCTCTCTCCAGGGTGCTTTGGAGCCAGTCTGCACCACTTACATGGGTCCCTGACTCTGTTTTGGTTGGGAAATTCTGACTTGGAAAAGAACTTTCTGTCTCTCCCTACTTCCAGAATTTGCCCTCTAGGCCAAAGGCAGCTGGAGACAAAAAAGGGTGAATAATAAACTACAGAGGTGGACAGTCAGGATAAAGGCCTGTGGGCTTCAAAGATCCAGGAAAGAGAGGTCTGATCCCTGTGAAACAGGGGACAACCAAACTCCTGTAAATAGGGGAATCCCAAAACAAGTAGCAAGCCAAATCCCAGGACAACACATAGGCCCAGAAATATGGAGAAAAGTTTGCACAGTCCATTCACCTTGGGCAGAGTTTCCTGAAAGGAGAGCTAAAGCTCAAGAAAATCTCTGTCTTATCACCAGCTGGTCAGAAAACCAAGAAACAGATATCCTGGGGAGTAAATCCCAAAGTTAACATTTTAAAATATTAAAATGTAACAGAGTGCAACCAAAGAGTACAAGACAAACAGTGAATTAGAAAATGACTCATCCAAAGGAAGAGAAAAAAATATAGAAAACACCAGTGAAGAAATGAGATTGTGGGAATACCAAATAAAGCCTTTTAAAAATTGATCTTAAAAATGCTCAAGGAGATTAAGGAAAATACAGAGAAAGAACTACAGGATATCAGGAAAACAATGAATGGACAATATGAGAGTCTAAGTAAAGAGAAAGATATTTTAAAAAGGAAACAAATTGAACTATTGTAGTTGAAGACCACAATAACTGAAGTGAAAAATACCTGGGAGTGTTTCAACACAAGTGTTGCAGATTGGAACTGGCAGAAGAAAGAATCAGAGAACTTGAAGATAGGACATTTGAAATGAGTCAGGCTGAGGAACAGAAAGATGAAAGAAATAGTAAAAGTGGAAATAGCCTAAGATCCCTCTGGGACAACATCAAGTACACCTATATATGCTTTATAGGAGTCTGAGAGGGAGAAGAAGAGAGAAAGAGGCAGAAGGAATAGTCAAAGACATAATGAAAGTAACAAGTGTTGGAGAGGTTTCAGAGAAATAAGAACACTCATTCATTGCTGGTGGCAATGAAAAAATGCTGTGGAAGACAGTTTGGAAGTTCCTCAAAAATTAATTATGTAATTTTCATATGACTTGGCAACCCAATTCTAGGTATAACCCCAAAAGAATTGAAAACAGGGATTCAAACAGATATTTCCACACTGACGTTCATATTGGTGTTAGTCAAAAATGCCAAAAGATGGAAGCAACCCAAGTGTCCATCAACTGATGAAGAGATAAACAAAAAAGTGATATATATACACAATGGGATATTATTCAGCCAGAAAAAGGAATAAAATCCTGATATGTGATAAGATGGATGAACCTTAAAGAAATTATGTTGAGTTGAGTGAAATAAGTCAGATACAAAAGGACATATACTCTATAATCTCACTGAAATGAAACTATTAGAATAAGCAATCATAGAGTCAGAATCTAGAAGATAGGTTAGAGGGGATGAGGTAGGGATAGCGAATGGGAAGTTAAGTCTTAAAATGGACTGGGTTCCTATTTAGAATGATGGAAAAGTTTTGGTAATGGATGGTGGTGATAGTAGTACAGCACTGAGAACACAATTAATAACACTGAAATATATAGCTGGATATGGTTAAAAGGATAAATGTTAGATTGTGTATATGGTAACAATAAAAAATTTTAAAAATTCATGAAACTATACTATACCAACAGTGAACCCTAGATTAAGCCATGGGCCTTATTAGTACAATTATAAAAAAGTGTTATCACAATTGTAACAAATGTTCCACACCAATGCAGGGTTTTGGTGGTGGGGTAGTATATGGAAATGTATTTTATGCATGATTGTTCTTTAAACTTCTCTCATAACTAAAATTTTAGAAAGAAAAATAAAAAACATGAAAAGCCTAATTCTGGGCATGGGAGAAGAGGTATTTTGCAAGTGGGAGGGTTCAAGAGAAATTTTGTGGCTTAAACAAGTCCAGGTTCTTACATTTACTGTGCACTCCGGACCCTGTGTTGAGAGATGTTATAAATCTAGTATTACCTTTCAGAATTTATGTAGGAATTCGATTGCCCAAATAATACTGAATGCTTAGGGTTTGGCTTACTTTAGATTTTGACTTTCACCAATTCTAGCTGTAGCCCATCCAAAAGCAACATGAAATTAAACGAAAATGGAAAGGCTCTTTCAACGTAGGAAAGGCTACTAAAGCCATTCTAAAAAATGGTCTGTGGATGTTATCCTGTGGTTAGCAGAAAACACAGCATGTGCAATTTGAACTGAAGAGCCAAAGCTAAAGTGAGCTCTGGAATGTCAGGTTGGCAGGTAGTCGGAGAAGAACATGACAGAAGAAATAAAATCCTTGAGCTACTTCTTTTTATTGGATAACAATTTCACAATGTTTTGGTCCTTCTAAAAAACTGTATTAACTAGGTTGAATTGCATGTTTTTTCCCTTCTTCCGGATGGGGTCACATGTGTAAAAAGGAGTTTTAGCAAAGAATTTAGGAATCTCGTGGCCTAGCCACATGGTCCATGATAGTGCCTGGTTACTGTGTTAACAATCAGCAGAAAGTTAGCCAAAGTGGGACTGCATTTCAGTTTCCAGAGTCTGAATGTGAACATCCTCTAGATGTGTTAATTTTTACACCTGAACTGAAGCATAACAGCCAGTGTGGCACGGATGAAGTGCACTCTTGGAATCCAAAGAAATGTGCCTATGATGAGTGAAAGAAATCAGAAGACAGGACCTGCCCAGACTTGCAGGAGGTGGAGAGAGCGAGCCCTCTGACCTTGGCCACAGTGGCTCAGCACTCTGAATGTCTGAGCTCATCCCCAGGGGTTCTGGGCTTACTAAATAGGTCTCAAGCAAGAGAATAAAGATAAATACCAATAAAGAGTTGATCCTATTAGTAAATCTAATTTAGCTCCCTCACAGCCAACCAGATAATTAAAATTCCCAACCCCATTTTTGTTCATTTGAGTTCTGTCCCAAAAGTTAGTGTCAATATGTCCCTACGTTACCAAGGAAAGGTAATGCATAGAACTTTGATGTGGGGCATCCTCGTCAAAGGATGACAATTTATAGATGCATCTTCAGAAGATAAACCTGGATCAGATCTCTCAGTAAGAATCTGGGGAGCTATAAGCAAGCTCTCTAATAAATGTCACCTGAGCAAGGCCAAAGCATGATGAAGATTCTTAACACTGAAGAGATAACACACCCAAGGCAGCATCAGTGCTAGATAAATGCTAGGGTTGGTCATATTATGCATAATGTAAATCTCAGATTCTAGAGTCAAAGAGATCAGAGTTCAAATCCTAGCTCTGTCATTATCAAATGTAAGACTTTGGGCCCGTATGAGTTGGTACCTCAGAATCCAAAGGAAATGTGTCCATTGATTTCCTTACAGGTAAGTAGGGATGACAATAATAACAATAACAAAGAACAACAACGCTAACACCACCACTGAGCTCACAGTGTTGTTGTGAGGATTCATTCATGTACATTCTTAGCACAGTGGCTCAGGGCTTGGCATATGGTATGCATACATCAGTTAGCTATTATTATGCTACCCCTGTTCCCGGCCTTAGCCAAATTGCAAAGAACCCAACAGAAGGCTCCATCATTTCTCAACAGGGTCCTTCCTTTGATGATCATCGGCCAACGCCACCCTCATTCTTCTATTTCTCACGAAGCGTATTGTAATGGACAACAGAGCGTTTCCTGTGGCAGAGTCATTCCAACTTCCTTTGCTGGGGACGAGCTCCATTTCCTGCCAGGGAGCATCTGGCATTGCCCCTGGCTGGATTCCAGAGCCAGGAACACTGCTTGGCATTTGGTGCCCACAGTGTGGTTCATTTTCCCTTCTAGGATCCAACAGTCATATCTCACTTGAATTACAGTTCTCCTCTCCTTTAGTGCCAAATCAAATGTGAACATCACATCTGAAATGCACATTCATCCTATAAAGTTGTGGTATTTGTGAGCAGCAGTCTCTAAGTCCTGACCAAGACCTTAAATTCTGTGACATTTCTATAAAGAAGGGAATGTGCGCCAGGGACATTAGAAAGGAAGCCTTAAAAATCCATATTCCCGAGGCTGGTTAAAGAAACAACTCCAGAAGGCTCAAGCCTGGGTTTTTATACTGAATTGCATATACATTTTAATTGACTTTTATTTGCTTTTGTTTGCGTAAGTTGTGTGAAGTTAGCTGCCAATGAGTTTATTTATATGACTCTTATGGTGGTGTAGACGCTGATACCCACTGCTGTGATCGTTATTTAAGACAAAATTAGTTCCTGTTGGTAAGTGTAGCAGGTTTGCACTCCCAGTGTAATCTGTGTGTGTGTTATTTTAGTTTTAAATACAAATCGGCAGGCACTGTAATCGTGGGAGAAGAAAATGAGGAGACAGTGTTATAGGTTGCCTTCATGGAAGACAAAATATCCTGGGGATATTTTATACCTTTTTTTTTTAAAATAACATCTGAGGAATTCCCCTCAAATCTGATGTTGCCCGAACTCCAGAGAGTCCTGGGAGGTCCGTGCTGCAAACTGCAAAGCCTGATTCTCTCACCTTCACAGGGAGTCCTTGAGCCCCTTTATTAAACTCCTTTTCTATTTTAAAGAAACAAGGTAGAGGTTTATTGTCTCTGAAGAGCAGGAACTATTGGAACAAGACTAGATAAGCCTCATCCGACCAGCAGAGGAGTAGAAGATACAGACAAATCCCGTCAAATGTGCTTAAGGGTATGGATTCTGGGGACAGACTGTCTGCGTTCAAACTCTGGTTCTGAACTTCTGAACTGTGTGCCCTGATCAAGTTATTCAACCTCTCTGTTTCTTTATTATAAAACGGTGATAATAATAAAATGCACGTCAAAAGGTTGTTTATAAAAATTGAGTCAATTTATGAAAACCATGTAGTACAAAACCTGGCACCTAGTAGGTTCTACAGGGTTTGTTGCTGTTAGTATTATTATTTTGTGTGAAACTTCCAGGCCCCGGAGGGTCTTCAGAGGAAAGTTTAGTTGGCGTGAAAATGCTGGCCAGGCCAGAGTGACGCACTGGAGCAGTGCCATTTGCACAGCAGGAGTCTCCGGTGTGTTCAGTTCAAAAGAGTGTGTGTGGGGGGTGGCGGGCTGCAGGGGGCCGCGCAGGGGGCCGCGCAGGGGGCCGAGGTGTCTGCGAGCGAGGCTTGCGAGCACCCAGGGCCTGCTCATTTTCTGGTAATTTCTAAACAGCCACAGAGGAGGCCTCCTTGGTGGCATGCAGGGGTTTGCTCAGCAGATTTTTGCCTCTGAGGCAGGGGTGACCCTTCTTTGGTGAAGCAGGTGGGGCTTGCAGCATTCAAAGTCGGAGAAAAACATCAGAGAACCAGAGCGCTGCCCTTTACTGTTCGCTAACTTGATGCTTGGTTCTAGATGCTAAACAAATATCAAGTGTATCCCTTGAGCCTCATATCATGGGTTGACTTGTGTCCCCCAAAAAGATATGTTGAAGCCCTCATCCCCACTACCTGCGAGTGTGACCGTATTTGGAAACAGGGACTTTGCAGATGGTACCAAGTTACGATGTGGTCATACCAAATTAGGGACCCTGATGCTCGATAACAGGTGTTCTTTAAGAGGAGACAAGACACACAGGGGAGAAGGCCAGCTGAGGATGGAGGCAGAGACTGCAGCCCTGCAGCCACAAGCCACAGAATGCCAAGGATTCCAGAAGCTAGAAAGGGGCAAAGAAGAATGCCTCATCCGGAGCCATAGGAGAGAGCATGGCCCGGCTGACTTCTTTTTTTTTTTTTTTCAGAATTAAGAAATATTTAATTAAAAATCATACAAAGTGCCACTTTTTTCTACTACTCAACTGCTACCCAACTTAGTTACACACAAAACAGGAAAAGTCTAAACTGCAAAATGAAATGAAAGTGAATTTATAAGGAAATTATACCTTTATAAATTATAAAATTTAAATTATAAACTATAAGTTATAAAACTATAATTTTTAATTATAAAAATGTATAAATTATAAATTTCCTTTACTTGTCTATTATAAAAATCTTCACTCTTTTTTTACATCATTTATTGTAAAATATAACAAATATACAAGAAAGCAATGAATTTCAAAACACATTGTAATGAGTAGTTATAGAACAGATGTCAGAGTCTGGTATGGGTTACAGTTCCACAATTTCAGGTTTCTCCTTCTAGCTGCTCCAAGATGCTGGAAACTGAAAGAAATGTCAGTATAACGAGTCAGCACTCATACTCATTTGTTAAATGCTGCCTTCTCTGTTATAACTTTTCCTTCTTCTTTGATCCTTTTTATGGTATTTGGGCTATGCCCATTCCAACTTTTTCATGTAGAAAGCGGTGTCAGCAATATGGAATAGGGGATGGAGCTGGCTGATGCTCTTGGAGAGGCTGGGCCCTCTGGGTGTCAGGACTTATCAGGCCTAGGAACCATCTGGAGGTTGCAGGTTTCTGGAAAGTAAACTTAGGGCGTGAAACTTTTGTAGAATCTCAGATAGTGCCTAGGTCATCCTTAGGGTTAAGAGGAATGGTACTGTTTGGGGTTTCCTGCCGACATCTTAATTTCAGTTTCTTGCCTCCAGAACTGTGAAAGAATGAATTTCTGTTATTTTAAGCCACCAAGTTTGTGGTGATTTGTTAGAGCAGCCCTAGGAAATGAATATACCTTGTTATACTGCTCCCAACAGAAAACCCAACTGAGAATGTGGCCATCCGGGCTGTTTGATCCAGAGCTCCAACATGTCATCCAAGCACCCCTCCCCCACTTCAGAAAATGCGTTCCATCCCACCCTCCACAGCACTGACCTCATCCGAAGGCTGATTTCCCTCATTGCTACAAGATGGCTGCTGATGGCTCAGAGTTCACTCGGTTTCATCCACTTACAAAATTAAGTAGAAAGTCTTAGTGGTTGCCCTAGGATTTCAACCAGGAGTTCTGAGATTCACTCCAATTGGGATGGCTTAGAGCACATGCCTAATTCCAAACCCATAGCTCTAAATGGGAGAAATGGCATCTGCTGATTGGCTTGATCAAATCAGAGCATCTTCCTAGAAGTAATTTAGTTTAGCAAAAATTAGAGTATCGGTAGGAAAGAGAAGCTAAGAAGGGATTTGGGGAAAGCAACCAACAAACATTGGTGACCACTAGGTTCAGTTCAGGTCAGCCTTTACAACACCCAGGTCTTGGGCTAGCTGCTGGGTCTCAGATGTGCATAAGACAGGGTTCCTGCCCTGCAGAAGCTTCAGTCCAGTATGAGAGACAGATATGCAAGCAGATAATTCCAAAACAGTGTGATACATGCTAAACTAGAGATAATACTATTGGAGCCCATGGAGAAGGAACTAAATCCCACTGGGGAGCTCAGCAAAGCTTCCCTGAAAGAGATGCTAACCAGGCCAAGTCTCAGGAAAGAGCATGCATTTGCCAGGCAAAGACAGAAGGCAACTCCCACAGAAATAACGGTATAAATAAAGAACTAGATGGATGAAACATTCATTTATTCAACAAGCACTTCTGAATGTTGTAAAAGCTGAGATCTAGCAGCACTTGAGTTACTGGAGATTAATTCTCAAAATGTGAGGTGCTAGGAGAGGAGGTAGAACTGGAAGCAAGACCAGATAACAGAGGGTTTAGTGTTCCAAGTGAAGAAACTTGGGGTTTATCCAGTGAGAGTTCATATTTGATTCAGGGAATGGAAATGGACAGGTGCTAAAGAATTACCCTTAATCAGTTTCAGCAAGTGTCTCCTTTTCTCAGTCTTACCATATTTCAGCAGCTTGAGAATTACTCACAGATTGTTAACTACGGTTTGGTGTTGGTTTCTTTTCACTAATCATACAACACAGTTCATCCTGTTCCAATGGTCCTAGGGGTAAAAGTCATCTTGGCATTTTGTCTTGCCTTGCATTACTAACAGTTGTGTGTGTGCTTGCTCGGTCCTATAAGATGGGGAATTCTTGGAGGCTCTTGAGTCTTATTCATCTTTGTTTCCACCATCAGCATAACTAGTAGGAATCCAATAAATGAGTGTTGAATTGACCTCTTATTGACCTGGGTGAGGTTGGTCACAAAATAAACTTATTTATAATTTGGGAAGATAGGGTTGGGAAGAACGGAGAGCTGGGTGAAAGGTTGTAGGCTTTGAGGTCTAGGGCTGGAGCATGCAGTGTTCAGAACATGCTGCTGGGGAGGCTAAGTCAGCCCTTGCCTGGGTCAGGAAGCAGTGAATGGACGTCCTTCTGGTCTTTGTCTGTCTTGGGCTTGTTTGCACTGAGATCCACTCCTTGCCTGCCCCTGTTCGATGTCTGTCTCCCAGGCTCTGCTGGAGTTCCGCCAATGGGAAGGAATGGTGAGTTTGGATGACTAGAAAAAGAATGAAGACTGTCCTCTCCCTCACTTTTCCTGTCTCTGCCTTAGGTGCCTTGCAGAGTGGCTGAGTTTCCTCCATGGCTGCAGCTCCTGCCGGACAGATCCATGATGATTCCAGCCTCTTCCTGGTGGCTCTAGGTGACTCCAGGTGGCTGCAGCATTTGCCTTCTCCCATTGTCCCTCCAGTCGAGGAGTTGTGATGGCTTCCTGCATTTCCTGATCTCTAGGTTCCATCCTGAACCTTGTTTGCTATTTTGCTATTCCATCCCTGAATTTCATTCTCTCTCTAAAATCACTAAGTTTTCCCAATTGGACTCTGAATGATTTAATATTTTACCAAGAACCTCCCCACCCTAATTCTTTTATCTTACCCTTTGCCCTCAATTTAATGTCATACTCCACTTCCCTTTCCTTCCATCCCTCCAATTTTCCCTCCTTTCAATCCGGGCCTTTCACTCTGCTCTGTTTCCCTCCTTAGGAAGGACTAGGAGCTGTAGGTTCCTTCACATGAAGGTGTGTATCCCTATTGGGGGTGTAAGCATTTTTTTTAAAAGAATGCACAGGGACTCAGTAATGATAAACTCAAAGAGACGACTCACAGATGGTGCAATTTCTCTTCCCTATTGTCCTTCAGAGGTCTACCCTCCCTTTGCCTACTGCCCCTTGTGGATTTGTATGAACCAGTTAGCATCATTCAGCCCCACCACAGCATTCTCTAGCCCAGCTGTGCAGCCGTGACCCCAATTGGGACTTGACAAGGAATGTGGATGGGGCATCAGGGACTGTTCTAGTTTTCTAGCTGCTGGAATGCAATATACCAGAAACGGAATGGCTTTTAAAAAGGGGAATTTAATAAGTTGCTAGTTTACAGTTCTAAGGCCGAGAAAATGTCCCAATTAAAACAAATCTATAGGAATGTCCAATCTAAGGCATCCATCCAGGGAAAGATACATTGGTTCAAGAAGGCCGATGAAGTTCAGGGTTTCTCTCTCAAGTGAGAAGGCACATGGCAAACATAGTCAGGGCTTCTCTCTCAGCTGGAAGGGCACATGGCGAACACGGCGTCGTCTGCTAACTTTGTCTCCTGGCTTCTGGTTTCATGAAGTTCCCCAGGAGGTGTTTTCCTTCTTCATCTCCAAAGGTCGCTGGCTGGTGGACTCTCTGCTTCGTGGTGCTGCTCTCTCTGCATCTCCCATTCCTCTTTTATAGGACTCCAACAAACCAATCAAGACCCATCCAAATGGGTGGAGACATGTCGTCACCTAATCCAGTTTAACAGCCACTCTTGACTAAATCACATCATCCAAGGAGATGATCTGATTACAGTTTCAAATATACAGTATTGAATAGGGACTACTCCACCTTTATGAAATGGGATTTTGATCAAAACATGGCTTTTCTAGGGGACATACTTCCTTTCAAACCAGCACAGAGACCTTTGCCTATTATCCTCTTACAGCTAGAGTCACCTCCAGGCCACTCTGGGCCACTGTCCTCCTCAGGTCAGTGGTGACCTGGACATGGAGATTGGCAAGGGGAAGTGCATCTTTCGACTTTGCCAACCCATCCCAAGCATGGAACAGGCTCTTTCTTTCACTGCCCTTGGAATAACAGAGAACCGACCATTCAGGAAAAATAGAGAGGCTAAGTGTTAAAAATGCGGACTTTCTCAGGAGTTTCCTGCTGCTAGAGGTAGTTTCTCTCTCCCTTCAATTCAAGCCCTTCCACTCCAGATCTCATTTTCCATAGTGGGATCAACCACTTCTCAGGATGATTTTTGGAAGGAGGATTCACTCCCTCAGGGGGAAATACCTGCACTACCCCTAGGCCTTGCTTTAAAGCTCTCATGGGAAACTTTATCAGAAAGCAGTAGTGCAATAGCAGCTGTGCATGGGCTTTGGTCTTACATAACACACCACAGGGAGCAAGAACATCACTAGACCAGTCCACGGGACGCCTGGTGCAGGCCCTTTGCACAGTCTCTCCCACATGTGGCTTAAAGCTCCTGCCTGGTCATTATTCTGTCGATTCCGTCCTACCATCAACATCGACTCTTCATCCTCTGTGTGCCACTGCCAAATAACGTCTCAAGAACAAAGACAGAACTTCTTCTTTCTGCCTTAAGCAACTGAAAATCAGAACAAAATATAAAAGCGAGTGCCTGGGGTTGTGATCCTTGAGTGAGACTTGAGAGCCCCACAGCGCCCCAGCTCACGGCTGGGACTGAGCTGCCAGGAGGACCTGAAGAGGGCCTGGTGGCTCCTGGATTTAAGAGAAAGAGTTCAGGGTGCAGGGAGGCCATGGTTGCTAGAATACCCAGGCCAGATTGCTGGAGAGAAAAGAGCTGCAGACAGGGCTCCTAATTTGCAGAAGTTTCCCCTCAAGTCTTAGGTGAGTGCTGATCAGCTCGTGCATGTGAAAACAATTGCTAAGGTCAGAGACAGACCTCCTAAAAGAAGTAGGAGGAACAATACCCAGTACTCATACCACTTCCTGACAGTAGGAATGGGATGATCTCCTAACACATGGGACATCTGGTATAATCCTCAAAACATTATGACCTCAAGAGGGGACCAAATTATCCTTAGACTAAAGCTATTCTGCCCCCTCCTTAAAAAGCTTAAAAGCAAACCTCAAATGGATCAAATTATATTTGCATTTTTAAATTGAGTTCCAGACAAAGCCAAAATATTTGAAGGAATATGTTAAAACAAACGACTAAAAACATAACCTAAAAGGTAAAATTTACAATGTCCCTCATCCAATTAAATATTGCAAAGAAGCAGGAAAACCTGGCTCATAGTAAGGAGAAAATTCAATCATAAAAGGAGATCCAGGAATGATACAAATGACAAAATTAGCAGAGAAAGACATTAAAACAGCTGTTATAAATATACTCCACACACTCAAGACAGTAGAGGAAATCATGGCCACGATAAGGAGTGAAATGAAAGATAATGAGACCCAAATCAAACTATTAGAGATGGAAAATAAAATGTTTGAGATGAAAAAATGCACTGAATAGGATTAACAGTCGTCAGGAAGAAGTAGAGTTTATGCCTGGAATGCAAGGTTAACATTTAAAAGATCAATTTTAATATACCTATAGAAAGACTAAAAAGGAAAACCCATGTGAAAATCAGAAAAAGCATCTATCAAAATTCAACATTCAACCATGATCCAAAAGTCTCCACAAATTAGGAACAGCAGGAAAGTTCTCCATCCAGGCCCTCTGCTGAAAATCTAGAGTTGACATCATACTTGGTGGTGAAAAGAGTGAATTCTTTCCCTTAAATCAGGAAAAATCAAGGATATACGCTCTCACCACTTGTATTTACTGTTTTTCTAGAGGTCCTAGCCATAATAATAATAAGGTAAAAAATATAATAAAAGATACGCAGATACAAAAGGAAGAAATGAAAACTAGATTTATTTATAGATAACCTGGTTGTCATTGTAGAAAATCTTAAATTATTCACAAAAAGATTATTAGAACTTTTAAGAGAATTTAGCATAGTTGTAGAGGTCAAGATCAATACACCAAAATCAATTGTATTTTTATATATTGTCAATGAACAGCCACAAAAGAAAATTATAATACATCATTTACAAATGCATCAAAAACATGAACTAGAGATAAATTTGACAAAAGTTGTGGAAGATCTGGCACTGGAATCTATAAAATATTGATAATGGAAATTAAAGACGACAACATGAATTGACAATTACATCACGATCATGGATTGGAGGACGCAATACTTTTAAGATGTCAGGTCTCCCCAGTTTGACCTATATTTCAACCCAATCCCAGCATAAACCTCTGCAAGTTTTTTTTGGGGTAGAAATTTACAAGCTGCTCTAAAATTTCTGTGGAAATGCAAAAAACCTAAAATAGTCAAAACAATTCACAAAAAGAAGAACTGAACTAAAACTCTTATAGTATAAGAGTTATCCACCTTAAGGCTTTTTAGAAAGCTTTGATAATTAAGGCAGTGTAGTACTGGTGTAAAGATATACATATTTATGTCAACGAGGAAAGTCCAGAAATAGGCTCACACACATATGGCCAATCGATTTTTCACAAGGGTGCCAAGGCACTTTCATGAGGAAAGAGTAATATTTTCAACAAACAGTACTGAACAATTCTATAGCCAAATGCAAAAATACGAATGTTAACTCCTAGCTCATGTCATCAGATCATAAGCCTAAATGTAGGAGATAACATCAGAAATCTTCTAAAAGAAAACATAGGAGAAACTCTTAGTAACCTTGAGTTAAGCAAAAAGCATAAACTATAAAAGATGAAATGAAAGATCATACTTTATCAAAAGTTAAAATATTTTCTCTTCAAAGAGAATTAAGAAAATCAAAAGGTAAGCCACTCACAGGAAGGAAATATTTGTAAAACATATATCTGACCAAGATCTTCCATATAGAATATATATAAACAACTCATACAGTTCAATAATGAGATAAACTACCCAATCAAAAAAAAAAAAGGCCAAAATCTGAATAGACATTTCATCCAAGAAGATATATGGATGACAAATAAACATAAAAAGATGTTCAACATTACCAGCCATCGGGGAAATGCATTAAAACCACAGTAAGACGCTACTAAACATTTACTAGTAGGGATCAAATGGAAAATGGGTGACAGATAGGATGTGGGGCCATAGAACTCTTATACATTGGTGCTGGGAATATAAAAATGGTACATCAATTTCTAAAAGTTAAATATACTTCTATCACACGATCCAGCTATTGCAGTCCCAGGTATTTTACCCGAGAGAAGTGAAACATATGTCTACATAAAGACTTACATACAAATGTTTGTAGCAGTTTATTCGTACTAGCCCCAAACTAGAAATAATCCAAATGTCCTAAACAGGTAAACAGATAAACAAATTGGGCATAACCATACAATAGAATACTACATAGTAACGAAAAGGGAATGAACTATTGATACACTCATCTACACGAATTAATATCATAATCATTATACCGAATGAAAGCCAGCCAAAAAAAGAGTACATGCTGTCTGTCCAGTTATATAGAATTCTTGAGAATGCAAACTTACTTATGCTGACATAAAGTAGATCCGTGGTTGCATGGGGGTACAGGGCAGGGACAGCTGGGAGGAAGGAACGAGGAGACTTTTGGGAGTGATGGAAATGTTTATTTTTTACTGTGATGATGGTTTTATGGTGTACAAATGTGTCAAAATCATCCAATTGCTCTTTCTAATTATGTGCAGTTTACTGTCAGTCAATTGCGCCACAAAGAGAAAGCTGCTAAAATCCCTAGAGGAACACGTCAGTCAGAGCAATTAACATTAGCTGCTATAACAAGAAAACCATTATCTCAGTGGCTCAATGCAACCAAAGTTTATTATTGGCTCAGGTGTCATTCCATGTGGGTTGGGCTGTTATTGACAGTCAACCAATGATTTAGGGACCCTGGATCCCTCCATCTTGTGGCCCTACTGCCTTCAATATGTGGCCTCTACTCTTAGCAAGGAAAAGAAAGGAAGAGTACAGACGGTCATGATCAGACCTGGAAGGAGACGCCGTCACTTCTGCTTATGTCCCTTGGGTCAGAACCAAGTCACTTGGTAGGGAGGTTGGAAAATACAGTCCTGTCCATGCCCTGGGAGCAGAGGAGGGCTTTCGTTCATGTGCCTGGCAAGTGTCTGCCAGAAGAAAAAACATCTCTTCCCAGAAGAGCCAGGCTCACGATACCAAAAAGAACACTGAGCTTCTCAGCCAAAATACTTACTTTCAGATTTCTTCCTAGTTTCCTCCTAGAACGAGAGGACACATGCTTTACGTTTCTGAACTAAAGCACCTGAATGCATTCAAGAGCTTCTTTTCACGAAGGAACACTTTCTGCTCAGAACAGGAATCCAAGTCCCCACCTTCTAAGAGATGAAAGAAAGGTTACAGTTTTCACATCACTCCTTCTCCAAGGTTTCGAAACTCTCAAGAGTCCAGGGTAAGCATAGCCAGGAGTTTTGTGTCCTAGCCCATCTGTACCGGCACCTTCAGCAGGAAGAGAAACCGAGCGCAGTGTAATGACAGAGCACCAAGCAAATCTGCTCAGGGTCTTCAGTGGTTTCTGGCAGGATAAAGGGACTTTTTCATAGCTAAGCAGCCGGACGGCCTCCATGTGCGGCCATCAGGATGGCCACTGGTGGAGAGAAGACAGAGATTCAAGGGTTTACAGCACCTCTTGCCAACTGCGTGATCTTGGGCAAGACCTGGCCTTCAACAAGCCTCAATTTCTTCGTTGACCCGTGAGAACAATTATACCTGTTAAAATAAATTATGTAATTTTGGAGCGCAGTGATGAAATGATATATGATACACAGAAAGGCTGTGACTGTTGAGGGACTTGCGGTTTAGAGCTGGAGGCAGAGAAGCAAGGATAGGTAATATGAAATGTTAGTTTCTAATAGTGACATTACCCATTTTACCTCCTAAGCTTATTGTGAGGATCAAATGAGGTATGACGAATACATTAAGCTCTCCCTAAACTGTACAGCACCAGACAATGCTAGTTACTGCTATTAAACAAATAGGCCCTATGTCATCTGTGAGCTACTGCATTCCCGTGCCAGCCCAAATGTTTAAAAGGCAGAGGATTACACATTGTACAGAAATGGAATTAAATGAGATAGTAATACAAGTGGAAGCATTCTGTAAACTCACATGCTACCCACATGTAATTTATTTACAATATTTTTCTGTTGTTGGTCAACAAGGACACAGCCTATGACCTTCAATATGCTCTTTCTATGATGGGATATTTTGAAAAGGTGCTGCTTTTCAGCCCCGAGAACATAGCCCATGACAGAGATGGCTACCAGCATGTCTGGCAGCAACACGAAAATACTTACACATGAGCTCATCATCCACAGAAGGTCACAACAGTGAGTGGGTGGATTTTAAATGTCATAAAGACATATTTTTTACACAGAACAAAGAGCAAGTTTATTGCAATATTTATCCCCAATCCTCCACTCTCCTCCCCCTAACCCCTTTAAAGACATCCATAAAGCTTTCTGCGATGTCTGTGTGTCTTCTATGTTAACATAACAAACCACGTCCACAGGCTTAGCAAAGGATCTTCTCTGAAGCCACTGTTCCTGCAGCAGTGGGTGTCCCCCTAAGCCAGCAGAGGTTCTCACCAGGCATATGTGGTGATGGGGCACAGGCTGGCCGGCTCCAGATCAGGGGGTCCCAGGCTGCCACCCGGGGGGCCAACGCTAGCTCTGCTCAGACAGAGATGATCTGAGTGTTAAGCTTACAAGTGTAAATTGATTGGTGCAGTCTTCCCCTAATATTTCAATTTACATCCTAAATTATTAGTGTCAATCTCCTCAGGCAGAATCCCTGTAGTTGAAAATTGGGCTCAAGGTTCTCACATTTTTGTGGACTGGACTAACCGTTCCATTTAAAGACAGACACAAAATTGGATAATATATTCTCTGAGGGAATGAATAAATAGTTTTCTAAATTTAATGGTATCATTTATTGTGAGCTTTAAAATACCCAGGGAACAAATACTGTCTGTTTATTCAAGTAGACAAATGCATAGGAAAAATGAGAATTGTCAGATTTTGGTCTGACTCTAGAATTCTGTCTTTATCTGTGACTCAAGAGATGTTTAATGGGAGATCACATGTCAAGCCCCAAAGCTTAAGACATTATTCCGACTAGCTGAGTCTTCTTTATTGCCCTGTCCTTAATATAGCATTATTCCCAGCTCCTTGCTCACTTTCTTTTCCTGTCCAAAGTCTCATCCTGTCCCCTTTGATGATTTCATTACTATGAGATGTGCCCTGTTCTAAGCTCTTTGCACATATAAATTATTTAACCCTCATGGCACCCTATGAATAAGGTCCTATTATTACCCCCACTTCTAGCGTGGAAACAGAGGCATAGATAAGTAACATGTTCAGTGTGATAAGTGGCAGAGTCAGGACTGGAACTGAGACTTGAGTCTCCAGGGCCATGTTCTCAGGGCACCTGACCCCTCACCTGCTGCCTCAGCTTCAGCTCTCACTTCCATGCAATGCTACAGGTGCATAGCAAATAAAAAAAAGAGTATGCATTCTCCAGTCAGACAAGCCCAGGTTCAAATCCTGCCTCTGAAACTTAACAGCTGTCTGACTTTGGGAAAATTACTTAACCTCTCAGAACCTATTTTGCCTCCATAAAGTGAAATGATAATATTATCTACCTTGAATAGGTGGATGTGACAAATGTACATAAATACCAATTACGGGGCTTCCCTCTACTTCTAGGCAGATGACTTATAAAGTATGTATATATATATATAAAACAAAGGATATCACATGTCCTTGGCCATCCTGACTTGATTCCTAGCTCCTGCTACATTTCCAAGCTGTCCACTGCCCTGTTCCATCTGTATCACCATTAGCCATCTTAAAGTCAAGTGCAAATACAAACTTGCCATGTGCTCTCTTACTTAGGCTGGCAATCTAGAGGGATCTCGGACTCTTCCTTCTCCTCCACCTTCCATCCCTCATATTGTATCAGTAGCCAAAACTTGTTGATTCTTCCAGTTTGGCTAAAAGTATCACCTCCATCACCATTGATAAAACTCACCTTATGCCAAGTGCTATATTAAGTAATTTAAAATACGGCCTGAGGTAGATATTAGTATCTCCAATTTCATGATCAAAAAGCTGAGCTTTTAAGAGGTTAAGTGGTTGGTTAAAGATTCCATAACTAATATATAGTAGAACTGTTATTTGAATCCACACAGTCTGATCCTAGCGCCCACAATCTCATACAATCTCAGCAATTCCCCTAATTACACCCAACTATACACACCTGGGAGAGGAATTGAGCTTCACAAGATCTTAAGTCCAAACTCTCCAGTAAGGACCTTTTACTGCCTCAGCCCAGCCAGGCCAGATACCCATTCCTGGTCCAGTCACTCTGGCCAAGGAGGTGGGACTTTACAGAAGGCAGCTCCCATTTGAACCAGAGGGTTTAGAGGGAGGGAGCATGGTCAGAAGGGAAGAGGAAGGTGCAAATTAAGAGGGGGCTACGAACAGTCTCTGCTCAAAAACCTTCCAGTAGCCACGTGGCCATCAGATGTGCTCAGGCCACCATGCTCTGAGATCTACTTCCATTTACATCCTGTCTCACCACACCCCTTCAAACTGCCTTCTCCCCACCCGGCATAAACTCGAGCACTTGCTTTGCCGACATACCCTGTGCTTTTCAATCTTTGGTATCTCATTCTTACAGTTTCCTTAGCTTAAAATCTCCTGTTCTCCTTCTCTGCCTGCTGAACACTTAAGCAACTACTCTTAGAGACTTGGATACCCCACTGGCTCCTTTGAGAAGTGCTCTGCCCTCAGCTGAATGTAATGCCTTCCTCTGTACCGTGGCAGGACCTTGTAACTTTTCTAGCAGGCACCACATTCTTTCTTTTTTTTTTATTTTATTAACGGAAAAAAAAAAGAAATTAACACAACATTTAGAAATCATACTATTCTACATATGCAATCAGTAATTCTCAACATCATCACATAGATGCATGATCATCGTTTCCCAGCACATTTGCATCGGTTTAGAGGAACTAGCAACACAACAGAAAAAGATATAGAATGTCAACATAGAGAAAAGAAATAAAAGTAGTAATAATAGTAAAAAAAACCAAAAAAAACAAAAAAAACCCTATAGCTCCGATGCAGCTTCATTCAGCGTTTTAACATGATTACTTTACAATTAGGTATTATTGTGCTGTCCATTTTTGAGTTTTTGTATCTAGTCCTGTTGCACAGTCTGTATCCCTTCAGCTCCAATTACCCATTATCTTACCCTGTTTCTAACTCCTGCTGGACTCTGTTACCAATGACATATTTCAAGTTTATTCTCGAATGTCCGTTCACATCAGTGGGACCATACAGTATTTGTCCTTTAGTTTTTGGCTGGACTCACTCAGCATAATATTCTCTAGGTCCATCCATGTTATTACATGCTTCATAAGTTTATCTTGTCTTAAAGCTGCATAATATTCCATCGTATGTATATACCACAGTTTGTTTAGCCACTCGTCAGTTGATGGACATTTTGGCTGTTTCCATCTCTTTGCAATTGTAAATAACGCTGCTATAAACATTGGTGTGCAAATGTCCGTCTGTGTCTTTGCCCTTAAGTCCTTTGAGTAGATACACCACATTCTTTCTTAAACAGGTAAATACTTGGTTTTTATTTCTCTTTCTAAATGTCCTTTCTTTGTTCATTTTTGTAGCCCTCATAGACTCCGGGGCAGTGATTTAGATACAGTAGATGAATATCCCCTGAGTTGAATTTAACCCTACCTATTTACAATTCCATTTCTATATTCTCTAGGGTCTACTGAACTCTATATAAATGTTATTGCACAGTGTCTTCTTTTACTGTCCTAAATTGACCACTTTTTAAGTTTAGATGTCTCTTTGCTATAAGTAGTAGACTGCCCAACATACAGCAGCTTTTAAATGAAGATTTATTATTACCTCATATAATAAGAAAATCTGAAATAGCTGGCCGCAGGGTTGGTTCAGCTGCTTAATCAATAATCTTTCCATTTCCATCTTTCCATCTTTAGGGTGTAGGTAAATATCTGTGCATGGTGGCTGGATGGCTACTGCAGCTAAAAGCATCACATTATTCTACAATATTATTCAAAAGCAGGAATGGAGAAGGTGGTTGCCCTTTCTCAAGACTGTTGTATTTTTATCTGATAAAAAAATCTTTCCCAGAAACCTCCAAGTTTTGTTGGCTAGAACTGGGACACAGGTCCCCATAATCCACCCCAAAACCAACCACTGCAGACAGAAATGGGGCTAGGTTATTTAGAGTGCTGGGTCCACCTTCCCTGGCCTCAGTGGATTTCTGTCTGATCCCTGGAATGAACTTTGAACAACGAGGAGTGGAATTGCTCTTGTATGGTCAAACAACAGTTTCTGCCAGGTGGACCCAAGTATCCTGAGCTTTTAGAAAGCAAACATTGTACTCACCTAGCTAAACTCACTCAGAGAATATTTAGTAATCACTATATTTCCTTCTCTGTGGTGGGTATTAGAGACCAACGTTCTACCTGATATAAGGACAGAAAAGGACATTGATTGTTTTTTCTTAGATTTTCCTAAGCTTTTCCAAATTTTAACTTTTGTCTATACCTTTTAAGTAACTTTCCAACTTTTACTAATCTCTATACAATTTTAATTACAGGTTTGTTTTCCCATAAAAGATAAACATTTCCCCTCTAATTTATCTAGGACGCGTATTAGTCCATTATTCCAAATAGTTGGTGTTTGTTTGCTCTGGTCTTTGCCGCAGGTTTGAACACAGGCACGCACTGCTCTTTTTCTCTTCCATATCTCCACCTCATGTTCATGACTATAAATAAGATTCTCAGAAATCCTTGATGTGGACAAGAGGTTTCTTGAAGTTAGCAGGAAGTTAATATCCCCATGGATACCGTCCTTTCTGGCACTTACAACAGATATTCACTGAGTCTTACTATGAGTTAGGAATGTTCTAGGTGTTGAGGATACAGCAATAAAGAAGATATCTATTATATTCCAGTGAGGGAGTTAGAAAATAAGAAGTGTGTCATACCAGAATGTCCAGTAGTGATAAGTTCTGTGAAAGAAGATGAAGTAGGATGAGAAGGTGCTACTGCAGGTAGGCTGGTCAGGCTGGTCTCTCAGGAAGTAACATTTGAGGAGGACCTGAATGAGAAGCCAGCCATGAGGTTACATGGGGAGGGCAAGGGGAACAGATTTCAGGCTCAGGAAGCATCAAGTATTAAAGCCTAGACCCAATCCTAAAGAACACTTAGAGCAACATATAAGATTCTACAAAGGTCCCATGCACTAGGGTAACTTTCCAGAACCTACAACCTCCAGATGGGTCCCTAGACCAGATAAGTCCTGAAACCTAGAGGGCCCAGCTTCTGTAGAGCATCAGCTAGTTCCATCTTCCTATCCTATATTATTGACAACCCCTCCCAACAAGAAAAATTTAGAATGGGCACAGCCCCAATACCCCTAAAGAGTGGAATAGAAAGATCAAAGGTGATAGTGGAGTTATACAGAGAAGGTAGGGTTTAATAAACGAATATGATTGCTCAGTCATTAAATTGATATTTCTTTTAGTCTCCAGTACCTTAGAGCAGCTGGAAGTAAAGCCTAAAATTGTGGAATTGTAACCCATACCAAACTCTTTAATTTGTTCTCCAACTAATTCTTGTGTCGTGGTTTGAAACTTATTGCTTTCTTGTATATATGTTATTTTTCACAAAAAAGAAAAAAAACAGTCAATTGTGATGATAAAAAAATATTTATCCTTTCTAGCCTCCTATGTTCTGGAGCAGCTAGAAGTAAAAATCTGAGATGAGGGTATGGTAGCCCATGACAAACTCTGGGATCTGTCCTGTAACTACTTGTTGAAGAATGCTTTGAAAACTATTGCCTTTTCTTTCTTTCCTTTGCATATATGTTATAGTATACAATTAATAAAAAGGCCTAGGCATGCTTAAGAGAGGGAAAGTGATATGTGGTAAGGGTGAAGAGGTAGCCACAGGCAAGCTTGTAAGGCCATGGCACCGAGTTGGGATTTTATTCTACATATGCTAGGAAAGTGTTGGAGGATGTTGAGCGGAGAAGGAGCATGATCGTGATCTATGTTTTAAAGTTTCACACTGATTGGTGAATGGAGCCAAGGAAGGAGAATAAGGTGAAAGCAGGGAGACGGTTTGAAGACCACACTAGTGGTCCAGGTGAGATATGGCGATGGGTTGGGGCAATGGGGGTGGTGGGAAGTGGTTAAATGTAGGATCTACTTTGAAGGTTCAAGCTGCCGGGGTGTGAGAGAATGAAAGGTCTCATATATGACTCCAAGTCTTAGGATTTAAAAATGCAAGGATGGAGCTGCCATAGACAGAGATGAGAAAAGTGGGAGGAACAGTCTTTTGTGGGAAAGTTCAATTTTGAACATGTTGAGTCTGAGATGCCTACTAGACATCCAAGAGGAGATATTGAGTAGGCAGATACACAAGTCCACAAATCAGGGGAGAATCAGGGTGGAGAGTTATTTAGAGCCATTGGATGGATAGACAGGTGTAGACAAAGAAGAGTAGACAAAGACATCCCAGAAAGGGCCCTGGAGCACAATAATATTCAGAGGTTAAGAGAAGAAGGAGGACAGAAGATGAGAGATGAAAGAACAGCAGGCGAAGTAGGTAGGTCCTGAAGCGTGCGATAACCCAGAAGCCTAGTTGAAGAAAGTGTTTCAAGAAAGAGGAAGTGATCAGCCACACCAAATGTTGTTTTGATGTCAAGTTCAATGCAGGCTAAGACTGACCATTGAGTTTGGAAAAGTGGGGGATTGTTGTTAACCATGACAACAGTCCTGAATGGTGGGGATGAAAAAACCTGAATGGAGTAGGGTCAAGAGAGAATGAGGATGAGGAAGTGGAGACAGTGTGTAGAGATACTTCAGTCAATGAGAAGTTTTGTTATAAAGAGAAGCAGGGGAAAAGGATGATGTTTTTACTTCCCACTAGATCACAAGTATTTCCTCAGATCATTAAGAATTCCTTGCATATCACAACTCAGTCATTCCCACAATATTGAACGTTTAGAGTTTTTCCAAGTTTTTGCTACCATAAATATCAATGTATGGAACATCTTGGAATAGAAATAACTTTGACATTTCTGATTATTTCATTTCAAGGAAAAATATAATCTCAAAATTTCTATGGATCTCTTTGGTATGAAAACTGGGGACTATTCTATATTGCAGATTCCATCATGGATATACTTTCGCAAAAAGGTAAAATTTCTCGGGACTCTTTCTATTGTACACATCAAAAGAAAGCTATTTTGGGAATAGGGGCAATAGTTACTGGCTGATTGTCATTGTTTTTAACACAATATAATTGATTTCAAGGTTTCTACCTGCTCATTTTTTTTTGTCTTGACACTGAAAAATATAGAAGTAATCAATGTGTAATTTTCACTACTGGATATAATAGCTATGTGTATATCTATGTAGTCAGACTTTACAGTCTCAGAGCCCAGCTGAGAACTCAAAAGGAGGTTGCCAATAAATGCCATAAAAATCCGAGCCATAAAATCTTACACTTCACTATCTAGAGAGCTCTTCAAGTTCCTTTCATTTTTAAGTTTAATAAATTCATATTTATATTTCACTAAGTTCTTACAAGCTTGGCATTCTGGTCTCTAAGCCATCATGAGATCAAAATAAGAAGGCTGGTATGGAGAAAGGGTGAAGGAAGGGCTTGTGTTTGTGGAACAGATGGACAAGTCCAGAAAGTGTGGCAGCCTGGGGCCATTTAGAGGGAGGCACACAGTGCAGGCCACCGTGTCATGTGTGCAGGCTGGTCACTGCGTGGGTCCCCCGCACAGAGCAGCGTCTAACCAGAGGGACACTTTTTAATTCACCTGAATAAGCCACCCACTTAGCAGGTTCAAGTTTCTTGGGACTATGAGAAGGGAGAGACTTTTCCTAATCTATCCGCCCAGACTGCGTTTTTCTAATTTGCTTATTAAGAGTGCAGGCTAAGAACCATGTGGATAAAGCTCCTAGGCTCCGTGTTTAGAACAGTGGCCTTCAATCATCAAAACAAAACAAAATAAGACAAAAAGCCAAACCATGATAAGCTGGCCTGATTTTTCAGAAGGTACGGGTGTATAGCTTATAGCTTTGGTGCTTGAAGGACAAGCCTTGGCAATTTGGATTAATAAATACAGTAAATCATCATATTTCCTAAAGATGACAGATAAATGGGAGAATTTTCTTAGCTCCCAGTAATATAGCTGAGCATTCTGTATTTTGTATTTGGTAAATGAGAAGTTCCTTTTGGTTGAAAATACACAGTGGAAAGGAGAAAAGGATAATCCTTTTAGATTCTACATAGCAGGGAGAGAACCTGGATTTACTGATTATCAAGAAACAATACAAACAATATGTGCAAGAGGTGATAACATTGTGTCCTTTAGAAACACTGGAATTCTTAGTGTGCCTGAATTATTAAAGTCACTAGTTTCTAATCTACAAGCCATACAAATGACAGTTTCTGGCATGTTCTGCTGAACGAAAGAAAGGATTTTGGTAATTCTCTGGTTTTTAAATGGACCCGGAGCCCAGGCATTTCTAAATTACAGAAACTAGGAGGAGAAGGCGTTGCACAGACTCATGCAGCACATTCAAATTCTACTCACAAAACAAAGTTTGGGGAAAGGAAAAAATGTAAAACCTATCTTCCGTGACTGAAAGATAAGATAGGAGTTTGAGGTTTTGAAAAAGCTATAGATTAGGCTCGATACCTGGGGAATCAGGTCCTTCCACCCCCCAGCTCCGACAAGCCCTCTCCACACCCCACGCTACCCACCCACAATAATGGCATTGGACAGCTCAGAGATTTCTCTTCCTTCCCTCCTTCACTCATTTTCTCCTTTCCTCCCTTCCACTTCTCTCCCTTCCTTCCTTCCTTCTTTCCTTTATTTTTCAGTCGAATAATCTGGATTCTGGCTCCCACTACAATTGTAATGATGATTTTCATATATGGCAGCACATTCCTACTTTTTTCTTTTTGTCTTAACTTGCCTGGAAAAGGGCAAAAAGAATGCTTTTACCATTACCACTGACAAATGCTTTGCTGCCGTCAGAAACTTCAGTTGGCCTTTTCAGGAACTAATTCATGGAAGGGAAGACAATGAAACCATAAAAGAGCTTGTTTCCACCTCCATGGTACAGGTCTCTTTTACCAACCTGTTTGATCAGCTGGGAAAAGCATCCTCATTTACATAACCTCCTGGCCCTTTGTGTTTTCGGGGTGGCACCATTCCAGGGATGCCATTTCCATAAAGGAAGGAGGCCGAAGGCCTGCAGATGCCGGTCAGACACACACTGGAAATAGCGTCTCTAGATTGTCCAAGGACTTCTGGTTGTTTCCATTCCTCACAGTCTGGCAGGATGACCTAATGTTTTGCAAATGTTTGTGTCCTCTTTGACAACCTAAAACCCAAATTAAATTAAATTAGAAAAATTTCAAGAATTATTTGTGCGTCTGCTGCAGATGAGTGCTGGCAGTGGGTACCGAAGGGCTGAGGGAGGCAGCCCTGCCTTTGAGAAGCAGACAATGTGGTGAGAAGAATCGCCTAGACATGACATTGTATTCTCCATGGACTCTTGAGTATAGCAGGAGCAAATCAAGGTCCTTTCTCTCTATTCTTGCATCAACCACACAGAGTATTGAGGACTTAAAGAGGTAATCAATAATGTTGTTGAAGTGGATTTCCATAATTAGTACCCACAATGGTCATGAACCAAATCTGGGAGGAAACCAAGAGCTCCTTTCTCTCACCATCAGAGTGGCTGATGGCGGGTGGGGGTTACGATGGCCACTCCACACCCATGGCAGGAAGTGATGGCGGACATCATGATTTGATTTCAACAACATTTGACATCAAAAGAGAACGTCAGCATGGAACTAAGTCTTAACACCACAGACGCTGCTTTTGGTAGGGGGAAGGACCTTTCACATCTCAACACAGGTGGTTTGAAGGTTTGAATACTCATGAAACTGAACTAGCATTGAATTCACACTCTAATGCTTTCCACTCAAAAATGGAGCTCCTCAGCTAAATACCAAGTTCCTTGTGTTCCTCATTGCTGGGACTGGACCACGGAGAAGGAAAGGAAAGGCCTCCCAAGGCCACTGCCATCTCCTGTTCATGGAGAATCTGGCCCATAATGTTGTCCACATGTACTTATTGCCTCAATACTTCTGTCTTCTCTCAAGAACCTTGCAAATTCCCAGCTGGGTTAAACCAAATTACTTTAGATAGTTAAGAATACGTAAAGAAATGACCACAGTTCACACGCTGCAATTTCAAAGTGGCAGTTTCCCTGGTATATATTTTTTGAGTGAAAGTTTTTTTTTTTAAAGATAAAATGGAAAGAAAAAATACTCAGCTTCCGAGTGAAGCAGAATGAAAATATTCTGCAAAAACAGAACTCCAGGGCTACCAATTTATGAACGCACAGCCAGTGAGACAAGAGAGGTGTATTGCAGAGTCACAGCCCAGAAAAGCCTTTTTATTATTTTTTCCCCTCTTATAATGAACACTTTATGGTGAACCATTTTAATGATAAGTGATTAAGGGGAATAAAAAACGTATCTAGCACTCTCTGGAGGTTTCACTAGCTTTCTCTGGCAGCCTCGGGTACATCATTTCTTTCCCACTTATATCTTACAGCAGGAATCTTGGCTTTCTGGTTGCACCTGTGAAATTTGTTAATCAAATGAAGTCCAATCCCAGGAAGGGAATCTGGTAAGTGCTTATAACACTGCGGCTTCTGGGCATGGATTCTGCCCAGGCTGCAAAGTCTCCTCCTTTGAGTATTTTCTCCAGGTTGAAAATACCTTGCTTAACCTTTAATTTCTTTTATCTCGATCCTGTGACATCAAGGACAGTGAGAGGGAAGTACTTGGTGCCTTCCTGGGAACAGAAGGGTCTCTCTTAGTAACCTTCCCAGCCCCTTTTAAAACTACAGGTATACATGGAAAAGCCAAGCTGCCCTTATGCAAAGCCACCTTATGACTCCACCCGCCCACTGCCATGGAAACATATTTGTGGATAAGTGTGAGTGTATGGATGCGCTGTGTGAGTATTGTAGGTGGGTTTGTGAAAGTGTGTGAGTTTGTGTGTGTGTATTCATATGTGTGTTTGTGTATGACTGTGTATTTGTATGTATTTTGGGCAAATGTATGCATTCATCTCTCTGTGTGAATGTATATATGTGTGTGCATGTATGTTTGTGTATGATTAGTATTTGCCTGTTATGTGAATGTGAGAGCATGATTGTGTATATGTGTATGCATTGTGTGTTGTTTGTATAAATGTGTGTATGAATGTGTATTGTGTGTTTACATGAGTATGGATTTGTGTTGTGTGTATGAAGGATTGTGTTAGTGTGTGAGATGGCTGTGTTTTGAGTGTAAATGTGTGCATGTGTACAAGCTGTGTGAGTTTGGGTGTTTGTATGAGTTTGTGGGTTGTGTGTGTGAAAATGTGAGCATGAGTGTTTTTGGATGAGCATGTGTGTTATGGAATGTTGGTTACCTGTGTACTTTTCTGTGAATGCGATTATATATTTTTGTGTATCTGTGTGCATTGTGTGTATTTAACTGTATGTGCGTACAAGTATGTGTGTTATGTACGTATTTGTGCTAATGCATTTCTGTGCATTAGTACACACATGAGTGTACATGTTGTATATAAATGTATTCTTCGGGGCACATTGTATATATTTATGTGAATGTATCTGCGTGTGTATGAGTGTGCACATTGTGTGCATTTTGTGTTAATTTCTGTGCATGAGTGCGCAGCGTGTTGATTTATGCGAATATATTGTGTATTCATTAGAGTTAACGTATTTGTGCATGCCTGTCCGACTTGGGCGCGAGTATGTGTGTGTGCGTATATGAGTGTGCATCTCTGTGTGTGTGTGTGTGCGCGCGTTCTGGGCGAGTGCGCGTGTGTGTGCAGCCGCCCCCCGCGTCAACCTCCCCCTCGTCAGCCCCTCCGTGCGCGGGAGCAGAGGCGGCGGCGACCGGGCCGGCGGAAGGAGGGACGCGCGCGGGGCTGCACCGGGGGCGCCGCCACCACCACCACCGCCACCGCCGCCGCCGCCGCCGCCGCCGCCGCCGCCGCCACGCCGACTTTGCCCTTTCGATCGGTCCCCAAGCCGATTACAGCTGATCTCCCACGTGACGTTTACCTTCTGTCTCCGGGAGCAAACTGCCCGAGGACAGTGCTCCGCCCGCTGCCTCGCGCCGCGCCACCTCGGCCCGCCGCGGACACTGAGCGCCCGCCACTTTGGGCGCGGGCAGCGGCGGCCGGCCGGGGTGCCCTCGGCGGATCTCGGCACCCTGGGCTCCGGAGCTCCGGGCGCTTGCCTGAGCCGGGAGAGCGGCGGTCGCGGCGGAGAACGTGCGCCGGTCCGAGCCCGACGCCCCTCCGACCCGAGCCGCCGCGCGCGGGAGGGGGCGGCGGGGTGCCCTGCGCGTCCAGTCGGGACGCGGCGCGCGTCCTCTCCCCGGCGGGGTCGGGCCCTCCGGGAGCCGGGCCCGGCGATGCCCGCGAGGCAGGGGTGAAGCGGGGCCGCCCGAGCGCGCCCCGCGCCCCGGCCATGCAGAAGAGCGTGCGCTACAACGAGGGCCACGCCTTGCACCTCGCCTTCCTGGCGCGCAAGGAGGGCACCAAGCGCGGCTTCCTGAGCAAGAAGGCGGCGGAGGCGAGCCGCTGGCACGAGAAGTGGTTCGCGCTCTACCAGAATGTGCTCTTCTACTTCGAGGGCGAGCAGAGCGGACGCCCGGCGGGCATGTACCTCCTGGAGGGCTGCAGCTGCGAGCGGGCGCCCGCACCCCCCAGGGCCGGCGCCGGGCCGGGCGGCGGTCGCGACGCGCTGGACAAGCAGGTACGGGCCGGCCTCCCTCCGGGCCTCGCCGGCACCCCCCCGCCCCCCACCCCGTGCTGCTCTCACCCCGGGGGCCCGGACGCTCCCCCAAGCGCAGCGAGGGCCCAGGCTCCGAGATCCGAGGTCTCGTTCGGCGTCAGTTCCAGGACATTGCCACTTGTCCCCCCACCAGGGCTTCTCCCCGTCTCCATCCCACTCCCCCGACCCCGGCTAGGTGTGATCGGCCCCTCGACCCTGATGGGGAGTCAGGCGGTTTGAGTTTCACTGCTAACCATTGCTTCTCTGGACGCTGCTCGGAAGGGTTTTACGTGACGACCTGGGTTGACACCTGTTGGATTTAGATGCAAGATGCACCAACTTATTTGGAAAACTTTGGTTTCCTCCTTTCTCGGCTGGTATGTGTAGGTTTCCTTGTCTGCCGAGGTTTGCACGCTGGATGCGCAGGGAACACGTGGGGCTCTCGTGTGCAAAGACGGACAGGCGCTTTCTGTTGGTTCTTTACAGTCCTTTTCGGTCTTTGTGGTTGACGTTGGTTTACTTTGCTAACCTTTGACCTGCTAGGTTGAATTATGAAGGTAAATAATGTGTATTCAGATTCCCCAGGATTAATATTTGGTAGCCACAAATTTACTATGTTTAAAATGCGAGCGTTTTAAAGAATGCTTCTGTGTACCTTTTAAATGAATGCTTTGAAAATAAATGCGACCCTTTTGTTCTGGGTCACGATTTTATCAGTTTTGCTGGTGTTCACGCTCAGGGGAAAAATAATCCTCTAGTTTTAGTAGTCCCTCCCACCCCATCCCCAATCACCATTTCTTTTTTAAAGCAGACCAACTTTAGGCTCCTAAGTGATTTCACTTTGCTTCTAGATCTCCACCTTGAAAAAAAAGAGGCTCATTGTCTTTGCTGTTGCGTAAAAATATCTCGCAGCTGAATTTTCCCTGCAAGTCAAATATCCCCAGCAAATCACTGGGAGGTGGTGGCTGTGGGAGGTGCCGGGGATTGAAGGATGAATAAAATGCCTGCCTGCCCCGTGGGGGGGCTCATAAAACAGTGTGTAAAATTAAGAAGAGTTCAAACGAGATCACCCAGAAGTTTGACTTTTTTCCAAGTTGGTTTCATTATAAACCATTAACATACTTAATTGGTTAAACTTGTTTAAAGCTAATCTGATATTTTAAAATATGTCCTTTGGTTTTTGAAGACACATTTAAGGTCATTAAAAAAAACTGATTTCACTTTTGTAGATTTATATACTAGAATTACATGCATTAATTTCAAGTCATGCATTTAGAATTTCAATTGGAAGAGAAACAAAGAATTTTTCAGATTCTCAGTCTTTTTTACTTTTATGGTGAGATTTTTTTTAAAGGCACATGGTCCAAGACCCCAGAGGAACTAAATGAATAGGGTTTTAAGTTAATTATATCTAAAATAAAATATGGTACTTTAAATTACCCTGAATATATACCTTTGATTTAATTCCAAACTATTTGTTCCCTTCATATATATACTAGTGTCATGAAATAACTTTTTTTTTTTTTTGAGTTAGGGGCAGGTAGTTTTTACTTACCTATTACTTACGTAGCTGCTTTATCTGTTAACAGATAAAATGTTAAAAATGTTAACATTTTTCTACTTGGAAAATAGCTGGACTCTCATCTTCAGTATTCTTTAAGTTATAATAAAGAAATGTAACTTGTAGATAGTGTGTTATTATTTGTTGACATTCCTTTCTCATGGAAGTCCTGAGCAGATATCTTACTTAGGCTGTAGGGAATTTTTTTTCTCTGTTTGTGATGTTATAAATACTTCTCTATCATTTTATAAATATCCCTAAGAGGTTGGGAGTTAGAACTTTTGGTATTTGAAGATAAAACTAAGACAGAGAAGCAAACAACCTGGAATGGATTAGGATTTGGGTTGGAAACGTCCCAAATTCTGTTTTGTGTTAGGCATACTTCTGTGACTTGGGGTAGCTTAGCAGACTGATGATTTCTCTGTCACTGCCTGTCTGAGTGGCTTGGAGAGAAAAGAGGGATCTGGGAAGATAAGAAACAAAGGAGAAACACTTCCTTAAATCTGCGGTTTGCACAGTCGTTTCTCTTTCTGTTAATTTGTGTTGCTGATGTGCTCGGGTCATCTTACCTTTTGAAATGCGTAGACCGGCAGCGTTGACCAGGAGGAGGTCGAGGATGGGTAGGAGGTGACAGAGGGACCTTCTCAGGGTCTGCCTTACCCCGCGTGCTTTGGAGAGGTGTCCGAATAACTCTCCACCAACCCCATAAACAGTGAAGGTCAGGGCATGCCACAACAACACAGAACAAGAGGCAGAGTGGGTCTCTTCTGCCAGGATTTGGCAGCAAAGCTCAATGTTTCGAAACTGTTTCTTGATATATAAAAATCACGGATTTGGCCAAGATGATTTCCAAGTTGCCTTCCAGTGATTGCGTTGTCTGTTTCTGAGGTTTTAACAGTGTGAACTTTTGGCTGTGGTATGTGAAAATTTCACAAGATTGAAAGATTCCCAGTAACGCTCTAGTCTATACTGCATTTGAGAAGCTTAACACAAGCAGGCGATGGCAGTGGACCTTCTGACCAGTAAGTTAGGGCAGCAGTCCTGCACTCCCCTTGTAACCACCATCACCTCAGAGTTGTTGTTCTTTGCGTTGGAGAGCTACAGCTCTTCCTGCCATTCACAGCTCTGCAAGCTGATGACATGCTTGCTTTAAATTCTGTTTTTCCTTCAAAGATGTTTATTCTAATTAATTGTGTTTCTAGTTTAAATATAAAGAAGATAAAACCCCTATAGCTTTGCTTGTGTCAAATAATAATTCAAAACCAGTTGGTTGACAGTTGGCAAAAGAAAAGAAATTAAGTTGGTTGAAACCATGAATTTTTATTTTTAAAATTTTTTTAGCACTTTAGCTGTCTGGAGCTATTTCCAGTTTAAACAGGAAAAAGAAAGGTGTGTTTCACCACTCAACTACAGCTGAAGGAACGTTTGGCAAGCCCTTGGGAGATTGCTACACCCTCTTAGGTGCAGTGGCTACTTCCAAGGGATGGTAACAGTGATATAATCAAAATGAGTTCAGTTTACAATCTTTTTTTAAAGCGAAGCTGTTCCTTTTCTCAAAAATGTATCTGGGTATAAAAGCTCCACTTGCAGAAAATGCAAAGCTTGCCTTTTATTCCAGGTGAAGGTATTCAGGGGAGAGGGAGCTTGCATTTAGAAGTACCTTCCATATGCCAGGCTCTACGCTTGCAGTGTTATCCCGCATTATCTCATCTAATTTGAAACTCACTGCAGCTTTTGGAGAAGAGTATTTTTTGTTTTTTCATTTTCATCTATACTACCATGGAGACTCAATGAGTTCTAGGAAGGTGATCAATATTCCAACTGCAAATAATTTGAAGAGCCTCCTTACTAAGGAGAAACTGAATATGTTGAACTTGAATAAACAGCAAATCTGGGTGGGATGGAGGTTGGGATTGTAATGTGTGAATCACTGTGTTTTGTTTATTTCTATTTCTCTTTAAATGCTATTTAAAGAACAGTTGCAATGCTTGAGAAATACAATTGCAGACAATTTCATTTTCAAAGAAAACTTGAACTTGCTTTGAAATGAATAAATTTTACACGACATCCGTGTACTTCAGTGGAGGACCTTTAAAAATATTTGCATTTATGGTGAAAATACACATCCTGATTAGTCTAGTCCATTTACGTAACTTTATGTATTTTGCCTGCTAGAGAGAGGTATAGTAACAAAGCCATCTTCATTCTTATTTTCCTGGTAAGGTTAAGTGTTTTATTCAGTTTAATTTCAGTTGTTTTGGGGGAGAATATCTAGAGGTTTAAAGTAGTAGATACTTATCATATTGTGCAGAATTAAACATGTCAATTTAATTCTAAAGGAATTAAAAGTTATGTGATTTCCCCTTGAACCTCATTACTGGTCAGTCATTTTAGCCTTCCTAATTTGACCACAAACAAGGGTATAATCATTTTATTGAATTAGGCAAAACTGCATGAAGCCTTGAAATATTTGTGGAGGGCAAAGAGTGTGGATGGTGGATTCTCACTCTGGTTTATGTTTAATTGATGTTTAACAATCAGCTCAATATATATATTTTTAAGCCTTTTTTCTTGACTACAAATACAGGGAAAATGGAATACAAGTGTGCTAAATATTATTAAAAGTTTTAATATATAATTTGACGGTTAGAAATGATTTATTACTTGAAGTTTGTAATCGTTTTCCATTTAAAATGAAATGAAAAATATCTCCTGAATTAGCAAAATTCAGTAAT
The DNA here is from genome assembly GCF_023851605.1 of Tamandua tetradactyla. NCBI lineage: Eukaryota > Metazoa > Chordata > Mammalia > Pilosa > Myrmecophagidae > Tamandua > Tamandua tetradactyla. Next base: position 50,586,450 of record NC_135347.1, on the reverse strand, counting down.
ATATAATTTTGGCTACACTACCCTTTACTGTTTAGATTATTCTACTTATCATTAAGAATTCAACACAGAAATCTATCTTTGATGTGACATATATATATATATATAAATACATTTTCAATATGAATATTTTTCTATGGGTTTTAATAAGTGACAGCTAAATGGACTATTAAATGGTGGAAAATATTTATAGTGAGAAAGACATAATTTTTCCTTCTTATGGCAATGAAAAAGTAGAGATGTTTTCCTTTTACTGCCTGAAGATAAATCCTAGAGTATACACGATAACTAAATGTTTCTGGTTTTAGTAAGCAAGTGTTGAGAGTTTGTTAAAACAACTGTTGACATTATTGTCTGTTTGATCAAATTGTATTATTGAAGTTTTTAGTACATTTTCAGCATTACACACACACACACACACACACACACGTGCATGGTCAGTATAATTTTGTGGAATAGGAAAACTTAGTCTTTAAGATTGTTTTGTAATGAAATAAGTCAGATTGACAAAAATATAGTCTTATTCAGGTCTTAGGTCCTAAGTTTTACAATATTAAAGTAGCTTTTTTTTTTATGCCTGTTCATTTGTCTTAGAAAAAAGGGATATGCTTGAATAGTAAGTTAAGTCTATTACTCCACCATTAAATATTTAGCATTTCTTGTGTGGTTACATATGTTGAGGTTTGTGTATATTTGTACCATTAACATTCTAAAATATGAGTTAAATCCAATATGTCTACAGTTGGTGCAGCTTTATTTGTGAGGACTAAAGATGTGTTAAATTGATCACAGCATAAATTCGTATCTGAAATAAGTTTACCTTAGTTCAAGACTATAAATAGTAAAATCTTAGATATTTAAATGAAGCAAGAAATAATATTTGGTACATATCAATAGAGCATTGTGATAAGTGTTTGGCTATTTAAAACATTTGGCAATGAGCCTAAAGATTGGTTATTATTCCAGAATTATTCATTATACTTCCACTGGTGTAACTTTCACATTTTAGAAGGTGAAGTTAGAAATTCATTAATTTGGCTCTACCAAAGGTTATATTTTAGCTCTTTTGCCTGAGGAATTCAGATATGATTCTGTTTATATCTAGAAAAAGCACAGAATGGCGGGTGTTTTTTCTTTTTTTTCAGAAAACATTGGCATCAGTAGGTATGAGAAGAAATATAGAAAGACCGAATTCTCATGGTTTTCCTTTTTACTGGCACTTAGAAATTTTACAATTCAATGAAAAATTAAGAATTCAAATCATTTTCCTAAAATTCCTCACAGTGAATGCAAAATGCCTCAAATATACTTTTAGGGAAAGTTGCAGCTCTTCCTTTAATCTACAAAGGAAGCAATGAAACAGAAAGTTGGGGGATAATTTATAGCATCAGAGTAGAGTTCGTTAATGACAGAATTCCTGTAAGATCTGAGAACATACAAATAAATACAATAACATTACAAAAATAAGGCAAAGTGACCTCCACTTAAGAATAAAATTTATTGATCCTTAAGTGCTTTATTTTTAAAAATGTATGTCACAATTTCTTTTAGTAGCTCTTCTCATCCTTACTAGTGTGACATTGCAGAGAGCTATGATGGTTGAAACTTCAGGGACCTGTGGGACTCCAGTTAGTGGTACTTTATGCTATTTTCAGGTTTTATTCTGTCTCTGTCTGATTGAGTTTAGAAGCTGTCTGATTCATTTCCTGAACTTGATTTATGAGCCCATGCTATTTGTATGACTGATGTAAACAGTGGGGTTAACCCTGTGGGGAGAAAGACCGTCTGTAAGGTAGGAGGTTCCTGGGGTTGAGAATGTGGGCGCGGGGAGGTGGTGCCCTGCTCTAAGGCCCATTTTAACATCCTAACTCATATTGAAAGAAGTCACGATGAGATGCTGTCAGTGATTCATAGTAATAGGAGGCCACTCAGCTCCAGTGTGAGTTTGCTTTCCTATAAATCTAAGAATAACAGTTTCCAGGCCAAGCGATACTATTGTGTATGGTTCAGTTGAGGAGTTAGACTGTGTTGGCCCCGTTGCTTACCAGATATATGTTCTGGAGCAAGTTCCCTTTCTAAGCCTGGTTCCCCGCCGGTAAGATGGGACAGTGACACTTCTTTGGGTTGTGAGACAGTTAGTAATTTGTCAGTGAGTAATTGTATTACTGCTTTTCTATCATAATTCTTTTACTTTCTTCTTTTAGTTTGCATTAATATGGTCATTTAGGGGTTTTTTTCTTCCCTTTTTTAAAAAAATATTTTTAATATAACTGACACAAAAATAAGTATCTCAGGAACACCCCCAGTTTACCCATTAGCACACTTCAATCATCTTCAACTTTTTGCCATTTCTTGTCATATGTGTTTCCTTCCATGCACACTTTTATTTTGCTAGAATATTTAAAAGTAAAGCCCAGTCATTGTATCATTTCACATGTAACTAAGGACTTTTTTGGGGGGTATGTGTGTGGGATAGTCCTTGTTTGGCACTGAAGGTTGTATTAAATGCAACTCTACAAAGACCTATCTCAGAAAGAGTTTGTGGTTTGTTTTGTTATAATGTGTTATTAAAATGGTAGGCATCTTTTGTTTCTTTCATGGCATTTTAATAAAGAAAAAAACTCATAACACTATGTGAAGACATAAAGGTGGTGGAATTGGCTTTTTTAACTAATGTATATTATATATTCATGTACCATGTAATCATCAAAATGTACAAGCAACAGTTCACAATATCATTTAGCTATGCATTTATCATCACACTCAGCTGTTTTTCTTTTTTAATGAAAAATATCATAATCAAAAAAGCAAAAAAATTCAAAGCACATCACAATAATTAGTTGTAGAACAGATTTCAGAGTTTGGTATGGATTACTGTTCCACAATTTTGGATTTTTACTTCTACTTGCTTTAAGATACTGGAGACTAAAAGAAATATCAATATAATGATCCAGCACCATACTCATTTGTTAAACCCTTCTCTGTATAACTCCACCATCATGTTTTATCTTTTTCCTACTCTTTGGGGCTATTTGGGCTATGTCCATTCTAGCCTTTTCATGTTGGAAGGGGCTGTTGATAATGTGGGATGGGGGGATGGAACCAGTTCATGTTCTGGAGAGGCTGGGCCCTCTGCATTTCAGGACTCATCTGGTCCAGGGCCCCATCTGGAGGTTGTAGATTTCTGCAAAGTTACCCTAGTGCATGGAGCCCTTGTAGAATCTTGTCTAATGCCCTAGATGTTCTTTAGGATTGGCAGGAATGGTTTTGGGGTTTGGCAAGCTATAATAGATAGCAGTGTTAACAGGAGCTTGCATTATGAGTGACCTCTAGAGTAGTCTCTTGACTCTATTTGAACTCTCTCAGTCACTACTACCTTATTTGTTACACTTCTTTTCCCCCTTTGGTCGGTGTGGCATTGTTGATCCCATGGTGCCAGGGCCAGGCTCATCCCTGGAAGTCCTCTCCCATACCACCAGACTTTCACCCTTGGATGTCATGTCCCACGTAAGAGAGAAGGCAGTGAATTCTGTTGGAGAGTTGGGCTTAGAGAGAGGCCACATTTGAGCAACAACAGACGTCCTCCAGAGGTGACTCTTAGGCATACCTGTAGGTAGGCTAACCTTCTCTGCTACAAACATAAGCTTAAAAGAATAAGCCTCAAGATCAAGGGCTTGGCCTATTGATTTCGGTGTTCCTAATGTTTGACACTATATGAGGGGTATCCCTGGTGGTAAAGTTTAATAGTTTTTTCCATGTTTTTTCCTCCATCTCTCAAGGGACTTTACCAATACTTTTTGTTCATCTGTTTAAAATTCAGGCGTTACATTAAGCTATACAGGATTAAAGGCCCTCATTCTTATTCTGGGCTCCCTCTGTTTGGATTGTTTAAATGATCTATCCAGACAGGTTGTTTGATTATGTGCTGCAAAAAATTTAGATTGTGGACAAAATAAACCTTTCTCCTTTGGTCTGAAAGAGTAGATGAGGTTCTAAAATAAGCAATGTCTTCCTTACCCCTGTATTCTGAATTACCTTAATGCTGACTTGCTCGGCTTCATTCTTATCTCTAAAAACCAGGATATACATATATAAAACAGTCTCTCAAAATCTGGAAATAACAATTACTACTCTGGGCTAAATGTGACTGCTATAAGAGCTTACAGTCTAAGCCCCTGTTTTCTTATAAGTATTTTCAAAATGAGATCATATCGTATTTGCTCTTTTGTTTCTGCTTTATTTTGCTTCACCAAATGTCCCACAGGTTCATTCACAGTGTTGCATGCCTCACAACTCCATTCCTTTTCATAGCAGCACAATATTTGATCATATGTATCCACCATCATTCACCAATCTACTTCCCTGTCAGCGCATCCTTCAGCCACCTCCATCTACTGGGCATCGTGTATAATGTCTAAAATCAGCAGTCCATCAACACACTCCATTTTAGATAACTTCATTGTTCCCAAGAGAAAGATAACCAATAAACATACCTTCACAAAACAGAAAATACAAACCTTCCCTTAACTTTTGTCCCACCCCCCCCCCATTATGTACCCCTGGTATTGCTATGTTTAACAGGTGCCCATAGCATGCAATAGCAGTTTCTCCCCTACACCCCCAAATTGTACACTCTTTGTTCAAGATTCATACCTTTGCAGTAGTTCATGCAAGAACTTATTTATATTTGTAGTGTTAATCAATGGGTCTAGACAACCCCTTTCAATCATGTTCACCTTCAATATGGTAATATCACTTACAGACCCACTAGTGAATTGCCTTCACTTCTGTCTATTCCCTTCCATTTAAATTCAATCTCATTAGCTACCTGTTAACCCATTTCTAGCTTCTGTGTATCTCTAGGTCCCCTATACTCTGTATTATAAGCCTCTGATTTCCCCTTTACCATGGTCATAAAAGTGGAATCATATAGTATTTAACCTTTGTGTCTGGCTTATTTCATTCAGCATTGTGTCCTTATGGCTCATCCATCTTGTCATGTGCTTCAGGATGTCACTGCATCTGACTGCTGCATGATATCCTATTGTATGTATATACGCATTTTGTGAATCCACTCGTCTGTTCATGGGCACTTGGATTGTTTCCATCTTTTGGTGATTGTGAATGATGCTGTATCAACATTGGTGTGCAGTTGTCTGTTTGTGTCACTGCTTTCAGCTCTTCTGGGTATATACTGTGTGGTGGTTTTGCCTGGTCATCGGGCAACTCGATGTCTTCAAAGTGGCTCCACTGTTATATGTGAAATTGGCTTTTAAATAACCTTCAGCATGCTAAATCCTTAACATGATCATGGTGTAAGGTACATCCATGATCTGAACCCGTTCTAGGGGGGGAATTAAAATTTTGGTTGTTTTCTAACTGGGAGGTCTTTCTTTTTCTTTATAGAGCTCCATTTACCAAAGTTTTCCAGTGTAGTGACCTTGTTTAGAGCCAGGAACGAGTGCTTCCTCCTCTGATGCCATTAATATTTCTTCTCATTCAATATTTTGTTCAGTTTTGTAACAGTCAGGGCATCATCCATAAACCCATATTTTCATCCATCTTTTGAAATCAATTCTGAGACCTAACAGCTAGCCGATATAACTTTAAGGCAGTTGCTAAGGCTTCATTAATCAAGTATGTAGTTAGCTTTTTTCCAAGACTGTTAGACTGTTGGTATCTGATTGCAAGCGAGAGTAACTCACGTGGTCTCATATACTGTGCGTGGGGTGGGGAGAAGCCTGAGACTACAGACGGGTGAGGAGTGTGCCGCAGTCTTCATTCTGACTTACTGTTCTTGGGATATTGCTGTTGACTGTCCGATTTTGGGGCATGCTTGTGTGTTTTTCCTTTCTCCCAGCTAATGTTTACTCAGCTTCGTGGCCCAGCCCTTCGTAGTATGGACTTGGTTTTGTGGCCTTTTCCCCACTCTTTTTCCTGCCTCAGTTTCCACTGCAGCCTCTCTTATTCATTCAGTGTCTTCAGTTCTCACGTCTCTGTGGGAGAGAATCTGATTGGCCCAGCTCCCATTTTGGGGCCAGTAAAAAACACTGGAATGCTCAGGAATGAAAGAGTTCATGGTTTACGTATGTTCAGCTTCAATGATGACTGCCAGTTTTCCAAAATAATATGCCAATTTATGCTCCCCTCAGCAGTGTATAAGAATTCTGGTTGCTCTATGTGCCTGCCAGGGCTCAGTATTATCAGTCATTTCAGGCATTCTAAATTGGGTGTGTAGTGTTTTTCATTTTGCTTTAATTAATATTCCCTGATAAATAATGAGGTTTTCAAGTGTTTGTCCTCTTTTGCCCATTTAGTAATGAGTTGTCTTGTCTTAGTGATTTGCGGGAGTTTTTTTTTTTTTTTAAATAGTATTCGGTTGAACTATTTGAATTGCCATTTTTCCATTCTTGTATGTCAAAAATAGTTGAATATTAGAATTTCGTGTTGTCTATCCTAATATATATCTTAGATAGGTGCCCTGGGTCAGTTACATGTAGCTAAAATATTTTCCCTCAACTTTAGCTTGTCTTTCTGCTTTCTTAAAAGTGACTTTTGATGAGCAGAAGTTTCAAAATGTTAATGTAGTACAAGTTATCTTTTTCTTTATGGACCTTTTTGGTCCACGGAAGGAATGGGATGGGGAGGGTGACTTTACCCAGAGGCATTGTATGTGGAAGGTACAGGAGGTCAGGCCGTTTCCTGCTGCTCTGAAATTAAATTATGTTTGAAGCCATCAGAGGGAGGACAGAAGAACCAGAATGTGCCTGCCGTGGTTTGGGATGGCTTTACCTGATGCTTTCCTTTTGGAGGCAGGCTCCGGGCTAGTTGCCGATGACAAGAAGTCATTGATGCTCGTCTCCACCTGATACCTCCCAGGACCTAAGGGGTTCCCTTCCCAGGATCTGGGTTGTTCTTCCTCCCCCCTCACGAAATCTGGGAGTCTCATAACGACAACTGTGACTTCATCTTTTTTCCAATCATCTTCTACCTGTACCCGGATCTCTCATCTGCACTGGTTAACTGCAAGAGGAACAAGGGAACTTATATAAAGTTTAACCAGAATTAAGTTTTCAGCCTGACAGTCATGCTGCCATCTGGGTGTAGTTAGGGAAAGAAAATGCATCAAAATAGGTCTGTATAATGCCCTGTTATATAGATGCCCTAATAACCAACCCCACCCCTTTCCTCCTGGTCATTATCCCGGAAGTGGCTGAAAGGATAGCTTCACTCAATGATCAGCAGCCTTACTGCAGGGTGTACGGACCAAGAAGAGATGCGGGAGAGAAAGAGTCGGATTATCAGTCCATTGTATGACAAGCACATTAGTTCCCAGGGCCGCAGTGGTGTGGCTGCAGATAGCGGACCGGTATCCTGAAAAACTGTCATTGGTGGTGAGCAGCTGTGAGAGGCCCGAGAGGGGACTGGCTCTCTGATGTAGCCAATTTGCCAAGACCAGGGGTGGGTAGCACCTCTTGCCACGTGGCCTTCTCCAGCGTGAGACACACGGGTCTGCTTTTGGCAGGGGTCACAAGTCTGCCGTCCAGCGGCAGCCGCTGCCCTAGAATCAGAGGCAGGCTTGATCACCAGCTGAATCCAGTTGTCCTAGACAGTTCGACTAGCAGCCATGATTTGTCTTTAGGTTTGTTGTTCAAAAAAGGGTCTTGAATAGACTGATTTTTAACATGTGGTTTTCCATGTGGAAGGCCAGAATGCTAGGCAATTGGCAACAGCCCAAAAGTCTGACCTTGGGGGGTGCGAGGGTGGCTCAGTGGTAGAATTCTCGCCTGCCATGTGGGAGACCCAGGTTCGATTCCCGGCCCATGCACTTCCCCAAAACAAGCAAACAGCAAACAAACAATAATTCAACAAATGGTGGGGCAATAACGGGTTACTCACATGGAAAAATAATGTGACCCGCAGCATATAGCATACTAAAAAAAAAGTCTGAGATCTGCACCCTGAGCTAATCACATCCATTTTTGGTGTTTCACTGTGTTTCAGCGTCTCCTAATCATTGGTGAACTAGGTCCAGAAATCTAGGGACTCTGACTCGAGGGCCCCTTGAGCCAGGGAGTGGAGTGGGGTCTTCAAGTTTCCCCTGGAGGGAGAACTGCCTTTCTGTAACATAAAGCTGAGAGGCCGCTGAGGCCAGCCCACGCACACTCTTGAATGCACCATTTCTATTAACACGCAAGATTTTGGCCTTTCTCACCTTGTTAGGTCTTGAGTCTGAGTTGTCCCACCTTAAAATGAGAATTTCAGGGTAGAGAATCACAAGGCCTCAATAGGTCAGACATTTAGTTATTTTTTTATTTTTAGCATTTTGTTGTATAGGATAACATATGTGCAAAGCAAAGAAATAAAAAAAGCAATGCTTTTCAAAGCACTCTTCAACAAGTAGCTACAAGACAGATCCCAGAGTTTGTCATGGGCTACCATACGACCTTCTCATATTTTTCCTTCTAGCTGCTCCAGAATATAGGAGGCTAGAGGACTTAAATATTTTTTTATCATCACAATCAATTTTTTTCCTTTTTTTTTGGTGAAAAATAACGTATACAGAAAAGCTATAAATTTCCAAGCACAGTGCCACAATTAGTTGTAGAACATATTTCAGAGTTTGACATGGGTTACAATTTCACGATTTTAGGTTTTTACTACTAGCTGCTCTAAAATACTGGAGACTAAAAAAGATATCAATTTAATGATTCAGCATACATATTCATTTGTTAAATCCTATCTTCTCTGTATAACTCCACCATCACCCTTGATCTTTCCATCCCTCTCTTTAGGGGTGTTTGGGCTATGGCAATTCTAAATTTTTCATATTGGATGGGTCTGTCACTGATATGGGGTAAGGAGATGGAACTAGCTGATGTTCTAGAGAAGCTGGGCCCTCTAGGTTTCAGGACTTATCTGGTCCAGGGACCCATCTGGAGGTTGTAGGTTTCTGGAAAGTTACTCTGCCTGGAACCCTTGTAGAATCTTATATATTGCCCTAGGTGTTCTTTAGGATTTGCTGGAATGGTCCTGGCTGGGGGTTGGCAGGGTATGATATGTAACAAGGTGGAACTGAAGACATTTAGTTTTAATAAGAACTAGCAGCAAGTGGATAGTTGCTTTTCAAAAGATTATTTGGTTCTGTCTCCTGCATGCCTAGTGTTTTTTATTGAATGCTGGGTAGTGTGTAGGAAAAATTCATAGAGATAAGAGATAATTTGAGGCTCTGGATGGGGTGATTTTCCTCGCAGAGAGGACATACTTTTACTTTCTTGTAGGCTTTCAATGTGGGGAATATTTTCTTAATCCATTCTGATATTAAACTGGATCAAACCTAGGTTACAGGTTTGGCAAAAGCATGTTTACTCCCAGTTTTCTCTTACTTCTAAAGTCTTACCTTTGCCGGGTTTTATCTGGAATTTTGCAGTGTTTACACAACCCCTCCACCTTGTTCCCCCCTGCCCTGTGAGACTGCCTAAAGCTCATTGCTGGTTCCCAGAATCTTAGCTGCTGCTTTCTACTTTGTTTCTTACCTTCTTGGCTCTGTACCACTTAGAAATTGGCAAATGCCTTAAGGGGAAAAGGATGTCACAGGATGTCAAGCTCACTAGTTTGCACCCTTCTCTCAGGGATCTTTGATCTCCAAGTCCTGAATGGATGGTTAGCTCACTGATGCTTTCAGACATTTGTTTTTTTATGTCCCCTGCTTTTTGCCTTGTTCTCAGCTGTGTGCGGGGCGGGGGTGGCTGATGGTGTTTGGGTTTCTCTCTCAGCTGGAACGGCACATGGCGACGTCTGCTTTCACTCCAGTCTTCTTCAGTGGCTTCCCAGGGCTCTGTCAGTTCCGGTGGCTCTGAAGCTTTTTCCACAAGGGTTCCCTCTTAAGGGGCTCCAGTAAGCAACCCACCTTGAATGGGTGGAGACGCATCTCCATGGAAGCCATCTAATCAAAAGTTACCAGCGACAATTGCATGGGTCACATCTCCATGGAAACTATCAGAAAAGATGCCACCCAACAGTATTGAATGAGGATTAAAGAACTTGGCTTTTCTGGGGTACACAAGAAATTCAAACCGGCACAGAGGGTAATGATTTTACTTGGAGAGTTAGCCTTACAAAGAGGAGGGGTCACATCTGATCCACGAAAGAGTTCCTCTGGAATTAACTCTTAGGCATAATTATAGGTAGGTTTAGCATCTTCACTACAGAAATAAGTTTCATAAGAGCAAGCCTCAAGATCTAGGGCTTGGCCCGTTAACTTGGGAGTCCTTAGTGTTTGTGAGAGTATCAGGGGTTTCCTAGGTGGGAAAGTTTAATGGTTTCCATATTTTTTTCTCCAGCCCATCAGGGAACTTTGCCAGTACTTTAAAATTGTTTCCCGACATACTCTGGGATGTATCTGGGTATTGCATTGAGTGAATTGGCTTTTATAAAGGGAATTTATTTAGATTACAAATTTGTAGTTCTAAAGCCATGAAAATGTCCAAATTAAGGCATCAACTAGAGGATACCTTCACTGAAGAAAGACCAATCGTGTCTGGGATTTCTCCCTCACATGGGGTAGTCATTTGGTGATGTCTACTGTCCTTCTCTCCCAGCTTTGGTTTTTCAAATGGTTCTCTCAGCTTCCTGCATCTACTGGGGCTTTTTCCTTCTGCTTCTCCAAATGTCTGTATCTTCTCCAAAATGACCCTCTCTTAAAGGACTCCAGTAAGCAGATTGAGATCCACTTTGATTGCATGGGGTCACATCTCCATGGAAACAACATAATGAAAAGGTCCCCCGGACCATGGTTCTGCCCCCACATGATTGGATTAAGGGAACATGGCTTTTCTGGGGCACATAACAGTTTCCAAGCAGCACACAGGTAGATGGATGTCTATATCGCATCATATACTATGAGTCTTTGGCTTTTGCTCAGAATTAAATCTAAGGAGAGGGAATATCATGACTGTGAGAAAGAAGAAAACTCAGTACTTGGCTTTCAAAGTGCTTATTCTGAAAACCCACTGGGAGAAATGGTAGATGTTATTTCCAGCTAGCTGTCACCTTTGTTGATTTTTATCTGTTCTTGCAGCCCTTTTGTAAGGTCTTTGCTCAACAAAAAGGTCTTTGCTCAACTAAAATTCAAGAAGTTGCTTATGGTTCTTTACACAAATAGAACGTTGTCTACTAATTATCTACAGTCAGTTTTCAGTTTATATTCTTCCATTGTGTTAGAAAATGGTACATTTGACAGTTTGATAATTTTTACCCATCCTTAAATTTGATTATTTACTTTCATGATTTAAAAAGACCTAAAGAAATCCGTTAAACACGGCGGGTGGGATACTGATTCTTCCCTCCATTTAATGTTGGTAACAGCGGCTTTTGTTGTTATCCCTTCCACAGAGGAGAACGTTGTATCTTTGGGGGACCACCAGCCCCCCTCTCCTCTCACTTTCTGCGTGGCTGTCAATAATCAGGGTAATTCTGGCCACAAATGGAACTCTTGCAGACTACTGAGCTTCTGATGTCCTCTCTTTATTTTAAAACTTATGCTCTGCCATGACTGTCACTGTGCATTCAAAACTTAATGTTTAGCTAAAACGTTTTATTTGAGAGTTATTGTAGGCTCCTGGAAGGCAGGTTGTTTAGAGAGTCTCTAACCTTGAATAAGGGAGGAAGCTTCACTGGCTTTTCACTCAATGGCTTGTGACTCCAGAAGTGTAATGCTGGCAGGTGTCTCCCACCCTCCCCAGCCCCTCGCACCCCCATGAGTCCTGGTCCTAAACCTCTCAGGTTTGTGGCTGATAATGCTGCAGTAACATTCAAGCAAGCTTTTTCTAGATACTTAGTCATCTTTTTGTTTATTTGTTTACAAAAGGTAGGCTATGTTTATTTAGTCAAGATCAACTGGCTGACTCACTGCGCCTCAAGACCACAAAGAAACCATTTCTCCTTCACTCCGTAATGAGTCCTGGGGCCGGAACCTGGATTTCCAGGAGTGCTGCCTGGGGCGCCTTCACAGGTGTGCGAGTGTCGCGTGGAGGGCAGTCTGTGACTGCGTGAGGATGGCAGGCGGGTCCCCATCTGCAGGTCCTCGACTTGCTGCTGAGCCTGCTCCCGGTTGTCAGGGAGGTTCTGGGTACTTGGTTAACCAGACGCATGACAAAGCGGCTCCCAGAATTGTCAGCTGACGCCTCTGCAGGTAGAACATCCCCTGCGCACTGCAGCACTGCCCTCTGGGCGTCCTGGACGCCAGCTGATGCTCCCCCTACTTGGCTGTAAGCCACTTGAGAGTCCAAAAAATAACCCGGTTGGGGCTAAGACAGGTCTTCATGATCGGGTCACCGCCAACGCGTTGGGTGGCATGATGTGCCTGTCTTATAGTCAGGGGTCAGCATCACCCATGGTCCTCCCAGGACACCCATGAAAGTACAGACATAGGCCTCGATGGCCATGCCCGGTGCTGGAGGCCTGTGTCCACTGTGGGTGGGGCTGGGGGTCCCCCTGGTCCTCAAGGATCAGCACGGAGTGCTCTGATGGCGGGGCCCGGAGCGCAGCAGCCCAGGAGGAGCTCATTCGGAGAGACTTTCCTGTGCAAGTGGTGCATGCTCTCAGCAAATTCCCTGTCCACAGCCGCCTCCTCAGACGCCCTGCGTGGCCCAGAGAAGCAGCTGATGTCGCCACGGAGCGTCCGCCCACGGTTCCCAGCAGGGTCCCGGTGACTTGGGCCACGCCCTGGTTGTGTCGCCCACCCGTAGCTGCCCACGATGGAGGCCCAAGTGACGGGTGATGCCTGGCCGCGCGGCCGCGGGGGACAAGCCCTGGGAAGGCCGGCCCGGGCCCCGGGTAGGGTCCAGGCCAGGTTCTGCCCCGCCGGGCTGGGTGATGGGGCCAGGGCTGGAGCCGGAGCTGGAGTGGCAGGAGGAGGACTTGCCCGGACAGCCCGTGTGGCCGCCTGGTTGAGAGAGGAGCCAGGGAAAGGCTGGATACTTAGTAATCTTTTGCACATTTGTTGAAAAGTCACTTAAAGTTTGAAAGCTGTGTGCAGACCAGTTGTGTTCTTGTGGCCCCACCAATGGTGGGTGGTTACACAGTCATGTTAAGAAGTGGACACCTCCGTTTTAGATTTCATTGAGACTTTTGGTTTTCATGGTCATTCGTTTTAATACTATTTGGCTTTCCTCTGCTAATTTTTTTTTTTACGAGAATGTTATATGCTTTATTGTTATTTATAAGTTGTATGCTACAATCGTTTATATCAATAACATTTATAAGAAATATGCATGTGTATAAATGCATACTTTTTTTGTTCTCTGAGAGTCAGTTGTTAAACATTTACCAGTATCACTAGAACTTTGTAATGGATACTTTGCTCAAGTTTCTTTTGTGATGTGAATCTATTTTATATCTTATCACAAGATCTTCAATAAAATATCCATTTCTCTTTAAATATACTTAGACTTTAGATTTATTTAGGTGGAATGAATTAAAAATCTGAGACCTGCTTTGAGGTGAATTCAGGGTGAAAACAAAGGAATTTGTCCACTTGCATCCTGTCATGCTTGGGTTACATTGGTAAAGGGTTGATATTAAAATTTGCATTGTATTGTTGAGAAAATATAACCTGATGCTTAACCTGGTTAAATAATTTCTCTGAGATCACTCAAATAGTAGGTGGCAGATGGGTTTTGGATACAAATGAGTTCTAACACTCAGGTTACACTGTCAAGTCCTCACTAGAATGTTAAGGGGTAATATTATTATTCCCCCTTCTCAGGTAATAAAGTTGAGGTTTGACATGTTAAATTAGTTGCTCCAGGTTCCACAAGTAGAAAGTTTAAAATATATATATATATATATATATAATTGTAACTACATTTCATACAAGATCCTCTGTCCACTCAAAATGTTTATATCCTGCTGTCCCTTATCCTGGCATCTCTGACACCTCTGCTAAAGTGATACCACAGCATACATTCCATTATTTCTGGGAAAAATTTGAACTTTCTGAGTTACAGTATTCTACTTGTACTGCCCCAAAAGTTCATTTAAGATTTCAGGCCATAGGGTCCTGATTTGCTTTACAAATTTTGGTCATAGTGATTCCTTGTGGTCTTAAAAAAAACTGTACAAAACCATGGTTAGACTGAAAACAGTGTTCTCAGCCATCCATGTAATACAGGTGAGCCGGAAAGAGATTTTCTTACAACAAAGATTGTTGTTTGTTGCTGAGATTTGTGAGTGTGTGTGTGTGTGTGTGTGTGTGTGTGGTGGTGGTGGTGGTGCTTTAGGAACTTAGGTTCTCTTAGGAGGTGCCTAGATAGTTCCTTGCTCTTGCTAAGAAGGAGTTCTTTGGGCGGGCCACGGTGGCTCAGCAGCTAAGAATGCTTTCCTGCCAAGCCCAAGGACCCAGGTTCAATTCCTGGTGCCTGCCCATGTTAAAAAAAAAGAGGCTCTCTTGGGAGTGACTCTTAGGCCTAAAAAAAAAAAAAAAAAAGAAAAAAGAAGGAGTTCTTTTAAAACAAATCATCTAGTTTCAATGGGAACTTTACAGTGTATTTAAAAATTACAGTGTAGGAAATTTGCCATTTCAGTGAAATGATGTAAACGATAAAGAGTGTGTTGGGGGTTGAATTGAGTCCCCCACACAAGGTTCATTTCTAAACTCGGCCTTTGAAGATGTCATTGTTACTTATGATGTGGCCAAACTCAATGAAGGTGGACCTTCATCCAGTGTAACTGAAATCCTTATAAGCAAAGGAAATCGGGTGCGAGGAGAAGGCCACATGGGGTAAAGTGAGCTGGAACCCAGAGGAGAAAGAGGAAATCACAACGTTTTGGAAAAGCCCATGGAACCCCAAGGAACCCCAAGGCTTTTGGGGCTGAAAGATTCTGCCCCCATGGGGAAGCAGGACTTGTAGCCTCTGAAACTGTAAGCAATTGGGAAACTGACAGTTTTGGGTACTGGAAAGTGGGATGCTGCTGTTACACAGACCTAAAAATGCGGTACCTCTTTGGAGTTGGGTAATGGGTAGAAGCCGGAAGAATTGTGAGGCACTTGGTAGAAAAACCAGGAGTGCTTTGAAGAGACTGTCGGTAGGAATTTGGATGTTGAAGGAACCTTTGATAAGGCCTTAGAAGGAAATGAATGAGTTTATTATTGGAAACTGGAGGAAGGGTGATTGTTATTAAAAGCAGCAGAGAACTTGGTGAAATTGTGTCCTACTGTTGGATGGTGAGTGGAAATTCTAAGGCAGGAACTTGGATAGTTAGCTAAGGAGATTTCCAGCGTGCAGAAGGTGTAGCCTGGTTTGTCCTGGTGGACGAGGACAGAAGTTGCGGTGGCTTTTCTGCCCGCGAGGGTCTGAATGTACATACTCATCTCTCATGGCTTTTTTAGGACCCCCGAGCATCCCCACAAGCTAGACCGACTTTGTGAGGGACTGAGCACGTCACACTCTCAATTAATCACTAAGCAGGTTTTGAACATTTTACAACTGAGAAATTAAGATTTAACAATAATTATGATTGAATCACTATATAGATGCCTTTTTCTTACTTGCTAGTATTTTGTATGATAGCCAAAAGGAAATACTTGAAATTCACTGAATTGCAGATTATGGAAATCTCTTGACTGGTGTAGTTTGTACCCCTCTATCCTGTTTTATAACTTTAGAGTCTTAGACTCCCAAAGAAACTCCGTGATGTTAATGAAGGAACATGAGTCAGTCCTCACCTAACCCCTGCTGCAGTGTTTATACTTGTTATGGTAATGGTTATCCTAGCTTAGTTTCAGCTTAGCTCCTTCTCCTTTAGGTTTATAAATTGTAGTCATGTGTACTTGTTATTGTAATGGTAACAATGCCATCTTCCCTTGTTTGAATCCATAAAGGAACTAAATTCCTAGATTTTAGGCCCATAGGCCATATCTGATCTCCTTGTTTTGTGCTGCAGTAAACTCTTTCTCCTTTTGAAACCCTGGTGTCATAGATTTGCTGTTAAGTTCATTGGATGAGAACCCCACATTTGATCAGTATCAATTTGCTGAGCAGAAAATTTCTGTAATGAGGACTCTGAAAGAAGTTCAAATCTGGTCTCTGCTGTCCTGAAAGCTCCTTTCTACAGGAGGAGGTGGGATGGTGTGTTGGAGGGTCTTCTCTGATGAGCTGTGACGCTGAATAAAGGCTGAATCTGTTTAGAGGAGGAGGAAACTTTTCTGAGCTATCAGCAAGGGTTTAGTGTACATCTGAGGTCATTCTTGATCCAGGGTCCGAGTTTAATTTGTAGGAAAAAGAAATAACTAAGCACTTTGTGGCTTCAGTTGAGGACATTTAGGTTCATACTGGAAAGTAAAGTTTGGGCATGTCCAGAGAGGCAGATAGGGCCGGACTCCATGGGTCATTGGCTGGTGAAAGTGGAAAACCTGTGAAGAATACCAGAGGGGAATGGATGAGTTGAAAAGATGGGATGGCATTGGGAGCAGATAAACTGAAACGAGGAACGACTGGAGCCTGAGAAGGAACCTAGAAATTTGGCTCTATTAGTAAAGCTTATTATGTGGAGTTTTTCCTGATATCAAACAGGGCTTCAAATAATTTATGTTAGCCTAACAGTGTCCCTCAGAGTGAGTAATGTGCTATGAGCAAAGTCTACTTGTGTGACCTGGTATTGCTTGTTAAAATGGGTTCCATGCCAAAAATGTGTGAAGGGAAGTCTCGTTACACAGAGTAAAAGAGGTTTCTTTAAGGCAGGATGTCTCAATACTTTTGTAATGCAAATACATTTTTAAAACCCCCTGTTATTTGATAGCATGTTCTAGAACCCTGGTGGACAAACTCTGGCACTTGGTGGGGTGCGGGAAGAGCCAGTGGGCTACTGTTTAGGTTTACTAGAGCTGCGAATGCAATATACCGGAAATGGATTGGCTTTTATAAAGCGGATTTTTTAGGTTACAAATGTACAGTTCTAAGGCCATAAAAGTATCCAAACTAAGGCATCAACAAGAGGACACTTTCACTGAAGAAAGGCCAATTGCATCCTGGGTTCCTCTGTCACATGGGAAGGCAACATCTGCTGGTCCTTCTCTCTTGGCTTTTGGCCTCAATGGCTGTCTCCAAAATGTCTCTGGGTGTTTCTTCTTCTCTTAGCTTCTTCCATGTGTTTTCTTTCTTTCTCTAAATGTCTCTGGGCTGTTTTGGCTTTTACTGTCTTTTTATCCTGTCATCAAGGAATTCAGTAAAGATTATTAAGACCCTCCTTGGATTGGGTGGGTCACATCTCCATGGAAACAACCTAATCAGAAGGCTCTGCCCACAACAGGTCTGCACCCACAAGAATAGATTAAAAGTAGATGGCTTGGGCGGGCCACGGTGGCTCAGCAGGCAAGAGTGCTTGCCTGCCATGCCAGAGGACGGGGGTTTGATTCCTGGTGCCTGCCCATGTTAAAAAAAAAAAAAAAAAAAGAAGATAGCTTTTCTGGGGAGCATAACAGTTTCAAACCAGCACAGCTTCCCACAAGACCGTGGAGAATACACAGAGTCCTCCCCTCTGCCCCTATTCCTTCTCTGCTCCCAGCACCTGTCCCTCTGACCAGGCCACCCCCCGGTCACCACCATCTCTACTGTGGCAACTGGAGGGCACCAAATGGTGGACTCTCAGTCACCTCTGGCCGCCTGCCCACGGCTTTCTGGGAAGAGAGAAGGGCTAACCAGAACCTAGTGTTGGTGGAGGAAAGAATGGAACTAATGGCAGTGGCCCTGCCAGTCTTGGGCCAGTCACTTTTCATCTTGAAAATGTCCCCAACCGAGGGTACTTGGGCACAAAGCTGCAGGTCACCCTGCCAGGAAAATGATAAGAATGGAATATTCTCAATTTTGCCTCTTGGCTTGCAAAATCCAAAATATTTACTCCCTACTCCTCTACAAAAAAAAAAAAAAAGATTGCCAACCTGCCCTGGACCAGTTCACTGTCCTATTTGGTAGTCATTGAACATATAAAACATTGCCTTCTGAATAGAGATATGCTAGAATTTGAACACTTGGCATAAAAAAAGAATCATTAATCATTAATTCAGAAATTAATTAAAAACATTAATTTTCTATATTGATTACATATTGAAAGAATAGTATTTTGGATTTTTTGGGTGGGTCAAATAAAATATAGTATTACCTGTTTCTTTCTACCTTTTTAATGTCACCACTAGGAAATTAAAAATTACCTGTCATTAGCATTTTGTGGTGCACATTGTATTTCTGTTGTGTAGTGTTGATCTACAGTATAGCATTCAAGTTCATTGTGCATGGAACTCTGTCCTCAAAGACCCTTTTAAATAAACCTCACTGGTTTTTCTTGGGACACAAGTTTAGCAAATAAGGCAGAGACTAAAGCATATTTTACTTTGGGGTTTTGTGCTATAGCTATAGCTCAGCTGTAGTTTGATGTCCACTTTTACTTTTAAATAAAGAAACATACCTTTATTTAACATACCTTTGTGTTTTTCAAATAGAGATGTATTTATGATTTTATATTTTAATTTAAAATCAGGTATTCCTTTATTCTTCTTCTCATTATGAAGCTTATGAACAGTATATGAACTATGCATTTTCTGTGATATAAAGGTTATGACTTAATTACATCTACTCTTTGATTCATCAATTCCAGTTCTAGGATTTGGTCTAAGGAAGTGGATGCATATGCAAAGATGTATGTATCAGTAAGCCATTATAGCATTATCTTTAATAATGGAAAATCGGAAACAACTTTGATGCTTAACTATGAAGAGTGTTTACTTAAATTAAGGAGTGTACAAACAATTGTACTGCCATTATTAATGAGATAAATAGATTATTAGAGTGTATTTGTAGAAGATCTAGTCTTTTAAAGAGAAATATGTGAATTTATATTTTCTAAAATTCTGAAAGAAAACAGGTAACTTTATGCTGGTAATCTTTGGGGAATTTGGGGTTATTTTCATTTTCTTCATGTTTATTCATATGGTCTAGGTTTTCTGTAATAAATGGGCTTGTATAGCTTATCTAATTCATTAAAATGACTATTTAGCCACTTAGAACTAATGTAAGAATTAGCTATTTGGAAACAAGAAAAACTCCAAATTCTATATGAAGATATTTGTGTGGCATGGGAATTCATAAGGATGTATTTTGTTGTCACATAATGGGTGATGATAGGTGAAGTGTATGTTCCCCCAGATTGGTCACATAATGCAAACAAGTTTTTCTGGTAGCAAAGGAAGGAATCATTATATCTAAAAGATACAGTTCATCATAGCTGCAATTTCTTCTGAAATCTACCCTGAATTCTCTACCTCAGCACAATTGTGGTTGCCAGTAATTTTTCCATGAAAATAATTTCCTGGAATTTTTAAGTGCTTCGTGGCTAGTTATTTTTAAAGTGAGCGAGCGGGGAAGGATGTAGGGGGGTGGGGTGGGGTGTTACGGGAAGTCCCACCAGCGAATGGAAAGATTGTCTGAAAGCGAGCTAAGGCCACCAAAAGTGTCTGAAGAGAGTGATATATAAGACACCAAAAGTGTCTGAAGAGAGTGATATGTTGTGGCAGGAAAACACAGTGCTTGATTTATATATTTTTGGCATTTTGTTTGTTTCCATTCACTGTTAAGAATCAGTTTAACAGAACTTGATAAGCAAATGATCATAGTAATTCACAGATAAACCCACACTAGCAAGCAGGGTTTACATTTAACATTCACAGTATTAAACAAAATTCTAAGGACTCAGATAGAGTGTATCATGAAATTAGGTGTTTTGGATAGTTTATGTGGAGCTTCAGCTAAGTTAGTGGACAATGTCACTGGCAATCTCAATACCGTTTTACAAATTGGTGACAGATCTGTATGATTATTGAGTCATCACCAGAGTCAAATGTCACCTTCGCTGTCTGGGCTAAGCTGTTGTAACTCTCCTGTGAGCACCCACCACCTCATACATCCCTCCTGTAGCCTTGGAACCATCGACTGTTACCTGTGTGTCCATCTGTCTTCTACTAAACTCAGAACTCCTTAACCACCAGGACTCTTCCTGCTCGGTTTCACATTCCTGCCTGCTAAGACAGGACACGCAGTTCGTGTCTAGGAGGTGTTTATTGAAAGAAGGAAAGTAGGACAGCTGTGTTCTGGACGTCATTAAATAGTTCCTATATTTAAAAGGCAGTAGTCTATGATTGCTCCATGCCAGATAGTTTTGGGTAGAAGCAATAGCTGATAATCTCTAACTTGGAGAATTTAAACTATGTTTTTTAGGAAGAAACAGTATGAGTAACTATTGAAGTCCATCCTCTCATCTCACTCACTACTTAAATTCAGACCTTCATCTTACCTCACCTGCCTTTAGTTGGACTTCTGGGTGACCTCTTTGCCTTCTTTCTAATCCTTTCTGCACTTTGCCGCCACATCTGTCATTTAAACGTCATCTGATCATGTTATTCTCCTGTTGTTGGCTCTTTGTAACTGCTGTATGATGCCACTTCTGTTAGCAGGACGTTGAATCGTTGGTGGTCTGGCCTTTTTACTCCCATTTTCCCCATTTTTAGGTCCCTGTCACGCTGCACTGAGCCAGTCATCGTTCTTTGCTCTTCTAGTTTGCTAGCTGCCGGAATGCAATATACCAGAAACGGAATGGCTTTTAACAAGGGGAATTTGATGAGTTGCTAGTTCACAGTTCTAAGGCTGAGAAAATGTCCCAGTTACAACAAGTCTATGGAAATGTCCAATCAAAGGCATCCAGGGAAAGATACCTTGGTTCAAGAAGGCTGATGAAGTTCAGGGTTTCTCTCTCAAGTGAGAAGGCACATGGTGAACACGGTCAGGGCTTCTCCCTCAGCTGGAAGGGTGAACATGGCATCATCTGCTAGCTTCTTCTCCTGGCTTCCTGTTTCATGAAACTCCCCAGGAGGCATCTTTCTTCTTCATCTCCAAGAGTCACTGGCTGTTGGACTCTGCTTCTCATGGCTGTGTCGTTCTGCTCTGCTCTCTCTGAATCTCTTTCATTCTCCAAAATGTTTCCTCTTTTACAGGACTCCAGAAACTTATCAAGACCCACCCAAATGGGTGGAGACATGTCGTCACCTAATCCAGCTTAACAACCACTCTTGATTAAATCACATCTCCAGGAAGATGATCTGATTACAGTTTTGAACACAGAGTATTGAATAGGGATTATTCTGCCTTTATGAAATGGGATTTAGGTTAAAACATGGCTTTTCTAGGGGACATACATCCTTTCAAACCAGCACATTTGCTTTGCTATTTCCCCTATTTGGAATGCTCCCCAGCTTCCTGTTTCTGCCGGGTGAGCTCCCCTTCACAAGAAGATGAGCTCTAAGGCTCCATCAGGGAGCCTGGGAGATCCTCCGCCATGCCCCAGCACTGGGCATAGGTTCCTCTATAGCACTATCAACTCACCAAATTACAATGATATTTTTATGTATCTGTCTTTTGCTTCATAACTTCTAATTCTTCGACTCCCCCTCACTCAGCCACAGTGCTTACAAAGTGGAAGCTCCATTTACCGACTGCGAACTGGGGATCAGGAACTGTGGGAGATTTTGGTTGGAGTCCATTGGATTGAAAGGTTTGGGGCAGAAACAGTTTACCCTGGACTGAGCATCTGGTCAGGGGCTCTTTAAATAAAATGTGTTGGTTGGACGTTGAGCTCTCCCTTGTCATTTAAAAATTGATAAGGAGGCCAATCCATTTGAATTGAACTATCATTTATTTCGGCATCACACGAAGACAATTTTTGGGAAAAAAAGGTAATGGGTGATTGTGTAATGATGACATCACATCACTTGTTTACTCTGTGGCTTTATTTTTTGTAACATTTAAAAAATTATGAAATAGAACATATACAAACAAGCCATAAGTTTCAAAGTACATTTTAACAAGTGGTTTTAGAACAAATTTCAGAGTATGGTATGGTTTACAGTTTCCTCCATTCAGATATTTCCTTCTAGCTGCTCTAAGACACTGGAGACTAAAAAGAAATAGCCATATAATTATTCAGTAGTCATACTCATTTGTTAAATCCTGTCTTCTCTGTTACAAATTCTCTTTCTCTTTTGATCCTTCTTCAGTCTTTAGGGATATTTGGGCAATGACCATTGTATACATTTCATGTATATACTTTTTATGTCTTTAATTAGACTGTGAAGTCCTTGTAGCCATTATTCTTTTGAATTACCTAGGATTCTTAGAATCATTCCATGAAGGAATTTAGTAAATATTAGAGTCTAGCTAAATTAAGTCACTACTGAGTGTTTAAAGTCTAATTGATGTGTATATATATATATATATATATATATATAGACAAAGGCCCTCATGATCACTTTTGCATTTAATTAATAAATTAATATTAATTGAAATAGAAGCGTACTGCCTGACTTCAGAGCCTCACTTTGCCACGCACCATGAGTCTAATCTTTCTGTGCTTTAGTTTTCTCATTTCTCTATGAGGCTAAAAGTAGCATCTACCTCCTAGGGCTGAAGCAAGAACAGTGTTGTTGAGAATCAGCTTATGTAAAATGCTCAGCAATGCCATCACATAATAAGTGCTTGATAAATATTACACATTATATACACCTGGTACATACAAACCCAGAAAAATAAAACATAACACATATCTATAGTTTGCATGCATGCAATTTACCCTAATGATTGTATCATTTGCCTATTAAATTGCAGATGATTTTTTAAAGATTCAGTGAACATGTTAATTGTGCATCAGAAAGCAGGATATTATTGTTGTTGATTTCTTTGAAAAGAACTCCTTGTTGACTGTGATATTCAAAATCAGATTAAACTTCCTGTATATAGTTTAGTCTCAAAATATTGGAATATTAAAAAAAATTGAGCAGAAACATGCTTATGGAAATGTTTTCCTTGATTTTGTCCGTTTCTGTTTAGGCATTTTTAGTTTACAGTGTCTAATATAATGGGGGTTCCTTAAAGACCCCTCTGTGTGAAATTACGTCTTGGAGTAACATTTATCATTGGAATAGTGTTGCAGGGGTTGGAACTATTACTGTAGAGTGGTAAAAAATGTTTTCATAAAGTACCAAATTATGTTAGCAAATGAGAAGTGGAAGATGGAAATGGGCTTTGAACATAATAGCTATATCCTCTCCCCTAACATATTGAAAGTAAAATTTCATTTTTTGAGCAGGTTTTGAAGCATGGCTTTATTACACTCCTGGATTTTGAAATGTATACTATTGCTGCCAAAATAATGTAATGTAGTTATGGTGTAGTTAATCATGTTATCAGTCAATTTATAAAACGAAATAGCATTTGGTGGTAAAATGCAATTACAATGAAAGTTACAGTGCAATGAGAGGGAAGGGCCAGCCCTCTGGGAGATATGTCCTCATGTCTAGAACACTGTTCTTTATTCGGATCGTTTATTGGGTTCTGGGATGCCTATGCTTATGCACGCCCCCTTTCTTTTCTCTCCTGCCCTACCTTACAGGTGGGGAGGGGCGGAGGTGGCCTTGGAGACATGCAACTGGAGAGTGAGAAGGAGCTGTGTGTCCCCCTGGTGTTTTTAGCACATGAGTAACTTCCATTTGCTAGGTTCTGTCCTCCACAGGCCTAAAGGAAACACCTCTTTTTTGTTTTTTCCTAATTTAACTGCCAGAGGCTTTTTTTCCCTGGCCCAGATGGAGAGCCATTTTCTAAAGTGCACAGAGGCACATGGTGGCTTGGTTTCCAGCTTCTGTAGGAAGTAGGTGAGTTCCCTCACACCCGCAGTTGCATGGTCGACCAGGGGCAGATCTGGGAGCCTTGGGGCCGCCCTTACCTTTCTTGGGAGAGTGAGGAGAGAGCTTCAGGCAGAAGCTTCAGGACCCACATTGCTGGGTTGAAGGCGGGCTGAGGTTGGGGCTTCCCTTCTGCTACAGACATTTTCCCTTCTCTAGTCGGCTAGAGTCAGGTAACCCTGATTTATGGAGTAGGCCTGTCAGTCTGGGTGAAGGCCTGGGGGCACGAGGGGTAGGGGCTTGTCAAGTAGCCAGCTCCTCTGTGCCTGCCATGCAGCCGTCCCCCCCCATCCACGGGGCTGGCAGCTGCCCCCGAATGCCCCGCAGCGGGCTCTGAGCTTGCAAGCGCCCTGCGCTCCTCCGTGGTCTGACCCTTTGCACTTCTTAGCTGAGTTTTCCCTTCACACAGGTTGAATTGCTGGCTGCCGGCCATATACCCTTATGCTGTTAGTTCTGAACTCTGTTCTGTGGGAATTCCGGGAAGGAGCAGAAGTGAGCACAGTGAGTTCACATTCTCCTTGTGCATTTAGAAGTGCTGACTCCTTAGGACATGAAGGGTCACCCGAGGTGAGCTGTGTCAGCGCAGGCTTGCTGCAGGTGGTAGGAGTTGGTTAATCAGATCAGCACAGGAGAGTAACCTCCAGTTCTCTCCTTTTTTTTTTTTTTTTTAGATGGGCAGGCACTGGGAATCGAACCCGGGTCCTCTGGCAAATGAGCATTCTTGCCTACTGAGCCACTGTGGCCCGCCCCTCCAGTTCTTTCAAATCTCATTTTCAATTTACTCTAGATTTCCAGGACAACACCCCCCCCCCCCCTTTTTTTCTTTTTTTTTACTATCAGCACCTCCTCATTTTATACATTCACTGACAGAGCATTTGAACTTCAGGGGTGTCAGAGCAGTGCCACTCGAGCCCCAATTTGTGCATGTGAACCATGTGGGTGTCCTGTTAACATGCAGCCTGATTTGGTAGTTTCTGCGGTGGAGCCTTAGTGTCTGCATTTACTCCAGGAAGGCTTTATCCAACTTCCGTCATTCAGTAGGATTTGTACCTTTTCCACCTCTTCCCAACATTATATCAAAGTTGTCCCACCTCATTCCTCCATTTTTATTCTAATATTACTTTTTAGTAATAGAGCCATTTGTTGGTTGTACCTGCTTCTCTTTGATGTATCCCCGAGATGCATTCTGAGGTACATTTTAAAGATACCTTCTGAACTACTGAATGTGTTCTCGAGAGAATATATGTACGAGAAAAATAGTTACTTTTATTTCTAAAAAGTGTTCCTCTCTAAATTATGTAAATTTGTTCAAATTGTGCAGAAATGCTTTGAGCACCTGCAGTTTACAGAGGTAGTTTACCTGGTGTCTTTTAGCTTCATTAGCAGCTTCAATATGAATTCCAGAGGCCGAAGGCTGCAGGTTACTGCTGCAATGGCAGGTGACCCCTAACAGGCTGGCGGACCCCACAGACAAGGGGATGGACTCTTTGGATAAGATGTCCTGGAAAGAAATTCCCATTAGGATGGTCATAATGCGGAAAGCAGATGGCTTTCCATGGCATTACCTGCCTCATTTCTTCTTCCCGCCTCCTCACGCCCCAGCGCCTCAGCTGAAGGCCCCTTTTAACGTACAGAATTTCACTCTGTGCACACCAGCCAGGAGAGCTGGCATGAGAAAGAGAGGGAAACCTGGGCCTTTAGTGAAGCCCGTGCTGACCCTGGTAGGACCTCGCCTCTTAAGATCTGCAGTTGCTGGAGGAAATGGCCTCCCAATCTCAGGGGCATCGACGGCCTTCACGTGCGAATGCCTGTTGGAGACATGGCACAGGAAATTGGCTTTCTTGAGAGCTTCTGCAAGATCATCCAGTGGAGTGGAGTGTCTATTCCAATTTTTTTCTGGTTAATAAAGTGAAAAATCAGTGTTCTGATTTGCAGGAGAGAACAGGAGGGAGAGACAGTCAGGGTCTTCCTAGCCAAAGAAGAAATTCTTCAACAAATAGGAAGGAATCGGATCCAGGATAAGCATCAGGGTAAGTTAGAAAGATTATCCTTCAACAAGGGCTTGCTTATGGTTTTCTCAGAGTTTAAAAAATGGATGAAGCCTCTTGAGGAAATACACGCGCCACTGCTTTTGGCTCTTTTTGAAAGTTTGTTCTGAATTATCTTCGTCCCTGGGCTTCATTTCAAAAAACGTTTGAGGCAGCCCACAGAGAATATACTGACAAAAGATTAAAAAATAAAATAAATGAGGAGATGGGGTGGAAGTGAAAGAAGTTAGAGTTGGGTCAGCACACAAAACATTTCCCAGAAGGTTCTTTCCACTTGTTAGAGGTGAGCTGCAACTTTGGCTGGAGCTCCTGGGCTTTCTGAGTCCGTTTTAGGCTCCATGCTGTCCAGGAGATGACAGTACTATGGGTCAATAATAGGGGAAGATGTGGGGTATGGGAGGATTTGGGTTTCCTTCTTTCTTTTTAATGCTTTTCTTTAGTAATGAAAATGTTCTAAAGTTGATCATGGGGATGTGTGCACAACTGTGTGATGGCAGTGTGAGCCAGTGATTGTATACTTCAGATGGTTTGTATGGTGTGTGACTGTATCTCAATAAAATTGCATTTTAAAAAAGATTGAGGTGAAACAGCCTTATATATGCTGAGACTGGAGAGAAATACCTCACAAGGGGGCCGCTGTGTGTGTGGACTACGCTTTCAGCAACATTCTTGAAATAGATACTGCAGAGTGTTTTGTGGAGCTATTTCTCAGAAGGTCCTTTAGTCAGGCTGATGGCATAATATTTATGCATAATTTAGTTAAGACCTTTCTATAAAGGCCCCAAATGATGAAGCAGAAGTATATAGCTCTGGCTGCCTCCAGGGAGAAAATTGCATCTGGAGGAATGGATGGGCTCCAAAGCCATTATGTTGTCTTCTGTGAATATTTTTTTTGCTGAATCAAGCTATATTTTGAAATATGTATAGTTAAATAAAATTACTGATATAAATAGGTATTTTAAATCACTAAATGGAAAATGTGTGAATAAAAGCTTTCTTTATCAAAAAGTCATTAACTTCGATTTCAGGGAAGGTATATACAAAATAGATTAAAAGCAGCAGAAAACTGTCCCTGATCACTCAGTTTCCTAATTTGTTTAGTGAGAAAGTTAAATATATCACTGAGATCCCTTTTATTTCTGAAATTCTCTTTATAAGCCAGTGTCTTGGCAGGTAAGAGCTGACATTCTCGAAGTGGGTAATGGAGACATGTTCAGTAAAGAGACTGTTCACAAAGGTGCAGAGTTTAGGTGTTAGTTCTAACAGGGTATAAGGCAGGACCCGGGGCTAGGTAGAGCAGGGGCCGTTGCCATCTGCAGATCTGAAGGCACTGAGGGGAGGGGGTGCTTACAGAAATGAAAGAGATTAGCTGTCGGGAAGGGTCTATATGACCTTGGTGGACCAGAAGCTGTGAAATGATGCAGCAGCCAACCCTGGTAGGGAGGGACTGGGGGTGGTGACCAGGACCCCCCCCCCCACCTTCTCTTCTCCTCTTCCCACACGACCTCCAAACTTCTATCAGGGGCACTTCTGCTGTTAAATTATTATGATTGAGAACATACATTTTGAAATTATAATTGTCACTTATGGCTTTATCTATAGGTTGAAGGTTTTTTTTAACTTTTTATTTTGAAATAATTTTAACCTTATAGACAGTTACAAAAATAATACAAACCCCATAAGAGAACTCCAGTATGCCCCTCCCCCCATAAAACCCTGATCCACTAATTTTAACATTAGCCACATTTGCCGTATCATTATATCTATCTATCTATTTTCTGAACATTTAAGTGTTGTATGTATCATGCTCCTTGGACACTTAATACTGCCATGTGCATTTTCCTAAGAACAAAGACAAATTCACTTCCATAATCACCTTAAGTTCAAATGCCAAGTTCAAGAAATTTAACATTGATATAAAACTTACAGTCTAATTCTAATTTTTCATATGTCCCAATGATGTCCTTTTTGAGCTTTTTCTCCTTGATTCTTAGATCCCTTCCAGTATTACGTATAACAGTTAGTTGTCATTAACTTTTTAGTTTCTCTTTTTTTTTAAATTGTGGCAACATATGCACTGCATAAATCTCATCTCAACCCCTCTCAAGCATCCCATTTATTGGGATTATCGTATTCACAATGTTGTGGTATCCTCACCACCATCCATTACCAGAAATTTCCCTTCACCTCAAAACAGAAAGCCTACATTTTCATGAACTCCCTTTGCCCCTGCTCTCCACCCCTAATAACCTGTACTTTACTATCTGTCTCTATGAGTTTGCATATTCTCTGATATTTTCTCTGTAGTTACCACAGGTCTTAAATTTAAATATCATAAATCTGTAATAATTTCATTTGCTTTGATACCAACTTAACTTCAATAGCATACATAAACTATGCCCCTGTACCCCTCCTTCCCCCCCACTTAATGTAGTCCTTGTCACAGATTACGAGTTTATACATTATGAGTTCAACACCATTCCTATAATTAACTCTTGTGCATTTGTCTTTTAGATCCTGTAAGAAGTAAATGATGTAGTTACATATAAAAAATATGGTGGTACTGGCATTTATATTTACTCATGTCATTGTATTTACCAGAGATCTTTATTTCTTCATGTGGCTTTAGTCAATTACCTAGTGTCCTTTCCTTTCAAACTGGAGTGCTCTCTTTAGCATTTCTTGTAGGGCCAGTCTAGTGGTGATGAAGCCTTCCAGCATTTGTTTATCTGGGAATGTCTCACTCTTTCCCTCAGTTTTGAAAGACAGTTTTTCTGGGTATAGAATTCTTGGTTGACAATTTTTTGCTCTCAGCACTTTAAATATGTCATCCCTGTGCCTTTTTGCCTCCATAATTTTTTATGCAAAATCAGCATTAAATCAAATTGAAGCTCCCTTGTACATGGTGCATTTGATTATCTTTTGTGCTTTCAGAATCCTCTCTTTATCTTTGTCATCCAACAGTTTGATTATAATATGCCACAGTGTGTGTTTTGGGTTTATCCCATTTGAAGTTTGAAATATTGCCTTGTGTGTATATTCATGTCTTTTGTTAAATTTGGGAAGTGGTCAGCCATTATTTCTTTGAATAGTAACTCTGCCCCTTTCTCTCTCCTCCTTCTGGGACTCCCACAATCCATATGTTTGTATACTGGATGGTGTCCCATAGGTTCCTAAGATTCTGTTCACTTTTCTTCATTTTACCTTCTTTCTGCTCCTCAGACTGAATGATTTCACTTGTCCTATTTGCAGTTTGTTGATTCTTTTTCCTGTTAGCTCCAATCTGATGTTGAACAATTCTAGGGAATTTTTTATTTCTCTTACTGTGGTCTTCAGCTCTGATTGGTTTCTTTTTGTAATTTTCATCTCTCTCAATATTCTCTTTATGTTCATCTATCATTTTCCTGATTTCCTTTAGTTTTTATCCATTATTCCTTTATGTCTTTGAGCATATTTAGGGCTATTTAAAAAAAAACTTTGCTTTAGTTTGCTAATGCTGCTGGATTACAATACACCAGAAATGGACTGACTTTTATAAAGGGGATTTATTTAGTTACACATTTAGAGTTCTTTGGAGGAAAGGTAGCTGGCTTTCCTCTGTTTTTTTTTTCTGTCACTTGAGAAGCCACTTGGTGTGTCTGCTGGTCTTCTCTCCCAGCTTCTGGTTCAAATGGCTTCTAGCCTACAAAACATGAGACAAAAAATTCCTTTCTTTTAAGCCAGCTTGTGTCTTATTTGTTATAGTGGCCCTGGCAAACTAAGGAAAAGTTCCACTGTTGCTGGGCAACAGTTACTGTCCTATATATTTCCTTGCACCTTTGCAATTATCCTATTATGAGTGTGCCACTTGTTTCTTGTTGGGATCTTGATTGATACTTTGAGGTTTCAGGAGAGAGCAAGATTTACTCAGAGGTTGAAGTTTGTACACTCATTTCTGTTTAAGAAGGAAAGACTAAAAAGGCTGTTTGGGCTTACTATGTTTATGACTGGGGCAATCGTTGATATTTGCCAAAATGGTAACTAATTTTATTCTGGGGTCCTATATCCACACCAATTCCTTCAGTTCTTTGCAGTTCAATTTCTTTAAAGAAGAACCTTCTGTGTTTTAATTTTTTTTGTTGTTTGGGTCTGCAGGTGCACTGCCTGAACCCTCAGCACTGGGATGGGAGTAATAGGCACAGGGAAGTGGTTTCCTAAGCATCCTTTCACTTCTCAAAAAACAAACAAACAAACAAATAAAACAACCACCCTCCGAAATAGTGGCATAAGATACCAACCAGTATATCATGCTCACAGATTCTGTGGGTCAGGAATTTGGAAAGGGCATAGTAGGGATAACTTGTCTCTGTCCCTGGAAATCTGGGACCTTTGCTGGGATGGCTGGGGAGTGGAATAACTGGGTTGAGGTGGGGTGAGATAGCAAGAGCTGGAGTTGAGAGTCTATTTACATGACAACTCTTCATTTGTATGAATGGGGCCTGAGCTGAGATGGCCAAAGGATAGATTAACTTTTGGAGCCATGACTTGACATTTGGGAAATCTAACTACCCTGAGATGACATACTAGAGAGGCCACATGTCCATGCTTTGTTTAACAGTCCCAGTTGAGTCTCAGCCTCTGTTTACTGTCTGTTTTTCCTTATGGAAAAGACAGAACCTAGATTTCTTTATTTAAATTGTGGCTGACAGAACAATAATGCATAAGATACAGCGTTCCCATGCACCACCCCACCACCAACACCTTGCATTGGTGTGGAACGTTTGTGGTAGAACATTTTTATAATTGCACTGTTAGCTAAAGTCCATGGTTTAACTTGCAGTTCACTGTTTATATGGTGTAGTTCCATCAATTTTTAAGATGTTTATTCTGTTACCATATATGCAATCTAACATTTCTTTTAACCTATTCAGATATATAGCTCAGTGCTATTAATTATGTTCTCAATGTTGTGTTCTCATTGACACTATCCATTACCCAGACATTTCCATTATTCCAAATAGGAACCCTGTATGTTTTAAGATGTAATTTCCTATTCCCTATCTCCACCCCATCCTTTGGTAACCCATAACCTAAATTCTGATTATATGAGTTTGCTTATTCTAACAGTTTCAATGCAGTGAGATCATACAGTATTTTTCCTTTTGTGTCTGGCTTAAGTCACTCAACATGATGTTTTCGAGGTTCATCCATAAAATAATATTCCATTTCCATTGTTTGTATATATGATATTTAATTTGTACATTCACTGGTTGATAGACACTTTGGGTGTTTCCATCTTTTGCAGTAGTGAATAATGCTGCTATAAACATCAGTGTGAAAATATCTGAGCCCCTGCTTTCAATACTTTTGGGTATATGCGTAGTAGTGGGATTACCGGGTCATACGGTAGTCCTATACTTAGCTTTCTGAGGAACCACCCAACTGTTTTCCACAGTAGCAGCACCATTTTATATTACCACCAGCAGTGAATGAGTGTTCCTATTTCTCTGAATCCTTTTCAACATTTATTTTCCATTTTTTAAATATATGTCATTCTGATGGATGTGAATGGTATCTTAAGGTGGTTTTGATTTGCATTTCCATGATGGTTAATGATGTTGAACCTCTTTTCATGTGCTTTCCATCCATTTGTATACCTTCTTTGGAGAGATGTCTGTTCTAATCTTTTCCCCATTTTTCAATTGGGTTGTTTGTCTTTTTGTTGTTAAGTTGAAGGATTTCTTTATATATTCTGGATATTAAGTATGCATCGGATATGTGGTTTCCAAGTATTTTCTCCCTTTGTGGAGCTGTCATTTTACTTTCATGATAAAGTCCTTTGAGGAGCAGAAGTTTTTAATTCTGATGCAGTCCCATTTATCTATTTTTTCTCTTCTTGCCTGTGGTTTGGATGTAAAGTGTAAGAAACCATTACCTAACGCAAGGTCCTGAGCATGCTGCCTTAACATTTTCTTATGTTAAGATCTTTGATCTATTTTGAATTGATTTCTGTTAGTGTTTGAGGTTGGGGTCCTCCTTTTTCTTTGCAAGTGGAGATATAGTTCTTTTAGTACAATTAGTTGAAGAGACTATTCTTTTCCATTAAAGTGGTCTTTGCCATCTTGTCAAAAATAAGTTGGTCACACATGTGAGGGTTAATTTCTTAGGTCTTAGTTCTATTACATTGGTCTATATGTCTGTTCTTGTGCTCATTATCATGCTGTTTTGATTACTGTGGCTTTGTAATAAGTTTTAAGATTGGGAAGTATGAATTCTCCAACTTCATTCTCCTTTTCAAGATGGCTTTAGCTATTTGGGGCTCCTTACCCTTCCATATAAATATGATGATTGTTTTTCCATTACTGCAAAGAAGGTTGCTGGAATTTTGATTGGTATTGCATTGAATCTATAAATTTCTTTGGGTAATATTGATATCTTAATAATATTTAGTCTTCTAATTCATGAACAAAGAATGTTCTTCCATTTCCATTTATTTAGGCCTTCTTTAATTATTTTTAGCCACGTGTTGTAGTTTTCTGTATAAAAACTCTTTACATCCTTGGTTTGATTGATTCCTAGATATTTGATTATTTTAGTTACTATTGCAAATTGATTTTTTTTCTTGATTTCTTCTTTTGAAAGAAGAAGAAATTTGTTCATTGCTTATGCATAGAAATATTTAGTTTTTGATGTTGATCTTGTACCCTGCCACTTTGCTGAATATAATGCTTTTGTAAATATAGGATATTATCTGAAAATAGGGAAAGTTTTACTTTATCCTTTCATATTGGATGCCTTTCATTTCTTTTTCTTGTGTAATTACCCTGGCAAGAACTTGTAGTACAAAATTCAATAGCAGTAAGAAGTATAACTAATGAACACCAATGTGGCTGTGAGAGTTCAAATAGAGTTGAGAGCTACTCTGGGGGTTGCTGTTACGCAAGTTTCAGGTAGACCTTGCTACCTATTGTAACCTGCCAACCCCCAACCAAAGCCATCCCAGCCAATCCTAAAGAACACCTAGGGCGTTATATACGATTCTACAAAAGTTCCACGCACTAGGATAACTTTCCAGAAACCTACAGCCTCTAGATGGGTTCCTGGACCAGGTAAGTCCTGAAACTTAAAAGACCCAGCCTCTCCAGAATGTCAACTAGTTCCATCTCCCTACCCCTTATTATTGACAGCCCTTTCCAACATGAAAAGTTTATAAACATGAAAAGTTTATAATGGCCATAGCCCAAATACCTCTAAGGAGTGGGATGGAAAGATCAAAGTGATGGTGGAGTTATACAAACGAATATGGTTGCTGAATCATTAAACTGTTATTTCTTTTAGTCTCCAGTATCTTAGAGCAGCTAGAAGTAAAAACCTAAAATTATGAAATTGTAACCCATACCAAAGTCTGAAATCTGTTCTTCAACTAATTGTTGTGCTGTGCTTTGGAATTCATTGCTTTTTTGTATATATATATTGTTTTTTCACAAAGAAGAAAAAAATTTGATTGTGATGATAAAAAAGAATTTATTCCTCCTAGCCTCCTATATTCTGGAGCAGCGAGAAGGAAAAATCTACCATGGTGCGGTAGCCCATGATAAACTCTGGGATCTGTCCTTTAACTACTTGTTGAGGAATACTCTGAAAATTATTGCTTTTTCTTTCTTTGCTCTGTATATATATTATATTAAACAATAAAAGAGTAAAAAAAAAGGTTCAATAGCAGTGGTGACAGTGGGCATCCTTGTCTTGTTCCTGATCTTAGAAGGAAAGCTTTCATTAAGAGGGATGTTAGCTGTGGACCTTTCATTTATGCCATTTATTATATTGAGGAAGTTTCCTTCTATTCCTAGTGTTTGAAGTGTTTTTATTCTGAACTGATGCTAGTATTTTGTCAAATGCCTTTTCTGCATTAATTGAGGTGATCATGTGTTTTTTCCTTCCTTCTATTAATGTGGTGCATTACATTAATTGATCTCTTATATTGAACCATCCTTGCATACCAAGGATAAATCCCACTTGAACACAGTATATACTTCTTTTAGTGTACTGTTGTATTCAGTTTGCTAGTATTTCGATGAAGATTTTTTATCATTTTCACGAGCGATATTAGTTTGTAGTTTTCTTTATCTGACTTTGGTATGAGGGCAATGTTGGCCTCATAGAATGAGTTAGGGAGTGTTCCCTCCTCTTCAGTTTTTTGGAAGAGGTTAAGCAGAATTGGAATTAAGTTTTCTTGAAATGTTTGGTAGAATTCCCCTGTTAAGTTATGTGATCCTGGGCTTTCTTTGTTGAGGGATTTTTGATGACTGATTCAATCTTTTTATTAGTAATTGGTTTGATAAGATTCTGATTCTTTTTGAGTCAATATAGGTAGTTTGTGTATTTCTAAGAATTTCCCATTTGTCCTAGGTCATCAACTTTATTGCTGTACAGTTATTAATAGTATCCTCATGTAGTCCTTTTAATTTCAGTGGGGTCAGTATTCATGTCCTCCCTTTCGTTTCTGATTTTAGTTATTTGTATTCTCTCTCTTTTTTCCTTTGGCAGTCTAACTAAAGATTTATTAAGGTTGATTTTTTTTTTTTAAAGAACCAACATTTGCTATTGTTGAGTCTCTATTGTTTTTTGCATTTTTCTATTTCCTTTATCTCTGCTATAATCTTTGGTATTTCCTTTCTTCTCTTCACTTGCATTTAGTTTGCTTTTCTTTTTTTAGTTCTTTCAGTTTTGAAGTTAGATGTCTAATTTGGAGTGTTTATTCTTTTTTAATACAAGCGTTTACAGTTATAAATATCCCTTTTAGCACTGCCTTTGCTGTCTCCTATAAATTTTGGTATGTTGTATTTTCATTTTCATTCACCTCAAGATATTTCCTAATTTTGCTTCTGATTTTCAATTTGCCACGTTGGTTGTTTAAGAGTATGTTATCTATTTTCCACATATTTGTGAATTTTTCATTTCTCCCTCTGTTATTATTTATAGCTTTATTCTTTCGTGGTCAGAGAATATGCAATGTATGATTTCAATACTTTTGAATTTATCCAGCCTTGTTTTGTGACCCAGCAGATGGTCTGCCCTAGAGAATAATCTATGAGCACTTGAGACAAAAGTGAATTCTGTTTATGTTAGGTTCAGTGGTCTGTGTGTGTGTGAGGTCTGGTTGGTTTTATGTATCATTCAAGTCCTGTACTTCCTTATTGATCTTCTGACAAGATGTTCTATCTGTTATTGAGAGTGGTATGTTTATGTCTCCTACTATTAATGTGGAATTGTCAATTTCTCCCTTCAAATCTGTTAGCATTTGCTTCATATATTTTGGGGCTCTGCTGTTAGATGCATATATATTTATAATTGTTACATCTTCCTGTTGACTTGTCCCCTTTATCAGTATATAATGACCATGTTTGTCCCTTGTAACTGTTACTGACTTGAAATCTATTTTATCTGATGTTATTATAGTCACCCTAGCTTTATTGGTTACTACTTGCATGGTATATTTTTTTCCATCCTTTCACCATCAACCTAATAGATCTTTGACTGTAAGTTGTGTCTCTTACAGCCAACATATAATTATGTCATGTCTTTTAAAATCCATTCTGGCCTTCTTTGCCGGTTTGCTGGAGAGTTTAATCAATTACATTTAAAGTCACTACTGATAATACAGGACTTTCTTCTGCCGTTTTTGCTGTTTACCCTTCGTAAGTCCTATAACTTTTTTTAAAAGCCTCTGTCCTTCACTTCTGTTCCAGCCTACTTTTTAAACATTTTTTTTTATTTATGAAACATAACCACAAACACAAACATCCTTACCATATGATCATTTTGTTCTTGTTATATAATCAATAATGTACAATATCATCGCATAGTTGTATATTCATCATCATGATCATTTCTTAGAACGTTTGCATCAATTTAGAAAAAGAAAACAGAAAAAAATTCATACATACCATACCCCTTACTCCTCCCTTTCATTGATCATTAGCATTTCAATATACTAAATTTATTTTAACATTTGTTCCCCCTATTATTTTTTATTCTTAATCCATATGTTTTACTCGTCTGTCAATAAGTTAGATAAAGGAGCATCAGACGCAAGGTTTTCACAACTACACAGTCACATTGCGAAAGCTATATCATTATACAATCATCTTCAAGAAACATGGCTACTGGAACACAGCTCTACATTTTCAGGCAGTTCCCTCCAGCCTCTCCATTACACCTTAACTAAAAAGGTGGTATCTATTTAATGCATAAGAATAACTTCTAGGATAACCTCTCGACTCTGTTTGGAATCTCTCAGCCATTGACACTTTATTTTGTCTCATTTCACTCTTCCCCCTTTTGGTCGAGAAGGTTTACTCAATCCCTTGGTACTGAGTCCCAGCTTATTCTCGGATTTCTGTCCCACGTTGTTGCAGCCTGTTTTTATATTTATTTGCTTTTTTTGTGTTGTGCCATATTGCCTTCTCACTTCTATCTGGACATATTTTTCATCTGTTTTCCTTGTGGTTATCACAGGGTTAAAATTTAATACCTTAAATATATATATTAATCATATTTGCTTTGATACCAACTTAAGTTCAGTAGTTTGCACATGTGCTTTTCCTATACCTCTCTGAACCCCCACCATTTTTTTTTATTTGTTACCACTATATCGTTATACAGTGTGTGTCCAAAAACCTAGATTTATCATACTTTTATGCATTTACATTTTAGCACCTGTAGAAAATGAGTGGAGCTGCATGTCCAACAATACATTACAATAATACTGGCATTTATAATTACCCAAATGGATGCCTTTACCACAGGTCTTTGTTTCTTTATGCTGCTTTGAACCAGTGTCTGAAGTCCCTTCCTTTCAGGGTTCTTATGTTGAACCATCCTTGCATACCTGGGATGAATCCTACTTGGTCATGATGTATAATTCTTTTAATGTGTTGCTGGATTCAATTTGCTAGAATTTTGTTGAGGATTTTTGCATCTATATTCATTAGAGAGATTGGTCTGTAGTTTTCTTTTTTTGTAATATCTTTGCCTGGTTTTGGTATGAGGGTGATGTTGGCTTCATAGAATGAATTAGGTAGCTTTTCCTCCACTTCAATTTTTTTGAAGAGTTTGAGCAGGGTTGGTACTAATTCTTTCTGGAATGTTTGGTAGAATTCACATGTGAAGCCGTCTGGTCCTGGACTTTTCTTTTTGGGAAGCTTTTTAATGACTGATTCAATTTCTTTACTTGTGATTGGTTTGTTGAGGTCATCTATTTCTTCTTGGGTCAAAGTTGGCTGTTCATGCCTTTCTAGGAAGTTGTCCATTTCATCTACATTGTTGTATTTATTAGCATAAAGTTGTTCATAGTATCCTGTTATTACCTCCTTTATTTCTGTGGGGTCAGTGGTTATGTCTCCTATTCCATTTCTGATCTTATTTATTTGCGTCCTCTCTCTTCTTCTTTTTGTCAATCTTGCTAAGGGCCCATCAATCTTATTGATTTTCCCATAGAACCAACTTCTGGTCTTATTGATTTTATCTATTGTTTTCATGTTCTCAATTTCATTTATTTCTGCTCTAATCTTTGTTATTTCTTTCCTTTTGCTTGCTTTGGGATTAGTTTGCTGTTCTTTCTCCAGTTCTTCCAAGTGGACAGTTAATTCCCGAATTTTTGCCCTTTCTTCTTTTTTGATATAGGCATTTAGGGCAATAAATTTCCCTGTTAGCACTGCCTTTGCTGTGTCCCATAAGTTTTGATATGTTGTGTTTTCATTTTCATTCGCCTTGAGATATTTACTAATTTCTCTTGTAATTTCTTCCTTGACCCACTGGTTGTTTAAGAGTGTGTTGTTGAGCCTCCACGTATTTGTGAATTTTCTGGCACTCTGCCTATTATTGATTTCCAACTTCATTCCTTTATGATCTGAGAAAGTGTTGTGTATGATTTCAATCTTTTTAAATTTGTTGAGACTTGCTTTGTGACCCAGCGTATGGTCTATCTTTGAGAATGATCCATGAGCACTTGAGAAAAAGGTGTATCCTGCTGTTGTGGGGTGTAATGTCCTATAAGTGTCTGTTAAGTCTAGCTCATTTATTGTAATATTCTAATTCTCTGTTTCTTTATTGATCCTCTGTCTAGATGTTCTGTCCATTGATGAGAGTGGGGAATTGAAGTCTCCAACTATTATGGTAGATGTGTCTATTTCCCTTTTCAGTATTTGCAGTGTATTCCTCACGTATTTTGGGGCATTCTGGTTTGGTGCATAAATATTTATGATTGTTATGTCTTCTCGTTGAATTGTTCCTTTTATTAGTAGATAGTATCGTTCTTTGTCTCTTTTAACTGTTTTACATTTGAAGTCTAATTTGTTGGATATTAGTATAGCTACTCTTGCTCTTTTCTGGTTGTTATTTGCATGAAGTATCTTTTCCCAACCTTTCACTTTCAACTTATGTTTATCTTTGGGTCTAAGATGTGTTTCCTGTAAACAGCATATAGAAGGATCTTGTTTTTTAATCCATTCTGCCAGTCTATGTCTTTTGATTGGGGAGTTCAGTTCACTAACATTTAGTGTTATTACTGTTTGGGTAGTACTTTCCTCTACCATTTTGCCTTTTGTATTTTATATGTCATATCTAAATTTCCCTTCTCTCTACACTCTTCTCCATACCTCTCTCTTCTGTCTTTTCGTATCTGTCTCTAGTGGTCCCTTTAGTATTTCTTGCAGAGCTGGTCTCTTGGTCACAAATTCTCTCAGTGACTTTTTGTCTGAGAATGTTTTAATTTCTCCCTCATTTTTGAAGGACAATTTTGCTGGATATAGAATTCTTGGTTGGCAGTTTTTCTCTTTTAGTAATTTAAATATATCATCCCACTGTCTTCTCGCCTCCATGGTTTCTGCTGAAAAATCTACACATAGTCTTATTGGGTTTCCCTTGTATGTGATGGATTGCTTTTCTCTTGCTGCTTTCAAGATCCTCTCTTTCTCTTTGACCTCTGACATTCTGACTAGTAAGTGTCTTGGAGAACGTCTATTTGGATCTATTCTCTTTGGGGTACGCTGCACTTCTTGAATCTGTAATTTTAGGTCTTTCATAAGAGTTGGGAAATTTTTAGTGATAATTTCTTCCATTAGTTTTTCTCCTCCTTTTCCCTTCTCTTCTCCTTCTGGGACACCCACAACATGTATATTTGTGCGCTTCATATTATCATTCAATTCCCTGAGTCCCTGCTCATATTTTTCCATTCTTTTCCCTATAGTTTTTGTTTCTTTTTGTATTTCAGATGTTCCATCCTCCAGTTCACTAATCCTAACCTCTGTCTCTTGAAATCTACCATTGTAGGTTTCCATTGTTTTTTTCATCTCTTCTATTGTATCTTTCATTCCCATAAGTTCTGTGATTTGTTTTTTCAGGCTTTCCATTTCTTCTTTTTGTTCATTCCTTGCCTTCTTCATGTCCTTCCTCAATTCATTGATTTGGTTTTTGATGAGGTTTTCCATATCTGTTTGTATATTCTGAATTAGTTGTTTCAGCTCCTGTATCTCATTTGAACTATTGGTTTGTTCCTTTGACTGGGCCATATCTTCAATTTTCCTGGTATGATTTGTTATTTTTTGCTGGCATCTAGACATTTAATTACCTTAGTTAGTTTATTTTGGAGATTGCTTTCACTTATCCTACCTGGGGTTTTCTTGCTAGATGAGTTTGTTGTCTATCTGTTCTTTCACCTTCAGTTCAACTTTTTCTGGGCCTCTAGCTTAAGTTTTGTTTAACAGAGGGTAATTTTTCAGTTCTTGTTTTCTTGTTTATTGTCCTGCTTGTAAGTTGCCTTTTCCCTCCGCACCCTTAGGAGGGTCTACATAGGTATTACAGACTCCTGCCAGGTTTTCCCAGACTAAACTGGCCTCGTATCGGGGGAAGGAATCACCTGCATCAGTTTTCCCTGAGGATGAGACCCAGCAGGTTGAAAAACTTTCCTGTGAAGTCTCTGGACTCTGTTTTTCTTATCCTGCCCAGTATGTGGCACTTGTTTGTCTGCGGGTCCCACCAGCAAAAGATGTTATGGCTCCTTTAACTTTGGAAGGCTCTCCCTGGTGGGGGCATGGTGGAGACAGAGGAGAGGTTGTAGGCTGGTTTTAATGGTTTCAAATTGCCAAGCCCTGGGATCTGAATTCCTTAAGAGAGGGATTCCACCTAAGTTGGGCTTCACCCCTCCCCTGGGGAAGGCACACGTGGGAGATAGCCCTGAAAGCAGTTTGTTTCTGCCTATTCCTGGGGCAGTTGCAGCCCGAGTAGTCCTACCACTGAATTCAGAGGCAGCCAAACCTCCGTAGAAACAGCCACAAAAACCTGTTTCATCCCCTTTCCTCTTTTTCGGTTAGCCTAATAAGCGACCTCCGCCTTGACCAGTTTCGCCAAAGTCAGAATTTGTTTATAAATGCCACAATTGGTGTTTGGTTGGACTCAGTCCCTGCTACTGTTAGAGTGTCTTTCCTTTCCCTCCGGGAAGCCACCTTTGGGGGAGGTGCACCAGCCGCCGCGGCTTGGGGAACTCACGGTTCCGGAGACTTGCAGCTGGTCTAGCTGGTCCAGACTCGGGTATGCCATGTGTCCGGTCACTGACGTGGCTCCTGGAGCTGTTCTGTACTGTTTCTGGTTATTTAGTAGTAGTTTTGGAGGATGAACTAAAATGTGCACATTGCTAAGCCGCCATCTTGGCCCCTCCCCACTTTCAGGGTTCTTTTTGTTTTGTTTTTAAACTTTTTTATTGTATAGTATAACATATAAATGAAACAAAGAAATAAAAAAGCAATAGTTTTCAAAGCACTCTTCAACAAATAGGATAGATCTCAGAGTTTGTCATGGGCTACCATACAATCCTCTCATATTTTTCCTTCTAGCTGCTCCAGAATATAGGAGGGTAGAGGGCTTCAATATTTTTCTATCAAAATCACAGTTGACTTTTCTTCCTCCCTTTTTTTGTGAAAAATAACATATATACACAAAAGCTATAAATTTCCAAGCACAGTACCACAATTAGATATAGAATATATTTTAGACTTTGACACGGGTTACAATTTCATAGTCACAGGTTTTTACCTCTAGCTGCTCTAAAATACTGGAGACTAAAAGAGATATCATTTTAATGATTCAGCATTCATATTCATTTGTTAAGTCCTATCTTCTATGTATAATTCCACCATCACCTTTGACCTTTCCATACCTCTCACTGGGGTTGTTTGGGCTATGGCAATTCTAAATTTTTGATATTGGAAGGGTCTGTCATTAATATGGGGTAGGGAGATGGAACTGTCTGATGTTCTGGAGAAACTGGGCCCTCTAGGTTTCAGGACTTATCTGGATCAGGGACCCATCTGGAGGTCGCAGGTTTCTGGAAAATTACTCTAGTGCCTGGAACCCTTGTGGAATCTTATGTATTGCCCTAGGTGTTCTTTAGGATTGGCTGGAATGGTCCTGGTTGGGGGTTGGCAGGTTATGATAGGTAGCAAGGTCTACCTGAAGCTTGCATAAGAGCAACCTCCAGAGTAGCCTCTCCACTCTATTTGAACTCTCTCTGTCACTGATACTTTATTAATTACATTTCTTTTCCCCTATTTTGTCAGGACGTAATTGTTGATCCCGTGGTGCCAGGTCTAGATTCATCCCTGGGAATCTTCTCCCACCTTCCTTTCAGTTTGAAGAACTCCATTTAGCATTGCTTGTAGGGCAGGTCTTATGGTGGTGAACTCCCTCAGCTGTTGTTTATGTGAAAATATCTCAATCTCCTTTTTTATCACTGGATATAAAATTCTTGAATGGCAGTTGTTTTCCTTCAGCACTTTTTTTCAACCCAGTGCCTTCTTGCTTCCATGGTTTCTGCTGAGAAATTGGCACTCAATCTTATTGGAATCTCCTTGTATGTGATGTGTCGCTTTTCTCTTGTAGCTTTCAGAACACTCTCCTTGTCCTTTGCGTTCGATAGTGTAATCAGTACATGACAGGGTGTTTTTTCTCTATGTTCATCCTATTAGGTGTTCTTTGAACTTCTTTGATGTGCATAATCACCTTTTTTGCTAATTTGGAACATTCTTCTGCCATTATTTCTTTGATTATTTCTTCTGTCCCTTTTCTCTTTCTTCTCCTTCTGGGATTCCCGTAATGTGTATATGGTGTACTTGGTGGTGTCCCAGAGATGTCTTAGGCTATTTTTGCTTTAATCTTTTTTTTTTTCTTTCTGTTCATCATCCCAACTCATTTCAGGTGTCTTGTCTTCAAGTTCACTGATTCTTTCTTCTGCCAGCTCCAATCGACCCTTGAAACCTTCCTGGGCATTTTTCATTTCAGTTATTGTGGTCTTCGTCTCCAGTAGTTTCTGTTTGGTTCCTTTTTAAAATTTCTGTCTCTTTACTTAGACTCATATTGCTCATAATTTTTTTTCCTTTAGTTCTTTCTCTGTAATTTCCTTCATCTGCTTGAACATTTTTAAGGCTCTCTTTTTAAAGCCTTTTTTCTGCATGTCTACACTCTGGTCTTCTTCATTGGTATTTTCTGTGTTTTTGTTCTCTTCCTTTGGCTGAGCCATCATTTCTGGTTGCTCTGTCTGTCTTGCACTCTTTTGTCACTTAATATTTTAACCTCTTAAAACTTTTAAAGTTGTAAAATATAACATATATACAAAGCAAAGGAAGAAAAAAATCACACTTCAACAAGTAGTTACAGAACAGATCCCAGAGTTTGGGCTATCACTCCACCATCTCAGATTTTTCCTCCTAGCTGTTCCAAAACACTGGAGGCTAGAAGGAATATTAATATAGTGTTTCAGCAGCCATACTCATTTGTTAAATCCTCTGTTATACCTCCTCCTTCTCCTTAAATCCCGCTCCCAATCTATAGGATCTTTGGACCATGCCCTTTCTGACTTTTTCATGTTGAGAAGGGGTGTCCACACTAAAGGATGGATGATGAAATTAATTGATAATCTTGGAGAGGCTGGTCCCTGTAAGTTTCAGGATTTATTTGACCTAGGAACCTTCCAGGAAGGCAAACTTGGTGCATGAAACCTTTATAGGTGTTCTTAAGAGTCAACAGGAGTGATGTTGATTGGGGTTTAGCAAACCCTCTAACTGAAGCTTGCATAAGAGCAGTCCCCGGAACAGCCCCCTGACTCCATTTAAAAATGTTAACTATGGGATTTACTCCCTGGGGTGTCTTTTTCTTGGTTTTGCAACAAGCTGGTGATATGACAGAAGTTTTCTTGAGCTTCAGTCCTCCCCAAGGCGAATGTATTGTGTAGGGTTTGCCCTGACTCTCCGGGTCTCTTTTTTGTCCTGGGCTTTTGCTCGTTGGTTGTTTGGAGTCCCCTGTTTGGTTGTTCCTTATGTTTCCCAGGAGACAGACCTCCCTCTCTGGGCATTTGAAACCAGCAAGCCTTGACCCAGACTGTTCACCTGTATAGTTTTT
The DNA here is from genome assembly GCF_023851605.1 of Tamandua tetradactyla. Lineage (NCBI taxonomy): Eukaryota > Metazoa > Chordata > Mammalia > Pilosa > Myrmecophagidae > Tamandua > Tamandua tetradactyla. Next base: position 50,543,196 of record NC_135347.1, on the reverse strand, counting down.
TGACAGTCCTCTCGTTGACTCGAGCTGCTTTTACCTGGAGGTCAAATTCTGGAAGGAGAGTCACCCAGAGAGAACCTCCCCTAGACAGTCTTCCCCAGCCACAACAGGGCCTGGGGCCACCAAGGGGTGCAGGCTCACCCCAGAGTGCTGTTGAGCAGAGTCAGAAAGGGATCCAAAAGTTTCTCCAACAGCTCTGCAAAGCGGAACCTTCCTGGCCTGCCCAGTAAGTACAGCCATCAGCTAACTGGCCCCTGCAGCCCTGAGGAAGGGTTGCGTGTTTCAGTCTCCACTGTCTCTGTAGCTGTCTGGGGAAGGTCGAAACAGTGGCTGTCCTCAGAGCTGTGACCCAGCGATCTGAACTCGCTAATCAGATTATGTGATCAGTGACCAGCCATGCCCATCCGTCTTCTTGGGGAAAAGGATTATTTAAGTCCCTTTCTGTTTTCAGCCACTAGCCAGGGACTGGACCCAGCGGTAACTTGTCCCGAGAATGGGGGATGGTGCCGAACAGAGCAATTCACCTTTCTTTACCATAATTTCTCTGCCTCGTCCTCCCACTTTTCCGTGTATGCTGTGCGATGTTCTTCTGGCCTGTAGAGTTTCACAGTCGTGGTTTCAGATAGTTCCTGCCTGTTTAAAAGCTGTTTTGGTGGGAGGACTGAGTGTTGGTACTTCCGACTCCTCCATCTTCCCTGGAAGTGTTAGCCTAGCTTTTATTTTTGAGTAACTTATTTAAAGACAGTGATGTTAGCAAATTAGGCTGTTTTACCAAGTCATTAGCAATGGTTTACGATTGTTTTCCTAGTACAGTTAAAGTGTCAATGGCATATCTGACTTTATCTATCCCTGCTGTTTGTCAAAGCACGCACATGGCTCTGAGGCCATGGGACTGGTGTTTGGAGGCAGCCAGTGTCAGTGGATATATTGTCTGGTTGTGTCTGTGCATTGCTGCATGCTCGTGACTCTCTAATAAATATCGGTGTTCAATTGGGGTTTCTTCAACACAGAGAGCAAACTACAGATAACTTTAATTGGTAATATACTTAGCCAGTTGACTTCAGACAGAACCATACCCCATTATCACATGGGCAGGTAAGAAGGACAGAAACTACAGCTGAAGTCCTAAGATTTCAGATCAACCAGGACAAAGCACACAACTGGACACCCACCTCTTGCTGCCGCTCCTAGCCTCAATAACTCTGCAGCTAGCTGCTTAAAAGACAAGAATCAGTGAGTTGTGAGAATGGCGAATTGTGACCCCAAGTTATGCACTTGGGAGTGCTAGCACAAGTATTTTATATTTTTTCTGATTTGCCTTTTAAATATATCAGACATGTCTGGCAGACTCAAGGGGGCATAAAGTTTTAGTTGAGAATTACCATACTAAAGAGATTTAGATTATATTTGCATTTGTGATCCTATAAACTTTTTTTTTTCTTATTCTGCTGTTTGTTAGTATATTTCCACTCCTGGGAAATTCAATTGCTACTCAGACAATAGCCTCTAGCAGCAGTCTTTTTTATTAGGTTTACGAATGAAGTGAGTCTTCGTTACATGAGTCTTCTCTAAGATTAATTTTAATCAAGTATAGGAAATATGAACTAATCACTGTTTTGAGCAGTGAATTTCCTGCCTTTGTTGGGGCTCCATGGCGTTTGGATTCACAGCTAGGTTCTGTTCTCACAGGACCCCCCAGGCTTTTGGCATACACTTTGGTGCCCCTGCGGTCCTGGAATGCTTTCTTCTCCTTTTTTTTCTTTTTCTTTTTTGTATGCTATATGGCGGGGGTCCCATTTCATTCTTTTTCCATGTGAGTATCCCCTTATTGCAGCACCATTTGTTGGATTTTTTTTGGATGTGCGCTGCCGGGAATCGAACCCGGGTTCCCCGCACGGCAGGTGAGAATCCGACCACTGCACTGGCCTCGCACCCCTGCTTTATTCCTGTTACACACAAGCACCTCAGTTTCCACTGTCAGTTTTAGGTTCTTGGATCTTATTGCTTTTCCCATGGGACCTTGAAGACACTCCTCTGATTGAGACTTAGCATCTCCGTCCTCCCCCAGCCCAGACTGCACTCCTGGGCTATTAGGGTGCTGTGACTGGGGAAGTGGATGCTTGACGCCCAAAAGATTTCATCGCAGAGATACACTCTATTCTCCTTTGGAAACCTGGAGCAATTTTCTTATGGCACCTAATTTTGCACTTGCTTATATTTACTTGTTTTTTTTTATCTCTGCTTCACGGTAGGATTGTAACCTCCTTAGGGCCGAGACGAAGAGTTTCTCATCTTGACAAATAACTTCGTACCTACTGTTTTTGCCATGTAGTGGGCACTCAGAAATCTGTGTTAACTGGAAGGGAATGCTGGGCTTCCCCTCATCCGCTAGTTTGAACGAGGTCTTTGTCTTCTGTGACCTCTTCAGTGGTGGCAGATTTGGTGACCGCTATGACGTGGGAGGAAACCATTCATACATTTCAGTGGAATCATGTCCATCTAATTAGTCTATCTATGAAGAGACAGCTGTATGTGTAGTTAGAGAATTTGGTCATCATTGTTGATTTTCTCCAAATGACTTCGTGCTGTTTTTGCATTCCAGTAGGGAAAATATTGTATGTGTTCAGCAAGAGTAGTTTCTGAAATGAATATCAACCAATGTTTCCTTTTTCTAGTCTTGCTTTGCTGGAGGAAGTATAGGTGGAATAATTTAATGTTTAAATCCATTCCCATTCACAGAGGGAATAGTTACCTAATCTCTCTCTCTCTCTTTTTTTTCCCCCTGGAATACATCTAATCAGGAATTGTTTGTGTTTCATTCATTCGCATTCTGGATATTGAATTCAGTGCTATGTTTTGATCCAAGTATTAACAGAAATAGCTGGAGGGAAATTAAAGTGGTATCCATTAACCCACACATGTATGGCCATTACCTTCCAGGGTTTTGTAAGATGGTATCTCACTGTCTAGAATGAAATGGAATATTTGATAATAGGATTATCGTCTTCCCTGAAAATAAGTTATCAGCATTCTATCACATTTATGACGACAGGTCTGGAAAGCAGATGGTAGGACTGGCTTTGGCCATTGTGCTTCTTGTGGAAAAAATTGGTTTTGGGATGATCTTCAAACCAGACAGAAACTGTGAATGGAAACCCTTGGAGCTTTCCTCCTTTCTCAGGTTAACATGAAAATCGTCAAATAGTTGATTTTTTTTTTTTTGCCTGAGAAGAGTAGTTGTGAAGTCTCAATTTTTTATATCCAAGGAGTCAGCCTTAATTAATTTTTCAAAATAACAAAATAAGCTGGTTTGGCTTTTAACGTCTATTCATAAAAACAAACACGAATGTGTTTTGATTGCAAGCGTCACAATAGAAATCTCTCTAGCACAGGGTCAGTGCTGAAGCTGAACTGGCAATCTGAATAAATAATGTCTATTTTTTTTCTGAGCTACTTCGGGAGAAAGAATCCTATGTTTTCCTCCCCACATTGTGGCAAGCCAGGCCTGCTGCCTCGCCTAGACCGTTGGGCTAGGTCTTCGAAGAGAGCCCTGGAAATAACAACTAGGGCGCTTTGCCTGGAGAGAGGGTCACTTCGCTTCACATCCATGCAGAGTTCAGTGTGCCAGCCACTCGCACATAAACTTATCATTCTGGTTAAAAATTCCTGACTGAAAGCAGAGGAGCCCTGCCCCAGAACTGTTGGAGAAATGAGAACTGGGAGTTGACTTCTGTGCCTTTCATTTGTGTTAATGTTGGCAAGGGGGCTTGATCACAGCCTAAGAGCATTTAAGGTTCTCTGGAATAATCTGAGGCTTGTAGCCAGAATAAAATTCCCACTTGTTGCTAAACTGGAAACACAATAAACAGTTTCCTGTCATTTAAAAGAGGAAAAAAAAAAGCTCAGCTACTGATTGTTTTATTGTACTTGGATTATAGTTCTCCTGCTTGATTTTGAAATGTGATAGGTATTGATATGTGTTGCATGCTGGTCTTGTTTTGGAGAAGCAGCTGACGAACTGCTTAGAGTGGTGTTTATTCCCCAGTGAGGCTGTGGGACTTTCTGTGGGTGAGAATAGGGCTTGCTAAGAGCATGCTTTGGGTGTGGCTCCCGGCCAACATTCCGCCGACTTGGTTTGTGAGTGACAATCACCAGACACCTAATTACGTGGTCAGATAAATTAAACAGTTGCATTTCTTACATCTTAATAAGGTTCGATCTTCAGAGCAGGTGGCTTTCTTGACCAAGCATGGCTTGTTGCAGAAAACAGTGTACACAACCTTTACACGGGTCATTTCATCAGATGAGATGGCTCTGGAGAATTTCCCATCTTGACTGATAGCGGCAGGAGCCCAGGGTCTGGGTTATGTAACAGCCGCAGTGCAGCAGAGGTGTAGCAGGCACCCTTTCCCCGATTTGAATCTTCATCTCTTTAGCTGATTGTTTTTCTCTTGGTATGACATTGCTCTTAGAACAGAAGTGCAATGAATGCTGGTCAGTTTTTAGTGTTTGTTTTCAGCTGCTTGGGAAGGAAGAGAGGGGACTACGTTTCCATTCACACGCACGCGTATGGACAGCTTTATGGAACTATACTTTAGTTTCTATAAAATCCACCATTTTACAGTGCACAATTTGGTGGGTTTTAGTATAGTCACAAGGTCATGACGCCATCACCACATTTTCCTTATCTCCCAAAGGAATCCATAGCTGTAGCAGCCACTCTCTATCCCTGCTGCCCCCAGCCCTAGGAAACCACTCTACTTTCTACACAGAAAGTCTAGTACGGATTTGCCTGTTCTGGACATTTCATATGGTAGAATCATACAACGTGTGGCCTTTTGTGTTTGGCTTCTTTCCCTGCATACAGCTTTGTCAAGGTTCATCCATTTTATATCGTGTGTCTGTACTTCATTCCTTTTTATGGCTGAACAGTATTGTATGGATATTCCATATTATGTTTGTTCATTCATTAGTTGATGAACATTTGAGTTGTTTCCACTTTCAGCCACTATAAATAATGCTGCTGTGAACATTTGTGTACGAGTGTTTGTGTGGACACATGCTTTCATTGTCCTTGGTTGTGTACCTGGGAGGGGAATGACATTGTGTGTTGCAGTACTTTTGTGTTGATTGTGTGGAAAGTGGAAGGGCGTTCTCGGTGGTTGATCAGGAGGCAGGGGGCCTGGGTCATGGCGCAGCTCTGCCCCTAACAAGCGTGCCTTAGGACCTGACTCAGTTTCCTCAGCTATAGAATGGGGAGGTTTTACCAGACAATATGTAAGTTCCCTTCCAGGTTCAAAAATTTTTCTGAGTAGTAACAAAAAGCTTTCAAGGTATGAAGGGAAATATTTCCATCAAGGCCTGATCAAACGGCCACACTACACTAAAGTTCTTTTTTTTGTTTGTTTGTTTGGCAGGTGAGAACTCTGCCTGCTGAGCCACCGTGGCCCGCCCTACACTAAGGTTCTTAAATACTGTTTTTTTTATTTTCTATTTTTGGAAACTACTGGGACTTTAACATTTTTAAATTTATTAAATGTTTGTGTTTTGAATAAAAATAAATCAATCCTCATTTAAAAACTGGATGTAGAGCCCAAACTACTCAAATTTGTATTACCCAATGATATCTGCTTTAATATTTTGGTGTATTCCTGTCAGATTTTTTCCCACTTTAGACTCTGAGTGGTATTTATTGACCTGTGAGTTTGCCGTAATCATATGGCAATTTCTATTAAGATTCCATTTTTATTGCATTTCAAGGTGGTTTTGTTTGCGCTTGTAGGCTTCTTACTCTGACTGAAGGACCGTTAAAAGCAGAAAGTCTTTTGGTTTTAATGGCTTTGGTTATACCACAGCAGTTTTGAAAGTGTGAAGGTGTTTCCAAAATACGTGGCAGTCCAGAAAGGTTTGTACATAGTAGAAAGGAATAAGTTAAAATCTAGGAGTTTCGTACCCCAGAGCAGGTAATTCGCTTCCTCCTTCCGTGTTGGTGTCCAGAACGTGTATTTTGACTGTTTTAGATAAACCATTGAAATGCTTATTCCACTCACAAAGGCTTCTGATTTGTGTTTTTAAATCGACCAGTCTTCGTGGAAGGATGCTTCCGAGGGGCTCTCCTCTGTTGGAAGAACTTGTCAGGCTCAGCAGTTTGGGGACTTACAGGGACTCTTTTGGGTCCCTGAGAGACGTCTCGGTAGGGTGAAGCAGGCCCATGCTGGGGTGCAGGGGCGGTCTGTTCCTTCCCAAGGACCCTTTCCTGAGCAGGGCCCAGAGGCTGACCCCCTTCCCCGCCTGCACAGGCTCCTTTAGAAAGGGTGCTGTCAGCTCCCCCTGGGAAGTCACACTCGCTGTGGTGGTGGGAGATAGCTGGCCCCTCCCTTTATTCTTATTAAACACAAAACCATCACACTCAAGTTTCTCACTGTGGCCGCTGGGGTCATAGTAAATATCATTTTGCATTTGTTCAGTTAGCATCTCAGGACACCTATTCTGTATCAGGTGCTGGCATGCACTGGGATTAAAGGGATCAAAATGTCAGTTCTTGCTTTCATTAAGTCATACCATATGCAGAGTCCTTAAACATCTTGCCAGATGATGTGTGAAAAATATCATGAATGTTGTTTGTTTCTTTCTTTTTAACATTTCAAGAGCCTTGGTTTGAGAGAATGCAGAAATTTCCTGCAACAGATTGTGCATGGTTGCCAGGTTGATCCTTATAAAATACAGCTTCATTATCTTAGGTTCCAGCTCCAGAAAATAGAATGAATTACTAGTGCTTCTAGAATAAAGGTCATTTTATAATCTAATAAATCTTGAGACCCTTTAAAAATGGATAAATGAAGTTAGGCAAGTTTATGTTCCTTCCGTTTGAGGTTCAGTTTCCTTTCCCATCTAGGGCTCTCATAAATGAATCATGTGTAGACGAGTAACCAGTCAAATGAGAATATGGGCCAATTCATTAATTTGGGCACATCCCACCCTCCAATTATGTGGGACAGCGTGGCCTGGGCTTGACACCGAAGGAGAGTTTGAATCTGGAGCTTTGAGTCCATCTGCTCAGGCCCTGCAAATAAAGACCTAGGTGGGGGCGAGCAAACCTGTTAATGAAAGCAGCAATACCTCATTTAATCCTCACAACACATCTGTAAGGTAGATAAACAACTGTTGCCCACATTTTTGGATGAGAAACCTGAAGTGCAGTGTGGTGTTTTGGAGTCATGTCTACTCCAGAAAAGCATGCTCTTAAACTCAATCCATTCCTTTGGATGTGAACCCATTGCAGGTAGGCCTTTTGATGAAGTTACACCAGTTACGGGGTGGCTCACCTCCGTCAGCATGGGTCTTAATCCTATTACTGGAGTTGCTTATAAGCAGAAGGAAATTCAGGCAGAGACAGAAAGTCACAGGAAGCAAGAAGCTGAAAGTCAAGGGAACTGGGAAGAGAAGGGAGAGGCCCGGAGGCTGCCCTGTGCAGAGGGGACTGGGACCACGTCACAGGAGGCCAGCCCAGGATGTCAGTCCTTGGGAAGAGAGCATTGCTTTCAGGATGCCTTGATTTGGAATTTCTCCCAGCCTCAAAACCATGAGTTGTGAGTTTCCATTGTTTAAGCCACATGGTATTCACTTGAGCAGCCCAGGAAACTAAAGCATGCAGAGAAGTTAAGTAACTTGCCCAAGGACTTGCCCAAGGATGTGTAAGCTAATAGGGGACATTGCTGGGATTGGGACCTAGGGAGGCTGGCATTAGAAACAGCAATAGTAGTTAGGACCAGCTTTCTCTGCACGGTGCCTGCTTGCCCTGTTCACCTAATTGCAGGGGCAACTAAGAGGGAGGGGCAATTCTATATTCTTCTTAAAAGCAGTGGCCTCGGGGGCGGGCCGCGGTGGCTCAGCGGGCAAAGTGCTTGCCTGCTATGCCGGAGGACCTCGGTTCGATTCCCGGCCCCAGCCCATGTAACAAAAACGGAGAAACAGAATACAATAAAACAAGAAAATGTTTAAAGATGTTTCCCTTCCTTCTATCCTTCCTTCCTTCTCTCTGTCTTTCCTTTAAAAAAAAAAAAAAAAAAAAAAAAAAAAAAGCAGTGGCCTCGTTCACAAGGGAAACCAATTCAGTGAATAGAAAATGCTGAGTGAGCAGATCAGACACTTCTTGTTTGGGAAGGGGGGAGATGAGACTGGGAAGAGAACTGCCCACCTGCCTTTGCATGGCAGTAATGGAGAGGTTCTAAATACCCAACCTTCGCCAGGACCATACAGGGGAGACTTCTGCCTCTTATTTGCTAGACTTGTCAGGCTTACTTTCTCCATCTTCTGGACCATCCTTCTTTTCTGGGATGCTCCAGTTCAAAGTCTACCAGTCCTTTGAGACTCATCCTTTGGGAATGACTCAAATGTATTTTGGTCCCATTTATGAAAAAAAATTCTTTAGCATTTATTGTTATAATCTATTGTGGACATTTTTCTGATAGTTCAAAATCTAATTAGGGTATATATGTACAATGGAATATTATGCAGCAGTAAGACAAAATGACATCCTGAAGCACATGACAAGATGGATGAGCCTTGAGGACGTAATGCTGAGTGAAATATGCCAGACACAAAGAGATAGATACTGTATGATTCCACTTTTATGACCATGGTAAAGGTAAAATCAGAGGCTTATAATACAGATTATAGGGGACCTAGAGAGACACAGAAGCTTGAGATGGGTGAATAGTTTGCTAATGAGGTTGAACTTAATTGTAAGGGAATAGATAGAAGTGAAGGCAGTTCACTAGTGGGTCTATAAGTAATATTACCATATTGAAGGTAAACATGATTGAAAGCGGTTGTATAGACTCATGTGTCCCACTGATTAACACTACAAATACAAATAAGTTCTTGATGAACTACTGCAAAAGTATGAATCTTGTACAAAGAGTGTATAATTTCGGGGTACAAGGGGAAAAACTGCTTTTGCATGCTCTGGGCTATGTTTAACAGGAAAACATCAACAGTACCACAGCAACACCAGGGGTACATGATGGGGGGAGGGACAAGAGTTAGGGGGAGGTTTGGATTTTCTGTTTGGTGAGGGTATGTTTGTTGGCTATCTTTCTCTTGGGAACAGTGAAATTATCTAAAATTGAGAGTGCTGATGGACTGTTGACTTTAGACATTATACACGATGTCCAGTAGATGGGGGTGGCTGAAGGATGCTCTGACTGGAAGTAGATTGGTGATCGATGGTGAATACATATGATCAAATGCAGCGCTTCTATGAAAAGGGACAAGGTTGTGAGGTGGGCAACGATGTGAACGAACCTGCGGGACACTTGGTGAGGCAAAGGAAGCCAGAAACAAAAGAGCAAATATTGTATGATCTCATTTAGAAAATACTTATAAGAAAACTGGGGCCTAGATTGTAAGCTATTATAGCAGTCACATTTAGTCCAGAGTGATCATTGTTATTTCTGGATTTTGAGGTGCTGTTTTTATATATATATAACCTGGTATTTAGAGATGAGAATGAAGCTGATCGGGTCAGGGTTAAGGAAATTCAGAATACACGGGTAGGGAAGACGTTGCCTATATTTTAGAACTTCACCTAAGTTCTTTGAGACCAAAGGGAAGAAAGTTTTATTATGTCCAGAACCTAAATTTTCTGTAGCACGTAATCTAATTCCACCTGTCTGCATAGATCATTTAAACAGTCCAAACACAGGGAACCCAGAATAAGAATGAGGGCCTTTAATCCTGCATAGCTTAATGTAATGCCTGGATACATCCCAGAGTATGTTAAGCAGATAATCAAAAAGTATTGGCAAAGTCCCTTAAGGGATGGGGAAAAAATTATGGGATTATTAAACTTTCCCACTGGGGAAACCATGGATACTGTGCAAAACGTTAGGGGACAGGCAATGGTGGCCCAGTGGCAGAATTCTCGCATGCCATGCCAGAGACCGGGTTTGATTCCTGGCATCTGCTCATGCCAAAAGGAAAAAAGAAAAGAAAACATTAGGGACGCCCCAATCAATAGGCCAAGTCTTTGATCTTGGGGCTTGCTCTTGTGAAGCTTACATATGTAGCGGAAAAGTTTAGCCTTCCTATAGGTGTGCCTAAGAGTCACCTCCGGAGGTCCTCTTTTGTTGCTCAGATGTGACTTTCTTTCTCTAAGTCCAACTCTGCAAGTGAAACCATGACATCCAGGGATGAAAGTCTCCCTGGCAGCATGAGAGATGACCCCAGGGATGAGCCTGGCCCTGGCACCATGGGATCAACAATGCCATCCTGACCAAAGGGGGAGAAGAAATGTAACAAATAAGGTATCAGTGGCTGACAGAATTCAAATACACTTGAGAGATTACACTGGAGGTCCCTGTTATGCAAGCTTCAGTTAGACACTGCTACCTATCATAACTTGCCAAACTCCAACCAAAACCATTCCTGCCAATTCTAAAAATATCTAGGGCATTATATAAGATTCTACAAAGTTTCCTTGCACTAGGGTAATTTTCCGAAACTTATAACCTCCAGATAGGTCCCTGAACTAGGTAAGTCCTGACAAGCAGAGGGGCCACCCTTTCCAGAACATCAACAAGTTCCATCCCCCATCCCATATTATCAACAGCCCCTTCCAACAAGGAAAAGTTAGAATGGAGTATCCCAAAGACCCGAGAAAGATCAAAGGAGACGGTGGAGTTATACAGAGAAGGTAGGATTTAACAAATGAGTAGAGTGCTGAATCATTATACTGATATTTCTTTTAGCCTCCAGTACCTTAGAACAGCAAGAAATAAAAACCTAGAATTGTGGAATTGTAACCCATACCAAACTCTGAAATCTGTCCTACAACAAATTGTTGTAATGTACCTTGAAAGTTATTGCTTTTATGTACATATGTTCTTTAAAGAGAAGGAGGAGCATAAGAAAGAAGATAGGATTTAGCAAATGAGTATGACTACTGAATCATTATATTGATATTTCTTTCGGTCTCCAGTGTCTTGGAACAACTAGAAGAAAAAAACAAAAAATTGTGGAACTGTAACCCATACCAAAGTTTAAAATCTGTTCTGTAATGACTTGTTAAAATGCATTTGGAAATTTATTGCTTTTTTGTATATATGTTATATTTCACATACAAAAGTTAAAAAAAATCTGATTAGATCTCTGTGTCAGAGTTCTGGGTTTTGGACTCACACAACCTGGTTAGCTTTGCCACATATGTAACTTGCGCAAAAGAGTAGAGAACAGAGGACGAAGGAGTTGTTGAGAGTCCATTGCTACTCCTGAGCCTGTAGCTTAGAGCACACATGCGCTGCACTGCCGTGCCTCTCATCTGTAAAATGGAAACACACCATGGGGTCATCGTGAGTATTAAATGATACAATGTAAGATGAATCTTAACCCAATGCCTGGAGGATATTAAGCATTGAATAGATGTAAGTTATTTTCATGCCCAGACATATGTCTGCACGTCATCCTGTGCTGCCCGGGTAAGTGAAGCTCCCCCGAAAGTGTAAACTCATAGACGATAGAAACTATTCAGTTCCTTCTAATTCCCAGTTATAGTGTCACACTTGGGGCCACTGAGCCTCTGAAATTGTGGAATCAGTGTTGTCCAGGAGCTGATTATCATGCCCGTCAGGGGTAGCTTCACATCAACCTTGGCAAACACAGAGAGCTAAGATTCCCTCTAGAAAAACTGAAAACAAGGTAAAAAAATATGTGTATGTATTTGTAATCTTTCACCTGCTCTTGAGATCCTCCACCAACAGAGTAACCCCAAAATTCAAATAAAAAGTTTTCTGCACCAACATATTATAAGGAATAATTGAAAACTTTCTAAGTATTTCAAAGAACAGGCAAATGCATTTTAAGTAAAATGTAGTATATCCTCTCCGTGCAGTGTTCTCAGGCTTTCTAAGTGCTTTCTAAACTCTTTAAGTAAAATGCAAAAATACTTAGGTTGTCATGTGACCTGAAAACACTGGAATAACACTATTTATGCACATGAGCTCAACTACATTAAAATGGTTCTAGAAGACAGACTGGAGTGAAATACATACAAAGTTGACAGACGTTGTCTTTGGATGGTGATGGGATTGTGGATGAATTTCCACCCTACAGTTTTGTTTCTCTGTATTTTCTATATTTTTATGATGTATGCATATTATTTTCATAGAAAAAATAAGCTTTTTCACCTGGATTAAATAATGGAGACAAAAGCTATGGTATTTGGCTTTTGTTTTCACAATTAAATAAAATTTTGCATCAAATACATAAGACACAGAACTGAATCATCAGCTTTGTATTTCTCAAGAAGAAGGAGACTGCATTATAACTAAATTAAAAATACAATAGTCTGGAGAATTTGAGACGGTTTACCTTTTTGAGGGTTTTTTGAGAAGCAGCAAAAATGTGAAGTTCTAGCTTATGCACATGTGCATGTGTCAGTTTTTTTTCCCAGTACTGGAGTTTGGTGTTCTTATTCTTTCTGATTATTGGAAATTCGAGACTGTCATTTGCTTTTAAATGTTTGACAGGTATCAGAAAGTGAGGTGAAAAGGTATTTTTATATTAAAAGTCTTTTTAGAGAATGAGGCCCAACAAACCCATCATTAGTAGTTCACATTCAGAGAATATTTTAAGCTCGCTTCCTAATCCTGCTCCTCTGGTATTTAATAACTGGGCATGTCCACCAGTTGTACTCCAAGCCCTTTTATTTACATAAGCATTTCTAGCATTCGTCTGTATTTTTCTACTTAAAATACATGCCAAATAGCCTTATTTTTCACATGGTTATGCTTCAGCATCTCATTCGTTATTTTGACACAAGATAAAAAAAATGTCGAATAGGCCCCTGGATATTATTCACATTTTTTGCCACATGTAGTAGAATGGTTTTGGAAAATAGACTAGATTGAAATACACAAAAATTCGACAGTGTGTTTTTATGTCATTTATTTATATTCATATCTTTAAAATATATATGCTCATTATGGCTAACTTGAAAAATATATGAAGGAGAAGGTAAAAATTGCTCATTGGTAAGACTGTTAACATTTTGGGTATGTTTCCTTTTATTTATTTTTATTAATACTATTTCATAAATGCCACCGATTTCTGTATATCCTAGCTTTCTTTTATTTCCTGTCTTATTCATGTAGATACATGTAGGCCTAATTCATTCTTTCCAACTGCTTACTCCATAGCACGAATATGCTTTATTTACTTAATTATCCCTTTACTGATGGACATTGGGCTGCTTCCAGGTTTTTCTTTCTGTTTTTTGCTATTAAGATAGTATTTTTTTTTTTGCATGGGCAGGAAACCAGGAATTGAACCTGGGTCTCTGGCATGGCAGGCGAGTACTCTGCCTGCTGAGCCACCGTGGCCCGCCCTAAGATAGTATTTCAGTGAACATCCTGGATGTGCTCTTTGAGCACGTGAGTACGTGCCTTTAGGAAGTAGAAGTACTTGATGGTGGAGTTTGCTGTGTACATTTTCTTTATTTAACATGTGCTCCAGTACATATCTCTATTCATTTACAAGCATGCATGTTATATATAAATAAATGTTACATGTATTTATTTTTCTTTTAGAGTGCAGGGCCAGTTGCATTACCTCTATTGCTCAAAATCTTGCCTTTTTACATGAAAAAGTTAGAATGGGCATAGCCCCTAAAGAGTGGGAGAAAGATCAAAGGTGATGGTGGAGTTATACAGAGAAGGAAGAGTTTAACAAATGAGTGTGATTGCTGGATCATTATGTTGATATTTCTTTTAGTCTCCAGTACCTTAGAGCAGCTAGAAATAAAATTCCAAAATTGTGGAACCGTGATCCATCCCAAACTCTGAAGTCTGTTCTACAACTAATTGTTGTGATGGACTTTGAAATTTATTGCTTTTTTGTATATATGTTATTTTTCACAAAAAGAAAAAAAGTCGATTGTGATGATATATATAAATATATATGTATATATTCCTTCTAGCCTCCAGTGTTCTGGAGCAGCTAGAAGGAACACTCTGAGTGATGGAATGGTAGCCCATGACAAACTCTGGGATCTGTTCTGTAACAACTTATAGAAGTGCGCTTTGAAAATTATTGCTTTCTTTCTTTTCTTTGAATGTATATTAAATTATACAATTAAAAAAATGAATTGGAAAAAATCTTACCTTTTTCACTTAATGATACGATCTTTCTGTGCCACGTATACCAAAGTGTTGTAGGTGGTGTGAACTTTTACACCAGCTCCACAGTTGCCTGGAGACTTGACCATGAATTTGTCTTCTAGCAATCTAACTTGAAAAAAAAAAAAACCTTTTTATTTTGTTGTAATTTCAAACTTTAGGAAAATTGCAAGCAGAGTACAAAGAACTGCTGTTCATCCTTTACCCAGGTTCACTAGCTGTGAACATTTTACCCCATTTGCTTTATCATTCATTCACTCTCAGTCTGTCTGTCTCTCCTTGTATATGTATAAACTCATGATTTTTTCTTGACCTTGTTAACTTTGTTAGGGTGGTGTCTGTCAGAGTTCCCTGATGTCAAATTATTTTTAATTAATGATAATTTGTGAGGAGATTCAGCCGTATTGTGCTGTGTATCAGTAGTTATTTTTTATTTTTACCAAATGGTTTCCCGTTGTATTGGTATACCACAGATCGTTTATCTACTCACCTGTTGATGGGATTTTTATAGAAATGGAAGTGTGTCCCCCAGAGCCCCCTTCAAGGAAGGGTTTCTGCCCAGCTGCAGAGTGACAGCCTCTAGCTGTCATTTCCTCCTGGCTGCAGGGGTCCAGGAAGAAAAAGATGAGAAGTTTGAGGACTACAGGGTATGTGCAGAGTGGACACCAAGTGTGAACATCACTGTTGCACCCACCAGAGAATTTTAGAGGCTTGGGATTCTGTTATTTTTCTCTAGAGAGTGTTCATTTTTTGTTTTAGCTGTCAGTTTACTTTACACAAAACAATGAAGTAGATAAACTGGTCTGTCTACTTTATGCCGGATGACACCTATATTTGCCCCCTCCCTGCCCCACATTGCTGACACAATGAGCACATGACCACAGTGTTGGAATGCAATATACCAGAAATGGAATGGCTTTTAAAAAGGGGAATTTAATAAGTTACTAGTTTACAGTTCTAAGGCTGAGAAAATGTCCCAATTACAACAAGTCTATAGAAATGTCCAATCTAAGGCATCCAGGGAAAGATACCTTGGCTCAAGAAGGCCAGTGATGTTCAACCTTTCTCTCTCAGCTGGAAGGGCACAAGGTGAACGAGGCGGCGTCTGCTGGCTTTCTCGTGGCTCTACAAAAGGGACTGTCTCCAAAATGTTTCCTCTTTTAAAGGATTCCAGTAAGCAATTCCGCCTTCAATGGGTGGAGACACACCTCCATGGAAATCATCTAATCAAAAGTTACCACCCACAATCGGGTGAGTCACATCTCCATGGAAACTATCAAAGTGCTCCCACCCAGCAATATTGATGAGGATTAAAAAACATGGCTTTTCTGGGGTCCGCCATGGATTCAAACCGGCGCAGCTGGCCTGGCCACTTTAATTTTAAATTTTAATTTGCATGCTAACTCTCCCAATTTTGGATTTTATTATTTTTTGAAAGTTGCAATTTTGGCAAAAATGGTCTTAATATGCATTTCTTTGATTATTAAGGAGGTTTTTCATATTTTCATGTGTTTCTATAATAGTTGTGTTTTTGTTTGTAGGCATGTGAATGCTCTATTCCTTTGTCCATATTTTTCTTGGGATATTTGGCTTTTTCTTATTGATTTAGAAAATATCTTTATATATTGTTTATTAAATCATTTTTATATTATGCATTTTCTGGTTCGTGAGCATATGCCACTTTGGCTATATATGATAATTTGATTATTCTTAGGGCCTCTATCTTTAAAGTTTGCTCCCTGATTTTAAGTACTATTAATTATTGCTGAGTTGTTAGAACTTAAAATGAGAAAGAGGAAACAATATTTTAAAGGATTCTTTCTGTTGTAATGAGCCCAGTGTTTCTGTTTAAAAGCCATCAACGCAACAATGTTTCCTAGTTAATTTGATAAGTGTTACTGATAATTATCAAGATAAACCAGACACAATGTCTAAAAATCTTTTCCTCTTAAAAGGCTATTTCTTTACCTAGATATTTACTTTCTCTCATTCCCATTTCTGTAGGTTGTCATGCTATAAAAATTGAGATATTAAACCGCAAAGGCAGAATGGTGGTCTAACAGGTATTTATATGCAGCATCTATTGCATACTTTGATGTTAAATTTCTAAGTTCTGTTACTGCAACCAAAGGCTTTGGGGAGTGTGGAATCTTAGAGGCCATCTGGTTCTGTTTTCCGAGTGCAGGAATCGCTTTTTAAATACCCTAAGGGATGGTCGCCTGACCTAGGCATCCAGTTCTATTTTTAGAAAGGTCTTCCTAACCTCCAGTTTAATCCAGTATTCCTCTTTGTGCCTTCCGTAGTCATATAGAATAAATCGACGATCTAGCTTATTGCCCGCATTTCCCCCTGCCCATTTTTTTTAGCATCGCCATGGGCCCTCTTTGACAAAGCACCCCAAGAACTTGCTTTCAGGAGCAGAGAAACTATAACGCATGCTCAAGTCTAAGTCTTCTCGTCTGTTTGGTGACATTAACTACCCCGGGTGTTAACAGAATATGCAATTTCATTTTACTTATTTTGTTTGTTTGTTTGCATGAGAGAAAATAGAGCTGACAAATGAAAACGAAATAAAGCCCATTGTTGAAATAAGAACGTGGTACAGAAGGCATGAGGGGAAAAAAAGCTTTGGAGACTTCATTCTTTAGGGCAAGTGAAGTTAGAGTTTCCAGATTAGCTCATGGAAGGCCAGGAAAAAATGGACATATGAATGGTAATAGAGTTAAGTCATTTCACTGAGCAGTCACACCGTGACTGAATTCACAAGTGTGCTCAGCCAGTGGCTCTGAGCGTGACCAGAGTTAGTTGTGTCTCTCTAAAAGATGATTAAAGGAGGTTGGGGCAGTAGCTGAAGCCAATAATGCATATCAAACGTTACCTTCAGCAACATCCGCCCCTGTCAGGCGTGGTGGTACAAGAAAAGGACAAGGCCTTGAATGAGAATTTAATGAAACATGGCAAGAGGAAACTTCATCTTTCCCTGTGAATTAGGGACAATGCCTGAAGCCACTGGCATCATGCTTTCCTTTTCACGTGTTTTGAATATGCCTGCTGCTTTATAGAAGCTCAGATCCCTTGATTGCTGAAAGTTTCTTTGCTCCAGTTTTTACATGATTGCCTTTAAAAGATCTGAAGACTAACCAAATATATCAAGTTCTTTTAGCTGTTCTTAAATGACAGGTTTTCTAACCCTTTGCCATCCTTGTCACTCTCCAGTGAGCATGGTTTAATTTGATGCGACTCTTTGGGAAATTTGGAATCCAGACTGATTGTATTATTTTACTTGTCGTAGAGCTATCGTGGGAGGTAAACTACACTCTTTGAGCTGGAATGTAAGTTACATTAATATCCATTAAAATATATTTAGCAGGAGAATATATACTGAGGGAGTTTTTGAAAGCTGATATTGCCGCATTGTATGGATTTTATGCATGCAAATGCTTTGCTTTATTCATATTTTGAAATTAACACTCCACTGTTGGCTTGTGTTGGGACAAATCATTCAGCAGCTCTTGCATGCCATCAAAGCCTCCAAATACAAACTCCTCTTCAAGGCTTCGGGAGGATTACAAATCTTTTCATCTTGAATATCAATCAGCCATGAAAAGGCTCCACAAAGCCAAAACAACCATAAAAACAAAAACAGTATGACCGCTTCTTAATTACCAAGTACTCCAGTTTTCTGGCTCATAATTTTAATGGACCCCTTTCTTCTTCTTTTCCCTCTGCATTAGTACTTTTACTAGAAGAAAGCAGGAGGAAAAAAAAAAAGGAAAGTGAAATTACCCAGTTTTGCAGACCTGCAATGAGTGCAGGGTCTGGTGTCCTCAGCACACTTGAGGTGACTGTTCTCCATGTGAGATTTGGCAGGTCCATCACAGACAGCAATGCCAAGACACAGTTCATGTTTCTCGGAGGACTTTGGTGCTTGTCTTGGCATTTGGTCCGCACCTTAGGAGTCTGTGAGGGAGTAAGTAGCCTTGCGTTTGCTTAGCCCAAGAACAAGGTGAGCATGGAGAGAAACTGTCTAGAGTTTGCATTGTGGCTGCTGGGGCAGAATGAGACTCCTGATGTTCCCCTACCTTTATGTTGTAGGGTCCAGCCTGCTCAGATTACGGTGTGACCCTGTGAAATCAGCTTGTCCTGAACAAATGTGGCCATGCCAAGGCCTCTGAGTTGCAGTGTTGAAAATGAAGTGAACTTAGAGGGAGGGAAAAAGAATTGAACATCTTAGATCTTTGTTCCTAAGAAGACCTGGAGGAGGCTGTTGGATGATGTGATGTCTGTTTTTAGTTTCTCAGGTTGCTTAGAGCAGGTACCATGAAATGGTTTTGGCTTAAACAGTGGGAAAGCATTTGCTTACAGGCGTACGACTTTGAGGCTATGAAAACACCCAAATCAAGGCATTCTCAAGGCTATGCTTTCTTCCTGAAGACGGCTGCTGCTGCTCCTTGGTTGCTCTGCCACGTGGCAAGGCACGGAGTGGCATCTGTGTGTCTCTCCCTTCTCTTCTGGGCTTTTGTTGCTTTCAGTTTCTTGCTTCCATGACTTTCTCTCTCTGTATTCATTCCATTTATAAAGGACTCCAGTAAGAGAATAAAAACCCAGCCTGAATGAGGTGGGTCATCCCTTAACTGAAGTCAGCTCATCAAAAGATCCTACTTACAATGGGTCCACGCTCCCAGGAATGGATTAACCCGAAAAACAAGCTTTCCTGGGGTACATGCAGCTTCAAACCACCCCAGTATGTTTTAACAATAAAGAACGAGCTTTAACATGTAACCACACCGTGAAAAGACAGAACCTGTAAACCAGTTGAAACAGTCTTCTTTAACTTACACAGAATGCTCTTTGGTTGTGCAAGTGTGCATGAATTAGAGCTAGGGAAGAGAGATGATCTCAGTTTATAGAAACAAGTCATCAGAGGCAGAAGAGTGAAATGTTTTCTCTCCTAGAAGCTGATGGAGCTGGGTCAAGGGTAAAGCTTTAGATTCCCTCTTCAGTTAGCACTCACCAGCTGGCACTGTGGTGACCAGATGCGGGGCAGAGAAGCTCATTGCAAGTAACATTTCAGGAAGCCTGAAAGAGTAAGAATGTAAGGAGAACGGGAGGGAATTATGTCAAAAAATATTAAGTGCTTTCCTCTTTTTTATACTCAACATGCTATTATTTTCAATCATTCTTTTTTTTTTTTCTCTCTCTCTCACACACTAGGGCAGTGGCTGCTAATCAGGTTTGGAGTGATCTGTCTGTGCCTGCAGGGCTCAAGGATGGGTTATTTTCTCTTTGCACCAGTCACATACAAGGAAAGGATTAATTGACCTGCCCATGAATGTTCATGGTGACTCAGTGCCTCTTTGGGTGAGTTTTGAGCCACGTAAAAACTCTTCAGAATCAAAGCGAGTAGCAGGAATGTAAAACTCAGTTTCATCACTATTGCAAATATTCAAATGTATTTCATTTCTATTTTAAAAGCAGTTACAGAAGGAAGAAGAAAGGGGAAAAAGGGGGAAAGTGGAGGATGTAACGAATCATAGAAAGGGAGAATGACATAGCATGTATATTATTTTCATTTTTGAAATGCAATTTAAAAATTGCTGTCCATGATTTTTATCCATCTTCATCCTGAAACGCTCGGAGTTTCCCATCTGAATGGGACAGATAGTCACAGCAGCCCATAGGGGCTTGGGAGAGAAATATGTCCTGGCCCTGTGTTCAAGTCCCTGGGGAAGGGGCAGAGGCGGGGCTTAAGGCTGTAGCCTCTCCCACCCTCGAGAGCACTCACGTGGCCCCAGGCTGCCTTCCTGGGGCTACCGGTCCTGAGTGCGTGTTCAGGAAATCCTAGAGCCAAGGACATTTTAGAATGCACCCCTTTTTTCTCCAACGATCAGGCCCCCCAAGGGGAGGAGACCCCAGTGAGCACATCCCACCCTCCCCGGCTCCTTGGGAAAGGATTTCCTCCTTTCATTGGCTGTGGGGAGGATGGTGTAACTATGGGGGGTGTTCTAGTTTGCTAGCTGCCGGAATTCAATATACCAGAAACGGAATAGCTTTTAAAAAGGGGAATTTAATAGGTTGCTAGTGCTAGTTTACAGTTCTAAGGCTGAGAATATGTCCCAAGTCTATAGACATGTCCAATCTAAGGCATCCAGGGAAAGATACCTTGATTCAAAAAGGCCGATGAAGTTCAGGGTTTCTCTCTCAAGTGAGAAGACACATGGTGAACACAGTCAGAGTTCCTCTCTCATCTGGAAGGGCACATGGCGAACATGGCATCATCTGCTAGCTTCTTCTCCTGGCTTCCTGTTTCATGAAGCTCCCCAGGAGGCGTTTTCCTTCTTCATCTCCAAAGGTCACTGGCTGGTGGACTCTGCTTCTCATGGCTATGTCGTTCTGCTCTGCTCTCTCTGAATTGCTTTCATTCTCCAAAATGTTTCCTCTTTTATAGGACTCCAGAAACTTATCAAGACCCACCCAAATAGGTGGAGACATGTCATCACCTAATCCACCTTAACAACCACTCTTGATTAAATCACATCTCCAGGGAGATGATCTGATTGCAGTTTCAAACATACAGCATTGAATAGGGATTAGGAGAAATGGCTGCCTTTACAAAATGAGATTAGGATTAAAACATAGCTTTTCTAGGGTACATACATCACTTCAAGCCAGACAGGGGGCAAGGCTTTAGTTCTGTTCATCTGTGACTGCAAAATACCAAGAATGCATGTCATAATTTAAAACCTTGCCTCACCATCCGAATAATCCTGCTTGTGGAGCAGCCGTCTTCTTTTTTTTAGAAATTATTTTTCTGCATACTTTTTTTTTGCTCTTTTAAGATTTTTTTTTAAGTTTTTTATTGTTCAATATAACATATATACAAAGAAAAGAAAGAAAAAGCAATGATTTTCATAGTACACTTCCACAAGTAATTACAGAACAGATTTTGGAGTTTGTTATGGGTTACCATTAGACTATTTCAGAGTTTTCCTTCTAGCTGCTCTAAAATACTGGAGGCTAGAAGGAACTTTTCTTTTTCTTTTTTTTGTGAAAAATAACGTAGATACAAAAAGCAATAAATTTCAAAGCATGTCACGACAAGTGAGTAGTAGAACAGATTTCAGAGTTTGGTATGGGTTACAATTTCACACTTTTAGGTTTTTACTTCTAGCTGTTCTATGGTACTAGAGACTAAAAGAAATATCAATATGATGATTCAGCAGTCATACTCATTTGTTAAACCCGACCTTCTCTGTATAAGTCCACCATCTCCTTTGATCTTTCTCCCACTCTTTAGGGGTATTTGGGCTATGCCCATTCTAACTTTGTCTTGTTGGAAGGAGCTGTTGATCATATGGGGTAGGGAGATGGAACTAGCTGATGCTCTGGAGAGGCTGGGCCCTCTAGGTTTCAGGACTTATCTGGTCCAGGGACCCATCTGGAGGTTGTAGGTTTCTGGAAAGTTACCCTAGAGCATAGACACTTGGTAGAATCTTATATATTGCCCTAGGTGTTTAGGATTTGCTGAAATGGTTTTGGTTGGGGTTTGGCAAGTTGTGATAGGTAGCAATGTCTAACTGAGGCTTGGCTAAGAGTGGCCTCCAGAGTAGCCTCTCGACTCTATTTGAACTCTCTCAGCCACTGAGACTTCATTAGTTACACTTCTTTCCCCCCTTTTGGTCAGATGGAATTGTTGATCCCGTGGAGCTGCACACTTTTAAGAAGTGGTTTCTAATCTCGATTTGAATGCCACTGATTTCACCAACAACATATACTTTCTGTAGGTATGTAAGTTATGTAATGACCCTGCGCATAGTTGCAATGTGGAATAAATACATTTATTGTTGATTATATAACTCTAGGTATTTATTGTCAATGATTTCAAAAAATATAAAAATTAATAAATATCTGTTTTTGTTGCTTATATAAACTAAAAGTGTTTATTTTAAATAATTAAAAATATATAGAAAGTAGAAACAGTAACCCTGTAATACCCTCCCCCAAGAAATTACCACTGTTAGCCTTAAAGTTTGTTTTTAACTTTTAAAAGCTGAAGACCAGAATTTTAACTGAGCTTGTGTTCTCATATTGGGTTACATTTGTTCTCCCTGCAAAAACTCATACTATAAACAGCAAAAGAAAAGAAAAGAAAAGAAAAAAACCCTTATAGTAAGAGACAGAAAATGAAAATTTATATAAAACTATGATACCAAAAGACCCTGAACATTTAAATTTCTAATTCTATGTATTATGCTGTCTTTCTGACATTGTATGGTCATTGTAGGTAAGAGGTGAAAAAACCTTTGGTGAGTCTGACAACCTGTGGTGTCTGTTCCTATTGTTATACCAGGGGGTTGTGAGGTCATTGTAATAGTCTAGTTTTCCATATGTCTAGTTATGATAAAGAGACATATTTGGTAGCTGAAATGGTCTTTGTTTCTCAGAGCAATCTTTCAAAAAAACAAAAAAGATCTGTGTATGAATCCTGTCTCTTCTCTGGATGGTTACCTGCATGTGATTATGTAGTAATAGATTACATAGTAATGCATTAGATTGTCCTCTGTGGCTGGCTGGTACAAATCTATCAGACTAATGTGTTAGTCTGCCAAAAGGTGCTGGAATGCAACACACCAGAGACGGATTGGCTTTTAATAAAAGGGCATTTATTTAGTTAAAAACATATCATTCTTCAGAGGAAAGGCAGCTAATTTTCAACTGAGGTTCTTTCTTACACGGGAGGCACAGGGTGATCTCTGCTGGTCTTCTCTCCAGGCCTCTGGGTTCCAACGACTTTCCCTGGGGTGATTCCTTTCTGCATCTCCAAAGGCTTGGGCTGAGCTGCGAGTGCTGAGATGAGGTATGCTGAGCTGCTTGGGCTGTGCTACCTTGAGCTCTCTCATTTAAGCACCAGCCAGTTAACTCAAACATCATTCGTTGCTTGACTCCTAGCTGACTGCAGATGTAATTAGCAACAGATGAGCTTCACATGCCACATTACTGACCACAGCAACAGAACTAGGCACCATCACCTGGCTAAGCTGACACCTGAACCTAACTACCACAACTGACTACGCTTCATGTCTCTTTCCTGCTGGTCATTCATTCACCAAACATTATTGAGGGCTTGTCCTGTGTCTGGCCCAGTGCTTGGAGTGAGGAGAGAGGACAAGGAGAGAGACACACATACATGGAGAACCCTAAGGCAGTGGGAAAAGGTCCACAGGGCTACTGAAACCCAGAGGAGGAGTAACTCCTCTTTTCTTGTGAGAAGGTACCAGGAAAGCCTTCTCAGGTGAAATGATGTTTTGGGCAAGTTAGGAAGTGTGTCTGTGATGGTTGGGGTCAGGTGTCAACATGGCCAAGTGATGATGCCCGGTTGTCTGGTCAGGCAAGCACTGGCCTGACTGTTGCTGCAAGGATATTCAGTGGCTGGTTGATAAACTGAAAGGCTGATGTATTAAATCATCAGTCAGTTGATTGCATCTGCGGCTGATTACATTGGTGATTACCTAAGGCGCATCTCCCACAAACAAGCTAATCCAGTCAGTTTAAGGCTCTTTCATGGCTTCTTCACCCAGTGAGCCTCTTGTAGAGTTAATCCTTCATTGGAGCCACGAGCTTCACAGCCTGCCTACGGATTTTGGACTCTTTCCATTCCCACGGTTGTGTGAAGCACCTTCATAAATTTCGTAATTACAAATCTCTCCTGTTGGTTCTGTTTCTCTAGGGAAACCTAACAGTTTCTAAGACTTTGCTGGCTGGGGAAGGGACGGGATAAAGGAAGAAACTAAGTATGGCAAGACAAAGAGGTGAATTTATAGAGAGGGGAATTAATATTTGCTGACTGCCCACTGGGTGTCGGGTGCCATTAACTAGTTCAGTCCCAAGAGTTGTGCATCCGTTGGCCTCATTTGGCTGATGCGGGCACTCCAGCTCAGAAAGACTTGGTAACTTGCCCAAGGTCTCATGGTTTGTAGTTTCTACTTAGAGGAGGCAGGATCCACACACATCTGCTGATTCCATAGACTCCACTCTCTCAGTACCATGAGGCCGAGGACAGAACTTGGCAACTTAGGTGAGTGAAATGTTAATGTGGCTGGAATATGGCCACATTGGAGGAAATCAGGCTAATATGGAAAATAGGGTCAGCTTAGGAAAGGCTCTGTCTGCTTCAGTAAAGTTTGTTCTTAGAGTCTGAGCATCCCAGTGATGCCTTGTTAGCAGAGACAGAAAAGCATTTATCATTTAGAAAGAGACTCTGAGCACCTAGTTTGTGATGGAGGGAGCTGGGAGAGATTGGAGGCAGGGTCACAGATATGTCCTCACTACACTAGGCTGTGTAAAAATATATATCTTTTTAGATCTGACCTGGTTTTTTCCTTCAAGCCCCTTTCCCACTAGATAAATGGAGGAGAAAGAACGTGCATTTAGTTGAGTGTAGTGAGCCCAGCCTGCTCCTGTTAATATAAAATGTCTTTAGGTAATTCATTTTTCCTCTGAGTCTCCCTAAGATGGTGTCCCAGAAATCGGGGGCCTAGGTGTCCGTGTGTGTTGTGCGTTGGGTGGGGGCCCTGCTGGTGCCGACTGTATCGTGCTGCTAGGTTCTGTCTGAGCCTTCTGGCCCACCTCCAGCTGTCCTCGTTATGGGCCACTCTGTCTCAGACCAGCCACGGCCTGGGAGTCCTTTCCGCTTCCTTGGAGGGCTCTTTCAGCGAGTGCATACTCCCCTGAGGTTACCAGCGCCCGTCACCCATCAGCGTCCCTCTACTATCCTCCGCAGCGTACTTGGAAACTTGCACCCTGCAGAGAGGCTAGAGAAGGCCCTGGAGAGCCAGCCTCAGGCCCCTTCTCGACCCGGCTCTGCTGTCTCACTGCTTGCACTTGGATGTGGTCAGCACCCATGTTGACACCAGGATGGGGAGTGGGGCAAGAGGACACTGCGAAATGTCACTCCCTACAGTCCCGAATGGTTCAGAAGATCTTTGGCTTTTGGCCTTGCCATCAACCTTTTTAACCCTTCACCCTTTTCTGGGAGTTTAGCCCAGGTGGGGGAGAAGTTGTAGCACAGGTCTCTCTCTGCCTCTTTCTGCTTTTCCGTTCTTGCCTTGCGCCTCTTCTCCCATTCTTCTCCCGGCATGAAAGAGAAATGATCTTTCCAGTTTGTCTTCCCAGATCTCTAGGATTTTCCTCGGGTAATCCTGTCCTCCTTCTTGAGGATCCATCAGCCCTCTCCCATCCCGCACTCTTTGGGTGTAACAACAGTCAGGATGCAGGGAGGGAGAGACTAGCCATGAGATAAAGGAACATAAATTGGACACTATTTTACGACCGTTATATCTGTTTTCAGAGTGATAAAGTCATTGCAGTAGTCTGTCACAAAAGCGGGAACTAAAGCGATGGCACCAGGTGTTGAGAGAAGTCAAACCCAAGGGGTGCTTAGCGGGGAGTATTGGCAGAAGCAAATATCTGGTGCCAACGAGGTGGAAGAAGTTGAGGATGACTTTAGGTTTCCTGGTTGGTACAACTATTGGATAAAGATGCATTTGACAAATGAAAGACGAGAGGAGAAGGAACAGTGTAGGGGCGGGAAGTTGGAGGAGGGGTAGTAGTAGGTGGGAGGGAGGGAAGGAAAATGATGAGTGAGTTAAGTTTTGGATATGATTGAAATGCCGTCTAAAAGTACAACTATGAGCCTAGAGCCTGGAAGAGAATCTGGCAGGAGAAATAGATTTGGAAACAGGTAAAAATATTCAGGGAAGAGAGACTCATTGTAGGTGTTGAATGTGACATGAACAAGGTCATCCCTCTTTCAAGTCTCCCTTGAACTTTGTGATGAGCCAGTACTTTGGAGCTTCTCTTCGAGTTCCTGCCATGGGACAAGTCAGAGGTCACAGAATACCGTCAAAGGTGACTGTTTCAGTTTGCTAAAGCTGCCGGAATGCAATATACCAGAAATAGATTGGTTTTTACAATGGGGATTTATTAACATCCAATTTACAGTTCTTAGGCAGTGAAAAGTGTCCCAATTGTGGCATCAACAGGATGATACCTGGACTCTGAAGAGAGGCTGCTGGTCTCTGGGACGCCTCTCTCACAGGGGAGGGCGCCTGGCCGTGTCTCCTGGTCCTTCTCTCTCAGGTTTCATCGCTTTCAGCTTCTGGTTCTAGTGGCTTCCCCCGTGGGTCCTCTCTTAGCTTCTCTGGGGCTTTTCTCTCCGTTTTTTTCTGTTCTTTATCCTCCTAAAGGACTCCAGTAAAAAGGATTAAGACCCACCTTAAATGGGGTGGGGTCACATCTCACATTGAAATAACTTAACCGATAGGTCCCACCCGCAACAGGTCTGCACCCTCAGGGATGGAGTAAAAGAACGTGGCCGTTTCTGGGGTACATAACAGCTTCACACCAGCGCAGGCGTCTGCTGCCTTTTTTCATCCCCAAGGGGACTCCGTATCTGGGACTTAGATCCATGTTAGCAAATACTGAGTCCAGATCAGCGCAAGGCCCGAATATACAAAGACAAGTTTTTAATGCCTGGCTGAAAATAAATAGTTTGCCGGTAATGCCGAGGCAGAGTTTTGCATTTTTGTGGTAGAGCTGGATTTGTGAAACTAACTCCAAGAGACATAAAATGTACTTCTCCTAACTCTTCCTAGCATCGTTATGCCTGAGACATGGTTTAACCTTTGACTATACCCTGCTACTGTAATTGCCTTCCTGTCTTTTAAAGGTGGTTTTTAATTGGGTCCCCAAACAGCAGCTGCCATTGAGGTGCCTGTTGCAGCTTTTAGATAGATTCAGCCGGTTCATTAAGTGTTTCCTCTCTCCGGACTGGGCATTTGGGCTTGGGTGGGAGCCAGCTGCTACTGAAATGCCATCAGTTATAGGATTGCCCTTTACGCCACTGATTTGTTATTTTATTGAGCTTCCAGTCTTTTCCTCTCTAACTTAAATGGAGTTTTATTGAATACAGTGCTAACTTAATTCTTCTCATCCTCAGTGGCCTTTTCTTGAAGTCTTCCCCTCCTCCGCCTGCCCTTCGTTTGGAGCATTTAGTCCTCTGGCTGGAGAAGAGGTTTAAGAAGTAAAGATAGCCATTGATGGGGTGCAGGACTGTCGGTGGCGAAGTGCTGTGGCTTATCTCACAGACATGACCCAGAGAATCACATCCATGGCAACCGGCACTGTCGTTTAGCCAATTTCTTCCTTTTGGGTAAAACTGTGCTGAAGATACTTGGTCTGCAGGGCAGGAGATTAATGAGATGATTGACCTGCCGGTTTTTAATTGTTTTTGAACAATTAAATTAGTATGTAATTGCCCCACTGAATAAGCGGGACCTGGGGAGAAGGTGACAGCAGAAATCCCTGCTCCTATCTTCTGTTCTCCCTTTCAGACCACTCTGCAGAACTAGTTCTTTCCATGCCCCATGATGACGTTTTGGGAAGCTCTGGTGTAGTGAAACGTTCTCCAGTCACATTTTCCCTCTCACACGGCCTCAGTTTGGTGATCAGTGTAAGTAGGTTTCAAATGAAAGCTTCTCCCAGCCCAGGCTGGAGCTTCCTGCAGGGAAAGCTGGCTGCCTGGCCTCCTGAGCTGCCCCGGCTCCTGCAATTTGTGGCCAGGGTGGAGGACAGCCAGGGGTCAGGAGATGTCTCACTTGGCTGGCACCCATCCAGCCTTGCTTTCCTGTCCATATCATCCAAAGATTCCCTTTTGTTGCTTCCTGCTTGTTGATCTTATAACTAGTAACTTTACTAAAATCTCTTACTGTTTGCATATGTTTTGTCTGAATTCTTGTGAGCTATTTCCTTCAATATTTTGAGGACATTACCCTGGGGTTCCTGGCCTCTTGCCATGGCTGAGATGTTTATCATTAATCTAATTGTCATTCTTCTCTCCCTTATGCTTCTTTTCTCTTGGTTTGTCTTTGAGGTATCCTTTTGGTCTTTGGTATTTTCTAATTTTCCTATGATGTGTCTATGTTTAGGTTTGCTTTTGTTTATTAAGTGTGGTTCATTTCCCCCTGTGAGGGTCATAACATTTTTACATGCGAATGCTCCACATTTTAACAGAGATTATTTTGAGATGATTTTTTTTTTAAAGCATGCTTTATTTCTGTGGTCTGGGGACTCAGCTTATTGCAACAAAGTTCCCTTATTTCAGTCTGTCTTTGTGGGACAGAGTCATTTGTAGATTGTAGACCATGTGCTCCAAGAGTCTGTAGATCTTAGTGATGTGATTATCTCTGCCCTGGAATCCTTGTGAGAACCTAGGAAAACCTTTTTTTTTAATTAACATAGTGTAAGAATTGGTCCTTTTGGGACGCAGATGGATGGCCTTTATCACATGTGTGGCTTGTGTAGCCAAACCCAGAGTACGAACCTCCCATCACCCCAGAAATAGCTTCCCGCTATCCCTTCTCGTCGCTCACCTGCCACCCCGTCCCCCAGCCTCTCAAGTCCTCTTCATCATCATGTCGCATTGCTCTTTTGAAGGATGTGCAAATGGAATGTAACCTTCTGAAACCCGGCTTCTTTCGCTGGGCACAATACTTTAGGGAGGCCGTATCGAGAGTGTGCTCCTTCTTATGGCTGACTAGCATCCCATTATATGGATGCACCATTGTTTACCTATCCGGTCACCC
This sequence comes from Tamandua tetradactyla, assembly GCF_023851605.1. NCBI lineage: Eukaryota > Metazoa > Chordata > Mammalia > Pilosa > Myrmecophagidae > Tamandua > Tamandua tetradactyla. Next base: position 50,514,383 of record NC_135347.1, on the reverse strand, counting down.
TTGGAAGGACATTTGAGTTTCTATTTTTGCCAATTGTGAATAGAGCTCCTATTAGAGAACTGTTTTCCCCTTAGTTAGTGTCAATCTTTTCCCTCTTTAAACTCAATTCCTTTTAGTCCTACAAGAGCTCTTTTACACCTCTCCCCAAAAGAAATCCTGTTCATGTTTTAAGCCCTTGGGATGGCAACTAGGTTTGCTTTCCTGTGTCCATTATAACCTGTTGGGAGTGGGCTTCTGGAGTATGGTGTTGGAAAAGAATTGCAAGGCCATCTCTGGGCTCCATGGAAAACAGTGGTGTCTGCAGAGGTTGCAGGACAGGCAAATGGCAGCACTTTTGCTGTGTTATTACAGGCATACTGCTTCCCAGAATGGAGAACAGGGTATTAACCAGTGCAGTAGCCTGATTCATATGTCCCAATAGCGTTATCATACCTACCCCAAAAAGAAAACCATGGAAAAGTATCATGTTCATTTTAATTTCTCTTGCATAACCAGATTTCTGCAGTATTCTTTCTGGTACTTGCATAAAAAGTCATATTACAGAGGGGCTGTGGGTTGACTCCCACTGAGGGGTGTCAGGATGCGCCTGTTATATCTTCTAGAAGCAAAGTCATTGCCACGTGGACTGGGGATGATATTATTATATTTTGAAATATGAGTCACATCATGCTGATGCATTTTGTAACCACGGACCGTTTGTAGGTAAGTCCCTTCTTGCTAATCTGCTACCCTTGAAAAAGAGAACTAAACTTCTTCTGTTTTTCTTTCCAGTATTACTTTACTGTTGTCTTTGGCCACGAAGGTCAGAAGCCACTGGAGCTGAGGTGTGAGGAGGAGCAGGATGGAAAAGAATGGATGGAGGCCATTCACCAAGCCAGGTACCGCTTCCGCCCTCACGTGAACGCTCGGCTGTCAGGCCCCTGCGTTGAGGTTATGGCTGTTGGCGGTAGTTTGGAAGAACTTGAAATTCTAAGATGGGTTGCCCCTTGATGCCTCCTCCTTTGTCATGTATGAGATGATTCTTGGGGTTTTCCGTGGCTTTATTCCAGCTAGAAGTGAATAGTAATGGGTTTAATAATAGTAATAATAATGTCACTTCTGCGGAATTCTTTCTCTCTGTATGCCAGAGGCTATTTTCAGGGTTTCTCCATTAGAGGTTTATTAGATGTATTAACTCACTTATCCTCTCAACAATCGGTGGGCGGGCTGGTGTTCTAATGATCCCTTTTACAGGTGAGGAAATTGAGGCCCAGAGAGTTGGTTTGTTCGCCTGACGTCACACAGCTAGTAAGCAGCAGTACTGGAATATGGACTCGGCTGGGTCCCCGTTCACAGACGCTGTGCTGTGAATCAAGAAGCAAACCCTACGGTATCTAGTTATTAAGAAAAGTAACGGCCAAAACTCCACCGCAGGGAAGCAGAAGATGGTGATTTCACTTCTTTCTAAGAAATACCCACCTGGAAGGTGGAAAGCAGTGTACATGGCCTAAAAAGGAATGAGAAATCTAAATAGAAGCTGTAAGACCCCACTCTTTTATTTCCCATATTCATTTCCTAAGTTTGGTGCATTTTTGCTTCAAATGGCTGCCATACTCACTGCTTTTTTTTTGCCTGTCCCCTCCCTAATCCAAACTTTAATTGCTTTACAACTCCTTGCTCTCTCATCTCAGTGATCTCTCAGTGTTTCACTGGCAAAACTCAAGCGTGGCATGCTTATTTTCTATACCTGGCATGCCCTCCCTTCCCCCACATGCCCATACTTGGTCTCTGAAACGTCCCCCCACCAGTTAGCCCTGACTCCCTTACTAGCTCCCTCTGCAAATTACTACAGCACACACACTCTGTACTGCACGTGGGATACTTAACAATTTAGCACAATTTAGAGTTTTAAAAAAACGTGTTTCACCTGTGTTATTTCTGATTCCTGAGCTGGATTGTATGCACCTTGAGAATAAGGAGGAGGATTAGGGCTCTTTTGTTTCTGCAGGAAAGGCACTGCTAATTATGTAGCAGATGATCATGAAATATTTTCAGATTGCTTATAAAAAGAATGAGTCTTTTGTTCTACGTGAGTTCCTACTGCTTTTTGAGCCTCTGAGACTTTTTTCCTGAAAGCCTCTCCTCCTTGCCTCTCTCCTCCCTCTCCAGCTACTTTATTTCTAATGATTGTCTCCTCTGTGCAGACAGCTTCCTAACTGCTGTGTATCTTCTCTTTTTTATTTGTCACACAACCCAGCAGGTGTTATTGGCCCCATTTTAGAGGTGAGAAAACCAAGGCTCATGATGATTCGACAGATTGGCCACGGTACAATGCAGAGTTGTGCAGCTGCAGAGCTGGGATTCAAACCCAAGCCCATCTGACACCAGAGCCTTTACTCAGTGCTCTGTACTGTGCTTCTCTTCTCCTCTCTTATTCTGTTTAGTCTCTCCCTCTTCTGCTTCTTTTTCTCTATTCATTCAAAGATAAAAATGGACTTGTGTGCGGCAGAGTGGAGAGTGGATGTTATTTGTGAATTCTTTCCATGCCTTTTCTTTTCTCCCCTCCAAAATATTTCTCTGACACGGATGGGTTTGGCAGCCAACTGCTTCCCCTGAAATGGGCTGCAGGGGCAGCTTGCCGACAGAGTGACCCAGGCACATCGTTCAGTCGCCTTTGCTCCTGGTTCTCTCTCTCTGTCTCAGGCTTAGGACTAATGCAGAAGGACTTACTGTGGGGAGAGGTCAGGTCTTCCAAGGTTAAAGAAGCATCAAGTTGGCAAGGTAGAGCCCTTGGATCATTTCCAGCTATGATCTTTGTGGCCACTTCCATTTCTTTCTACCTGGGAATCATAACGAAGTCAATAATTTAAAACACATATATTTGCCCATTCTTTTCTTTTTTTTTTTTTTTGAGAAACCAAACCTCAAAAACCCACTACAATTCCCATCTAACATTTCCAGGTGAAATGTCTGGGGGCAGAGTCTAGGGTCAGTGCTGTATGGCGACCACACAGTTGCACGCAGCCTGGGGTAAGGGCACCCGGGGTCTTACCTGCAGGGGTCTGAGCCAAGTGGAGTGGGAGGCCTCAGAATGGGAGTGAGGGCAGGCATGGGGCAAGGGTGCTACTTCTTGGCGAAGGAACTCTTCATAACGTTGTTCTGGGTTGGCTTGAAGCCCTGCATGGTGTCTTGAGCTGCCTGCCTGCACCTCACGTAGGGGGCTGGCGTGGCATTGGTGCAGCGTGGAGCATACCCGAGTCGTTGGCAGCATGCCCAGGACAGGCTTTTGTATGCCCCCCACCAAGGGGGCAGCTGCCCCCCTGCTCAGCCTTCTTGCAGCTGGGGTCTCCTGGCTCTTGGGCTTCCACTTCTCCTGGTCATGGTCCTTCTCCGCAAAGATGCCTTTCACCTTGGCAGTAACATCCCAGCCAGTCTTGGCATGTTGATTGGCAAGGGCTTGTAGGAGGGAAAACGCTGTGTGGAGTGCAGGATGTCTGGGTGCTGCCAGCCTCCCTGAAGATGACCAAAGCCTGGCCCCTCATCTTCAGGCTCCCAGACACCACAATAACCACGATCGGGTCAAATTGGGAGAAGATGGCAGGCAGGGACTTCTGCTCTTATCCTTCTTGACCCTTCACATTGAGATTGTTGCTATAAATAGTATGATTGGGTCTGGGCTCAAAAGCTGCCATGGAGTGAGGGGCCAAGTTTGGGTAACAGAGACCAGCTCCTCTAAGGGGCACCTACTGCATTCTGAGACCCAACCACCTATTTGCCCATCTTTTCAATTCCAGAAGAACAGGTACCATCAGTTGCCTAGAAGGTTTTTGTTGTCACCAAGCAAATATCTTGGTGAATTCAACCAAACCGACTCTAAATTATTTCAAAGATGGTTACAGTTCATGTAAGAGATCTTCTTTCCATACCGCAGAAACACTCTGTCCTATGCATGGAAGAGGTTTGTATTGATTGCTGTCTAATCAAATACAGGGCGCTTGTGATCTTGTCAGGAAAGGCAGACTTTAGAAACAACTGGCTTGGATTAGTCTTCTCTTTTGGTTTGAGATTTAGTTAATGATCTTTTTTTTCTTGATGTTCTGACACCTTTAGTCCATTAGATTTGCTTTTTCCTTTGACTGGAGGCCCTAGGAGTGGGTTCTTTTTAGATCACTTCCTTGTGTGTGTGTGTGTGTGTGTGTGTGTGTGTGCGTGCATGTGCATGGGCTGGGAATTGAACTGGGTCTCCCCATGGCAGGTGAGGATTCTACCAGTGAACGGCCCACATAGCCCTGGATGACTTCCTTTTACTCTGTCTGCTGTATGCCTGATGTCTTAGTTTCGTTGGAGTGCTATAACAAAGTGCTACAAACCAGGTGGCTTAAAACAACAGAGGTTTATTGTCTTCCTTCTGAAGATGAGTCTGAAGTGACGGTGCTAGCAGGACCATGCTCCCTCTGAAACCCACAGTGGAGAATTCTTCCTTGCCTTTTCCTAGCTTCTGGTCATGGCTGCAGCATTTTAATTTCTGCCTCAGTCATCACATGGCCTTCTCCCCTGTGTGTGTCTCTGTGTCCAAATTTCTCTCTTCTTTTGAGGACAACAGTCATATTGGATTCATATCAGGGTCCCCCTAATCCAGTGTGATCTATCCTAATTTAACCACATCTTCATGGGACCAGGTGTTAAGACTCGAACATATCTTTTGGAGTATACAATTTTCAGCCCATAACACCTGAGTTTGACATTTTGCTTTGAGATTTCTCTTGAATTTCTATTTTCTAAATCATTTAATTTCATTAAGTCAAATAAGTTTTTGTTGTAACCTTGAAACTGCGAACAGCTTACCAGTACATTATTCACCCTAACTCTGCAAATACATGAGTAAAGCTAGAAAAGTAATGAAGCTTACTCAGAGGAAAGGGTGTTTCAGGCAGCTTTGCTTGGCATTGTGCTAATGAAACAATCGAATGGTTGACTAAGCTTTTTATCCTTAGAGGACAGTCTGCTAGCATCACTTTGGCACTGCTGCCATTGCATAGAAAAGTTTTTTAAATGCTTAATAATTATGGTCTTATTGATCCCTCTTTTAAAAAGTTTGAGCTTTTGGTTAGCATATGACTGTTTGAGCATGAGGCTAATTCTTTCCAGAGCTACAAATCCTTGCGTAGGTATTCTGTAGGATCAGGAAGTGCTCAGAGCCACAATTTCTCACTCACTGCTGTTTTCACAGAATGACTTTTCGGTATCAGTTGGTGTGGACTGTCTTTCTGTGTCCTGACAGTCACAGCCTTGCTCCTGGCATCTCCACCCCAGTTTGCCTACAGAGGATCTTTAGGCAATTTTCTGGACTGACCAGGGACATTTTTTTCCCCTTCCAATGAGGCCCAGAAAAAATGATTTTCTGTGAAAATTAATATTTTCATTTTGACACTTCTACCTGTCCTGGAAGCTTGTTTTATATTTTTGCTTGGGCTGATATTACATTTCTAAAACACTGGCACATTTAAAACACCATTTTATTATGTGTTACTGGCACCAGTTTTTGGGAAGCTGAATGCATTTTCTGATAGGATAGCCAGATTCAGTCTTGCTTTGGTCTGGATGAGGTGAAGACAGAGCGCTTTAATAGGAATTGAATCTATGCTCATTCTATAACTGGGTAGTTGGGTGTGGAACTCTGGTCATTTGCAGTAACTGCAATTTCTTCTCTGTTCTCTTGGTCATATCTGTCCGTCGTGGTTTGGTTTAGTTGTAGACATTAGGACAATCAAAAACACCCACCCAGTTGAATGTGGCTCCTGGGGGCTAACTGGCTGCAATGCTTAGGCAAAAGACAATGGCTCGGCAGCTTCTCTCCCCATTCCACCTGCTGGAACCCTGGCCACGTGAAGCCTTGACCGTTAGAAGGTAGCAGTGGCCTATCAGAAGAGGCAGGTGGGCACTTTCTAAGGCTCTCCCCGTCGTGACCTGAGCAGAAGACCCACAAGTTCTGGACTGTGGCAGTTGGAAAGAGGATAGGAAGGCATGATGGAGGGTGACGTCACAGGACTTCGTGGCCAGCTCCCTGTATGGGGGCAGTAGCAGAGTATGTCTCCGAGGTCCCTGGCTTGGGTGGTATCATTCCCTGGGAGTAAAAATGATGGATGAGGGCAGCTTTGTGGGGGCAAAGAAGATGAGCAGCGGTGAGGAAGGGCTTCTCCAGGGACTGGGGTCTGCCGGGAAAGTAGCCAGCTGCTGGGAGAGGCTCTTGTACGGCTGCCCCCTTAGCAGGTGAGTGTGAGAGAGTGAGTGTGCTGGAGCTGTTAGAGGAGTCACGTGTGTCTTGAGGAGAGAGCTGGGTTTCTACCAAAGTTTGGGTGAGGTGTTTTGTTAAAGTTGGAGTGGCTGACAATTCTGCCTAACATGGCCTGCCGTCGAATATGCCCTGCTTTGTTCACCCTCCATATGTCTGGCTCACACTTTCCTTGCATGAGACTGGCCCACTATTTTTTGCTTGTTTTCCAGTTTCCCTGAGTGAATGCTGTATATAACCCCACGCCGATTCTCTTTCCTCACTTCAGTGTGTACCTTATGGCAAGTGGATCTTAGGGTTTCTTCTAAGTGTCAGACATTGACAAGGGAAAAGCAATTGGACATTAGCTTCCATTCCATTCAGCTCATGTCAGATTTAGTTAAGCAAGGATTTGACTTAACCCTTTCCTTCACCCTGTCTGTCCCTAGCATGATGAACAGAGAGGCTTAATCTTCCAGTTAAGTCTTTCAGTTAAGACTTGTTCTCTTTTCCACTAAAGAAAGCTCTAATCCAGCCTCTTGGGTCTCTTTTTATCTATAGTCCTTTTGATTATGTGTGCCTGAGGCAGCCACTTCTCTCTCTCTCTCTCTCTCTCTCACTTTTATACACACACACACACATACTCACACACACACACAACATGGTAACTGAACCAAACATCTAATGCTTATAGCCTCATTCTTTTTCCTTAGATAGAAGCTTAATTTAGAGCAAAGTTCATCATATAATATCTGTACAATTCTAAAGCCTGATGTGAATAACATTATGCTTATAAAAGCAACTCTTTATAAAACACACATGGAGAAATCCTTCAGAAATTAAAAAAAAAAAGGATTACACAGAAAAGCTGAAAATGCTTCTTGTGTTACAGCAAAACCACAGGACTAGAAAATCAGAAATGTGCAGTGCTGTTATAGCCTAAAGCAACCCCAAAGTCATATTTGCATTCTTCTTGTAAAGTAAGATGGACCACTAATTTAAAGCTGAAAGCATGGATTTTGTTCATTGGAGATATTGTTTTCTTACTAAGAATCTCTGGCAGGACTTTTCTTCCAGATCTATCACAATGAAAAAGAATTCAAAATTTTCTTTCCTTAGATGGCAAAACACAGCGTGAAGGAAAAGTGAAATATGTTTGCATCAGTGAAAGAGTTTGCTTGATTTGATGATTAGAATTTGTTTTCTGTTGGGAAAAGTTGGGATCTTCTTTCTTATTTTATTACCTTTACCTGTTGGTTACCTTTCCTCTTCCTCATATGCTTTTGCTTCAAAAGTACATTGTCGGCAGCTGCGAGGGCCGTTCCGTGGCTGAATTCCCGGCTGTCACTCGGGAGACCCGGGTTCGAGTCCTGCTCCATGCACTTCCCCAAAAAACAAACAAGCAAGCAAAACGAAATAAAAGCAAAAGACCAACCAAACAAAAATTCCACAAATGGTGCCGCAGTAAAGGACTCACATGGAAAAAGAATGAAATGTGACCCTCTGCCATGCAGCATACAAAGAAAAATAAAAAGCCTATTTCCTCCTTCCCTGAGCAGCCTGTACTGCGACCTTCACAAAGAAGGCTCGTCACTTGCTTGTCATCCCGCCTGCAAGGGAGCGAGCCCTCCTTACCGACTTAGCTTCCCCAGAAGAAGTTGCATAACTTCTGCTTCAAGGTGATCTCTACCTTGAGCCCTTCCCTCTGATTTCCTTGCTCTGTTAGTAATTTCGCTTCTCTCTTGTATTTCCAATCTGTGTATCATCTCCTCCCCTCGGATTTCCCCCTCTATTCTTTGTATCTCTTTATTAACTCTTCTCTCCTTAAAACAAACAATAAAATCCCCTCCCTTGACCCCTGATGCTTCTCTAGTTACCGTCCTCTCGCTTCTGCATGTGCAGCCAGACTTCTGGAAGAGATGGCGTGGCTTGTTCTCCTGGGTGCCAGTCCCTGCTGTTCTCTTTTCACCTCGCGGGCAGGGGCTCTGTCCCAACCCCATGCAGCCGTCCGAAGCCAGGGGAAGCTTTTCTTTCCTTACGTAACTTGAGCTTTTAGTTTATGTTTAATACTTATTTTTTGAGATATATAAGTAATACATAAATGCAAGCGCTCTCTCTCTAGAAAAACAAAACAAAACAAAAAACCTGAACAATGCAAAACTATATAGAGTAAAAGGTTATAGTTCTTATCCACATCTCCTCCTCCTCTCCCATTCCCCAAACCCATTTACTGCCACAGAGGTATGAATCCTCCCAGATTTTTCTATACATTTGCATATGTGGGGAGAGAGAGAGAGAGCCAGAGAGCCAGAAAAGAGAGATCAGTTTTATAATGATCTATTCTTTTAAATTTACTACTCATATTCTTTTCAACCTGCATTTTCCACTAATTTGAAGCTTGATCAAAGCCCTCTCTGAAAATTCTCTCTCCTGTTGCTTTTACAACCTCACACACTCCCAGTTCTCTCACTACGGCTTCAGTAATGTCTTCCCATCCTCTCTCTGCTCCTTTTTCTGCTCTCCCCTCGGTGCCCCTGCTCTGCCCTCACCCTCCTCTCTCCTATGGGCACCCACTCCCCGGGCTGCAGCAACGTGGGAAAAGCCACCATTCCCTGTGCTGGGTGCCATGCGGAGCGCCCGCGACCCTCACTTGCTTAGCAGTCGCCCAGCTCAGGGGGGCAGTGGGTCTCCCCACTCTGGCAGGACCAGAGCTTCTGGGCTGAACCACTAAGATGTATTTTCTCCTTTATATATCGAAAGTCACCAACATGTATCTTTCTGCACTGAACTATCTATAAATCTTCTCCCCCTGGGACCTCAGAGTTATTTGAGACTCAGCAAGTCCAAAACCAAAGTCGTGTTTTTGTCGCAAAGGCTTCTTGCCCTCTTCTTCATATTGTAGGAAGGGAAACCGCCCTAACATCTGGGCTTTTGCTCAGTCACGTCACCTGTGTCTCTCCCAGGTTCGCCTGCTCCTCCTTCTCCTCTGTGTCCTTTCTAAAAGGATCTGCTGAAAGAACTCTGGGGGTTCCCTATTGCTTTTAGTTATACTATCCAATTTACTACTTATCATAGAAAATTTTAAACATATGCCAAGGTAGAGAGAGTAGGCTCATTGTCCTCCTTCCTTCATGTTGCTTTTTTTAAAAAATTGTTTTGTATTCAAACCTTAACACATACATTCTTTTTTTTTTTTTTTAAAGACAGAGAGAAGGAAGGAAGGAAGGAAGAAAGGGAAACATTTTTAAACATTTTCTTGTTTTTATTGTATTCTGTTTCTCCGTTTTTGTTACATGGGCTGGGGCCGGGAATCGAACCGAGGTCCTCCGGCATAGCAGGCAAGCACTTTGCCCGCTGAGCCACCGCGGCCAGCCCCAACACATACATTCTTGACATAAAAACATTCCGCTCGTGCTGTGTGATCAGTGGCTCACAATGTCGCCACATAGTTGTGTATTCATCGCCATAATCGTTGTTTTGGACCTTTGCTTCTCTCCAGGAAAAGAAATGAAAAAGAAAAAAAGAAGAAACTGATACATGCCCCACCCCTCACCCCTCCCTCTCACTGACCACTAGTATTTCCATCTACTCAATTTATTCCCTTTGTTCCCCTGTTATTTGTTTATTTTTTATCCGTATGTTGTACTCATCTGTCCATACCCTGGATAAAAGGAGCATCAGACACATGGTTCTCACCTTCACACAGTCACATCGTAAAAGCCGTATCATGATAGCTTTTATAACATCATCCTTGATGTTATAAAAAAAAAAAAAAAGCCACTCACTGAAGTGCCACGAATCCCTTCCCTGCCGAGCTGTGTCCTGACGGCTGGGAGCCAGCGCCAGCCCCCCTGCCCTGGCCTGTAAGAACGCGGCCCCCCACTGCCCTCTCCCCCCTGTGTCCTGGCCGCAGCTGCAGCCACCCTAGGGGCTCCGACGGGCTGGGCCGCCCCTTCCAGCCTGGCTGGCATCGAGCCATCTTGTAGGACTCAGCCCTGGTCACCGGCACCATCCTCCCTCGTCCTCCCGCGTCGGGAAGGGCGGACCTCTCCCTTCCTCCGGCCCCGCTGAGTCCCGGGAGTTCCCGGAAAGACCCGCGGCTGACGGCTTTCTGTCCCGGCCGCTCCCTGGCAGCCCGAGTTCCTTGGAGGCAGAGTGTGCGCCGCTCGGGGCGTGACCCCAGCTCCTGGCACAGTCCCAGTCGCTTTTCAGAAATGTGTATTCCGGTGTGTCCTCCCTCCCCTGGGGCATGAGAATCTGGGAGTCATTAAAAAAAAAATCTTTATTATGTTGAGGAGTGAAAAAAAACCCCAGTATCTTGGTGTAGCGAGCATTTCCTTGTTTATGGGTGACACCGGCTTTTCTTTTGCTGTTGTTAATATTTGTCCTATATTTCTTTTACGAATTGTCATCTCGTGTCCTTTCCCCATTTTTTTCTCTTGGTGTTCTTCCTATCAGTTTGTTTGTGAGTTCATTGTACGACAAAGGTGTTAGCTCTTTGTCTCTCTTATTTATTGTGAAATTTTCCTGGCTTCACCACTTTCATTTCTTTTTTGTGTCTTGTAATTGTCCCTAAGGAATTTTTTGACATAACGAGTTTTCGAATTATAATGCCATCAAAATGTATTGCTTTGTGGGAAAGGTTGTTCCACTGCTTAAAAAAACACTTTATTATTTTAAAAATTGAGATAGCATTTATATACTGTAAATTCATCCTTTTAAAGTGTTCAATATAGTGCTGTTTAGTATATTCACAAAGTTGTATAACCGTCACCACTGTCTAATTCCAGAATGTTTTTATCACCCCATAAAGAAACACCATACTTGTTGGCAGCCACCCCCTATTCCTCCCTCCCCGCCCCCCAGCCCCAGGCAACCACCTTCTGTGTCTGTAGATTTGCCTACTCTGGACATTTCATATAAATGGAATTATAACAAGCCTTTGTGTCTGGCTTCTTTCACTAAGTATAATGTTTTCAAGGTTCATTCATACTGTAGCATGTATCAGAACCTCATGCCTTTTTATGGCCAAATATCATTCCGTTGTATAGATATTGTACATTTTGTTTATTTGTTCATCAGTGGATGGACATTTGGGTTATTTCCACATTGCAGCTATTGTGAATAATGCTGCTGTAAACATTTGTGCACAAAAGTTTTTGTTTGAACATATGCTTTCCATTCTCTTGGGTATACCTAGGAGTGAAATTGCAGGGTCATATGATAACTCTGACTTTCTGAGAAACTGTCAAACTGTTTTCCACAGTGCTGCACCATTTTCCATTCCCCATGCAGTGCATGAGGGTTCTGCTTATTCCACATCTTCACCAATACTTGCTTTCATTGCTTTTTTTGTTTGGTCCTTCCCCTTCCTTAGATTAGATGCATAGTTACCCATATTTTCTCTAGATATCCAGGGATTTCCTTTCTTTTCTTTTTTTTTACATTTGTCTCATTTCTTCAGTTAACAGCTATAAAGGTTACCAAAAAATCCTTTATAGTAACCTCAAAAATTGCCAAGTCTCTCAAGCCAATTCCATCCTGATTCTAACTACCGAGAGTTAGGGTGATTCTGCAGCCCCCTCCCCTCCCGAGGTCAGGGTGGTGGGCCCACGTGACTAGGCTCAAAGCCCCAACGCCTGAACACGTGGTTGGTCTTCCTGGACTGCCAGTTCCCTGTCCTGGGATGCAGGTAAGGTTGGCCCCTCCTGACACCGTTAGCCCATGAGCCACTAGGTGTGGTCCTGGACCCACTCCCATCACAGGACATCCCAGAGCCTCAGAGGCTGCTGCCCCAGGAACTGAGGACAAAGACCAGCCAGATTTCTCATCTATTCTAAACAGCCCATGGTTGTTTTGGCATGTGTTGAGATGTGCTGAAGGTCCTAACCTTCTTTTTTTTTTTGGCTAGTTCTTTCTGCTTCTCATTGGAAATGCTGCATTTATCTACATGGATGTGCATACACGACTTCTTGTTTCTTGGCTATCTGGTCTTTCTTTCCAAGTACCTTATAATGATTTTCATTAAACTGAGTTAAGCGTCTTACATTGATTTGGGAAAACTTGATTGACATCCTTATTATATTTAGTCTTTCCATGTAGGGTTGTGCGTTATTTCTTTCAAGAAAATTATTTAAGCATTAACAATAGCTAGCTTTTTAAGTGGAGAAGGATAATCAGTGCCTCCACAGAGACACACTTTCTTGTTAGGAACCTACGTACCTCTTGCTAATTTATTTCTCAATCTGTGAGCATGTGTCTCACTTGACCCATGGGAAGGGCTCTGTCTCAGTGTTGCAGCTACTTCAGATTGTTTACTTTCTTCAAGACCAGGCTGAAGACAAATCCTCCAAGAAGTCTCCTCTGACTAACCACATTTTCTTGTTCTCAAATCCCATTAACATTAATCTCAATCATCTTTTTTTTTATCCAATTATCTTGCTGCAGTGTCTTGGAAATAACCCTCCATTATTTTGTGTATGCTTTGTCTCCCAAATTCTCCAAGGGTGGGGAGCCAGCCTCCATTTTTCACTGTGACACAGAGCTGTATTCATTATTGGTTTTTGAGTAAATGAATGGGTCATGATTGAAAATGGCAGGAGGTAAAAATGGCCCATTCAACTCATTGTTTTATAACAGAGTAAAGATGGACGTGATTCTTGTCCTTGGGTGAGAGTTACCATCTCTGTCCTGTATTTTTGTTGGGATGATTTTTACCTTTAGTGGTTTGATAAAGAAAGGCGAGGTAATGGCCAGCAAAAAGATTGATAAGGGTGACAGAGTGTTACAACCTTACATTGATGTGACTCCTAAAATTATTGATTAGCCACTGGAGTAGAGATATTAATGTAAGAGAACTTGAGCATGAGAAAAAAGAGGGAGATAGTAATGCTAACGTGATCTAGCTAAAGTGAGAGTTTGGTAGAACCCCAGTACTTCAGCACTGCTTAGGTATGGGTCCTGCTATCACCCAATTCCTAAAGACACCTTGACTCTCCGATATGAGGAATGCTGAAGTGTTTTATCAAAAAAAAAAAAGAGTGTAACTCTAGAGTTAATGGGAAATTTTCTTCAGTTATTTATTATATAACTTTTCAGCTTGGGTTCTACTGTACTCATCTCATTATCCAATATGTCTTCGGTCAAAATAACTAGGATGAGATTCTGGCCCATTTAACAGCTTCGTGCTAAACTAATACGAATTTTACCCTTCTGTAAACTTGTGGCCTGTCATTGTATACTGTGCCTCTTCTTTGGACTCTTCAGGATTTAATTTGAATGTCCCCTTTCTCCCATAAAGAGTGATGGTGGTTTGGTTTTGATTATAAATCTTACCCACCAGTATTTAATTGCCATATATATGCCAAACTTGTCATCTGTTGTCACATGACGGATGAATTTTGAGTTTGGCTTTTGTCATGTAGATTCATTCAGATGAATTTTATTATTTCCCTTGCCAATAAGGAAACTTTTCTCTTTTTTTTTTTTTTTTGGTGAGAGTTGAAGTAAAAAAACAATCACAAAGCTGAAATGATGACTAGGCAAAAGTTCTTAAAATTGAGTGCTACCTATTAAATGGAAAATAAAATCAGGTAAAACATATAGTGGAAATATAATAAATTAAAAACAACTGATCCTCAGAATATTCTTCTATTGAAGGGAAGCCATGCATGGAGTTTTAGTTGTTTGGACGCAATCCTGGAGTAGATATTGACTTACTGGTAGGATCCATAAAGAAAGCGTTGGGATCAAAGTTGAAGGGGTTTACAGAACCCAATGAAATAACAGAGCAACTTGAAAATTACAGGAAACGAAAATTATTATGTGAAGAAAAATAGGCTGTGGCTTTTTTTCTTTCATCTGAGCAGCAGATTTGAATGACTACTTTGTGCCAGATCCCATGCCAGGAGCTGGACTAACCCTTCAGCTTTTGCCTGGGTTTTTGCTGCAGCCTCCACCTGCTCTCCTTTCTTCCCACCTTGCACCCCCATCTCCGTCCATCTTCTCTCATCACAGCAGCCAGTGGGATCCTGTTAAAAAGTCAGAGCTTGGCATGCTTCCGCTCAAAGTGCTGCCTCCAGCGCAGGTAAAGACCTGAGACCTCTGTGTTGGTCTGCAAAGCCGTACCTGCTTTACTATCCAGGCTCCTCTGCTCCCTCTCAATTATTCCCTTCCGGAGAACTGGAAGCTTCTTTATTCCTCAGGCAGGCCCGAGGCAGGGCTGTTATACTTGCTATTCCTTCTGCTCCGAAGGTTCTGCCACGACTCACTCCTTCCCGTTGTCTCAAATGCCACCTTCTCAATGAGGCTCTCTCACGCCCTGGTGAAAACTGTCACCCCCCTCCCCCCAACTCCTCTCCTAGCCCTACTGCACTAGTCACAAGGAACGTACTTTATTTTAAAACATTTTCTTATTGATTTTGTCTTTCTCTCCCCACTATTACATAAGCTCCATGAGGCACAATGCTGCTGTATCTGGTGCCTGGAACAGTTCTTGGGTACATAGCAGCATTCAATAAATTATTATGGACTAAAAGGTTGAATTTGGATTCACAGAATCATATCAGAAAGGAAATTAGCATCACTTGTCCCCTTACCTCACAGAGTAAAGGGCTGTCATTACGATTTTATGTATTTTCTTTCCTCTTATGTTATAAAAGTGTTGGAAAATAGAGGAAAACACAAAAACTGTAACTAAAGAAAAATGATTTAAAAATCGCCTATACTTGTTCCAGCCAGAGAAAACTCCTATTTTTGTTTTGATGTATACTTTTGACTTGGAGATCCGAGCTTTCTTTCCTCCTCTCTCCTTCCCCTTATCTCTCTGCATATGAACACATGCGAATGTGCGTGTACACATCATATGTACTTTGATTTCCTGCTTTTTCCCTGTGTCTCAATGGATCTTGTATATGTTCCATTGTGTTACTATTCTTTAATAATATAGTTTTAAAGGACTTTTACCATTCCATTGTGTAGATGCACTGTTACTAGTTGAACCCCTTCTATATTATATGTAAATTTAGATGCTCTCAATTTTCTTATTTTCGTATTAATGAATCAACATCTTGTTTCTTTGAACATCTTTTGTGCAAGCCTCTGATTCTTTTCCTTTGGCTTCGATTAGTAGAAGTGAAATTACTAGGAAAAAGGTCATCAGCTTTTAAACCTATCTTGATGTGTATTGTGATATTGCCTTCTGGGAGAGTTCACACAGGACACCACCTGAGTACCCATTTCACCACATCTTTGCCTGCACTGAGTATTGTTTTCTAAAATTTTTGACTAGTATTGGTAAATAATTTGTACTTTGATTAATTTAGGCTCTTTTTCATCCATTTACTAACCATTCATGTGTTCAATTGAACAAAACTCTTTTGTCCATTTCTTGACTTGTTATAAATTTTAGCCAGTATTATTGACTTCTTGCTCTAAAGATGAAGAATTTAACACCCTTTCAATACTTCTTTCCTTCTCTCCCCGCTCTACCCCTCTCTGTTTTGTTTTTTTTTCCCCATGGGCAGGTACTGGGAATCGAACCCGGGTCTCCGGCATGGCAGGCGCGAACTTTGCCTGCTGAGCCACCATGGCCCACCCACCCATCTCTGTTTTTTATTTATTTTTTTGTATGCTGAATGGCGGGGTCACATTTCATTATTTTTCCACATGAGTATCCGTTATTGCAGCACATTTGTTGAGTTTGTTTTGCTTGTTTGTTTGTTGTTGGGGAAAGTGCAAGGGCTGGGAATCAAACCCCGGTCTCCCGCATGGCAGGCAAGAATTCTACCACTGAGCCACCTTCACACACCCAACTCCCCTCTGTTTTCTTTACTTACATATTCTTGGCTCTTCAGCTGATTGACTTTATGTTTTATAAGAATATAGTTAAACTTCTATTGATTTATCAACTTTAAACAAAATATATATATATATATATAGAGAGAGAGAGAGAGACTCCCTGCTATGAAAGATGGAAAGTTAGACCTTTGATGTGTTTTCATTGTTCTTTTCTCTCCTCAAAACATGCAGCTTTATAACTTTTATTATTACTCATTCTCTGTATTAATATTAAAACATTTACATTCTGTTGTCTAAATTTAATTAAGCTTCTGTGCTTTGCCATGGGTTGATTCTGAAAATTAAAAATAAGGGGTATTGGGCAGCCCCGGTGGCTCAGCAGGCAGAGTTCTCACCTGCCATGCCAGAGACCCAGGTTCGATTCCCGGTCCCTGTCCATGCAAAAATAAATAAACAAATAAGGGGCATTTATATCAGGTCATGCAAATATTATGTACCATAGTCCCAGGGCTGGTGTTTGGTTCCATAGAGGATGAAATGTAATATTTGCAATGGAATATTTCCTCCTTAAAGGAGAATCTCACGTTACATGTGTCAACTTTTAATTTCTGTCTCGCTTCCTTTATTTCATCTGGCTTGTACTCTTGCTTTCCATGTCATCTTTCGTCTTTGTTTTCTGTTTTGTTTCATTGGAAAAACCTCATCATTTTTTCCTATAGTAAATGTGTAGGAGTGGGAATAAACTTTTCTGTCTTGTCATGGCACTTGGTTGGTGCATTTTTGCCTGGGTTTAGGAATTTAGATTCATAATATTTTTCCTTCAGTTCTCTATTGCCATTTAGCATCCCAGGTGTTACGATGAGAAGTATGATAAAAGCGTGATTCTCATTTCCTTCAGATAGCCTGTTGTTTCTCTTTGGAAGCTTCTATAATTTTTTTTTTTATCTGTAGGGCTCTGATGTTTCACCAGGGTGTATCAGGATACAGATGGAATTCTTTTCATTTATCCTGCCTGGCATTTGGATGATCCTTTTTCTTTCAACTATGCCACGTTCAGTTCAGGCGAGGTTCTTGTGTCTTTTGATTATATTCTTCCCCTCACACCTTTATTATTTTTTTTCTTCTGGAACTTCCATAAGGCAGACATTAGACCTCTTAGATCTCTGTTCATGCTGTTCAATTTTTCTCTCAAATCTCCAATTTCTTCATACTTTTTGCAGTGTCCTGTACAAAAACAAAAACAAAAACAAAAACAAAACCAGCCTGGATTTCAGCCATATCTGGTTTACTGGTTAGCACATTTGCTGACCTGTAAAACTTTAGTAATTATTTTTTGGTCTTCAAGAACTCTTCTTGTTATTTGATTACTTCTTTTCCATAGCGGGCTTTTGTTTTTGTTTTTGCTTTATGGCTGTAATATCCTCCCTTGTCTCTCTGAAGATAATAAATCTCTGTTGCTCAAAATTGCCTTGTCTTCTCTCTGTTTGTTCATTTGGGGTTGTCTATTGCTGCACTATGCTTTAATGGCCTAGGAAATAAACACTAATTCTCCCACAGTTTCTGTCGGTCAGGAATCCAGGCCCAGCTTAGCTAGATGCTTCTACTCCTCAGTCTCTCCCGAGGCAGCAGGTAAGGGGTCAGCTAGGCCTGCAGTCTCATGTAAAGTCTCAGCCGGGGGAGGGTCTACTTCCCAGCTTACTCATATGGTTGTCAGCAGGATTTACCTCTTTACCAGCTATTGGACTGAGGGCTTCAGTTCCGGGAGCTTCCCTCAGTTCTTTGCCAGTTGGACCTTTCCACAGGGCAGCTCACAAAAATGGCAGCTGACTTCCCTCAGAGCAAAGAAGACAGTAGGAGAAGTCAAACAACCTGAAAGTCAGAGTCTTTTTGCAAAATAATGTTGGACGTGATGTCCCAGCACTTTTACCGTATCCTGGTCATCAGAAGTGACTATTTTAGTCCAGCACGCACTCAAGGAGAAAGGATTACATAGGGGTACAATTCCCAGAGGGCTACTATAGATGGCATATGCCTTAGGGGCTTTTCTTTTTGGGGAGTTGGTTTTTCTCCAGTGCCTGGTGATCCTTATTTCTAAATGAAGGAACTTGTGGGTTATTATATGTAACCGGCATGTGGTTGCTTTGTCCCTGATGACCTGGGGTCTGTGTGACACAGGTACGTTTCTCTTAGGCAGGTAACAGGTAAGAGAGACCTTGCTCTGAGGCGGTGTGATTTAGTGTATGTTGTGGGTGGGTGCCCCCTAAGGGAACCCCCAATGTGTCATGCCCTTATATAATTCCCAACTTTTAGTGAGGGAGGAAACTGTGAGGGAGCCACTAGAATATGGACAGATGATGGGATGGTCACTCTTGATTAGGTTATGCTTTATGCAAAAGGAAAAGAGATTTTGTAGATGTGATTACAACACGAATCAGTAGATTTTGATTTAATCTAAATGGAGAATATCCTGGGTGGGCTTGACTTCAGGTGAAAACCCCGAGATCATAGATGCAAGCCACAAAGACTTCTATAGCTTCAAGAAAGTGAATTTTTCTACCAACCTGATGAGCTTGGAAGAGGATTCTTCCCCCTTTGTGCCACTAGATGAGAAAGCCCTCGTGACACCCCTGTGAGACCTGAGGAAAGGTCCCAGCTAACCCGAGCTTGGACTCCTGACCTACAGAAACTGCAGGATAATCGATATGTGTTGTTTTAATCTGCTACATATTTGGCTACACAGCAATAGAAAATTAATACAGTGTATTTTACTCCTAGGGTTCCTGGTGCCTTCTGTTCTTTGGTTCTCCCTCGTGTCCACTGTGGATGTGCAGTAAACCCAGCCTCTCTCCTCTCTGTCAGAGCCCAACTCCCCAGATAGGAACCTTCTTTAGGAGCATGGCCCTTTCTACAGAGAACAGATCTTAGCCTGTGGCCTGAGGATGTGCCACTGTTGCCAGCTGTGCCTTTTCCTTGCATGTTTTGGGGGATGGCCTGAAGGCACTTATTTAATGGAATATCCCAGTGGTCACCCTTGCCTACTCCTGCTCTTCGTAGGGGTTGAGTCTGAGCTCCAGCATCTCGGGACCAACTTGGTGAGAACCACAATTGCAAAAGGCATCTACACCTGTGGCTTCCTCACTCCAGTGTTCCCAGCATTATGATTCCATTTGTTTTTTTCTCTGATTGGAATGTCTCAAAATTTCTCATCTGTCGATGGCTTACTTTCCTGCTTTATTAAGTTATTGTGGTTTCAGTGCGTTCTTGGACACAAAGGGAGGCTAGCCTCGGTGGTGACTCTCCATGAACTCAGCCTGACATCCTGGGTGGGGTTTGCCTTTCCTTTTTTTAATGAGAAACTAAAACACCCTTTTGCTATATAATTGATTTAGCATATTCCTAATCTATGTGGCCTACTTTTAACAAAATTGATGTGAAAAGGTAGGATTTTTATAATAGCAACTTTTCTAATGCTCTATCATTATTTCCTCCATTTAAACTTTCCAATAGCACATTTCTATGAAGTGCTTTCTTTTTTTCCCGCTTCTTCCCCTCCTCTTATATTTATACTGTCTTTCTTCTCTTAGAGAAATTTTTTAGCACAAGTCACTTAAAAATGTTGCCAACAGTATGGCTTTCTCCCTAACACTAACAACACACATGATGTAAGTGCTGAGAATACTGAGGTAATTGAACTGAAATTGTGATTTTTAGAATTGTCTTAAGACTCTTCTGGTTCCAGTGGACACAAGCTTACTTCAAAATAGTTTAGGTCAGAAAGGAATTTTGTTAGAAACAGCAATATCTCATTGAATCCAAGGATAAAACTTGTATTCATGCATCACAAGGGTCTGGAACCAGAAACTAGAAAGCTGACAGGAACCCAGGTAGTTTTTACCTTTCTTGCTCAGATTTTCTGTCTCTCTGACCTCTACTTTTCTGAACATCCGCTTATCCTTTCCTCTCCTCACAGACTGACTTTGACTGCTTTGGCAAAGGGTAGACAAATATGGCTCCCCGCCATGGCAGCCTGAGTCTCCTTGTCTATAGCACCTCAGTTGGAGAAAATAGGTTAGAGGCCCAGTCTCATATTCCCAGGAGAAAGAATCTAATTGGTTGAACTTTGGTTAGTTATCTCTTTTAGGCCAGTTTCACCGGGTCATGAGGGCAAGCTTTGTGGTATAAACATGGCTGCCATCATCCCAGTTCACATGTCATGACCCAAAGAAGAGAGAAGAAGAGAGAAGGTAGCTCAAAACATTTCTGCTGCAACATTCTGGTTTATATCTGATTGGCTGTTTCGCATTAGAGAGTCAATTTAGCTGTGGTTAAGAGCATGGGATCGGACTGCCCTTAATTTGAGTCTCAGCCCTGCCGTCTACTAGCTGTGTGACCCAAGGCCAGTACTTTGCCTCTGGAGGGTCAAGTTCTTTCTCTGTATGATGAGGATGATAAAGCCTCCCTCCTGGGGCTCCTGGAAGGATGAAATGAGATAAAGTGTTGCACCTCCTATACATCAGTAAATAGTAACTCTAATTCATTCTTACCATGATCAAATATTTGAGAAAGATTATATGACTAGAGGAATTTTACCACCCTGGATATTGCAAGATCTGGAGGCAAGACTGCAGATGCCACAAAATGGCATAATCTATTCAAAAACCTAAGAAATTGTCTTACTACATTTGGCCAAAGAAATGGACATAGGTTCGTTTGCTAGATTAGTTCCTAAAAATATCTGTTTGTTTTGAAAAGAGAGCAGTCAAAGGTCTCAGAAACCCTTTGTTTGTGAGAGCCAAACAGGGCTAATGACCAGCTGCTGTGCACTGGTGGGCCTTAATTCAGACATAATGGGCTTTACAGCCAGCCCCTAATCTGATTGGTTGCTGCAACCTTTCTGCCTGGCAGCGGGTCTCTTCTGATTGGTTAATGTCTGTACCTTACCCTTACCTGGTGAAATATTTTGAATCGTGTCCCTGGAAACAAAATGTTTACTATCGATTCAAAACACATCGGTTTCTTTGTTAAAGGAAATGGGCCTTCTTCTTCGTTAAAACTATTAAGATTTTCTTTACATTTTTCTTACGTGATAGAACTGTGAGTCCACTAAATGAACTCTCAATAAAGGACATGTGAAATGACAGTAATTCAAATTCTGTATAGCTGAAGGATACCAAGTATAAACTGAAACTTAAGATATACATAAAATAGAGCTAACAAAACAAACTATACATGGCTTCTTTTTAAACTGTAGTATATATTCCACTTTGTGGAACTGCAGTAGAATATCTCAATGACTAACTGTGTGATTTTTTTCTCAAGTTATGCAGACATTCTGATTGAGAGGGAAGTGTTAATGCAGAAGTACATTCACCTAGTTCAGATCGTAGAGACAGAAAAAATTGCAGCGAACCAACTCCGACATCAACTCGAAGATCAAGATACAGAAATCGAAAGACTTAAATCAGAGGTATTTCCCAGTCACTAGATTCTTTCTCAGTGTTTTACATTTATTGTCGTCTTCTCATTATTACCTGAGTCCTATTCAGGGCAAAACTGTAATCCCAAGCTGAGTTCCTTTGCCATCAACATGAACATATCTGGGCTACTGATCTAGAAGTGAACCTAATGCATTTAGAATTAGAGAAATGTGCTCCAGAAAAATATCAGGACAGTATGTTGTGATTATTTATGCTCCTCATGTCTTTCATTAGATCAGATATTCAAGAGGTGACTATACTATCTATTTTCAGATTGACTGTTGTAGCAGTAGTGATAATGTCAGTCTGCCACAGTTTCAGTTAAGGTCCAAAATGACAACTAGGAAAGAACCAGAAATGAATTCAGATAGTCTTTACTTTTGAACATCTGAGGACTCCAGCCTTCTCCCCTCCCGAATGTGACAAGCACGTTTGGGTTAAAGTATGACATTTGCTAAGGTGCCTTTTTCCTGAGATTGGAATTCCTGCCTCCCTTCCAACCCTCCCTCCTGTCAGAGTGTGAACTTCCAGTTACTGCACCCCAGACAGTGTGATTGACGCCAAGTGAGAGAAGATGAGCAGGCTCTCCACGGCACTGGGGGTTTTCCTGGCTTCTCACCCTCTCCCGGGACGCTTAGGCTCTATCTAGATACTTGTATGTAGCTTTCCTTGCTGTCCTTGCCATTTTTTCTGGAAAGTGATCGATCACTGAAGAATTTCAGAGGACTGTCGAGAATGAGATTATTTCCCCCTCTCTGACCAGGGATGCATTACTGGTGTCTTCAAAGGGAAGACTAGGACAGAATGGACTCAACTACTAATTCCATCCTTATTAACAGAAACAATTCAGGTTTTTCAAATGTAACTTCCTTGCATTTTCACTGTCCTTGGATGTTTACCTCCTGGGTTCCTCACACCTTCCTCTGAGACTGTCACTACAAATCCTGTTGAGGGTTTTTCACCTGCTCTGCCCTGTGCACGCCCTGTGCAGAACACGGGTGGAAGCTGATCCGACTGGGATGTGCTAACTTCCCCCGAGATGAGAAGTTGCAGACTGTGTCTGTATCATTAGAGTTGTTAACTTCCTGATTAGTTCCTGAAATCTGATATAGTACAAACAATAACAGAAAACTTAACAAACCTGCATTTTAAAAGACTATATCAGGCACTGTAATTTAAAACAAAATTATTGTGTTCTTTCTTTGCCACAATAAGCTGGAACAGATGCTTGTCTGCTAAGTGAAAGGGGTTGATATTTACTCTATGAGAAACTCAGCACCAAGCAATGTTCCACAACATTTATTTGTGGTTATCTGTCTTCACTATGTTCTATTTTAGTCTGAATATAGATTCCAGCTAAAAACTGTCAGTAGCAGGTATGTTTTCTGTGGTCGCTTGACAGGAACCATAATTTATTTTCTACTCCTTTTATTTCCCCCATTTATCACTTCCCTGCTAGCAAATGGCAGAGGAATATATTCGGTATTGGGGAGGAAAATTTAATGACAGGTCAGGGGGAAGCAATAATGATCTAACTTCTGAAGTGCTTGTTTACTAGCAAACCTGTGTAGGTCCTTATGTTTGTAAGAGCCCTGCAATTGCATGGTAACGTAGTGCATTTTAAGTGTGATTGAGAGACCACCTGGTGACTCTTTCACATCACAGAACTGAACAGGAGATATGTAAAGAGATCTCAGTTTTCAGTCCTTTTTACCTATTTCTAAGGAATCTTCTTGGCTGGCCTGTACCACCCTTAGAGTCCTGAGGTTCCCTGTGCAGTTTCCATTTTCCCAAGGAAACCTGTGCAGTACTGTGTGTGTTTAAAGAGCCACAGGCTGATGATGGGACACAAGAGCTTTGAGCTGAGCGGCCCTGAACTTAGGGACCAGAGGCATCACAGGCGGCCCCCTTGGAAGGGTGGCTGTCATGGTGCCGAGCACCTGCGAGGGCTTGGCCTGGTCATCGCTGGCAGCCAGGACCGAGCTGGGGACCAACAGCCCCCTAACCCCAGACTCCAGCTCAGCTTTCCTCAGATCTTCTTCTAGGCGCTTTCCTTGGGGACACCAAGGCTTGGAGTTCCTGTCCCCCCTGCTCAGCCCCAGAGAAAGAGAGAAAGGAGAAGAAATGAGTGTCTCTTGAGGGTCCCATGAACCACCTTTGTAGGCACAACTTCCTTTGGGTTAGGGCTATAATCGAGTGTTTCCCAAATCATGGAATGGACCAATTTTGTGTTATAGATTATTGCTCTTAATAAAACCAAGGAACGAATGCGACCTTACCAAAGCAACCAAGAAGATGAGGACCCAGACATCAAAAAGATTAAAAAGGTAGGACACTGGGGGATCTTGGCACTGGTGGGGCCAAGGCGAGCAGTTGTCCGTGGTGTGGTGGTGCCTTTGCCACCCTCTCCCTGAGCTGAGACCGCCTGGTGTTTCTGTTCCAACAACTCTCAGACTGGAAATAGTCTCATGACTGTTTCTCTGCTCAAGCTTCAGCTTGAGATTTTTTTCTACTTCTGGGAGTTTCCTTTTGGACTCTGGGAAGGATGCTGAAACCAGACATTAAGACAACAGTGTTCTCCGTTTGGGTTAGTTAAGTGCTGTTGAACCTCCTGATTTTGCACTGCTTTCATATTTGGGGGGATTATTGTTTTAAATTACGTTTTAAAAATAATTCTTTTCAGCCTTTCAGCATTGTCTTCAGTGCTATTTAGGAGAGGTTTTTGTTTGTTTGTTTTTAATGTGTGAAGATTGAGTAAATCAGTATATCTGCTCAGATTTCTGTTTTGTTATTGTTTTTCCATTCTTTAACATTAGCATAATCAGTAGATCCTTCCATCTTACTGTCATTTGTAACTGTACAACTCTTGCAATGACCCAAACAGTGGCACTCACTCTAACCCACTGTGTTTTAATTTGTGTCATGTAGGTTTTGTGTTCCACAGTTTTACTTGTCCTTTTTAAAGTAACTTACTCAGCTTCCTTAACATTAGGTGAAATGCTTTGTGTTTGAAACACATTTCCTGGGTACCCATCTTCAGATTTTAATTTTTATATTATTCTTTTCATATTCCTGTTTTTCTATGTTAAATAATAATTCCTCTTTAGTTGTAGCAGAAATTTATCTAAATTTAGACTTTGACTTAGTGATTCTTAGGGCTAAGTAGCAGTATTTTCAACTTTCAAGTCATTCAAAGGTAAGATAATGGGAACTCTATTTCATGCATCAGTTTTCCTAAGAACTTCTCTAGTTAAAAAAAAAAAGGAAATAGCAAAGTAGCATCATTTCTTTTTTTAGAAATAAAGATTTTTATTGAATTTGATTTGTTATTGTTATTAGATTAATGCTGTTGCTTTCCTTTTAACTGTATGCAGTTACATGTAAACAAAAATATTAGTAAGAGCCAATTTTCAGTTCTGTTGTAGAAATGGTCTGACCCAGTCATTCAGCAGGCACCACTTGCCAAAGTAAAGAGAAAGGTTTTAATTAACAGAGAATTCAATTAAGTTGACTTTTGAAAATACTTTTGTTAAATGAGAGAATAATGATAAAATCAATACTTTTGACATTTTCTGCTTTTCTGTTTCTTAATAGAAATAATTATTTTAAAAACTTGTTTTTGAATTTGTTATATAAGTCTTAGAGCTAATTTTACTGTCTTTTATCTCCCAAATCAAACTAATATCTGTGTGAAAAGTTATGTTAGCAAATGAGTTTGTGTCCCTATTCTGATCATGGCAAATGTCAACTTAATTTTTTGACTCCAAGAGATGAGGAATTGAAATTGGCTATAATTCACTGAAGGCTTTTCATTATATTTCTCCAAATACTATGCATAAAAATTTCCTGCATAAATCAGTTCAAGTGCAGTTGATGTTTATTGTTTGAGGTACAGTTACTTCAATGCCTGTATGCAAATTGATAGACAAATGAGTCTATCAGTAGACATTTAAATGCTGCAGAAGAGGAGTAGAGATCAAGTACAGGATAATTTAGACATATGGGTGAAATATTATGAAAAAAAAGAACGTGTTGAATAGATAACAGTGATACCGTAAAGGATTTGGTAGTGATTTGATGCTTTCAGTTATATGTGAACTGGCAATCTGCTTTGTTGCTGAAACTGCCATTGAGATATAACAAATCCTAACAAACTGTCATATATTTATTATTTTTTAGATCCGTTAGGGACATCAGTTACTTCTGGCCAGTTATTTTATAGATGAGAGACCTGCGGTAGTTTAACCTGCTCAAGGTCACCAGACCCACAGAGCCTGCGAGTTCACAATGATGACACACGCCTTTCCGTTGCTCACATATAACATTTTCCTGGGTGCGTCAGTGACCCCCTTCATTGTTTGTCAATTAGCTAAAACACACAGTCCAGTGTACCACGTTCCCAGGTTTCCTGCTTAGTTTTCAAATAATACTTAGAGAATTCAGATCAATTTTAGAGGCTGTTAAGGTTTTCTACAACATTGATTTTTAATTATATTTCTGTAGCCTTTTCACAAAATAATCACCTTTGCAAATAGTTAGCATGTGTTTTGCACAGGTGGCTGAGAAAGAGTCCTTACAATTAAGGAAGAGAAGGTACAAAGAGCTGAGTCTGGCTGCATCATTCCCAGCTTTGTAAATTAACATAAAATTTAGTTTTTAAAAGGGGGGGAGGGGAGGTCTGATGAGCTGATCGCTCGCGCTTCTTTTTAAGCCAAAACAAGAAATTATGATACTATATTGTTAAGGAATAAACCTCCTATTTATCCCTTTCTTGAAATGTTGATAACTCTAATTTATTATATTCTAGAATCCATGTAGACAGGCTTAAAGGGCTTAAGTATTTATGGAAGAAACTTAGGAACCTGAGAAAAATGTATTATTTTAGAAATCTTTTTCCTGCCGCTTGGAGGAAGCCTGCCCTTATTTACTGCACTGTTGGACTCAGTAGTGCACCAATGAAAGTACTGTTCTAGGCCACACTTACCCAGTTTGGCTGCTTTATTTTACTGATAAGAAAACTGAAAATACAGTTCCCATGGGAAGAGGTGGGACTAGCTTTCCCCAGTTCTCTTTCCAGTACAACCGCTGGACCTAGATTGTTTCCTTCTAGCTCTTTGGGCATGGTTAGGTCAGATAGGTGTGTGTGTGTGTGTGTGTGTGTGTGTGTGTGTGTGTGTGTGTGTGTATGGAATTAGGTATTGTGACTCAAAGCCTTCCTGCTACTACAACAGGCCCCATCCCACCCTCCAAAAAAACACGAGATACTATTGAAACCTGCCCAATATAATTCTATTACAAACCACATCATGACATGTACAAAGTTGTTCATTATAGCATTTTTCCTTTATCAGCAAAAGCTTGATAGCTCAAATATCCAGCCATAGGGGATTGGGTGGAAAACTGTGGTACTTCCGTCCGGGATACTATCATGTCGCCCTTAAAACAATGCAGCAGTTCTCTGTGCTGATAACGAAGTCTCTCCAGAACAGTCTGTTAGGTAACAAAACGAAAAGCAACAAGGTATAAAACTGAGTGTGTGTGCTCTTATTTTGAATGTAGAGGAAAATCATGCGTGCGTAGATATCCTTATACATATATAAAATATGGCCAGGAGGGCGGGCCACGGTGGCTCAGTAGGCAGAGCGCTGGCCTGCCATGCTGGAGGCCCAGGTTCGATTCCCGGTGCCAGCCCGTGCAAAAAGAAGAAAAAAAAACAAAAAAACCCGCAAAATCTCCGGATGGGGAAATCATATCTGATCACTTGGGAGTCGGGAGGGCGGAAAGCTTTTTTCACTGCGTACCTTCACAGTTCTGTAAAAGTAGCCCTTTCGCCTAAGCTGGCCTGCGAGCGCTCCCCGGGTGTCGTTGGCCCCGCAGGTGCAGAGCTTCCTGCGCGGCTGGCTGTGCAGGCGCAAGTGGAAGACCATCGTGCAGGACTACATCTGCTCGCCCCACGCCGAGAGCATGAGGAAGCGCAACCAGATCGTGTTCGCCATGGTGGAGGCCGAGGCCGAGTACGTCCACCAGCTCTGCGTCCTGGTCAACGGCTTCCTGCGGCCGCTGCGCATGGCCGCCAGCTCCAAGAAGCCCCCGGTCAGCCACCACGACGTCAGCAGCATCTTCCTCAACAGGTGTGTGCGCGCCCGGGGCAGGCGGGGCCTGCGCTGCCCGTGGGGAGCTTCGCTGTACTGGGAAAGCGGACAGAACCGACGGGCCTCGCACCCTCGGCTTTCCCGGTGGGCCGGGGCGGCAGGCGCAGCGCCCGTCTGTGCTGGCTGCTGGCCCGCGTGCAGCGCATCTTTCCCCGGCGCCTGGCCTTCGCCCTCTCCCCGTTTTCGTCTCCATTTCCTTTCCTTGTCCTGCCGTTTCGGGTGTGTGTGGGTGTGGGTGTGTGTGTGGGGGGGGGTATGTGTGGATAAGCTCCTTTATAAACTGAGAAAAGCGGAGTCGTTAAGGGGTCTTTACATGTGATTTGAACAGAACTATTTTAGGATGAGCAACAGTTAATGGAGGGTTATATTTATAGAGTTTGGTATATATGTATATAAATAAGTATATAACTCTATATCGGTATACATTTTTCTAGGGTTATGAATATTTACTATTTAAATTAAACATTAAATGTACTTTAGTCTATGTTAAATATATTAATCATATTAAATTGTAATTAAATGTAATTATTCATTATAAATTATATTACATTTAATATAATATTTACCGCTCTGGTTACATAGTGAACAGGCAGAAAATCCCTGTTCTCATGGTGCTTACATTTTGGTAAGGAAGAAGACAGTGAATGGTGAATTAGAAAAATGTAGAGTGTATTGTATGGTGATGAGTGCTGTGCAGAAAAATAAAGAAGGGAAGGGAAGAAGGGAGTGTGCCTGGGTGTTTTACTTAACTATTTTATTTACTTTTTTTTTTTAAATAGATAATGCATTTGCATAGTAGAAAAATCAAAACAACACGAAAGCATCAAACAACTTTGCATGTTTCATTCACACTCTGTCTTGTCAGTTCCATTTCTCCCACTTCCTATCTGCAACCATTTTTATTGGTTTCATATATGTCCTTCCGGTGTTGCTTGACGTAGACCAAACTATGACTATAGAATCTTATTTATACCTTTCTCACCAAAAAGCAATATACTTTAATATGTACTTGAATTTTTCACTTAACAATACATCCTGGAGATTTTTTCATATCAGTACATAAAGAACTTTCTCATTTAAAAAAGAATTGTTGCATGGTATTTCATTATGTAGATGGTCCATAACTCTTTATAACCAATCTTGAGAACAAAAATAAGGTAACATTTGAGCAGAGAATTGAAGTTGGTGAGGAAGCAAGCCATGTAGCTGTCTGGGGTGGAGTGGTGCATGCCGAGGGTACTGCCAGTGCCAAGGCCATGAGGGTACTGCCAGTGCCAAGGCCAGAGCAGAGTGGATGAGGGGAGCTCAGAGAGGTAACGGGAAGAACATTGCAAAGACTTTGGCTTCTACTGTGATTGACACGGGAAGCCACTGAAGAGTTTTGGGCAGAAATGAGATATTTATGACTGGTGTTTCAAAAGCCTCCCTCTGCTTTTTCTGTTGAGAATAGACCATAGGGGACAAGAATACAATCAGAAAGATCACTTTCATGGGTATTTCAATAAATTAGATGAGAGATAATTGTAGCAGGGAAGTCTGTTAGGTGACTATCGCAATAATCTAAGCAAGAAATTATTGTAATGGAGGCAGCAACAAGTGGTTGGATTCTGGGCATATTTTTAAGATATGACCCACAGGATTTGCTGATGGCTTTGATGCAGAATTTGAAAGAAAATGAAAAGACAGGTAAGATCCCCAGGTTTTTGGCCTGAGCAACTGGAAGGATGGAGTTACTATTTACTAAATAGGAAAGACAGAGACAAGAAAATGTTTAGGGGAAAAGATAAAGACCTGCTGAGTGTGAGATGCTATTGGCCATCCAAGTGGAGACAAAAAATGAGTAGGGAGTTGGATATTAGTCTGGAGTTTGGGGGCGGGTCTGAGTTGGAGGTACACATTTGAGAGTCCAGCAGCCTGTGGATGGTATTTAAAGCTGTAATCTGTGTGAGATTATCAAGGAAGTGAATACAGATGGATAAAAGGAGAGGACCAAGGACCTTACAACATTTAGAGGTTGGGAGATGAGGAGGAACCAGCAAAGAAGAGTGAAGAGGATCAGAGAGAATTATAGGATGAAAACCATGAGAATGGGTTGTTCTGGTTTCCAGAACAAGAAGGAATGAACACTTATGACAAAAAAAGGCCAAATAAAATGATGTGATCATTAACCATTGAATTTAATAACTTGGAGTGTATTGGTAATGTTGATGAGTGTTTAGAGCCTTATTGGAGAGAGTTTGGGAGAAAGGAGGGTAGAAATTAGACTAGATAGAAAGCTTGCTTTTAAGGAGAAGCAGAGAAATAGAGTGGTAGCTGGAGTTTGAATTTTAAAAAAGTGTTGCTTTTTTATCATGGTAAAAAATTACAGCAATTAAGAGGGAAAAGTAAGTGATGTAGAAAAGAGGGAAAATTGCTGAAGCAGTACATTTTGCATAGGCAAAAGTGAAAAGAAGCGCTTGTACCGTCAAGAGAGGCATAGTACATAAGAATGGAACATGGACACATTTGTAGTTAGTAAGCAAAGGCATCGGCTGACTGTGAGGATGGGAGAGGAGGAGTTGGAGTTAAAGAAGAGAGGAGAAAGTGTGTGTTTTAGTTTTCCAACTGTCAAAACAAATTCCATAGAGTGGGTTGGCTTCACAATAGTGATATATTTGCTCATGGTTTCAGAGGCTGGAAGACTTTTTTTTCTCTTGTGGTCAGTATCTTCTGAATGGCTGGCAAACTTTGGGATACCTTGGCCTTTCTGTCACGTAACGATGCATATGACAATGTCTTCTGCTTTCTCTTCTGGGTTCCATTGACTTTTAGCTTCTAGCTCTGTCTCACTTTCACTCTCCTTATAAAGGATTCCAGTAATCCAGATTAAAATCCAATCTGACTCAACTGAAGCAATGTCTTGAAGAGATCCTATTTACAGTGGGTCCACAGTCACCACAATGCAGAACAAGACCAAGACTATGTCCAAACTGGGTTACCCAGTTCAATCCACCACAGAGTGAAAGAGTGATCAAGGAATACAGGAGAATAAATGGAGTAGGGACATGTAGTATAAATGCTAGGTAGCCATATGAGCCCATATTTGGTTAGAGGTCATGATTTTAGAGTGACACAAATCAGCATGGCTGTGTGTTATTTCTCTAGCCACTTCAGCTGCAAGAGTGTGGATTCAGAGTAGCTGGAGTGTGGGATCTTACTGGAAGTGGTATTGTGTGAGGCTAATAGGATGAAGTGAGAGAAGAGCAAAGGAATTTGAAGGTGTATACAAGGAAGAGATTGTAATGATGAACTGTGAAATCTAAGCTGTGCAGTGAGGAAAGTGATGGTATGAGGGGGTTATTGGTCAGTGAAACTGTGGTTGTACCCATGGATTTAGGTCCTGGTAGGGTGAAATAATTTTTGGAGTCAGGATTCTGAAGGCAATGAACTGAAAGATGGGGTTTAGTCAGAGAATGGTGTGCTCGAAAAGGGGAAGTGATGGGGTACAGTTGTTGACAATGACAAGGTCTAGAGTATAATCAAGGGAGTACTGACCAAGAGCAAGATTTTTGGAGGAGAGGAGTCCAAAGGCCCAAGAGACCAGGATATGGGAAGATTGCTTGCTTGCATCTTGAAGTCATCTGTGATGATGACAGGAGTAGTGATGGCGGAAAGAGAGACTGACCGAGAGCTGGGAGTCAGGATCTCAAACCATGAGGGAAGTTGACTGGGCATCTGTAGATGGCTGTAATAAAGCAGAGTGATGAGTGGTAAGCTAGTTTGTTGAGAGGAAGGAGGGAAATTCCCCCCACACACATACACTGTTTGGCAGTGTCTCCACTCAAGTATGTGAGACATCTCAAGTGGCCTTAGTTAGCATTTCATTTTGGTCACCTGAGTATGCAGTTTTGAAAGTTCTGATGGCAATGAACAGGACCGCGAACCGCACTCTGGTACTGATGCTATTGGCACATGTACCACATCAGTTTTACGTTGCCTCTGGGGATTTGTTTCCATTGGATTATTTTGTCTGAAACATGAAAAGCCAGGTTTATCATATTGTTTAATTTTGTTTCTGTTAGGAAGGTGAGACTGTAGGCTCTTCGCAGTTGCTCTTACGATTGTTTATTATGCCTAGTTCCAGGATGGAGATTTGAAAAGATGCGTTTTTAAAGGTGAGCCTCAAAGGGAGCTTGTTGTCATTGCTGTTGTTTAACTAGATTCCCTTTCTTTGCTTTTGAAATTAAAGCCCCAGGCAGTCTATTATTCGCAATTTCAACACAGAGTTTATCCCACCTACCTGCTTACCCACAAGATTTTTTCATCTGTTTTCTAAATACCCAGGTATCAAAACATGAAGGTAGAGGTATCAGCTAGTTAGTTTTCAGTGTAGGAAAGGGAAAACCCTCTGAATGGAAGCAATTTGCTGCTTACAGAATCCTTTGGAAGGGCTGGAGGAGTAAAAGTTGGGAAGCTGCTCCAGGACCATCGAGTTCAAGGGCACAGCACATAGACATGATCCACAGGTTAGGAAATGACTGTCCCCGTAACTGCCTCTCAGACCCATGAAGCTGATGCTTGTAAACTCAAATTCTGAGTCCTGGTGCTGCAACTGCCCCTAAAACACCTACATCTCCAAGACAGGCTTTCAGCAGCAGGAAGATGGCTTCCATGTCTTACCAAGTTCATCTGTTGGTGAGAATGAATTTACATCCAGAATCCTAGCTGCAAGGGAGTCTGGGAAAATGTAGTTTTACCTCTACCACCCTTTCTACCTAAAAGGAAGATAGAATGGAGATTGAGAGATGAATCTGCAATGACTACCCAACTAGGTTCAGTTGAAATCCCTGACCAACAAATGCTACTTAGAAATAAGAAAAAAAAAATACAGCCCCCCAAGAATCGTCTATTTTAGTTCATCAACCTTTTGGAAATAGTAGTAAAGATCTTTCCCTTCAAGTACTTGTAATGGAATTTGACTTATAACAAGCCAAGAGATCTTACTGAGATGAATAATTTGTATTTGGTTGTGTCCGTGTGGTGTTTCAAAAAAGGCTTCAAAAGCTTATCATTCCAGAAGGCTGATTCTATTGATAGAGAACGCAAAAGGTGTTTTGACTTTAATAACTGCTCTTGTTGACTCTTTTAAGAATTTATTCATCTAATTTGTATGTGGTCTTCATTTCAGTGTCTGCGTAGGTTCTGCCCTTTTGAGAAGATTCTTTCACATTCTGTCTTGTGTGTCTTAGCAGAGTCCCCTTAAGTCTTTGCTACGGCTTTTCCCCCTCTCTCTTTTTGACAAAACTCATTTTAGTGACAGAGAGACCTTTCCCTGAGTTAACATGTTGAATTTAAAAAAGTAACTTGATTTTCTGATTATCCATTGAAGTGATACGTTATAATAGATAGAAATCTGACTTATAAACTGGTGAAGAGAGTTATGTAACAGTGGTTTGGTACTTCCTGACCCCTATTTTTGAAGCTCAGCTCAGAATTTTCTTTGGGATTTTGAGATTGTTTAAAAGAAAAATTCCTTAATGGAGGTTGATATAATCCATACAGTTAGTGGGTGTACAGTTTGGAGCCCCTATAATATATTTATATATATTCATTTTTAAACAGGTTTATTCACACATCATACAAGCCAACCTAAGTAAAAACTCAATGGTTCCTAGCATGATCACATGAGACACATATATTTTAAGGCTTTAAGGATGCAGTGGACTTCTTTAACAAAACAAACATTCTAAAGTGACCAAGGTATATTACTTTTCCATTTTTTTATAGTGAAACAATCATGTTTCTTCATGAAATATTTCATCAAGGACTGAAGGCAAGGATAGCTAACTGGCCTACTTTAATTTTAGGTAAGTGCATGCTTTTGAGATATAAGACTTTCCTTTTAGTATGGTTATAAGTAGAGAAAAATAACCTGTACATTTTCCAGCCTAAGTGGTCTGAATTTCCCTGTTGACTTGTGAGCCTCCTCAGCCACTGGGAATCTGTCCCCTTGCCCTTTGGGCCTGCCTTTGTCATCACCTTTGACACTGTCCACTGCTCTGGCAGTGGACTTGGCTCAGGATTTGGCACAGGACTTGGCGCAGGCCCAGGGTGCACTTCACCAGACCAGCCATTCAGGCGTGTGGACGGGGCCCCAGTGCACATGTGGTGCTGGGAGCCCACCCTCAGCCACTGCCATGGGGTGTCACAATCTCTCCAACCCCCAAGAGGAACTGCCATGTTTACTTCTTCTTTCCAGCTGATCTGTTTGATATTTTGCTCCCCATGCTGAACATTTATCAAGAGTTTGTGCGTAATCACCAATACAGCCTCCAAGTACTCGCCAATTGTAAGCAAAACAGAGATTTTGACAAGCTCTTAAAACAGTATGAAGCCAACCCTGCATGTGAGGGGAGGATGCTGGAAACGTTTTTGACCTACCCCATGTTTCAGGTAAATCATTTGGAATGCTTTGTGTAAGTTGTTCATTCCAGGTTGATGTTACTGATGACAGGATGTGATCAGAGTGAGATGCCTAAACTCTTCCTGTGAGGAATTACCGTGTGTCTGCATCATCTGTCATTGTCTTGAGCTTTGATCCTGAGATAAACAAATCTTATGCCACATGCTCTGGGTCTAGTCTCTGTAAGAGAACCAGGTATTTTTGAAGTATATAAATCAGGAATGAGTTTTTGAATAGCAGCACAGTTTTCTCTTCACAAAAAGATTCCACACAGACCTCTTTGGTGGAGCCTCCTCCTGAACATGTTTAAAAATATTATTAGGTTTACAGAAATAGAATGCTGTGCAAATGTTCCAGTTGATGCTGGTTGCATAAAAGGTTCTTAAGGACTGGGGGGACTTCTGGGAAGGTTTTTGTTTTCCTGCCCATCTTTCCTGCCCTATTGGGATTGCTGTTGAGGCTGCCTGGCTGGAGCTCTGAAGAGCTAAAGAAGGACCTCAGCCAGCTATAGGGCAATGCTAGGAGCCAGAGGACACTGGCTGGTCCTGGGGACTCTTGGCACCCAGGCATTCACTTCAGGGAAGCTTTTGGGACAGGAGCAACTCAAGGGATCAAGGACCCTTGTGTTCTTTCCTGTGTCTACCATTAGGAGTCCTTGAGGAGGCCAAAATGTGTATTGAACCTTTTATTCTTTTGAAAAGTGTTGATCTGTTCTTTTGGACAGGCATTGAATGTTCCCATTGTGGAATTTGTGGGGCTTCTGGCCAGGCCTAAAAATTGTCATGTGGGAAACCGATTCCACTAGTCATGTGTGTTATGGGTACTGGGAGGCACTTTGTCCTCCTGAACAGGCTTCCTGACCCCAGCTAATCGTTTTGCTGCCTCAGAATGAAACAGTACTCTGGTGCGTAATAGTTTGACAGAGTTTGTTAATCCTACTCAAGATCCTGGAAGTCACCAAAGGAGTTTTTTTTTTTTTTTTTTAAGATTTTTAAAAACCCAAAAGATCCATTTGAAACCACTTAAGTATGGTGAAACTTTGTAGTGTTATTGTTTTTTTCCATGGAACTCAGTCATTTGAACTCTGCCTCTTTGAGGAAGTATTTCACAAGGAAAACGCAGAGTTTTTTGTTTTCTGTATACAAAATTGTAATTTAAGATCTATTTTCAGGAAAGCAGATTTTATATAATGTAATGGTCTTCTGAGATTCTATTTGGCTATTTAGAGTTACCTCTAGGTAATAATTTAATGCCGCCATTGTATCTGCTCAGCAGCTCCCAAATCAGGTGGACTACACAGTGGTAGAATTGTGAAAGACGTGGTCATTCCGGGAAGAACCTAGCTCGCTTTGAACTAAGCCTGCTGATGCCTTTGCAGTGCTACCAGATTCCCTCCTAGTGTGAGTCTCTGGGTGCTGTGAAGGGCAGACCTGCTCTCGCACCCCAGGTGAGGTGTCCAAAGCACAGCTGAATGTAGGCCATGGCAAGGCCTTTGGATTTCTTAAAAACACTAGAATACTCTTCCACTACTCCTTCTTCCCTTGCCTTGGAGTTTCAGGCTAATAGCAAAGACTTACCATTTCGACTGACCCAAGGGATTCCCATAATGTCAGAAAAAGAACATTGCACTGGGAATCTTTAGGAGACTGGAATGTCTTGCTCACCTTTCAACCATGGCAATGGGGAAATAATCGAATCAGTGTAAGTCTTCATTTCTTTATCTCTAAATCGAGGCAGCTAAACTCTAGTTATCTTCCAAATAACTGTAGAGTTTTAGAGTTCTCTGGCTCTGTGATCCTAGGGTGACTAGATGGGTTCTGAAAGTTTGGGTTGGGTTAACTGTTTTATGTTGCAAAGGAGCCTGGTAGTACTGTAGGATTCCCCAAGATAAGGTGGCCCCAAACCCTAGAGCTCGAGGTTCTCTGGCTTCTTCTGGAGCAGGGTAGCCAAAGGTCTCAGCTTGTCAGAGCTGTTGCTGGGTGGAGCCTCAAACTTAAAGAAGTTTGATTCGCATTGTATACACTGAATTAGCAACTCTACTTCTATATGTCCACCTTATTCCCGGGTAGGATTGGCCACCTCAGGGTGAGGTTGGGGAGCTACAACTTTTGCTGCAGGGCAAAAATGAACGAGGTGACCCTAGTTTGTATCACCAAGAGTCTCTGGCCCAGACTTTTCCATGAGCCTAGATATGGGGGCAGAGGGTGATTTGGGGCTGAGGAAGGGGAGAGGTGACTGGAAGCTTTTAGCAGGCATATATTATAGAAGGGAAAGGGGTTGTATTCTACCTCCTGAGTTTATTGCTGCTGTTACTGAAGTACATTGTACTATGGAGACATGGAGACATTGTAGAATTTGGATGATGCAGTGAAATTATGCTCAATTGAATGATCAGAGCTGTAGGTCCAAGTGTTCCCAAGAAATTTGTTCTAGAATATAATGAAGTTATTCACATAATTTCTGTTTAGCAAAGACAGTGCCTTGACTGGTACTGTTTAAATTTTAGCCTTCAGCTGCTCATCTCTCCATTTGGATATTTATATGTTGTAAGTCCATAGGTAAGCCAATCATGAAATCTGCTTCTGACAGGAACTGGGGCTTTTAGATGTTTTTCAGAAAGTAGGCACTTGCTGCTCTATCCATTATTTACTGTAATTTGGGAGCCAACTAACTAATGTCTATAAAGTGGCTAATATTTGTTCTTTAATTGAAAGCAGAGTTATGATTCATTCAGACAGTGCTTGCTATGATTCTTTGGTCTCTTGAACAGATCAGCTCTTGATAATATGGTTGAGCTCTTTGGAGGGCCATCCAACCACTCTGCAGACCTTCCTTTGCCTGCTTTTTAGCAGTTTAAGTGCTTGTTATTTCCTCCACTAGAAAAGAGAAGAGGCCAGTTACTGAGTTTGAAATCCATCCATTTGAATCTTAGCCAGGGTGCTCTCTAAAATAAATTTAATTAATGGGGGAGGATCATGAGGCTATGGACTAAACTTAGTTATGTGGGTTGTCAGTGGATCATAAGTAACCAGGCTCTCCCACTCTTGCTCCTTTTATTATGAAAAACTTAGTATATTTGATGTTGATTCCCTTGGTTTTCTTGTAGTACTACTAACTTAGAGGCAAACTTTTATGAATCATGGGATTGTGCCAACAAAAGGGATATTTGAAAGCACGCTTATCCCAGGGCCCTGCACCGAGAGGGACAGCCTTAGCAAGAAGTTTATGGGTTGGAGAAATTCTATGTGTTCTACAGAGGAAGGAGTCTCCACAATCCCACACACGGATAACTAAGGAGCCTATCTGCACGTCCCAAAACCTTGGCTTATGACATCTCTAGGATGGGATTCCAGAGTGTGGGCTGCAAATTGCTGTCTGTGCTGATGCCTGCTGCGTCTCTGCATAGCACATAAATTATGGACCCTAGTAAGTGTTGGTAAACAACTGGAGGAATCCCCTACCTGCAGTAGAGCAAAACTAGGGTCATACATGGAGCTGGCAGCACTTCAGCACAGAATGGAAAGAACTGCCCAGAGGGGCCTGGAAGGCAGTTTTACTTTTATTTTCATTCTCAGAGGTCTTTTCAAGGGAGATCCTGTCCTCAGGGAAGAGACCCCTGGGAGTGGCTCTAAGGGGTCGCTAGTAGTGAACTGTCCCAGGCTCTGCCGTTTACCCTGAGGCCACCTCGAGCAGGTAGTCAACTTTTCACACCTTGTTTCCTTATCTGTAAATTGGAGAAAGACTCCTTGTGCTGCTAGAGGACTGGACACATGTACAAAGTCTCCAGTACCTGGTGAGATCCATGATGGGGGGTGGGTATTATGTTCATGCATGTTTCCGTTAAACTTAAACCCTGCTTTCTAAAAAAAGCTGAGTTTATAAGTCAGTACAAAATCAATATATTGACTCACATTTTAAGTTGGTTCTTGACTGTGGCCTGTTAAAACCTTCATAGGGATGGTAGACTCTCTGCCTTTGACAGAATTTCGATTAGAATTAGGCTGTCTATTCACAAACAGAATTACAAATCAATCGTCTAATTAAGCAGTGCCTTGCACTGCTATAGGAATGAGTTGAGGTAAAGTAGGATCGCAATGTAATAAGGACAATTGTATCATCTTCTCCCAAACTTTAATTCTTAAAGAAAGCATTGAGTAGGATCATCCATTTTTATTTTTAAAATTTCAAGCAGATAAATATCTAAATTACAGACTCAAGTGACTTGATGAAACCTCCATTTCCCTATGAACCAAGTTTGAAAATGCATAATTATATAATATAATTATGTATGTAATATAATGATCTATAATTATATATGTAATATAATTATGTAATAATATAAAAATTAAACGGTTGTTTTCTGTGACATAATATTTTGTTTATGACTGCCTTTTTTGTGTGCTCTTGGTGAAGTCTTTTTTTGTGTGTGTGAAGTGTGAAACATAGTTCATTTTAAATGTGTTTCTTAAAAAGATGTATTTGTAAAGCAATCAAAACTGTGAGAGCAGAGACGAACTTCTCAGAGGTGGTGTTGTCTCCGTCGAGAACGTCTGGGCATGGTCCCTCCTCACCTCCTGCTTACGCTGGGACTTTGCGTTTAGATCCCCAGGTATATCATCA
Source organism: Tamandua tetradactyla (assembly GCF_023851605.1). Taxonomy (NCBI): domain Eukaryota; kingdom Metazoa; phylum Chordata; class Mammalia; order Pilosa; family Myrmecophagidae; genus Tamandua; species Tamandua tetradactyla. Next base: position 50,475,644 of record NC_135347.1, on the reverse strand, counting down.
CACTCCATGAACTTCTAGCTCATACACCCCACGAGCATGTGGAGAGGAAAAGTCTGGAGTTTGCTAAGTCAAAGCTGGAGGAACTGTCCAGGTATGTGGAGAATTTATATTAAAGCTTGGGATGGGAAAGCAACCAGTTAGTCACTTGTGGATGCCTAGTTCATATGTTCAGAAAGCAAGAAGGAAGACACAAATCCAGCTTCTCAGATTCGCCCAAAAGGTACATACTGCTAGCTCTTGGGATTGTATTGAATCATCAGTCATATTAATTTTAACGAAGGAAAAAATTGTATCATTGAAAATGTTTTTATTGAATATGAATGTATGTAATTGAGAGGAGATGTATTTCAGTTCAAACTGGAAAATGTTCTTATTTCTTTCAGTGTAGAAAGCTGTTTTTCAGTGGCATTTTTGTATTCTTACTTGTCAAGAAGCTGGAGAATATATATGTTCGATTTATCAGGGATTTTTTCAGTGTTTCAGTTAGTTATTTATATCTATGCTCCTTTAGCTTATGTGGGAGAAATGAGAGAAAGCTCTCTAATTTACTTCCCCTCCAAGAAGCAGCATTCTAAGTTTAACTAGGGGGTCTACCCGTAAAATAATGTGTCCCTTCTCTATTGCATTTCTGAGCATCACTCCCCGGGTACTCACTGATCATTGACCCATTTTCCATTGCAAATCATTATGCACGCTAGCTTTGCTTTGGGTCTTGAATTTTTGAAATCTTGAAGACCCAGTGTCCTTCCCCCATGGGCCCCAGCCCATAGTTACGTGTTTACAAGCTCAAAACTGAGCTTCCCAGATAGAACCCTTCTCTGCTTACCTGCTGGGGCAGTAAGAAACATCTCTTACTGTGATTCCGGCTGTGTTGTGTCTGGCAGGGTGATGCACGATGAAGTGAGCGACACTGAAAACATAAGGAAAAACCTAGCCATAGAAAGAATGATAGTAGAGGGCTGTGACATTTTGCTGGACACCAGCCAGACTTTCATCCGCCAAGGTAAGTCCTTGTGAAATGAACCCGCGATCTCACGGACCCGCGTGACTGTCCCATTAGCACTGACACATCCAGGGAAGCCTTTTGGCTGCATCATTAATGCTGTTTGTGCAGGATAGCCCATGGCCTTGACTGAGGCTGTGGGTGAGGCCCACCTTTGTGCTGTTTCTTTTCAGGGGCCATGAAAAACAGCCACACAATAATAGTAAAGCACGAGTGGGACAGTAAGTTACATTCTGACTGGACTCTCCTCCTCAGTGGACCGGACGTTCTCTACAGCTCCAAGGAGGACAGGCCCGTCTGGCCGATTGGAATGGCAGTGCCAGGCGGTGACGACATCCAGGCAAAGGCCCAGGAGAAACTGGCCTTGCTCAAAGCCCTTTCACATAGCAGTGGGGACAATGTCCGAAGCGAGAACAGCTGTCTCTTGTTCCCATTTTTCATCAGCACTTCTGGATCAGCCCCACACAATATGGTCTGATTAAATCTGGCTCCAGCTGCCCAGTGAAATGTTTCCGATTGGCCCCTGCCATGCTTTGGTGATGGCGAAGGTATCAAGTTTGCGGGGTGGGTTTGGGGGCCATCACCCCATAAAGTAAGCGTTTGAGCCCCCAGAAGAGTTGAAGATTTTTGTGCTGGAAACTATGGAGAAGCAACAGCCTAACAGGGCAGAGTCCTACTTGCCTCTCTCGTTCTGAAGTGCGTGAAGTGAATGACATTCTGGTTGTTTCTCACTGCCTAGATATTCTGGGAGGAGAGCACGGTCCATGGAACTGATTTGAGAAAATATGTTGCTCATATTCATAAATTGAAATTTGTTGGACAGTGGCATATCAATTTGGAGCTAGAATTAACCTTGGATGCAGTTTCCATTTATGATGTGCCAAGATCATTTGAAGATAATTTGCATTGCTGCAACTGACCGCAGTGTGCTGCAAAATATTTTTAACCTCATGAAACAAGACATTATTTGTGGTGTACACGCTAAGTTCTGCACAGGAGAATACATGAAAAGTTTAGCACGTGCCATTCTTCTCTCCATTATTTATTTACCAGGAGAGAAAACACACATGTTAAAGTGTGGAGGTATATTTTAGGAAATGACTCCTTTTCTCATTCTTGGCTTTGGATATTAATTTTTCTTTAAATAATGGTGGTATGTAATGCTGACAAGGTTAGACCTCCCTAATTTCTCTGGATCCCCTCTCATATATCTCCCTCTCTAGTCTTCCCGTTTTGGCTTCCTGCCTGCCTGGCACTTGCTTCTGTGCCTTTACCTGTGCTGCTTCCCAGCCTCAGGGGCCTGGAATAGTCTTATCCACTTCTTTTCGGCCTGTTGAAGGCCTGTTGTATCCAACAGGCTCAAGTAAGTTACTTCTAAGGAGCCTTTTAAAATTTCTTCCTCATCTGTCTTCCCCTCCCCTACAGTTACAACGAGTTCCCAAGGCACTTTGCTCGAGTGCGTGTATTTTCGTACTTGTATGTTCTAGGTACTTGTTTGCGTGCCTATCTCTCCTTGTACTTATATACTCCAAAGGGTAGCGTTCATGCATAATCTCTGCCCCACCTTGCCTGGTATAATGCTTTCCATGTTACAGTTAATCAGAAAATGGGCATTAAGTTAAATCAAACTGTTTGCTGAATTGTGATTGTAAGGTGACTTTTTTGTACTTTTCTTGTGTTTGTAGTTTACTGCAAGTGCCTATTAATGGACTTGGGCTTCGTAATATGGGAGAGTGGAAGTAAAACTTTTTATAATGAGTGCACTATTTCTGAAAGAACTTTTGGCTGAAAAATATTATTATCTTTGACTGTTTTAGTAGAAGTTTGAAAAAGCATCATAATGAAAACTGTGGGGAGGTGAAACATATCGAATAAGTCACAGTGTTTTCATTGCACCTTGAAGAGAAATTCTCATGAGCTGTCTCCCCTTGAACTCATGCCCCTGTGTTATTTAGTCCTTGCTGGGTAGCACAGATTTAAGGCACTTTGTCAGCCGTTGATGTTTCTGATGTTGTTATTGTAATGGCGTCGATATAATGATTTGCCTTTCAGCAGTATTTTCCTATATCATAATTTTGGTTCAGTTGGACTGTTTAGGAATTATTCAATAATGGTGGCCTTAAAACAACCAGACCTTGATCTGAAAGTAGAAAGTAATCGAAATAGAAACAATTGGGGAGAGTTTGCATTGTTTTGCTCTGTTTACCCCTATTGTTACTTCTACTAAATATCCTTAACAGATGTTAAGACTTACTGAATTATTTATTTTTCTCAGTTATTATCTTAAACTTTGAAGATTTCCATTCTCCATGAAACAAACTATAATTTATTTCCAATCGTGTACAAAGAATTTGTGTCATTTACTCTTCAGGCTGAAAAGGTCCATTTTGGTATGAGTGTGTGTGTGTGTGTGTGCACTCATGCATATGTACATGGTTTCAACCTTAAATGAATTTTTATTCTGAGGACTAGAAAGATAAATTACCCAGTCATCTGAAAGGCCTCAGAATAAGGAGACCTTATTATTAACCAGTCTTGAATGCCATCCCATGGGAAGTTAGTGATTGAAATAACATATATTTTATTATGTGCTACATTTTTGTTACCATGGTTAGTTAGCCTGATGATTGCAAAGGTCTATGTCATAGCAATGATCTGACACTGTCATTTATTTTTAAAAGTGTATTAAAGGGTGGGCCACGGTGGCTCAGCAGGCAAGAATGCTTGCCTGACACGCCAGAGGACCCGGGTTCGTTTCCTGGTGCGTGTCCATGTTAAAAAAAAAAAAAAGTGTATTAAAAGTTATATGAACAAATGTGTAAGTGTCAGAGCAAATGATAGGAAGACAGTATAGCCACAACACTGGAGGTCAAATCCTGTCTCTCTCACTTCCTTGCTGTGTGATGTTGGCAATTTTGTTAACCTTTCTGTGTCTCCATTCCCTCTCCCAAAATTGGAATTAATAGTAGTACCTTCTCTTATGGTTGCTGTGAGGATTAAATGAGCTAAGCTCCGCAAAGCACCTAACCTGATGCCTTTGGGATTATGACATAAGATTTAAAAATCAAGATCAACATTTTGGGATGCGTTTCTGTTTTCACTAACATGAAATATATGTATGAATAGTTATTAGAAAAGAAAGGCGTTCTGACACGTTGTAGAAAGCCCATTACTTATCCACAACATGCTGTGGAAAAGTGAATCAGGAAAATTGAATAAAGATGGGTGAATACAGAGTGAAATGTATTGAGAATAAGAAATGAATCTCCCTAGTTTCTTAATCACTCTGTAAATCACACATCTTTCAATGTACTAGTATTTTTTGAAATTGTAACATCGGGTCTAGAAATAGTTAGCCCTTTCTCAAGTGCCTAACCCAATAACCTAGATATTGCCTCCCATTCTTTTTCACTGTGGGGTGGAAATAAGTATAAAAGCATCAGCCAGTATTGAATGTCACTCCATGGGAAATTAGTGATTATGTAAGTTGATCCCGGTTATTAGATAGTCTGATAACTAGGATGCAAAGGGCCATAAAGACATGGTCTGATATTTAATACGACTATTATCTCTAATTTGTATGAACTAGAGAGGAACCCCTTCCTCAAGTCTCATGGCTATGTTGAAATAGCATATCAAACATGAGATGTGAAAAAAATCCACTTGACATGTTTGATTTTTTTTTACCAGACATGATTATTTTACAAACCAAGTGTTGAAATTTCTTGCTTTCATTTCAGATGTTTGAATTCCTGTATATAACTAATATATATGATCTCCTAGTTGGATGTGAGTTAACAGCTATAGATTAAGCAAATGAATCTCTAGTTGCCAAGGAAACATCTATTTTTTGCTTCAAAGCTGAAATTGACAGTAATTAATAATGTTTGAGCTAACAGTGTATTCTATAATTTTGGACTTACAAAATCACTAAATGGCTAGAAGCATTTCCAATGTGCATACTGTTGTTTGAGTTTTTAAGGCGTTGGTTATAGTCTTGCTGGAAATAACTCCCAAACTCATTTTTCCACAAAGACATTTGACAAAACCCCAGTCTTTTCCATGGGCCCTAACTAAGCTGCATGGACAACTCACAACTACCCACGGCAAAGTGAAAACTTAACCATCTTCTCCCATTCTTTCCCATTCCACGGCTTGGTATTTATATCACTGCTAAATTCACTGCCACCCTCCAGATTTGCCGCTCAATTAGGTGTGACCTGTGGAAAGCTATTAGCCTCTCAGGCCTCAGTTTCCCCATCAGTGAAGTGAGGGGGATGAGCCAGGTTTACTGAAAGGTCCCCTCCAGCTTTGATTCCGTCCCAGTGAGTCCCATGACTGCAGTCCCCTGGCGGCTACTCTTGCTCACCTATTTCTTAACCTCTCTGCCTGCAGCTTTTCCCATGTTTCCTGTACTCTTCAATTTAGTTATGTTCCCAGTGGGCTGCCCACCAGTTTGCTCCCACCTACGCCACCTCCTCTTGCCCATGTCCTTAGTGGAATCAAGCCTCTCCTCTCCCAGGGCTGCAGAGCTACCTACTTTGTGACTGTGAAGCAGCCCCCAAACACTCACCGAAAGAATGAGATCAGGGGTGGAAGTTTGGTTCCTTTTACTACCCTGCACACCTTTAAATCTCTGGTAGAAAGTAGATTTTATTTGGAATATTCATGTCAATGTGAACATTTTGTGACTCACAAGCATGGTTTCACTGTTGTCTATGTGCGTATTCTTTATATAAAGAATGTTAGTGTTTTTATTCCCACTTTATAGAAGTAGTCTGTGCTCACTTAAAAAAATCGGGAAATAAAAAGTATGAAGAGTCAAATAAAATTGCCTGCCATCGTATGTCTTAGTGATAGTGGTGATCGCCATTACTGCCATGGGTTGAATATGCCGTTAGTGGCTCTGGGAAGGCTGATATGAGCCAGTGTAAGGCTGCAATTGTGGAAGACGGTGGAAGATCAGAAGTAATACTGGCTCAGGGCCCTTTCAGAAGTTAGAGCCCAGGAGTTTGCAAGAATCTTTTTTAGTATATTTTTTATTTAACATATATTAAGATTGGAATTTTCTTTTGAGTGGGGAGAGAGGGAGAGGTTGTTATTTGGGTCAAATGTGTAATAATCGCGGTATTATTAATACTAATATTACTAATATATATAATATTAATAGTATATATAATATCAGTATTATATAAAGTCTGTGTATAGCTTCTCATTTGGAGCAGAAGATGGTTTTCTTGGGAGAAAGGGTCTGGGTGTGGATTTTATGTAGTTTATTTTCCAATTAGATTCTAAAAAGAATTGTGATCTCACATAATTTAAATTAACTTGAAATAGCTACCCTTTAAAAATAGTCTTTAAATTACATTGAATTGTATAGTAGGTATTTTAAAATAATGAACATGTTTTGTTCATTCTATTTCTTACATACAAATTGTAAATTGTATTAAGATACCATTTATCTGCCCTCAGTGTTTCAGGAAGAGTAAAATCTATTTGATTTTTATCGTATTATCAGTATTACTATATGTAATTGTATAATATGTATTTATTAAGTAAGTAAATTAATTAGGATCAGATCACCAAGAACAGATGGCAGAAATGCCTTGTACTTTGCATTGAACTTGGTGTCCTCTCAAACTTACTTTACACATTATGGAGAAAGAATCAAGTTTAAAGTGTTATACAAAAATTGTAAAAACTAGGTCAGCCCTTAAAATACGCAACATTTAAAACACAAAAGCTTTACTGATTGTGCATCAAATAAATACTTGGTATCTTGAGAAGCAGGCCCTACCCTTTATTGACACAAGAATGATGCTCTCTTGGCAGAATTTTAATTGTTGTGTATTCTTCACTTTTGTGATCACCAGGTTCTCTTATTCAAGTACCTTCCGTTGAGAGGGGGAAACTTAGTAAAGTTCGCCTGGGTTCATTGTCTTTGAAAAAGGAAGGAGAAAGACAATGCTTCTTATTTACAAAACACTTTTTAATTTGTACAAGAAGTTCAGGAGGAAAACTGCATCTGCTCAAGGTACCGGTTTTACATGACTATTCCATTTATATTCCATGCACTTAAGAGGCATTTAGGTGAATTTAATTGTCACTTTCCCATGCCTGCTATTATCACAAGATGGATTGTCACTGTTGCACCAAGAGTGAGGTAACGTACAGTTATCAGCCCTAACATTTATTTTACTGTCAATTGAATTCAAATTTATTTTAAGGGTGCATTACCATAAAGAAGTACAATTAAAATCACCATCTGGACAACTAAAAATTGTTACTAGTTGATGGCTAGTGAGCTATAAATTTTTTCCCCCAAAATCACTATATTGTACTGATGCAATATTTGCCAAATGCTGTCTTATCTTGCTGCGTACTAGGACTCAACAAATAATGGCCTTTAGCTCATTAATAAAATTTGTTGGAGTAGAACACACACATTTGTTTATATTTTCTGTGGCTGCTTTCATGCTGCAATGGCAGAGTTGGGTAGTTGCAACAGAGATCACATACTTGCAAATCCTAAAATATGTGTTCTCTGGACCTTTACAGAAAAAAGTTGCCTGTCTATGCTCTAATATTATTGCTTAAAATATTATCTATACTATCTATTATATTATCTATACTCTAGATTATTATTGCTTCAAAACATTATCCAATACCGTGTTGAAGGTTTTCTACTCCTTAAAACATGTCCAGTTGTAGAGTTCAGCCCTTTGCTGAACTGCATTTACTGTCTCAGGTCACTAAGATGCCATCCAGTCTTCCATGGACTGATTATTTGCTAAAGTTTACAAACGTTGGGAGTGTGAGTGGACTGGGGTAAAAGAATCATGAAGTTGACAGAGTTCGGTTCTTATTCACTTCTGGGTTTAATTTTGGACTCTTTGACACATTATGATGCAGACTTACCATTTTCTTTTGTGGCAACTTGAGTATAAGGTTTACAGATCAGAGCTTCCCAACCTATGCAAGACCCTCAAACTCTTCATGAAAAATTGGTTTGTGTCCAGACAGGTGGGGTTCTGTCTCTAATAGAATGCACGCTGATTGAGGAGCCAGATGCAGGCGATGAGGACCGTAAGTTACATTCTTTTAATTAGGATTATTAGAATTTTGTTTAAAGCCCCGTCATTCGTGTTTCTTTATAGCTCTGAAGAGAGGGAGGTGGGAGAGATGGCAAGGACACTCCCCCTTAAGTCACTTTTCTATGAAAAAGTCTGTCTAACCATTTAACCTATGGGCCTTGGTAAACCATTCATCTCTGAATTCACATTTTACTGATTTGTCTCACGATAGTGACTTTTCAGGGACAGGCAGAGAAGAAAGAGGAATTGAATTAGAATGATGGAATTCTGTAGCTCATGTAAATAAAAAAAAGAAACGAACTTGAAATGAGAAGTAAGGAGACAAGAATCCTAGTCCTGACTCATGTACTAACCTCAGTTTCTTCACCTGCTCTTGAGCTTACTAAAGCCTTTACCAGGCCTGAGAAGTATTAGCACCAAAATGAGATTCTGGACTTGAATACATATTGATCATATTGGCACATCTGCGTAAAAGCAGCTGTCATTCATTTTTTTCCACATCTGATTGTTTGGTTTATGTGTGTTGAAGCCAAAGGTTCTGGCCAAATGTTTGGACACCTGGATTTTAAAATAGTGGTGGAACCTCCAGATGCTGCCCCTTTTACTGTAGTCTTGTTAGCACCTTCACGCCAAGAGAAAGCTGCCTGGACAAGCGACATAAGTCAGGTGAGCACATTGGTTTTTTTCTGTGACTTTTGTTTTTTGTTTTAATTCGATGACATAATCTTTTGGGGTGGACTTTTCGAGGTATTTTACTTTATAAAAAGATTGTATCTGTTTGCTATTGTCACTACCATCACAATTATGTATTTTGATATGCCATGATTGTTTTATTTGTTCATTTGTTTTTACTCTTAAGATTAAAATTTACTTGAAATGTAGTAACTACGTATTAGTTCCTAGGCATTATTGTACTAGCTGTAATTGTAACCACTTGTGTTGAACGCTGGTAAAATTGACTGTTAGTAATAAGTTCACCAAAGACTGTTCTAGACTTTTTTGCTTATTTGTTTCTGGGGCAGGAGATTGGTAAGAGAATTAAGATACAGAAACAGCTAACAAGGACTATGGTGAGAAATCACGGATTAAGGAATCAAAAAAAGATTACTGTTTGAAGTATGAAATCTGAAAATAAGTGCCTATATTCCATGTAGAAAGACATTAGAGAACAGATTTGCTTACCTTTTTCCAATCAGCAAGGCCCAGTTAGGGAACTATTGCCTGTGTGAAGGCAATAAGATGATTCGAAAATATGTCAAAACCGGTCGTTATTGGGCTTGGGCAGTCTTAAATTCACATTCCACGTGAATTTTGACTCCAACAGGCAATGTAGGGAAAAAGTGAGCCTAAGTAGGGGAAGTATTGAGAAAAGGGTTGATAATTACTTTCAAAGTTGTTAACCCAAGGAAGATTGGGGCAAAGAGAAAAGGCATCTACTGTAGATTTCATTGTCGTTGTTTTTCTGAAGAGCTCATGGTCATTTATATGCAAGACTTAGATAAAAATATGAACTGGATCAAAGTTCTTCAGACAGACACTTGGATTTTTTTCTGAATGACTGAAAACCAAGGGAAGATGGGGAGAGAATGAAGGGTGATAATAATTACTTTTATGTGCCAAAGAAGTTTTATAGACCTTACCTCATTTGACCCTTACCATAATATTCTGAAAGTAAACAGAGGAAAATATTATTGGTCCCATCTCACAGGTGAGAAGCCTGAGGTTCAGAAAGACTGTTTGGCTAAAGTTTACATAGCCACGTTGAATCAGGACTCAAACCTAGTCTGGGTCTTTTCATAGTACTCTAAGTAGTCCCTACAGGAGTGCATCCTGCTGAATTTTTACTTGTATACCCCCCAGCACTACTTTGAGGGTAAATAAATCCCTAGATATGCACATTTCTGTTTGGGCTAGCAAAAGGATGAAAATATGGGCTCTTTTGGTTCTTTTCACAATTGCATCTTTATGGTGATGTATTAATGTTTTCATTAGCTTTATGTTACATGAGATAATTCTTTAGGTTTGTCCGCATTTGTAATATATCTCTTCTCTATAATTTTCTGAATTATGTACTGATTCTACAAATATTTATTGAGCAATTACAGTGTGTTGTCAGGTATTGTGTAGGCACCAGAGATCTGGTGATGGTTGTTGCTTTCAAGGAGATAGAAGGTCTGTAGGGAAGAAGAGGAAGTAGGTAACTTAATATAAAAAAATTTTTTGTGGGTGCTGTAAAGCCAAGATAAGTAAGAAGAATGGGGAGAACAGAAGTAGGCAAAAGCGTTTTTCCAGGAATGTCTATGTCTAGCTTTTACTTTATGACATAACTGGGGCTCCTAAGATCTAGAGTTGAAGAAAGTTCCAGGTGGCCTACCTTAGGGTGCCTGATGAGACCCTGCTAAGAAAGAAAGACCCCTGGGGAGCATCAGCATGGGTGATTCTATGCCTGGTCCTTTTAAGAAAGGTACCCAATGCTTTGCCTGCCTCAAGCATCCAAATGAGTCTTTTTCTCAAGTCTTATACCTTGAGGCAGAAATATGCAACTTCCTCCTTAGTTCTCCAGGTAGCTATGGCTAATATGTTGCATGGCATACATTTATACTACATTACATCACAATTGAATTGAAGAAGGGAGGTAAGAGAAAGTCATATCTTCTTGAGTGGTGATACTATCATTACATGAAGCCACTCTGTTCAGTCGAGACTTGTTATGTGTGGCTTTGACAGCGGTGCTTTCATTCAATCAACAAATATGTTTATGCAGCAATACTATACATCACACACCGTTCTAGATACTTGTGATATGTTGGGAACAAAAGAGCCAACAATAACCAAAAATTCCCTAACCTTGTGTAGTTTACATTCTAGTGTGGAGAAGACAAAAAATAAACAATAAATGTAATAAGTAAGTATACACTGTTTTATGTTAGAAGGCAATAGGGCAAGGTAAGAAGGACTGGGCTACAAGGGGGATATGGGTGGGTGTGGTTCCAAACTAGTGTTCGCTTCATTTTGAAGGAGACGATTAAATAAAAACGTGTAGTAGGTGAGGAAAATACCATATAGTTATTTGGTGAGGGAAAAGTTATCCCAACAGAGGGGACAACCATTGCAAAGGCTCTTCAGCTGAAGGACACCACGTGTTTCGAGGAACAGCATGAAATCCAGTGTGGCTGAAGTGGAGTATGTAAGAGGAAGAGTAGAAAAAGAGGTCATAGAGGAAGCAGAGGCCAGATCAGCGAGGCCTTCTACACCACTGGATGGACTTGAGCTTTCACTCTGGGCCAGATGAGAAGCCGTTAAAAGGGTTTCAGCCAAGGAATTGCATGATTTGATTCAGGTTTTAAAATGATCACTTTGATTACTGCGCTGAGAATAGACTGGGGATGTGGGACAGGAGTGGAAGCAGAGAGAATTAAAAGGCTATTGCCGCACTCCAGGTGAGAGATGATGAAGGATCACGCTAGCATGGCGGGGTGGAGTTGGAGATAGGGGTTCAGATTCTGGATTCATTTCTGAAGGTCGAGCCAATAGAATTTAAAAATGAATTGGATTAAATCAGAGGCTTATAATACAGAATGTAGGGGACCTAGAGGTACACAGAAGCTAAAGATGGGTGAACGGTCAGTTAATGAGATTGGACTCAAATGTAAGGGAATAAATAGACGTGAAGGCGGTTTTCTATTGGGTCTATAAGTAATATTACCACATTGAAGGTGAACATGATTAAGAGGAGTTGTATAGACCCATGTGTCCCATCGATTAACACTACAAATATAAGTTCGTGCATGAACTAATGCAAAGGTTAAAAAAAAAAAGGATTAGAACTAGGATGTGAAAGCAAAGAAGGGTTGAAGAAGATTCCAAAGTTTTTGGACCCAGCAACTGCAAGAAAGAATTGTCATCAACTGAGGCGGGGAGGTCTGCTGGGGAAAGAGATTCTGGGGTGAAAATCAGAAGTTAACTTTTGGATGTGCTGACTTTGAGAAGTCTGTTAGACATCCTAGCAGAGCTGCTGAGTAGGAAGTCCAGAATTTAGGGGAGAGATCTGGGTGAGAGACTCCACATTATTTTGGTGGTAGTAAAATCTGAAACAGCTGAGATCACCGAGGGAGTAAATGTGTATATAGAAATGGAAAGAGGCCATGGGCTGAGTGAGGGGCCAGGAGAAGAGCAGAAGCAGCAAAGACTGAGAAGGAAGGACCTGCAAGTGAGATGTGGAGGATACCCACGAGGTGGTGTCCTGGAGACCAGGTGAAAAAACATGTGCCAGGAAGGAGGGAGTGATCATGTGTCAGCTGCTGCTAGGGGCATGTGAAGTGGTGGGCACTTGGGACACTTGGTGATTCGGTGGATGTGGGCTTGAATGGCGGGGGCGAGACCGCAGTGCTCTGGTTTGTTGAGCCTGCCTGCTACCCAGCAGCCTGTGTCTCAACTGGCTTTGTTCTCTGCTGAAAGCATTTTCATTTTATGGAAGATATTATGTGCTATACATATATCCATGAAATTTGGGAGCCCTTTGTCTCCCGAATATGCCTTTGGACATATTCATTGTTAAATATATGGGACTACCGAATGCTTGAAAGCATACTGTATAATATTCTGTTTTGTGTATGTAAAAATATCAACACAAAAAGCAACTAAAAATACTCCCAGCACACTAAGTATTTACCAGAGGGTTTCCCATAGGTAACCTCTATCAGTTCACTAACCTAGGTGTTATTCTAAAACCCTAACAAGTTACTTTTCCCCAATTAAGTGACTTTGCTCTAAAGAATCAACTGTTTCCATCTCTAAATCCCTCCCAGTCCTGCTGTTTAAATAGAAATAACTTTACAGTCTTACTCCAAGTGTACATAAGCAGCATCATTTTTTCCCTTTACCTATTTACTTGTTTGTTCCTGTAAACTCTTCATTTCGGTTTTTTCTAATAGCAATATGTATCCTATCACATAACTTAGGACTTTCGCAGCTCTTTCCAAAATACTGGGCGTATATTAATATATAATGTGGTGTTAGGCATCTCTTTGCAGAGAGATTTCCCCTCTTTCAAGGTTCCTTATTGGTATATATTCTCCAAAAAAGTATAAGACTGCTTCACAGGCTGTGATCACGCTCATGATTCTTACATAAACTGTCCAAACTCCCCTCAAGAAGCATATAACTCATTCTTTTACCTCAGCATCAACAAGGTAACTATGTAACTTTTTTTCTGAGTCCTGCCAGTGTTGAGTTTTGTCACATTTATCATGTTCCCCCATTTAGTGGAAAGAGATATTACCTTCTTGTGTTTTTAATTTACATTTCTGTAATTATCAACAAGATTAACATTTTCCCACTATTTTGTTTCTTGTCTGTTCATATCAGATGGATGTTTGTTCATTGGAAATAGAACTGTCCGTATAGACAAGAGAAATGAACATTTTCTTTCAGTTCAGATTATGAACATGCTTTTCATTGTTTTGCCACTCTTTGTTTTTCTAAATTTTAAAAATTTTGTGGCTTGTTTGAATCCACCTTACCAGGCTACTCTACCTTGCTACATTAACCACATGTGGCTCTTACTTAAGATAATAAACTACTTCTTAAATATCCATGCAACCCCTATTTCAAATAAGGAGCTATATGAAAGATTTAAGACTTTTAGCTCTGCCAGGCTTCTCTCTCTGAAGCTGTAATTTTTAAAAGTAACAATTGTTTGAATGATTAATCACACCTTTAGTACACCAGTAAGGCCACAATTAACTTCTGGAGCCTCCAGTAAACATGCAAGTGGCTAATGCTCTTGACCAGTGATTCTTCCCTTCTTTCATCTATTTATAGGGGCAATTTTGAGGCTGAAGCTTTGACTTTGCATTTCAATACAGTGCATTCACTTGTGCTTTTCTCACTGCCATAGGTAATGGTTTATTAGGCAGATTTCTCTATAATTATGGATATTAACTAAAATGCAGAACAAAAGCCACTTCTGAGCTTCTTGGTTTGGTCATTTGTGTCAAAATATAGACCTTGTGTGGACATATTTGTAGCACACTGGATGGGTTTTCTCCCTTAAAATAGCTTCCCTGAAATAGGTTGGGTATTTTCTACTTTAATATAAAAAGATGAATTAAAAGAGAAAAATTGAATCTAACCTTTCTTCCCAGTACTTAGAAGTACTGAGAGGGTGGAAAAGCATGGTGACCTGGTGGACCACTGACCTTGAGGCCCTGCCCATAGCAAGACCCTCAAAGCCCTGCTAGAGAAATCAGAGGACCAATTACAGCAGAGTCACCTGGGGCTTTTGCTAACACGCATATTCCCAGGCCTCGTCCTAGACTCCTCATGAACAGCTAGAACATTCCTGGCCTAGGAATCTGCATTTGTTAACTTCTACATTTCAAGGTTTTCTCTAATTCACATAAATTCTGTATGTCTTTAAAAATATGCTATGCCCTGCTTATTTCCATGTTTTTCTTCTTAACTGAGTCAAATGCATACATTCCCCCAGAGCGCCATCACATTTCTCCCTCACAACCAAGATATGTGCCTCCATAATCATGCCTATATAGTGCACTTGCCACTATAGATTTTTTCATAGACACACCCACGTGTGCAAATTCGATTATAGTTTGTTAATATTTCTTCCCTTTCTTCAAAGCAATATTACTAAAAGTCTCAGATGCAAGTCAGATGACAGCAGGATTCTCTGGTCGAAGTTGACTTGATAGATGCAGGGCTTCAGGGAACCCTGATTTCCAGACCCATGTTGCCCCTCAAGATTGTCTGCCCCTAAGAGAATAAGGTACCCATTTTGAAAAATGCTCCTCTATTGTAAACATACAATATATGAGTTATAGATAATATATGATATAAATAGATAGAGCAAACATATTTAAACACATAAAATATGTTTATATTATAGCATATAAATAGAATTATATAAATATATATTTATTAATCCCATGGATGGAATAAAGACTGTATGCCACCTGTGGCCTTTTTGCACAGTTAAAATATGACTTTCGTTACTTGTCATTTTGTGCTGTGGTTCAAATGACATGTATATTTTGTTCTACTGGAACATATGTATAAGTGAAACTTTCTTTTCATATTCTATTGAAAATAATTTTAATGCTTCACACAATGAATTAGAAAGATTTATGAATGAGAGCTGACACTGGATAATAAGATGTGCAAAAGTGGTCACATAAATCTCTTCTTTTGGATCTAAAACATTTATCTCAGTTTCTAATTCTGGCAGTGTGGAGGACTGAGCTAATGAAGATTCCCTCAGGCTACAAAAACAGAAATGTTCAACACATAGAATCAGTATAATAAAAAAATATTTTAGTACATAGATAATCTTTGCAGATAGAAAGGGAATCTCCAGTAGCCAAATTAACGAGCGAGCTTCAAGCCAGAGCAGAAAGTTTGTATCTGAAGCCATAGAATCTTTGTAGTGATTTTGGGTTGGATACAGGTCCCAGGTCCTAGAAGGGGAGAGAGGAGGCGAGGTAGAACAAGTAACTGAGATTCCTGCCTGAAGCCAGGGTCTTGGAAGGTTGCCCGCTTTGTGAAATAAGAACTTGAAAAATTCTACCTGTTGACCCAGGAAAGAAAGAAAGAATTTTGTCTTTGTCTTAGGTTCTGGGTTTTTAAAAATTTCCTTTTTAAAAGCAAATGCCTCTCTCACCTATTTGACTTGAAATTCAGATTTATAACATGCACATGGTGTGAAAATTCCAAACTGAGGAATTAGTGTAAAATACAGTTTCTGAAATGTTGAAATTCCAAGAATGCTTGGTAGAATCAAACACAAATTCACTCTATTAGCAACATTTCTACAATCTAGGCTCACTTATAATGTGCTCACAGTCAAAAATTATAAACCTTGTTAGTAAATATCTACCATGAACGAGTCAGCAGACACGGGAAACAGTAGAATTATCATTACAAGAACTTCAGATAATAGTGTGACAATATTACACTATTATTGTAATAGTGGAAAAGACTGAAAAATAAGAACAACTAAAATATTATTAAAGGCTTTTTTTAAAAAAAAGAAATGCAAGACATAAAGAAAGAATAGATCACTATGTAAAAAGACCAAGCAATCATGTTAAGAACCAAATAGAATATCTAAAAATGGAAACTAGCTATCAAAGTTACAAATCCCTAGAAATTTCATTAACGACATTGAATCAAACACAGCTGAATAGATTAAGAAACATAGAATCGATATGGGGGAATTACAAAGAATGCAGCAAAGAGGGAGAAAGCAACTATGAGAAGTTCACAGAGTAGAGTGAGACAGAAAGACAGATTACTTTTAAAAAAAACCTCCGATTTACATCTGGCAACGAAAGAGACTGAAATTAGTAAAGTGAAAGAAAAGGGACCCTAGGGTACATTGTCAGGAAAAGAGAAATAGTATCATTACTTAATAATAAAAGGAACTGTCATGCAGCAAGACAAGCTTTCACTTGTAGACACCTAACAATAGCGTTATTTGCAAAAAGAGAATTACCAAGAAAATTGACAAATACACAATTCAATTTTTGCGTTTTTGTTTCCAAAAACCCTGACTACTCAAGGAGACAGAAATAAATATATGAGAAATGTCACCATCACAACAAACAGGCTTAAGCTAGATCCTAGCATACAGTGACTGGAATACATAGTGCTTTCAGAAAATTGTAGAACTTTTTTTTAATATCTACTTATTAGGCCATATTAATATCTACTTATTAGATATGTTATGTTATTAGATATGTTATATAACATAACATATTAGATATGTTATATGAAATATAACAAAGCTCATTTCATACCCAAAATTGATACATCACAAACTATAATCTTTAGTCATGAAACGTTGAAAGTAGAAATCAGAACCAGTAAAAACTAGCCAACCCCCCCAATAGTATTCATTAAGGTAAAAATGTATTTATAAGTAGTAGTGGAAATCACAAACTATTTCAGACTGAAAGACAATTAAAAGCTACATATCAAAAGCTTGTAGGCAACTTCAAAAGTTGCATAAAGTCCTCTCAGAAAAAGATATATTTATAGCATTAAATTCATATATTTAGAAAAAAAAAGAAACACGAATGACTTGTAAACCTCTTAAAGCTGCTGAGTATGCTAGATATCAGAGAAGTGTAGTTTAAAACATTTGAAACCATTCTACTCAGTTGGTTTAACAAAAATTAAAAAGTCTAATAATATTGGTGAATACATGGGAAATGGGAATATCCTTTTGGTAGGAATTAAATTGGCATATAATTATTTTTGATAGCAGTTTATCAGTAGATAAGTAATATTGGGCATGCATGTATATGAGCCAGAAACTTTTGTACACAGAGAAATAATAGAAGAATATTCATTATATTTTTGTAATAGAAAAATGAAAACATCTTTGTATAAGAGTCTGCCTCAATAAACTATATTAAGTACATTTATACCATAGAATATAGAATATATAGCAGTTGAAATGAATGAATGAACCAAATCTACACTTATCAACATAGATAAATCTCAAAAGCAATGTTGGGTGGAACAAGTACAAATATTTGTGTATAAAAATTTTAAATTCAAATAATATTGTATATTGCAAAGGGAAAATACATACATATATAATACAATTTTATAAAGATAAAAAAAAGGGTGAAAGGAGGAATAAAGGAAGGAAAACAGGGACACCCATCAGTTGTGGGATAGTGGTTGTCTCTAGGGTAGAGGGAGCCTGCTGGGATTGGGAAAGCAGGAGTTCAGCTATGATTGTGAAGTTTTTTTAATCTTTAAAAGAAAAAGGATGCTCTAAATCAAATATGGGAAAGTGTTGACATTGATTAAATGTTAACTGGTGTATGAATAGCTTGTTACTACTTGTATCTTTCTGTACGCTTGCAGTATTTCATAATTTTAAAAAAACATTAAAATGAAAAATAAAAGCCTATCTCTATTCTATTTTTCCCTCTATCTTGAACTTCTAATTACAAGTCCCTACATTGAAGAGAGGTGAGAAAAAAAATGAAATAAAGGATATCGTCATATATCCCTGGTATTAAATCTTATCTGATCTGTGGTTTCCAAATATTTTCTACCGTTCTGTAAGTTGTCTTTTTACTTTCATGATGATGTCCTTTATGCACGAAAGCTTTTAATTTTGATAAGATCCTATTTGTCTATTTTTTTCTTTTGTTGCTCATGGTTTTGGTGTCAAGTCTAAGAAAACCATTGCCTAATCCAAGGTCTCGAAGATACTTCCCTGTGTTTTCTTCTAGGAGTTTTATAGTTCTGGCTCTTATATTTAGACCTTTGATTGATTTTGAGTTGTTTTGTATATTGCATGAGGTAATATACAAAGAATGAAAGAAAGTATTCTCCTTCATTCTTTTGCGTATGAATACCTGTTTTTCCCAGCACCAGTTGTTGAAGAGACTATTTTTTCCACGTTGAGTGGACTTAACACCCTTATTGAAAACAAGTTGGCCATAAACTGAGGGCTTATTTCTGAACTCTCAGTTTGATTTCATTGATCTATATGTCTGTCCTTATGCCACTACCATGCTATTTTTGATTACTGTTGCTTTGCAATAAATTTCAAAATCAGAAAGTGTGAGTCCTCCAACTTCCTTCCTTTTAAACATGGTTTTGGCTGTTGGTTGTAGCTCTTGCGCTTCCCAGTACGTTTGATGATTGGCTTTTCCAGTTCTGCAAAGAAGGCTTTTAGAATTTTGATTGGGATTATATTGAATCTATAAGTCACTTTGGATAAAATTGACATCTTGATGATATTTAGTCTTCTAATCCATGAACATAGAATGTCCTTCCATTTATTTAGGTCTTCCTTGATTTCTTTTAGCAATTTTTAAAAAATTTTTCTGTGTATAAGTCCTTTATATCCTTGCTTACATTTATTCCTAAATATTTGAATAGAATCCATGAAGGTGAGATTGTCTTGCAGAAATGGAGAAGGTGCACGGGTGGTTCCGTGGTCGAATGCTTACCTTTCATGCGAAAGACCCGGGTTCGATTCCTCGACCATGCACCCCCCCCCAAAAAAAGGAGAGATTGAGGCATTCCTAGATAAACAAAAGCTGAGGATCCATGGTTTCTGATGAGAAATTGGCACATAATCTCGTTGGTGGCCCTTTTACTGTAATTTTCTTCTACTTTGTGCACGGTCTAAATTAAGATAACAGTAATTTCTATTCACTGTTTCTACTTATCAAATTTGTACAAAGGTTATTTACAGAGAAAAGGGCTGGTTGGTGTCAAGGTGGTAATGAGAATTTAAAACATCTTTTCCAAGTGTCTTTTGCTTTTCTCTTGCAGCTTTCAGAACTTTCTCTTTGTTCATGCATATTTATGTCTTTCATTAAATGTGGGAATTTTTCTGTCATTATTTCTTTGAATATTCCTTCTGCCCCCTTTTCTCTTTCTTCTCATTTTAGGACCCCCATAATGCGTATATTGGTATACTTGATGATGTTCCACAGGTCTCTTAGTCTCTGTTCACTTTTAAAAAATTTTTTTTCCTCTGCTCCTCAGCCTGAATCATTTCAATTGTCTTGTCTTTGAAACCCTCTAGTGAATTTTTCATTTCAGTTATTGTGATCTTCAATTCCAGTGTTTCTGTTTGGTTCTTTCTAAAAAAAATTTCTCTCTTTATTGAAATTCTCACATTATTAATTTATTGTTCTCCTGCTATCATGTAGTTCTTCCTCTGTGGTTTTCCTTTACCTCCTTGAGCATATTGAGGATTATTTTTTTAAGGCTTTGTTTCGTATGTCCAAAGTCTGGTCTTCTTTATTGATGATTTCTGGCTTTTCATCTTGTCACTGTGGACGGGCCATCATTTTCTGTTCCTTTGTCATGTAATCTTTTGTTGCACACTGTTAATTTTAATATTTTAAGTGTTAATTCTGATATTTTAAGTGTTGATTCTGAGCTCTAATCCCTACGATGTCTTAAATTTATATCCAACTAGTGATATGACAGAGATTTCCATGAGTGCCAGGAGCTAACAAAAACAAACAAACCAATGCAAAGAAAGCACCTTTTGCAGTCTTTTCAAATTGACTCTGCATTGGCTGGTGTTCTCCTTCAGGAGTGCAGGGTTCCCTCTTCTTTTCCCATCTAATTTTGAGGGCCACCTATAGCAAGTTTTAGGGACTTCTCAATATAAAGTATGCGTGCTGGCTTCCTTCCAGCTTCATCTTATAGAGTCTCATTCTTTGTCCACCTCCTCTGTCATTTTTCTCACTTGTTTTTTACTTTTACCTTATATTATGTTTTTTTGTAATCTGCTTTATACAATCAAGGTGAAATATAAATTAATAAATAAACCCACATTACCAAATTCAAAGCTAGATAACCATAATCATCCATATATAAAAAATTATTCTAAATAATTTCCAGAAGTAGTTTAAGAAAATGTGTTGAAGAGAACTTTCAAGTATTCTACTTTATTCGCTGAATTTTGAATCCTCTACATCTGAAAAAAAGTGAAGAAAAGCAAATCTTAAGGACAATCAAGTATGAAAATGGCTGCTATACAGTGAAACCAAATAGTCGGGGAATGCCAGTGATCTAAAGTTTCTTATATGCATAGTCACTCTTTTACTAGGGGTTTAGGAGAGATCCTGAGCTCAGGACCTGAACGAGGTCACTTAGCAATCAGCTTCTTGGCACCATGCAATTGTAGTCACAAAGCAGTATGTGGTATCCTAATGACTAGAAGTAATTTGTGATATAAACAATTGTTTTAATTTTTAAAACAATTTTTGTTTTATTCAAATGGAATGTGTATAATTCAAAATAAACTTTTCTAACCCAAAGTAATTGCAATGGCAGTTTTAAGTTAATAAGGCATATATGTAAATAAAGAGGGAAGAAAATTAGCAGAGTTTCCTTACTTGTCCTCTTTAAAAAGAGAAAAAGATGACGCAGGTTTTATGAGTGTCAGAAACAGAAGTTACAAGTTGCATCCAACATGGTGGCAATAGAAACCGTAGAGGAATAGTAAAATATGGGAATTTATCGTTAAAAGCCCCTGAGAAGCAATATTGAACGGTTTATGCTAAGGCATTACTGGTGAGAGATTAATTCATCCAGGGAAGACTTCATTTCTAACCTGACTGCTCGGTACTGTCCCCTCGTGGCTGAGAATAAATATGCAGGGACGATAACCACGAGATGAATGTACAAACCTCTCAAGTACTGCTGGGACTGCTGGAGAATTGTGATACTGTACAATTTGTGGTCTGAATCCTTAGGAAACACATTCCTGGAAAATATTTATCCTCAGATATTTGCCAGGTATTTATCAGGCATTTGGTTGGTATCCAGTTTTGATATCTGTATATTGAATCTGTTCAGTATAAAGTATAATGTTTACCTGCTGTTATTTTTTTTTTTTTTGGTGGGCGCACAGAGGTGAGAAATTCATTTATTTTTGTAGCTATCAACAATTGCAGAATATATGTTCTGCCTAGGCTCTCATGTGGGTTGTAACTGTTGCTTATCTTCATTTTCACAGTGTGTGGACAATATACGGTGTAATGGTTTAATGACCGTAGTGTTTGAAGAGAATTCCAAAGTTACTGTGCCACATATGATCAAGTAAGTGTAATAGCCCTTTCCCTTATATTTTAATCAAGATCAAATTGATAGAGAATGTAAATCCCTGAAGAAAATACTTTCACTAGGATTCTGCTTTTTGTTTAGAATGTTTCTTTACAGTAAAGTGATAGTTTTGTTATGCTATTATGAAAAAGATCAAAATGGCTTTTCAGATTCACAGTTTACCTTGTTGACTCCTAGACAGATAAATCATATTTTTTCATACTGTCAAATATGCCTTCACTTTGAGCAAATGCCCATCAAGATTTTTATAGTTCTATATACAAAAAATTAAAATAGTGGCTGTGCAAGGTCAGAGGGGAGATCAAAGGTAACAGGTTCAGTTGCTGTCTTCCCCATGGCGTGAATTGGGTCATCATGAATTTGTCTCTAGAGATCCCTTGCCAGTTTGAAGATGCCCAAAATGAATTGTCTGGGCTTGGCCACGGTACTGGCTATTCCCTGCCCATACATGGATTTGCTCCAAAGCTTGTTTGTATTGTGGCTGCATCTTGTTTTGTGTTTTGTGAACAAATAGACTATTATCTTTCAAATTCACCAGTTGGGAAACTGCAGTTTAAAAAGAGAAGCTAAATCAATAATTATGTGCCAGAGCTCCCTGGACTAATGCTTTTGTCTCTATATAGCTTTTTCTTTTCAAATTAAGAAATGGTTTGGGAGTATTTTGAAGCTTACCCATTGTGCCTTACTCCTGTTTTCTTGGTTATTTGCATTTCAAATTCTAAGGGCAAAATGTCTTTTTTTTAAGTTGTGTTAAATTCTTCAAAAAGTTACGTAGAACTAAGAAAATGTTTTTCTTCCATCCCTGTGTGTGACTTTGAATATTCTGAAATCTGAACTGTTTATGCTAAGGCGTTAAGTAACGTTAACTGCAGAAGGCTGGCTTTCCTCGGCTGCTATGTGTTAACTGCTATTAGCATCATCCCAATGGTACAAGTTTTAGAACTTAATTAT
This sequence comes from Tamandua tetradactyla, assembly GCF_023851605.1. Classification (NCBI taxonomy): domain Eukaryota; kingdom Metazoa; phylum Chordata; class Mammalia; order Pilosa; family Myrmecophagidae; genus Tamandua; species Tamandua tetradactyla. The sequence goes on along the minus strand of NC_135347.1, from coordinate 50,452,961 downwards.
TGTCACAGATGAAGGCAGAGTACATGATGCTAGTGCCATAATTACTACAGAAAAATATAAATTATAAAAGAATGTTAGTGTTTTAAAGTATTGGTCCAAAGCTTACATTTTTGGTAGGACCATTTTAAAAATCTAGGGCAAGGCTTGTTTTAGCATTCGTTATCTAGGTTTTTAATCTAATATAGATTGTTTTTTAAACCAGATTAGTTAAAAATGTATGATGCCAAAAATAAAAATAAGCATAAAATATTAAGTCAAAAGGTTTGAATTATGACTTAATTACAGTCATATCATCAGGTTAGTTTTCTTATTTATTTTCTACCATAGGGTGCTTATTTTAATATTTCACAAAATGATTTATAAAGATGTAGGATTTTTATTTTTCAAAGTACTCTCTTGAAGGTTAGGCAGTCATAAATGTCCACCCTGCTTTAGAATGAAAATATGAACATCAGTTAGCGTAAAGTTAGAAGCCCCTAAACCACAGGGCAGCTGCTCTCCCACTATACATATTGATGAACTTTAAAAGTTAATACTGATATAAACTTTAATTTGTGATTTGACCAGTTGAGAATATGCCCAAATGCATCGTCTTTCCCCTACGAGGAAAATATCAGTGTCCACGTCCAGTCTCTTTTGTGTAGCCACCTCACTTGCACTCCAGGACTTTTCCTACTTCAGGAACACAGAGGGGACCAGTGAGTAGGGAGGGACCGTCTCCTGCTAGGACAGAAACCTGCGTCTCGGGCTGTAGGATTGTCTATTAGCGACATGCATTTTTCAATGCCCGTCTATACTGTACGACATGAATTCTCACCATAGAGTGAAGTGCGTATATCTCTGCCTTTTGTTTTTCCCAGACTCTGGTTGAGTCTGGTTCTCCTCATTCAGAGCAAAGAGTATGATTTTGTAGTCTCTGTCCTTTCCCAGGCCCCCCTCCATGGCCCCATCCCACCCTAAATTCTGTATTCCTGCCTCCCTTTGCATCTCTCTGGCTACATATCATGAGAGAAAAATGACTGCATTTTGCAGAGTTAAAAGAAAAAAATATGCCATTTTTATCATGTCTTGTAACTGACATGGTATCACTTTGCAAGTACTCACTTCGTTTTAAAGCTTACTAATTATCATAGATGATTTGGGTTTAATGTCTCAAGGCTGCTTTTTAAATGCTTAACAAAAAGAAATTGCTATTATCATAGGAGGATTAAGAAACACATTGTCTTTCTTGAGAGTCCCTTAGGAAATAAAATGAGATCCTGTTCAGTGGAATAAAAGAAAATTAAATAATTTCATAATATCTAATTTCTTTTCTTTGTTTAAAATGAAAATGCCATCAGCATTTTTAAGGACAGAGATGTAATTAGTTTTTATGCTAATTTCATGTTGGTCACAGCGTATTTTTTTCTCCTAATGTTTTGATTAAACTGTAGTCAAAGATTCATAGCTCAAAGCTATAATCAGGATGCAAATTCATAACATTTATAAGGTGAAAATATCCCTTTCAGTGGTGTCCAAATAATGTTTACATTTTATGTATGTAGATTGAGGTTTGTTTACTTTTAATCGTATTTCACCTCAATGTTCTTAGAAATTAGAGATATCCAGTGGGAATATGGTCAGTTCTGAAAAGGTGATTGATTACCTCATTCAGCCATCTTCTGAACCAACTGACAGATTCATAAAATTTTCCGAGATCATTTTAACTTGTTCATTTTACAAATGAGAAAATTACAAGCCAGAAAAATAAAGTTGCAGAGCCACACCATTTTGGAGAATCTCAGATGTATTTATATATTTCTAAGGTCAGCAGTGTGACCAGAATTAACTGGCCACTCTCGGTCCTTTGGTGAGCTACTCATTTAAAATGCTCTTTCAGGCCTGCAAATGAAGTACTTCCACCTGCACTGAGCATACTTTGGGGTAGGAAGTTTCCAAGAGCCACCTAAGAAAGCTACTGATTCCTTTTTTTTTACATGGGCAGGCACCGGGAAACAAACCCAGATCTCTGGCATGGCAGACAAAAACTCTGCTGCTGAGCCACCGTTGCTCGCCCTATTGATTCCTTTTTAACCTAAGGAAAATAAATATATTATTTGAAATCCCTTGAAGTGCTGAAAAGTCTAATTAAGGGGCACTCACAAGCCACTGGTTCTTAGCAAACAAATGCCTCACTGAAAATCACTGGCCTCCTGATTCTTTTAATCAAGTGATGAAATCCAGGACTTCACATGATTGCCTCTTCTGAGATGCTGCAATAAGGGAAAGGGCTCTCAGAATGGAAAGTGAAAGCTATAGGCAGTGCTTGCAAAGGCTGCACGTTTCTTTGTGCCCCATTTGGCTTCAGCCTCTGCTTACAAGCGTTTCCTCTCTGCATCCTCTCCTGCCCTTTGTGACAAGTGTGTACCAATGGCTTTGGGCTTTGAGCAGACAGCCAGGCGATTCCTTGGCTCCTTTGCGAACGCTCTACCCAGTTCAGTTGTCCACCTGGAGAGGGCGCCTCAGGGGTGATGTGTTGGGAAATAGCCAAACGGGAGGTTTTAAAGAATCATCAATCATATTTCAGGCAGTGGGGGGTGGGGGCTGTTCAGGGACAAACTCAAGAAGGGTTTTCACCACCTTTATTTCACGCATTACTTTTTAGTTCTCTTCTGATTTAAGGGAATAAGCAATGCTCTCTCCCGTGGAATACACTCTAGGGCTTTTAACTTCATTTCCCTGATGATAAAACTGATGGACTTAAAAAGAGAAGGAATCCACAGAGTGAAACAAACCATTATTATTCCTTCACAATTAATTCTTGCCTTCCTAAGTTTTAATAGCATACCTATTATGCTATTTTTATAGCTCTGAGTATGTATATATGCAATATAAATAACTATAAATATATTTACAGCAAACTCTTATAAACTGCAATGGAAAGAGAGTCCAAGGCTATTTTGGAGGCTACTCTTATGCAAGCTTCAGCTGGATGTTGCTAATTACCACAGTTTGCCAAACCCCAATCAAAACTATTCCTGTTAACCCTCAAGAACCCCTAGGGTGCTATCTGAGATTCTACAGAAGTTTCACACACTAAAATTACTTTCCAGAGACCTTCAACCTCCAGATGGTTCCTAGGCCAGATAAAAGTCCTTAAGTCCAGAGGGTCCAGCCTCTCCAAGAACATCAACTAATTCCATCCCCCAACCTATGTTGTTGACACCCCTTTCCAACATGAAAAAGTTAGAAAGGGCAGAGCCCAAATACCCCTAAAGATTGGGAGAAGGATCAAAGGAGAAGGAGGAATTATACCAGAGAAGATAGGATTTAACAAATGAGTCTGACCACTGAATCATTACATTGAGATTTCTTTTAGTCTCCAGTGTCTTGGAGCAGCTAGAAGGAACACCTAAAATTGTGGCACAATAACCCATACCAAACTCTGACATCTGTTCTCTAGCTGCTTCTTACAATGTAGTTTGAAATTTATTGCTTTTTTGCACATACGTTATATGTCACAACAAAAAAATGGTTTTAAAAAATGCAACGGAAAGCCCTCCCGTAGAGTCTGTTCCCAAATAAGAATACGCAGTGCTGGAAGAGGCTGCCTCGCCCTGGGTTTTGTGACCGAGCTCCCGCTTCGTGTCTAGGTCTGACGCCCGTCTTCACAGAGACGACGCTGACATTTGCTTCAGTAAAACACTCAACTCCTGCAAAGTGCCCCAGATCCGTTACGCCAGCGTGGAGCGCCTCCTGGAGCGGCTGACAGACTTGCGGTTTCTTAGTATCGATTTCCTCAACACTTTCCTGCACACATACCGCATTTTCACCAGCGCAGCTGTGGTGCTGGGGAAGCTGTCGGACATCTACAAGAGGCCTTTCACCTCCATCCCTGTCAGGTACGCACCCAGCACTAACGGCCTGGCCGTGCACGGGAGCAGCCTGCGCTGCGCAGCCGCCTCCGACCCGGTCGGCCTCTGAGCTGACCGAGGCCCAGGAGCAAGCTGAAGTGGCGATCACAGATGGTCCCCAGCTAAGAAGCCTGATGTCTCCGAGCAGACTTTGCTTGCTCTCTCACTACTGGGCAGCTCGCTCTTCTGGTTTAGGAGGTTCCTTTATTTATTTATTTTTTGGTCTACTTATTAGGTCAGTGCTTGTTAAATTTGAATATGCCTAAGAATCACCTGGGGGGTCTATATTTTTTTTTTCAAACTCCTCGGCTCTGATTCTTTACAAATGCACCCGAGTCCTGCATTTCTATCGCCCTCTGGGGAAATACCAAGGCTGCAGATGCTCTGGCCTCAGTTTAGCAGCGAGGGGATTGGACAATGTCTGAAAAGTGTCTTGAGCTCTTTTGGCTAGGGCGCAGTGTCCGTGTAGCATTTAGACTGGGGGAGAAGCCAGCGATAGGAATGTGATGATTCTGTGATCTTTAAATGTAAGGAGCATGTTCTTGAATGACAGCTTGGGAATCATTGTCACTTGGCTACAATCCGCCAATAGGTTTTACTCTCACTTTTAGGTCCTTGGAATTATTTTTCGCCACCAGCCAGAACAACAGAGGGGAGCATTTGGCAGATGGAAAGTCCCCACGTCTGTGTCGCAAGTTTTCTTCCCCACCACCACTGGCCGTGTCCAGGACTTCCTCCCCCGTGAGGGCCCGAAAGCTGTCCTTGACCTCTCCCTTGAACTCAAGGATAGGGGCGTTGGACCTGACCACTTGCTCGGCGTCCAGCAGCCCCCCCACCACACACAGCCCTGCTGCTTCCCCACCGCCCCACGCTGGTAAAGTGCCGCTGGATCTCAGCAGGGGCCTGTCTTCTCCAGAGCAAAGCCCGGGATCTGCAGAAGAGAGTGTGGACAACCCCCGCATGGACCTGTGTAACAGGCTAAAGCGCAGTGTTCAAAGAGGTAGTATCCAGCTGCCATACCCCGGGTTTCTGGGCACCTGCTTCGCCCCCCCCCCCCCATTCCTCTGGAACCCTAGCTCACTGGTTGCATCACTGGCCTACTTCTGCATTGAAGGTAGACTTAAATGAAATGGCTAGTTAGAAGGGAACATTCCAGTAGTTCCCTCCAGCCCTTGTAGAACAAACTGTGCGGCCAGCTTCAGTTCCATATTGAAAAGTAGCAGATCTGAGCTGTAGTACTGGAAGACTCTTCCTGGAACTTGGGGAGGGCCAGGTAGGTAAAGAGCCTACTATGATCCTTAGCATAGAGGCGAGCTGTGGGCACCCTTCACCCAAGGGCTTGGACCCCAGGGCCGCCGTCTCCTCCCATGTCTGCCTTAAACATCTCTCCTGCTTTCAGCCTTCCTGCTGCCGAGGGTGACCTTACCTGGAAGCTTTAAGATGGTGTTCTAGGTTGCTAGCTGCCAGAATGCAACACCCCAGAGACAGATTGGCTTTTAATGAAAGGGGATTTATTTCATTAGTTCTTCAGAGGAAAGGCAGCTAACTTTCAACTGCGGTTCCTTCTTACGTGGGAAGGCTCAGGGTGATCTCTGCTGGCCTTCTCTCCAGGCCTCTGGGTTCCAGCAACTTTCCCCAGGGTGACTTCTTTCTGCATCTCCAAAGGCCTGGACTGAGCGGCGAGTGCTGAGATGAGGAATGCCAAGCGCTTGGGCTGTGCTACGTTGCGCTCTCTCATTTAAGCACCAGCCAATTAACTCAAACATCATTCATTGCAGCAGGCACGCCTCTTAGCCGACTACAGATATAATGAGCAACAGAGGAGGTTCACGTACCATTGGCTCATGTCCACAGCAACAGAACTAGGCACATTCACCTGGCTAAGTTAACAACTGAATCTAACTACCACAGATGATTTCTTCAGTTTAGTTATTTAGCAAGGCAATGCTCCATATTGCAACAGAAATATAGGAGACAAAAATCATTTAATCCTGCTGTGCAGTTGCAGGTTAGCATCTCATTCTCTATACCACAGCAGACTGGCTTTTAAAAACATGGATCCAATCATAGAGTGTCCTCTTTAAATCCTTAGAATCACAATATAAAGTACATCTCCCTTCCCAGGGCCTTGGATCCTGTCTCCCTCTCCAGCCTATTCCTGCCACACTTCCTCCTCTGCCAGGTTCTGGTTGTGCAGTTGCCTTTCTGCCATTCCTGCCTCAGGGCCTTTGCACGTGGCCTTCCTTCTGCCTCCACAGTCTTTCCCCACATAGTGCATGAGGTCGGTGATCTTGTCTGTCTGTTCCCCTCTTTTCCCCCAGTGCTTGGCTAGTGTCTGGAAGGTGGTACATGTTTGTTAAATAAGTGAATCAAGTAAAGCAATGAGCTAATCCAGGGTCCTTTAGCATGTCACTTTTCTCAGCTCAATACAATGTATAGTTAGAAGAGATAATCCCTGTTGCTTTCAAAATCTTTTTTAATCTGTGATAAAAATCAGAAAAAAGTTTCTTAGCCAAATTAGCAGACACCCTTTTGTTTGTTTTTACTGTATTGACAACATAATCAAAACTGGACAGTTAAGTTAGAAAAAGTGTCCAAGTTTCAAGGAGGGTCAGTTAGATGGAAACATAAATCCTTGCTTTTGTACCTCCTTGAAGTTTCCATGTACTTTCTAACTCAGCTCATGTAAATAAACTTCCTGAATGAAGGCCTTAATGGAATTTTAACTGAAGTAGTTATCATCATCAAAAGTAGCACCCTGTTTAATGGGAAGTTCTTTAAATTGACAAGTTAGCAACCATGGAGGAGGAAGGTGGCAGATAATTAAAAAGTCCTTAGGACAACAAGCTTCGACAGAATCACAATGGATTCTTTTCTGGGTTAAGGAGGCCTGCACAGGATGACAGGTGCGTCTGGGTTTCGATGCAGTGCCAGAGTTTGGGAGCTTCTCTGAGGGGGGAGATTTCGAGCAGCAGATCTCAAACCTCCCGTTTAGGGCAAGGTGTGTGAAGTACACTGATTTGCCAGGATATGGGACGTTCTTTCCTTCCCCTTATTGGAATGTGGTAAATTGGAGAGGAGAAATCTGGGGCGAAGCCTGGATTTGCATGTTATTTTGAACAAGTAGGGATTTAGGAACCAGCATTTCAGTGTCAAACATCATGGCTCTGAGGCTTACACGCAGGGTTTCTAGACCTGGGGTGGAGGCATCATCGTGTCTGTTCAAGAGTCACTGAATGCCCATCTTCTCTGTGGAGGGTTCTCAGTGCTGCAGAGGCCAGAAAGGTAAATAAGATGGCATCCTCGCCCCTTCTAATCTAGTTATGTGGGTAAGTCATAATGATGAGAGCAGGTGGACGCTGGTACAACAGAAATGGACAGAGTGCTAGGCCAGGTGAAAAGCAGGGGAGATGGTGTCTCTTTGAGCAGAATTGGGAAGCGTCATTTCGTGTGGGCGAAGAAAAATGGGGGAAGTAGGCTGGAAGAAAGAGATAGGGGACCTTCTAGGTGAGGAGAACATAAGAACACGGGGCTGGAGGTAGCCCCAGGGGCTAAAGCTCTTTCCGAGAGCTGGAGACGTCATCGCTTCTGAAGGGCTGGAGTTTGCCCAGTTTTGAAGCCAAGGGGAGCCCCGAAGAACAGGACCCTGTTACTGGTCTTCTCAGGGCTTTCCGGCATGGGATAAACTTTTAAAAGAATTTGTCTTCTTCTTCTTTTTTTTTTTTTTTTTTTGTAATTTTCCAAGAGATTGCACTTTCATTTGGTTAATGCTTAGTAGTATGAATCAGCTTTTTTCTTTAATAGCAAAGCAAAAGCAAAATCTATTCCTTTTTGCATTACTTTCTGAATATGTGTCCTGGCTCTCAAAGTCCCCAGTCAAGCTGCCCATTGCCCACCATAGTTAATTCTTCCACTTTAACTTGTTGCACAGGGATCATTCCACATTGTTCACCACGTTGCCTAGATCGCGGTCTTCGTAGCCCGAGTCCAGAGCATGTAGTGATGGCTCAGTGATGTCTGGTGCCATGTCATAAAACTGCTTGACCTTCCTTCTGGGACTGAGGTGGTATTGCAATGGTAGGGATCAGTGGGTTTTTTCCTAGAGCAATAAACTAGAAGATTAAAGTTGAAGAGACCAAGATAAATAAGAAGGGACTATATAAAGCTCCCAGGGAAGGACACTGGTGAAGACAGCAAAGACCTGTCAGTGCAGAGCTGGACAGAGGTCGGGTTATTGTAGTCACAGCTAGGTGCAGCTGGTGAGCCTTGTCATATGGCTGTATCTGTCATTTATGGCCTGGAGCCCGCAGATGGAGAAGTTCTGTGCATCAAAGTGTGGCTGAAATAGTAGGTTTGCTTTCGCTTTAGAGAATTAGCTAAAATTGAGTACTTAATGTTTCTGTTTGACACAGAATTGCCCCCAAACAAATGATTTAGAGTTATATTTTCAAGGTGTTACTGTTGGAGTTTCTTTGCCTTCTCAAGCAAATACCACACAATGGGTTGGCTTTAATTATGGGGATTTAATGGCTTACGGTTTTGAGGCTAGGAAAAAGTCCAAATCAAGGCATCATCCAGGGCGGTTCTTTCTTCCTGAAGACTGGCATTCTGGGGCTGGCTCCCAGTGATCCCTGGTCCTGGGCTCCTCCGTTTCCTGGGCAGGCCCGTGGGTGGCCTCTCCTGGCCTTTCCCTTCTCCTCCAGGTTCCATTGACCTTCAGCTCTCGCTTCCTGTGGTTTTCTCTCTGTCTCTCTCTGTCTGAGTTTCATTCTGCTTCTAAAGGACTCCAGTAACAGGATTAAGACCCATCCTCATCGAGGTGGGCCACACCTCAACTTAAGTAACCTCATCAAAAGGTCCTACTTACAGTGGGTTCAGGGAATGGATTAGGTTTAAGAACATGTTTTTCCATTGCTTGTTTATCCAAATGGCTCATGGTTAGAAATGTCATTTTGCAGTTCATGTCACTGTTAACTGCAGACCTTCTTCCACCTTTGGTGATAAAGAATTTGCAAGATCATATCCAGGTGGGGCCCAGGGCACTAAGAGATGAAGCCTCTTAGAACCAACTTGAGATACCAGCTCTTCTGCTCCCCACTCTTCCTAGTCATATCTACCCACTAATGTGTCCCCCCTTATTGCTCATTTTTACCGTGGGCCCTCATCTGTCTTTCTCTTTACACTTTGTATTTAACCTCTTATTTGCATCTTTTCCCTTTCTGTAGCTGTCTTTTAATTTCTTTTAATATATTTATTTCCCATGTTATTCATACAAATATTAGGTGGTATGTCAAAGAGACATATTGAACAACTGGATTGCAAATAAAATAGGTCTGGAAATCAGACCAAGGAAGAAGAATTATGTGAGGCCAAAGATATGGTTGGTAAACAAAGAGTACTGTGTGGGCAGTCTGCAGTTCCCAGAGTCACCCTGACTTTGGTTCTGAGCTTCCCAGCAGATGGAGCAGTGACTGGAATGCAATCAACTGTGTGGTTCACACTGCGAGTGAGAATAGGTCCATTGTTCAGACACATCTTTTCTTGCTCTTGAGACACGAGAACAATATATCCTGTGGATCCTCATAAGGAATTCACTGAGTAGAAAACTTAGAATTAAGACTGGGGTCTAGGAAGCTCTTTGGCTTTTTTTCTAAGTAGGTGAAACAAAGAAAACATAGACAACTTTTTCTTTCATTTGCGTTGACATAAGGGCAGTATTGGTCATGAGGAGTCTTAAGAAAGTCATGAATGAATGAAACACTACTTCAGCATCAGGCTGACAAGTACTGTGTGTGTGTGTGTGTGAGAGAGAGAGAGAGAGAGAGAGAAAGAAAGAGAGAGAGAGAGGTATCTAGAAGCAAAGCATGTCACTTTGTTAACCCTGCTGTCAAGTCTTGAAAACTCCAATTGGCAAAGAAAAGGGGGGCGCTGATCTTTCTTTCATCTTTAGTTTGAAAGATGTTTGTGTGTACTTTGCATAATGTTAACACTTAAAACAGTTGGCAAACTTGGATAAGATCCCTGTGCCAAAAGTTTATACATTTTCTGCTTTCACTTCAGGATAAAACCCCACACAATTTCATTGCATGATACCAGCTTAACCCAGTAAGCCTGTACTGAGAGAGAGGGCTCTCTCACTGCAATTCGGCCAGTCAGTTTCAGAGCGCATTATTTAAAAAATGCTGTGACCTCTGTGCAATATTTTTGTCATTTCAGTTATAATACCTGCCTTGCATATCTTCCGGCAAGAGGAAAGGGATAATAGGAAATATCCCTTAAAATGAGCGAGTCTATGAACTGAAATGAAAATAATGCCATTTAATTCCCTCCACACCCAGTCCCCAGGTCTGAGCCAGGCTCACCCAGCATTCACTCATTCCCTCCTCTCTTTTTACCAGGCCGTCTCCACCACCTTCTACTCTAGGTGAGAAAGCACAAGTATCTGTCTGACTCAAATACGTCCAGATTGACCTAATGATGGGTTCTCCATGAAAATCAAACCAGTGGCAAGAAAGAGAGGGGAGCCAAAGAGCAGTTCCCTGTATTTGGGTGCCTTCTCCAATCCATTTTCACTTAGGCCACCGCGGTGCAACTTAGCTCAAGCTTTGCTGCACAACCCACATTTCCAGTGTCTGTTTCTGTGTTCTTAGTTTGAAAATTGCCTGCCTGTGGGCTGTAAGTGCTCCTGATTTTAGCATTTGTTGGAGCCCACATCTGCCCACTCATCTTGCAGGCAAAGCTGTTGGCATGGAACTTTATTGAAAGTGAACAGTCAGTGGGAAATGCTTCTTTTCCCCCACCTCAAGCCACAGTTTCTTCTCTCTTGTTAGCCTAACAGCGTTATTCCTTCTTTCCGGTTCTGCCCGTGGACATTCTGGCTCATGCATATCTCTCACAGGAAACTTTTTTTTGGGTCTAATGTAATTGCTGACTGGTGATTTTCTCATTTTGCCTTAGATAAGTGAATGGTTGAATCAAACCAAGGGCATGTATTTGATATTCTGCTTGCTCTTTGCAGAGCAGATGCCTTCCATTACGAATTTTGAGGGAGCTATTTAGAAAATAATAAAACTAACAGCTAAGCACTGATTTTTTGTCTATATCTTGCATCGTTGCCAACTTTACTGTAATTATGTCATTCATGGAAAGATTCTAACCACTTCCTTTCCCTGGCCCCTTTGTGTTTTGAAAGAGCGGAATTGTGGCCTCATTTCTTAGGCAGTAAATCACATGCAAATGTAAAAATGGCTTTATATGAAGTCATTGGGGATTTTGTAAAGTTTGTTGAGTGAAATCTTAAATGGAATGGCGAGGGAGTCAGTTATGAGTAGTTCTGCTGACAGGGAAGTGTAAAATTAGCAGAAGTAACACAGCTTTTATCAGGGAAAGTTTATGAAAATCCTGAGGAAAAAGCAATGGAAGAATTGTTGGAAGCTTTTGAAAATTTTTTAGTGCTTTCCTTTAAAAGGACTTAGACAGAGTTTACTATATTATTAAGCCAAATTGGAGGGGTATGTTCATGTCATCAGTAATAGCCTACATGTGACCTTGGAATGATGTGTCTTTTATTCTTAGGACATTAGCTGCAGTAGAGAGGCCCGAATTATCTTAAACCCTCTCAACAGTACATTGTAAAAATGTCCACTTGCTTTCTGTAGCTCTACATCAGGGCTATCCCGTAGAACTTTCTGGGAGAATGGGAGTGCTCTATTTCTATCCTGTCAGAAGCTCACATTAGGCTTCCAAGCATTTGAAATGTGTTTAGTACAACTGATTAGCTGAAATTTTAACTTAGTTAATTAAATTAAAATTTATGAGGACACATTTGGCTGGTGCTGCCATTTTGAACAGCACAGTTCTAGATCCCTAGGCACCCCCAGAACTTCTTGGGGGCCACACTGATAGTTTCAAACTTTGGTCGGCTTAAGGGAGCAACCCAAGCAAAGAACTAGCAAAGACCCAATTTTCATCTCAAATCGGATTTAGAATCTGGAAAAGTCTCCCTTTCTCCACTCCAAGAAGGCAGAAACATTCCAGAGGATGTGGGACCCACTGCATATCCTCTGTTCTCTTTAACGTCTGTGACTGTGTTGGACAGAAAGGGCTGGGCAGGGTCAGCCAGGGTCAGGGAGACAGAGTTCAAGGACATCCATATTTAGATTTAGTGCCATTAATATTCAGCCAGTTGGCATGATTTCATTTCATATTAAAGTCCTTTAAAAATGTAGGCTAGTATGAGCTGCTTATTGTCCATAATGAACTTTTGTGTTTCCATGCGTGAGACTAACAGGAAGCTGTTGGATTCATTGCCTGCTTGTTAAAATTCTTGATGTTTCAAAGCAGCAGTCCTAGAGTCTGCAGCAGGGGACCGAGCCGGACAGGACAGCTCCCCAGCAGCGGATGCCGCAGAACTGTCACCGTGTAGGTCACCGTCAACTCCTCGGCACCTCCGCTATCGCCAGCCTGGAGGTGAGGGATCGGAAAGGGCTGCCAAAATGTAGAAGAGAAATATGACTTCAAGCTTCTGAATATTTCCTTTGCCTCACTGTTTTCATTCCCAAAATATTTCTTAGTTTCAGTTATGAAAATTAATTGGAAGCGAACAATGTTACTATAGGACCAAAAAATGGATAAAATACAATTAGAGAATATGTCATCAGAACAACCAGCGTTTTCATTTTGTGGCTTTGTACTGTGTGCGGATAATATGAATCAAGAGCCAAGTGATTAGATGATTGCTAGTTGAAGACTCTCAATGCTGGTTTTACCAAAATATTCCCAGACTCTATACCTTAGCGTAATTCCAGTCTGGTCTATGTTAAGAAGGCTGATCTGGGACATCCCAATTTAGGGGGGCTTTATTGATATTGCATCTAATATCAGTTAGGTCCAGTTGCAAGGAACCCCAGTCATCATTATTGCATAGTGGCGAAAGTGGGTACATTTCCTTTCTCAATAGCTATAAAATGTTACCCCATAATTTGTTGTTAAACATATCAAACTTCTAAGTGGAGGCAAAACCATCAGAGCAAAAGCTAGAAATCTTTTATTTCCACAATTTTCCCATTGCTCAAATAAACATATTCAAACAATTGGCTTTGAAACATTTCTTTTTTTTTTCCCTCAAGCCAATTATTTCAAGTCAGAAGGGAGAATCACATAATTATAAAACCGGATTCACCCCAAGTGGTCCAAGGACTCTCGTCCTCATGCTACAAGTGAGGCAGTTTAGCATAATATGATATCAAGTAGAGTGTGTGGCTCCAAATGGTCACTCATCTGTGGCCTTCGTTACTGTCATTTCCATCAACTCCAAGAGCAGCTGGCCTGGGTCAGACAGTTGTCAGAGGATTTGCCTTAGTAAGTATTAGCCCTTGGGGATGGACTGATTTCACGCTCCCCATCTGTGATGGGTCATCCAGCCATTCAGCTGGTTCTGGTAAATGGAAGTGACAAGCTGGGTTTTCCGGGCTTGTCATAGGATGACCATGGATTTGGTGAAATCTCTCTCCTATTCTCAGAGCCTTGGTCGGTCCAGGCCTTGGCACCTTCCTTAACCATTGCCATATGGGACAGGCATATAGCTCCTTGAGTTCATTGTAGCCTGTAACAGGCTGGGGCCAGAGTTCGTGGAAGGAAAACGCTGCCAAGGCAAGTGTTGATTGCTATTCACTTTATTTTTTTAGCACTCTGTTTTGTCTCTCAAAGTAATTTTCATATATTTCATTCATATAGAAAGTCTTTAATTTATATAAGGGTTATTTGGAAATCTTCATCCCATTTGTGGATTAGCTAAATCCTGTCTTTCTTCCCTGGTATGACTAAATCATAGAGACATAGGAACACAGGAAGGAGGTTGAAATCAGTGATTATATAGATAGTCCAGATGGGGACAGCCTCGCACATTATCTCATTGTCTAGCAGAAAATTTACCTCTTAATTTTGCCACCTTATTCCAAAAATGTCTTAAGAAGACAGTAGAGCTGCTGTGTCACACTTGGACACATTAAGCAGCTCTCTGCTTCCCCCTTATTTGTTTATATGTTTTAACTTTTTTTTAATTGTTAACTATAACATATACACAAAGAAAAGAAAGAAAAAGCAATGATTTTCAAAGTACACTTCAACAAGTAGATACAGAACAGATTTCAGAGTTTGTTATGGGTTACCATTCCACTATTTCAGATTTTTCCTTCTAGCTACTCCAAAACACTGTTTGCTCTTATTTATTTTAAGCATAACTGTATATAACTTAGAGGCAAACTAATAAAAAGACTCTCCAGGTCAGAATCACAGTGGACTGATCTCACTCTATTGGAATAGGAAAATCAGTGAGGTTGGCATCAGCATCATCAAATGTTGGGTATAGAATACAGCCTGAGTGTGAAAGGGACTGCAAAAGGTTGTTCAGTGCAGCCTTTTGATTTTAGAAGGGCCGCTTTCACCATCACCACTTTAAAGGTGCTTTGAAAAGGGAATTCTACTGGTAATCTGACATAAAATCTTTTTAAAAAGTCTTTCTTTGAGATGTAATTCACATGCCATAAAACTCACCCTTTAAAGTGTAAAATTCAGTGGGTTTTTAGTATATTCACAAGGCAGTCAACCATGACCACTTTCTAATTCCAGAATATTTTCATCACCGCAAAAAGAAGCCCATCAGGAGTCACTCCCCATTCCTCTCTTTTCCCAGACCCTGGCAACCGCTAATCTCTCTATCTCTGTGGATTTGCTTATTTTGCATATATCATATAAATGGAATCCTACAATATGCGGCCTTTTGCGTGTGGCCTTTTTCACTTCACACGTTTTCCAGAACATGTATGGTGTAGCATATATCGGTACTTCATTCCTTTTAGGGCTGAATGATGTTCCATTGTTTGGATTTATTACATTTGGCTTGTCCATTGATCATATGACAGACATTTGGGTTGTTTCCACTGAACATTGATGTATCAATTTCTGAGTGAAAATATGCTTTCAGTACTCTTGGGTTTATACCTAGAGCGGAATTATTGTGAGGCATCTTATTTGCCCATTAAGTTCCGGACATTTGGTCCAACCACTCATTGTGGGAGTGAAGCTCAGAATAGTTAAGTTATTACGTGATATCCACCTGCCTCACCATTCCTTTTCCTTTCTTTTCAAATAACCAGGGCAGACAGCCGACAATGCCCACTGCTCTGTTTCACCTGCTTCTGCTTTTGCGATTGCCACTGCCGCGGCAGGACACGGGAGTCCACCAGGTGAGTTGAGGGGACCAGCTGTGGGCAGATGTACGGCAGTTTATGTTAAAGCAGTGATCCTGGCCACCACCTGGCCGCCACTGTCTCAGTCATGCACTGGGCAGCTATCCAAATGCAGATGTTCTGCTCCCATCCTGAGCAGTATGTCCGAGATGAGACTGTCCCTTAAAGAAGATGATTCTCGCACAGGTGGTCTGTAGGTTCCAGTTTCGAGAAATTTGTATCAGAGAAGGATACATCTTTTCTCTCATGGGGTTTTGTGGAGTCCTTTAACCTTTTTAGCCAGGTTACTGAGAACACGTGTTTTCGTTTAATTCAGTACAATGCTAAAAGCATATGCAGTGGGAAGAAGGGCTGAGGTGGAGGGTTGGGGGAGTAGGAGAATTATTGCTTTAGGTGACTCATAATTCATTTCCAGTGGCTCCATCGTTCTTTTTGAGTTGCTGTCAGTTCATTTTCAGGGTATGGAAGAAGTACTTAACAGTACAGTATTTTAATAATAAAATAAAATAATTTCATTTTAATTTAATTAAAATAATTTAATAATAGTTATTTTAATAACAATTAAAATAAAGATACATTCATTATCTTCTCCCCTTCTCTCATGTGCAAAGAAGTCACTGTGTTCAAGTAAATCTGTAAGTGATTTAAACAGCCTTGCTGTTGTGAATGCTCTCACCAAAATTAGCCCTGTGGGTTCTGATCATCGTGATCTGTAGGACCATGAATGATGGTATTTTTTAATTCATCACTGTTCACCCACCACAAAGGAGCCCATTTCCAAAGCCTATGAATTGGATTCCCAATAGTAACTACTAGATCCTATCTATGTAATTTCTTCTAAATTGAAATAAGAACATAGAGATGTTGTGTAATGAACTTGAAGTACCCTCCTGTCTATTTTCTTTTCCCAATTTCTTTAACAGTTGTTGTGTGTGGCAATGCTGCCTTTCAGACGTGCAGAACTCCTGCCCTGAATCTTAGATACCGAGAGTGCAGGGAGTACTTGTCCCATCTGAATGGAAATCACTGCGGATTGACCACATCCCGCTTCTTCAGCATTTGGTCCCACATGCTTCATTGAATGTGCTCAGCCAAACTGGGTTGCCCTAAAAATATTCTTAAAATTCTCCCTTGCTGGTAATTGGGTAGGGGAAGGTTGTTTTTTCACCGGAGATTGCAGTCAGGATCGAATGTTCTAATGAGCTTTAGAAAATGGTTTTCTGGCTCTGGCAGGTTTTCTGTGCTTATTGGACCAAAAGGACAAAGTAACTAAACCAGTCACAGCTTCCTCCTGGTCTGAACTCATACTGCTTCTGCTGTGTTTCTTTGTACCCTCCCCTGCAGCTGAAATACCCTTAGGAAGGCAGCTCTCTTCAGTGAGCTAGCCCTTGGCTGTGCTGACATGCCACCTGGCTGTGGTCAGGGTTGCTAGGCGGAGGGTAGTCTGACTCCTGCGTGACCTGACTGCTGGTTTTATTATGATGCTGTTGATATTGCCTATAATAATCTGGAGCTGCGTAATTCAATTTTAGAAGAAAAGGAAATAAGGGATTGGATCTGACAGTGCCCGTGATCCCGCAGTGTGTTTCACGTGGGTCGGTTTCAGTAGCTAGTGGCAATAAGCAAAAAAGCCTCTTTGGCAGTGTGGCCAGTGTGCTCCTGGGGCTCCGTCACTCGGTCGAGTTGGTCCCACGGGGGGGTTCCTATGCCTGGGAGAGCTCAGCAGAAGAGCTCTGGTCTACTGGGAGCTGAGGAAGGTTGGACTCGAGCAGAAACAGGAGAGTGCTAAGCAGATGATATGGACTTATTGGCAAGCCAGAGAGAGCATGGTGCTGCCTAGGAAAGGGGTAGACCCAGATGCGTGAACAGGTGTTCAGAGTGAGGGAGCGTTAGATAATGGTTAACTCTCCAAGTGGAATTTGTATCTGCTCTCTGAATCTAGAATTGCCCACCTGATTGCACCACAGAAACTGCAAGTTGCAAAGGCAAGCAGGAGGGAAGTTTTTCTAAACAAGTAAACATCATCAGTCTCTCCAGACTTCCTTTCTGCTTGCACAGCTGCAATACATCTGGAGGCCCAGCTCTGTTCTGCCCTGGGCCAATCACTGGAAACAAAGTAACATCTAGCCAAACCCTGTGGTCTTCAGAGTGGGTTTTTCCTCTTCAGGGTCCTCTGCAGGTTCCCTCCAGGTCTAATCCACACCCCTTTCTGCTCCCACATCAAAATGCACAAGAATCTGATGACTCTAGATTATAACCATCAATTAATAATTATGCTTTAAAATGTTCACCCCTGGCATTTGCACGTTAAGCCATTTCTCTTTAATTATTGCATGGAAGACTTTCTTACTACATTTAAAGTTGGACAGAAATTTTTCTTTGTAAAGAGGCCAGACAAGATGCTCTTGTTTGGTCCTGCAGGAAGGGACCAAATGTTTTTTTTTTTTTTTTTTTTTGTGGAAGGTGACTTGAGAGCTGCTGAAGATTTCTAGCTCTGTACCACGGATCTGGACCTACCTGATATCCATAGACACTGGAGAAGCCTGGGGATTTTTCTCTCTTTTTTTTCTTAGTACCTAGAGCCTAGCCTTTCCAAAGACGGATAGGTCTCCTTCTTCCACAGGCCCTCGCCCACCTGGCTTTCTCAGTCCCCCTCTTCTGTCCAGAGAATGCAAATCCTACCCCCTAGACTCAATATTCAGATAGTATGTTTTGCATGAGTGCCGCAACTTTGAAGGGAGAATTGTATGGGTTTTTATGCAGACTCATAGCTGGCATCTTAGAGTTCAACTTTATGCTTCCAGTATTACATCTCCTTCTGTTTATACTGTTTCTTTGACTAAGATGTGCGTCACCCGAATGTCTTTTTAAACCGAAGTGATATTGTTTTGTGTTTCTTGATTAATTTTAGCTCCCTACACAAAACACTTTCTATCTTTGCTTAATTTTTTTTATCAACAC
The DNA here is from genome assembly GCF_023851605.1 of Tamandua tetradactyla. NCBI lineage: Eukaryota > Metazoa > Chordata > Mammalia > Pilosa > Myrmecophagidae > Tamandua > Tamandua tetradactyla. The sequence continues at coordinate 50,434,858 of NC_135347.1, read as the reverse complement.
TTATCACCGTTTGACATACTATATATTTTTCTTATCTTCACTATTATTTGTTTCTTTAAAAGAACAAAAGTTCCATGAGGGCAGGTTTTTGGTCTTCAGTACACTAATATTTAAAATAGTATTGTACATATAGCAAGTGTGTATTTAATGAGTTAATGAATTAGTGGCTCTATGAATCAATCATTCTACTTACAATAGAGTTTATTTAATATAGAAAAGAAAACCTGTCCCTTCCCGTATAGTTTTGTGCTGTGATGTTTTTTAGTTATTGGCTTTTTTTTTTCTGGAGTCAGAGTTTTGTCTCATTTCTCCAACTGATCTGCGAGAGTTTCAAATCAGCAAGCACCTTTTGCTTTCTCTCGTGCTTAGTACAACGGTTTTGGAGACTCACTGCCCTGAGCTGGGCACGTGGTGGACCGTACACAAACCTTCTTGACATGCTCCTGAGCAAAAGTCCTACCCTAAAAATAGTGACTGGAGAGCCCTGAGACATGCTGGACCCAAGGTCTAGGGCCCCCTTGTATTTTCTGCCACTCAGAAGGCAAATTGCCAAATACATGGTTAAATCTTCATAACATAAAGTCTAGCAAGAATTGGTTTAATCTTACTGTCTTACACTGAGAACTAGTCTTGTCATTCCTTCCAACAAAGGTGTTGGTGTTGTTGATCTACAAGTTACCTTAGGCCCAGTGAAGGATGGATTCAGCATTCATGGGGCCTAAAACGTACAATTTGGGGAGGTCTGTCTCAAGGAAAAGACTAGAATTTTATAAATACAAACACTTAGGGTCCTCTCAGGGCCGTGGAAGAGGCTGCACAGATTGAGAGGCCTTGAAGCTTCAGTTTCACTGACTTCCTGGTAAATCCACCAGTTCAGATAGTTCTTGAAATAACAACAGCTGTAAGAAATTTTACTTGTTGCGGGATAGGGGTTGTTTGTGGGGTAGAGGATGGATGGTCATCAGTCAGTCATTAGCTGTCTATCTCCTAAACAATTCCAAAACTAGATGGTATAATGAAAAAACAGTAGAAGATCCTATCAATTAGAAATGAACTCTTGACCAGTTATTAACATATGGACTCCTGTGAAGGCTGTTTGGGTTATTGGCAGTGGTGAGCACAGCACAGTAATGTATGTTTTGTTTTCCTGATTTCTTTCTCCAGTGTCAAATAAGCTCACTTTTAGGGGGTGGAGCTTTAACTCTATACGAGACTGAAACAAAGCACCACTGATAAGGTGCCTGTGTGCATCTCACAACACTGGTCGAAATGTGTATATAGATATATATATATATACACATACATAATATGTATAATACATATAATATGCAGGCATATACTCAAATTTAGAAGTTTTGTGTTAAAGTAGAACTTAAAATGTGTGCCTTTCAGATGGCTGCTGATACAGGAAAACTGCAGGTGCAGTTTGCATAGTTTGATGGCATGAATAGAAATGCAAATGCAATGAATAAATATAACAGGGCACATCATGACTTTGACTATAGACCTGAAGCCCTCAGATTAATTATAGAGTTTATGAAATGATCTAAAATGAGGTATGAAAGTACAAGGTAGTTTATTTTTATGGAAGTGGAAATAATGGTAGTGGGGGTACCACAGGCAACTGTTGATTATCTATAAGCAGATTATATGTTTTCCAGTTCGGTGCAAGTCAAAGTGAATTAACAAAGTAGGGGAATGGTTGGGTGCACTTATAGGAAAATTAATGGCACAGTTACAGTTGCTTAGAGGAGAAGTGAGTTCTTTATTGGTGATTGCCTGGTACTTGAAAATAGATGATTCATTATCTTTTTTCCCTTTTGCCAAACCAGTCAGCTCTTGCAGAGCTAGTAAGTCGATCTGAGTTTGGTGTAAGTCGGACACAGACTAGTTTTAAAAATACTATTATCTGGGTGGGCCACAGTGGCTCAGTGGCAGAACTCTTGCCTGCCATGCTGGAGACCCAGATGCAATTCCCAGTGCCTGCCCATGCAAAACAAAACAAACAAAAACTATTATCTTAGAGATTCTGACTTGATTGGCCTGGGACAATGTCCTGGGTGTCAGGACTTTTAAAAGTTCCCTTACTGGAGCCGTGGTGAAGAGAACCACTGGATGAGGCAGAGGAGGTGGGGTGGGTGTGAATATTTTACTTGAGGTAATGTCAATTTTTAATGAAAACTGGGTTCTTGGTAGGTGGGTTATGAAGTTATTTGATTAATTCAGTACATGCAGATGGTTAAAGCAGTTGGGTAAGCCTCACTCACGCCCTCGGGCAGCTCAGTAAGTATGCATGGACTTCATCTCACAGCCCAGTACTGACGTGTGCACTTACTGTCTGAGTGAGAAATCATGGGAAGGCTGCGGGACTGGATGCCAGGAGAGTGAGATTGAGTCTTCGCTGAGTCAGCATGGACAGTTTCCTCAATCTCTCTGGGCCTCTGATTTCTCATGAGTGAAGCCTGAGAGTTGAACTTGTCTACTGGCTTTCCAGCTTCAGCATCACCTGGGAATTTCTTTGAAATGCAAATTCTCAGGCCCCACACCAGTCCGACTGACTCAGAAACTCTGGGGATGGGGCCCAGCAGTCTGTGGTTTCACAAGCCCTTCACGCGATTCTGATACATACCAGTGTTTGAGAACCACTGAACCAGCCCAATGTGTCAGCTCCCTTTCCTGTTTAAAAGTCTGTGACTCCATATTCTTTGTAGTGAACTATTGATGACAAATCTAAACTTCACTTTGGTCACTTCCTAAACCTTAGGTACAAGTCTGCCTTTATCTTTTGACAGTTTGGTACACAGTTAATTGATGTTGTTCCAAGTTGTAAACTTAAATCCTCAATTCTCTTTGTCACTTAAAATTGGGAAAATTACCTGGAGTTCTACACTATGTTAGAAACTTTTTTTTAATCTCAAAGCAATATAAACCATTGTACTTATTTTTCTCTAGTTACATTTTTTATAACAGCTTTATAGAAATATAATTCACATATAATACAATTCACTTACTTAACATATACAATTCAATCATTTTTAGCCTATTCCCAGAATTGTACAGTAATCACCACTATCAATTTCAGAACATTTCCATTACCTGAAGAAGAGATCCTGTACCCATTAGCAGTCATACCTCCCTACTTCCCAAACCTTCTAGCTCTAGCCAGCCACAGTCTACTTTCTGTCTCTATTGATTTGCCTATTCTGGACATTTCATATAAATGGAATCATACAACATGTGACATTTTGTGACTGGCTTGTTTCACTTAGCATAATATTTTTAAGCATCATTCATGCAGTAGCATGTATTAGAACTTCATTCCTTTTTATAGCTGACTAATACTCCATTGTGTGTATATGTTGCATTTTGGTCATCCATTCAGCAGTTGAAGGGCATTTGGGTTATTTTTACATTTTGTCTATTATGAATAATGCTCTGTGAACATTTGTATACATTTTTGTGTGAGTGTTTTCATTTATATTGGGTACAGATGTGGAATTGCTAAGATTTATTTTATGTTTAACTTTTTAAGAAACTGTCACACTGTTTCCCAAAGCGATTGCACAATTCTGCATTTCCACCAGGTGTGTGTTCAAGTCTCTACCTCCTCACAAAAACTATTACTTTTTTATTACAGCCATTCTATTGGGAATTTAGTGATATCATGACTTGTATTTATCTAAAAAGCAAATTATCTAATGCTATTGATTGTTTTTTCATGTGCTTATTATTTCCATTCTTAGGTCTTTTTGGTAAGCTGTCTATTTAAATCTTTGCCAATTTAAGAGTTTTTATCGTTGAATTTTGAGAGTTCTTTGTATAGTCTGGATACAAGCCCTTTATCAGATATATGATTTGCAAATATTTTCTCCCAGTTAGTGACTTGTCTTTTCATTTTCTTAATGTATCTTTTAAAGAGCAAAACTTTTTTTAAATATTGAAGTCTAATTTATCAACTTTTTAACTTTAAGAACTTTGCTTTTGGTGTGGTATCTAAGAACTCTTTGCCTAACCTGTAGTTAAGATTTTCTCCTAGAAGTTTTACAGTTTTAGCCTGTACATTTAGGTCTGTGTTCTATTTTGAGGTGGGTTTTTTTTTGGTGTATGACATGGTATAAAGGACTTAATTCATCTTTTTATGTGTAGATATGCAACTGTTCCAGCACCATTTGTTGAAAACATAACCCTTTCCTATTTTTTTTTTTCTTTACACTTTTATCAAATATCAATTGACCATAAATGTAGGGGTTTATTTCTGGGCATTTGATATGTCTATCCTTACACCAATACCATGCTGTTTTGACTACTGTAATTTTATAGTAAGTTTTGAAGTCAGGTAATGTAAGCCTCCCTGCTTTATTTTCCTTGTTCACACTTGTTTGGGCTCTTCTGAATTCTTTATACTTCTGTGATGTTAGGATCAGCTTGGCATTTTCTACAGAAAAAATCCTGCTGAGCATACACATTTAATACAATTAATTTCCTTCCCATTATGCTTTCCACAAATTTTGATAAGTACAAATCTTCAGTTAGATCAAAAAGTTTTGAAAGTTCTCTGAGGCTTCTTCTTTGATACATGTGTTATTTAAATGTGTGTTGTTTAATTTCTATTTGCGATTTTTCTGCTGTCTTTGGGAAATTCTTAGCCATTATTTCTGTAAATATTTCTCCATTCTCTCTTTCTTCTCCTGGTATTCAATTATGTGTGCTTCTCCAAAATCTCCAGTAATACAGCTATTCCTCCCTTGCCTTCTACTTTCATCATGGCTGGAGCATTCCCAGTTTATTTCCTTGAAGCCCTGACGTCTGTAACGTGTTACCTTTCTCTCCTAAGGGTGAGACAGGAAAGTTGGAGGGGGCTGGAGTGGGAGGTAGGCAGTTTCTACAGCTGGGAGAACTCCGGCTGTTCATGCCTGTAGAAGAATCTGGGCATATTTCACAATGATCGCTCTTTCCTTCCCACTGCACAAGCCAGGATGGGATCCTTCTCCAGTCTTTTACTTTGAGAATGGCTGTGGTTCCTGGATATAAAGCCCATGAAAATATAGGGGCCCTCCGTCCCAGGAGGTTTCTCACTCTCACTGTAGTCCGCACTCAGCCTCCAGCAAATTATCAAAATGACCACGTAAGTGTTGCTACCAGTTTATGACTGTAGCCGCTTCTGTTCCCAGTAAGCAGATATTGGGAATCTGCTTACTATCTCCTTGGGTGCACCTATTTCTAATTGCTCTCAGGGTGGTCCTTTGCCCTGCAACCTCAGTTCTCTCATGGGACCCCCCAAAGTCATTCGTTTCCCATTTGTCCAGCTTTTTCTTATTGTAAGGACAGATGTGAGAGCATCCAAGTGCTTTACATGTCAGAGCTGAAACTGTAAGTCTCCTTTGGTGGCATTTTTATAGTTATTCCATCAATTAGGTGGATCAGTTTGGGAAGACTTTTATTTTAACAGTACTGAATCTTTCAGTACATGAATTTGTAATGTCTCTTCATTTGTTTAGCTTGTCCCTCATTTCTCTCAGCCATGTTTTATATTTTTCAGCGTATATTTTAATTTATCTTGTTTCTTGAAACTTTAACTTTGTTTAGTAGTTCTTGTACTTTGTTTTTTGGTGGATTCTTTAGGGTTCTCTAAGTATAGAATAATTTCCTCTGTGAATAAAGATACTTTTATTTCTTTATTTCCAATCTATTTGTCTTTATTTTCTTTTTCCTGCCTTATTGCACTGGGTAGAACCAGCATTAACTTTATAAATCTTTATTTTTGAATTGCAGGTGTCTCTTTTTAGCCCTTGTCAGGTACATAGTCTATACAATGATGATGATATAAAATGGTGCTCTTTTTTTTTTTTTGCAGTATTTCATGGGATCATGTAAACACATAACAGGCTCATAACAGTCACCCTTCAAATAATCTCACAAAGCTTTTTCAATACACCTCTTCTTGGAATTCAGACTTTGAAGCTAGGTCAGCGCCATCTTGGTGGGCTGTGTGGTCCATAGTCAGTGGATAATTTCTAAATGAAAATGTCTAACAGGTATTTTCTTTCTGCATTCACCTCTTTCACTCACTCTTCAAGACATACAGAATTTTTTTTCCTACTGGAGCTCTCCTGGTTTGAGATAAACATATTTTCTGTTGGTTTTTCCCTGAAACAGACATACCTCAGAAATATTGCAAGTTCAGTTCCAGATCACAGCAATAAAGAGACTATAGCGGGCGGGCCGCGGTGGCTCAGCGGGCAAAGTGCTTGCCTGCTATGCCGGAGGACCTCGGTTCGATTCCCGGCCCCAGCCCATGTAACAAAAAAACGGAGAAACAGAATACAATAAAAACAAGAAAATGTTTAAAAATGTTTCCCTTTCTTCCTTCCTTCCTCCCTTCTATCCTTCCTTCCTTCTCTCTGTCTAAAAAAAAAAAATAAAAAAAAAAAAAAAAAAAGAGACTATAGCGATGAAGTGAGTCACACGAGCTTAGTTTCTCAGTGTGTATGAAACTTATGTTTACACTGTGCTGTAGTCTATTAACTATATGATACATTATGTCTAAAAAGCAATGTACATACCTAAATTAAAATGTGACACAGAGAGGCAAAGTGAGCACATGTTGTTGGATAAATGGCCCTGAGAGACTTGCCCAACATAGAGTTTCCACAAGCCTTCAATTTGTAAAAAATATAAGAACAACAATAAGAAGCTAAGAAGCACAAGAAAGCAAAGTACAATAAAACAAGGTATGCCTGTTTATAAAAGCCTTTTTTTCATTATTTCATAAAGACAGCTAATAGAACTTTGGGGACCGTCCATAGCATATATTTAATTTCTATTTTTAAATAAAAAATATTATCACACTTATTAATGGAAAATGAGCTCGGCAAGCCAAATTTACACTAATAATTCCAGGTCTCATTTTTAAACACATACACGTGCGCACACACACACACACACACACACCCTCTCACACATTGCCTGGAATTAGACTTTTAGAACTGATGTCCACGTCTTTATGGTGTGAGTGCTGTGCTGGCCCTCCAAAGCAACCACAGATGCTCAGGCCACGTGGTCCAGCAGCCAGCTAGAGAAGCACCACCTGCTCGGCTTCCAGCCAGACCCAAGTCCTCGTCCCGCTGGCCTGGGCACCCTCTTCCTGACGGTGCTGCCCTCGGCCAGGTTCTCTTTCTTTGGACAGCCCATTCCGGGGCTCCACACAGACCGCTCTCCTCCAGTGCTGTCTGTCCTCGGCAGAGGTGTGGTGCAGTTGATTGTGCCTGTTGACTTCAGTTCACGCACAGTGCTTAGCTGCTGCTTGATTGCGTTACAACTTCATCCGTTTCAGGGCCGAGGCGGCTAAGCCACGTGGCGGACGCAGAGCCACTGCTGGGTGTTGCCCCGTGGGAATGCAGGGCTGGCGTTTTCACATCTGCTGCGTGTTTCTTTTCTTTCCTTCCCTCCTTCCTCCCTTCCTCCTTTTCCTCTCTTTCTTTCCTGCCTTGTTTCCTTCCTTCCTTTTTTCTTTTTATTTCTTTTTTGAAAAAAGCAAAGCCAGAGATCTGAATATTTATGTGAAACCTTCTGTTTTTGTATGTTGGAAGTAAATTCATACTCTTTAAAACACTGTCCACACCAAACAAAATACTTCTGTGATGAATATGGCCCTGATCCCCCAGTGTGTGACCTAAAATTGAATGGAATCACTTACTGCTGGAGTTAGGTTGTTAGAGACAGGATTTGCAGAGACACCCCTCAGTATTAGCAATGGATTCCTGAATCTCTTCAGCTTAGCTGCTTTACACAGAGTGGAACTTTCCTTGCCCTCTGTGGTTTTACACTATGAAAGCAAGAAGTGATCATCTTTTTTTTTTGTATGCCATATGGTGGGTCACATTTCATTATTTTTCCACGTGAGTATCCCGTTATTGCAGCACCATTTGTTGAATTTGGGGTGGGGGTGGGGGTGGGGAATGTGCATGGGCTGGGAATCATAGTGTAATCTGATCTCAGACATGTGGGGATGCCCCATTGTTACTCCTTACCATGAAAGGGACAGTGGGGACTGTCTTCATCACCCATTTTATAAATTCTGAAGCAGATCTGAGGTTCCGTGAGGTGAAGACTCTTGCCTAGGTCCTCACAGCTATTGAGAACTAGACTCTGATCTGTCTGCTATCTAATGGTTGCTTTTCTTTGCCCTGATGTTACTTCTAAACCTGTATTTATTTCAAAACAAGCAAGGTTTGGGAGACTTGAATTACTTTTGTTACTGACTCTTGCTCCTGTCTTTGAGATTTATCCATTTCTTTCATCTTCTTCCCACCTCTGAACCTACCTTCTGTTCACCCAAATGACAGATACTGCAGCTTGGTAACTCCAAATAGATAATTCAGGGTGAAATTAGTAATCTATGGGTGGTTTCTCACTTGGCCAGCAGTTGGCATTGAGGGATTTGTGATTTCTTTCACAAGATCGAAGACACCAGGGCCTTAGTACAACAATATGATCCGTGTAGAGGAAGCATTTGTCTCTGGGTTGTAAATTGGATTAAATTTACAGTAAAATATTGATTCCTATGAATTAAGTGGCTGTCACATATGTACCCTCTGTCTGTAGTCTCTTTCAGGATTTGTGAGAGCACTTGGCCCTATAGCTTATCTGCAGGGGTATAAGAGAGGCACGGGATAGGGGCTATTTTGTCAATTGTCTATAGCGCTATAATTCTCACTTCAGGCAGAAGTCACAAACTCATTTTCTGTTTTGAAATCAGAAGCTTAGTATCATGTGGACGTCTTACTGGGGTGACTCTCAATGGGGTGCTGGTTGGGGTAGAATGAGAATAGTCAAGGGGACGTCTTCAAAATACCTCTATCCCCTGGGGATTCTGAGGAGCCTCCCAGAAGGCAGGCCCTTCCGACTGAGAATCGTTCCAGGAAAGAGAGAGATTTTTGATGGAAATGTGTTGCGCCTATGAATGGTGTGATAGCGGATGTAAGGTTAAAAATCTCTGCCACTGGAAGTCCTGAAAAGACTATGCTTATTGTCTTAATCCATTTCTCTATTTCCTGGTTAGTCCAGGCGTCATGGGAAGCAGGCTGTCCATCTAGTTTTAGTGACGGCATTCAGAGGTCTGAAGTCAACGTGTTGGCTGCATCAAGTGCCTCTCATATGGGAGCCTATCTTTTTTTTGGCATTCCATCCTTGTCTTATTCATCTCCCCTTTCACTTTATCCTGCTGTCTTTTTTCCTTAGTATGTTTTTACCTTTGGAATACTGTACTTATGGCGTGAAGATATGTCCTCTTGCTGGGACCAGCTACATTATGGGTCCCAATGCAAAATGAAAATGTGGGACCCTGTTCTAGTTTTCTAGCTGCCAGAATGCAACACCCCAGTGATGACTGGCTTTTAATAAAAGGGGATTTATTTAGTTAACATATGGCTTTTAATAAAAGGAGATTTATTTAGTTAACATATAGTTCTTCAGAGGAAAGGCAGCTGACTTTCAACTGAGGTCATTTCTAACGTGGGAAGGCATACGGCGATCTCTGCTGACTTTCTCTCCAGGCCTCTGGGTTCCGACAACTTTCCCTGGGTGATTCCTTTCTGCATCTCCAAACGCCTGGACTGAGCTCCGAGTGCTGAGATGAGGTATACTGAGCTGCTTGGGCTGTGCTACATTGAGGTCTCTCATTTAAGCATCCAGCCAATTAAATCAAACATCATTCCTTGCAGCAGGCACGCCTCCTAGCCGACTGCAGATGTAATCAGCGACAGATGAGCTTCACTGCCATTGGCTCATGGCCACAGCAAAAGAACTAGGCACCTTCACCTGGCCAGGTTGACACCTGAATCTAACTACCACAGACCACTTGTTCAGAAATTAAGCATTTCAAGATAGTGACAGTAGAACATTAAATCAAGCATGGGTCCTTCTGAGGGTGGGGCCTTGTGTGTGATTGGACACTGTCACACCTATGAGGCCGGCCTATCTCTTACATTCTATTCAGGGTTAAAATAGTTTCTTAATGTTTTTTTCTGGGTCATGCAGTAAATTGTTCTCAGGTAGTACCCTTCAGTGTGTCTGTAGAGTTATCTCCTGGTTCTGTAGAAACTTTCCATCGTTGAAACCACACTAAGAGAAGACAAACTCCTTTAGTTTAAAGATTAAACATCTTAAGCTGGGAGAGATCAATTAGAAAGAGGAATGGTACTTAAACTTAGGACTCCTGATTCTCTGATGAGAATACAAATTTTTAAAATTAACTTAACACTAATGCTGAGCACAATCACTTTTGAGTCAGAAGGGCTCACTATTTACTGATGACTCAGATTAATCATAAAACAAAAGTCATCATTATGTAAGACTAGAAAATTCTGGTTTCCTGGGCTTTTTCATTATTTGAATCTTTATAATAAATGCAATAAGGCAAGTAAACAACAATAGGAGTCTCAACATAATAAAAAGCTGAAAATCATTACTCTGAAAAATTAGAAATAGTAAACAGACTCAACAATATGTAATGAACTGAAATGGCATCTGAAGAATGAAATTTCTCAGTGAATTTTCTATTGGAAGAAATAGTCAATAATTTGTGATTGTGCAACATGGCATCAGCACCACACATTAAAAAGGATTCATATTGTATGATTCCATTCATATGAAGTATCCTGAATAGGGAAACCTATAGGGTCAGAAAGTAAATTAGTGTTTGCTTACAGCTGGAGGTGATGAGAATATGGGAAGAGTGGGGTGATGGTAAAGGGTGTGGGTTTTCTGTTTGAGGTGATGAAAATTTCTAAAATTGTGGTGATGGTTGCACATATCTGTGAATATACTAAAAGCCATACACTTGTACATTTTTTTGGTTTGTTTTTTATTAATTAAAGAAAAAAGGAAATTAACACAACATTTAGAAATCATTCCATTCTACATATGCAATCAGTAATTCTTAACATCATCACATAGATGCATGATCATCATTTCTTAGTACATTTGCATCAATTTAGGAAAAGAACTAGCAAAACAACAGAAAAAGATATAGAATGTTAATAAGAGAAAAAAATAAAAATAATAATAGTAAAAAAAGGAAAAAGAAAAAAAGACACAAACAAACAGACAAACAAACAAAAAACCTATAGCTCAGATGCAGCTTCATTCAGTGTTTTAACATGATTACTTTACAATTAGGTATTATTGTGCTGTCCATTTTTGAGTTTTTGTGTCTAGTCCTGTTGCACAGTCTGTATCCCTTCAGCTCCAATTACCCATTATCTTACCCTGTTTCTAACTCCTGCTGAACTCTGTTACCAATGACCTATTCCAAGTTTATTCTCGAATGTCGGGTCACATCAGTGGGACCATACAGTATTTGTCCTTTAGTTTTTGGCTACACTCACTCAGCATAATGTTCTCTAGGTTCATCCATGTTATTACATGCTTCATAAGTTTATTCTGTCTTAAAGCTGCATAATATTCCATCGTATGTATATACCACAGCTTGTTTAGCCACTCGTCTGTTGATGGACATTTTGGCTGTTTCCATCTCTTTGCAATTGTAAATAACACTGCTATAAACATTGGTGTGCAAATGTCCGTTTGTGTCTTTGCCCTTAAGTCCTTTGAGTAGATACCCAGCAATGGTATTGCTAGGTCGTATGGCATTTCTATATTCAGTTTTTTGAGGAACCGCCAAACTGCCTTCCACAGTGGTTGCACCATTTGACATTCCCACCAACAGTGGATAAGTGTGCCTCTTTCTCCGCATCCTCTCCAGCACTTGTCATTTTCTGTTTTGTTGATCACTTGTACATTTTAAATAGGTGAATTGCATGATATGTGAATTAAATCTCAAAGTTGTTTTTTTAATGTGATAAGATTTTAGATATAAAACTTTTCAAAGGAGTATGTCAGAGTGTAAAATATGGCAGTCAAAATAATCTATAGAAATGTACTGCTTTTATGTAGTGGTATAAGCTCAACCCAGGTAAACCATGTCTTAAACCCTAGAGTCTATGGTAAGGGAGGAGTAGACTATTTCAGCCTCCAGATAAATATCTTAGACTATAGGTCCTGTACGTGTTTCTTACTTTATGCAACTGGCATGATTATTGTTGAGTACTTGTTTATAGCCTGTGGCTTCACAAGTGCTGGGAGTACCTAAGGAGGCAGCTTGACAATATGGAATTAGCCTGTGTTATTGATTCTGCATATACAGTAATTCTGGGTCTGGGTAAATTTTGCAGAGTGGATCCTAAAGTTGCACCCAAATCTTGCAAACCTCTGCCCTTTGCTGTCCAACTGGGGCCAATCTGAATACAAATGGAATGTTATCAACATAACATAAAGTTCTGTACGTCTATAGGGCTTACTGTGTGCTAACACAATACTATCCTAAATGTGAAGTAATTGCAATTGTTGTACCCACTTTTCAGAGGAGGAAACTGAGGCACAGAGAATTTAAGTAAATTGCCTAATTACTATAAAGTTGTAAGTGGCAGATTTGAATCCGGTCATCTCACTCTAGAGTCCTCTCCCAACCACCACCCTACCCTGCTTGGATTTCTCTAGGACTTTATTGACTTGGCCCAGTGGACGCTTGATGTTTAAAAAAAAATAAATGAAGAAAGGGCCTACAAAATTTACCATCAATCTCAACTTCTCCCTTACATATGTAGTGCATAGCTGTGACTTTGTTCTTTGAGTTTCTGCAGTGCCGCCATTTTGTTTGAAGAAAGACGTGAACATTCTCCTGGGGTAGTCTGGTGGTTTAGAAATGGTTTAGAAATGTATCCACAAATTCTTTGATATTCCTCCCTTTAAGAGGTGGAGCTTAAATTCCCTTCCCTTCCAATGAATAAAATAAAGCGGGAGTGATCGTGTGTAACTTGGAAAGCTAAGTCACACAAAGGCACAGCACCTTCCATCTTTGTCAGTCTTGTGTTAGCTCATTGGCTCTGAGGGGAACCAGCTGGTGTGTGGGGAAAAGAGGCCCACAGGCTGGTTCGCTGAGGCCTGCCAGAGAAGAGGAACGAGGACCCCTGCCCACGGCTGCGAGAAGGACTTCGGAAGTACAGCGCCCTGCCTACTCAGGCCCCCAGTTGACCGCACCCCTGATCGCCATGTGTTTTACAAATTCATGAGAAATCCTGAGCCAGGACCACCCAATCGAGTGGTTTCCAAACTCCACCTGCCTTGCAGAAACTGTGAGATAATAAATGCTTATTGTGTTAAGCCACCAAGTGTTAGGGTGATATGTTTTGCAGCAATAGATATGTAATACATTTAGTATCCTGGTGGCCAGTAAACCTTGGTCAAATTATTCATAACCACACTGAATTTAGGGAGGGTTTTTTCATTATGGAAAGAGAAGCATGTGTGTGTGTGTGGGGGTCCCCTGTGGAAACAATCACAGCTTAATCCCTACCAAATATTCTGACCTAGAGGGATTTATACCTGAAATTTACATAGTTTAAATCTACCTTCTACTTCAAGGTCTCTAAGCAATCTTTTTCTTCTCTCTTTACCTGTGCTGCTCTGAACTGATTAGATAGGTTCTCCTGCTATTGGAGAGCTGAGAGCAGTTTGATTTTACCAAAACTGTTGCTTAGCAATAGGAAGAAACTTAATGGCTCTACTCTCCTCTGCAAACTGAGGGGAGCCTCCCTGTGTAGCTATTGTCTGTAATGCTGAATTTAAAACTATAATGATCATTTTAAGATAAAATTGAAGCTGGCCTAGGCGACACATTACATTTTCCCTAGCATCTCGGCCACCCAGGGGACTGGACTGGCCCAGCTTGAGGCCCCTTGCAGAAAAGCAGGTTTCCTGGAATTAAGGGGCACTTAGGAGTCTAAGACAAAAGCTGGAAAGAAACTAGTAAATTCCTCATTGGTAGGAAAACAGGTGGTTTGTGTTCAGTATGTACTGACTTTGTGATTCTGGGATCAAGCACTTGGCTCTCAAATGTTATAATTAGAAACTCAGCCAGTGATTTTAGAGAAGGTGCTTTGGAAGGATCCCGAGGAAATTTCAGGACATGGGAGAGGGTGGGAAGTCTAGCTCCTCCTGACCTCACTGTCGGAAAGGCTCCCAGAAATATCAACTGTGTAGAAGTTTTAAACACAAATTCTAAGCCCAACTGTTCATGAAGGATGTTGGTGTCAAGATTCAGAAATCTCTGCCCAACTTAGAGGTCTTATTGTTTAAACTAAATGATGCACAAATTTATTTAATTTTGTTTAATCTTCTATCAATCCTGTCGGTCTTTCTGTGAGTACCCTGTGCCATTCCAGGTACTATAAAGAGGTAAAACTGAAATATAAAGGATTACCTCTAAGAGCTGTCTAATAGTTGACAATTGAGTCCAGGAAATAAGATGAAAAGGCACAAGGTAAATATCAGATGACCAAGATGTAAACGCCAGGATACTGGTAATAATCAGGGTAATTACTGGCCACATTGTTAAACTCTGGACCTGAAGAGCAAGAGAAAATGTCTTATTAGCAAAATAACAAGGCATCAGTGATGACCCTGAAGAAAAAGGTTAATACAGTATCAAACTATTTCATATATTCTTCTAATTAGCCACCTTTCTCCAGGCAGCAAGGCTTTGTTGTTTTTGTTTTTAAAACACGGTGACACTTTTACTCTCTGTATCTACAGGTTGTTCTTTATAGATGCACACCTCCTGATTTATTTAATAGGCTTAGGAATTCAACTGGCATTGTAAGTGGAGGTGGAAGCAGCCTCTGTCATACTGGGCTAAATTAATATTGCCAGTATATCTACATGTGCATCATAATGAGAAGTGATGAAAGACTTACATTGAAGCAAATTATGTTTCAGTGGTTTGAAAACTCAAGAGCCATAAACCTACAGATAGTCCAAACTAGACTAGTTGAACAGGAGTAAAATAATAGTATTGTGATGTATTTTATTTGTATGCTGTATGGCGGGGGTCACATTTCCTTCTTTTTCCATATGAGTATCCCCTTATTGCAGCACCATTTGTTGAATTTTTGTTTGTTTGGGTTTTCATTTGTTTGTTTGCTTGTTTGTTTATTTGGGAAGTACATGGACTGGGAATGAAACTTGGGTCTCCCACCTGGCAGGCAGGAATTCTACCACTGAACTACCCTTACACCCCCTGTGATGTTTTTAAAATAAATGCAATGAATAGTCATTAGGTGCCAAACATCTCTTTGCTTAGGCATTATTAGACTATCAGCTGTAAAGACTCTGAGACTGGATATTTAATTATGTGTAGCATTAGCGTGGCACCTGGCAGATGTTGCCTGCTTATAATCCTCTTCCTCATTCCAGACTTTTCTCTGTGCTCACTTCTAATTTTCAGGATCCAGTACACAAGTCAGAATTAATTAAAACAGTAGAGCATCCTAGAGTGGATAAACTGTCATCTGGCAAAGAATGTTAACACTGTCAGAAATTCCCCTGTCAAAGGCAGTTCTCTTGGTTCCTGTGGATTGTATATAAAACAAGCCACAGCTCCCTTGAGAGGCAGATGCCCAAATGCAATCAAACAGGCTTAGCAAAAACTAGAGTCTTCTGCCTCCATCTACTTGCCTTCCTTGCTGCGCTGTTGAAGATTCGCAAGTGATGTTCACTTTCCCTTTTCTCTAATGAGCATTATGAGCTTATGAAGACCTACTTCTTTACCTTGGGTTTGTATAGTGCCTTACAGTTGTAAAGCCTTTAGTAAGTAATGGCATGGTGTCTGTCACAAGCCTGGGAAATGGGAAGAACAGATATTATTTTCCAATTCAGACGTACAAGGAAATAGGCTCAGCAAGCTAAAGTGACTTGCCCAAGAGAATTCTAGTTCTCTGGATCCCCAGCCCAGTACTCTATCTATTAAATCTGTTTACCTTTGGCAAGCGGTATTTCAGAGCCATATACCACTATTTTAGTGGACATTTGAACAATTAATTGATACACATTTCATATCCACTGATTTAAATTATTGATGATCTTCAACTATCTCTCTCAACTTCCTTCTCTCTTAGATGTAGTTACTTCCTATATGTAAGGAAGTTTTAAGGACTGCCTTTTATTCCTGGTTTCCTCTGTGTGTTTTGTAGTTTAGGTTTAATTTTCCAGCACAGAACTTAGCACTAAAACATTTCTGAGATGGTGCTTGGATACTGATCAACACACATAAAAGATCTCTCTCGAGATTTGAACATATTTCTTGTCCTCATAAACATTTCTACCGATAAACCTATAATAGAGCCATTGTGGAAAATAGTTCAAAACTTCTGAACTCTCCAGCTAGATTTTACTTATTTACTTTGTTATTTTTAAAGCTCACTGACCATGAGTTCCTTTGGAATGCATACTGAACATTCAACAACTTTTGATGATGGCCTAGAGATAGAAGTCTCTCATTCTCAAAGATTGGCTGCCCTGTCACTTTTTTGAACAGTTTTATTGAGATGAATTTCCTATATCATAAAATTCACCCATTTGAAGTATACAATTCAATGAGTTTTAGTATTACTGTATCATCTTTAGTAGACTTCCTGTCTTGGTTTTTTGAAAACACTCACACTGCCTACTGTGGAAAGCAGTTGAATCTAGATTTATGATAGAATCGAAATCTCTGGCCTTGCTCTCGGCACCGTGGCGTGGGTAGAAAATATGGTTAACTGCCCTGTCTTGAGAATTTGAGCTTCTGTTCTCATTAAGTTGGGGCTGGGAAGAAAGAGTCACTATGCCTCTTCCTGAGGACAGTGCTTGCTAGAGAAGTGGCCTCTGAGTGCTGGTGTTGGGAAGGAAGTTATTCAGGAAACAGGAGCTGTGAGGGCCTGAGGAAGAAGGGGTATTGGTGAGCACAGCTAAGAAGGACTCTGCAAGGAGACAGGAAGGAAGAGTTCTGAGGAGAGTGGATTTTGGTGTCATACAAATATGGGTCTGAGTTCTGCCATTTTTCTAGCTTCATGATCTATACTAACCTCTCTAAGTCTCCATGTTCTCATTTTTAAGTGAGGATTATGACTGAACTTACCTCAGAGAGTTACCATGAGGATTCAGTGAGATGATTCCTATGCAGTTCTTTGCTCAGCACCTGGAACCTACTAAATACTCAATGAATATTTTCTGCTGTTATTGTGAGTTGTTTCATCCATGTGATTTATAAGCTTCTTGAGAACAAAGATAATTGTGTTCACCATTGGATCTCCAGACCCACCATTGGATCTGGACAGACCAGAGAATTGAACTGAATTGAATTCATTTCCCTGGCACCCATTTTTTTTTCCTCTCTATCACGTTCTACCTCATTTTTGTGCACCCATGTGTGTGTGACATGCATGTGCATATAAACACGTGTAGGCATTCCATCCCCCCACTGCCATGATGTTATTTCATGTTCTCTATTGACTATACATGGGCAAGAATTAGTAAAATAACTGGAAAGATTATTCATTATATGTCACCCCATGGTAATCTTATGAAAGGAGTGTAATTTCTGGATACAATTAAGAGACCTAGAAATGATTTTGTTAAATGAATCTATGCTATTTAACAGTTGTCACCACAGCACACTCTTGTATGTAATGAAAGGTAATTGAAGACAGAAGAGGTAAGAGGTTCAGCAATATGTTTTTATAATAGTCGTGTTAGGAAATAATTGGACTTGCACTGGGAATGTTCCAGAATGGGAAGTATTCTGAGAAATGTTAGTGTACCCACTTTCTGATGGACTATGTATATGGTGAAAAAGAACAGCAATGAAAATTATTCTTAAATTATGAGTCCAAGGTCTAAAAGTCTAAGCTAGCAATACAATAATGGTCTCAGTTCATGATTAGCTAAGTGTTGGGTGACGGCAGGAAATCTAAGTGGGAAGAACCACAAATGGGACCAGATGCCCTCCCAAGATGAGCTAGTCCAGTCCCTCTCACCTCTAGAGGTATCCCCTAAACTTGTTTATTTATGTCTCATCTCATCTTGCAAACAGCTTGAGGCCGATCCTCCAATACCGTTGAGTAAGAAGACATTGCTTTGGAGGGATTTCACCCAGGTAATCGTTCTCTGATAGAGTCCAAGGGAGATTGAGTTTTCAGTCTATGAGGGAAATGGTACTTTAATAAAAATTATATTTGCAACCTGTATTCCAATGAGCTTTATTTATGAGAGCAAGTGAGGGTAGTTTGCTGATTCCTGTACTAAGTGAAAGACATAAAATGCAAAAGACCACATACTGTGTACTGATGTATGTGGTCATGCATTCATTTTATGAAACATCCAGAGAAAAGCAAATCTGTAACTGCCAAAAGCAGGCTAGTGGTTGCCTGGTGCTGGGGGTGGAAATAGGGATTGACTTCGTATAGGAACTGTGAATAGTTCTAGAGTGATGGAAATGTTCTATAACTGGGTTGTGGTTATAGATGCTTAACTATGAATTTACTAAATATCAGTGAATTGTATACTTAAAATCGGTGAATTTCATGGCATATAAATTATACCAGAATAAAATTGCTTTAAAACTATGTACTTTCATCTTTGCTTATTTCTCTTCCTTTATGCTTAGCCATTTTATCCTTATATTTTCACTTTTGCCTTCAGAGGAAAAGTTATGGCCTAATATTCAAAGAGTAGTGCAGAGTTTTTTAAGTGTTTGTAGGAACTTGAAATCCTTCCCGCTGGAGCAAAATTTGATAGGGATTAGGTGAACTCATTCTTGACCCCTCTCCCAGGGATCTTACTAGAAGGGGAGTAAAGCCTAGTTAGAACTCGGAAGGAAGCTTTACAACATCATCAGTGCAGCAATATCTGGGATCAAACATCAGGGACTGTGGTTTTGACGTTGAATAATTATGAAAGGAACTTTTTTTTTTTTTATTAACGGAAAGAAAGAAAAAAAAAATTAACACAACATTTAGAAATCATACCGTTCTACATATGCACTCAGTAATTCTTAACATCATCACATAGATGCATGATCATCGTTTCTTAGTACATTTGCATCGGTTTAGAGGAACTAGCAACACAACAGAAAAAGATATAAAATGTTAATATAGAGAAAAGAAATAAAAGTAGTAATAATAGTAAAAAACAAAAAAAAAACCCTATAGCTCAGATGCAGCTTCATTCAGTGTTTTAACATGAATGAAAAATGATATAAAATAATACCTATTTACAATTAGGTATTATTGTGCTGTCCATTTTTGAGTTTTTGTATCTAGTCCCGTTGCTCAGTCTGTATCCCTTCCGCTCCAATTATCCATTATCTTACCCTGTTCCTAACTCCTGCTGGACTCTGTTACCAATGACATATTCCAAGTTTATTCTCGAATGTCCGTTCACATCAGTGGGACCATACAGTATTTGTCCTTTAGTTTTTGGCTAGACTCACTCAGCATAATGTTCTCTAGGTCCATCCATGTTATTACATGCTTCATAAGTTTATCCTGTCTTAAAGCTGCATAATATTCCATCGTATGTATATACCACAGTTTATTTAGCCATTCTTCTGTTGATGGACATTTTGACTGTTTTCATCTCTTTGCAATTGTAAATAACGCTGCTATAAACATTGGTGTGCAAATGTCCGTTTGTGTCTTTGCCCTTAAATCCTTTGAGTAGATACCCAGCAATGGTATTGCTGGGTCGTATGGCAATTCTTTTTTTTTTTTTTTTAAACTTTTTTTATTAGTTAAAAAAAATTAACAAACAAAACATTAAGATATCATTCCATTCTACATATAAAATCAGTAATTCTTAATATCATCACATAGTTGCATATTCATCATTTCTTAGAACATTTGCATCGATTTAGAAAAAGAAATAAAAGGACAACAGAAAAAGAAATAAAACGATAACAGAGAAAAAAAAAGATTATACATACCATACCCCTTACCCCTCGCTTTCATGTACCACTAGCATTTCAAACTAAATTTATTTTAACATTTGTTCCCCCTATTATTTATTTTTATTCCATATGTTCTACTCTTCTGTTGATAAAGTAGCTAAAAGGAGCATCAGACACAAGGTTTTCACATTCACAGAGTCTTATTGTGAAAGCTATATCATTGTTCAATCATCATCAAGAAACATGGCTACTGGAACACAGCTCTACATTTTCAGGCAGTTCCCTCCAGCCTCTACACTACATCTTGAACAACAAGGTGATATCTACTTAATGCATAAGAATAACCTCCAGGATAACCTCTCGACTCTGTTTGGAATCTCTCAGCCATTGGCACTTTATCTCATTTCACTCTTCCCCCTTTGGTTGAGAAGGTTCTCTCAATCCCTTGATGTTAATTCTCAGCTCATTCTAGGGTTTTTCTCAGTCCCTTGATGCTGAGTCTTAGCTCATTCCAGGATCTCTGTCCCACGTTGCCAGGAAAGTCCACACCCCTGGAAGTCATGTCCCATGCAGAGAAGGGGAGGGTGGTGAGACTGCTCGTCATGTTGGCTGGAGGGAGAGGCCACATCTGAGCAACAAAAGAGGCTCTCTTGGGGGTGACTCTTAGGCCTAAATTTTAAGTAGACTTGACCTATCCTTTGTGGGGTTAAGTTTCATATGAACAAACCCCAAGACTGGAGGCTCAGCCTGTAGCTTTGGTTGTCCACACTGCTTGTGAGAATAACAAGAATTCAACTTGGGAAAGTTGAATTTCTCCCCACTCTCACCATTCCCCAAAGGGGGCTTGCAAATACTTTTCCAGTCACTGATCAAATCACTCTGGGATTCATCGGGGCATCACTCTAGACAAACCAACAAAATCTCATGTCCTACCTGAGATTCCAAGTACTTATGACATTCAATCAAACTATCTACATGAGTTATATTAGGAAATGCTCTAGTCAAAATATAAAAATAAACATTTTTTGCTTTAGTCTCACATATAAGGTGACATTTTAAAGTATTAATTATCTATTTTCAGCACCCTGCAATAATGACATTCCTTTGTTCTTCCTCATGCAAAAACATTTTAAAAATTTGCACATTGTACATTTCACTATTATTATACACTCTAGGCATTCCTAGATTATACCATCTCGATCTTTACCATCTATCTTTCTTTCTGATTTCATTTATGTCCCCAGCCCTCCTCCCTCTATCATTCCCACATGCAGCTTCATTCAGTGTTTTAACATAATTACATTACAGTTAGGTAGTATTGTGTTGTCCATTTCTGAGTTTTTTTTTTTTTTTTAGAAATCATTCCATTCTACATGTACAATCAGTAATTCTTAATAACATCACATAGTTGCATATTCATCGTTTCTTAGTACATTTGCATCGATTTAGCAAAAGAAATAAAAAGACAACAGAATAAGAATTAAAACATTAATAGAAAGAAAAAAAAAAAAACAAAAAACCTATACCTCACATGCAGCTTCATTCAGTGTTTTAACATAATTGCATTACAATTGGGTAGTATTGTGCTGTCCATTTCTGAGTTTTTATATCCAATCCCGTTGTACAGTCTGTATCCCTTCAGCTCCAATTACCCCTTCTCGTTTTTTTTTTTTTTTTTAATTAACGGAAAAAAAGAAATTAACCCAACATTTAGAAATCATACCATTCTACATATGTAATCAGTAATTCTTAACATCATCACATAGATGCATGATCATCATTTCTTAGTACATTTGTATCGGTTTAGAAAAACTAGCAACATAACTGAAAAAGGTATAGAATGTTAATATAGAGACAAAAATAAAAGTAATAATAGTAAAATCAAAACAAAACAAAACAAAACAAAACAAAAACCTATAGCTCAGATGCAGCTTCATTCAGTGTTTTAACAAGATTACTTTACAATTAGGTATTATTGTGCTGTCCATTTTTGAGTTTTTGTATCTAGTCCTGTTGCACCGTCTGTATCCCTTCAACTCCAATTGCCCATTATCTTACCCTGTTTCTACCTCCTGCTGGACTCTGTTACCAATGACATATTCCAAATTTATTCTCGAATGTCTGTTCACATCAGTGGGACCATACAGTATTTGTCCTTTAGTTTTTGGCTAGACTCACTCAGCATAATGTTCTCTAGGTCCATCCATGTTATTACATGCTTCATAAGTTTATCCTGTCTTAAAGCTGCATAGTATTCCATCGTATGTATATACCACAGTTTGTTTAGCCACTCTTCTGTTGATGGAGATTTCGGCTGTTTCCATCTCTTTGCAATTGTAAATAACGCTGCTATAAACATTGGTGTGCAAATGTCCGTTTGTGTCTTTGCCCTTAAGTCCTTTGAGTAGATACCCAGCAATGGTATTGCTGGGTCGTATGGCAATTCTATATTCAGCTTTTTGAGGAACCGCCAAACTGCCTTCCACAGTGGTTGCACCATTTGACATTCCCACCAACAGTGGATAAGTGTGCCTCTTTCTCTGCATCCTCTCCAGCACTTGTCATTTTCTGTTTTGTTGATAATGGCCATTCTGGTGGGTGTGAGATGATATCTCATTGTGGTTTTGATTTGCATTTCTCTAATGGCCAGGGACATTGAGCATCTCTTCATGTGCCTTTTGGCCATCCGTATTTCCTCTTCTGGTAGGTGTCTGTTCAAGTCTTTTTCCCATTTTGTAATTGGGTTGGCTGTCTTTTTGTTGTTGAGTTGAACAATCTCTTTATATATTCTGGATACTAGACCTTTATCTGATATGTCATTTCCAAATATTATCTCCCATTGTATAGGCTGTCTTTCTACTTTCTTGATGAAGTTCTTTGATGCACAAAAGTGTTTAATTTTGAGGAGCTCCTATTTATTTATTTCTTTCTTCAGTGCTCTTGCTTTAGGTTTAAGGTCCATAAAACCACCTCCAGTTGTAAGTTTCATAGGATATCTCCCTACATTTTCCTCTAACTGTTTTATGGTCTTAGACCTAATGTTTAGATCTTTGATCCATTTTGAGTTAACTTTTGTATAAGGTGTGAGATACGGGTCTTCTTTCATTCTTTTACATATGGATATCCAGTTCTCTAGGCACCATTTATTGAAGAGACTGTTCTGTCCCAGGTGAGTTGGCTTGACTGCCTTATCAAAGATCAAATGTCCATAGATGAGAGGGTCTATATCTGAGCACTCTATTCGATTCCATTGGTCGATATATCTATCTTTATGCCAATACCATGCTGTTTTGACCACTGTGGCTTCATAATATGCCTTAAAGTCAGGCATCGCGAGACTTCCAGCTTCGTTTTTTTTCCTCAAGATGTTTTTAGCAATTCGGGGCAACCTGCCCTTCCAGATAAATTTGCTTATTGGTTTTTCTATTTCTGAAAAATAAGTTGTTGGGATTTTGATTGGTATTGCATTGAATCTGTAGATCAGTTTAAGTAGGATTGACATCTTAACTATATTTAGTCTTCCAATCCATGAACACGGTATGCCCTTCCATCTATTTAGGTCTTCTGTGATTTCTTTTAGCAGTTTTTTGTAGTTTTCTTTATATAGGTTTTTTGTCTCTTTGGTTAAACTTATTCCTAGGTATTTTATTCTTTTAGTTGCGATTGTAAATGGAATTCGTTTCTTGATCTCCCCCTCAGCTTGTTCATTACTAGTGTATAGAAAAGCTACAGATTTTTTGGATGTTGATCTTGTAGCCTGCTACTTTGCTGTACTCATTTATTAGCTCTAGTAGTTTTGTTGTGGATTTTTCTGGGTTTTCGACGTATAGTATCATATCGTCTGCAAACAGTGATAGTTTTACTTCTTCCTTTCCAATTTTGATGCCTTGTATTTCTTTTTCTTGTCTAATTGCTTTGGCTAGAACTTCCAACACAATGTTGAATAATAGTGGTGATAGTGGACATCCTTGTCTTGTTCCTAATCTTAGGGGGAAAGTTTTTTTAATTTTTCCCCATTGAGGATGATATTAGCTGTGGGTTTTTCATATATTCCCTCCATCATTTAAGGAAGTTCCCTTGTATTCCTATCTTTTGAAGTGTTTTCAACAGGAAAGGATGTTGAATCTTGTCAAATGCCTTCTCTGCATCAATTGAGATGATCATGTGATTTTTCTGCTTTGATTTGTTGATGTGGTGTATTACATTAATTGATTTTCTTATGTTGAACCATCCTTGCATACCTGGGATGAATCCTACTTGGTCATGATGTATAATTCTTTTAATGTGTTGTTGGATATGATTTGCTAGAATTTTATTGAGGATTTTTGCATCTATATTCATTAGAGAGATTGGTCTGTAGTTTTCTTTTTTTGTAATATCTTTGCCTGGTTTTGGTATGAGGGTGATGTTGGCTTCATAGAATGAATTAGGTAGTTTTCCCTCCACTTCGATTATTTTGAAGAGTTTGAGGAGACTTGGTACTAATTCTTTCTGGAACGTTTGATAGAATTCACATGTGAAGCCGTCTGGTCCTGGACTTTTCATTTTAGGGAGCTTTTGAATGACTAATTCAGTCTCTTTACTTGTGATTGGTTTGTTGAGGTCATCTATTTCTTCTTGAGTCAAAGTTGGTTGTTCATGTCTTTCCAGGAACCCGTCCATTTAATCTAAATTGTTGTATTTATTAGCGTAAAGTTGTTCATAGTATCCTGTTATTACCTCTTTTATTTCTGTGAGGTCAGTAGTTATGTCTCCTCTTCCATTTCTGATCTTATTTATTTGCATCCTCTCTCTTCTTCTTTTTGTCAATCTTGCTAAGGGCCCATCAATCTTATTGATTTTCTCATAGAACCAACTTCTGGTCTTATTGATTTTCTCTATTGTTTTCATGTTTTCAATTTCATTTATTTCTGCTCTAATCTTTGTTATTTCTTTCCTTTTGCTTGCTTTGGGATTAGTTTGCTGTTCTTTCTCCAGTTCTTCCAAGTGGACAGTTAATTCTCAAATTTTTGCCCTTTCTTCTTTTCTGATAAAGGCATTTAGGGCAATAAATTTCCCTCTTAGCACTGCTTTGCTGCGTCCCATAGATTTTGATATGTTGTGTTTTCATTTTCATTCGCCTCTAGGTATTTACTAATTTCTCTTGCAATTTCTTCTTTGACCCACTTGTTGTTTAAGAGAGTGTTGTTGAGCCTCCATGTATTTGTGAATTTTCTGGCACTCCGCCTATTATTGATTTCCAACTTCATTCCTTTATGATCCGAGAAAGTGTTGTGTATGATTTCAATCTTTTTAAATTTGTTAAGACTTGCTTTGTGACCCAGCATATGGTCTATCTTTGAGAATGATCCATGAGCACTTGAAAAAAAGGTGTATCCTGCTGTTGTGGGATGTAATGTCCTATAAATGTCTGTTAAGTCTAGCTCATTTATAGTAATATTCAGATTCTCTATTTCTTTATTGATCCTCTGTCTAGATGTTCTGTCCATTGATGAGAGTGGTGAACTGAAGTCTCCAACTATTATGGTATATGTGTCTATTTCCCTTTTCAGTATTTGCAGTGTATTCCTCACGTATTTTTGGGCATTCTGGTTCGGTGTGTAAATATTTATGATTGTTATGTCTTGTTGTTTAATTGTTCCTTTTAGTAGTATATAGTGTCCTTCTTTGTCTCTTTTAAGTGTTTTACATTTGAAGTCTAATTTGTTGGATATTAGTATAGCCACTCCTGCTCTTTTCTGGTTGTTATTTGCATGAAATATCTTTTCCCAACCTTTCACTTTCAACCTATATTTATCTTTGGGTCTAAGATGTGTTTCCTGTAGACAGCATATAGAAGGATCCTGTTTTTTAATCCATTCTGCCATTCTATGTCTTTTGATTGGGGAATTCAGTCCATTAACATTTAGAGTTATTACTGTTTGGATAATATCTTCCTCTACCATTTTGCCTTTTGTATTATATATATCATATCTGACTTTCCTTCTTTCTACACTCTTCTCCATGTCTCTCTCTTCTGTCTTTTTGTATCTGACTCTAGTGCTCCCTTTAGTATTTCTTGCAGAGCTGGTCTCCTGGTCACAAATTCTCTCAGTGACTTTTTGTCTGAAAATGTTTTAATTTCTCCCTCATTTTGGAAGGACAGTTTTGCTGGATATAGGAGTCTTGGTTGGCAGTTTTTCTCTTTTAGTAACTTAAATATATCATCCCACTGTCTTCTAGCCTCCATGGTTTCTGCTGAGAAATCTACACATAGTCTTATTGGGTTTCCCTTGTATGTGATGGATTGCTTCTCTCTCGCTGCTCTCAAGATCCTCTCTTTCTCTTTGACCTCTGACATTCTAACTAATAAGTGTCTTGGGGAACGCCTATTTGGATCTCATCTCTTTGGGGTGCGCTGCACTTCTTGGATCTGTAATTTTAGGTCTTTCATAAGAGTTGGGAAATTTTCAGTGATAATTTCTTCCATTAGTTTTTCTCCTCCTTTTCCCTTCTCTTCTCCATCTGGGACACCCACAACACGTATATTTGTGTGGTTCATATTGTCCTTGAGTTCCCTGATACCCTATTCGAATTTTTCCATTCTTTTCCCTATAGTTTCTGTTTCTTTTTGGAATTCAGATGTTCCATCCTCCAAATCACTAATTCTATCTTCTGTCTCTTTAAATCTATCATTGTAGGTATCCATTGTTTTTTCCATCTTTTCTACTTTATCCTTCACTTCCATAAGCTCTGTGATTTGTTTTTTCAGTTTTTCTATTTCTTCTTTTTGATCAGCCCATGTCTTCTTCATGTCCTCCCTCAGTTTATCGATTTCGTTTTTGAAGAGGTTTTCCATTTCTGTTTGTATATTCAGCATTAGTTGTTTCAGCTCCTGTATCTCATTTGAACTATTGGTTTGTTCCTTTGACTGGGCCATATTTTCAATTTTCTGAGCGTGATCCATTATCTTCTGCTGGTGTCTGGGCATTTAGTCAGATTTCCCTGGGTGTTGGACCCCACAGGTTGAAAATTTTTTCTGTGAAATCTCTGGGTTCTGTTCTTCCCATCCTGCCCAGTAGGTGGCGCCCGCGGCACACGTCTGTCCATGGGCTCCACCAGCAAAAGTTGCTGTGGGTCCTTCAACTCTGGAAAACTCTCACCGTTGGGGTGGCTCAGCAGCCGAAGCATCTTGGAAGAGTGCCAGCCGGCCCGGGGGCCCGAACGCGGGGAGGGTCGCCGGCCGCCATAGCAGGGGAGAGCGCCCGACCGAATTTCCTAGTCGGCCTGGGGCGCCAAGCGTGGCGGAAGGGCGCCAGCTGTGCAGCCCGGGAGAGTGCACTGTTCCCAGCCGGACCGGGGAGTCACGTGTTTGGAAGGGATCCCCTGGTCACCGCCCCCGCAGTCTGGGGACCTCCGACCCAACCCCCTCAGTTGGTCCGTGGGGCCTCGCGTGGTGGGGGCGCCAGCCGCCGCGGCCCAAGGGGACCGCCTGCCCAATTCTGCCAGCTGGCCTGGGAAGGAGGAAAGGAGGGACTCCGGCCGCCCGCCGTTCCACCCAGGAAAGCCCGCGCCCCTCAGCGATCCCACCGGAGCTGGCCCCCCCAGACAGCCAGCCGCTCCAGGATGGGGCACGCCATCCCTCCGATCTCTGCCGTGGCCCCGGGAGCCGCTCTGCACCGTCTCCACTCCCCCAGCAGCTGCCCTGGAGGAGGAAAGGCGAGGGCGGCAAGGCCGTCGAGGCCGGCGGCGGAGGAGCCAGCGAAGGCGGAAGAGGGCACCGTGGTGGCCGGAGAGCCGCTGGAGCAGGAGGGGGAAGAGGGCAGCAGCCGTCCTGCCAAAGAGGGGAGAGGAGGGCAGGCGGGCCGGCGGACAAAGAGGGCTGAAAGGAACTTTTAATTGTATGCATCTGCTTCCTGCCTTCTATAAAAGCTCTTATAATATCCAACCTCAACTAGAATAGGTTAATTTATCTGCTCTCAAGGAATTGTTCGTGTCTTTTGAGGATTATTTTATGCTATGAAGAGAACTTTTTTTGCATGCCAATTTTCTGTGTGAGCACTGCATTCAAACCACATGATCTGGGGCTCAGGTAGGTGAAGGACTCAATTCAAATTCTATCTTGGGATAAGTGCATAATTGCCCACTTGCCCATTACATCTCTCCAGGAGGGTAAGTTCCCGAAGTGTGGAACCACTGGCATTTTTGGTACATAGACAGGCTCTCGTGGAACTGAAAATATCTTGCTAGTGACAGAGTTGGTCCTTCTGAGAGAAAGAGAGGATCAGGTGTGGCTAGTGGGGTAGGGTGCCAATTTGGCTTCATTTCCTTCATCAGAGAGCGTTTCTAAGGCGTGATCTTAAAAGAAAACAGTCTTTTCTCTGAGCTGCTGATGGAGAATAAGTTCTAATGGACGACCTCACTGTATGATCGAGGTGCTATTAAATCCTTGCGTTTAGATGAGAATAAGAGTCCAGCTCTTGGAATCTTCAGGAGCCAGAGGCAATAATGTATCCTCTCAGGAGGATGTGCTATTAACAAGTTACAGTTTTTATAATTTGCTGAGATTAATGAACTTTATATAGCTGGGGGTGGGGAGGCATTAGACAAAAAAATGAATATAGTTTTATCCCTTCTACCGCCTCTCTCCACCTTGTATACAAAATTTTCCTGTGTGTGAATTTTAGTTTGTATAATTATGGGATGCTTTATTTAAATCCTCTTACTGAAGATATCACTATAAACATTACTGGCACCCAGGAACTCAATGCCAATGTCTTGGTCCTGTTTTGTGCATTTTGCTATACATTGTCATTGTCTATTTGAAATGCTTTCATTTTGTCAGTCAGTCCTGTTCTCTGAATTAATAGAAGGATCTTCTGCAGTGCTTTACTTCACATTTAAATGTGAGGGCAGTTTCTGTCCGTCAAACACAAACCGAGACAGGCTAGTTTAGAACTGTCACAGGCTTGCTGTCTTCTTCTAAAGATGGGCTCCAGAGTGCCTTATGCACTGAAGACTGTCCTCAGAGTTAAAAACTTCTATACAAAATCTCCTTACCTCTGCTGAGATTTTTTTTTTCTGGTAGGGAGGAGATGCAGGTATATGTGGAGCAGTGGTAGGACATCAGTTATGAGAAGGTTGAGTATTTAAGTAGAAATTTTCAGGTCTGCTAGGCGACCAGTGTCAGCATCGCAAAACTGAAGAACTCTCTAGGGTAGAACCTCTGCTGTAGAATGTGTTGTTTTAATTGAAACACTTGCTCAGATGCTATCACCCTCTTCCTCTGACCTCTGAGAGAAAAGGCAGCTTCTGCTCTCTAATTGCAAATATTGAGAGCCCTGGATGTTTGGGATTGGGCATGGCTAACTGTTAATCCATTAATGTTTGGTTGCAGGAAGCAAAAAACTAGTCAAGATATTTTATATGAGAAGAAATTTATCACAGGGATTTGGGTGTGCAGGAAGGGTTGGAGGAGTAGGCTCTGGTCAGGCTGGGCTTCGAGGAATTCCTTCTGGAACACCGTGTACAGGTGGCCACCAAGGGAACTGCTGCCTCTGCTGCATGTGGGGTGGTGGGGAGGCACAGGTTGCTCCCAGAATTTCTGACCTCGAGAACACATCAACTTAGCTGTACCTGGTCACCAGGGAATGCCGCTGTCTCCGAGACCCACAGTCTGGGACACGGGGGACCCTATACCTCCCCAACTATGCCCACAATAATGGCTGCTGTGGCAGGAAAGTAGCCTCCATCTTACTTCCACCTTCCAAATCTTGATCATGTGTTCTAGTTAGTGAAGCCTAATTTGTATCCAGAACCTGAGTTGCAAAAGACCCCAGGTCATGCAAAACTTACCTTTTGAGCCCTGCAACCCTATCTTGGCCTTTTACATGTAACCAGTTATGCTAATGAAAGGAAATGTCAATTCTAACTGTCTTAAGTCAAATATATTACATTGGGAGAATGTGCAAAAAGGAGATCATGAAATAGGCGCGTAAGGTTCTCATGCGTTCTCATATACATATGTGATCTCATATATTTAAATGCACCTTTGTTGGCCTCTACACTCCCTAATTTAGAATATCTTCAGGCAGATCAGTTTTTTCCGCAATATTCGTTCTAGCTACAAAAGAAACATGCAATTATGCGACCCACTTTTAGGTGCGTATGAGCATAAACAAATCTTGTGCTTAGAATAAGCGACCCTTTATTTTTCTGACCTGATAGAAGTCCAGATGCAATGTCTGTCCCTTCGTAGCCTAAGTCACTTGCCTAACTGCACCAGGAGGTGTTGTGCATTCGAGAACCCTGGTAAGATGGGCTTACCATAGATCCTCGCTCATATGACTGCTGTTTTCACATCTGCAGTGGATGTAAATGGTCCTGGTGATGCTGTGGGCAAAATCTCTGCTCCCTCCTAAGGTTATTGTGAGGATTAAGTAAGTCAGTACACCTAAAGTGCTTAAAACAGTACCTGGCATATATAAGCACTATATAAGCAACTGCTGCTATTGTTATTATTATTTTCTATAAAATGGGATAACTCTAACTTACAGGGCTGTTGTGAGGCTTTAATGAGTTTATTCCCTGGTGTAAATAAGCACTGAATAAATGTGAGTTATAAAATGATCATCATTATAATAGTTTGACTCTTAAAAATAATGCTTCAGGGTAGTCATTTCTGTAGCCCTTTTTTAACCACCGAGTCTCTTACTTCCGGAGAGTGAGGCAAAGTTGCTGGCTTGAGTTTGAGAGAACCTGGAGGTCGTCTGCATTCTCCAGGACAGCAGTCTCCGCCACCGGCGTGTTCACTCCATGGGGTTTGTGCACTTTGACATTCTTTTCATAGGACCTCAAGTCCAGGAAGGCAGTTTATTTTTGGAAAGCTCTTTTTCAAACCAAAATGACTCCATCCCACACTTGTTCACTGTGTTTAAAGTCTCCGCCCTTAAAAGGAGGCCAAGTTTGATGAAAAATAGATTGATCCTCACACGATTTAGCTATCAACATAGTTCATTAATTTGTGCTTTTATAAACCAAATTCTTTGGCTTGATTTAATAGCAACTATTTTTATACAATTAACTGGTAGACTGTTCAATCATTTCTGGGCTGTTGAATCACTTCTTTGGATGTTAAGTAGAAAATATTGTCAGAGTTTGTGGTTTTTAAAAATGGGCTCGCTCTAGCCTAATGAATAGTGATGGTTACACAGGCCGAAGGGATGGAATCTCTGGGGAGCTCCTGGTGCCTGCTGGCAGTTGTGTTGCAATTTGTAAAGGTCGGCCTGATCAGCAAGGTATGGGTTCTGGAGAGGAAGAATGTGAAATTCCTATATAGGAATTAGGGTGCTGTCTTAGATGAGGTGAACATGCTTGGGTGTAGGGCAAGGAGGGACTTTGAGGCTCACAGACACGTTTTAAGAACACTCTATGTTGAAGTTTTTCAGCGTTGAGTATTGAGCAGCCATCTTCCATACTTAAGGATTTTATCCTGAGACACACTGAGGAGACGTAGAAGGGAGATGGGGCAACCCCCCAGCCGGGGCCGGGGAGGGTTTCCTGAAGATGGGCCCTGTGTGACTGTGCCTCATGTGTGAGGAGTTTTCTTGGAGTTGAGGGTTTCGCAGCTGGGCACTAGCCTCGCTTCTGGGTCCTCCGTTGCTGGACTGAAAGTTCTGTTCAGTTTCTCAAGTGTTGCGGTTACCGACCCTGGAAAGGGGTAAATGGGTGGAGAAATGTGGTGAATTCCAAAGTCGGGAGGTCAGGAACCTCCTGACTCAGGAAATACTCAAGTATTCCAATAAATGGAACCTGTCTGTGTTAGTGAGAGTATCCACAAATGATCAAGTGAATTTGAAAATCTTGAACTAAAAAAAAATAAAATAAATTGAGCATATTGACCAAGGGTCTACTGTGTGTAAACCTCTTTACCAGGCATTTGTGGGGATATAAATGTAACTGAGCTGTCCCAGACCTGCTGCCCTGGACCTCAAAGTGAAGTGCAATTTCTTCTGATACTTGTATTACATAATTTAGGAAAAAACCCACATCCACATCCAGTATGGTTCATCATTGGGAAGCCTGTCTTTCAAAAAAATTCCTGAGGGATATTCCCCAAAATTCTCACTGCTGTTTTCACCTGTCCTTGCTTGCCTACTGCTGTGCCTCTAGGCCAGGTGTTCCAACTGTACCAACAGCCCCACCTGCTGGCCCTAGGTGCCTATGCTGAAGCCTTGGCCAGTCTTAGAGTTGCTCCTGGGAAGCCCACTGTTGTGGCTGCTGCAGAGCTCTGCTAACCTGCCCAGGCCAAGTGGTTTACACCCTCCCTAAGCCCTGGCTTATTCCAGAGCACCAGTCCAGCCTCCCTGTTTTATTTTGCTAAAGCTGCCAGAATGCAACATACCGGAGATGAATCTCCTTTCAATAGTGGGATTTATTTAGTTAAACATTTATAGGTCTTCAGAGGAAAGGCAGCTCACCTTGACCAGAGTTTCTCTGTCAGTGGAAAGGCACATGGGGACATCTGCTGGCCTTCTCTCCAGGCCTCTGGGTTCCACTGGTGCTGGGGCAATTCCTTTCTGCATCTCAAAATGTCTGGGCTGAGCTGTGAGTGCTGAGATGAGGTATGCTGAGCTGTGTTGAGCTCCCTTCTGACTTCTCTCTTTTAAGATTCCAGCTAATTAAATTAAACCTCACTCATTGTGGAAGGCACTCCCCTTACTCAACCCCAGATGTAATCAGCCAGAGTTTCACAATGATGATTTTAAGTCCACAGCAGAACAACAGGACATCATCACCTGGCCAAGTTGACACCTGAACCCAACAATCACACTCCCCTTCCCTTATGTGTCTTGATTCTTAGGAGCCCCCACCATCCTATCCTACAGTCTGACCTCCCTCCTGAGGAAGCCTTGGTTTTCAAGCCCTAGGTGGTGAGATCTGCTGAGAGTGAGCAATGGGACAATCTCTGCTATGTAGAGCATGGAGTTTAGAGCATCATCATATTAAGCTGTTGTCAGCATTGTGACTTGTTTTAGGTTGCTCTCAAGGAATTAGGTGATGAATCCAGAGCTTTTGGCCTGAGGGACCTGGGGTGGCCCTGCCTTGTCTTCCCAGCAGAAATTCTTAATTACACAGTTAGAGAACTGGTTGCAATACCGTCATGCAGCAGGGCATGTTCTGTAGCATGAATCCTGGGGATTTAAGGTTAACTAAGGAAGCTGCAGGTATGATACCTGCCCCCAAGCAGCTTTAGGTGAAGGGTAGAAGAGCATTTCCAGGAAGAGCAGAAACAAGAGGAAATGTAACGCCAAGAGATTCTAAACACTTAGCACCATCAGCCAGCCAGCGGATGTTAACTAACTCAGTAGAATCGTACAGCGTACTGCTCAGTCGGTCTGAAGTCCTGGGAGGCTCTTTGGACTGCACACTTCAGTACACAGTCAGATGGACTGGTAGTCTCCTCCTGTGCTTTCTGTAGGTCTCAAAGCAGAGCACAGGATGTAAAATGAAAGGTCACAAGAGTAGCTGCGGGCATGAATGCCTTCACTGTGACCCTCAGCCTCTGCAGCTGTCTCCAGGGCGGATGAGGAAAAGTAGATGCCTCCTCGGCAAGATCAGATGGCGTGATCAAAGGCCTGGGGTGCGGAGCAGCCAGCATCGTTGGAATGGCTCAGACTCCGTGTTCAGAGTGCAGCCGTTCCCCCACAGAGATGCCGCAGTCGTGCTGCCTGGATTCACTTCAGATCTATGACCTTAGATCTCAAACAAGCTCTCTGCACTGCCAGACAATCCTAGTAAAGTCACTTTCCTCCTCGCTGAGCTAAGCGTTGCACACCTTCTCTCCTAAGATCTCCATGCCCCTCTCTGGTCTCAACTGACGATCTTGTTTGGTACTTCATAGAGCATATGAATACAAAGGACCAAGGATGCCCTCTTCTTTCCTTCGCTCATTTCGCTAGCCAACTGCACTTGGACTTATCCTTGGCTTTCTCATTATGGCACTAGAAGAGTCTCCTCTGCACTGCTTTGGGGCAATCCCCCACTTTGCTCAAGTTCCTGTCCCTTTGTACCTCCTCAAGAATTTTGCTCCTGCAGTCAGTTAACTCTTTTCTGTCTCAGCATCAATTTTTTCCTATACACAGTCATCCCTATCAGATGCAAACATTCTTAATATCATCCCATTTGCCAGCTACTGCTCCGTTTCTCTGCTCGTTCTCAAAGCAAAAATTTCTTGAAAGAATTGCCTATATTTAGGGCCTCCACTTCATCACCTCTGTTATCCCCTCAGTCTACCTCTTGGAAGTGGTGACACTTCTGAAATGATTCTTATCCAGGTCACTAATGAACCTTATCAAAGACGAAGCCCTCAGCTTACTCAGCCTCTCAGCAGGATTGGCACAGCAGTCACTTCATCCTTATTGAAACTCTCCTGACTCCAGCAGCACTGCTTGGCACAAAGATGTTCAATAAATACCTCGTGTCTGAATAAATAGGCTAGCTTTGTGTTTTGTGGGTCCCCTCCTCCCTTCCATGTTTCATTGTTCTAGTGGTAAACCTACCATTTTTATACACAAACACTTTTTTTTTCATTTTTAAAACTTTTTTTTATTTTTAAATATGACATATATGCAGAGAAAAAGCAGTGATTTTCAAAGTACATTTCAACAAGCAGTTACAGAAAAGATTTCAGAGTTCTCCCTCATTTTTGAAGGACTGTTTTTCCAGATAAAGAATTATTAGCTGGATGTTTTACTCTTTCACTAGCCTTAAATATATAATACCACTGTCTTTTTGCCTCCATAGTTTCTCGTGATAAATCAACACTTAATCTTATTGCAATTCCTGTGTATATGATGAATCACTTCTTCCTTGCTGCTTTCAGTACTCTGTCCTTGTATTTGGCCTTTGACATTCTGATTAGTGTATGTCTCAGAACAGGTCTATAAGAATTTATTGTTTCAATTGTTGCAGCTCTTGAATATGTACATTTATGTCCTTCATAAGAGTTGGGAAATTTTTGGCCACTATTTCCTCAAATATTTTCTTTGCCCCCTCTCTCTTTTCTTTTACTGCTGGGATACCCATGATGTATATGTTTGTGTGCTTCATAATGACATTCAAGTCCCTGAGGCTATGTTCGATTTTTCACATTCTTTTTTATATCTGTTCTTCTGCCTGTAAGATTTCAATTGTCCTATTCTCTAGTTTGCAGATTTTTTCTTCTACCTGTTCAAATCTGCTTTTTTTTAATTAATTAAAAAAAGATTAAGTAACAAAACATTTAGAAATCATTCCATTCTACATATATAATCAATAATTCTTAACATCATCACATAGTTACATATTCATCATTTCTTAGTACATTTGCATCGATTTATAAAAAGAAGTAAAAAGACAACAGAAAAAGAAATAAAACGATAATAGAGAGAGAAAAAAAAACACTGTCTCTCACATGCAGCTTCATTCAATATTTTAACATAATTACATTACAATTAGGTAGTATTGTGCTGTCCATTTCTGAGTTTTTGTATCCAGTCCTGTTGCACAGTCTGTATCCCTTCAGCTCCAATTACCCAATATCTTACCCTATTTCTATCTTCTGATGGTCTCTGTTACCAATGAAACATTCCAAGTTTATTCACTAATGTCGGTTCACATCAGTGGGACCATACAGTATTTGTCCTTTAGTTTTTGGCTAGTCTCACTCAGCATAATGTTCTCTAGGTCCATCCATGTTGTTACATACTTCATAAGTTTATTCTGTCTTAAAGCTGCATAATATTCCATCGTATGTATATACCACAGTTTGTTTAGCCACTCGTCTGTTGATGGACATTTTGGCTGTTTCCATCTCTTTGCAATTGTAAATAATGCTGCTATAAACATTGGTGTGCAAATGTCCGTTTGTGTCTTTGCCCTTAAGTCCCCTGAGTAGATACCTAGCAATGGTATTCCTGGGTCATATGGCAATTCTATATTCAGCTTTTTGAGGAACCACCAAACTACCTTCCACAGTGGTTGCACCATTTGACATTCCCACCAACAGTGGATAAGTGTGCCTCTTTCTCCACATCCTCTCCAGCACTTGTCATTTTCTGTTTTGTTGATAATGGCCATTCTGGTGGGTGTGAGATGATATCTCATTGTGGTTTTGATTTGCATTTCTCTAATGGCCAGGGACATTGAGCATTCTTCATGTGCCTTTTGGTCATTTGTATTTCCTCTTCTGAGAAGTGTCTGTTCAAGTCTTTTTCCCATTTTGTAGTTGGATTGGCTGTCTGTTTGTTGTTGAGTTGAACAATCTCTTTATAAATTCTTGATACTAGACCTTTATCTGATATGTCGTTTCCAAATATTGTCTCCCATTGTGTAGGCTGTCTTTCTACTTTCTTGATGAAGTTCTTTGATGCACAAAAGTGTTTAATTTTGAGGAGCTCCCATTTATTCTTTCTTTCTTCAGTGCTCTTGCTTTAGGTGTAAGGTCCATAAAACCGCCTCCAATTATAAGATTTATAAGATATCTCCCTATATTTTCCTCTAACTGTTTTATGGTTTTAGACCTAATGTTTAGATCTTTGATCCATTTTGAGTTAACTTTTGTATAGGGTGTGAGAGATAGGTCTTCTTTCATTCTTTTGCATATGGATATCCAGTTCTCTAGGCACCATTTATTGAAGAGACTGTCCTGTCCCAGGTGAGTTGGCTTGACTGCCTTATCAAAGATCAAATGTCCATAGATGAGAGGGTCTATATCTGAGCACTGTATTCGATTCCATTGGTCGATATATCTGTCTTTATGCCAGTACCATGCTGTTTTGACCACTGTGGCTTCATAATATGCCTTAAAGTCAGGCAGCGTGAGACCTCCAGCTTCGTTTTTTTTTCCTCAAGATACTTTTAGCAATTCGGGGCACTCTGCCCTTCCAGTTAAATTTGCTTATTGGTTTTTCTATTTCTGAAAAATAAGTTGTTGGGATTTTGATTGGTATTGCGTTGAATCTGTAAATCAGTTTAGGTAGAATTGACATTTTAACTATGTTTAGTCTTCCAATCCATGATCACAGTATGCTCTTCCATCTATTTAGGTCTTCTGTGATTTCTTTTAACAGTTTTTTGTAGTTTTCTTTGTATAGGTCTTTTGTCTCTTTAGTTAAATTTATTCCTAGGTATTTTATTCTTTTAGTTGCAATTGTAAATGGAATTCGTTTCTTGATTTCCCCCTCAGCTGGTTCATTGCTAGTGTATAGAAATGCTACAGATTTTTGAATGTTGATCTTGTAACCTGCTACTTTGCTGTACTCGTTTATTAGCTCTAGTAGTTTTGCTGTGGATTTTTCCGGGTTTTCGACGTATAGTATCATATCATCTGCAAACAGTGATAGTTTTACTTCTTCCTTTCCAATTTTGATGCCTTGTATTTCTTTTTCTTGTCTAATTGCTCTGGCTAGAACTTCCAACACGATGTTGTATAACAGTGGTGATAGTGGACATCCTTGTCTTGTTCCTGATCTTAGGGGGAAAGTTTTCAATTTTTCCCCATTGAGGATGATATTGGCTGTGGGTTTTTCATATATTCCCTTTATCATTTTAAGGAAGTTCCCTTGTATTCCTATCTTTTGAAGTGTTTTCAACAGAAAAGGATGTTGAATCTTGTCAAATGCCTTCTCTGAATCAATTGAGATGATCATGTAATTTTTCTGCTTTGATTTGTTGATATGATGTATTACATTAATTAATTTTCTTATGTTGAACCATCCTTGCATACCTGGGATGAATCCTACTTGGTCATGATGTATAATTCTTTTAATGTGTTGCTGGATTCGGTTTGCTAGAATTTTGTTGAGGATTTTTGCATCTATATTCATTAGAGAGGTTGGTCTGTAGTTTTCTTTTTTTGTAATATCTTTGCCTGGTTTTGGTATGAGGGTGATGTTGGCTTCATAGAATGAATTAGGTAGCTTTCCCTCCACTTCAATTTTTTTTGAAGAGTTTGAGGAGAGTTGGTGCTAATTCTTTCTGGAATGTTTGGTAGAATTCACATGTGAAGCCATCTGGTCCTGGACTTTTATTTTTGGGAAGCTTTTTAATGACTGATTCAATCTCTTTACTTGTGATTGGTTTGTTGAGGTCATCTATTTCTTTTGAGTCAAAGTTGGTTGTTCATGCCTTTCTAGGAACTTGTCCATTTCATCTACATTGTTGTATTTATTAGCATAAAGTTGTTCATAGTATCATGTTATTACCTCCTTTATTTCTGTGGGGTCAGTGATTATGTCCCCTCTTCCATTTCTGATCTTATTTATTTGCATCCTCTCTCTTCTTCTTTTTGTCAATCTTGCTAAGGGCCCGTCAATCTTGTTGATTTTCTCATAGAACCAACTTCTGGTCTTATTGATTTTCTCTATTGTTTTCATGTTCTCAATTTCATTTATTTCTGCTCTAATCTTTGTTATTTCTTTCCTTTTGCTTGCTTTGGGATTAGTTTGCTGTTCTTTCTCCAGTTCTTCCAAGTGGACAGTTAATTCCTACATTTTTGCCTTTTCTTCTTTTCTGATATAGGCATTTAGGGCAATAAATTTCCCTCTTAGCACTGCCTTTGCTGTGTCCCATAGGTTTTGGTATGTTGTGTTTTCATTTTCATTTGCCTCGAGATATTTACTAATTTCTCTAGTAATTTCTTCCTTGACCCACTGGTTGTTTAAGAGTGTGTTGTTGAGCCTCCACGTATTTGTGAATTTTCTGGCACTCCGCCTATTATTGATTTCCAACTTCATTCCTTTATGATCTGAGAAAGTGTTGTGTATGATTTCAATCTTTTTAAATTTGTTGAGACTTGCTTTGTGACCCAGCGTATGGTCTATCTTTGAGAATGATTCATGAGCACTTGAGAAAAAGGTGTATCCTGCTGTTGTGGGATGTAATGTCCTATAAATGTCTGTTAAGTCTAGCTCATTTATTGTAATATTCAAAGTCTCTGTTTCTTTATTGATCCTCTGTCTGGATGTTCTGTCCATTGATGAGAGTGGTGAATTGAAGTCTCCAACTATTATGGTAGATGTGTCTATTTCCCTTTTCAGTATTTGCAGTGTATTCCTCACGTATTTTGGAGCATTCTGGTTCGGTGCATAAATATTTATGATTGTTATGTCTTCATGTTGAATTGTTCCTTTTATTAGTAGATAGTATCCTTCTTTGTCTCTTTTAACTGTTTTACATTTGAAGTCTAATTTATTGGATATTAGTATAGCTACTCCTGCTCTTTTCTGGTTGTTATTTGCATGAAATATCTTTTCCCAACCTTTCACTTTCAACCTATGTTTATCTTTGGGTCTAAGATGTGTTTCCTGTAGACAGCATATAGAAGGATCCTGTTTTTTAATCCATTCTGCCAGTCTCTGTCTTTTGATTGGGGAATTCAGTCCATTAACATTTAGTGTTATTGCTGTTTGGGTAATACTTTCCTCTACCATTTTTCCTTTTGTACTATATATATCATATATAATTTTCCTTCTTTCTACACTCTTCTCCACACCTCTCTCTTCTGTCTTTTCGTATCTGTCTCTAGTGTTCCCTTTAGTATTTCTTGCAGAGCTGGTCTCTTGGTCACAAATTCTCTCAGTGACTTTTTGTCTGAAAATGTTTTAATTTCTCCCTCATTTTTGAAGAACAATTTTGCTGGATATAGAATTCTTGGTTGGCAGTTTTTCTCTTTTAGTAGTTTAAATATGTCATCCCACTGTCTTCTTGCCTCCATGGTTTCTGCTGAGAAATCTACACATAGTCTTATTGGGCTTCCCTTGTATGTGATGGATTGCTTTTCTCTTGCTGCTTTCAAGATCCTCTCTTTCTCTTTGACCTCTGACATTCTGACTAGTAAGTGTCTTGGAGAACGCCTATTTGGATCTCTTCTCTTTGGGGTGCGCTGCACTTCTTGGATCTGTAATTTTAGGTCTTTCATAAGAGTTGGGAAATTTTCAGTGATAATTTCTTCCATTAGTTTTTCTCCTCCTTTTCCCTTCTCTTCTCCTTCTGGGACACCCACAACATGTATATTTGTGCGCTTCATATTTTCATTCAATTCCCTGAGCCACTGTTCAAATTTTTTCCATTCTTTTCCCTATAGTTTCTGTTTCTTTTTGGATTTCAGATGTTCCATCCTCCAGTTCACTAATTCTAACCTCTGTCTCTTGAAATCTACCATTGTAGGTTTCCATTGTTTTTTTCATCTCTTCTGCTATATCTTTCATTCCCATAAGTTCTTTGATTTGTTTTTTCAGACTTTCCATTTCTTCTTTTTGTTCATTCCTTGCCTTCTTCATGTCCTTCCTCAATTTATTGATTTGGTTTTTGAAGAGGTTTTCCATTTCTGTTCGTATATTCAGAATTAGTTGTCTCAGCTCCTGTATCTCATTTGAACTATTGGTTTGTTGCTTTGATTGGGCCATATCTTCAATTTTCCTGGTGTGATTTGTTATTTTTTGCTGGCGTCTGGACATTTAATTACCTTAATTAGTTCATTCTGGAGATTGCTTTCACTTATCTTACCTAGGGTTTTCTTGCTAGATGAGTTTTTTTCTATCTGTTCATTGACCTTCAGTTCAGCTTTTTCTGGGCCTCTAGCTTAAGTTTTGTTTAACAGAGGGTAAATTTTCAGTTTTTATTTTCTTGTTTCTTGTCCTGCTTAAGGTGCCTTTTCCCTCCCTACCCTTAGGAGGGTCTACATAGGTATTACAGACTCCAGCCGGGTTTTCCCGGACTAACCTGGCCTCCTTTCGGGGGGAAGGAATCACCTGTGTCAGTTTTCCCTGAGGGTAAGGCCCAGCAGGTTGAAAGACTTTTCTGTGAAGTCTCTGGGCTCTGTTTTTCTTATCCTGCCCAGTATGTGGCGCTTGTCTGTCTGCGGGTCCCACCAGCAAAATATGTTGTGGCTCCTTTAACTTTGGAAGACTCTTCCTGCTGGGGGCGTGGTGGAGACAGAAGAAAGGTTGTAGGCTGGTTTTAATGGCTTCAAATTGTGAAGCCCTGGGATCTGAATTCCTTGAGAGAGGGATTCCACCTGAGTTGCGCCTCACCCCTCCCGTGGGGAAGGCCCAGGTGGCAGACAGCCCCGAAAGTAGCCTGTTTCTGCGTTTGGGGCAGTTGCAGCCTGTGCAGTCCCGGCGCTGAGACCAGAGGCAGCCAAGCCTCTGCAGAAACAGCCGCAGAAGGCTCCGTTTCGTCCCCTTTCCTTTCTTTCAGTCAGCCCAACAGGCGACCTCCGCCCTGATCAGTTTCGCCTGAGCTGGGGGCCCACCCCTAGTAGTCAGAATTTGTCCATGAATGCCACCACCGGTGTTTGGTTGTACTCAGTCCCTGCTACTGTTGGAGACTCTTTCCTTTCCCTCCAGGAAGCCGCCTGTGGGGGAGGGATGCCAGCCACCAGCCACTGTTGCTTGAGAAAGCGAGCGCTGCTTGGGAAACTCACCACTGTGGAGACTCGCAGCTGGTCTAGCTGGTCCAGACTGGGGTACGCTGTGTGTCTGGTCTCTGCCGTGGCTGCAGGAGCTGTTCTGTACTGTTTCTGGTCACTTAGTAGTTGTTCTGGAGGACGAACTAAAACGCGCGCACCTTACCAAGCCGCCATCTTGGCCCCCCCATACACAAACACTTTTGTTGTGTAAATTCTTACTTAGTCACAAATGAGTGGGGAAAAATGGTCTCTTTGCATACTCCCTGCCCCCCACCCCAACCATCCTTAAAATTATCTGCTTTGGCATCTTCAGAATATCCCAACTGATTCTGTAGCTATTTCACACACACACAGAGATGAGCTCATTCACAGCTTTATGCATGTCTCATATACACCCTGCCTGGATAAAAAGCTACACTCATTCTCTCCATCCCATGAAACAACTGGTATTTGTTTAGGATTTTTATAGAAGAAAGTGTAGGAGGATTTTTTAAATTTTTTTCAGTTTTTTATTTTGGTTTGTGGGGAAAGCTTACCTAGTGCCTGGTGCCAAGGAGATGAATATAATATTCCACATCAGTGTGTTGTACTTTATTCAGAGGAGGTAGC
Source organism: Tamandua tetradactyla (assembly GCF_023851605.1). Lineage (NCBI taxonomy): Eukaryota > Metazoa > Chordata > Mammalia > Pilosa > Myrmecophagidae > Tamandua > Tamandua tetradactyla. The sequence continues at coordinate 50,392,997 of NC_135347.1, read as the reverse complement.
AAATGCCCATAGTTGAATTCAAACTGATATGCACAGCAATCTTCCTCCATGCCCTTTTCAGGTATTGTTTATCAGTCAAGCAGAAAAGAAAACTATCAGGATATTTAAAGTTCTTTCTTAGTTTATTTGGTGTTCTGTATTTAACCATTTATAGACCATTAGTTGTATGCTAAAAGGCTACTCTAAAGAAACTCTAACCAAAAGATTTTATTATATTTCTTGGTTTTTTAGATTACTGTATTTTAATTTTCAAACTGGGTCAAATTATTGTCTTCCACAAACCTGTGTCACCTTTCAGTTTCTAGCCTATCTCTTCCTTCTTGTCCTAGTAAGTTCTCTTGAAAAGTCATTTAAGCTTGCCCATTTTATGGCCTCACTTCCTACCCACCTCTCAAATGCCCCCACTCCACTGAGACTGCTTTGGTAGAAGTCCCTGTCACCCTCTGTACTGTCTATATACTCTTGTTGCATTTCCATACCAGCTCCAAAGCTGACGACGGCAGCAATGGAAGAGCTGAAAATTGCACAGCAATAAATAGGAACAGCTTGCTGCTTCTCATGAATAGGCACTTCGGCAGTACTTTTAGTGGAAAGAACCTGGATTTGAGAACGAGTTAATATGGCCATAACTCTTGGCTCTGCTTTTACCATCTGCAACCTTAGATAACTCTTGACTTCTCTGAGCCTCAGTTTTCTCATCTGTAAAAATGAGAAATATGTTTTGTAGAACTGTGAGAACAAAAAGAAAGATTCACAAAGGTTCTCAAAATTTTCCCACCCTCATATAATTATTCTTTTAAGTATCTAAACAGCCCGCATTTTAAAAAAATCATCAGAATAATTCAGCTACGAATCTTAGTTATTGATTTCCTTGAAAAATGAGAGCAAAGATGTTGGTTTTACCATTCAGGTATTTTTCACTACAAATAATCATAAACCTGCTGAGCATCTTTTCTTCAGTCTTCAAGGATATATATTTTTTTTCATTGTTACAGATAATTACATTTAGAAAAAATTTCAGGTTTACCTGATTCTGGAGAAGAATTTAAAAACCTCTGATAAATGGCCATTTTTATTATTGTCCTTGGTCATGAGAATTTAATTATAGACACTTACAATGTTCCTAGCACATCGCCTGGCACAGAGCAGTATTAAATATCAATGATCTTTCCACACCAGCCACTGGAGAACAGAAATACAGTTGTAATCCAAGTGCACAGAAATGTACAGTCCATTTATGATTTTGTTTTGCACACAATTTTCTAGAAAGATATCTAGTGGGTAAAGCAAAGCACGTTGATACTATTGATGCTATTGGACAGATTGTGTTCCATTTATACAAAGTGAAAAATGATGCATCACTGAAATGGCTAAAGTGAAAAATGATGCCTCGCTGAAGTGGCATTATTCTTAATTCCCCTGTCAGAAGGACCCTTTAGGTAGAGCATGGTACTTTCATTCAGTAAGCCTAAATTTATTAAGCACCTATCGTGCCAGGTCCTGGGGGCAAACATGATGAGAAAGTGCCCACCCTTAACGCGTCTACAGACTAGTAGAACAGAGAGACCCATGAATACATAAGGCACAGCGCAGCTGCATGGAAGCACAGTGAAAATAGCCAACAGTTGGCTTTTACTTTTACCCTCAAGCAGTTCTTCACCACGGACCCAGCTATCAAAAGTATCTCTGTGATTTATGCCTCTTCCTGATTCTACTCTCACTTTCCTCACAGAGTCTGAAAGATGGCTTAACGTTATTAACGAGATGTTTTGTTGGCCTTAATAATCAATTTTTGATTGATTTCTTTTGATCAACTGTTGATGATAAAATACTGTACTACGTTAAGTAATTTATTGTCTTTTACAGATTTTTCTCTGGAACCTCAGGGTGGCTTTGCCTAGACTAGCCCACATCCTACCTACATATAGTCTTATTTCCACTACCTCATGGTTATTATTCTTGCCTCTTACAAAGTGGGCAGTGAAGTTGACTGAATATCTCTTCATTCAAGGAATAAAATGAAGACTTCCCTCCTTTTCACTTTTTCAACACCGTTGCTTCCCTCCCTACTACTTCCCTCATTGTCTGCTAGGGATAGCCTTAGAATAAATAGTCATCATGGCAATTTTGATGAAAGAACAAGATATTGGGTGGTATCTTTTGTTTGTTTTTTTGACTGGTAGAAAATCTTGCTGCACTGGTGATTTAGTCTGGGGCCATCAAGCTGTTGAGAAGTTAGTGACCAATAAGAGATTTCTCTAGATTTAAGAACACAATCAAAGCCATATCGCACCTAAGGAAGCTTGTCTGCTTGTCAGCTGAATGCTCAAATGGTGTCCTTTGATAGGTTATAGCTTCTCTGCCCTCCTTGAACTGAGCTAGGGGACTGTGGCATCAGATTTTTCTCCTTTTGAAACACCATACTGTATTTTGAAAAATAAAAAGTTGCCTACCACTTCCACATAAGCTGTATGAAGAAGGTACCATTATAATTACTTTACATGAGTAATCCTTACAACTTATCCTATTATTATTATTATATCTATTATTGTCTCCATTTTTACAGATAAGGAAACTGGGGCACAAAGAGCTTAAGTAGTTTGCCTTAAGCAACTCGGTTAGCAAGTGGCAGAACTGGGCCTCAAACCCAAAAAGTCTGGTTCCAGACCTTCATGCCTAACTGCTAGGCATACAGACTTAGTTCATCAATGAGGACCTATAATGACTGGCATATAGTAGATCCTCAGAAACATTCATTACTTAACTGGTAAGTGAGTTAATGAATGACTTTAGTTCAGATATGAGGCGTATTCAGATGTTTTCAAATAGTTTCCTCTAGGAGCTATACAGCTCTTCTTTAAAAAAATACCTAAGTCCTTGTTATGTGCAAAGCTGAAGGACCTACAAAGATGCTTGAGATGAAGTTCCTTTACCAAGAACTGTGCGGTCCAGTCGGGAGATGGAGCATCTACCAATGGCGCACAAAGGGGGTAATGGCTGACGAGGCATCGGGAAGGGTCATGAAGTTAGATCTCATTCTAAAATATACATGTATGGTGATTTGGTTCTTAGCACTTTTTGAAATATCTTTGGTTGTCCAAACTAGCCCGTTTGACCACTGCCTACAACTAGAAAAGTATATGAGTAAATCAGCAAGACAGAAATCTCAAGGTGACAGTATTCCAGATGTGTAATATCAGTAAATTAGACTCTTTCTGGTGTATGTAGCATTTGGTTGCAATGTTAACCCTTGACAAGTGAAAAATGTTTAAAGATTCTAAAGATTTATTATTGACTTTTGCAAAAATGGCACAAGAACTCCTTGGGGTTGGATCCATGATTCTTGGATTGTGAGTTTTTCACCTGGGGCTTTCCTAGCAGTAATCCTGTGCAGCCAAGATTGAGCGTGGATCCCTCCAGAGAGGTTTTGTGTGGGCTTTTGTCCAGAGCCCCAGGATTATCATGGACCTAGGCCACTTGTTATTCTAATTTCCCACCTGGAGGGGCAGACCATGTGATAGTGGTTTAGTCTGAACTTCAAACCTACATGAGGGACGCTCCCGACCCTCCCACCTCCATTCCTGAGATCTAGGCTGAGGCATACGAGTTTCTTAGGAAACTGATATTTCCTAGAATCTTTTGTCCTAGTCCACTCTTTCACAGAGGGGGAATTCTTAGAGAGTTGCAGCCATATGTGTGGTTCTCCGTCCCCGCACCCCTACTCCCACTTCATGAAGGCCCCAGGGCTTCTTCACCTGAACTCGTGTGGGTTTTTCAACCCAAATCCCAAGTTACCAAGATGGCAGCCTAGCCCTCCCCCCACCCCTCCCCTGACCAGGGCCACCACAGCATCAGTTCAGGGGCTTGGTTCTGGTTTCCAGCTCCTTCTGTGTGTTTGGCCCTGGAAAACGTCTTACTTTCTTAAGAATTCAGGGCGGGCCGCGGTGGCTCAGCGGGCAAGAGTGCTTGCCTGCCGTGCCGGAGGACCCCGGTTCAATTCCCGGCCCCAGCCCATGTAACAAACAAACAAACAAACAAAATATAATAAAACAAGAAAATGTTTAAAAATGTTTCCCTTTCTTCCTCCTTTCCTTCCTTCTCTGTCTTTCCTTCCTTTAAAAAAAAAAAAAAAAAAAAGAATTCAGCTATGCTTTTAAGACGATGCTTGTTAGACTTTACCCAGAATTTCTAAATTTTTAATAGCAGAAGCTTTTTCAAGATATCTAGTTTGCCAAAAGTATGTTACCACTATCCTCTGACAGAATTTAAATGTCTACTGGTGGGTGGAAGATGCCTGTCTACATTCAAGGAAGAGTATGGAGAAGGGGCTCTGCCCTTTAGAAGATGACAGTTTTTGTTTATTTCACTCATAAGTTCTGAGGTTTGTTCATCCAGCTATTCGCTTAGCTATCCTTATCTTCATATCTCCTTTGATGAATGCTTAGTAAATTCCTATTATCAGGCTTTCATGCATTTATTCAATGAATATATATTGTGCACAGCATCTGCTTCATGCTGGACGTATACTCAATGTCAGCAAATACATATCTGACCCCTCTCTTCATGGAAGACACAACTTTGATCAGATAAGCACATGCAGTCACATAAGTATACAATTGTAAGCATAATAAATGTCATAAAGGAAATATGCATGGTGCTGTGAGATGTGTAGGGGAGGATTTGTCCACCTCAGGCTGGGAACGGTTCACTTGGGGGAAGTGAAATAAAGAAACAAGAGTGGATGTTCATTAAGTCAAAAGGGAAGCAAAAGTGATTCCAGACATGGAATAGTATGTGAGATGTCCTGGATTGAGGATTAAGGACTAAAAGATGGATGTTGAGATGGAAGAGGAAACAATGAGAAGAAGTCCAAAATTCCAGGCTTACATAGCAGGATGGGTGATGGTGTTTACTGAGATAGTGAGTGCTAGATGAGGACAGGATTTGAAGGAAAGGCCAAGGATTTTTCTTCTGGACATATTGGGTTTGAGGTTATTTTGAAACATCTAAGAGGAAAACGTCGAGAGGCAGTTGGATATATGGGTCTGGAGCTTAGAGAAGAGATCTGGAGATATAAAGGCGATAGTAATTTGTTTATAGATGATCATTTAAGTGGTAGACCTGGAAAAGATTTCCTTTGGAGAAATTATAGACTCGCATAGAGAGATATGGATGTTGTTATTGATCTTAAATGCAGCTGTTTTGCTGGGAAGTTGGGACCAGAAGCTTGGAGTATAGGATGTAGAGAGAGTAGGAGATGAGGAAACAGAGTCAGTGAGGACAAACAACTCTTTCAAGAATTTTTTGGTGAAGTTATGTAAGGCTTTAATTAATTTTCAAAAGGGGATATATTGATTATGATAGGAAGGAAAAAATCTTTTAAATAGATAGTTGAAAAACAAGAGTTTCTTGACAGTAAAAAAAGTGCCAAGATAGAGACATAGGCTGGAACAGAAAAGACTCAGACACTGCATTTTTACAACATCAAACTAATAATAGCTAGTATTTATTGCACTCTTGTTCCTCCAGGTGCCATTCTAAATGCTTAACATGTATAATCATTTAATCCCCACAACAACTGTTTGAGGTAGGTACTCTTACTTTCCCACTAGAGATGTGAGCAAATTGATCACCAGAGAGGAGAAGTAGCCTGCCAGGATGGGAGACCAGGGATTTGAACCCAGGCTGTATGACTGTAAACCCTACTATTATCCACTATTCTGTACTTCTCAATATATGTTTGTACAATGAAGTAGTTGTATCATCTGTATGCCAGTGTATGGGCTTACCCATCCACAAATATTGAAAGTGTAGTCATCATATAATCGCTTTGGATTAAAAGTTTAAACTAGTGCTGGAAAGAATTGTGAGAAGAGGGTAGAGTAGGAAGCTCCAGGAATCAATCCCTCCACCAGAACAAATATTAAACAGGCAGGAAGTATCTGAATCAATTATTTTGAAACTCTGAAGTCTTGGAGAACACTGTACAACATCTGGGGAGAGTACAAGGAAGAAGATGGTAATTTATGATAAGCAGCAATAAACTGCTCCCTCTGTGCGGCAGTTACCATCACCCATCCCCAACTCTTACAGCAAGCAGCAGTGGGATCCAGCACCCCTGACATAAATTACTGGTGCCAGAAAGAGACAAAAAATCCATTTCCTCAAGATTTGGGGGTGGGGAGCAATTACAGATCAATGCGTTAATTAGCACTGCTGGGGCCTGGCTCTGAGGATGGCCATTGTTCCAGCCTGCCCCGGCCAAGGCAGGAACAGACATAAAGATGGAAATCTTCCTCAGAGCTCCAGGGGACAGTTCATAGGCTGTATTTGCTAGGCAAGGGCCCAGTCAAGAAACCACAGCTTTGGGGAGCTATGGAAGAAACTCTGGGTGCCCTTCCTGTCTGCTCCCTCAGTCCTTCCCCAGGGCAGCTGGAACCAACAGTGCTCCCTTTGTGGGGCCCTCCAGTGCTCCGTCTATGGGATGCTGCACTTGTTCCAGCTGGGAAATACTGACATGGGAAGTTCTTCCCTGCTGTGCTGCCCTTCTAGTATCTATCTTAAAGGAAAAAAAAAAAAGCATGAGACAAGGACGGGAGTGTATGAAACAATTGAGTGGCCCATCCTGTGGCAGTTTCCTCTTTAAGACCTGCAGTGGAAGAGCTGAGTAAGGGAGGACTGTGTCCTGGGAAGTAGATGGGGCATTCAAACTCCTATAAACAAGGGCTCTCCTAAGGCAACTAGCAAGCACAAGCCCAGGACGAGACCCAGACCCAGACGAGAAAGGGAAGACCCTGCATTTCGCCTTCACTTTGGGCTGGACCTTCCTAATAGGAGGGCTGAACACAGAGCATCAGCTAACACAAAGCCAGTTTGCAAAGATGATAAAAGGTGGTTTGTTGCTTATGTTTGGTTGGTTTTAATAGCTTCTGACATGCAAGAAAATGTCATGTCACCAGCTAGTTACAAACTCAAGAAACAAATATCTCAGGGAATAAACCCCAGACTTAACTTATATTAAAATATTCAGTGTACGATAGAAGATTACAAGACAAATAAGAAACTGAGAAAGATGGCCCATCCAAAAGAAGAGAATAAAAATCCAGAACACAAATGAAGAAGACCAGGCTGTGGAGATACCAAAGACTTTTAAAAACTGAACCTCATTATGTTCAAGGTGATGAAGAAAAATACAGAGAAAGAACTATAGGACGTCAGGGAAACAATGAATGAACAATATGAGAACCTCCATAAGGACACAGAAAATTTTAAAGGTGGTGTCATGGTTAGGTTCATGTGTCAACTTGGCCAGGTGGTGGTACCTGTTTGTCTTGTTGGGCAAGTGCTGGCCTGTCTGTTGCGATGAGGACATTTCATAGAATTAAATCATGATCGTGTCAGCTACATCCATGGCTGATTACATTTGTAATCAGCCAAAGGGAAGTGTCTTCTGCAATGAGTGATGCTTAATCTGATCACTGGAAGCCTTTAAGGAGGATTCAGAAGAGACAGGCTCTTCCTGTCTCAGCTGGTGAGCCTCTCCTGTGGAGTTTGTCCAGACCCTCCATCGAAATCGTCAGCTTCACAGCCTGCCCTGAGGATTTTGGACTCTACATTCTCATGGTCACGTGAGACACTTTTATAAATTTTATATTTGCAAGTGTTCCCTGTTGATTCTGTTTCTCTCGAGAACCCTAACTAATACATCTTGGTACCAGGAGTGGTTCTTAAGAAACAGAATCTTAAAAATGGTTTTTTATGAATGGTTTTCTACTCTGACTGGACTCAAAGGCACTAAGGACTCTGATTCCCATAATGAGAATGACACTCCCAATCCATGGAATGAGTTGGCAAAAGAGATAGTCAAAATATCACCATTCGATTCTCCTAATGTTTCGCTTGTATGAAGCCAGGCTCTGGGGGATAATGTTTTTGACACTTTTACAAAGTTTTGTAGAAATAGGAGGTATAGAGATGTTGGTTGATTGTTGTTAGATACACTGGCTACATTAAGGAGTGAAAGGGATGGGCTTAAAGCTTCAAACGAGAAGCTTAAGCACTGTCTGACAGATGTAGGCATTTCTATGAGTATCCTGAAGGAAAATCTTATTTCCTGTAGTTGTAGACTTGAGATCTCTGAAAATCAGACTCAGAATCTTATTGTTAGAGTAGCAACTTTACAACGTAAACTGAAATCTCAATCTTGCCTGGTGTCTGCCGTTAAAGTGAGGGCATTGATTGGAAAGGAGTGGGACCCTGAAAAATGGGATGGTGACAGATGGATTGATAATGATGTCGGGGGTGAGATTGAAACCCTAGGTCATGCTGAGTCTTCTCTAGATAACCCTGTAATAGTTTAACCTGAGGACATAACTGCCCCACCTCCAGCCTACCTTAAGGAGTTGGTCACCCAACCTCCACCTGAAGGGATTAGCCCTAGAGTTATTAATCCTGTTTCACCAGATGAAACTGCAAATGAAGGCCCTGAAGCAAATAGCTTGGAAGATATTTCTATTTCTTTTCATGACCCACCCCCACCACCCCTCGTTTCTTCTAGAAGAATAACTAGACTAAAGTCCCAACAGGCCCCTAAAGGTGATACAAAGTATCACACACGAGGAGGTATGTTACACTCCAAAAGAATTTCATGAGTTTTCCAATTTATATAGACAGAAATCAGGGGAATATGTGTGGCAATGGATTTTAAGGATATGGGATAATGGTGGGAGGAATATAAGACTAGATCAGGCTGAATTTATTGATATGGGCCCAGTAGGCAGAGATTCTGCATTCAATGTTATAGCTCGAGGTGGTAGAAAAGGTATTAACAGTTTGTTTGGATGGTTGGTTGAAACATGGATCAAAAGGTGGCCAATGTTACCTGAGGTTGAAATGCCAGAACTGCCCTAGTATAATGTAGATGAGGGGATCCAGAGGCTTGGAGAGATTAGAATGTTAGAGTGGATTTATCATGCAAAGCCTGCTCTTACACCCCAGGAATGTCTGGAGGATGCACCTTTTACCAGAACAGTGAGGAATAAATTTGTGAGACTAGTACCATCATCCCTGAAGAGCTCTGTGGTTGCACTTCTCTGTAGGTCAGATATTACTGTAGGAACTGCTGTCACTGAGCTGGAATCCTTAAACACAATGAGGATGATGGGATCCTGAGTTGGCAGAAGCCAGGTGGCAGCACTTAATCGCCAAAGACAGGGTAGACGTGGCTATTATAATAGATAGCAAACACAAAGCAGGCGTCAAAATTATATGCCTCACAGAGATTTGTGGCATTGGCTAGTAAATGATGGGGTACATAGAAATACAATAGAAGGGTAGTCTACTAAATTCTTGTTGGAGCTGTATAAACAAAAGAGTTCTAGGTCAAGGGAACAGAAGTCTAACCTGAATTACAAAAACACAGAGTCACGGCCCCTTAACCAATTTCCAGACTTGAAACAGTTTACAGACCCTGAGCCCCTTGAATGAAGGGGAGGCCAGGTCCCTATGGGAAAGAAACCTGTTACACTGCCACAAATTTATACTGTTACTCTTCCTCCAAGCCTTCCGCAAGGAGACAGATGGCCTTTTACCAGGGGATTAGAGAAAAGGAAATGATCAGATATTTCAGGGATTATTAGACACTGGTTCAGAAGTGACATTAATTCCAGGGGACCCAAAACATCACTCTGGTCCACCAGTAAGAGTGGGGGCTTATGGAAGCCAGGTGATCAATGGAGTTTTAGCTTAGGTCTGTCTCACAGTGGGTCCACTGGGCCCCTGGACCCATCCTGTAGTTATTTCCCCAGTTCCGGAATGTATAATTGGTATAGACATACTGAGCAATTGGCAAAATCCCCACATTGGCCCTCTAACTCGTGCAGTGAGGGCTATTATGGTGGGAAAGGCCAAGTGGAAGCCACCAGAACTGTCCCTACCGAGCAAAATAGTAAATCAGAGGCAATACCGGATTCCTGGAGGGATTGCAGAGATTACTGCCACTCTTAAGGACTTGAAGGATGCAGGGGTGGTGATTCCCACCACATCCTCATTCAGCTCGTCTGTTTGGCCTGTGCAGAAAGCAGATGGGCCTTAGAGAATGACAGTGGATTATTGTAAGCTCAACCAGGTGGTAACTCCAGTTGCAGCTGCTGTTCCAGATGTGGTATCATTGCTTGAGCAAATCAATACATCCCCTGGTACCTGGTATGCAGCTATTGATCTGGCAAATGCTTTTTTATCAATAGCTATTAGTAAGGACCATCTGAAACAGTTTGCTTTCAGCTGGCAAGGTCAGCAATATACTTTCACTGTCCTACCTCAGGGGTATATCAACTCTCCAGCCCTATGTCATAATCTTGTCCGCAGGAAACTTGATCATTTCTCCCTCCCATTAGACATCACACTGATCCATTATATTGATGATATCATGTTGATTGGACCTAGTGAGCAAGAAGTAGCAACTACTTTAGACTTTTTGGTAAGGCATTTGCGTGTCAGAGGATGGGAGATAAATCCAACAAAAATACAGGAGCCCTCTACTTCAGTGACATTTCTAGGTGTCCAGTGGTGTGGGGCATGTTGAGATATCCCTTCTAAGGTGAAGGATAAGTTGCTGCATCTGGCCCCTCCTTCGACCAAAAAGAGGCACAATGCTTAGTTGGTCTTTTTGGATTTTGGTGACAACATATTCCTCATTTGGTGTGCTACTCCAGCCCATTTATCAAGTGACCATAAAAGCTGCTAATTTGGACTTCCGAAGAAGATGGCGGCTTAGTAAGACGCACGGATCTTAGTTTCTTCTCCAGGACAGCTACTAGGGAAGTAGAAACGATACAGAACAGCTCCCAAAGCCACAACAGAGAAAAAAAAAAGACAGCGTACCCCATCCTGGAACAGCTGGCTGGCTGAGAGAAGCCGCTCGGGTGAGATCACCGAGGTGCGCGGGCTTCACCGGGCGGGGCAGCAAGCAGCTGGAGTCACTCCCTTCCCCCTTCCCGGGCCGGCTGGGAGAATTGGAGAGGTGGTCCCCTGAAACCGCAGCGGCTGGCGCCCCCACCACGTGCGGCCCCCTGGACCAACTGAGAGAATTGGATCGGAAATCCCCAGGCCGCGGAGAACGGTGACGGGGGGGGTGGCCCTTCCAAACCCGTGACTCCCCGGGAACGTGCACTCTCCCGGGCGGGCCGCTGCCGCTGGCGCCCTCCTGCCACGCTTGTCGCCCCGGGCCGACTAGGAAATTCGGACGGGTGCTTTCCCGGGCTGCGGCGGCCAGCAACCCTCCCCGCGTTCGGACCCTGGGCCGGCTCACACTCTTCCAAGCCGCTTCGGCTAGCGAACCTCCCGGACGGCGAGAGTTTTCCAAAGTTAAAGGTCCCACAGCACCTTTTACTGGTGGGACCCGCAGACAAACGTGTGCCATGAGCGCCACCTACTGGGCAGGATAAGAAAAACAGAACCCAGAGATTTCACAGAAAAATCTTCCAAACTTTTGGATCCAATACGCAGGGAAATCTGTCTAAATGCGCAGACGCCAACAGAAGATAACGGATCACGCTCAAATAATTGAAATCATGGCCCAGTCAAAGGAACAAACCAATAGTTCAAATGAGATACAGGAGCTGAGACAACTAATGCTGAATATACGAACAGAAATGGAAAACCTCTTCAAAAACGAAATCGATAAATTGAGGGAGGACATGAAGAAGACATGGGCTGAACATAAAGAAGAAATAGAAAAACTGAAAAAACAAATCACAGAACTTATGGAAGTGAAGGACAAAGTAGAAAAGATAGAAAAAACAATGGATACCTACAATGATAGATTCAAAGAGACAGAAGATAGAATTAGTGATTTGGAGGATGGAACATCTGAATTCCAAAAACATACAGAAACTATCGGGAAAAGAATGGAAAAATTTGAACAGGGTATCAGGGAACTCAAGGACAATATGAAGCGCACAAATATACGTTTTGTGGGTGTCCCAGAAGGAGAAGAGAAGGGAAAAGGAGGAGAAAAACTAATGGAAGAAATTTTCACTGAAAATTTCCCAACTCTTATGAAAGACCTAAAATTACAGATCCAAGAAGTGCAGCACACCCCAAAGAGAATAGACCCAAATAGGCATTCTCCAAGACAAGTTAGAATGTCAGAGGTCAAAGAGAAAGAGAGGATCTTGAAAGCAGCAAGAGAAAAACAATCCATCACATACAAGGGAAACCCAATAAGACTATGTGTAGATTTCTCAGCAGAAACCATGGAGGCTAAAAGACAGTGGGATGATATATTTAAATTACTAAAAGAGAAAAACTGCCAACCAAGACTCCTATATCCAGCAAAATTGTCCTTCAAAAATGAGGGAGAAATTAAAACATTCTCAGACAAAAAGTCACAGAGAATTTGTGACCAAGAGACCAGCTCTGCAAGAAATACTAAAGGGAGCACTAGAGTCAGATACGAAAAGACAGAAGAGAGAGGTATGGAGAAGAGGGTAGAAAAAAGGAAAGTTATATATGATATATATAATACAAAAGGCAAAATGGTAGAGGAAAATATTATCCAAACAGTAATAACACTAAATGTTAATGGACTGAATTCCCCCAATGAAAAGACATAGAATGGCAGAATGGATTAAAAAACAGGATCCTTCTATATGCTGTCTACAGGAAACACATCTTAGACCCAAAGATAAACATAGGTTGAAAGTGAAAGGTTGGGAAAAGATATTTCATGCAAATAACAACCAGAAAAGAGCAGGAGTGGCTATACTAATATCCAACAAGTTAGACTTCAAATGTAAAACAGTTAAAAGAGACAAAGAAGGACACTGTATACTACTAAAAGGAACAATTAAACAAGAAGACATAATAATCATAAATATGTATGCACCGAACCAGAATGCCCCAAAATACGTGAGGAATACACTGCAAACACTGGAAAGGGAAATAGACACAAATACCATAATAGTTGGAGACTTCAATTCCCCACTCTCATCAATGGACAGAACATCTAGACAGAGGATCAATAAAGAAATAGAGAATCTGAATATTACTATAAAGGAGCTAGACTTAACAGACATTTATAGGACATTAAATCCCACAACAGCAGGATACACCTTTTTCTCAAGTGCTCATGGATCATTCTCAAAGATAGACCATATGCTGGGTCACAAAGCAAGTCTTAACAAATTTAAGAAGATTGAAATCATACACAACACTTTCTCGGATCATAAAGGAATGAAGTTGGAAATCAATAATAGGCGGAATGCCAGAAAATTCACAAATACATGGAGGCTCAACAACACACTCTTAAACAACAAGTGGGTCAAAGAAGAAATTGCAAGAGAAATTAGTAAATACCTCGAGGCAAATGAAAATGAAAACACAACATATCAAAACTTATGGGACACAGCAAAGGCAGTGCTAAGAGGGAAATTTATTGCCCTAAATGCCTATATCAGAAAAGAAGAAAAGGCAAAAATGCAGGAATAAACTGTTCACTTGGAAGAACTGGAGAAAGAACAGCAAACTAATCCCAAAGCAAGCAAAAGGAAAGAAATAACAAGGATCAGAGCAGAAATAAATGAAATTGAAAACATGAAAACAATAGAGAAAATCAATAAGACCAGAAGTTGGTTCTATGAGAAAATCAATAAGATTGATGGGCCCTTAGCAAGATTGACAAAAAGAAGAAGAGAGAGGATGCAAATAAATAAGATCAGAAATGGAAGAGGAGACATAACTACTGACCTCACAGAAATAAAGGAGGTAATAACAGAATACTATGAACAACTTTACGCTAATAAATACAACAATTTAGATGAAATGGACGGGTTCCTGGAAAGACATGAACAACCAACTTTGACTCAAGAAGACATAGATGACCTCAACAAACCAATCACAAGTAAAGAAATTGAATTAGTCATTCAAAATCTTCCTAAAAAGAAAAGTCCAGGACCAGATGGCTTCACATGTGAATTCTACCAAACGTTCCAGAAAGAATTAGTACCAATTCTCCTCAAACTCTTCAAAAAAATCGAATTGGAGGGAAAGCTACCTAATTCATTCTATGAAGCCAACATCACCCTCATACCAAAACCAGGCAAAGATATTACAAAAAAAGAAAACTAAAGACTAATCTCTCTAATGAATATAGATGCAAAAATCCTCGATAAAATTCTAGCAAATCGTATCCAACAACACATTAAAAGAATTATACATCATGACCAAGTAGGATTCATCCCAGGTATGCAAGGATGGTTCAACATAAGAAAATCAATTAATGTAATACACCATATCAACAAATCAAAGCAGAAAAATCACATGATCATCTCAATTGATGCAGAGAAGGCATTTTACAAGATTCAACATCCTTTTCTGTTGAAAACACTTCAAAAGATAGGAATACAAGGGAACTTCCTTAAAATGATAAAGGGAATATATGAAAAACCCACAGCTAATATCATCCTCAATGGGGAAAAATTGAAAACTTTCCCCCTAAGATCAGGAACAAGACAAGGATGTCCACTATCACCACTATTTTTCGACATTGTGTTGGAGGTTCTAGCCAGAGCAATTAGACAAGAAAAAGAAATACAAGGCATCAAAATTGGAATGGAAGAAGTAAAACTATCACTGTTTGCAGATGATATGATACTATACGTCAAAAACCCGGAAAAATCCACAACAAAACTACTAGAGCTAATAAATGAGTACAGCAAAGTAGCAGGTTACAAGATCAACATTCAAAAATCTGTAGCATTTCTATACACTAGTAATGAATAAGCTGAGGGGGAAATCAAGAAACGAATCCCATTTACAATTGCAACTAAAAGAATAAAATACCTAGGAATAAATTTAACCAAAGAGACAAAAAACCTATATAAAGAAAACTACAAAAAACTGTTAAAAGAAATCACAGAAGACCTAAATAGATGGAAGGGCATACCGTGTTCATGGATTGGAAGACTAAATATAGTTAAGATGTCAATTCTACCTAAATTGATTTACAGATTCAATGCAATACCAATCAAAATCCCAATGACTTACTTTTCAGAAATAGAAAAACCAATAAACAAATTTATCTGGGAGGGCAGGGTGCCCCGAATTGCTAAAAACATCTTGAGGAAAAAAAACGAAGCTGGAGGTCTCGCGCTGCCTGACTTTAAGGCATATTATGAAGCCACAGTGGTCAAAACAGCATGGTATTGGCATAAAGATAGATATATCGACCAATGGAATCAAATTGAGTGCTCAGATATAGACCCTCTCATCTATGGACATTTGATCTTTGATAAGGGAGTCAAGCCAACTCACCTGGGACAGAACAGTCTCTTCAATAAATGGTGCCTAGAGAACTGGATATCCATATGCAAAAGAATGAAAGAAGACCTATCTCTCACACCCTATACAAAAGTTAACTCAAAATGGATCAAAGATCTAAACATTAGGTCTAAGACCATAAAACAGTTAGAGGAAAATGTAGGGAGATATCTTATGGATCTTACAACTGGAGGCGGTTTTATGGACCTTAAACCTAAAGCAAGAACACTGAAGAAGGAAATAAATAAATGGGAGCTCCTCAAAATTAAACACTTTTGTGCATCAAAGAACTTCATCAAGAAAGTAGAAAGACAGCCTACACAATGGGAGACAATATTTGCCAATGATATATCAGATAAAGGTCTAGTATCCAGAATTTATAAAGAGATTGTTCATCTCAACAACAAAAAGACAGCCAACCCAATTACAGAATGGGAAAAAGACTTGAACAGACACTTCTCAGAAGAGGAAATACAAATGACCAAGAGGCACATGAAGAGATGCTCAATGTCCCTGGCCATTAGAGAAATGCAAATCAAAACCACAATGAGATATCATCTCATACCCACCAGAATGGCCATTATCAACAAAACAGAAAATGACAAGTGCTGGAGAGGATGCGGAGAAAGAGGCACACTTATCCACTGTTGGTGGGAATGTCAAAGGGTGCAGCCACTGTGAAAGGCAGTTTGGCGGTTCCTCAAAAAGCTGAATATAGAATTGCCATACGACCCAGCAATACCATTGCTGGGTATCTACTCAAAGGACTTAAGGGCAAAGACACAAACGGACATTTGCACACCAATGTTTATAGCAGCGTTATTTACAATTGCAAAGAGATGGAAACAGCCGAAATCTCCATCAGCAGAAGAGTGGCTAAACAAACTGTGGTATATACATACGATGGAATATTATGCAGCTTTAAGACAGGATAAACTTATGAAGCATGTAATAACATGGATGGACCTAGAGAACATTATGCTGAGTGAGTCTAGCCAAAAACTAAAGGACAAATACTGTATGGTCCCACTGATGTGAACGGACATTCGAGAATAAACTTGGAATATGTCATTGGTAACAGAGTCCAGCAGGAGGTAGAAACAGGGTAAGATAATGGGTAATTGGAGCTGAAGGGATACAGACTGTGCAACAGGACTAGATACAAAAACTCAAAAACGGACAGCACAATAATACCTAATTGTAAAGTAATCATGTTAAAACACTGAATGAAGCTGCATCTGAGCTATAGGTTTTTGTTTTGTTTTGTTTTGATTTTACTATTATTACTTTTATTTTTTTCTCTATATTAACATTCTATATCTTTTTCGGTTATGTTGCTAGTTCTTCTAAACCGATGCAAATATACTAAGAAATGATGATCATGCATCTATGTGATGATGTTAAGAATTACTGATTGCATATGTAGAATGGTATGATTTCTAAATGTTGGGTTAATTTCTTTTTTTCCGTTAATTAAAAAAAAAAAAAAGAGAGAAGGGGTAATTGGAGCTGAAGGGATACAGACTGTACAACGGGACTGGATATAAAAACTCAGAAATGGGCAGCACAATACTACCCAATTGTAATGCAATTATGTTAAAACACTGAATGAAGCTGCATGTGAGGTATAGGTTTTTTTTTTTTTCTTTCTATTATTGTTTTAATTCTTATTCTGTTGTCTTTTTATTTCTTTTTCTAAATCGATGCAAATGTACTAAGAAATGATGAATATGCAACTATGTGATGTTATTAAGAATTACTGATTGTACATGTAGAATGGAATGATTTCTAATTGTTTTGTTAATTCTTTTTTTAATTAATAAAAAAAAAAAAAAGCTGCTAATTTTGAGTGGGGACCTGAACAAGAGGAGACTCTGCAATAGGTCCAGGCTGCTGTACAAGCTTCTCTGCCACTTGGGCCATATGATACAGCAGATCCAATGGTACTGGAAGTGTCAGTGGCAAATAGAGATGCTGTCTGGAGCCTTTGGCAGGCCCCTGTAGGAGAATCACAATGCAGACCCTTAGGATTTTGGAGCAAAGCCTTACCATCTGCTGCAGATAACTACTCTCCTTTAGAGAAAAAGCTTTTGGCCTGCTACTGGGCCTTAGTAGAGACTGAACGCTTAACCATGGGCCACCAAGTTACCATGAGACCTGAGTTGCCAATCATGAGCTGGGTGTTGTCTGACCCACCAAGCCATAAAGTTGGGCGTGCGCAGCAGCACTGTGTTGTAAAATGGAAATGGTGTATACGAGATAGGGCCAGAGCAGTTCCTGAAGGCACAAGTAAGTTACATGAAGAAGTGGCCCAAATGCCCATAGTCTCCACTCCTGCCACATTACCTTCTCTTTCCCAGACCAGAGCTATGGTCTCTTGGGGAGTTCCTTACAGTGAATTGACTGAGGAAGAGAAAACTCAGGCCTGGTTTACAGATGGTCCAGCACGATATGCAGGTACCACCTGAAAGTGAACAGCTGCAGCACTACGACCCCTTCCTGGGTTGTCCTTGAAGAACAGTGGTGAGGGGAAATCCTCCCAGTGGGCAGAACTTCGAGCAGTGCACCTGGTTGTTCATTTTGCTTGGAAGGAAAACTGGCCAGAGATGCGTTTGTATACTGACTCTTGGGCTGTTGCTAATGGTTTGGCTGGATGGTCAGGGACTTGGAAGGACCATAATTGGGAAATTGGTGACAAAAAGGTCTGGGGAAGAAGTATGTGGATAGACCTTTCTGAGTGGGCTAAAAACTTGAACATATTTGTGTCCCATGTGAATGCACACCAGAGGGTGACTTCAGTAGAGGAAGGTTTTAATAATCAAGTGGATAAGATGATCTGTTCTATGGATACCAGTCAGCCTCTTTCCTCAGCAACTCCTGTCATTGCCCAATGGGCTCATGAACAAAGTGGTCATGGTGGTAGGGATGGAGGGTATGCATGGACTCAGCAACATGGACTTCCACTCACCAAGGCTGACTTGACTACAGCCACTGCTGAGTGCCCAATCTGCCAGCAGCAGAGACCCACACTCAGCCCTCAATATGGCACCATTCCCCGAGGTGACCAACCAGCTGTATGGTGGCTGGTTGATTACATTGGGCCACTCCCTTCATGGAAGAGGAAGAGATTTGTTCTAACTGGAACAGACACATACTCTGGATATGGGTTTGCTTTCCCTGCACGCAATGCTTCTGCCAAAACTACCATCCATGGACTTACAGAATACTTTATCCATTGACATGGTATTCCACATAGCATTGCTTCTGATCAAGGAACACACTTCACAGCAAATGAAGTGCAGGAATGGGCACATGCTCATGGAACTCTCTGGTCTTACCATGTTCCCCATCATCCAGAAGCAGCTGGATGGATAGAATGGTGGAATGGCCTTTTGAAAACTCAATTACAGTGCCAACTAGGTGGCAATACCTTGAAAGACTGGGATCATGTTCTCCAGGAAGCTGTATATGCTCTGAATCAGCGTCCACTGTATGGTGCTGTTTCACCCATAGCCAGAATCCATGGGTCCAAGAACCAAGGAGTGGAAATGGCAGTGGTACCACTCACTATTACCCCTAGTGATCCACTAGGAAAATTTTTGCTTCCTGTCCCTGTGACCCTGAGCTCTGCTGGTCTACAGGTTTTAGTTCCAAAATGGGGAGTGCTTCCTCCAGGAGAAACAACGATGATTCTATTGAACTGGAAGTTAAGACTGCCACCTGATCACTTTGGGCTACTTATGCCATTGAATCAACAAGCCAAGAAGGGGATTACATTACTGCCTGGGGTGATTGACCCTGACTATCAGGAGGAAGTAGGACTGCTACTACATAATGGGGGTAAAGAAGAGTTTTCTTGGACTATAGGAGATCCCCTAGGGCGTCTTCTAGTACTGCCATGCCCTGTGATTAAAATCAATGGAAAACTGCAGCAACCCAATCCAGGCAGGACTACCAATGGCTCTGGAACTTCAGGAATGAAGGTTTGGGTCACCCCACCAGGCAAAGAACCACGGCCAGCTGAGGTGCTTGCTGAGAGTAAAGGGAACATGGAATGTGTAGTGGAAGAAGAAGATAGTGATAAATATGAACTTTGACCATATGATCAGTTGCAGAAATGAGGACTGTAATGCTGTTTTGTTCATATTATACTATTTAAGTTGTAAGATATCAGGTTTAAGAATGAATATTACCCAAGGATTTGCACGCTATTCTGGAGAGATTTAATGTGTTTCCAGTTATATGCAGGACAGTTGAGTGTTGTTAGGTAAAATAAAAAATGTGTGTTTTATTGGTTTTTTATTTAGAAATTTGGTATGGTTTAAGGTGGTATGTATAGCTGGCAAGTTGACAAGGGGTGGACTGTCATGGTTAGGCTCATGTGTCAACTTGGCCAAGTGGTGGTACCTTTTTGTCTGGTTGGGCAAGTACTGGCCTGTCTGTTGCAATGAGGACATTTCATAGAATTAAATCATGATCATGTCAGCTACATCAACCAAAGGGGCATGTCTTCTGCAATGAGTAATGCTAAATATGATCACTGGAAGCCTTTAAGGAGGATTCAGAAGAGACAGGCTCTTCCTGGCCCGGCTGGTGAGCCTCTCCTGTGGAGTTCATCCAGACCCTCCGTCGAAATCGTGAGCTTCACAGCTTGCCGTATGGATTTTGGACTCTGCGTTCTCGTAGTCACGTGAGACACTTTTATAAATTTTATATTTGCAAGCGTTCCCTGTTGATTCTGTTTCTCTAGAAAACCCTAACTAATACAGGTAGTCAGACAGAACTAGTGGAGTTGAAGACCACAATAACTGAAATGAAAAACTCCCAGGAAGGTTTCAGAAGCAGATTGAAGCTGTTAGAAGAATCAGCGAACTGATTAAATTGAGACAATTGAAAGGAATCTGGCCAAGGAGCAGAAAGATAAAAGAACTTTAAAAAGCAAAAATATCGGTGGTGCAGTGGTGGCTCAGTAGCAGAGTTCTCACCTGCCATGCCCAAGACCCAGGTTCAATTCCTGGAGCCCGCCCATACCAAAAAGGGAAAAAAAAGCAAAAATATACTAAGACAGCTGTGGGATACCACCAAAACACAAATATATGTGTTATGAGAGTTCCAGAAGAAGAAAGATAGAAAGAGGGAGAAGGATTATTCAAAGATAAAATGATAGAGAACTTCACAAACAGCAAAAGATGTGACTATGGATGTCCAAGAAGCCCAGAGATCACCACCAGGATGAACATGAAGAAAAATATGTCCTCTGACATACACATCAAACTGTCAGATACAAAGGACAAGGAGAAAGTTCTGAAAGCTGCAAGAGAAGAGTAGCATGTTGCATACAAGGGAGTCCCAAATAGATTAAGAACTGTTTTCTCATCAGAAACCATGGAGACAAGAAGGCATTTGGTTGAAATACATAAAGTGCTGAAAAGAAAACATTTGCCAATCAAGAATTTTATATCCGGCAAGACTTTCTTCCAAAAATGAGGGGGAAATCAAGATATTCCCAGATAAATAAAAGTTGAGGAAATTCATCATTACCAAACATTCCCTACAACAATGCCAAAAGAAATTTTTCAGACTAAAGGAAAGGACACTAGACAATATTTAAAAGCATAAATGCCGATGATATTGTATTGTATTTTTTGGAATGTAACACCACTTCTTACTTCCTATATGTGCTAAATGCAAATGCATAAAAAGTAATGATATCAGTTATGGAGACTTATTTTGTTTTTAATACTCAAAGGGCTTACATTCCCAGCACTCACTGGTGGCAAAAATCAAGGAAGTTGTATCTAACTAATACTTTTCTTCATAGCATTCTCTAATTGAGATGAGCCCTCTAGCATTTATGAAATTACAAGCATAAAACATTTCATATCAGTTTTTATTATGCATCCATATGCAATAGCCACAAAATACAAGTCCATTAAAAAGATTTTTTTTCTCCTTACAAATTACTCAAACCCCTAGCAGTAAAATTTAGTACTTACAGGGATAGCATTACAGTTGCCTGGGGAGAGCCTAGCTGGAACCGATGTGGAATGGGATATGAGAGGCAGCATCAAAAAAATAAAGTAATAATAAGTCTAGGTTTCTGGACAAAAAATGTACGAAGATGTAATTTGTGAAGAGGAGTTCTGGGGAAGATGGCAGAGTAGGGAGCTGCAGTTCACGGTCCTTCCAACAAAATGACTACTAGACAGGTAGGAACTGTGTGAAATAACCATTTTGAAACTCCAGAGGCCAAGAACACAGCACACCATCCAGGGAAGAGTGGGAGGAAGAGACTGTTCAATCATGGCAAAGAACTTCTTTGTGAATATGGGTGTCCAAGTGGTGACTACCGACATCCATCCCCCACTCTCACAGAAGGCTGCCATGGGGTCCAGTCCCTGGCTAGCCTATGCTGACAGAAAGGGACATGGAAAAGTCCTTTTCCCAAAGAACAGGGGTGTGCACGGCTGAACACTGATCATGGCCTTTGATGAGGGAATTCAGATTCCTGATTCCCAGCTCTGAGACAGCTCTTGTTTCTACCCACCCTGGACAAAGGTAGCAGCAGCCATTGTTTCACCCTCCCCAGACAGGGCAGATGCAGTGAAGATGTAAAGATGCTGGGTTTCCTTAGGGCCTTAGGAGAGAATTAGCTGAAGGGCTGCATTTGCTGGGAGGACCAGGAAAGCTTGGCTTTGGGGACCCATCCAAGAAGTTTTGGTTGCCCTTCCGGAACCTGTCCTCAGGACACATTGCAGCCAGTCAGCGCCCCCTTCATGGGTCCTGGCCCTGTGCAGCTGGGAAAGACTGAATTGGGAAAGTCCTCCCCAGGGTGAGCCCCCTCCCAGAAATTTCCCTCCAGGCAAAAGCAGTGTGAGACAAGGATAGAAAATTTTAAAACTATAGAGGCAGGCAGTCTAGGACACAGGGTGCTGCCTTCAGATGCTATAAACTTGCAATTTAATGAATTCGCCCTTTTAAAAGCCATTCTGTTTCTAGTATATTGCATTCTGGCAGCTAGCAAGCTAGAACAAATGCCTTCAGAAAAGTGATATTTAAACAGATTAAGGAGATGAAGGAAAATACAGAGAAAGAATTACAGAATAACAGGAAAACATGAATGAACAATATGAGAGTCTAAGTAAAGCGATAGACATTTTAAAAAGGAAGCAATCAGTACTGGGGTTGAAGACCAGAATAATTAAAATGAAAAATTCCTGGAGGCTTTCAAGAACAGATTGGAGCTGGCAGAAGAAAGAATCAATGAACTTGAAGATAAAATATTTGAAATGAGTCATTGCTGAGGAGCAGAAAGTAAAAAGAAATAATAAAGGCAAAATGTTCTAGGACAATGGTGGGATACCATCAGGCACACCAATATATGTGTTATGAGAGTCCCAGAAGGTGAAAAAAGAGAGAAAGGGGTAGAAGGAATAATCAAATAATGATAGAGAACTTTCCAAACTTAGCAAAAGACGTTAATATGTGCATCCAAGCTCAGAGAATACCGAACAGGATAACATGAAGAAAAATACACCCTGTCACATATTCATTACACTATTAAATGCAAAGGAAAAGGAGGATGTTTTGAAAGCTGCAAGAGAAAAGCAGCATGTTGTATACAAAGGAGTCCCAATAAGATTGAGTGCTGATTTCTCATTAGAAACCATGGCCACAAGAAGACAGTGGGTTGAAATACTTTTAAGTGCTGGAGGAAAACAACTGTTAATGAAGAATTTTATATCCAGTGACACTCTCTTTCACAAATGAGGGAGAGGATGCATGGGTAGTTCAGTGATTGAATTCTCACCTGCCGTGCGATAGACATAGGTTCAATTCCTGGTCTTAGCACCCCCAAAGAACAAAAGCAAAAACAAAAGCAAGAAGTTGAGCAAAATTCCCTATGATATACATATCACAAATCTGCCTCTGTGCATGTGTATATGTAGATATAGGAATACATATATATAGGGAGACACATAAAAAATGAGGGAAAATTTAAGACATCTCAGATAAACAAAAGTTGAGGGGGTCCATCACCACCAGTCCGACCCTTCAAGCAATGCTAAAGGGAGTTCTTCAAACTGAATGGAAAGGACACTAGACAGTGTTTAAAGGCAGCATGAAAAGAAAAAGACCTGAAGTAAAGGTAACCATTTGAGTAATTATAAATGCCAGTATTGTTTTATTGTATTGTTTGGTATATAACTTCATTTCTTCATTCCTACAGGTGCTAAAATGCAAATGCATAAAAAGTAATGATAAATATGGGTTTTTGGAAATACAATGTACAAAGATCTAAGTGTTAACAAGTAAAAATAAGATGTTGGAGGGGAACAGAGCCGTGCAAGAAAAGTATACGTGCGTGTTATTGACGTTAAGTTGGTATCAAACCAAATACAATTGTTATGTAGTTAATATTTTAAATTTTAACTCTATCGTATCCACAAGGAAAACAGAATAAAAAATATATCCAGATAGAAATGCAAAGGCAATCAATATGGTACAACACAAGGAAGTAAATAAATATAAAAGTAGGCTTTGATAGAGTTTAGGATCAAAAAAAAGTGAAGGAATTTAAATGTAAATGGGTTAAATTCTTCCTGTCAAAAGGTAGAGATTGGCAGAATGGATAAAAAAGCATGATTCAACTATATGCTGTTTGAAAGGACTAACCTTACAGACATAGGTTGACAGTAAAAAGATGGAAAAATTATATATCACAGAAGTAGTAACCAAAAGAGAGCTGGGCTGGCTATACTAATAATGGATATAATAGACTTTAGTCAAAAATAGTTATAAGAGACAAAGTTGGCCATTACATACTGATAAAGGAAGCAATTCAACATGAAGATATAACAATTATAAATATATATGCATATAACAGCAGAGCCCCAAAATATGTGAGGCAAATACTGGAAGATTTGAAGGGAGAAATGGACGGTTCTACATTAATAGTAGGGCCCTCTCCAAGGCCTGGGGCACAGATCTTCCCAAACAGTGAAGTGGAAGGCCCACCCTCTGCCCTTGGGGCAGACTTACCCTTTCCAAGTACTTGGGTGGGTCTGCTCTCCTGGCCAAGGTTTCTTGACTTCAGACCTTAGCTTCCATGGTTCTGCCTTTGAAGTTATTTTTCCTCCAATATGTGTCCCTTTTTTGTCCCTCTTAATCCAGATTGGCAGTGTTCCATTTATACAGATCCCACAGCACTCTTGTTGATTTTCTTTGTAATAGACAGGGATCATAACCACCAGAGAACAGACTTTCCAGATATCCTTCCTGGATAACTCCTTCTCCAACTCTGGCTTTATCTGAAATGGCTGATTGGTTCCATGTTTGGTTAAATCCTCATATGGGGCACTATTCTCTGGGGTCTCTCTTTCTGGAAGCACAGAATTTTTCAGACCATCAATTTCTGATACCCAAGAGTTCAGTTCTCAGCTTATCTCTTTTCTGTTGCATTTTGCTATAAGCTACAAGGAGAAACCAGGTTGCACTTTGCACATTTAATTTTGAAATCTCTTCTGCTAAATATCCAAATTCATGGCTTTTAAAGTCTGCCTTCCATCTAAAACCAGCAGTCAATTTTGCCAGATTCTTTGCCACTTTAAAATAGGTTCACCTTCTTTCCAGTTTGCAGTAACACATGCATCTTTTCTGTTTAAAGCCTCATCAGAGGTATCTTTAGAGTCCACATTTCTATCAACAGTCTCTTCAAAGCATTCCAGGCCTTCTCTATCAAGCTTCTTACAACTGCACCAGAGTCTTCCCTTGTTCATTTAAAAAACCCACTCCAACATTCTGGTATTTGCAAACTACAGCCGCACCCCTCTTCTCTGGTACCAAAATCTGTTCTAGTTTGCAAGCTACTGAAATGTGATATACCAAAACTGGAATGGCTTTTATAAAGGCGAATTTATTAAGTTGCAAGTTTACAGTTCTAAGACCATGAAAATGTTGAAATTGGACAAGGCTTTCAAAATGTCCAAATTAAGGCATCCAGGTAAAGATACCTTGGTTCAAGAAGACCAATGATGTTTGGGTTTTTTTTCTCACCTGAAAGGCACATGGCAGCATCTCCTGCTTTCTCTTCAGGTTTCTTCAGTGGCTTCCCCAGGGCTCTGTCTGTTCTGTTGGCTCAGTCAGTTCTGGTGGCTCTGTTGGTTCTAAAGCTTTTTCCAAAATGGTTCCCTATTAAAGGGTTCCAGTAAGCAACCCTACATTCAATGGGTGGAGATGTATCTCTGTGGAAATCACCTAATCAGAGGTTACCACCCACAATTGGTGGGTCACATCTCCATAGAAGCAATAAAAAGGATCCTACCCAGCAATATTGAGTGAGGATTAAAGGACATAGCTTTTCTGGGGTGCATAATAGCTTCAAACTGGCTCAAACAGAAAATAAAAAAGTATATGTAAAGTCCCCTTGAGGGACTGGAGAAAAAAATGTGGAACTATTAAACTTCACCACCAGCAACATTCCTGATATTCTCTGAAGCATTAGGCATTCCCAATTTAATAGGCCAAGCCCTTGATCTTGAGACTTACCCATATGAAACTTATTTCTGCAGTGGCAAAGCTAAGCCTTTATAATTATGCCCAAAATTTACTCCCCCAGAGCCTCTTCTGTTGCTCAGATGTGGCCTCTCTTTAAGCCAACTCTACAAATAGACTCACTACCCTCCCCACTACGTGGAACATGACTTCCAGGGATGGAAGTCTCTCTGGCAATGTGGGACATGACTCCCAGGGAGGAGCCTGGCCCTGGAATCATGGGATTGAGAATGCCTTCCTGACCAAAAGGGGGAAAAGATATGAAACAATAAAAAGTTTCAGTGGCTAAGAGATTTCAAATAGAGTTGAGAGGTCATTCTGGAGGTTACTGTTATGCAAGCTTCAGCCAGATGCTGCAAATTGCCACAGTATGCCAAATCCCCAACCAACAGTATTCCTGAAAACCCTGAAGAATACCCTGGGCTCTATCTAAGACTTTATAAATAATGTTTTACTTAGTAAGCTTATTTTTTTCCAAAACTGAAGACCTCCATATTGTGCATATGACAGATAAGCCCTGAATCCTAGAGGTACTAGTCTCTCCAAGAACATCAACCAGTTGCATTCTTCTACCCCATAATGTCACCACCCCTTTCCAACGTGAAGAAGCTAAAATGATTATTGCCCAGATATCCCTGAAGATTGAGAAAGTGATAAAATGAGAGGAGGAGGGGTAACTGAGAAATTATGATTGGTGACTCATTATATAGATATTTCTTTTTTTCTGATATTATATCAGAATAGCCAGAAGAAATACCTCAAATTGTTGAACTATAGTCCAATAGTCTTGATCTTTGATAATGAATTATAACTATGTAATGTTTATTATTAACCATGTGATTATAAAAACTGTGTGACTGATACTCCCTTTATCCAGTATATGGGTAGATGAGTAATTAAAGTAAAGACATGCATGAAAAAAACAGGTCTGGAATATGGGAAAAAACACCCTTACATAAACTATAGACAGTAGTTACAGTACTACTTTAATAGTCTTTCATCAATTGTAGCAAATGTAACTACTGTTAAAAGATAGTTGAGGGCAGGCCATGGTGGCTCAGCAGACAGAGTTCTCGCCTGCCATATCAGAGACCCGTGTTCATTTCCTGGTGCCTGCCCATGCGAAAAAAAAGAAAAAGATAGTAGAATTACAGAAAAAGTGTTATCATCAATTGTAATAAAATTTTCACACCAATGCAAGTTTTGATGGAGGGGTGCTATATGGGAATCCTGTATTTTATGCATGATTGGTCTGTAAACCCACAACTTCTCTAATAAAAAATTAAAAAACAAACAAACAAACAAAAACCTCCCAACAAAGAAAAGACCAGGACCACATAGCTTCACAGGGGAATTCTATCAAACATTCCAAGAAGGCTTAACTGTTCAAACTCTTCCAGAAAATTGAAGAACAAGGAACACCCTCCAAACTCATTCTACAAGGCCAACATCACCTTCACACCAAAGCCAGATAAAGATACCTCAAGTAAAGAAAACTGTGGACCAATAACTTTTATGAATATGGATGCAAAATCCTCAAGAAAATACTAGCAAACTGAATCCAATAGCATTTTAAAAGAATTAAACAACATGATCAAATGGGATTTATCCCTGGTATGCAAGAGTAGTTCATCATAAGAAAATACATTAATGCAATACACCACATCAATAAAACAAAGCATAAAAATCACATAAGCATCTCATTTGTTGCAGAAGAGGCATTTGATAAAAGACATCACCCTTTTCTGATAAAAACACTTTAACACTGGGAATAGAAGGAAACTTCCTCAACATGATAAAAGAAATATATGAAAAGCCCACAGCTAACATCCTACTTACTGGTGAAAGACTGAAAGCTTTCCCTCTAAGTTCAAGAATAAGACAAGGATTCCCAATATCACACTGACATTCAACAATTGTACTGGAAGTTCCTGCCACAGCAATTAGGCAAGAAAAAGAAATAAAAGGCATCTAAATTGAAAAGGAAGAAGTAAACCTTTCCCTATTTGCAGATGATATGAACCTACATACAGAAAGTCCTGAAAAGTCCAGAACAGATATTCTAGCACTAATAAATGAATTTAGCAAACAGCATAGTACAAGATCAACACCCCCAAAATCAGTAATATTTCTGTGTACAAGCAATAAACAATTGGAAGAAGAAATCAGGAAAAAATTCCATTCACAATAACAACTAAAAGAATCAAATATTTAGGAATGAATACAGCCAAGGATGTAAAGGACTTGAAGTAAGAAAATTACAAAACTTTGTTAAAAGAAATTAGAGAAGACCCAAATAAATGGAAGGAAATTCTGTGTTCATGAATCGGAAGACTAAATTGTTTAAGATATCAATTCTACCCAAAGTGATTTACAAATTCAATGCAATTTTGATCAAAATCCCAACAACCTTCTTTGCATAAAGGAAAAACCAATCATCATATTTACATGGAATGGTGAGGGGGCCTGAATAGTCAAAGCCATCTTGTTAAAGAACAAAATTGGAAGACTCACTTTCCTGATCTTAAAACTTAGTACAAAGTGACAGTAATCAAAACAGCATGGTATTGGCACAAGAACAGACATGTAGACCAATGGAATCAAATTGAGAGTTCAGAAATCAACCCTTTCAGTTACAGCCATCTGACTTTTGACAAGATGGTAAAGACCACTCAATTGGGAAAGAATAGTCTGTTCAACAAATGGTGCTGGGAAAATTGAATTTCCATTTGCAAAAGAATGAAGGTGGACCTCTACTTTACCTCACACCATATAACAAAATCAACTCAAAATGGATCCAAGGCCTAACTGTAAAGACCAGAACTGTAAAACTCCTAGAGGAAAATGTAGGGAAGAATCTTCATGACTTTGTGTTATGCAATGGTTTCTTACACTTTACACCTAAAACACAAGCAACAAAAAGAATAGATAAATAGGACCTTATTAAAACTAAAAGCGTTCATGAATCAACAGACTTTATCATGAAAGTAAAATGACAAATTACACAATGGGAGAAAATATTAGAAAACCACGTATCTGGTAAAGGTTTAATATCCAGAATATATAAAGAAATCTTTTAATTCAACAGAGTGACAAACAATCCATCACAAAATGGGCAAGAAACTTGAATAGACATTTATCCCAAGAAGATAAAGAAATAGCCAAAATACACATTAAAAAATGCTGAACATCATTAGCCATCAAGGAAATGTAAATCAATATGACAATGAGATATCATTTCATACCGACTGGAATGACTACTATTAAATCAATGGAAAATTACAAGTCTTGGAGAGGATGAGGAGAAATAGGAAAACTCATTCATTGCTGGTGGTAAAGTAAAATAGTACAGCAGTTCTGGAAGACATTTTGGCCATTCAGGAAAGTTAATTATGTATCATATGTGACTTGGCAATCCCACTACCAAGTATGTACACAAAAAGATTGAAAGCAGAGACTTGAACAGATATTTGCACACTGGTGTTCATATTGGCATTATTCACAATTGTCAAAAGATGGAAGCAGCTGAAGTACCGTCAACTGATGAATGATAAACAAAATGCAATATACCCACAATGGAATACTACTCAGTCATAAAAATGAATGGAGTCCTGATATATGTGATAACATGAATGAATCTTGATGATGTCATGTTGAGTTAAGTAAGCCAGGCACAAAAGGACAGATATTGTATGATCTCACTGTTTTAAAATAATTAGTATAAGCAAACCCATAGCATCAGAATCTAGGATATATGTTGCCAGCGAATGAGGTGAGGTGGGGTTGGAAGTGAAGGCTTAAAATAGAGAGTCTCCATTTGGGCCAGTTGAAAAGTTCTGGTGCTGCTTCCTCGTGATGGTAGCACAACATTGTGCATGTAACTAATAGCATTGAGTTATATATTTGAATATAGCTAAAAGAGGAAGTTTTAGGTTGTACCTTTTGTTACATTTTACTGAACATTGTTACTGGAGTTTTAAAAAAGCTTGAAACAAATCCAGGAAACTGCACAATGCAAACAGTGAACCCTAAGTTAAACTATAGACAGAGATAATAGTGAAGTTATAAAAATATATTCTCATCAACGAGATGCCAATTCATAACCACTAGAATGGCCACTATTATTGACACCTTGTACCAATCCAATGCAAGGTGTTAATAATAGGATTGTAAATGGGGACCCTGGATTTGATGCATGATTTTTCTGTGAACCTACAACTCCTCTAATTAAAAAACAAAACTAATGGGGTCTGGATACTACAAAGGGTGCATTTTACAAATGTCAATTATACTTCCTTGCACCCACTTTAGAAAAAAAAGTATAATCCGGTGCTGACTGAAATATTTTGTTAAAACTCCTTCTTGGCTTTTATTTATTACAAGAAAACAGCATAAATGGAAATATCATTTGACCAGCTTTAGTTTTAATTGGTGTCCTTTCATCAGTAGGTGAACATTATTCATTTAGTTCCACCTGTAACTGTGTGTGGGCTCGCTGCTGAGAGGGTAATAGGTAAGCAGAAAGCACAACCATCTGAAGCCACTTGACCTCTATGCCAAGATGCCACGGTGTGTCATTTGTGAGTTTCATTAGCCAAGGTCCTAAAATAAGTGCCCTTTTCCAGGCGACTGGGGATTGGCTTTAACTACAATATGTGTTTCTTTTGCTCCGAAGGATTTAACAGCACTGAGAGAACATGCGACAAGGAGTTCATTATCCGCCGAGCCGCCACCAATCGGGTACTGAACGTCCTCCGGCACTGGCTCTCCAAGCATGCACAGGTAAGGAAGTGGACTCATTAATTAATTTTTTGGGACCTCATTAATTACTTTTAAGCAGTTTTTTTTTAAGCAACATCTTAAGTTATTACACATGTAAAGTCACTCCACATTCTTTTGGAGTTAGAGTTTGAGGCCTTGAAATTGCAATAGGAAGAGAGAAAAATAGGCTAGATGTACAGTTGGAAGGAAACACACACATATTGCCATATTGCCAACCTCAGTGGTCTTGGGCCAGCAAAGAGGCTGGTTTCAGAGCCACAGATCACGTGACATGGTACAACCAGGCACTGCTCCTCTTCAGAGGCCCTCTGTGACCGCAGCCCCAACCTGTGGGCATCTGAATCCCTGCAAGGCCACAGCAGTGCCTCCCGGGGGGTGGGCATGGTGCCCCTGGAGGTAAGAAACAAGGAGCTGGGCCTTGGGCCGTGGCTAGGGAGTGTTTCCTCAGCCTGACTCGGGAGGAGTTTTGCCTTGTGCCCTTTGACTTTTGAGTTCTGTCTTTAATTGTGTCACAAGACTGACACTTATCTACTTCATATTTTCAGTGCAGGTTTGTAGAATTGATGCCCATTTTGCAAAATAAAGCAAGGCCTCACTTTGCCTCGTTGGTCTGAGGCATTTGTAAGTGCTTTTCTGACCCACACACCCTTGTGTGCCTGGGGCTGGCTGGCATCATCACAAGGAAAGTTGCAGAGACACAGCAGTGTGTCCTACTTAGCTCAGATCGGAATATATGTAACATGGGAAATGTGGGTCAGCTAATGAGTATTCCATATTATAAGAGTTATGAGGTCTCAGATTCTCCGAAGGTGACATGGATCGGCCTCATGGTCCTTTGGAAACAACAGTACATCCGATAGGGTCACCACCAGGCCAGACCCCTGAAATCTCTGCGATAGGAGAAGTCACTAATGGGGAAAAGTAAGATATGGTACCACCACAAGTAAGCCCTTCAGAATTCTTAGATATTTATTGAAATAAATACAATAAAGCTGGCACACTAAATAAAGTACTTGAAACTCTATCTTACACATCATAAGTAAGTACAGCTGGATCTTATGTGACTCAGAGTCTCAGCATCACAGTTATTGAAATGGTCTAGTCTCTCTTCTCCACATGAAATAGCGAGCTCCTTTAAATCTATTTTGACTCCTACAGATAAAACATGATAATGAGCTTTTCTCCCCTGTCTGATCATCCATCCCATTGCTTTCTGGTTTTGTGACTCAGGGTCTGGAGTCCTATTTCTGGGGCCCACAATGGCCTTGGGGATACAGAGTTGCTGGGACATTCAAGGCTAGCAGGTACTGCTCAGTTCTCTTCTCCAATCTCAGTGTGGCCCATAACAAGGTGTATTTATCAGGGTTCTTTAAGGAAACAAAACTACTTCTCGTTTTCCCGTTCTCGCATATTGTTCATTTGTTCACTAATAAGAATTGCAGAAGCAATAGTGGATGTGTGAGTGAGCACAACACCCATGACTTCTGACCTCTTGGAGCTCCCAGTCATTGGGAAAAGCTACCCACTAATGGTCATTGTACTTAGTGTAATTACTTGCATGACAGGCTGTTAATTTTGATCCTTCAGATTGTCCAAGACTTTCAGGTGGAAAACCAAAGGCATAGGGGAAGGTACAGTAGGCGGCCCAAGCCTGTGCATCCTGGGAGTTGCTAGGCTTGCCTAAACAAGATAAATTAAGAGCCTGTGCAACCAGTCCTGCCCCAAATTATGAGCACCCACCTATGAGAGGTTGAAGTAAAAGGGGCCAGTGAGAGAGCAATTTCTGGAGAGAGTTGTCAGAGCTAAGTTCTCTATCACCATGGGAAAGAGGAGGAGATACTTGCCTCTCACCTCAAGCCACATGAGAAAAACTTCAAGGAAACCATCCAGCTAGCCTGATCTCTTTAAAAGGGAAAGGTACTTACCTGGGGCCAAGTGAAGAGGTGGATGGTTTGGGAGTGAGCAGCATTCATAAGTGTTTCTGTGAACAAGGCAGAACCATGGGAAATCTAGCCTGGGTCTCCTTGGGTTCTGCCCAAAAGGACTGCCTAAGGGGCAGCCTGGGGCCTGGGTAGAATTGTCCAGGTAAGGGGTGTGTGAAAGAGAGGTCCCAAAAAATGCCCCAAAGAGGAAAAGCCAGCCTTTGTCATTCTACCATACCCAGAGGGAACCAGGCCAGGTGGCACCTGTCCCAGGATGTCAGGCTATGTTCCTTCCCCTGGCCTGACCCTGGAGGATCAGAAGCAATGGCTAGCAGGTGGGGGAGGTGGTGGACTGAGAAAAAGTGGCCTCCTGAGCAGGCTTCCAGGTTTGAAGAAGGCCAGGTGAGGATGTGACTTGTCTTATTGTGGACCACACTGGTGTTCTGATTAATATTCTGGATTTGGCATTTTGATTGATGGAATGAAACCGTTCTTGTAACTAAAACATATGGGAAGACTTTGGTGTCTTCCCAAAACTACGTGCAAGGTGGGGTATGGCCTTGTAGTTCACCAAAATCTACAGAGCATTTTGGTGAGCAATAGAAAAGCTGCTTGATGGCTTTGTCACTGTTTATGATATAGGAAAAATGTTACCTTGGGAGAGCGATTTCACAGAATGTATCAGAATAACTCAGCTATTCTGTTTCTAATTCATTTCTGTCCTCTTTCACTTTATGGTGAACAAAGAGATACATATATGGTTGATAGTGTAGCACTCTTAAGTTCTCATTTCAGTTTAATGCTTTTTTGGAGGATTTTTATCATTTTAATTGAGATATAAAATACTACATACAAGGTCCACATTAAACTCAAGTATGCTGCTTGATGATTTTTTACGTATGTATATGC
Organism: Tamandua tetradactyla; assembly: GCF_023851605.1. Taxonomy (NCBI): domain Eukaryota; kingdom Metazoa; phylum Chordata; class Mammalia; order Pilosa; family Myrmecophagidae; genus Tamandua; species Tamandua tetradactyla. The sequence goes on along the minus strand of NC_135347.1, from coordinate 50,359,512 downwards.
CTGTGTGACTGCCACTCAGAGCAGGATATAGGACATTTCTGTCACCTGAGAAGGCCCCTCCCACCTAATACTCTTCTATTCTCCAAAGATAACCAACATTTTGACATAAAACCTTAGATTACTTTTGCCTGCTCTTGAACTCGTGTATTTGGAAGCATGTAATATGTAGGCTTTTGTACCTATTTTCTCTTGCCCAGTTTAATGTCTGTAAGATCTCTCCCACTATTGTTTATAGCCATAGTTCATTCTTTTTTTTTTTTAATTGCTGGATAAGCGCTTCAATTTATGAATCTATTACAATGTATTCATCTATTCTCCTGTTGGTAGATATTTGGGTTTTGGGTTTTTTTTTGGGGGGGGGAGGTTCCAAATTGCAAATATTTTGAATAAAGTGTTTGAATAATTTAAACGTCCTTTTACTTGTCTTTTGGTGAACATATGTGGTTCCCATTTCTCTTGTATATATAGTTAGGAGTGTAATTCCTGGGTAATAAGATATCTATTTAGTTTTAGTAGATTCTGCCGAATATTTTCCAAAGTAGTTTACCAATTTACACGCCAACCAGTTGCAGTTGCTCCACACCCTTCCCAGCACTCGGTGATGTCAGTCCTTTGAATTGAGCACTTTTTCATGTGTGTACTGGCCATGTGAGTATCCTCTTTCGTGAAGGCCCTGTTCAGATTTTGCCTATTATTTATTGGAATTTTTTTCTTGTTTTTACTGATTTGTAGAGGTTCTTTACATCCCTTGGACATGAGTCCATCATTGGATATAGTGCTTTGCAATATTTTCTCCCAGTCTGTAGCTTGCCATCTCACTCTCTTAATGGTGTCTTTTGGTGAACTGAAGTTCTTACATTAAATAAAGTCAAAGCTATCAATCTTTAATGAACAAGAAATTTTTGCCTATCCTAAGATCATGAAATTATTCTCATATGATTTCTCCTAAATGCTTTATTGTTTCACCTTCCCCATTTTTTCTATGATCCAACTCATATTAAGTTTTGCAGGTGGCAGTATGGTTCTGTTTCACCATGCACATCTCCAGTTCTCCTCTATCGTTTATTGAAAAGACTCTCCTTTTCCTGCTGAATTGCAGTGGTCCCTCTGTCACCAGTAATCATATATATGTGGATCTGTTTGTCTGTCCTTGCACTAGTACAACACTCTCTTACTCGCTATCACCTTGTAGTAAGTCTTGAAATCTTTTGGGGTGTTTTTTCCAAATTTAAACTAAATATAAAATTTTTAAAAATTTAAAAATATATAAAGATTTTGAAAAGTGCAGAAATAAACAAAAAGGAAAATTTTAATTTAAAAATCACCCATAACTTGTCATCCAGAGATAACCACAGTTAACATCTGAGTATATATTCTTTCTGTAAATAATATCATCTAGATATAAAGAAATATTTTAAAACCAAATTATGATCATTGAAGTTATTTAAAATTTTCCATGTTATATCTGTCCATTAATTTCTACTTGATTTATGACTAATTTCTTTAACATAAATTCCTAAAAGGGAAATTACTAGATCAAGAGTTTATATTCGATTAAGGTTCTCTTGATAGCCACTGCTAAATTGCTTTCCAGGGATGTAACAATTTACAGTCTCACTGCTAGTTTATGACATTTCACCTCTCCTTGTCAGTACTGACTATTATCATTTAAAAAAATAACTTTATTAATGGGTGGAAATGGCATCTTTTTAAAATTTGCTTTGCAAAATTCTTAGTTAAATTGGACCTTTTTTTCCATAAATATATTTTTTCATGGTCTTTGCCCAGTTTTTCACTAGAGTTTAAGTGTTCTCATGTGTATTATGTGCTTTTATACATGCAGGATAAAACACTTTTTCTGCCAAATTACGTATATTCCCTCTAATTTGTTCTTTTGCTTTTAATATTATTTATATTTTTAAATGCATGCCCTTTTCCCATTACAAGAGGGATTATATATACTTTATACTACAAACATATATACACACATACTTAAATACACAGTTTCTATCTGTCTTTTTGTTAAAATAAACATTCCATAACCCTTCCTGAGCACAATTAACAAATAGCTGTAGTTTGGAGTATAAAACAGGAATTAGCAGCTCTCACACCCCGCAGTGCAGTAGTCAGTCATAGCCACTGAAGAAGAAAGCTTTTACGTCTTCAAGAATTGCAGTGGGATATGAACTCCGGTCCAATCTGTACATGTGGCATGGATCTTAAAGCTGGAGAGGACTCCAGGTGCCTGTTGGAAAAGCAAAGGGCTGTAGTTAAACACAGGGGCTGTGGAGTAAGAGTAACCTGAATTGCAGTATTTGCTCTGCTGTTTATTAGCCGTGTGACTGAACAAGCTATTTAGCGACCCACCCGCCCCGCCCAGGCCTCATTTCTTCATCTGTAAAAATGGGATTACTAGCACATGAGGTAATGCATGTGGAACAACCCCTTTAGATGGATGCTTGGACATCGCAGATGGCTGTTCTTGGTGGAGCCAGCCTTGTGGAGGTGGCATCTGGTCCAAACCCAGGCTTTCAGGCAGGCCACGTATTGTCACTCCCATTTGGCAGGTGAGGCAGTTGTCTCAGAGAGGTTCTTTGGGTGCTGCTCAATTTTGAAATGGTGGAAAGGTTCTGAACTTGTAATGTCCTATACAGTAGCCTCTAGTCACATGTGGCTAGTTGAGCACTTGAAACATACTTAGTGTAGAAACGGAATTGTCAATGTTATTTATTTTAATTACATTTAAATAGCAACACTGACCAGTGGCTCCAGTACCGAACAGCACAGTAATGTCACTCAAAAGTACAGCAGCAACCAAACCTGGCTCTCTAGTGTCTGGCTTCAACCTCACTTCTCTGAAACGGGAACCTGACAAGATGGTCTCAGCTGGGGTTCCAGCAAGAAGCCTGCCGGAGGAGACACACCTGGATTAGGCTGATGTGGAGGAAAGTGAAACCTTTGTGTAACATTGGGGTTGGGTTATAAAATCTCAAAGATGTCGGCTGTCTCCCAATAAGGGAATTTAGCAATGAGTACCCTTATGTCCTACAAAATTTGGGCTTCGGGGCTGTGGCTCCGGGTCAGCGGTGAAGTGGGGGCATGCCCTCACCCAGGGGGACACGTGTGTGCTGGTCTGATGACCTGCACCTCGTGTGTTTAAGGACCTCAGGGATCAGGTTATCCTAAAATGAGAGTTTGTGCAGTTCCTTTCCATGGTTTATTTTTACTTATTGATTGATGTATGTATTTCTTTTTTTATTTTGGCATTGTACAGTAAAATACAAAATTCAGTGTTGCATTGTAGCACCAAGTTCTGATTTATTCTTTGTTCCGAGTCTGAACCGGAGGTTGGGCGGGGAGGGACCCAGCACAGACATGTGGATGTGGGCAGGAGAACAAACTGTGTAAGAAACACCCAGCTCCTGCGCAGGCAGCTTCCCTCGCCTCTACCAACAGCCCTTGAACAGCTTCCCAGCGCTGTCCTGTTCTCAGGCTCCGTGCCCTCCGTGTCCATGCCCGCTCCTGTCATTCTGCCACGGGGTGCTTTACCACCTGCGGGTCCCGCCCAGGCTCTGCTTCTGAGCTGCGGATCTCCTCTCCCAGCAGAAAGGCGGGCTCCAGCTCCTGGCTGCCCGACCTCTGGGCTCTTTGCAGGAGAAAGGGCCACAGCGATCTCCTGGGTGCGGGAGCCATCTGTCCCCCTTGCCCCGAGGATGCTCGGGATCTTATAAACTCTGCCCCTCCCCCAAGTCTTCACCGCGGTGGGGTGAGGGGATTTCCAGATGCCCACTTCCAGGGAAGGGGTGTCACTTGTACCCTGAACTAGGAGGAGGAACTCTTTTATTTCATAGAAAGTCTATAAATCAGCTTGAGGTTGTTTCAGTTGTGATATGGGGGCACATGCTCTTTGATGGGCAGCTTGAGAACCGAACCCCTTATTTTTACGAGATAGTTTTCTCTGTGAGGATGCAATTTGAATGACAGACTCTCAGTTTTAAAACCGATATATTTAGCAAATTCTGCATCGCTTCATACATGTCTGGCACCGTTCTAAGCAGTTATTGACTCCAACCTTCTGAGGAAGGGGCGGTAGATACTGTTCCTGTGCCTGTTTTACAGATGGGGAAACGGAGATGACAGAGCTGAAGTAAATCTGCCCAGGAGTCCCCAGGTAGCCGCGGTAGAACTAGGGCCCAGCCCCATGCGTCCACTGTGCAGTTCACGCTCTTCACCCCTAACCTCACAGCCCCGCCACCTCAGCGGCTGACCTGTGGGGCCCAGCGTCAAAGCCCACCTCTTACTCAAAACGGTGAGGATGGCGTATTTTAATATCGCCACTGTTTTCCCGCTTTGGGTGCTGTTTCTATGTCTTTACTTAGAAACGCTCCTTTAGCCCCAGAGTCTGTTTTGTGTGGCTTAAACAAAAGATTTGTATTTGCTAAAGGTGGGGGGAGCCAGAGTGTCGCATGGCCTTTGACAGCCGCTGTTGTGCCTCCCGCGCTCAGGTGGTCACCAAAAGATGCTTCTGCAAGTTTCTGCCAGGCTGCCGCCTCCTGCAGGAGGTCAGCTGTCCAGGTTGAAGGGTCAGGAAATCCCTGCTGTTCTTGAGCTTTTGAGACCCCAGATGCTGGGTTCCCACCCTCCCAGATGCTGCCCCACTGCTCAGGGGCCCCAAAATACCGAGAGGCTATGGGGCCTGTCTCTATCATTGGGGCCAAAGGAGAACACCAGGAGCAAGAAGTTAAAGTTTAGTCTCAGTGTGAGATGCCGACAGCCAGGAATTATTTCTTTTTAATGATAAATTAGTCATTTATTACTTAAACCTTGCAAAAGGCTTTATAAAATCACCAAACCAGATGATAGTCCATGGGCTGTGTACTTTCTATGTTATTTTCTTCGTTACCGATCTGTGTCCGTTCACTCGCAGTCGACCACCACTTCTTGAATATAGGTAACCCATCAGATCCCAAACATCCACCGGTGCAACCTGTGTTTGTTCACAGACTCAGATTTCCCAAGTGAAATAGAGAATGGTCCATTTAATTTAGTTAGGCCAGCAGTTTGAGTTCCTTTGGCCCCTCCTGATTTTCTGGACATAGAGTCTGGTACTTATTTCATCAATGTAGGACTTGATCCTGCTGTATTAGCTTATTGACGCTTGCCTCCATCGCCTTCCCCCAGAAGAGATTGCCTTGTCCAGCACATTTCACTTTAGCTCTTCTGAGATTCCTGGGTCAAAAAGGACTAATGTGAGAAGAGAAATCAGGAAACTTGTATTCTAGTCTGGATTCCAATGTTAGCTTGCTGTCATCCTCATTTGTAAAATAGGCAAAATGATCTGTATGTGCTCTTATGCACAAAGGAGTTGTTTGGCCAAAATGCTCTGGAAAACGTAAGAGTTAAGAAACTATGATCTGATAGTATGGGTTTGTTTTTTTTTTAATCCTAAAGATAGACTTACACACTTGGTCCAGGTAGACAACCAACCAAGTGAGAAAACCCTAGTTCCTTTAACTAATTACCAAAGTTTTTTTTCTTTTTTCTTTTTTGTACCCCTATTATGTTTCTTTACACTCTCCTAAGCCTTTCATGCTTTTCTTTAGAAAGGACTTGGTGAGACATTTACAACAGGATTTATTGAAGGCAGTGTAAAATAGATTGAAGAGCTTAAGAAGACAGTGTCTTAAATGGAATTTATTTTCAATTTCCAGTAGTTGCCAAGACAGACAGTTTTCCCTGTAGAACTGGGATGATTCTTTAACATTTTGTGTATGGATTTTGTTGACTGAGAAAACGTTGAGAAGCACCACAAGGGATTTTATGTACATCCTTAGCTTCTTATGTTCATCTTAGGAGATTCCTAAGTGCAGTAGGGAACCCTTATTTTTCCAAATTTTCATTCCCCACCCTCACAGTCACTCTTGCACCTTGGAAGCATTTCTGGAGACTGTGCACACTGCAGTTCTTCAGCCTGGGGAGTGGGTGGACAGGCCCTACACCATGATATGTCTCTGTCCTTGGGTGTTGGGAAGGCTGAACCAGTAACCCCTCCACCACTTCACAGCTGCCTCAGCCTCCGGAATGCCAGCTTGCATACTTACTGGGTCATTCCAGCCCTAAGGGTTTTTTTTTTTGCCTCATCTTTTACCCTATCTTTGTGTTCTTCCCCTCCCCATTCTGCTCTCCCATGTCACTAACCTATATCTCCCAGTCTCTTTGCATAGAATTTCTCCCCCAATGAAAGTCGAAGGTTCTGCCTCTCCCATGTTCCTCTAGCTCTTGAGTGTATCTTCTCCACAGGGAAAGGAATGAGATGCGGTTTGCCTACCAGCATCTCTATCAGTCTTTCTCTCTCATGGATCAAGGTAGGAGGAACAAAGAAAATAATTTTTAAAAATCAGGATTAAAATCAGGCACTTCCATCCAGACTCTTTATTTTTCCCTCCAGTCCTTGTCATTGTTTTAAGAGACTATAATCCGTATCAATTAACCACCTATCTGGGAGCCAAAAGAAAACACAGCATCTTGGAAAAAAAAAAAAAAAAAGCATCTGGGGAAAAAAAGAAGCTTGATTTTTAAAGTGACTGATTACTTTCTGAAGCTTAAAAATGTAAGCTTGGAGAGCTATCTGATTTCTATTTGTGGGGGAGTATTAAGAAACACTTATAATAAGTACAGATGTTCAGGACTAGAAGCTAAATTTTAGCAAATCATTCAAATACAGAGTCATTTATCATAAAATGGTCTCAGATGAATGTTTTTTTTTTCTCCTTCACACTGAGTTGGTGTCATTCATTGCCACTTGCCTTTTCCCAGTTATTTTTGTTCTAATGTCACGTCCCCATTTTTCACTGCGCCTTCTCCTCGTAGCCTCCCACTTCACATCTGCTGAACTAATTTCTCAAACCACCCAGTTTTAGAAGAATTAGGGAAACTTATTATTCCTTGTCTCAAAGTCATGTACTTCCCCATGAACCATTTGCCGTTCATTCAACAAATAGAGGCCCCGCCAGGAACAAAGCACTGTGCTTACAAAATGTAGGCTTTAATATTATCTGGAGTTCACTACCTTTTCCTGGTGCATAAGCTCCTAGATTATAACCAGGTGCACATTTCCTGTATATTCTGTTCCTCTTTGAAGATTCTAGAATCTTATAAATAATTAATAGCTAGTAAGTACTGAAAAGGTAGTATAAGGTTTAGAATTATTATGGTAATGCTTTATAGGGCTTAATTGCAAACCTAGTATCCCTCCTTAAGTTTTTTAGTTGGGTTGTTCGGTGCATGCTGTGAACTTTGAGGCTTTTAAAGTGTTTTTGTAGTTGGACAATGGGAAATGCTGGAAAACCCTGCCATTTCACCTTTCCCCACGAGAAACCTTGATTCAGAGCTATAGTCACTCAGAAGCAGTCAGGGCAGGGGAGGTGACGGGCTGCACAGGCCAAGCGGGAGCGGTGCAGGGCTTCCCGTCCCAGCTTTCAGCCAGCACTGTCTCCCTGGGATCAGGTTTCAATATTAAAGTTCCAAATACAGGTTCCCCTCCTCAAAAGAGTTAAAAAACCATGCTCATTTTGGATAGAGGCTTGTTATCTCTAGTTCATTAAAATGAGCAGCCAGCAGTGTGTGTCCCAGATCTATCAATCTGTGGGCATCTTGGGGTGACCCCTCAGCATCTTTGCCTTCGGGTCCCCGTTCACAAAAGAGGCCAAATCTACCCTAAATCTATACCACCACTCAAAGGCTGCATCCTCTGTAGTCAGAGGAGACAGGAAATAGTCCCGTACTTCTTCAGAATCACTCAGTTAAGCCCCAGTCCCATTTTTCGAGCTTAAAGAATCCTGAGCCCCCTTCTTATCAGTACTTTGTTCCAGATTTTAAAATGATTCGTGGTTTTACTCCACCCTGTAGTATTTCTAGGCTCCTCTTAAAAACTCTAGCCACAGTAGGACTGTACTAATTAAAGTGAGAAAATTACTCTCATAATTCTCTTTACCCCCAAACTGTGTTAACTGAATCAGATTTTCCTAACATTCTAGACTTCCCTTGGCCATATGGAGTATAGTACTAATTATTACCCTGCTCTCCTGAAACAGTGAATGTCATTTCCAAAATGCCTACGTTATCCACAGGGATTCATTTTAAAATCTTGATGTATTGCTTCACAGATTATTTTCTGTTGTTTGGCCTAGACTTATTAATACAAATTAGTTTGTTCGGACTGAAAACCCAAGCCCCAAGATCCCTGCCTCAACTGGTCGTTGCTATAGATGGGAAACAGTTCCACGCTTCTGCATGGCAGCCACTGCTTGAGGTGTCTCCTGACCCACTCTTCCCCAGGTCAGTGGGCCCCAATTCACCCCAGGTCGGTGGGCCCCAATTCCCCGTGAGCTACTCTCTCTGGAGAGGCCGTGTGGTGTCACTGTTAAAAGTCATGCTTTAGCCAAGACTGCCTGGGTTCAAGTCCTGGGAGTGCCACGTGCTAGCCGTGTGACTTCGAAGAGCCAGGATATTTAAATTCTCTGTACCCTGGCTTCCCCCCACCCCCTGTAAAAGGGGACTGATAATGATGGTAACTATTTGTAGGATTGTTACTGAGCTTATGTTAGATAATGATGTAGTTAAAATATTACTTGGCATGTGGGAAACTGTTAAGTCATGGTTATGATTATAATACCTCAAGAGAGGTGTTCACCAGCCAAGGGGACATACTGACATTTATGAATGTGTCTGAGTAAAGAGTCTTAGTAAAATCACGGTAGGACCTTCTCCTCTCACGGCAGCGTCTCTTTCTGAAAGGGTTGCAGTGTCACCCTTTGCTGACTTTAGGTTCCTGCGCATTTGCTGTGAGTCGCTCCGTGCCCGATGCTTTCCCCCTGGCTGTCCAGCTTGAGCCCCTTCTCAGGTGGTTCCCAGACTTTCATTTCCAGGCCGGCCCTTCTCCTAAGAGGCGATCGGGTGATACCAAGCTCTGCATTTTGACCCCAGCCTCCCCTCTCAAGCTCTCCTCCTGAATTTCTTTCCTTAATGTTTCCTTCATCTACCCATCTGTCCAAACAGCTGTTGCCTTTCTCCCAGAGCTTTATTTATTGAGGTGCTCAGTTGCCGTTGTTCAAAGAATAAGAAAGATGGTCTCTTTTTTAGAGATCAAAATGTAAAAGTCTCATATTTTCTGCACTTTCCCCCTTCAAAAGCAGGTCGTTTCTTTTTTCTAATCTTCCATCTTCTGATCCCTGCTTCAAGAATTGAAAAACGAAAACTACACTGAGAAAACTGTGGCGGTGACAACTTTAATGAATACCTCGGGTTCTCTTGGGAGTCCCAGGTTTGCTCCTCGGCGAGCCAGAGGCTTGTGTGACAACCAGACCCCACCGCTCACCCCAGCCCCGGGAAAGGCCGAGGCGACCTCCCGGCAGGGCAGGCGGCCCACGAGTGCCATCTTGTGGGCACCTCGAGTGCTGCCTCCGAGAAGGCGTGCTGGTGTTCATTATATCACCCCATATTCTCATTTCCGATTCCAAGGCTTGGGGAAACGCAGCCCAGAATTATTCTCTAGATAATTACGAAATGACTGCCAGGCAGATTTGTTGTGAACAGTCTTCCTCTGGATTTAAATAGGTCAAGAGTCTTTTTGCTGCTTCAGATTTCTCTTTTTAATCAATGGTGGCTATCATACTTTAAATAGGGACTCTTGAATGACCAAGGCTGAATTTTACAAGCATTTAAGATAAAATTACACATTCTAAGGAGTCTGACAGATGAAATCGATATTAGTAAGTTTTTGAGTGTTTTTTGTATGTGTGTTTTTTTAAAAAAACAAAGGTACTTTATCTGCCTTTGCTACTCAAAATGGAGACTTTTAGTGTCAATTGGAAATGCAAAACCTGACCTGCATTTTAACAGGAGCCCCTGGTGATGCCTGTACACGTTATAGCTCCAGAAGCACAGATGTAAAAAGCCTCTGGACAGGTGTGAGACAGATGTCCTATGTTCTGGCGCCAGCACCGCTACCTCCTTCACATCTGATCTCAGCCATACAAACACATTTCTTAAGCCTCAGTGCCCCATTGTAAGTTGGGAGCATGGGTCCTGCCTTGTCTACCACTGGATCATGGTGAGGTACAATCAGCTGAAATCATACACAGGAGGTCACTTTGTGCATTGTAAAAACCTGAGCAAGTGGAGGGCAGTTACGAGTGAGAATGCTTATGTTGCATACTCCGCTATCATTGAGAATCTGCTTTATATTCACTGTATCATCAGCAGAGCAAATATTTGACCATAACCATTCATAGAGCCTCAAATAGTGTCTGGAAATTTCACCAAGTTTTTCAAAGGCCTCTCTGAGCCTAGCTTTCCTGAATGACATTCTGTTTTTCTTAAGAAGGTCTTTCAAAACCACTTGACTTCCTGGGGGCCTCAGAAAGCATTCCACCTGTTGAACCCAGACGTATCTTATGGGCACAGTAGGTGCTCAGAGATGCTTGTTGATTAAACCACTGATTAGTAGTCAGCAAAGTCCAAACACTCCCCTGATGTCCTTCACACTATTCGTGCCATTTGTGATAATCAGATTATTTGCATCATTAGACACTCTACATAACTACCTAAGGAACCTAAGGACGTGGCTGTCTCACTAATACAGATCAGAGCTTCATTAAGGAAATAGGTTCCTGATGGCTGAGAAGTTATTTGGTAGTACATACAACTTGAAGGATTTGAGACCATTGACTGTTTACAAACATCATTTCCATTACCTGGTGGGAATCAAATTTAAAAACCAGCAGCAAAATATTACTTTCTTCTCTTTGCACACATTTTAAAAGAAAAATTAATAGCCCTGAAGCTGTTAAACAATAAATAGCTAAACTTTTAGGAAACCATATCATCTGCCAATCTAAAATTGATAAGACATCTTAACATCTCCACATCAGTGGTTCCTGTTCGCAAAGAAATGGATCCTGGTGGTCAAAAAGAGAAAGTAAAATATTAAGAATTTATTGTAAAGTTCTCTGCCAAACTGAGACACAAAAATATTCCATTCAAATTAGTTGAGACCTTTGTGTTGTCTACAATTTGGGAAATTAGAGACTTTTTTGTCCTTGATTTGGTAAATATAATAAAAGGATGCTGTTTTCATTTTATCTGGTTCATTGTGATTAGCAATGTTCTCTCTAACCATTTTTTAAAAGTCAGCATGTCAATGCTTCAAAATGTATTTTCCGTAAGGTTAAAAGGTAGTTAATAGGTGCACAGGTAGTTCAGTGGTAGAATGCTCACCTTCCATGCAGGAGAGCCAGGTTTGATTCACAGACCATGCACGCACACACACACCAAAAAAAAAAAAAAGGTAGTTATAATAAGTTATTTATATGGAAGGGAAAACAAAAGTCCTGCCTGGACATATGAAGATAAAGTCCATCAGAGTACAATCCTTTGAGCTTTCAGTTTGACTCTGAATTATCTAACCATCCCAGTACCCTGGCTGACTGCAGGTGTTTTATACAAATGTGGTTAATAGTGCAAGAGCCACAACTCTGCCTTTTTTTTTTTTTTCAACTTGAAAAAAAAATCTTGAAAAATTTCAAATGTAAAGAGAAATTGCTGGAATAAAACACTGTGACAAATATTTTTGCCCATTTTCCCCATATTGTCCTGCATAGCATTTCCTCCTTGATCCCGCACCCAGAGTTTGCATTTAGCTGTTGTCCCTTTGGTGTCCTTCAAACTGGAACTGTTCTTCAGGTTTTCTTTGTCTTTCATAGTGTTGACATTTCTGCAGAGTAGAGGCCGGCTCTTCTGCAGACTACCCCTCTTTTGGACTTGTCTGCTTCCTCACGATTAGAATGAGAATGTGTGCTTCGGGCAGAAACACTAAGTGACACATCCTTATGTCAGTGGGTGCTGTTTGTTCCATTATTGGTGGTGACAACTTTGATCACTTGGTGAACGAGATGTCGGCCAGATTCTCCTTTTGTAAGAAATAAGTAATTTCTGGGGAAATAACCTGAGATTATTAATATTCTGCTTCCTAACAAGCTCCCCAGCCGTGTTACTATCCTTCACAATTCTTGCCTGCATCAGTTATTACTGCAGTGGTTGAAAATGGGTGATTTGTTATTTGTTAATTTACTTGTTAGTTGGAATTCCACTATAGAAAACAGTTTTATCATCCACCCCTACTATGTATGTTTCTGTGTGTTTGTAGGTGAGCATCAGTAGGGAACTGGGGCTTCTTTTTAATTCGATGGCTTATTACTCATGACTCTCCTTCCCCGTTTTAATGCTCATGTTGTCCCAAATTTGCTCTGTGGGTGCCCCTTCAGTTTTACTGCTGTGTTCTTTTGACATGTGCCCATCAGTTTGTGTCATTTATTCTTTAGTCCTTAGTATGTCTGTATTGAAACTCTTCATTCAAGTTGTAGCCCAAATGATTGTATTCTTGCAACAAACATTTTGAGCCTTTGCTCTCCCAGTTACTGATCCTACCCATGTCCAGTGGGAAACCAGGCAATTAAATTGATGCTTAGAATGGGGTAAGTTATGATAGAGCACCCTGGGAGCACAAAGGGGAGGCTTCTAGCCCTGGTGGGTCAGTATACAATAATGTATGTCACCTCCTGGACCTGAAGGATGAATAGAAATAGACATGTGAGGAGGAGTCAGTCTTCCAGACCAAGGGAAGCACGTATCTCTTTGAGGAACTAAAAAAATGTTCTAGAGCAGTGTGAGTGTGCAAATGGTGAGTGTTAGTGTGAGTGTGTGTAGGGGGCCTTGGAGGGCAGGGTGCAGGCAGTGTGAACGAAGAGGCTGGAGGGATTGGCCGGAGTCTTATAAGCTCTGTAAAAGATTTTGCAAATTGCTGCCCCTCGAGCAGCAGCGGCCCATTAGCATGACCTGGGGAACCTGGCACAGAAGCCAATGCCCGGGCCCCATCCCAGACAGTTAACTCAGGACCTTTGAGAGGTGTAGTTTGGCCAGACATTTTAGTTCCCACATGCAGCCTCTAGGGAATATATCATGAGCAATGGCATCATGGGTCATGGAGCTAAATTCTCAAAAGTAAACTTTTAAAGATTCGTTTTATTTTATAGGATTTCGAACTTAACAACGAACTAAAGATGAATGTCCTAAATTTGCTAGAAGAAGTTTTGCGAGACCCAGATCTTCTTCCCCAAGAAAGGAAAGCTACAGCGAATATCCTGAGGTAAAGGCACTTAGGTGCCTATTGAATTACATGGGTTTATGTGTGCTATGTTCATATAAAATAAGGCCCTATCGATTTGTTCATATGAAATTTAACCCCACAAACGATAGGTCAAGCCTACTTAAAATTAGGCCTAAGAGTTACCCCCAAGAGAGCCTCTTTTGTTGCTCAGATGTGGCCTCTCTCTCCAGCCAACACAACGAGCAGTCTCACCACCCTCCCCCTCTCTACGTGGGACATGACTCCCAGGGGAATGGACCCTCCTGGCAACGTGGGACAGAAATCCTGGAATGAGCTGAGACTCAGCATCAAGGGATTGAGAGAACTCCCAGAATGAGCTGAGACTCAGCATGAGGGGATTGAAAATACCTTCTCGACCAAAAAGGGGGAAGAGTGAAACAGACAAAATAAAGTGTCAATGGCTGAGAAATTCCAAACAGAGTCAAGAGGTTATCCTGGAGGTTATTCTTACGCATTAAATAGATATCACCTTGTTAGTCAAGATGTAGTGGAGAGGCTGGAGGGAACTGCCTGAAAATGTGGAGCTGTGCTCCAGTAGCCATGTTTCTTGAAGATGATTGTATAATGATATAGCTTTCACAATGTGACTGTGTGATTGTGAAAACCTTGTGTCTGATGCTCCTTTTATCTACCTTATCAACAGACGAATAAAACATATGGAATAAAGATGAATAATAGGGGGAACAAATGTTAAAAATAATAATAAGGCCCTATCAAACGAGGATGATACGTCTTAGAATCCTGGGACTACAGGGTAGCCATCCCTAGTAACCTATAACCTAGATTCTGACTCTTGGGTTTGCTTATTCTAATCATTTCATTTCAGTGAGATCATTCAACATTTGTCCTTTTGTGTCTGGCTTATTTTACTCAACATGATGTCTTCAAGATTCATCCAGGTTGTCTCATGTATCAGAACTTCATTCCTTTTTATGACTGAATAATATTCCATTATATGTGTATGTGTGTGTGTATGTGTGTGTATATATGTGTGTGTGTGTGTATATACTTACCACATTTTGTTTATTCATTCATTGGTTGATGATACCTGGGTTGCTTCCATCTTTGAGTAATTTTTACATCAATTTCTCTGCTTGGAATTTCCATATCGAGTAGATTATATAAATTTGGACCCCATACTTCTATATGATAAAACCTTGAACTCTTGCTTTCCTACTAGAAGCTTGTTTGTTTCTGTAGTTGTTATAGTCAGAATTCAAGCAGGTAGCAAGCCCTCATAGCTTCCCGAACTGGGGGGTGGATTTGTCTTCATCCACTCTGTAAGAGGAAGGCAGCACCAAGGCTTTGTGCAGACATTTCCGTTATGAGCTCTCTACCTCGCTTATGGCCATCTCTTCTGTCCTTCCTGAGAGTGGAAAGCCCAACATTTTATGCTAGGGCCTTGTATTCCTTTACCTTCTGGCTTCTAGTTCATTCCTCATTTACAACTCCTAAAATTATTCTTTCCTTCTTCTGAGATTTTGATTATAGGAGGAATAAATAATGCTTTTGTCACATCTCTTGATTTTTCTCAGAGCCATTGATAATCTTCCATCTCAGACTTTATATAATGAAATTTGTATATTTATATTTTTTAAAGTCATGTCAGAATTATTAGAAAGCAGGATTTCTGAGAAGACCTAGTTATAAAAAATAAACTGAAGAAATGCCATCATTCATTAAATCTGTTTGTGTAAAAATATCATGTAGTATATTAGTTTGCTAAATGTTGCCAGAATGCAATATACGAGAAATGGAATGGCTTTTATAAAGGGAATTTATTTACAGGTTTACAGTTCTGAGGCCATACAAATGTCCAAACTAAGGCATCCAGCGAAAGATAACTTGACTCGAGGAAGGCCAGTGTCTGTCACATGGGAAGGCATGTGGCTGGCATCTGCTGGTCCTTGTTCCTGGTTCCATTGCTTCCAGCTTCTGATGCTAGTGGTTTCTTCTCTAAGCGTCCATGGGCCTTCACTTAGCTCCTTTAGGACACAACTCTGGGTTCAGCCTTACATTGTGTCTCATGGAAAGGCACATGGCAGCGACTGCTGGGTTCTGCATCTTCAAACATCTGTGTCGAGCCGTCTGCTCTCTCTGTCAGCACTCCAAGCATCTTCAAATGTCTGCATCTCTGTCATCTCTGAAGCAGTTGTTCTCCAGGCATCTGCAGCTCAGGTTTCTCCAACATGTTTCCCCTTTTAAAGAACTCAAGTAAGCTAATCAAGCCCCACATGGAATGGGCAGAGTCACATCTCCATCTAACCAAAGGGTCCCACAGTTGGCTGTGTCACATCTCCAGGGAAACAATCCAATCAGTGTTCCACCCCAAAATATTAAATCAAAATTAAAAGAAACATGGTGCCCCCCCCCCCAAGATAAGATCAAGAAAAAGGACTTGGCTTTTATAGGGTCCATAACAGCTTCAAACTGGCACAAGAAGTATATGAAAAAGAAACAGAAAATCAAAGGAAAATGCAGACCAGTCCTAAGGCAGAGTGCAGTTGCTCTTGGCTCTGTTTTAGACTACTTGATTTCTTCAATCAAATGGGGATCTTATGTAGTCAAAGAACTTAGATAGTCCGTTTCCTTTTATAACCTTTGAGACCCTCAAGGACAAGTAATATTCCTGTGACTGACAACTGAGTTTGTCCATAGGCCCCATTGGGGAAGATCTATGAAATGAACCAAAATTGGTTTGGGGTTTAGCAGTTAGTTAGTGATACCAGTGTTGGCTTTGACGTTTTTGAGCTTTTAGTTATGTTTCAGCAACCCTGAACTAAAAGATTTTCTTATTAGTTCATTTCTTAACTTGGAAGCAAAAAGAAAGTTATTTCCAGACAAAGCCAGGAGACTTTAGCATGAAAGACTTTCACGCACTTGTGGACATGAGCATACGTGGGAATGGGCCCAGGTGGGCCTGGAGGGGAGGGAAGCTGTGCTTGAGGAAGCACAGGAAAGAGATCTGGCAGGTCCCAGGGAGTGAGGCAAGTAGACTAAGCCATTCGCAGTGTCACCTGAAGGGGGTGAAGCAGCAGGGTCCAAGGCAGGCCAGGCCAGGGGGGCAGGTCAGCAAACAGCAGGGGCACGCATGCAGCCCAGAAAGTGAGAGCAATGCGAGGGCAGGGGCCAGTTGCTCCTGGCTGTTTTTAGACTATAGTTCATTGGGGGGTTTTCCATTCAAACAGCTTGGGTAATCCCATTTTTGTGTAAGTTTATTTGGCATTTCATTATGAATATACTTTTATTAAAGTTACTATATTGACTGATAGATGTGGGAGGAGCCCAGGACCTCGGAGTATGAAGCAGTCAGAAGAATCAACACAGGTTCTTCCTCTATTGGGACTGGACTAGAGGCGCAGAGCCCTCCTTATCTGAAGGGAAAAGCATTTCTGAATAAACCTCCAGCAAGTGCAAGTTATAATTGGGAGAGGAAAAACATGTCATATTTCAGTTAAATGTAGCTCTGACATTAGAGATTTGCATGCATTCTATGTCATGTGACAGTAAGATTTAAACACTATAAAACATGTATGTAAACATATATGAACTTAATGCAGTAAAGCTGGACCTTCCTATGATGAACCTTCCCTGACTTACACAGTCTCATGGGGGCCTCCTTTGTGATGAATAAGCATAGTTGTCCTGGATAGTTTGTTGCATGTTTGTGAATAAAAACCTTTTTTAAAGAGGTTTTTCTAAAATATCACCCACCCAAAGTTGTCTAGCTCTCTGTCTTCTGAATCTGTATGGTGTAGAGATTTTCTCTGTCTTCTGGATCTATACAGTGTAGAGGTTTTTGTTAGACACCTGACACCCCACAGAATGGAAAGTAACAGCCGTTGCCTTCTAGGCTGATTACCTGGAATGGGCTCAGGTCATGAAAAGGTGATCCCCAGGCCTCCTAAAGCCCGAAGTCTCTGCACCGAGGCTCTCACGGAGACAGCCAGCTCTAGCTAACTGAGCAGAACCAGAGCATCCCTTGCAACTTTAGGGTGAGATCTTTGACGGCTGGAATCTTTGAAAGGAGCCGATTTCTTAGCCATTTCTTTCCAAGGAAGTGATATTGCCCAGCCTCATAAAAAAGATTATATCCACTGTACTAATAATTATGGGGCCCTGGGCCTCTCTCTGCAGCAGCCTGGACGGCAGTGGAGAGGATCAGCTGTGCTCTGTGAAGCAGTCATTTTGATTCCCCGTGTGTAACCCTTAATGTGATTTAAAGGTCTTTGGAGAAATATTTGTTTTTACTTATTTTCCCTCACCTTTACCAAGGAAAGGGTACTGTTTTGGGACTCACAAACACAATAACAAATTGCTGACAAGGTCTAGAAAAAGTCTGCTCCCTGTCAACCAGCTGTGAGTTTTAAAAGAGAAGGGAGAGACGAGAGGAAAGGAAATCGAGATGTCTTGTCTGGGCACCCTAAACTGGCCCGTCGGGAGGTGCCATCCCTAAACCTGCTCGAGAGAAGCTCGGCTGGCGGGACCCTGGCCAAGCTGGCTAACTTCTTTGAATTTTAGTTTCCTCTTCTGTAAAATGGAGCTAATAATGCCATTTTTGCCTCCTTTGATGGTTTTGAGACCTGTGGCTGCTGTTTTAATCTCTTGAGAATGCATTTCTTTTTAAACTAGCTTCTCCCCACAGACAGACCGCATTGTCTGGGACTGTATAAATATTTTAACCTTTTAATATGTGTCTGTGCCTTCCTTTTGGAAAACTCAATATCAATAACATATACAACTGGATGCCTACTCAGTATAATTCTCCTGGAATCTAACTCTCTGTGGGATATAAAGTATATCTCTCACTCCGCAACCCATGTCCACCTATAAGTCAGTTTTTTTGTGGTTTATTCACTCATTCATGATTTATCCAAAAAGTATTAGAGAGTGCTAGATAACACTGTGTGTGCGGATTCAGGACTGATGTGTCTCCAGAAAGTTCACGTAAGAAGAAAGAGAGAAGAATCTATCTGTTGGCTTCTGCCTCGCGTTGTTCAAATTTTGGACACTAGAAAATCTCCTGGGCCTCTGGAGAGGCATGTGCTGGGATAGGGGCTCGGGCAGGCCGTCCGCAGCCTCTGCCTCGGTGTCAGCGGGAAGCCCTGGGAAGGAGCCAGGGAGGAGACGGTGCTTTCAGGCTTGTTAGTCGCTGATATCACAGGACACCCAAACTCTCGTGGCAGAGCCTCTCTGAGACACATTGTTCTGTTTACAGCCTCATGTGTAGTAAGTTGCTTCCTTGTTATGAATCGGCCCCCTTGGTTATTCCCTTGTGCCTTTAACATGTGTCTTTTCCTGTGCCGCTGATGGCCTGGGGAAGCACAGGTGTGCCCCCAACTGCTCCCTGTGCGTGGCTCCGACTCGCAGGCTCCCACCCTCAGGCTTTCCACCCAGGGAAAACTGAGCTGCCTTGGATAGTTTCATCCCCAGCAGAAGCAGCAGGGCTATTTCTTTTTTCATGGATGATATTTTGTTCCTTATAGGGCCCTTTCGCAAGATGATCAAGATGATGTCCACCTAAAATTAGAAGATATAATTCAAATGGTAAGTTCAGCCCTAGTTTTATTCAAAGTACCTCTCAAAGGCAAATGATATGCTTGTAACTGCTAATTGAATATTTGACGATCGGCACTATTGACAAAGCTCTGTGAAATAAACCAAATTTGATTTGGGATGTAGTGGTTAGACTGTGATACTAATGTCGGCTCTGGTATTTTGAAGTTTCCAGCCATTTTCTTTCATAGCTTGAATCTGGTGATGGGTTTTACAGTTCAGCAAATGCAGCTGCCTGCAGCCCTGGCCTGCCAGTGGGGTGATGGGCCTGTTGCTACCGGGCTGTGGTTCATTTGTCTTGCAGACTGACTGTCCCACGGCTGAGTGCTTTGAAACTTTGTCTGCGATGGAGCTGGCTGAACAGATCACACTGCTGGACCACATCGTGTTCAGGAGCATCCCCTATGAGTGAGTGTGCCCCGTGCTCAGGAGCGTCCCCTATGAGCGAGTGTGCCCCGTGTTCAGGAGCGTCCCCTGTGAGTGAGTGTGCCCCGTGTTCAGGAGTGTCCCCTGTGAGCGAGTGTGCCCTGCATTCAGGAGCGTCCCCTGTGAGCAAGTGTGCCCCGCGTTCAGGAGCGTCCTCTGTGAGTGAGTGTGCCCCACAGAGCAGCGGGGCTCAGGCAGGACTGGCTGGCTAGCGACTGACATTACTCCTAAAACAGCTGTGTGTGCAGAGGCATGAGCCTTAACCTTAAAAGCTCTAGTCCCATATGAGCAACTTTTGGTAATATGGTGGAATCATTGATTGGGGGACTCTCAAGGCTGTCACTCTCGCGTTTCTATCTATTTGGTGTGATTGCTGTGGAACCTGAATTTCTCTGGGCTCTCGTAAACTCACATTACCGAAAGCCTCCATAGCACTTTCACAGTGGTTCTCAAGCTTCTTGTGCCTAAAAGCATTTGGGAAACTTGTTACAAATGCAGACTTTTAACGCCTCTCAGAGATTCTGATTCCAGGTGGTTTGGAGGAGACCTAGGAAAGCGTGTTTTCAGTGACCATCCCAGATAAGTCTGGGAAGTCCAAGACTACACTTTGCGAAGGTCTGATCAAGGGTAAATTCTGCCACGGTTCTTCACCCGCTTCGTTATTTCAGCAAGTACTGCTGAGCTGTGTGACCATGAGCTCAGCACACAGGGTTTAATCTCCTCATGTGTGACCATGAGCCCAGCACACAGGGTTTAATCTCCTCATGTGTAGAGCAAGGGGTGGTTCTCAAAGACTCCTTCTAGCTGTCATGTTCTGTGGCTCCAGAAACAAGGCCTTTGTACAAATGGCAGCTATTGGCACATGTCCCTCGTGAGCTCATAACACAATAGAAGGGAGGGATTGGGCGTGGGATATGAGCGTGATGCATGTTGTGTGTAGAGAAGAACCTCAGTGTGATGGAGGGTGGGGGTGCCAGCAGGTGGGTGACAGGGCCGAGGCCACAGCGTGTCCCAGAGGCACAAGGTGAGGGGCCAGAGAATTCCCTTGTAGACTTTTTCCCCCTCCTTTCGTCTCCTTTCCCTCCCCTCTTCCAGCACCCATAGACCATCCGTGAACATGAAAAACAAAATCCAAATAGAAGTGTGGCCACATGGGGCATAGAAACGGCCCAGTGGCTATTTGAGGACCCCATACAGGACTCCACTCCTCCACACCCTCCTCCGCCCCTGCTGCCCACCCACTGCTCTCCAGGGCAGCCAGGCCGGGGCCTGGGGCAGCCGACGGCATCGCCTGGGGAGGTGGGGCAGAGGCAAAGCCAGGGCCTTCGTGGCCACCCTTGGTGTGTCTCTTCCAACAACTCTTCCCGCCTCTGCTCCCTGTCCCCTCTGTGTCCATATGAACATCTACCAGTGTGGTAGTTAGGTTCAGGTGTCCACTTGGCCAGGTGAACGTGCCTAGTTCTGTTGCTGTGGCCATGAGCCTATGGCATGTGAAGCTCATCTGTTGCTGATTACATCTGCAGTCGGCTAGGAGGCGTGTCTGCTGCAATGAATGATGTTTGACTTAACTGGCTGGTGCTTAAATGAGGGAGCTCAACGTAGCACAGCCCAAGCAGCTCCGCATACCTCATCTCAGCACTGGCAGCTCAGCCCAGACCTTTGGAGATGCAGAAAGGAATCACCCTGGGGAAGGTTGTTAGAACCCAGAGGCCTGGAGAGAAGGCCAGCAGAGATCATCCTGAGCCTTCCCACGCAAGAAAGAACCTCAGTTGAAAGTTAGCTGCCTTTCCTCTGAAGAACTATACATTTTTAACTAAATAAGTCCCCTTTTATTAAAAGCCAGTCCATCTCTGGGGTGTTGCGTTCTGGCAGCTTTGGTACACTACGACAACCAGTTATTTTCATCTCTGGAACTGGCACAACTTTGTGCTCCAGAGTCCTAGGTTAGGAGCAGTACCAGCAGCAGCAGGGGTCAAAGAGCTTCACGGGGACTCAGTCATCATTTCTATATTGACAATGGGTCAGAGAATTTTATTTCAAATAAATGCCCATTCAAAATAATTCCTATATGCTCAATCTTAGTTGCCCATTGCTTGCTGTGGTCTGGTGAGTGAGCAGGGATGTTGTTCAGAAGGGGTGAACCTTCCTACCAGGCTCAGCTCCCACCTCTGTAACTGCCTCTGTCAAATGAACATACTGGAAACGGGGTAACGACAAGCATTTATTCAGCCCTTCCCATGTGCCGGCACCATTCTGGGCACTGGGTGAACGGAACAAAGTCCCTGCCCTTGGCAGCTACATCCTCCTGGAGAATGTCAGGGCAAAGTGAAGAAAAGGTCTTTTCTTGATGAACATTTTTGGCAGTAATACATTTTTTAGACCTTCTGCTAAGGCTTAGAGTGTTTGAAAGCTAATCTAGGGAAAATAGTCTTGATCTCTGAGTTAGTATTTATCCTCTTTATTCCTTTTGTGTTGGTCGTTATTTTACAACTTCAGAGAAGTCTTCGTGATGATCCTAATAGGGACAAAGTTCCAAGCATTTATAAACAAAAGCTGGAAATGGAAAAATCTTGACCCTTTTGTCCCTGAGTGGTAAAATGCTAGAATCGAGCTAAAAATTTTTTGAGATGGCCAGTAGCTGCAAGGGGCAGGTAACCTGCTGGACAATATCAAGTTTAAATATGTAACATTCATAGAAGGCATTCAGGATCATAGCCACCATTTAAAGAAGACCTAATTGGATTTGTGTTTTGTTTTTAACTTCCAGGGAGTTTCTTGGGCAGGGGTGGATGAAGCTGGATAAAAATGAAAGAACACCTTATATAATGAAAACCAGCCAACACTTTAATGAGGTGAGTAACCGTTCAAATAAAACCTTGGGTACATCGCTGGAAGATGAACTTCAAGGTCTGAAAACACCTCTAAAACAAAGCAATTGCACCCTCCACTTTATTTATATGTGTGTGTGTGTATATATATATATATATTTAGAGAAGTTGTCAGCTTACAGAAAAATCATACGTAAAATGCAGCATTCCCATAAAGCACTCTACAGTCTTTTTTAAAAAAAAGCAAAACAAAACCGTTTCATTGAGAGGTGCTCACACACCACACCATCCATCCGAGGGTGCACTCGGTGACTTAGTGTAATCACAGCGTTTGCATCCCTCACCGCAGAGCATTTTCATGACTCCAGATAGTAAACTCCTTCCCCCTTAGCAGTCGCCTCTCAAGCCCTCTATCCTTCCCCGGCCCCACATGGTCACTAGTCAAACTCTGTCTCCACAGATTTATTTATATTTACATTTTATACAAATGGAGTAACACCATATGTAGTACCATGTACCCTGTTTCCTTCACTTAGGATAATGGGTTTTTAAAAGATTATTATTATAATTTTAATCAGAGAAGTTGTAGGTTTACTTAAAAGCGGTGTAAAAAATACGGTGTTCCCATACGCCTCGCTGTTGCTGGTAACTTTGCGTTGGTGTGGTAACTTTGTTACAACTGAAGAAAAATATTAAATATTACTGTTAACTATAGTCCATAGTTTGCCTCTGGTATATTTTTTCCAATATACCTAATATGAACACCTAATAGCAAAATATGTTTGATATGTCATGAAAGAATATTCTTATATTTGTAGTGTTAGCCACAGGTGGCGGGCACAGTGGGGTTCACAGACATGCGGTCCCATGTTTTACCCACTAACTTTCATTCTAGTGACCTATACAACCCAAAACTTCCCCTTTCTACCACATTCACGCAAATAATTCAGTGCTGTTAATTATATACAAAATAATGTGCTACCATCAGCACTATCTATTTCCAAACATTTACAATCAACCTAATTAGAAACTCTGCTCAAATTAAGCATCACATTCTCATTCTCTACCCATGCTATCTCCTGGTAGCTCATCTTCTAAGATTCTAACTCTGTCAACTTGCTGATTATAGTTCGTATCAGTGAGATCATACAATATTTGTCCTTTGATGTCTGGCTTATTTCACTCAACATGCCATCAAGTTTCTTCCATGATGTCACATACATCAAGACATCATTCTTTTTGTTCCGTTGATTGTGTATTCCATATTTTGTTCATCTATTCATCAGTTGGTGGATACTTGGGTTACTTCCAGCTTTTGGCAATTGTGACTAATGCCACTGTGAACATCAGTGTGTAAAAGTCTGTTCACGTCCCTGCTTTCAGTTCTTCTGGGTATATACCTACTAGCGGGATTGCCAGATCATGCAGCAATGCTAGATTTAACTTCCTGATGAGCTACCAAAATGTCTTCCCCAGCAGCTGCACCATTTTACATTCCTACCAGCAGTGAGTGAGTGCTCTGTTATCTCCACATCCTCTCCAACATTTACAGATTTTTGTTTGTTTAATAGTGGCTATTCTAGTAGGTGTGAAATGATATTTCATTGTGGTTTTGATTTGCATTTCCCTAATGTTGAGCATCTTTTCGTGTACTTTTTGGAGTCCCTCTTTATTTTGTATTCCCTGTTTGGGAAAATGTCTATTCACATCTTTTGTCCATTTTTTTATTGGGTTGTTTGTCTTTTTATTGTTGAGTTGTAGGATTTCTTTATATATTCTGGATATTAAATACTTATTGGAAATGTAGTTTCCAAAATATTTTCTCCCAGTGAATAGGTTGCCATTTCTCTTTCTTGGCAAAGTTCTTTGAAGTATAATTTTTTTTAATTTTGAGGAGATCCCATTTATTTATTTTTTTCTTTGGTGGTTTGTGCTTTGAGTATTAAGAAACCATTGCCTTAGCACAAGATCTTAGAGATGCTTCTCTATATTTTCTCCTAGAGTTTTGTTATCCTGGCTCTTATAGGTCTTGGATCCCATTTGAGTTAATTTTGTATAAGGTGTGAGATATAGGGGTCTTTTTTTCATTCTTATGCATATGGATATCCAGTTCTCCCAGCACCATTTGTTGAAGAGACTATTCTGCCCCAGTTGAATGGTTTTGGCAGCCTTGTCAAATATCAATTGGCCACACGTGGTGTGATGGGTCAGTATATCTATCTTTAGGCCAGTACCATGCTGTTCTGACCATTGTAGCTTTTAATATGCTTTGAAGTCAGAAAGTGTGAGTTCTCCAGATGTGTTCTTCTTTTTCAACATGTTTTTGGATATTTGGGGCCCCTTACCTTTCCAAATAAATTTGATAATTGGCTTTTCCATTTATACAGAACAGGTTGTTGGAATTTTGATTGAGACTTTGTTGAATCTGTAAATCAATTTGAGTAGAATTGACAGCTTGATGATATTAGTCTTCCTATCCATGAACATGGAATGTCCTTCCATCTTTGATTTCTTTTAGCAATGTTTTGTAGTTTTCTGTGTAAGATCCTTTATATCCTTAGTTAAATTTATTCCTAAATATTTAATTCTTTCAGGTGCTATTGTAAATGGAATTTTTTCTTGATTTCCTCTTCAGAGTGATCATTCCTAGTGTATACAGATGCTCCTGATTTCTGTACATTGATCTTGTATCCCACTACTTTGATGAACTCTTTTATTAGCTCCTGTAGCTTTGCTGTAGTTTTTTTTTTTTTTTTTTTGGAGCTTTCTATATATAAGATCATGTCATCTGCAAACAGTGAAAATTTTGCTTCTTCTCTCCCCAATTTGGATACTTTCTTTTTTTTGAGGGGAGTGGGGTGCATGGTCCAGGAGTGAAACTTGCGTCTCGTGCATGAAAGGCAAGAATTCTACTACTAAACAATCTGAGCACCCAGTTTTGATACCTTTTATTTCTTTTACTTACCTAACTGCTCTGGCTAGAACTTCTAAGCACAGTGGTGACAGTGAGCATCCTTGTCTTATTCCAGATGTACAGGGAAAGCTTTCAGTCTTTCACCATTGAATATGATGTTAGCTATGGGCTATTCATATATGCCCTTTATCACATTTGAAAGTTTCCTTCTATTCCTATCTTTTGAAATGTTTTTATCAAGAAATGATGCTGGATTTTGTCAAATTCCTTTTCTGCATCAATCAAGATGATCTTGTGGTTTTCCCCTTCAATTTGTTAATGTGGTATATTATATGTATTTTCTTATGTTGAACCACCCTTGCATATCTGGGATAAAAGTCACTTAATCTTGGGGTAGAATTCTTTTCGTGTGTTGTTGAATTTGATTTGAAAGTATATTGTAAGTATTTTTGCATCTATATTCATTAGAGAATTGTGATTTTCTTTTCTTGTAGTATCTTAATCTGGCTTTGTTATTAGCATGATATTAGCTCCATAAAATGAATTGTGAAGTGCTCTCACCTCAATTTCTTGGAAGAGTTTGAGCAGGTTTGGTAATAATTCTTCCACTTGGAATGACTGGTAGAATTCACCTATGAATCCATGTGGTCTTGGGCTTTTCTTTGTTGGGAGGTTTTTGATGACCTTCCAACAAAGTATCTTTACTTGTAATTGGTCATTTGTGATCTTCTCTTTCTTCTAGAGTCAGTGCAGGTTGTTCATGTGTTTCTTGAAATTTGTCCATTTCATCTGAGTTGTCTAATTTGTTGGCATAATTGTTCATAGTATCCTCTTATGATTCTTTTTATTTGTGTGGTTAGAAGTAATGTCCCCCTTCTCATTTATAATTTTATTTACTTACTTCTTCTCTCTTTTTTCTTTGTCAATCTAGCTAAGGGTTTGTCAATTTTATTGACCTTTTCAAAGAACCAGTTTTTGGTTTCGTTAATTCTCTCTGTTTTTCTTTTTCCAGTTTCATTTATTTCTGCTCTAATGTTTGTTATTTCTTTCTTCCTGCTTGCTTTAGGATTAGTTTGCTGTTCTTTTTCTAGTTCCTACAGGTGTGCAATTAGTTCTTTGATTTTAGCTTTTTCTTCTTTTTTAAAGTAGATGTTTTAGGCTATAAATTTCCCTCTCAACATGGCCTTCACTGTATCACATAAGTTTTGATATTTTGTGTTCTCATTTGTATTATTCATCTTGAGATATTTGCTGATTTCTCTTGCAGTTTCTTCTTTGACTCACTAATTGTTTAAAGTGTCTTATTTAACCCAGATAAATTTGTGAGTTTTCCAGTCCTCTGCCTGTTATTGATTTCCAGGTTCATTCCATTATGGTGCTTTGTATGATTTCAATCTTCTTAATGTTATTGAGACTTGTTTTGTTACCTAACATGTAGTCTATCCTGGAGAATCATCCATGGGCACTTGAGAAGAATGTATATCCTGCTATTTTGGATTGCAGTGCTCTGTATATGTCTGTTAGGACTTGCTCATTTATCGTATATTCGAGTTCTCTGTTTCCTTGTTGAGCCTCTCTCTAGATGTTCTAGAGATGAGAGTGGTGTATTGAAATCTTCAACTACTATTGTAGAGATGTCTGTTTCTCCCTTCAGTTTTGCCAGTGTTTGTCTCATGTGTTTTGGGGCACCATGGATAGGTGCATAAATATTTATAATTTTTTTTCTTCTTTATGGATTGCCCCTTACATTAGTACCTAGTGTCCCTTTTTTATCTCTTATAACAGGTTAGCATTTAAAGCCTATTTTGTCTGATATTTGTACAGCTACCCCAGCTCTTTTTTGGTTACTGCTTGTGTGGAATATCTTCTTTCAACCTATTTGTGTCCTTGGGTCTAAGGTGAGTCTCTTGTAGACACATATATATGGGTCATATTCTTGTAATCCATTATGCAAATCTGTGTCTTTTGATTGGGGAGTTTAATCCATTAACATTCAATATTATTACTGTCAAAACAGTACTTACTTCAACCATTTTATCTTTTGATTTTTATATGTCATATCTTATTTGTGTCTCTCTTTTTACCCCTTTAGTTTTTCTTTTCTTACTGATAATCTTCATTTCTACACTCTCCTCCAACCTTCTCCCTCCTATCTTTTCCTTTCAACCTGCAGAACTCCTTTTAGTATTTCTTGTAGGGTGGATCTCTTTTTGAACTCTCATTTCTGTTGAACAGTGACTATTTTAAACTCCATCTCATTTTTGAAGGACAGTTTTGCTCATTAAAGAATTCTTGGTTGGCAGTTCTTCTCTTTCAGTACTTAAATATATCTACCACTGCCTTCTTACCTCCATATTTCTGATGAGACATTGGCACTTAATCTTATTGCAGTTCCCTTCTATGTGATGAATCACTTTTCTCTTGCTGCTTTCAAGATTCTTTCTTTATCATTGGCATTTGACATTTTGATTAGTGTATGTCTTAGAGTAGATCTATTCTGATTTATTCTGTTTGGAGTACGTTGCACTTCTTGGACATGTATATTTACCTCTTTTGTAAGAGTTGGGAAATTCTTGTGCCCTCATATATTTCCTCAAATATTCTTTATGCCTTTTCCTTTCTCTTCTCCTCAGATACCCATGATGTTTGTGTGCTTCATGCTGTCATTCAGTTCCATCAGACCCTGCTCAATTTTTCCATTCTTCTTCTCTGTCTGTTCTTCTGGCTGTGAGATTCTGATTGTCCTGTTTTCCAGTTCACTGATTCTTTCTTCTGCCTGTTTAGATCTGCTGTTGCATGCCTCTAGTGCATTTAATCTCTTCTGTTGTGCCTTTCATTCTCATAGGTTTGTAATGTTTCTTTTCATGCTTTCAATTTCTTCTTAATGCACACCCAGTGTCTTCTCAATATCCTTTATCTCCTTAGCCATATTTTCTTTTATTTCTATGAATTGATTTAGGAGATTTGTTTGAATATCTTTGGTTAGTTTTTCCAAATTCTTTGTATCCTTTGAAGTTTTAATTTGTTCCTTTGACTGGGCCATATTTACCTGTTTCTTAAGATGGCTTCTAATATTTTGTTGCTGTCTAGACATCTGATTATCTTGATGAGTTTACTCTGAAGGTCAGTTTCTCTTTCTTGCCTAAGCTTTTATTGTTGATTGACTTTGTGTTAAGGCTTTTCTTTGACACTTGGTTCAGCTTATTCTAGACCTTTAGAATCGTCTGTATTTAACTGATCAGATTTTTTTTAGTTTTTCTTAATCTGATTCTTGCCTGAGTATATGGTACAATTTTTTAAAATTACACTGTCTGTACAATTGTTTCACCTCCAGGAGAAAGCTTCCTTTCCTCTGTTCCTTTTCTGGGAATCTTGATCTGTTATATCTGTTTTTGTTTTGCCTCTAGTTTTGTTTTTTGTTTTTTTAAAAAAAAGCTCTCCTTTCATTGCTTCTAGCTGCTTTTGCCAGAATGGCAAATTCTGGGGGGAGAGTCCCCCTGAGAGGACTTTGCCGAATCAGTACTTTCCAGCCTAAGTGAGACCAAGGACCCAGGAAAAGGGCTCCAAACAGTTCCAAAGAGCCCCGGGGGGAGAATGGGAAAGACACAGAAAAGCCTTTTGGACACTCCCCAAAGCTGCACTTTCCTGGCCTACCCAGCAGACGGGGCTCTTCAGCAAACTATTCCTTGCAGCCCTAAGTAGGCAGTGTATCTTCAAACCTTCTTCAGCTCCACCCCTGTCAGGGGCAGAGTTGCAACAATGGCCATGGCCGTTCCTGTCCATGGGGTAAAACTGCATCAGAACTGGAACCCAGCTATTTAAATTTACCTATCAAAAGCCATGGTCAGTACTGGGCTGTGCCTACCCACCCCTCTTCTTGTGGAGAAGGTCTCCCACTTCCGTCTCTGTCCACAGCAACCAGCCAGGGACCAAACCCAAGGTAGCTTGCCTTGAGGATGAGGTATGGGTACTGGCCATCGCTGCAGAGCAAATTACGCAGTTTTTTACTGCAGTTTCTCTGCCTCTTTGTCCTGCTCTTCCCTGGGTGCTCTTTAGTGCCCCCCTGGCCTCCAGAGCCCCAGAACAGTTGTTTCAGAGAGTTTCTGCCCATCCATTAGCTGTTTTTGGAGGAGTGAGTCCTGGAACTCCCTACTCCACTACCTTCGCTGGAAGGTCCCTCTCACCATCCACTTTTTAAACAGAAACGATGGAATGTTAAAGAAAAGCTTAAATCTCTTCTGAGAGCATATGGTGATGTAATGATTTCCAGTTAACTTCCAGCCATAAGAGGCTCACTTTTGTGACATCCAAGTCTGGTAAGAGCTCAACAGTTTGTGGGTTGCTGTCATCATCTTTTTCATAATCAACTGCTTTATGGTCATAAGTCAACTAATTCTAACACAATGAGCAGCACATAAGTCAGCTCTCAGTGGTGGCGGGGGAGCCCTCAGGCCAAAGTACCTCTCAGGGCTGGAAGGGGCCTCTTCCCACCTGATGACATTGTGGTGGCTCTGTAGAATGGTGACCAGCTGTCAGCCCATCCCCCAGCTCTGCTTTCCTCTAGCAATAAAACTAGGAGTTGCCTTATACCCACCAACTCTTAATTGGTTCCATACTAATGGTTTTATCCCTTGGTGGAACTAAAATAAGAGACATGAGGGTGTCTTCAGGCTTAGTCAGGCAAAAGGAAGCCTCCCTTTCTGGTTCCACCAAATAACAGTAAAAGGAACAATGACAAAAGTGTTAAAGAAAAAAAATAGACTACTAGAACACAGTAGATAAATTAGTAAGCCATCCACAACAAAATACAAAAATAACAGTGTAGGTTCCTAAGAAAGAGCTTCACATAGGGCACATGCTGAGTACAAGTAAATTGAATGAACCTTGTCAATAATGAGCATCAATGTCACTGCTGCCTACAGGGCAGGACACACAGCCTGAGTTGTCTATTCTCCGAGAAGCAGATCTCCTTCTGTGGCAAATAAACCCCTATTAGCTGTGTTCTGCATGCACTTGGGATGTAAAATGGTCCCTCAAATTGGAGATTCAATCCCAAGCCGCAGACCCAAATACCTCTGCTTGATGACCACTTGGCACTGTGCCCTCAGCAGTTGGCCAATGGAATTTATCATCAGCATTCCCTAGAGTTGCCAAATCTGCTTCTTCATCATATTCTCTGTTTGCAGTCTAGACTGGTGGCTTCACCATATGCTCACCCAAGCATGGAATATAGAGATCATCCTTGTCTCCATCTTCTCCTTTACTCCTTCAGCACATCAGTGAACCCTAAATCTACAAATGTCTCAGACTCTTCCTCTCTCCTTCTTCCCATTGCCAGGGAGTGGATTTAGTCTTTTAGCCTTTACTCCTAGAGCACCTGATTCATCTTTCCACCTTCATCTCATTGATGTCCAGTCCTTTCTTCATTCAGTGTCTTTGGAGTGCCTTTTCTGAAAGGTCAATCTAATTATATCACTCTTTTTGACAAAAATCTGTTGGTGGCTTCCCTTCACCTTTAAGTTATGGTTCAGACTGCTCAATCTGGCATATAAGAGCCCTGCCAACCTGACAGCCACATCTCTCATGACCCCCCACACTCCGTGCTCTCAGACTGCTGCCAGATCCTCCTTAGGCCATACCTTCCGCCTCTGTCCCTTTGCACATGATCTTCCATTTTGATGGAAAGCAGTGGCTAAATCCTGTTCATCCTTTATGAGTCAGTACAGGCATTACCTCTTTCTAGAAGACGCCTCTGGGCTTGGCCAGTTGCCCACGCCCCTCTTCCATGTTCTCATAGCAAGCCATGCTTTGGTTTTGCTTTGCATTTAGCTGTGTAGCAATTGTTTCTTTGTGTTTCTATCTTCTCTTCCCACCTGACTACACTCAGAGTGCCTTTAGGTCAGGGACACTGATTTATTTGTCTTTCTATGCCCAGCACCTGAGAGAATGCCTGACCTATAGTAGACACTCAGTACAAAATAATTCTTTAATATGAAAAATTAAATATTCACAGTGATAAATCTGAGGCACTGTGAAATCATTATGTCTTCAAAATCACCAAAGATTGGATGTGCCCATCAGATTTAGTACATGGATGTAAAGATTACATTCCCTGTATTTCCTTTGTTAACAATCCTATTCTGTTCTTTTCCTTTCTGTATTGCAAGTGTTGAGCTTCTTAAGCCATCTCTTCTTTTGGTTTTAACCAGTAGAATTACAGTACTTAGTCTTGAAACTGCAGATCCTTTTTGGTGCTGATGAAAAAATAATTCAGCAAGATAAGAAGGAGAAAACAGTTTCTCTTATCCTACAGCTAAATGTTTCTGATATGACAGTTGTTTAAGGTAGAATTTGATCTGATTGAGGGCAATTGTGTTTTCTTTCTTCATGAGATTGGAGTCTTCCCAGACTAAGTTTTCCCACATGGTTGGGAGCTAAAGCATGCGGAGTGAACCCCGTGACTGCAAATGTTACCTTTCCTTGGGGTTTAGGTTCTATTCCATTTCCCCAGTAATTATTGGCAATAACTCTTTCATCACAATTTCTGGTTAACAAAAGCTCTCCTCCCCTAACAAGCTGAATTGAAAATAATCTCTGTCCTCGCTTCACTTCACTAATGAACAGGTGCTCATTAGTTTGTTATTATTGTTAAAGATTTCCGCATCTCCAAAGGTTGATATCTAAATATTGAATCACATCTCCCTATCACTCAACAGCTCTGTAGGTAATTCAGGTATTTTGCCTAAATGCATTGCTTTGGCTCTGAGACTGCCTCTCTTGGCTTTTGGTCGTCTCAGATGAGTAACCTGGTGGCCTGCCAGATCATGAACTACGCCGACGTCAGCTCCCGCGCCAATGCCATTGAGAAGTGGGTGGCGGTGGCCGACATCTGCCGTTGCCTGCACAATTACAATGGCGTGCTGGAGATCACCTCGGCCTTCAACAGGAGCGCCATCTACAGGCTGAAGAAAACCTGGGCCAAGGTGTCCAAGCAGGTGAGCCACAGCGTGCGACACAGCCCGCTGCCCAGAGAAGGAGAGGCTGGAAGGGGCTTCGAGCCGAGAGCCAAGATAAGTATTACTCATTAGGACATCAGTCACTGAAATGAGCAGCTCGGTTGCCAAGGAAAGGTGCCAATGTGGGTAACTACTGTATGCTTACCATCTAATTGATTCTACTCATGTGCATTTCTAAATGGTTAACTTAGAAAATAAAATACACACCAGTATTCATTAAAATAGTTTTAGAGACAACCTCAGACAATGTGGTTGTCTGACAAGAACTGTTTCCTGAATTATTTAGGCAGGGCAGATTCATTCCAAATGGAGACAGTAAAATGCAATGGATCCATATTTGGCATCCTTTCTCCCCCAAAGTAAGGGCCTTAGGGACCAACACAGGGGCAAAGGGCCTCTGTGTTCACTTTTTTTCTTTGTTATTCATGTAATAGATTGAAAGTTTTAGCATAATGACTTAGATGTGCAGAGATACTACTTTCTTAATACTCTTTACTTAGACTCAGCTTGCTCAGGCCTATCATTTTCATTCAGATAATTTCAGGGTGCAAACTAAATCACAGTTTTTCCCCTGCCCTTCCCCCAGATATCAGCGGGTGTTGGGGAAGCCTTCTCTGGCCTCTAGTTACAGTCTTCTGCTGGTTGGCCATTGGGTGCAGGCTGCTGTGAATTGTGCGTGCCTGATATACACGTGGTCTGCAGATGTAGGAACCATGCATGGTGGTTGTACCTGGGGAGTTTGGCAGACCTCACCTTCCCCCCCACACCCACCAGCTCTGCTGATCCTCCGAGATTGGGTGTTTCTTACCTCCAACCCACACCCACCCAGCAGTCTCTCCTACTGGCTGCACTACACCTTGGTGATCTCCAGTGGGCACTTTGACTCTTCGTCACTAGATAATAACCTTGGCCCATCAAGGGGCCTTGGGAACTCTCCATATCCCATTGATGTCAGAAGATAGGAAGTTCTACTTCAGGATCTTCTACCTAACCCTTTCACACACACTACCATGCCTCCCCTCTCATAACCATCCAAAGTTGGTGAGTGGCATCTGCAAGGGTGCTCATCACAAGGGGTCCAGGTGGGAAGGAAAGTATAAATACATTTTGCTGTCATTTCCTCAAAATTCTGCCCCCTGTAAGGATTTAAGCACCTCTCAGAGATGTTCCCTATGTCTTACTTTTTACTATCTTGGTTTCCCTCTCTCAGCCTCTTCCTCTAGCACAAGAGGGACTTTAATTCATCCCTCTGTGGCAAGAAGCCAAGATGAAACCATATACTTTACTGCACCACTCTTCTTCTGTCAAAATGCAGTGCTCTGAGAACTCCAAATATGGCCCATAGAACTCTCAAATCCCTTTTCTGTCAACAAAGCTTGGCTGTTGAAAAGAACAGTTATAGCTTGTATAAATATTGTTTTTTTTACTTTGAAATTATTGTGGACTCACATGCAGTTGTAAGAAATAATACGAAACTCCCTGTACCCAACACCCAGTTTTCCCCCCATGGTAACATCTGGCATAACCGTAGACAATATCCCAACCAGGAAATTAACATGGATGCAATCCAGCAATCTGATTCAGATTTCCCCAGTTTTATGTACACTCACATGTGCAAATGTGTGCATTTAGTTCTATGATTTTTATTACATGGGTCGGTTCCTGTAACTACCTCCACAGTCAAGATACAGAACTGTTTCATCAAAAGGGTCCCTCGTGCTAACCTTTTATAACCACAGCCTACCTCCCTCTTTTCCACCTCCTTAACCCCTGGCAACCTCTGATCAGTTCTCCAGATCTATAATGTTGTCATCTCAAGAATGTTATATAAATGATAACATACAGTATGTAACCTTTTGAGATTGACTTTTTTTCTAGCATAATTCCCTTGAGATCCATTCACGTTGTTACATGAATCAACAGTTAGTCTCTTTTTATTGCTGAGTAGTGAGGTCCATGGTATGGATGGACCTCATTTTGTTTAATCACTTACCCTTTGAAGGACATTTGGGTTGTTTCCAGTTTTTGGCTGGTGCAAATGAAATTACTATGAACATTTCTGTGCAAGTTTCTTGTGAATATATGTTTACTTTCTCTGGAATAGATGCCCAAGAGTGTAATTGCTGTGTCATATGATAAGCACATATTTAGTTTTGTAAGATATCCCCATGCTTTTTTCCAGAGTGACTGTGCCATTTTATATACCCACTAACAATATATGAGTGATCTAATTTCTCTACATCCTTGCTAGTATTTGATGTTATCATTACTTTTTATTTTAGCCATTCTGATATCTCATGACTAATGATGTTAAACATCTTTTCATGTGTTTTTTGGCATCTTTATATCCTCATCAATGTAATCCCGTCCATCTTTAGCATATTTTTAATTGGATTGGTTTTTTTTTAACTGTTGAAATTTTGAGAGCTTTGTATATATTTCTCCTATTTTTTCTTTTTCAGAATTGTTTTCTATAGGTCTTATACCTTTCCATATAAATTTTAGAATGAACTTGTCTATATCTAAAAAAAATGCATAGGATTTCTATTGGAATTGCATTAAACCTATAGATCAGTTTAGGGAGAACTGACATTTTTACTATCTTGAGTCTTCCAATCACCCATGAATATTAATTTAGGTGTATTTAAATTTCTTTCATCAATGTTTTGCAATTTTAGCATACAAGTCCTACATATGTTTTTGTTATTTATACCTAAGTACTTAATTTCCTTTGGATAGATTATAAATGTTAGTATGTGTGTAATTTGGTTTTCATATGTTTATTGTGAGTATATAGAAATATTTTTTGGTGATGATCTTCTATCTGTGACCTTGCTAAACTCACTTATTAGTTCTAGGAGTTTTTTGGTAGATTCCTTGGGATTTTCTACATAGATAATTATATTATCTGCAAATACGGATAGTTTTATTTCTTTCCAATTTGTATGCCTATTATTTCTTTTTCTTGCCTTATTGCTTTGGTCATAACTTCTAGTGCAATGAATAAAGAGCAGTGAGAATAGTCATTTTTGCTTTGTTCTCCATCCTTAGGGGAAAGCATAAAGTCTTTTACATCATTAGGTGTGGTGTTAGCTGTAGAGTTGTTTTTTCATTTTTACATGGGCAGGTACCAGGAATCGAACCCAGGTCTCTGGCACAGCAGGTGAGAACTCTGCCACTGAGCCACCATTGCCTGCCCTGTTTTGTTGTTTTTTATTTTTAAATAAAATTAAGGAAGTCTTCTGAGTGTTTTCAAAATCATGAATAAGTGTGGGAATACTGGTTTTAAAAATGTGCATCAAATAGCTACAGCAGAATTCAAAAACTGGACACTGACCCCTTTGTTTTGGCTAGGTTTTCCCTCCCCCTAAGGCAGCGGTGACCTCAGCACTGGGCACTAGCTACAAAGAGCATGATATCCTGTCACAGGCCTAGGTACACTTCATCAGGGTCAGTAAGTCACTTTTCTGCTTTGTCTTTCCTTCTCCTTCCCCTGTCCCCTCCAACCCCCCCAACCCAAGGCTGTCACCAAGTGATTATTAAATGTTCTTTAATAAAGCTTCCAGGCCTTGCCTGTAAGGATGCAGGTTTAAGGACAACTGAATTGACCATGGATTAAGGATGATAAGACTAAAATTGAAATTTTGTTTCAAATTGTGATTTAATTATCTGTGGAGGCATTACTTAGAATCTACCATTTCAGCCACATATATGTGCCCCTCAGAGTAGCCTTAGCCTGGGATAATGGACTGTCCTCAAGAGGGGCTGTCTCCAGGGCTCCACACCTCACTCTAGTCCTGGTGGGGCCTGATTGTATATCTGCCCTGACTCAGATACCTGCCCCTTCCCGAAATCCAGGTCCAATCTGGGAAGGCCTGGTAGAATCCGCACTCAGCTGCCCACCAGATTTGGTCTTGGCTGTAGGACAGACTGTATTTTTGCAGGTCTTTGAGCCAAGACCGGGGCTGACTGTCCACCCCCATTCCCCCCCCCCCCCCCAAACACACACACACAGACCTTGCTGGCTGTCTTCTTCCTGGAACCCTTAGAAACCAGACAGGGCTGGGCAGCCCTGTGGAGTCCTTTTGAAAATGCCCACAAGGCCATACAGCTACTTTCCAGACAGAGTACTCTACGAGCTGCCCCACTGGGCATTGCAGGTGCCTCTCTGAGTGGGACCTGGAGGATCAGAGCCTAGCCAGGCCTGGGTGTGGGAATTACCAGGAGCAGATCATCATTCTGCTGGGACCAGCCTCCCATTCCCCCCTTTCCATGGAAGAAACACTAGACCACTGATAACAATTTTATTACTCAGTATCAGTTATATATAAGTATCAGTTATATTTTTCTAACTAATTGATGAAGGTATTCACAAATAAAAGGATTTAGAGTAGACAATAGATTAATAGCAGAGCAACCAAATATGTACTTTGATGGTTTGGAGACCACCACTCAAGAAGGTTCATCCCGAAGACTCCCTGACAGGAGACATCTCTGTAAGAGAGGTCCCATATTCCATAGGCGTTTTGCGGCTCTTTAAGTTCCTGAGTTTCCTGTGCATTACCATTTTTCTTATCTACAAATTTTTTTCTCTTTTTTTGAGTAAATGTGGCGCTTTCTCTTTTCTACATGTTCTTTCTTTTTTTGATTTAAGCTAAATTTAAAAATAATCTCAACACCATGAGAATCATATTATACCATGACCTTTATCCTGGTAAAGGTACTGGTGCCTACCACTCTAGAAGAGAATTAAGCAACTTTTGGAAACTATTTTATCAAACCATAGGAGGTACTAAGGTTTTTTTTTTTCCTTTCTAGACCAAAGGACTAATGGACAAACTTCAGAAGACTGTTTCATCTGAAGGAAGATTTAAAAATCTCAGAGAAACACTTAAAAAGTATGTTTATCTTAATTAAGAATATTAATAATTCAGAAATTTACATAGTATGTAAATAGCGGTCTACCTCTACTTTTCTTTAAAAAGGAAAAAAATTGGGGAACTATTTTTATCATCTATGTGATTTTCTGATTTCTCTTTTCCTTTGAAATACTGTGCCTACAATAAGTGTGGACTTACTCATCATATGCACAACATCCCAAATAAGAAGAAAATATCACCATAGTAAATCAAGCCATCTATTAGTACAAGACGTTTTTTCATTAGGTATTCCCTAATCTAAGAACAATGACTTCCTGTGACTTTTTAATCAAATATTCCAGCACCTCTTCATTGCTGTTATTTATTTCTTATGGCTTCTTATTTCTGGGTTATTCTCTTTTACACACACAGACACACGCACACTATTCTCCTGCAAATGGTTTTCTCATGGTCTACCACACACACTGGATTTGTTCTGGGAAAACATTAGCCCTGTAGTGGAATAAGCAAAATAAACTGTAATAATGACAATGATGATGGTGGCAGTGGTGATACTCATGCAAGAACTACTTACTGACTACTTACTAAATGCCATGCAAAATGCCTCCTAGGTCTTACCTAAGCCTCACAACAAACTAGAGATAAGTTTTATTGTCTCCATTTTACAAATGAGAAATCTCTGGTTCAGAGATTTGCACAGGATTACTTATTGTGCAAACTTTTATCTGTCTGGTTCAAAACCCATGTTCTCAGCTTCTAGAGAAACAGGCATAGACCCCCTCCCCAACTGCCCCCGAACAGGCTCTCACTTTAGCATGTTGTTAGAATATTAATTAAGCCTACACCATCTAAAATATTCCAGTACCAAATAAAACAGAAAATAAGTTTTACTATGGTGAAAGGTCTAAGAATATTTATCTTTTGATCCAGTTCTTTAAGGAGGAATGTCTGTCTTCTGATGAGGTGAGAGCAGAGAGGGTTTCCGATATCCTTTTACCCCTCAAAGAAGTGTGTCCCAAATAGTGGGCTAGCAAGTATTTTGCACTTGCCTGTGAAACATCCTGTTGTTTGAAATTGCCATTATTTCAAACATGTAGTAAAGTGTGGGGTATACTTTTGTGTTACTTCTGTTGTGGAATGTATTTAAAACTCTGCATGTCATGAGCATGCTTCTGAAAACAGAACAAAAATGATTAATTGTTTAGGATTGAGGCAGCCTAGTTACTTCCTGTTTTGGTTGGGAGGGGAAACAGACATTCTTGTTATTGGGTGAGAACACTGCCTCTCGTTCTTGCAGCTGTAATCCCCCAGCAGTCCCTTATCTTGGAATGTACTTGACTGACCTGGCATTTATTGAAGAAGGAACTCCAAACTTCACTGAGGAAGGCCTTGTCAATTTTTCCAAAATGAGAATGGTAGGTGATAATTTCATCATTAACCTGCTTCAATGACTTATGGAGAAGAGACTAATGAGCCGTGAAAGTCACAGTTCACTGTTTACTCGGGAGGTGGAGCAGAAGGACGAATACTGTATTGGCTCATTGAGAGACTTTGGCAGAGCCACTTTGGCTCGTAGGGTGGGCATAAAGTCATATCCAGGGATGACTTTCTAAGACTGACCAGTGACAGAGAGATGCTAAAGGCTTCTTACTGGACAGCCAGGTTCTGGGCACCAAGTCAGAAGCAAGGAGCCCAAGGACAGTGGCACCCACAGCTTGCCAAACCCCAGCCTATGGCCACCCACTGCCAGCAGTTCTGGATTGTGAATCAGCATCTTGCTGTTGGCATTTCCCATGGTCTGTTGGAGGATAAGAAAGCATAGGCTGAGCAGGCAGGGCTCCTGCTACCTCACTGGAGGAAGCACCTGACTGCACTGGGAAGGGGCCCCAGGAGAATGTGTTACAACATGGAAACCCCTTTGCTTTTGTTGCTGTTGTGTTTTTTTTTTCTCTTCTAGATATCACACATCATCAGAGAGATACGCCAGTTTCAGCAGACGTCCTACCGGATAGACCATCAGTCAAAGGTCATATTTTACATAAAGCTGTAAAGGAATTAATAGAGAAAAAAAGCAGAAATTAATAAAATTAATAGTTGAACAATAGTATAAAAACTGCCTCGTGGGAAAAAAACAATGAAATAGATAAATCTTTGGCAAGTCTGAGCAAGAGAAAAGAAGTTACAACGAACATTACAAAGACAGATGACATTTTACTATTGTAAGAAAATACAGTGTAACTTGTACAAAAATTGGATATATAGACAAAATCAGCGGCTTTCTAGAAAGCAGAAATTACGAAAATTAGCTAAAGAAAATACACCAATAACCACAGAAAATTTAAAGAAAACTGGTTAAAGATTCATCCCTTTATAAAGGCACCAGGCAATGATAATTGTAAGGACAAGTTATATCAAATCCTCTATGAACAGTTTATTCTCATGTTATATAAACTGAAGCAGGATATCAAAATCATGAGAAGTTACCCAACTCATTTTTTGAAGCTAGTATAATCCTTTAACAGCATCAGACATGGAAGGGCAGAAGCAAAGAATATTATAGGCCAAATGTTAGTTATGATGATAGATGTAAAAATCTTAAATTACATGCTAGCAAAGCAAATCTAACCTTGCGGTAAAAGAATTCATTTATACTAAACCAAATAGGATTTCAGAAATGCAGGTCTGGTTCAGCATTAGAAAATCTCTCACTATAATTTACTGTATTGACTGATGAAAAGGAAAAATAAAATTGTACGACTGTGATGATAGGCACTAAAAACGAACAGACAAAACATTTGCTACAACTGTAACTCTGATTCCTGTTAAAAACTTTCAGTAAATCAGGAATAGAGAGAACCCTCTTTAATATGATAAAGGTATCGACCACAAACCTACAGTAAACATGTGTTTTTGCAAGATATGGATGCATTGCCATTTATTGTCTTCCTTTGACTCCGTCATATAACCTTCTCCTAGTTTTCTTTTGCCTCTCTGGCTCCTTCTGCTTTGGGGCCTCTGGGGACTTGACTTCTTTTACCTGGTGATTCCCCAAGGCTCTGTCCTAGTTCTTCTCCTCTCCTGAGTTTTACCCTCTCCATAGGGGGTCCCACCCATACTCATAGCTTCAATTAGCTGCTGTACATTCATGGCACCCAAAATTCATTTCTCATCCTCTCCACTTAGCAACGTTCTTCCTGAATATCCCAGTCACCCGAAATGCAACGTGCCCAAAATATACATTCACACACAACTTAGCCTCTTCCAGAGTTTTCTGGGTCATTTTCCATCCCTTGGGCAATTCTTGATACATGTGTTTTTGAATCTATCCAATTCATCATCAAGTTCTATTGATTTTACAGCCTATATTTTTCCTGAATCTGCCTCTCTTCCTTCTGTCTCCATGTCTTCCCCATCCCTCCCACGCCCTCCCCACCCCTGGTCCAAACTACCAAAATCCCTTACCTTGTCATCTTGCATTCACTTTAGAATATAACATCATTTCTCCAAATTACAGCCCAATAGAGCTTTCTGAAACAAGTCGACCATACCTCTCCCTTGCACAAAACGTTTTCCTGGCTTACCACTGCTCACGGCTGTGATTTCTCATTGCTGAGAAGACTTTCGTTGTCTTTTGGTGTAAATGATAGCTCTAAGGAGTAGAATTCAGGTAGTTTGTAGGATGGCCCACTGTTGGAATTTGTATGATGTTTTTCTCATGATTAGAAGTGGGGTAACGGGTGTTTGGGGGAAGACCCCAGAGGAAAAGTGCCATTTTCATTTTATCATATCAAGAGTACATATTACCAGCATGATTTATGACTGTTGATCTTGACCTTGATCACCTGGCTGAGGTAATTCTTACCAGGTCTCTCCAGTATAAAGTTCCCCGTTTTCCCCTCTCCCCATACTGTACCCTTTGGAAGGAAGCACTCTGCCCACATCTAAGGGATGAAGGCTTATGCTTCCCCTCAGTGAGAGCCAAGTATCCACATAACTTGTTTGAAATTCTTCTTCATTGGAGATTTGTTTCTTCCCCTCCATTTATTAATTTATTTGATCATTTCTTTATAAAAATATGAACTCATGGATATTTGTTTTACTCTTTGGTCATAATCCAGTGCTCCTTTATTTCTTTAGTTTTGAAATTCTTCCAGATCTGGCAACTGGGTGCTCTTTCAGTTGGCTCCTTTGCCCCATCAATGTGTTTTTTTCTTCTTTTTTTAAATACTTCCTTACTTTTTACCATTACAAGATGTTCAAGGCTCACTTTGTATATTTCTGCTCCAGACTATAGATCTGTGGTACTCTTACCAGAGAATATTAGAAGCCAAGATCTGAGCACAAGGTGTGCTCATTATTACATTTCTTTTAGGCCCTCTCAGCTTGACAGAGCACAAAAATATATCAGTGTATACTGACCAACATATAGTCATATATTTTTAAATATTTCTACATGTAAACATCTGTGTTTATATTAAGCTGAACATGAGTTAATGCTGATGTCTCCAACTCTAATCCATTGCCACATGGGTCATTCTAGTCTCCTCCCCTTGCTTATCCGTAAATTCTGTTTCCAGCAGTGAGGAGCACAACTAGTCTTTTATAGTCCCTAGTTTTTGCTGTATTCTTTAAAATATGTTTTTCCCTTTGCCTGGAGCCCCTCGTTCCTCAGGCCACAGTTAACTGGTGCACATCTTTCTGGCCTCAGCTTACGTATTACTTTCTCATGGACATCCTCCCTTACTTTCCCAACCCCACCGTTTTAAGCTTCTATTGCCCTGTGTTCAGCTTCTTTCTAGAATTTTCTGCAGTTGCAATTTTACATTTATTTGTGTGTTTATGTGCACACACATAAATTCCATGAGGGCAGGAGACATATGTGTTTTGCTTTATTACTAGAGCTCTAGCAACTTGCACAGTACCTGGACCACAGTAGGCAAAAAATATTTCTTGAATTATTTAGTCCAAATCAGGAATAAGTCCCGGTCCTCACCCCTTCACTGCTGCTGTTTGCATCTGAACTGGAGGAACTAATTATGGCCATAAAGCAGTTTTTAAAAAAGAGAGAGAGAGAAAGATACAAAATTGGAAGGTAGAGACTATTATTTGTGATTTATGATAGTATGTACAGATGGTTTAACAAGCTACCTAGAAAATCCCATAGAAAAACTGATACATTATTGCAACCAATAAAAGTATAACAACTTTTCATATAAAAACCAACAATTTGGAACACATTGGAAATAACAAACTGAAATGTAATGGAAAAATTTCGCATTCAAAATAGCAACAAAATGTATATTGCTTAGGACTAAATGCAACAAAATATATATAAAACCTTTACGAACTAAAGGACATAAATGAGATCTTGATTAAATAGAGTGGTATATCATAGTCATGAATCAGAGGACTTGCTAATGTAAAGAGGTCCATTTTCCTTAAATCAATTTATAAATTCATTGATATCCTAATAAAATGCCAACAGGGTTTTTCATGGAACTTGACAAGCTGATCCTGAAACTTATAAGGAAGTAAATAAGCAAAAAAAGAAGTGAGAAATTTTTGAAAATTGGAAGCAGTAAAGGAGAGATTTCTCTACTGGATGTAGACATATACTCAAAAACTATAGTATATAAAACAAAACCACCTTGACACAGAAATACAAAAATCAATGAAGAGTGGGTGCATAGGGGTTTTGGTGATAGAAAGCTCACCTTCCATGCAGGAGACCCAAGTTTGATTCCCGGCCCATGCTCTAAAAATAAAATTTTAAAAATCAGTGTAGTAGAAAAAAGTCCTTATACACGTTTTTTCTATATACAAATCTAATGAGGATAAAAGGGACATTTAAAGAAATTTCCAGAAAGAAACTGACCATTCAGTAAATGGAATAAAAATTTTGGTTCGTCAACCTTATTCCATTCACAAAATTAAATTCCAGGTGAGTTCATTACTAAAATATAAAAATGTATATTTATATTATTTAGATAAAATGTAGGAAAAATATTCATGGCCTTTGAATTTGAAAGGCTACTTTAAACACAAAATGCAAAAGCTGTAAAAGACAAACTTGATAAAGTTTGCTACATGAAAAAAAAATTCTATATGAAAAAGGACAATTTTTTTAAAAGTTAAGATACAAGCAGTAGACAAGAAAACAATATTTGCAGCATAAAAAACAAAGATACATGATATGTAAAGCATTCCTAGAAATCTGTAAGATAAGCATAAACAATACAATAGAAAAATTGGCAAAGCTATGAACAAATAAGTTACAGAAGTAAAAATGGTCAATAAATATTTGAAAAATGTTCAGTTTCATTAGTAAAAAGAAAAAAATTGCAGAAATTATAATGAGACAGCATTCTCACCTCTCAGGTTGGCAAAAATTAAAAAGAATGATAACATTAAACATTGGTTAGTATATAGGGAAACAGCTGCTCTTAAGTGCTAGAGGAACAGCAATTTTGGAAATCAATTACGTCATCTTTTAAAATTAAAAATAGTTATACTTAGCAACTGGAACACTCATTTATTCCTGGTAATAGTATAAAATGGTACAACCACTTTTGAAAACTGTTGGCATTTTCTTAAAACATTAAACACGTATTTACCTGATGACACAACAATTTCTCTCCTAGGTATTTACACAAGAGAAATGAAACTATGTGCATTCAAGCCTTGTATGAAAATGTCCATAGCATTTCTTGATAGGCAAAAATTGGAAACCGCCTGTATGTACATCAACAAATGAATGGATAAACAA
Organism: Tamandua tetradactyla; assembly: GCF_023851605.1. NCBI lineage: Eukaryota > Metazoa > Chordata > Mammalia > Pilosa > Myrmecophagidae > Tamandua > Tamandua tetradactyla. Next base: position 50,315,901 of record NC_135347.1, on the reverse strand, counting down.
ATTATGGTTTATACTATAGAATACTCCTCAGCAATAAAAAGGAACAAGCTACTGATACATGTTACAACATGGATGGATCTCCAAACATTATGCTGAGTGAGAGAAGCCAAAAGATGCAAAAGAGTCCATACTGTGCGTTCTAATTGTATGAAGTTCTAGAATAGACAAAACTAAATGTGGTCATGAAATCAAAGCAGTGATTGCTTCCAGGGAGCAGATTAGGTGGGAAGATGCATTGAGGGAACTTTCTGGGATGATAAAATTGTTCTATATCATAAGGTGGATGTGAGTCACGTGGTGTATACGTTTGTCAAAACTCATTGGACTATTCATTTCACATATGTAAATTATATCTCAGTAAAAATAAATGTTTCATGGAACTACCCTATGACCTAACATTTTCATTTCCAGTGTCATTTCCTTTCATATCATTTCTTGTGTCTACACTAGAGTAAGATTCATAGGCATGAGCTAAGAGGCATTGACAAGGATCTTTCACTGTAATTTTGTAGAATAGCAAAATATTGACAGCAACTAAATATCCATCAATTAGGTAATCATTAAATAAACTCAGATGCACATATGATTGTGTACTGCTGAGCAGATAGATCTCTATGGACTGACACTGGGAATGCTCCAGGAAGTGTAGCTGAGATGCAAACAGAATGAAATATGCAGTATGAAACAATTTATGTTTAAGAGAAAAAAAAAGTTATCTGTAAGTTCATCCAGTATCTATGAAGACAGTAAAATGTCTGATAACAGTGGAGCCTCTTGAGAGAGGTGTCTGGGGTTAGGGATTGGGATAAGATTAGAGATCTTTGAGGGTTTTTTTACAATGAGAATAAACTCCTGAATTTTTCTAGTTATATAAAACTTAGAAATTTTTAAGAGAAAATATTAAATTGGAAAAAATAAATGGTCAGAATCCATTCGGAAAATGTATGTACTGGTATTGAAAGAAATAAAAGCTGAGATTTTCTTTTTTAATTTTAGGTCACTCAGTACTTGCTTGACAAAAGCCTCATCATCGATGAAGACACACTCTATGAGCTGTCACTAAAAATTGAGCCTCGACTCCCTGCTTGAGGATCCAGCCTTGCCCCCGAGGCCACAGGGTTTTTATGGAAACAGGACAGACGGAATTGTGCATGTCTCACAAGGCGCGGGAATAAGTGGAGGGCACACGAATCCAGGCTCCTTTCTCCACCAAAGAGGATGGAATGGACTGGAATTCTGTCTCCAGCAAGAGCAGCACAGCTGTTTGGGGTGAAAGATAAAGGCTTCGGGTGTGGGTGGGAAGGTGAAAAGATTGATAGTTGGTAAAGCTGACTGCGCATTTCGCATAAGGGAATGTAGAGGTGGGAGATGCTCGCAGCCATTTTAATGAGGCAGGTAAGAAGGCAGAATTCAGCCTATGCCCCGGGCTCCGTAAGAATTCGGGGAAAAGAATCCGGGGCAAAGACCTGTGATGTTTCTCTCGCGCTTTCCTGGCCTGGGCACACCTACCTACCATTCTCCTAGGATTTAACTGCTACTATTACATTAACTTTTTGTTACAAGCCTCAGGGGAAAGCCAGTGCTTCCTCTGTAGGGAAAGCCAGTGCTTCCTCTGTAGGGACGAGCCAGCGCGCAAGCAGTTCCTGTCTCCAGCATGTGCATGGCTGTCAGTGCATTATAAATATTTACATTTGAGGAATCTTATATTCTGAACCTGCCTTTTTGGTCTTTTAGGCAACATAGCAAGAAATAATGATGTGGCCATGTGGATTTGTACATAATATTTCCTTCGCTAAAAACACAGTAGGCTGTGCCCCAGAGGATTCCAGCCACTGGCTGTCGGGGGGGTGGGGTGGGGGACGAGAGGGTCCACAAGCCAGCCCCCTGGAGGGCAGGGGCGGAGCGGGTGGGAGGGCCGCTGGCTGGGCGCACGCGCCTCATTGCCAAAGCGAGAACAAGATGAGAGATCACACCGCGCAATGGGGAATGCTGCGTGTCAACACAAAGTGAAAATACAGACTTTAGAATCATCTCTATACCTTGCTTTGCCTGTTTTCTTTCTCCCCTCATAGTAATGTGGGGATCTATTCTGATTCACACGAATATTTTCAGGCTCACTGTGAATGTTGGTTGTTTTACTAAAAAAAAAAAAAGTTGTTTAGTGGAATTTTCTTTTTAAAACCCACACTTCCATGTGTTTGGGTAGACGGTTATCTTTCAGCTATTTTTTTTTATAAAATGCTTTTGAGATATTTCTGGATGAAAATATTGTAATTGCATGGGAAATGGGCCCAGCCACCCAACAGCTCTTACATCAGAAAACCAAATGCAGGGGTTAATTAAGCCTGCTACCCAAGGCTGGGGAAGTGGCCTTACTTTTCCCAAGATTGTCAGTTATTGAAGAAATAGGGCTATCTCCTTGTTTACCTTCCTCTTCTCTTCTCAGGGAGATGCTGCTTTAAAAGAAGGAAGAGAAAAAATACAGAGATATTACCTAAGCCTGTTGCACCTGGCAGTTTCTCTTAGCGGCATGAAGCTTATTGATGCTGACAATGAAAAATGTATCTCTCTGGCTGTTTTCCCTCTCTCTTTGCACTTTAATTATGTTGTTAGGATTAACAGCTGACCATTAAATTCCACTGGCTGGTTCTTAAGACCCAGTGGAAGCACTAGCATTGATAATGTATATAGAGGTGAAAAATGTACGTGTTTTTTTTGCATGGTAAGGGCCATCTCTGTATATAACTATATAGTGAAATAGCAACTAAGTGAAAGGCGGTATTTATAATATTTGAAGACTATTAAAAATATTTTCAATAGCTTTTATTAGCCAACAGTGTAGCACTAAACCCAAGGAGGATTATTTATGGATGTTTTCTTTTTTCTTTTTTTTTTTCAAGGTTGCTTGTTTGTTACCTTTAGTATCAAATAAAGGTTACTGCATCTAGATGCATGATAAGAAGCATGGGTTTTTTATTCTAAAAACACACAGCTTGTAGTTTATTTCCAAGTGTTTAGAATGCAGGACTTAAAATAAAACACATCTGTTGCACTAAACGTCTCAAAGCCTTGCAAAAAGAAAGTAAAGATTAGCTGTTAGCTAAAAAGAAAAACAAGAAGAAAAAAAACAACAAAAACATAATCTTGCAAGGTGAACTAAAACCAGGACAAATCAATGACAGGATCACACACATTGTAATTTCAGACAAAACAACATTCTCTGCCTTGGAGTCCCCCAAATCCTCCAGAGAGTTGGCAGAGGGGCTTGTGTTTGCCATATTCCACTGTCCAGTCTTCATCCCCTCTCTCTGGAAATTTGGACTCTATTTCTCTGACCCAAATGTCCCAGAAGCACTGCAGCCATTCTTATGAAAGAAAAACAGGAGATAAAGAAATTCCCAAAAAGCTCCTTCCCTTTTGGAATGCAGCTTTTTGCTCAGCCAGTGACAAAGCTTTCACAGGTGTTTCCTGCAGGATGTTGGACGTGCCCCCTGGTGGTCGGCTGTGGGCACTGCTAACTGCTGTGCTACTCTGCAATGTTTTGTTGAGTTACACCCCTCTACCCCTGCTTGCCATCTCTGAAACCTTGCTAGAGCTACAAGTGAGCACTCCACCTCTGAGAGAGTTCTTTCTGATGCCCTGACCATTTCCCGGCCCGCTGGGTTAGGAATGCACATTTTAAAACCTGAATTTGGTCACATTCTAAGCAATCTGTGGTGTTTCCTCTGATTGTAAGAGCAAGCATCCTCTCTGGCCTTTCAAGCTTTATCTCTGCTGCTGGGGGGTTCACTCACAGCTGCATTTGTCTGTATTCCATTTATGAAATCCCATTTCTAAGAGCCACTTGCAGCCAAGTAGGGAACACATATACTGCAAATTAACCTAGAAAATCAGAAGTAAAAATCCAATTTCATACTTTCAGATGAAAACCCACGTTTTGAACTGTCAATGAAATTATCTGGGGCTTTGGATGCCTTTGGATATTAACGAAGACTGCTGGTTTTGCTACAGGGACATATCTCTTACTTAAGCCAGTATATTATTTGACAGAATCAAGCATGAAATAGAATATTGTCACTTTTCCTTGGAGTTTTTCTGCAGGAATTTTAAGCTGCTCTTATGATATATTCAAATAGCTATTACACAAAGCACCCATTACTGTTTGCTAAGTTTTAGTACATCTTAAAGTACTACTTAAAAGCATATGAAGCCCATAGATTCTGAATACTTTGGGAGAGGAAAATTCATTATGTTCTCACTGGGAATGTGTGTGATGGACCAGCAACCTCTTCTCTCATGGTGTTAGATGGACACCATGAGACAGTGGACTGACAATAAGTGGGCAGCTTTTAAATTCTTACTAAAAGTGAGTAATGCAATGGAAGGGTTATTCCCAATGAAATTAACTATTATTTTTAAACAAAGAATTTTACTTAGCTTCTTTTTCAAAGTTTGATTTTATTCTCCCCACCCTGGGAAAAAAAAAAGTCTCTCATTTCAAAGTTCAAGAGATTTTATCCAACCAATGATAAAAGAAAGTTTATCACTCTTCTAGTAATGGGATAAATACTACTTTATGGCTAAAGGACAGGGTAATGTTCACAGCCAAAAGGAATAGATGGATAAGATTCATTTCCATTTCAGTAATAAAACAGATTTTAATAGTGACTTAACTACAGATGCTACTGTGTGATTCCTGGTAATAAGACTTGAGTCAATGAAATCTAATTAGTGTCATTTTTCAATGGCCATTAGTGACTTAAAATTAAGGCAGGATAGAGAAAAAGTGGAAAAGAATCATTTTGTTGTAGATACAAACACATGGATGACTCAGAAAATTGTTCATCTCGACTGCCACAGCATGACATTAATATTAGCGTTGATTGTTTTTGACCTGATCTACTCAAGGAAAATAATAATTCTACTTAGTGATGTTGAGCAACTATCTTGTACACAACAACCATTTCATTTTTCACTAGAAAGGCAGCTGTGAAAGAACACTGGATTGGGAGCCCCAGCTCTGAGTCTTAGTCCAATTGTGTATCTTCAAGCTGGGAAACCATAGGCCAGTGTTTAAACCTCTCTGAACCCCATTGTCCTCATCTGCTAAATGGGGTTAATGGTCATTTCTGTCCTGCCTACCTCACAGGGCTGTTGTGAGGACGAAATGGATTAACTGTAAACTGTAAAGCGTTGTCCAAATGTGAGGTAACATGATTACCAACCCCAGCTCTCTTTGGCAAAGGATTTCAATGTATTTTATTGTGTCTGTGTGTGTGTGTTGTGTGTGTGATGGGCAAACCTGTGTGTTACTTTGAGAGGCATATTGTCCATGTCCGGTTACTTTGCAAATCCACTGACATTTGTGATTCCAACGGAGGAATGTGTGCTGTGGCCTGTCACTTACCTTGTGAGGTGTGGGTCATGCCTATATGCAAATTAAACTTCAACTTTCTTGAATTCTCAAAAACCTCATTAGTGTCTTCATTTAAACTCTTTTCACATTTTTCTAAATTATTTTATTCATAGTAATGAGTCCCCTTGGTGTTCAGGTATTTCCTGAACTCCAGAATTCGAGGAGGGGCATGTTGCAAGCACTAAAACAGCAGAGACTTTGGGGGACCTTAGAAAACATACCAAGAATCATTTGGTCTCACTCTGTTTCCAGTACTCAAGTCTGTCCAGTGGCATCCCCTGCCCAATGGGACTATCACAAGCAAGAGAACTCACTACTGCCTACAGTGATTCAGTTCAACCTCTTGGCCATTAAGACTCTCTTGAACAGGTTGTGTAAAGAAGAAAAGCTGCTGGCCCAGGTGTCACTAGCTCCAACCTTGAATGGGCTTTGGAGCCATTCTGAGATTGTGTCCTCTTCTATAAAATAAGAACCACATCTGCCTCTAGAAATTAATATATGACTAATGGTTATGTGGATAGCTTATAATATGTGAGGATACTTTTTTTTGGTCAAGTAGATGAAATTGTAACATTTAGAGTTGGAGAATGTGTGATGCAACTGCTGAGCACGAGAGAATTGAAGAAAGGAAGATTTGAGTCCTTTTCTCATTAGCTTCCTTGGGCTTAAGATTAATCAAAGCTTTGGTCTAAATGGCATCTGGCTAGCAGTTCCTCTCATAGCTTCTCCATGTTACTCAATAATTATGAAGGCGAAGAGAAAGGCAAAAGCTAGAGCACAAAGAACTAAGTCTAAATGGAGCCTAGTACCAGTCTCTGGGAGAGAATTCCACCAAGTAGTGGAGAAGGACCTATGAAAAGAGGACTGAGAATTCACTGGGGATTGACACCTACTTTGCTGCTTAAAACAGCAGACACCCTGCTGTAAGAATTTGAGAATTTTGCCACGCAAAGGAGGACTCCAAGAGACGTTCTCTCATGCAACACGCAAGGGGTTTATTTTCCACACATGTGTGGGGCTCGCTGAACACGCAGGAACAGAGAGCCCCGAACTTAAGTCTGCAAAAGCTTTTTAAAGGGTAAGATGAGGGGGGTGGGGGTTGAGCATGGGTCACAGGTGCTGTTTTGCAAAAAGCAGATAAGAGCAGCTTTACAACAAGCACTTTTAACAGTTTCACAGCGAGCATTTCTTGAGCATGAGTCATGGGAGTGGCTATTGCAGATAGCCACAGTTTTACAACAAGTGATTTAGGCGCAAGGAGTCAGGGGGGGAAGGGCGAGAAACAGATAACCGCCCTGGGAAAGTCTCGGATTGTTTATTTTCAACCTGATGGGGCCCATAATTCTTTCCTTTATAATTCTTAACTCACACCAAATGCATAGCCATGAATACAAAATGACACAAATGCTTTTGCTGGATATTTCAGAAGCTAAGATATATGTAAATAGCGAAATTAAGCAGGAAAAATTAGCTACTGTTAAGCTTTATAAAATCCCTTTTTACATTCCCCACTCCTTTTCGTATAAATCTCTAATCTTAGAGATTTTCTGGATTATTTAACACTGAGTACTGTTGTTTGATGAGCATTAATTTGATATTTTCAATCTGCCCCTGTAAAAACTGTATAATTTTATTTAGAATACATGGTCCTATAGTTATTATTAAAAGTAACACAATTAAAGGCCCAACGAGAGCAAATAATAGCATCGTTAACCAGGGGGACTTAGTAAACCAAGATTTAAACCATCCCTGTTGCGCCTCTTTTTTTTTTTTTTTGTCTTTCACGAAGGCGCTCTCTGAGTTTTGTCATGGACTTTTTAACAATACCAGAGTGATCCGCATAGAAACAACACTGTTCTTTTAAAGCTGCACATAGTTTCCCCTCTTTAAGGAAAAGTAAGCTAAGTTCCCGCTTATTCTGCAGAATTACTTCTGAAAGGGAGGTTAGAGAGTTCTGAAGGGCTGAGACAGATTTTTCTATTTTTTTAAGTCTTGATTTATCGCGGCTTGTAATTGACTGGTTTGTTGATTGCTACGTACAATGGCAGCAGTCCCTTTGCCTATACCGGCAGCGACAGTTACCCCCAGAGTGGTAAGATTACAAGGGGGTACCAGGAACGAAGGCTCCCCTGCTCCCTCCCAAGTTTTTATAGTCTTTCCATTTTCCTATCTGGATATTGTCCATTTCTAAGGCTTATGCGGGTTGGAATTGGGTTCCCCTGGGGGAAGGAGAAGGAGTAGTAACTTTACGAACCCGCAGCTTGAGAGGATTGTCAGTCCTTTCCAGTTTTTATTGGGACTCAGAGGGCGAAGGCGCAAGTTTGAGATGAGACGCATGGATCCAGGATGCGATGCCATCGACCTTGACTGCGGTGGGGGTGGTCAAGAGTACCTGATACGGTCCTTTCCAGCGAGGTTTAAGAGTCTGTACCTGGTGGCGGCGGACGTAGATGAAGTCTCTCACCTGATATTGATGCAGAGTTCTGTTGTTTCCTGGCTGGTAGGAGGTGGAGAGCTGCCGCCACAGGAACCGCTGGGCTTTTTCCAAGGCTCGCAGCCTGTCAAGCAAGGGGGTATGAAGGGAACTATTAATCTCTAGAATGGAAGACATGTCCTTGACTGGAGTTGGCACTCTATATAAGATTTTATAAGGGGTTAGATTACACAAGAGAGCAGAGGGGGTATTTCTGGCTCTGAACAGGGCATAAGGCAAGAGCATGGTCCAATCTTTCAAGCCAGTCTCTAAAGCTAATTTGGTTAGGGTCTCTTTAATTGTCCTGTTCATTTTTTTCTACCTGTCTTGAGCTTTGGGGTCTGTATGCGCAATGCAATTTCCAATCAATCCCCAATATCCTGGCCACACCCTGACTTACCTGGGCTACAAATGCGGGTCCATTATCTGACCCTATTACTTTTGGTAGACCGAACCGGGGAAAAATTTCTTCCATAATCTTCTTGACTACGACCTGGGCCGTTTCTCTCTTAGTTGGGTAGGCTTCAACCCATCCTGAAAAGGTGTCTACAAAAACTAGTAAGTATTTAAGTCCATACTTTGCAGGTTTAATTTCAGTAAAGTCGACTTCCCAGAACTGCCTAGGTCGAGTTCCCCTTAGTCTTTTTCCGTTAGGAGCTTTGGTGGGGTAGGCGTTCACAATTTGACACGCCTGACATTCTCTAGCTACGAGATCCGCCAGTTCTCTTCTTTTTGAGGCTGCCAGAGGGTACAATTCCCTCTGGTCTTGCAGGAGCTGCTGTAGTTTCCCTGTCCCCAGGTGAGTGAGCTGGTGGACCTGCTGTATGTAAGCTAGGGCTTCCGATTTTCCTAGGGGTGCAACTTCAGATAGTGTTTCAGGGGGTTGCTGGTTTTCTTTGGTTACTAGGACTAAGTTTATAAGGTTCTTTAATGCTGCTGCTTTTGCTTCTTCATCTGCTTGCTTATTACCCAGGGTTATTGGGTCAGAGCCTCTTTGTGTTTGATTTTTTTTTACCAGCTGAGGTTAATAGCCCTCTTTGTTGGTAAATTGCTCCATGTACGTGGGCAGTAGCAAAGGCAGAACGGCTATCTGTATAGATAGTTGCTTGCTTTTCTTTTGCTAATTTTAGAGCTTTTGTGAGGGCAATTAGTTCAGCCTTTTGGGCAGATGTTCCCTCCGGGAGGCTAGAAGATCAAATAACTTTTGTCCCACTGACTACCACCGCTCACGCTCGTTTCTTACCGTGTTGGAGAAAGCTGCTTCCATCCGAAAACCAGGTTACCTCCGAGTTAGGCAATGATTGGTCTTTTAAGTCTCTGCGGATTCCGGTCTCTTCAGCTAATATCTCTTGGCAAGTGTGCTGCACAGGTCCCGCGGTCTCGTCCGGGAGCAGGGTAGCGGGGTTTAAAGCTGACGGGGCCCCAAAAGTCACCCTGTCTTTGTCTAGGAGGATGCTCTGATAGTGAGTAATTCTGGCATTTGACATCCATCTATCTGGAGGCTGGTGGATTATGCTCTCCAGGGCGTGAGGGGCTATTATGGTCAGCTTCTGTCCTAGAGTGAGTTTGTCTGCGTCTTTTGCCAGGAGGGCAGCTGCCGCGATGGCCTTGAGACAGCGTGGCCATCCGCTGGCAACTGAATCTAATCGCTTGGACAGATAGGCCACCGGTCTCCTCTAGGGGCCTAAAGCCTGTGTTAGGACCCCTCTAGCCACGCCTCTCCTTTCTTCTATGTAAAGCGTGAAAGGTTTAGTCACGTCTGGGAGGGTTAAAGCTGGAGCTGACAGGAGCGCTTTCTTAATGCTGTCGAAGGCTTCCTGCTGTGCTATTCCCCACTGGAAATCAGCGCTCCTTTTGAGCAAGGGGTATAATGGGGCAGCAAGGGCTGCAAACCCTGGGACCCACAACCGGCAGAATCCCGCTGTCCCTAAGAACTCTCGCAGCTGCTTTCGGGTTGTGGGCGGGGGTATCTGTGTTACAGTTTTCTTTCTAGTCTCGGTGAGCCATCGCTTTCCATTCTTAAGAGTATATCCCAGGAAGATTACTTCCCTTTTACAGATTTGGGCCTTTTTGGCTGAGGCTCGATACCCCAGTGCGGCTAGCTCACGTAACAGTTTTCGGGTTCCATACTCACAGTCCTCCTTGGTGTCTGCTGCCAACAGTAAGTCGTCCACATATTGTAGCAAGGTGACTCTGGGATGCTGAATTCTGAAGGAGCTTAAGTCTTTATGAAGAGCTTCATCAAAAATGGTGGGGGAGTTTTTGAACCCCTGGGGCAAGCGTGTCCAAGTCAGTTGGTTCGAGGACCCCGTCTCTGGATCGACCCACTCGAACGCAAACAAGGGTTGACTGTCTTTATGCAAGGGCAGGCAGAAGAAAGCATCTTTTAGATCAAGCACAGTATACCAAGTCTTTTCAGGATGGAGAGTGCTGAGCAGGTTATAGGGATTTGGCACCGTAGGATGTATATCCTGCACTCTGCTATTTACTTCCCGTAAGTCTTGCACCGGTCTATAGTCTCTAGTCCCTGGCTTTTTGACCGGCAATAAGGGAGTGTTCCAGGCTGATTGACAGGGCTTAAGTACTCCCAAGCCAAGGAATTTCTCTATATGGGGCTTGATTCCTTCCCGGGCTTCCTTGCTTAAGTAGTATTGCTTTACCCGAATTGGAGAAGCAGTGGGCTTTAGGGTCACCACTACTGGGGGCTGATTGACTGCCAACCCTAACCCAGCAACTTCTGCCCAGGAATTAGGGAATTCTTCAAGCCAGGCCTGAGGAATAGAACTGTGGAGCTGTTCTGATTTTACATACAGCTGATATTCTTCTTCGACTGGCAAGGTGAGGGCAGTTATTACAGGTTGGCTTACTAGCGGGTTTAAAAATTCCACCTTTGGCCCCTTAGGATTGAAGGTGATTCTCGCCCTTAGTTTAGTTAACAAATCTCTTCCCATAAGCGGGGCAAGGCACTCAGGAATGACTAGGAAGGAGTGTTGAACCCTCCCCTTCCCCAGGTCCATGGTTCTTTTAGTAGTCCAGGCGCGGTAGCGACTGCCATTTGCTCCCCGCACCAAGGACCTTTTTGTAGAGAGCGGGCCTATAGGTTTTTGGAGGGCCGACACTACTGCTCCTGTGTCGACTTCAAAATTAATTGGTACCCCCTCCACATTAAATTTTACCCTGAGCTCGGGGAGGGGTGCCGAGCCCTGACTCCCCTAGTCTTCACTTTCTAGAGCCAACGTGGCCGGTTGTTGCCAATTTGGGGGCCTAGTACCCCTCCGTTTTTTTTCGGACAGTTTTTGGCCCAGTGCCCAGTTTCTTTGCAGTAGGCGCACTGGTCTGGACTAAGAGGGGTATGATAACGCCGACCCGAGGGATTTTCTTTAGCTTGTCCTCTACCTTCAGTGTTTCTTTCAACTACTGTGGCCAGGATCTTTGTTAATTCTTTCGTTCTCCTTTTCTCTCTCACCAACTCTTTTTCCTCTCTCTCTCTCTCGTTCCTTTGTTCTTTTTCCTCTTCTGTTTCTCTCTTATAAAACACTTTTTCAGCTTCTTTGACTAAATCTCGCAAGGCTAGGTCCTGCAACCCGTCTAAGCGCTGCAGCTTGCGTCTAATGTCTGGAGCTGATTGGCCGATAAAGGCCATGGCCACTGAGGCTCTTTGATCCTCTGATTGAGGGTCAAAGGGAGTATACCTGCGGTATGCTTCCATTAGTTTTTCTAAAAAGACTGAGGGCGATTCGTCTGCTCCCTGAATAACCTCTCTTACCTTGGCCAAATTGGTGGGCCGGCGTGCGGCTGCTCGGAGACCCGCTACTAGAGTCTGGCGATAGATGGACAGATGCTCCCTACCTTCAGAGGTGTTTGGGTCCCAATTAGGGCGGCGCAGCGGGAACCGATCGTCGATGATATGCTGGAGTTGGGTGGGTCTCCCGTCTTGTCCAGGAACTTGCTTCCTGGCTTCCAGTAGGATCCGATCTCGCTCCTCCGTGGTGAAGAGAGTCCCCAGGAGTTGTTGACAATCATCCCAAGTGGGCTGGTGAGAGAACATAAGGGACTCCACTAATCCAGTCAGCCTAGTGGGAGCCTCGGAAAAAGGAGGGTTATTATTTTTCCAGTTATATAAGTCAGAGGAGGAAAAGGGCCAGTATTGTAGAGCGGGCATTTCTCCCCCGTGTCCATCATCCACTGGAGGCCCGTATGGTCTGAGGGGGAGAGTGACCGCTACATCAGATGGGCTTAGTGCTCGTCTGCTTCGTGTACTATGTGCCGGTCCTGGTTCATCTGGGATCGTCTCTTGGTGAACCTGCGGGGAGAGAGAACTAGAGGAGGGAGAAGGTGAGCTGAGAGAAGGGGGGTCCTGTACCGGAGCTGAAGGGTAGGGAGGAGGGGAAGAAGGACCTGCGTCGAAGAGGAATAGATCCGATTGGGATTCCGGTAGGACTGCAGGAGGTAAGGAAGGATAGAGTTTCGGAGCTTGAGAAGGACCCGGCACCTTGATTGGGAGTACAGAGGGAGAGTCATGTTGACCAAGAGGAGTGAGAAACGGCTTTACCCATGGAGGTGGATTTTCACACAGGTCCTGCCAAACCATGATGTAGGGCTGCTGGTCCCGGTGGCCATACGGGTCAGGGCGGAAGATGACTGACTTGACGGCCTGAATCAAGGGTAGATGAAAAGCTCCTTCACAAGGCCATTCCACGTTAAAAGAGGGCCACTCAGCCGAGCAGAAGGTCTGCCATTTGCCTTTCTTTACAATAAAAGATAGATTCTGACCTCTTTCCCTGACCTCAGACCAGTGTCTTAAGGTCAGAGAAAGTGGAGTCGACACTCCCTGACCCATCTTTGTTAAAACAAAAACAATTCCCAACACACAAATACAGACAGACACACACAGAGCCGGCACACCACGTTTACACAGTTTCAGAGACACAGCTCAGACTGGCCTGATGACTATGATCGAGTTTCCCCCTGTCAGAAGGGAAACAGAATCAGAGTCGGCCCTGTAGGAAGCCTCCAGGCGTCCCCGGAGGTCCCCCAATCCCGAGGCGTCCCTCGGGAGAGTGACCTGCAACCCCGGACACGTCTGTCGGTTGCGGTCGGGGAGTGCTCACGCGACTCTCCGACAGTCACTGCCAGTCTGACAGACTAAGCGATCGCACTTCAGACAAAAAGGCCTCACTTACCCCGAGAGAAAGAGCTGTTGGAGCCTCCCCTTACGAAGAGCCGATCTCGGTGGAACCTCCAAATGTAAGAATTTGAGAATTTTGCCACGCAAAGGAGGACTCCAAGAGACGTTCTCTCATGCAACACGCAAGGGGTTTATTTTCCACACATGTGTGGGGCTCGCTGAACACGCAGGAACAGAGAGCCCCGAACTTAAGTCTGCAAAAGCTTTTTAAAGGGTAAGATGAGGGGGGTGGGGGTTGAGCATGGGTCACAGGTGCTGTTTTGCAAAAAGCAGATAAGAGCAGCTTTACAACAAGCACTTTTAACAGTTTCACAGCGAGCATTTCTTGAGCATGAGTCATGGGAGTGGCTATTGCAGATAGCCACAGTTTTACAACAAGTGATTTAGGCGCAAGGAGTCAGGGGGGGAAGGGCGAGAAACAGATAACCGCCCTGGGAAAGTCTCGGATTGTTTATTTTCAACCTGATGGGGCCCATAATTCTTTCCTTTATAATTCTTAACTCACACCAAATGCATAGCCATGAATACAAAATGACACAAATGCTTTTGCTGGATATTTCAGAAGCTAAGATATATGTAAATAGCGAAATTAAGCAGGAAAAATTAGCTACTGTTAAGCTTTATAAAATCCCTTTTTACACTGCAAGCCAGGTCAGAGGTGAGGACTTCTTCCTCCACAACCCTTCCTTGGCTCAGAGTTACAGGATCCCTGACAAGCAAAACCGAGGAGCTACTCTTACTCACACGGGTATGGCTTTCTGGGATACACAGCATACCTTTCCAACCCGACTCTAGCCTCATTTCCAGTTATTAGAAGATTTCAACATGCAGGAAGGGAAGAGGGGCTGGTAATAGCAGATGCCTCCTGGGAGCGAGGGGTGCTAAAGGAAAGTTAGTTGGGAGAGGAATATTTTAAAGCTTCCTGTTTGCTGAGTCAGTTTACACCTGGTAAACTGAACTGGAGAAGATGGTATTCTTTTAGCCTTCGGGAGTGATCTGTAGGTTATGTTGAGGCAATGTTTTGAAATGTGTGCTCAGAAGATAGAAGATGAGCTCCCTGGGCTGGGGACTAAGGGAGGCGTACTGAAGGAAGAGCTAGGAGTCCATGAGGGAGCTGCGAGAAGACTGAGAGGGGTGAGGAAAGATGAGGTTGAGCTTCACAGTAGGAAGCTCACTGGGCCATCACACGTGACCTACCCCACGCTGTACAAAAGGACAAGAACACACGCAACGTTACCCAATTTCTTATGTAAATTAGTGAAGGAGTCAAGCTCTACACACCGGTTGATATGTGATGAAAACATTTAAGGTGCATGAACAAGGGAAGACATGACCTTGGGGGCAGGGAACTCTTGGTTTCAGCATTTCCTTGTTGCTGGTATGGACTGCCCGTTGCCCTCATTGTTGGTCTGCTTGTCATGGACAGCAAAACCTCACTGCCCATGGGACCCTGCCCGTGATTGGACAGGGGAAGTCACCTGACCCAAAGGCATCGGTTCCCAGGCCTGCGACGGCTTATGAGTGGCCCCGAGGGCCCTGCCCTATGGGGAGGTGGTGACGTCATTGGCCCAGGAGCCATAGAGAGAGTGAGTGAGGGTTAATAATTGAGAAAGATGCTATAAGATGTTGAGAGTGGAGCTGAGACCGAGAGAGCAGCCCGTGACAACAAAGACATAACACAGCAGTGGTTCTCATCCTGGCAGCACCTTACAGTTATTCCGGAGTGGGGCCCGTGCATAGACCACCCTCCGGACCAGTTAAATCAGAATTTCTGGGGGCAGGACTTACACATGAGTGCTGTTTTTATTTAAAAGCTGTCCAAGTAATTGGAATTTGTAGCCAACTTTGAGAATTATTAAAGGGATTGATTTTTTCTGAGAAGGGTTAACAAGGTTGCCAGGTGCTAAAACAACTTTGCCTTCTGAATAACATGCCATTTTAAAAAAATATATTTCACTCTCCATGAAGCCTCTGCAGCATTTCTTCAGTTCCCATGAGGCCAGGCCACCAGGCTGTTTCCCCATCTTTATTATTTGCATTGTATTATTATAGTAACACCCAGCAGTGTGTTGGTAAATGTTTAACAACTGGCCTCCAGAACAAAAGAAAGAAAAAAGCCCTGATTTGTATCATTTGCACATCGTGTGTATAGATACTCCCACCCTAGCAGATTTCAAGCTGCCAACAAATCCTGGCTGAAGGCAGAGTTGGGAAGACATGCTCAGTAGGCCCACCAGTATAGGGTGTTTCCTCCACAGATACAATAGATATAAATAACCCTAAGAGTACAGAGAATAGGAAAATAATTCAAAATCGATGAGTTTTAAATATGTATTGTCTTTGCTTTTAATAGAATTAATTGTATTGTCTTTGCTTTTAATATAATTAATTGTAAGTTCATATGATTTAATTTCTAATATATTTAAATTTTAATAATACTATAAAATAATTTTTAATAAAAGCTGTGTTTATTCTTTTCAATAATGACTGGCTCTCAAAATCCCTAAAAAATTAAAATTGGTTCAATCAGCCAGTATGAGCTGGTTTCAGGACATCCAAATACCTATGGCATAAGGTAAACTCAGACACTCTCTAATTCTTGTCACACTAATTCTTATTTTTCACTTGTGCCCAACGTTTCCTGGCCTTTTTGGCCAGTAGCCTGATGCTGATTTCACTTTGACCATCAACTCAGCTTTCCCTGTCTGGTCACTTACCCTCTGTTTCCATTTGTAAAATCTGCTGAAATGCAATATACCGGAAACGGGTTGGTTTTCAACGATGGGATATATTAAGTTACAATTCTAAGGCCATGGAAATGTCCAAATTAAGGCATTATCAAGATGATACCTTCACTGAAGAAAGGCCAATGGTATCCAGGGTTCTTCTGTCACTTGGGAAGGTCTTTTGGCATATGCTAATCCTTTGCTCTGGGGTTCTGTTGCTTTTAGGTTCCATATGTCCATGATTTTCTTTTCAGGGACACCTCTCTGTGTCCAGCCGGCCTTCTCTTGGTGTAGGGGCATTGCTCTCTCTCTCTGAATCTTTCACTTGGTTTCATCTCTCTGCTCTCTGTGTCTTTTATCTTTTCATAGAGGACTCCAGAATGGGCTGGGTCACATCTCCATGGAAACAATTTAAGGAAAAGTTCCCATCTGACAATAGGTCTGCCCCACAGGGATGGATTTAAAGAACATAGGCTTTTCTGGGGTGTATACCAGATTCAACCAGCACATCCTCTGACCCTCCCTCCCCACAAGGCCTTGGCTCTCCCGGGTCTTGCTCACCAGCTGTCTCCACAACTCTCTCTTTCCCCTATCCTGATAGTGATAGAAGGATCTTGGAGATCATTGGACTTCTTTCCAGCACTGCTAAAAAGGAAATTCTTCAGGCCAGCAGTGAGGAACCCCACTTTCTTCTGAAGAACCTTCCTATGTTAAAAGGTGATGATAGCTTACTGTCATTTTTTGGTTGTAGAGTCATATATATATATATATATATATATATATATATATATATATATATATATATATATATATATATATATATTACTATAAAACTATAGTGCCTCCTCATCCAGTTAAATGTTATTTTTCATGTTTTACCAAACAACAAAGAAACAATATGCAAAGAAGGCAGAGGTGAAGTTTGTCATTCTTCCTTACTTATCCGAGGTGGCTCTTTGGACCTTATTTCCAGATCTATCTATGGTCATAAAGACTTACAGAAGGATGTTGGATTAGTGCTCCACCCTCCTTGCATACCCCCAAGATAAGTGAGGAGCCTGAGGAGAACCATTTGTAGGGTCTGGGATTTCCTTCCTGAAGCGGGGACTAGTTAGAGGTATGGGGAAGTCCTTGGAGAGCCCCAGGAGTTGGCAAGTGTATGTGAAATTAAAGGATTGATACTGATATGCTTTTCCCTTTGAGAATTCTGAAGCCTGTGAATGAAGTAGGGACCAGGGGCAGCCTGCACATCCAGGGTTAAGTTTGTCTAAGTTGAATGAGTTTCCTGTAGGTCAGTATGGATGGAAGCTGGGTTTGAGTTGTGTTTCTGGTACCAACTCAAGAAATGAATGCAGGGAGTCAGCATAGGATGATGTAAAAGAGCCACCTGGCCAGGTGGCGAAGGGGGATCAGAAGAGGTCAGCTCAAATCCATCATTTACAGCAGCCAGTCGTGCAGAGGGAAGGTTCGATTGGGGTCTCCCAAAAAACTACCCATAAAACTCAAGAGCAAGCGGATAGTAGGATACTTGCCATATAAAGGACGTTATTGATGCAAATGTTAGCCAAGAAGCAGTATCAGCAGTTCCAGTTGTATTGGTTAAGGTATAGGCTAAGCTGCTGACAAAAAGACCTGACATTATAGAGGCTTCAGTAAAATAGACACTTATTTTACTCCCCATCACAATTCTGAAATCCAGACTGGTGGGATTCAGGAACCCGGGTATCTTTCATCTTATTACTTGGCCATACCATTAAGTATTGTCTTCAGCTGCAAGGTAGAATCTAGGTCACTGCTACATCTAGACTCCAGTTGGCAGAAATAGAAAAGAGAATAAACCCAGGGCAAGAGATTTCCTTTAGAAGTGGATGAGGAAGTCGCACACATCACTTCTTTTCCTGTCCCTAGGGCAAGAGCCAACCACATGGTCACAGCAGCCACTGGCTGTGGGCAGACCTCGAGCTTTGAAGGGAACTGCCGTAGCCGTCAGAGGCAGAGCTTCTCAACAAGAGAGGAAAAATGGCAAGCACGATAGGGATAATATCTAAAGGTTTTTATGAAATCTAGAATTTCTGCTGTGAGTCGCTCATAAACTTCAGCACTCGCATCTTTCTACCTTAATAAGCTCGAAGACACCCAGGCCCCCCAAAGAGGAGAGTGGCACCCCTTTTCTCAGCAATCTTCCAACCTATCTTCTTCCGACTTTACTGTGTAAGGTCACAGTACAGTTTTAGACAATAAATGATGAGGGTTGAGGCAAGCCTGTGTGGAGGAGGCGGGAGGGGGCTGGGAGACCTAAATACCCACAAGGAAGGAACTGGAAAAGCAAAAAGATGGCTCTTCATTGTAACTACCATTCTTCAAACCTCTGTGTTCCCACGCTCTTCAAAAACCTCATCATTTTTGGATCTGGAAGGTGTGCCACCTCAGTGTCACTGGATTTACTTCACTTGGTGTCTGAACTGCACTTGAAGCAGCCTGTGTGTGAAACAGCTACTTGGGGAAGGGAAAAACCTAGGAAGCCCCACCCCAGACCCACAGAGCCCAGCGTGCCTACCAGCAGCCCTCCACCCCCCACCCCTCTTGTCTGCTCCCCCAGGGGGGTCCCCAGCGCTGGACCTCCTGCAGCAGAAGGTGCAAACCGGGAACTACGACCTTTTGGAAGACCAAGAACTCCGTTTAGCATTAGGTCTAAGACCATGAAACAGTTAGAGGAAAATGTAGGGAGATAGCTTATAAATCTTATACTTGGAGGCAGTTTTATAAACCTTACACCCAAAGCAAGAGCACTGAAGAAAGAAAGAAAGAAATGGGAACTCCTCAAAGTTAAACACTTCCGCGCATCAAAGAACTTCATCAAGAAAGTAAAAAGCCTACACAATGGGAGTCAATATTTGGAAACGACATATCAGATAAAGGTCTAGTATCCAGAATTTATAAAGAGATTGTTCAACTCAACAACAAAAAGACAGCCAATCCGATTACAAAATGGGAAAAAGACTTGAACAGACACATCTCAGAAGAGGAAATACAAATGGCCAAAAGGCACATGAAGAGATGCTCAACTTCCCTGGCCATTAGAGAAATGCAAATCAAAACCACAATGAGATATCATCTCACACCCACCAGAATGGCCATTATCAACAAAACAGAAAATGACAAGTGCTGGAGAGGATGCGGAGAAAGAGGCACACTTATTCACTGTTGGTGGGAATGTCAAGTGGTGCAACCACTGTGGAAGGCAGTTTGGTGGTTCCTCAAAAAGCTGAAAATAGAATTGCCATATGACCTGGCAATACCATTGCTGGGTATCTACTCAAAGGACATAAGGGCAAAGACACAAATGGACATTTGCACACCAATGTTTATAGCAGCGTTATTTACAATTGCAAAGAGATGGAAACAGCCAAAATGTCCATCAACAGATGAATAGCTAAACAAACTGTGATATATACATACGATGGAATATCATGCAGCTTTAAGACAGAATAAAGTTATGACGTATGTAACAACATGGATGGACCTTGAGAACATTATGCTGTATGAGATTAGCCAAAAACAGAAGGACAAATACTGTATGGTCTCACTGGTATGAACTGACATTAGTGAATAAACTTGAAATATCTCGTTGGTAACAGAGACCATCAGGAGCTAGAAATAGGCCAACACAACAAGCAAACTCACCACCCTCCCCCTGTCTATGTGGGACATGACTCCCAGGGGTGTGGACCTTCCTGACAATGTGGGACAGAAATCCTGGAATGAGCTGAGACTCAGCATCAAGGGATTGAGAAAAAACCTAGAATGAGCTGAGATTTAGCATCAAGGGATTGAGAAAACCTTCTCCACCAAAAGGGGGAAGAGTGAAATGAGACAAAGTGTCAATGGCTGAGAGATTCCAGAGTCCAGAGGTTATCCTGGAGGTTATTCTTATGCATTAAGTAGATATCACCTTGTTATTCAAGATGTAGTGGAGAGGCTGGAGGGAACTGCCTGAAAATGTGGAGCTGTGTTCCAGTAGCCATGTTTCTTGATGATGATCGAATAATGATATAGCTTTCACAGAGTGATTGTGTGATTGTGAAAACCTTGTGTCTGATGCTCGTTTTATCTACCTTTTCAACAGATGAGTAGAACATATGGAATAAAAATAAATAATAGGGGGAAAAATGTTAAAATAAATTTAGTTTGAAATGCTAGTGATCAATGAAAGCGAGGGGTAAGGGGTATGGTATGTATAATCTTTTTTTTTCTCTGTTATCGTTTTATTTCTTTTTCTGTTTTTTATTTCTTTTTCTGAATTGATGCAAATGTTCTAAGAAATGACGAAGATGCAACTATATGATGATATTGAGAATTACTGATTATATATGTAGAATAGAATATGTTAATGTTTTTGTTCTTAATTTTTTAATTAATAAATAAATTTAAAAAAAAAAAAGAAAGAAATCCGTTTAGTTGGTCCCAATCTGCAACTGTTCTAATGAAATATAATAGGGGCGCATGGAAATGTCTGAGTGTATCATTTGCAGGACGGAGAAGTATTACTTTCTAAGGATTTTGTTTCAGTGTAAGCTGAGTCATAACGATAGCTTTTCTATTAGCTGAGGTCTAACCAATAGACAGGAAAGCGCCTGTATCTTAATTGTACATCTTAAGGGATTTATAGACATGTGTACGTCCCTATAACCACCCCAGATCAGGAATCTTTCCAGCACCCTCATGTCCTCTCCCAGTTAGTACCCTGGCCCAAGGCAAAATACATAATTTTTTGCTCTGGATCGTATTTGAAAGTTTGGAAAACAACTAGAGAAGCACCCTGGCAGGAGGTTATTGCTGGAGCTCAACCCCGTCCCCAGACCCCTTAGAGCATGAGTGGGCCCTGAGACGGAGGGGAAGGACTCTGCTGGCGGTGCTCGGTGTGCCACAGGCCCTGGGTACGTGACTGTCACCAGGCGCCGGTTGGGCTCCACCGCGACACAGTCCCGGCGGGTCACTGCTATTTCCAGCCGACCTTTCCGGTGCAGAGTGGATGGCCCGAGGAGGGCTATTTTTAAGCAGGGACGTGACCTACAGGGCCTTCTGGGGGGCACGTCGGGCTGCCGCGGACCGGAGGGCCGGTGAGGCGGTCGGCTCGAGCGAGCCCACCCTGGCGGGGCCCGGGGCGGCTACCGTTCCTGGGTCCAGACCCCAGCAGCGAGGTGCCAGCTGCTGACCAGAGAGCGCTCCGGCTGCTTCCCGCCTCCGGGTCCTGAGCTGGGGGGGGCGGTGGGAGGGGGCCCCGAGCTGGGGGGGGGCCCGAGCTGGCGGGGGGGGCGGTGGGAGGGGGCCCCAAGCTGGGGGGGGGGGGCGGTGGGAGGGGGCCCTGAGCTGCAGGGTCGGTCTCCAGAGCAGGCGCCCTAAGTGGGGCCCCGGCACGGCGCTCCCAGAGAAGAGAGAAGCCAATTCGCTCGCTGGTGGCCCGCCCACCCCCAGGCCGGCCCCGCGGGGCTCGGACGCCCTCCAGCCCCTCGGCGGGCCCCGGAAGCCCGCGCAGAGCCCGGCAGAGGCAGCCCCAGCCCCAGGCCTGGCGCGCCCGGCCCCTCCTCCGCTGGGGGAGGGGAGCGTCTCACAGGCCGCAGGGGCCCGGCGCCCACGGGCCGCGGAGTCCCCGGCGGCTCTTCCAAGGGCACAGCGGGGGCAGCCGGAGCGCCTCGCGGTCGGCCCGGGATTGGCCGAGCGGCCCCGCGGCCCCGCCCCGCCCGGAGCCTTTTCCCCGCGGCCGGCGCCCGCCGGGTGGCGCTTCTCGGCTGGCTGGCTGCGCGGTGCGACGCGACGCGGACGCTCCGGTGCAAGGTCAGTGCGCCCCCGAGACGGGCTTTCTTCCCGGGGAGCCGGCGCCCCCCGGCCGCCGGCTGGCACCCGCGGGAGACCCGGCGCGGCGCTCGCCGCCCGTGGCATGAGGGAGGAGTCGGGCCGAAGCCCGCGGGGGTCGCCGCGCCCGGGCCCCCCGGGGACGCGCTGCCGAAGCCGTCTCGGCTCCCCCCCCCGCTCGTCGCACCTCTGCTTGGGATAGTGAGTCGGGCACTTTTCTAGTGGGCAAAAAGAACGTAAATGCCAGTGAATTGGGGGCAACCTTTACCTCCAGATTTCTTTTCCTTGTGATGCACTGAGATTGATCTTTTTTTTTGCTGGGAGTGTTCCCCTTCGGCCGCATCAGAAGTGGTGCGAATCAGTGCGCTGGGATGCGCGAACTGAAGAAATTGAGGCTTTAGAAGGAGCTAATTACTAATTGGCTCAGTAACTTGGCCCAGTTTAAACTGGCTAATTGTGCTGCTAGAAATTCAGTTTTGAAATCACTAAATCATGAATAACGAAGTAACCATTCCTGCCACCCGATCCCACCCACGGAAGGTAAAAAGCCACAGAAGTGGCCTAGATGTGTTTCTTCTCTGACAAAGGTCTCTTTGCTCTGTTGGTAGGTGGTCTCGCAGGGGACTACTGTCAGCTCGGTCCTTGCCCCTTGAGTTTCACAATCTGGGGCGGGTGGCGTCTTTGCCTTGCAAGACTGACTGGTGTAGAGAGTGACATTTGCCAGAACAATGCCCAACTGCTCTCTGCAGTGCTGCCCTTTAGACCTTCATGCATCCTTTGTCTTGGCTCTACAACTGTCCTTGGGACCAGCTGGAATCACATGAGCTGTCAGTTAGTGGCCTTTTGAAAAGGCTGTGGTGGGTAAACGGGCGTACTATTTCCAGAAGTGTCACTTTGCGTGTCTGCAGCTCTTGCACGTCCTCTCATTTCTGAACTAGTGCCCTTGGTCTGTTCTCCATTGGAAAAGAACACGTCCACCACCAGAACTTGACAAGAGGGCTTCCTGACCGGGCAGGCCCTTACAGGATTTGGCTGGTGGGGGGCTGTTTGAGCATTCACTCCCTTTTCTGCATTTATAGGTCCCTTTTCCAAAGCCTCCCACCTTCAGAATTGATCACTTCTGTGGAATAAAGCACTGTTCCAACAAAGCTACCTATAAAAAGCACAGAAGTACCACATTCGCCCCATGAGCAGCTTTCTGATCAGATCACATCTGTAGAGATTAGTCTGCTTGACCTCTGCGGGTAGCTGGGAAAGGACCAGGAAACTGGTTGGGGATGGGGAGATAAAGAATGGGGAGTCCTGGGTTTCAGAGGCAAGAGGAGTCTGATTTTGAGACAGTTTTACCCACTGCTTTGGGGCGCCCATCTTTGCCACAGCCTGCAGGGGGGGCCCATTTCTCTTCCCAGAGGGGATCATGTGGAACCTGTGTAGTGCTTTCTGGGAGCTCCTGCCATGAGCCAGGAAGCTGGCAGGGACCAAGCTCCGAGGTGGCCGTGGAGGTCAGACCCGCCCTGCATGAAAAGCCACAGAGAACACTTCCCCTGGGCAACTTGTGACAATTCAAAGGACAGAGCGTGCCCAGAAAAGTTCTGTTTTCTCGAAAACAACTTATCCTTAAGAGACTTGTCTGAAAAAAGCTCTGTCTTCAAAAAGAAGGGTTGTGACAGGTCTGTTTTACAGGAAGGAATTTCAACCATCTCCTGCCTGTGAGTTTTTACTCACTGAACGGGATACCCACTAAGGTCGACTGTGTGCCCAGGGACCAACTTGAACCCTTTGGTCTCTTAGATGTGGGAAAAGACATTTTTTTGCTGCTGGTCTAGGAGATGCCATCCTGGGAATTTGTTCAGAGCTAGTCTGTGGAGCTAGTCCAGCCCCAAGGACGTCCCTTGTTTGCAGTGACTGTCCCTGGATAGAAAGTTGACATGCAGTCCTCCTCCCCCTGCCCCTCCAGCTGCTCCTGAGCCCCAAGGCCCAGACATACAGACATTTTATTCTGCTGGACCGGAAATAACTCTGAGTCAGCAGAAGGTCACACGTGGCGTCTCCATCCAGCATCTACAGGATGACCAGGCAGCTCAGAATCAAGGCAATGATAGAACCTCAGGCTTCCGTGTCCAGGATGTTGCAGACCAGACAAAAGCCGTAGACCAGGACCCAGACTCCCAGCACACCTGCCTGGGACTGAGCTATATGGCCGTTGAGCACTCTAAACAGCTTATTGTTTTAGTGAAGAGGACAAATGTAGGAGTAAAGACATTTTGCTCTGCCAGGTTGTTTTCCTCAACCCATCCAGAAGGTTCTCTGGTTTGGGAGCCCAGGAAATCTGCCCAAATTTAGCCTGATGCTATACACAATGCTTTTCAAATTAGGTGCTACAGGTTTTATGGAGTGAGGGCTGGAGAAAGGTCTCTCTCCTTACTCCAACACAATCTCTATTTCTATATAAAAGAGGGGAGAGAGGGAAGGAGGAAAGGAGGAGGAGAGAGAAAGAAGCCCATGCCCCCTGTCTTAGAGGAAGCCAGGCTGCCCAGCACCCCTGCACACCCGGGCAGGCATGTGCCCCAGGCATGCCCAGGGACCTAGCATCAGAGTAGAGTGGGCAGAGGTGTCCCTGGCATCTGGGACACTTCAGCAGAAGCCCAAGGTCAGGGGAGAAGAACAGGTTCATAATATTCTGGGACTCTGGGGGAGTCACATGTTCTGAGGTGGCAATCCCGTGCCTCGGTACTGCTGTGGTAAAGGCTTTCTCTGGCCTTGGGGGTTTAACCAAGTGGAGTGATTGGTGACCGCCCCCCAGGCCTGTGAGCTGGTTTTGCTCCCGTGGCTGTGGGTGCAGGCTGTTATGTGAGGTTTAGTCCACGAGGAACTGGAATCCAGGGCCAAAGATGAACCTGGGTTCATATCCCAACTCCTCCAAGGTGCCACGTCCTGGAACAGGTCACTTAACTTCTCTTGAGCCTCGGGTTCTCCATTCACAAAGTAATGCGTACTTTGCAGGACTGTTGAAAAGACTGAAGGGGCAGAGATGGGGCAGTGCAGAACCTGCCTGGTGACACCTGTAGGTGGGGGTCATCACTGGAAGTGGAATTCGAAGGGAGGCTCTGGTCTGGCCTCCTGAGGGCTTCAAGTTCTGCCTAGAAGAACCTGGGAGCCCAGCGTGTTAAATCCATTTTGGGGACACAATGTTGGTTTTGTTGGTTTTCAGAGGAAGATCAGTGGATCCGAAAGTAAGCGCTAGGGACCTCCTGGACTGAAATCTTGTCCTCAGAGATGTGACAAAATGCAATTAAATGAAACACTTTAAATGCTAAAAATGTAAGCAGAAAATGAAGAAACATGCAGAGAGGGGGCAGAGCAGCGTGACTGCACGCATTAGGCCCTGCTTTGGGGAGGGAGTGATGACTGTCCCACAGCCTTCAGGTTCCTGAGAAGGAAGGGACAACGTTCAATGCCTACGGCAGGCAAACCTCTTACTCCTCTTCGCGTGGGAAGAGGCCTCATCGTCCCCACTGCATAGAAGAGGGCACAGCCGAGGCTCAGGCTGAGAACACGAGGCGTCAGCAAGTCCAGCTGGGCTTGGAGTTGCCCGTGAAGCTTTTTCACAGGGCACCTGTGTGTGCCCCACTTTGGCAGATACTCATTCAAAAGGTGGAGCCTAGAAATTTGTCTTTTTTAACACATTTTCCAGTTAATGCTTTTTGTTTTTTTTTATTTTTTTATTTTTTAATCATAAAAGTAACATGCATATTTTAACAAGTGATGATACAGATTTCTATTAAGACAAAATAATGTACTTCCTCCAAGTCCATTGTTCTTAAGTATCCTCTTTAGTAGTTTGCTGAATAAACTTTAAGACTTTTCTTTATGTTCGTTCAAATATATGCAACTACATGCTAACATACATATACATATATCTGTCTGTACAAAATTGGAACCAATCATATGCATTACTGTGCAAGTTTTTTCCCCCTTTTAGTCCAAGTGTATGTCCTACAGATTCACTCAGGTCAACAGAGGCCTCTTTATTTAACTCATTCTTTAATAGCTGCAGAATATCCGTTGTCCGAATGCCCCATACTTAATGCAATCATTCTCCCTCTGATGGACAATTTATTTCCAGTTGTTTTCAGACTCAAACTGTGCTGCGAGTAACCTCTCTCCTTATATACCAACAGCTTTATTTCCGCAAAATGTATTTCCAGGAGTGTAGTGCTGGACCAGGGAGCGTGCACATGTTTTAATTTAGTAGCTGTCTCCTGCTCCACTACCCTAAGTGATTGTAGCAGTAATCAGTTCAGCCCAGGTGATTCTGCTCACAGGTAGTGGAGGGTGCTGGGCCCTGGTAGCTGCGGAGCTTTACTCCTCTTCAGCTGCCTCACTGAGGCCCCCGGGATTCTGCTTTTCCCACCGCCTGCTTCAGGGTAACATGCCCAGCAGTACTCAGCTGGAACCTTTCGGGACTGAAAGACGGCCCCACTTGCCTCCAGCACGCATCTCTATTTAACTGTCTTTCTACGGATAGTCCCTGACTGGGAGCAGCCACAAGTAACTTGTCTAGTGGCAAAGCTCCTGCTCCCAGCTCTGGGAGCCCTGGGGCGGGCACCAGGCCTGAGAAGTTCCTGGGGCGGGGGGTGGAGCGAGCAGGCGCGAGGCTGGAGGAGGGAAGGTGCCCTGGAGCTAGCAGAGGCCAGAGGGGAAGAACTAGAGCTGCCAGTAGGGGCTCGTGTCCCTAGAGGACCAGGTGACCCCTGCTTGGCTGAGAGTCATGGTGTGGCCCAGAGGAGACCTGTGTCCTCAGCGGAGAGGTGGGTCAGAGAAAAGGCTCCATCTTGGCTGAGCAGACTCAGGAAGGCACTCGGCAGCCTCATCCAGGAAGCAGCTTGATTAGGGGGCTGGGCAGAGGGGTCCCACACTGAAGGGTCCCAGATGTGGCTGAGGAAGGCTCTGCGAGCATCCTGCCCAGAGGAAGGCTCTGCCAGGATCCTGCCCCAGGCTTCCCAGGTCCGTAGGGAGCACTTTTAATGCCCTCAGGCAGCAGTTGTCCATCTGTCCAAAAGGTCAAGGGCGTCTCAGATCCCTTATGGTGGATACAGTTGTACCTGCTATTGGACTGTTTGCTGGAGTGAAGGGAGAACGTTCCAAAACATTCTTCTGGACAGCAGCTGCCTCTCAAAAAGTAGTACAAAGTGATAGTAACCATTACTAGTACATGTTTCCCTCTTAATAAGTCCTGAGTACTGTTCTGTATATTCTACATCGATTATCTCTTTTAATCCTCAAAAAATATACTTTTTTTTTTTTCACTTTATATTTGAGGAAACAGAGACTGGGAAAGGGGACATTTTCTTGAGGCAGCCGAGCATCGTCAGAGGCAAAGCTGGATTGAAACCCAGGCCTTCTGGCCCCAGAGCCTCTGTTCATAGTGTTACCCCTGTGTCTGTCAGGGAGTGAGCTCCCTGTCACTGCTGGAATTCAAGTACCCAGGTGGGATACCATGAGGGGATTTAGAAACAGGGCAGATAGCTAAACAATTACCAGCTTTTCTAGTCCAGACCTCTCTCAGGAGAGAATTATCACACTGAAAAGACATTTCCTCTGGACTACCTCCTGAGTGTCCCCAATTCAACCTGAACACCCTGTTCTTATCTCTCCCCCACACCTGCTCCCAGGAGTCCCAGCCACAGGACATGGCTCTTTGAGGGGCCAGACATTCAAGCCTGAAACCAGGTCATCTTCCAAGACTCCTCCACGGCCCTCATACCCACAAGCGCCCTGAACCCACACCGCAGTATCTCGGGAATTCTTCAAAGTCTCTCCATGAATCCTGTGCCACTTCTATGGCTCAATCTCTGAAAATCTCCTGCCTGGAATATTCCAATTCATTTGAGCCTGGTTTCCCTGCATTTCACCTACTCATCAAATTAGCAATATTAGCAAGAACTTCTAATATTTATCACCTGCTCCCTGTATATTGGGATTTGAACTAATCATTCATTTAATCCTCGCAAAACCCTTATGGATAGGTACTATTATTAGACCTATTTTATAGGTGATGAAATTGAGTGGTACTTCTCGAACTTTCTATGGCAGAGGGCCATTTTAATATCTAATCCATAACAGAGTCATACATTTGTAAAATATAATAAAGCTCAATTACTAGAAAAATCAAATCAAATAGAGTCAAAATACAAGCTCAATTTTTAAAAATTAGATGAGCAGACATAAAATTACTCTATCAAATTACTATAAATGTTCCAAACTTTTAATCTCATTTTCTATACTTAGCTCATCAGGGGCAGGTAACAGTCTACAGACCGCACTTTGGCAGCACTGGTTTGGAATGGACAGTCTTCCATAAATCTAGTAAAATCACTCCTCTGCTGTAATCCTGGTGTCGTTTTGCTCTGCCTCTGGAATTAAGTGCCACGTCTCACGGTGACTTTCTTCTAACCATGGCTACAACGCCTGTCTCTGCGATTCTCCTGCCTTTCACTTCTCTGGCTGCAACACTACCTCTCATGGCTCCCTGCCCTGCACATTCTGTTCCCTCTGCCTGGAATGGCCTCCCTCGTCTACCTGGTCAACTGGCATCCTCAGAGTTTTTGAAACAGTCACTTCTTCCAGCAAGACCTCCCTAATCCACCAGGGAGACTTGGGTCTCCTCTCTATTCTCTTTGCTCTCGTCATTCTGGATTTTAATGATCTGGTTTTGCAATGACCAGTCTCCTCATCAGACAGTGAGCTCCTGGAGGGTAACCCCCGTATCAGCCACAGGGATTGATCCCCTAATATTTTTCTGGATGGGTGGATGGATGAATGGATAGATGGACGGATGAATGGATAAATGAGAATCAAGACTTGGCTCCTGGGCTGTACTGGCCTCTGCTGAGTGCTGGGCGTTCACAGGCCATCAGGCTCTGTCCCATCCACATCAGATCCTGGGCTCTAGAATTAGTCAGAGTTGTTCTGAATCATGGGATTTTCCCTAAGATATTTGGGGATGAGCAAGCATGACAATTCTCAGCAGATTCCGTCCCAGTTTAATGCAACTCTCCAAATTTCAAGAGAATTATCTTATTTAGAGTCCCTCCTGAGTCAAATTTGGATTAGTGATAGTGGCCCAAGATGCTGTGCCCCTCTCCTCGGCAGAGGCATGGAGTGGGTTGCAGGGGCATTTAGCTCTTCCTTCCTCTCTTCCTTTCTGCACTGTCCGAGGGCAGCAACCATCACCCACCTGGAAAATGCCCAGAAAGCAGCTGTCCCAAGACAAGCAATGCACACAGGCAGCCCTTGGCTTCCGTGAGGGCACATGGGTGTGTGGTATCTACTCATCGTTTCCCCTCAGATCCTTCACATCTGGGGGGCCTAGAATGAGTCCCAGGGCAGATGTAGTTGAGTGTTCGGATCCCACGCCAGAGCATGCTTTCAGAGGGCACCCATGGGGCGCCTACCCCAGGACTTCTGGGCGCCCCGGAGTAGGTTCTGGTTGAGAGCCTGGAGGCTATGGACAGACAGCTGATCTTGAATCCCAGCATTTGCACTCACAAAATGGGTGATCTCCAGCAAGTTATTTAACCTTTCTCTACCCCCATTTGCTCTCTTTAAAGTGGGATAATAGGAGTGTGTACCACGTGGGTCTGTTGTGAGAAGTAAAGGGGTTTCTGCCATAAAATGGCACATAGTAAATGCTACGCAAGTGTTCTCCATTACACATGTCTGTCTCCTCTCAGACAACGAACTCCAAAAGCTGCCCTATAATAGGCACTTAAATATTTATCAAAGAATAAGTTTTAAATGGCCTATCTTCTGATATGTGCAGAGACATGGATGGACCTTGGAGACATCATGTTAAGTGAAATAAGCCAGATGCAAAAGGACAAAAATTGTATGCTTGATCTCACTGATTTGGGATAATGAGAGTAAGCAAACTCATAGAGTCAGGATCTAGAAAACAGGTTAACAGGGGATGGGGTGGAGGTAGGGAATAGGGAGTTAAGGCTTAAATTATAAAGTATCCGTAATTGGGGTGATGGGAAGTTTGGGTACTGAATGAGGGTGATGGTTGTCCAACATTACGAACATGAGATATTTGAATGTAGTTAAGGGGGGGGGAATTCTAGGTTGTATATATGATACTAGAATAACAATTTTTTAAAAAATCCATGGAACTGTACAACACAGTTAACCCTAAGTTAAACCATGGACTATAGTTAATAGTATGATTTTTAAAATGTGCTTTCATCAATTGTGACAAATATACCTCACCAATGCAAGGTGTTAATTATAGGGTCGTATATGGAAATCCTGCATTTTTTTGATTGTTCTGTAAACCCACAATTTCTCTAATATAGGTAAATAAATAAGTAATAAAAATGAATCTTTTGTTAAAAAAACTTAAAGCCTATCTTGGCCCTCTCATCTTTCCCTCTCCCCTCCCCCACCATCACTGCCTAGCATGGCTTCTCTCCATCTGAAAGGTGTGTCATTCAGTGTTTGACCTTCACCCAGCCCCACCCACAGGCTCTGGAAGTCTCTGGTGACCTGTGGCCATCTGCAGGAAGCCCCGGGGGCACTCCCTCTGGCTGCAGTTCCCCTGGTGTTGGCCCAGAGTGGCGCCTGTGTGATGGTTGGCGATTTAGCCCCATAATTTTCCCTCATCCCTGTGGAAACTGCTTAGAGAAAGTATTGATATCCCAGAGAGGCCACAAAGGGCTAGAGCTTTCTGGAAGCTCATTCCTTGAGAGATCAGGGGGTCAATGTCATCCAAACATACTGTAATACTGTTTATTGTAAGACCTTAAATGAAGAAAATAGGATCTTCATTTAAGTGAGTGCCTGGGATAAACCTGATGTTCAATGATTTCCCTTCAGCTGGGTGACGTTGGGCTGTTGCTTAACCTCTCTGTTTTCAAGTTCCCTCACCTGACATGGTAGACTCTATTGGCTTCTTGAAGTTGTTGTGGGGGATTAAATACAAAAGTGCCTGACCCTTGAAAAT
Source organism: Tamandua tetradactyla (assembly GCF_023851605.1). Lineage (NCBI taxonomy): Eukaryota > Metazoa > Chordata > Mammalia > Pilosa > Myrmecophagidae > Tamandua > Tamandua tetradactyla. The sequence goes on along the minus strand of NC_135347.1, from coordinate 50,285,241 downwards.
ACTGTACTCTCTAAATTCCCCCCCCCCGTCCCCTCAAATTAAGATACAAAAGAATGCTTGAGGGATTCCAGTTGCCCGACAATGAAATGGTTCCTCTAGGAAGTGGTGAGATCCCAGAACTGGTGATATCTAAAGAGAGCTTTGGGGAAAAGATTTCTGCATTTAAACTGAGCTAAATGACCTTGAAAGTCCTTTCAACTCTTAAGTTCTTCTGACTGTCCCGTCACTCACTTCACTGGCATTTGCTGAGAACCTGTGCTGGCCATTGGGCTTATGACCCAGAGCCACCTTCACAGAGGCTTGTCTCTTATTCTTTGAGATGTAGGATCAGTTCAGAATGATTGTCCACCCGTGGACAGTGAGTTCCTGACAGTGTCCTCCCTGGCACATGGTAGCAGGGTGGGGAGTGCAGGTGGAGGTCTTCTAAGGAAGCAGTGAGGAGGTCTTCCTGATTCTTCCTTTCCACTCACCTGCTCAGTCTGAGAAGGATCCCTAAAGGAAGCTGTGCACATTTATTTGCTGGGCGCTGTGCTGGGAGGCTTCCCTCTGTCAGCTGAGGGGTGGCCTTTGCTGGATCACCAGTGAAAATCCCAGAGGATGGCCCTGGGCCATGGGGGCTTCCAGGGGTCAGACAGCCTGGCACGGCTGAGAGGGTAGGAGCCTGCCCTGGGCCAGCCCTGGCTCCTGAGCACCTTGCAGAGACCTACTGCAAACCAAAGCTGCCAACCTCTCTTGGTTGATTTTATTGACAGGATTTTGAAATCAGTGGTTGAAAGGCATGCATGTCATGTAATATAAGTAGATTTTTCTTAAGTTTTGATCCAGCAAGCTATCTCACAAACGTGATTCTAAATTGGCTTGGATAGTAGGACTAGGAACGTGGGAGCAGGTTAAAAGTTGAGAAATGCTCGGTGTAAAGGAGCCAGGCCAGAGGGGGATGGTGTCTCTCAGCCACAGGAAAAGGATGAGCTTGCTTACATCTGCATGCATTGTGGGGAAAGGGGATACATGGGAGGCTGGTAAGATCCCCTCCTCTGGAAATCAAAGCTCTGCCCATACATAATTACATGAAATCAGGGGAGAAATACTTGTTGAGCAGCTGTGATGTGCAAGGAATTGGGCAAAAGTTCCTGTCCTCAAAGAATTCACCCATCAGCTGGAAAGGCAATAGAGACAGCAAGAAGTTCATTTACACTACAGGAGATACCTGGCATTTCAGTTCACCAGCAGATGTCGAAAAACTGTGCAGCACAAATGCAAATGCGTGAGCAGCCAGTGAGTGATTTTTTTTTTAAATGATTTAAGAACAGTAAGCAATTTTTTTTTAATTTCAAAGTTTGGTTATTTTAATGCAATTTCATTGTTCAAGGTAGTATAGGTATGTTAAGTGGTTCATTTTCATCATTTTTTTTTATTGCTCCTAAAGTCGATGAGTTTGCTGGACAGTTCTGGTCTTGAAAAAGACCATGAAAAAAAGCCATCACCATGGGCTAGAAGAGAACAGGAGAGTCTGTAGAGACTGAGGTGCCAAGCTGTGACCCCGTCAGGCAGGGAAAGATGGGTATCAGAGTCAAATTGGAGAGGCAGTAAGAAGCAAGAAACAGTGACACTTTTACTAAAACAAATTAGTATGATTTATTGTATTAGTACAAAAGTACAGACAGCAAATCGATATTGTTATATATATATAATATTGGCATACCCACACATATAAGCATTATTTTTCAAACTGATTCCGTGCAGGACTCCAAAGCATTGATCTGAAGGTCAGGTTGACCACTGAGTCCTGCTGTGTGGGTGCCCCATGACAGTCCTGGTACATGTGTGTGCACACATGTGCCTGTGTGGACTTTCACAAAAGTCCTGATGAGTTTATTTAGTTGATATTTGCCTCTTTCTCCAAACACAGATCAAAGGAAATGTCCCCCTTTGTCTCATCTCATGCTCTGACTGGGCTGGGGAGGGATGAGGCAGGTCGAATGGACCATCAGCTGCTGGTTATGAAGTTTTCTGCAAGCCCTCCGCAGCACGGGCCGGACATGCCATTTTTCATTAACAGAAGTCACAAAGGAAATGAGACAAAATGAATGAGGGTAATGCATCGTGACTCACCAAATCACAAGAGATTGCCGGCCGTGATTGCCCGCCTCAGATGATTAACATTACCTGCCACTCGGGCCAAGTCTTGGCGCCCATGAGCACATCAGCAGTGTGAGCCTTTCTACCTGCCTGCCCTGCCTGCCCTGCCTGTCCAGGTGCACATGGCATGATGCTGCTGAAGGTCCTGGCCTGGCTGTAAGACAAAATGGAATCAGTACAGATGCCATCAGCCCAGGATTCCCAGAGAGCAATCTGAATTCACGACTGCACAAAGCTGGAAACTCTGCACTGCACACACTACACACTCTACAGTCACACCAGGCAACTCTACCTTGGGTTATGCCCAAAGGAATTTGCATTTTGAGTTCAGAAGAATTTCGGAAAAGAAAGTCTGTCTTATCTGGAATGGACTTGTGCACTGTAGCAGACACCCAAAGGGTGCTGAGTCTGCTGAGGCCCCAGTTTAGTTTCTCAGTAACCTGCCCTGGAACATTCTCGTATCCTCTCTCCTTCTACTCATCAGGTTCTCCTAACCCTAGAAAACAACTCAGCATGAAGGCATGTATCTGAAAGGTGTTACTTCTTCACAGTGCTACGTAGGAGAAGAAACAGATCACGTGATTCTTCACGTAAATATGCCTTTGTGTGACTTTGCATCTCATTTCATGGAAACCTGGCTGCTAAAACAAATGCCATACAATGGGTTGGCTTCAACAGCAGGAATTTAGTGGCTTACAGTTTTGAGGATCGGAGAAGTCCAATACTGAGGCATCAGCAAGGTGATGCTTTCTCCCCAAAAACTGCAGCATTCTAGGGCTGGCTGCCAATGACCCTTGGTCCTTGGCCTTTCTTAAGGGAATGCACATGGGACTCTCTTCTCCTTTCTCTTCTGGTTTTTGTGGACCCTCGGCTTCTTCCCATGGCTTTCTCTCCAAATCTCCTTTGCTTATAAGTATGGCATTCATATTGGATTAGGCCCACCCTCATTCAATTTGAGCACACTTTAACTAATAACATCTTCTAAGTCCTACTTACAAATGAGTTCATACCCACTGGACCAAGAGGTGAGACCTGAACATGCCTTTAGTGGGAGACATGAGTCAATCCCCAACACCTACCTACTGCCTTCCTCATCCCATCTCCCCACACTTTGGGGAAGCCTGTTACTATGTCCTTGCCGTGACTTCTACATTTGCCCACTGTGTGGCCATCAGGAAGGCTCACCGTTCTCTGGCTTTGGATCAAGGAGTCAAATGTCAGGACCTCTGACATCACTGGCCGATAGAGGTCCAAACAGCATGGTGCCAAGTCTGTCCTGTAAACTGCCCACGGGCTTTGGCCACCGGGACTAATTCAGGACCACTTGTCAAGACCCCGAAGAGGGAGGGAGAGGTGGTGTGAACCCATGTGATGTGAAGTCAGACAGATGTGCATTCAAATCCCATCTCTGTCACCCCTTAACAATGTGACCCTACACAAGACATTTAAATTTATGGAAGAGTGTCTGACTTAATCCATATTATGTATTGTGCCTGGCACATTCAGGTATGCAATGATTACCCATTACCCTTTCTCCTTTCCTTCTTCTGGTGAAAATACTACTTGTTGGGTAAAGACATAACTTGAAAGCCTGAGAGAACAGATACATCTGAGGTTCTCTGGGGTTGAAAGAGGACCTGAGAAGTGATTAGGTTGCAAGGCCACTGTGTTTACAGCAGTCTCTGTGGTGGTGCTGGACAGAAATGAGGCGCCCAAATGGCCAGACCTTAGCTCTGTGTCTTAGGAAGATACTGAAAGAACCCCAGAGACTACTAGGGATGGTAAAATTGAGGCACATCAGCTAGCCAGGGGGAGGAGTGGATCTGAGCCTGTGCTTAGATGGGCAGGCAGAGAGCCCCTGCAAGGCCGGAGCTCAGGGTAGAGCCTGACCGACAGCAGATGAGAACCAGGGACTGGAAAACTCAGATATACCTCTACCACCTGGTCCTAACAGATTGCACATACATTCTCCTTCATCATCCTCAAAGACATCACCTGGGTCTGGGCACCTCTTTCCTTACCAAGCCCACCTCTGACTTTCTAACAGGGCTCTCTGTCTTCACTCTTACCCACGCCCCTCTAAGCCATTCCCCACATGGCAGCCAGGGTGACCATCAGCTGACTCTTCTGCCTGCAAGCACGTCCATGATTCCTCTTTACTCGGGATGAATTCCAGACTCCTTCCCATCGTTTCAAGGCCCTGCATGACCTAGGTCCTGCCCATGTCGCCAGTCTTCTCTCAATTCACTGTCTCTTTCCTCGTGGTGCTCCAGCCCCACTGACCATCTTTCTGTTCTAGAACAAGTTCAGGTCTGCCCAGCTTTAAGGTTTTTGCACTTGCTGCTCTTTTTGCCTGACTAATCTATTTCAATGTAGGCATTGCCCCCAGGTTCTCTCTCATCTAACTGTTAACCATGAGCAAAAAGGGAAGCTGGATCCCCCAGCCAATTAGCTCCCAGGAGAAGCATTTGAGAAACAGAGGAGTGTGCTGTCTGGGAGATGAATGTGAGATGCCCCCACTATTTTGCAAACCCTTGTACCTGCAGGAGTGGGGCCCACAGTTGAGTGCCTGGCTGCTGAAGGTGTAATCCCAGGGAGAAATCTCACGGCTGCTCTGGCCCTTTATGCCCCTGCCCCTGTGATGTCTTAACAGAGAAGTTCTTAAGTCATGCTAATGCTTGGGGGTATGGAGGGAATTGAAAACATAAAATAGATTTGCAACTGAGCCTCAGATTTCTTTTTGCTCCGAACGTTTGTCCCAGTGGTTTCACAAAATATACTGACTTATAAAACCATCCTGTGTGGAAACTTGGCAAAGCCAAATACTGACTGCTTTGGTGGACCACAGATTACCTCTTATATACAGATGTCTTCTCAGCTTTACTCATTTATGCCGAATGTTACCGTTGGTGCCAATAGTAAAATGAGCCTCTTCTGAGCAGGGGTTTTAGCTGTAGCTAGGGCTTATATAATATTTGAGGCCTTGCCAGGTCTCAGGGAAATTTATAAAACAATGCAATATTATGCCTTTGCAGCTTTTCCAAGACTGATTTTAACATGCAATAGCGATTTAGTTTCATCATGAGGAAAAGATTTCATTGCAAGGCTGTTTCTGAGTTTTTGGGGACTGCAGAGCAGCAGTTCCCAGGATCACTAGCTTGTTTGGTGAGGCTCTTCTTTCTGTCTCACACCCAAGATTACTGATTGGGACTTTAATGGTGAAATTTAATATTTCTGTTTGCCTTGGTGCGAGAGAAACAGAGTCAGGGAAGCAGGACTCTTCGCTTCACCAAAACTTTGATTGAAATTTTTAAAAACCACAGCAAACTTTGAGTCCTGCTATTCTCTACAAGAAATAGAGGCAGGGAGTCTTAAAGAATTTCAGTTCCACAATTGCTTTGCTTGCTAGAACTAAAGCTCCCCCGGGATCATTGGCATGGATTGTGCAGCATTTGCTCAGTTACTGGGGTGGTGTCAAGACCCTTGGAAGTAAATTATTACTATTTCCAGAAACTGAAATATGGACATAGTGACATTCCAAACATTAATAGTTCGAGCCAGACACGCACACCTCAGATCATCACTCACAGGGGAGATGTCTAAAGACCACCTGTTGTCCCTGGAATGTACATGGAGACCACCCCTTCCCTTCCTCTCGACTGCCGCTTCCGATTTTTGTTCTCCGACTCTAATGCGAACACATAGTAGTGCTCAGGTAATTGAAGGAAAGAAAAATACAAGTCTAGACATCTGGATCGGCCTCAGAAACAAATTCAATTCCTGTTTAGCTTAGAGAGACCATCCCATGGCTTATTTTGTGACCTATACTGCCTAGAAAGAATTTAGGCAAAGCTTGTTTTGAATATGATGAGTTCTGTGGTAAATCTCAGCTTTGTCTCTGTGCTTAGGTAGCAGATTAGAGGGTGTAGAAGCAGATAGAACAGGGCCGAGTGATGGGTCAGCGTCATCTACTGTTTATGAGGGCCATGCAGAATAGGTGCAATTCCTTGAGGACCATCCCCTCCCCCCCATCAAGAAGGGGACTGATAATATCCCAGTGTCTGGTAGTGGGAAATGAAGTATATGTGATGAGATTAATGTTGGGCCATTACATGTCCTTAGAACAACTTTAAGAAATGGCCCATTTGTCTTGCCTATTTGTAATAATGCCTGCTGTCTTTAGGATTGAGAAACTTGTTTTTAGATATTAGCATAGAAGAGAGGCTATCACATAATCTGGTTACTTGGGTTAATATCTGAATACATCTTCCTAAATGCTTTCAAGGACTTTGGCTAATTTTTTTAGATGAGGCATTCAAGCTTCTCCCTTGTATTGCTAGAAATGATGGAATATAGAAACTTCCGGGTGGGGCTCCTGGGAGCAGGGAGTTGATGGACTGACCCCAGTTTCCAAACTTCAGTGGAGGAAGAAGATGGACCTCAGAAGGCTAGCGTAGAATTGTGTGAAGGGCCAGGCCAAGCTCATTATGGTCCACCTTATTAGAAGGAATTGATGCTCTCCTGGGTGGCCCAGGTTTTCAGCCATAGCCATATAAATCAATTAGCTCTTTGCAATCGCTCACTCCACGTAAGCTGAGAGCATCTTGCAGCAGTATCCTGTGAACCTTCTAAATGTTAAGGGGAAAATTCTATGCTCTGTTTGGACATCACAGGGAGAAAATAATGAGAGACTACTGATAGCTACCTGCTCTATTTTCCACTCAAAAATACATTTTATATAACTCCCTGCTAGATGATACCTGAGGGCTAATGGTCCATTTTGATCTTTGGGCAGTTGGAGACTCAGTGGTTATGTGTCCTGGAACATATCCTGATTTTCATACTTACATGTTTATTTTGATTTATGCCTGCTTTCTCCATTTTATCTGGTGTCATTTTCCTTCTTCCTAGAGTATATATTGATCTGTCCATATCTGAAATTGTCTATTTTATTATCATTTTTGAAAGATAATTTGATTTGGTCCCTTTTTAATTTGTTAAAGCTGATGGAATGCAATATACCAGAAACAGAATGGCTTTTTTAAAAGGGAATTTATTAAGTTGCAAGTTTACAGTTCTATGGCCATGAAAGTATCCAAATTAAGGCACCAACAAGAGGTTACCTTCACTCAAGAAAGGCTGGTGCCATTCGGAATACCTCTGTCAGCTGGAAAGACATGTGGCTGGCATCTGCTGGGGTCTCTGGCTTCTGGACACCTCTCTCCACTGGGAAGCCACATGGTGACATCTGCTAGTTTTCTCTCCTCATTTCATAAGGCTTCCATGGGGGCATTTTCCTTCTGCATCTCCAGAGATCTCTGGTTGTGTGGGCTCTGCTGGCTCTAAAGCTTTTTCCAAAATGGTTCCTTCTTAAGGACTCCAGTAAGCAACCCCACCTTGAATAGGTGGAGACACACCTCCATGAAAACCATCTATTCAAAAGTTACCACCCACAATTGGATGGGTCACATCTCCATGGAAACAATAAAAAAGATACCAACCCAGCAATATTGAATGAAGATTAAAGAATATGGTTTTATTGGGAGTAAAGGACAGTTTCAAACCAGCACAGTCCCCAATTCTAGGTTCATAATTATTGTCACTTAGTCCCTTAAAGACATTCTTTGCCTAGCTTCCAGTGTTCATTGTTGAAAAATCAGCCGATTTTTCATTTTTTTACAGATGAACTGTCTTTTCCTTCTGACTGCTTTTGATATCTTTGTCACCAATATTTTGCAATTACACTGTTGTCTCAGTGTGGATTTCTTTTTGTTTTATTTGGACTATGTTATGTCTCTTGGATCATAGACTTGTCAATGCAGTCAGTTCTGGAAAATTCTCAGGCATTCTTCTTCAAGTTTGGCTGCTCTGTGTTCTCCAGTCTCTCTTTTTGGGACTTCATTTAGTTGTGTATGTCTGTCATTTTATCTTTCACATGTTTTAACTTATACCTCATATTTTCCATTTTCTTATTTCTCTGTTTCATTCTGGCTAATTTCTGAGAAATACCTTCCAGTTAATATATTTTATCTTCAGCTATATCAAATCCAGAAGTTAAATTTGGTTATCTTCCAAATCAGCTTGGTCATATTTATTGGTCTCTTGTTGCTTGATCATTATTGTGATTCCATTCTATATTTTAAAACATTCAACATAGAGCTAATCTATATTCCTATCAGACAGTTCCAGTATCTTCAGTCATTGGAGGCTAATCTAGTCATTTCTTCTGTTGACACTCATTCATGATGTGTCCTTGTGCGCTTGGTGATCTTTGATTGAGAGCTTGTTGCTTGCTCTTACTCTGTTGAAAAGCAGGGCCTAAACTGTGTTACCTTCCTCAGAGAGGATTTGAATCTGTCTCTACTGGGAACCAGAGGATAGGGACCTACCATTCTTGGACCACCCCGTCAAGGGTCCTAGTTCCATGGAGGAGTCACAGAGTCAGCTCCTCCACCTAGCTGCTGGCACTCTGACCTTGATGCTTGGGTGGACATCCACTCTAAAGACAGCACAAACCTCCTGGCCTCTTACTCTACGCTCATCTGGGGGAAGTGGACTGGGCAGGTTGTCCTCAGACGCATCCTCTTACCTCTTATTAGCCCAGAAACCCATCCTATTCAGGTCTAGTTCCTTTGCAGTGGCAAAGTCCAAAAGAGCAGCTGGCTGTCGAATAGTCAAAAATGAAAATCCTCTTTTTCGTTGTTGTTTATTTTTCTTATATTAATGGAAACAATGGCATGGACATCAGGCAACTTAAAGCAGGCTATTTCCTGCAGTTTTTTTCTATACTGTGGTTCAGGGTCATCCTGTAAAGCTGTCTAATCCAGCATTTTTGCTTTCCAGACTCTCTTCCAAGAGAAAGGATGGCCAGTGCTTTCTCCAAGTTGCTAACTGGTCGCAATGCTTCTTTGCTGTTTGCCACCTTGGGCACCAGTGCCCTCACCACCGGGTACCTGCTGAACAGGCAGAACATGTTTGCTGAGGCCCGGGAGCAGCATAAGCTCTTCCCTCCAAGGTAAGTCCTCTTGGCTTTAAAATTATTCCAAATGCCAACCAGAAATATGCTTTCCCCTGCTGGGAGCTGAAAGCAAGTATGCTTCTTTTTGCCTCTGAAGATGACTAAGTCAAATCGATAATCATTTCTGAAATCTCATTATGTGAACAAAAGAAAAGTACAGCATCACCCTTCCTGCCTGGGAGCTTGCAGCTGATAGCTGACCTTTGTTGGGCAATGATTATGTGTCTTGGCACTTTACGTGGAATATATCTTTTACTCATCTCAGCATTCCTTTGTAATAAAATGGAGTCTAGAAATATTAAGCAGTCCCCAAGCCACAGTTAGTGCAGTTGAATGTAAATCTAGGCACTCTGATTTCAAACCCATGCTTCACTCACTGCTGGAAACTGTGGTTACAGTACCGACTTTAAGATTCAGCATTAAAAGGTATTGCAGATGAGGGCGGGCCACGGTGGCTCAGCAGGCAAGAATGCTCGCCTGCTATGCCAGAGGACCCGGGTTCGATTCCCGGTGCATGCCCATGTTAAAAAAAAGTATTGCAGATGGGAAGTGGAGGAGTGGTGCCAGGGGGAGGAGGAGGGGCATGTTTTTCCAGTCGCTGCAACCTTGCCATGGTTGTTACATCATACCCGGGATGGAGCTGAGAGTGGAGTCCTGCATTAAGGGATTCCACACAGGCAGGTGTGGATGAGAGAGCTGAAAGCTAGGAAGGTGTTTCTCAGAGACACTTACCAGCTCTTGTGGAAATCACGATCTCTGAAGGAATCACTGGCAACCACCATCTCTATCTCAGGAATTCCTAAGGTAAGATAACGTGCGTCTGAGCCTGTGGTGGTCCTGAACTTTCTATTCTTCAGCCGATACATATCCTAGGGTAAGACAGCACCCCATATGATGTCTTTCTATGTATTCATCCCACGGATATTTCCTGAGTCCCTGTTTCAATAGACAAGCACTATTCTAAAGGAAGCAAAGTCCCTCCTCTTATGGGGCTGCATTATAGAAAGGGAGCAGAAAATAAATAAATGAATTTCTATATAGTTCTACCTACAGTTACTACCTTCTGTGTCGCACACCAAAGGGACAAAAGTATGAATGTTGTATTTTACTAAAACTTCTAGGTTTATATAAAAATAGTGGTCTGCATATAATTTCTATTTATTTGCTGCTTATTTTCATTCCATCTCTTCTTTCCATGAGCCACAATCCATGGGCTCCTGCAGCCAGCATCACGGGGCTCTTTAGGCAAGGTCAGGTCCTGTTCTCTGGCAGATCATGGAAATATGTTTTTAACCTGGATTGCTTATCCTGGGCAGCTCCAGCCAGTCACCCATGTGTCTGCTGTTGGAAGAGACTGGTGGAAGGATGGGCTGAAAGAAAGTCGGTTCACAGGCCCCTTCCCCTCGGGTGTTGCTCACTGGAACCTACACCCTCCCCGCAGTGCAGACTACCCTGACCTGCGCAAACACAACAACTGCATGGCGGAGTGCCTCACCCCGGCCATCTACGCCAAGCTCCGCAACAGGGTGACCCCCAGCGGCTATACCCTGGACCAGTGTATCCAGACTGGAGTGGACAACCCCGGCCACCCCTTCATTAAGACCGTGGGCATGGTGGCTGGCGACGAGGAGTCCTACGAGGTAAAGCTACCTGCCGGGTCCTGCCGGCTGCTGGTGCTGCAGTGGGTAGGGTTGAAGTTCATGGCCCCAGAGTCCTTCCCTCTTCCACGGGCTTAGCGTTCTGCCTTCTCAGGAAGAGGCCCCGTAAAGAGGAGCTAGCTTCAGTGACAGAATCACCTGCAAGGCTTTCTGGGGCAGCGCCTTCTGCAGCTTCCCAGGAACGAGGCTTTGCTGCTGTGCTTGTTGATTGCTGATTAGACAGCCACTGTGGCCCAGGCACTGAACTTCACCAAGTCTCTTGGAGAAATCTCACGATCACAGTATCCTTAGCTCAGCGGGACAGAATGGTCTGCAGAGAGCTGAGCTCAGCCATCGCGGACTCATCTCCACAGAGAGCACCCTCCAGGCAGGGACAGATATCTCCAGCTCCCCCTCAGGTCCCATCCTCTCTGCACTCTCTGGCTGTGCAGGGCTCGAGGCAGTGCCCTGGAAGGCCAGCCGTCAAGAAGCGGAAGACGGCCATCTTGAACAAAGAACTGGTGGCCCATTCATACAGCACTGTGCAACTCTAGGCTCCCAGAGCCCCCAACGAGAGCTGCTCCCTGGTCCCAAAGCCCTCTCCCCTTCCCACAGCTCCCAAAGGCTGCAGGGTGCTCTGTTGTGACTTCTCCTAGTCTTAATTTTTCTAACTATCCTTATACTCATTTGAGCCAGATTTGGCATGAGACAGTTTGGCCTCACAGAGTAAGAGGTCCCCTTTTCTCCAGCTGTGCTGTATGCTTTTCTTCTGGTGGACCTGGGTTTTCCACATTTTTATTACATTGCTTAAAGTCGAGGACCTAATCTTACTTTTTTTGACCTCAAAAGAGCTTCGCTTTCATCTGGCAGCTTCTTTTATCCTACAAAGGCAAAAACTTCTAGGAAAACCCTTGAATTCTTAAACACGAGATTCTTGCTGAGTCTGATGGTCAGTGAGCTTGACAGACTCACTAGAGAGAAGGGTAAGGTGGCAGGGTTCGGCTGCCCTAGACTCTCCCAGGAGGTAAGATGCCTCCAAAGTTTTGTCTCTGGTATATGCTGCTGCCTCTTTGCATTATTAGTAGTAGTAGTAGATTCATCACCATCACCATCACCATCATCATCACGCGCAGCAGCAGCATAAACCACCGAGCCACCCTCACGCCCATTTCCTGCACTGGGAGTTTCCGAGAAGGAGAGTTTCAACTTTGGCTCTTAAGACCAAGAGGGGCAAGCGAAAGAAGGGCCTTTTAATAGGAGGCAAACTGCGAAGGAAACAAGCATATTTCCTCCCGCAGGTGTTTGCTGACCTTTTTGACCCAGTCATCAAACTGAGGCACAATGGCTACGACCCCAGGGCAATGAAGCACCCCACTGACCTGGATGCATCCAAGGTAGGCTCCTGCTGGTCCAGGAAGAGGCTGGGCTAGCAGAGCACACGGGCAGAGGCGGGAGCCTGAGTGGAAGGCTCCACCCCTAGTTCAGCTGTCTCCCCGAAGCTCCCTGTGGGCCCCAACACTGCGCCCTCCCTCCGTGCACCCCTCAGGCCAGGGAGGTTGCAGCGTTTTGTCTGCCTTAATAACCACCTGGTTGGGGTTGGTCACTGAAAACTTGAAACCTTTCCTAAACAATTCCTTTTTTCTTCCCAAACCATGGGTGTGGGGAAAGGGTTCCAGACCGCACTGTAGAAAGACCTCTGCCCTTTACTTGCCTTAAAGGCCCTCTCCCCAGACTTCCCGAATCTGCCCAGAAAGCTGGTTCTGTAAACGCGCCTGGAACCCCCGGGGCGGGGCTCCCAGGGCGGGGCTGTGGGCCGGGAGCGGGGCCCCCGGGGCGGGGCTCTGGGCCGGGGGCGGGGCTTCTGGGCCGGGGCTCCCGGGGCGGGGCCGCACTCACCCTTCTCCCGGCTCGCAGATCACCCAGGGCCAGTTTGACGAGCGCTACGTGCTGTCGTCGCGGGTGCGCACGGGCCGCAGCATCCGCGGGCTGAGCCTGCCCCCCGCCTGCAGCCGGGCGGAGCGGAGGGAGGTGGAGAACGTGGCCATCACAGCCCTGGAGGGCCTCAAGGGGGACCTGGCCGGCCGCTACTACAAGCTGTCCGAGATGACGGAGCAGGACCAGCAGCGGCTCATCGACGTGAGTGGCCACGCCGCCCAGGGAAGGCCTGGGGTCTGCGGGGACCTCGCGGCGCCGGCTCGCCCTGCGCTCCAGCCCCTGCCTGGGGGTGGCTTGGGGGACCCTGCCCCTGCGGCTCAGCCCGAGGGCTCAGCAGGTTCAGTCAGGCCTCAGGAAGCCTCATTCAGCAAGGTCATAAATTGGATTTGTATTCCCCTTAGCACGTCTAAAACAGGACAGCCTTTTCAAAGGGAACTTAGAACGAAACTTCAGGGAAAAACAAAATCAAATTCGTGTCATTTCAGAAAATGTGAGTGTTGCAAAACATACTACATTTACAAATCATATGGGCCAACATGTATTTGACCGTCAGGTCAGCCCATTAGCCTGCCCTCTTCTGCCCCAGCTCACCACTGCAGGTTTCCAGCATAAGGGACACCTTGAGGTGGCTCAAGGGGCCCACCTTTCCCTCTTCTTGGGAATTGTATAAGGACTCCTCTCCCCATATCCTTTGGATTTCATACCTCAGTGTAATCAATTCAAATATATGGTATCTGTGTATCTCATCGCAGAGTAAGCATATATCCACATGAGAAAGAGTAGTGGGCGCACAAGAAAAATGTCAGTCTCTTGGCATCGATTTTGATGTGTGGGGTAACAAACATATCAGTGGTTAAAGGAACCATTCTGGGAGTTAGGTTTCAATGCCATTTACCAGCTGTGTGATACTGGATAGGTCACTTTATCTCTCTGAATCTCAGTTTTCTTCACCTGTGGAAAAAAAATACACTTATCTCATAGGGTTTTCTATGTGAATAAAGGGAAACAGTATAAAAGTGCTTAGCACAGAGCCTCACATGTAGGGAACATTAAATTAGTGGTGGGTATTTTTATTTATGGAGCATTGTTTTGCATCTCTAGTATTTTAATGAAAGGAAAAATAAACCCACAATTCTAGAATTCTAGAGAATGGCAGCTGTGTAGAACAGACCTGTGAGGGTGGGGCCCTCATTCATTGCACACTCTGCCACTGCACAAGCTGATGGTGAACTGCACAGTGATTCAGGAGTTAGTTCCCTTTGGGCTAAGCCAGGGGTTTTCAAGAATCACCTGAAGAGCTTGTAATAATCCTGATATCCAGGGCACACCCCATAACAAGTAAGTCAGAATTTCAGGGTGCAGGAACAGGGCATTCGTAATTGTTAAGTTCCTCATGTTATTCTAGTGGGCAGCCAAGAGTGAAAACCATTAGCTAAGAAACCTCAGTATTATCAGTGAGTTGCAAATTGGCTGCCTGGCATTTACAGTCTATCTGAGCTCATCAGTCTCTCCCTCTCTGCTTTGTCCTTTTTGGCCTGCAGGACCACTTTCTGTTTGATAAGCCAGTGTCCCCCTTACTAACATGTGCCGGGATGGCCCGTGACTGGCCAGATGCCAGGGGAATCTGGTATGGACATAGCATTTTCACATTTGCAATGTGTGCAGAGGATCTCCTGCAGATCGCCTGGCTTGTCGTAACCTGAAGTTGCTGTGAACTGCAGTTGACAGCATGCTCAGCTGGAGAAGACAAAGTATTTAGAAATTGTATGCGTGTTTTTTATTTTGTGTGTGTGTGTACCTAAGCATTGTGATGTTTCTAACATGTATAAGACTGTAAGCTGGTTTGCATAAATTATGCATGAGGAAAAGACTGCATTTTTAAGGCAAAATTTAGCTTCATGTTATTTGACTCCTTTGATTCCTGTACCTTGGGTAGATTATTCTGACTGTACCTTAAGGAGCTGAGATAGAAGTGTTCATGAGCAGCTGCTTGATGGGGGAGTATTTGCAGGATCTGTCTAGCAAATATATGTGAAACTCCAAACATCCTGGGCTGTGGGTAAAACTCCTTTTTTTTTTAAAGCACCACAGGATTTGTTAGAAGACAAAATACTCTTGTTAGTGTCAAAGTCAAAAATGCAATAGTGTAATTACTGTCATCCTGGCCTGAGGAACTAAAGGGATTATATTCTTGTTGGGTAATAATATGACGTCTTTAAGAGTTGGAATTGCTCTTACTCTTCACTCTGTCGAGATAAAACCATTTTGTGGTACTTGTTCAGCACAATCAAGAGATGACAGCCTTCCAGGAAACGAGAAAGGTGAAACGAAGCAGTCAAGCTCCAGAGTTAGTAGGGACTTTCATGTATTGAAACAAACGCAGTGAACACTCACCACCGTATTTCTCTCCTCATTAGGCATAATTTCGACAAGACATTTCTCATCTGGATAAATGAGGAGGACCACACCAGGGTGATCTCCATGGAAAAAGGAGGCAATATGAAAAGAGTGTTTGAACGATTCTGTCGGGGGCTAAAAGAAGTAAGATGTGATCAAAGATCTCTGAATATCTATGAAAATAAAATCTTTCTGTTTTTCATTCCTGAAGGAAGGTGCTATGGTGACTTCAGGGTGGGGTTTATTTTTTTCCAGGGATCAGGACACTCTTTGGCGGTGGACCTTCCAGGGCAGTGCTTGAGAAAATAGATGACTTTCCCTTGTTAATTAGCAAGCCCTTCTGCTTCCCTCCCCAGTCCAGAATGGTTCGCGGGAGTTTGTGGATCGTTAAATATTTTTCTGATTTATTTAAAATTGCTCTCTTGGCTAGTCTAAGTTTAGATACAATATAGTATAACGCTGTATTTATAACTAATTTAACCGCAGATTTATCTACTGAGGATTCCTATATTATCCTACAGTCCTGGCATGGAAAATAATAGCAACAACTGACATTTATTTAGTGCTTAGTAGGTGTTAGGTACTGTGTTCAGTGCTTCACCTCATTCATCTGACTTAATTCTAACATTCTAATAGTCTGATAGGTGTCATTTTCTATTAAAGAATTACTGTAAATTTACCTGAATTTCACATGTGGTCTCACCCTGATGTTTGGCATGTGCTGAATGAATCGTTACTCGAGAATTGTGATGTTTGTTCATTGTTGTTCTCCTTGTAGGTAGAACGGTTAATCCAGGAACGGGGCTGGGAGTTCATGTGGAATGAGCGCCTAGGATACATCCTGACTTGCCCCTCCAACCTCGGAACAGGACTACGAGCTGGTGTCCACGTTAAAATACCAAAGCTCAGCAAGGTGTGTCATTTGACCAGCACCCCTGCTGGATCCCACGAGGATCAGCTCAGACCTGGCTGCATAAAGGGAGGAAACATCACTGGCCATTCCGTAACCACTCCTTTCTCTATCTATAATAGAAAAATAGTGAGGAAAGTTTAAGCTTTCCTCAAAAGACAGCTGTATTAGATAGGATAGAAGTTTACGGAACTGTAAGAAAGAATTGGTGGCTTCAAGAATAGGAAGTGTAAGTTCTCTCTCATGTAATAAATCAGGCCAGTTAGGCAGGCTGCTCTGCTTAGCTCCATGTGGTTCCTTCCGTATCATTTTTTTTGTGGTCTCCTGGTGCAATGGCTCCTAACCTTGAGTATACGTCAGAATCACCTAGAGAATTTCTAAAATCACTTTGCTGGCTACCACCTCCAGAATTTGTATTTCCAAGTTTCCAGGTGATGCTGATGATTCTGGTCAGCGCACCATACTTAGCCGACCTCTGTCTTAGGGCATTGTCTCCATTTGCGTGGTCGTTGTCAGGCCTGGCGTGTCACTTATGGAAAGGGGAGAAAGCATGCAGGTGTGCCCATGTGAAAAATTAAAGTCTAGGCCTGGATGTGGCACGTGTCTGTTTCCTTAGCTCCAGCTCTGAAGGAGATGGAAAAGGATTCTGGTGGGCAACTAGTAGTTTCCTCCACAGCACACCAAGTAAATGAACGACTTTAAAACGTTTTTAGAAGATGTACATTCCGTCAAAACAGATTAGCAAGAAAATTTTTGTTGTTCAAAATTCCAGTGATAAAAAATAATTTGAAGTGATTGAACTTCATGATTTCATTTGTATCAGTGACAGCTGTTATGTGGATGAATAATAAGCATACTAAAGCTGCAACCCAAATGCCAAAAAAGCAGTATAGCAGTTAAAAAGAGCAGGCTGCAGTCAGGCTAGCCAGGTTCCATTTCACCTCTCCTCCCTTCTGACTGTGGATAAGCTAATTCCTCTAAGCCTCAGTTTCCTCTTCTGTGAAATGGGATGAAAGCAATACCTACTTCATAGATTTGACGTAAGGTTTAAAAGTTCCAGTGTAGTGCCCTGGTGCACAGCAAATGCATGCTTAACAAATGTTAGCTGTCCTTATCTTTCCTTGTGTGGTTTTTCTAAGTGAAACACACCAGTGATAGTGAATCCATTTTGCTTCTTACAACAATAAGCATTATCTCTTATCCTAGGATCCTCGTTTTTCTAAGATCCTGGAGAACCTACGACTCCAGAAGCGTGGCACGGGTGGTGTCGACACTGCAGCAGTGGCAGATGTGTATGATATTTCCAACATAGATCGAATTGGTAGATCTGAGGTAATATCTCTCTCTCTCTTCCTTAAAGTGAATGAACGAAACCAGCTTAAAAGAAAGCAGGAATAAAGAAGTAACCTAAACAGTTTTACCTTATTCACAAAATTCAAGACCATGTCTTTTCCCATTGAGTCATGAGTCACGTTAGCTTTTCACTCTGTACTCTTATTTCTTACATGTGAAATAACTGCATAAGAGTCAGCACAGTGTCATCTGAGAACTTATAGACAGGTAAGGGAATTCACAATGGGGCTGTTGTCACCGACCTGCTTTTGAGAGCTGTTCCAGCAATCTTCAGCAGCAGGAGTCTCATTAAGTTATATGATAGCAGTATCTTATCACTGGGAAGCCAGAGAACATCTGTGACATCTCTCTTAAGGGGCAGAAGTAGAGGAATTTTATCTTGCTTCTGAATGTCCTTTGGTGAAGGCCAAATGCTATAATTTTCACTGTAGACTCTTAGTATTTTTTTTAATTTTGTTTTTACTGCTGAAGATGGAAAATAAGGTGTGCATTAGTGGTTTCTATATAAGACTGTGCCTACAATACAATCCTGTGTAGGATGACTAGGATTCATAGATTATATGTAGGTCTGCGCAGTGCCTGACAGAAGGCATAAAAAAGCACTCAAGCAGCATGCCCCAGAATCCTAAGCATTATACCCACTTAATATGTCCCACTGAGCGTAGTGTGTCCACCATAAATTTGAAAATCATTCTCTTCTTATAGTGTAAAGTTTTTAATAACTCACTGGCTGGTTATTTAAACTGTGGATTATTGGTGCTCTTTCCTCTTCCTCACCAATTTTTTAATACTTCACTGCCCATTGGTATCCCTGCTGGTAAACTGAGGAAAAGAAAGGAGGAGGCACTCAAAACAATTAAATCAGTTCATGTGCTACCAGCTCTGGTAAAGTACTTGAGGAAGAAACAGCTATAAAAACTGTAATTTATGAAATTTACTCCATAATGTTTGGTATAGTAGATAAAGGAAATCTGGAGTCGAGCCCCTTTTAATGATAGCATTATAAAAGTAGTCCATTAGCTACAATCTCCCCTGAGTATTTGATATTTTGTTTGACCATCCCTTTGCTAACTCTAGTCACAACTCTGATTATTCAGATAGAATTTATTTCTGAATAACACAGGAAAGGAATCCCTATGTTAAAGATCAGGAGCCCTTTCTTATAACCCAGTTTCCTACCAGAAGGTTTAAGCCAAGATAGAGTCCCATGCTACTGAATGAGAGACCCATCTCTGGGGTAAGTCAGTATGTACACAGAAACAGAAATCATGAGTTTCCCCGATTTGCAGTAACTAGCTTTCTGACTCAATCCTATCTCAGGGCCTCAGTTTCTTTAAGCATAAACAGAGGTGAAGAGGGGACTGGACTCCATCATATCTCACCTTTGTTCAAGCTGTAACACCCAATGAGTCCTTCCATCCTTGCTGTTAATTCTGGAATTTTACCATGCATTTTAGTGCTGGCTGGAATTAACTAGTTGTTTAGTGTGTTTGGGTTTTCTCAGAGCAATGGAAGTAATTTATTTGGGAGGTGATCCCAGGAAGGAATGTATAGGTAGATGTGTTCAAGTTTAAGAAAAGCCAATATTTGGAAACCAAAGTTTTAATACAAACTTTTAAAAAGGAGCAATTAAAAGATAACCTTAAAAGTTTCCTTTAAATAGTAAACTTGCCTGGTGCAATGAAAACCTGATTTTAATTGCCAAACATTTTATTTTAAGCAGTTTTTCTGAAAGACATTCACTGAGTAAATGCCATTAGCTGAACTATGGCCTATTCAGTTCTTAGATAGCTAAGCCGCAGGCCAGAATTCACAGCCAGGCCAGAGAAGAACACAAGGCTGTCACTGTAGTTTTACTTGTAGGCAACCTGTGATATCTGGGGGAAAAGAGTCTGAGATGCAAACTAATGATTTCCAAATATAAGAAAAGTTCTCATACACGAAGCAGTATCCCCAGCTCTGTGAAAGAAGGATTGAGAGAAAGCCTGTCTATCGCTGCTTTCCATCTCTGATAATAACCGCCAGACCCTCTCCTCCCATATCCCCTTAGGGAAATAATGAGAAGGAAGTATTTGTTACAAAGTCCATCTAACATGGCAAGTTTCCATTTGTCCCAGTGTTGTTCCTGTTTATCAATGCCCTGTATGTGCCTTCTCTGCAATTTAATCATTTGTCTTTCTCCCTGTCAAAGGTTGAGCTTGTTCAGATTGTCATCGATGGAGTTAATTACCTGGTGGATTGTGAAAAGAAGTTGGAGAGAGGCCAGGATATTAAGGTGCCGCCACCTCTGCCTCAGTTCAGCAGAAAGTGAACTTTTCCTTCCCCAATTTATAAGTAATCTGTCTGCTGGTATGTCAGACAATAAGAAATCTCTATACTGAGAATTTTTGTAAACTTGTAAAATATAAAATTATAGTCCTATCTTTACAATAAAATTCTCCTTAATGTTGCTGTTTGTTTCCTTGATTTTTTAACTGCAAATTTTAATGAGATATATTCACACACTATATAATCCATCCAGTGTATACAATCAGTGTCTCACAGTGTCATCACTTAGTTGTGCCATCATCATCACACTCAGTTTTAGACCATTTTCATTGCCCCCCAAAATAAAATAACTGATAGACATAAAAAGGAACCCCCAAACATCCCATGCTCTTTATATTCCCCTATTATTGACCCCTAGTATTGGTGTGGTGTACTTGTTACTGCTGATGAAAGAATAGTAAGATACTGCTGTTAGCCATAGTCCATATCTTGCAGTTCCCTGATTTTTTAATGCTATGAAGAAATGCAAACCAGTTTGAAAATATCTAATTACAAGTAAGAGGAGGCAACAATATATTAAGGCAATGATAGAACTAACATTTGTAAGACCATCTATACGCAAATCTAGATAACTCTTCTCCATCTAGATTCAACTATAGTCAAGCATTTAACAAATCCTATGTGGAAACCATTGGAAAATGAGGAACTAATATAATATAATCAATTTTCAGAAAAATAGAGCAAGAGGAGGCTTGATTCTCTTTGAAGTGTGGAAATAAAGACCACCAAAATGAGAAGCAATAGAGGTTATTTATTCAGGGATTGCTATAGCAAAGGAATCAGTCATATGACCTGCATTTGGCAGAGACTCAAAGCCAGGCAGGGGAATGGGAAAGCTTTACACTGAAACAAAGGGAAGACTACAGTTATGCTCTATTTGGAGGCTGTAGGCATAAGGAAGCTGGAGGCAAGCTAACTAGAAGTGAGATAAATTGGGGATTGGTTTGGAGAGCATATTTGGCTTTCTCTGGTTGAGCCAGAGACCAGGGCAAAATGTAGGGGGCAAAAACTAAGGAAACTCAGTCATTGACCAAGTCCTGACCATTCCAGGCTGATGGCTGCAGAGGCTGTGGTTTGGCTTCCTGGACTGGATGCTGCAGAATTTATGGGTTGGCACTCTATTGTCATATGTGACTGTCTGTTCAATCTCTTAAAAGCAATCCAAAACTTTATGGTTGTAATGCTGAAATGTTTTTAGCCTAATTCAAATGGTGAATTCGTCCCTTAGCATGCATGTCCTTATCTCAATTCTCATTATTCTTTTTCATGCATCCTCTGATGTCTGTAACCTGAAGGGACATGATAGAAGAGGTGGGAGCAGCCAGTAACAAGCAACAAGTGTAACTGCTGCCCACTCAAGGGACAAATATTATGAGTCTGGTGAATAGGGTTGATACCAAATCTGACATCCTATAAGTAAGTGCGTGCCACTGGTACTAAGGTTAAATTAATCCCTTCTGTAATATAAGCATTTGGGTTCCCTCTTGCTATGCTGAGAAAAAGAAACTATAAGCAGAATACACTCGTATTGATACAAATAGGCTATCAGTCATATCTATCTGTTCTAGTTTGCTTGCTGCTGGAATGCAACAGACCAGAGACGGATTGACTTTTAATGAAAGGGGATTTGTTTCATTAGTTCTTCAGAGGAAAGGCAGCTAACTTTCATCTGAGGTTCTTTCTTACGTGGGAAGGCTCAGGGTGATCTCTGCTGGCCTTCTCTCCAGGCCTCCGGGTTCCAACAACTTTCCCCAGGGTGATTCCTTTCTGCATCTCCAAAGGCCCGGGCTGAGCTGCGAGTGCCGAGATGAGGTATGCTGAGCTGCTTGGGCTGTGCTGCATGGAGCACTCTCATTTAAGCACCAGCCAATTAAATCAAACATCAAACATCCTCCTAGCTGACTGCACATGTAATCAGCAACAGATGAGGTTCACGTACCCTTGGCTCATGCCCACAGCAAGAGAACTAGGCACCTTCACCTGGCCAAGCTGACAACTGAATCTAACTACCACATGATCGTTCAAGTGACAAACTGGTATGTGGTAGAAATCTAGAAGAAATCCACACCCATCATTTAAGACACCAAGCAAAATACTGTATGGGGTGGACAGGGGGAGGAGGGCTGTCCCCAACCAGGGACTGAAAACAAAGGCGGAATCACAACCTCAGGCAGTGGCCAACTTTCACTGAGTACACAGTGGTCCTGGGGAGAGAAGACGGGGGTCCTGGCTAAGTGTGTCAACTCTATAGCCGCATGGCCTGGGTGCAAGGCCCGACTCCCCCACTCTGTGATTCTGGGTGACTAGTCTTTAGGTTCCTTAGTTTCTTCTCTATAAAATGAGAATAACGATAACACATACCTTATAGGCCCATTGGGAGGATAAAATTAATTGATATTTGTAAAGTTCACTTAGAAGTGTTCAACACACTAACTACCATGTAAGTTTGCTGAGTAAAGAATACAAGTAAGGAAATCATTATTATAATGTTGTAATAATCTGGTCTCTGAATATCCCTTAACATCATTCTATAAGGCAAAGCAACAGGACAGGTGGGCCCTGTTTTGAAAGGCCTTATGAGCTAAGTGGCAAATGAAGACAGATTCATAAAGCTAACGAAACACAGCATAAACGAGCTAAAGAGATCAGAAGCATATATTAACATTTCATTTTGTTTAGAAGATGAAACACAGGCACTAACAAAAATATATGGCTACTGATATAAAAAGTCAACACATATCACATTGAAGCAACAACAAAAATTAACTGAATAGCTAAGGTACAGAGAGTTCCAGACAATCTCTCTCTTTGCATTTTTGTCTAATTCATTTCTCACCACTACCCATTATTTCTAACTCATCAATAACACACTGACATTTGAATTCAATATTGACTTGCCCACAGGCTGTTAGAATTTAATTTTTAAATTATCGTATCTACCTTTGTAACTCTTGATTTGTGGGGCTTTTTGACCTATATTGTTACCAGGAAAGTACTCAAGTGTGACTTTACTCCTTAAGAACAAAATATTCATAACTAAAGACTTAATTACTTAAACCAAATCTACAACAGATTCCTAAACACTCAATCTGACACCTTATTTTTCTTTGAAATCCTCCACACACACATGAAATACCCTTTCCTGACAGCTCTTCAGACAATTTTTAGATTGCATAACAGCACTTAAACTGAATATAAGAATATTTTTTGCCCTCAAACAGTCCCAAATATTTGAGTGGCATGATTCTGTTTGCAGAAGTTATGGTAAGTTGCAATATTGCTACAAGAAATAAGTATATTGACAATGTTCCAATGACAAGATCTTTCATGTGAAAGATGAGTCCCTTGGAAGAGATAAAGAGATTTTAACTATTAATTAAGATTCTAATGGAATATGATGTCTTCAGCCAAAGTAGGCCCAGCATGCAAATAATTTCTGACCAAGGTCCAGTTTAATCAGTATTCATCAAGCAAAGATGTGAACAGAGCATGATTCTGAGTCACAGGCCTTTTTAATTTGCTACATTCCTTGCATTGGAGGCATAAAACAGATAAGGAAGGCTTCGAGGCCTGGAAATTACTCTGGCTCTCTTCCACAGGGGAAGAGAAATCTGGGTCCTTCCTAACTTCTGACCTACCACAGTAAGTCTGCTTCTGGGAAACTGGCTCTTGTATTCTTGGCCTAAAAGTCGTAAAAGACTTTTTTTTTTCTGTGTGTTTTGAAAGCAGCCAGAAGAGATTGTTTTGAGGTCAAAATATTTACATTAAATTCAGGCTCATCCATTAACCAGCTATGTGGTCAAAGACAAACCCCTTAACCCAATACAGTCTTAGTTTCATCTGTAAAATGGAGATAATTCCTGTTTTACAAAGTTTTTATTATGATTAAATAATCCAATGCATTGACTTACTTTTTTTTATATTGTAATCTATGGGAAGAAATATATTTTACATTAAAATCCAGTACATGCATACCCAGAGAGTTCATTTTGTCATATGGTCACTGGGTTATTTTTATATCATCATCAAATATAAACTAGCTTTAGGATAGTGCCAGACAAACATATGATATCATGGTGTAAAAAAAACACATATAATACAAAAATATTTGTAACAGATTGTGACCAAATGGGCCTCAAAGATTCAAGATTTTTTTTTTAAAAAAAGCTTTTGATGGAAAATAAGTGGGTGGTTAGTATATTTCTATGGGTTGGGTCTAATTTGGTAATTATTTGATGTGCCTGGTTTTATCAACTGTTCAAATGAGAAGATTTTTGTCTTCTGTAGCACTGATAACCAGGAGAAACCATTAAAAGCCACTGGTTATTTTATCTTTCATCAGGCAATTTTTAAGATTTTTATTTGTTCAGTATTGTTTTTTCTTTTTTTTTTACACTATGGTACATATAAGCAACTTTAATAGTTGATAAATGTACAGTAGCTAGATTTTACCTGCATATACATTTTTCCATTTTATGCTCTGATCTGAAAAAAAATGCTTTTCAAACTGTATAAGATTTATGACTACTGTAAACACTGCTTAAGTTTTGCTCTTGATTTTAAAAAGACATTTTTGTTGAAAGTGCTATTGAATATTGTAATCTGTATAGTGCATTGAATGGCTTCTGATGTCAGCCTGATCTCTGCTGCCAATGCATATCATCAACATCTCCCCAAAGTGGGCTTAATCTTTGCTTTCTTTGCACAATGTCTTTGGTTGCAAGTCATAAGTCTGAGGCAAATAAAATTCCAGTAATTAAAAAAAAAATCCAGTACATGCATGTTTGAATGTGCCAATTAATGCATGTGTACGTGTATAAAAGTGCACATAAAAGTTTTATGTAGCAAAATTTACCTTTACTATTCAAGATGCACTCTGGTATTTTTCTACTGTATACTATCTTACTCTCTTTCAGCCTTAAAAACTACTGATTGTGAGCCACTAAATTGATTTTGCATCACAGTGACAGGATGAAACTCACAGTTTGGAAAACACAAGTTTAATTATGTGGCTGAATCAACACTAAATTCCTTCTTTCCTGTTTTTCTTCTTTCAGCCCTTTAAATCTTTTTTCCCACTTTTATTTTTACCTTTATGGTTTTAAATGAGAACTCCATAGTTGTAAAATGGTTGTTTTCCATATATAGTATGGCATTTTCCTCTGGCTGCTTTCAAAATTTTTCAGCAACTTGCCTATGATGTGCCTAGGTGTGTTTTTCTTCTTATTTATCCTATTTGAGGTTCACTGAGCTTTTTTATTATGTAAATTTATGTCTTTTACCAAGTTTGGTTAAGTTGTGGGCCATTATTTCTTCA
Source organism: Tamandua tetradactyla (assembly GCF_023851605.1). Taxonomy (NCBI): domain Eukaryota; kingdom Metazoa; phylum Chordata; class Mammalia; order Pilosa; family Myrmecophagidae; genus Tamandua; species Tamandua tetradactyla. The sequence goes on along the minus strand of NC_135347.1, from coordinate 50,260,207 downwards.
ATTGTTTTTTCTGCCTCCTTCTCTCTATCTTCTCCTAGAACTCCAATTACCTGTATGCTGGACCTTTGCTATTTTCCATAGGGCCTTGAGTTCTCATTTGTTTTAATTTTTTTCCCTCTTAAATTTATTCAATCATTTTCCTCTATCTCCCTTCCAGATTGGATAATTTCTATGGATCTATCTTCACGTTCATTGATTCTTTCTTTTGACTTCTTGGTTCTGCTCTTGAACTCATCCAATTAATTTTTATTTCAGATATTGTACTTTTCATTTGTCTCCTTATTTACATTTTCTATTTCTTTAATGAGATAATAAATATTTTCATTAAAAGAAAATTTCCTATAAGCAGTAAGCATATTCAAATAGTTGCTTTAAATTCCTTATTTTATAATCCCTGTGTCATTTGGATCATTTTGGAATTGGACTCTGTTGTCTCTTCTCCTGTCATATTTTCCTAGTTCTTTGTAAGTCAAGTAATTTTGGATTTTATCCTGAACATCATGAATGTCATATATTGTAGAAACATGGTTCTGTTAGATTCTTCCAAGAGTGCTGATGTTTTCATTTTAGCAGGCAATTAACTTGGTTAAACCCAAATTGGGCACTCTGTCTCACCTGTGATGGCTGTCAGTTTAACTCTGAGTCCCACTTTTAAGTCTAACAGGTTAATTTCTTTGAGTATGCATTCATGTGTATTTCAGGGGTTGTACTGGTGTGAATTTACTACGTATCCCAGAAAAGCCATGTTTTAATACTGATCCAATCTTGTGGGAGCAACTGTTTCTCTTAATCCCTATTCAGTACTGTGGGTTGGAATCTTTAGATTATCTCCATGGAGATGTGGCACACTCAATTGTGTGTATTAACCCTTGATTAAATGTGAGTCCACCCATTCCAGGTGGGTCTTGATTAGTTTAGTGGACTCGTTTAAAAGAGGAAACATTTTGGAGACAGTCAGAGATGAGAGAAACAACAGAGCCTAGAGAAACAACAGAAGCCTCAGAGCCAACAGAAACTTCACAGCAGAGTTGACACAGATGTGGACACATGGAGAACAAAGATGTTTGAAGATGCATGGAGCCCAGCAGACATTGCCATGAGATGTTAAGCAAGCCAGAACCTGGAGAGAGCCAAGGGAAGCCAAGAGATGAAAGCCAGCCACAGAGAAGCAAAGTGAGGAACCCCCACAGGAACAGAGGCTGAAAGCGTTGGATCCCAGGAGCAATGGACCAGTGTACCTTCCCACCTGACAGAGGTGTTGCAGATGCTTCGGCCTTTCTTGAATTAAGGTATCTTTCCCTGTACGCCTTAATTTGGACACTTTCACTTCCTTAGAACTGTAAACTTGTAACTTACTAAATTCTTCTTTTTAAAAGCCATTCCAGTTCTGGTATATTGCATCCTGGCAGCTAGCAAACTAACACAGTGGTCAAAAAAGACTTGAGCCTCATCATCTCTGGATGTTTCCCTTCTAGAAAACCCCCTCTGGTAGCCTCATGGTTGCCCCAGGATCCATCTCCTAGTTCATTAGTTCAGAAGGTTAGTAGATATGCTATTGGAGTTTTACCACTCTCTGCTGTGCCATGTCTGTGGCCAATATTCAGGCTAAAGCTGCAAAACTGGAAATGTACTTTGTGCTGCCTTATTGCTAAGATTTGACTCCCCTCCAAATCTGCTTACTTTTGTTCAATCTCCAGAGCTCTTACGTAATTAAAAAGAAAATGTGTCTGCAGTTTATAATTTTTATCTGCAGGAGGGCAAAACACTTAAGAGTATACTCCATCAGAGAACTAAAACTCCCTCCTCTTTTCTTTTTTTTAAATTTTATTTTAGCAGCTCAGGTATTGGAAAAATTGGTCTTTTGATAAAAATCTTGGAAAGTATTAATAAATTAACTATAAATTAATGAAGAAATCTAGTTATTATTTCACTGGGTGTGGTAGTTTGAATGTGGTATTATGAATGAAGAAGACTAGTTATTATTTTCACTGGGTGTGGTATTATTCACCACAGAAAAGGCCATGTTTTTTAATCCATTCCTGTGGGTGCAAGCCTACTGTAGGAGGGACTTTAGGTTATTTCTGTTGAGATGTGTCCCACCTCATTGAAAGTGGGTCTTAATCCTCTTACTGGAGTCCTTTTTAAAAGGATAAAATACAGAAAGAGAGACAAAAGTTAAAAGAGATGAAATCAAGAAAAGCTCACAGAAAAAGCCCCAGAGAAGCCACTGAAGCCAGAAGCAGGAAGTAATGAAACCCATAAAAGAAGGACGAGCAGTTATCACCATGTGCCTTGCTATCTGACAGAAGAGCCCAAGCTCACCAGTAGCTGGTCTTCAGAGAAGGTACCATCCTGTTGATGCCTTAATTTGGACGTTTTTCATGGCCTAAGAACTGTAAACTTGTAAGTTAATAAACCTCCGCTGTAAAGGCCAACCTGTTTTGGGTTTATTGCATTCTGGCAGCTTTATCAAACCAAAACATATTTTGGTACCAGAAGATTGGTGTGCTGAGATGAAACTACCAAAAATGCTGGAATGGCTTTATAAATGGATAAGGGGAAAATTCTGGAAGAATTGTGAGATGCTTGATAGAAAGGGCCTAGATTACTTTAAAGAGATTTTTGGTAGAAATATGGATGCTAAAGTTACTTCTGATGCAACCTTCAACAGAAATAATGAGTCATTGCAAACTGGAACAAAGGTGATCCTTGTTTAAAAGTGGCAGAGAATTTGGTAAAATTGAGTCTTGGTGTCAGCTGGAAGGCAGAATTTAAGAGTGACAAGCTTGGATATTTAACTGAGGAAATTTCCAATGGGAGAAGAAAGAGATAAGCTGAGAACTAAACTCTTGGTTACAAAAGAAACCAGAAATTGTTTGGAAAATTCTGACCTTCCGGAAGTGAATCCCCAGAGAATTGTGCCCATGTGAGGATTTGATCAAATGTGGAACCAGTCAGCCACTTCAGCACAAGTCAGGATTAGAAATGCAGTTATCCAGAAAGGATCTGTGGAAAGTTCTATTGTCTGATAGTTGGTACCCCTGTGTGCTGCATGCAAAACCAACAAATTTTTTGTGAAATCTATATGAACAGAATCATGCCATCCTGGGCTAAAAGGGATAGAAAAGGGATAGGTTGAAGGAAAAATGACTTCAAAGGCAAAACCATGGAAGTGGAAGTCTCCTTGGGCCAGGAGAGCAGACCTACTCATGTATGTGGAAAGGGTGAGTTTGCCCCAGAGCTTGCAGAGGGCGAACCTTCCACCTTCCTTGTCCAGGAAGAGTGTTATCACCCCAGAGCTCCCTGATGCCTGGGGAATTGAGGAGAGCTTAGCCATACAATAGTCCATTTAGAATGCTGCCACCTCAGACTTTAGAGAGGATGGAGAACAATTCCTGGGGTTGGGTAGAGTCCGGATGCTACCCCACTATTCTGCAGGGTTTGAGCCTGTGCCTTGGAGATTGTGGAGAGCCAGCTGCCACCCTCATGCTTGAGGAGAGTGGGGCCTAGAGTTTGACTGCCACCCCAATACTGCTTGATAAGGATAGAGCCAAGAGCAGGGACATCACCCCAGTGCTTGGAGATTGGTGGAGCCCTCACCCTAATGTTTAGAGAGAGCAGGGTTGCTGCATAAGCCCTTGGAAAGGGAGGGGCTGATACTCTATCAACCCCTGAGGACAAAATATCATTCTACAGATGACTTTCAGATCTGGAAATCTAATGAAGTATGTCCCGCAGATTTTTGTAACTGTTTGGATCCAGTGACCCCTCTTTTTCTTCCAATTTCCCCATAGACACTCTGTGAGTGTCTCTTTTTTGTGTGTTGGAAGCAGATAACTTGTTCTCAGTTTCACAGGTCTACAACCTGAGGAGAATTTTGCTCCAGGACAGACCATACCTGTAACTGATTTTGATTAGACTTTGTACTTAATATTGTTACTGAAGTGATTTAAGGCTTTTGGCCTTAATGGATGGAATGAATGAATTTTGCATATGGAAAGAACATGTCTTTGGGGGGTCAGAGGGTGGGTGTGGTAGTTTGAAGCTGTTATGTACCTCAGAAAAGATCATATTCTTTTAATTCATTCCTGTGGGTGCAGACCTATTGTATGTGGGAACTTTTGATCAGATTATTTCATTTGAGATGTGTAAGGTGGGTCTTAATCCTCTTACTGGAGTCCTCCATATGAGGATAAAAGACAGGAAGAGGGACAGATGCTAAAAGGAATGAAATTAAGAAAAGCTCACAGAAAAATTCCCAGAGAACCAAGAGGAAGCCACTGAAGCCAGAAGCTGAAAGCAATGAAACCCAGGAGAGAAGGACCGGCAGATGTCGCCACATGCCTTGATATTTAAAGAAGCCCAAGATAGGTGATAGCTGGTCTTCAGATGTTGCTACCTTAATTTGGACATTTTTCATGGCCTAAGAACTGTAAGCCTGTAAACTAATAAATCCCCTTCATAAAAGCCAACCCATTTTTGGTATATTGCATTTTGTCAGCTTTAGGAAACCAAAACATTAGGCTAAACATGAGTCACAATATTTGTGGGAAAAAGTAGAATTACCTTAAAAGAAAGCCCAATTTGTTTTGAAATTTATTTCCTTGGAGTATTCTAACTTAGAAGTGAAGCCATTTATGCTCACTTTATATTTGAGTAATAAGGAAAACTTTATACATTTATTAACTTAAGAAACTGACCAGTTACTAGCATACAGGAAAAGACCTTGGGACTGTGGAAAGTATAGAAAACATAAGCTGCTCAACATATCTGTAATAAGAATCTTAAGCCTTTTCCATTAAATTATTTATTTTCAGTTTAAACTCATAATAGATACTAAGAAAGAGCAGAGAATTCTAAGTAAATCAGTTTGTATTTTATCTTGGTTTACAAACTGTTACTTGGCTTAGAGCCTTCAATTATATGCAAACTTGAGAATATGGAGAACAGTTCTGCTTGGCTTCCCAGTGAATATCAATTTAGACTGCAGTGATCATCCGCATTGGTCTTGTCCTCTTGGAAACCAGCTGCCACGCTGGTCTATGTTGTGGACTGAATAATGGTCTCCAAAGAAAAAAATACAGCAAAATGTGTGTACTATCTCCCTATTTCCCTTCATCTTTCTCTCTTCTCTCTCTCTCTCTATCTATTATCTATCTATCAACTCTATGCAGATATTTCACAACAACAACACAAGTTTAATATTTGAGAGAAGGTAGGGAATATTTTGCTCATCCTGTGGGAATTTCTTGAATCCACAGCTTTAGTATTTCTGTCAGATCCTGAGCCAACTCTGTAGTTTCTCATGTGCAGACTGGGACTCCACAATGCCAAACAGGGAACAGGTACCGGGAAGCTGGAGAGCAAAGCGGCATTTCAAAGGCAGCGGAATTTTGGGGAAATGTTGGCCAGAGTAATGAGATCTTAATGAAGACCTGAAGCTTTCAGTTAAGGCTACAGTAAGACCATGATCTAGTTGTAAGAACCATGCCCTAGGAATAAGGACAAAATTGAATAGTTCAGTCCTAACATCCTAAACAAAGCCTCAACCAGTTAGCTTACTACCTGTCAGAGCAAACATTAATATTTTTTTACAGGATGATAAAAACTCAAAGATCTAAAATGTTCAATGAACTCCAAATATGAAAAACACAAGAAAACCAAACAGAGGAACACAAGATATTTTTAAAGTGATGAAAGAAACACTTGTCAACCTAGAATTTTATATCTGGCAAAAATATCCTTCAAACATAAAAGCAGAATAAAAAAATTTCAGATCAAAAACTTGAAAAGAATTTATTAATATCACCGCACTGTAAGAAATGATAGTGGAACCCAGCCACACCCCTCATTTATGTATTGCCTGTGGCTACTTTTGCTACAATGGCACATTTGTATAGTTGCAACACAGATATCTAAGTACCACACCCAAAATATTTAGTATCTAGCCCTTTACAGAAAAAAAATTTTCAAATTCCTGGTTTAATTACTCCACTTAAAAGGTAGAGACTGTCAGACTAGGGATAAAAATGAAAAACACCCAACTATATCCCATCTACAAGAAACCCACTTTAAATATAAATAAGTTAAAAGTTAAAAGTAAAAGCATGTAAAAAGATATATTATGAAAACACTAATCAAAGAAAAAGGGAGTGACTCTATTCTATTACTATTATATAAAGTAGACTTCAGAAAAAAGCATAAAAAGGGACATTTCATAACGATATATAGGTAAATTCTTAAGAAGACTAAAATGTCCTAAATATGTGTTCATCTAATAACAGGGTTTTGTAATACATGAAGCTGAGACTAACAGAACTATAAGAGGAAATAAGAAAATACACGACACTCCTTCTTGGTAATACATAGAACAAGTAGACAAAGTATCAGGAAGAATCCAGAGGATTTAACAATATCAACCATGTTTAGGTCTGCCAAGAAGCAGGTACCAAGAAGGGAATCGATATGAAAGTGTTTTTAGCAGGGAGGAGAAAGACAAGGCAAGAGCTTTCAGACTACAATACAGGCTTAAAAGGAAAGAAAGGAAGATTGAGTAGGAAATGTTCCAGATTACGATACAGTTCCAAGAAAGTTTCAACCAGATCAGTGAGGAGCCTTCAAACCTGTTGGAAGAGTCTTATATCTCCTAAAGCAGGAATGGACCTTTTTCAATTATGAGCTGAAAGCAGTCTAAGGCAGGCCTAGCCTCAGAGGGCGCACAATTGTTGATCCAGAGGTGTTCCTGGATCAATTATGCTCCCTACAAGAGGAGCTCTCAGTGGTGTTCTTTCACAGCTACCACAGTTCACCCTTTGTGCCACAAAGATTTATGTCAGCATGAGCTCCTCTGTGGCTCCCATGGGTCTCATTTCCTAGGGAAAACTTAGAAGAGAAAGGGTAGTGGTATGAACTACAGCCCTGGTCATGGGAGCTGGTCTTGGTGTTATAACTGCTACTCATTTTCAACCTCCTCCATTATCCATTCTAAATTCCCCTCACCTTCATCTCTGACCTTGGTAGGGCTTGGTGACTTAATTTGTTGTGTGAGTCAAACTTTCAGTCTTGAGAAGTATGAGACCTTAGCAATCATATCTTCCTGTGGCTGGGGTTGTTTTATACATCTGTTCAGTTACAGAGGGCCTTATATATATTTAAGGGAGAACTAGAAGTCATCCACCTGGGTTCCATACCTATTCCCCCCTGCCCCATTTTGTGTAAAAGTAGCTTTACTTTCTTCTGATTATTAAGATTGATTATCCCTTTCACAATGGCAATGTCTTTTCTCATCTGCCGTGAGAAAAATGCCCTGGCAGCTGCCATAGCTTATTGATCAGCAAGATCCTTACTGTCTTCAGCAAGAGTGCAGCCCCCACTTTGGGGACCAGGATCTAAAAACATGTGGAATTACTGAACCCAGGGCCTTAGTTGACATCAATAGCAAGAAACCCAAAGTGTCATCATGGCCCCTTGTTTCAGCAGGGGCGTTCAGAAGTCAGGGAATAAACCTATTGTTGGCTAAAGTCTAGCTCACAATAGCCCAGTCCCTAAGTCTCTTATTTTTCCATTCTCAGGTGGTTATTGTGGTTGTTGTAGATATGAAGTAGCATCCTTGTCAGCCCCCCATCTATTTAGCCCTTAGGGATGCCGTGCTTGATTAACCATTTCCACAACTCCCAGTTGATCAGGTTACATTGGCTGCTCATCTAACTTTGCCAGTAATTGGGATATTGAGGCCTCCTGGCTTCTGGCCGGTATACACTGTCATCTGGACTCTGTTACTTAAGGCCCCATCACATCCAATGATATTAAGGCAGCCAGCTCTGTGCCTGCTTCTCCTAACTTCAACCCTGGCTCAAAGAGGAGAGCTACCACTGAACTTTTCTAGTGCCCCTCCTACTACTGCATTTCTAATGGGTTTAGGGGGTGGCATGCCCTCTGAACCCTCCCATGGAACACAATTCTCTGGTGGATCTTCTAGCCTCGGGTTGAACATGCAGTTCAACATGTCTATTTTTCTCAGTCTGTTTATGCCTTACTCTATCATCTACCTGGGAAATTCAGGCTATTCTAGCTTGCCAACTGCAGGAATGCAATATACCAGAAATGGAATGGATTTTTAAAAAGGGAATTTAATAACTTGCAAGTTTACAGTTCTAAGGCCATGGAAATGTCCCAAGTCTATAAAAATGTCCAAATTAAGACACCAACAAGAGATTACCTTCACTCAGGAAAGGCTGATGAAGTCAGGGTTTCTCTCTCAACTGGAAAGTCACATAGTGAATGTGGCAGCATCTGCTAGCTTTCTCTCTAGGCCTAATGAAGGTCCCCCAGGGGCGTTTTCCTTCTTCATCTTCAAAGGTCTCTCTGGCTATATAGACTCTCCTGGTTCTCTAAAAATGTATTCTCTCCAAAATGCTTCCTCTTTTAAAGGATTCCAGTAAACTAATCAAGACTGACCTGGAATGGGTGGAGTCACATCTCTTAATTAATACCCACAATTGGGCGAGTCACATCTCCACGAAGATAATCTAATCAATTTTCCAACCTGTAGTGCTGAACAGGGATCAAAAGAAAGGTTGCCTCCACAAGACTGGATTAGGATTAAGCATGGCTTTTCTATGGTAAATAAATCCTTTCAAACCAGCACACAGGCATTTCCACTTTGTGCAGCGTTAGCCATAACTTTGTCTAGGCTTCCAAAAGTCACCCCAGCCGCAAGTTTGCCCCATGTCCAGGGGCAGGAAATGTGGGGATTTCTCAGTTTTCTTCTCAGTTCTGTTCAACTGGGCCTGGCCTCAGAGTAAAGAAGAGAAAAGAGAAATAAAAAATTGGAGTTCTCCCACGTTCTTGACACAAAAGAGTCCTCCTTTCCCAGTTCCTGTATTGGGAGGGGCAGATTTTCTCTTGGGCTTTTGGGTGCCCTCGCCTTCGCCGCCATACTGTGGCGGTGCAGTTTCAGGGCTAGGAGCTGCTCCATCAGGAAAGAGCGGGGAGTGAGAACAGGAAAAAGCCCTGAGGACTTCCCTATATACTCAGGGCCCCAGGGACCTTCCCCAGAAGTCGCCAGAAAGATGGTCAGGATGCTGAGTATCCCTGCCTGCTACTCAGTTCCCAGATTCTACTCCTTCTTAGGTCAAAGTTGGAAGATAAAGAAAAAAACACAGCAAAACAAACAAGAAACCCCTGTTAATTAGCTTCCCTCCCCAAACTACCAGCTATTATTTACTTTTCAGTTTTCAGAGAGTTATTTGTGTATTTCGCTAGTCTTTCTAATTGTAATCGGTGGCAGAGATGGGCCACAGTAGCCTGACTGCGTCTTGGTTGGATCTAGAAGTCTTTTCTTCTTTTTTGAATGTTAAAATACTTTATAACAACTTTTTAAAATGTAAATTTGAGTCAAGCCTAGTTGTTAAGTGAATCGGGGGGAAGATAGCCATTACTCAAATTTAATGATGAAAAAACTTGTTATACGTTGTGGCATGGCATTAAATTAGTATAATCTGCACATAATGGAGACTAGTCATCTGTAAAACAGAATTAAAATACCAAAGAACTGCTGACTGATGGTGATCTGTGGGCAATTTCAAGGAAGCAAAACTGGGATCAGATGGTTCAAAAAAGGAAGTGCAATACTTACATTTACCCTTTCTGTAAAAAACCTATGTGAACAGAAGGCAAATAGTTATCATGAAACCTGGAAAAACGGGGTTGAGAGATCATATCTGGTGAGTACCCCTTCAACATTATCCTACCTGGCTGCTAAATGACCAGATGCTCCTGTTTGTTCCTAGGGAGGGATGGAATTAGACTGCTTGACCTCCTAGCATTGGGCCCATCTGTAAAATGAGTCATCTGAATGCTGTGGAAAGGCTCAAGCCAGCAATAAGGGATTAAAGAGATGCACCATAATTATTCATGTGTTCGTTTGTCCAGTTATATCTGACAATGAGCAAATCTAGCTTGAGAGATGTAATTATAGAACTATAAAAGCAAAATTACAAATTTATTTTGATTAGTTGCATGAAACTTAGATTTACAGTGGAAATGCAGTGAACCGACATTATCATTTACTTTTTAACATATTATCAGACTTTAGACTTTTCACAACTGCATTTGACTCATAAAGGCCACATCTATAGCCAATCTGCAGATTTTGGGAAGAAAAGTATCTCCACAAAATCATTGTTTTGTTGCACAAAACCCAGTTGTTAGTATAAAAACAATTATGAAAATAGAAATCTCTTAAATAGCGTAAGTGTGGCCAAAAGAGAAGGCATCAGGCTCCTGAAGTGAAAAAGCTGTGCTGCTGAAGACCTGGGCAAACATGCATAGAGTTGATGTAAATAGAGACACGTAATTTGTGCTCACATTGCAGACATGGCCTGAATTACTTGGAACTCATCAGCACTGATGAGGCACTAACTGCATTCAGGTGCACTTCAATCAGAGCTAGATTATACCATTAAAATTAATGAGGCACTAGAAGACTTTAATGAATAAAAGAGGGTTAGTTTTATAATCTTTTATGCATTTTATTCATTTGACAACAATTTGATTAACCGTGCAATCACGTTTCTCTGGTAGACAGCTAAAAAGTTTTGGTTATTATAGGTTTTACTTAAAGAACACATTCTATTCAACACTCCCTGGCACAGCTTTCCCATCATCATTTATATGGTCTAATTATCTGTCACTTGCCATTGTGTTGTTATTTTTGTAAAAACTAAACAATCATTTCTGCAGATCCCAATTTTTCTCATTATACTGCTGAGACATCATTTTCTCCTCTTGCGTTTTAAGCTGCTAGCACTTTTCTAAGCCGTAAGACCCTTGCTTTTCAATTTTTCTAGGAATCTACTCATCAAGAATTATGGGGCAGAGAAGAGTTCAGCTACCTCCAGACATGGCTTCACTATGAGATTCAGCAGAATATGAAATTTGGGAAGGAAAGATGAATATTTGTCAGATGTCAGTGTGTATCTTAAAATTAGCCTGGCAATTATGAGAATGAAATAGTCACACACCACAGGAAGGTAACAGTCATTTCTCTGAGTACAGGAAAAATTAGACATTTCAAATTATGGATCCAGTTTTTCCAAAGTTAATGTTATTTAAGCCCTCCATATCTTAGTTTTCCCCAAGTGTAAATCAGCATTACTGTTCATGACTACTAGTATATAATGAGTACTACCATTCAAAACTATTTGGGAGGTTCAGCACAAAGATGCTTAATAGCGGTATTATTATTTTAAAAATGTTTTGGCTCCACCAATAACACTTTCTAAATTTAAACTGATAACTGACTTTGTGACAAGAAAGGGAAATTATATACACATAACAATTTGACTCTTAAATTTAAGAACAGCTTTTTTGAGTAAATGGTAAATAAAGGGGTTCTAGTTTGCTAGCTACCGGAATGCAATAGACCAGGAATGGAATGGCTTTTCAAAAGGGAAATTTAATAAGTTGCTAGTGTATATTTCTAAGGGCGAGAAAATGTCCCAATTAAACAAGTCTATAAAAATGGCCAATCACAGGTATCCAGGGAGAGATACCTTGATTCAAGAAGGCTGATGAAGTTCAGGGTTTCGCTCTTGGCTGGAAGGGCACATGGCAAACACAGCGTCACCTGCTAGCTTTCTCTGCTGGCTTCCTGTTTCATGAAGCTCCCCAGGAGGCGTTTTCCTTCTTCATCTCCTAAGGTCATGGCTGGTGGACTCTGCTTCGTGGTGTTGCAGCATTCTCTGCTCTCTCCGAATCTCTTTCATTCTCCAAAATGTTTCCTCTTTTATAGGACTCCAGAAACTTATCAAGATGCACCCAAATGGGTGGAGACATGTCGTTACCTAATCCAGTTTAACAACCACCCTTGATTAAATCACATCTCCAGGGAGATGATCTGATTACAGTTTCAAACATACAGTATTGAATAGGGATTATTCTGCCTTTATGAAATGGGATTTTGATTAAAACATGGCTTTTCTAGGGGACATACATCCTTTCAAACCAGTAATGTTCTCCAGGAAGCTGTATATGCTCTGAATCAGCGTCTGCTGTATGGTGCTATTTCTCCCATAGCCAGGATCAATGGGTCTAGGAACCCAGGGGTGGAAATGGGAGTGGCCCCACTCACTATTACACCTAGTGATCCACTAGGAAAATTTTTGCTTCCTGTCCCTGCAACCCTGAGCTCTGCTGGTCTATAGGTTTTAGTTTCAAAAGGGGGTGCCCTTCCACCAGGAGAAACAACAATGACTCCATTGAACTGGAATCTAAGACTGCCACCTGGTCACTTTGGGCTACTTATGCCCCTGGATCCACAAGCCAAAAAGGGGATTGCATTATTGTCTGGGGTGATTGACTCTGACTATCGGGGGAAGTAGGACTGCAACTACATAATGGAGGTAAAGAAGAGTTTTCTTGGAATATAAGAGATTCCCTAGGGTGTCTTTTAGTACTACCATGCCCTGTGATTAAAATCAATGGAAAACTGCAACAACCCAATCCATGCAGGAATACCAATAGCTCTGAGACTTCAGAAATGAAGATTCAGGTCGCCCCACCAGGCAAAGAACCACGGCCAGCTGAAGTGCTTGCTGAGGGTAAAGGGAACATGGAATGGGTAGTGGGAGAAGGTAGTGATAAATATGAACTACGACCATGTGATCAGTTACAAAAACGAGGACTGTAATGCTGTTTTGTTGATGTCATACTATTTAAGTTATAAGACATCAAGTTTAAGAATGAATATTACCCAAGGACTTGCACCCTATTCTGGAGAGATTTAATGTGTTTCCAGTTATATGCAGGACAGTTGAGTATATATGCAGGACAGTTGAGTACTGTTAGGTGAAAGAAAAAATGTGTGTTTTTTTGTTTTTTATTTAGAAATTAGGTATGGTTTAAGGTGATATGTATAGCTGCCAAGTTGACAAGGGGTGGACTGTCATGGTCAGGTTCATGTGTCAACTTGGCCAAGTGGTGGTACCTGTTTGTCTGATTGGGCAAGTGCTGGCCTGTCTGTTGTGATGAGGACATTTCATAGAATTAAATCATGATCATGTCAGCTGCATCCACAGCTGATTCCATTTGTAATCAGCCAAGGGGAGTGTCTTCTGCAATGAGTGATGCTTAATCTAATCACTGGAAGCCTTTTAAGGAGGATTCAGAAAAGACAGCCTCTCTCCCTGCTTTGGCCAGCGAGCCTCTCCTGTGGAGTTTGTCCAGACCTTCCGTTGGAATCATCAGCTTCACAGCCTGCCCTGGGGATTTTTGACTCTGAAGCCCCATGGTTACATGAGAGACTTCTATAAATTTTATATTTGCGAGTGTTCCCTGTTGCTTCTGTTTCTCTAGAGAACTCTAATTAATACAAAAAGAAAGATGTATAAAGTGATTTTCAAAAGAATCAAGATGAAAATATTACTTATAAAAAGGTTAAATATCAGTTGTCAAAACAAATAACCCAATATAAGAAAAGCAGCAACATATACAGGTTGAAGAAGGCACCTTTGGAACAGATCTTAAAAGAAGTTCCTTTATATTGTTTACTCTCCTGCTCCATGATATGCTGTTTGGGAATCTAAAAGGAACATAGATCCAATGCAGCTATGTTCCTATTTGAAAATGTTCTTGGCTTTTCCATTTCAAGCTGCCCTGGGCACACTACACTGCCACATATGTTCTTCTTCTTTCATGCCTAGGGTATTGTTAGCAAATCTATTTTGTCTTCTCAACTAGATTCAGGTTCCTCTGGTGTATGAATTATATCTAATTCATCTTCCTACTCTCATATCATATTCTCGTCACCATGCTCTCACATCTTCCAGAATATATATAAATATAATTTTTAACATTTCCCTGGTCCATAAATGTTTCTTAAACAAAATATTTGCTAGAATTCTTTATTTCTCTGCTACATCATGGGATTTGAAAGACTACTTTTTCTACTATGTGGTCCTTTTAAGTTAGTTAATCTGAAATAATTAATTACTCTACTATTTTTACCCAGCCTTACAGGTAGATCTTTTTTTTTTCCTTTTTGTATGCTGTATGGCAGGAACACATTTCATTATATTTCCATGTGAGTATTCCATTATTGCAGCACCATTTGTTGAATTTTTGTTTGTTTTTTTGGGAAGTGCATGGATTGGGAATTGAACCCGGGTCTCCTGCATGGCAGCAAGAATTCTACCACTGAACTACTCTTGCAACCCCCAGGTAGATTATTTTTATAGTAGGTATTAAGACTGCATTAAACATTTTGGCCACTTGGCTATGTTCACTTTGATCAAAGTGAACATAGCCAAGTGGCCAAAATGTTTAATGCAGTCTTAAACTCTTCTTTTTGGTGTGTGTCAGTGTCTTCTACCCACAGCATTTCAGTTTACTGGAGAGAATGATTAGATTGAGTATTTGTTCTTTATTGATGCCTCCCCCTTACCTTGCCAATCCCTCTTCAGTATGTCTGCAACATAGTCTACTGTGACGTTTTTCCAGAGTCTCCAAGGAATAATAAATTTATCTGTAATCTGTACTACCACTGTACTTTTCCATTGCTTATTATGTAACATTAATCACCTTATTAGTAGTTTATGAGTCCCCATGACCTACCCTCATAGGCTATTAGCTGCTTAAAGCTAAGGATGCTGTCATTTCTATATATCTAGCATTTAGCAAGGAACCTAGCAACCAATAGATACCAAAAAGTGCTTTTGCCTCACCAACTCGATTTTATAGAATTCCATAGGGCCTCCCATTGTTCTCTTTGGAAGGGCAATCTAATGCCCACATCAGGTATCAATTCCTCAGACAGACGGAGAGGAAAGAAGTACTTATTTCGAGAATACGAGAGAGCTTGCAAATCTTGCCACTTACTTGTAATTTAGATTGAAATATTCTTTTGAAGCACTTGACATCCTAACCACTAAAAAGCATGATTGGGAACTTGAACTTGAGAGACACATCAGAAGAGGGTGAGATGAGAGTCAGAAGGCTGTATCACTTTTGAGATTCGTGTTTCTAATGGTATTCTGTCTTATGTTTAAGCAAAGAACATGAAAAGGATTCAAACCTTCACAAGGGAGGGCACAAACTTCATATCATTCCTATTCCTTATTGCTTAGCAACTCCAAGCAACTTGCACTAATCTGTTTCTCCTGCTAGACACTTCAGATGCTATTTTCTTTCATTTCCAAATAAATCAGTATCACTTGTGAGTTTTATTGAGTGAGAAAACCAACTATGGAAATGAAAAATAAAAATTCTCAATCATTTCACTTCTCTGAATCTTATTTTATTTGATCTATAAAACAAAAAGATAGTAGTTTAAAAGGTATATATTTCTAGTATATATAAATGGAAATCCTCATGTGCTATACAAAATCCCATGTATTAAAAATTCTTCAATAGTGATTCTAAATATAAAAGATACTCACTGAAGAAAATTATACATAATATATAAAAAAGAAAAAGTCCATTACTAACAAACCTTATTATAAGGGTCCTAAAGCTACTGGAAATTCACTGACAGATCTTTAAGAAAGAAGATATTAGAATACCATTGGTCTGGATCTCATTTTTATTTTCAAGAGTAATACCATTAATTTGCTTTCTCTCCAGCTCTGTTTTTCTGATTATTCAAAGTGAAGTTCAATAAGTGCCCAGAAGATGCTGAGCACTTCATTAAATACACTTATCCCTACACAATCCTCTTCTCTAGGTCTATTTTATGGGATCTACTGTATGATCTAAGAAAAACATCTATAGTTCTCCATTGCCTAAGCCCTAAATGGATATACTTATAACATAAAAGAGTATTCAAAATCTGGTCCCAGACTTCCTTTCCAGATTCACTGTTCTCCGTTCTAAATTATGCTATAGCTAAACAGGCTACCTTGAAGCTTTTCACTCTAGCGTGAGACAAAGCTAGAGGATTGGCCACCCTGCAGCATCTACTGGTCACTTCACCCAGGCTGGCCAAAAGCCTCTTGTTCTGAGAGAATCTAAGAATGAGGATTAAAAATTCTAATGTTATTGGTTCCAATTCCAGGTTATCTTGTCTAGGGAATCTAAGAATGAGGATTTAAAATTCCAAGTCCAGGTAAGACAGGTTTGCATCTCCCCCTGCCTCTCCCATTGAATGCAGCTATAAAACCTGGACACAATACATGAATCAGCCATTTGAGGACTCTGAGAAGTAAATAGTAGTATGCAAATTAGGGAAGAACCCCAGAATTCAAAGTACCACTAAGCAAGAGGTAATGTTTCCAGGTTTGTCCTCTGGTTTCCCTCACCCCGAATGCAAAATAGTCTGAAACATGGAAATGGGCACTTGAGCTTGAAGAGTACACATTTTTAGCAGTCAAAAAGGGCAGGAGAAACTTCCTCAACATAATAAAGAGCATATTTGGAAAAAAAATAGCTAATATCCTACTTAATGATGTAAATCCAAAAGCTTTTCCTCTAAGATCAGGAACAGACAAGGATGCCCACTGTCACCACTGTTAATCAACATTGTACTGGAAGTTAATGCCAGAGAAATTAGTGAAGGAAGAGAAATAAAAGGCATCCAGATTGGAAAGGAAGTAAACCTTTCCCTATTTGAAGATGACATGATCCTATACTGAAAATCCTGAAAAATCCACAACCAAGCTCCTAGAGCTAAGAAATGAATTCATCAAAGTGGCAGAGTACAAGATCAACACCAAAAATCAGTAGTGTTTCTATACACTAGCAATGAATAATTGAAAGAAAAAATCAAGGGAAAAGCTGCATTTACAAAAGAATTCAAAATAATTGAATATCTAGGAACAAATTTAACCAAAAATGTAAAGAACATGTGTACACAGAAAACTACAAAATATTGGCAAAAAAATCAAAGAAGACCTAAATATATAGAAAGACATTTTATGTTCATGGATTGGAACACTAAATACTGTTAAGATGTTAAGTCTACCCAAAGTGATTTACAGATTTAATGCAATTCCAATAAAAATTCCAGCAACTGTCTTTGCAGAAATGGAAGAGCCAATCACCAAATTTACGTGGAAGGGTAAAGGATCCCAAAAGCCAAAGCCATATTGAAAAAAAGATCGAGGTTGGAGGATTCACTTTTCCTAATCTTAAAACATATTACAAAGCCACAGTAATCAAAGCAGCATGGTACTGATACAAGGATAAATATATTGACTAATGGAATTGAAATGAGAGTTCAGAAATCAATGCTTACAGCCAACTGATTTTTGGCCAACTGCTTTTTGTCAACAGCTCAAAGACCACTCAATTGGGAAAGAACATTCTCTTCAACAAACAGTACTGGGAAAACTGTTCTTCATTTACAAAAGATTGAAGGTGGATCCCTGTTTCAGTTTGCTAATGCTGCCAGAATGAAATATACTAGAAATGGATTGACTTTTACAAAAGGGATTTATTAGGTCACAAATTCACAGTTCTAAGACCATGAAAAGTTCAAATTAGGCATGAACAAGATGATACATGGACTCTGACGAAAGGCTGCAGGCATCTGGAACACCTCTGTCAGCTGGGAAGGCATGTGGCTGGAGTTTGCTGGTCCTTGCACCTGGTTCATTCCTTTCAGCTTCTGATTCCAGCGGCTTTTTCTCTGTGTCCTGCAGGTCTTCTCTTGGTGTCTATGGGGCATTTCTCTCTCTAAGCGTCTCTAGGTCCTCTCTTAGCTTTTCTGGGTCAAACTCTGGATCTCTTCTTTTAGCTTAGTCTCTTTTGGTGTGATTTCTGTCTCCAAACATCTATCTGTGCTTTCTCCAAAATGTCTTTCTCTTAAAGGACTCCAGTAAGAAGATTAAGACCCATCTTGAATGGTTGGGGTCACATCTTCATGGAAACAACCTAATCAAAAGTTCCACCCAATTTAGGTCTGTCCCCACAAGATTAGATTAAAAGAACATGGCTTTTCTGGGGTACATAACAGTTTCAAAGCAGCACAACCCCTACCTCATATTCTATACAAAAATCAACTCAAAATAGACCAAATCCCTAAATATAAGAGCCAGAACTGTAAAATTACTAGAAGAAAATGTGGGGAAGCACCTTCAAGACCTTGTGTTAGTCAATGGTTTAGACTTTACACCCAAAACACAAGCAACAAAAGAAAAAATAGGTAAATGGGACCTCATGAAAAAATTTTTAAAAAACAACTTTTGTGCATTAACAGATTTTGTCATAAAAGTAAAATGACATCCTACACAGTGGGAGAAAATACCTGTGAAAATACTTTCAAATATCTGATAAGGGTTTAATTTCCAGAATATATAAAGAAATCCTTCAACTCAACAACAAAAAGACAAACAACGCAGTTAAAAACTGGGCAAAAGATTGAAAAGACATTTCACCAAAGGAGATATACAAATGCTAGAAAACACATGAAAAGATGCTCAATGTCATTAACCATTAGGGAAATGCAAATAAAAAACACAATGATACAATTTCAAAACACTAGAATGGCTACTATTAATAAAAGCAAAATTGCAAGTATTGGAAAGTATGTGGAGAAACAGCAACACCCATTCATTACTGTTGAGAATATAAAATGGTGCCACTGCTGTGGAAGACAGTTTATCAGTTCTCATCAAATTAAGTATAGAATTACCATATGACTCAGCAATCCCACTTCTAGGTATATACTCAAAAGAATTGAAAACAGGGACTCAAACAGATATTTGCACACTGATGTTCATAGCAGCATTATTCACTAATGCCAAAAGATGGGAGCAATCCAAGTATTCATCAACTGAATGATTGGATAAATAAAATGTGGTATATAAACACAACCCTAAAAAAGAATGATGCATGCAACAACAGGATGAACCTAAAGACAGCATGTTGAGTAAAATAAGCCAGACGTATAACACAAATATTGTATGCTCTCACTGATATGAAATAATTAGAAGTAAACTTATAGATTCAGAATCTAAAATACAGGTTACTAGATGATGGGGTAGGGATAAGGAATAAGGGGTTAAGGTTTAAAATATACAGAGTTTCTGTTTGAAATATGGAAATAATTTGGT
This sequence comes from Tamandua tetradactyla, assembly GCF_023851605.1. NCBI lineage: Eukaryota > Metazoa > Chordata > Mammalia > Pilosa > Myrmecophagidae > Tamandua > Tamandua tetradactyla. Next base: position 50,241,158 of record NC_135347.1, on the reverse strand, counting down.
AATAGATGGTGGTGATGGTAGCATAGAATTACAAACATAATTAACAGCACTGAATTATATATCTGAATGTGGTTAAATAGGGAAATTCTAGGTTGTATACATGGTACTAGAATAAGTTGTTTGTTTTTTTTTAACCATGGAACTGTACAGCATAAACTGTGAACCCTAAGTTAAACCATGGACTATAGCTAATAGTACAATTATAAAAATGTTTGCAGTGACTGTAACAAATGTACCACACCAATGTAAGGTGCTAATAATAGGATGGCATATGGGAGTCTTATATTTCATGCATGGTTGTTCTGTAAACCCACGCTTCTCTAATTAAAAAAAAAAAAGAGGAGGAGGAATTTCCCATTTTTCTTTTATTCTTTTGATTTTTTTCCCTTCCATTCTCTCATGTTTCTAGCCCCCAAGACATTCCCCAGAGAGCCCAGCAGCAGAAGCAACAAGAGGATACGTGAGCCAGAACTCTGAGGGAGGGAAACCTTCCTTCATGATGAGGAATGTAGGGCAAATCACTTTCACTTTTTTTCTTTCTGACTTCCTACCACTTGGTCGGATGCAGGCACAGTTGTATAAAATGAGCAACAAAGCAGAGTAGTTAACTCCCCAGACTGGACACTCAGTGGTGTAAATGTGGGATAGATTAAAGGTCTTGCAAACTGAGGTGACAGTGGAATCACTGTCATAGTTCTGGTCATACTTGCAACTTGAATCGCTGCCTCGTAAAACAAAACAAAACAAAACAAATGTCAATATTTTCTGTAGGACTTAAACAAGACCCAGGGTCTCATAACATAATATTAAAACATGCAGGTTGCAATCCAAAATTACTTATCATAAAAAGCACCAGGAAGATCTCAACTCGCATAGGAAAAGATCATCCCCAACACCAGGATGACATAGATGTTGGAATTATCTGGCAAAGATTTTACAGAACATTTTTAAAAAATTCCCCAAGAAGTAAGGCCAAATATTCTTGAAGTGAATGGAAAAATCTCAGTAACTGTCATTTAAAAAAAAAAACCCAGTAAATATAAAGAAATAATTAGAAATTTTAGAACTGAAAAATACAATAACCAAATTTTAAGACTCATATGGACTCAATAGTAAAATGAAGATAGACATAATAGACAGTGACATTGAAAACAGATCAATTTATTTATTTAATCTGAAAAACAGAGAAAAAGGTTTGAAGAAAAAGTGGGGGCAGGGCAGGAAACAATCTCACTGATGTATTGAACAACACCCAAAACCTTCCATTCAGATCATCAGAGTCCCAGAAGGAGAGGAGAAACTGCATTGCAGAAATAGATTAGAAAAAATAACGTTTGAAAAACGTCCCAAATTTGATGAAAGACATAAACCTACAGGTGCAAAAACCTCAGTGAACCTAAACAGGATTAATCCAAAGAAATCCATGCCCAGACACACAATAATCAAACTGTTAAAATTTAAAGAAAAGAAAATATTTCTGAAAGCAAACAAAGAAAATGACATATTTCCTATAGGGGAACAAGTATTCATATGGCTTCAGATTTTTCATGAGAAAATGAAACAACATTTTTTCAAATGTTAAAAAAAATAAATAAAAAAGGACTGCCAACCCAGAATTCTACTTTCAGTGAAAATATCCTTCAGGATAAAATAACGAAGAGACTCTCAGATAAAGGAAAATTAAGCATCTGTTCCCAACGGACCTGCTCTAAAAGAACTGCTACGGGAAGTCCCTCAGACAGAAGGAAACTAATACCAGAAGGAAACACAAAACAACAGGTATAATTGCAGAGCCACAGAAATGGTAAATATCTGGATAAATATGACAGGCTATTCTTTTTCTACTGAGTTCTTTACAATGTGTCTTGGCTCAATAGCAAAAGTTACAACACTTTATGATGGGGGTTTTCAATGTAAATATAATATATAAGAAAATTACAACATAAAAGGAAAGGGTAAAGGAACCTGTATGGTAATAAAGTATCTCCATTCCACTTGAAGTGGTAAAATATTGATTCCAAGTACACCATGAAAAGTTTTATGTATACTGTAATCCTTGAAGCAAACAATTGAAAAATTTTACATATAGTAAAAACCACAATACATTAAAGTAGAATATTTTAAAATGTTTAAATAACTCAAAAGGAGGTAGAAAAGGGAAATCACAACATAAAAAAGGAGTAGAAAGCAAATAATAAAATGGTAGAAGCATTTTAGAATTTGAGATTGATATGCTGTTTTCTGAAATATCTTCATGATATTTGAATAGAAATCTAAAAATGGGTTTTCATATGGGAAAAGTCAACACCTACGTATGGATACACAGTCTTGTTTCACATTCCTAGCAGAATGCCACTATCTTCTACAGCCACACAAGGGTTTTCCCCTTTCCCCTCCCTCAGCACTCCTCCACGTAGGCCACCTTAAACTTAAATCCATTCTTACCATTTCTCTCCTTTTGCCTGTCCCTGCTTCTTGAAATATAGTATATATAATGTAAACCTGAATTTATGCAATTTGTTTTAAAAACAATGAGTGCCTCCCTCAAGCTATCACAAGAGGAACTGAGAATACTTCAGTAAGGTAATTCCTGCCCTCAAAGAGCTCTATATACTCCTCCTTCTGTGAGCAAAATACATACTGCCAAATCTCTCTCAGTGTGCAGCAATCGATAAGGTCAGCAAAGACTTCACCGCCCTGTCAGAAAATGACTGTCTTCTTTTAAGTACATGGGACTCCGGGACTTGTAGTTCAGAAAGCATGTCTCACAGGGAGATGAAATTCTCTGCTTCTTAATATGTAAACTGTGAATTCCAGCTGAACAAGAAACCAAGTTGTATTTTATAAAATACACAAAGGATCTTTCTACTGCATGGAATCTTACCCAGTCTGCTGCTTCTTGGTTCCCTACTCACAAATTCTGTATCGATGGCAAACAATACCACACAAATATCCTTCCAGATGCCCTACACAGAGTTTGTTTTTTGGTTGTAAAAAAGTAAGAAATAGGCCTCCCTATATTTACAAATATCAGTTTACCCTTTTCTCCCATGACTAGCCCTGGTTTAAGCAATTGCTCTCTTATGTAATTTCATACAGTCCAACTTTCAGAAACTAGTTTTCTTTGCCAAAATTTTGTTTTCATGGAGTCTACTTGTATAGGGATCGGGAATGTGTGTGCTGACCCTCAACCCCTTTACATAAACTTCTGCCTGTGTAATGCAACCACGGTTTCATAGCTTCTACGTAGGACCAGACTCATGCATAATCTAGCAAGAGCAGAGAGAAAATGTATTTACATTTTTGGATCACAGGTAGATTTCTCAATAGGCTTTACATTAATTGATTTATCAAATACTATGTTTTTAATTATCTGCAGATTGAGAATTTAAACAAGCATTATTAACTCTGGTGCCTTAAAAATTGTGATTTTGGTTTCTAAGAGGCAATTGGTACGTTTGTTAAATAAGCAAAAGAATTAACTGAAAATTCTAGTGAAAAGGCTTTCCAAATTGTGAAGTCCTATAACAATGTATAATATTAATACTATAATAGGGTGTTCAATGACTGTAGAATTAAAATCAATCCTTAAATGTTTTGATAGTTCTTCCCTATCCATAGACTCTATCATTAGCCTGGATAATTTCTGGACAAAATAAAATAAACAATAACTGTTTTAATACTAACTTTGAAGTATTGCTAAAGCTAATACTCCTGAGACAAATACAATGCTGAAGTACTTGATGCGTGAACTTCCCATATTCATGCTCTGGAGTACTCTTTAATATCATTTTGTATCTTTTCATCTTAACTAAAAGCAAGTGAAGTAAGGCTTGAGTTTGCTGAAACCATCAAATGGTCAGCAGCATCTAACATCACATGTGCACTCTAATGGTACAGATGACAGCACAGACAATTCAGCCCAGAGATGGTAATAAATTCTGTCAGGACCTACCAATGGCAAGACAAAAGTCACTTTACAAACTTTATGGGACAAAACTACTCTGACAATTATTAATGAGTATGAGACTGGACTATTCATTTTTGCTGTTGCTGTTTTTCTTTCTTGTGGTTGCTGCTGTTTTAAACTACACTAGACAATTGGTTTTGAAATATTCTGATCTGGTAGTCATTCATTTATCAAATATAGAAACAGCTTACCTTTCTTCATTTATTCTTATATTCATTCATTCAACAAAAATTTGAGTTTTTTATATAGCAATTCTGTTACACAAACAAGATGTAAACTGTGAACAAGATACATGGTATCGACATCATTTTGATGATTTGGTGTTTATAATCTAGTAGGGGAAGCAGGTAATACAGTGAATTAAGTGGTAGGCCAGAAGAAATAGAGGAGGGGCTCATAAGCCAGATCTAGGGAGTCAGTATGTTCCCCAAATCTGTATTCCTTCTATTCCTAATCTAGTATTTAAAAAGAGAACTGATTACTAATATATATATAGAGAGAGAGCTCCTAGCAATCACTAAGGAAAAAACCAACAGCCCAATAAGAAATAGGCAAATGATAAAAACTGGTGGTTCATACAAAAGGAAATACAAATGAATCCTTAACACATAAAACAATGTTACACCTCACTCATAATAACAAAACAGATTCCTGAAAAAACACCAAGGTATTTGTGATGGTTAGGTTCAGGTGTCAACTTGGCCTGGTGATGGTGCCCAGTTGTCTGTTCAGGCAAGCACAGGCCTTACCATTACTGCAAGGATTATTTCATGGCTGGTTAATAAACCAGAGAGCTGGTTTATTAAATCATCAGTCAGTTGATTGCATCTGTGGCTGACTACATCTACAGCAACTAAGGGTGTGTCTTCCACAATGAGAGAATCCAATCCAGCTGGATTTAACCCAATCAGTTGAAGACTTTTAAAGGGGAAGAGAGAATTTGCATTCTTCTTAGGCCAGCCAGCCAGCCTTCTCTGTGGAGTTCATCAAGGACCTTCATCAGAGTTGTCAGCTTCATGGCCTGCTGTACAGATTTTGGACTCTCACATCCAGATGGTTACATTAGACATTTTTATAAAGTCTCATATTTACAGACATCTTCTGTTGGCTCTGTTTCTCCAGAGAACCCTAACACAATATTTTTCACCTGTGACAGTTTGGCAGCAATCTAAAAATGTAATAATACACTCTTTGGGGAAGTGTGAGAAACTAATGCCATTGCTAGTCGGAATGTGAACTGGTACAAGATCTAAGGAGAAGAATGCGAAATATCTATCAAAATTACAAATACAGTTAAAATCCCAGTCCATGCACTCCCAGGCCCCCCCCCCCAAAGAAACACAAAACAAACTAAGCAAACAAAATAAAACAAACAAAAAATTCAATAAATGGTGCTGCAATAACGCGAAGGAAACTAATATGCAAAGAGAATGAAATATGACCCCCACCATATATCATGTAAAATAAAGTACAAATTGATTCAGCAATTCTAGTCCTGAGAATTTATACCATAGATATATTTGTACATGTAAAAAATGATATATAAGTTCATATTACAGAATTATAAGTAATAGTAAAAGATTGGAAACAAACAGCATTCATAAAAAATAGACTGGTTAAATACATTTTCTGCCTCACGTTTTCTCTCCATTCCTTTTGTGATGTCTATTATACATATGTTAAGCCTTTTGATATTGTCCTACAGGTCTCTCAGGTTTTTCTCAGTTCTTCATATTGGAGAATTTTTCCTGATCTATCTTCAAGTTCACAGATTCTTTTTTTTTGGGGGGGGTGGGGGACATTTCCAATCTTTTCTTAAGCCCAACCAGTAAAAGCTTGTTTGTTGCTTTTTCAGGTATATTTTTCAGCTCTAAAGTTTCCATCTGGTTTTTCTTGTATTTTCAATTTCCCTGAAGAGATTTTCCATCTTTTAATTCATTGAGAGCATATTCATAATGTATCCTTTAAAGGCTTTGCCTGATAGTTCCAACATCTGGATCATTTGGGGTTGGTATCTATTATCTTTTTTCCTTGAAAATGTTTTACATTTTTCTGTCCTTTGTATGTCATGTAATTTAGGATTTTATTTTGAACATTGTGGGTGATATGTTGCACATTGTGATGGTTAAATTCATGTGTCAGCTTGGCCAGATGATGGTGTCCAGTTGTCTGGTCAAGCAAGCACTGCCTGATTGTTACTGTGAGGATATTTTGTGGCCTTCAATCATCAGTAAATTGATTGCATCTATGACTGATTACATTTATAATCAACGGAGAAGACTGTCTTCAACAATGAGAAAAGTCTTGTGTTAGTTAGATTCAGTTGTCAACTTGGCCAGGTGAGCATACCTAGTCTTGTTGCTGTGGACATAAGCCAATGGTACGTGAACCTCATCTGTTGCTAATTACATCTGCAGTCAGTTAGGAGGCGTGTCTGCTGCAATGAATGACATTTGACTTAATTGGCTCGTGCTTAAATGAGAGATCGCAACATAGCACAGCTAAGCAGCTCGGCATTCCTCATCTCAGCACTTGCAGCTCAGCCCAGGCCTTCGGAGATGCAGAAAGAAGTCACCCCGGGGAAAGTTGTTGGAACCCAAGGGCCTGGAGAGAAGGCCAGCAGAGACCATCCTGTGCCTTCCACGTAAGAAATAACCTCAGTGGAAAGTTAGCTGCCTTTCCTCTGAAGAACTAACAAAATAAATCCCCTTTTATTAAAAGCCAATCCGTCTCTGGTGTGTTGTATTCCGGCAGCTAGCAAACTAGAACAAGTCTCATCCAATCAGTTGAAGGCTTTAAAAGGAGAAATGATTTCAACCATCAGAAGAGAGAATTTCCATCCCTATTTCAACTAATCAGTTTCTCCTCAAGAATTCATTGAAAATCTTCATCGGATTTCCCAGTTTGTGGCCTGTCCTACAGAATTTGGATTTGCCCATCTCCTCAGCCGCATGAGACACTTCTTATTAAAATCTCATAGTATTTACATATAAATGTCTCCTGTTGGTTCTGGTTCCCTAAAGAACCCTGACTAACACATTTCTGAGTTCTGTTTTACTCTTCTGGAGGTAGGGGATGTTATTAAGCAGGCAATTAACCTGTTTTTGGTGCATATTATAAATTTTGTCTTTCAAATCTCAGTTCATTTTTTTAAGCCTCTGAGTTTGTCTGTGCATGTGTGGTTCCAGGGTGAGTTTGAGGCTTGTAAGGGATTTATACACAGAAACAGGAATAAACACTGACTTTCTCCCCTCTAGAATTCAGCCCTTACTCTCCAGGGTAGCTATTGCCCATGCTCTTTCCCTCGGTTCCTCCAGCCAGAAAGATGGGGGTGGGAGTTTTCTTGCAGCTTTAGCTGCTCGTGCTGCACTACTTTATGACTGTGGTCCACATCCAGGGCAAAGCCAAACATGTATGTTCGCACCTACTCACAAAGGATGCTCAACCACGTGCTGGTTGCTTCTCAAATATGGACTCTGCTCCACAATCACATGCTTTTCTTTACCCTTCAGAATTCTCAGGTAGTTGCTTTTTATATCTGGTCCAGAATTTATAGTTGTTATCTGCATGATGGATGGTTTGAAGGAAGGTTGCATCATCATAATAAAGTATTTTTATTTGAAACACAAGAATGCATTGCCCATGCAAAAAGTACATTAATAAAATTAAAAAGATCAGGCAACGGTCAGTTTCTTAAACTGGTTAGGGTTTACATGAGCACGTGTTTTACAATCACTTCACATATTTTATACCCTTTTCTGAAAGTGTGATACAGTTCACAGTTTTAAAAAAATGAGGTACTTCACTCCTTCATAATTAAAATTCTGGCTTCACATTCAACACTGACTTTGCTATTAGTACTGCTGTGAAAATAACATATTTACAGTATTTCAATAACTGAGGGGGAAAATTGACGAAAAAGAAAATCCGTTTAACTGTAAAAATGAACATATTCTAAAACAAAATTCCCAGATGGCCGAGGATAACTGAGTAAAGTCTGTTTTAAAGTGAGCTCATAAAATAGGAAAATAACCCTCTGAAGTATTTCAAAGTAGTAGAGTCCACAGGTTTTGGTGCGTGACCTTGAATAAGTTAGTTCAACGATCTGAGCTTGTTTTCTCATTGTAAAATTGAGAAAATGATACCTATCCCACAGGATATTGGGCGGATGAATGAGATAATGCATGTAAAGCATGAAGCACAGTGCCAGGTGTACTGAGATAGATTTGGCAATGTATATTTTGTACACAGGAGAAAGAATATAAGTTATTTGAGGGCAGGAATTATCTTACTGAATTATCTTACTCTCTTGTGAGAGTTTGCATATGGGAGGTACTCAGTTTTATTAGTAGTAATATTTTCTTCTGTACCCCAAAGGATTTCCATTACCTGTTTACTCAAGTACCAATTGCTATTTGACGCATCTTTACAAAAACAAATTTAGATTGTATTTCTTCATTTCCAGGCGTGAACAATCTACAGGTTAAAATTTAGCATAATGCTAAAAAGAAGTTTTAGTTAAATGCGCCCTCTAGTGGTATATGTTATATGCAAGTACCTGACATCCACAAAGGACAAAACCTCATTAATTGTCACTACGTTAATGATTAGAATCTGAAACCAGCTGGTGTGAGGAGCTCTATGCTGCATCTTTTAAGAAGTCCCCTATTTTTAAGGCGTGGAGAAAATTTTTGCGTTTTAAAAATTTCTCTATCATATGAATTAGGACTACTCTTGTGTTATTTATCATATCAAATCCCAATATTTCCTACAAAATTGACTTTAGTCTTCCCTCTTAAAGAAAACTGGGGCATTTATAGGTTGCTTTAAACAAGTACTGCCAAGTACTTATGCTCCATTCCGTTAGTAAATATTACATTGAACATCAACTTTGTACCAGGTCATGTATTATATATGGGGATACAGTAAACAACTAACAGTAAAATCCATTATGTAATTATGATTTTAAAAGTGTCATAGAGAAGTATAGAGTGTATACAATAGATTTGGTCTAGTTTGGGGGCACTTTGTCTTTTTCATTTCTTTTCTATGAAAAATAACATATATACAAAAAAAGCAATAAATTTCAAAGCACATCGCAACAATTAGTTAAAGAACAGATTTCAGAGTTTGGTATGGGTTACAACTTCACAATTTTAGGGTTTTACTTTTACCTACTCTAAGATATTGGAGACTATAGGAAGTATCAATATAATGATTCGGTAATCATGGTTATTTGTTAAATCAACCTTCTCTGTATAACTCCACTTTCACCTTTGATCTTTCTTCCACTCTTTAGGGGTATTTGGGCTATGCCCATTCTAACTTTTTCAGGTTGGGAGGGGCTGTTGATAATACGGGGTAGTAGGATGAAACTAGTTTATGTTCCAGAGAGGCTGGCCCCTCTGCATTTCAGGACTTATCTGACTCAGGGACCCATTAGAAGGTTGTAGGTTTCTGGAAAGTTACCCTAGTGTGTAGAATCTTATATGACACCCTAAGTGCTCTCTCAGATTGGCAGGAATGGTTTTGGTTGGGGTTTGGCATAGTTCCGGGGCACTTGGAAGGCTTACTTGAGAATGTTAAAAGCCTTGATGGGTGAGTAGAACAGAAGTACCAAAGAAACTCCCAGTACATGTGGCATTTGAGAAACTGAGGGAAGGCCCCTATGCACGGAATACAAAGAAAATTGTGAAAGGTGAGGCTAGTGAAGTAGATAGAAACAGATAAGGCAGGGCCTTAATACCATATTAAGGAGTTTGAATTTCATCATAAGAACAACGGGAAACTACTGAAGGGTTTTAAGCAGGAGAGAAACAATGTGATTTGACAATCTGATTTATATTTTCAAAAGGTCACTTGGCTGTTGGGTGCTGCATGGAAAATGAACTTAGTGAAGTAAAACGGGTGCCCATATCAGCTGCAAAAGTCCAGGTGAGAGAGTGGGCCACGGTGGCTCAGCAGGTAAGAATGCTTGCCTGCCATGCCAGAGGACCTGGGTTTGATTCCCGGTGCCTGCCCATGTAAAAAAAAAAAAAAAAAAAAAAAAGTCCAGGTGAGATGATGGAAGGGACAAGGGAGATGACAGTAAAGATAAAAAGTGGACAAAATATTTAAAAGATTAAATAAATGGAGTATGATGATGGGTTATGTGAGTGTTGGTCCTGGTGAACTAGGTGTATGTGATAATGCCAAGTTTTCACTAGGCACAACTGGTGGAGGTATTTTGGAAGAGACTAGGGATGCATTCATTTTCGGAGACTAGAGTTTTCCTCTCAAAAAGAACTTTTTCTTTTAGCTACAAAACGTCAAATTCCAAGTGAATGCTCAACTAGCATTGGGCAGGAGACCATGAGGGACTGACTCCCATCCATTGGGGTCTCAAACCTCCTTTTCAGACTTCTATCATACTGATCCACTCCCAGTGTACGAATACCTTTGCCTTCCCTCTACTTCTAATACCCTTAACTCCCTCCACCGCCAATTTCACCAGCAAAAATTTTTTTCGGTTTCTGAAGTCCAATTCAAAGGATATCTTCTCAAGGAAGCCTACCGAGATTTTCCACCTCACCGTTCCTAGAGGGCAAATATTTTTCCTCTCGTTTATCTCACTCGCTAAATTGGGAGTTCCTAGAAAGCATGGATTGAGCATTCATTAGCCTTTACATCCCGACATCCAACGCAGCTACTTTCAAACACTAGGCAGAACCCGCCGACTGTCCGCAAAGCTGCTCTCCAGCCAGATATTGGCCCGCCGGAAGTGACGCACTTTGAGGATATAGTGCTTCCGGTCCCGAGAGCAGTCGTCGCGGTGGCTGGGGGCTGGCTTCTCTGGCTTGCCAACTCTCCTGCTCTGGAGGATTCAGGCGCGGTAAGAAGCCGCGTTCGCACAGCGAAGTGGGGTAGCAGGCACCCTGATGTTGTAGGGTCCCTTCGTTCGTTCCCTGGATTCAATGTGTGGCGAGCGCGGGAGGCAGAGGGACCGGCAGTAGGGTCCCCGATACCCAGCGACGGCTGGGCTGAAGTGCCGGGACGCGCGGCCTTCGTGGGCGCCGCCGCATGGGGCGGCCTCAGCTGGTGGGCGCTGGACACCCGGGCGCGCGCGCCCAGCCCCAGTGAGCCCGCGGTGCGGGTGCTCAGCGCGCACCTAGGGTCCTCCCACTTCATTCTCTGGATACTCTTTATTCGGGGGAAGGATGATCCACATCCTCTTGAACAGCTCCTCGCCCCACTGTGACAGTCGTAGAATCTTCGGCGCCTAGTGTGCGCGCGTGTGTAAAGCGACCGCCCCCGCAGGTGTTGAAGGACCGCTCAGACCGCCGGGGCTGAGGCTTTAACGCCGATTGACGTGCGGGATGCTGCCTTGAAAAGGTCACAGCTCATTAATTGAAGATGATTTGAAGTGGGCTGGAAGTCACATATCCTGATTAGTAGGAGAGGAAGGTCCGATATCATCACATGACTTCAAACACTTTCATGTACTTTATTAGTAGATTTGCGGGAAATGTTGTAACGAAAACTTAACATTAGAGGACATTTCAGTATTTTTAGCAATCTGTTATGCAAATTGAAATGGTAGACTAAACCAGAAGATTGGGAGAGGTAACACTGTGACATGGTTATAGGAAAATAATCAGCCAGAAACTTGGTTTGTGAGTTTTAAATAAGTATTTGAGTTTTGTGTACCCTTCATCTCCACTTTTTTTTTTTAACTGGTGTGGTAGCTTCTTTGGTAAGAGCTAAATTTACAGCATATCTGTGTAGCAATATTACAGAAATAAATGTGTGTATGAATATCTGCACGTAGTAAAAAGTGTTTTAGTAACTGAAATGTAACATGTGAGCATAGGTGATATGGCATGTATCTTTGTTTTTGTTTTTAATGGCAACTAATTAGACATGCTTGTCTTAAGGATTGACAAGGTCCCTCTGTGGAAATCATGACCAGGTGGGCACGAGCCACGACTACACATAACAAGAGACCTTTGCCTGCAACGTCATGGGAGGACATGAAGAAGGGGTCCTTTGAGGGTACAAGCCAAAACCCACCCAAGGATAAACAGCTTGAAGCCAACAGGCTGGCCCTTAAAAATGATGCATCCCAGACAAAACACAAAAAGAACAAAAAGAAAAAGGAGTACCTAAATGAAGATGTGAATGGGTTCATGGAATACCTAAGACAGAACTCACAGATGGCTCACAATGGGGTGATGATAGCAACAGACAGCCAGGATGTAAGGGAAGAAATTGCAATTGCTTTAAAAAAAGACAGTCGACGGGAAGGAAGACGATTAAAAAGGCAAGCAGCAAAGAAAAATTCAATGGTAAGATAATTTCTGTGCTTCATATGGCTAGAAACCTTTATTCATATACACACACACAAATACACTTGCAAATGTCAGGGTCAAAGATTGCTTGATCCTTCCAAAAGGCATCTTTATCCTTTTTTTTTTTTTTTGCATGGGTAGGCTCTGGGAATCAAACTCGGGTCTGTAAACCATAGCAGTTTTCACTAAATTTTAGCACCTCCTATATGTTAAGTTCTCGAGTTATCGATTAACCATCACAACAACCTTACAAAAATGCTGGAATTATTCCCATACTGTGAGTGGAATACTGAAAGCGAGACAGCTGAGTGACTTCCTGAAAGTTACTTAGCTAGTAGCAGAGGTAAAATTCAAGCCCAGAGTCTGTCTGACTTCAAAATTATGTCCTTACCCTGCCTTCCAACATCCATTTTTCAAAAAGCCATTAAAAGATTTCAGAACAATGAAGAAGATTAAATAAATGTGTTTGGTTCCCATTTCTTGGAAAGGGTGTTATTCTGTGTCTTTATCAGTGAAAAACTGAGGCAGAGGATGGAAATCTTAAGAATTGTGTTAGTAGCAGAACCAAGTAATAGAATTAAAACTCTTTAAGATTCTGTTGCCATTGCTCCTTCCCTCTCCCCACATGAAGGAAGAATTCTGGGAGCAGCAGGTTTATTTCTGTAGTGCCTAAGCCTAAATTTTAAACTATGTTGGACATAGGAAATAAAATACTTAGTATAATTCTTTCTCTTCTCTAGGTGAACTTCCAAAGTCATCTAGCAGAGTACTGCATAGGTATCAGGACTTGCTGTCAGTTACTACGTATTCATTCTTTATTAGACTTACTAAATGCAGAGCCTTTATGTACCAATTCAGGCTTAAATCTTTACAGCCATTATAAATGTGGCTACTGACTCTTCGTAGAATTAGTTCTAAGCATTGTCATATTTAAAGATAATTTAGAGATAATACTAATGAAACTGATGAATAAATTTAGATAGAAAAGGTAATTGTTTCAGTTTGGATCAGGATAGATAGAATTGTGTTTGAATTTTAAAATTACGTTCACATATTTTTTTTTAGTCAAATACATTAATTTAAATCCTAAAGATAATTTCATTGGCATAGCAGTATGATGAATCACATACTATTTGAAAAAAATGTAATACAATGGCCTTTTAAGAAAAGTAAGTTTTATATTTGCAATTAAGGGAGAGAAATTCTGTTTTTCAAAAAAAAAGGAATGCTTTATAAATATTATTTGGTGTTTATTGAGGCCTTCTTCAAATCATTTTCTTGCTATTGTTTATAATACCTCGCTATTATTTTAATACCTCATCCTAGCATCAGGTCTTAAATGCTAACAAATTAGTTAGGATTAGATCAATCAGCTTTCCACAATACCATCTACATTAAATTTTAGGATCATTCAAGAAATTAGTATTTGGTGATAATTAGGTTTTTTGTTTTTTTTTTTTTAACATTTTTTATTGTATAGTATAACATATATACAAAGCAAAAAAATAAAAAAGCAGTAGTTTTCAAAACACTCTTCAGGAAATGGTTACAGGACAGATCCCAGAGTTTATCATGGGCTGCCATATGATCCTCTTATATTTTTCCTTCTGGCTGTTCCAGAATATAGGAGGCTAGAGGGCTTAAATACTTTTTTATGATCACATTTGTGTTTTTTTCCTTCTTTTTTTGTGAACAATAACATATATACAAAAAAGCTATAAATTTCCAAGCACAGCAGCACAATTAGTTGTAGAATGTATTTCAGACTTTGACATAGGTTACAATTTTGAGTTTTTATTTCTAGCTGCTCTGAAGTACTGGAGACTAACAAGTACCAATTTAATGATTCAGCATTCATATTCATTTGTTAAGTCCTATCTTCTAAGTATAATTCCACCATCACCTTTGATCTTTCCGTACCTTTCTTTAAGGGTGTTTGGGCAATGGCAGTTCTAAATTTTTCATATTGGAAGGGTCTGTCACTAATATGGGGTAGAGAGATGGAACTATCTGATGTTCTGGAGAGGCTGGGCTAGGTTTCAGGACTTATCTGGACCAGCGACCCATGTGGAGGTTGTAGGTTTTTGGGAAGTTATTCTAGTGTCTGGAACCATTGTGGAATCTTATATATTGCCCTAGGTGTTCTTTAGGATTGGCTGGAGTGGTCCTGGTTGGGGGTTGGCAGGTTATGATAGGTAGCAAGGTCTACCTGAAGTTTGCATAAGAGCCACCTTCAGAGTAGCCTCTAGACTCTATTTGAACTCCCTCTGCTGCTGAAACTTTGTTAATTACACTCCTTTGACCCCTTTGGTCAGGATGTAATTATTGATTCCATGGTGACAGGTCTGGATTCATCCCTGGGAGTCCTCTCCCACGTCGCCAGGGAGATTTTCACCCCTGGATGTCATGTTCCACGTAGTGGGGAGGGCAATGATTTCACTTGCAGAGTTGGGCTTAGAGAGACTGAGGCCACATCTGAGCAATCACAGAAGTCCTCCAGAAGTAACTCTTAGGCATGCCTATAGGTAGTCTCAGCTTCTCCTCTACTTACATAAGCGTCACAAGAGTAAGCTTCCTGATTGAGAGTGTGGCCTATTGATTAGGTTATCCCTAAAGCTTGACAAAGTATCAGGGGATTCCCTAATGGTTAGGTTTAATAGTTCCGTATTTTTTGTCCCCTCCCTCAGGGGACTTTGCCAATACTTTTTCATTATCTGCTTAATATACCCTAGGATATTTCCAGGCATTACTATAATCTATACAGGATTAAAGGACGTCTGTCTTATTCTGTGCTTCCTGTGTTTCAGTTGTTCAGATGAGCTATAAAGATAGATTGAATTAGATTATGCAGTACAGAAAATTTCAGTTCCAGATCAAATAAACCTTTCTTCCACTAGTCTCAAAGAGTATGTGTGGTTCTAAAATATAGACACTGTCTTCCTTACCCCTGTGTTCTGAATTACTTTAACCCCAACCTGTTTGGTTTTGCTTTTATCTCTAAATGTCAGGTTACATATATATATAACAACCTCTCAAAATCCAAAAATAATCACCACTCCGGATTTAACATGTCTGATCTAAAAGCTTACAATCTAGGCATTTTCTAAAGGTGACCAATTCTGGCTTATTTTGTCTCACCAAATGTCCCACATTTTCATTCACATCATTGCATGCCTTACAACATTGTTCCTTTTTGTAACAGCACAATCTTTGTTCATAAGTATACACCATCGTTTGCCAATCTACTTCCCTGTCAGTTCATCCTTCAGCCACCTGCATTCAGCGGGCATCATGTAGAAGGCCCAAAGTCCACAGTCCATCAACATTCTCAATTGTAGATAATTTCATTGTTCCCAAGAGACAGAAAACCAATAAACACACCCTTGCCAAATAGGAAATCTAAACCTCCTCTTAACTCTTGTCCCTCACCCCATTGTTTACCTCTGCTGTTGCTGGGATAGTGCTGATGGTTTCCTTTTGAACATAACTCATAGCATGCAGTAGCAGTTTCCCCCCTATACCCTGGACTTAAATGCTCTTTATACAAGAATTGTACCTTTGAAGTAATTCTTATGAGAACTCATTCATATTTCTAATGTGAATCAGTGGGACATGTAAGTCTATACAACCCTTTCAATCTTGTCCATCTTCAATGTGGTAATATTACTTCTAGACCCACTAAAGAATCACCTTCACTCCTGCCTATTCCCTTACATTTGAATTCAACCTCATTAGCTAACGGTTCACCCCATATCTAGCTTCTGTGTATCTCTAAGTTCCCTATATTCTGTATATAAGCCTCTGATTATACCCTTATGCTGGTCATAAAGGTAGAATCATACAGTATCTGTCCTTTTGTATCTGGCTAATTTCTCTCAGCATTATGTCCTCAAGTCTCATCCATCTTTTCATGTGCTTCAGGACGTCATTTTGTCTTACTGCTGCATAATGTTCCATCATATGTATATTTTGTTGACCCACTCGTCTGTTGATGGACATTTGGTTTGTTTCCATCTTTTGGCGATTGTGAATAATGCTGCTGTGAACATCGGTGTGCAAATGTCTGTTTGTGTCGTTGCTTTCAGCTCTTCTGGGTATATACCAAGTAGTGCTATTACTGTGTCTAGGGCAACTAGATATTTAATTTCCTAAGGAACTGCCAAACAGTCTTCCATAGTGGCTGCACCATTGTACATTGCCACCAGCAGTGCATAAGTGTCCCAGTTCCTTCACATTCTCTCCAGCATTTATAGTCTACTGTTTGTTTAATAGCAGCCATTCCTATAGGTGTGAGGTGGTATCTCATTGTAATCTTAATCTGCATTTCCCTTATAGCCAGTGAAAATGAGGATCTCTTTATCTGCTTTTGGGCCATCTGTATTCGCTCTTCAGAAAAATGCCTATTTATATCTTTAACCCATTTTATAATTGGATTGTTTGTTCTTTTGTTGTTGTATGATTTCTTTGTATATACAGGAAATCAAACCTTCATCTCATATGTGATTTCCAAATATTTTCTCCCATTGAATTGGCTGCCTCTTCACCTTTTTGACAGTCTTTTGAGGTGCAGAAGCATTTGAATTTGAGGAGTTCCCATTTATCTATTTCTTCTTTTGTTGCTTTTGCTTTGGGTGTAAAGTTTAGGAAGCTTTTACTAGGTCTTGAAGATGTTTCCCTACATTTTCTTTTAGAAGCCTTATGGTGCTAGTTCTTATATTTGGGTGGGTGATCCACTTTGAGTTAATTTTTGTGTAACGTATAAGATAGGGGTCCTTTTCATTGTCTTGGCTATTGATATCCAGTTCTTCCATGCCCAATTATTGAAAAGAATATTTTGTCCCAGTTCAGAGAATTTGGGGGCCTTGTCAAAAATCTGTTGACCATACATTTGGTGGTCTATTTCTGCATTCTTGATTCAATTCCATTCATCAATTTTTCTGTCTTTGTGCCAGTACCATGCTGTTTTGACCACTGTGGCTTTATAATAGGTCTTAAAGTCAGGGAGTGTTAGTCCTCCCACTTCATTCTTTTTTAGGATGCTTTTAGCTGTTTGGGGTCTCTTTCCCTTCCAGATGAATTTGGTAGCTTTTCCAAACCTTCAGAGTAGGTTGTTGGAATTTTGATTGGTACTTTGTTGAATCTGTAGTTCAATTTGGGGAGAACTGATTAGGTTTTAAAGGTTAACATTGAAATGTCAAAGTAGTAGCTAGAATCTTGACTTCACCAAGAAACCAGGAATTCTTGTGGTGATGATCCAGTTTTTAGTGGCAGCTTTTGCTGCAGTTGTAGGTTAAATGTATTTACTTTGTTTGGGCCAACTCATTCTAAATGTAACAGTTTACTGGAAATCTGAAATATAAAGGGTCTTATACTTTTCTAATATATTGTTAAACAGGAAAAAAAGGAAAATGAGGACATGATTGTAAAATGCAATGTATTTTAAGTCGATTGTGCCTGTTTTTCTTTAAAAAAAAACCCCTGCTTATCTTGAAAAAAGTAATTAAATGGTTATTTGTTTTCAAAGAAATATATTTACTCTGTTCCAGTTTAAATAATATAGTTTAAATGTCTGTCATTTTAAAATTATGGCTGTGTTCTCATTGTAACAAAATAATCCTCCAAATAGTTAGCTGTAAAGTATGAAAAGTAACCAAAGCACTGGTCGGTTTTATGTTGGAGCCAAAAAATTCCTCTTAGAATAAATCACTCTTTTAAAATTTAATGTGTATATGTTCCAAAAATGAAATTTCTTTTTCTGAATATTCAATATATAGTAAAATTAGATGAACTATCAGTATATACTTTTTGGTATGAAAAAGCTATTATTTGAATCCTTATTGAAATGGAATCATATGACTCAAATTCATTCAGTTATATGAACTTTGAAAGTGCAAATATTTATTAATTTTGAGTGACAGTTTGTAGCCATTGTCTAAATTCAATAGAACACTCATTTTTTTTAGTGCAGCCATCTCCATTAATGAAACAGATAGTTCTTATCTGCTTAATCCATTTAAGTAGTTGCCTTCTACAAAGCTATTTATAACCTTATTTCTGAGATTAATGCGTTTGGATTGAGGGTTTTCAGAAGCACTGAGACCCTTTGATGGAAATTACATGTTTTATTGCTTAGGAATGTGTGAAATACTTTTTCTACAGATAAAATATTGAGGTTTTTAAAAAAGAGCTGGATTATAACTTTAAAATGAGAAAAGTTTTAAAAATATTTTTGATAAGAATTGATAGAGCCAGTGTAGTTTTGCAATGTGTAAACTCACGTTTTGTTTCCCAGGTATGTTTCCATTGTAGAAAACCTGGCCATGGGATTGCAGATTGCCCTGCTGCCCTTGAGAATCAAGATATGGGCACTGGAATATGTTACCGGTGTGGTTCCACAGAGCATGAAATAACCAAGTGCAAGGCTAAAGTAGACCCAGCTCTTGGTATGTTATTCTGTTAATTTTTTGTTTGGTTGGTGGGGAAAGTAACTAAGAAGTAGCCATCTGACTATTTTTGTTGACAGTTTATTATGAACATACCATTAATATTTTGAAATTATGTGAGATTAAATTTTAAGATTTTTTTCCATTCAGAATATTTTAAAATAATGTGAATTATAAGACTTGTCATATTTATAATAAACTTCATAGGAACTTTTATCCTTACAGGTGAATTTCCTTTTGCAAAATGTTTTGTTTGTGGGGAAATGGGGCACTTGTCCAGATCTTGTCCTGATAACCCCAAAGGACTCTATGCTGATGGTGAGTACTGTTATGATCATATATCAACAATGGTGAGACATCAAGCAGAGTTATTAAATTATGCTTTTAGAACTTTTGAAAAAAATAACTAATATTGAGAATTACATTATTTTTATTAAGTGCTAGTTATGTGTACTTGGGTTTTGTGTAATCTTTCTGACTTGCTATATTAATAAATCAGAACAAGACTAAGGTGTACATTTCAAACTCATGCTTTCTTCATCATCATTTTTGAGAGTACGTTATGCAGTTCTACTTTTAAATTTTAATAGAAGCAGAGGGATCGAGGGATCATACTTAAGTGAAAATAAGATTTTAATAATAGTATATTTAATCAGCCCAGCATATTATTTTAGTAGAAGGGCTGGTACACACTACCTTTTCAATATTTGAAGAAATGTTTGTTTCTGAACTTTTTCTCTGCGTAATTGTCTGAGTCATGTAGCTTTCTTATCTTTAGCTCAGCTAAAGTCTTAAGGTCCCTGCAATAAAGTCTGTGATGTCTGAAGTTTTAAAGAGGAGGTTGTCATCTGTTAATGTGAGTCCACAAGGAGGTTGTCATCTGTTAATAGTGAGTCCACACGTAGGCCAGTGTGCCTGTGCCCAGTACCATCAGCTTCTAGACACTTCCTATGTCATATCCTGGATATTTCCCAGAGGGGTCCAGTGACAAAGCATGGCTTTTGGAGTCAGTCAGACATGGATTATAGCCCCAGCCCCAGCACTTACTGGCTGTAGATTTTTGGCTGAGTTATCTAACTTCGCTGATCTTCAGTTTCCTCCTATAAAATGAGGATGATAAAACTGTATTTCATTGATTCTAAGATGCATATTTTTTTACATTTTAATATCTCTGAAATGTGGATGTAACCATTGGTGGGTGTTATACAACTGGCAGCATATTTTCTTCTGATTGGTGCCTAAAAACGATAAATCTTATAATCAGTGGTACCTTAAATTTTAAAAATTGTAGTATTTACCTAGAAGAATTATTATAAGGATTAAAATACATTATTCAAGTGCGTCTTCTACTCTACTCTGGCATATAAAGCAATAAAGAGGCCTGGGCCTTGAAAATGCTCACATGTTCTTTTCAGTTTTGAACTTAGGAAATAGGTCAAATAATATGACTAATGAACAGAAATGGCTTTGGATAGTCAACCAAAATGACTAGATATATTTTTTAAAGTGTAGCAAAACGAGTAGATCATGCAAGAGTGAGAATTCAGCCAGGTTTATATTCTACCAAGTCATTTTTCTCACTAAATGACTTAAAACTTTGAGCATGATCATGCTTGACTGTTAATTGAAAGGCTCGTTTTAGAAACCACATGTTGTAATTCACAATCCTGGAATGTTGCTTAAGGTAGACAAATAGGCATTTTTGTTAGGGTTAGGGTGTCTGGGAGAAAGAAGACATCTTAACAAGAGTTTATTTCATTCCTTTCTTAACTGTTCAACCTGATCTGATCGGTAGAGCAAAGCAGTGCTTCCTAAACTTTTTTGGGATCATTGACCATTTGAGAATCTAAGAAAAACTATGGACATCCTTCTCAGAAAATTGCATTTGCATACAAGTTTTGCTTACAGATTTGAAGATTCACAGAGCCTTGACTGTCTAACTGTGGTTAAGCTCCAGACTTCTGTGTGAGGCTCTTGGACACTCCAGAGGATAAATGCCTTCCATATCTCTTTCACACTTTTGCCCAGAAGGCCAGGTCCAAAGTACTGAATAAGTACAGTTTTATGCTCTGTAAAGTTAAGAAAAATGGAGAATTAAATAAAAAGGAATGGCACTTGCTGCCTTTTCAACTAACATGAATGTGGGAATCACATAAGATATGAAAGTGCATTGGGACATTTAAAGCCCTCTGCAAGTGTGAGGTGGTTCTCAATGAGTTTGTTCTTTTATTAGGTGGTTGCTGCAGACTTTGTGGCTCAGTGGAACATTTTCAGAAAGATTGCCCAGCGAGTCAGAATTCAGGTGAGAATTCTGGGTCTTAATTTAGAAAGGGTAAGAGTAGTTATTTTCCTGCATTTTGTTACTAATAACCCTCATTGGGGTACTGCTGATTTCCTACTACAGTGATGACTTTTGTCAGCAGTAAATACAGTATTGAATAACTGAGCATTAGCTGCTGTTCTCAGTTGGAAGGGAAAAAAACCCTCACCATTAAGCTTTAGAGGAGCCTGGTTTTAAATATTATTATGGTGGAGTATCCTCATATGTTTTGCTTTAGGTGTGCTTAAAGGATTCAGAGTTGATTGCGAAAACTATTGAAAATACATGTTCTCCTCACAACATTGGGCCAGTTATTTTCTTCCTTGGTAGTCCACATCTTCATAAATGTTCACTATACCTATGGCAGACATTTGGGGAAGTGGAGACCATTATTAGATTAGTTTGCTTACATTAAAATGCTGATAATCCTGTGTGAAAAAAAGCAAGAGAGTGGGAGAGCCCAGTTAGTGCTTCCTGGAAAAAAACATTAAAAAAAAATTCCTATAGTCACAGTACTATAAAAAATATGTCTATCCATTCCTTTTTGTTTTAAACTTTTATATGTCTATCCATTCTTATTCCCTATCCCTAACATTTGCTCTGAAAAGCAAGAGTTCTTATTGACAGTCTTGTCCAGAAGAAGATGGTCTAGTGCGTTGTGTGCAGTCAGACCGAAATGGTGAAGTGGAATCTGAATTCTCCCTCCAGGGAGGAATATCCCTTCCCAAATGGCAAGACTGACAAGCAAATGTTATATAATTTCACAGGTGGAATCTTGTACTTTTGAAACTGGTGCTACATAAGTCTTGCTATTTACTGACTCTTAGACTTCATTGACTCCATAAACATGAATTCTGGGAAATGTAAGAGCTTTCTCATCAATCTGTGCATTGCAAAGCAGTTGCTGCATTTCCCTAATTGGGATAAGAAATTGCCTGTGGTACTCTGAAATCAAGGGTTATAATCAATTATGGAATTGCTCACTTTCCGTTAGTGATGGAGTCTTCCCTCCTTGTGATTAATCATGTCAAAACTCGTTCCTTTGCTAAAGCAATACCAATCTAAGTGGATGGCTTTGATGACTGTTTTTGTTACATTCTCACTTTCCTGTTCCTTTCAGATCGAATGGTCACAGTTGGTCGCTGGGCAAAGGGAATGAGTGCAGACTATGAAGAAATTTTGGATACTCCTAAACCACAGAAACCCAATACAAAGACACCTAAAATTGTTCATTTTTGATAATATTAAATGTAGGATTAATTACCACCTCATTGCTACTTTCTGAACTGGATCTACTTCTGAGGTTGGAGCTGAGCGCCTTTCAAAAATGTCCTGAGTTTTATCCTTTAAGGAGTACTTCTATCACAATTTGGAGAAAATCACTTATGGAAAGTATAAGATGTTTAAATTGGATCCTCTAAGAGAACATATTTTTAACAGGCAGAACTTATGTATAACTAGTGGTTATATATCTGATTGTAGCAATCAACTTTTCTTAAAAACAAAGGAAATTATGCATTAATGCCAGCCATCCCTAAACAAAGGGTAACTGCTTTACGTTTGGAAATGAACTTTACTATATTGTTTTCTTGTTTCAAAGTATCATTTTATTATTACAGTAGAAAGTTATTTAAAAATTGCCACCAAATTTGCTGTATTCTAAGAATCTTGAATAAAAATCCTTTGCTATTTGCTTATTTTCTTTGAATACCTAAATCTGGACTGAACTAGCTAGAGTCCATTAATGTGTGGTGTAACAATAACTTTGGGAACAAGGTCTTTTATGAATCCTAGGTGAGGATAAGTAAGGATTTGAATAATTTTTGTTTTAGCTTTGTCATAAAGAATTAAAGATTGGTAAACTTAACATTTAGGATACCTTAATTTAACTGTTTCTTTGCCCTTGGTTTTCAAGAGAGAAATTCTACCCAAGATTCACTGTGGGCTACTTGACTGGAATGATGGCACCGAGCAGATTACACATAAAACTTAGCATTTTATTCACATTTTTAGATAAGTCAGGGTGAGATAGAAGTATCACCATAATAGAACACTCCTAATCAGAGATCCATTAGCTTCTTTGATTTGATGAATACATGCATACTTAATACATATATTTCATGGGGCAACCATTGTATAATGGAATGACTCTAATGGATTTTGTGCTTTGTTTGAAATTTTACCTGATTGGATATATTTGTACCTTAAAGGAAGCAGCTGTGATTAGTTATTGATGCCTTGAAAGCAAAATATTTACCAAATAAGAAAACACTTCTCTCTGTTTTAATGTCTGAACAACGCTACAGTTCTAGTCTTAATAGGTGCTGTTCTTTTATTTTCATTGTGAGAGGAAAATAAGAGGACAAAACACTTTTCAGCATCCCAGAACTTAAGGAAATGAGTGCCATTTAAAAGGAGCTGCACAGATCAAGCAGCTGGAGAAGGACAGTATTGCTACCTTCTCCATTTCATCCTAGAACACCCAGATTTATTCCACCTGTGGTATCCAGAGCAGAAGGCACTGTCAAGTCTAAAACCCATCAGCTGCAGTGAAGTTTAAGGCTTTCTTACAATCTTTTATGTAAAGATAGTGTCCACTTTGTCTTCTTCAGGTTTCTTTGTTTACATTTTAATGCTTCATAAATTAGTGAAATCATTAGAAATGAATTGCAGATGCTGATTATAACATTAAGAAAGTGTGGACACTGTCAAAGCAATCCATCAGAGACAAGTTCTGACACATCTGAAATCATGGTGTATTTCTTGAAAGGAATGATTTTTCTTGGCTGATATTCCTAAAGAGGAAGGCAATCATGTATCCATTCATCATACATTTCCTAAGTACCTACTGTGTTCCTGCTAACTCTTTCAGGCGCCAGCGATTGTGGCAGTGAATAAGACAGACCAGGGCGTATGCAGTATGGGGGTTAAGGGTGGAAAGGAGACAAATAGAAAAAGTATCTGAATGAGATAGTTTATTGAATTTTTAATGTTTTATTGAATTCTGTTAAGGTTAGATTGTGTCTTCCAAAATGATATGTTGATGATTTAATCCCCCATACCTGTGAATGTGACTTTATTAGCAAAACGGTCGTTGAAGATGTATTTAAGATTAGGCCATACCGAATCCAGGTGAGCCCTAATCCAGTATGACAGGTGTCCTTAGGAGAAGGACAGACACAGGGAGGAAAGCCATGAGAAAATGGAGATAGATTGCAGTGGGGCACCTACAGACCAAGGAACGCCAACCAAGCATTGCTGGCAAACACCAGGTGCTAGAAGAGGCGAGAGGGATTCTCCCCTACAAATTTAGAGGGAGCATTGCTCTGTTGATACCCTGATTTTGGACTTCCTCCAGAATAGTGAGATAATAAATTTATTTTAAGTCATCTAGATTGTGGTACTTTGTTACAGAACTCCTAGGAGACTAATAGAAATCCCCTAAGACTTAGTCCTTAGCACTCTTTTCTTCCTTCAGTTCAGTCTGTCCTTAAGAAATTTCATACAAGTTTATTTTTTTTCTTACAAGCTTATCTTTCACTTTTCTATGGATAACTCCTAGATCTACATTTAGCTCTGATAACCCAGGTTTCAGTACCATCTTCTCCCGTCATCTGAACATTCCTACTTGGATGTTGTACTGACAACTCAAACTCAGTATGAATTTAGAGGCTATCTCATCATTTCCTCCCTGAAAAAAAAAATGACTGACTTCCTTTCTTGTCTCGGTTTTTTACAGTACGATTACATTCCAAGTCACTAGGCTTAAATCTCAAGTGCTCTTCTCTGGCCACCCCCAACCCCCCAACCCCCTGACAGCTAACACTCTTCCTTTGGCTCTTTGTTTTACTATTAGCTTAATAGAACATCTCTATGGCAGGGCTTTTTGGAAATAGCAACTCCTTCCTTCCCTATCCCAAAAACTTTTCATTCCCTTACTGTCTTAATTTTCTCCATAATTTGTATCCTTTCTTAACCCCAGGTATTTGTTTTTCCCCTTTCCACCAGATTATAGGTTACATGGAGGCAGGGATTTTGACTCATAGTCATTGTTATATCACCAGGAATGCTTGGCATGTAGGCACTACTCCCATTTGCTGAATGAATAAGTGATATGAAAGGAATTAAGAGAATATGATGCAAATGGCTGGACAGTTACTTTAGATTGGATAATCAAGCGAAGGCCTCTGTGGGGAAGATTTTGAAGCTGAAATCTGCATGTTGAGAAGGAACCAACCGTGTTAAAGAGAATGGGAAAGATGATAGTGAAAGGAAGCAGTGCAAAGTCCTTAAAGAGGAAATGAATCTTGCCACATTTAGAAATAGAGAGATAAGTGATTGAAGCGTAGTGAAGAAGAGACATTATATAATAAGACTTATTCTCTATTTAAAATTGAACCTTCTCCCTCATCCTGATGCTAGCACTCCTGTTCCCCCTTTCCTTGCTTTGTATTTTTCTGTCATCACCTAACATACTAATTTATTTATTTATTATATGTACATTTAGTACCTGTCTACCTCCTAGAACATAAACTTCACGCAGAGGGATTTTGACTGTTTGTGGATGTATCCCAAATGCCTAAAACAGTGGCAAGGTTGCTCTGGTTGGCTGTGGTTGTCATGGTTTACACATGTTTGGCTCACAACAGATATTTGTTGGGCTGTGAATTTAAAAAGGAGACAGAGACAAAATCATATTGGGGAATTTAGGAAATGATTGGAAAGTTTTTTTTTTAACTGCTTTATTGGGATATAGTTCACTTACCATAAAATTCAGTCTTTTAAAATATATTCATAGAGTCTACAACCATTGTCACTATCTAATTCCAGAATATTTTATTACCCCAAAAAAGAAATCTCGTACCCATTAAGTACTCACTCCCCATTTCCCTCTGTCCCAGCCCCTGGCAACCACTAATCAACTGTCATTCTCTGTGGATTTTCCTATTCTGGCTGTTTCATACAAATGGAATCATTTGATCTATGGCAGTGTGTGTGTGCTGCTTTCAGTTCACAATGTTTTCAAGGTTCATCCATGTTGTAGTGTTCGGTAGTAAGGAAGTCATGAGCCCACCACATGGGAAAAGGGGACCACCCCAAGACCACCCCCAGGAGGCTGAAACCACCTTTAATGGATGGTTAAATTGAGCAAACAGCAGTCAGAACATTCTACCTTTAACAGATGGTTAAATGGTTAAATTGAGCAAAATGCAGTGGGAACACCCTGTTAAAGTAAGAAACAAAGTCACAAAGGAAAAACCCCAAGAAAGCCCCCTAGTAACATGTGCACAATCCTACCATCAGCTGGCCCCATAATACCCTGAACTAAACTATAATTGGGGTCAGTCTGATTCTTCACCAACTAAGCCCGTCCTTCTTTAAGGCATATTTTTTTCTCTCTTTACTTGCTGTTTTAATAAATCACCTTGCTCTCCCAACCTCGACTTGAGTGTCAATTCTTTGTCTCAGGGAGTCAAGGACCAGGGCTCCCCAGCCAGGTAAGGCTGCGCCAACAAGAGCATGTATCAGTACTTCATTCTTTTTTATGGTCACATAATATTGTATTGTCTAGATATATCTCACTTTGTTTTCCATTCATCAGGTGGTGGACATTTGGGTTGTTTCCACTTTTTAGCTGTTATGAGTAATTCTGCTGTGAACATTCATATACAAATTTTCATGAGGACAAATTATTTTCATTTCTCTTGGCAATTCAATGAGGTGTTGGCTTGGTGGGTCATACAGTAATTTTATGTTTGGCATTTTGAGGAACTGCCAAATGGTTTTCCTTTATAGCTGCACCATTTTATAATCCCACCAGCAATGTATGAGGATTCCAATTTTTCCAACCTTTGCCAACCTTTGTTATTGTGTCTTTAATTTTAATCATTCTAGTGAATGCAAAGTGGAATCTCATTGTGGTTTAATTTGCATTTCTGTAATGGTTGATGATGATCTTTTCATATAATTATTGGACATTTGCATATCTTCTTATTCAATCCTTTACCCATTTTTAGATTGGATTATTTGTCTTTTTATTGTTGCGTTCAAAGAGTTCTTTATATATTCTTGCCACAAGAGACCTTTTCATATACATGCTTTGCAAATGTTTTCTCTCTTTGTGTAGATCATCTTTTTACTTTTTTTGATAGTGTTTTCTTTGAAAACGAAATTTTTAGTTTTGGTGAAGTCCAATGTATCTGTTTTTTCTTTTGTTGCTTGTGCTTTTAGGGTCATATCTCAGAAACCATTGCCTAACTTAAGGTCATGAGGTTTGCACCTATGTTTTCTTTTAAGGCTTTTGTAATTTTAGCTCTTACCTTACATCTATAATCCATTTTTAGTTACTTTTTGTATATTGTGTAAGGTAGGGATCCAACTTCATTGTTTAGCTTGTATTTTAGTTTGCCTGAGCTGCTAGCATTTGGCTTAAACTGCAGAAATGTTTTGGCTGAAAGTTTTGAGGCTAGGAAAAGTCCAAAATAGATGAGGAAAGGCTTGCTTTCTTCCAGAAGACTAACATTCTGGTTCTGACTGCAGGCAATTCTTGGGGTTACGTTACTTTCCCATCACATGGCTATCTACTCCCTTTTCTTTTCTGGGCTCCTGCTGACCTCCTACTTCTTTTCTGGGCTCCTGCTGACTTTATAAGGGGACCTTATCCCCTTATAAAATCTAAGTAATCCAGATTAAGAACTACCCTGATTCAGCTCACTGCAATTTAGCTAAAAATAACATCTTCAAAAGGTCCTATTTACAAAGGCTTCATATGGTGATGTGGATTAAGAATATGTCTAAAGAGGGGTACATAATTCAACCTACCACAGCATGGTCGTCCCCAGTTGTCTCACCACAACTGAATATTATTTGAAAATTTCAGACTCTTCTTTCCACGCTGAGTTGTGTTGAAGTCTTTTTGAAATTGATTGATCATAAATACCAGGGTTTATTTCTAGATCCTTAATACTATTCAGTGATCTATGTGTCTATCCTTATGCCAGTATTATACTATCTTGATTACCATTTATTGGTAGTAAGTTTTGAAATCCATATGTATGAGTCCTCCAATTTTGTTTTTTCAATACTGTTTTGGCTATTCTGGGCCTCTTGCATTTCCATATCAATTGTAGGATCAGGTTTTTGTTTTTATTGTCGTAATTGCTGTTTGGAGAGTACTTACTCATTAAGTTAAACTCAGTATTGTCTAAATAGAGTTTTTCTTCTATCTTACTTCCATTCAAGTTTTATTTTGATCTTTTTTCAATTTCATGAGATTTGTAAGCTGATGTTTTATTTTTTTGTTTCTGGGTCTTTATTTACCACCACCTATCAGTTATATATAAATATTCTGGAGATCTGTCAATCTTTGAGAACATTTAGGAAGCACGTTGAATAAAGCAGATCTAGCATCTTACCCACGGCTAAATCCTTGTCAGTTGCCAACTCCTATAGTTTACAATCCTGTGGCCAAACTCCCATCGCTTTTAATTTGCAATTTTGCCCAAATGCTGGCCAATATAAATGGATTTAATGAGTTAGATCAGTTAGGATATTGTTTTCTAAAATGAAGATATGTCCATTGTTCTTTTTATTGTCAGGGCAACATTTTCTGCAAGAAATGCCAGCAGGGATTTAAAATTTTTTTGTCAGCTGGAATTTTGAAAAGGATTGTGTTGAAACTGTAGATTGGGGAGTTTGCCATTTTCACATTAAGTCTCCCAATTCATGAACATAGGAGGTCTTTCCATTTATTTGAGTTTCTAATTTCTAACAACACTGTTTTAGTGGTTTTCAGTGTATGGGTCTTGAACTTTTGTTAAATTTATTCCTATGCATTTTATTCTTTTTAATGCTATTGTAGGTGGAATTGTTTTCTTGGTTTGTTTATTGTTAATGTATAGAAATACAATTGATTTTTTAAAAATAATTTATTGATATTAAAAATAATAATAATTTACATAACATAGAGTTAACTATTTTAAAGTGAACAATTCAGAGGCATTTAGTACATTCACAATGTTGTACAACCACCACTTCTTTGTAGTTCCAAAATATTTCCATTATTCCAAAGTAATATCCCTTTCCCCATTAAGCAGTTTACCCTCATTCTCCCTTCCCCCAGCTACCATGACCACTGATATGTATTCTATCCTTTGGATTTTGATTTTTTTATCCCAATTTTGAATCCTGCAACATGGATGAACTCATTTTTTTTTTTAGCTCTAATAGCTTTTAGGGTGTATTTCTTAGGATTTTCTAAATATAATAGAATATCTTCAGCAAAAAGAGATAGTTTTACTTCTGCCTTTCCAATCTGGATGGCTTTTATTTCTTTTTCTTGCCTAATTTCCATGACTACAATCTTCAATACATAGTTGAATAGACATGGCAAGAGTCTTGCTAGTTGCAACCCCCCCTTGAGGAACTGTGGAAAATGTAGAAATGTTCAACTTCCCCACCTGGGGAATTCCTGCTATTCTTGCAAGCAATGAGGGATTACTAATTTAATAGGCCAAGCCCTTGATCTTGGGGCTTGCCCTTATGAAATTTCTTCCTGGAAAGGAGAAGCTTAGCCTACTTATAATTAGGCCTAAGAGTCACCTCAGAGAACCTCTTTTGTTGCTCAGAAGTGGCCTCTCTCTCAAAGTCAACACAGCGGGTAAACTTACTGCCCTCCCCACTACATGGGACATGACTGCTAGGGGTGTAAATCTCCATGGAAACATGGGACATGACTCCCGGGATGAGCCTGGACCTGGCATTGGGGGACTGAGAAAGCCTTCTTGACCAAAATGGGGAAGAGATGAAACAAAACGTTTCAGTGGCTGAGAGATTGCAAATAGAGTTGAGAGGTCATTCTGCAGGTTATTTTTGTGCATTATATAGATATCCCTTTTAAGTTTTTAGTGAATTAGAATAGCTAGAAAGAAATACCTGAAGCTGCTGAACTGTATTCCAGTAATCTTGATTCTTGAAAATATTCATATAACTATATAGCTTTTACAGTGTGACCATGTGATTGTGAAAACCTTGTGACTGACACTTCCTTTATCCAGTGTAGGGAGAGATAAGTAAAAAATGAGAAAAAGTAAATAAATAATAAGGGGTATAAGAGGCATGGGATGTTTTGGATATTCTTTTTCTTTTTATTCTTACGTGTATATATATTTTTTGAGTAATGAAAATGTTCAAAAATTGATTGTGGTGATGAATGCACAACTATATGATGACATTGTGAATCACTGATTGTACACTTTGGATGATTATATGGTATATAAATATATCTCAATAAAATTGCAATAAAAAAGAGTAGACATCCTTATCTTATTTCTGATTCTAGGTAGAAAGCATTCATTCTTTCACCATTAAGTACGATGCCAACTCTAGGTTTTTGTAGAGGCACTTTGCCAAGTTGTACAAGCTTCTCCACATTCTTAGTTCTCTGATAGTTTTTATCAAGAAAGGATGGTGGATTTTGTCAAGTGTTTTTTCTACATTTGAGATAATCATGTGATTTTTAAAATCTTTTTTAGTTTATCCTATTTGGAGTTCATTGAGCTTCTTGGGATGCATAGATTAATGTCTTCCATCAAATTTGGAAAGTTTTTGGCTTTCCAAATATTCTTTCTGCCCTTTTCCTTTTCTCTCACTCCTCTCCATCTCCTCTCATTTTGGGAACCCCATGTTCACATGTTGGCATACTTAACGATTTCCCATAGATCTCTGAGGCTCTGTTCATCATTTTTCCTCATTCTTTTGACTTTCTATTCCTCAGACTGGATAGTCTATCTCTGAATTTACCAGTTTTTTTCTTTCACTGGCTCAGCTTTGCTATTGAGCTTCTCTAGTGAACTTTTTTCAGTTACAGCACTTTTCAATTCCAGAATTTTTATCTGATTCTTTTTTTATATAATTTATATCTTTTTATTCATATTCACTGTTTGGTGAGATATATTTCCCATTCTTCCCTTTAATTATTTAGTTATGATTTCTTTTAGTTCTTTGAACGTATTTATAATAGTTGATTTAAATTCTTTTCTTAGTAAATCTAACTTATTGTCTTCCTCAAAGATGTTTTCTATTGATTTCTTTTTTCCTGTGTATGGGCCATACTTTCATGTTGTTTTGCATGTCTTGTAATTTTTTGTAAAAAACCAGATATATTAATTAATACAATGTGGCAAGGCTGGATATCAGTTTTATTCACTTAAGGGTTTATTGTTATTGCTCTTTATTGTTCTTGTTGTTGTTGCTACTGTTAGTATGTTTTGGGACTTTTGGACTAATTCTGTAAATGTTAATTTTTTGTCACGTGTGGCCACTGAAGTCTCGGCTTAGTTAGCTTAGCAGTCAACTAGTGATTAGACAGAGATTTTTAAAAATGCCTTAAACCAGTAAGCCTCCATATTAGTGTTCTTATTGCTGCTGTTAAAAATTACCACAAACTTATTGGCTTAAGACCACACAAATTTATTCTTACAGTTCTGGAGGTCAGAAATCCAAAATGAATCTCACAGAACTAAAATCAAGGTGTTAACAGGGCTGGTTCTTTCTGAAGGCTCCAGGGGAGAATCTGTTACTTACCTATTCCAGCTATCAGAGGCTGCCAATACTCCATTACCTGTGGCTACATAACTCCAAACTCTGCTTCTGTTGTCACATTGCCTTCTCCTCACTAACTTCAATCTTCTGACTCTGTCTTATAATGATGCATGGTTACATTGGGAGTATCTATATAATACAGGATAATCTCCCCAACTCAAGAACCTTAACTTAATCACAGCAGCAGTGCGACTTTCAGCACATAATGTTATGTAACATATTCACACATCTGGGCATTAGGATGTGGACATCTTTGGGGGAGCAATATTCATCCTACCACAGTCTCTCAACATGTGCTGAGAGGCTCTGTGTGTTGGAGCACACCATCAATGTGCTAGCAGTTTATGACTCTGCTTTAGCCTTCACATCCTACTTACCCAAAGCCTCAATATCATCCAGAGATAAGAGATTAATGCCGCCTCAGATCTTTTCTGGATGTTTGTACATGTGCATGCTTTTCTAGATTTCCAGGATTATGATGGAGTTTTTCAAAGCCCCCTATAAACATCTTATTCTCTTGCCTTTCCTTTTAAGTTTTTTGGTTATTCTACTGTATTGCTCCAATTGGCATACACTTCCCCAGTTAGCTATGATGTCAAACAATTGCCGCTGGCTGTTTTGACAAACAGTCTGGGAATAGGGCTGTTTGTGAGCTCTTAGGCAAGTCAAGTAAAGGCAAACCCTGTGTGGCAGTTAGGTTCAGGTGTCAACTTGGCCAGGTGATAGTGCCTAGCTCTGTTGCTGGGGACTTAATATTAGCATGTGAAACTCATCCATGGCTGATTACATCTGCAGTCAGTTAAGGGGAGTGCCTTCCACAATGAGTGATATTTAACTTGATTAGCTGGAGGCTTAAAAGAGAGGCCAGAAGCGAAGTCAACACAGCACAGCTCAAGCAGCTCAGCATACCTCATCTCAGCACTTGCAGCTCATCCCAGATGTTTGGAGATACAGAAAGGAATCGCCCAGAGAAAGCTATTAGAAGCCAGAAGCTGGGAGAGAAGGCCAGCAGACATCACCCTGTGCTTCCCCATGTAAGAGAGAACCTGAGATGAATGTTAACTGCCTTTCCTGTGAAGAACTATAAGTTTTTAACTAAAATTTCCCCCACCTTTCTTTGTTAAAATAAATCCCCTTTTATTAAAATTGTTCAAGTTCTGGTATATCACATTCTGGTAGCTTTGGCAGGCTAAAACACCCTGAGAAAGAGATTTTTCCAGGATTTATCCTGATAGTTTCCTGGGGTGGGTCATTTGGGAAGTCCCAAACCCATCATGTTCCATCCAGCGGCTGCTAAGCTGCTGTTTTGCACAGCCACCATGGTCGTAAGGTTTGGTTTTTGAGGCTAATTGGAAGCTGGAAAAAGTAGATGGGAACAGGATAAGTTGAAATGCCATAAAGCTAACATTCTTACTGACATTCAGAACTTTTTCTTGCATAAATGCTCTTTGGATTATCACAAGTCATTGATTAATTTTCAGAGTTCTGAAAGAATTGATTTTGCAGTGTTTTTGTTGCTTTTATGAAGGAACAGATTTTCAGAGAGCTCTACTCTGCCACTGGGGAAGTACTCCCCATTGGAAAGTCTTTTAAAATACAGTTTAATTGAGATATAATTTACATATGCAACAATTCACAATGTAAAGTGTAAAATTCAATGTTTTTTTAGATATCCACAGTTGTGCAACCATTACCATATTAAATTTTAGAGAATTTTTGTCATCCCCAAAGAAATACCATACTCATTAGCAGTCATTACACATTCCCACTCCCTTACCCCCAGATACCTCACCAACCCCAGACCTAGGCAATCACCAATCTACTTTCTGTCTATAGATTTGCTTATTCTCCTCATTGGAAAGTTTTGAGCAGGGAAGCAACGTGATCTGAAAAACATTTCTAAAAATATCATTTGGATGATGTGTGAAGAATAAGTTGTAGGAGTACAAAATTAATATGCACAGAAACATTAGGAAGCTATTACAGTGAGAGGTGATAGTGGCTAAGACTAGGATGGCAAACGTGAAGACAGGTGGAGAAATGAACATAATTTATAGGCAGGATGTGAACTCCCACTTGATCTTACCACTCAAAATAACAAATGTGTATTGATAGAGATATTTGTTTCTGATCTATTTTTAGTGTCTTTAAAATTGTTGAATTGTGAAATGATCAAATGAAAGATAGCAAAGATGTGTAGATTTTTATATGGTACTTTACACTTGCAGGAATAAAATGGGAAAGGTATTTTTCATCTAGTATTTCTCTGATATTTGACTCAGGGTTACTGTCAGGAACTGTGAAGGGTCTTAGATTCCTAGTAAGCTAATAAATTAGCATGTTATTGCTTCATGGACATTGACAGAAGACATGAGACTCCTGGTTCAGAGACAAAAGCCTTTATTACTTGTGGCACAGCAAGCAGCATAAATATCAGTTTATCCGTGTAAATTTCCTTTGCCCCCATGTCCCACGGGGGTGAAAGATGGGCCTAGATGGATGCTGCACATGGTAGAGGGTTTATTTCAAAGCTAAGAAGATGAGGAACCCAGGTTCCAGTATGTTTTGAGCAAACACTGTAGCAAGCAGTAAACAAGTCAGTTCCCCTGCCCCAGGGAGCAATAAATTACACTGTAGGAACGCTGGGCTCACCTTGACCTACTTGGCTGCTTATGGGACTAGCTACAGAAATTGCTCAGAATCCGGCAATGGAGATAAGTCTCACATTCTGACATACTCAGCAAGAATGTGCAAGAACACTCAGGGGTCATGGTGAACTGCCTCTGCCAGTAGATATATTCCCTTCAAATAGGTGAGATCAATCATGAAAAAATGTAAAATCTCTCATTTAAGTAATTTATTCTAAATCAGAAAACCTATGATTTTTACAT
Organism: Tamandua tetradactyla; assembly: GCF_023851605.1. NCBI lineage: Eukaryota > Metazoa > Chordata > Mammalia > Pilosa > Myrmecophagidae > Tamandua > Tamandua tetradactyla. The sequence goes on along the minus strand of NC_135347.1, from coordinate 50,206,605 downwards.
ACACCTTTTCAACATGTATTTATAAAACTACTCCTTTAAATATACTTATAAAAATTTTCAAGGTTATCTCTAAGATAAAGCAATAAGAAATATGAACAAAAACCATGTGACCATATATATAAAAGTATACTGTTTCTTTCCATTTTGTTCCTTATCTCCTAAGGTGTTTGAGAACAAGGGTAAACTATATTTTCATATAAAAATGAAAAATGTTATTAAAACTGTATGTAAGATGGTTCACTGGTAGAATACTTGCCTTAAATGTGGGAGACCTGGGTTCAATTCCTGTACCATGCACCCAAACAAAACAAAACAAAACAAAAAACTGTATATAGGGCGGTGCAACGGTGGCTCAGTGGCAGAATTCTTGTCTGCCAAGCCAGAGACCTGGTTTGATTCCCAGAGCCTGCCCATGTCCAAAACAAAACAGAACCAACAAAATGCCCTGCATGTACATCATCAACTTTGTTGCATTAAAACCAGGAAGAATTAATAGGAATGAACTTACTTTCTGAATCGAAAGGTTTTCAGTCCTGTTAGAAGCACTTGAAAATACTTAACATAGAGAAAGGCATGAAATCTTAAATGTTTCTTAAGGGTACTCTGACACTCCAAAAGGAAAAAAAAAAAAAGAACTAGATTTCATTTTTATGTTTCCTCTGTCCTTAGATTCTGGGGGAATGAGAATGACTACTGTGGTAGTTGGAAGCTGTTGTGTACCCCAGAAAAAGCCATGCTCTTTGAATCCATTTCTGTGCTGTAGACCTATTATGGGTGGGAACTTTTGATGAGGTTATTTCAAATGAGATGTGAACCCCCTCATTCAAGGTAGCTCTTAATCCCCCTACTGCAGTCCTTTTTGAGAGGATAAAAGACAGGGAAAACAAAACAAAAACAAAAACAGAGACGCTCATAGAAAACACTCCAGTGAAGGAAGCTAAAAGATGAAATACAGAGAAATACCTAGAGGAGTTTAGAGAAAAAGCCACAAAGAAACCAGAAGCTGAAGCAAGGAAATACAGGAGAGAAGGACCAGCAGATGCTGCCATGTGCCTTGCTATCTGACAGAGAAGCCCAAGCTCGCTAGTAACCAGTCTTCAGAGAAGGTATCATCCTGCTGATGCCTTAATTTGGACATTTTCATGGCCTTAAAATTGTAAACTTGCAAGCTAATAAATCTCCATTGTTAAAGTCAGTCCATTTCTGTATATTTCATTTCAACAGCTTTAGCAAACTGAAACGACTAATGAACAGCTTAGATGCCAAAGGCTGGGCACCACAGAACGTAGGGGAAGGCTCTCTCTCATTTGCTGTCTTTAAGTATCTCTCACTACACTCAAGCATCTGTAGCTCCCTGCTTTTTCAAAAATGTGCCAGAAACACTCCCACGTGAGGGGTTTTGCCCTGGATATCCCTTCTGCAGGAAAGATGCTACATCCAGTGCTTCTCATGGCTCTCTCCCTCTCTGCCTTCAGGTTTTTGTTCATATGTCATTTAGTGAAGTGAACCCTAAACATTCCATTGAAAATACCAACAACCATCTTCACCCTCTCCCCATTATTTCCTTTACCCTGGTTTAAATTTCTGGATAGCACTTATTTTCGAGTCTCTATTATTTATTTATGATGTAAGGAGTACACTTCTGTTCCCTGCTGAACCCACTGCCTATGAGCATCTAGCACAAAGTAGATCTTGTGCTGGTATGAAACTATTATGTACCCCAGAAAAGTCATATTATTTGAAGCCAATTTTGTGGGAGGAGACCTACTATTGGGTGGGACCTTTGATTAGGTTTTTCCATGGAGATGTCACTCACCCATTCAAGGTGGGTCTTAACTCACTGGAGTCCTTTAAGGGGGAAACATTTTGGAGAAAGCACAGACACAGACATTTGGAGATGCAGAAGGAAAATGTCCTGGGAGATGCCAGAAGCCAAGAGAGGTATTTGAAACCAGAATTCAGGAGAGATGGGCCAGCAGATGTCGCCATGTGCCTTCCCACATGATAGAGATACCCAGGACATTATCAGCCTTTCTTGTTGATGCCTTAATGTGGACATTTTCATGGCCTTAGAACTGTAAATTTGTAACCTGAAATATCCCCTTTGTAAAAGCCAATCCGTTTCTGGTATATTTCATTCTGGAAGCTTTAGCAAACTGAAACAACTCTCAATAATGATGTGCTGAATGAATGAAAGAATGACCAGATGGGTTCCTAAAATTAGAAAAGGAACCGTGAAGGGGTACATACTAGTTCAGGGGTAGAATTCTCGCCTGCCATGTGTGAGACCCAGGTTTGTGTCCCAGCCCATGCACTTAAAAAAAAAAAATCAACAAATGGTGCTGCAATAACATGATATTCATTTTTACATGGAACAGAATGAAATGACCCCAATTGCACAGCATACAAAAAGAAAAGTCATTAAAAAAAAAAAGGAAATGTGAACATATGGGCTATTGTTGAATTTTGCAACTGGAACACCGTCATCAGTTGAGACATTGTTTCAGTCCAAAGGTTTCATATTTTTTGAGATGCCCTAAGTAGAGCCTGAATAAATTGCTATCTTTTCCTCTGCTGGACCCTTTTAAATCTCTAAAGTTCAGAAGTCCTGAAAATGAGCATTTCAACTTAGGCCACGATCAGTGCTCCAAGAAAGAGCCAAGTATAAGAGCCCTGTGTTTGTTTACAGGCATAAAAGCAAAATCTTTTAGAAAGGGCAGAAGGCATTGTTTGATACAAAAATAGGTGAAGATGGAGAAACAACAGTTCTGTTGGGATTTTAAGACTGGGGCTAATGGAATACATTGGAATTATCTCACAGAATTTTCTGTGATGATTGAAATATTCTGTATTTGTGTTGTACAACATAGAAGCCACTAACTACCTGTGACTAACATATACTTGAAATGGGGCTAGTGTGACAGAAGAACTAAATTTTATTTAATTTTAATAAATTTACATTTAATTAGTCATATGTGACTACACCTACCATATCAGGCATCACAGGTATAGACCATGCCTGTGTTATAAATTAGAACGGGCAACATCGCTATGTCTAAAAGAGATGCAGCTGAAGTTATGCTACTCTTCCAGCCTCGTAATATTTCCTTTACTGTTCAGGAAAAACCTTCAAAAAATAATAAATTCAAAGCTAGGCGAGGCAGACTGCATTTGGAAGTGTCTCAGTTGTAGGAGAGGTCTGAAAATTTTAGAGTAATGTAACCCCTATACTATATTTTTTCATTTTTTATCTAAAAAAGTCCTCAAAATCCTATTTTTACTTCTGTAATGTAATTTATAATCTTTTAAACTACATATTTACTCAATGTATATAAATGTAAAATTTCATAAAATTGGAGCACAGCCCAGTTAACAGAAGTGCAAATCTGCTGACAGAAAAATAAAAATAATATAACCAAACTTGCACTGTGTGAGCGAGTGGGGGGAGGGGTGCTAGGGAGAATACCGGTAGGGATCTGGCAAACCAAGAGAATGTATTGTGCCACTTTGCAAGTATTATGTATCCCAGAAAAGTCATGTTTTCATCCTGATTCAATCTTGTGGGGGCAGCTGTTTCTTTAAATCCTGATTCAATGATATATTTTGTAATCTCCACAGAGATGTGACACACCCAATTGTGGGTGTGAACACTTTTGATCAGATGGAGATGTGACTCCACCCACTCCTGGTGGTTCTTGATTAGTTTACTGGAGTCCTTTAAAAAAGGAAACATTTTGGAGAGAGCCAGAAAAGACAGAAGCTTCAGAGAGAGCTGACAAAGATGCCAATACTTGGAGACCAGAGATATAGATGTTTGGAGATGCCTGGAGCCCAGCAGACATCGCCATGAGATATAAAGCAAGCCAGAACCTGGAGAGAGCCAAGGGAAGCCAAGAGATGAGAGCCAGCCCTGGAGACCCAAAGTGAGGAACCCCACAGGAACAGAGGCTGAAAGCAACAGAGCCGAGAAGCAAGGGACCAGCAAAGGGCCAGCATGCCTTCCTAGATGACAGAGGTGCTCCAGACACATTGGCCTTTCTTGAATTAAGGTATCTTTCCCTGGACGCCTTAGTTTGGACATTTTCATAGGCTTAGAAATGTAAATTTGTAACTTATTAAATTCCCCCTTTTAAAAGCCCTTCTAGTTCTGGTATAATGCATTCCAGCAGCTTGCAAATTACTTGTATCTAACCTCTTTTTTTTTTTTTACATGGGCAGGCACCGGGAATCGAACCCGGGTCCTCGGGCTTGGCAGGCAAGCATTCTTACCTGCTGAGCCACCGTGGCCCGCCCAAGTCACCATGGCCTGCCCTGTATCTAACCTCTTAAGTGCCCAAACTTTAACGGAGAAGTCCTTCAACTTTTAAAGGTTGTTCTGTAGAGGAGGCTGGCTTGATATATTCTGGTTTGCCTCATGAGGTAAGTCAACTCATAGACAGAGTAGAATAATTAATGTTGAAGTCTAAGGAATAAAGTGCTAATGTAATGGTTATGAAAGAAGAATGCAGCTAATATTCTCTCTCTGCAATATCACATTTTGCAGGTACTTTGTGTTTGTATATATAGCAATAGATACTAAACTGGCCAGCCACCTTGAATATATGTTAAATGACACTAGTAAAGTAGGTCTTATTACTAAAATTGATTGCATTCCATTATATTTTAATGTTTTCCTAATTTAAAGCTCTAAACATGTAATACATCTTGTCAGATGCTTCTGACATTCAGATACCTGCTGTACATGGAACAATGCCACATTATTAATCAACCATTCAACTTACTACAAGTCATTATTTTAGATTTTATAAAATACAAGTTTCTAACAGAATATGTTACACCTCTGTAACATGAAAATACTCATGATCATTTTAACCAAATTTGTATCATTTTATAGAAAACACAATGTTTCATACAGGCAATTTTATTATTACTTGTGTCTCTGGAAGGGAGCAGAGGTCCAGATGATCTAAACAGAATTTTAAAGCTCTTTTAATGCTAATCGAAATCACTGGCATTTGACTTGAGATGCATTTTGTTTTTTAAGCTCTTCCTGAGTTCTGCTTAGGTGATACTAAATCGTTCAGTGACCCCAAAGCTTGCGAAGTGCCAGGGGTAAATATGTTTAGAATTAAAAATGGGAAATTAACATATAGATAATTGAGAGTTGACCATTTAAAATATAATATAATAATCAGTAGCATTCTCTATGAATTGTATACAAGAGGCTGCTGTTTCTTCGATGGATTTTGACCAGCCACCAATATTCCCGGCAAAGTAAGGAAGGATACTAGAAGAAATCTGGTTAAAGTAAGATACCTGTTACAAAAACAAAATACAGCATTTTAATTTACAGTCTTATTGGCTTGGAGCCCTTTCAAACAAAGATCTATATCTCACAAGTAGTAGGGGAGGCAGTGACCCTAATCTTTTGAGAGGCTTCTGGAATGGATCTAAAAGAATGACCCAAGGACTACCCTGGCATGGACACACATCCCAGAATTACAATTAATTTGGGTAAAGTAAGAGGTTTCCCTCTATCTGTGGGAGTAAATTAGTCTGCAATTGTTTCATCAAACTTACTGTACATGAACTGCTGTCAATAGGATTGATCAGAAATCCGGCACATGTGATTTCACTTCTGATGTAGTGTGGGCAAGGTGGGATTAAATGGTGAACAACTGACTTCACTGCCACCGTGTAAGTGTTACTGAAAGATAAAAGAAAGATTTCTAAGTTTTCTTGATAAATGGAAAATATTTGTTAGAAAATCAATTACTCTAAGCAATGCAGTTGATTTACATTGGTAGAGGTGAAACTCTGAAGACTGAGCTCCTCCACATCAGTGGTCCCCACTAGACACATTCTCTATGACCACATTCAGGTGTCACAGGGACACAGGTGTTTTCTGCTCAAGAATGACTATACTCTGCATAACTCCACAAAGATGGAGTCAGTCTCAAAACTGAAGCTTGATTGTGTCTGAAAGCATTATATTTTCAAGCCAGTTTGCTTTTTTCAATTACAAAATAATACTCATTATTGGAAAACACCTTCAAGCAATACAGAAACCTATAAGGTAGAAAATAAAAGTCCTCCTTTAGTCCACTCTAGCTCCAATCCTACTGTCTAGAGCTGCCACTTTTAACAATTTGTATGTATTCCTCAGACCTTTTTCTAAATGTGTATTTAATAATATCTGTGTATGCAAATGCACACGCATATATACATACCTACATGTCACTTTACAAATATTGGTTTGTATTGTGAAAATGTGTTTTTTCACATAATAATCGGTCTTGGAGGTTTCCATATCAGTGCATCTATAGCTCCTTCATCTATTTTGATAATGACACAGTACCCCGTAGTACGAATCTACTATAATTTATAAGAAGGACATGCAGTTTATTTCTAATATCTTTTCTTTAATAAATGATACTAGCCTGAACATAGCTGGGGAAGGGGTGGGGTATGGAGCAGGGGTGTATTTCTATAGACCAGCACTGGCACCGGAAATGAAGTGGCCAATTCCAGGGGTAGCCCTTAGCTCTCCCAGAAGCTTCCACTTCTCGCCTCTTGGAATACTGGCTTTTGGGACACTTGCTCTCAGAACTTAGATGCCATGCTCTGAGAACCCAATTCACATGGAGAGGGCATACATAGGCATCCTGATCCACAGCTTCCACTGACAGCCAGACATGCTGGATGTCTAGACTCGCCAAATTTGGGGATGATTGTAGCCTGAGCTACAACCTCACAGGAGACCCCAAGCAACAATGAAAGACAGTTAACAATGTTATGCAGTAATAATAATTGGAAAACTTTCTATTTGCCCACTTGTCTCATGATTTTTTCCCTACTTTCTTGACTTCTGTTTTAGTTTTTAATATCTTTTATTATTTCCTTTTCCCCCTCTATTTGTATTTTCTAGCTAAGCAATTACATTTTCAACAACTAGTAAAAGTCTCTCTTCCTAGCCAATTATATTGTCTTTTAATTTGTTTCCTTTTAAAAATTTCATTGACTAGAACTATCCTTACAGTATTGAATAGTAGTGGTGATAGGCATTCTTGTCTTAGATTTAATAATAAAGTATGCAATATTTCACCATTAAGTATAATGTCTTATAAAGATCTTGAGTAGATTTTCTACTTATTACTAGAATACAGAGTGTTCTTATCCTTAAATCAAGAATTGCTTTGAATTTGTTTAGATGTTCTTGATATCTATTAAGATAATCATGTTTTTTCTTCCCTATTCTATTATTATGGTGGATTACAGTAGTATATTTTCTAATATATTCTTTCTAGTATAAACAAACATTATTTTTTTTAACAGTCTTATTATTTAAATATATGCTAGATTCAAATGCTATCAATTTATTTGGGGTTTCCTCATCTGTATTATGAATGAGATGGTATATACCTTCCTCTTCTCTCCTTTTACTTCATTGTGTGTGTGTATATGTGTGTGCTGGTTTGAAAGGAAGTATGCCCCCTAAGAAAAGCCATGTTTTAATATAAATCCCATTTCATAAAGGTAGAATAATCCCTATTCAATACTGTATGTTTGAAACTGTAATCAGATCATCTCCCTGGATGATGTGATTTAGCTAAGAGTGGTTGTTAAACTGGATTAAGGGATGACATGTCTCCACCCATTTGGGTGGATCTTGGTTTATTGGAGTCCTATAAAAGGGGAATAAGAGATTCAGAGAGAGCAGAGAATGCTGCAGCACCACGAAGTAGAGAGTCCACCAGCCAATGACCTTTGGAGATGAAGAAGGAAAACGCCTCCTGGGGAGCTTCATGAAATAGGAAGCCAGGAGACAAAGCTAGCAGATGACGCTGTATTCGCCATGTGCCCTTCCAGCCAAGAGAGAAGCCCTGACTGTGTTTGCCATGTGCCTTCTCACTTGAGAGAGAAACCCTGAACTTCATTGGCCTTCTTGAACCAAGGTATATTTCCCTGGATGCCTTTGATTGGACATTTCTATAGACTTGTTTTAATTGGGACATTTTCTCGGCCTTAGAACTGTAAACTAGCAACTTATTAAATTCCCCCTTTAAAAAGCCATTCCATTTCTGTTATATTGCATTCCGGCAGCTAGCAAACTAGAAAAATGTGTGCACATGCATATACACGTGTGTTAATCTCATGTAGGATTATGTGCGTTTTATAGAAAAAATTAGGAATCTTGCTATGTGTTTCTATGATTTTGAATTTGGAATTTTCTGTTTTTTGAAGATTTGGTAAAAACTCACCTGTAAAACAATCTTAATCAGGTGCCTTTTGGGGAGTTTACCTTTTCATTTCTCTTATAGCTATTGCCTATTCAGGTTTTCCACCCCTTCTTAAGTCATTTTTGGAAATGGATATTTTTATAGCAAACAGTCCATTTTATCTAAATCTTCAAATTTATTCAAATACATTTAGATATTTCTGTATAATTTTTAGAATATCAAACATTATCTCTGGTTTTGTCTTCTTCAGTGATTCTAATATTTACTTAAGTCTATCTTAAGGGCTTGACAAAATTTTGTCTTTCATTCACTGTTTTTTACAATTTCCAACATTTTTACTTTCATCGATGCTCTCTCCCTAGTTCATCAAATTCTTTTTCTTTATAAGTTTTTCTTTCATAATTCTGACGGTTTAAAAACATGTCTGCAAATTCTCTGGCACTCTTCCCAGCAAGAGGTAAAATCCCATGCCCTTGAACCTGGCCTTTGTGGCAGGCTTGATGGAAAGAATGCAGCAGAAGTAACAGTGCCAGTTTGTTGGGAACGGCCATGCAGTTTCTGCCGGCTTCTCTCTGGGAGGCTCCAGCCACGAGTAAGAAGTCTGGCCACCATGAGGCAGCACGAGAAGAGGTCACAGAAGGACAGAGAGAGGCCTGAGAGGAGCCCTAGTTGTCCAGCCCCCAGCTGACATCCCAAGCCACAGGAGCATCCACCTCCAGACACAGCACCCAGCCCGGCCAGTGTCTGACAACAGCTGCAGGAGAGCCCTGAGCAAGACTCCCTAGCTGAGCCCAACCAGCCCCCAGAAACAGGAAGGACAATAAATGATTGCTGTTGTTTTAAGTCCCTAAATTTGCGGTGGCATCTTCTGCATCAATAGATATTATCTTTAAGTTTATTTCAAGGCTCTTCATGTGATTTTTTGAGTAAATGCTTAGTTCATTTATTTTCAATATTTCTTATTTTTCTAATAAATGCTTTTAAGAACATAACATTTTCTCTGGCTACCACTTAGACTGTATTCATTATTATCTGATATGTCATGCTTTTATTGCTTTTAACTCTAAATAATTTGCAGTTTTCATTTTTTATTTCTTCTTTCATCTGAGAGTTACTTAGAAGTTTTTTTTGTTGTTGTTGTTCTTTTTTGTTTTCTTAGAAGTGGTTTTAAACTCCCAAATGAGAAGACTGGGGAGGGGGCTACATTTCAGGACTAATATCTAGTTTTATTCCATTGTGTTAAGATAATGTGGCTTGTATCATTTCTACTTTGGAGAATTAATAGATATTTTCTTTGTGGCCTCTACATGGTCAATTTTATAAATGACCCAAAGGTATTTACAAAAGAATGCATATTTCTATTGGCTAGAAAGCTATTAATACAAAACTCTTATTTTTGTTATCCCATGTTCCATATGTATATTTTTATTTTAATCAGTTCTTTGTTGAGAGATGGTTAAACGCACACTTAGAGCACACATTTCTCTTTATTATTGTTGTTATTATTTGAGGCTTCAGCTTTTCACTGAACACATTACAAAAGGATCAAGAAGACCCCAGCCCGTGCCATCACCACTCTGCTCCGGTTCTTCTTTCTTTGTCTCCCCTTTCTCCTGGGGCAGCAGTGGGGGGCTGGGCAGGACTCCAGTGGTGCAGCCCCCGCTGTGGGGCAGACCGCAAGCCCCTGCCCTGCACATGAAGCTCCTGATGTGGACGTTGGTTTGGGTCTTTGCAAACACGCCAGGCCAGAAAGGTTCAACATTTCCCCTGCTGCTTTCATGCAGCGTGATCTGATCTTCCTGGACGTGACCGCACAGTCACGCAGGGTGAGGGCCGAGCGGGCACAGGCGAGCTTGGAGGCCGAGGCCCTGGTGCCGGGGACGGCTGGGTGGGCAGGCGCCGGGCAGGCAGCTGCGGCCCGGGGCTACGGGCTGGAGAAGTGAAGGGCTCACCCCACAGCGGCCTGGGCCCCAGGAAGAACCCGGCACCTCAGCAGCAGCTGAGGAGAGCGCTCAATCTCAGTCGGATTTGGTTAAGAGTAACTGCTTATATTTTAACTTATTGGTGGATTGTGTTTTTTGCAAAATAAAATTTTTCTTACTCCTGTTTTTGCTTTTTCCTACAATCATATGTTGGCTGAAATTAGTTTTTGTACTCGTTTCATTTTATTGGGGTTAGCCTAGCATATTTTTTAGTCTCTATTTTAAATCCCATGGTGACACTTTGACTTAATTGTTCAATTTATGTGATATGAATTAGGTATTTTGGTGTTTTTTTGTTGATGTTTGTTTTGTTTGTTTTATACCCGGTATGAGGCTTTCTGGATTTTTAACTCATTCTCATTTACTTTAATTTGGCTTATTTCTGCTAATTTGTTTTATTATTTTTTCTTTTATTCCTACTTTCTTACTATCTTCCTCCTTTTATTTTAGCTTTTAGCTTAAAGGTTTACCTTTAAGCTTTTATTTAAATACTTTTTTTTAATCAATAAAGTTAAAATACATCTTTAAAGGCTTAACTCCATTCTATTTAAAGACTCATTGTGGGGAGAGGAAGCCTGATACCAGTCTAAATGTAATTTACCTTATCTTCTTGAAAAGTGTGAATTGTAGAAATAGAGTAACGTAAGATTCCCCTCCCCTCTGAGAAGGAAATACATGAAATCAGAAACATTTCCGCTCAAGAGAATCATCTTTAATTATAGGGAAAACTATGAGTCAATCACTGAAATATGAATTGTTTACTCAATTAATTGTAAATTGATTGAATTGTAAATTGCCTTTTCCAAATTGATTTTTTTTAAAAAACCGAATGATTGAAATCTATATCATCCAAGGAGCTAAACAGTGAACCTATTTTACTAACTAATGTCAAACAAAGGTCTCAAATATGGTTAAATGTGACTATGTCCTTTTATAATGTTACAGAAACTCAGCTGTATTTCTCGACATCAATTGTAAAGAATGAAGGGATTTTTAACTGTCAAATTGATTTACTATACAAAGCCTGTCTTCACCTATCTGAAAAAGATCTCTTTAACCTCAGTGAATAGGTTTCACTGTGAAACATATATAGATATTGCAGAGTCACAAAACATGGTTAGTACAGGATAGTTCACAAGTTGTACTTATTGTTAATGACTTGAAATGTAACTGGACTTATAATCATTTCATTATTTTCCCATCCTTCCCTTCTTCTGTCCCTCCTCCATCCTTGCTTTTGCTCTATCTATCTTTCTCTGTCACCTAGGTCCTTTGATTCACATTCTACCTAAATTCAATTTATCCTGAGAAATTTAAGCCAGCATTTTGCTTGCTTGCCTCCCCTCCTTAGTAATTTAAAAAGTGCTTCTGGCAGCTTCTAAACCTAAAAGCTACGTTTCTTCCCTAAGATGGTCTTCTATTAGAGTTCAGTAATTCCATCAGAAAGTATTTAGGTTTTTCTTTTCATTTTCCTGTTTAGTACTTATTAGATCCTTTCATTTAAAATTTTTTCTTCAGTTCAGGTGAAATTTTTTCTTTTATTTGATAATTTTATTTTCTTTTGTCTCTTTGTCTAGCACTCTCACTAGACGTTGATTTCCTAGATTTAACTTCCATGTCCCCTAACTTTTCTCACATATTTTCTATCTTCTTGCTTTATGTTACAAAAGATTCCTAACACCTGTCTCAGTAACACATTCTTTAATACAGTCTTAGAAATTATTATTTGGTATCAATAGAGATGATAAAAGCTGATCATTATCTTCCATATCTTCTCAAGGCCTAAAAGTCCTAAATTTCAAAACTGCTTCCTCCCTTTAAACATGCTGGTAGTTGCCTCAGTCAGGCAGCATTACCTTCTGGATTTTAAACTAATTCCTAGGATTTTGTTTGGGTTCAACTGCATTTTGAATGATAATAGAATGTTCTAAAGATATGCTAATTATCAGTTTTATATTTATATAGGGAAATAAGAAAGGGAAATTGTGGTAGTTAGCTTCAGTTGTCAACTTGGCCAGGTGAAGGCACCTAGTTTTGTTGCTGTGGACATGAGCCAATGGTATGTGAACCTCATCTGTTGCTGATTACATCTGCAGTCACCTAGGAGGCATGCCTGCTGCAATGAGTGACATTTGACTTAATTGACTGGTGCTTAAATGAGAGAGCTCAAAGTAGCACAGCCCAAGCAGCTCAGCATACCTCATCTCAGCACTTGCAGCTCAGCCCAGGCCTTTGGAGACGCAGAAAGGAATCACCCAGGGGAAAGCTGTTGGAACCCAGAGGCCTGGAGAGAAGGCCAGCAGAGATTACCCTTAGCCTTCCCACGTAAGAAAGAACCTCAGATGAAAGTTAGCTGCCTTTCCTCTGAAGAACTAACAAAATAAATCCCCTTTTATTAAAAGCCAATCCGTCTCTGGTGTGTTGCATTCTGGCAGCTGGCAAACTAGAACAGAAATGTTTTCTGAGTCTTACTTTACACATGGCTGGCACTCAGTAGATGATTATTTTTTAAATGATAGCTAAAAGTCCATCTAGAAAAAAATTCATATAAACAGCATTCAAAACCAGAAATGCCTACATTGACTTCTTTATTTTCATTTAACTATTTCTACTCCATACTATAAAATATTGCTATAATATTTGAACTACTCATACTCACCCGTCTTTGAGAGGCTTCCTTTGTGATACAAGTACAACCAAGTCTTTGGGTTTGTCATTATTCACTGCACGACAGGTGATGTAGTATATCTGATCATTTTCACTCACATGCTCTCTGACTTCACAGGACCTATATAAATAGAACAGTGAAAAAAGGTTGTATTTTTATACTACTAGAATAAGGCATTCCATTCTCTTGTTTGCCTGCATAATCCCATTGTTGATATCTAAACCTACCACTTCTGCTCACCTAATCATCCTCAAAGCCAGCATCACTGCTCTTAAAGTGCCTTTAGAATGAGCTATTTGATCAGAATGAATAATTCTGCAAGTGACAAGGAGAGTGATGTCTGCCTGACTCTAAGTTCACTACCCTCAACACTTCAGAGAAAGACATTTAGTTGTTTTTCCATAAAATTATTTTTCAATTAGATCAGGACTGTTGCATGTTGCAGAAAGCATTCAGTTTGGAATCAGACCATTTGCCTGTGAACCCCAGATTGATATTTATTAGCTATGTATATTAGGCAAGTCATTTCATTTTTTCATCTATAAAATGTAGACAATACAACCTACTGTATGGGGTTATGTGAGGATTAAATGAAACTACCTGGCAAAGTACATGAATTATAGTAGGTATACAAGAAAAGTTAGTTGAATTCAAATTCATTCATTCATTCATTCCTCCATTCACTCAAATTCTATTTGGCTGGAATGTCAGGTTACATGGACAGTGGTGAGAGAAACACTTAAAAAATTAACACCAAAGTTTAGGTATTTTTTTCCCTAAAAGCTTTTTATTTATAGAACAGCTACAAATATTGATGCAAGAAAATTGTGAAGTGATTCCTCTTAAAGTGTTTTATTATGATAGTAGTAACCATGATATACTATTCTGGCATCTATGTAAATGTAACATATAACCCCAGAGACCGTACACTTTAGTGGTGTTAAATTGTCTGTTATTTGGAAATTTAAAAGTTGACAAGTTCCTACATTGTCAAGAGTAGGAAATAAATGACAATGCTTATTATTGCAGGAAGCTTATCTCACCAATCCTTCCCTTTCAACAAGGTCCCTCTGAGGCCCTGAAAGGTGCAGTAGCTGAGGTAACTGGGATTCAGACAGAAGCCTCCCTCCTTGGAGAAGGGGACTAGGCCTGAGCGCAATCAGTCACTGTCAGTGCAGCTGACCAGGTACACTGCCTTGTATTCCAAGGAAGGAGGGTGGAGATTGAATTAGGGATGCAGGTGGCAGGAAGTCACAGAAGTAAGAGATGTGACTCTTGCATGCTTTACCCTTATCCAATGTAATTTTCCCAAGAACTCTTCAGGCTTTTTTTTGGTCAAAATTGCACAGAAAGGGAAACTTGAGCAGACAAGGAAAGAGGGGGAAACACCTTACCATCAGAACTCACACAGCTTCTTCTCTTGCTTCTCCCAGTGATAATTGTTTCATAGGAAAAGAAGGACACACCAATTAAATATCAATGATGGTAAGAGGGAAGGACAATTAGACTATCACCTTGTCAAAAGCAATGAGGTTGTGTATTAAAGTGCAGGACTGTGGAATTCAGGCCTGGCTCAGGTCTGTGTGTTCACACTGAGGTTCCATCACTTGACTGCCTGTTTAATTTTGGCAAGTCTCAGAACCATGAAGACTTCTTGGGAGGATTACATTGGATGAGTTTAAACCATTTCAACTCAATGTAGATGATAAATAAATAATTGTAATAATTGTGTGTATGTGTGCCAATCACATATACACACCTGATGTAGTATTCTGTGTAGAGCAAGCTTTGAGAAATAGTCTTTAAATAATAAGACAGTGGTTCATACACTGGGCTATGGAGATGAACTGCAATGTGGAAGTCATTTTTTACATGACCTCAGGGTTGGTTAAGAGAAAAAATTCAATATATTCTTACAAGTAATGAGGGTCCCATAAAGGTCGCTTTGTAAAGTCTGACAAGAGATGATAAGCTATGTGTGCTGGTTTTTCCACGTGCTCTTCAACCCAAATGGATAAAACCTCATACTCCTCCAGAGTATAAATTTTTATCTAAAAGACAATAACAAGAAAAAATAAATTACAAAAGAAAAATGAATGTTTTTAGTTTTAAAACAACACACACATATATGTAGGTATAGACTGAGTACACTAGCTACAGCATCTTACTACCTGGGTCTAAAATGAAGCCAAATGATGACAGTCACTTCAGATACTTAGGTGATGTGGTCTGGAGCTATGTATCCCAGAAAAACATGTTCTTATATTTGGTCCATTCCTGTGGGTGTGAAATCCTGTAAATGTGACCTTTCTATGAGGTTTCTTTGGTTAAGGTGCAGCCAGACTCAAGCGGGATGTGTCTTACTACCGAAGGCCTGATAGGGAAGGTCATGCGAGAGAGAAGGCCAGAGGGAGCAGTCAAGGGCTGAATGTCAAAGGAACCCAGAAGAGAAGGGAGAAGCCAGGAAAGGATGTCATGTGAATTGCCATGCCACAGAAAGGCCCAGGACCAGCAATACCAGCAGCCAGCCCCAAGGTGAGACAGTCTGTAAGGAGAAAGCATTACCCTTGACTTTGATCTTGGACTTCTCCGAGCCTCAAGACTGTGAGCCAATAAATTCTCATCATCAAGCCAATCCATTGCTTTAGCAATAAGAAGCTAAAACAGATGACGAGAGAGAGAGAAAGAGAGAGAGAGAGAGAGAGAGAGGAGAGGAGCTATTTCCCAGATGTTAAAGTCCTGTATTCTCCAAACAACATGTGGCATAAATGTAGGCTACTTAATTACTATGCAACAGTTTTTCTTATGAAAAATGACGAAAGTAAGACTTTATCTATTCGTGATATTTCTGTGCCTTTACCCTGGAACAGCAGAAATATCACCAGACTGCTGCAAGGAGTGGCCACTCCTCTTTTCTCCCAAGAGACCCTGCAATTAAGGCTATAGCGAGGACATTTTGCCAGAATGTCAGGCATTTCTCCAGGTGGGCCAAAGGTTTCCAGGAAGCAAGCCAACCACCTCCAGAACCAACTCAGCTTTTCAGCAGGACCTCTGAAGCACCATGTCTCTTCAGCACAAGGCATTCTTTTATTTCTGAATTAAAGGGGCTTATTCTTTTAGGAGGCCAATTCTGAGGTATCTAATACAAATTACTCCCTTGGAAAAGAGGCGATGTCAAATGGCTCCCCATCTTGGGGAGCCATTTGACATAGGTTTAAACATTAATGCATTCCTCGTTACATGGAGCTTTCTTTCTACTATTCTTTTTACAATAATCAGAGATGTGTGTTCAGCTAAGAACACATTTATATTCCACCCATTTTTTCCATCTCTTTCAGGGTCCTTTGAAGTTAGTGTTGAAATTTGCCATCTTATAATCATTCCCATGGCAACAAGCTGTGAGAAGACAAACAAACATGGGGTTAAGACTTCACTGCAGGAATCAAGCAGATGGAAAAACCAGGCTGTGAAAGAGAAAACCTTTATTTAAACATAGATGTCTTCAATAAAAAGGAAGAAATGAGAAACTAACTAAAAACAGCTTAGAAAGGAAAAAAGTGACTATTTGCTTATGCCATTTGCCCTCCGTAATTTACCTGAGTACCCAAGCATGCCTTTAAATCTAGCCTTCAAAGGAGGACATAAATCAGGCTATGGACACTTAGAAATGGAAATATATCAATGGAGCTCCAACTGGTTGATGAGACTTACCCCAGCATGGACATGTCTAACTTGACCCCCACATTGTATAGGGGTAGGAGGAGGTTCATTGGTGTAAATACAAGGGAATGGACCTTATCAAACCTTGGTGGCCATGTGGCTCTATGCCAGGCTACTGAGGTTCTGTAATCTCAGAGGAGCTGACGGTTCATAGCCAGCATGAAATCAACAACCCCAGTCAGATTCTGACCTTGGGCATTTATGGACTATCCTGTTGGAACCAACATGGAGTGAGATTTAATACTGAGTTGAGCACTTTTCCCAGAAACCTCAGGCTACAAACACACATTGCTGCTTCCTATCCTGGAGCCAGAGCAAACATCAAGCTAAGTTGCCACCATTAAATTCTACCTTATAGAGCTCACTAGACTAATCCAGTCCCAGGTACAGTGCTAGATTAATGAATGAAATTTTGATTCTTCCCCCAGAAGACTCATGGTTCTGCAATAGAATCAATGACACTGACGCAAACAAAGCAGACAAGGAAAGGTAGCTGTTGGTCTTGGCTCTCTTTAGACCATACTAAGACAAGACAGCTTTTGCTCAGTAAAAAAATTCTCTAAGACTAATTCTCCAAGCAATGAGCTCCCTTTCAAGCTCTGGAGAATGCAGGTTTATTGCATTTATAACCAACTCAGATGTCTTTTTTATCATTTGGTGGTTGGAGACTTTTATGCTATGAAATGAAATTTAAAGGAAGTGAGCTCAAAATCTGTTGGGGCTTACTAATGTATTATTAATTATATTATTTTTTCATTCTAATAAGGGTTTGTTTAATGGGTTTGGAAGTCATAGATGTACAAGAGAAAATAACAAAATTTTAGAATCTTGTGCTGTCTGTTGACAAATGTGTTATTGAGACTATATTGTGGGAAATGGGAAAAAATGGTGTTCTCCAAGGCCTAAGAGGAGCCTTAAGTTTCCTTGGAGGCCTACTATAGAGGCTGGGGGGTGGAGTGGGGGAGGGCGTTGGACAGGTGGAGCTCTGGACCCATCCGCTCCCCTGAACTTCAATGAGAATAGCTCCTCTTTGGTCTGTTTTCTTCATTGGGATTCTGCAAAGGTTATCAGGTGGTCTGTTATTCCAGCTTGTACTATAACTTTTACAGCACATTCCCAGTAACTCCCTAAATAAAAAGCCCCTCCTGCTAGGCCAGCTTACTCTTTATGTCATTTTTAACACCAAAGCTTGGCTCAAACTACTCACAGACCAGAAAGCCCTTTCTTCTGCAGCAATCTATGCCTTAGACTACTTTCAAGGTCTATCTATCTTAAGAATCACCTCCTTCCTTTCTGAAGTTCTAAGTCACTGTGCTACCTTACTGAAAATTGCTTAAGAGCAGACCTTTATGGTTTAAACACTACTATCTGCCACTAGCTTGTATATTACCTTAGAATTCTCAGGTGTTTCATGTGTAAGTGTAGACTATAAGCTTCTTTAAGATGAGAGTACATCTTTTGTTCCTCCTATTACTACTATTATTAATTCCATCATTATATACTGAAAATGAAATATGGATTAAAACAAGTACTGTCCAGCTTCATTACAAAAAGCAAAAGTTTTAGACTTCTGCCATCTAATTTATATTGAGAATGATAGACTTTAAAGCCTGAAATAAGTATTATTCTTAACAGATAGTTGTGTTATAAAAATTATTCAATTAAAAAGTAATAGGAAAAATAAGAGAGTTGCTTTTTCTTTTTTGGGGGGCAGTGCATGGTCCAGGAATCAAGCCCAGATCTCCCGCAAGGAAGGCGAGCATTCTACCACTGAACCATCTGTGCACCCAAGAGAGTTGCATTTTAAAACTAAAAAGGGGAAGAGAAGAGGGGACTAATTCAGAAAGAAAAAAATCAGACCTTTATCATAAATATAAATCCGAAAAAAGGAAGGATTCAAATTTAACAGAAATAATATAGAAATGTTTCTTTAATTAAACAATATCCTTTACAAGCATCTGTGCAAAAATTAAGAATTAATTATTGACAGCACCCCAAAGACACTAGCAAATATATTATCATTCATTTTGGTTTGTTTCTGGCTTCCACCTCCCATAGAACTGAAATGTTAATTTATTACATGACTTCACTAAATATGTCATTTGCCTTCATTCTAAACACAAGCCTTTCCTTTCCAATGCTGCTCATGAATGCTTGGATGCAGGAATGATGCAAAAAGAGTTTATATTTGTAAAAGAAAACAAAGTCTAGAAGCATCTTTCATGAGGGATAGAGAGAAACAAATAGCAATGTTAAACCTGTGTTTCTGCATTACTAAACCGAGGATAGCCCCAGCCCTAACTGAGTCTAAGGGAGGTACAGAAGCCCCAGAAGGATTCACTGGTAAGGATAAAGAAATAATAAAAGTAAATAATCAAAAATAAAACTCAAGAGAGGAGGTCCAAGTCAGAGTTGAAAAGAATCACTGAAGTAGTCTGAATTTGCTTAGGTTTCAAAGTAAGGTGACCACATAAAATAGCATTCAAACTGGACACTGAAGCACTGTTAATAATTACAATAGGAAAAACAGATATAAACCAGCCAGCACTGGACATTTGGTCACCCTATTTAAGAGGTTATTGCCTCATTGATGACAAAAAATAGCATGCACTAAACCATGAACATAGCCAAAGAGCCAGCTTCATCGAGCGTATCCCTAACGCCAGATACTATTATGCTCTGAGCCAGAGCAGTGAGAGGAGCGGCCCTCAAGGGCTTATGGTTTAGTTAGGTATGGGCTTCAGCTTCAAAGTCTCTCCTGATGTCCTTCTGGAATTAGCTGAAATTAAAATCCAAATGATAAAGGTTTGTTGATCACCTGCAAAGCCCTGTAAAAGGTGCTGAGGGAGATATGAAGGAGTCAAGACAAGGTTTATTCCCTAAACAAGTTTATGATATAGAAAAAGAATATGGGTAAAAAGTTAAATACCATGTAAGATTTAAATATCAATTCAAGGCCACCATGGAAGAAATGTCACAAGATAGTATATAAATTAACTGACAAATTAATTTTAAATAAATAATTGCTACAGGAGCTCCTAGAGGGAGACGTTCTTTTAGGCATGGTTAATAAGAGAGGCTCTATGGAAAAGAATTTGTCCTGGGTCTCAAGGACCAGGTAGAATTTGCGGAGATGGAGAAGAACAGGTAAACTATGAGAAGCTAAGCTTAAAGGTTTCCAAATGCACAGTGTTCCAAATCAGCCAGCGTGGCATAGGAGAGACAGGGCTGGAAAGATGCCTGATCCTTAGAAATAGCTTTCCAAAAAGACTTTTTACCTTTCTAAAAGCAGCAAAAGCAGCAGACCCACCCCACCAGCACCCCCACCACCACCTGACATTCCTGATGGATGCCTCCTACCTTGTCCACAGCACTGGTAACCTCCCAGCCACCTTTGGCTGCCAGCTTTTTGAGAGCCTCCACATTGCCATGAATCAAAGATACCTAAAGTACACATAGTTTAAAAGCTGTGTGTTCAACTCACATTCTGGTACCTTCTGCTTAGAAAATGGATACTGTTAGAGGATGTATATCTGAAGCCAGATAATGTTGAGTTTAGAACTAAAATGCAGTAACATAATTTCTATATCAAACTCAATTCCTTATTCAGGCCAGGTAATATGAGGCCCATGTGCTTAGCAAATTACAATCATTTTAATGGATGTCCCAGGCAAAGACAGATTACTTTACAGTTTAACTTATAATTAATAATAATTAAATTTGAATTTCCCTTTACATTTTATGATCTAAAACTAAAAAATGACTACTACCCTGTTGTTGTTTTATAAAAATACAAGCTGGTGAGCATGGCATGGTAAGACACCAGATCTCAATGTACCAAGCTGCTTGTATATATATGATGGCTGGGCATCCTATTTTTTAAATTTGGAAACTGCAATTCAAATAAGGCAGTGGAGCAACTGATAGCTTGATTTTATTTCATTTAGAAATGACTGGTTGATATAATTCACCATTTCATCTAAACCAGTCTAAGTACAAACTAAATCAGCTAAACAAGGGGATTTCAGTTTTGTAAAGATGTCATTTTTACATGAAAAGCTCTGAATCATAAAACTGTCACCTGGTTATGTTTATCCCAGTGTATGCAACGTGGAATCTCTTCTTTGTGGGAAGTAACATATTTTCTGAAAAAAAAATTAAGTAACAGTTTTCATCCCTGCATTTAGCACATTAAGGTAACCATGACACTTTCTTGAGCTGAAATCAGCAGTTTAAAAAAACTGCTTTTACTGGTGGGACATTCAAGAAAAATTTCCATCATAGCCAGTTTCAGAGAATATTATACCTTTCAATCTGCGAATGTGGAAAAAGAGACCCAGGGAAGGCTCTTTGTCATATAATTTGTCAGATAAACAAGGGATTCTACAAAATCCTTACATCTTCTGTCTCTTACCTGCCTCGGCGAATTCTCTTGCGCGCGATAGCTCCACGATACCTTCTAAAATCATCCTTTAATGAAATTAAAGTAAAATCAATACAATTCTAATATTTTAGTGCTGTAATCCTTAAGCATCTCCTTCCTAAGTCAGTTGAAAGGCTAGTTGGGATGGTGGAGGTCTCTATGTGAACCATGCTCACCAATCAGAGACACCTGGCTGATCCCCTAGCAGGGCAGGTACATGGATAAAAATGCAATCATTGCTCCTGTTTCTTCTTTTTTTTTAATACGGCAATTGTCACCACTTCTGAACCAAGAGTTATACATATGTCTTACTATAGAGTTTTGTAGACAAGGTGAAAGATCACAACAAAGCAATCAGAGGATGAGGGAAAGAAGGGTCAGCTGAATGTGGAGTAGCATGAGAACTGGACGTAAAGAAGTGGGAGTCGGAAACGGGCACAGACGATGATATGCCACCAACAGCCCCATGTGGCCAAGGAGGGGTGAGGCCTTCAGAGCCTCCATCATTTCAACAAATGATTAATTTGGAAGGGGAAAAAAAAGGCCATTTTTACTCTGTGTTGCAGAAAAGAAAAGAAACAGAGGGAAATAGCCATATAGAGGCTGTTGCTGATCGAGCCGGTTCTGGGTCTCTGGAGGAGAGCGCTCTGTCCCCACAGTGCCCCACCCCAGTGCTCTGATTATTGGCCCTGGTGTGGCAGTCACTGACCTTTGAAAAGGGTTTGATCCTGGGAAATGTGATGAGCTCGTCCTCACTGTTAATGGCATTATAAATGAGAAAAGCACTGTTGATGTGCCGGCCTCGGCCTTCGGACCACTCCTGACAATCAAAGGCCTCCACGCGCACTCCGACTTCCACACTGTGGGAGGGTGGCAGGGCCGTGGGCAAGGAGGACGGGCACCCGAGGCCTCCCATCCCCATCGCCACCAGCCACTTTGGAACAACGAAGAGCACGAGGGCCATGCTACTATTAAAATCCATTTCGTGAGGCCCATTTGTTCGTACACGCCCCCAGGAGCATTTCCACTTTGCTTTCCCACTTAAAAGTAGGAAATAGGCCATTTGGGGCTTTGTATGTTCATGAAGATATTTTGGTTTGGGGGTTGTGTGTTAAATCGTGCCAAAGTCAAAAATTTCCCCCCAAAACAAGTTTCGTAGTAAAAAGTAATCAAACATTAAAATTTGACAGAGATACTCTCTTTACACTTAGAAAGAAAAATGACACTAAATTAGATCTTTTCATTGTGTAACAAGAATGATAAAAATAAACTGAAGTGGTTTTCACTTCATGGTGGTGAATGACAGGCCCATTATGAGTTGGCTGACCATTTAGTCACTAGGACACTTTGAAGTGTGAGAGGAGTTCATGAGGCCAGGATGACTGGTACAAACTGGTACCATCCTGGGCAAATGGACATATATTTGTCGTCATTACGAGACAAAAACCAGCCCATTACAATCTTTTCAGTGGTGAGGGAGCCCCAAGCAGAATACAGGGTCTTAAAATGTGTGCCTATAGCTTTTGAAAATTGAGAGTTTTCAAAAAAAAAAAATGAGAACGCAGTTGATTACTTTAACGTAGTCTACCATACTCAGTCCTAGGTTGCAGTAAGAATAAAAAATTATTTATGTGCAAGTCTGATTTTACTTATAGCAGCCTAAGAGCACTGGACGTGCTTTACCAGGTCTGAAATGTATTGTTGACAACAGCATTGAAGACAAGGCGATCCCCAACCGTGGATGGTCCCCGGAACTTAAACATATCCACAGACTTCAGAAGGGGGTGGTGTGCTTGACCTAGGCGGCTGGTGGAACAAAGGCAAGGAGAGAGAGAAGAAGCTATCATTCTCCAAAATATTTTCATCAGCTGCTTGTTCACCTAGTGGGTGCAATATACAAGGACTCAACTTGCTTTCTAAATAAACATCTCTTTTAATTCAAGAGTGAAATAAATGGCTGGATCAAGTGGGTTGGAAATGGTTTTGTACACTCTGTAAATATTTTGGGAAATAACCATCTCCCCTAGCAGTGGGGTATTTACCAAGATGCTGATACTTTTCCTTTCTGTTGTGGTGATGGTCCTACTCTTGCCTTGTTCTCTCTGGAAGTCCTTCCAAAAAGCCAACCAACCAACACCTGTTGTTGTAATTTGGGGGTTACATTCACTCTAGGTGGCTCCTCATGACTACAAAACAGGAAGGACTGTCCAAGTTGGAGTGGGCACAGTGAGGGGAACTGCCAGCTGGTGCCATTCACACTAATTCCTTAGTTTTACAATTAACTGAATTTGCCCAGGTAGTGAAAGACTAATTTTTTTTTCCCCACAGAAAAATCTCCTGGATTTCTGCAGAAAGCCTGGAAGACTAAGAGATTCACACTTTGCAATGTGTGTGTGTGTGTGTGTGTGTGTGTGTGTGTGTGTGTGTGTGTGTGAAATTTTGAAATAAAGGATATTTAATCCAAGAAAATTACTTCCATAATTTTCTACATTTCAGATTTCTACTACGATTATTCAATTACTCTAAAGAATTGCACTGACACTAATACAGTCTCAGCTATGCTTAATTATATTGTAAGCATTTGCAATAGAGCATGCTGAAGTGCTCTATTGTCATTAAGAATGACACTCTCATTTTCAAACAAACTGCCTTATTTGTGCATAATTCACATGAAGTATAAGTATAGGTTGCTAACTGTAATCATAACTATAGATATATTAATAAAATTCTTTTAATTGGAGGGAAAATAAAGCCTTAATTTTCAGTGGTTACAACAATGGTCAAAAGGGCAGATCCTGTTTGAAGGTATTTTTAGAGTACAAAACGGTCCTTAAAGCTGCCCAATTACCTACACGATCCCATAAAGAATAAAATAACCTTTTTTTGAAATTGTGATGAGTTTAAAAGTATTCTTCCAAGTACTCCCCTCTTTGTCCTCTTATTTTTCAGTTAAGCCTTTGGACATAACAATTCTAACCAGCATCTTCAAAGGTCAGATCTAATTGTAAGTTGCCTTTAAAAAGGATGGTTACTAGACTGACTTATTTTTAGGTGCAAAGACTGCCTTCTATTTCTTTTCTGCATCTTCTTTGTCATAAGCTATCATTACAGTGAGTTTCAGTGTCACAAGATCAACATCCAGCATTCAGAATAAAGTATTAGACCTGTCATTTCATTTTTATTTTTCAACCAGGAGCTTAAACATTCACCTTCAAAGAAAGGGACAGAGTAATCCTGAAGTTAACAGGTAAATGATTTACAGTTTCTTCGTTTTGATAAAAGACAACATTTTACTCAGTCCTTCCCTTGTCACTTCGTCTAGTCCTTTCTACCCTCTCGCAATTGGTCCCCAAATCACATGCCAAAGGTCAAAACCAAGAACCTTGCAGAGATAGCAGCCACTGTCTCCATCCAAGCCATAATCTGGCCACCAAATGTATTTCCATGATGGTTTGCGTGGGGTGGGAGGACAAGCTCAATGCTCTGAACAGACGTGCCTCCGGGGGGAACGGCTCCTTCCTCTTCGTCACAGACTGGATCTGAAAGGGGGACGTAAGTGTCAATGCTGGTGACCTTAACCACAGGACCTGGGGCGATGGCTTCTTCTGCCAGCAACACACCCAAATCAGTCTTTTCGAAAAGTTAGACTATTCTGAATGGTTTAGAACTTAGCCTGTGATTTCCATCTGAATGATGGATATTTACAGTGCGTTCGGTGAAGGTAACAGATCAGAAAGGACCTTCTAGAGACTATTTCAATGTACACAACAAGTCAATTTTGATTAAAAAATGGTTAGATTTAGATGTGAGTTGCTTGGCGTGGGAAAGATTAGATCAGAGCGGGGAATGGAAGGAAGTAATTGAATAATCGTAGCAGAAATCTGAAATGTAGAAAATTATGGAAGTAATTTTCTTGGATTAAATATTCTTTATGTGGTGGTGATAGATATGTTGGTTATTTTGACTGTGGCGATGGACTCACCGGTGTATACATATGTCAAAATTTGTCAAATTGTTCACTTATTGTATATGCCAATTATACCTCAATATAGTTGTTAAAAAGAAAGCGATTTGAGCCATAAAGGGTCACAGATGCTGAGCAGCTGGAGCACGTTTGCTGCAGTATAAACATCAGCCTTCTGTGGAAACTGCTCCGTAAGGAATGCACTTACAATCAGAAAAGACACAATACATTGTACTTCTCAGTGTCCTTCTGCTTCTTTTGAATTATATCTGCTTCATTCACTGACAGATTCGTTTTTACTCACAACAATGGGGAAATCTGGCTGCAAAGACGTAAAATGTATTATTATGCTTTCTGCATCATCAAGCAACTCACCAGCTAGGCTTATCTCTCACGTGCTGTTGTGGGGGAGGTAAGAGAAGGATTAACAAGTCAGGGGGGCCATCCTGGTGGTACCCAGCAGCAGAGCTGAGCTAGCAGCGCCAGAGCACGGCTATCTGCCCAGCTGTTCGTGACTGAAAACTACACCATTCTTTGGCACAATCATTAATAGCTGAGTAAAGAAGTGAAGTTAGAGACCTTTTCTTTCCATTTGCAAATGGAATGTTTAGATTTATAGTTAATTGATGGTCTTTTTCTTGTCTTTTTATTCTCTTCCCTTCCTTCCATCATTTCAGTCCCCTGCTTAAAACATGTCAATAGCTTCCCATTGTTGTAGTATAAACCCCCAAATCCTTCTCATGGTGTACAAGCTCTTTGTCTGGCCTGTGCCTACCAATTCAGCCCCATTTAGTCTGATTGCCAGTGATACCAACCCTCCCCCCAACCCCCACCTCCACCCCACCACCTCCTCTTCCTCTCTTCTAATCCCTTGCTGCCTTTGCTCAAGCCACATTAGCCTCTTTTTTTTCAGTTCCTGCAACACAGTGCTGTCTCCTACCTTGGGACATTCTGCATCAGAACATGCTGTTCCCTCTGTCAGTAGCCATTCTCCTGTCACCACCCCTCCCCTTTCCCTTTCACTTCTGTTCCCTCTTGGCTCAAACCAGTCATCCCCTCTTCAAGGAAGGCCGCCCTCACGTCCATAGCTCATTCCCACTATTATAAACTCTCGTAAGTACTCACCTTTGGTCTAGTGATCTTTGATTAGGTGACCCATCTTGATTACCTGATCCTGAACATGAGTAATCAAAAAGTATATTTTTCATTTTTTTCTTTTTTTTTGTCCTTTTATTTTCCTATTTTTTTTACTAATTAGTTTTTAAAATCTTGTTAATTTCTACTTGTTTGATAAATTCTATTCTTTCTTTTTTTAGGAAATATTTTTAAATGGATGAATGAACAAATTTAACCTTGATAATTTATTTCACTTTCATATTCCTTATTCTTTTTCTTTTTTTTTTTTAAATGGGCAGGCACCGGGAAACAAACCCAGGTCTCCAGCATGGCAGGCGAGAACTCTGCCTGCTGAGTCACAGTGGCCCGCCCTCATATTTCTTATTCTTAACAGAATATGTTTATTAACATCTTTGCTGCTGTTTAAAGAAAAATTGCAATGTTCTGTATCTTTTTTTATATACTAATAGTAGAGCCCTTCCACAAAAAGCTAATATTTATTATTCTAAATGAATTTTTAAATTCTTTGCTACCAAAGATGGGGCAATACCCTCTAACAGGTATTATACCTGCAATGGCCTTATAAGAATACCGATCAGTGCCATGTGCTGTGCTTCTTAATGTGAATTATTTCATTACACCTCTCAGAGTTAAGCATTATTATCCCCAGTATACTGGTGAGGAAAGTGAGATTCAGAAAAGTGAATGACTTCTGCAAGTTCACACAGCTGGAAGATTCTGAAACAAGGACTAGATTAGAGGTGTGTCTGATTCTATATCCCGTATCTTTTCACTACGCTAACTTTAAGTAAAATTCAACCAAAATAAATCAAAGCCTCAAAATGAACTTGGTTGCTTCTGTTTAGCCTTTGTTTTCTAATCTATTAAATAGAGATGGGCGGGCCGCGGTGGCTCAGCGGGCAAAGTGCTTGCCTGCTATGCCGGAGGACCTCGGTTCGATTCCCGGCCCCAGCCCATGTAACAAAAACGGAGAAACAGAATACAATAAAACAAGAAAATGTTTAAAAATGTTTCCCTTTCTTCCTTCCTTCCTTCCTTCTATCCTTCCTTCCTTCTCTCTGTCTTTCCTTTAAAAAAAAAAAAAAAAAAAAATAGAGATAATATGACCTGCTTTGTGATGTTACAGAGCGTGTAAGTGACAGCCAGAACTTGAAACTAATTTTTTTTTCAGATTATATCATCTCAGTCTTTATTGTTGAAACTACTTTTTAACTCAAGTCTAGTGCTGTTTATATGATACAACTGTATCATAACATACATATAAAACATGTTATGTACTTGCAGACTATATATAAGCTTATATTATGTGCCCATATACATAAGTTATGCCATTTATACAGAAATGTGGAGATCATATTATGGGTACATACATTCATATATATATATGTATATATATATATACCTTTGAACTCAAATATAAGGAAATCCTTAAGTAAGAAAATAAAAGTTTTCTCGTCAGTTTTTAGGGATAGAAGTTTATATCAGTTTATAATATTCATTAATTAAGTCATTCAACATATTTAAATGAAACTGTATAAATACATTGAATGTTAGAAAAATTACTTCTTTACACTCACACTTCATAAAACAATTTTTTAAAACTCTTTGAATTCATCTCAGACGTCAGTGTTTTGTCATCATTTCAGCCAGTTGAAAACTGGCTCTTGCGGTTTTACAGAGCATGTAATCTGCTTGTCCATCTAAGTTGTTTGAAATCCAGCACTTAAAAAAAATTTTTTTTTAAACATTACAATATACAGAAATAAATATTCTTACCATGTGATCATTCCATTCTTAGTATATAATCAATAACTCACAATATCATCACTTAGTTGTATTTTCATCACCATGATCATTTCTTACAGAAAAAGAAATAAAAAGAAAAAAGAAAAAAACTCATACATACCATACCCATTACCCCTCCCTCTCATTGATTGCTAGTATTTCCATCTACCCAATATATTTTAGCCTTTGTTTCCCCTATTTTTTTCTATACCCCTTATCACTCCCTTTCATTGATCACTAGCATTTCAATCTACTAAATTTATTTTAACATTTGCTCTCTCTATTATTTATTTATTTTTAATCTCTATGTTTTACTCATCTGTCCATACTGTAGATAAAAGGAGCATCAGACACAAGGTTTTCACAATCACACAGTCACATTGCAAAAGCTCTATCATTATACAATCATCTTCAAGAAACATGGCTACTGGAACACAGCTCTACATTTTCAGACACTTTTCTCCAGCCGCTCCAATATACCTTAACTAAAAAGGTGATATCTATGTAATGAATAAGAGTAACCTCCAGGATAACCTCTCGACTCTGAAATCTTTCAGCCATTGACACTTTATTTTGTCTCATTTCTCTCTTCCCCCTTTTGGTCGAGAAGGTTTTCTCAATACCTTGATGCTGAGTCCCATCTTATTCTAGGATTTCTGTCTCACGCTGCCAGGAAGTTCCACACCCCTGGGAGTCATGTCCCACGTAGAGAGGGAGAGGACAGTGAGTTTGCTTGTTGTGTTGGCTGAGAGAGAGAGAGGCCACATCTGAGCAACAAAAGAGGTTCTCTGGGAGTGACTCTTAGGCTTAATTTTAAGTAGGCTAGCCTATCCTTTGCAGGGTTAACTTTCATATGAACAAACCCAAAGATTGAGGGCTCAGCCTATTGCTTTGGTTGTCCCCACTGCTTGCAAGAATATCAGGAATTCTCCACATGGAGAAGTTGAATTTTCCCCCTTTCTCCCCATTTCCCCAAGGGGACTTTGCAAATGCTTTTTTATTCACTATTCAAATCACTCTGGTGAAATCCAGCACTTTTTGATTCTGCTCATGAGATCACTGGACATTTTATGTGCCATTTTGACAGTGCATTGTTCCTTTGCCCTTTAGTTTTTTTATTTGCAATCTCCATACCTGAATGATTATTGATTAAAAAAATTATGGCATATATATTCAAAAGAAGCTAAGTAATATATACAAATAGCTTTAAAAAGAATAATAATATGAACACTGCTTACTCATCATTCACCTTAAGAATTTGAATTGCACTAGTATTTTTTAATCCCTCTACATTTTTTGTCACATACATCCTGTTCCCTTTCCATCAGAACTCTGCAAAGAAAGTACTATATTGAATTTGGGATAATCCTCCTCTTGCTTTTTGGATTTTCGGTTTTATCTTGTGCCTATTTCATTGTTATGTCTTTAAAAGAATGTGTCTGTGCTGGTATAAAGTTGTTCATAATATTTTATTATTAACCTTTTGATTTCTGTAGGATGTGTACTTACAACTCCTCCTTCATTCCTGATATTGGTGATTTGTCTGACCTCCTTTTTCCTTGATCAGCCTAGCTAGATGCTTATCAATTTTGTTGATCTTTTCAAAGGACCACTTTTTTGGCTATGTTAATTCTTTGTATAGTTTGTGTATTTTCTATGTCTTTGGCTTCTCTATTTTCTTTCTTATTGGGTTTGCTTTGTGTTTACATCTTTCCTCTTTTCTAATATACATCTTTGTATATTCTCTTGCATTTCTGTATATTCTCTTACAAGTTCTTTTATATTTAAGCTATACATTTTTTCTCTAATGACTGCTTTAGCTGCCTCCCACAAATCTTGATATGTTAAATTTTCATTATCATTCAGTAAAAGATATTCCCTAATTTCCTTTGTGATTTCTTTTTTAATCCATAGTACTTAGATATGTGTTTTCAATTTCCAAATACTTGTGGTTTTCCTAGACATCACATTGTCATTAATGTCTAATTTAATTTTCATTGTGGTAAGAGAACATACTCCAGATGATTTCAGTCTTTTTAAACTTATTCAGAGTTGTTTTACGGCCTAGCATATGATCCATCTTGATAAAAGCCCCAAGTGCACTTGAACAGAAAGTGTATTCTCCTTGATTGCAGGTAAGGTCCTGTATCTGCTAATTAGGCTAAGGTGGTTGAAAGCATTGTTCAGATCTTCAGTCTTTGCTTATTTACTCATTTGTCTGGTCTAGTTGTTCTGTCCATTGCTAAGGGAGAGGTTAACAACCCTGTATTAGTTAGGGTTCTCTAGAGAAACAGAATCAACAGGGAACACTTGCAAATATAAAATTTATGAAAGTGTCTCATGTGATCGTGGGAACGCAGAGTCCAAAATCCACAGGGCAGGCTGCGGAGCCAATGACTCCAATGGATGGCCTGGATGAACTCCACAGGAGAGGCTCACCAGCCAAAGCAGGAATGCAACCTGTCTCCTCTGAGTCCTCCTTAAAAGGCTTCCCATGATTACATTTAGCATCACTAATTGCAGAAGACACTCCCCTTTGGCTAATTACAAATGGAATCAGCTGTGGATGTAGTTGACGTGATCATGACCTAAACCTATGAAATGTCCTCATTGCAACAGACAGGCCAGCGCTTGCCCAATCAGATAAACAGGTACCACAACTTGGCCAAGTTGACACCTGTCCCTAACCATGACAGTCCACCCCTTGTCAACTTGGCACCTATATATATATATATATCACCTTAGACCATACTTAATTTCCAAATGAAAACAAATAAGCACACATTTTTTTCTTTTACCTGACAATACTCAACTGTCCTGCATATAACTGGAAACACATTAAATCTCTCCAGAATAGGGTGCAAATCCTTGGGCAACATTCATTCTTAAACTTGATATCTTACAACTTAAATAGTATAACATGAACAAAACAGCATTACAGTCCTCGTTTCTGTAACTGATCACGTGGTTGAAGTTCATATTTATCACTACCTTCTCCCACTACCCATTCCATGTTCCCTTTCCCCTCAGCAAGCACTTCAGCTGGCCGTGGTTCTTTGCCTGGTTGGGTGACCCAAACCTTCATTCCTGAAGTTTCAGAGCCATTAGTAGTCCTGCCTGGATTGTGTTGTTGCAGTTTTCCATTGATTTTAATCACAGGGCATGGTAGTACTAATAGACGCCCCAGGGGATCTCCTATATTCCAAGAAAACTCTTCTTTACCTCCATTATGTAGTTGCAGTCCTACTTCCTTCTGATAGTCAGGGTCAATTACCCCAGACAATAATGTAATCCCCTTCTTGGCTTGTTGATCCAGAGGCATAAGTAACCCAAAGTGACCAGGTGGCAATCTTAATTTCCAGTTCAGTGGTATCACTGTTGTTTCTCCTGGAGAAACATTTTAGTTCCATTTTGGAACTAAAACCTGTAGACCAGCAGAACTCAGGGTAGCAGGGACAGGAAGCAAAAATTTTCCTAGTGGATCACTAGGGGTAATAGTGAGTGGCACCACACCCATTTCCACCCCTTGGTTCCTGGACCCATGGATCCTGGCTATGGGAGAAACAGCACCATACAGCGGACGCTGATTCAGAGCATACACAGCTTCCTGGAGAACATTACCCCAGCCTTTCAAGTTTTTGCCACCTAGTTGGCACTGCAATTGAGTTTTCAAAAGGCCATTCCACCGTTCTATCAATCCAGCTGCTTCTGGATGATGGGGAACATGGTAAGACCAGAGAATTCCATGAGCATGTGCCCATTCCCACACATCATTTGCTGTGAAGTGTGTTCCTTGATCTGAAGCAATGCTATGTGGAATACCATGACAATGGATAAGGCATTCTGTAAGCCCATGGATGGCAGTTTTGGCAGAAGCATTGCATGTAGGGAAAGCAAACCCATATGCAGAGTATGTGTCTATTCCAGTTAGAACAAATCGCTGCCCCTTCCATGAAGAGAGTGGTCCAATGTAATCAACCTGCCACCATGTAGCTGGTTGGTCACCTCGGGGAATGGTGCCATATCGGGGGCTGAGTGTGGGTCTCTGCTGCTGGCAGATTGGGCACTCAGCAGTGGCTGTAACCAGGTCAGCCTTGGTGAGTGGAAGTCCATGTTGCTGAGCCCATGCATAACCTCTATCCCTACCACCATGACCACTTTGTTCATGAGCCCATTGGGCAATAACAGGAGTTGCTGGGGAAACAGGCTGACTGGTATCCATAGAACGGGTCATCTTATCCACTTGATTATTAAAATCTTCCTCTGCTGAAGTCACCCTCTGGTGTGCATTCACATGGGACACAAATATCTTCATGTTTTTAGCCCACTCAGAAAGGTCTACCCACATACTTCTTCCCCAGACCTCTTTGTCACCAATTTTCCAATTATGGTCTTTCCAAGTCCCTGACCATCCAGCCAAACCATTAGCAACAGCCCATGAGTCAGTATACAAACGCACCTCTGGCCAGTTTTCCTTCCAAGCAAAATGAACAACCAGGTGCACTGCTCGAA
Organism: Tamandua tetradactyla; assembly: GCF_023851605.1. Classification (NCBI taxonomy): domain Eukaryota; kingdom Metazoa; phylum Chordata; class Mammalia; order Pilosa; family Myrmecophagidae; genus Tamandua; species Tamandua tetradactyla. The sequence goes on along the minus strand of NC_135347.1, from coordinate 50,174,174 downwards.
GTTCTGCCCACTGGGAGGATTTCCCCTCACCACTGTCCTTCAAGGACACCCCAGAAAGGGGTTGTAATGCTGCAGCTGTCCACTTTCGGGTGGTACCTGCATATCGTGCTGAACCATCTGTAAACCAGGCCCGAGTTTTCTCTTCCTCAGTCAATTCACTGTAAGGAACTCCCCAAGAGGCCATAGCTCTGGTCTGGGAAAGAGAAGGTAATGTGGCAGCAGGAGTGGAAACCATGGGCATTTGTGCTACTTCTTCATGTAACTTACTTGTGCCCTCAGGACCTGCTCTGGCTCTATCTCATATATACCATTTCCATTTCCAATAGAGTATTGCTGTGCACGCACAACTTTATGGCTTGGTGGGTCAGACAACACCCAACTCATGATAGGCAACTCAGGTCTCATGGTAACTTGGTGGCCCATGGTTAAGCGTTCAGTCTCTACTAAGGCCCAATAGCAGGTCAAAAGCTGTTTCCCAAAAGGAGAGTAGTTATCTGCAGTAGATGGTAAGGCTTTGCTCCAAAATCGTAAGGGTCTGCATTGTGATTCTCCTATAGGGGCCTGCCAAAGGCTCCAGACAACATCTCTATTTGCCACTGACACTTCCAGCACCATTGGATCTGCTGGATCATACGGCCCAAGTGGCAGAGCAGCTTGCACAGCAGCCTGGACCTGTTGCAGAGCCTCCTCTTGTTCAGGTCCCCACTCAAAATTAGCAGCTTTTCTGGTCACTCGATAAATGGGCTGGAGTAGCACACCCAAATGAGGAATATATTGTCGCCAAAATCCAAAAAGACCAACTAGGCGTTGTGCCTCTTTTTTGGTTGTGGGAGGGGCCACATGCAGCAATTTATCCTTCACCTTAAAAGGGATATCTCGACATGCTCCACACCACTGGACACCTAGAAATTTTACTGAGGAGGAAGGCCCCTGTATTTTTGTTGGATTTATCTCCCTTCCTCTGACACGCAAATGCCTTACCAGTAAATCTAGAGTAGTTGCTACTTCTTGCTCACTAGGTCCAATCAACATGATATCATCAATATAATGGACCAATGTGATGTCTTGTGGGAGGTAGAAATGATCAAGGTCTCTGCGAACAAGATTATGACATAGGGCTGGAGAGTTGATATACCCCTGAGGTAGGACAGTGAAAGTATACTGCTGACCTTGCCAGCTGAAAGCAAACTGTTTCTGGTGGTCCTTACTAATAGCTATTGAGAAAAAAGCATTTGCCAGATCAATAGCTGCATACCAGGTACCAGGGGATGTATTGATTTGCTCAAGCAATGATACTACATCTGGAACAGCAGCTGCAATTGGAGTTACCACCTGGTTGAGTTTACGATAATCCACTGTCATTCTCCAAGACCCATCTGTTTTCTGCACAGGCCAAATAGGAGAGTTGAACGGGGATGTGGTGGGAATCACGACCCCTGCATCTTTCAAGTCCTTAAGAGTGGCAGTAATCTCTGCAATCCCTTCAGGAATATGGTATTGCTTCTGATTTACTATTTTGCTTGGTAGGGGCAGTTCTAGTGGCTTCCACTTGGCCTTTCCCACCATAATAGCCCTCACTGCACGAGTTAGAGAACCAACGTGGGGATTCTGCCAGTTGCTCAGTATGTCTATGCCAATTATACATTCCGGAACTGGGGAAATAACTACAGGATGGGTCCGGGGGCCCAATGGACCCACTGTGAGATGGACCTGAGCTAAAACTCCATCGATCACCTGGCCTCCATAAGCCCCCACTCTGACTGGTGGTCCAGAGTGACATTTTGGGTCCCCTGGAATTAATGTCACTTCTGAACCAGTGTCTAATAATCCCCAAAATATCTGATCATTTCCTTTTCCCCAATGCACAGTTACCCTGGTAAAAGGCCATCAGTCTCCTTGGGGAAGACTTAGAGGAAGGTTAACAGTATAAATTTGTGGCAGTGTAAAGGTTTCTCCCCCATAGGGACCTCGCCTCCCCTTCATTCAAGGGGTTCAGGGTCTGTAAACTGTTTCAAGTCTTGAAATTGATTAAGGGGCCGTGACTCTGTGTTTTTGTAATTCAGATTAGACTTCTGTTCCCTTGACCTAGAACTTTTTTGTTTATACAGCTCCAACAAGAATTTAGTAGACTGCCCTTCTATTATATTTCTAGGCCCCCCATGATTTACTAGCCAATGCCACAAATCTCTGCGTGTCATATAATTTTGATGCCTCCTTTGAGTTTGTTGTCTATTATCATAGCCGCGTCTACCCTGTCTTTGGTGATTAAGTGCTGCCACCTGGCTTCTGCCAACTCGGGATCCTGTCATCCCCATTGTGTTTAAGGATTCCAGCTCAGTAACAGCAGTTCCTACAGTAATATCTGACCTACAGAGAAGTGCAACCACAGAGCTCTTGAGGGATGATGGTGCTAGTCTCACAAACTTATTTCTCACTGTTCTGGTAACAGGTGCATCCTCTGCTCATTCCTGGGGTGTAAGAGCAGGCTTTGCATGATAAATCCACTCTAACATTCCAATCTCTCTAAGCCTTGGATCCCCTCATCTACATTATACCAGGGCAGTTCTGGCATTTCAACCTCAGGTAATGTTGGCCACCTTTTGATCCATGTTTCAACCAACCAACATCTCTATAACTCTTATTTCTACAAAACTCTGTAAAGGTGTCAAAAACATTATCCCCCAGAGTCTGGCTTCGTACAAGTGAAGCATTAGGAGAATCGAATGATGATATTTTGACTATCTCCTTTGCCAACTCACTCCATGGATTGGGAGTGTCATTCTGATTATGGGAATCAGAGTCTTTAGTGTCTCTGAGTCCAGTCAGAGTAGAAAATCATTCATAAAAACCCATTTTTAAGATTCTGTTCCTTAAGAACCACTCCTGGTACCAAGATGTATTAGTTAGGGTTCTCTAGAGGAACAGAATCAACAGAGAACACTTGCAAATATAAAACTTATGAAAGTGTCTCACGTGATCGTGGGAACGCAGAGTCCAAAATCCACAGGGCAGGCTGCGAAGCCGATGACTCCGATGGATGGCCTGGATGAACTCCACAGGAGAGGCTCACCAGCCAAAGCAGGAATGAAACCTGTCTCCTCTGAGTCTTCCTTAAAAGGCTTCCCATGATTACATTTAGCATCACTAATTGCAGAAGACACTCCCCTTTGGCTGATTACAAATGGAATCAGCTGTGGATGTAGCTGACGTGATCATGACCTAATCCTATGAAATGTCCTCATTGCAACAGACAGGCCAGTGCTTGCCCAATCAGATAAACAGGTACCACAACTTGGCCAAGTTGACACCTGTCCCTAACCATGACAAATCCTATGCTAGAATTGTGAATTGTCTATTTATCTCCTTAGTTCTGTCAATTTTTGTTTCATGTATTTTGGGGCTCTATTAGGCTCATACAAACTCATGAACACTATAGTTTACCATTATGAAATGTTCCTCTTTATCACTGGTAATACTCCCTGTATTACTGTTTACTTTATCTGATGTTAATATTGACACTCTAGTGGTTTTTTTGTGTCCTATTTGTATGGTATATTGTTTATTCTTTCATTTATGCTCAACTCACCTGCATCTTTATATTTCAAATGCATTTACTACAGACAGTAAATAGTTGGACCTTGCTTTTTGTAAAGGAAAAAAAAATCTACTCTGACAATCTCTGCCTTTTACTGGTTTAGTCCAATTACTTTTAATGTAATTTTTTATATGGATTTTGGTATACCCTTCTATTGTTTGTTATCTGTTTGTCCCTTCTGTCTTTTTTTTTTTTTTTTTTTCGCTGCTGTCTTTCTCTTTTCTTTCCTTTCAGTCTTTTTTTTTTTTTCTTTTGCATGGGCAGGCACTGGGAATCAAACCCAGGTCTCCAGCATGGCAGGTGAGAATTCTGCCACCAAGCCACCATTGCACTGCCCCCTTTCAGTCTTATTTTATTGTTTGAAATTTTTTTTAGATTTCTATTCTAATTTATCCATTGGCTTTTTTTTTTTTTTTGTATGCTGTATGGTGGGGTCACATTTCATATTTTTCCATGTTGAGTACCCTATTATTGCAGCAACATTTGTTGAATTTTTGTTTGTTTGTTTGTTTTACTTGTTTTATTTGGGAGGGGCAGAGTACATGGACCAGGAATCAAACCCAGCTTTCTCGCATGTAAGGTGAGAATTCTACCACTGAACTATCCTTGTACCCCCCTATCCATTGGCTTTTAAGCTATATCTCTTTATATTAATTTTAATGGTTGCCTTAGGGGTTAGAATGCATATCTTTAATTTTTCACACTCTACATAGAGTAAATGTTTTATCCCTTTACATAAAATGTAGAAATATTGCAACCATATAGGACTCTTTGTCCTCCATCCAACTCTATGCTACAGTTGTCGTATGTATTACATCTACATATGTTAACCTCACAAGAAAATGTTACAACAGTCATGTGTGTTATAAATTAAGAGGGAAAGCGTTTTTTACATTTACTCAGATTTTATCATTTATGATGCGTTTCATTCCTTCCTGAATCTTTGAATTTCCATCTGGTATCATTTCCCTTCCTCCTGAAGTTTCTTTTAGTATTTCTTGGAGTGCAGTTCTGCAGACACAAATTCTCTTAGTTTTTTCTTATCTGAAAATGTTGCTTCACTTTCATTCTTCAAGCATATTTTCTAGGTTGGCAGGGCTTTTTGTTCTTTCATTACTTGAAAGATGTTCCAACTGTTTTCTGGATCTCATTGTTTCTAATAAGAAATCACCTTTCAAATCATTGTTTCCCTGTCTGCAATGAGTCACACTACTTTGGCTGCTTTCAAGATCTTCTCTTTATTTTTCATTTTCCCAAGTTTGACTCCGATATGCATAGGCATGACTACTTAAATTATATTCTACTGAGAATATTGAATTTGTAAGTGTATGTCTTTCAACAAATTTGGGAGGTTTTCAGCAATTACTTCTCTATGATTTTTTTTGCCCCAAATTCTTTCTCTTATTCTTTTCGGGCTCTAATTATGCAAATGTAAGATCTTTTGATATTGTCTCACAATTTCTTCACTATCTGTTTATTTTTTTCTCTATAATTTTTTCTTGAGATTGTGCAATTTCTATCATTATAGGTCAAGTTCACAGATTCATTCCTCTATCATCATGCTGTTAAGTGTATCCAGTGATTTTTGTGTGAAACTAATTTTATGAAATATTTTATTTATTATATTTTTCAATGGTAGAATTTCCATCAGATTCTTTTAAATATATTTTTCTTTTTCTGCTTAATTTTCCTATCTATTCATTCAAAGCTTATTTTCTTTTACTTCCTTAAGCATGGTTATAATAGTTGCTTTTAAATTCTTGTCTGCTAATCCAGGATTTGAGACATCATGGGATTAGTCTCCATTAATTATATTTCCTCTTGAGTATGGGTCACATTTTCCAATTTCTTCATAAGTAGAGCAATCTCTGATTCTATTATGGACAATAATATAATGAAACTTCAGAATAAGTTACAATATTGAGACTGGATTCAATTATACATTTCTGAAGATTGTTTATGTTTTTGTTCTGGCAGACAATTAACTTTGATGTACTCAGAAGGCAAACACTGTCTCTGGGATGATATTTTGACTCATATCACTTCTTTTAGGCTTAGTTGGACTTCTTGGAATCTGTCCCACAAATTCCAAGTTCAGTTTCCAAGTTCAGTCAGGTTTTTTGGCAAGTTTATATTCAGAATTCGGGACTCTTCCTCTCTGCTGCTCTACCACTTTCAAGCAGTGGTGTTGACCTGAGTTCTGTTTTCTGCTTCTCTAGGCCAGAAGACCCCAGATTTTTGTTTGTTTGTTTATCAGTGTCAGTCACTCCACACAGTGCCAGCTGAGGTCTAGCTATTGGCTGAAAGCATAAAAACAATGAATTTACCATATGCCTCTTTCTCCTTCAGAATATTCCTACTTTTATTTACTCTCTAGTACTTCCAGTTAGTTATTTTATATTTTGTCCAGACCATGTATTGTTATCTGCAAATGGATTGACTCACTAAAACTTTACTGGTCACAATGAAAGGGGAACTCCTTTGTTTTTTTAAAAATGTTTCTATTAATATATATAATATATATAAATACACATACACACATACATTTCCATAAATAATATGTTGATTAGTTTGCCTTTGCCTATTTTTGAAATATATTTAAATGAACTTGTCCATGTCTAGTCTCTTTTGTTACAATTGTATTTTTGAGACTTAGTGGTTTGTTTATTCATGTTTATTGCTATACAGTTATACTGTCCAGAAATATGCCACAATTTATTTAGTCATTTTACTACTGTACTGTAAGCACTAGGACAAGTATTTATTGTCACTTAGAGCAACTACAAACAATGCTGTCAAGAACGTTTCTGTCTATAGTTTTACTAGATGTATGAGAGAGATTCTCTAGGAGTGAACCTCGAGGCAGTAGAGTATATAGTTCTTCAACCTTACTCGGTAACGCTGAAATATTTTCCAAAATGGTCGTATTGATTTAACTATCACTTACTGTTAATAAGAGTTCCCACTGCTTCCCATTTTTTCCTAAACTTAGTATTCTGAGATTTCCTCAATTTTTCCAATCTCATAGGTGTGACTAGAATCTCATAGTTATTATAATTTGTATGTCCCTGTTCAATAGTGAAGTCTAATAGCTTTTCATATGTACATTAGGAATTCTTGTTTGATGAATATTTTCATTAAACCTCTTTAAGTGTTTCTTTATGTCATATACTTCTAGTATTGTTTCTCTCCCATTTTCTTTATGCTTTTCTTCTGGAACTTCGATTAGAGGCATGCTAGATGTCTTACTCCACTCTCTATGTCTCCTAACCTCTCTGTCATATTCCCATTTCTTTTCCTATCCAGCTGCGTTCTAGGTATTTCCAGATCTATCTTCCAGTTCCACATCTTGTCTTCTGTGTAACCCATTCAGTGAGTTTTAAATTTTAATTATTATATCTCTTCTTTCTTTAGAAATTCTTTTTGGTGCTTTGTCAAAGAGGTCATTTTTGTTGTTGCAGTTCCTGCATCATACTTTTGATTCTTTTCTATTTCTTAAACCATAGTAATATTCTTTTTCATATTCTTCACATGGGAAATCCAATATTTGTAGTCTTTGTGAGCCTTGCTATGTTGTCTGGTGCATCTTCTGACTCTTGGTGTCTTATTTACTTTTGTCTCATAATTTAGACTGATCTTATATTCTTTGAATTTTTATCTACGGTAATTCTTTGAGAACAAGGTTTAAAGTGCATTTCTCCATAGAGGATTTGCATCTGCTGCCATAAATCACCTGGGGGCACTACAAACAGTGCTACTTTACCATAAATTTCACTTTTTCTGTTGCAGCCCAAACAGGCAATGTGAATTCTGACTCTAAATCTGCATGAACATGTGCTGCTTGTGACTGAATTCTAAAAGTGAAACTTTTTTTTCCCACTCCACCTAGAACTAAAGCTGAGACCAGAAAGCATCTCTATCAGATCTCTCTATGGGACAGAATTTATTTAGTTGTCTCACTGATGATCTTTTGGGGCCTGCAGCTCCATGTAAAGTTCTGATCCAACTTCCACCTGATGTGGGCCTCTAGCTTTGGCTCCTGAGCCATTAAAACACAAGCTCTGGGTCTTTGGGAACCTAAAGGGTCCTCCGGAGCAAATGTCTGCTCTAGTGCCTCCTTATATAGCTGCATTAGGGCTTTCTAATGATTTCTGGACTTTCAATCTTCTTATTTTTCTGCCTACTGAAGTACGTTTGCGGAGATGTTCGTAAATATTTTATCCATAAATTTTAGTTCTTTCCAGACATGGTGTCTACCATTTCTGTAATCAGAACTGCAATGCTTCCTAAAGTGATCTTTAAAAGGCATATGAAATCTTAAATCCCTGCTCTCAAAAAAACTAATCTATTTTAAATATATTTGCTTCCCTTCTTTGTTAGATGGTCTATAAACATCCAAAGTTAGCATTGATTGAGCTCTTTTCTAGCTAATATATTTACGCAGATGGTATTTTGTTGTTCAAAATAAATTAATATAAATTATATCTAAAATATATTCTTAAGTGAAAAAAGTAAGGTGTGTAACTGAGTGAATACTGTGCCACCAGTACATGCCTGTGTGTGTGTGTGTGTGTGTGTGTGTGTGTGCACAAGCATGCACACACATGCTCTGCAGTGGTTGTCTCTGAGGATGGGAACTGGATAACTGAGAGACACAAATAGTAGGAAGTCTTACTTTTTAACTGTATACCCTTTCATCCCTTTGTTTGAATTTCTCATCCTGTGCATATACTACCTATTTAAAAGTAATTTTGAAATAATTATAAAATAAAAAATTAATTGAGATAGTGCCTATGAGAGACATTGTAAAGACTCAATATAAGTCAACTCCTTCCTGAGGGTTAATTCTAAAGAAAAAGCTACTCACTTCCTATTCGGCCATATATGGCATATACTGTATCATGTAGAGGTATGTATTAGAGCAAGACATGTGGGCAGAAGCATCAGTTATGATACATATGCAGAAATATACTGAGTTTGGTGACCTCAGTAGAGATATGCTGATTTGCAGGTAATTGCTGGCCAATAGAAAAAATAAGTCTTTTCTAGGGTGAGAGAGAAATTCAGACTCACAGTTTTGGCTTTGGTTATGGACAGTAAACAGACCTTGTCCTTTCCATAGGCTTCTAGATAGAGGCAAAAGGTATCCAGTTGTTAATTTCAATACTTGCACTCTGGATGTTTTTAAAGTATTGTGTCACCATCCTGTTAGGACAATTTTACAATCATTCATTCCACATTTTCAGGTCAGGAACTTTGACGTAAAATGAGATCATTCTAACCCGAGTTTTCTTTCTGCATATTCAGAAATGATCATCACCAGAATGATGCTTATAAGATCTGATTCTACTAAAAAGATATGCAAATGCCTCAAATTTTAAGTCTTTCCCCTCTATGCCATGCGTCCAAACAATGGCACAATAGTACAAGAATACATCCCAAAAGAAGTCCTGCTTTTTGAAAACCTAAACACATCTTCTCTTTTCTTCTGAAAGCATGTGATTTGACTTGAGTTTCTTAACTGTTCTGATAATATGCATTTCAATCATATATCTCGAGAAAGATTCTGATCACTTATGTCTGATATTACAATTGATGCAGAATCTTGACTTTCTCAAAACATGACTCACTAACAGAAGCGTTTGAACTATCTTCCTTTATAATATAAAATTGTCTAGTCCAAAACGAACCCCATCAGTTACAAGGGGCAGCAGGTGGACAAATCACACTCTACAGCAATTTTGATATTCAGGGTTTGGCTTTTATGTTCTTTAAGATAAACTGTTTTACGTTCTCACCAGGACCTTTGGTGGTAAAGAACTGTGAAGTTAGAACGGTAAATAGCTTTACTAATCATCTTTTTTTTTTTTTTCTCCCTGTTCTCACCATTTCCCGAAGGGGGCTTTGCAAATACTTTTCCACTCACTGATCGAATCACTCCGGGATTCATCGGGGCATCACTCTGGACAAACCAACAAAATCTCATGTCCTACCTGAAATTCCAAGTCTTAATTTGCTTAAACTTCCATTTTTAACTCAGGAAACTACAAAGGAGAAAAAAAAAGCAACTGAGGCAGGCTGACATACCAACAATCCATTGTGGTGCTAATTAAGACCCCTATCTCCAGGGGAAGGGCGGAACTGTGACAGACAAGTCATGCTGAAATTAGCAAGTGTGCTACTCTTCACGAGATAAGCCCATTCCTACACAAATCCTGCCTGGGCAGCTTTTGCAGATTTATGGCACCCAGAAAACCCCTCCCCAGACAACTCACGTAGTTCTCCTTCTTCTTGCCTCCCCTTGCCTGTTTCCCCATACCCTTTCTTTGTCCTAAGCAGGTATATAAAGTGTTTCTACCACTTTTCTTTGAGCGGTAACTTTCTTTTAGCATTGCTCCCACGCGTGTCGCTTAGCTCAATAAACTTATTCTCCACCTTGGATTTCAAGTTTGTTTTCAATTCAACAGAAGTTAGTAAAATTTCTAAAAAGAAGATCAAGTCAATGAAGTTAGGTGGAAGAAATGTGAAGTTAGGTATAAAGAAATGAAGAATATTCTATTTTAGGGAAGATTAGGTGAAACAGATGATAAAAGCAGACCTTTAAAAAAACTATCATTCTAAATCGAGCCAGACTTACAGATTTGATCTGGCCAGCTTCCTAACAAATTGAACCTAAAGTCAATTGCAATCATTTTACCTATACATTTGAACAACTGTAGCGTGTGCCAATTACTAATTAATTTGAAATATCCCTAGTACTTGAAGTAATTTTGGTTTTGTGGAAACAGGTAGAAAATTGTCTGTGGCTGATTTTGTTCATTCGTACAAATTGTTTAATATCAGCAAAAGCAAATGCTGCCACCAGGCTCATCTGGTACCATGAGTGGGGAATGAAGGAAGACTGAACCACACAGGCCCAGCAACCCTTCCTAGAAGCTGACACTGTGAGAGAGGTCAGACTAGCAGACATCATCGAAAAATTCCTTCCAAGACAAATAACAATTTTCAGGTGTTTGAAATACACCAATGATGTCTTTCTCCCATCATGTACTCCTCCCTCTGCAATGGCTTTTTCCCCTCAGCCTGTAACAGTGACCAAGTGTTTTCATATTCTGAGAAACAAATGCCCCTTGACTTTGAAGGTCCCCTATCGCCAGGCTGTTTCTTTCACCCTTCACAACCAAATTCTTTGAAGTTATAATCCTCAACTGTTGCCTCTAATTCCTCCCATGAACAAGAATCTCTCTGATGACAATAACAACAGAGCCTTCTTCACTCCAGGGCACCGTTTAAGCAATCAATGTTCACTCACTATCTGCACACCATCCTACTAAATAGGTTCCATTGTTATTTCCATTTTACAGTTCTTTGTTTTTTGTTGTTGCTGTTTTGTTTTAATGACATTTCCTCAGTGAACTGAGGAAAGCAGAGCATGGGTGAGCAGCAAGTAGGTCCAACTCTAGTGAGCCAGGCTTCGGAGTAGGTAAGCCGAGGCGAGGAAGCACCTACCTCTAGAGCGGGCAGCGCAGGAGTGAGTGGGCCGACAGAAAGGACCCATGCTTCCGATGGAGCAGGATTCAGAAACCAGTGAGAAGCTGGCTGACTTCTCTCTTAACTTCTGATGACAAGAGTGGAGGGAAACACCGTGACAAAGTTGAGTTCCTATCAAATGCCAGTATCACTATGGGACACATCTCGCTGGCTTGGATGACACTTTGAGAATCAATTCAACCCCAGTTTCTCCTGTAAGTATGGGCTCCAAAAGAGCCAAGCTGCTCTAAGAGATGTGTATGCCACCATCCACACCTACTGTGAAGAACCACACCCAGCTTGTCAAGCTACCAGGTTGATGCTATACTTTCTTCATCATCCTCTACTTCTTGATAAATGTACTTTAAAAAGCCTCATGAAAAAAGTGTTTAATTTGGCTAAGTGAGCATGACATAGAGGTAATAGTAAGCTATTCTCCAGCCCCTTCATTCCTCTAACTAATCTGAGGGGGGCCAGAATGTCCCCCTTTTCATACTCAATTTATTGTACTTAGGCTTCCAGTGGCCCCACTCCTGCCAAAATCACCAATGAATTCCCTAGTCCCAAATCCAGTGGATAATTTGTATTGCTCATTTACAGGAATGCAGTTGAAGAACTCATTTCTTCTTGTACCTCTACTCCCTTGATTTGTGATCCTATTCTCTCCAGTTTTTCTTGTGCCACTCTGATAGGTTTCTTCAGGTTTCCCGTGTGGATACATCCTCCTCCTCTGGGCAGCCTCTGGATCTCCTTCTTGGCCGACCACCCCTGCCTCTCTGTGAGCTCTCCTGGGTGACTGCAGGCACTGTCTTGGTTTTAATCGCCATCTGTAAGCATATTCTCCCCAACCTGGGTCTCTTTCTTTTGGTTGTTCCACAAGTACTTGATACCATATGCCTAAAACTGAACTAGTCATTCACCCCATCTAATTTGCTCCTTTTCCAGCCCCTCATATTTATTCTCTCATTTTATGGTACCACCACTAGCTGCTCACCACTGAGTGTTACCCTAAACTCCTTCTTCCTTCTCACCTCCCCGCATCCCAGTCAGTGAGCCTAACCTGGATTTTACCTCTTGAATACATTTTTAGCTTTTCTCCCCTCCCTTTCCTACTGTCATTGCCCTGTCTCTCTGGCCATGGTGCAAACCTAATGCAATGATGTGCTCAAAGCTCTCCAATGGCTTTCATTAAGGATGGAAGAAAGGTCAAGCTTTTTAACAAGAACTAAGAAAGCTTTCATGACAGTGTCCTAACTTTTTCATTTCCTGCCTCCCTACACCTTGAATTTTCTCTCTGTGCTGGTGGTTTTTCTCATACGGCATGCTGTTTTATGTGCCTTTAATTGTGCTATTACTTGCCCCTTCCTTCCCAACTTTCTCCTCATGGCCTCCCTTCAGCAGTTCTTTCTTGAACCCCTTCGGGTTCCACCTCTGTGCTCCCGGAGTACTTGGGACCTACCCATCTCTGTTCATTCTCCATATTATTTAAACTATCAGTGAAGGTGTCTGTCTCCAGTAGTAAACCACAAGTTCTCCAAGAACAAAAACTGGCAGTTTTCATTTTTGTACCTTCTGTGGCAAATACACTTTCTGGCACATGGTAGGCCTGTAATAAATTCTTATTGGACTGAACTAAACAGTGTTGTAATTGTTCCTTTCTCTCTGCTAAGAAGGGAGGAGCCCCTTATCTCTATGATTTTAAATGGTCTCATAAATATTTCATCCAGTGAGCACAGGACTAAATGGACCAGTTCCTCACTCATGTCCACCATCCATTTCAGGGCAGCAGCCTGCTCCATATACTTCCAGGCTCAGAGGGTGGAATTCTTGAGACATGTGACTTGGAAGAGCATTAACTTGAAAAAGGTGGAGGCAAATTCTTGCAAGGATCTTTGGGCAAGTATGTATGAATTTCAAAAGAACTGATTTCTGACATTACCAGATTCTTGGTTGTTTAGTAGCTCATTTTACTTTCTTCTTACAAACTCCTTACAAACTCGGGCATGTAATATAAATGAGGACAGAAGGCTTTCTTAAAAAAGACATAATTATGCAGAAAGAAAGGACAGTGAAACCAGGATTACCATACATATTTATTTTATTAATAACCATGTTAAGTGCTTGAGTTTTTCTAAGCTATGCTTAGAGATTTACTTTTTACACACAGTAAGTGTTTGACTACCACCCAGTATTTTGACTGTCATTTCATTTCTTTCCTGGGATTTTAGGAGTGAGGAGACAGCAGAGGGCAATTGCAGTTGAGTGGTATTTTTTTTTTTTAGTGTAGTTTTGTTTTTTATTAATAGTTATCTTGTCTGCCTTAGGGTTTTTCTCTTGGTCCAGCTATCTCAATACTAGAGCAAAATGCATTTAAAATACATTTTGGTATATAGAACATCTTTGCAAAAGGGAACTCACTATTCTTGGCATAGTAATTTAAAGATACAGGAAAGTCTTCTTTTCCTTAAAAATAATTTGCTAATAAGTATTGTCTTTTTAAAGATTAGCAGTGAGCTGAAGTACTTTGAAAAATCCTTTTCCAACCCAGGGGTCTTCTGTGAGGTTGTTCCAGGACCGTGATGGTGACATCTAGGACAGAATAAAACCTATATACTTCTGACAACCTCACTTCTGACTTTCCTCTCTCCTCTGGGCTTTTTGAAGACTCTTATTCCTTCTTTTCCTTTCATATGCTTATTCCAAACTTCTCTTGTCTTTTCCTTTTCTTCTTCTTTCTGTGTCTTCCTTTGGCGGCAAGTAGAGTTGGACTTCTCATGAACTTCTGTGCCCTCTGCGCAGTGGTGAGCAGAAGGGGCTTGGGCTGGATCCACCCCTCCTCCTCCCCTCGCCCATCTTGGTCTCTACCGTAAGTCAGCTCCCCTGGAACTGCAGGAGATGGCAAGATAACAAGCGAGAGCAGAGGAAGGGTAAGGGAGCCTCTGCCTTTTCCTGACATTCCAGCCCTGCTGTGCCCAGAGAGCCAGGGAAATCTCTGCCAGAGAACTAAGAAACTTTGGGTCATAAAATTGTGTTATTACGGAGAGCCAGAAAACAGGAGTAGAATCTTAATATATCCAAACATTTCTCACATGACCTTTAGCAGTTTCTTCACTGCTCAGCGTTTCAGTTTCCTCCCCTTGAAGATTATATGTAGTTCATAAGAATAATGCTTAGTAAGCTATGACGCATATAAATATATTACATTGTCATCATTCCTTCACTCATCAATTATTATTGAGCAGGTGTTATTACTAATAAAGACTATCACTAACAAGGCCCTTGCCTCCCTTCTTTTCCCACTTGTCCCCTAGAAATACTCCAATGCAAAGAAGCTGTAGATGGCAGCAACTGCCTTCCTTCTCCAGCCACTGGGTTTGCTGGGAAATACATCTAGCATCACCAAGACCGAGTTTTAATTATAAGGTGAAAAAAAACAAAGAATCCATTCACTTGTCATTGTCAAAAAATTAAGATTCTTGTAAAGAGATTTACTGACCATCCAATATGCTACTTCCCTTCATTAAGTTGTTAAAGGTATCTTCATGTTGTAAGCGAACTTTCCTTCTCTCTGAAGCCAGATTATGCTCCACATGATCTTGTTCAGTTAGGAGTGTGACAGGTTTCAAATGAATCTGGAGAAAGAAAAATATTTATCTTTCCTTTCTTTAAATTATAAAACCACAATACGAATTTAGCAAAAACAAAATGAAATATGCCACATTGCTTTCTAAAAAAGTAAATAGGGTGTTTTCTAAAAAAATAAAATGGGTGTTTTCACACATATATATTGTTTCGACTAAATTTTTTAAAATATATTTTTTAAACCAAAATAATTAATATGGGTATAATTATTCCTTCATACAATGAGATGTGTCCTTTTAAAAGTTTGCCAAATATTAACTTTTCCTAATTTTTATAATTGTAATTTTTATAATTCCCAAACCATAAAATAAGAAATCCTTCAAATTAATGAGTTAGGTGAGGCACGCTGATGAATTCTTATCAAGACATGGCTTTTACCTTTTACAAAATTAAGACATTGAAGGAGGGAATACAGGTGTTCCCTTGAGAGCTACCATGTATCAAGAAATATCCCAACTTTGGAAAATTCAACTTCCCCAACTGGAGAATTTCTGGCAGTGGGGACAACCAAAGCAATAGGCTGAGTCCTCAATCTTGGGGTTTGTTCATATGAAACTTAACCCCACAAAGGATAGGCTAAGCCTACTTAAAATTAGGCCTAAGAGTCACCCCCAGAGAACCTCTTTTGTGGCTCAGATGTGGCTTCTCTCTCTCAGCCAACACAACAAGCAAACTCACTGCCCTCCCTGTCTCTATGTGGGACATGATTCCCAGGGGTGTGGACCTTCCTGGCAATGTGGGACACAAATTCTAGAATGAGATGGGACTCAGCATCAAGGGATTGAGAAAACCTTCTCGACCCAAAGGGGGAAGAGTGAAATGAGACAAAGTAAAGTATCAATGGCTGAGAGACTCCAAACAGAGTAGAGAGATTATCCTGGAGGTTATTCTTACCCATTATATAGATATCACCTTTCTAGTTAAGGTGAATGGAGAGGCTGGAGGGAAGTGCCTGAAAACGTAGAGCTGTGTTCCAGTAGTCATGTTTCTTGAAGATGATTGTATAATGATACAGCTTTTGCAGTGTGACTGTGTGATTGTGAAAACCTTGTGTCTGATGCTCCTTTTATCTACCTTATCAACAGATGAGTAAAACATAGGGATTAAAAATAAATAAATAATAGGGGGAACAAATGTTAAAATAAATTTAGTAGATTGAAATGCTGGTGATCGGTGAGGGGGGGTCAGAGGGGGTATGGTATGTACGAATTTTTTTCTTTTTTCTTTTTATTTCTTTTTCTGGATTGATGCAAATGTTCTGAGAGGTGATCATGGTGATGAATATACAACTACGTGATGACATTGTGAGTTATCGATTATATACCAAGAATGGAATGATCATATAATAAGAATGTTCAGGTTTGTATGTTGTTATGTCTTAAAAAAAAAAAGAGCTATCCCAACTTTGGAAGTTTCATCACATGGTGAAAACATTATTTTATAAGCAAACTGAAAGAATCGATATCTTAGAATAAAGCTTTAACAGACCTTCACAAGTCTAGAAATATGATGTTATAGAACCAAGAGTGCCAGTTCCTTTATAAATGCCTGTGTGCTGGACCTGATGTAAGGAAGGGGTACCCTGTGCTGGAATGAGGTAACTCTATGTTTATTTCTAGGAGCCTAAAATCTGGAGCTGAGATAAGGATGAAATAAGCTAGTGACTTATAATATGCTGTTTAAAGTCCAAAACTTTCCTGTACTGTTTTCTCTTTCAGGAATGTATAGATTGATGGTTTGTTCTGATTTAACCATTTACACAGCCTGGTTTTAGTTATGTGACCAGCAGGGTATATAAAAGACAACGGCTCGACTCTCCTGTAACCAAGATATTTCACTTATATCTTGATGGGTCATAATTACAGACAGAGCGCATCTTCTGTGACTGAAAGAATCCCGAGAGCTATGCTTGGAAATCTTCATCTCCTCTAATGTTTGCTTGAGCTTTCTTTCTCCTACTATAGCACATCCTTTAAGTTTGAAGTCTTGTGTGAGTCTACTCTATGGAGTCGTGTTGAGTCCTTTCAATGACTGAGTCAATGCAATTGTTGAATTAAGTCTAGTTAATCATTGCCAATTTCATCCTGGGATAAATGCACTTTGGACGGAAAGCCACGTAGGCCTGTAGGCTCAAACCAAATCACTGAGTTTTCAGAGCTCTCTTCATGATGTGCTACTGAACAAGAACGTTACCAATGGGAAAATAAGTTAGTGTGGCGAATAGGTGCTTTGTGATTAAATTATCTGAATCAACCAATTATAGCAGCATAGTAAGGTGTCTGACTTCCCAGAAATGTTTCCTAGAAACAATTCTTCTGGTTCAGCAGAGAATGGACTTTTTAGTGTGACTACTATATTCTTATTCCACCAGTCCCTGAAATCTGGGTAAGAAATCTGAGGGTGGAGGGGGAAAATGATGCTTCTCTTTTTTGTGAAGGGAGAGAAAAGTCACTACTCCCTTTTGTTACTTTCTCTCAGATATTCCTCTCTGATACAGGGACTTTGCACCCACCCCCATACTCTCATTCCCAAGAGTTTAGAGAGTTGGGGGGATTCCAGGACAATTCTGGGAAAAGCAAAATGATTGATAGGATCCATCTCAATGTCTTAGATTTTAGTGTACCTAAGGACCCCTGCAGTGCTTTGTTGAAGTATAGACACTGAGTCCTGACGTTACTGATTCTAATTCAGTAGATCTGAGGCATGGCCCAGAAAGCTGACTCTTTAGTATCTTTAATAATGTATGAGGTGATATCTGCAAACTCTAATTTAAAAACACATTGCCCTTGGACAATATGAATTTGCCTTCAGCCTGTTTGCCTTCAGCCTGTTTAACGGTGGGCAGTGAGTGGGAGAAATGTCCTGGAGTAGAAAACTCTATGGGACACCTTCACCATGGACCAAGGGTGGGTTGACTCAGCCTTCACCCCTCGGTGTTTCCTGGCCCAATGGGGGAGTAGCCGTGTGACTGAGGCTCTGCTGTCTCCTCCATTGGGTACAGAGAAAACACCACTTAGTCCTGGTTCTAAAGCTGGAGATGGGCAGAGGAAGAATGCTCTTGCAGAATGAGAAGTACTCCTTGTCCTTTGAGGTGAAACTAGGAGAAGTAGCTGTGCCCACCCTCTGGAGTGACCCTTGTAGTGAAAGCTTTACATTCTAAATTGAATCATTAAATAAAAAAAATATTTAGACTGAATGGAGACCCTTCCTAGCCACAGGCACCTTGACCCTAAAAAGGAATGCAAAGAAATTATGAATTGATCCCCAGCAGATAAAGGAGGAGCTGATCTGGGCCAACGGCCAGACAAGTCTGCTGGGACACACATTAGTCCAATATATTTCTTCTAAGGGCATTTTTAACTCATATGCCTTAAAGCTTATTTTTAAACCCCAAACTTCAGCAACTTTGACATCTTCCCTTCAGGTATTAAAAAAAATAATTGGACCATAACATGCAACTGTTTGGTAAATTGCACTTGCTTAAAAAAACAACAACTCAATTTTGAGTTACATAACTAGAAAAAGAGGATAAAATCAGTAAGCAATATTTTTGAGAACCTGTTATGACCTTCAGATCATTTAAAACACAACATTTTTTTTTCTCTTTCACAAGCTGTTACATCTTCCTTCTTCTAAAATAAGAGAGCTCTTAACACTTTGATGTTAGCACAGAATGATAAGTCACAAGAAAAATATTGGTTGTCTTTTTGGGGTGATGAAAATGTTCTGGGAATGGTGATGATGGTTACATAGCATAGTAAATGTACTAAACACCACTGATTTGTACCCTCTAAATAGTTAAAATAGTAAATTTTATGTTTTGTGTCTTTTATTACAATAAAAAATTGTTGGGTAATAAGACTTGGGAAAGTACATCTCACAGTAAGAAGAAATGTCATTTTATCCATAATTATTCTTATGTAATCATTAATATTTCTCTGAATTACCATTGGATACCTCTTCACACAGATAATTTACCTTTTCTTTTCCAAGTGGTTTGGCTACAAATGTAGAAAAAGCCGCACTAACAAGTTTCTCAATGCCCGTGGCCATGTCCTGTACTATGACTTTGATGCTGATCTAAAATGAAAACAAAAATAAATAAATAAAATTTCGGCAATTCAGATAACAGATTAGATTATACCATTCAAAATTCAGGTATTCATTTCACCATTTTTCAAATGAAACTGGCATTTTAATTTATTTTTAAGTAATACTGTTCTTTCAATGATAGTCTATAAAACTGAACAATTAACTTTTTTCTGATTATAGAAAATATATATATACTATGAATATTTGGTAAATATAAAAATAGATAAATTATAAAAATGGAATCTGACTATTCAGAGTAAATATTATCAATATTACCACCACTAAGAGATAATCATTCATCTTTAGGTGAATTCTTTCCAGATTTTTCATACATATAAATATATACTTTTTATATATATCACATATAGTGATCATACTATATCTATTTTTACATTCTGATTTTTTAAAAATTTGGCAACATATGATGAACATTTCTAATCCTATTTGTAGTAATATTCTTTAAGAAAACAAGATATTAATGGATGCCTTGTTATGTTATCAGAGACAACATTTTTTACCTTTAGTTTCTGAACTTTGTAACTGAGCTCATGCGGATAAAATTGCATCATGCTATTTTCAGCTGTGTTTTCTTGTCTTATTTTTCAAGAGTAGGAAGACTGTGGCTGAATTATATTATGAGGACAATACAATGTACTGGACTTTCCCCTGTGTGGAGGGCTCTGGAACTCAGGTCTTCAGAACTGCACTTTGTGTAAGTGTTGGTAAACTCAGGAACAGCTCATTAGGTTCTGGCTAATAAACAATATCCCCCATATCACAGATAACTGATTTTATCGCTTTGGAATAATGGGACAACTTCAGTCATGCTAGTTTATCACTGTGTTATCAATGATAAAGAATACCTACCTATTTCTACATCTTCCTTATGTACACCATGTGCAAAATAATCAATAATATATGCTTCCTTTTAAGCCACTTGACTTAGAATGCAAATTCGTATTTACATGGTAAAACCTAAATTAAATAGATTAACTAAATTTCAACCATCCACCCCTATATCCCCAACAACCCTCAACCACACACAGTTTTCCCCAATGTTAGAGAAATTGCCAAATGACAAAATAAAATAAAATAATAATAAAATAGACATTTAATCAGAAATTAATAATATAAGGGTATTGGAAAATCATCAAATATTTGGGAATTAAACAATACATGTCTAGATAACCCAGAGGTCAAGGGAGAATTCACAAAGGAAATGAGAAAATATTTTGAATTGAATGAAAATGAAGATAGAACATATAAAAAATTCCAAAGCAATGCTTTGAGGGAATTTATTTCTATATTCGAAAAGTCTATATTTGAAAAGAAGAAAGTTTAAAACCAATTTCCTAAGCTTTTACCATAAGACACTAAAAAAAGAAAGCCAAATTAAATGTAAAATAAACCCAAGAATAGAAATAATAATTGCAGAAATTAAAAACATCTTGCTACTTGAAAGAAGCTAGACATAAAAGAATATATTGATATGAAATTCTAAAAAAAGCAAAAAAAAAGAGGAGACCAAATGTAGACCAGTAGTTTCAAGGGGAAGAGCTGAAGTTGCTGACTGATGACAAAGCAGCACGTGGAACTTCTTGTTGTGATGGAAATGTTTTATGTCTCTATTACAATGATGGATACACAACAGTATAACTTTGTCAAAACTCATCAAAATGTCATACTTAAAATGGGCGAACTTTTTAATGCTATTTTATTGAGATATTTTCACATACCATATAATCACCCAAAGTGTACAATCAATGGTTCACAATATCATTATGTAGTTGTGCATTCATTACCACAATCAATTTTTGAACATTTTCATTACTCAAAAAAAACCCATGTAAGAAAAAAAAAAGTAAAACAATACACAAAACATCCCATTCCCTTTATTCCCCCCTATTTATTTATTTTTTGTCCTTATTTTTTTTTACTCATCTGTCCATGCACTGGATAAAGGGAGTGTCAGTCACAAGGTTTTCACAATCACATGGTCAGACTGTGAAAGCTAGTTATACAAAACTCTTTAAGAATCAAGGCTACTGAATATAGTTCAACAGTTTCAGGTATTTCCTTCTAGCTATTCTAATCCACTAAAAACTAAAAAAAGGGATATCTATGTACTGCATTTGAATTAGCTCCAGAATGACCTCTCAACTCTATTTGAGATCTCTCAGCTGCTGAAACTTTATTTTGTTTCATTTCTCTTCCCCCTTTTGGTCAAGAAGACTCTCTCAAACCTATGATCCCGGGTCCATGTTCATCCCTGGGAGACAGATTCCATATTGCCAGTGAGATTTACACCTCTGGGAGTCATGTCTCGTGTAAGGGTCGGGTGAGCAGTGAGTTTACCTCCCAAGTTGGCTTTGAGAGTGAGGCCACATCTGCGCAACAAGAGTCTCCTTGGGGGTGACTCTTAAGCATACTTATAAGTAGGCTTTGCTTCTCCTTTGCAGGAATAAGTGTCTTAAGGGCAAGCCCCAAAATCGAGGGGCTTTAATCGATTAAATTGGTAGTCCACGGTGCTTGGCAGAATATCAGGAATTCCCCAGCCAGGGGAATTTAATATTTTCACATTTTCCCCAGTCCCTCAAGGGGGTTTTGCAAATACTGTTTTATTCACAAGATCTCACTTCCTATTCAAGATTCCATGAAATTAACGGTGCTCGAATAAATTGACCATACAAGATAAATTAGATAGTGTGCTACAGAAAATATAAATTTTGCAGTCAATAAACATCTCTTCCTTTGGTCTCATACAGAAGTTGAAGTTTAAAACAGTCAATTATCATCCTTTACCCTGTAGTCTGATTTACCTTAGCCCTAACCAAATCTCCTTAATACATATCTGATCTTTCCAGCAACTGTGGGGGGCGAAATGCTGACTTTCAGAGTCGCAGAACTCTAGCTCTGAGTCTTAGTTGTCACATAGATACCCAAACTTCCTGGAGCCAACTAGGTTATACAAAGAACTCCAAATCTCAGAATTTAGAAATAACCATTATGACTCAGGAATAGTTATGGCCACTGTAAGAGATTACAATCTAGGAACCTTTACAATAAGCCTTTCTCTGATAAGCTATGCCCTTGGATTCAATTCTCGGAGTTTGCATTTATAAATGTCCATATTAGTGAAGTATCATAATGTTTGTCTTTTTGTTTCTGGCTTATTTCACTCAACATATTGTTCTCAAGGTCTATTCACCTAGTTTCACGCTTCACAACTTCGTTCTTTCTTGTAGCAGCTCAATGCTCCACTGTGTGTACACACAACAGTTTGCCCTTCTGTTCCAGTCTATGTACCCTTAGGCCACCTCCATCCATTGAAAACTGTGAATACTGCCACGATAGACACCAGCGTGCCAATGTCCATTCATGTCCTTGCTTTGAGTTTTTCCAGGGTTGCAGGATCATAAGCATTCCTAAACTTAGCCTCCTCTGAAACCATCGCACTGCCCTCCAGATAGTCTGCACCCTACCAACAGTGAATAGGGAATTGTATATCAAAAAGTCGTAAATTTCAACATGGAAAACTGTTGTAAATGTTATAAAGTCTCAATAAACCTGATTTGTAAAACATTCTAGAGCCACCAAAAAATCACCTTTATTGCAAATGGACCATGATGACCTGGTGAGACTTTTATTACAATAGTTCCTAGAGGAGGGAATAGTCCTAGGAATAAAGGACTCAGAGAATTACATGGAAGCGGAGCTGAAATAGAGAAGGGCCCCTGCTTTCTTTAGATTTAGAGTGAATGCAGTTCTTTTATTTTTGCTCAGCAATTAAGCAAAGGAGTTACCTCAGCCCATGATGGGAAATCGAAATTGAATGGACTGATCCTCAAGGACAAGTCCAGTTTGAAGAAGTAACAGTATTAATGTTCAGTTGGCATCTAAATTTAGAAAAAAACAGGAAATTTAGGTAGCCTAGGGGCTAGGTGGTGCAAAGCAAGACAGTATCTAGAAACTATGTGGTTATGGTCAGCAAAGGCTAAAAGAGAACAAAATGGTGCACGGTGGATTAGGTGCAGCAAACCAGGGGAGGCTAGGTCTATTTTCCTTAGGATCAGAAATCTGTGCTCTGCAAACTCATCCAGATTTTTTGTTGCTTCTCTGGTTTGTTTTTCCTGTTTAGAAAAGTTTAAACATTATTACTGCATCATACTTATGGAAAGAACAACTTAGTTTTTCTTGAAGGTACTCCGGTATCTCAAATGATTTTTTTTTATTAAAAATTTATTTTTATTAAAAAGGATTAAATATGAATTAGCAAAATGAATCATAAAACTTCACGCTGAGCACAAACAAATCCAAAAAAGGTTACCGTATAGCCACAGGGTAGTTCCTACAGTATTTACGATGCTTCCTATGTAAATCATACTTGAATGTAAGTTTTAGAACCATATTTAACTATATTTTGCATTAATTGTAGGCATCCACATTTTTCTTCCTCTGCATAATGTGTGCCTTTGATTTGGGTTGCCAATATCTTCTAGAATCCATGGAACACAGAAAAAAGAGATGAAGGGGGGATCAGTTATTTTCCAAGATATGAGAAATCTGGTCCACCTTTAGGGTAGTTTCCTAGGATTTCTGCCCCACTAAAGTAAAAAAAAAAGTATTTTCTTTTTGGAATCTCTGCAACATAGGCTTTCTCTGCATTTGATCTTGTACCCAATGATCGGCTGCATATTCAGATTATTGAAGAGAGGTCCAATAGTTTGTTGCATCTTTTCTCTGTATTCGTAACGTGTCATTTTCCTGTTCTCCCAAGTCCATGTTCTCTCATCAACTATCACAGAAGCTAAGAGTTTACCCCGGAAGATCTCGTGGCCACCCACGACCAGAGCCACACGACTGGTCTGCAGACCGGACTGGATATCCTGGGTGCGTGTGCTGGGAGGAACGCGAATTTCAGTGAACACGTCCTGCAAGGCCTGACCTCACTACGCCCCCGGTGAACCGGACGAAAACACCCTACTGCTGTCCTCAAACCCGGTGGACACACCTGACTCGCCCCCGGATGCTACTGCACTGAGCGAACCCAGCACATGCGCAGAATCCTCACATTCTGCGCCTTATGACGTGGCCACTCGGGTCACGGCACATGCGCAGATACCCACACAGATATCCGGTGTGGGAGTTCCTTTTTCTGGTTCAGTTGCCATTTTGGACATGGGTAGAGCCCATTTAGAAAGAATTGAAGGCCAGAAAAATTTACATCCAAAGGATGGTGGGAAAGGGTTGACCCAGTGAATTAGGAACACACTTTCCTGTTATCTATATGACTTCAAAATACAGACTTACCAACGTCTTCGCTATTCTGTTTTCCGACAAATTTTCTTTTGAAGTTCTAGTATGTCTCAGGGAAAAGGAGAAAAGAAAAGGGCCTTTTATCTGTGTTTGGGCTGAAGATAAAGGATGGGGCTCAGCCCTCAGGAGAGAGAGAAACTTCGTGGCCAAGGACACAAGCCCCACGGTGGAGAAATCAGGCTTGGGGAGCATCAAGTCGCTAACAGAACTGGGTTTTTCATAATAATTTATTTTCTGATGTCATCAAGAGTTTTGTGTTCTCTTTATCTGGCTACTGGGAGAATATCCAGTGCTACCCTGGCTAAATCAGGGTAGAGTCACTGCTGTAGGCGTGGTTGTTGCCAAAACTGTTCCTGCAAAGCTTGGTGTCAGACATAAAAGGGACTGCTGTTAACCAACCTAGAAATTGCAATTTGGGATCCAGCAATCGCCTTCCTGTTAATTTAACGTGGATAGAGACTTCAGAAGCCCCAGAGAATGTTGCGTTCACAAGTATGGTAAGGAAAAGAAAATCAAATGGTTGCGTTTATCCACTTTCTGAAAACCAGTCTCTCTGCCTTTTAAAACCTAGTTAATTGATGTCCTATGGGGGGGGGGGGTGAGGGGATGAAGACCAAATAGAGTCAGAATAACAGTACGGTCAGAATAATTGAAAAGAAAACCCGTATCTTACAAAGAACAAAGAAGAGAGCCCTTCTTGCTTGTATGTTAACTTTCCGTGGATAGGTCTATATAAAGAATAGGACATTATACCATATTAAATATTAATACCAAGGTCGGCTGGGAAACATGAGCTCATTATCTGTGATAAATACAAGGAACTTCTGTAATTCAGAAGCTCTTTAACTCCAAATATTACTCCCGGCTTTCCCCTCTGCCCTCTGTAAACCATGAAGAGGTGAGCGCCAACAGGTAGAAGTAAAGAAAGATTGCGTCTTACCTCCATGCTTGTGCTGAATGCTCTAGTAACTTTGGCTTTGATGGTTATAACTTGTCCAACTCTAGTAAAGAAAAAAAGATATCAGTAATTCTTACAAATTTCACTTGAAAGATTTACTCAAATATACGTGCCATACAGCAGTTTCTCTTTATTGTGCTGATATAGCGGTTATCCATGGAAAATTCAGGTAAATTATAGAAAAAGACAGTGATAACAGCAAATCTGATCATTGTAAACCACATTGCCCCAGGTATCATATATTAGCCGACTACCTCTATTTAAATAGAAAATAGGTTTAGCAAAGATAGTGTGTGACACAACTTCCAAATCTGCAGCAGATACTTGGGCTATATAGCAATTGTTTCCTAAAGGGAAGTTGAAACAAACACAAACCTGTATAAGCGATTAAACTTTTTTAAAAGTTAATTTAAATAGGTAAACATACAAACAAGCAGACAAATTGATCAGTTTCAGTAGGTTTACAAGGACCCTCCATGTTGCTAGATGATCCGATTACTTCTCATTATTGGAACAGTGCTCATGTCACCTGAAGTTATTCCAAACCTTTTCTGCTCAGGTCCTTCTCCCACCTCCCACCTCTCATCCTTTCACCTCAGGAGAAGGTGGGAGTCTATCCAATTTAAGTCTTCTCAGTTTTACTCCCTTAACTACAAAACTGAGCATTCTCACTGTCCTTTATCTCACCACTCTGTTTTAGAAGAAAGATTTCTTCCAGACCTAACCTCCTTCTTTACCCCTCGATCTCATCCCCCACCATCCTCTTTCCTCCACCGCCATTGGTCTTGCTTTGTCCGGCTTTGTCAGCTCCTTCCTCTTTGTAAATTCAATCTCTGCTATCTCCCTGACTTTTTATCAGTCTAGTAAAACATTCAAGGCTCTTTCTTTCTAAAATTCTTTCTCTCAAGCCTATTCTATCTCAAGACTTTTTTCTGTTCTTCATAGTCAAGCTTTTTGAGTCCTTTATTTTTGTAATCCATATATTTAAAAAAACGTTTACTGAGTTATAACTAGTCCCTGGCATTGAGCTAAAGAGTAAGTATACAGCGATGCATAAGACAAGGTTCCTGCTTTCAAGAAGACCAATCCTTCCTTGGGACAGCATAATGTAAACAGATGAATCATAATGCGATGCACTTTTGGAGGAGGGATCAAATATTACAGAGGAACTCAGGAGGAAGTGATTAATTGGGAACATGAGGAAAGAAGTCACAGAAGAGGTAAAATTTGAGATAGGTCAAAGATGAGGATTTTTGCTGGGTACAGAAGTTTGGGGGCTTTGCCTCACATTCACTTCCCAGCCATTCCAGCCTAGCTATTGCCTCCATAACCCCTACTCCCTGCTGTCTCTAAAGACACTTCCTAACAGCTAAATGCAATGCTCATCACATTTAACTGCATCAACCAACGTCTTTCTTCTTCAGCAAACTTTCTCTTCCCTTGGCATCTCTAACACTGTTCTCTGTTCATTCTTAGCTTCCTTCAATGTTTTTCTTCCTTAATAAATCTTTATGTGTAGACCTCTCCTAAACTTCTGCAATTTGCTCTGTTCTCTTCTCACTCCATCCTCTTCGTGGAAGACCTCTCTCTGTTCCATGATCCCATCATCTTTATAGAGATGATTCTTAAATCTACATCTTTAGCCTAGAAGTTGTTCTTGAAATTAAAAGCCATATTTTCTCCAGACTTCCCTTAGCAGGTTCAACTAATAGTTATTGAAGGTCTACTAGGCAGAGTGTTAGCTGCTTACAAACAGATTACCTAATTTAATTTTTATCACATTTTTGCACTTACAAACCAACACCAATTTTCATTTCTCCTTAAACTTGTTCTTCCTAGACTTCCTAGCTCGGTTTGGTAAAGTTTCTCAGAGGAATTTACATGGAGCCAGGCAGAATTATTTAGGGTCCCTCTTCAAAGCTATTGTGGTACCTAAAATGTTTTTGTCTGTCTCCCTGTTAGATTGTGAGGGGGGGAAACATCTGCAACTTTTCTTTATCTCTGTTGTGGACTCTGCACTGACTATAAATGTTGGGGAATTCCCCAGGGCTTGCTTCTGCACCAAACCAAACTCTTAACACCCTAATTATCAAACGCATGGAATGACTAAAATTCCAACTAAATGAAACCAGTTTTATAGCACACCATTTAATAAGCTCCATCCAGCCCCAATCTATTCCTGGAGCTCATCACTCTACAGACCAGCCACTTCCTGAACATTCCATGGTCTTTCCCACTTCTGTGGTTAGGTCATACATGGACTTCATCTTGTAAAGTCCTTTTTCTATTCCCCCAATGAAAACTTATACATCTCAGAATCTAGAAATAACACTTAAATCTCAGGAATAAATGTGACTATTATAAGAGCTTACAATCTAGGCCCCAATTTTCTTGTAAAAATTTTCTGAAAGACCATATAATATTTGTCTGTTTTGTTTCTGTCTTGTTTTGCCCAACATAATGTCCTCAAGGTTCATTCACTTCATTGCATGTCTTATGACATCATTCCTTTCTGTACCCACACCATAATCCATCATATGTATATATGACAGTTGGCCTTTCTTTTTCTCAGTCAGTGTACACTTTGACCACTTCCATCCATTGGGCATCAAGGATGATATCCAAAATAAACAATCCATGTCTCACAGTATCCTCAGTTAGTTGTACAATCATCATCACTCTCAATTTTAGACAATTTTCGTTGTTCCAGAGAGAAAACTGACAGATAAACATACTCTCACCAAAGACAGAAATCCAAAACTCCATTATGTCCCTCCAGTTGTTTGCACCTAGTGTTGCTGTGGTACTCATGGTGTCTTCTTGTTAAATACAGGCTATAGTGTGCAATAGTAATTTTCTCCCATACCCCTCTATTATTAACTCTTTCTACAAGATTCATACCTTTGAAGTGGTTCATGCAATAATTAATTTATATTTGTAGTGTTAATCGGTGAGATTCATGACTCTATACAACCTCTGTCAATCATATTCACCTTCAATATGGGAATAATACTTATAAACCCTTTAATGAACTACCACACTTCTATCCATCCCCATACATTTAAGTGCAGCCTCATCAGGTAACTGTTCACTTATCTGTAGCTTCTGTGTATCTCTAGGTCCCCTATTTTCTAAAGCATAAGACTCTGGGTTTACCTTTATGAGGGTCATATTAGCAAATTCATACAGTATCCTTTTTTGTCTGTCTTATTTCACTTAGTATTATGTCCTCAGATTTTATCCATGTTGTCATGTTGCTTCAGGACCTCATTTTGTCTTACTGCTGCATAATATTCTGTCGTATTTATATACCATATTTTGTTTATCCATTCCTCTGTTGATGGGCACTTGGATTGTTTCCATCTTTTGGTAATTGTGAATAATGCTGCTGTGAATATCAGTATGCAAATGTCTGTTTGTGTCAGTGCTTTCAGGTCTGGGTACATAATGAGTAGAGGTTTTGCTGGGTCATCAGGCAACTTGATATTTAGTTTTCTGAGGAACTGCCAAACTGCCAAACTGCTAAACTGCCTTCCACAGTGACTGTACCATTATACATTCCCACAGGCAGTGAATAAGTGTTCCAGTTTCTCTAGATCCTCTCCAACATTTGTAGTTTCCTGTTTGTTTAATAGCAAGCATTCTTATAGATGTGAGATGATATGTCATTTTAGTTTTGATTTCCATTCCCCTTATAGCGAATGAAGATGAACATCTTCTCATGTTTTTTAGACATTTGTATTTGCTCTTTGCAAAAATGTCTACTCATTTCTTTTGCCAATTTTACAATTGGGTTGGTTGTTCTTTTGTTGTTGAGCTGTATGATTTCTTTTTGTCAAACCTTATCTGCTATGTGGTTTCCAAATATTTTCTCTCATTTAGTTGACTGCCTCTTCACCTTTCTAACAAAGTCCTTCGAAGTGCAAAAGCATTGGATTTTGAGCAGTTTCCATTTATCTTTTTTCTTTTGTTGCTTGTGCTTTGGGTGTGAAGTTTAAGAAGCTATCTCCTATTACTAGTCTTGAAGATGTTTCCCTATATTTTCTTCTAGGAGTTTTATGGTATTGGCTCTTATATTTAGGTCTCTGATTCACTTTGAATTACTTTTTGTACAGGGGTGTAAGATAGGAGTCCTCTTTCATTCTTTTGTCTATTGATATACAGTTCTCCTAGGCCAATTTATTGAAAAGTCTATTCAGTGGATTTGGGGGCCTTGTCAAAGACCACCATAGATTTGATGGTCTATTTCTGCACTCTCAGTTCTATTTCATTGATCAGTATATCTATCTTTGTGCCAGTACCATGCTGTTTTGACCACTGTGGCTTTATAATAAGCTTTAAAATCAGGAAGTCCCCTCACTTCATTCTTGTCTAGAATATTTTTGGTTATTCAAAGTCTCTTTCCCTTCTAAATAAATTTGATAGCTAGCTTTCCCAGTACAATTCCAGCCACTAGTCTCTGTGTGTGCTAGAAGTCGTCAGTCCCAGGGCCGGGGGGCTGAGCAGTGCACACCTTCTGCATGGGGGCCTGCTTGGGTTTGGTGGTTGCCAGACTTCCGCTTGGAATGATCTTGGACTGTGGGAGTAAGTATTTCAACTGTCCCTGCCCTCAGCAATCCTGGAAAAGCATGGCAGTGTGGCCTGGCTGGATTGCTTCCTCGGCTGTGCCTCTCTGCCTGTGCACACCTGAGGGCTCCAGGCCTTTGTGGGGGAAGGGAAGTAGGAATGGAACC
Source organism: Tamandua tetradactyla (assembly GCF_023851605.1). Taxonomy (NCBI): domain Eukaryota; kingdom Metazoa; phylum Chordata; class Mammalia; order Pilosa; family Myrmecophagidae; genus Tamandua; species Tamandua tetradactyla. Next base: position 50,144,308 of record NC_135347.1, on the reverse strand, counting down.
CAGCAAGTTTCTTTCACTGTCCGGTCGTCAGACAGGCTTCATTCTTTGTCTCCTTATCCTCCCAGTCTCTAGCAAAAACCAGGCGCTTACAGTGGCCTGTCTCAGGGGTCAGGAGCAGGCACTGCACCCTGGCCGGAAGGTCTCTGTGTGCAGGCAAACCAAGTCTGCTGTCTTGTGGGTTCTGCGTAGGCACTCCTGGCGGCCAGGCTGAGAGGGAAGATCTCCCAAGCTAGCTGCAGAGACGGGAGAGTGCAGGGAGTGCCCTGCTCCTGCAGAACCAGCTTCTTCCTGCGTGCTGCTTCCTCCAGGTGGAGTCACAACTGAGCACACTCACCTTGTTCCCTCCATCCCAATTTCTCCACTTTTTCGTCCAGGACTTCCCTCTATAGTGTAGCAAACCCTCTCTGGTCACTCGTACCCTGGAATGGCTGCCTGTTCGTTTTTCTGTCAGTTTTCTAATTGTTCCACAGAGCAGGGGTAAACTCAGCCTATCCTATTCTGTCATTTTGCCGGAAGTTCTTTAACTATGTTCTTAAACTAGATTTTGTAATCATGTTATTAGTTATAATACTGTTATGGTTATTCTAAAAATAATTAACATCTGCATATATCAATTCAAAACAAATAAGTTATATTCATATCTTTAAGAACCAAGATAGCCAGCATAAAATAAAACAAGACACAAGAGATATAAAGATAAAAATTGAAGAAGGTTAAGTGAAACCCAATGATCCTAAGTTACTATAAGTATTAGTATTTACTCTTTCAAAATATATAATTTCCAATACTTTCTACTAACAAGGCCTATGAATAATGACCACAAAGCACCTTTCCTGCCCAGATTGTAATATCTATTTACCATTTCCACTAGAAGGAATCAGGACTCCTTGAAGAAATAACTTATTCTGGGTTTTTACAAGGAAGTATAAAAGATGAACCTGAAAGGTCTTACCATGGCAGGAAGGAAAGGAGTTACTAAAGACTTCTAACTTTGGGGTTTTATTCAAAAGACTTAAGAAACAAACTGTGAGTTTCTCACTGGCCAAAAGGAGAGAATTATAGCATCAGAGGATCGAAAACACACCAAATATATTAAAATACATGGGTTCGTGATAATACTAAATAAAGGGTAAGAATCAAGTTTGTCTTCCCTGTACAAACTTTATCTCAAGATAACTAAGTCACTGATGAGAGAAATTTCCTTCTACAGACATATTCTAGAAAATAAATGAAGAAGAAATAATAGAATTAGCATATTATAATTTTAAAACACCTAATGATATAATGATTCATGGCAATGATTATTAGATATTATGAGTTCTTATAGGAACTATTTTTGCCAAAATATCATACCTTCATAAAATATCTCCTCTAGATATAACTATCAGTATAAAGGAGAAGAGAATATGTTAAACAAGACTACAAGGAAAAAATGAGGAAATATAAAATGTGGTAAACTTTAAATGACCTGGTTTCTTTAAAAAATAGCATGATAAAAAAGAAGGATGAGAAAATTATATATCAGAAGAATCTTTAGAGACATATCAAGCAAATGTAGTTTATTTAGAACCTGATTCAAGAGCACAGTTGTTTAAATTTAAAAATAATATATTTTCCTGATAGTGGTATTATTTTGGTAGTGTTAAAGAAATAGCCCTTATCTTTACAAAATATATACTGGAATATTTACAGATGATGCCTGGGATTTGCTTCAAAATCATTCATGGGTGTGGGGATGTAAGGAGCAGTATTGATGAAACATGAGTATCCATGAGTTGATTACGGTTGTAGTTAGGTAATATTAGTGTATTCTTGGATATACACTGTACTAGTCTTTCTCCTTTAGTGTATGTCCAAAATCTTAGTATGTTTTGAAATTTTCTACAATAAGAGATGGTAAAGCACATAGACACTTACACCCATAAAAATGTTTTTCATAATTTACCATCTCATTTCAGATAAATTAGTGTTTACTCAACAATCAACTGATGAAATCCACCTGCATAGACATACTTATTATTATTAATTATTATTCTTGTTAAGGAAGGAACCATTAAGAATCTGCTTATAGAAAGCCTGATAATACTTTATACCAAAATACACCTATTGTTGAGAGCTACTTCTGTGATTTTACACTTAGAGTGTTTATACTAAAAGTAGGCCCCAAGAGTATTTTTTACTGACTTAAACTGGGTCATGTTTATTTTATTAACAAACCAGATCACTGCTTCTAAATGAATAAACTCAAGTGCCACACATTCATGTTGTCAGTGAACTAAGGGACCCAGAAGAAAGGAGTGATGGAGCAATGCCACTTACCTAGCAGTCTCTTCAAATTGTATGTCATCCACTGAGGCTGTAACACAGGAAACCCCAGCATGTTTTTCAGCTTCAAAAAAATAGATAAAAATGTGCTACATTAGTAGTTATGTTTGAATATTCAGCATAGGAGAAAAGGAATAAAATTTAAGTGGATTTATTTTAGTAACTCATTATCTCATTTGTTGTAATACCTCTGTAATACTTCTGAATGATCCAGATCAATAAGAAATCCTTTGCTCTGTAAGTTTTGTTTCTACGCTATGGTGATTACTGTACTTTTTCCTAAATTTTAATTTAGGTGATCTCTGATTTGAAATTCAGTATCAGTACCCAGCATAATTAGATATTTAATTAGCAATTTTGTAAGTTGCTGGCAACTTTAAGTATTTTTTCAATTTGTCCCCTTCTTTTGTTTTAAAAAAAAAACAGCATCAAAACTATATCCACCATCAAAGTGGTATCCACCCACATAACCAATGGCTGAATATATTCAAACTACTTAATCACTATAAGGACTGAGCAGTATGGGAGACCCTGAAATTGTACCCTATATGTGTGTGTGTGTGTATAATAAATTGTATAAAATGACCAGTATTTATTCTGTTTGGGAAAGATTTTGACATGAGCTTCTGCCAGAATTTGATTTTGAGGAATGGTCATTTAAAACCCAAACAGATCATAAACTTTTTTTTAGGAACTTTTAACCTTTTAACCTTCTTTTAATCTTGGAGACTTCATTCTTACTATCACAGTATGAAAAGGAAAGAGACAAACAGTGAATTATACTGAATTTATATCCTTTGTGGATTATATTGGATAACTTTAGCTGAGTCATATATTTGTTGATAGTCTCAGGAAAAGAGAGGTAGGAAACAATGCCAGAGAGCAAGCATTTAGCACTCTACTCCCTACGATCTAATTATGCAGAAAATTGGACATTTAGTTTTATCATTTGGAAGTAACTTTTCTTCCAAAAAATGCATGTAATATGAACTGAGTTAACATAAGACTAACCATGGAACTCTGTGTGTGGATGATAGAGGGAGGATGAACTTCCCACCTATAAAGTTCAGTGAAAGGAAGGGAACATGGAAATAACAGGCTCTAGAAATGCTCAAAAGGGACTCACTTTAATTCAGTGTACTGAACAACTGTTGAGTGCCCACTAATTTCCAAACACTTGAGCTGTCAACCAGTTTTTTAACCAGTGGACTCAGTTCCTGAGATCCAGCCATAGCCAGTGCTCTTTAAGATATTTGTATTAATTTTGCTTGGTATTCTGTATCTCGAATCTATAAACAGATGTTTTTCTTTTTGGGGGAAAATTTTTAGTCATTACTTCTTCAAATACTTCTCTCATCTCTTTTTGGAACTCCACTTATATGTTTGTTTAACCTATTGATATTTTCTCCCCACAAATCCCTGATTCTTTGTTCATTTTTATAATTCTTTTTTTCTTTTCCTTAGATTGGATAAGTTCAATTGATTCATCTTTGCAGTCACTAACTCTTTCTTCATTCATCTCCATTCTGCTGTTGGGCCTATCCAGTACATTGCTTTTTCCATATATTTAAATTTTCAGTTGTGGAACTTATATTTGGTTCTTTTTTATAGTTTCTACTTGAATGCTGAAATTTACTATGTTTTAATTACTTAAAAACATATTTTCCTTTGCATCTTTGAGCATAGTTATAATAGCTGCTTTAAATCCCTGAAGCTAATTCCAGCATCCCGGTCATCTTGGCGTTGGTGTCCATTGATTGTCCTGGGTCATGTTTTCTGTTTCTTTGTATGTCAAGTACGTTTAGGTTGCGTCTTAGCTATTGTGAATGATTGCTGTAGAAACTGTGGATTCTGAAATGCTCTTCTGAAGACTATTGTTTTTTGTTTGCTTGCCTTTTTTTTTCAGCAGGGAGTTGACTTTACTAAACCCAGCTTGTAAAACGCTTGTCTCCCATGAGGTGGACGCAGCTCAAATTTTAGTTTGGTTTTTTTTTTTTTTTTGGCTCTAACTAGAGGTTTGGAGTCTGTCCTACACATGCTATAATTCAAGATTAGCTAGAGATTTGGGAAGAGTTTATAGACAGAATTAGGGCTCCACCTCTTTGGCTCTCTGCTGTTTGGAATTTTCCTTTTCACTTACTAGTGGCTGTGATTTCCACAATCCCTGCCATCTGCTCTTCACATGAACAAGCCTATGAGTTTTCTATCAGAAATTTGGGGTGACCCACAGGGAGCAGACTGGTGTCTTTCCTTTGCCTAAAAAGCCATTTAAAAAACAACAAAACACCAAAAGCCTTTCTTCCAATTCCTTAAATTTTGTCTCCCAAGTGTTCCAAACCTGCTTTTGTCATTTTTAAGTTGCTTCCAGGTAGTTTTTAACTAATGTTTTGTCCATAGTTTATAGTTGTTATATGTGGGTGATATGATCTGATAGAATTCTGGAAGAAGAACCCTTAAAGCCCTTGATAAAGAAGACAGACACAGAACATGTGACGTGATTGGATTAGCATCTTGAAGATGTATTCCATGTGCAATTGGAGAGGGAACCACAAAGAGTGGGGAGATCAATTCAGAAATCACTGTTGATGTCTACACAAGAGATAACAACTTAGACTATGTGGTGGCAGCAGAGTTTGTAACAAAGTAGTTGGACTTGAAGGACTTGCTTGATGGAGTGAATGTGTGTGTGTGTGTGTGTGTCTGTCTGTCTGTCAGGGGGTGGGAGGTGGCAAGGTATATAGAGGAATAAAGGATGATGCCCAGATTTTTTACCTGCACAATACGAAGGATGGGGTGCCATTCTTGAAAGAGTGCTAAAGAACCCAGTAAAGCTCAGTAAATGAAATGGAGAGGAAAATGTTAATCTGAGATATTTCAGAATAATAAATGGATTTAGTGGGTACAGAATGACTCAGAGGTGGCCTGAAGCCCCTAGGCTTGGGGACTGGAAGAAGGGGCACTGACGAAAATGAGGTTTAATGCCAAAACGACAGTAAACTTATTTAATTTTTCTTTAAATACTAAGACGTGTCAGAATCTAGCAATGCTGTGGGGCCATGACTGCAGCCATTATTTATCACAGTAATTTGGCTATACAGAAATGCTAGTCATTTAGGAACTCTGGTTAAGAAAATGAGAGCAAAAGCAGATTCTATTCTATTTCTCCTGTAGTTATAAATTAAAACACTGTGGTGGAGCATTTCTCTGCCACAGAGTCAGTTATATCTTGGCTAGATCTTGTCCTTTGCTTATGTGGTGCCTTTCACCATATTTGTTTAATGCAGATTTCTTCCCTGTTTTCCAGCCAACATTATCATAAAGGTTTCTTTAATATTATATTATTAGCAATATAACTATATAAATAATGAAACTATTAAGGTTATATTAATAATATAACCATTAAGAGTAATTGGTTGCCAACTTGACCCTTTTGTGGTCTATCTAATTTTCCTAAGAGGTTAAATTTTGGAAATACTCATAACATTTGCAAGAGTGGCATTTTTTTCTCCATTACAGGACAGAGGCACTAAGCAGGATAACTTTAAAAGTCACATCAATATTCACATAATGCATTCCGTTGCCTTGGCAATGGTTTCTATGTTTCTATACTTATTTCTTTTTCCAAATTTGGATTAATTTTATATTCATTTTCCATTATTATGTTATTATATGCCACCATAAATCCTGCTTAAAATTGTGGCAGAAACTAAACAGATCCATCAATAGACAGAAAACAAAGAAATTGGCGTAAAATATGACTGAATTTTGCAGGTGGCTAGCACACAGTATTAAAAGCTCACACACTAATTGGAAAAGCAGTGTATTTATAATCAACTGAGCTTTACGTTTGTCATCTGTAAGATAAGGGGACTGGTGTACATGTTCTTTAAAGCACCTTCCCACTCTAGTATTTTATTCTGTCATATTTTACTTTAAAATGTATATTTGATGAATCTATTAAGTGCCTTGTAAAAAGCCTGACACTTTTTTTAAAAAAAAGATTCCAAGTTCTGGACATCCATCCATCTATCCATACATCCATCCATCGATCTGCCCATCCATATAGTTAGGAGGTTGTTATTTACTGCTTGTTAGGTCCTGAAGAACTAGCTCTTCTTTCATGGTAATTGACCAGGCAGAAAATACAAAAGATGGGTGGATTAATACAAAATAATTGCAGATTGTGCTAAGTGGTATGAAGGAAATAGGAAAGGGCATTGTGATATAAGTGATAAAAGGGTACAAATGTAGACATGATGTGGAAAGACTTCTCTGAGGAAATATTTAAGTCGAGATATAATGTATGGAAAAGGCAGAGAGAAGAGCAGGTGCAAAGCTCCTTAGCTGGGAATAACTTGGCTTGTTCTGGGAAATGTTAGAAGGCTGGTGTTGCTGGAACATATGAACTAGGAAAGAAGTGATCAAAATGGAGGGAAAGAAGGCACAATGTCTGGGCAGCAGATATTGTATTTATGTAAGCTTTAATGACTTTTTTTTTTAACATGAATGAACTTTGATGGGACACTCTACAGTTTACTAGATAACTACCTCTTCCTAATGTCCTAATTTTGACTTATCTCACATTTATGATACCTGACTGACTCCTCAGAGAATATAAGTTTTCAACTCCAAGTTGTTTCTACGAGGAATGGCAAAGCATTTGGAGTTTATTCATAGGTTTTAAGCCAAGGAATGATGTGATCTGATTTATGTATTTAAAGCTCTATGAGAACAAGAGATCCCAGGTAGGCAGGATAGAGGCAGAGGCCAGGAAGTCATAGGAACCTTTGCACAAGTGAGGGATGGGAAGCTTACATGCACTGGAAATCATATTTTCACTGATCTAAGGGAGGAGAAGTCGGTGAGAGGCATAGGAGACCCACTTCTCAAAAATGCTGCCCCATCCACCCTTCCAATTAGAAATGCATTTACTTTATAAGGTACTTTTTTTCAAAAGCCAAACCTCCATCTCTAGAGGTTGAGTCTAAATGAGAAGTTCTAAGTCATTTGGGAGAGTTCAGGAGGTGAAAGCAATTGTCATAATACTAAGATGTTATTTTCCTTTTTCACACTCATTCTCTCACAAGAATGTAGTAGAGTTTTCCAGAGACTAAATAAGGGTGAGGTAGGGAGTACACTGAATGCAGAAACAGGTATGAAAATTCAGAAAACTATTAAACAAGATACTGCAAAACAAATGCTTTGTTGTTATGGAAAATATAGTTATTTTTCATAAAATTGTGTTATTTGTGTTAATATGTAATGTAAGTGAATTGTTTTAACATTTTAAATAAGGTGAATGTCGATAGAAATAATCCACATAAAGAAAAGCCCTCCAAGTCTCCACTTATTTGTGTAAAGGGATCCTAGACCAAAATGTCTGAGAACACTATAGTCTAGGTAATTCCCAGCGGTGGGTGAATTGTCTCAGTGTTCACAGTCCCTGGATGCACAGGGCTCATAACTTCTCTCTGTAAATACCTAGTCTCCTTTCCTCCCCAGCTTAGTCCCCAGTCCTGGCGCAGGCAAGTGCAACCCCGCCATCTGCACCACGCCATCCTAGACCCTCTCCTTTTACACACATCCTGTATCTCCCTGCACATCCTGACTCAGACCATCACGGACCCTTCCTATCCTACAACCCCACATCCGCGCCTGACCCCACCCCTATCTCCTACCCCCCAAAGCGAGTATGTCCCGAGGTGCAGATACCTGCACAGGCAGGACCCGGGCATCCCCCTCCTCCCACCCCCTACTGTCACCGCGTCTTCGGGACCACCGCCCCCCACGGTCTACCCCATTCCCCCGCCCCCATCCCAGCCGGCCGCCCCCTACCCGCCAGGCAGGCGGTGGTGTCGATCCACTTGAGCAGCTGCCCAGCGCTCAGCTCGCCCCTGGGGTTGGCGTGCGCGGGCTGGATGGCCTGGCTCATGTGCACCTCGGCGGGCGCCCGCCGCTCCATGCTCCCGCGGGAAGGTCGAAGCCCCTGGGCCGAGGGCGCCGGGTCGAGCCGGGTCCGCCCGCCCTCGGGCCCGCCCAGCTCAAAGGGCGCCGGCGCCGCGCCAGGCCGGGGACCCAAACCTCGCGTGGTCACTGCCGGCCGTTCAGGCTCCCCAGGTTCGTGGGTGAGGTGGAATTTAAGGTGTCAGGAATATTGCCTGGAAAATAGGCAAGGAGAGTGAACGAGAACTCTCTTCGGACTGGGATGAAGTCAGATCTGGGGCGATCAAGATTGGCAAAGCCAGGGAACAGTCCGACTTTCTCATCTGTACCGGGAGGAGAAGATACTCATAGGAGTGTTGAAAGAATTGCGTGAGATCACATGCAGAAACGCATAGCATGCGTCTGGCCATTGGTCTGAAAAACTTGACCGGTGATGGGGATTCTTAACAGGAGTTAATAATTAAGTAATCAAAAAGTCAAGGAAGTGTAAATCGTTTGGTTTAGGAGCTGTTTTAAGGGCATTTGAATTTTCTTCTGACTGTGAACCTCCAGGCAGAGCAGGCGCTTACTGTTCTGATTCTTAGGATATTATAATGGCTCAAAAGATTCAGTTGTTATTTTTTGCAAGGAAATGACTTCCAGTGCCAAGCAAACCAACAAACAAAAATGCTGATGTGTGTAGGTACATCAGAGTCACCTTCGATCTTGCAAATACAAGATTAGCAAACTGTCACCTGATTATTAATGGTTCCAGCTAATCCTAGGAAAACCTCTTCTTTATGAAAGACAAAATCTAGAACATTAAATAACTGTTTTCATTCTTGGCATTTAGCACACAAAAGCTGTGACATGCTAAAGCTGAAATCAGGGACTTTGCAAAGCAGTCTTATTGGGAAAACAGTGACATCAGAAAACCTCCAGCATGTAATAGATTCTTTTGGAGATGTCATAATGTTAGGGCAGGCTGCACCTGGGAGAGCATTTATTGGTGAGGAAATGGAAGCCTGGAGAGGTGAAGCAACATAGTATACCTGCAGCTGAAATGATGGGGGGAGGAGGGTGGTGGTTGCTAACAGAGTAGGAGTGTCAGGCTTGAACCCAGGGCTCCTGTCTGAAGTAGCATACTAAGAAACCTAGTGTACTCCAACAAATTGGTGGTGCTTTTTCATTCCTATAGAGCTAGCCTGTCAAAACCCAGCATGGAAGCATTAGAATGGAGATTCTGGTAATTTTGCTTCTGTTTTAAAAGATATCTTTTTATTAGAGAAGAAATAGAAAACAGCCACTAAAGATCACTTTCAGGATCCTCTGTGGGTAAGTTGCCATCCCACATCAGCATAAATGAGAATTAGATGACTTCAGTTAGGCAAGTATGACATTCAACTGTGAAAATGGAATTGTAAAACAAATTAAAACGTTTATCCAGGATGGTCCAGTTATGTAGCTATACACTTAGTTCTGTGTTATCACTCATATCGCTTTGGCACTCCTTTTTGAAAAATGCCTCTTAGAGTTCTTAATACTTTCTTTTCAATATCTTCTGTATCGACAAATCATCATAATTTAGAAATTTGTAGATTGTATTACTATTCGTATTTACTCTCTCTCCTGATAACTCCGTAAGAGGCATTTACTTCCCTAACCTATTGATGCTGGACTTGGCCATGTGACTTGCTTTGAAAAAGAATGTGGCAAGGGGACAGTATACCCCTTCTGCGGCTAACCCTTAAGAAGCGCCATATGTTCTTGTTCTCGGAAATATCTGACCTCTGCCATGAGAAGATTATATACTTAACTAACTGCTGCCCCTAGCAGTTGGGTGCCAGGATGAATTCACATATTGCAAATCCATCCCAACCAACCCTGAAAGTTTGCAGTGTGAAGCAGAGCTACCCAGCAGACTTGCAGAACCATGAGTGAGACATAACCACTTCTCGTTGCCTGCCATTGAGATTTTTGGAATTGTTATGCAGCAATAGTTTACAGTTATATGAATGAATTTCATTTATTAAAACTGTATTAAATTATTGGAAGTAAAGTTTATGTTTAAGCTGGGTTGTATTGTTTGTGGTAAAAATAGTAACTAAAGTAATATTAAGTTACTTGTATGCTTCTAAATTTGATTTCTTATAAACTTGAGGAATTTCAAAAATGTTTTAAGCAAACTTAGTTTGTCAGAGCTGCTATTAAAAACTGCTTGAACAATTTTTGGCTTAAACAAAAAAGATTTACTGTCACATAGTTTTGGAGTCTGGAAGCCCAAAATCAAGGTATCGGGAGGCCGTGCTTTCCCCTGGAGTCTGTGGCATTCTGGCGCTGGCTTGTTGACAGTCCTTGGGGATCCTCTCTATTATCTTTGCAACTTCCTCTGAATCTTTAATTACATCAAAACTAAAAAATAAAAATTAAAAAAGAAAAAAACCCTGGACCAGATTTTAGCTCAAGATCTATCTTTGGCAAATTTACCTTCTTGGAAAATCTTCAGTTTCCTTATTTATAAAATGGGACTAATAATAAAGCAATATATGCAGAAGCCCTAAACAAATGTAAACTGCTGTGATTGTGGAGAAGTGATGGGCTGAATTGTCCAGTCAGAAAGAGTGAAGAGAACTTGGCACATGTCAAGGGAAAAGAGTTATAGATCTATTGAAGTTGTACATAATTACTAAATCCTGGAATATGAAACTACAGTACGTTCTGGAAAAAGGTATCTTAGCCCACATTCCCTAGAAAACACAGCCTGAGGCAAAGTTTACATGTTAATACTTTATTAAAGTGGATCTCAATTAGGGTGATTTTACCCCCAAAGGAATATTTAGCGATGTGTGGAGATGTTTTTGATGGTCACAATTGAAAGGATGCTATAGGCAGTATAGGCAGTGGGTAGGGGTTAGGGATGCTGCAGTGCACAAGACAAACCCCCACAACAAAGAATTATCTGATACCAAATATCAATAGTGCTGAAGATGAGAAATCCTACTTTATCAGGAGGTGCCATCCCAGATAGGTAGCAGGAGTAAAGGACATTGGACCATAAGGCAGAAAAGGCAGGAAAGCAAATACGAGGTGGTGACTTAGCAACCTGGCCACAACTTAATGAGAAAACCCAGTTGTTTGTTTGATCATGTGAGACATCTCTGGACAGGCTGTTTGGAATGACTGTGCCTCAGAATATCTATCAAAGGAAGGATGAGAGAAGTCCATTTGCCTGTTTCCCTCCAGGCTCCTGTCTTGCATTGCCCAGCATTTACCCCAAAGGGCCATAACTCCCTACCATGTCAGGAAGCCCCTGGGTAAGCCAGCTTCCACACTTGAGGCACCCCAGCTCAGTCATCTGAGCCTGGAAGTGATGGGAGGAGCTGAGGCCTCTTGGGGCCCAGTTGGGTTGGGTCAAGTTATGGAATTGCTGGCAGAAGGTGGAAACTGCTGGTGGCGCTAGGGGAGAAAGCCGTGGCTCCACAATGAACAGTGGCAAAGGGCCTGGGGTGAAAGTAAGACAGAGCAAATCTGGGAAAGGGACAAAATTGGACTCTGTACTCATGGTTACATTCCACCTGAATTAAATGACTAGTGGGTTAGATATCTAATGCTTGTCTGTCTGAGAGCCTGGACCAATGAAAGTGCAGGGACAAATAGGATAAAGATTGTCCTGAGCTGCTGAGTACTAAATAGAATGGTTTAAGCAGGGGACACACATTTCCCAAGGTCAGAATGATCCCAAGGATATCAGAGAAGAGCAAGAGGCCCTCCAGTCAAGAAGGTGATAACTGAAATATAAAGAAACTCTGCACTTAAGTGTTTAATCACATCCTTAAAATTTTTTGTTTGACTGTGAAAACATTGAACTGGCACCTCTCATAACCCGTACCAAGGGTGGAGATAGAGTCTGACAGCTAAAAGAGTTCATCTCAGTATGAAATACTTTGAACTACCAAACCCTCTGCCTGGGATCCTGCCTTTGACAATGAAAAGGCTCCCAGCTGCCTCTACTCCTCAAAATGGTATAAGCGTCGTAGCAGGCACTGCCTATGCTTTGCTTGCATCCCCTCCACCCTCACTATTCCAGAATCCAGCTGACAGCGGACAGCTGACAGCACAGAGGAGTCCCCCCCGAAGGCTTGCTCTTGCCCTGTACTCAGCAGAACTGCTGAGATGTTAATGGCTCTGGGAGCCGCCCTCAGTCAGAGAGGATGGGATTTAGAAGATAAGTCCAGCAGCTTCCATGCAGGCCTCTGGGTGGTATAAGAAAGCACACATTTTAATGTGCTGATGAATCCCATGAGACTCTTAATAAAATTCAGAGTTTGATTCCTTTAGTGTGGGGTGGGGTCTGAGGTTCCAGGTTTATAACAAGCTCCCAGGCAATGCCAATGCTGCTGGTCCAGGAACCACACTGACTCCCCTACCAGTACTTTCTGCAGTTTCCTCCCAATAAACTATGTGACCTAAAGTCTTGTTGAAGCATCTTCTATGGGGGAAACAGCGTATCTACAATTCTGATTAGTTAAGCGTATTTTTTCTTTCTCTCTTCTTACATTCCATGCTTCTTATCCTCAGTTTTCTCAAAGCCTGACCACTGCCTTGTGGAGTAACCCAGGACAAACACATCATTTCCTCATCAACAGAAGGAGAGAGTTAGAGGGTCTAGTTTCCTTCTGCTCTAACATTCTAGAGATGTTCTCATTATCCTAGTGAGTACAGAAATTTCCACCTTCTTCCCATCAGCTATCCTGCTCTTGTGAATGAACTTTTTAAAATCAAGCTGACTTCACATTCTGCTCATCTTCACAAGATGTCTCCAAGCAGAAATGGAAGATGGAGGCTTTTTATTTTTTCAAACATAATAACAACTCCTTGACAGGAGAGATAAATGATGATAGCAGATGTTCTCCCATGCAGATGACATTTTCATTGTGAAATGGAGGAAGAGACCATTCAGAAAAACATGGCAATAGTTTCAGGCAGAGGCTAGACCACTGAACCGTACACTTGCGTCAGAAGAAACAGAGTTACCGCTAGTAATCAATGTAATGGGTCTACCGAAAGAGGTCTGTTAACAGGGAGATTTCAAAGCAGTGTAAGTCTTAAAATAGTTAGCAAGTTACATTAACTTATAAAGACAATTAAGGAATTTCCAAAGGGAAGTTAGAAAATTGGTTGACATTCCTTATTTAAGAAAAAAGGACGGTCTTACAAAGCAGAGCATGAATACTGATTGGTCATTTTAGCATACGTATCTATTTCTGGTAGTTTATTTCTATTACATTGAAACAAGCTCATTTTGCTTAAACTGTAACTTTTGCACGATTTATTCCAATTTTGGGGTACAAAAAGTTCCTGTCATTTTTTTAGAAAAGGGGGATTGCCGTTGCAGGCCAATGTTGACAGCCAGTTTACTTTAACATTTGAAAATGGCAAAAATGAAAAATTTTATGTTGGAATAAGTTGCCAGAATAAAATTTTTTTTAAATAAGATAAAAAGATATGAAACCATAATAAAAAACATCTAAATAAGAGATAATAAATATAAGAAAGTGCAGTAGTAAGTTTGTGTACTGTTTCTGTTTTCTCCTCGAACATCCCTAGTTGTACGTATAAGGATACATGTTGTCTCCTTCCAAGTGACCCTTTGCCCAGTTTCCCCCAATGGTTGGTTACATTTACATACCATAGTATAATATTGAAACTAGGAAATTGGCATTGGTGCATAGTTCTGTATCATTTCACCACATGTGTAGATTCATATAACTACCTCCACAGAACTACTCCATTACCACAAAAGACCTTCTTATGCTATCTCTTTAGAGTCCTACCCATCTCTTTCTCCCCAGCCTTCCTTAACCCTGGCATAATCTGGTCTCTATCTGTGTAATTTTGTCATTTTGAGAATGTTATATAAATGGAATAATGCAGTACTCAATCTTTTCTTGGGGTTTTTTGTTTTTGTTTTTTTTTTTTTGCATGGGCAGGCACCGGGAATTGAACCCAGGTCTCTGACATGGCAGGTGAGAACTCTGCCACTGAGCCACTGCTGCACCGCCCAGTACTCAATCTTTTGATATATGATTTGTTTCACTCAGATTTTTGAATCAATAGTTGGTTCTTTTTCATCGGTGAGTAGGATTCCATGGTATGTAGACTCCCTAGTTTGTTTAACCATTCATCTCTTTTAAGACTTTATGTTTGTTTCAATTTGGGAGCTATCCCAGATAAAGATGCTGTGAACATTCATGTTTCGGTTTTTGTGTGGATGTAAATTTTTCATTTCTGTAGAGTGGGATTAATGAATCATATAGTAAGTGTTTGTTTAGTTTAGTTTCCAAAGTTGGTATGCCATTTGGCATATCCACCAGTAACAGATGAGAGATCCAGCTCCTCTATATTTCCACCAGCATTTGAAAGGGTCACTATTTTCTATTTTAACTATTCTAATAAGTGTGTAGTTATATTATATGGTGGTCTTTATTTGCATTTCCCTTATGGTTAGTGATGTTGAACATTGTTCCATGCGCTTATTTGTTATTAGTGATGTTGAACATTGTTCCATGTGCTTATTTGTTATCTGTATGTCCTCTTCAGTGAAATGGCTCTTCGTCCACTTTTGCCCACTTTTTAGTATTAAATTTTGAGAGTTCTACATATTTTCTATAGATGAGTTCTTTGTCAAATACATGTTTTGTAAATACTTTCTCTTAGTATGTAGCCTGTGGTTTCAGCTTCCTAACACAGTCTTGTGCAGGGCAGAAGTTTAAAATTTTGATAATGATCAGTTTATTGATTTTTTTCTTTTATGGAACATGCTTTTGGTGTCAAGTCTAAGAACTTGTCACCTAGTCCTAGATCCTGAAGATTTTCTCCTTTTCCTTCTAAAAGTTTTATAATTTTATGATTTAACATTTAAGTCTGTCATCCATTTTGAATAATTTTTTTCAGGTATGAGACTTTGGTTTAAGGTTTATTTTTTGCCTGTGGCTGACTAATTGTTCCAGACCATTTGTTCAAAATTTTCTTCTTCTATTGAATTACTTTTGCATCTTTTTCAAAAATCACTTCTGTGAGATTGTTTCTGAGTTCTCTGTTCCATGGATCTATGTGTCTGTCCCTCTGCCAATGTGAAATAGATTTGATTACTGTAGCTATATGATAACTCTTGAGATTGGGTCGGCTGATTCCTTTTACTTCATTCTTTATCAAAATAATTTTAGCTATTCTAGTGTTTTTGTCTTTCCATATAAATTTGAGAATAATGTTGTCTATATTTACAAAAACTTTTGCTGGGATTTTTTTTTTCTTTAAAAACAAAATTTTATTCACTATAAACAATTAAAAGGCAATTTTCTTCCTCCACAACATATGTAGACTTCAAATCTAAGGTTTTAAAATATCAACTACCTATAAGAAAAGTACTTTTAAATGGTTAAAAGGAATCAAAATACCAAAGTTTACTGTGTGAAGAGTAGATACCAACCAAGAAAAGAGTAGATCATTGGTGCTGAATATTTAACATGAATACCCCAAAGTAAGTTCCAAAGTTTTCCACCTTTTGCAAATAAAAAAAGGTGTCCTTTCCACAGTTTAGGGGATATGCATCGTATGTTCCCCACAACAAGTGAATGAATAAGGTTTTAAAAATGTTGCCAATATTAAGTTCTTCAGTACCTAAAAATCAGAGGACAGCAATATTACAGTGGCAATGGTGCATCAATTCCCAAAATGAAGTTACGATCCAACACGAGTTGCGGTGGTTCTTTTATCCGAGAAGAAGCTTTTTAGAAGAAATACCTGGCCTATGCCAACCACCAGAAGAATGAGGGCTTCTCCTACTGACCAATAGGCCACTCTTGTATTTAGATCCTCTGCTCGGCTTCGGCCTTGAGCTTCTCTCAGACGGAAATGAGTCTGATAGTCGATGACAGACTTCAGAGCTTCGTGAATTGAAACACAGGCAGACTCCATCTGGGTAAGAGCACGGACTCGGTTCTCACTAGGAAACAGAGGCGGGTCTTCTCCAACTTGAAAATCAAAATATACAGTCTTATGTGTGAAAGTAGAAAATTCATTGCTGAAGCAAAATTTGTATGTTCCATTTTTGGAGGCTGTGAAGGTGAAACTATCATACTGTTTCTTCATCTCTTTATATAGCACATTACCATCAGGATCTTCCAACCGACAGTCTACATCATAGTGACCTCCAGTAATCACCTGGAACTCAAGGGTGCACTTGGTGCCCTGTGTGATGTCCTCGTAGAAGCACTGCTTGGCGTTACCCGGCAGCTCGAAGGTGATCTCGGAGGAGCCTCCAGGTCCCGGTATCAGCAGCCATAGCGCGAGCAGCCTGCAGCCCCAACGGCCAGCTACGGCAGCCCAGCGCAGCGCGGATCCGGGTCGCGGCATCCCGAGGCGGCGGCCTCGACCGAGGGCGAGGAGGAGACGCCGGGTTAGGTCTGCGCGGCACTCACCGCACACCGCAGGCCTCAGCCCAGCCGCCAGGAAGACGCCCTGCAGGCCCGCCCCGAGCCGAGCCTCGGGGAGATTCGGGATGAGCAGCAAGCCTCTCGGACCCAGTGAGAGCCGTTGAGGGTCAGGGGTCAGGGGTCAGGGGCCGGAGCGACCTGCAGCACGGAGAGAAGCCAACAAAAAAGGAGCGGAGAAGTTGCTGGGATTTTGATAGGAATTGTGTTAAACTTGTATATAAATTAAGGGGTAATTAATATCTTTACTGTGCTCATTCTTTGTGTTGGTGGTCCCCAAGGCCGTCCTCAGATTCAAAGCTTCAGTAGAGGGGCTCTCGGAACTCAGAAAGCTGTTATGGTTGTGGTTATTGTTTATTTCAGAGCAACAACACAGATGAAAATCAGTAACAGTGAAATGTTCATAGGGCAGAGTTCAGGAGAAACCAAGTACAACTTTCAAGTTGTCCTCTTCCAGTGAAGTTGTATGGACAGTATTGATTTTTCCCTGACAACATATAAAGAATATTGTCAGTCGGTGAAGTTCACCCAAGCCTTGGTGTTTGATGACAGTTTATATCATGAGTAAGTGTTAAATTTTGCCAAATGATTTTTCTAATCTTAATGTAATCATGTGATTTCTTTTCTTTAGTCTGATAATATGGTGAGTTACATAGATTTTTTTCTAATATTGAACTAGCCTTGCCACTTGCAACAAACCCCACTTGGTCAAGGTGTATATTTTTTATATGTGAATTCTACATGCTAATATTTTGTTAAGGATTTTTGTGTCTATATTCATGAAAGAAATTAGTGTATTATTCTGTTTCTTCTTTTCCTTTTTCTTCTTTACCGTGACATCAAAACCAGACAAAAGAAGAAAAAGGAAAAGAAGAAACAGAATAACACACTAATTTCTTTCATGAATATGGACACAAAAATCCTTAACAAAATATTAGCATGTAGAATTCACATATAAAATGTATACACTTTGACCAAGTGGTGTTTGTTGCAAGTTGTCTGGTTTTGATGTCAGGGTAATACCAGTTTTATAAAATTGGGACTTGTCTCCCCCCCACACACACCTCCCCATTTTCTACATTTTGGAAGAGATTGTATAGAATTGGTGCTAATTCTTTTTTTAATATTTGGTAGAATTCTCCAGTGAAACCATCTGAGTATGGAGGTTTCGTTTTTGGATGTTGTAATACTATTAATTCAATTTCTTTAATGGTTATAAGGCTAATCAAGTTATCAATTTCATTTTGGGTGAGGTGTGGTAGTTTGTTTTTTGAGGAATGGGTCCATCTTAGAAAAGGTGATTTGCCAAAGGTAGCTCTTGAGCTCAAATCATGGCTGTTGCTTTTCATCTTGTCACAGGTCCCTTCCATCTCTTCTTGATCCCTGCAGCCATCCCTTTCTAACACTGTGGTCCTCCAGATCTCTCTAACCTCCTGCCCCCAACATTTCCTTGCTTTCCAATTTGGCTCTCAAGTAACTTCAAAGGCAGTGGTTCTCAAAGCAGCACTAGCAGTACCTTTGGACCTGTTTTGCAATGCAAATTCTCTGTCCCCATCCAGACTTACTGAATCAGAAATTCAGGGGTGGAAAAATAAAATGTGTTTTAAGAAGCCTGCGTGCAATTATATGTTTACAAACATTAATAATGTTTATAAACCACTACTCAAAGGGATAAAGCTTAAATGGGGAACTTTCCCAAGAATGTTTTTTTTCACAGGGAGCCCTTTAAGATCACTGAAGGAATTAATGATATGGGAGAAAGAGGCATAATCTTGAATCCAGAAGGATATGTGTATGAGTTGGACTCTGTCTCTCACTAGCATATCTCACCATCACTCAATATATCACTAAATGACTTATGTCCATTAGGTTTTGCTTTCAGGATTACACAATGAGGAAGAGAGAGATATGAGAGTGGTACTCAGATCTGTGTAAGTCCAAAGGCCATGCTTCTTCTAGTCCAAGCTACCTTCATCCATTCATTCCACGAGTGCATAATTAGTGAGTGTTACTTGGTGTCAAAGTAAATGCTGGTGAATAAATCAGATGCTGTTCCTGCCTTTATGGAACTACTCGAAGTCTAATGGGTAGCATGTGAAAGTGCTTCACAAATATTTATTACAATGATGAAATGGAATCTGAACATGTGTAGAAACTAAATAAAGGCTTTGTGCAATTCTTCAAATTATATCCTGCAATTGACCATCTACTAGACTTAAAGTGAGATTTGATTTGTGTTCTTTTGTTTTTCATCGTTACAAACTCATAGAGAAGTTGGAAGCACAGTGAGAACTTTTTTCCTGAATCATTTGAAAGCAAGTTGCCAACCTGATAATCCATTACCCCTGAAAACTTTAGTGTGCATTTCCTGTAAACAGGACAATCTCCTACTTAATCCTAATGCAGTTATCAAAATGAGGAAGTTAACTTTAATACATTACTACCTTGTAAGCCTCGACACCATTTATGTTTTATCAGTTATTTCATCGATGTCGTGTAGCAAGTCACACATTACATTCAGTTGTCACTGTAGTCTTCCTGAGTTTAGAAAATTTCTTCAGTCTTTTCTTAACTTTCATGACCTTGACACTTTTGAACTTCACAGGGTTATTTCATAGAATGACCGTTGATTTGGGTTTCTTTGAAGTCTTCTTATAATTAGATAGAGCTTATGCATCTTTGGGCAAGGGATGTCCTTAAGTGATGCTGCCATCACTTCAGTGCATCTCATCAGGTGGTGCATGATTTCAGTCTGTCCCATTAGTAACGGTGTTCATTTTGGTCATTTCATTAAGGTGATGTCCAGGCCTTTCCCCGTAAATTTATTCTTTTTCTTATTTGTAATTAATAAGCATTTTGTGAGGAGGTTCTTTGAAACTATGTAAGTATCCCATTCTGCTTTTTAATTTTTTCATTTATTTATTGGTATCTGTAGACTCATTGTTTCCTAATTTATTTAAGACATTAAAATATGTTTTCATTATTTATCTTGATGCTTAAATTATCTCTGATTGGGCCAGAGGGAGCCCCTTCAAGCTGGCTTCTGCGTCCTTTTTACATGACTCACTATTCTTTGAGCAATTCCTCATTTTCTGGTGAAACTATATATATTCCAGACTCATCTTGTATTTTTTCTCCCCCAGCCCTGGGATGGGATCAGGCATTTCTCCATGAAGCGCTGACTCTTTTTTATTGGAAAACAGTACATAGAAGCCAAGATCTGGGTGCTAGGTATGCTTATTGCTATTTGAATATTGCTGCTCCCAGATGCTCTCTGTGGCTGGAGTTAGGAAGTGTGTGTGTATTTGCTAATATCTGGAGTTTGGATTTCTGGCCTGCAGTTCTGTGAAAGAATGCGTTTCTGATTTAAGCCATCCAAGTTTTGGAAATCTGTTACACTGCCTGAGAAATGAACACATTATCTATACAACCATGAGTTCAGATTGATACATCCAATTCCAATCCAGTACAGCAACAGGGTTCATTCCAGTTTTCTTTACCTCCCTTATTTGTAATTCTCTTTTCTGGCAAATGAGAACCATGGTTTCCATCTTCCATTATATTTAATCTATTTAGTTATTTTATTGTTCTCCCTGTATGTAATCAGTCTCTCATCTCCTCTGTCACCCTTGAACTTGGGAAGATACCCTCCTCACCCCATTCAGGCTCTGACGCCTTGCAACAGGTGGCCCTTTGTAGGGACAGCCTCCCCGCTACACTCAGGGGCTGCACCTGTCCCCACGTACTTCCCCCGACCACACTGTCTCACCTGACGGCCTTACGCCTGCATTGTTCTTGAAGAGAAGGAGAAGGAAGGAGAAGAGGAGCGGAGGAAGGCCAGTCTGGGTTTTATGTCTCCTTACCCCCGGCCCTCTGCTACCACTGCCTGAGCCCCCCAACTCCCCGGCACTGCCTGTTCCACCCGGAGATGTGTGGCATGCTAGAATTGGCTGTGTCCCTGGGGAGCAGCTGGGCCTGCATGTGTTTTCCAGACGTCAAAGGAGGGAACAGAAGCCTGCGCTGCATCCCAAGCCACTGCGCTGCCCAGGCGGCAGGACAAAGTGGGTCTTTTTACACTGCTGAGGAAGCATAGTGTTTGGTTCCGGGGGAGTAGTGATGTGAGGCTAAAACCAACTGGGAGAATTTAGCCACTCTGTTTTGTTCTAGACAAAGGCATGCATTTAAACTAGCAGAGGCCTTTCCTGGTGGCAAAACGAATAATATTTATCCCATATTAGACAGGGATCAATCTTTCCTGATGAAGCCTTCAGATTAAATTTCAGGCATGAAACAAGATTAGTCCTGACAGTACATAAAGCCTCAAAGATTGTGCAGTAATTCCACATAAAACAGCCTAAAAATTTTTCTGTGGCAGTTTGACAATTTGTTAAGAGCCATTATTATTTGTGCTTGATAATATACGGCTTGAAATTTTAAAATTGTGTAATGAAAGGATCTTTTCTCTTTAAAGAGATTAATTTATCTAAGAATCCATTCATTCAACACAGATTTTTTTGAAGAATGCCCAATATTGACCGGACACAGGACTAAGCCTGTGGTTAAGACCCCTGTTCTCAGGGAGCTCTAGGTCTGGTAGGAATGCAGAGGGTAGTGTATATGTGAATCACTAGTGCAGTATGATAAGGGCCTATCAGATGAGGTAGACAGTGTCATGGGGACACGGAGTAGGGAGGCACCTCCTTGCATGAGCACCCTCAGAAAGGCTTCGTGGCTTTATCGGTCAAACAGCAGAACCCAAGCAGCGCAAGCCAAGGGGAAGCCTTAAGGGGCTCCCAGAATTGACTAGACATGGAGGAGAACCTGGCTTGACAGCAAAGCCTGTGTGGCAGGCTGGAAAGCACAGAAAATTGTTGCTTAGCAGGAAGATTCTGGTATGGCCTTGCCCCTGCTGTTGCCATTGTGATGGAACTGCTCAAAATTCAAAGCCCCAGGAAAGAGCATCTACCTGACTAGGTTTAAGTCAGATGTCTGCCCGTGACCCGAGATCTGGGGAAAGGGGAAGCACAGGGAGAGAGAAAATCAGTTTCTCTCTGTTTCAGCAAAGATGAATCAGGTGTCTGGAATTACTTTCTCACGAAGATTAAACACAGTAGAGAAGAAGTTACTCCCCCAAAGAGTTCTGATTAAGAAGAGAGAATGAAAGGTGTACAAATAAAAAAAATTCCCGTGATTTCTACAAGCGCATTTAGTGGTGGGCAGGAACATTGGTGTGGTGGTTTAGAGCTGTTGTGTAACCCAGAAAAGGCCTTGCTTTTTAAATCCGTTCTTCTTGGTGCAGAGCTATTGTGGGTGGAACCTTTTGGTTAGGTGTTTCAATTGAGATGTGACCCACCCAATTCAAGGCAGGTTGTAATCCTTTACTGGAGCCCCTTATGAGAGAATAAAAGGCAGAAACATGGATAGAGAGTTAGAGAAAACATCCTGGAGATACTGAGAGGATCCACAGATGCTTAGAGAAAAAGCCACTGGAATCATTTATAGCTCATATCAAGCAGTTGATCCACCTTATCCACCTATAATACTGTTAAGCCAACTACATCACAGTTCACAGTTCAACTTCTCCCTCTATGCTAGACAGAACAATGGCCTTCCAAAATATCCATATCCTACTCCCCGGAACCTGTGAATATGTTACCAAGAAACTTTGCAGTTGTGATTAAGTTAAGGGTCTTGAGATGGGGAGATTTTCTTGGATTATTTGGGTGATCCCAACATAATCACTAAAGTTGTCATAAGAGGAAGGCAAGAAACCAGACAGGAGAGAATATGCTAAACTGCTGGCTGTAAAGATGGAGGAAGAGGCTATAAACTAAGGAAAGTAGATGGCTCCTAGAAGCTGGAAAAGGCAAGGAAATGGATTCTCCCTTAGAGCCTTCAGAAAGAATGTATCCTTAATGATTTATTTTGGACTTCTAACTTCCAGATTATAAGATAATATATTTATGCTTTTTCAAGAGACTTAGTCATTAAAAGCCATGTATTTCTGCCTGGTTCTCTTGGGACTGTTTCCTCCAGGGGGACCCAGTGTCCTATAAGAATTCCAACTACCCTAAGACATCCATGTTGAAGAGCCTTGTCGTAGGTCTCTGGTCAGCTGTCCCAGCTGAGCTCTGGGCTGGTGGTCAGCATCATCTGCTGGTCATCAGGGTGAGCCTTCCCGGGCGACCAACCCAGCTGAACCTTCAGAAATAATTGCAGTCCCAGCTAGCATCTGCCTGCAACTGCCACAGATACACCAAGTGAAAACTGCTCAGCTGAGCCCTTCCTGTATTTCGATGCACAAAATTATTATCAAAATAAAGTGGCTTTGACTTCCGGAGAAGATGGCGGCTTAGTAAGACGCGCGGGTCTTAGTTCCTCCTCCAGAACAGCAACTAAAGAAACAGAAACAATACGAAACAGCTCCCGGAGCCACGACAGAGACCAAAAAGACAGTGTACCCCATTCTGGAACGGCTGAACGGGCAGGGAGAATCCGCTGCGGTGAGATAGCCGAGGGGCGCGCGTTTTCCCGGCCGGGGCGGCTGGCGACTGGGGTCCCCTCCATGCACGTGGCTCCCCGGTCTGACTGGGAACGTTGGATAGCGGGGCCCTCCCGCCACGCTTGGCGTCTCGGGCCAGCTGGGCAATTTGGACCGGCACTCCTCCAAGCTGCGGCGGCCGGCGACCCCCCCTCCACGCGGTTTCCTGGGCCCAACTGCGAGATTCGGATTGGCAAGTTAAAGGAGCCACAGCATCTTTTACTGGTGGGACCCGCAGACAGACGAGCGCCACGAGCGCCACCTACTGGGCAGGAAAAGAAAAACAGAGCCCAGAGATTTCACAGAAAAACCTTTCAACCAGCCGGGTCCCACACCCAGAGAAATCTGATCAAATGCCCAGGCACCAGCAGAAAATAATGGATGACGGTCGGAAAATTGAAGATATGGCCCAGTCAAAGGAACAAACCAATAGTTCAAATGAGATACAGGAACTGAGACAACTAATGCTGAATATACGAACAGAAATGGAAAAACTCTTCAAAAACCAAATCAATAAATTGAGGGAGGACATGAAGAAGACATGGGCTGAACAAAAAGAAGAAATAGAAAATCTGGAAAAACAAATCACAGAACTTATGGGAGTGAAGGACAAAGAAGAAAAAATGGAAAAAACAATGGATACCTACAATGGTAGATCTAAAGAGATAGAAGCTACAATTAGTGAACTGGAGGATGGAACATCTGAATTCCAAAAAGAAACAGAAACTATAGGGAAAAGAATGGAAAAACTTGAGCAGGGGATCAGGGAACTGAATGACAATATGAAGCGCACAAATATACGTGTTGTGGGTGTCCCAGAAGGAGAAGAGAAGGGAAAAGGAGGAGAAAAACTAATGGAAGAAATTATCACTGAAAATTTCCCAACTCTTATGAAAGACCTAAATTTACAGATCCAAGAAGTGCAGCGCACTCCAAAGAGAATAGACCCAAATAGGCGTTCTCCAAGACACTTACTAGTTAGAATGTCAGAGGTCAAAGAGAAAGAGAGGATCTTGAAAGCAGCAAGAGAAAATCTGTCACATACAAGGGAAACCCAATAAGACTATGTGTAGATTTCTCAGCAGAAACCATTGAAGCTAGAAGACAGTGGGATGATATATTTAAATTACTAAAAGAGAAAAACTGCCAACCAAGACTTCTATATTCAGCAAAATTGTCCTTCAAAAATGAAGGAGAAATTAAAACATTTATAGACAAAAAGTCACTGAGAGAATTTGTGACCAAGAGACCAGCTCTGCAAGAAATACTAAAGGGAGCACTAGAGTCAGATACGAAAAGACAGAAGAGAGAGGTATGGAGTAAAGTGTAGAAAGAAGGAAAATCAGATATGATATATATAATACAAAAGCCAAAATGGTAGAGGAAAATATTATCCAAACAGTAATAACACTAAAAGTTAATGGACTGAATTTCCCAATCAAAAGACATAGAATGGCAGAATGGATTACGACCCAGCAGTACAACTGCTAGGTATCTACTCAAAGGACTTAAGGGTAAAGACACAGACGGACATTTGCACACCAGTGTTTATAGCAGCATTATCTACAATTGCAAAGAGATGGAAACAGCCAAAATGTCCATCAACAGACGAGTGGCTAAACAAACTGTGGTGTATACCTACGATGGAATATTATGCAGCTTTAAGACAGACTAAACTTATGAAGCATGTAATAACATGGATGGACCTAGAGATCATTATGCTGAGTGAGTCTAGCCAAAAACTAAAGGACAAAAACTGTATGGTACCACTGATGTGAACCGACATTCGAGAATCAGCTTGGAATATATCATTGGTAACAGAGACCAGCAGGAGTTAGAAACAGGGTAAGATAATGGGTAATTGGAGCTGAATGGATACAGACTGTGCAACAGGACTAGATACAAAAACTCAAAAATGAACAGCACAATAATACCTAAGTGTAATGTAACTATGTTGGAACGCTGAATGAAGCTGCACCTGAAATATAGTTTTTTGTTTGTTTGTTTGTAAAAAAAAAAAAAATAAAAAAAAAATAAAGTGGCTTTTTTAAACCACTGAATTTGGGGGTACACACAATAGTGACTAGAACAGGGATCCAAGGTAGAACACATTCTCTTCATTGCAGGTCTACCCCTAAATTGTGGATCCCAGAGCAAGAGTTCAAGTGGAGGCCCACACAGCACATGTCCAAATGTTTAAAGTGAGCAGAGGGCTAACTATGTTCTATCATCCCATCTTAAAATATTATATACATGATGACCAAGCACAAAGTTGGCAAAAAATAAAACACAACTGAATTATTACTACATGCCTATTCTGTAGATGGGCTGATGATGTTTGGCTAAGTTATTTTTCATATTGTAAAAAGTTACACAGCTGTTGTGCTACTTTTGCAAATACTGCCCTAATTCCTCAGGGTGTCCAGAAAGAGGAATTGGAACATGAAGAAAAGCAAAACAGGAAAGGAATGAAGACATAAATATAGAAAGAGAATGAATGAAAGAAAAAGAAAAGGAAGGAAGAAAGATCGGACAAACCCACAGTCAGCATTACTAGGAAATATTTTGGTATTCAAGAGAATCTATTGAATATGTATGATAGCACAGCAAAGTTCTGTCAAGTTAATTATTTCCCTTCCACTTACCTGAGAACTTCTCTGACTCAACTCCACCTTGCATTCCAAAGCAGTGTTTATCTCCGACACTGACAAGGCACAAATGTTTACTGAAGTGGGTTGCAGTCCCCAGTTGAACTTCCTGAGGCCTGGAGAATGCTGCTCATCAGAGTGCATATGTAGGGTTAAAGCTGGTGCTTGCCAGTACTGAGTGCTGGGTCCTGAGAGACAGAGTATCTCATATATGGCTTAATAAACTTGTGTGAGGGTGCCTGTGATACACAGAGCCCTTCAAAGATACCACCCAGGGCATGGGGCGACTTGTGCCTGGCTGCAAGGGTGTTGCCACGTCATTGCTCCATGTAGGACAGGTGTCTCAGAAACAATAGTGGAAAGCTAACTAATATAAGGTTATATTACTAACCCCCCAATGCCCAGCAATATGAAAAATGATGAGGTTACTAACCTATCGTTTATGCAATTCACATTTAGCCATTGTTTTATTTCATTCATTCATCATTGTTCATTCATAGAACACTTACTGTGTCCCAGACACTGTTTTAGGAACAGCAGTGAGCAAGGCAGGTATAATTCCTGCTCTCCCAGAGCTCACATTCTAGTAGGAGAGGGCCAAAGATAAGCACATCAACAAATTAATAAGTAAGCTAATCTCACATAGCCATAAGCACAATAAAGAAAATAAAGCAGGTAATGGCATTGGAGTGGGTGACAAGCTATGGGTCAGGGAAGATCTCTTTGGGGAGTTGATATTTAGGCTGAAACCCAGATGAAGAGTATGAGGCAGTCATGCAAGCATTGGGTGAGGGTGGGGGAGTGGAAAGCTCTACCTTGGCAGATAGAACAGCTGATATGAATGCCCTGAGATGGGAAGTGGCTTGGCATGTCTGAGGATAGAAAGAAGGCCTGATTAGTGCCTAGTGGAGTGGGGGAGGGTGATAGGAAAGTAGTAGGCAGGGGCCAGGTCATAGGACCTCATAGGGTCACAGGAAGGAGTTTGGTTTTTATGGGCTCTCAGTGCCATGGGAAGTCCCTTGAGGGTCATAAGCAAAGAAAGTATAGGATCTGATTTATATTTCTAAGAGATCATATTTGCTGTTGCATGGAGAATGGATAATTTGATTTTAAAAATTTTTAGTATATAAAAATTTTTTGCATGGGCAGGCACCGGGAAACGAACCAGGGTCTCTGGCATGGCAGGCAAGAATTCTGCCACTGAGCCACCGTTGCACCACCCTGGATAATTTGATTTTGAGTGGGGACAAGAATGGAAGCAGAGAGGCCAGTGAGAAAGCTATTTCAACAGTGTAGGGAAAGGAATAGGGGCCAGGATGATGGAAAGTGGTTAAATTTAGGATATTTTGGAGGTAGAGTCTGCAGAACTTGCTGATGGATTAGATGTGATGTATGTAAAGTGGACTTAAGTTTTATGCCCCCAAAGTTGGGTTTTTGGGGATGCCATTTGATGAAATAACAAAGATTGGAAACAAATAGATTTGAGGAATTCTTGGGAAAACCCAAGAATTCTGTTTTGGATATATTAAATTTGAGGCATCAATTAAATGTCCAAGAGGAAATGTTGAGTAGAGGTTGGATCATACAGCCCGAAGCTGAAGGCAGAGGCCAGGACTAGAGTTCAGACTTTTTAATTTACCACCATATTGATAGCATTTAAAGCTATGGGATCAGAGTAAATTAAAGATTTACATCATAAAATGTCTGTGCACTCCAAATTAAGGATTAAGATCCAAAGATACAGTAAAATATTGAATAATGAGCATGCCTGGGAATGAGGATAGATTAACTAAATCGATTTCTTGATATTTGAGGGCTAAACAGAGCCACTTTTTGACCCTCAGCCCACGATGAAAAGCTTACTCAAGTACTTTGGCGTCCTTTCCTGATAGAGTCAATAGTGTAATGAGTGTAAAACCTGTGATACTTCTGGATCTTGAAACACCTCGATGATCAATGAACAGAATATAGAGGTAGAGTATGTGACTAGGCCAAATATGACATGAATTCAGAATATACCCTACAAAATTCTTTTAGTGGACTTTAAAAATAAGCTATTTTTTTGCTTCTTGCTCTTATCTAGTAGGAAAGTAATAACATATTGATACTCGATGCTTTTACTTAATTTTTTTTCTGTAACTGATTTAAATTTGAAAGACATCATTTAGCCAGGGAAGTTTTAAAAATGCCAAATCAACTATGATGTGAGTTTTGGAAAATATTTTTAAAAACTTAGTCCTATACATGTCATGAGATTTTTAACTAAATTATAAGAATCCCTGGAGTTATAAGTTCTTAGCCAATGTACATTAGAGACTGAAACATAGCAAAACATTAATTTTTCAGTTAAAAAAAGAAATTTTCTATTGTTTTTGAGATAAAAATACATATGTAATTTAGGTTTGTTTTTGTAAATTCTAAATATTTCTTCATGTAATGGGATCGATTTAAGAATTGTTTTTTTCTTTTGATATTTTCCAGTTATAAAAGAGAATCATTAGATTTTATTTGTTACTGTTAGTAATATACCAGCCTTTATTTTTTTTTTTGTATTCCAAACAGTATGCAAAATGTTTTACATGCGTCATTTCATATACTTGTCACAACATCCTACATGGACTGGTCTAGGGTACTATTAATAATTCCCATTTTTATATTTGAGAAAGTAAGCACAGAAAAGTTTAGTACCTTGTCAAAAGTCACACAGTGGAGAAATGATGAAGTCATACATTGAGCCAGGGCAGTCTAATGTCAAAGTGAACCTACTACTTGGGTTATGATAATAATTTTCTAGATATTTTTGCTATTTATTTTATAATATTGTCATGATTACTTTCTTATCAAAATTAATCTGGACTTTATCCTCAAAAGTGTGTTTTTTAAAGTAATTATAATTACAGAAATACAGCACAGTTTGGAAATGTTTCATAAAAAACCTTTATAATGTATTCAAAATTGCAAGATACTACGCACCATTGAAACAAATAAATGTATATATACAGAGAATGGTGCAACATAAACAATATAATTTTAAGCCTTTATATTGAGACTTCATCAATAAAACGCAATTTAAGTATTTTTCTGCTTAAAACAATTTAAATTATATATTGGCTCTAGTATAATTCCAAATCATAGTCAAAGTAAAATACAGAACTATACAAAACTGAATTGAAATAAAAAACCATAGATAAATATTTGATGAATCCATGCAGATACAGAGCACATTATCATTAATAATTATAAATAATTCAAATTAATTATAGTCTAATTCAGCACAAACTGCACAACCAAATAAGGAAAAATGTCCATAACAAAAATAGCCTAACTAAAAGGATGATTTTCTAGAATGACTGTCAATGCATTTAGTTCCAAAATCTCCTATCTGATCTGGCACCTGCTTCCTCTTTTCTTTTCTCCCAAATAAGTCAGGTTTGGTCAATTCTTATGTTAGAGTACCACATGATTTACTAAAGCCTTTGCATTTTAAGACCTTTTCATTAAATTTGCCTTCTCATGACATCTTTCTTCATTAGTGTGTCTTCTGGACTCCTACTCTACATGCTCAGGCACTGAAACCTCACGCACTGTATCATGGTGTTCTGGCGGCTTTCTCCCCTCAAGCGGGTACTCACATTTATCTTCAAAACAATGAAAAAGAATAGAAAAATCTCCACAAGAACAAGATGATTTCATAAAACAGAGTGTCTTTATGCTTTAATACCTCAGTTCTTGAAATGATATTAACAACTAACCAGGTTGGAGTTCAAAACTCAGATACAGTAAGGTTCAGGGTATGGTCAAAGGAGACATAAATTTGTCCCATGGAGACCTATACATTTTTTTTCTCATTCAGTATTCTTCGAATCGGCATAATGCGTCTGACAGTGACATATTTAATCAGGTGGCTCTTGATGCTCACCACCTCTTAGTTGCTTTTTTTTAGGAATCTGAGATTATCTGGGAACATTGACATCATTGGACTGTTTTCCTGGCATTTTCAATGAGAACTGACTACTGAGCCAGGAAAGTGAAATAAAAAATGGTGACAAATTTTTAGATCCCAAAACTTGCTCTTATTGGTAGGAAAACGATTAAAACATTTTCTTCAGGTCATTTCTCTATGTTGATACAATTTTCTAGCTATTTATCAATCAGAATTTATCTTGATATTAACAGTGTTAGCTGTATTATTATCAGCAACAGCAGCAGCATACTGGGGTAGTCAACATTGAGACATTTTATCATTGCTAGTGCTTGAAAAGTTTTTAGTTAGGCTTTATGGATTTTTCAAATCACTATTCTTATTTTAGAGCTGAACAAACTGAGGCTCAGAGAGAACCTAAATCACTTATTCAAAGTCAAACAGTGAGAGCAAGATTAGAACCCATGTTTTCTGTCTGCTGATACTGTGGTTGGTCACTCTGTGATACTACACTGCTTTGAACAAAAGGTCTCTCATTTCTGAAGTTGTGTAAAGTAAAAAAAATTTAGAGTACTTTAAAAATCATCAAAAAGAAAACATTGAAAGCCAGTAGCTCAGTTGAATATATATTTTTTTAATACCAGAAATTACAAGTATTCTTATCAGGAATATATCTCCATCTTCCTGTTTTAGAAAGAGTCAAATTTTATTTTGTTTCATGTTTTTGCATGTGGGGAGGGACGAAAAAGAGTCAGCCTGGCTCTAAGAATATATTTAAACATACAGGCTTTAAAATTTCTAAGGCAGCTGCTGCTTTTAATGTTGGTACTGACCATCCACTGGGAATATACTGATGCTGATATTTCTGGAGTCCTTTGGGCCCCACAGTTCTGGGAGGAGTGGTGTGTGCATACTCACTGTGCAGCCCAGCAGGCCTGGCCGGGGCGCAGTCTGCCTGTGTGCCTCCAGCCCACCTGCATCCTCACTCTTCCGCTCAGCCTGGGAGGATATTTGTGAATTATTTGGGATACAGAGTCAAGTACAACATTTTAATTAGCATACTCACTGATTAATTTTACTTGCCTATTTACAAAGGAGCATGTCTTACCTCAGGGATATAAGCTGTTAATTATTGTAAGAAATTATCAAATACCCAGGTTTTGGAAATATGCTGGACTATAATTTAGTTACTTTCCTTAAAAGCATGCTTACTATTTTAATTTTTGAAAGTCATACAATTTATCAGTTGTAACTGGGTAATTAGTTGATTGTCACACCATCAACTGCTCCTCTCCCCATCCCCATCAGATGGTCACGTAACTGAATGAATGTGTTTGGATGAAAATGACTGAAAAGTACTGCACTGGCATACTTTGATGCATTAGGTACACAGAAACAATTCCTAGATGAAATGAGTATACAGGCTAAAAAAGATTTATATTTCTTATGTTTATAGATTCTTTGGAAGCAAGACTTAGAAGCCTAGATGCACTTACTGTGAAACATATTTAGGTAGATATGGCTTGTTATAAAAAGATCAGGTCGTATTTCATCCATGTAAAAGACTAATAATTAAGGATCAAGGGGCATGCTCTCTCCCTCTTTCCATCTTCTCCATTGGTTCAAAACTTAAATATTTAGAAGCATTTGACTACAATGTTATTCACATTTATAAAATACCAATAGACACTTGTCTCAGTTTTCTAATATGCTATGTGGCATGAAAAAGCAGAGTGAATAGAGGATCTTTAAGGCTCATATGTCTACTTAATATGATATGCTGAACATTTATCAATATAACCCAGTAATTGTGTTTAATGAAAAGAAAACATAATCAGTTTGTTACTGAGCTATCATTTTCTATCATTCATTGAATACTTTGCTTGCTTCTTTCCTTAAAAAACCCAGATAGATGAGTACAACTTAAAAACAGAAAAGAATAACAACAAAAAAACAAGCTGTCTTAAAAACTTTTGATAAAGAATTAGAAGCTTATTTGTTGCCCTCCCCGCTAAGTGGGACATGACATCCAGGGGTGAAAGTCTCCCTGGCAGGGTGGGAGATGTCTCCCAGGGATGAGCCTGGCCCTGACACCACAGGATCAACAATGCCCTCCTGACCAAAAGGGGAAAAAGAAGTGTAACAAATAAGGTAACAGTGGTTACTCTGGAGGTCATTCTTATGGAAGCTTCAGTTAGACATTTCTACTAATCAGAGCTTGCCAAACACCAACCCAGACCATTCCGGCCAATTCTAAAGAACACCTAGGGTGTTATATAAGATTCTACAAAGGTTCCGTGCACTAGGAAAACTTTCCAGAAACCTGCAATCTCCAGATGGGTCCCCAGACCAGATAAATCCTGAAATGCAGAGGGGCCAGACCTTCCAGAACATCAACTAGTTCCATTTCCCCATCCCATATTATTGACAGCCCCTTTCAACATGAAAAAGTTAGAATGGGCGTAGCCCAAATACCGCTAAAGAGTGGAAGAAAGATCGAAGGTGATGGTGGAGTTATACAGAGAAGGTGTCGTTTAACAAATGAGTGTGATTGCTGAATCATTATATTGGTATTTCTTTAAGTCTCCATTATCTTAGAGCATCTGGAGGTAAAACCTAAGATTGTGGAATTGTAACCCATACCAAACTCAGACATCTATTCTACAACTATTGTGATGTACCTTGAAATTTATTGCTTTTATATATATGTCATTTTTTCACAAAAAAGAAAAAAAGTTTATTGTGATGATAAATTATGGAAAATATAAAAAGGGTAAAGTATGTAAATAGTTCACCTACTAAAATGAGTCTCTCCCCTCACTCTTTCAAAAAAAAAATATCTGTATGTAGTTAAAAAAAAAAAGGGAATTAGAAGTTTGAGATGAATGCAAATGGCTAATAGTTTCATGGCTCTCTGCAGGAACTGAGAGAGCTAGGTGAGGCACAGTTGTGGTACATTCTAAGGAGTTGCTAAACAACATGTGCTATTTTGACCTGCTGCTGATTTTGTGATAATTGTTCACTAACAAGGCTTCCATCATAGGACTCCAGGGCCTACTCTGGGGGGATACAAGTAGGAACAGATTGAGAAAGATTGCTGCAAACTGGCTTGAAGGAAGACAATGGGTCTTATGGTGGAATTGAGGAGTATGATTAGCCCCAAAGCAAAACATCTTGAATGAATGCTAAATGGATAAACTGAATTATTTTATCAAAATGTTAAATGATTGAAAATCTTTCATTTCAGTAAAGATTACAGTAATTGTGAGATGCCATAACCACTTGCCACAGTAGTTAAGCTCTGTATTAATGTAGGCTTCTAGTTAACTATGTTTTCCTCATCCTAATAATGTACCAAAAAAGACTAGACTCTATTCTTACCAGTGTCCAAATTACTCCTTAAGAAATAAAGTATGTATTTCAAGAGCCACATTAATCCTTTTAAGCTAATTGCAACTTATGAAGGTTAACTAATTTTTCAATAATTTTTACTAGAACCTTAACTATAAGAATTGACTGTAGGTATTAGAGACAACAGACTCTGAAATAGAGCGAGACAGAGAGGGAGGGGGAGAATGAATTTACTGCAGTTATTCCACTCACAAAAAAATTATGTGAATTTCTTATTGAGCAAGTTAGATTTCAATTGATCAAGATATGCATGATTGGATAGCTAATTAATTTCCTCACTGACCTGTAATCGTATTTTCAATGCCTCTCATTGTGAAGGAAAAAATGGGTCCTTTTTTGTGACTTTTTTGAGGTTTACATTTCCACCTCCCCCACCGTACTTCTACCTTCTTTGTATTAAACATGGTTTCTATGAAGTAGGCAGAGGCTGTCAAACTTTGGCTGCAGGAAAGGTAGTTTTGCGTTCATAGTTGGGCAAACTAACAGAATTCTCACAAAGGAGGACAAGTCAGCCCTCCAAGGTCCTTTGCATCAGAAAGACTCCCTCTTCTGGTCTCATCCCCTCTGGAAAGTAAATGTCACACAACTACTGTCATATCCTTGTGTTCTGGCTATATGTCTCAGGAGAATAAAAATTTTCTAAAGGGACACTAATCTTATAACACAAATCTGTATTTGTATTCGAGAATTATGCAGACTATGCCATCCGGATGAATCAATTGTACATACAAACATCCTCAGAATAACCAATTTGTTTAAGTCTATGACTGATTTGTCTTACAATTAAGAATCTGAAGATTTAAATATACTCTTTCAGCATGGTCATTGAGAATACAATCTTATTAATAATAATAATTAAAAAAAACCCTAGCCAAGTAGCTAAGTAAGGAATGTCTTGTAACTTTTAAGAACATTCTGAATATTTAGGTTGATTATTTTAAACCAATGGTAAAATATAAATTCAGTCTGTGAAATAACAAGCATTTACTCTAAAGTGTTTGAACATTGAAATATATTAATAAATCATTGCTTGCACATACAGACTTCCTTTCCCAAAGGCCAAAATTACTTAGGCATTTTTAACTCTCTTTTGGTTAAGTTCTTAGTTTCCAAACTCTCTGTATCTTTTGTGTATAGATTTTTTTTGCAAGAAATAGATGAAAAATGTTTTAATTGTTGGCATTTGTATTTGAAAACAGAAACATGTAGCTGATTTTTGGCAAGAAGAATCAAGAGCACAACATGAAGGAGTATATAAGCCTCTAGTATACATTGTCATCTTCAGAGGGCGAAAGTACCCACAATAGGTTAGGAATTACATTGTATGCATTTAACTTTGAAACAGTTTAGCAATTAGTCTAATCTTGTTAGATGCCAATTTTTTACTCAGTTTGGAGTAATAACATCTATTTGTGTAACTCAAATGGAAAAGATTGCTCATCTAATTCACTTGTCTGCTTCAAAACCCCTCTTCAGTTGGAGAAGCTTAACCATTTCCAGTGCTGCTTTAATGCACACGTGGGATGAACAGAATCTCAAGTTTTGAGGCCCAGTGTAATGGTGTGAATCATGATAAAGTTGATGAGAACGGATACTGCCAAGCAAATCAGAAATATATTTTATTTTAAACAAACTTCAAGTGGGCATGAAGTTCTAGGGCATATGCTTTTTCAATTTGTATTTCCTGCTTTCTGAAGTGCTTATTGCAAGAGAGAGACAGCAAAATATTTCTGATTACTTGAAGAAAAAAATTTGATATCGGTTATTTATTTTTGCAAATACAACTTCAGTATCTCTTACATAGGAACATCATGCATTTCTTTCTAGAACTTGAAAATACAGTAGTAAATATCTCTCCAAAGACGGTTTTAAATAATCCAGGAAGTGAAGTAACCAGAAACAGCTTGTAAAACATCTATCACCACAGACCACTTCCCTTCTGAAATGATTTAGGCGGCCCATTTTAGAGATAACTAATGTCAAGTTCTGCAGAGATTTGGCTCTTGAAGGTTTTGCATTCTAAACTGAGCTTTGCTGGATCATGTAATTACTCAACTAGTAATCTTTCAGCATGATTAATATATTTGAGAAAAGCCTGAGATTATTATCATGCTGCCTGTTTTCAATGGTATTTGCTAAATTAATTGAATTTTAAATTCTGGCGACATTATTGAGGGTTAGGCTATGTTCTGATTTGTGGAACCATTCTAAAATAATGGTTCTAAAACCATTATTTTAGAAACCTGATGGTTGATTTGTTAACCCATCTTTTGTGCAAATTAGATATGGCTCCTATGTTGATTTTGATTTGGTTATTTATATGGTTCAGTAAATTTCTTCTCATTTCTAACTGTTAAGCTGAGAATTATTTTTCATTTTGAATTTTTTTTTTTTTTTTTAACATGGGCAGGCACTGGGAATCGAACCCGGGTCCTCGGGCATGGCAGGCAAGCATTCTTGCCTACTGAGCCACCGTGGCCCACCCTTCCATTTTGAATTTGAGCATCAGTTTGGGAACTTTTATTGTTAAATGGTTCTCTTGTAATTGTAAGTGCTTCTATTTTCATCTAAGACTTTCATATATATACATATTTTTTTGCGTGGGCAGGCACCAGGAAATGAATCCAGGTCTCTGGCATGGCGGGTGAGAATTCTGTCACTGAGCCACCATCACACTGCCCAAGACTTTTATATTTTCAAACGTGTGTGGTAGTTAGGTTCAGGTGTCACCTTGGCTAGTTGAAGGTGCCTAGTTCTGTTGCTGTGGACAACAGAACTAATGCTAGTGGCATGTGAACCTCATCTCTTGCTGACTACATCTGCAGTCAGCTAGGAGGCATGCCTGCTGCAATGAATGATGTTTAATTGGCTGGAAGCTTAAATGAGAAAGCTCAAATAGTACAGCCCAAGCAGCTCAGCATACCTCATCTCAGCACTTGGAACTCAGCCCAGGCCTTTGGAGATGCAGAAAGGAATCACCCCGGGGAAAGTTGTTGGAACCCAGATGCTTGGAAAGAACACCAGCTGAGATCGCCTTGTGCCTTCCCGTGTAAGAAGGAACTTCAGTTGAAAGTTAGCTCCCTTTCCTCTGAAGTACTATACATTTTTAGCTAAATAAATCCCCTTTTATTAAAAGCCAATTCATCTCTGGTGTATTGCATTCTGGCAGCTTTGGTAGACTAAAACAGCTTGTTAATTGGATTCCCTTTTTTTCAGTGGATATAAGTTACCTCTCTATAGATTTTTCCATTGACTCAAAAAGTGTGTCCAGGTACGTACTTTTCAAATAAAGATGAAGTAAACATATGAAATTTGGTTAGTAATTGCTTGTTGTAATAGTATGCTTGAGTTCTCAAAATTAAAATGAATCACTTCCAGTGGCTGATGTGTTCTGTTAAACAATTTTGAGACTACTAAGTATGTTTAATATCCCTTCAGTCATAATTGAATAATGGCTAGCTAGATGACAAAACAGTGAGCACGAAAATATAAAAGACCAGATAGAGAATAGATTGGGCTTTTCAATTCATAAGCCATCTCCTTCTCTGAAACAATATTTAAATAAATAAGCAGTAATGAATTATTTCATATAACCTATACTAATTTACATACTATGCATGATTACTGATATTATATTTAGAGTACATTTAAAAGTGCATTTCCATAAATGACATGACTAGCTATCGAGTACCCTTCCTATTCCCATCAAGAACTGTGGGTTGTGAAATGCAAGACATGGAACTGATGTCAGCAAGATGCTGGAGTAAGAAACTCTGATGGAATGCTAACCTCCCCCCGCCCTCCAAAAATAAAAAAATCCAAAAAACAAAAACAAACAAAAAAACCAAAACAGAAACTGTCAGGATGTCAGGACCAGCTTTCCCAGAACTCTAGAAGACAGTCAAGGGTAAATAGTAACCAAGTGAATGCTGAAGCAGGTTAAAGAGAACTTAAAATGAATAGAAAAGCTGTATGGCACTTCCACTTGCCCTGGTCTACCTGCTCCCATGGCTCAGTACAGCAGTGGAAGTGTGTAGTGGTCTGCATTCCTAGTGTGGGTCTCTGGTATGTGATTATTAGCATACCTAATGTATACATTCAGTGTGTGTATGTCTGCTCCAATTTGATTCCTGAAAGACAGACTCAAGGCACTTGTTTCACTTAACCCACAGGTCACTTGGTGCACAGAAGCAGTACAGAAAAGTGGAAAAGAAACAAGCAAACCTTAGCTACCTGGGGCAAAAGATTATGGTTGAGATATAAAATATCGCACTTGGAGCCCAGGAGAAGCTGGGAGATAATTCCTTTTTTTTTTTTTTTTTTTCAGAGTGGAAACCAAGAGCATTGATGCCTTCTGGGGGATTTTTTTTAAGCTACCACACATGCACAGGGCAAGTGGCATGCTCAGAAAGATCTGAAACAAACCCAACTGTTCACGTTGGGCTGATCTGGGGGCCAGTATAAAGTGGGCTAAGCATTGAAGGAGAGCCTCTACACAGTGCCTATCTACACTATATCCTTTATAATCAAATCACAACAAAACAACAAACTATGGGAAGGGGGAAGAATCTGGCTTTTAGATTTCAACAATGACAATAACAACAAAAAACACAAGGCATACAAAGAATCTGGAAGAGATGACATTTTGAAGGAACGAAAAAAGTGATAGAAATGACCTTTGAGGAAAGTCAGATGTTGGAATTATTAATCAAAGATGTTAAGTCAACTATTCAGCATAAGTTTAATCAAGTAAAGGGAAACATGGACAAAGAACTAAAGGAAATAAGGAAAATAATGTGAACAAATGGAGGAATTAGAAATTTATCAAAAAAAAAAACCCCAACAGGAATTCTGGAGATGAAAACCGCAACACAAGAAATACACATTTCACTAGTGGGCTCAACAGCAGATTTGAACAGATAAAGAATTAGTGAATTTGAAGATACAATAAATGAAATTTAGTATAAGAAGTAGAAAGGAAAAAGAATGAAAAAAAAAAGGGAGCAATGTCTAAGAACTTGGGGTACCTTGAAGCAGTTTGGGGGTCCCAGAAGGAGAAGAGAAAGAAAAAGAAAAAGGGGCAGAAAGAATATTGAAGAAATATCCGAAAACTTCCCAAATTTGATGAAAGACATGAAATACATGTCCAAAATGCTCAGCAAACTCCAAACAGGATAAACTCAAAGAAACCCATACCTTGACACATTACAGTCAAAGTACACAAGGTCAAAGACAAAGAATCATAAAAGCAGCAAGAGAGAAGTGACTCATCACATACAAGTGATCCTCAATAAGATTAAATGCCAATTTCTCATCAGAAACCATGGAGGCCAAAAAGCACTGGAGTGACATATTTAAAATGCTGAAAGAAAACTGTCAGTTGAGTATTCTATATCTGGCAAAACTTCCTTCAAAATGAGAGCAAAATTGAGACATTCCATGATAAACAAAAGCTGAGGGAGCTCATTACCGCTAGGCCTGCCCTATAAGAAATGTTAAAGGTAGGTAGTCCTTCAGGATCAAAGGAATGGACACTAAACAGTGACTTGAAGCCATATGAAAAAATAAAGAACCAGGGTAATTACCTGGGTAAATATAAATGCCAGTATTATTGTATTTTCTTGTTTGTAACTCTATTATTTAGTTTTTCCTGGTCTAAAGTACAAATAAAAAAAACATTATTCTGTTATTGGGTACAGAGAATAAAGATGTAATTAGTGACAGGAATAATGTAAGGGGAGGATAGAGAAGTATGGGAGGAGAGATATATATTACTGAGTTGGCATCAGTTCAAACTATATTGTCATAGAGTTAGGATGTTAAATGTAAACCCTAGGGTAAGCACAAAGAAAGTATCTAAAAAGTATATAGAAAAGGAAATGATAAGGGAATTAGAATATTTCACCTTAAAAAACCAATTATACACAAAATAATGCAGCAGTGGAGGAAATGATGGACAAAAAAAGGTACAAGACTTACAAAAAAAAAAAGCCAAAATAGTTAAGTCCTGCTTTAACATTAATTACCTTTAATGTAAATGGATTAAACTTTCCAGTCAAAATGTATAGTTTGGTGGAATAGATAAGAGAACATAATCCAACAATATACTCTTTACTACAAAAGATACAGCTTATAGTCAAACAAAAATAGGTTGAAAGTGATAGGAATAGAAAAAAATATTCCATGCAAATAATAACTAAAAGAGAGCTGGAGTGACTAGACTGTGGACTTTAAGTAAAAAACTGTTAAAAGAGACAAAGAAGGACATTATATATTAGTAAAAGGGTCAATCCATCAAGAAGCTATAATAATTATAAACATATATATGTCTAATAAAAGAGCCTCAAAATATATGAAGCAATATTGAGAGACTGGAAGGCAGAAATAGACAGTTTTACAATAGTAGATACTTCAGTACACCAATTTCAATAATGAATAGAGCATCTAGACAGAAAGTGAAGAAGAAAAAGAACTTGAACAATATCATAAACAAACTAGACCTACTAGATACAAACAGAACACTCTGCCCAACAACAGCATTCTACACATTCCTCTCAGGTACGCATGGACCGTGCTCGAGGACAGACCAGATGGTAGGGCACAGAGCAGGTCTCAAAAATTTAAAAAAAAAAGAAATCATAGAAGGCATCTCTCTGACCACAATGGAACAAAGTGTGAATGAACAATAGGGAGAACTGGAAAATTCACAAATATATGGAAATTAAATAATTCTTAAACAACTGGTGGGCCAAAGAAGACATAAGGGAAATCAGAAAATTCTTAGAGGCAAATGAAAATAAAAACACAGCACACCAAATTTATGGCATTCAGTGAGGCAGTGCTCAGAGGGAAATTTTTGGTTGTAAATGTCTACATTAAAAAAGGAAAAAAATTAATCAATAACCTAACCATATCTTTAGGAATGAGAAAAAAAAATAGCAAACTAAATCTATACGAAATGAAGAATTTAAAACAATTGAGAGAATAAAGAAAGCCAGAAGTTGGTTCATGAAAAGATCAGTAAAATTGGTAAACCTTCAACAAAGAAAAAAGAGACTAGACACAAATAACTAAAATCAGAAATGATAGTGGGGACACTATAAAGAGGATTATAAGAGGACATTATGAACAATTGTATGAAGGCAAAGCTAATGATCTAGAAGAAACAGACACCTTCCTAGAAACTCAGAATTTACTTTAAATGCCTTAAGAGGAAACAGAAGATCTCAATAGACATATAACAAGAAAAGAGGTTGAAGCCTTCTAAAAAAGAAAATTCTAGGACCAAGAGGGCTTCATGAGAGCATCCAACCAAATACTCAAAAAGGAATTAACATTAATGCTTCTCAAATTCATCCAGAAACTAGAGAGAAGGGAATTCTACCTAATGCACCCATATGAGGCTAGATGCCTCTGATACCAAAGCTAGATAAAAAAATCACAAGAAAAGGTTATTAGAGACCAATTTCCATTATGAATTTAGATGCCAAAATCCGCCACAAAATGCTAGCAGATAGAATCCAACAGCATATTAAATGAATTATACACTATGTCCAAGCAGGATCCACCCCAGGATCACAAAGGTGGGGCAGCATAAGAAACTCAGTTAATTTAATAGTCTACATTAATAGAATGAAGGAAAAATGCACAGTCTTCTCAGTTGGCATAGAAAAGGCATCTTACAAAATCCAACATCCTTTCATGATAAAAAACACTCAAGAAAACAGGAATAGAAGAAAACTTCCTCAAATAATAAATGGCATTTATAAAAACCAACAGCTAACATTATCCTCAATGGTGAAAGCCTGTAAGCTTTTCCTTGAAGGTCAGGAACAAGACAAGGATGACCACTATCATCACTGCTATTAAACACTGTATTGGAAGTTACAGTCAGAGCAATTAGGCAAGAAAAATAAATAAAAGGATCCAAATTAGAAAGGAAAAAGAAAATTACCTTGATTTACATGTTCCTTTACATATAAAATCCCTAAGAATACACAAGAAAGCTACTAGAGTTAATAAACAAATTCAGCAAAGTTTCAGGGAACAAAATTAACATGCAAAAATCATATGCGTTTCTATACATCGGCAATGAACAATTTGACATGGAAATCAAGAAAATAATTCTATTTACAATAGTATCTAATATAATCAAGTATCAAGTATCTAGGAATAAATTTAACCAAAGAGGTGAAGGACTTGTATACTGAAAACTGCAAAACACTGCTGAAAGAAATTAAAGACCAAATTAGTTACAAGACATCCTGTGTTCATGGATTGGAAGAATTAATATGGACTCAATTTAGATGTCAGTATTACCCGAATTAATCTGCACATTCAACTCAATCCCCATCACAGTTCCAGCAACCGTTTTTTTAATTTTTTAATTTTTTCAGAAATGGAAGTTAGCCCTCAAATTCATATGGAATTGCTGAGGGCCCCAAATAGCTGAATCAGTCTTGAAAAAGAACAAAGTTGGAGGTCTCGCACTACCCAATTTCAAGACTTACTACAAGCCACAGCAATGGAAACTCTGTGGTACTGGCACAGAGATAGACATAAAGACCCATGGGATGAAATCAGCAATCAGAAATTAACCCAAACATGTGGACAACTGATTTTTGACAAAGGTGCCAAGTACATTAAATGGGGGAAAGAATAGTCTCTTCATTAAATGGTGCTGGGAAAACTGGATATGCACAAGCAACAGAATGAAGTTGCACCTCTACCTCATGCGGTATGTAGATTAACTCAAGATGGATCAAGGATCTAAACATAAGAGCTAAAACCATAAAACTCTTAGAATAAAACCTAGGGGAAAGCTATCACGACCTTGGATTTGGTAACTATTTCTTAGACATGACACTAAAATCATCAGTAAAGATAAAGTATACTTCATTTAAGTTAAATTAATTAAGAAATTTTGTGAATGAAATGACACAGAAT
The DNA here is from genome assembly GCF_023851605.1 of Tamandua tetradactyla. Lineage (NCBI taxonomy): Eukaryota > Metazoa > Chordata > Mammalia > Pilosa > Myrmecophagidae > Tamandua > Tamandua tetradactyla. The sequence continues at coordinate 50,102,101 of NC_135347.1, read as the reverse complement.
GGGAGAATATAGTTGCAAGTCATATATCTGATGTGTTTAATATCCAGCATATAAAAAAAGTACTGTATGAGACAGCTAAGTATTTCTATGTTCGATGTCTGCTGGCTATAGAACTTTCTAAAATGCCTCACCCTATTTCTCATTTAAAAAGTTCTGTAGGGAATGAAATTTCTGGGATTTTTTCTTCTTTAATTTTCATGCCTCTTTTGATGTAAAGGGATTCTTCACTTTGAAGGATACACTAGCCAAAAGCAAGCACTTGGTTACTCAGATTGCTTGGTGGCTGGATGTGCAGGTACTCTCATTCCCCTGTTCATTCCGTTTGGATAGTTTCATTTTTTAAAAAAAATCATATTCACAAGAGAAGTTGAGGGAGGAATTAACTAATTCTGCTGTATTTTATTTATGCTGTTCCTGTCCTGCAACTACATAGTGCTATCACCAATATAATATAATAACCGTTTTTGTGCACAGATAGTTAATTATCAACTTCCAGAAAAGTTCTTAGTTACGTAAGACTTCTGTTTTAAATTCAGGGATCCTGTCATTACCTTGCTCATCAACTTCCACCCCCAAACCCTGATCTGGCTATCTGGGATTTATAGTATTATCTTTTCTAATCACTATATACAAATGTGCTGCATCTCTGAATTAGATCTGATTTTGTTTATAGCCATAAAAAATAATGTGGAACCAGTATTTAAGAATTATTGAAAAAACAGTTCATGTATTTCCATTGCTATGTAAGGATAGACTCTTAATTCCATTTACAGACCTTTGTTCTCTATATTTTACCTGTGGAATAGTATGCAAAGCCTACTTCAGTGCCTCTGTTTAGGCAAATGTTCATGATAAATTGAGACAGCCATTGTAGGTCATGAGAAAGATGAATGTGATTGAGGAGAAGCTATTTTGCATGAATTATCCTCCTAATTGCTTTAGATTTCCACATTATGTGTAATCCTATTTTGAATAAAATGCTGAACTTTTATCCATGATTGTTAAAAACATTGGTTATTTTTTTTTATATAAAAAAGCTGGTATCTGACCACATGAGAACCAGTCCCTCATCAGAGCCTTTTGTTAAATGCATATCAATCTTTTGATATTATAGATTCCTGGATTTTATATGAGGCATAATATCTAATGCAATTATATACACAGGTGTGTATATTAGATTTTGATTTGTCATTCAGAAAACATTTATGCTGACTTCATATGGACACTTTACTTTTTCAGTAAGTAATGAAGTAAAAGCTATAAATGAAAGGGTAGAAATTATAAATGAAATGCGGTATTTTTTAATTAAATGTGAAAACATGTGCCAAATTAAGGGACATTTATGTACACTTTTATGGCAACTTTTCCCATTACATGAATATCTCAGGTACTTGTACAAAAACATTAAGTGATAAATCCATTTGAGAAAAAAATGTAGTAATGCACATGCAACAGATAAGTCAGACACACACACATTGATGCTAAATATACAAAATGTGTCAGGGAGCTGGTGGCCATGGTTGAGTAAAGAATAGTAGATTACTAAATTATCCCATATTCCAATCTTATTTATACATGAATTGTGCATTTATAAAAGCCTTACAAATAATTCTATTTTTTCCAGGAAGACATTATAACACTTTACCACGTGTAGTAAGAAAACATCTTAAATTCTTAAAATCACAATTAGATAAAGTAGCAATTCAATAAAGTTGATGGCTATCGTGAGTAAAGAATTCTGTTTATAAAGATTTTTTCCATTTTTCATGCTTGAAACAAGAGCATGTTCTTTAAATGATTCATTCGAACATATAGTTTGTGTACATTTTTAATTGTCAGTGCAAGGAAAGCAGAACATTTTGAAATAAGATTTGACAGAGAGCCATACACAGATTTCAATCAGTAGTTAATACCAAGAAAATTTCCAAAGAGTTGCTAAATTTAAAGATTTGTTTTCAAATGATGTAAATTACACAGATTATTTGAATTGTTATTTTCCTATAAGTAGTTAGGTAATTGCATTTAAGGGAGCAATTTTAGCAGAAAGACATGGTGGAAATTTAGTTGACAACATATTGTATTCTGAGGACATTGTGAGGAATCCAAATTTCACTGTCTTGGTAATGTACTGAGGTCATTTGGTGCAAAAAAAGAGAAAGTAGGATGAAGTTTTAACGTTAACTGAAATGCATCCTTTCATATTTTCCTAGGAATATTAAGACTCACCTTTGTTATGTTAATGATACATCTAATTTTAAAATGAATGCTAAATATTTGTAGGGACACATTATAACATTTGACTGGTACATTCAAAATGAGCTCAACACTTATCCTGAGAATAGTCAGTAAATCCACAAAAGGGAAAGAGATCAACTGTAATTCTGTATATGAAAACACCTACTCCCATTTTAAAATTTGCACATTTTCTCTATACTACTGTATTTCATTTTTACAGATGTAAACAGTAAAAATATTCACATTTAAACAACTCACAGAAATTCTTTTTCTTCTATTCAGGGAAGCCTGTTACACTACATTAACAGGGGAAGCTCCAACAGAGGAAAGTTTCCTTAGGAGATTTATTCGACTGAGGTTTTCTCTTTAGAATATACATTTAAGTTTAGTGAAGTAATCACAGTGGTCTTAGAAACTTTTCACTGATAGGTCATGTCATCTCTTTCAATCTGAATCACAGTTCATGGGTAAGGTTGACAGTTCTGGTGAAACAAATTAATAATTCCAATTCAATTTCTTGTGAACAAAGTCCCCATAAAAAACTACAATTATTGCATGATTCCTGACAATATCATTAAAATAAGGGATTAAATGATGATTTATACGCTTACCTTTAGATGCAGTGCCTTCCCAAGAAGGCCTACTATGGGCAAGCTTAACATGGGTAAGTAAAAGCTGGGCAGGGAGACTCCATCTGCTTAGGGGCTGTATTCCTCTCCACCTCGAAGCCCTTTTATCAGCGATTTCACCATTAAAACAAAAAGCAGTCAAAGGAAAGAATTGTGTTTAATAGTTACCATTGTACTGCAAAATAATGCAAATCATACTGGGAGTGTTTTATGTGCGCAGAATCCATACTACCACCCCATCATGCCATGCACACACACATGTGCGCACATACATGTTTAGTATGCGGAAATGGAGATGTTTTTAATAGTGGTTTACCATTCTTTTACTTTCCCAGAATTTCTCAGGGTATGGTTCACAGACCCAGGGCTTTAACCAAAGAGGGAGTTTTGTTCTTTGTGGCAAGTAAGAATCTCCTACTAGGAGGGAAAGCACAGAGAAAAAAAAAAGGACTAATCTACTTTTTGGAAAATGCATGGCAACTCTACCCCTCTCCCATTATTGGACTTCTTCCCACATTATACACTAGCTGTGAAATGGCCTACTTCTCATATCAATTAGTGTTTTTAATGGAAAGAGAAATATAGTACATAAAACAAAAAAAAAAGGAAGTCAGTGTCAAAATACTATAATACATTCCAAAGTGAAATATCTGATTTGTGGCACTGCTTCTGATTAACAGTGATAAGCAAGAAATGAAATTGTAATTATTTTCCCTGGGGAAATTACTATTAGTACTATAAACTATATGCTTTTGAAATGAAAATTGTAAGAGTTGAGAAGGTAAAAATATTGTCTGTAATTTATTTCTATTTGGGAATTCACAATTTGGGAGAAAGGGATAGAGTACATCACAGAAGAAGCAAATCAAAACTTCAAAGTAGTAAGGATTGTGAAAAACTTCCCTGTGGAGGAAGAGATTCCAAATGCTTTGCTGCACATGCCCAGAATGGTATGATGAAGAAACGGTGTGGACAGATGTGGGGCTCTCTCCTGCCTAAACTGAACTTATTTCCATGTACTGTCTTAAACTATAGAAAAGGTGCTAGCTGCATGACTATATGAAAAGCAACAGAGTTCAGGTATCTTAGAGAATTATAAAAATAGAAATGGAAGAAGTTTCCTCTATTTTATTTTTATGGGGTAGGGTGAGCATTTTGGGCACTTTCCATGGCTTAGGGAGTAGATTTACTCAATCTTTTAGTAATAGGGAAGTCTGAATATCAGATTCCTAGCTGTGAAATTCCTCTTTACTAGCAACTGAGTCTAAACTGGGAACACTCTTAAAGGGGTGCAGAAATTCACCCATCAGATGTCTGGGGGATTACCAGTTCAGTGGCCCCCTACAGTCTTTGTCCCAGGGTCAACTTTGCACAAGTAAGACAGTTGGCTAGGACTCATAGGTACCTTAGAAAGAACTGGACATGTATTTTTTCAACTGTAGCGAATTAAGCAAAATGTAAAGCTGAGTAATGAGAATGTTTTCACCCTCTACATAGTTTTGCAGTTTGTACAGGTATTTTGTTTGTTGATATTCCTGTAAGCTGAAATGTGTAAAAGCAACCCAGGCACAGCTAGCTGATATAAACCAAGGCCAACACAAACGCATGAGTGGTGATGGAAAAAATGAGAGAAAAACCTTAAATGATCTTACAAGAGAAAATGATAGGTTTAAATGATTTAAAACTTAAGCAAAAATGAATATACATATATACTATCTATTTGGTATATGAAAAATTATTTGGATATTTAAATTAATATTTTAACTTTTAAATTAGATTTTCTGGTATCCTTGAATATAATTTTCTCCTGAAAAATTTTTAAGCGATTTCAGGAAATTTTCTACCTGAAATAGCTGTTTTAAATCTAAGTTCCAAGACAGAAAAATAAATACCTATGATGAGATGATTGTTCTACCTTGAAAAAGATGAGTTGTTTTTTTTTTTAATCAAATAGCTTAGAAATAACGGGACCCATGTTGCCATTCCTATTCCAGTTTTATCCCTAAATAAGAGCAATTGAAATCAGGTTCATGATTCTTTGTGATGGTAAGAAACAATACCTTTCAGGAGGCATATAAAAGAAATTCAAGATCAGTAACAATGGAAAAAATTCAACAAAGTGCTTGAAAACTCTAGCATTATAAGATCAAGCTTAACATTCAAAGAAATGTCAATTTTTGCACAATTGTCATAAAAAGTGAAAGTTTAAATTATTGTTGGTAAATTCAAATGTCTGTACAAATTCTTATCTTCAGGTTACCTTAGCTTGAGTTAAAGACCTTTTAGTTTGAGTTTGTCAAGCAAGTTCTCCGCAGCTTGAGAGCATGAAGCTGTTCTCCACTGTGTGTAGTCCTAGACTCTTGCACACTATGAGTAATGGTGGCTCATTTCATTATAGTTTAAATCAGTAACATAAATTTAATTCTGCTTCTTTATCCTTAGCAGCTCTGCCCAGCATCCCTGTCATACACCAGCAAAATCTTTACTTTTCAGAAGGAATAAATCATTATGGATTTGAGAGAAGCAAGGAATCTGGGACCAGGAAGTACCAAATATACTGCCAAATTTTTACTTTAGAGATCATAAGTCTAAAGGAAATAGAGAATCCTCTTACCTGAGATTAAACAATGCTTTCCACAGTGTCTGTAGTTTGGATATACAGTTGATATTTATCAAGGGTATTTGTGTCGCAGTTTTAACAGAAAGGATCGCTGAGTTATCTTTTACGTCTAAATTTAGAGTCTTCATATTTTTCTGTTATGATTTAGGTGTTTGTAAGTATACTGAAATGTGTGCATGCACGCCCACACCCACACACAAAGATCAAGAAAGTGCCACAGAGCAAGACATTTTCATAGGGAAGTGGATTCACACACCCCCCCCCACACAACACATTTACTCTCTTTTCTGAACAAGGAGTTACACAATGTGGATTTGACCTGAAGTTGCTGGCCAGATGAAGCAGTTACCATAGATGATTTGCCTCTGAATAAAAGCCCTGTATTCCAGGAACAGAGCAGGTGCTTTACTCTCAGTTAGAAGGTATGTACAGAATGGACTGTTACCAGTCAACTCTGCTGCTAGTAAGAAAGATACCTGGATAGCAAAGTAGCTCTTTAGAGCTCCTACAGGCATGTTACAGATTCATTCCCTCCCACCCGCACCCCATGCCGAAAGTTTCAATCATTTCGATGTATCTGTTTTGTAATATGTACATGGAAATGTTCACAAGAAGTGTGAATAAAAATCAGAAGCTATTTCACATTGGTATGCTATTAAAAATTTGGTCCCAGTATTCCTGCTAAGAAGTGACAAATTGGTTTTCTTATCACCTCTGAGCTTTCCCATGTTAAAGAGAAAACACGTTGCTAAAAGTATGATAACCCCTGTCACTTTATTGCTATGGTCTAAGCAATTAGGGCTAAGTATTGATTTTCTGTGTCATCCAAGACAAACAAATGAAGAACTCCATTTAAAATAGTTATTGCAGAAATATACTGTTAGACCCCAGTTAAACTTTTGTTGATTTTAAGTGTTCTTTCCTAAACAAAAAGTACAAAAATACTTTTCACTGAAGGTAACTGAGAAACCTTTTCTTTAACATACAGATGAAAACACACTTTCTTCTATTTTTTGAGACAGTACACTTTGAGATTCACAGGATAACTTGCATCAGACGCAATTTAATGAAAGCTCTCAAATAAGCAATTTTATTCCTATCCATGATTGCAGACATTTACAAAACCATAACATCTGAGTTCACCTTAAAAAATAACTTATATAAAGCAGTGATATACACAGCACAAAATATTTCAGGGAGGGGCAGGAGCAACTTTTAATAATTAAAATGTAAACGTGAAAAAAAGGATGGAATAAAAGTCCCTACTTATTTCTACTTAAGATGTCACGTGATAATATTTTACAATGTCCTGTGGGTCAGTGTATGTATGTGTATATGTTTGTATAACATACACATATACAGTACATTCTCTTTCCCACACATATACATACACAGATAATTATTTGCAGTTCAGTTTAGGGCAATTCTACTATGCCGCTCCATACAGTTATTTGAATCACGTTTGGACCCGCTTTCTTCACAAAATAGGGGAGAGAGCAGGAAATAAAAAGGTTGGTTTGATGTGACTGAGATTCCTTTGTTTAACTGTACACCGTGATGAATAATTTTCTTCCGTAGTAGTTCTGTGAAGGGCTGACTCACTGTGGTTTTCATGAGGAGACTTGGTAATGGATCACACACTCATTGTCATGCTGGGGGAGTACTGGAAGGGGAGAAGAATCCATATTTTAACAATAATGCTCTTCCAGACCACTAAGGTTCTTAGTGCAACAATAATAACTATGAATTTTTATTTCTTATAATCTTTTATGCTCAAGCTTTTAAACTCATACACACACACAAAAAGAAATTATTAACACATAGTAAGCTTAAATAGACTCAAGTTAGTTCTGAAACTTTAAGTATTTCTTCTGGAAACCATTTAGTCCCTTTCTCTTCCCAGACTGAGGAGACCGAGGATACTGACATTACGCAGATCTCAGGCTATTTATGTTTCCCAGGGCCTTGTAACAAGTTGGGTAAATTCAGTCCAATGTTGACTCTGTTATAACAAAGTTAAGTGTGAGGAACAGTCTTTGCTGTGTGAATTTGGGAAGTGACCTAACCTCTTTGTGCTTTGATTTACTCACCTAGAAAACAGGTTTAATAATAGCATAAATCTCAAAGGCATTTGAGGAAGATCAAAAATAAAATCCTTAAAACGTGTACTTGTTGAATACAGAGAAAGTGTTCAGTAAATATTAGGTGAATGTATGAGAAAACAACTCCCAGCTAGCTCTGAGAAGTTCTTATTAAAGGCCTCTAAAATACATAAGAGTCTGATTTATACTTTATCACATAAGTCTCTTATCCCTAGTCATTTTTGGACAGGAGTGGGGGCATTTTTGTTACATACTTAATTGGCAGTTTGAAGCTGATAACAATTGATAAAAGGTAAGACATTCAGGGAAACAAAAAGCAATTATTTTATAATTATGCTACTCTATCCTCACATTCCTGGGGACCAGACTGTGACAGAGGGTGTAGCGCAGCACTGTCAAATAGGACTTTCTTTGATGAGGGACATGTTCTATAATGTGTGTCATCTAACACAGAAGTGAACAGCCACACATCCCTGATGAGTATCTGACATGGGGCTAGTGCAATGAGGGGTTAAATGTTATTTAAATGTAATTTATATAAATTTAGATATCCACATGTGACTTGTGGCTACCATTTTGGACAGGGTAGTTATAGAATGTCTGAAATATGGGGAGTGACTCCACTCATATCCAGTGGATAAAAATGTAAACCTGAATCCTTAAGTATTTTAAATGTTTTATTAGAAACAAAAATGGGGATTTCTTTTAACATGCTAATAATGATTGTGCCTCACACAAAGGGGCAGATGAAGTCAAAGGGATTGGCTCTAGTTGCAGGGACTTAACTAGGAAAAATGATGAAGGGGGTGAGGTGAGAGGAAACAAACTTTTATGAAAAGTAGCAGCAGGAGAACACAATGGGGTGACTCCTAGATGAAGTGAGGTATGCTGCAGGAACCAGAGGTATAAGGTTTACTGAAATAAGGATGGATTATGCATTAATAGTGAGAAAGCAGGATTCCCCAGGGAAGAGCTCAGGGTGACAGTGGCTCAGCTGGCAAAAGTCTGGACTAGAAGTCATTGGGGTACGTCTAGGGCTAAACAAATCAAGCAAACAAGAACATGGTAGATGTTTTCCAGCTAGGCCTGGAGAAAGGGTCGCCGGACTTTAGAAAGGGACTGCTTTTCTTTTAACACTTGCCAAATCAAGGAAAATCTACTTGTTAACCACATAATTGCCTAAAATTTTCTTTCATTAGAAAAACTAAGTTTTAAAAACTGATTGTATATTAGATCATAGTGAACAAGATGATAAAAAGGAAGACTGCAAGAGAACAGAAGGGGATTTGTGCGACAGACACACCTCTCCCCACTTTAACCTTGGTAATAACAGCAGAAAGCAAAGCAAAACAAAATGAAAAACCCAAATGATCATGGACAAGAACTGACAAAATGGGGACCACTCCAGACTGTGTGCTGGAATATGCCCCTATTATATTTATACCCCTATTTCATTACAAGATCTCACATAATGCCAGCACCTCAATTAACTATCCACAGTCTTTGACTAATTGGAATTATAGTTTGGTGCCTGACTTTCAGGAGAAAGAATAAACAAGAAAATAAATGAGTACCAATATTTCATTAAAATAGAAAACTAAGGGAATAAGTCAATATGGGAATAAAAAATTTTAATTTATTTCCTCTACAGCTACTCTTATACACAATAACAACTGAAGACCAATCAGTACTGCCCCATAGAACTTTCTGTGATGTTGACTGTGTTCTATTCTGCACTGTCCAATATAGTAACTAGCCATGTGGGACTACTGGGCTCTTGAAATGTAACTAGTGCAATTTAGGATTGGAAAATGTAATGTATTTGATTTTAATCAAGTTAAATAGCAGTGCCTGAGGGTAAAAGTCTCAGTGGCGGTGTGGGAGATGACTCCCAGGGATGAGTCCGGCCCTGGCACCATCAGATCAACAATGCCATCCTGACAAAAAGGGGGAAAAGAAGTGTAACTAATAAAGTGTCAGTGGCAGAGAGAATTCAAATAGAGTCGAGAGGCTACACTGGAGGTTGCTCTTACGCAAGCTTCAGTTAGACATTGCTACCTATCATAACCTGCCAGACTCCAACCAGGACCATTTCAGCCAATCCTAAAGAACACCTAGGGCGATGTATAAGATTCCACAAGGGTTCCATGCACTAGAGTAACTTTCCAGAAACTTACAACTTTCAGATGGGTCTCTGGACCAGGTAAGTCCTGAAACCTAGAAGGCCCAACTTCTCCAAAACATCAGCTAGTTCCATCTCCCTACCCCAGATTACTAACAGCTCCTTCCAACATGAAAAAATCAGAATGGCCATAGCCCAAATAGCCCTAAGGAGTGGGACAGAAAGATCAAAGGTGATGGTGGAGTTATACAGAGAAGGTAGGGCTTAATAAGCGAATATGGTTGCTCTGTCATGAAACTGATATGTCTTTTAGTCTCCAGTATCTTAGAGTAACTAGAAGTAAAATCTAAAATTGTGGAATTGTAACCCATACCAAACTATGAACTCTGTTCTACAACTAATTGATGTGCTGTGCTTTGAAATTTATTGCTTTTTTGTATATATGTTATTTTTCACAAAAAAGGAAAAAAGTCGATTGTGATGATAAAAAAATATATATATATTTTTTTATCATCACAGAATATAGGATTCCTTCAAGCATCCTATATTCTGGAGCAGCCAGAAGGAAAAATCTGAGAGAATGGTATGGTAGCCCTTGACAAACTCTTGGATCTGTCCTATAACTATTTGTTGAAGAGTGTTTTGAAAACTTGCTTTTTTCTTTCTTTGCTTTGAATATATGTAATTTTATACAATAAAAAAAGTAAATATATATATATATATTTACCAGTTGCTAAAAAAATTAAAAATAAAAAAAATAGTAGTGCTTGATCAACATTATTCTATACAAACATTTTATTGGGCACATTGTGCCAATAATATAAAACAGTAAAAGATACTAGAGCATTTCAGAAAGGTTGTCAAAGGAAATATTTGAAAAAATGTTCCTGGGTAAGCCGTAATTAACTCAATAGTCCATCTCATTTAATGAATGTCCTGAATAATCAAGAGTTACTTGTATCCTTTTTTCAGTTTATCCATATATCATGTAATATTAGGGAATATGGTTAAAAATATATTACACATCTACATATGCATATACTTTGTTATCACGCATTTTTATTGGATGCTACCTGCTCATATCAATTAACATTTTAATTAGTGACATTTCAAATGTCTTAAGCAAATCTTCCAGAAAAATGGTGACTTGCAACAGATTTGCTGGGAAGTTGAGAGCTAGGTCTGCCTACGGAGGCAACTGAGTGAAAAGTAAGATGATAGCAATAAGGAAATTAAGGGCCAAATTCAGTTAGAGAGGATGGAAGAATCAGCTCTAAGCAATACATGTCAGGAAAAAATAGCAAGCATCTAATAAAGTGTAATTTCTGAGTAGTATTAGTAACTGTCAACACTCTAAATGCATTTGGAACAGTAAAATAGATTGTCTCTTAAGACTGACTACATAAACAACATGCTGTTTGCACAGCTAAGGCTGTAAACTGCTCTACTGAAGCTGTCTTTCTTGAAACTGCTTCAACTAAGTGAAATTTAAGAAAATCACAAAATGTCTAAAAAAAAAATTACAGTATGTACAAACAAAAAGGGATTTCAGCTTTGAAGACCACTATTCCTCAAAGTAGAAGTTTATACTTTTCCAGAAGTAAAGGAAAAGATGTTAAATGGAGCATCATATTTAGAGACATAAAATATTCATGGTGTACTGTCCTGAGACCACACTGCAATGTTTCTATTGTACTGCTGCATCAATACGCAATGACATAATGTTTGTGCCAAAATGTGTGATATCAGGTTGCCCTTTTAAAAAACTATTCTGTTAGTCTGATGCTCCTCGGTCACATAATAAAATGGCTCTTGCAAAGCTGTCGACAGCATTACTGTTTGGTTTAGCAAAAAATATATATAAGGTTATATTTTAAACATAAACCGACTGATTTTACCTTTTCATTTAAAATATATTTTAAAATGGCGTGTCCTGGCATGAACTGGAGAATTTAGATTTTTCTCCGAATATGCAGTTCACACACCATGGGATCCATCGATGATGTTCTCTAAATCTTTGAACAATGTGTAGAAATTCCTGTTTATATAAGTCACCTCAAATCTCATTATATTTCTCTTTCGAAGCATCTATATAATATTTTCTTAATCAGAGAGAAATAAATTAATAAACAGCTCAGCTATTCCAAGCTAAACTGAAGTTAAATAAATTTAGCATTTATGTAACTACATAAAATAATTTGGGCTAACATGATTTTGTTTTTACAATAGCAGAAAATGACAAAGGAGAGTAAGCTCAATAGGAGATGATGTATTACCTTGTTTGTAATTTCTATTTGATACCATGATTTTAATATCATGTTTATTTAATTGATTCTAGTTCAGTGCCATGGGGAAAATATCCTGTTTTTTCAAGATATAAGAGCAATTGCTTTCTTCACTTGAAATGCATGAAAAACTATTTTGAACGAAGCTTTTTGGCATTCTGTGATTTCAAAAACAAACATTATTCCAGAGTTTGAACACTAGGGGGCATCTTTGTTTCTTGAAGATCCCTAACATAGAGGCTGAATAGTGAAACATTGTGTGTCACATTTTGCCCTGTAAAACATGCTGGCATTGCAAAGTTTCTGATTTTGTTTTGGTCACTGTCATTCCTATATTAGATGAAATTACATGTGTGAAAGACCTAGGATAGTGCCTGCTACATAATAAGCATTCTAGATGAATGCTTATTCATTCACCCCACTCTTTTTTCTGTGCCTTAACTTCAGTATAAACACTGACAAAATTCTCAGAAGGCAGGCTGCTAAGAAAAAATATGTGCTTCTCAGTTAATTGAGTTAAAAAAACACAAGAATCTGCATGCTTCATTTATTGGAAAATGTTTTCTCTTTGAATTCAATTGCTCTGTTTTTCCTTGATTACAGTGAGGCATACTTGTCAGAAATATCTAGCCACTTTATTTCTTTAAATCATTGTATTTGTCAGCAAAAAATGTCTTTTGTATTCTTTCCCCTTTGCCCTCATTTCTTGATCTTTTAAAAAGGTCTAAACAAAAATGAGTGTTGATGTGACAAAGCTGGAGATAAGGATGATACTGTTAGCATGGTAGCTGTCCTCTCTAGACAGAAGAAAGAGCAAAGCAGCTGGGGTGGAACTGCCTCCAAGGCTGCACTACCCTCCAGGGCAATGGTGGAGTATCTCTTTCACGATTCAATTATTTTTCCACCGGGGACAGGAGATAGGGAGGGAGGCAACAGGGAAGGAGCTTCTGTTTTCTGCTAACTCTATACCATGGATTGGCATTTTATCTTCTTGTTGGTTCAGAGGAAGAGAGACTGAGTCAGGGAGGCTTCCAAGCCCTGCTCAGGGGCTCTCTTTTCTGTACAAAAATTGATGGGATCTGCGGTTTTGCAAGTACATAGTCTAGTTGGGGTTAAACTGTGAGGTTGTTTATCCTGTGCAAAGAGGTTCTTCAAGTCCTGCTAGGGCTGCTTTTTTTTTTTTTTTTTTTTTTTTTTGATGACTATGAAGAGCTTTCTGATGCCAGTTTTGACCAGGCACCCCTTTTCAGACTGTTGAACAAGGTAGCTACCTGTCACCAATGAACAATCTGGGAAAGAAGGCAAGGGAAAAGTTCCTCTTGTTCCTACATGAAAGTTAAAGTCATGCTGAACCTGTTTAAAAAGCTTTTTTCTCCAAGCCAAAATCGGTCATTTCCTTTGTACTGTTAAAACACATGGTTTATACAAATTACAGCACTTATTAATCTGATTTATGATTTAGTTAACTGGGTAAACATCTGTTTTTCCCATCAGATTGTGGGGTTTTTTGATGGTAGGGATGTATTATATTTATCTCAGAATAACTGCCCTTATTTTAGTACATTACATATAGCAAACTCAATAAATGTTAAACTGAACTGAGCTAAATTATCATCGACTTCATAGGTCTAAAATATCATAGACCATTTTCTTGCTGGAGGAATTAAAAAAGGAAATAAATTTCTTAAATTAGATAAAATGAACATAGGAAAATGAACTAATTTATCCATAGTCTTACAGAAAACCAGTGAAAGAACTAGGATCTAAAAAATAAATTCAAACATTCTAAACATTATGACTTATACAGTTTTTTATGTTTTTCTATTTCCACATCAATGCCAAATCTTTAAATTTTTTATATAAACTTTTATTGCTATCTCATTTGTCTCTATTAATCATATATATCCTGCAAATATAACAAACTGAAGATAAGCATAACTTTACTTCTAGTTTTAAAGAAGCAAAGTCTAAAAACAGGGTAAGAGTCGTGGCCCATGCAGAGATCCTAGGTTGAAACCAAGAAGTAAAAGAATCCATTTAACACTGAATCTTGCTGCCATTTTGGAACTTCTCAGCCATCGTGTGCAAAAGCAGACATACTATATTTAGCTATTGCTTCAAATTCTGATGGTTATCACCTCTGAAAAGTTGAGCTCAGGCAAAATGCGGGTAGTTTTCTCATCTGCTTGTGTTTGTGGTTCGTACAGCCTTCATAATAAACTTTAACATTGGCACAGCTTGCAAGGGCACTTAATCACTACAAAGATGGAATTAGCTTGGTTTTGATATCTTTTATGTTATATTCAGTGAATATAACAGAGAATGTACAACGGAATCAATGATAAAGCTTTTCCAACATCTTGGTATGTCTAGCCTCACCTTAAATTTTGATTGAGTAGATATAGGGAGGGTTCTTGGAAAGCAGAATTAAAAAAATTCTGTAGGTGATTCTAATAGATAATCTTAGTTTTAAACCACTCTATTATATAATAGATCCTCGAGAATAAGTACCATACTGTCCTTTTGGCCTAGTGCTTGCTTATTGTCTTGGCATGTGGTAAGTGCTCAGTACTTGTTTGTTAAATGAATGAATGCATTTTATTCCTTTTATTTTTGCTTTTGTCTACTTCTGTGGAGATATAGAATGATACTGCTTTTGCTTAATACTGTAATCACACACACAAAAAATGACTGTATTCGGCTCAAGTAAAATATAAACAGCAGGTTAACAGACCATTGATACTGGCCTTTAGTCCAGTGAGGCCTAGTACATGAAGAAAGGACATACTTATAGACATATAACTTTTGGAGTTTTAAAGCTTGCACTAAGAACAGACATTGGTTTGCAAAGCCTAGCTGTACTTTAGTAACATGAAAACTTATAAGCAGTATCAAATAAGCACCCTATTTGCATTTTGTTCTTTCCCAGAAAATTAGTATTATGGCTTTTGAAAATGTGTACATAGAAGTAAATGTTTTTTTTAATTTTTTCAAAAAATTCTTAACGTTTCTTCTAATTTTTAAAAGATCAATCTTATTGAATGTAGATAAACAGTGGTAAAATGGTTTTATGCATTTATTTTATTAGAGCTTCAGAAATAAAATCTGGGTATAACATAATTAAAGGAATACTTACACTCTCACTCTGAAAAGGATTTAAGAAATTTCCCCCCATTTCACCATCATCCCTTGGAGTGCCCGGTTGATTACTCAGGCTCATATTATTGGGAGAATTCTGTAAACAAATAGAAAACAAGGCAATGTTGAAGATTTTTACTATTTCATAAATGAAATCTATAGCAACATCTCTAAGGGCAAAACAGATGTACAGTTCCAATCTTAGACTTCTGCCATGTGTTCTAGTTCATTCTTTGCTTTCCTAAATGAAATAAAAAAAAAAATCTAAAAACCATAACTACCACATTTTTTTTCTTAGTCTTAGAATCAGTATTTATTCCATTTCCTACCCTTGTCTCAGAGAACTCGGAAACTCTGGAGTGTAAGCACACTCTCAGCAGGGCCATGATGAAGAAAACCCACTCTCCGGTAAGGCAAAAGGGGACAATAAGTTCCCTTGGTTGTTTTATTAATCAAAATGCAAAAATAACTTTTAATAAATAATTCTGTATGCACTTTATATATATTGCTATTTCAACTATTTTTTTGATGCGAATCATCAAGAATAAGGGAAGAAAGTTAACCACTGTAGTTAAGGAGACACCTTAGGACTGGAGAAGTGTTACTTTTAAAGGAAATAGAGGCACAAAAGTAAACTGTTTCAGAATCTTCCCCTATCATTAGTTTAGGGTAAATTTACTTTCAAACTTCTCTTTAAGATAAAATGACTGATATTAGCAATCTAATCAAATACTAAGAAGTACATTGCTTCATGTTCTATTTAAATGTGCTAGTTTCATTATTATTGTGCAATTTTTGCCATTATGCCAGGATAGCTGATACTCCCTCACTGAAAGGAAATACCGAATAGCACTGGTGTATAAAATCTGTTTATATAATATTCTAACTGTGATTGAGGGAAATATTTTTTAAGGTCTAATTTACTGGCATGTAAAAAACCTTAAAGGTTAAAAATTTTTGTTATCTCAAATGGAAGAAAGCTTTTAGATTTCCCCCTAAAGCCACTGCCATTTTGTATTCTGTTTTGGAATAAGTTTTAAGAAAATTGCTCAGAAGATTTTGATTTAACTAAAGGCAAGTTATGTCATAAAAATTAAAATTTCATGAATGAATTATTCCCAGAAGAATATGTATTTTTTAAGAACACAGTTAAACTATAAGGCAGGTACAGGTAGATGAACTGGGGGAAATACAGCTTGTGTCTGTCTTGCTGTGCACCCCACAGGGAGGGGCTGAGAGCAAAGAGCCTCTGAAGTCCGCAGGAGCTCTATATGCCGGTGAACCTCAGGGGTTGAGGAGCCAGGGTTAATAGCATAAAGATGATTCTATTTTTTTTGATAAATTTTTTTTTCAGAAAATGCTAGTTACCCAAGTACATGGAAAAGCAACAGTACTTTGAAATGAACATGGATAACTTGATTTCCTGAAAAAAAAAACATTAAATTTAACTAAATATACTGTCTTAAAAAATAAAGCTCATCAAGTATTAATTAATAAACTGCACTTTGAAAACAGGAATGACAATGTTAACGTAGCTCAAAAAGGAAACTAAATTTATAAAAATATTGTAAGATTTATACAAAATCTAAAAATCCTTTTGGTGAAGACAGATCTATGTCATTTAATACATAATGGAGAAACTGGTAATATCAATAAAAAATAATCTGATATATATAATGAGTAATTTTAAGACTGCATTTGGGAGCTGTATCTGTTTACATACTTAAATAAATGTAATGGAATGAGCTCTCTTGTCCAACATTCCCATCCTCAGCAGTATGAGGTATCCTCAGAAAGGTATCACCTCTCTCTGACTCTGTTGGGGTGTTCTTTTTTCTGTTGTAGTATTTTTTAATGTCATTTCTTGATTTACAATTTTAAAAGATAGTTGATTTCAAATATGATTCCTGACTCAAAGTGCTGATTTAAAAACATTCAGAATTTGAAAATAACATTGCATTGTTAATATTTTATTTACTGTGGTAAAATGCTCATAAAATTTACCATTAGTGACATTTGCTAAATTCAAAATGTGGTTCAACCAATACCATTATCTAGTTCCAGAACATTTTCCTCACCCCAAAAGGAAAACTGGTGCCCAGTACGCAGCCACTCCCCATTCCTCCAGTCCCCCTCCCCCCAGCACTTGGCAGCTGCTACTCTGTTGTCTATCTCTGCGATTATGCCTATTCTGAACATTTCTTATAAATGGAGCCATATAATATGTGACCCTGTGTCTTGCTTCTTTCACTTAGAAAAATGTTTTCAAAGTTCATCCATGTTGTAGGATATGTCGGTTTTTTTTTTTTTTTTTTTTTTTTTAAAGGAAAGACAGAGAGAAGGAAGGAAGGATAGAAGGAAGGAAGGAAGGAAGAAAGGGAAACATCTTTAAACATTTTCTTGTTTTATTGTATTCTGTTTCTCCGTTTTTGTTACATGGGCTGGGGCCGGGAATCGAACCGAGGTCCTCCGGCATAGCAGGCAAGCACTTTGCCCGCTGAGCCACCGCGGCCCGCCCGATATGTCGGTTTTGCATTCATTTTTGTGGCTGAATATTATTCCACTGTATGGATATTTGGGTCATGTCTACCTTTTGGCCATTGTGAATAGTGCTGCTATGAACATTCATATACAAGTTTTTATTTGAATACCTATTTTCAGTTCTTTTGGAAAAATACCCAGGAGCAGAATTTCTGGGTCTGAACTCTTCATATTTTAAATATTTAAAAAAATAATTCGGGTGTTATAATTTGCTTTTCACGTGATTTCCTCAAAGCATCATGGCTCAGATTGTACTTTTTCTGGTATATGAGGACACTGAGAAAAAATTAAAGGGATGCATTTAACATATAACATTGAACTAATATCACATCTCTGAAACCTATTCTCTCATCCAGCTCACAGGCCATTTTGAAAAGCTTAAAGTGATAAGACAAAATGTTTTTGCTTTTTTAACTGAAGTATTCTCTGCAAAATGTAGTGAAAACAACAAAATGTTTTCAGTGGGGAGTCTTGAGAGAAACTGTGCTATCCATGATCACTGAGTGACAGGATGAGAATAAAAGGCTAAAGAGCACACTCAATATTGGTATCAGAGGAACAGCTAAGACAGTAATCCCAAAAGTCAGCCCAGAGCAGGCTGTGGGGTTTCAGTGAAATATGTGTATGTTATATTCAACTGTAGCAACATTTGTGTGCAGTGTCTCCAGATTTCATCATCAAGACAAGAACTGTATGCACAAAAACACCACATGCTCCTCTTCACCACCTACCTCTAAAACACCTCTCAAAGGGAAAATTGTTTTTGTTCCATTGATTAAATGGGTGTCTTCTTAATTGCAAAAGGGATGAAAGGAATTTCACATTTCATTTAAAAAAGGCATCTAAGAGTATCTAAATTAAAGATGAATTCTGTATCTTGAGAGACATAAGTGTTTTACTAGGTATTTCTTAATTGAGCAGGAGATAATTTTGAAATTATTCACTTGGAACTTTAAGCTCCTTTTGCCACTGAAATAATGCTGTCAAAGTACAGTCATTAGAGTGTGAGCTCCTAGCCATGTCCACTAAGGATTGTATAATTAATAAGGAGGAGGACATTTAGTATCTGTATAGCGTTTAATAGTCCTTGGCACATGTCCACATTTGATTATCAACAATTTTATGAAGCAGGAAATAAATTACACGTTCCATTTTAGATTGAAGAAACTAAGCCTAAGAAAGATTAAGTGACATGTTCCCAAGTACTAGCACCACACTTCTGATTCTTGATTTAGTAAACCCTTTCTTACATATAAAATGGATAAACTAAAGCATATTTAAAATAAAAAAATTAAAGAGTTGATGTAGTACTAATAAATGACAATTCAGAAGTTTTATATCTATATATAGCTATAGATATATATCTATATCTATAGATATATATATATACGTAATACTGATTCTTGACAAAAATAAAGTTAACAGGAGAACTAAGAACATGTAGGTGAAGACCCATTTGAACAAAATTGCTTAGCAGTAATGACCAAGCTTGTTTTTTGCTTCACAAAGAAGAATGACTAGGAAAAGAATAGGAGGGAAAGAGGAGTTCAGGAAAAAATAGAAAATGAAAGCATTTCTTGAGATAGCTGGACGTGTGGGAAAAGGAAGAAGGGTGGGAAAACTGGAGTTAGTGACTATGTGCATACCTGGGGTTAAAAAGATGGAACAGGCTGTGAACACTAAGAGGCAGGGAGGGAAAACAATTGCAGGGGGTTTGGGGAGCACAATGGCATGTGCACGATGCTGATGATAAGAGAGACAGTGGCTACAATGTGGTGGAGGAGGGACAGACGTTAGTGGCAACATCCTCCAGGTCCCATCCGGGTTACAGCTGGGAGCCAATGAACTTGGAGTGGTTAAGGGGGCGAGCAGTGCAGAAGTGAGCTGCCTAGAAGCTCACCAGAATGCAGATGCAACTAGCCATTTCTAGTACGTTGCCAGTGGGATATTTATTACTAGGGATCATCTTATATTAATTTAAATGCATGGGGCTTTGTAAGTTTTTCCTTATTGTATTTATTCAGTCTCCTCAGTTCAACTGAGCTTCTTGAGGGCAGAGACCTCATCTTGTTCATGTTTTGGATTCTGAGAGCCAGAGTAATTTTGGCCCATTAATGCTTACTGAATGAAGGCACTCTTGCCTAAATATGAGATACTTGAGGACGGAGACTATGTCTGCATTTTAAAAGTTTCATATCTCGCATAGTGCATAAAGGCAGTACCCAGTACCCCAAAGTGCATGGTGGGTGGTCAGTCAATGCTTAGAGAAAAACCAGTACACCATTAAGCAGGAGAATGCTCTCAGCAGTGGGCACCATATATAGAAAAACCTTGTATTCAGGAATAGGAATGGAAGAACAAATACAGAAGGAATAAAAACAGTCTGACATAAGGGCAGACTAGAAGATGGCATTTAATTCATCATTATGACTCTATTTTAAATTTTAAAGTGAAATTACCAAGTACTTTCACATAAAGAATTTTGTTTCTACTGTTTCTTCTATTCTAACCATAACCTGGTTGTCAGTGGAAATTTTTAGGAATATGGCCAAAAGCAATGTGGATGACCCCAACCTTGTGTAATTAACAATCAACTCTAGATAGTAAAATATGCATCTCAAATATGACATTAGAAATTTTACTCATGATCATAAAGCACAATTCAGCTAATATCAATTGTTAGAATCATTTCAGAGAGCCAGTACAATCCTGCTCATTTGACTTGCAAGGTGCTTCCCAGAGAAGGGCATTAATGGAATTATATAGGGAATGTTATTTTGCCAACAGGCCTTTCGAAGCTTCCCTAACACTCAAAGAGGTAAGCTAGTGACCATTATAAATATTTATGGTTTCTAAACACAGACATCCAAAGCGCATACAGAACTTGTTAGACAAGTGCAGGTATAACGTCAGAATGCCAGTAACTTTGTTTTGCATGGTCTTAATGTAAAATATTTTGTACATTCTTCCTTATTTTCTTATTTATCTTATTTTCCTTGGCATTAGGAACTTTACTATTCATGAATATGAATTAGAAATGGAGTAAAAAATGAAGCCATCTTCTAAAGAATTTCTGTATTTACTGATAAAAAGTGAACTTCTAAGAGCCATTTTAGTAGTAGTTATTAGCTCTTATCAACCAATAAAAATATATTTTTGGCATGTACAGAATTAACTGAAATTCATCATCACCTAAAATGTAATTAGGTATTCTTTTTTTTAAAATATAAGGCATTTAAGCAAAGGCTTGATTTTAGATAAACTATTGAGGGAGGAAAAATGATGACACATACTATCGCAAGGCTCACTTTCCTACTTACTTTAATAAAACTATTCTTTACTATTTTTAATCATTTTGGAGAATCAGCATAATGACTGAGGATATTAGCATTACGTAATGAAGGTTTGAAAGGCTAATGAGATGTATAATGCAATGCCCTTATGACCCAGTAACCAATTTTTTCAAATTTACCTCTTCTTATATTGCTCAAGACTTCTTTACATTTTCAAAAGATTATGTAACCTATGACATTTTGCTTTACAAATGCAACATAATGAGATTAGACTGATTATGACTTGGATATCAATTAACTGCATAAGAGTATCTCTTGTTAGTGAACCTTTGCATCTTAAGAGAACAATCTTAAGAGAATCATTTTTACACTTTTCCACATGTTTTATACATTAATATATTTCAATTCTACTTAATTATACCTGGCTTTCTACTTTCAAACTCTTGTTAAGAACAAAATTCCTAAGGTTACTCTATAACCTTCATGAGAGTTATGTGTGGTTGAAATACTGTTAACAAACCATATAGAGAACACCTAATACTCACCTTGGAAATACTGTCCATATCTCCTGAGCCTGAAACAAATTATGAAAAGAAAACCTTTATTAGGTGATTTAATTAATAAATTAAGTGCTCCTCTAAATAAATGCAGTATGTTACATGTATGTTCCCATGAATATCTCTTGTGTTTTTGAATATTAAAAAATTACTTTTCTCTTGTATTGACGGTCAATCAGTATTACCTGATGGCAAATAAAAGGAAGGGTTCTACCTTAAGTTCCCAATCATCTATTTTCTTTTTATTTGATAATGGCAGAATGAAGAAAACAATCATAGTCATAGATTCTTGAAGGTGAAATAGAGAAATCATTTCTATTTCCTATTCAATTCAAAATTATAAAATGTATATACAATATATGTAACTATTCTTTGAAATATTAAGTATGTGACAGCAATCAACATTCATGGTTCAAACCTAAAAATGACTTCAAATGTAATACTGTTTTATTTTTTAGTCTTGGGAGAAATGAATAATCAATGTTAATTTCTTTTCTGAAGTAGGAAATGGAATCATGCACTAGGTGACAACAATAATCAGATCTTTATACCATAATATTAGTTTTATTTTAAGCTGTTTCATCTTAACAATTAATTTTACTGGCATAAAAATATTAATGTATTTCAATTTAAAAAACATTCAGTCATCATTCACAAAGTTAGAGCTTATTAACATGATTAATTTGTAAATAGGTATAATAAACAGTTAAAGAATATATATATATGCGATTTTATATATATATATAAATATGTGAAATAATGTTCATTATAGAAAGTAATGAGCCATATGCAAAGCATATGTGACATTCTAATGCAAATTCTATTCTCATGAATCATATACCTAAGAATCTTTTTACTGTGACCAAATGTCATGTTTTGTGAATAATTTTAAAAGATCGGAAAATGAATTGTTTTACAATAAACTGGAAATAAAACTCTAGACCTGTGCTGTCCAATAGAATTTTCTGTGATGATGGAAATATCTCCCTGTACTTATATCTTATGGTAGTCATTAGCTATATGTAGCTATTATGCATTTGAAATGTGGCTAAGTGCAACAAAAAACTAAATTTTTAATATTATTTAATTTTAACTAATTTTAAAATTGTTGTCATATATGCATGGCTAGTGCCTACTGTAATTGGACAATGCAGATCAAGACTTTGAATACTAGGCAAAATAAGTATGGATTCTTAAAAGCATGAAAGTCTATCAGTGTTGCAAATAATTTCTTGGTTTATCAACGTTACACGGTTTACAAAGTATTAGAGGGAGATGGTTCCTGATCCTGGGTTGGGAGAGTGCAGTCTGGCTGCAACCTAAGTGACTCATGGACACAGTTTCTCCAATTCAAGTAAAGTATGAATTCTTCAAAAGAAAAAAATTCATCATAAAGTCCCACCTCCACTGTCAAGTTTTAAATTAGTTTATTATAATGTTACTTAATTATATGCAAATATAAAATAAATGTGTTGTTTTGTTTTGCATTTGGCCTGTCTGTACACATAGTATGCTGTGTGACCTTGTCAAGTCTGTACCACCTGTCTCTCTGTTCTTTGCTATTGTGAAACTTTCTTCCACTTTGTAGATACTTGGCTTCATTTGGTGAAGGCATCATTTATGAAGGAACCATTAAAATCACACTATTTAGTATCAGCTTTATCATTAACACAAAGTGGGCAGTGCTCTGTCATAAGTGAATTATTCAGATTATTCAAAATATAATTGCCAATTATATGTTTTAAAAAAAGAAAAACATTAAAATGGATAACAAAACTGAGAAATTCCTGCAGTGAAATGCAGTTCTTCTAGCACTGTGTCCACAAACTAGAGACAAAGAAACTGGTTGGGAGAGTAGTGCAGTCCTCCAGGAGTGGCATTAATGATACGTATACCGAAAGCAGCAATGCCTTCTTTTATCATAAAACACTGCCAGTCACAAATTTTGGCAGAGTAAAGTAAATACCTGTGAATATGAGCTATTTTAGAGAATTTTCACATTTCTGCTTTTCATGTGATCTCCAGTCATCATAACCAGTATACTCAAGATTAAACTATCAGTCAGGGCAAAAGTTGAAGGACTTCAAAATGAGAATCTATATATGGGAGAACTTTGCAAACCATAATATTCACTTTGCACAAGTAAGGTTTTAGTTTTGAATTTATTACTAAACATCAAATTTAATATCCTTACCTAAAGAGCCATTCATGTGATGTGACTCCATTCCTGCTAATCCACCCATGGGACCCTCTGACCCAGGGCCCATTGGAAACTATTTAAAAAATGAAGAAAATGACTGTGATCACATTGAAAACAATTGCTTATCTCAATGTTACAGTATCTGTCATTAACACTGTGAGACACTCCCACAATTTATTTTCACTTTCAATTTATGGAGATTTTTCCAAGTATTTTTTCCGCCTTGTAGATTCTCTGATTGAATTGCCTCGCCTCTTTCATCTCATCTTCTCAGGGTCTGGAACAGGCTAATCCTGTCTTATCCAAAATTTTCTCCTTCAGATATACTTGATTAGACAGCCTTTGTACTCTAGTACAAATGAAAAGATAAGCATTCTGTTCTATGCTACAGACAAATTTTGCTATTCTAAACAGAGACGACTGTTAAGAAGCAGTGAAAAGGTGCTGGCATATTAATAACTATTCAGCATCATTATGTCAATATTAACATTATTCTCAGCAGACAATCTATCTTTGTTCAAAAGGACATAATAAATAATTTCATCGTATAGGTTAAATACAAGGGGATAGCTTAATATAGCTAATCTTTCTTTGCAGCCTCAACTAAGACAGTTCAATGACAGTTGGACATTCTACAGCAGTTACATTATAAGGTTTTTTTAAAGTAGAGTTCTACTCCTTTTTATTCCAACATTCCAAACGAAAGCTTACATTAGATGTCCAGTACAAAACAGATGTGAACAGATGTGTTGTGGTAGGTCTGATGGTAGAGAACCCTTGGCCTGCCCATTTTAATCTTCCCCACATCTCCTTGGAATACTTCTGAGAAAACCCAGAGGCCAATATGAATACAAGTCATTTAGTTTCCTCACTTAAATATAAAACAGTTAAGACAGCCTTCTGAAAACTGCTCTTATAAATTTCCATGCCAAAAACATCTCTTCCATGTTCTCTGGTGCCGAATGCTGAATGTGGTGTGTGTATGCGTAGATGGTGTGGTAGAGGTTACTAATCATACAGGCTTTTGGAAAACAAAAATTGCTCTCAGCAGACAACCTCGGACATGACCATCTTTGTGTGAAAATAAGATGGTCTTCTATCACTTTATGAGCATAAGGCCACATGCTTATAAATTTTCCCAAGAGATTGCCAGCCAATTTTGCTGCCTAAAATTTTGAATATCTTAAAAAGCATTATGTTTTGATTTTCACTAAACAATTTGTAATGTATACACCTCAGTGATATAGGTAAATGAGGTTAACTTTGAATTTACTGCTGTGTTTTAGCTTTTCTCAAAAGCATAGTTTAGATCTGGGCTAAGAAACTGGTGCCAGTAAGCCCAACAGCCCATGAACTTACTTGGTTTGGCCCTTTTATCTGTGCGCCACGACCACCCCCCCACCTCCCAGTGGCATTTTAAAAGCCACTATAATTGGGGGTACGTATGGTTGGTTAGCTTAGCACATTACACTGCAGGCCGGGTCCCAGAAAGCATCTGACATGTTCATGATTCACTTCTCTTGGATTTTTTGTATTTGTATCTAGTTAACAAAATGGAACATACTTGGATCACATTGGCCTAGCTGCCTACAAAAATGTCTTTAATACCAAATGCTCTTGGTTTCCACCCTCCCATCTCCCTACTAAATATTAATCAAGTTTTTTTATCCAAGTTTGAAGATGTGAAATTAAAGTATAAAGAGCTTTTCTATATCGTTTACAACATCTCTGTAAAATACTGAGTAAAAATATTGAGTATATTTCATGTTAAGATCTCTGTGAAAATGCCTTTGGACATTAGTTTCAGGATATTGTTTCTTTTTTCTGAAAAACATTTATATAATTATATAAAGAGATGGTGATAACTGAAGGTAATGCTGTTCAACAGAAATAATATGCAAGCCACAAATATGAGCTATGTAAGTAAATTTAGGTTTTCTAGTAGCCATGTTTAAACAGTAAAAAGAAACTGGTGAAGTTAATTTTACTAATTTATCTTATCTACCAAATATATAAAAATTATGCTTTCAGTTTGAATTATTAAAATTTTATAAAATATTAAAATCTAATGAGATATTTTACATTATATTGTTCACATAAGCCTTCAAAATCCAGTGAGTATTTTATACATTCTAGTACATCTCAGTTGAACTAGCCATATTTCAAGTACCAAATAGTCATATGTGGCCATTGGCTACCATACTGGACAAAATGGATCTAAGATTTCCCTTTGCTGTCTTCACTGTTAGGAAGCTAAAGTGTAATAATTATTTCATTCCTGGTTTTTGGTATATTATGGCAATTCTTTATATGTTTGAGCTACCCTATAGACATACGTGTGTGTGTATTAATTATAAACTATTATACATATTTTTGTTAACATGAGGATCTCATAAGCTTAAATTAAAAATCATGACCATATTCTTTATTAAGAATACTCAAATTAACTGACTAAATTCCATATTTAAATTCTAGATTTCCTAATCTTAAAAAAACAAAAAGTAAAAAAACCCAAACCTAAGCATATCCAACTTCATAATTTATTCTCAACTTTGTTGGGATTAAAAAAAAAAATAAATGAATATTGTGCTGGTTTGAAAGGATGTTATGTCCCCTAGAAAAGCCATGTTTTAATATAAATCCCATTTCATAAAGGCAGAATAATCCCTATTTAATACTGTATGTTTGAAACTGTAATCAGATCATTTCCCAGGGGGTGTGATTTAATCAAGAGTGGTTGTTAAACTGGATTAGGTGATGACGTCTCCACCCATTTGGGTAGGTTTTGGTAAGTTTCTGGAATCCTATAAAAGAGGAAACATTTTGGAGAATGAAGGAGATTCAGAGAGAGCAGTGAATGCTACACCACCATGAAGCAGAGATCCATCAGCCAGCGCTTTGGAGATGAAGAAGGAAAACGCTTCCCAGGGAGCTTCATGAAACAGGAAGCCAGCAGAGAAAGCTAGCAGATGATGCCATGCTCGCCATGTGCCCTTCCAGATGAGAGAGAGACCCTGAACTTCACTGGCCTTCTTGAACCAAGGTATCTTTCCCTGGATGCCTTTGATTGGACATTTCTATAGTCGTGTTTTAACTGGGACATTTTCTCGGCCTTAGAACTGTAAACTAGCAACTCATTAAATTCCCCTTTGTAAAAGCCATTTCATTTCTGGTATATTGCTTTCTGGCAGCTAGCAAACTAGAACAAATATACTGAAGAAAATTTAGTGATGTTAAAATTGAACTTTACATAAATGATTATACATTACTTGTCATTTTCAAATAGTTTTAATCACTGAGTATTCTTTTGTAAAATAAGACCTGGCACTAACATTTGATAATTGATTAGGCTCAGTTTTGCATTTAAATTTTATTGATGTAAAATTTCTGTTATATATATGTTATATATTATGGTTTTTCAACCTAGAGCATAGAAAGAATGATTCTTTTTAATATCCAATAAGTTCCTGGATAGTAAAATATAAAGATTAAATAATATCCAGGAAATGGGATTTAATTAGAGTTTGAAAGTCTTTAAATACACTTCAAAAATTAAAAAAAAAAACAACCAACAATTCATATTTACATTAGGTCTGTTAGGTCCAGGAGGTACTGCATTCATTAGAGTATACATGTTGTCGCCAGAGTTGGTTGAATCTGAAACAAATTAGTATTTAATTAGTACCTTTCCTAATAAATGACACCCAAGTCATCACAAAGTAATAAAGATGATCTAGATATATACACAGTTTAACAGCTAAAGCACATGAAGTGGTTATTGTTAATGTACAGAAACAAATACCTACAGTCATCCCCCCATTATCATTCTGAAGTTGTAAATTAAGTATATGGTAAAAAATAATTACTTGAATAATTCAGGCCAAAAGGAACATGTCTTTAAAAGTCTAAAAAGTTAGAGTAAAATTTTCCTTTTCAAAAAAAAAAAAAGGAATCTTTTTTAATTCTCTACTTAAGCAATTATATGTACACATATAACAAAAATCTCTTTAAAAATTCAGAATTAGTAGCTTTGGATTTCTCATTATTTTCCTAGGCTTCCTATATACCAATAAAAAACCCCCCAGCTTATTTAGCTAGTAATTAGTAAAAGCTTGTAGAATAATCTGGCATAGTTCCAAAAGAAAGAATGGAACAAAATTATAGAATTGGATTAAAAATTCTCTTGCTTGAGGCAAAAACCAGCTTCTTCCAGCACAGCTTTTAATTAAAAAACATTTTTTCATTCATTTCATTTCTGATTTATTAGAATAAAAATAAGTGTAGACTAAATGTATATATATATGTAGCATTTTACAGTATTTTAATTATTTGCATTTCATGTCTATGTTAATTCTGAGTATATATGTTTTTATATTGTAAAACCCAGAGTGAAAGGCTGAACATTTAACATTGAAGAAATAGCGATTTTGAAATATGGGTTTCTATTATTTCACAATCATACGGTTTTCTTAAATATAATGTAGTATAGGCTTTTCTATTTGGAAATAAATGTGTTTCAGAATTTTTGTACTGATTCAAGACAGGAGAAAAAATATTATTTGCTTTCTCATAGCAGTAATCATAGTGTGAGAAATGGGCAATTATTTTTCTCTTATTATATAATTATGGATTAGACATTAACAAGTTTATTTTTTAGTGTGTACCACTTACATAGTAGAGTAGGTGTCATTTATCAGTTGTTTTGAAAAAGTGATCTTTAAATCTAGACATTAATTTTTACCTTTAGATTAATACATCATAATGTTGAAAAAGTTGGATGTCCACCTTAGGTTGACGTCTATTTGTAAATATATTTTTAAATATGATGAAATATTTTTATAGTTAATATTTTATTTGTCTCATTCTTTCTTTCCTGCTTCTAATTAGGTTATAATAAGCTCGCTAAGAGAAGGAAAGGGATCATGTCTTAACTCATCCTGTGTATGGCATACAATAAAAGTCTGCTAACTTACATTTAAATAATGGAATAATCTCTCCCACTGAAGTTATCTTTCAGAAAACCTGGATTGCTTTTTTAACGTGGGAAGCCTTTACTCTTGGTGAAAGGAAAATAGGCTGTATATTTTAATTATGTAGAAAGAAAAAGGGATTATCACCTTTAAGACAAACTAAGAATACAATCTCAAGAATCAAGTTTAATGAGATTGAATAACTACAGAGTTTTTAAGGTGTGAATGTGTGATTGTGAAAACCTTGTGACTGACACTCCTTTTATCCAGTGTATGGGCAGATGAATAAGAAGAGGGAAAAAAAAAGACAAAATTAATAATAAGGGGGAACAGAGGGTATGGGATGTTTTGGGTGTTCTATTTTACTTTTATTTTTATTGTTTTTGGAGTAATGAAAATGTTAAAAAATCAATTGTAATGATGAATGCACAGCTTACTGATGATACTGTGATCCACTGTACATTTTGGATGATTATATCTCAATAAAAAATCACTGAAGGAGAAAAGTAAAATCTCATCTGAAAAAAACATAGAGAGGAATAAAGTTGAAGAGAAAAATTTTCTAGGACATTTCTGACTCCCCTTCTTACACAGAAAAATTTTACAATGAAGTGAACCTCTGCATGTATTCTGGAGGGCTACTGGCATCATGTTAGGGGAATGACTATGATAAAGAATTAGAATATAAAGGAGTATGCAAAAAGTTTTGAAGATAAACTGGTGCCAATTCTGGCTTAAAAGGAAGAAATGATCAACCTACTTATTACCGGTAATATTTAGTGCTACCCTAAAATTTTGGTTTTAGTTTTATAGTGAAGCATTTATTAATCAGGCGCTAACTTCATAAATTAAACATTTACTTCAATGAGGTCATATAAGAATGCAAATACGGGCAAGATGATCAGTTCCCCTATTTCTATCTTCTATGAATTCTGTTCCAGTTCCGGTGAAGATGCTCTGAGGACTGAGATTCATGAAATATTTATGGATATATTCCAAGGAATTAATGAAACAAAATAAAATTTTGTATAAATTGTGAATTTATGCTTTTTCTTAATTAAAAAGTTTCAAAACAAAACAAAATTTATAATTTGTTGGTAATTAATAACTTCTTTTTATTTTAGATTTTACAAACCAGTTAAGAACATAGGCATTAAGAGCAAAACATAATTAAAAACTTTTCCCTAATTATAGAAATAATATACACTGTGTGAAATATTTTAAATTTAGCAAAGTAAAAAGAATAAATGTCTATTTCACTACCCAGAAGTAACCCTGGTAAAGTTTTAGCATATTGTTTTCTAGCCCTGAGGTTTCTGTGTCCATACAGTTTAAAATAAAGTTGTGATCATAATGTACTGAATTGTAAGCATTTATTTCTCCATGTCATTACAGATTCTTTGAAAATAAATTTAATGGCTACATTCCATTCCATCACATTCCATAAATAGATTACTTAATATATCTACTATAATTAGATTAGATGTGAAGGTTATGTCTATTATTTCAGCATTAACTGTAACAAATGAGTTTGCTTCTATGTAAATCTTGCATTGTTTTTCTGATAATTTCTAGCAGTAGGACTGTAGAGTTAAAGGATGTGAAACTTTTCTTGATACATGTTGCCAGGGCACTTTCTTGGAGGGCAGTATAATTTAAACTCCCAGCGTTAGAGTGCCTAAGACATAACACATTTAACAGTCTGCACTAAAGTCTCAAAAGGAAAATATAAAGCTATTAAAATAATGATATAATATATACATTAAAGTATATTTTAGTTTAGTAGATTAAAAAAAGCCTTTTCCACTACCTTGTAGATAGCTTAGTTAACTAATAAATACCTATAGACATGTAGGGTAAATAATCTGTAAGCACATATATATCTATCTTAGTAAGATGATAGTTATAGTGGGTCTGTTTTGCTATTTTAAACGTAATAGTTTCATGTATTTCATTTTTAACTTAAGCAGACTTTTTCTAAATTGTGAGATTTGGATATATGGACTCTTTTCCTCAGTCTCAGGGAATCCTTTAGTCAGATCAATTATTGGGCAATTCATACAGATCAACACAACATTCATTCATAGGGGATTAAATCTGTTAACCACACATAAGAATTTTCTAAATGTGTAAAGTAATTAGACTATTTCCTCCTACTTGCTATCTGTAATATACTTCTGAGATCATGAGATTCATCATGAAATAATGAATACTACTAACTTTCTTCCTAAACAATATCTATAGTTTGTGATTTTCTTCTAATAATCAGATTCCCATGTGACTAGGTGGATTACCATACCTGCTGGACTAGGCATGATGGGTGTTCCTGGTGGCCCTCCACCTCCTGGAGGACCCTACATGATTGTAAAAAATTTCAACAAAAATAAGTCATTTCATTCAACATGATAAGAAAAAACAGAAGAAAAGCTAGACTTATCTCTATAATAATGCAATTTAAAAATAAGGGGAAATAAATTTCCATAATTTACTTTGAGTGCACAATCATTTCAATATTATGTAAAACATAATTTAAATTTGTCAAAAATATTTTGATAAGTTTCCAAAAAACAATGAACCTACAACATTGATTTATTTTTTGAGTTAATCACATTGGCTATAATGAGGTTAAGGAGAAACCATTTAATAGGACATTTATAAAGCCATAAAATAGAAATAATTCATGCATCTGTAATTCAGTTTACTCTAATTTTTCTTAAATTTTGTATCAGAAAGTAAAAACCAAAAGATATTCTATTAGAAATTCATATGTTTGAAAATATATTGATGGTATTTCTTCCTTCAGGCAATCAACACCAATTGCAATGCTTCTGGAGCAATGCTGGCTAAGGCTGTGGGTTACTAAGGTTGCAGCTACACAATCAAACTGAAATGGAAATTAGATAATTCTAAAGTTAATTCAGTTATTTCAGATAGCTAAAATGGATAATTCGAGCAATATGTTCTAGAATTTAAGCTAGTCAGATGCTATATATACAGTAATCAAATCAAGTGGCCACATTTTTGCTTCATTCTGACTATACAGACACAGCTTACCAATTATTTTCATTATTCTTCTTAATTAACAACTTAAATTTCCTTTCAAACAAGTCTATAATTTCACAAAACCATATATCAGTTTCCTTCTTAAGTGACTTAAAAATAGGTTTTATTCAAATTTCTTACTTTGTTCTTGTTTCATAGAAAATGTGAAAAAAGTTAGCCTTTCTTTAAGCAGTAAGTTGACAGGTCCAAAACACTGTGCTTCTCACTGTGGTTATAAAAAATAATCCATAGAGAGTAAATGATCACTGATCTTCTTAAGTACTCCTTTACTCCCACTCCTGTTAGCCACAAACCTCTGAAAATTTCTTCAGGAAAGATTTCGCTTTTTGCCATTTTATCCTTGCTTCTCTGTTAGTCATTTCTTCCTAAATATTGAAACAGATTATCCTCTATGGTGGTCTTGAGATTGTAAGCTCAAGAGATGATGCTAAACCTGCTAACTTGACTTTAGGTTTATATAAGTTATTGGAAAAATGTTGATGTGCTAAAAAATAATAAGAAAATAAGTGTTTTGAATTTCTAAGAATGACAAAAAAACTAAAAATTTCCCTGAAATTACTAGTCATTATTCTGCTGTCTGACTCACTTTGTGACTGGGAGAAAGTTCAGTTGTCTTTTTCCCCCCTAATGGCTTCTTAGGTGGAGTAGTGTGAGAGAGGGAGGGGGTGGTGGTGCAGATTATACTCCAGGAGAACTGCAAACCCAAGCATATCATTGTACAACTGGGATGTAGTGTGAGAGAGGGAGGGGGTGGTGTAGATTATACTCCAGGAGAACTGCAAACCCAAGCATATCATTGTACAACTGGGATGTAGTGTGAGAGAGGGAGGGGTGGTGGTGCAGATTATACTCCAGGAGAACTGCAAACCCAAGCATATCATTGTACAACTGGGATGGCTTCCTTTATGATTGGACAGAGTGTATTGTACTGGTTACAGAAACATATGCTGAAGTAAAAAACAATACTCAGGGCAATTCTGGCCAGATTGATAACTGTTTCACTAATGAACATCAACATATGTACTGAGGTTGGCAGACGAAACAACTCAATACAAATCAGATGTTCACTTCTTGGCCAGTACACAGGGGCTCTTCTTAACATCTGGACAACTATTTCATTGCCCAAATAAAACGTAACATCAATTGTTATGAGCAAACAAACCCAAATGTACTTACTACATAATTCCCAGGAGATGCTGAGGAGTATGGTATCTAGAACATACAAAACAAAACAAAACACATAGTTTGATTCATGTGGCAGTATGAAGACTGACCTAAAAGGATTTTTTTTTTCTGACTTTTATCAAGTTTTAAAATGCATAAAAAAGAATGGTAAAGAAAAAGGGCATTTTTGTTTGAGTGCTAGAAAACTGAATAACTTCAATATTAACTTGGATTTACAAAAAAAACCAAACATTTTCTTCAAGATGAATTCAGACAGAACTGTATCTTCAGATTATATTGGTTTCAGGGCATTTGTACTCACTACTTGATACTAATGACCCTTATTCTGTAATTAGAAAATATATATTTGTACTACTAAAACCCAGAAACTAGAGGTTTCTAAATTAGTAGACTTTGCAGATATAACCTGTAGGCTGTGTGCATGATGGGAAGCATCATTTTCTATAAAGACAGCTTTCAGAATACCCCATTCATGCAATATGGATCTCTACTTGGTATATAGTCTTTACCTTTCCCCCTTTCCTTTAAAATTAGCACTAGAAAATAATATAATAAATGCAAAAGAGTTTGATAATATTCTCAAAGTCTCCTGATTTGTGGGGATCAGATATGGGTAACAAATTCCCCCCTTTACCTTCAGATCAAGCTCTTAACCAAGCTTTTTTCTAGGGATTAGAAGGTAGAAATAATCACATTGCTGTGATTAAATAAATGAAAAAACTGGAAAACATATTATTCAAAAATAAGCCCCTGAATGTGGATATTAATAGAGAAAGTTAAATTCAAATATTTTCTTTTTGTATAAATTCATTTGTATGACTACTCTCCACACCCAGAAAAGATATTTTTGCCTTTTGAAAAGAAGCCAATAAATTATTGTCTAATTGAGGAGTCAGACAGCCAGAGCCAGAGTAGGACCTTTAGAATAGTGAAAAGATTATAATACCTATACCCTAAAACCTTTCTCTACCCCAGACCTGCCATATAATTAAACATAAAAATAATATGAAATCATAAAGTATGAGGAAGTTTAATAAAGTTATGATTTTTCCTAGATGAATAATACTTCGATGCTTTTTTGAGAATATTTAACATTAAATCATTTCAAAAGCTTTTCTTTCCATTGTGTGATATACCCTTGCTTTGCCGTAAGCACAGAACACATGTCCCTGAGGCTCCTGCCTGGTCTGCCTGGGTGATTCTGTACTACAGATCGCCATTGTTAGCGTTTCCAGCATCACTGGAGGTGAGGCTTACTTCCACTATGAGTCCTCAGATCTCTACAGCAGTAAACATTTACTGGACTAGGTGAGTGAACACAACTTGGCTCTTTTGGCCCCTTTTGGTTCATGATCTAACGTCCATCCTCTGCTTCTCATCATTTGCAACATGTGCATCTGCCTCTCCAAATCACCAACTTATCTATTGCTCCTAGCACCAATTTTCATATTCCTGTAACACCTAGTTTATATTCTGCCTCTTTCTATTGTCCACCTTCACTCTTAAGTATCTTCAAGATACAATCTGACCACCTTTTAGGTCTTTGGAATTTGCAGTTTATTGTTACCCTTTACTTTATAATACATTTCTCTCTCTTCCATTAATGAGCATGACCACATTTTACAGTTCTTTATACAGAAATAATTATTTAGCATCTTCTCTTCTTCTGAATAACTCCCTTGCCTGACATCTTTTTTATTCCTCATGATACTCACAAAAATTACTTTACATTCCAACCAGAATATTCTCCCATCACAATTCCTCCATATTTGCTTAGTTCATTAGTTTCCTATTAGTTTCCTACTACTTAGGTTGCCTTTGTCCCATCCCCATACCACCACTGGAATTTTATTTCTCTCTCTAATATCTTAAAACTCCTTATCTTAAAGTCAACTTTAAAGATTTTTATCACCCCCTAGTCACCTTTTTTGCTTAACAGCAGAGATTTCCTGAAGTGAAACAGAAAACAAGACTGAAAAGTTCCAAAATATAATCATATTCTCTAACTTAAACCTAGTCTTCAGTAATATCTGGAAACATTTCATCTCAGACTTTATGGAAGCCCTGAGGCATACTAGGGTGTGCTGGTAAACTTCAGGGGGAAAACAAAAGTCCCAATCAGTAATATCTGCTGATTTTTGTGGTGTAAATATTCCCACCATGGCAGATTTCAAACTATCAATGGTTTAACAACCACCTCACAAAATTCCTGAATTCTTAACAATTGACTATGGTGAGCTGGCCCCGATGGTGATTCCATGATTCTAGTTGATTCTTTACCCTCCTTTCATAGATGAAAGCATCAGGTTCTTATTATGTGTTAGTTCATTGCTTATAGATTTATATTTTTATCCATTTATCCTAGGGAAAAAAAAGCCTAGGATAAAATTTTCTGTTTACTAAGCTGGCCACCCCTGACCATCCCATTCTAAGTCCTTGCTGCTTCTATATTTAACATATCTCTCCCTTCAAGGCTCCTTCAAACACAGTTAAATATAATAAACTTTTAAGAATAGTTTTAAAACTGTGTTATCTCACCTAGTTGTTCAATTTTCATTTTGCCCTATCAAAATCTTTAATTCTGGTTCATTCACATTGTTTCTACTTCATATTCTTTCAAGCCTTCATTTAAAATCAGCATTTGGCTTCTACTCTTAGCACTTTACTGAACCTTCATTCTTTAATGTTTTCCAGCAGGATCTGAAAGCCTAGCATGAAAAACATGAACTATAATAACATAGGTAGAAGTACTATGTCAGTACAGAGGATATATTTGAGCTGGGCAGCTGGGATTTAAAGACTAATTGCTCACCAGAAAGGCAAAGAGAAGGATCATCATAAAAAATAGAAAGAAAAAAAAAAGTAAAGTACACAGTTTATTTGGGACATGGTATAAAATGTGATACAGCTGCTACAGTGTGGGATCTATGGGGGCTGTGGTAAGTGATAAAGCTATAGTTAGAATGAATGTATGCTGTAAAAAACAGGGAGTCACAGATGTTAGCATGTTCAAATACATGTTTTAGTAAGCTAACTTCAGAGGTATCTGGGAATATGAACACAAGTTAGAGGTTATTGTAGAAAGTCCAGACAAGAGATGATGAAAAAGTATATATTTTTCATCAGAATAGCAGTATTTGAGAGACATTTCACAATTGGATTGATAGAGCTTCATGATGAAGTGGGTGTGATGGACAAGGGATGAAAGAAATCATCCTTAATTTCCAGGTTTCCAGTTTGGTGACTGGGTGAATGATGGTGCTACTAATCTATACAGGGAGTTCAGGAGGGATGGCAGGTTTGGGGAAATGTCTGACATGTTGAATCTGAAGGCACTTTTAAACATTGGGGTAGATCTGAACAACAGCCATTTAGAAATATAGATATGGACCTTACGAGAGTTCAGAACTAGAGATACACCTTCAATTTAACTAGTTTCTATTCAACTCAACAAATAATTACTGAGAACTTACTTTATGCTGGGCACTATACTTGATCTAGGATTCAACTACATTTAGTGAAGTCACATGAAAATATTAAAATGACGAGGAAAAAAGGTCTAAGAATGGAATTAGAGAACATTACAAGTTGAGAAAGGCAGATAATTTGGAGGAAAATTAGGAGAAAGTGTATTATAAAATTTTAAGCAAATCAAACTTCGCAGAAGTAGGGAGTGGGTACAGCTTAGCTAGGAAATGCCTAAAGCAGGTTTATTCTTGAGCCCTATCAGTCTCAAGGCTTGCAACTTTTCTGTGACATACCTAAGAATAAATAATAAAAAGGAACATCTATTCTTCCACAACATCTAATGTCTATTCATATAATTATACTTAACACATTTTGTATGATTTAAACCTATAATGTTCAACTTTGGTTGATTCCACACTGTTGCTTGATCAGCATTTTTCTACTTTTCCTTAGTCAGCTATCTTCCTTTTTTTCCTCAATGGCTGTTAGTACTAATAATATGGAAACAATAAAGAAAAATTCTTAAAATGAAGAAAAGAAATTTAAAATAAAGCCAAGGAGTAAAATATTTCAGAGGTCAGGTAGATGAGGAAGAATATTAGTCATTATGTGAGGCTGGTAGATAGGTCATTAGTAACCAATAGGACCTGCATGGGAACTGGAATAGGCTGAGAAGTCAATTCAATAAATCTTCTTTCATCATTGCCTGTGTTTCAGACACTCAATTCCATGTGGTGATAATAATGAGAAAAAGGTCAAGGAATTCATTGTTTAGTAGAATGGGTGGCGAAGGAGTAAAGTGTGAGAGATGGGGTGGTGGTTTGAGACTGAGAGAAGGTCGGGAGAAGTTTTCTGTCAGCCACTCCCTCCCAGCTGCAGGGGAGCAGAGGAACAGGGGATTAAGACTGTCTTGAAATTGTTCATTGGTTTAGCCTTAGAAGAAAGTTTCAGTTAATGGAAAGGGACAGACTGAAGATTCCTTTGGAAGAATGAAAGAACAAGCTATGAAAGGAAGAGATGGAATAAAAGTAATAGAAAGGTTATCATTGAAAAGAAATCATTTCTTTTTCTGAGACAAGAGAAAAGAAAGATGACTAAAGTCTGATAATATATTGGAGGTGAAGGGTAAAATCTGAAGCAATTTGAATCTAATGGTCTTCCTTCCCCCTCTAAAATATGAGAAATTTCAGCTGATATATATGATGTTAAAAATAAGGTAGGGCCACAATGAGAATAAAAAATTCTAACAGCCATTGAGGAAAAAAGGAAGATAGCTGACTAAGGAAAAGTAGAAAAATGCTGATCAAGCAACAGCGTGGAATCAACCAAAATTGAACATTATAGGTTTAAATCATACAAAATGTGTTAAGTATAATTATATGCATAGACATTACTTGTTGTGGAAGAACAGATGTTCTACAAATACTTAAAATTTAATATCCTCAAAACTGTCTACCTCTAAACCCGTATCTTCTTCTATGTTCTAATATATTTAACGTTACTCAAAAACTGTTTTTAAGGCTCCTCATCATCTTTAACTTTTTCCTTTTCTTAATCCCCAAAAACACTAAGTGTTTTTTATTCCATTTGTGAAACTTCTTTCTTCCACTCCTTTTTCACTTTCCTTTAGTCTAAGATTACCTTTTTTAAATTATTATTTTATGGTAATAACATATACATAACATAAAATTTGCCATTTTAACCATTTATTAAGTTCTAAAATATTATGATTCTGCTTCTTTATCTTTTGCATCTTCAATTTGAAGATTAATTACATCTGGAAGAATCTGGACAGTAAAATTAGAGAGAAGTTTAAACAAAAAGAGAAGGGGATATGTATGAACTTTTCAAAGAAAAATGACTAGACCGTTAGTGGCCGACAGGATAGACAGTTTGGGAAGGCAAGCTCGTGAGTGCATCTCGGTGGCATTAACTGCATTCACAATATTGTGCTACCATCACCACCATCCATTACCAAAATTTCTCATCACTTCAAACAGCACTTTTGTACCCATTAAGTAATAACTCCCCACTGCCCTCTACTCTACTTTCTGTCTCTATGAATTTTCTCATTCTAGACATTTCATATAAGTGGAATCATGAAATATTTGTCATTTTGTGCCTGGTTTATTTTCACCTAGCTTAATGTTTTCAAGATGCATCACGTTTAGCATGTATCAGAACTTCATTCCTTTTTAAGGCTGAAGAGTATTCCATCGTATGAATAGATTACATTTTGTTTATCCATTCATCTGTTGATGGGCACTTGAGTTGTTTTAACTTTTAGGCTGCTGTGAATACTGCTGCTTGAACACTGGATATGTTCACAGCATCCAAGAGAACAATTTGGATGCTGTAAACAATCCATCCAAGGCGTAGATTCCTACAAGTATCTGTTTGTACCACTATTCTCAATTGTTGTGGGTATATACTTAGGAATGGAATTGCTGGGTCGTACAGTAATTTCATGTTGAACTGTTTAGAAACACCTATGATTATATTTTATTCGGCCTATTACTGTAATCTCCTGATTGTGTTTCCCTGCTGTATCCATTTTATATACTATCTTCCTAAAGAATATTTCCACATAGCTAACAATAAATTTCAGATTTCTCAACATTCAAAGCCTCTACACATAATGGTCTCCCTTTTCAGCTTTATTTTTCTCCTTGCCTTCCCAAACTGTCTATCCTGTCGGCCACTAACGATCTAGTCATTTTTCTTTGAAAAGTTCATCCATATTCCCTTCTCTTTTTGTTTAAACTTCTCTCTACTTTTACTGTCCAGATTCTTCCAAATGTAATTAATCTTCAAATCGAAGATACAAAAAATAAAGAAGCAGAATCATAATATTTTAGAGCTAGAAGAACCTTCCATCTGACAGATGAGAAAACGTAGAGCCTTAGATCTTGTCTGGCTAAGCAGAACAGAAAATTCAAGAGCTGTTAACAGGAACTCAGCCATCCTGACCCCTAAGACCCACAGCTGTGAGACTGAGGTAGGGAAGAGAAGCTAGAATGTTTTGTTTGTTTTGGTTTTTTAATTATTAATAACAGTTTACCTAAGGAGCTTTCTTCAATAGAGAAGCTTAAAAATATTTTATAAGCATGGGGTTACTAGAAATTAGGGAGAGCTACATCAGGACATTATCTGTGCCAGTGAAAAGCTGAAAACATTCCATTAGTTTCCAATGCTCTTTTAAGTGAATAAGCACCTGTTTGTAGACAGCAGAGCATATTTGGAGTAAAACAATAAAGTTCCTTAAGCTCAGTCATTACAGATCTTTATTTTCTTTCTTAAAGGAGTTTGCTTTTTCTTTATCCTGTTGACCTAGCAAAAGTTGATGAAAACAATGCTATCTTGAACATTTGTTATTTTTGTCTATCCAGTATCTTCTGCTAACAGTTGTTATGGTTAAATTCATGTGTCAACTTGGCCAGATGATGGTGCCCAGCTGTCTGGTCAAGTAAGCGCTAGCCTAATGGTTACCCCAGTGACATTTTGGGGCCTGTTAATAAGCCAGAAAGCCGGTTTATTAAATCATTAGCACATTGACCGATCCATGGCCGATTACGTCTGCAGTCAGCAAAGGGAGAGTATCTCCCACAATTAGTGGCTTTTAATCTAATCAATTGAAGACTTTACAGGAGAAGTCAGAAGAGAGAATCTTTCCACTTCAGCCAGCGAGCATCTCCTGGGAGACTAACTGAAGACCGTCATTAGAGCTGTCAGCCTATGGCCTGCCCTACAAGACTTGGACTCATGCATCCACACAGTTGAGTGAGACATTTTTATAAAATCCCATATTTACAGATACCTCCTGTTGGTTGTTTCCCTAGAGTACCCTAATACAAATTCTTTGGTGAAAATACATATATCTCCCTTTTTTTTACTTCATGTGGCTTGGGTGAGGCTCAAAGAGTGGGCATTGTAAACTAGGCCTGGCTGACAGCGCACTGTATCTCCTGGCCATGACTGGTTCACAAATGAGCATGTGACTCAAACTAAGTACAATTCAGTTCAGTTCAGTTAGAGCTATTCCCAATACCTGTGCTTACTTATGCTCTTTTGTGCTCATCTGGTTGCTGTGAGGATATAAATTTAGCGCTTCAAATAGCTCTCCTGCCATGGCAAGGGAATAAAGTGGATAGAAACAGGGTCTTGGTGAAATTACTTGAGCCCTTGTCACCAAAGCCAAATATTCATCTGGACTTTTCAGATATGGGATCTAGAAATCTTTGCTGTTAATATGAGCATAGTTTGGTTTTCTGTCTTATAATCAAAAGGGTGTCCAGATGCAGAAAACTGAGATATTTTCAATAAAAAGTGATTGCTCCCTAATGACTAGAACTTGCTGTACAACTGAACCCAAAGACACAGTTCCTGGTGAAAGAGAAAAAAAAAATAGAATTAGTGAATTTGTAAATAAACTTCCAAATAAAAATATGAGGCTAATTCTGTAATCCTCAGAGTCATAGGAGTTAAAATGAAAAATCACATCTTTGATTCTGAATTAAAAATGTTTGCCCACAAAAATGTTTCTTCTCCTGCCATACAGTACATGCCAAAATAACTTTTTTTTTTGCTAGACAATTTGTAGGCTTACAGGAAAATCATACAGAAAATAGAGTTCCCATATATGCCCCCATTAGTAACACCTTGCATTAAGTGTAGTACCTTTGTTACAACTGATGAAAGACTATTGTTATAATTGTACTATTAACTATAGGCCACAGTTTACATTAGGGTCCACTGTGTTGTACTGTTCTATGGTATTTTTTAATTTTTTTATTCTACTAACACATATACAACCTAAAATTTCCCCTTTTAAACACATTCAAATAAATAATTCAGTGGTGTTACTTACATTCACAATCTTGTGCCATCATCACCACCTTCTATTACCAAAACTTTCCATCATCCTTAATAGGAATTCTGGACCAATTAAGCATTACATCCACATTCCCTATCCCTAACCTAGCCCTTGAACATCAGTATTCTAATTTCCGACTCCATGAATTTGCTTATTCTAACAGTTCATATAAGTGAGATCACTCAACATTTATCCTCATAAGTCTGTCTTATTTCACTTAAAATGATACCTTCCAGTTTCATCATGTTGTCACATGTATCAGAACTTCATTACTTTTTGCAGCTGAGTAATATTCATTGTTTTATATACCACATTTTGTTTATCCATTTACTTTTTGATGGCTGGGTTGCTTCCATCTTCTGGCAATTGTCAAAAATGGCGCTATGAGCCATCTCTGTACAGATACCTGTTCAAGTCCCTTCTTTCAATTCTTTTGGGTATATACCCTGAAATGAGATTGATGACTCATATGGTAATTTTATGCTTATTTCCTGAAGCACTGCCAAACTGTCTTCCTCAATGAAGGAATGCTCCTATTTCTCCACATCCTCACCAACACTTGTTAAGTTACTTTTTTAAAAAATAGTAGCCATATTCATGGGTATGAAGTGGAATCTCATTGTGGTGTTGATTTGCATATCCCTAAAGGCTAATGATGTTGAGCATCTTCTCATGTGCTTTTTGGACATTTGTATAATGTCTTTGGAGAAACATCTATTCAAGTACTTGGGCATTTTTAATTGGGATGTTTGTTTTTTGTTACTGAGTTTAGGTTTTCTTTATATATTCTGGATATTAAACTCTTCTCTGATGTACAGTTTCCAAATAATTTCTCCCATTCTGTAGCCTGTGTCTTTACTTTCATGATGAGGTCCTCTGATGCACAAAAAAAATTTTAAGCGATTTTACTGTTCATATACCATACAATCAATGGCTTTTAGTATAATACAGAGTTGTACATTCATCACCACAATCAATTTTTGAACATTTTCATTATTCTGAAACAGATAAACCCCATACTCCTTACCAGTCACCTCTCAATCCCTCTAGCCTTCCTTAGCCCTACATAATCCCTAAACCAGTTCTGTCTCTATAGATTTACTGATATTTAAAAAATACTAAAATATTACTGTTAACTACAGTCTACAGTTTGCCTGAGGTGTATTTTTCCCACATTCTAATCTATTATTAACACTGGGTTAATAATAGTTCATGAAAGAACATTCTTACATTTGTACTATTCCCCACAGACATTGTCCACCGCAGGGTTCACCATGTTATACAGTCCCATGTCTTATCCTCTAGTTGCATACACAACCCCCAACCACCCCTTTCATCCACGTTCCAAACACAATTCAGTGCTGCTAAGTATACTCATAGTAATGCACTACGATCACCTCTATCACTATCCAAACATTTATAATCAATCTAAATAGAAGTTCTGCACGAATT
The DNA here is from genome assembly GCF_023851605.1 of Tamandua tetradactyla. NCBI lineage: Eukaryota > Metazoa > Chordata > Mammalia > Pilosa > Myrmecophagidae > Tamandua > Tamandua tetradactyla. The sequence goes on along the minus strand of NC_135347.1, from coordinate 50,059,368 downwards.
AAGCATCAGGTTCCCATTCTCTATCCCCATTCTATCTCCTGGTAAACCTATATCTAGATTCTAACTTTATGAATTTGCTTATTATACTTAGTTCAAATGAGTGAGATCATACAATACTTGTTTTCAATATAATGTCCTCCAATTTCATTCATGTTGTCGCATGCATCAGGATCTCATTTGTTCTTACTGGTAAATAATGTCAAATTATATATATATAATATATACTAGTGTATATTACATATATATACACACAGCTCGTTTTGCTTATCCATTCACAGGTTGATGGTCATTTGGGTTGCTTCCATCTTTTGACGATTGCAAGTAATGCTGCCTTGAACATTTGTGTGCAAATATCGGTTTGCATCACTACCTTCAGTTCTCGTGGGTGTGTTATCTGGTAGTGGGACTGTCAGTTCATATGGCAATTCTATACTTAGCTTTTTGAGGAACTGCCAAACTGTCTAAAATAGCAGTTGCATCATTTTATATTCCTACCAGCAACAAATGGGTATTCCTCTTTCTCCACATCCTCTCCAACATTTACGGCTGTTTTTTAATAGTGGCTATTCTAGTAGGTGTGAAGTGATAGCTCATTGTAGTTTTAATTTGCATTTACCTAAGAGCTAGTGACACTGAGCATCTTTTCTAGTGCACTTTGGCCATGTGTATGCCTGTTTGGAAAAAGCCTATTCAAGTATTTTGCCCATTTAAAAATTGGTATGTCTGTCTTTTTACTGTTGAGTTGTAGGATTACTTTATCTGAAAATATTTCCAAATATCTTCTCCCATTACATAGGCTACCTTTTCACGTTCTTGACAAAGTCCTTTGAAACACAGAAATTTTTAATTTTGAGGAGGTTCCACTTATCTATTATTTCTTTTGTTGCTTGTGCTTTGAATGTAAAATCTAAGAAACCACTGCCTAACACAAGATACTGAAGGTGTTCCCTACATTTTCTTCTTGGAGTTCTGTGATCCTGGTTCTTATATTTATATCTTTGATCCATTTGAGTTAACTTTTGCTTAAGGTATAAGGTAGGGTTCTTCTTTCATTCTTTTGAATATGGATATCCAGTTTTCCCAGCACCATTTGTTGATGAGGCTGTTCTGTCTCAGCTGGGTAGACTTGGCAGCTTTGTTGAATATCAATTGGCCATAAATGGAAGAGTCTATTTCTGAACTCTCAATCTGATTCCACTGGTCAGCATATCTATCTTAAGTCAGTACCATGCTGTTTTGACCACTGCAGCTTTGTAATATGCTTTAAAGTCAGGAAATGTGAGTCCTCCAAACTCATTCTTCTTTTTCGAGATGTTTTTTACTATTCATGACCCCTACCCTTCCAAATAAATTTGGTAATGGGATTTTCCAATTTTGGAAAGTAGGCTGTTGGATTTTGATTGGATTACATTGAATCTGTAAATCAATTTGTGTTGACATCTTAACGCTATTTAGTCTTCCAATCCATGAATATGGAATGTCCATGTTCTTCCATTTAATTAAATCTGTAAGCAATATTTTGTAGTTTTCTGTGCACAAGTCCTTTGCATCCTTGATTAAATTTCTTTGTAGATATTTGATTCTTTTGGTTGCTATTGTAAATGGATTTTTTCCCTTGAGTTCCTCCTCAGTTCGTTCATTACTACTGTATGGAAACACTACTGATTTTTGCATATTGAGCTTGTATTTTGCAGCTTTGCAGAAACTTTTTATTAGCTCTAGTAGTTAATTGTATGATTTCAATTTTTTTTAACTTATTGAGACTTATTCTGTGACCCAACATATGGTATAAACTGGAGAATGATCCATGTGCACTTGAGAAAAACATATATTCTGCAGTTATTGGGTGGGGTGTTCTATATATGTCTGTTAAGTTTAGTTGGTTTAAACGATTGCTCAAGTCTTCTATTTCATTATTGATTTTCTGTCCAGATATTATATCCATTATTGAAAGTGGCTTGTTGAAATCTCCTATTATTTTCTATCTATTTTTCCCTTCAAATATGTCAATATTTGCTTCATATATTTGGGGCTCTGCTATTAGGTGCATATTTATTTATAATTATTATGTCTTCTTGTTGAATGAATCTTTTATTGGTATAAAGTGGCCTTCTTTGTCCATTGTAAGTTCTCAACTTAAAATACATTTTATCTGATATTAGTATAGCTACCACAGTCCTCTTTTGGCTACTATTTGCATGATATAGTTTTTCAATCCTTTCACTTTCAACCTAGTTGTGATTTTGAACTTCAGTTTAGGTTATACTTTTTTTTAATCCATTCTAACAAGCTCTATCTACTCCTGAGGAAACAGACAAAACCAAATTATGGTACATTCTGGCTTATATTCAACAAACTTGTCAGAAAGAGAAGTTCAGGAACTGTTTCAGATTAAAGCAGACAGAAAAGGTATGACATGAGAGACAAATGCAACAGGTCAACTGGAATTTTCTTTTGGTGAAATCTGTATAAAGTCTGTAGATTAGAATACAGCATTGTATCAAAGGAAATTTCCTTATTTTGATCATTGTACAGTGGGTATGAATGTCTGTGTTCTTACGAAACATGTACTCAAATATTTAGGTACAAAGGGCCATAATATATGCAACTCAAACGTTTCAGAAAAAATATATTATAAAGCAAATGCAGTATAATCTGAGTAAAGTAATATATGGGAATTCTTTGTACTACTCTTGCAACTTTTTCTATAATCTGAAGTTACTACAAAATAAATATTTAAAAGAAAAAAGTAAAACACATCTGAAAACATCAAAAGCAAAACAAATCACCACTTTAATATCCTGCCTGAGGAGCCAGAGACTTATTGTACCAATACAAAATGAAGAATGTAATATTAAATATGGACAGGAAGTCTAAGGACCATGGCGTTGGCACTACTAATACAAAGAGGGGTTTGGGGGGAAAATCCCTAGTTAATATTTTTGTTCCTGTTTCATAGAGACCCTATATTTTTGCTAGAACGTCATCAGTTTCCTATGTTTTTTCCTTGTTCTCCTAATTCTTTTTATAAGAATGTTTTCCTTGGTATATATTCAGGATGATGTCCTCTTTCTCTTTCTGAAGAGAAATTTTTTTTCCCTACTAACATTCTTGAGTGAGGGGAGATTTATCCAGTTGTGGTGTGTATTAAGCAGCAGCATGCTTCTAACTGTACTATTTCTTTGTATGTGTGCTGGTTAAATGCCCATTTAAGACTGACCATTGGACAGTAGTTTGATGTGCACTACTCTTAGTCTAATTCCTCATGTTTATCAGGCTCTAAAATAATGCAGGGTTGCTGACCTGATACAGCACATGCTCCTACCCACAGTGCTTGATTCTGTGAACCCTGAAGAGATGAAGTACTGAAAAACAGCAAAAATTGCCAGAATGCACTTCTACTACAGCTCTTCTCATTTCTGTCTCTAATATTCTTTACTGGAACAATGCACCATCCTTAACATAACTACTCCTAAACACTGCCTACCTTTCTATATAGCTTTTGGGAGATAGAGTCTGTGGACGAGAGTATAAAAGGAGGTACTGATGGGGTGGGCAGCCTCTGAGTGCTATCTGGCTGTCTGCAATGGGCAGGAGATGGATGGATGGCTGAAGTAAGAGAAAAGGGTTTTCCTTCTACATGGAAAGGCTTAACATAGAGTGGACCACTGATTGTGCATTTAATCTTTAATCCAGTTTCATCAGACATGCAGATAATGGAAACTCCACATTCTGGCATAGGAAGATTATTGAGATTGAGTTTTCAATGCTACAAACATTTTTGTCTTTCGCATTCTTACGGGTATTTTAATAGGAAACAGAAGAAGTTTATCTTGAGATACTAGCCAGATGCCATTTAAAATCAAATGAATTGGTAAAGGCAAATAGCAAGAAGCAACAAGAAATGAGAGCTTTTGAAAAGCATTTCATCAAACTGAAAATTTTGGAGGAGTAAAGACATTCACATTATAACATAATACCTGGCAAAACAGTATCTAAGCAAGCAGATCTGCTGAAATTAAATAGTCTATTAAAGGCTCAAAGGGAAGTAACATCATCATTCTCTTCAAACCAAATTAATTTCACTCAAATAACAAATGCTATAGGTATTAACTAAGAAAGAGGTAGGTAATATAAATTAACAATTTTTTTTTCCTCTAAAAATAAGACAGTTACCAACTATTTTCTGGGAAGAAAGTGATTTCTGCTTTAGAATAGTATGTATAATGGATTTAGAATGAGTCTTCCTATACTATACACACCTCAACTGAAGTTTAAATTAACCTTAAACACTGGATCAGTTTCATGTTTATTTAGCAGTAAGGCCACTGTCAGTCAATGAAGGTGACTTTGTGCATATTAGCAAAAGGCACCCCTTCAGCTATCCCTAGGCTTCACGAATGGAACACAAGTTATATTTCAGATACTACACAAATGTAGTATCTGAAATATAACTTGTATATATAAATAAAGTATATTTCACATACTACACAAATGTACATAGCAGTCTTCTCTTATACTTGGAGGAACTCAAGATTTCAAAGTCAAGATAGAAAGCATCCTCAGGATCATATTAACTTTAAGATTGATGGCTTAATTCAACTCGTGCATATATTTATGTGATATTATTATGAGAAAAAATAGTTGCGTAATCAAACCATTGACAGAAAACATGTAAGGAAAATTCCCTGGATGTCAGGTACATAGATAGGATATCCAAGGATAGCAATTTAGCTCACAGGCACAAGGCAAATATGCACTTGTTTCTTGGGGCAGTTAGAGACCAAAGCTAGGTGTAATCAGTACAACAAATAAAATCATAATATCTTGCAAATCTCTGACAGAGAATAATCCTTAATGGCAATTTAGAAATTATAATAGCTATTATGAAGTAGAAATATAGAACACTATATAAATGCTACACAAATCATACTTTTTCTATCTTTAGTTTTGAAAGTCTGGTAATCTAAAAAGAATGCATGTTTCTGTTAGATCTTCAAGCAAAAAATATATTTAAAAAAATATTTGTATTTTTCAAAATCATATATATAAAGCATCTATTTTGAATGATGACTGTAAAAAAAGTTAATACAAATTACCAGGGTTTCAAAAGCAACTTTTTATTAGTGTTAAATCTACAAGTTGCAATAATAATAATATAATAATTATTATTATTATAACAAATATTTATACTCACTGAATTGGCATTTGTTGGGTTTGGCCAAGGTCTACCACCGGCTGGACCCCTATAAACGATATACCAAATGAACTTTTATCCTAGCTTTGAATTTTTGACAATAAGCAATAACAAACCATAAAACTTAACTTTCCAAGTGAGTTACCTTGCAGCTCTAGTTCAGTACTGAAATTACTCTTTTAATTGTTAGATAAAAATTTTTATTTCATTAAACAGTTTTCTCCCCAAATCAAATTACTTTCAGTTAATCCAGTTTTATTTTAATATTAAATTTAGTTATTGTAATAAGCATTAAAAGTAGTAATCACCATATAGCTGTAAATATATATATATATCTAAATAATTATAAAACAAACTTTTAAGGATAAAAGCATTAATTATGAAATAAATTTAAACTATAATGTGGCATCAATATAAATGTCACCTGTATCTCATTAAAAATGAAATTATTTGTAAAATTTTATATGTATAAAATAATTGTTCATATTAAGCTACAAATAAATGTAAATAAAAGGTGTGTAAATGTGCCTCCCTTTCGAAAATCACATCTTATAGTGAATCATACATGTTACTTTATATATCTATATATCAATCTATCTTTCAGTGCCATTCATGAGTTAGTTTTTGGATATGCTATTTCTGTGTTTTTTTTTTTTTTTTTTTTTAACTAAAGGAATCACAGTTCATGTTTTCATAATTTTAGGTCAAGATGGTGGATGGTGTAAGTCTTGGAAAAAGCAGGAGGTAATACCTGCCAAAGTTTGCCAACATATTACCTCATTTTAGGGTGGTGGAGAAATTTGTATTTCAGAGCTTAGAAGGATATGAAGTAACTTAAAAAGATTTTAAGACAAAATTAATCCCCAGTTAATTCAATCAAAACCTAATATATTCATGCTTTATGACAAAGTATCCTCAAATAAATACCGATTGATGAAACACAGGTTTCTGTCAGTTGATCCTTTGTAATTAGGGTCACTCAAAATCTCCTGTCCTCTAAAAGCTAAGACAATAACATTTTTAAATAAGAAAACATGTCCCCGGTTTCTTATTCCAGGGACCTTAAACCTAATATTCTAAATGCTAGATAAACAGGTTGTTCGTTATTTATTATATTACCCTTATTTGCTTGAATATTTAGAATGAGTTTTGGTTTGGGTTAGGGCTTCTCCAGGGGTGTAAACAGCAAGCAAGCACACTATTAAACATGCCCAGGGGGAGTTTCTTTGCATTTCTGCTTGAGGAATAGAAGGAGAAAATAAGGACTTGACCAAAAATATTGCATGCACCACATAAAGAGAAGGTGGAAGGTACTTATATTGCCTATGGAAACTGCTGCCCCAAGATTATTGTTATAACTATCATTTTATAATTAGTTACAGGAACACTTTGGGCATACAATTTGTTTAGAAATACAGAACATTGGGAAACATTTATCTTAACACAACATAAAAATAAATAGCATATCCAAATCATGACAAAAATTTATATACTATTTTTTATGTAGGTGATGATCTCATAATTTTGAAACATGTCTAAACAAGGACTGCATGAATAAGATGTATTATATAACATAAAATAACTTTTTATACATTTTAATTAATAAATGCTAATTTGTATATTTATATTAAATAACATTTTAATATTATAAGAGGTTAAAAAATAATTTGCATTGACAAGAAAAATTTCACCCAACATTATCATTGTCTTAGAAACATATTTTAAGTTTCACAAATAGCACTGAATGACATATGGGTTATAAGAGTGACTGGTTCTATTAGAACAACTACTCAAACTCAGAAATTCCCAATCCTTTGAAGCCATCAGTATTATCAAGAACGTATTTTATAAAGCATAATGCAAGACATAATTTTGAATGGGAATTTCTGAAGTAGAATCAGGTTACACTCATTTAAAAATAAAGAGAAAAATGTTTTCTAAAGAATTCTGTATTTTTTGGTAAGGGTGTATGGATGTGATAAGATCAAAGTCACAATGACTACCAAGGATTAAAAAACCTTAATTAAACCTTCCTTTCCTCTGTAATTCACAGTCATTTTATTTCAAGATAATAACTATACAAACTGTAGTTCTAGAGGATATAATCTGAAACAAGAAGATCCTTTGAAATGCCTTTTTCCTCTTAGTTTCCATAAAATAGTAAGGTATCAAAGGTGAACTAGAAATGCTTTAATGCTGAATCCTTTATTCTTTGGGAATTTATATAAATGTAGTTAATTTAGAAATACACTACTATTCGAGTTTCCTTTAAAAATAATCTATAATGTACCTGAGAATATTTTTATTCTGGCAATATTTTATAAATTCTACTTTAAATTAAAATCTAGCTTTTACTTTAACAGATATGATATTAGTTATAGAAATACTAAAATAATCCCTATTTTAAGTGTAAATCACACTGTAATTGATCTCATGTTTAGGACAAGGAAGTGTAAAGATTAAATCAGCATAATCCATTTCTTTGGAGGTAGTCAATATTTTTTAAGAGCAAAATCATAAAAATTTTGTTCCAAATGGTTTACACTATGATATTATTACTTTAGAGATCAGGGTTGGGTATTTTTTATTGTCATTTATAATTTCATTGATAAATAATAAAAAGTGACAAGTTAAAGAAAAATCATCCAGATAGGACTCTCCAGTATACAAAAATTTTAGACTATTAGAGATAAGATGTTGCTTAGGGCAACACCATTCTAATACTTTTCTCCTAGATTTTTAAATTTCCCAATATATAAAAGAAATGACATGAAGAAAGCCTAAAATAGAAATACTTGTCTGTACGTAGTAAAGCTTACTTTATTATTTTATTTCCTCAATCAAATTTACTTATTTTGGGAATTATAGTGTTAGAAATGAGCTATTTTTATTTGATTGTGGCTCTTAACTCTTTGGTAGACTCAAGGTCTCTGCCATGAAGTTAACTATTTGTAAACAAGTCCTTAAATCTATCAAAAGGGTTAAGGTAGCTGGAAATCCAAAGTTTTAGAGCTGAGGGAGTCTTGAAGACCCTCTTGACTATTGCTAGTGGTACAAATGTACTTTATTTTAAAGACAGTTACATTATGACATGAACTTCAATAAAGTCCACTAATTGAGTACAATGGAGATAATGTTTCTTCAAATTCACGTTTGCTTTCTTAGGACCAATATCAGTACTAGAAGAATTCTCTTTGGTTGGATCTTACACTTTAGAACTTTCCCTGTAATAGAGTTTACACAATATTTGCATTTTCATTGTCCTTGAAGGAGTCCAAATTTATAAACTGAAAATGGCATAAGGCCCCAAATAAAAGGCAATAGTAACAAGTCATGGAAATCTGAGTCTGTAAGGCTTAAACGTTCTTAAGAACTAGAAATTATATAAATAGTAAAACATTATGTAATAGAAAAATTTTGAAGCATCTGTATCTGGATTTATCTAAATGAGAAACCCAACCAAAATATCAACAAAAATAATATTAAAAATTTCAACCATACTTTTAGTCTCCAAAATCTAGGGAATTAAATGTACCCATATGTATATGTTTAAGTGTAAGTAAGAATGGAAATAGAAAATTTTAAGCAGCTATTTGAGTCTCCCAATGGTCAGAGCAAGATTTTTCCCCCTTCCTATGAGCAAAAATAAGTTGAATTAAAATTGGCCATGTAGCAATCATAATGCAGAGTAATATACAGAATGATATTAGATACATGAATATTTAATGATAATTCTGATTGATCATACCATTCAAAATATATATTCCTTATATCTGTTATATTTCAAAGTGAAAATATCTGGTAGGCAAATTTTATTTATTATCTCCATCCTACAAGTAAGAATTTCAGCCTTTGACAGAAGCACAAATTATCACTCACCCATTTCTATAGTAACCATTATAAAAGTCTAAGCTTTTGAAGAATTTAAGAAGAGTCAAACTCCATGTCTATCCATTTTTAGTTTAAAGTGAAAAGAGAAGATAGGAAAATATGACCTACTTTCTCCCCTGTTCTGCTAGTTATGGGTCTGGCTGGTACCCATCTATTAACCTATTTTCTATTTTAGGCAAAATTGCTTTCCATGAAAATGGTTTCAGATGATTAAAAAACAATCCCTACAATACATAAAAAAGAGCGTATCTGACAGCATGTCTTCAATGCCATTAAGAGAAGGCAGAGTTATTTAATTTGACATGTAAGTAACCAAAACATGGACTTAAGGAAAATATATTTGAGAGCCCACCCACAACCCTATGTGGAACACATTCGTTATTTCTGGTAACTTTTCTTTAGGCCACAGAATGGAACTGATTCTATTATGTAAAGTCACTAACAAGAACTTGGTCTTTATGCAACTTTGAGGGCAAGGTGAATAATGAAAAATAAATTTAAAATCCTTCACAAATTCCACTATATTGCCTGATAGAAACAAACTGCTCTCTATATGTTTGAAAAGTTCTTTTCAGTGAAACCTTTTCGTCTATTTTTTACCTAAGGACATTACACCATGGAAAGTTCTTTAATATGAGAAATACCAGAGAGAATTCTTCCTTTGTTGAGCGAGGTCCCAACAAAGCAAAAATAAAGACATATATATTTAAAAGAGTTTAAAACTTTGCTCTCAGGGATCATTATGCATCTGTTAAAATGAGGCTTAAACGATTCAATTATCTACTTCTACAGAGTTAAGTTCATGGTCATGGTGTCAACATCTCTTCATACTTTTGTCAACATTATTTGGGGACTATGTGTACGTTTAGGAAAGACATTTTGTGATGATTAAACAAATAAAACATGAAAATGAAAAAGTAAATAGGATAAAAGTTGGCATTTACAGCACCTGAAAATGGAAAAAAATTTAATGGTTGCAAGGGAAAGAATAAAAACATAGAGGACATGCTGTGAAAATGAACCAAACATTACAGCTCATTTTTATACTATATAGAGATTTAGAAGTTCAATTTTTTTCACAAAGTAGTGTTGCTTTAGTAGACAGTAAATAAAACACTTTAGTATAAACAGGATAATATAGCATTCTGCTTACATGTTCATTCCAGGCATTCCAGGGCCACCTAAAGCATTCAGTGGGGGTCTCATTGCACCTCCATAGTTCTGTAATGATAACCAAGGGTCAGACTACCACAAAACAAAAAAACAAAACCAAAGAGGAGGGGGGAAAGAAAGGAGAGCAGGTTAATGATTTCCCTACACAACTCCTGACTGGATAAGGCCTGTGCAATTCATTCTCTGAAGGGTCCACTCTTGTACGTTTGCTTCTATTTTAACAATTACTTCAGTTTGGTCTTTTAAAATTTATGTGGATATGTTAGATCATTAAAGTATGTTAAATGATTTAAGGTATGGTTGCAATTATAATAGTCGACATACTTTTATTCATTTCTTAGTATCTGTACAATAGTGAACTTTTTCAAATAAAAAATATTTTATAAATCCAGAACTTTGTTTTTAAAGGAAAGATTTATTCAACATGTTTGAAATTATCAGACCCAGAACAATTATATAAAGCCTAAACAGACAAACAAAACCCAAGTGAACCCAATAGAAGAAAGTTGAAAGGAAATTTCTGTCCCCAAAATAAATTTCCCAACACAGAAATTCACTAATATATAAATACACAAAAATACATGAAAACTAAAGTGTACTCAAAATACATTTATGAATTATAATGACAATAGGCTTCAGTGACTATTATGTGACTTCAAAACATGCACATCATATTAGCTTACTTTAGTTGTCATAAGGGCCCAAAGATTAATTTTATCATTATCATTACTTATTATTATGGTGACCATTTTCATCCTTGGCTTTTGGATACAACTATTACTGTAATCTTTCTGACTACTTTTTTTCAATTTCCTTTGCTGACTTCCTTTCATTTGGTAACTCTTTAAATGTAGTTTTCCCCCATGTTTAATCCATAGCAATCTTTTCAATTAAATACCCATTTTTTCAATAATCTTATCTGTCACTGTTTAATAAACAATGCCATGTCTTTTATCTTTTGTCATGATATATCTTCTAAGCTCCTAGATAACTCATAAGTTGAACACATGGGTCCTTTCCATTAGATACTATCCCACACTCAACATACCTAAAAGTAAACTCCATATTACCTTCTCAAGACTGTTTTTCATCCTGCCTTCTACAGTAAGTTGATGGTGTCATCTTTCACACACTAGTCCAGAAGTCTGAAAGTTCCTTGAAGTCTATTCCTTTTCCTTCAGTTCCCATATCTAGTCAGTCACCAAAGTCTATTACTGTGAATTAGCTTTTGAAATCGTGCTCTCCTTCCTATCACTAATCTTTGCCATTTGTCTGGTCTTAATTGGTCTCTCTGACTTCAGTCTCTCACCCTTCCGATCTGTTCTCCATACTGCCTCCAGAGCTTTCTTTCTAAATTTTAGTCCTATTCATGCCACGTGAAAGTCATGACTGCCTATACTGTCTATCAAATAAGTTTAAACTCCTCCACACATGGCTCTATGAAGCTTTTCACGGCTCAGACAAACCTATCTTTCCTGTCATTATTTCCTACAGTCTCAACTTCTTCCCCTTCTCCCAACCATACCCTCCAGCTGGTTAGATTTCTTGGCTCAGAAACACACACTTTTATACTTATGTTAACTCATCTCCCTTGGCCTTCTGAGTAGTGAATACTAAGCTGCCCAGGAAATGTTCAATATGAGAATGTCTAATTCCAGAGAGTAGGTTAGTTGATAAACTATCTGGTTGCATGCTAGTCTCATTGTTTACTTATACTTTAAGGAAATGATAAACTCCTACTTTCTATGTGCTATGTGATACTTGAAAGGTCTCCATGCACATTTGAGTCACTGCTTAAAGGAACAGGTATTTCCCTTAGCCTTTAAATCATGTGTGGTGGTGGCAGCAGCTGTACTATCAAGGGATCTCTGAGAAAAAAGTTATTGGATATAAAATGTGAATAGTAAAATATAATAGAAATGCATCACAGGAAGGTCTTACTTCACTGTTGGTTTTAGAGGATCTGTGTTTTATTTTATCAAGGAAAACAATTTTCCTTATATTTTGGACAAGACATCAGTTTGAATCTCTGTTGCCACTGCCCTCTTCCTCTGTATTTTTTCTAGATGTGTGATCTTGGGCCAATGAGTCTCTCAACCTTAATTTCCTTATCTGTAAAGTCATAATATCACCTCCTTTATAAGCTCGTTGGAGGATAAAATGAAATCACATAAAGCAACTATCACAGTGATTGGTGCTCAAAAAAAGTAGCTGCTAACTGTTTCTTCTCACCATTAATAAAGGATTAATTTAAATGAGTCCTCATCTCATTAGCTTTCCATGAACTCTCAACCCTAAGAGAATTACTTGCTTGCCCATGTAATAATTCCATAAGAGAGTATGCATATTTCTAGTCTAGACTTGTTCCTCCATATAATCATTTTTTTCTTCAGTTTATATCTCCTGCTAAACCATAGGCACCCTGAAGCAGGGACTGTGCTTTATTTATCTTTGTATATCTACTGTTCAAGTACAGTGTCTGGCACATAATAAGCTTTCAATAAATGATAGATAAATTAAACTGAACAGTCACAGGAAATCAGTAAGAGATGATTAAATATCTAACTTAATAGGTTTACAAAATACTTTCATTTTGTGAATGATCTAAAGCCAAAAGAAATCAGGAAGACAAAAAATAACAACTGGCTTTCCTAGTGGTATCAAAAAGACAGAATGGGAAGAACTAATTAGAAAAACTAAATTTTAAAGTTGATGGTAACTATACAATCCCATCTGGTCTAAACTTTACCCAATACAATATTCCTGACAAAATGGTTGTTCAGGCTCTGTTTGAAAAGTTTATGAAGATTTTCAGTGAATGGATGATTCAATTCCTAGAAAATCTTCCTTATACTGAGTTAAATCTTACCACCCTTTGCAGGATCAGCCTGTTTTCTCTTCACACAGTAGAACGTAATCTATTTTCATCCCACCATTTACCCACACCAAGTGTTTGGAAATTATGATTAAGTTCCTGCTTGTAGATTTCTGGAGGAACTAGAACAAGTTGGCTAGTAATGGTCAATTTCTCTGTTAACATATGACACTGAGCATGAACACAGGCTAGCTAAGTACATCTTATTATAAAAGCAAGCAGAAAAAGGACTTCAAATATAGTTGACTAAAAAAAAAATCAGCTTTTTCTATTAAAAGGAGGCTGTTAATAGGTAAGAGGTAGGCAAAACATGCTGGGATTTGAGGTCAAACTTTTATTTTTTCATTCATACATGTTTATTTTGTTTGTGCATAAAGATAGCGACAGTAATCCAGAGACTGTCTCTATTCTCCAACTACAATAAGGCAGATGGATCTGGTCTTGGGTAGCATCTGTGTAATTAAATATCTTTTATAAGAGTTATTTTTCCATTATCTTTCAATTTTTATCACAAAGCTCACAGTTTATAAGTGCATATTTTTATATATCAGATATTATAAAATAAATATCCCCTAAGAATCCCCCCATTTCAAATTATTTTACCTGACATTTTTTCCTGTGCTACCATTCATAAGAATAAGATTCTTGTTTCTACTTAAATACATGTTATGTATAAAAAAAAATTTCCTTTCCCCTTTTACACTTTGTGTACTGGGATTTTAAAATAATTATTGTAGGTTTTTCTAGTTACTGAGGTTAATTCATATAAAAGTACTTAATTTCCCTCAAATTAAAGTTTTTCTTTTTTTTTTTCCACATGGGCAGGCACCAGGAATATTTCCCTCAAATTAAATAGAAATAAATAACAAAGATTAAGCTAATTCAAATGGAAGAAATTAACTATTCTCTTTGGATGTGAAAAGGTAAAGGAAGAATTCACAATTACATAATAATTTAGTTATTAAAACTCATCAATAAGAGATTACTCACCTGAAATAGAAGCTTTGTTATTTTTTGTTGTAATTTACTTATAATACAAAACATATAGCATGTAGCTAGATATTAATAACATAAAGCATACATATCAGTATGCTTTTTAAATTTCTGCATCTTCAAATGAAATTTAAGTATGCTATAGCTTAGGTAAGCACTGGTATATATCTTCAAGCACTACAAAACTGACCTGCAAATCAGACTCTAGTTTATAAATGGTGCTAGAAATATTGTGCTGGGAATGACAAAACCCTAAAGAGCAGTTAGCTGAAAAATATATGAACTGCAAGAACAATGATAACTAAATTATAGGCTTGAAGTTTCTAATGTATAATTAAATTTTATCTATGAAGAAAATATTTTTAAAAAATCTTTAAATTCTGTACAGCCAAATTAGTTAGCTTAGTTTATTAGAAACTGAAAGTACATTCAGTCAACGAAGTATCCTATAGATCTAATAAATTCTAATTGCTATTAATAGCTTAATGATGATTGGTCACAGAAGTAATCATCTCCAATATAAATGGAAGTAGGGAAAGATTAAATTTAAATATCCAAATCACAGGTTTATAAGATCTTCTCTTGAAAAAATACATAGCAGAGAACTGAGCCTAAGTAAAAGAAATTGGTTTCTTCTGACTTTGGGGAGGCCACATATATTTATACAGTGAATTTTTTCCGTATCATATCATCTCTAAAAAAATTTGCTCATATGAGCCTTGTGTTTCAATATAATGAGTACACATTATTGCTGTTGTTTGGAAACTCCTAGGCCTAAGTCACATTATGTGGGTATTAGGTACATAATTCTCTGACTTGTTGAGGGACACAATGAAACATTAATTAAATTTTTTCATGTAGGTACATGAAATAAGTTCCTAAATTTATCAAAGGGAAAATTTCATTCATTTTTAAAATTTGCTTTAATTAAGTAAGGATGTTTGCTAGCTATCTGAACTATATGAAATTGCTGTTTTTGTAAATTAAAAAATGGTCAAATATTATCTATTTCATATGGTTCAAGCTAGTGTACAGATTCTAATTAATTGGTTCTGAAAATATTAGAATGAGAAATATTTAAAAGAATGAGACTACTATGCTACTTTTAAAAGCTAAAGAATATAAGTATTGATGGATAAATGCTAAACAAATGAATAAAACAAAAATTCAGAAGTACTATTTCAGCACAAGGAAATATGACCAAAAGTCACTGAAGTATAGCATCCAAAATGAATTTACAATATGATAAATATAAAAATAATAACACTTTTTTTTCTGAACAATATAATTGTACATTCTGAACAACTGTAATATTTCCAGAAAGAGGAAACCCTTATAATGCTGTTCTTGGAAGGGAAAAATAAAATTAATTTGTTCTTGATAACCAGCTTGATGACATGTTAATCTCTGACCCATGAGGCAGAAATTTAAAATTCTGGATTTTGAATTAGGTTTTTGAAATACAACCTTATAAAATTAATTTCTATCCCATGCAGTTTTCCTGAAATAGATGGAAGGATATTTTTAAACCAAATAGTGTGTATTCAAAATAGATATTTTGAAATAGTGTGCTTAAAATGTCACCCGCAGTTAGAACAGGCTTACCTCAGTGTTTTATTTCTGGAAAATTGTGTTAGAAAGATAGGCTAATTATACTGATAATATATTTCTTGTCCAATAAGACCTATTCAGTGTTTATTTCTAAAGAGTTCTCATTCTATAAAGAAATATGGTTATATATGGTAAATTATCAATAGCATTTTAAAAGATCCACAGAATTATACTATTTAATATTTTCAATCAACTAGGTTTTATTTAATTAAAATAACCATCTCTTCATCATATCTAACAAAAGGTGAATAGTTGTTATTTTATAATAATCACTATAGTGTATTTCTACACAGAATATTTTCTTAAGGCATACATGATAGCACCCTGTTAAAATATGGTTCATTATTATATCGATTTGGATGTGTCACAGATGTTATGTCCTCAAGAGCCTAACAATCCTGTATATCAAAGCATCACTGCATTAAAAAAAACATTGTTTCTTTAAGGTGAAGACCTAATTTCACACAGAGATTACTTACCTGTGGCCCTAAGGGCACCATCCCCCTTGGAGGAGTCATTCTCTGCATTGGCCCACCCATATTTGGATGACCTGAAGAAATCAAAACAGAAGTAGAGATTAGCAGCGAACATGAACACACCTTCGTCCCTGCTTGGTATTACAATGTCTTATTTTCAAATGGACAGCTTACTGATACCATCTTATCTTGGCTTCCAGTGCTTCTTTCTTTTACCAGCACCTAACCTACCCACACTCCCCATTAATGTCTTGCAACTGAAATTTTGTTCCTGCTCTGTGTTGAACTACTTGTCACATTACTCGCTTCTCTTTCTTTTGTCACAGTACAATAGAGCCCTAGATACCTGTGGTGTGTAAACATCCCTTGAAAGGATCTGACTGTTGGGTCTATTAAACTAATCAGGTCCCTTGTGTCTTAGTGCCCCATTTCCTTCTGTTCATCTTTCAGCCCCTCCATATGAAAAGTGTAGGGCCATGATAAGAGGTCACATAGATAACTTCAATTCTCACTTGTTAGATATTATACAAAATGTTTTCTGAAGTTACTAGCTAAAATATGGATTTCTGGATAATTTATATATTGTTTCCTTTGCTATTATTGCCCTCACTATCATGCATAAAGAGTTAGCTAAAAATATAGTGTTTAGCCATGTTACCTGCAAAAATACAACGAGTATAATTACGGAAGATTTACACAAATAAAATTTTCCTTTAAAAAATGAAGGCTTTCCTTTGAGATTCTACATATCAAATTCACTTTTACTTTAGAGTAGTCACCTTGTTGTCGAGTTGGGTCCATTCCACTGGGAAGTAATGGCTGACTCCCTGGGACACCTCCAAGTGCCTAGTATATTTAATAAAATAAAACAAAAAGTAATATTATAAATACTTATGAAATAAGTACTTTAACAACTCCCTTTTAAAACTGAACTATTCTCTCTGTAATACAACTGTATTTGTCTATTTCTCAACATTCCTTATATTTCACATTCATTCATAAATTTTATAGGTCTATATACCTAATGTTAGTTCTTAATTTTAAAAGATCCTACCTTTGTACAATTTTGTGATATATAAAATAAGTATTCTGGGGGAACAAAAGTCTAGTCAAGAATCGGCCTTTTCTTTCTGAGAAGTATGATGGCTTTTCTAAAAGGTAATTTACTAAGGGTATTGAAAAAATACTAATTTTGCTTCTTAAATGTAAGCTCTCTATTCCTAAAGAATATTTTAGACATTTGGGATTATAATATCAGCAGGCTAAAATGCCAAGGGCCCAATGAATATTGTTTTGCAGTCATATTTTCCCTAAGAAATTATTTAGAAAATAATACTCCAATTAAGTTCAAACAATTTAGCTTATAGAAGAGAGAAGTGAAATAGATGGCGATTAACAGACAGGGTTTGTTTTATGCTGGGGTACATTTCTGGATACATACTGATTCACAAGTTTCTATAAATAATTGTCTGAGCAGTACTTAGGGCTAAGCATGATTTATCCTGCTGATCCTATAAAGTATTCATGTAAATACATATACAAAAATCCTGATAATTGGTGAGAATTTCTATGAAGGATTTTTTAAAAATAAGGTTCACTTATTTAATATAGAGGAGGAAAAATCCTGTCTGAATTAGTTAAAATTTTTTAATACTTCAAAAGAAAATTAACATTAAATAACATAAGATATCCAGATCAGAAATATTTATTGTCATTTCAGGATATAATACAGGTCTGCCATTTCTCATACC
Organism: Tamandua tetradactyla; assembly: GCF_023851605.1. Lineage (NCBI taxonomy): Eukaryota > Metazoa > Chordata > Mammalia > Pilosa > Myrmecophagidae > Tamandua > Tamandua tetradactyla. The sequence continues at coordinate 50,041,401 of NC_135347.1, read as the reverse complement.
ATTTTTGGAACTATTTTGAACTTTTTTTTTGAACAAGCACACTCAATACCTATTTGAGTTCCTACTATATGTTCTGTTCTCTGCTTACCTCTCTAATCTAATTTCTAGCCACTGCAACTCATTTTCTAATGTCCAGCCATTTTAAATTTCACTTCTTCAATTCATGCATTCAATCAACAAATATCTAAATACAAACCATAAAAACTAAACTAAACTAAAAAAATCTCTCAAATCTATATTTTAGACTCCAATTCAGAACTTACTTACAAAATTCTTCCTTACTCTTAGTCTGGTATATAAGACTTTTATGTACTAAATGTTTTTTTTAACAACTTCTAACTTACGGAATAGTTTCACAACAGTACAAAGAATTCCCATATATCCTGACCCAGATTCCAATTCTTTATATTTCACTTTTGTCCCATCACTCTCTTTCCCTCTCTCTCTATATATACCTGTTATCATTAGTCTTTTTTTGGAGCCACTTGAAATTAAACTGAAGACATGATGCCTTATCATCCCTAAATACTGCAGGGCATAGATCCCAAAGCAAGGATGTTCTCCTACATAACCACAATACAACATTCCAAGTCAAGAAATTGACATTGATACAACACTGCCATCCAATCCACAGACCTCATTCAAATTTCACCATTGTTCCAACAATGTTTCTTTTTTCTTTTGGGGACCAAGATCACTTGGCACACATGCTCCATTTAGTTTTCTGTCTCTTCATTTCGAAACAGAGTATTTCCTTAGTCTTTCCTTCTCTCGCATATCTTCAACAATTTTAAAGAAAAGAAGCCTTAAGTTTCATACAATGACCATGTGATATTTTGTCATGACTCAGACTTAGGTCAAACTTAGCAGTAATCCCACAGAAATGATGCTGTACTTGTCAGTGTATCACATCAGAGGAAATATGATGGTCACTCCACCCCACTACTGACAGTGTTGGTGTCTGCCTTGTTTCTATACCATAAGATCATTATTTTTCCCTTTGTAATACATTATTATTAGTCTTAGAAGTATTCTGACTTTGTCAGTAGCCTCATCAATCCTTCATCCACTGGCCTTGGCCTCCACTGACAACTCAGAATCACTATGACAGATGCCAAATTGTGACATTCCATGTCCATCATTCCTTCTATATTTATTACTTGGTATTCCTCCGTAAGGAAGTGCTTTCCCTTCTTTCTCTATCTGTCTGTCTGTCTGTCTATCTATCTAATCAGTATGGACTCAGATTCCTATTTTATTTAATGGGTTGTAATCTATTACTATCATCATTTATTTCAATATTCAAATTATCCCAGATTTGGCCACTGGGAAGCCATTCAAGCTGACTCTCGGTATCCTTTTAACATGGCTCCATCATTTTTTGAGCATTTCCTTACTTTATGGTACATGTTCCAGGTATTTCTCAGAATCGACCTTTTCTCCAAAGGGCGCTGATTTCTTAGTGGAGGGAAGTACTTAGCAATCAAGATGTAAAGTTTTCAGAGTGTTAATTGCTATTTGAGTGTCATTACTTCTAGGCCCTCTTAGCAGATGCTGCTGAGGTCTAAGATCTATATAGCTTCTATGTACATACATACACACACACACATACATACGCATTTGTGTGCCTGTGTGTGTATATGGTATATATACATGCCATAAATTCACACTTTTCGACACAAATTCAACACCTCTAATTCCAATTCGATACTTCAGGATTGGTTTTAGCCTTCTTTCTTCATATGTTTGTAAATCTTTTCTCTAACAGTGAGAACCTGGCTTTCCATATCCTTAATATATTTACTTATTTGTTCAATGTAACCATCAATCACCCAACCACAATAGCCATTTCTTCTTTCTGTGTGAATCCTCCCTACTTCCAAAAAGTCCCAGCACTTAGGGAGGGGAAAGGCTTTTTGCCTGTTTTTATAGGATCTTATACTTCACTTTCATAGAATTCAAATACTATCATTGCTTGTTTCTTTTCTCTGTATCCCCAGCAGGCTGTAGGCTCTGTGAGGGCAGGGACCCCTCTGTGCCAAGTGGCACTAAATAATACATACTTATTTAAGAAATAAAAGGAATTAGGTTTAGAATGGACAATTTTAGGGACTATCAGTGATAAAGTTATAGGAATGGAATAGACTTCAAAGAATAAGAAGAAAAAAAGATTAAATATATAATTCTTTAAAAATACTAAGGAAAGGTAGGAAAGAAAACTGAAACTGGACAAGATGTTAGGAAGGGGACCAAGACCTCAAGAATGCATGCGAGAGCCTCAGAAAGGAAGAAGCATTACCAAGTTATAAACGACTGAAGTAGGATGAGGATTGAAAATAGAATTAATCAACATTATATTCATTTGTGAATTTAAAGTTGTGTTTTTAAGTCTCCAAGTGGTTAGAGGTTAATATTCTGAACTTTGACACAATTTCCAAGACTCACTGGAGATGTTTCATCACGTAAACATTTTCTTCAAAATTTCACTTTTTGTAGTTTATCTTGGCACATCAGATCCATTGACAAATCTTTCTCTGTTTCTATTCATCACTTAAATTATAGCAAAATCTTTATAGAAATCTTGATCAAGGTCAAGTTGTCTTTCAAAATTAATGCCTTTATCTAAATTTAATTCTTTAGTCATCAGTTTTTATCTTTTAGAATAAGTCAAATCTAAAACTTTCAAAGCACTTTTATCAGTCCATGGATGGCTTGTCAATAAAGGCAGAATTACTGCATTCTTTACACCTTTAATATCAAGAAAAATAAGTTAATAATATTGGGGTTGATATTATTATTCTTCACATGTAAAATATATTCCATTCATACTTGTTTGACAAAGTCCCAAATTTTGGCACACATTCTTTGCTCTATATAAGGTCTTCCTTTTCACTCTGAGAGAAAATACATTAATGATGAGGGTGCTTAATAACAAACACCATAACAAAAGTATATACTTGTGAGTCACTATATCTGTACTAGGAATTGTGCTAAATTCTTTCTATTTATTACTTTACTCAATCCTTATTCCAGTCCTATAAACTTATTATCATTAATCCTTCCTGATAATGAGAAACTGAGGTTTATAAGTGATACATAAGTAATTTGTTAATTTATCTAGGTTTATAAATGGTAAACAGCAGAGTCAGGACTTATAATTAGATCCCCATACTGTACTTCAAAAAAAAAGGCAAACTTATAATGTCCTCTACCTTCGTATGGGTATATCACAATCTAAAAAACTCAATATATATGCTCAAATTTTAATTAAAAAAACACAGCATCCTCGACTTAAATAAAATATGAAATTTTATTAAAACAGAAATAATTAAATGGATGAATTATTTGCTTCATAAAGGGATTATTTAGTATAAAAAGGATCCATCATATGATTACCACAGCAAGCCCCTCTAGGATCTTAAGATTCTGGAATATATTTCCCTGAATACCATTATACTGTCTATACATATAGACTAAATACTCAATGGTGATGAAAAAATAGCAATTTTTTCAATGCTTTTAAAATATAATTCGGTTAAAACGTTAATAAAATTTTTTTATGTACCCTTCAATTATATGAAATGACATAATTCTATTATATAATAAATATATTTTAGAGCTAGAAGGAATTGTAGAAATAACTCTCTCATTTTACAGGTAAGAAAACAAAGGCCCAGAAAGGTTAAGTGACTTACTCAAAGTCATACTGGTATTTGCATTGCTGGTATTTGGACCTAAGACACTTGACACGTTGAGGTCCTTTTAACAACAACCACTGTCATTTTTTTCTATAAAATGGAAATGTCAATAGAAAAGACATTAAAATATAGAAATGTTATATTTAATGTAGGAAGATATTTGTCTCCATAGCATAACTCACCATTTGATGAATGTATTTACTTATTTGTCTCTTTTCTGTTTCTCAACCACTGTAACTATGCTGTCCAACACATTAGCCCCTGCCACATGTGGCTATTTAAATTAACTAAAATTAACACAATACAAAATGTTCTTCAACTGCACTAGAACATTTCAAGTGCTCAAAAGTGCTCCAAATATCTAGGCTCCTATATACGACAACATTTCCATTGTCCCAGAAGATTCTTTTGGGCAGGGTTGCATTAGAATGCTAGCACCACAAGAGGAGAGACTTTCATTAGTTTGTTGATGAATGTATTCCCACATCTAGAACAGTTGGCACATAGTAAACATCAACAAATATTTGTTGAATGTTTTGGTATTTCTGAGAGTGACTTTGTATGGCCCTATGAGTTTTCTAAGCAAATATATGGCAATATGTATTTTTGTATTCGCTTATATCCAAAACGGGTATTTATGTGTGTGACAAAATGGCTATAAGAAATCTTTTGGCAAGAGAAGTAAATAAACCTTTACCAAAAATCTTTATAAAATTAGAATTTCAATTGGGTAGGACTGCACAGGATTCATTACATAAACTTTTCTTGGTTTGGGAAGTATAATGTATTTCATTTCTGCCATAAATATTGGATTTGTTAATTTCCTCTGTTCTGCAAGGGTAGAAAATATTTGGAAAAAGATATATATCCCAGGATACAAATCATAATTCAAAGCCATAAGGAAATAATATGTTCTCAATCCTGTTTCATTGGATTTCAAATAATAATTTACATATGTTAACAGTATAATTATTGTTAACAGCAAAAATATCAGGAGATCACAATGACAGAAGGGAACATTTTGAATTAGCCAAACAAGCTACTTTATACTTATATCACTGGCCACTAATTTATATTAAACAGATAAAATGTATTTAATTTTTAAAGTTATATATTTACTAAATTCATCATCTTTACAATTTCATATGTAGGTTCCTATTATTTACTCAATTAAATGCAAATTTCTGCTTAAGCAGCTGAGGTCTTTCTCTTATGTTTCCATACTGATACCAAATAAAAGTCAAACTCTGCATGTGAAAAATTATAAAGACAGAGAATTATTCATAAAGGGCATGTATGGTAAGTACCATTTATTCTGAATAAGAGCACATTTAAAAAAGAGGATGTATGCAATCTGTTTGAAATACAAGTACCTTGGTTAAACTGGGATATAGTAAATTTATTTTCAGTGTTCCAACAACTTTTTTTCTGTTCAAATACCTACTGTATTTTTCTCTATCAAAAAGTGGTGAAAAAAAGTCTCTTTAAGATTTGCCTATCCTTAGCATCCATTATGTTTTTCTTCTTATTCATGAATGTATTTAACATAACTAATAATTTTTTTCAATTCACAAGTGGAATGCAAAAGTTTAAAAAAACAGAAATCAAAAATAAAATCCCTCATATGCCCACCACCCAAAAAATAAAGGATTTAGTCTTTATAATCCTTTTGACAAAGGTTGTATATTGTGAGGGGGTGGGGGGCAGGGGTTGGCAGAAGTGGGAATTCTCTGAGTTCGTACATTTATATATCAAAAGTGATATACTATTTATAGCCAATTAAGCTGACTGTCCTCCTTTCCCCCTGGGGGCCTGGTGTACAGTGGCTGAGGAGGAGTTGCTTGATGGGTTGCCTGAAGGGCCTTGGAGAGAGCCCTTTCTTGTTGAAATTCATGTATGACCTCATGCTGTCCCAATCTAGACTCCAGACAGGTAACCCCATGGTACAGTAGCCAGGATCCATATTGGCCAAGTCATCCACTCCATCTGCACTAAGCTTCAAAACAAGAAGCATGTAACTGAGGTACTATGCAGAGTCAAATGCAGTTCTCTGGCTACCAAAAAAATCCATATCTCTAAGAAGTGGGACTTGACCAAGTTTAATGCTGACAAATTGGAATATATAGTAGCTGAGAAGTGCCTCAACCTGAATGATTGTGGTGTCGAACACATCTCCAATTGTGGCCCCTTGGACAAGTGGCAGGTTTGCACTCATGAAAGCCTTGCCAGGACTGCCCTCACTGGACTTGTGCCCACCAATAAATATCTCCTGGCAAAAAAAAGAGTGATTTTGTCCACAGACCACCACCAGGACATGGTGGACCTGAGTGCTAACTAAAAAGCTCACAAGGCCCCAATGAATTTGCATTCTTATCTTATGCTTACAAAGTCACCAACCTGTGACTATATGACATAAAAATTCAGAATGAATGAAAAAGGGACCTTGAGCATAACAGTCAGAGAGCCACCAAGACGAGAAAGGACAGAAGCAGGAAAAAAAATAATAGACTATATAAAATGCTTTTTGGCCTTTTTTTTTTCCATTAGGTATTAGATCATGTACATCTTATCAATAAATCTAATTGTATAATATGTCCTTTAATAATTGCATAATATTTCATCATATGGATATACCATAATTTACTTAACTATTCATCTATTATTGGAAGGTATCCTTTGACAGTTTCAGGAGAATGGCCATGCCATGTGCTTTTAGAATACCAAATTCAGTTTTAGAATACAAAATGGACAATAGACTTATTAACTATGCATCATTTAAATTCATATACCTGTTGACAATTTCAAGAAAATGAGAAAGCATAAATCCCCCAAATTCTATAGGGTCAATAAAACAACAGTTTAATGATCTTTGGTGTCACTTCATCTGCTTGGTAGTTTCTTTATTTTTGCCTGACTCGATTTCCTCAGCATAGTGTATTTTTCTGATTAGACATTTTATCCATGAGAAGGATAAACACTGTTCTACTCCAGATTATGGGTGCCTCAATACCAAGGACCCCTTCTGGTATCTGAAACAATTCCATTAAAAAACTGTATAGTTAAATATATTATGTGGACTTCATTTCTGTTTCATATATTATGTTTTCTCATATTTATCCTTTGCATTATTATTTTTCCAGATTTGTAATTTGACTTTCTTTTCGTCATTTCAGAGACAACTGCCTTTTACTACATTTTTTCAGCATACAGATATAATATCCTATTCCAAATTTCCAGTCCTATAAATATACAAGCAGTATAAGCCATTGTGGACTTAAGTTCAGAATCATGAAAATCATCTCAGGAGAACTTAAATTAGAATTTTTAGTCTGATCACTAGTAATTATAAATTATGAAAGATATGTTTATTAAAGGGATTCTTTCAGTATAAAATAATTGGTCACATCATTGAAGGGATTAAGAGTTCACGTTTTATTTTCTTAGATAGAGCCTATCAATAAAATAAAATTTCATTAGTTTATATTTCAATATAAATGAAGACTAAATTTTAAAAATTTAAAAATTTTTATATGGATCATCCAATTAATCATCAAAAATAGTTTTGTCAATTCTCATTTATGACTAAATAATGAGATTTATTATTTAGTCATAAAGAATGTTTGTTACTTAAAAAGGTCATGCTCCTGAATGTTCTCAACACTTCCTCACACAATACTGTTTATATTATTAGCATGATGAATTTGCTCAGCAAATTCTTCTTAAAAATAGTATAAATGTAAATTATTGTGAGTTTCAATAACAAGTCTGAATTAATGACACTTAACTATATATGAGACAAGATTAAAAAAGAGCTGCTTATAAAAGAGTACAATTGTTTTAATATGTTTAGCTAAAGACTGTTTAAAATTCTTGAGAAAAGAGAACGTGTATAATAAATCTTCACTGTTTTCTTTAACTATTTAATTGCCTCTTTTAAAAATCTTTTAAAAGGCATTACATATTTGTTTGTAAAAAATGCAAATGATTTAGATTTACAATATCACACTCCACCACCAACCCACTCCTCTTCCTAAAAGTGTTTTATACTTTGTTAGTCTCTATAGATATGGAAGCTAACTTAGCACCTTACACATAGCAGGCATTTACAATGCCAAATGGATGCAATTCCAATACTTTCATCACATTTTCATCAATCATATGGAATATATGAAGTCGAAAACAATTCTAACAACACACACACAACAAGAATCTCACATTCTCTCATTCAGATTTTCAGGAGCCTCTCAGACCTATAAAATATGCAAAGTTATGAATGGGACGTCTGAAATATCATGAACACTCCACTAAAAGATGCAAATTTCTGTCCTTCAAAAAGAAATTTAAAAGACTCAGGCACCTATTTAAGTAGATCTGTCAATAAATACAGGTTCACCCACAGAGAAAATAAAATTCCCCTATGTTGGGACACTTGCCAACTGTGCACTTCCCTTTCCTATATCTTGTCATGTTTCCCTGGTCCTGTGTAGTGAATGCAGATTCAGTCTGGAGGAGAAAATTGCTCTAACTGCCACATGGGGACTGCCAAGCACTAAAACCATCAAATGATCTACCATTGTTTCCTGCTTAAAGCTGACCCCTACAGGTGAATCTAGGTGTTAGCACTTACTGCTGTGCCCTCAAAGCAGAGAACACTAGCTAACAGGGACACTTCAAGGATTTTGCATAATTCCATTTGGAGTTAGGAGATGAGCAGCAGAATTCTATTACTATAAAAGATTTCAGTAAATACAACTTTTTTTTGCTTCACATTTGGTCAGAAAGTAAGTGAAAATAGAATAACAATAAAAAAGAGAATTTGTTGGGACAACAGTGTTTACTTCAGATCTGTGATAAAGTTGAAGCATACAAGTAATAGAATAAGAGAAAGTGAAATTGTCTTGAAATAAATTTTTCATACAGCTAAGTAGTCAGTTTTTTCTTGTATTACATATTCACAATTTCTGTATCCCAAAGAAACTGGAAATTCCTTGTAAGAAAAATTGTACTTTGTTTTCTTAGCATAATTTTTTTCTAATAGTGATGGAAAACTATTTGAAAATAAAACTATCTGAAACCTCAAAGCTTCTAAAGGTTAAAAAAAAGCTGGGAGATTTATTGTCAGGTTAGCAATTTATTCATTGATAGATACAACCCTTCTAGAAGTAGCTAATTATATTCCTGATGTGTCATTAAAGAGCCAAATTGATAGGAATGTTACAGCCATGATATTGAAACCATATTTATATGAAAATAAATCAAAGTCTGTTCATGGAAATTTTCAGTCATCCTTTAAACAAGAAAATAATCAGCACTTAACAAAGTTTACATTTTTTTTTTATAATAGGGTAATTGTGTAAGTTAGAGTCCAAGGTTGGCAAACCTTTTCTATAAAGATCCAGATAAAATATTTTAGGTGCAGATCACACCTCTTCTCTGCCGTGATCATTCAACTCTGTCATTGTATGCAAAAGCAGACACTGAAAATATATAAATGAATATGTGCCTATGTTCCAATAAAACTTTATTTAAAAAAAAAAAGGGGCATGGGCCATTTACAAAAGTAAGACTATGGGACACAGCTTGCCAATTCCTGAAGTAGATTATATTACTTGAAGTACTATTAAATGGGAAGAGAAAGGACCATCTAATACTTTTACCAGTTTGACATTTCCATGCTCTTTATTGATTCTTTTAACAAAACAAAACAAAACTTAAATTGCATGTAAATCTTACCTGGTTAGGTATCCTCAAAGGGGGCCTGGGACCTCCAGGGTACCGAGGTGACATAAAAGGCTATTGAAATAAAACAGACGAAAAAAAGCAAAAACAAAACAAAAACAAAAAAAGCAGCACAATGTAAAATACAGACTTGAAAAGTAATTACCTACTTAAAAAAATTTAGAACTATACAAAATTATAAATCAACTGACTTCTTTTTTTAGCTACTTTCAGTAGAATAAATGTTTTTAAGAAAAATTACTACCCTACTTTTTATTTTTATAACACTTGAAAACATTAAAGATGACTAAAATAATTATGGGAAATTAAAAAATATATATTCCTATTAAGATAATGCTATCTAACTGGCAAAAAAATGATTAAGAAATTTAGGCACTTCCTTCAGGAGAAGCCTTCCTTATTGGTTACAATATTACACAAGCTAGGTTCTGACTGTATACTTTTGACTGAATTGTCCATTAATTATAGATTATAAGGTTTAAATTTCTTCGCATATTATGGACCTAGCAAATTATGAACAAAATATTTTTAATAAAAGATATAAATTGTCATATTAAAACTCAACTTAATTTATCTTGTTAGATGAATTAGAGGCTCCTAATACATGTTAAAACTATCAGTCCAGAAATTATCTAAAGAATACCCTAAAAGTATCATTTTAGGGATTGTTAAATGTTGTAGAAGAAGGGAATATTTTTTATCACTCAGAGTTGGGCACAACTCAGTTTAGAAGTTTATTTCTAAAATCATTCAAAATTCAATGTTATACTATTTTCTTCTAGAACCAATAGGAAATTATCACAGTATAATTTTGTTCAATTACATCTGAATTTATAATTTACTAAAATATAAGATTATTCCTTACATGTAATATAAGGAGAGCTTCAACTCTAAAGAGCTGAATATTAAGTAAACAATTAAGAATGGATTAGCATAAATTATCAATTTAATACATAACACATGAAGAAAGGCTTGAGAAAGCCAAACTTATTAAGCTTTACAGAATTAAATACAAACATTTTTAGAAATTAGGCCTACAGTTCTTGGCTACGCATGCTTTCCAGAACTACTTTAAAAGCAGTATCTGAAAAATAAAGTCCTAATAAATTTATGCTATATAGATTTTTTTCTACAATATCTTTTTGAGGGTCTGACAAATCAAGAAGAACTTTAATAAATTAAGCAAGCAATTTTACTTTCTTTCTCCCTGTGCTCTTATACAGTTAATGTGTTCATTTTATATGGTTAGAAACAATGGATTGTTCATCAGGTAATTTTGTCACCTCCAGCTGATAAAACCTAAGTGGATTTTCCAATTTTAATAACGATTTAAAAAAACTGTTCAGTTTTCAGATATTTGATCAAAGTTTTTTAAAAAATGATTTCTGAAATTCTAAATCAGATTACTTAACTATATAAACTACCAACCAGAAACTTATCCCAGTATTGACATTCCCTCTGCTATTTTCCCTCTCCTTTCTAAATTTCCTGATGTATTTGTGAAACTGTCTTCCTAATTATGGACTCATTTTTTAAAAAAGTGATAAATGTTTTGTCATTGGTTTTGGAATTGTTGCGTTTCTTTCACAATGTTATATTTTATGACATTCATTTATCCAAAATAGGATATAAATTTAGTTTTTGAAACATGGAGAAATAAAAACAGGTTACTAATAAGTTCTGTTTATAATAAAATCACTTTAAAGTGCAATATAAGGATAGAAATTTAAAATATAATTGAATACCAAATGCTGAGATAAATATTGAGAAATGCCTTACCAGAGATGTGCATGTTCAACCAAAAGTAAAAATCATGTTACATACTAATTGAATCTATGGCACTGTGAATTAATGTATTTTGATGGGGCTGTCTCCACCCTCCTACCTGACTGTGAGTCCCATCAAGGGGAGGAAGGGCTGTATATGTGGTGGATGTGAGCCTGCAGGCCACATCCTACAGAATAAGACTGGGAGAGAGAAAGTCTCAAATTTTAAGCCAATTTCTTTCTTCTATGTCCTCTTCCAAGAAGCATGAAAGTAAATTTTTAGGTAAAAAAAAAAACAAAAAATAATGAAAACCACTTGTAAACATTAATCTATAGCTATACAATTAAAGTGTAAAAATGACAAAATCCTAATTAATTTAGATAAAAACCTACTCATTTTCTTTAAAATATTCACAATGCTATGGTTAAATCATTTTTAATTAAAAACTATTGCTGCAATAACACTAATATAGTGATTATATCCTAACCTTAAATTATACAGATAACCACCTAAATCTTCAATTACGTACTTCATCAGTTTGTGTAGAGATAGCATCAGAACCTAAAAGAGTTTGCATCCTAGCAACCAAGAATATTCTGAACTAATATCTGTACTTCCTAATTCAAATGTCAATTTGCTTTCAAATATAACTCAATATATATTTTTTTAAAGTTTATGCTAACAGTTATAATCTGCCCCAAAGATTATGAACTCAAAATATACTGACAGACATATCATACTCCCTTACATTAGCAACCTGGCAAAAACAGGGTCTACAAGAGTTCTTGGACTTTAAAGTATGCTTACTCTTTATATTTGGGGCAATGTTTTTTTTTAAAAAAAAATAGTTTGGTCATCTATATATTTGCCTGAAGGAGATATTATGGCCTTCATCTTGACAATGTTATTTATAGTATGTATAGAAAGGATATCTGAGTGGCAGTTGAGGGCCTGGATTCTAGTTTTCGTACACTACTGATTAGCAGAGTGGTTTCAGATAATAACATTTCACAGCTTTAATTTTCTAAAGTCTTTTTTAAAATTAAAAAATAAAAACCCATGTTTTTGTGTTAATGATTTTCAGCATTATCTTTAAGCATAAATAGAAGTATATTGCAGATAGCTATATATATATTTGTACTGTGTGTGAACTAGGGATAATGATACATGCAAATGCCCTAAAGGTGCAGTAATTGCCTTAAGGCACAAATCATCTTCATCAAGGAGCTAGAGAAAATTATTTCTATGCTGTCCAGAAAAAAAGAGAACAGTTTAAAGAAGAAATCCTCTAACAAACAAAGATGCCCTTTGTTCAGATTAAAGGTCAAATGGGAAAATAAAAAAGCTGCACCATTCATTACAAATTATATTTATTAGTCATTATATTTATTAGAGTCATTCATTCAACAAATATTAAACACCTACAAAGGCACTGTTCTAGGTGACTGGGTATGTAACATGTAAGCAGATGAAGATTGCTGCTCTGTGCTTAGGATGCTTCAAAGTTTACAGTCTTGCAATTAAAAGAGAAACAATTTTCCAGAAAAACTGTTTTCTAAGAAAGAGAATGTTCTCCTCACCAAATGGTATCACTGAAAACCCAAATAAAAGAATATTTCAGTCTGTGCCTTTGCTCAGAAGTCATATTACATCATCCCTATTTGATAAAACATGTAGTGCTAAGAATGACTGAAAAAATTAAGGTTTTGCTTTTGCAGAACTCCCAGGACAAGGTTCTTTATAAGATAAACTGAGTAGCACGGTTAGGACACTGACATATGAGAACTATATTACAGGTATGAATTCTCATTTCTATATGTTTTACTTATTTGCACAGAAAAAATAGAATAACCCAAAGTGGAAAGAATAAAATATACATACAAAGCCAGAAAAAAAAAAAAATTTGGTGCCTAAGTAAAAGGTGAAAAAAATACTCTAGTAGAAAGTAGAAATACAAACCAAATGTTCAGCTCATTTCTCCCAAATCATCTTTTAGAGAAAAGGTAATACCATTTAGAATCATATTTTATTTCAGAATGAATGCCATTACATTTTAAGGATAACTGTTTTCTATCCTATCAAGAATTATTCAGGGAATATTAAACTTCTTTCCTAAAATATTTTTTTCTTTATTCCTTGTCTTTTCTGCTAGTGGAACATAGCACTTTTCCTCTTCTTATTTGCTCTTTCAGAAGCATTTACTGTTGTATCTCCATTTTCCAAGAATTAAAAAGAACCAACTCTTTCCCTTTCCTTATATTAATTGAAGGTAAACTGTCCAATCCAATTCCTTCCTTCTCTGAAGGTCCCAGACCCCTCAATGGAAATATTTAAATATAAATTGCTAGTACTGAAATTCCAGATGAGATGAACTGTGAGTTCAAACTTCTGTTTATGATGCATACAATTAAACTGGACATCGTAAATGACACATTATTCAAGTGTTGTTGATATTTTCTAAAAATATAGAAATATGATTCAAAATATTCTCTTTTCCTTGAGATTCTTCTATACTCTTCTTTCTCTGCCAAGTAAAATTCAACTAATCCCAAGGGTCAGTTTAAATGCCACTTTCATTTTAAAGAATCCCTGTAGCCTCCTTCTCTACACCCTTAGCACTTTATTCTACCATTACCAGAGAGGATTTAACATGCTACAGTATAATGAAATGTGTGTTTGTATTACTGGAATGTGAAATACAGGAGGACATGGCCTAGATGACATATATTTTTGGATCCTCCAAGTCTAATATATGGTCTGGTATATATTAGACACTCAGAAGAATTTGCTGATCCAATTGAATGAAAAACTTACGAATTTTGGGGTTTGATGGAAAAATGTAGAGGAAAAGGCAAAACACTTCCATTGTTCTTACTCATATTTTGTAGAACAGAAAACTTACTTTTGCATCATCAACTTTAGATTGTCAGTGTCAATGAAGCAGAATTATGCTATGCATAAAACAAGGAAATTATAACTATTTTTATATTCATATTTTTGTCACGATGGTGCTTTTGATAATCTAGAATTTAATACTTCAAGCCAAATGATGAAACTATAGCAAAAGGATATAACTTTAGAGGAAGAGAATCATGCCCTCTTTTTAAGAAAACTTTTACATACATTTTGCCAAAACAATTAAACATTTATTTTGTGGATTATCATTTTGTTTTTTTCATTGTATAAGTGACTATAATGGTTTTTTTTCCCATTGCATAAGTATTCCAAGCTTTAAAGGATAAGATAAAATTGGGTATACATTCAAACATTTTCTGTCTACTTTTTAGGCTTATCTAGCTTCTCTGAGGAAGAGCAGAAGTACTTGATGAACTTGATTTGAGCAGATTAAATTTTTCCCATTCACTTCTGTGAGATCATAAATTATGATTTTTTATTTTAAATTAAAATATAATTGAAAATATTCTTCTCAGGGATAATACTCCTTAGGCTTAACATCTGAGGCCCTCCACAATTCAATCTCTAACCATCTTTAAATCTGTTCCCACTATTTTTCTTCAGTATGTTTTAATTATGCAGACAAATTAGACTGCTCACCATTTCCCCCAATTATCAGTTCTCAGCTTTCTGTCCTTGAGATCAGATTAACAGTTTCTTTTGCTATAGTGTCCTTCCTTCCATTTCTATAGGTTCTTTTATAACCTCTCTTCAAATGACACTTTCCAGATTTTAACTTTTCTGATAGTTATGTATAACAATACCTTATTGTTAGAGAGTATAGTTATAGAGTATATAGCTGTGTTACTAGAGTATAAGCTCCTTATGGTCAGGTCCTAAAGGTTTACACATCTTTGAATCTGCAACAGCTCCTAGTGCAGTGCCTTGCAGAAGGTAGATGCTCCATAAATGATACTGAATAAATGAGTCTTCAAATAATTCACATAAGTGTAAAAGCCCTCATTTATTACAAGTGGCAGAGAGTAAAATCCTAAATAAAATTACTTAGTAAAATAAAGAAAAAAATGTCACCCAATAAAGAAAATGCTATAATTGCCTAAAATTCTTCAAAGAAGTTCTATTATGACCAATAGGACCCTTCTAAATCCGATGGTAATTTAAAAATAATTAGAAAAGAAGTCAAACAGACATTGAGAAGAAGTCAAACAGACAATGAGAATGTCTGATTTCTGATTGCTGAGAAAAAATATATATATGTAAGTTTCTGAAATAATATGATGATTTTAGAAAATGTTAAATATGGCGGGATGTAACTATATGTTCATAGTCCTGGAAAGGTAATAAAAATACGTTCATTATAAGATTTAACCAAAAGCATAAACATTCTTTTAAAAATTAAATACTACTTTTTACTCATTGTGCCCATTTTTTAGTTAACTCAGTTCTCTTTAATGTTCATGATTTTCTAGAAAAAGATTTCTATATTTTGTTATTCTCCATTTTAATTAGAAGTAAATCTATTTTTGCTTCAGTTTGTTAACTTTCTTGAAGTCATGTGCTATCAATGGTAAATAATATTTAGAAGATTTTTGAAAGATTATTACAGTGTTATAACTTGCTTATTTCATTTCAGCTATCTTTGATATGGAATCTTTCACATTTACATATTTTTGTTTTGAAAGTTCCAAGAGATACTTCATGAGTTTTCTTAAGAAAAGTAATGAAGCATAAATTATAAATGAAATGAATTTTGTCAAAGTTATTTTACAACCCATATATCTTAATTTGTTTAGTTTCTTTTCTTTTTTTCATAAATAACTCCACCAGATATTATTGACACCCCAGAGGATAAAGCACTATTGATTAACCCATTTTAATTCCAACTAGTACTAAACTAATTTAGAGCACAAAATGACATACTTCTATTGGCATATTTTGCTGATAAGCCTAAATATGTAGTTTATCTTCCACACAGCTCAGATATTCTATCATCATCAACACTTAAATTAAAATAATACATAAAATAACTATAAAGTAATAACAATTCCAGTTTCCTGGATGTACCTGGGCAAAACTAACCCAAGAGATCACAGAGTTATAAGCAGTCTGATATACATTTAGTCTGAGTATCAAAATTGGTCACTCTCATTACAGAGCTCTCAAGAAGATGAGACTATTTCTCAAGCTTTTATTACCATATAGTCATTAGATATTGGTATATGGCAATAGAGTTCTGGATTGTGAATGGGGTTTATGCTGTCTGCTGGTCCAATAAATTATAAAAGTTTGAATAACATTCTAAAAAAACCTTTTATTTATTTATTTATTTTTCGCATGGGCAGGCACCAGGAATTGAACCCAGGTCTCCGGCCTGGCCGGCAAGAATTCTGGCACTGAGCCACCATTGTCCTACCCACTAAAAAACTTTTAAAAATTTGTTTTACTTTATATTCAGCAATATACACAGATACATTTTTTTTTTAGTGTCTGTAAGACAAGTTACTGGAGTTCTACAAAGCTGAATTTGGTATCAGTACTGTTTCCCACTTAGTGATCTAAGTAACAAGGACAGATCAACCCACCTTAAAACAATAGTACAGGTATGAAAATAAAAACTTGGGATTTATAACTTAGAGTATTAGGCTGACTCAATAAAAACAGAAGTTAAAACTTTAAGTAATTTTTAAAAAAACACCCTTTTCATTAAAGAAAATTTTCTCACTTTTTCTTCTTTTATATTCACATCTGGATATAATTTGTTCTAGATGAGAGTACTGGGGAGATATGTACTTTAATTTACTTAAATGTGCCACTGCAAAAAAAAAAGGCCATTTTTTTCTTACCCTTCTGATATCTTGATATGCTAGAAAAGTTGCAACTGATTAAGGAGCAGTCCTTTTAAATTCACATGCAGAATAATGGCAT
Organism: Tamandua tetradactyla; assembly: GCF_023851605.1. Taxonomy (NCBI): domain Eukaryota; kingdom Metazoa; phylum Chordata; class Mammalia; order Pilosa; family Myrmecophagidae; genus Tamandua; species Tamandua tetradactyla. Next base: position 50,024,356 of record NC_135347.1, on the reverse strand, counting down.
ATGTTAATGAAGCTCATCTTTGGGTGTGGTCTGCAGATACAGTGGCTGATTATATATATTTTCGCTTTCCTTAGAAATGAAATGCTGATCCCATATTCATTTGGTTACTTACTTACAGAGTCTATACTTAAAGCTACTCAATTCATGTCTGAACTGTATAATAAGTCTTTCTACATTACAGATTTTTAAGGAAATCATTAGTATACCAACAAGCTTGTTTCGAAACTAAAATTTACTAATTTAACTATTTCTTAAAAGTATAAATATAAGCAAGATGAGAGAATCCAAACTGTACTAAGTTATTTCTGCACCTCCAATTTAAAATATTCGTTTTGAAATACATGTGCCCTAAAGTACATGTACACAGTAAAATAGATACATATAAATTCAAGTGGAAAAAAATTTACGGATTCCAAAGGTATTTGTAATATCAGAGAACCATTTATAGAATATAAAAATGACCTAAAACAGGTAGTATTCTTGTTTCTAGGCATTCTAAGTAATTAATTCCATTTTACTCTTTCTTGATAAGTATCCTCGTATACACAAAAGGCATCTGAATTGCTCTATTCCCTGATATTAGTTTTTACACTTAAGACCAATACCTGATGACTAAGGAGAATGGATGATATCTGACGTATCCTATATTCTCTTCCCATAGTTGCCAGCAGAATTGTCGTCTTTGTTTCCCTCAGGACAGAGCAGTTTATAATAGCCAACACTTCAAGCCCAGCAACATTTCTTTATCCCCTTCTCCCTCTAGCTACTGGCTCATTTTCCACTTTTCCTTTAGAAGAGGTTTTGCTCTTCCCAACTTCTCTCTTTCCAGTTTATCCTGAACCCACTGTTATTAAGCTTTCACCCCTACTGAAACTGACCTTACCAAAGCCACAATGACCTCCTTGTGAAATCCAATGGTCAGTTAGTCCTCAACCATCAGTAGCATTTGACACAACGGATCACTCTTTTCCTTGAAACATTTTCTTTATTTGGCTTCCAGGATACCACATTGCTGGATTTCTTCCAATCCCATGGGCTGCTGCTTTTAATTCTACATTATGGTTACCTCCTCATCTCTCTGACTTATCATTAGAGTGCCCAAGAATTGGTCAGTGTCATCTACACTGATTATTTTGATAATGTCATCCAGGCTCATAGCTTCAAATACTACCCATATACTAATAACTCTGAAAAATCGCTATTCTGGGCCTCACAGCTAAAACTGCCAATTCTGGTATCTTGCCCCTTACTCAACGTGTCTTGAATATCTGATAGCCATCTCAATCTTAATAGGTTCAAAACTAAGGTTCTAATATTCTCTCTATTCTTCCTCTTGAAATTTTACCTACCTTCATAAATATCAACTCTATTTTTTCAAGTTAAATAGGCCAAGAACCTTGTAGTCATCCCCTATTGGTCTATTTCTCTCATAATACATATCCATCTGTTGGCTCTGGCTTCAAAATACACTGAGAATCCAACCACTTCTTACCCCTGCTATCACCTCATCTAGGCCATAATAATTTCTTGCCAAAGTTTGTGCAATAGCATTCCAACTGGTCTCCTTGTTTCTACCCTTCTCTCTTACGGACTATTCTCAACAGAGCAGCCAGAATGACTCTTAAGAGTCTCCACTCAGAGAAAAAAATCAAAGTCCCTACAGTGACTTATAGGTTCTTATTGACCTGGCCTTCTGTTACCTACGATTTCATATCCAACCATTCTCCCCAACTGACCCTCCATTTCAGCTACTCAGATATGTCACTGCCTCTTGGAAAAGCCAGCAATGATTTGTACTCAAGGCACTGTAATTGTTTGTTCCTCAGCTTAGAACGCTCTTGTCCTTGATATCTGCATGACTTGTTCCTCACTTTCTTCATGCCTTTATCCAAATGGCATCTTCTCAATGAATCTTTTTGACCACCCTATAAAAACTTCATCAACACTGCCTATTTTCTGCTTCATTTTTTCTCCCTAGACCTTATCACTGTCTAATATATGGTATTTTTTAAAATAACTGTTTATTTTGTTTGCTGACTGTCTCCTTAGTAGCCTCTGTGTTCTATGAATGACAGGATTTCTATTTATCTTACTCACTGCAGTAACCCTAGCATGGGGGTTATGGTGGTTTGCACCCACGTGCCCCAGAAAAATATGCTCTTAAACTTAATCCATTCCAATAGGTGTGAACCCATTGTTAAGTAGGACCTTTTGATGAGGTTCCTTTAGTTAAGGTGTGGCCCAACTCATTTGGGATGGGTCTTAAACCTATTACTGGAGATCTTTATAAGCAGAATGAAATTCAGAGAGAGAAAAAAAGCCAGAGGGAGCAGCCAGAAGCTGAAAGTCAGTAGAACCTGGAAGAGAATGGAGAAGTCAGGAGAGTCCGCCATGTGCATTCACATGTGACAGAGGATCACAGGACCAAGATCACTGGAGTCAGCCTCAGAATACCAGTCTTTGTGAAGAAAGCATTGCCTTGATGATGCCTTGATTTGGACTTCTCCAAGCATCAAAACCATGAGACAATAAATTCCCAATGTTTTAGCCAACCCATTGCATGATATTTGCTTGAACAGCCAAGGAAACTAAAACAGGAGCAATACATATTTGTTGCTGAATGTCACTGGCAATCTTAGCCAATGGTTTTCAAGCTTTAGTTTGTAAGAATAATATTTATATTGGACAGGCAACGGGGGCTCAGTGGCAGAATTCTCGTTTGCCATGCCAGAGACCTGGGTTTGATTCCCAGAGCCTGACCATGCCAAAAAAAAAAAAAAAAAAAGAACAGCGTGTTAAACAAACAAAGGCTCTCAAGCCCCTCCCCCACTTCCAAAGAATTCTGATAAACTAGAAGGGGGTGACTCCCAGGATTCTCACATCAGTGTCAAGAGAACACACTGTTCTTAGTCCTTACCCTTCGGATCTCTTATAGGCTATCTAGTGGTGGTCATTTTCATATACAACAAATTATACTTGGTGGGCCAAATCTGGCCTGATGCCTGTTTTTTTTTTTTTTTTTTTGTATTTTTTTATTGTGAAATATAACAAATATACAAAAAAGTGATAAATTTCAAAGTACATTTTAACAAGTAGTTATAGAATAAATTTCAAAGTGTGTTATGGGTTACAGTACCACACTTTCAGGAGTTTCCTTTTAGCTACTCTTTTACACTGGAGAATAAAATAAAAGGAAATATCAATATATTGATTCAGTAGTCATACTCATTTGGTCAATCCTATCTAGGAACCATCTGAAGGTTTTAGGTTTCTGAAAAATAAACTTAGTGAAATTTTTACAGTCTCAAATAGAGCCCTGGGTATTCTTTAGGGTTTACAGGAATACTGTTGGTTGGGGCTTGGCATACCATGGCAATTAGCAATATCTCGATGAAGCTTGCATAAGAGTAACTTCCAGAATAGCCTCTTAACTCTATTTGAAATCGCTTAGCAGCTGATACCATACTTTGTAACATTTCTTTTCCCTCTTTGGTCAGGTAGGCATTGTCAATTCCATAGTGCCAAGGCCAGACTCATCCCTGGGAGTTATGTCCCACGTTGCCAGGGAGACTTATACCTTTGAATGTCATGCCCCACATGGGGGTGGGTAATGATTTTACTTGCAAAAGTTGGACTTAGAGAAGAGAAGCCACATCTGAGCCAACAAAAGAGGTTCTCTGGAAGTAACTCTTAGGCATAATTACAGGTAGGCTTCCTGCTGCCTGTTTTTGTAAATAAAATTTTATTGGAACATAGTCATGCTTTTAGCGCATATATTGTCTATGGCTGTTTTCACACTTTAAAAACAGAAATGAGTAGTTGTAACAAAGACCAGGTAACCTGCAAAGCCTAAAATATTTAAACTATCTGGTCTTTTATTTATAGAAGAAGCTTTTTGACCCCAACATAGAACATAAGACAAATTATTCTTGAACACCACCTAGTGACAAGGTTATTTAAAAAAAGAAGAAAAAAAAAAACTGAAGGCATACTAATGTATAGCCAAGATAAATCTGTCCCATATAGGGAACTTAAAATAAATGTAACAACCTGTTTCTTACCTTTAATTCTCCAAAGAATGGTAAAGATTTTTGTTTCTGTAACCAACATTAATAAAAATGCAAAGTTGTATAATAAACAGCCTTTGCATGTTTGCAATTTGCTATATAAAAATGCTTTTGTAAGGGATTTTAGTAAAGGCTATAGCACTCTAGAAAAAATTTTCAATAATATATTTTTAAAAGGAAAAACTATGTTTAATTTATCTGAAAAATAGCTAAACTCTTACCACAAATGTGATTTAAAATATCATATTACATTGTTTCATACTAAATATCTTGACATCTTTGATTTGCATGAGTAACATGAAAGTGAAAGGAAAACCAAATACTAGGCTGTTATTGTCAAACTAACTTTTTTCCTAAATACTCATTTTGACAAACAAACAAAAAAAGTAAGATTTCTGACAAGCAATTGTTCTATTCTATCCTAATTGGAAAACCCAAGTAGAGACTGAACACCTACACTTCTTTCTTTGCTCTTTGTCCAACTAGTCACTGCTGAAGGGTTTTTAGGTGTTTGAAACTACAATTAAAAAAAAAAAAAGCTTATTTAGTTATTACTCAAGCTGAGCAGTTTTAATTTGTTCTAATAGATGAGGCCAGAAAAACTATTACCACAACGGCAGGATAGCATTATCAAAGCCAGCAGCTGTTAGGCACCTTTATTTTTTAGGCTGCTTTTATCTTTTTGCTAAGGGAAGACTGGGAACAATTTTCCTATATTTAGAATTTCTGTCCTTTAAAATTTTTAAATTACATTTTTAAGAAAATTAAACCTAATTTTTCTTTCTTGAACTTACTAAAATGAGCAATCTCTCCCCTCCCATTCTTGATATCCAAATCTTGGAATATTTAATCCTGAGATTTACCTGAGTGTTTAAACTATGTATATGGATAACATTAGATAATATAGTTGACTTAGTCAATTCTGCTTGAGATTTTCATTACAATACTTACTCAAACCCAAGAAAGGATATGATAACTAATTTTTTGGTTCATTATCTAAGATCAAAGACAACATCTAACCTTTTAGAAAGAAGGGGATTTTTTTCCTGGTTTAGAGTCGTTCCTAAGACTGATGTCTAAAATGGCCATACCTAGGAAGGATAAGAAGAAAGGCAAACCATTCAGAGTGAAAACAATACACAGGTTAATAACAGAAGGAAACTAAGAAGACCCGTGGACTAGTTATATGTATACTACTAATAACATGGTTGAATTCTGAGTATTTGAATAGGAATAAAAGAGTAGATGAACATACTTAGAGACAAATGTAGTCTCAAAATGTAGGAATTATTTCCAGGAATAAGTTAAATATCTTCTCAGAAACATTTACTCAGGAGCTTATAAAAACATTTCTTTTGCCTTTCATTTTAAATTTCAAGCGTTAAATAATTACTTTTCCCACTTTTGATTAATTTTGCTGCTTTACTTTTAAAATATCAAGCATACTGTATAACCCTGAGCTTTGTTTTGTCTTTGCTGCTTTATGAATGTTATTTACGTTAAGTCTTTTCTAGGCAATAAGAAACCATGGAAAAGGGGGAATATATTTCTATTATTTTCTTCTTATTGTGTTTTTACCATGTCAAAGCATTAGGTCAGCTTGCTACAGTGCAGTCTTGCTAAAAATAGCACCTTTGGAAAATACGCCTGGAACAAGTGGAGACGTCTGCAGACCACCACTAGATGGCAAAGCAGCTTTACTATTGTCAATGTGATGCCTTGCAAATAGATGTACCTTACAAATCCGCTGTAATATATTTGCTACCACGTCTGATTTTGATCAATTCAGATTTTAAAATATGGATGACCACCATGGTCAGAAAACAAATTACTTCGTATACTTTATCTTTAACAAATATTTATAACCTCATATGTGACAAAGCCCTACATTTACGACCTAACATCACTATTATTCAACAGCTTCAGTTGAAAACACTGAAGATCCTTGACTAGAATACAGTAATTCTATCAAGATAAAAATAAAAACAAAATGGAATACATGGTAAAAATGAACATTTATAAGTACATTTCACATTAGTTACAAACTCAAAGATATTACACTACATTTGCATCTATTAAAATTATATTGTGTTTTTATAGAAATGATATATGCTTAGTTACTAAAGTGAGTAAAAAGCAGATATAGTTTTCTTCTTAAAGTTTTCTTGTGAAATTATTTTCACCTCCTTCAAAAGTTTTTGGTTGAAATAAGAAATGTCCTTTTTCTTAATATAGTATAAGTTATAGTAAATTCACAAGAGTAGCTTTCCTTTTACTCAAATCCATAAAATTAATAGTCTAATTTTTACAGGACAAAATGGTGAATATTTTTCCCTTGTTTTATTTTGTGATATTTTCTAAAGTATTTTCATCATTAGACATAAGTGAAAAGAAAATCTAGTTAATGTAAGAAACACAATAGCTTATTTCAATAATGCTGCAGGAATCAAAGTCCTCTGATTGTCTTATATAAATGTTATGAAAGGGAATAAATATCAGATTGATGCTTTTAATATATAATTCAAAGTTCTTAGCACACAATGAAACTTTTGAATTAGGCTGCAGCATAGGGACAGGAGAGTTAGTGTACAGATTCAGTGCTAGGTGTCTACTTTGTGTACGTCATAGCACATCACTACATTGTAATGTCTTCCACTAAATCTCCAGTTAAACTCTCCTTGTATTACTGGCCACTTCTTTTCTCTTTCCTCCAACTCCAGCACTAAGACTTCAAAATTAAGAAAGCTGCTCTAATGTCATTCACCAGTTGGATGATAAGTGTTAACTGTGAGGATTACAGGGCTTCTTATACACATTATCCCATTCATAAAAGAAACCAAGTTAAACAAATGTGTTTTACTTGAATTGGCTTTCATTTTATTAAAGGATACTTCCTTTTGCATGTCCAACTCTTCCCACAGGTTTTACTTAACCGGTCTCCTACTCAACAACAGATCTTCATTCCAATCAAAACAAAGTATAAGTATAAACAATGCTAATGTCCATCACAAACAGAAATACCCTAATCTAACAGCTGCCTTCCAGGCTGGGTTTATTACACATATGGACACTAATCATAACTACTGATTTGAGAGCTTGAGTTAATTGCCATTATTCAAATACTGTTGTTATGAATTCATTTTGTGATAATTCCACTGGGTAATGACCTTAAGTCTATACTTATAATGGAAAAGGGGGACTAGCTCTACAATGCTAACAGGAATAAAAGGAATATGTTCATCTAGTTAGGAGAACTGTTTCAAGGTATGTAACTACTCATATAGTAAGCACAACTCAGTTAAGCATCAGTTAAGCTGTTGCTTCTTGTGCTAATTACAAATTATTATTCTTGATTTCCATTTATTCATTAAATTTCAACAAACTCAATTCTTTCCTGGTCTAGTCCCATTTGAGCTGTCCCCGAGTGAGTTTTGAATTTTCTCATTAAGAACTGCGATTCAAAACCATTCTCATACTTCACTCAGAGGCTAAAGAAAATGGGAATTTAGGAGCTACATCCAAGCAGAGAAGTTTGATGAGCTGCTTAGCAATCCTCTAAATCTCTTTCAAACTAGGTTTTCTCTGATATCAGAGTCTCTGGCTTTTGGGGAGAGCCTGAGTCCTTATTCCAGCCAGCCATCTGGACCTACCCACTTAGAAGAAACACGGCCAGCTCTTTTCCAGTAGCTTCCAGTCTCCCTAGCCTTGCTGATCTCAAGCATTATAACTTATGAACTCTGAAATTATACCGTATCCTAGTTATCTAGTTTGGATCATTCTTAGAGGCCAATAGCTCTTTGGAACTGGATTAGGACCTGGTGTTTTGTACTTGAATTACGATTGTCTGTTGCTGTTTCTATTCATGAAAGGTAGCTACTTCTCATTAACAACATGCATTATGGCAATATAGCTAGAGTCATGCTGAAGCATAACCCAGTCCTTCCCGGAAACCAATGCTGATAGTTAGGTAGTATTTGAGTAGCCAGACCCATCGTTATATTTACCAAAATAAAATCAGATTTCTTTTTTTAGAAATTTTAATAGTTTGAGTTTTTCATTATTTCAGAGAGGCATTTCTAGAGAGTGAGGGTAAATTTAAGTCTGTGAAGCAGAAAAGAATATTTGAGATTAGCTGGAGTAGCCTGCTGTGAAAAAGAGGAATGACTTGTATCGCAAACTTAAATATAACTAAATTTCTTCTATCTCTTATCTTCCTATACTCAGATAAGTTCATTAAAATTATCCAAAGGCCCAACGTAGGAACCACAGAATTATCCTTGATTTCCCAAACACTTCCTCTTCTACTGTTGATTTGATTAATCTGCTAAGGCCGATCTAATATAATGACAAACTGCTTCTTCCTTTCCAATTCTATTACCACTGTTCTTGAATAGGTTCAGAAAGTCTCTGCTTCGAACTACTACAATAAGCCAACCAATGGATACACCTGCATCTAGTCTCTTTAATGGGTTCTGTTCTCTTTGTTCATCTTTTAAATGTTTCTATTCTTTGTACACCACCTTTCCTTCTCATCCTATACTTTCTCTCAACACAATTAAGCCACTGTTTTGCATTCCATTGCCTTTAAAATGATGATAGCCCTCTAATTTTTATCTTTAGCCTAGATTACTGTCATAGTCTTCAAATCTGTAGATCCATCTGCCTAAAAGATACTTCTACCTGAGTTTTCCCACAGCAACCTTGCACATCCCACCTTAAACCTACTTCTCATTTTGTGGTTCTTATGTCAGAAAATGATACCTCCATCTGCCAAGATTAGCACGAGAAACCAGTGTATTATCCTTAAAGTCTTTCACTCTCATTCTCCATATTTACATCTATCCCTCAAATTTCTATCCCTCATATGTCTCCATACCTGTTCCCATTATCTTAGTTTGGGCCATCATTAATTCTCACCCAAATTGTTCTAACAGCCTCCTAAATAGTCTCCTTGCCTCTGGACTTGCCCCTTTGCAACCCTGGCTACACACTATAGCCTGCAATAATTTTTCTAAAAATGCAAATGTGAACATGCCTCTCTCCTACTTAAAATCCTTCAATAGCTTATTACTGCCCTTAAGATCAAGCCCAAATCCTTACCGAATCTACAAGGCCTCATAGTTCTTTTTATTTTATTTTATTTTCTGCATGGGTAGGCACTGGGAATTGAACCTGGGTCTCCAGCATGGCAGGTGAGAACTCTGCCTGCTGAGCCACCATGGCATGCCCCCACAGTTCTTTCTTAAGCCTCATTAGCAGACACTCTCCTCTTAGCTAATGAAGTTCCAGTTTTGCTGAAATAGTTGGTGTCTCTTTCCTTTCCCCTCTGGGTCTTTTTACATATTTTTTCCCCCTCTTCCTGGAAAGACTGCACCCCCTTACTTTGCTTAACTCAACTCATATTTAGATACCAATTTGATTTCATTTACTATTTTGACACTGCTTCCCTAACTATGCCCCCTCTCAAGGTTCGGTGTAGAAACATTCTGATATGCCTTAAGAGCACACTCTATTTACTCACTTAAATAGCCATTTTTTTCTAATATATTCTATTCTCTCTTTCTCAATCACCACACTGTAAGCTTTTTGAGGGTGGGGATTCTGTATATATTTTTACCATAGGTGCCTGAGAGAATCTGAATTCACTGTACAGCATAAATGCGTATCACTGCCCTTCTTAAGTATTTCTGATGACTCGCATGTGTCAACTAAATAAATGGTAAATAAGGCCCTTCTCAATATGCTAGAGCCTATCTTTCCAATCTCAATTACAGGAACTCTTGCCTCTTCTCCCTTCTACCCTCTGTATGTATTACTCTCAACAACTCTCCGTCATATATATAATTGACGGCCTCCACTTGCTTATACTGGCTCTACTTTCTGAACAGTTATTCCTCTGCTTGTTTGCCTGGAAAACTTTTTCCAAATTTAGGCAGACCTAAAGCTTCTCTCTTCTAGGTTATTATAGAACTTTATATTTACCCAGTTAAGAGAACTATATCTTGCTGTATTGCAGTTATTTGTTTTTAATCCTGCCTCACGGTGTAGACAATGTGCTTCAGCAAGGGACACAATATACCTACTCATCTACCATAGTGCTTGTCATCTAGTAGTTCTCGGATACCACATTAGAATAACCAAAGTTGGGTGTGCAGGTAGCTCAGTGGTAGAATTCTCGACTGCCAGGCAGGCAGGAGACCTGGGTTGGTTCCCAGCCCACGTACCCAAAAAACAAATAAACAAACACACTGTGAACAGAATTGCCTGTTATTCATATCATATATGTGCCTCTGTGTGTGTGTATGTATAGAAGTACATATATGCAGGAAGACAAATTAAAAAAAAAGAAAGAAGACCTAAGGCTGACTCTACTGTAACTACTTTTATCAAGACTTCAAGATAGAAGACAGGTAAGGGGAGATGGTTCATTTTATGAAATGAGAAAATAAAAAGGTATGGGTTTGTGTATCTTTGTTTAACCCTAGGATGAAAGAATTTGGCTTCTTCCCCATCCCATCACCTCTTTTTACAAGTGCTCCCTGGAGCACTTCTCACCAACTCTCAAGTAGATACAATCTTATTTACTCCCTACTCCAACCTGTCCTTGGCAAGACAAATAAAAGCAATGGGGACAATAAATGGGCTGGAACGTTTAATAAATAATGATCAATCATGACTTTAAAAAAGTAAATTCAATGGCAAAATTCCAGATTGCTTTAATTTGTATCCCAGCCCTGTCATTTTCTAACTTGGTGCAAATTACAAATCAGTTGATGCCTTGATTTCTTCATCTGTATGATGTAGGTGATAATATTACTTCACACATAGGATCATTCTAAGGACTAAAAGAGCTAATATATATAAAGCATTTAGAATAGAGCATGGCAAATAATATTAGCTATAATTAATATTTTAAATGGTGGTTTTAAATTTAAAATCAGGAGTTACAATCTGCTCCTAGATTATAAGAAAGCACCTCCAAAACAGAATGTGAGCTCTGAGAAGTCTTTTGAATATTCCAGACCATGTGGACATTAAAGAGTAGCTGAGCAAATAAGCATGTTCTAAAGGGACTTTATATTTGAGTTGGTATTAGGTTCTAATTACTACTTTTTTTGCTCAGTAATTGCTGTACTTTGAAAAATTTATTATTTTATTTCTCCATTTTCATTTTTATAAGTACATTAACCTACCCTGCAATGATAGTATGTATTAACTAACAACTATTGAGGACTTTGTAAATACAAAAGTTCCACTAAAGTGACAAATTAGTTTATATGTACCTAATGTGATTACATTAATTTTTGTTATGCTCTCTAACTCTAGTTTATAACAACTCGGTTCATCTTAGTTTTCTCAAATTGTTGCAAAATTAATTATGTATTAAAAAATAAACTTCAGAATTTAAGTTGGTTTGGGTTAGAAAACTGGCAGATTCAAGATGCGAGTGCCATAAAATTTAAATATGCTATACTGTAATTTAAAAACTAACACAATTGCTAAAATAATTTGTCTTGTTGAAATTTTTAAATACTAGCATACATGTTTGAAAATCTTATCTCAAAATAAGATATTAATAAAAATTCCATCTTAGCCACAAAGATGATTCACAAAAATATTTTGATACAGCATATAATTCTTGATAAATGAATAGGTTATGATTTAGCTATATTTTTAAAGGACAGCCAAATCTTAATTATGTTTAGTATGAGTAGATATGGATAGCTTGGATAATTAAAATCCAGAGATCTTTTCAGAACTTCATCTTCAGCCTCTTCTCCCTCCAAATCTTTACCACAGTTAACTTGATCTAATTTGCATTTCAACCCCCTTTCTTTCTTAATTGAGCAATGAAATGACTAAACAAATACATAATTAAGCACAGGAAGGCCGGGCTAACATACACTGGATAAGTGATTTGAATAATCAAGAGTTGGCTGCACAGTAAGATGTTTACCATAGGAATTAAAATACCCTCATCTTCTTCCACATCTTTAAATAAAATCAAACCGGAGTTCCTATGCCTTAACAATCCTAGTCAGTTTCTCTGAGTACCTGAAAGAACCCTGGTGGTACAGGACCTACAGGCATGCCATCTCCTGGGGGAATGTTTCCTAGCACTGGACTGGGAGCTGCTGCAGCACTCTGTAAAGAATAAAGGAAAAACAAACCCATATCATTACAGAGAAGGCACAAAACCAAAAGGCTAATGATAATAGATTGTAGGAAAGGTCATTTTTTTCATTCCCAGGAACAGATATTTGTCATTTTCCCCACTCCAGATTTAAACTAAGACCCAACAGTTAACTTAGCATATGACTGGTTAAGTCAGTTGGTTTAAACAGGTCTTTTAAAATTTATTGAAGTAACAAAACCTTAATAAGGTGGTATGTTTAAATGATGTAGAAAAAACACTAATAGTATACGACAAAGTAAGACGTTCTTTAATTATAAGCACCTGAAATGGCAACATCAATAACAAAAATAGGTAAATGTAATGCATTCGAACATGGTAGTTACAGAAATTGGAAAGCAAGACCTCTCTTTTTTAGATTATGCTTTTCTATATGTCATAAAACAAGTGTAGTTAATTTTCTGCCTACAGGTGGTAACACATTATTCACTTTCTTATATGCTATAATTGATAGCCAAATATAACTACAGAGTGGTGAAGATGAAAGAGTAATTAAGAGACTGAATAAGAAAGGGAATTAATTTAAGAGATTAGTCACATATAAACAAATTCTAAAAAAATGAGACTGAAAATTCAGAGTCTGCGTTCACTTGCAAATTATTTCAGGGAACACTAGAGTTTCATAAAATAGAGGAGTATGAAAAACTGTGGGTTAGACTTTTTGCAATCAAATAACTTTATATATCTAATACTCACATACAACATTTATACACAGGATTGTTCTACAACAAAAATTTCATCCCTCAACCTGGTTGGCCATATTATAAATACCAGGAGCAGTCAAGAAGGGACCAGACAGATACTGACAACAGATCAGCATAAATCCAACACTTCTGCTCTAAAAAGAACTCAAAAGAAATCCTGGATCTAGTATATTAGTTGCACTATCCTCATATATATGTGAATGTATTCATGCATGTATTAATATTTCATTAAGAGAATGATGTTATATCTCAATATATGTAGCATATAGTTTTTTGGAAAATAAATTGATAAAAATACTAAACATGCTTCTTCTATAGTTACTCAAAATGAAAGCCAATAATTGATTTTAGGATTTCCTTAAAGAAGTCTAAATTTAAATACAATTATCTATAATTTTATTTACCTATGGATGTCCTAATTTTAAATTATTTTAAACTTCTGATGCAGCATATTAATATAAAGAAGAAATAAAGTTTCTAAGATATTAAGCCAAATAATAATCTATTATTTTAAGTAAAAACATGCAATTTCATTCCATGTAACAATAACTGAATACCTAGCATTTACTAGGTACTGTTCTACTTAGCTTTATATATCAAATCATGTTTTCAAAAATGAAAGGCAAATTGCTTTTTTCATTTTAACTACACTCTTGTAAAAATTTAAGATGTAATGTTAGTTATGAGGCAAATTACCACCAAACATTTGTCCTCTTTTTATTTAAAAACATATTACAATTAGATCTAGGGAGAAAGATTCAAGCTACAACCTTAAGCTTTTCAATTACAATCATGTGGAATTTGCTCTTAGTACTAAAAGTTAGACATCAATGTTTAATTGTAGTACAAGACTTCTGTATAAAAGACACAGGTCTGTAAATCATATTAATTATACTCTGATAAAAGTGTTGATTGTATTAAAAATAAAACACCAAAGTGATTAATTACTGCAACTTCTTAGTATAGTTTAAAGGTTTTATTTCTACCTCAATTCTAACTCCCTAAAAAGTATGTTAAAAACCTATATTTCCTGACTTTAAAACTTATTACAAAGCTACAGTGGTCAAAATAGCGCAATACTGGCATATGGTATATAGACCAGTGGAATTAAGGGTCAGAAATAGACCTTCACATCTATGATCAATTGGTTTTTTAGAGGGCTGACAAGTTCTCTCAACTGGGAAAGAACAGTAGTTTCCATGAATGGTGCTGAAAGCACTGGATCCACACATGCAAAAGAATGAAGGGGGACCTGGACCTCACCCAACACTCAAAAATTAATCCAAAATGGATCAAAGACCTAAATATAAGAACCAGGACTCAAAAAATGCCTAGAAGAAAACGTAGGGATGCATCTTCGGGATCTTATGTTAGGCAATGGTTTCTTAGACTTTGCACCCAAAGCACAAGCAACAAAAGAAAAAATAGATAAATAAGACTTCCTCAAAAATAAAAGTTTTTGCGCATCGAAGGATTTTATCATGAAAGTAAAAGGACACTCAACTCAATGGGAGAAAATATTTGGACACCATAGATCTGCTAGGGGTTTAATATCCAGAATACACAAAGAAATCCAACAGCTTAATAAAAAGGAAAATAACCCCATTAAAAAATGGGCAATGACTTGAATAGACATTTCTCCACAGAGAATATACAAATGGCTAAAAAGCATGTGAAAAGATGCTCAACATCATTAGCTATTAGGGATATGCAAATCAAAGCCACAATGAGATACCATTCCATATCCACTAGAGTAGCTACTATTAAAAAAAACCAGAAAATTACAAGTGTTGGAGAGGACATGAAGAAATAGGAACACTCATTCAATGCAAAATGGTGCAGCTGCTGTAGAAGACAGTTTGGCAGTTCGTCACAAAACTATATATAGAATTATTATATGACCTGGCAATCCCAGGTCATATAATATACATATATAGATAGATAGATACACACACGATAGAATATTATTCAGCTGTAAAAACGAATGTAGTTCTTATACATGTGACAAAATAGATGAACCCTGAAAGCATCAAATTCAGTGAAATAAGCTAGATACAAAGAACACACACTATATGATCTTACTGCTATGAAATAATTAGAAGAAGCAAATTCATAGAGTCAGAATCTGGAGTAGGTTACCAGGGGCTGGGAGAGGGATAGGGAATGGGGAGCTGATGCTTGAGCTGTACAGAGTTTCTATTTGGGTTGATTGTAAAGTGTTGGTAATGGATGGTGGTGATGGTAGCATAACATTGTGAATGTAAGTGACAGCACTGAATTATATCTGTGAATGTGCTTCAAAGGGGGAAATTTTAGGTGGCATATGTGTTACTAGAATAAAAATTTTAAAAAGCTGTACAACACAAACAGCAAGGTCTATTGTAAATGATGGACTATAGTTAATAAAATTATAGTTAATAGTAAATTATAGAGTTCTGGGAAGATGGTAGAATAGAATAGATCAAGTTCGCTCCTGCTCCAAGGAACAGCTAGAGAAGGAAGGGATGAGAGGGTAACTGAGACAGTGATTCCAGGGTGTAAGTGACCTGGGAGAGTCTTCTGCACTACATAGGGTGGTCCAGATTGCAAAAGCTGAGGAACTGAGAAGCAGAGAACCAGAGACCATGCAGCTGGTGCAAACAGCTTAACACGGAACCCCGAAGCCCTCAGGAGTGCACGGATGGGGAGACGGGGACTAGAAAGTAAGCCAAGCTGCGTTCCTTAAATGTGCTACCCTCACCAGTACAGCCTCACAACCTGAGACTCACCCCATACCCCATACCCCACACACCTGAACCCCGTCACCTGCCCCACGCCCCCATCCCAAGCATGAGCACGCCTGCCTTAGCCCAACCCACCTCTCCTGCAAAAGTGCAGTCTCACCCCGCCCCTCCCGAGTGCTACCTTCATGTCCCTGCCTCCTGCAGGCAGTAGACAGCATATAAAGGCTGCAGGTGCTTATCTCCATACCCAGGCTACACCTACCCCCAGCACATACAATTGTGCAACTCCATCCTGCCCACCCTGAGCTCTGCGCATGTGCACATCAGTTTACAGCCCTCCCAGATCTGCACATGCACATGGCCCCCAGTCACGCCCCCCCCAGCTCTGGGCAAGCGCTGACCTGCACAGCTGGGTCACATCTGCCCCAGCACATGCAGACGCAATGCCAATCCACTGCCCTGAGCTCTGTGCATGCGCATAAAGGGCCCCGCCCCCCAGACCCATGTACCTGCACAGCCACTTCCTCCCCAATGCTGGGCGCCCACACTCACAAGCATCAGTGTAGCATCCCTAACTTGCGCCTATACCTGGGCTGCAACCCATCACTGCACTATCGTGCCCTGCCCCACACCCTTTATCCTGCTTCATATCCATCCCGCAAATACAAGGCTTTAGACTACTGAAGGAAATCAACTTCCAAAGTAAAGCAATCAAGATATTTACATGCCACAAAGACACCAGAAGATCACTAAACATATCATGATGCAGCTGATATATCCAGTCTAACAACCAAATTTAAACACCAGAGGAGACACAGATATTGCAACAACCAATCAAAGATGTTCATATAACTCTATTAAATAAAATTAATGGGGGTGGGCTGCGGTGGCTCAGTAGGCAGAGTTTTCACCTACCATGCCAGAGATCTGGGTTCGGTTCCCGGTGTCTATCCATGCAAAAAACAACACAAGGCAAATAAATAAATAAATAAATGGGAGGAAAGGAGCTCAAGAAGACACTAAAACAGCATAAAGAGGAATTTGAAAGAATAAATAGAAAAATAGCAGATATTACAGAGATTAAAGATGCTGTAGACCAAATAAAACACATACTAGAGACACACAACTTGAAGAGGCAGAAGAAAGAATAAGCAAAATGGAGGTCAGGACAACCAATTTCAAACACTCAAAGCAGCATATGGCAAAAAGATGGGAAAATATGAATTGGATCTCCGGGAAATGATGGACAAAAGAAGGCACACAAATGTAAGAATCATTGGTATCCCAGAAGAAGAGAAGAGTAAAGGGTTAGGAAGATTAATTGAGGATATAATAGAGGAAAACTTCCCAACCCTTATAAAGAACATAAATATGCAAGTCAAGAAAACTCAATGAACTCCAAATAGAATAAATCCAAATAGGCGTTCCCCAAGACACACACTAATCAGTCTATCAAATGTTGAGCAGAAGCAGAAAATCCTGAAAGTGGCAAGAGAAAAATAATCTACTACATACAAGGGAAATCAAATAAAACTGAGTTCAGGCCACTCAACTGGCACTATGGAGACGAGAAGGCAGTGGTATGATATATTTAAGATCCTGAAAGAGAACGACTTCCAGCCAAGAACTCTATAGTCAGCCAAATTGTCCTTCAAAACTGAGGGAAAGGTTAAAATTTTCACAGACAAACAAACCCTGAAAGAATGTGTCAACAAGAGACTGGCCCTATAAGAAGTACTAAAGGGAGTTCTGCCAGTTGAAAAAAAAAAAAAGAGATATTTACATGCCACATTTGATAGACTGATTAGTGTGTGTCTTGGGGAACGCCTATTTGGATTTATTCTATTTGGAGTTCATTGAGTTTTCTTGACTTGCATATTTATGTTCTTTATAAGGGTTGGGAAGTTTTCCTCTATTATATCCTCAATTAATCTTCCTAACCCTTTACTCTTCTCTTCTTCTGGGATACCAATGATTCTTACATTTGTGTGCCTTCTTTTGTCCATCATTTCCCGGAGATCCAATTCATATTTTCCCATCTTTTTTGCCATATGCTGCTTTGAGTGTTTGAAATTGGTTGTCCTGACCTCCATTTTGCTTATTCTTTCTTCTGCCTCTTCAGGAGAGGGAGGTCTGCAGGAGGGCACAGTTTTGAGTACCAGTAAGGGTAACTTAAAGGATAAAAAGAGAAAGAGGGAAAAGAATATATAGATCTGACAAAATCCAAAAGATAAGATGATGGAATCAAGAAATGCCTTTTCAGTAATAACTCTGAATGTTAACAGACTAAACTTACCAGGTAAAAGACAGAGATTGGCAGAATGAATTAAGAAATATAATCCAGCTATATTCTGCTTACAAGAGACTCATCTTAGACACAAGGATAAAAACAGATTGCAAGTGAAAGGATGGAAAAAGATGTTCCAGACAAGTTGTAACCAAAAAAAAACCAAGAGTAACTATACTAACATCAGACAAAATAGACTTTAAATGTAAAGACATCATAAGAGACAAAGAAGGACACTATATAGTAATAAAAGGGTCAATTCACCAAGAAGAAATAACAATCATACATGCTTATGCTCCCAATTAAGAAGCTCCAAAGTACTTGAGACAGACATTGGCAAAACTGAAGGGAGTGATAGATATTTCAACAATAATAGTAGGAGACGTCAATACACCACCCTCCTCTATAGACAGAACAATCAGACAGAAGGTCAACAAGGAAACAGAGAAGTTAAACAACTTGATAAATGAATTAGACCTAACAAATACATATAAGTCATTATACTCCAAAATACCAGGATATACATTCTTTTCTAGTGTTCATGGAAGATTCTCCAGGATAGATCATATGCTGGGGCTTTATAGGACTTTATACATTTAAAAACATTGAAATTATTCAAAGCATTTTCTCTGAACACAATGGAATGAAGCTGGATATCAATAACCACCAAAAAATAAGAACTTTTACAAGTATGTGGTGATCAAACAACACACTCTTAAACAACCAGTGGGTCAAAGAAGAAATTGCTAGAGAAATCAGTAGCTATCTGGAAACTAATGAAAATGAGAATACAACATATCAAAACTTATGGGATGTGGCAAAGGCTGTGCTGAGAGGGAAATTTATTGCCCTACATGCCTATATTAAAAAACAAAAAAAAAGCAAAAATTGAGGACTTAACTGCTCACCTGGAAGAACATGAGAATAAACAGCAAACTAACCCCAAAGCAAATGGAAGAAGAGAAATAACAAAGATAAAAGCAGAGTTAAATGAATGGGAGACGAAAAGGACAACAGAAAATCAATAAAACCAAAAGTTGTTTCTTTGAGAAAATAAAATTGATGGGCCACTAGCAAGACTGACAAAGAAAAAGAGAAAGAGGATATAAATAACAAAATCAGAAATGAGAAGGGGTACATTACCACAGACCCTGAAGAAATAAAAGAAATCATAAGAGAATACTGTGAACAATTATATGCCAACAAACTAGACAACTTAGATGAAATGGACAAATTCCTGGAAACACACAAACAAGCTACACTGACTCAGGAAGAAATAGAAGATCTCAACAAACCAATCACAAGTAAAGTGATTCAGTCATCAAAAATCTCCCTACAAATAGTACAACTATAAAAATGTTCTTTCATTAATGTTAACAAATATACCACTAATGCAAGGTATTAATAATAGGAAGATATATGATAACTCTGTATTTTGTGTTTTATGCATGATTTTTTCTGTAAACCAACAACTTCTCCAGTAAAAAAAAAAAAAAAAAAGTATATAAAGGGAGCTAATAACAGATTCATCTTTTGCCTACCCAAAGGAAAAAAATATCCACTTACATCTAAATTAAAACTCAACAGAAAGATGCTATGTCATCATTTGCTTCTTCATTTCTTATTCTCATCTGGGGGGGGCTACATTGCTTAAAGGTATATAATATGCTACCTTTTTTCTGTAAAGTTCTTCACTATATGTGTTTCCTGTGAAATACATATTTTCACATTTAAAAGTGAATCAAAATAAATGATTCACATGAAAATTTAAGCAAGTTAAATCTTTCAAATGCCTTCTGAGTTTTCATTTCATGCCTTCAAAATTATTTAATAAAGTCAATCAAAATACATTGTCAAGGACCCTTTCTAAGCTCTATTATATAGTAGTTACCTCAATAGGAAATAAAAAAACCTCTGCTGGGAATGGATAGAAGTGATGGTGACTAATTAGTGGGGTTATAAGTAACAATGCCATATTGAAGGAGAACATGATTGAAAGGGTATGTATAGTGTCATGTATTCCACTGATTAAATCTACAACTATATAAATAAGTTTTCACATGAGAAACTATTTCAAAAGTTTCATACTAGACAGAGTCAGTTGTAGAGGGGCATGGGGAAAACTAAAATTGCATGCTATAACCAATAGTTAACAGGAAGACATCAATAGTACCAACAGCACTACCAGGGGCAACCAATTGTGGGGAAAGGACAAGAGAGAAGGGGTAGTTTTGATTTGATATTTGGTAAGGCTGTGTTTGTTGGGTCTTTGTCTCTAGGGACCAATGAAAATTGTCTAAAATTGAGAGTGCTGCTGACTGTACAACCAAATGAGGATACTGTAAGGCATGGTTTGTTTATTTTGGACATTATCCATGATGCCCAATAGATGGAGGGGGCCAAAGAGTATAAGGACTAAGAAGCAGAATGGTGAACTGTGATACATTGATGCGATAGAATATGGTGCAGCTACAAAAAACAAAGGACAATGAGAGGCACACAATGAACTGAATAAACCTTGTGGACAACGCGTTGCACAAAATAAGCCAGAAACAAAGGAACAAGTATGCTAAGGTCTCTTTTAGAAAATACTAATAAGAAAATTGGAGCCTAGATTGTAAGCCCTTATAGCAACCAAACTTAGTCTGAATTTGTAGGTATGTTTCTAGATTCTAAGACCCTGAGCTACATGTGTATCAGCCGGTATTTCTCTGGAACGCTGTGTGATAGCTAAGACCCAGAAACGGAGTACCACAGTCCTGAAAGTTAGCATAGCTATACACAAATAACAGTTATAGTAACCAAAAAAGAGATTTCTGGTTAAAGTAACCAAAAAAGAGATTAGCCTCAATTAGAGATAAAAATGAAGCTAATCTGGCTGACTAGGTAAAACAGAATGCAAGGTAAAAGATGACACTGTATGTATTCTAGACTTCCATCTACAGTATGAGACCAAAGGCAGAGAAGTTTATTGTGTCTAGAACCTAAATTTTCTGTAACACACAATCTAAATCAGTCTAAAAAAAATCAGTTTAAAAAACCTAAACTCCTGGAGTCCAGAAAAGAACAGGACTTGTAAGTCTCTATCACTTAATGTAATACCCAGATACATCTCAGACTATGGTGGGTGGATAATTAAAAAGATTGATAGAGTCATTTGAGGGTCCAAAGGAAAAAAAAAAGGAACTATTAAACTTTCTCATCCAGGAAACCATGAACACCCTTTCAACCACTGGGGACTCCAAGAAAATAGGCCAACCCCTTCCTTGATTTCGGGGCTCACCCTCATGAAACGTCTCTTTAGTAGAGAAGTGAAAACTACCTATAATGATGCCTAAGAGTTGCTTCCAGGAAACCTCTTTTGTTGCTCAGATGTCGCCTCTCTCTCTCTCAGCCCAACTCCGCAAGGAAAATCATTACTCTCCCCCCTAAGTGGGACATGACATTCAGGAGTGAAAGTCTCCCTGATAACATGAGACATGACTTCTAGGAATGAATCTGGCCCTGGCACCATGGGATTGACAATGCCTTCCTGACCAAAAAGAGGAAGAGAAGTGTAATAAAATAAGGCATCAATGACCAAGAGGCATCCAAGAGTCAAGAGGATACTCTTAGCACTAATTATCCGAATCTTGCATAAGAGTATTGCATAAGAGTACTGCCATGGCTTGCTAAACCCCAACCAATAGCACTCCAATATTCTTAAATCTTAAGAACACTTAGGGGTGGAGCTGAAACTCTATAAAAGTGTGATGCACTAAGTTTGCCTTCCTGGAACTTATAATTTCCAGAGGTCAGATAAATTCTGAAACCCAAAGGGACCAGCCTCTCCAAGATAATCAACTAATTACATGCCTCTATCCTTTAGTGTCGACACTCCTTCTCAACATGAAAAAGTCATAATGGGCATTGCCTAAAGATCCCTATAGATTGGGAGAAAGATCAAAGGAGAAGAAGGAGTTATAACAGAAAATAGATTAAACAATGAGTATGACTGCTGAATCAGTATATTGATATTTCTTTGAGCCTCCAGTGTGTGCTTTGGAGCACATAGAAAATCTGAAATAGTGGAATGGTAACCCATAACAAACTCTGAAATCTGTTCCATTGCTACTTGTTTAAGCTTACGTTGTATTAAGGGAAGAAAAACAACGAACAAAGCAAACATGCACAATGTATAGTATGTCATGGCAATAAGTGCTATGGAAGAAAAAAATAGTAGGCAATGGAGGCTTCCTAGAAAAAAAAGGATGGGGATTATCATTTTAAATAGGATAGCCAGGGAATGAACCAATCAATTACACAAACTAATGGATCAGGTTATAGTGACTATTAATGGATTTAAATATCCTACTGCCTCTGTTGTTGAGATTGCTTTTCTTCACTTCAAGATGTACCAATTCTTACAGCTTGCATCTATTTCCTCACAGTGGCATATTTTAGTGGAGATTTCCCTTTCTTAATACTCATAATTTGGGCACAATAGAATTACCTTGAAAATGAAGAGTTTTATAGCTACATGATTAACAGCATATAGTGTGATGACATAAAGTTTTCTAGTATAAAAATAATTTCTATCATTAGCCTAAGGACAAAAAAGTGAACAGAATATTGGTAATTATCTAGTTAGTGTACCCAGTACAGTGCTAATCTAATCACTTAGGCCCAAACTCGACTTTGTTTATCATAATTTTGAAGCAAATTAGCCATCTCCTCTTCTGGGATTTTTTGACAAGGAATTATTTCTCTTTATTGTACTATATGGATTCAAGCTTAGAATACACTTTGGTGCGTCATGTTGATCACTAAAATATGCTATTCTGATTTTAAATACCTCTGGTAGTACATATTCCAAGCATTGTAAATGCTATAATTCTCAAACTGCCTTACTTGCTAATTTATGTACAGTAGTAATATAAATAATAGCTGCTTTGAAAACTGTAAGCTAAACAAGAATCAAGCTTTTTGAGGTTAGGGTTTTTCATAGAAGGAAGAAATATCAAATTTCTTGGGTTCCACTGCTAAAATTACTGAGATGTCTTAAGTTTAATTCCAACTCATGAGTCAAATTTATCCACAGAAAGTTGTTGTTGGCCCTAACTTATAAAGTACATATTATTTTGATATGTTGTGACCAAATCACAAAAGAGAGCAAACTGTCTAATTATATTAAGACTACTACTAAACTTAAGTGAATTTCCATTAAAGTACCATGGAAAAAAATTTCCTTATATAACATTCCCATGAGTCTTTATTTAGGTTGACTTTTTAGAATCTCTCTCTTAAAATACATAAATAAATACTACAGATTTCAATATTACTCCAAGGTAAACTAGATACCTAAGACCTCAGTGTAGATGTAAAAATATTGTCATAGAAAGTATTTTGCTTTTTCTATCTAGTAGAATAAGTTGGACATTTATAATATGTACTTCAAGATAAGTATTTTCTAACTGCTTTTAAATTATTTCACTGTTATTTACTATGTCATCTTAAACTGTGAAGTCTTTTAGAGTGATGAGATTTAATTTATTGTTTTTACATTTTCCCAAATCACTAATAAAATTTTTTCTCTTTTTTTTCTTCCTTTCTTTAAAAAAAATATGAAATGCTTCATGAATTTACATGTCATCCTTGCGTAGGGGCCATGCAAATCTTCTCTGTAGAAATCACTAATATAATTTTACCTGCTTTCTATAAATAATATATATTTAGTTTTCTCAAATCAACTAAATTATGGAACAAATTTTTGCTTTCTCAAAATAATATTAAAATTCAATTTAAAGTATTACCATTAGATTATTATAATTAGTGAATAGCTTTAATGAACTTTTAATAATAGCCAAATTTATATAAAAATCAACATAAATATATGCCAGGAATATGTCTACTACATAAATTATGATTAGGGAAAGTATAATCTGTTAACTTAAATAGCTCATAAGTCAAGGGATATATTATTTATATCTATAATAACAAAAATGTTATGATTTAAAAATACTTTTGTTCAAGATCCAAAAGGTTGAAAGATTGTAATATTAGTCCATGAGAATGTTCCTCATTTTCTCTGAAATGAAATATAATAATTTATATTTTTCAGAGAAGAATATGGGGTGAAGGAGAGGTAGTTTTCTTTTGAAAATGAAGTTTAAGACTAGACTTAGCCAGTATTTGAATTTTTTTAGATATAAGAATTTAAACATTTGAAAAATTAAAAGATCTGCTTATGGTAATACATTTTCTTTAAGATAGAGGGCTGCCTATTTTTAAACAATAAGCAGTATTATAGAACATCTTTGGATCTTTCTTCATGTTTCCATGTATTTATCTTTTCTTCCTCTGTGTGGTCATTCTCCTCTCTGGAACATTTTGCATTTACATCATTTCTGTCCAGCATGTTTTCCCAATACCCTCTCTCTTAAATGCCAATACTGTAGAAATGAACTTTTAAAATATTTTTATTCTTTGTCTAATACCCTAGTTCTGAATTAAAAACAAGTATATTGGAGATCCAAGATGGCGTCTTAGTAAGGTACATGCGTCTTAGTTCCTCCGACTCCAAATCAACTAATAGGTGAACAGAAACAGTACAAAACAACTCCCGGGGCTACAGCAGGGAATGGACACACAGCGTAACCAAGTCTGGGCTGGCTAGTCTGACTGCGAAACTCAGCTGCGGTGAGTGAGATCCCCGAGCGGCGGGCGATTTCCCGAGCAGCCGCAGCTGCGGCGGTCCGAGCTAATCCCTCCCTCCTTCCGGGGCTGGCTGAGAGACTCGGAGAGACAAGCTTCCCAGCCAAGGCGGCCGGCGCCACACTTTTGCGGGCGGCTTCGAGTCCGCGACTACAAGTCTCGGATCAGAGGGCTATCCAAAGTCTGGGCTGGCAAGTCTGATTGCGAGACTTGGCTGCGGCGAGACCCCCGAGCGGCCGCAGCTGCGGCGGTCCGAGCTAATCCCTCCCTCCTTCCCAGGCCGGCTGAGAGTATCGGAGAAGTAAGTTCCCCAAGCCGAGGCAGGCGGCGCCCTTTTTTTGCAGGCGGCTTCGAGTCCCGGATCAGAGGGCTATCCAAAGTCTGGGCTGGCTAGACTGACTGCGAGACTCAGCTGCAGTGAGACCCCCGAGCGGCGTGCGATCTCCCGATCAGCGGCAGCTGCGGTGGTCCGAGCTACTCCCTCCCCCCTTTCCGGGCCGGCTGAGAGTATTGGAGAAGCAAGTTTCCCAAGCTGAGGCAGGTGGCACCCCTCTTTTGCGGGCGGCTTCGAGTCTCTGCTTCGAGTCCGCAGATACGAGTCTCAGATAGGAGGGCTATCCAAGCCGCGGAAGCCCCCCCCCCAAGGGAGGCTTCCTGGTCCGGTGGGGAATCCCCCAGGCCCGCTGCGGCCCGCAACCAGCCACAGGGTCCCCTCAAGCCGCGGCAGCTGACGCCCCCACCACGCGCGGCCCCTGAACCAACGGAGAGATTTGGATCCGAAAGCCCCAGGCCACGGAGATCGGTGACTGGGGGAGACCCATTCCAAACACTTGAGACAAACGTGTGCCACGTGCGCCACGTACTGGGCAAGATAAGAAAAACAGATCCCAGAGATTTCACAGAAAAATCTTACAACCTTGCTGGGTCCAACACCCAGAGAAATCTGAATAAATGCCCAGACGCCAGCAGCAGAAGATAACTGTCCACGCTCAAAAGATTGAGAATATGGCCCAGTCAAAGGAACAAACCAATAGCTCAAATGAGACACAAGAGCTGAGACAACTAATCCTGAATATACGAACAGAAATGGAAAACCTCTTCAAAATTGAAATCGATAAATTGAGGGAGGACATGAAGAGGACATGGGCTGAACATAAAGAAGAAATAGAAAAACTGAAAAAACAAATCGCAGAACTTATGGAAGTGAAGGATAAAGTAGCAAACATAGAAAAAATAATGGATAGTTACAATGATAGATTTAAAGAGACAGAAGATAGAATTAGTGATTTGGAGGATGGAACATCTGAATTCCAAAAAGAAACAGAAACTATAGGGAAAAGAATGGAGAAATTTGAACAGGGTATCAGGGAACTCAAGGACAATATGAACCGCACAAATATACGTGTTGTGGGTGTCCCAGAAGGAGAAGAGAAGGGAAAAGGAGGAGAAAAACTAATGGAAGAAATTTTCACTGAAAATTTCCCAACTCTTATGAAAGACCTAAAATTACAGATCCAAGAAG
Source organism: Tamandua tetradactyla (assembly GCF_023851605.1). NCBI lineage: Eukaryota > Metazoa > Chordata > Mammalia > Pilosa > Myrmecophagidae > Tamandua > Tamandua tetradactyla. Next base: position 49,998,166 of record NC_135347.1, on the reverse strand, counting down.
TGCAGCGCACCCCAAAGAGATTAGACCCAAATAGGCATTCTCCAAGACACTTACTAGTTAGAATGTCAGAGGTCAATGAGAAAGAGAGGATCTTGAAAGCAGCAAGAGAAAAACAATCCATCACATACAAGGGAAACCCAATAAGACTATGTGTAGATTTCTCAGCAGAAACCATGGAAGCTAGAAGACAGTGGGATGATATATTTAAAATACTAAAAGAGAAAAACTGCCAACCAAGACTCCTATATCCAGCAAAATTATCCTTCAAAAATGAGGGAGAAATTAAAACATTCTCAGACAAAAAGTCACTGAAAGAATTCGTGACCAAGAGACCAGCTCTGCAAGAAATACTAAAGGGAGCATTAGAGTCAGATACAAAAAGACAGAAGAGAGAGATATGGAAAAGAGTGTAGAAAGAAGGAAAATCAGATATGATATATATAATACAAAAGGCAAAATGTTAGAGGAAAATATTATCCAAACAGTAATAACACTAAATGTCAATGGACTGAATTCCCCAATCAAAAGACATAGATTGGCAGAATGGATTAAAAAACAGGATCCTTCTATATGCTGTCTACAGGAAACACATCTTAGACCCAAAGATAAACATAGGTTGAAAGTGAAAGGTTGGGAAAAGATATTTCATGCAAATAACAACCAGAAAAGAGCAGGAGTGGCTATACTAATATCCAACAAATTAGACTTCAAATGTAAAGCAGTTAAAAGAGACAAAGAAGGACACTATATACTAATAAAAGGAACAATTAAACAAGAAGACATAACAATCATAAATATTTACGCACCGAACCAGAATGCCCCAAAATACGTGAGGAATACACTGCAGACACTGAAAAGGGAAATAGACTCATATACTATAATAGTTGGAGACTTCAACTCACCACTCTCATCAAGGGACAGAACATCTAGACAGAAGATCAACAAAGAAATAGAGAATCTGAATATTACTATAAATGAACTAGACTTCATAGACATTTATAGGACATTACATCCCACAACAGCAGGATACACCTTTTTCTCAAGTGCTCATGGATCATTCTCAAAGATAGACCATATGCTGGGTCACAAAGCAAGTCTTAACAAATTTAAAAAGATTGAAATCTTACACAACACTTTCTCGGACCATAAAGGAATGATGTTGGAAATCAATAATAGGCAGAGTGCCAGAAAATTCACAAATACGTGGAGGCTCAACAACACACTCCTAAACAACGAGTGGGTCAAAGAAGAAATTGCTAGAGAAATTAGCAAATACCTCGAGGCAAATGAAAATGAAAACACAACATATCAAAACTTATGGGACGCAGCAAAGGCAGTGCTAAGAGGGAAATTTATTGCTCTAAATGCCTATATCAGAAAAGAAAAAAAGGCAAAAATTCAGGAATTAACTATCCATTTGGAAGAACTGGAGAAAGAACAGCAAGCTAACCCCAAAGCAAGCAAAAGGAAAGAAATAACAAAGATTAGAGCAGAAATAAATGAAATTGAAAACATGAAAACAATAGAGAAAATCAATAAGGCCAGAAGTTGGTTCTATGAGAAAATCAATAAGATTGATGGGCCCTTAGCAAGATTGACAAAAAGAAGAAGAGAGAGGATGCAAATAAATAAGATCAGAAATGGAAGAGGAGACATAACTACTGACCTCACAGAAATAAAGGAGGTAATAACAGGATACTATGAACAACTTTACGCTAATAAATACAACAATTTAGAGGAAATGGACGGGTTCCTGGAAAGACATGAACAACCAACTTTGACTCAAGAAGAGATAGATGATCTCAACAAACCAATCACAAGTAAAGAAATCGAAGCAGTCATTCAAAAGCTTCCTAAAAAGAAAAGTCCAGGACCAGACGGCTTCACATGTGAATTCTATCAAACATTCCAGAAAGAATTAGTACCAACTCTCCTCAAACTCTTCAAAAAAATCGAAGTGGAGGGAAAACTACCTAACTCATTCTATGAAGCCAACATTACCCTCATACCAAAACCAGGCAAAGATATTACAAGAAAAGAAAACTACAGGCCGATCTCTCTAATGAATATTGATGCAAAAATCCTCAATAAAATTCTAGCAAATCGTATCCAACAACACATTAAAAGAATTATTCATCATGACCAAGTAGGATTCATCCCAGGTATGCAAGGATGGTTCAACATAAGAAAATCAATTAATGTAATACACCATATCAACAAATCAAAGCAGAAAAATCACATGATCATCTCAATTGATGCAGAGAAGGCATTTGACAAGATTCAACATCCTTTCCTGTTGAAAACACTTCAAAGGATAGGAATACAAGGGAACTCCCTTAAAATGATAGAGGGAATATATGAAAAACCCACAGCTAATATCATCCTTAATGGGGAAAAATTGAAAACGTTCCCCCTAAGATCAGGAACAAGACAAGGATGTCCACTATCACCACTATTATTCAACATTGTGTTGGAGGTTCTAGCCAGAGCAATTAGACAAGAAAAAGAAATACAAGGCATCAAAATTGGAAAGGAAGAAGTAAAACTATCACTGTTTGCAGACGATATGATACTATACGTCAAAAACCCGGAAAAATCCACAACAAAACTACTAGAGCTAATAAATGAGTACAGCAAAGTAGCAGGTTACAAGATCAACATTCAAAAATCTGTAGCATTTCTATACACTAGCAATGAACAAGCGGAGGGGGAAATCGAGAAACGAATCCCATTTACAATTGCAACTAAAAGAATAAAATACCTAGGAATAAATTTAACTAAAGAGACAAAAGACCTATACAAAGAAAACTACAAAAAACTGCTAAAAGAAATCACAGAAGACCTAAACAGATGGAAGGGCATACCGTGTTCATGGATTGGAAGACTAAATATAGTTAAGATGTCAATCCTACCTAAATTGATTTACAGATTCAATGCAATACCAATCAAAATCCCAACAACTTATTTTTCAGAAATAGAAAAACCAATAAGCAAATTTATCTGGAAGGGCAGGGTGCCCCGAATTGCTAAAAACATCTTGAGGAAAAAAAACGAAGCTGGAGGTCTTGCGCTGCCAGACTTTAAGGCATATTATGAAGCCACAGTGGTCAAAACAGCATGGTATTGGCATAAAGATAGATATATCGACCAATGGAATTGAATAGAGTGCTCAGATATAGACCCTCTCATCTATGGACATTTGATCTTTGATAAGGGAGTCAAGCCAACTCACCTGGGACAGAACAGTCTCTTCAATAAATGGTGCCTAGAGAACTGGATATCCATATGCAAAAGAATGAAAGAAGACCCATATCTCACACCCTATACAAAAGTTAACTCAAAATGGATCAAAGATCTAAACATTAGGTCTAAGACCATAGAACAGTTAGAGGAAAATGTAGGGAGATATCTTATGAATCTTACAATTGGAGGCGGTTTTATGGACCTTACACCTAAAGCAAGAGCACTAAGAAGGAAATAAATAAATGGGAACTCCTCAAAATTAAACACTTTTGTGCATCAAAGAACTTCATCAAGAAAGTAGAAGGACAGCCTACACAATGGGAATCAATATTTGGAAACGACATATCAGATAAAGGTCTAGTATCCAGAATTTATAATGAGATTGTTCAACTCAACAACAAAAAGATAGCCAACCCAATTACAAAATGGGAAAAAGACTTGAATAGACACCTCTCAGAGGAGGAAATACAAATGGCCAAAAGACACATGAAGAGATGCTCAATGTCCCTGGCCATTAGAGAAATGCAAATCAAAACCACAATGAGATATCATCTCACACCCACCAGAATGGCCATTATCAACAAAACAGAAAATGACAAGTGCTGGAGAGGATGCGGAGAAAGAGGCACACTTATCCACTGTTGGTGGGAATGTCAAATGGTGCAACCACTGTGGAAGGCAGTTTGGCGGTTCCTCAAAAAGCTGAATATAGAATTGCCATACGATCCAGCAATACCATTGCTGGGAATCTACTCAAAGGAATTAAGGGCAAAAACTCAAACAGACATTTGCACACCAATGTTTATAGCAGCGTTATTTACAATTGCAAAGAGATGGAAACAGCCAAAATGTCCATCAACAGACGAGTGGCTAAACAAACTGTGGTATATACGTACGATGGAATATTATGCAGCGTTAAGACAGGATAAACTTATGAAGCATGTAATAACATGGATGGACCTAGAAAACATTATGCTGAGTGAGTCTAGCCAAAAGCTAAAAGACAAATACTGTATGGTCCCAATGATGTGAATCGACACTCGAGAATAAACTTGGAATATGTCATTGGTAACAGAGTTCAGCAGGAGTTAGAAACAGGGTAAGATAATGGGTAATTGGAGCTGATGGAATACAGACGGTGCAATAGGACTAGATACAAAAACTCAAAAATGGACAGTACAATAATACCTAATTGTAAAGTAATCATGTTAAAATACTGAACGAAGCTGCATCCGAGCTATAGGTTTTTGTTTTGTTTCGTTTTGTTTGTTTTGTTCTTATTATTATTACTTTTATTTTTTTTCTCTATATTAACATTCTATATCTTTTTCTGTTATAATGCTAGTTCTTCTAAACCGATGCAAATGTACTAAGAAACGATGATCATGCATCTATGTGATGATGTTAAGAATTACTGATTGCATATGTAGAATGGTATGACGTCTAAAAAAAAAAAAAATGGTCAGCACAATACTGCCTAATTGTAATGTAATTATCTTGGAACGCTGAATGAAGCTGCATCTGATCTATAGTTTTTTGTTTGTTTGTTTTGTTTTTTTTTCTCTTATATATTTTTGTACTTTTTATTTTTATTTGTGTTTTCTCTCTGTGTTATCACTTTATTTCTTTTTCTGTTGTAGTGCTATTTCTTTCTCTAAATCGATGCATATGTACTGAGAAATGATGACCATACACCTATGTGATGATATTAAGAATTACTGATTGCATATGTAGAATGGATTGATTTCTATTGTTGTGTTAGTTAATTTTTTTAATTAATAAAAAAAAAAAAAAAAACTACTATCCATGGGCTTACAGAATGCCTTATCCATCGTCATGGTATTCCACACAGCACTGCTTCTGGTCAAGGAATACACTTCTCAGAAAATGAAGTGCGGGAATGGGCACATGCTCATGGAATTCTCTGTCTTACCGTGTTCCCCATTATCCAGAGGCAGCTGGATTGATAGGGCGGTGGAATGGCCTTTTGAAAACTCAATTACGGTGCCAACTAGGTGGCAGTACCTTGAAGGACTGGAGTAATGTTCTCCAGGAGGCTGTATATGCTCTGAACCAGCATCTGCTGTATGGTGCTGTTTCTTCCATAGCCAGGATCCATGGGTCCAGGAACCAAGGGGTGGAAATGGGAGTGGCACCACTCACTATTACTCCTAATGATCCACTAGGAAAATTTTTACTTCCTCTCCCTGAGACCCTGAGCTTTCCTGGTCTACAGGTTTTAGTTCCAAAAGGGGGAGTGCTTTCTCCAGGAGAAACAACGATTCCATTGAACTAGAATCTCAGACTGCCACCTGGTCACTTTGGGCTACTCATACCCCTGGATCAACAAGCCAAGAGGGGGTTACTTTACCGTCTGGGGTGATTGACCCTGAGTATCAGGGGAAAATGGAACTGCAACTACACAATGGAGGTAAAGAAGAGTTTTCTCTGGCATATAGGAGATCCCCTAGGGTGTCTCTTAGTACTACCATGCCCTGTGATTAAAATCAATAGAAAACTGCAACAACCCAATCCAGGCAGGACTATCAATACCTCTGAAACTTCAGGAATGAAGGTTTGGGTCATCCCCCCAGGCAAAAAACCACGGTCAGCTGAAGTACTTGCTGAAGGTAAAGGGAACATGGAATGGGGTAGTGGAAGAAGGTAGGGATAAATCTGAACCATGACTACACGATCAGTTACAGAAACGAGGACTGCGATGTTGTTTTGTTTATGTTATAGTTTTCAAGTTGTAAGATATCAAGTTTAAGAGTGAATATTACCCAAGGACTTGCACTCTATTCTGGAGAGATTTAATGCATTTCCGGTTACACGTGGGTGAGTTGAGTATTGTTTGGCAAGGAAAAAAATGTGCCTTTTATTGTTTTCTATTTAGACATTAAGTATGGTTTAAGGTGATGAGTATAGCTGCCAAGTTGACAAGGGGTGGACTGTCATGGTCAGGTTTCTGTGTCTACTTGGCCAGGTGGTGGTGCCCAGTTGTCTGGTTGGGCAAGCGTTGGCCTGTCTGTTGTGATGAGGACATTTCATGGACTTAAATCATGAACACATTGGCTACATCCACAAGTGATTGCATTTGTAATCAGCCAAGGAGAGTGTCCTCTGCAATGAATGATGCTTAATCTAATCACTGGAAGCCTTTTAAGGAGGACTCAGAAGAGACAATCACTCTTCCTGCTTCAGCCAGCCAGCTTCTCCTGAAAGTTCACTGAGGACCTTCATTGGAGCAGCCACCTCGCAGCCTGCCCTGCAGACATGGACTCTACATCCCCATGGTTGTGTGAGACACTTTTAAGAATTTTATATTTACAGATATAAATCTGTAAATTTATCTCCTGCGGATTCTGCTTCTCTAGAGAACCCTAGAGGTTCCATTATTTTCACTGGGGTGATGGTTTCACAGGTATATATGTATAGTGGTATACAGGTATATATATATAAGTATTGAAATATAAAAATGATTAAAAAAAGATAATACAATTAAAATTAAACATTGAATACAAAAAAAAAACAAGTATATTATTATTTTTATATTTTCTCTTAAGTTAAAAACTTGTCGGGCGGGCAGTGGTGGCTCAGTGACAGAGTCCTCGCCTTCCATGCCATAGACCTGGGTTTGGTTCCTGGTGCCTGGCCATGTAAAAACAAAACAAAACTTGTCATAAAAGTTAAGAGTTATTATTTTAACCTTAGTTATCACCACTGGTGCCTCCGATAGTAAAAATAAGTTGTATATAGCTCTGTATGGAGGTTTCAAAGTAATAGATATATAATAAAATTGCTTAAAACTAAAATTGGGATGTAATTGATTGCTAAATATAATTAACTAGCATTTAAGATTTTACACATGTAAAAACTAACAGTTTTATTTACCAAGGATGTTAGCGAGTCAGCTGCCTAAGTAGACATTATGGAATCAAGATTTAGAATTTATATTTGGTGGAAATGGGTTTTAAGTATATGGAAAGTTGTTTATGTAATAATAAAGTAATTAAAATAGCGATACTATGATCAAAAATTGGAAGGGGAAAGAATGAGATGGATACGTAGGGGAGATACAGGGCAGTATATTATTGTGGAGTTTTTTTATTGTTGTATTACGCAATCTGTTTTCTTTTTAAGACATATGCAGATATTTCTTTGAGAAATAATTAAAATAGTGACAGTAGGTACTTTGTTTTGATAATTTTAATGCAAAAGTACAGTTAAATATAGATTGAAGACATTTTTATCAGACTAAAATCTTTCTCTGTTTAGTATTCTAAAAACAAATTTTAAGGAAATGAGTATCAAATTTTAATCAGATGCCTTTTGCCTTTTCACTTTTGATTGGTATTATCATTTGGTTTTTCTTTGGATAAGCATGATATATGTATAGTTTTTAAACTTCACCCATCATTGTATGCCTGTGATAAGCCCTGCTTGATCATCATGAATAATGCTTTCGATAATGCTACTGTATTATATTTGCTAAAATTTTATTTAGGATCTTTGCATCTATATTCATAAATGAAACAGCTCTAGAATATTCTTTGCTCTACTGTATTTGTCTTGAGCATCAGGATTATCCTTTCATCTCAGAATGAATTAGATGGCACACTGTCTTTTATAAGGCTCTCAGAAGCTTATATAATATGACATTTATCTGCTTTACCAAAGTTTAAAAAAATCACCTCTGCTGAAACACAGAGGCAATTTTGGAAGTAATTATGATTATTATTCTTTTTAGACTTTCTACTTCTATTCACTTCAATTTTGTTCATTTAAATTTTTCCCAGAAACTTCATTTCATTGACATTTTTAGTTGCATCCATATACACATTATTTTCACATACTTTTAAAAAGTCCTCTGTAGCAACTGATGGCGACCACGAAAATCTGTTTTTCCCTTCTCCAGCAGCAGAGGAACTGTAACCATGCACAAGACAGCCTAGCTTTATTACATTTCCCACCCTCCTCTGTACTCACCAAGAACTAGGTTCTCAAGGATGGAATGTGAGCAGACGTATGTGCCACTCCAGGCTTTTAGTCTTAAGACTTTGGAATGCTCTAACTTATGTTTTCTCTTTCCTGTTGTCTGGAACCCAACTGTTTCAGAGATCTAATTTCTGCCATGCAGACAAAAACAACGCCCTGTAGAATGGCAGAGCACCCACTAGCCTTGGTGTCTATCCTTTCTGGATTGTTTGCCCTAACACAGAAACTTTATTTTCTGTCTCCTAAATTGAATTTGTTTTTACAACATTATCTTTGCCAGTCAGTCTATTAGTTTATTATTTTTCTGCTTTATTAATGTTTACTTCTTTTCCTTTATTAATTCCATACTTCTGCTTTCTTTAGTTTTATAGCTCATTTTCAAACTTCTTAAATTAGTAGCTCCCTTTTTCTTTAAAAATAAAGATTATAGGGCAGGCCACGGTGGCTCAGCAGGCAGGAATGCTTGCCTGTGATGCCAGAGGACTCAGGTTCGATTCCCAGTGCCTGCCCATGTAAAAAATAATAATAATAAAAAAAATAAAGATTATAAAACTATAGTCTCTTTAAATGCATCTAGACATTTTGGTATTGATGATTTCATTTTTTCCTTAAATCATCTAATGAGTATAATTTTCATTTCCTAAACAATTATTGGATATAATTGGAAACCAAAATTTTACTCATGAGATGATTTAGGAAACAAACTCAAAAACATTAAACCCTAAAGATGCAAAAATATAGTCTAATTTCTAAATGATTATCTTTATTTTTAATTTGTCATTAATTTCTAGTATTCCCAATCATGTTGGAGTAAGATGTACCATACAATTCCTGTATTTAGAAATGTGTTGAATGATTCTCGATGGTCTAACACTAATGGGCCAATCATAATTTCCTGTGGATACTTTATATTTATATCCCCACAACCATTGTTTGTCTGTTTCTACTTATGCTGTTATAAACATTTGCCTTAACTATTTTAATTGTGTTCACTGGCACACGTCTTAATACTTGTTGCATCTTTACTATAGATTTTATTCCTTAATAAAAATGACTTTCTTTTTCATGTTTAATAATCACAGAAGTTATTTTGTTTAAAATTAATATTGTAAACTTTGCTTTCATTTTGTTTGTTTCCATGATTATCCATCCATTTATTTTAACTTTATGCTATATTTTATTTTCACCTGCTTCTCTTGTTTGCAAAAAAAAGTTGGATATTTTGCTTTCTCCTTGTAGTCTTTTGCACTAATTGTGTTTACTGTCATAACTACTATGTTTCATTCTACTTCTATCAGTCTACTTTGGTATTCTATAATTTTTATGCTACTTTGCCATTTCCTTTCATTTCTTTTTATGATCTGTAAATTTTCCATTTTTTCTTCTCTCATTTCAAAGGTATAAACCTGTTTTATCACTCCAATGGAGGTATCCTTTAAATTAAAAAAAATAAATCTTTTCTTTATTCCAAGTTTTAAACGTATTAAAGTAAAAACTGAAACAATATTGTTTACCTTTACCAACAAACAATGATGAACACACAAACAAAACATCAGTGAGGAAGTAATCCCTGAGCACTCAACAACAAATAAAATGCCAAAGAATTGATGATCTAAATATTATAACTGATACTTGCCATGCAGAAGAAAAAGAGTGCTCTGGTAGACTGGCAATAAAATGCTAACATTTTCATGTGAAGGCCAAGAAGTATGAGAAATAGGATAGAAAACAGAAGAGAGGCAGCTACTGGTATTAAAAAAAATGCTTTCAGTGCCAGCGAAAAAAAAATCTTGATATTTTAGTGATGGTTTCATTAAAAGTATGAGAATACATTAGGAAAGAACCTTTGATTTAGTTGTTTACTTTCCGAACAGCAGCCATGTTTTATGGCTCAGAAGTCAGGCTCCTTGCATTCAGTACTCAGCTTTAATTAGAAAAGGTGAAATTATAAGAAAAGGGCTCATATCAGGGATTCACTCTGAAAAAAATAAGTTCTAGGTGATATAACTTCACATCTGTTATGTATTTCAAGTATCAAGTGCCTGCTGTGTATCTGGTGATGTCTAAGATGCATAGGTACATTTCAATCAAACGCAATTTTGAATTTAGTGTGATTACTCCTTAAAATGAAGATAAGGACCATGCACTACCCCCCATCCCCCCACCCCCCAAAATTTCTGTTTAAAAGTGAAATGGAGCAGGTGGGGCAAGATGGCGGCCTAGTGAGGTGTGGAATTTAGTTTGTCCTCCAGAGCAGTTAGTAAATAGCAAGAACAGTACAGAAAAAATGCTAGGGGCATATCAGTAACCAGACACAGAGAACACCAGCCTGGACCAGGTGGACTGGCTGAGACCCTACACAGAAGTGTAAGTCCCCCAAGCTGTGGAGACTGGCAACATCCCCCATGGGCATGGCAGGCTGATTCCACAAGGGGAAAGGAAACACATTTTACTCGTAGCAAGGGCTTAGCTCAAACAAGCTTCAAGTGCTGAATTAATTAACAAATTGTGATTACTGAAAAAAGGCCCCAAGCACAGATAAATCTGGAATAAGCACTAAAGGTACTAGGAGTTTTTGCCCTGGCAAAGAGGGGAGAAGGCAGGGAGAACAGGGAGAAAAAAAAAAGAGAGAGAGACTTTTGGAATCATACTGCACAAAATACCGGAAAAGGGCTAGACCCCAAGAAAAGGGGCAAATAGAGCATGGAGATACAAAAAGCCACGAACCAACTTCAGCTTTTTTTTTTTTTGCTTTGTTTCTGCTCCTTAACAGCTCATTAGATAGAACTAGGAGCCCTCTCAGGCTCCAGCATGGCCCCAGGCAAGGGAAGAATTAAGCTTGTCTGAGAGACAAAGTAACTAGTCATGTGAAAGGAGTTAATTCCCTAAGGGATATATCTTCCCCAAGAAAAAGGTGGGGCCCAGCTCAAAAGAAATCCCTCCTTCAAGGAATTCAGGCTCTAGGGACTGGAAAACTGAAGTAATTAAAGCCATCTTATTACCTCACCTCCGTCTCAACCACACCTTCAGCAGGGAGAGTCTGCTGAAGTTAAAGGCATCACATCACTTTATACTGGTAGGAACCCTTGGGCAGATAAGTGCCACATGCTGAGCAGGATAGGAAAAGCACAGCATCTAGAGGCTTCTTAGGCAAGTCTGACAACCAGCTAGGTCTCACCTCAGGGAAAATTGATGCTGGTGACTCTTTCTTCCTGAGACATGGGCCTGTCTGGTTGGGGAAAAGCTGACTGGGGTCTATAATACTTGAGAAGACCCTCCTCAAAAAAAACAAAACAAAAAGAGGGTCCATATAGGCAGGGCAAGAAACAGAAAAACAAGGACTGAAAAATTTCAATCAGTTAAACAGAACCTATGTTAGAGGTCTAGAATAAGTTAACTGAATGCTCAGTTCAACTGAAGAGCAGATAGAGAACAAAGCCATCCAGCAAGAAAATCCTAGGTAAAAGACTGAAAACAACCTCCAGGATAAAGCAATTAAGGAAATAAAAAACTTATATGCCAGCAAAATATAACAAGACATACTAGGAAAATCAAAGATATGGCCCAGTCAAAGGAATAAATCAACACTTCAAATGAGATATAAAAGTTAAAAAAACTAATTCAGGATGTTCGAAGAGACATGGAAAATCTCATCAAAAATCAAATCAATGAATTGAGGGAGGATATAAAGAAGACATTGGGTGAGCAAAAAGAAGAACTTGAAAATTTGAAAATCAAATCAGAACTTAAGGGAATGAAAGGCACAATAGAAAAGATGAAAAAAAAGCAATGGAAATCTACAACAATAAATTTGAAGAGGCAGAAGAAGGGATTAGTAAATTAGGGGACTGAACATTTGAAATCTGACATGAAAAAGAAAATATAGGGCAAAGAATGGAAAAATCTTAGCAGGATCTCAGAGAATTGAATGACAACAAGAAGCATACAAAGATACGTGTTGTAGGTGTCCGAGATGGAGAAGAGAAGGGAAAAAGAGGAGAAAGACTAATGGAGGAAATAATCACTGAAAATTTCCCAGTTCTTATGAAAGACATAAAATTACAGATCTAAGAAGAACAGGATACCCCAAACTAGACAGATCCAAATAAACATACTCCAGGACACATACTAATCAGATTGTCATATGTCAGAGACAAAGAGGGAATTTTGAAAGTAGCAAGTGAAAAGCAATCCAAAGCATACAAGAGAAACCCAATAAGACTATGTGTAGATTTCTCAGCAGAAACCATGGAGGTGAAGGCACTGGTGTGATATATTTAAGATTCTAAAAGAGAAAAACTGCCAACCAAGAATTCTAAATCCAGCAAAACTGTCCTTCAAAAATGAAGGGGAGATTAAAATATCTTCAGACAAACAATCACTGAGAGAATTTCTAAGAGATTGGCTCTGCAAAAAATACTAAAGACAGAACTACAGGCAGATAGGAAAAGGCAGGAGAGAGAGATCTGGAGAAGAGTGTAGAAGTGAACACTATCAGCAAAGGTAAAAAGTAAAAAAAAAAAAAAAAAATTAGACATGACACATAAAATCCAAAAGACAAAATGGTAGAAGTACTGCCTTTAGAGTGATAATATTAAAATTTAATGGATTAAACTCTACAATCAAAAGATATAGACTAGCAGAATGGATTAAAAAATAGGACACATCTATATGCTCTCTAGAGGAAACTCATTTCAGACCCAAGGACAAATATAGGTTGAAAATGAAAGGTTAGGAAAAGATATTTCATGGAAACAACCATCAAAAAAGAGCAAGAGCAGCTGTACTAATATCCCACAAATTAGACCATAAATGTAAAACAACTAAAAGAGGCAAAGAAGGATACTATATATTAATAAAAGGAACAATTCAACGGGAAAACATAACAATCATTAATATTTATCCAGCGAGCAAGAGTGCTCCAAAGTATATGAGGCAAGCACTGACAACACTGAAGGGAGAAACATACACCTCTACCATAATAGTTGGAGACTTCAATTTCCCACTCGCATCAATGGACAGAAAATCTAGACAGAGGATCAACAAAGAAACAGAGAATGTGAATGATAATAAATGAACTAGACTTAACAGACATTTACAGAACATTACACCCCACAACCGCAGGATACACATTTTTCTCTAGTGTTCATGGATCATTTTGAAGGATAGACGATATGCTGGGTCACAACGCAAATCACAATAAATTTTAAAAGACTGAAATCATACAAGATATGTCCTTGGATCATAATGCAATGAACTTGGAAATCAATAACAGGCAAAAGGCTAGAAAATTCACAAACACATGGAAGCTAAACAACACACTCTTAAACAACCAGTGGGTCAAGGAAGAAATTACAAGAGAAATCAGTAAATATTTCGAGACAAATGAAAATGAAAACACAACATATCAAAATTTATGGGATGCAGCAAAAGCAGTGTTAAGAGGGAAATTTGTTGCCTTAAATGACTATATTAAAAAAGAAGAAAGAGCAAAAATCAAGGAATTAACTATTCTCTTGGAAGAATTACAGAAAGAACAGCACACTAACCCCGAAGCAAACAAAAGGAAAGTAACAAAGATTAAGCAGAAATAAATGAAACATGAAAACAACTGAGCAACAAAACCAGAAGTTGGTTCTTTGACAAAATTAATAAAACCAATGGACCCTTAGCTAGGTTGACAAAAAATAAGAAAGAGAGGATGAAAAGAAATAAAATCAGAAATGGAAGAGGAAACATAACCACTGACCCTACAGAAATAAAGGAGGTAATGAGTGTATACTATGAACAATTACATGCTAATAAACTAGACAACAAAACATAGATGAAATGGACAACTTTCTGGGAAGGCAGGAACAACTAACACTGACTCAAGAAGAAATAGATGACCTCAACAAATCAATCACAAATAAAGAGAATGAATCAGTCATCAAGAAGCTCCCAAAAAAGATAAGTCCAGGACCACATGGCTTCACATGTGAATTTTACCAAGCATTCAAGGAAAAATTAGTACCAATGTTGCTCAAACTCTTCAAAAAAAATTAAGAAGAGGGAAACCTACCTAACTCATTCTATGAAGCCAACATCACCCTAATACCAAAGCTAGACAAAGATGCTACAAGAAAATAAAATTACAAACCAATCTTTCTAATGAATGCAGATGTAAAAATCATCAACAAAATACTTGCAAATCAAATCCAGCAGCACATTAAAAGAATTATACGCTATGACCAAACGGGACTTATTCCAGGTAGAGAAGGATGATTCAACATAAGAAAATCAATTAATGTAATACACCATATGAACAAGTCAAAGCAGAAAAAACACATCATCTCGATTGATGCAGAAAAAGCATTTGACAAAATTCAACATCCTTTCTTGATGAAAACTCTTCAAAGGATAGGAATAGAAGGGAACTTCCTCAATATGATTAAGGCAATATATTAAGAAACCCATAGCTAACATCATCCTCAATGTGGAAAGCCTGAAGGCTTTCCTCTAAGATCAGGAACACGACAAGGATGCCCACTGTCACCACTGTTCTTCCACACAGTGCTGGAAGTTCTAGCCAGAGCATTTAGATAAGAAAAAATATAAAAGGCATCCAAATTGGAAAAGAAGAAGCAAAGCTCTCACTGTTGGCAGACAACATGATACTATATGCCAAAAATCCTGAAAAATCTACAGCAAAGATACTAAAGCTAATAAATGAGTACAGCAGTATGGCAGGGTACAATATCCAACACCCCAAAATCAGTAGTGGTTCTACATACTAGCAATCTGATGGGGAAATCAAGGAAGAAAAATCCATTTACAATAGCAACCAAAAGAATAAAATATTTAGAAATAAATTTAACTAAGGATACATAAGACCTATACAAGAAAACTAACAGGAAATTGCTAAAAGAAATCATGGAAGACCTAAATAAATGGAACAGCATACTGTGCTCATGGAGTGGAAGACTAAATATAGGTAAGACATCAGTTCTACTCATATTGATTCATAGATTCAATGTAACACCAATAAATTCCCAACAGCTTATTTTGCAGAAATAGAAAAACCAATTACCAAATTTATTTGGAAGGGAAGGGAGTCCTGAATAGTTAAAAATATCTTGAGAAAGAAAAATGAAGCGGGAAATCTCATATTACCCAACGTTGAAGCAATTTACAAAGCTACAGTGGTTAAAACAGTGTGGTACTGGCATCAAGACAGCTATATCGAACAATGGAATTGAATAGTGTTCAGAAAAAGATTCTCTCATCTATGGAAAACTGATCTTTGATAAGAAGGTCAACCCAATCCACCTGGGACAGAGCAGTCTCTTCAATGAATGGTGCTTGGAAAACTGGATATCCATATGCAAAGAGTGAAAGAAGACCCTTATCTTTGCTCCTTATATAAAAATTAACTCAAAACATTAGAGCTAAGACCATAAAACTTTTAGGAGAAATGTAGGGAAATATCTTATCAAACTTGTAATAGGAGATGATTTCCTAGATCTTACACTCAAAGCAGGTGTATTGAAAAAAGAAAGATAAATGGGATCTCCTCAGAATTAAACACTTTTGTGGATCAAAGAACTTTGTCAAGAAAGCAAAAAAGGCAGCCTACACAATAAGAGACAATGGAAACCACATAACCGATAAACGTTTAATATCCAGAGCATATAAAGAGATTTCTCAACTCAACAACAAAAAGATGAACTACCCAATCAAAAAATGGGCAAAAGACATGAAAAGACAGTTCTCAGAAGAGGAAATACAAATGACTAAAAGGCACATGAAAAGATGCTCAACTTCACCGGCTATTAGGGAAATGCAAATCAAAACCACAATGAGATATTATCTGACACCCACTAGAATGGCCATGACCCAAAAAACAGAAAATGAGTAGTGCTGGAGAGGATACAGAGAAAGGATACACTTATTCACTGTTGGTAGGAATGTAAAATGGTACAACTGCTCCGGAAGGCAATTTGGCGGTTCCTGAGGAAGCTAAATGTAGAATTGCCGTATGAACCAGCAATCCCATTGCTAGGTATATATTTAGAGGACCTGAGGGCAAGGACACAAATGGACATTTGCAAACCAATACTTACATCAGCATTATTTACAATTGCCAAGAGATAGAAACTGCCCAAATGTCCATCAACGGATGAGTGGCTAAACATGCTGTGGTATATACATATGATGGAATATTTTGCAGCTGTAAGACAGAATAAAGTCATGAAGCACAAATGTGGATAAACCTTGAAGACATTATGCTGAGTGAAATTAGCCAGAAATAAAAGGACAAATACTGTATGGTCTAAATAATATGAATTAACATCAATGAGTGAACTTTGAGAACTGAAGTGAAGAACACAGGTTCTTATCAGGAGACAGAAATAGGGTAAAGATTGGGTAACTGGTGCTGAAGGAATATAGATTGTTCAACAGGACTGATTGTAAAAGTTTAGAAATGGATAGCACAATCCTACCTGATTGTAGCACAATAATATAACTACACTGAATGACGGTGAATGTGACTATGACTGAGGGAGAAGGGCTGGGGGCACATATGACACCAGAATGAAAGATAGAGGATAAAGACTGAAATGGTATAATTTAGGAATGCCTAGAGTGAACAATGATGGTTATTAAATGTACAAATAAAACGTTTTTGAAAGATGGAGAACAAATGAATGTCAGTATTCCAGAGTGCTGAAAATATCTGCTATATGGGAAAAAGTACAATCAATGCAAACTAGGATCTATAGTCAACAGAAACATTGTAATGTGCTTCCACTGAATGTAACAAAGGCATTATGCCAAAACAAAATGTCAACAGGCAGGGGGGTAGAGAAGGGGTATGGATTCTTTATGGAAGAAAAGGAAATGTCTTCAGATAGAGTATGGAGGGGAAGGCATGTCTGTACACTTAGACTGGATTTTATGATGTGTTAATAAAACTGTTTAAAACCGAACAGAGAGACACAAGTGCTGGGAAAAAATGCAGGCAAAGAGATTTCCCTATTCACTGTCAGTAGAGAAACTGAGAGGTGCACCCCTTTGGAGGGCAGTGTGGTGATTCCACTGGAGGCTAGGGGTGGGGCTGCCATATGATCCTGAAAGCCACTGCTCAGTATATACCTGGAGGAACTGAGTGCGGGGACAGGAATGGGCATTTGCACACTGGTATTCATGGCAGCAGTGCTCCAGATCCACAATGGATGGATATGACCTAAGGGTACAAGGACTGAGGAATGGAAGGGAGAGCTTTGGTATATACCTACAATGGACTACGGGGAGCAGCAAGAAGGAATGAAGCTGTGAGGTATGCAAATAGGTGTATGACCCTTAAGGACTATATGCTGAGTGAAATGTCAGGAACAAAAAGACAAATATTATCACGCCTCAATCATATGGACTAACTATAATATAAAAACTCAGTGAACTGAATTCGAGAATATGGGTTTTCAGGTTAGGGCCTATTGTTAAGGGTCGTAGATCATAAACTCTTACAGCAGTTACAGATATTCAGGACTTAGAATTGCTATTTCTAAATTCTGTGATACTGAGCTGTTTATCACCTGGTTGTTCCCAGAAACCTTGGGTATTTATATGACACCTGAGACTCAGAATTAAGGCTCTGAAGCTATGAAAGTCAGCAGTAGCCCATACAGGAACTGTTTAAAAAGTTTAAAAAGTGATCAGAGGGCGGGCCACGGTGGCTCAGCAGGTAAGAACGTTTGCCTGCCATGCCCAAGGACCCGGGTTCGATTCCCGGTGCCTGCCCATGTTAAAAAAAAAAAAAAGTGATCAGACTTCAAGTAGAGATATGAATAAAGGTAAATCAGAATATAGGGTAAAGGATGATATGGTCCATATTTTAAAACTTCAACTTCTGTGTGAGACTAAAGGGAGAGATGTTTATTTGGTACAAAATTTATATTTTGGGTAGTGCATTTCCTAAAATAACTTGTATGTTCAGTTTAGTTGGTTTGTCCAGGTAGTGTGTTACCCCAATACATCCCAGAGTTTAGGGCAGTGAATAAGTAAGTATTTGTATGGTCCTCTTGGGGGACTGGGGAAAAAGGAGGAAAGATTCAACTTCCCCATTTGGAGAATTTCAAATATTTTCACAGGTAGGGGACAATCAAATCAATAGGTTGAGCCTTCAATCTTGCGGTTCACCAAAATTAGTCCTAAGAGTCATCTCTAGAGAATCTCTTTTGTTGCTCAGTTGTAGCCTCTTTCTCTAAGCCAGCTCAGCAGAACTCAATGCCCCCCCCTCTGTGTGGGATACGACTCCCAGGGGTATAAATTTCCCTGGCAATGTGGGGCAGAGACCCTGGGATGATCTGGGACCCAGCATCAAGAGAATGAGAACGCCTTCTTAACCAACAGGGAGAGGAAAGAAATGAGACAAAAACAGTTTCAGTGGCTGAGCAATTTCAAACAAAGTTGAGAGGTTACCCTGGTGGCTATTCTTATATACTATATAGCTATACATTTTTAGTTTATGGTATATTGGAGTGGCTGGAGGGAAGTACCTGCAACTGTTGAGCTATGTTCCAGTAGCCTTGATTCCTGAAGACAACTGTATAAAGATAAAACTTTTACAATGGACTATGGAATGTGAAAATCTTGTATTTGTTGCTCCTTTTATCCAAGGTATTGACAATTGAGTAAAAAAAAAAAATGGATAAAGAATAAATAAGTTATTTTACCCAAAGGTAAAATAAATTGGGTAATGGAAATATTAGTGGTCAATGAGAGGGAGAAGTAAGGAGTATGGTATGCATGAGGCTTTTTTCTTTTTCTTTTTTTTATGGAGAGATGCAAATATTCCAAAAAATAATCATGGTGATGAATACACAACCATGTGATGACATTGTGATCCACTGACTGTATACCATGTATGGAATGTATGTGTGTGAAGATTTATTAATAAAAAATATTTTTTAAAAAATGGAGGTATTTGTGATGCTATTTTAGCATTTATATGATATATAACAAATATATCATATATATATTTTGTCTTTATACATTTAAGAAGCTGGGTAAATTTTTATTAGAGAAAAAACCCTGCATTATGGCCATACAGTCAAACTACAGGCCTGTAAATGCATGTGTTTAAAGAGAAACACAAAGAAAATATGTTAGAAATCTATATTTATGTTGCACCTTCTCTCACAAATCTTAAACTATTGTAGATTCTGGTCACTGGCCTACTTTTTTTACCTTTTGACTTTAAAGATGGAAGCCTTTAGCTCTTTTCTACAAACTTTTTTATTCAGTGCAAAAATTCCTGGGCTTCTATTTGTTTGAGAGAATAGGTATTTCATTTTAGCTATTCTTATTGGCAGCTAGTAAGACAAACTGGATAGAGTCATCCCATGGGGAAAAAAATTCCCTTGGTCCTAGGCAGAGTGATCCCCAAAGTTGTCCACGCATACTCCCTAGAACCTGTGATCATAGGTGATCCCTAGAAGTTCAGAGAGGCCTCTGCCTGACTCCTACAACTACACGGAACTGAATTCTGCCGCTATCCTGAATAAGTTTGAAAGCAGATTCTTCATAGACCATCCTGATGAACACTCAGCAAGCTGACACCTTGATTTCTGCCTTATAAAACAAGATACCAGCCAAACCAAGCCAGACTTTTGACTTATAGAACTGTGAGATAATATACTTGTGCTGTCTCAAGCTGCTAAGTTTATGGAAATTTATTAACATTCACAATATATTATAGCAATAAAAACTAATAAACCCTCCAAAAGATTATTTCATTTTGGAGAATGTTTTTCATGGGACATTGAGAAACTAAGGAACTCTATGGATCTTTAGAGGTTATTGCATTTGGCCTGTTATAGAAAAATATCTGTTGATTATTTCCTTTTGATTAAATCAACTGCCCTTCTGATTAAAAATAAACAAACAAAAATAAATCCCAGGTTTAACGAAGCTTAGTTTTATGGATTCCCTGGTCTCATAGTTCTTTAAGTGGCTCTGATTCATGCTGTGTGAATAATTTCTCGCCCTTTAACAGTTAACTGCGGGACAACAGCAATGGAAAGAATGGTGCACACAGCATCTCTACTTCAGTTACAAGGACCTGCCATGCCTCTACCTCTGTCCTCCTCTTAGCCACAGAGGAACATCCCCTTAACTGTTAACTGAAGGTTCTACTAATCATATCTAACTCTAGTTGTGCTGGTTTGAAAGGATGTATGTCCCCTAGAAAAGCCATGTTTTAATCTAAATCCCATTTCATAAAGGCACAATAATTCCTATTCAATAATGTATGTTTGAATCTGTAATTAGATAATCACCCTGGAGATGTGATTTAATCAAGAGTGGTTATTAAGATGGATTAGGTGATGACATGTCTCCACCCATTCAGGTGGATCTTGATAAGTTTCTGAAGTCCTATAAAAGAGGAAACATTCTGGAGAATTAAGGAGATTCAGAGAGAGCAGAGCAGAATGACACAGCCATCAGAGTCCACCAGCCAGCAACCTTTGGAGATGAAGAAGGAAAATGTCTCCTGGGGAGCTTCATGAAACAGGAAACCAGGAGAAGAAGCTAGCAGATGACACCATGTTCGCCATGTGCCCTTCCAGATGAGAGAGGAACCCTGACTGTGTTCACCATGTGCCTTTCCAGATGAAAGAGAAATTTTGACTGTGTTCACCATATGCCCTTCCACTTGAGAAAGAAACCCTGAACTTTATCAGCTTTCTTGAACCAAGGTATCTTTCCCTGGATGCCTTAGATTGGACATTTCTATAGACTTGTTTTAATTGGGACATTTTCTTGGCCTTAGAACTGTAAGCTAGCAACTTCTTAAATTCCCTTTTTAAAAACCATTCTGTTTCTGGTATATTGCACTCTGGCAGCTAGCAAACTAGTCAAGCTAGCTCCTAGGATAGGGGAAAGACTCCTGAAACCATACTTTTGGTTTTACCATAAAGCGAACTTGGCTGGTGGTTCCTGTCTGACTTTGCACTCTTGATTCAGAGTAACTAGGATCCAGCCTTAATCCTTGTGCTAAAAGCTCAGTGAGGGTCCACTTCTTACACCCATTTGCTTGGCTCCCTGTCTCAGTTCCCATCCTACTACTACCTCAATGACTCAGAGGTGAGAACTAACATTCTATTGAGCTCTTTCCTCATATTAATTATCAATGAGTACATTCTGGCACTGGACTTCCATTTCCTCAGCTGAGTCCCCGGTACCTGAAGCCAGAGTCCCCTGATGCCAAAATTTTCAACTGCCTAGATCATCACCCTCTATTTCTTACCATATATTCCTAGTGCTTTTCCCACCTGCAGAGCATTTTGACTGCTTGTTCCATACCATCCTAATGATCACCACTTGCTGTGCCTCTGCCTATTACCTGATACCTGTTTCCAAGAACTCCTGATCTTCCAACCTGCCTTGACTTCCTTCAAATTGTCTGCTGCCAAACCTTTCTCAACTGCTTACTCTGTCATCCTGGAATCGTCTTGTCAGAATCCAAGGCATACTTTCACTGACTGAACTACCACATCACCTCTATTTAAAAACTTCTCAAAGTCTTTGTGACAGAACAGAGATGACAGTCACAGACATACACTTCTGCATCGATAGCATGAATTGTAATTTTTGTTTGTATGTTTGACTTTGCCAGAAAGAAGGTATGATTATATATTAATCTCTTTAAAAATCATATCTCTTATACTTCAGTAAGATGGCTCATCTCCTCTGAAATTGCATTTGCATTTAGGATGATGTCCATCAATAAGAGTAATTTTTAAAGCTTCAACACTTAATGTTTAGTTATTCGGAATATCTTACAGCCAAATATTATTACTACAATAAAAAGCAAACTTAAAAGTAACCTGCACAGCAAAGACATTATTTAGTTGTGTGTGTGTGAGTATGCCAGTGACTATATATATATATATATATATATATGGGTAGATTCGTCTTTTTTATTTTAACATTTATTATGGTAACATATAGCCAACCCCAAATTTCCCATTTTAACCACTTTTAAACATACAGTTCAGTGGTATTAATTATATTCACAGTGTTATATTACCATCCTCACCGTCCCATTACTGAAACTCTTTCGTCACCTCAAACAGAAGCTCTGCACCCATTAAACTCCGCACCTATTAAACTCCACACCCATTAAACAATAGCTCCTTTTGCCTCCAAACCTACTTCCTAATAATCTCTATAATTTACTTTCTGCAAGTACTTCATATAACTGAAATCATACAATATCTGTCCTTTTGTGTTTGGCTTATTTCACTTGACATGTCTTCAAGGTTCATCCATGGTATAGCATATCTCAGAATTGTTCCTTTTTATTGCTGAATATATGCATACCATATTTGTTTATCCATTCATCTGCTAACAGATATTTGCGCTGCTTCTACTTTTTTGCTACTGTGACTAATGCCTGTTTTCAATTCTTTGGGGTAAATTCCACATAGAAGTAGGATTGACAGGTCATATAGTGATTTTATGTACCACTTTCTGATACTGTTTAGTTTTAAAACATGTTAGTTACTGTTTTCTTAAAAGTGGCATAAAAAGTACAAAATGAAAATAAAAATAAATAAATAAAAATACTTGTCTAGATTAGTTACAGACTAGAAAGAACAGCAAAGCCACCTAAGCAGATTTCTAAAGCATTTTTTTCTCAATATAGAATATAATTATGCTTAATTCTCCCATGGATTTTAAACTAATTGCTGCCAAAAAGAAAAGCAAAAATAAAACATTACTATACTAAACACATATAAAGATATAGATGAAATGATTCCTGTAAATGGTGCTTTTATAGCTGGGTAATATGTTTTGGTGGGGAGAAAATCTAAAAATGCTTTTTCAAAGATCCTAAAGATGATATCTATGAAAGTACAGTTAATCAGAATAAGAGTGAGAGAGAAAGGAATTCAGCAAATAATTGGGTATTCACCTTTAAAAGAGAGAAGCAAAGATAAAGAAAATTATCCTTGGGATTTGCTTTAAAACAATTCATGGAACAGTGATTGGAACACATTTCTTTAAGATATTTAGGCATCAGAAAAATACAGCTAACTAATCACAGTTTTAATATAAAGAGCAAGCATGTTCTTTTAAAACAAATATACGAAATCTCATATTCAAAAGAAGTGTTGCCTCCTTAAAGCAATCACATTGGGCTCTACAGTATGTTTTTATCCAATGATGCCATCACTCCTTCAATCACATGGAATCCCTTTTTTTGGATCTGTCTTCAGATACTGTAGCACATTCTTTTGGAAAGTCTCAAGATAAAAATTTTCTTCCTTAAAGAGTTAATATGCTTTCTAGTAGTAGGCAAAATTCATTTGTTCTAGTGTTGCCAAAACAGTAGGTGCTAAAATTGGGTAAAAAGGTTTTGAATTAAAAAAACTAAAATATGACAGTTCTTCACATAAAATGGCTTTGAGTTCAATTGCAAAAATTTGAACGTTTTAAAGTGTCATGATTGAGATGTCTTAAGCTTTTATACATTATTAAATTTACCTTTTAACTTCATAATTTGAATTTACTAGTACAATTATTTCTCCAAAATATATCTGTGCAGACTATGTTATACTGTGCTAGGCAGATATTGTTCTTGTTCTCTGGAGAGAACAAGTCTTAGAGAGAGAAACAGACAATTACACATACATATTTATTTATCAAAGTGATAAATGCTAGGAAGGGAAAGGAGGAGATGCAAAGAAAGAGTGTACTTTGAGAAGTCAAAGGAGGTCCTTAAAGTAACATCTAAGCTAGGACATGAAGAAAGCAGAAATGATGAGGGGGCAAGAAAGAATTAAAAAGTGAGGCAACCCACAGCAGGCCATGGTGGATCAGCAGGCAGACTTCTCACCTGCCATGCTGGAGACCTGGGTTCAATTTCCAGTGCCTGCCCATGCCAAAAAAAAAAAAAGGTGAGGCAACAACCTCCTATATTCTGGTGCAGCTAGAAGGAAAAATCTGAGAGAATGGTATGGGTAACCCATGATGAACTCCGGGATCTGTCCTGTAATTACCTGTTGGAGAGTGCTCTGAAAATTATTGCTTTTTTCTTTCTTTGCTTTGTATATATATATTATACAATTAAAAAGTTTTTAAAAATTATACTGTGATCATAAAAAAAAAGTGAGGCAATGACATGTGTTTGGGCCCAAGATTAGGCATGAAAATGGCAGAATACCAGAAATTTTAAGAAAGGTCAATGTGATTAAATCACAATGATTCTAAGAAGTGATTGAAGATGATTTTTATTTTTCATATAATCAACATGAAGTCATTGAAGGATTTTGAGAAACGAAGTACATAACCAAAGGTCCAATTTTAAATGGATTACTTTGGTAGCTCTCTGCAGAGAATGAAAGAGAGGAGGCAAAAAAGATACCTGAAAGATTACGAGTAATAATAAGTGGTTTGGGCAGCAATGGAGAAAAAATGTGGATGGATTCAAAATATGTTTCCAAGTTAAAAATTGCCAAGATTAGATGAAAGCTCACAAAAGGGAATGAAGGAAGGTGGTCAGTCATGGATGACTCCCAGATTTCTGGCATAAGTAACAGCAGGTCATGGTACAATGCGACAGGTAACACTGGATGTTCACTAAATTTTGGGGGAGGGTAGAAAAGAGGTAGGAGAGAAGCATAAATTCAATTTGGAGGGTGTAAAAACTTTGAGCAAGAACATTTACTGACAATTCAATTCTCAGAAACTTTTCCAAAAAGGAAATTACATACCTCCTAATGTGTTTATTTGTGGACCTTGTATTTTAAATTCTTTTAATTTAACACCCTTTTTTCTATTTTCCCTAAATGGCAGAGAAAACAATTGGCTACCACCTTTAGTATAAAACAATGAAAAATAATTTATGGTTTCTGTAACTCTTGCAGTAAGTTCTAGTGTAGTACCTACCATATTATATTGAAATTTTTCCATTCTTAGTCTGACAAACTGTTAGGCCTAAAAGGGCTGTGCCTATGTTTTCCTGCTTTAGTATATGTAATACTTCGTAATACCTGGCACGAGGTCAATAAAAGTTGGCTGAACTTAACCGGAGTTATTATGATGATTTGTTTTGTTTCTGGCTAAAATAAATGTTATATCATTTACAGTGTTAATAAATCTAAAGTTACCTGACTATTTTAATAAGTCAAGTAAGTGTAACAAGTTCCTGGGAGACAAATTGATAGAATTCAATGTAGTTGATACTTGCTTCACTATTTTTTAAATACGTTTGGACTGTTTTAAAGGACACTATAATGGAATAAATTACATAAACATCATGTTAGTACTGTAAGTGATGTACATGAATCAATGATGCTATATCATTTCATATGATTGGTAATTTGACAACTGTAGGATGATCACAAAATTCACTTTCAGGATCAAATTCTATTATATGGTTGTCAATAACAAATAACCA
Organism: Tamandua tetradactyla; assembly: GCF_023851605.1. NCBI lineage: Eukaryota > Metazoa > Chordata > Mammalia > Pilosa > Myrmecophagidae > Tamandua > Tamandua tetradactyla. Next base: position 49,972,476 of record NC_135347.1, on the reverse strand, counting down.
TTAAGTTAACATGATTTTAAACACTATTTTGAAAATGGAGCCATAAAGTAAACATTTGTGTGTGTGTGAAATCACTCATCTGTGATTATTAAACTAGATGCACCCAGATGCTTTGTTTAATAAAATAGAACTTAAGGCAAAATGCACCAGTAGATACAAAGAGTCAGTCTCTCCTTAATAATAAAGGAAACAATTATGAGCTAGTTATAACATAACTGAATATATTTAACAAATACATAACCTCAAAATAAACATAGCAAAATTGACAAAATTATAAAGAGTAACAACTCTACAATCACAGTTAGAGATTAAGAGTCCCCTCAGAAACAGATATTATTAGCCATACTAAAAATCAGATTTGACCACAATTAACAAGATTAATGGACACTTATAAAACCTTGGGTCCCCAAACAGAAATAAATATTCTTTTCAAGCAGTCTTAGAATATTTACAAAAAAACTGACTACCACAGAAAATATAAAAAAGACAAGAAATTATAAAACATGGACTACATTATTTGAACATAAAACAATAACACTAGAAATGCAAACAAAACATACTTGAAAATTTTGGAAACTACAAATACATATTTCTAAATATATATGTTTACAATTCTTAAAGGAAAGGAAATCACAATGGGAAACTGATGAAATCTGAACTGCAAATATACTACATATCAAACTTGTGAGATGTAGTTAAAGCAGTACTTAGAGAAAGTGCGTAGCTTAAATGCACATACTGAGTAATGATAAAAACTAGAAATTATTAGATGTTTTGGTTTATGCCTGTACAATAATACATGTAGGGGGCTTATTGTTTTTGTTTCTTTTACAATTATACAAACCTAGCTATTACATTTCTACTTTAGACTTGTCACTTGCCAGACACAGTTTAGTGACGTGGAACGCATGTTTCTATTCTAGAAGTTTTTGGTAGAACAGAAACAGCAGAAAATAATCACTTAAGATTCTAATATAATGCATGCAATCAAGTATAATATAAAAGCATAACTACAGGATAAATCCAGCAATACTCTATGCTTTCTGACATCTTAAACTGCATCAAAGTGGAATGTAAAAAGTATCTCAGAAATAAAAAGACACCATTCAGTTTGGGTAAGAAGTTATAGTAAACTCTAGTGCATCTCAGCACTTAAGTAAACATAATTATATATTCTTTATATATATGTAAGGAACTTGGGTATTTATACCTAAGCAGAAGCTTTGCCACCTGTCTGCAAATATTCCTTTGATACAGCTCAAGTAATTTGGTCGCCAGAGCAGTGCCAGCCTTCCCCACAATACTCAGAAGACCAATGCCCTACTTAAGGCATAAAGAATTCAGAGCCAGTTTATTATAAGTGCTGTAGAAATTCATAGTAATGAAAAAACAATGAACATTAACTTCACAAAAGATAGTCTTAGTTAAGCCAACTCTTGAAGAAAAGTGAAAGTGATAGAAAGGAATTAAAAAAAAAAACAATTCAGACTGGAAGAACAACATGGTAAAACAAAGGAAACAATAATTTTTAAACTACAGAAGACAGAAAAAAAAAAAGAAGAAAGGAAGGCCTTGCCTTCTCAATCACTAAGTGGGGACAGGGAAGAGTTATACTTGTGAGGTAAAACCGGGTTCTGGGAATTCTTCATGCCAAGATGTATTTGGTTCAATGAGCAAAAGATCTGAAGTAACTGAGTAAAATGATAGTGATATTTCTCCAGAAGTTATGAGAAAAGAGGTACAAGGAAAGATTGAAAGCAAAGACAATAGCATTTATAGTGATTTGGTTTTCAAGCTGGAAAACGGATGAAAGAAATAGTGATACTGAGAACTGAAAGCAATTACAAGAGAAGGTAGGAAGGAAATATATTTCAGACAGTATAGCACTCTGGTTTTAATAAAGAAGAAGAAAGAAAACATGAATCCTGAGTGACACTGACTAATTACTGAAACTCTCTGTCCTCAGAAAATGTGGATAATACCTACTTTAGAGTTGTTTTAGGATTAAATGAGTTAATTCAGACAAAATGATAAGAATGTCTCAAAGTAAGGGATCAATAAATACTAGCTATTATTACCATTATTGTTTATGTTAAGTTTGAGCTGATATATTATTAGGGCTGTTTGAGAATACATTGGGATACACAAAACTGAAACAGGCGGAAGGACAGGATTAGATAAATATCTTTGGTATTTTTTCCTTCCTCTTCATTCTATTGCCATTGACATAATCAAGTCTTTATACAGTCTATCACCAGAGCCACATGATTCTCTCTCCTGTTTCTTTCCTATTCAATTCACATTTTAAGTTGTCAATCGAGTTAACTTTTTATAAAAACAAATGTGCTCACATCACTTCTTCACATTAAATCTTTAAAACAAGGAAGATACTTCATTTCCCAGACTACTCAGCGCAGTGCTGAGTACACATTATTACAATTATTTGAGTGCTTCTCTACGTAATGTCAAAAGTTCTCATTTTCATAAGCTTTGCCTTTTTAACCTTTGAATCTCCTGTATATAGATGCATGACAGTTTTAAAAATGTGTCCATTGAAGACTACACATCACAATTTTTATACTGTCAAGCATTTGTAAATAACTGTTTCTCAAAAAATAATTTTGAAGGAATAAACCAGAAAGATTTAGAAGAGAAGATAATTTCAAGAGGAAGATTAACAATGTTGAATGACACACCAGTCAAAAAAATTAGAAGAGGAAAAGATATCAAATTTCAATTCAACTCAACAAAATTAACTGTGAGCTTATATATTAGACACAGAGGATATAAATACAAATAAGACATGATTACAGCCCTAAAAGAGTTAATAGTCTAGAATGGGAACTGGACACAAATTAATCAAAAAGAGATAACCACATGAAGTCCAACCTGGGAGTTTAGAGAAGGCTTCTCTGAAATGCTTTCTTTTGGGGCTTAGTCCTGAAGGTGAGTAAGCATTAACCAGGCAAAGTATAGCTGTGGAAGCTAGATTCAAAAGAGTAAAGAAGGAAGTGGGTTATTTGGAAACAGAGTTAGTAGCTACAAAGCTGTTATCTGAAGATGCTGGCTAAGAAGGTACATAAATCAAAAGGCAGCTAAAAAGAACAGCAGTCAAGTGGAGGTTTGTTCCAGATAGGAGGAGAGTACAAGAGGTAGATAAATTATGAGAGCACATTCTCTGAGACAAAGAAATGATATTCAAAGCACAGTTTTAAGGAGTATGTCATGAAAGAGAGAAGGCCATCTCTTCTGAGACATCAAGGAAGGATGAATTATCATTGCCTATTGGCAAGGAAAGCAGGAATGAGTTGAGATGAAAGCAGAATATCTTACAACTTATTCCAGATGTTCTCAGTCACCCCAGTCAAAATATATGAAGATATCAGCTGTTTTTTAGAGGAGTTTGTAATAGAGAGCATTTGGAAGCAGGAAAATGCTTGAAACTTTCACCCTTGCTTTGAACAGTAAATTAATATTTGATGAGTGAAGAGTAGTAGGATTGCCAAGGAGGATTCAGGGTCAACTTTATGTGGGGAATGTACTCCTAAAAGGGCAAAGACTATTTGATGAAGATAATGTCCCTCAGTACAGGGGAAGAAGTGGTGACAGAATCAAGGCTGAATATGAATGACTAAGAGTAAAGTAGTACTCAATTTTTGTTTTAAAACTATACCTTTAAACTATAAACTCCTTAGTTTAATATTCTGGTATTTAGTAGATGCATATTAATAATCCACATAAGCCATAATTATCTAATTATCTAACTAATGTAATTAGATAATTATCTAATTATAGTATTTTTGCGCTATTTTAAGCTCTAGAGCAATCACTTAAACATTAAACAAAAAGTAATACCTAATGGAGATAAAACAGAGGGCTAAATAAAAGACCTACTAAAAATAATTTGCCAGAAAAATTCAGATGGGAGGAAAGGAGGACAAATGTTAGGTGGGACAAATATGAGACAAATAGAGAACAGATAGTAAATGACCCCAAAATATAATTACATTAAACGTAAATGATCTAAATACCGTAAGAAAAACAAGTTCACAATTATAAGTGGACATTTTAAAACTAGTGTCTCAACAATTGATAGAACAAGTACAAAGAAGATCAGTAAGAATATAAAATATCTAACAAATCTATAAGCCAACTAGATCTAGTTAAATTTATACAACACAACATCCAATAACAACACAATATACATGCTTTCCATGTGTATTCTCAAAGCATTCACCAACATGTATCATATTCTGGGCTATAAAACAAGTGTCAGTAAATTTTAAAAGATAATTCAAATTGAACATTATTTGACTACAGTGGTATTTAACAAAAATACATCAGGAAAATCTATAAATATTTGGAAATTAAACACTTTCCTAAATTAAATATGTATAAAAGAAAATCATGTGGAAAGTCTGACAATCTTTTATACTGAATAATAAGGCAAATACAATATCTAAAAATCTGTGAGACACAGCTAAAGTAGTGCTACAAGAAAAACAAATGAAAAGCAAAGTATGCAGAAGAAAAGAAATATCAGAAATAAAAGCAGACATCAATAAAACAGAAAATGAAAAGAACAAAACAAAACAGGGAAAATGAATACCCAAAAAGCAGAATCATTAAAAAGCCCATAAAAACTGATAAATTTCTAACTAGACTAATAAAAAAAAGAGAGAAGACACAAATTATCTTTATCAATAATGATTCAGGGAATATCAAAATGCAAATTCTACCAACATTAAAATGGAATATTATGAATAATCTTTTGCTAATAAATTTGTTAACAGATAAAATGGACAAAAACCTTGAGAGAAAAAACAACTGCCAAAGCTGGAATTACAAGAAATAGAAAATCTGAGTATCTCTATATTTGATAAATAAATTGAATTCTTAATAAAAATATTCTCACCAAAACAACTCTAGGCCAAAAGAGCTATTTTGGTGAAATTTATCAAACATCTAAGAAAGAAATCCTAAGTCTTATACAAACTCTTCAAGAAAACAGAGAAAGGGCGGCCACAGTGGCTCAGCAGGCAAGAATGCTTGCCTGCCATGCCAGAGGACCCGGGTTCGATTCCCGGTACCTGCCCATGTTAAAAAAAAAGAAAGAAAGAAAACAGAGAAGGAGCTAATTTCCTACTCATTTTATGAGGACAGCACTACTCTGATTCCAAAATCAAACAAAGAAAATTCCAGAAGAGGAAACACAGACCAATATCCTTAATAAAGGTAGAAAATTCTTTAATATAATATCAGGAACACATAAAAAGAATCATGATCAAGTGAGATTTTATCCAGAAATGCAAGGTTGATTTAATATTTGAACAAAAATCAATACAATGCATCAAATAAATAAAATAAAGGTATAAAACCAAATGATCACACTAACAGATATAAAAAAAGAATTTGTATTTGAAAAATTCAAGGCCTATTCATAATTTTTTAAAAACCCTTTCAACAAAACATAAAATAGAAGGGAACTTCCTAATTTGATAAAATTCTATCTTTGAAAATCCTATACCTGGAGTCATATTTAATAAGGCTGAATGCCCCTTATGATCAGGAAAAAAGCAAAGATGCCTATTTTCACCACTTCTATTTAACATTTTATTGGAGGTTCTAGCCAGTACAACAAGGCAAGAAAAATAAATAAAAGACATAGAAGTTGGGAAAGAAGTAAAACTGTCTTCATTCACAGACAACATGATCATGTACATAGGAATCTTCAACAAGTGACTTATGTAATAAGTGAATTTATCATAATTAAAGAATAAAAGGTCAATATACAAAAATCAGTTATATTTCTATATGCTACCAACACAAAACTGCAAAATTATTTTTAAAATACCATTAACAACAGCATCAAAAAAGTAAAATATTTAGGATAAATTTAACAAAATATGTTTAAGACCTATACACTAAAAGTTATAAAAGATTGCTGAGAGAAATTAAAGAACTAAACCAGTGGACAGACATGTGCATGGATGAGAAAACTCAGTATTTTTAAGGTGCCGATTCACTCCAAATTGAGCTATGGATTCAATGAAATCCCAACCAAAACCCCAGCATGACATTTTACATAGAAACTAATGAGGTTATTCTAAAATGTAGATGAAAATGCTAAGGACCTAACAATAGCCAAGGTATCTTGAAAAAAAAAATGAACAAAGTTGGAGGACTCAAAGTAAATGACTTCAAGACTTCCTATAGAGGTACAACAATCAAGGCAGTGTCAACTGACTTAAGAATAGATATTTAGACCTGTGGACAAAAGAGAGTCCAAAAATAGCCTCCCCACATTTGTATTGCATTTAAGGTTCTAGAAAATCAGAAGGTAAAAAACAGTCTTTAACAAGATGGGTAATTAATCTTAAAATCTCATTTTTTTAATTTCTTCATTTGAAAAATAGGATCACCAAGAGTATCTATCTTAGATTGGCTGCTGTGAAAATTAAATGAGTTAAAAAGGCAAAGTGTTTGGAATATTGGGCTTACAACATATTAAAAACTCACCTTTTTACAAGTTTATGTCTATAAATGAAAACAGATGAGAAAACTGGAGAAATTAACTAGAAAAATGATTCTGAAATGCCAATTGTACATGAAGTAAAAATTAAGGCAAATGTGAGGGTTGTTTTTTTTTTTTCCTGTAGTATTTAGAAAATTGTCTTAATTTTTAAAATTTTACTTACGTGTTTAGGATAGGGAAAACTGTGCCTTATTTTTAAAAATTGTGGTATTGAAACAGCATATATAACTATATTTCTTAATAATATTGCAGCACTTGATATCCATTCTGGGAAAGATCATATTTATTTTCTGAAAGGAATTTTAAAGCATTTCATTTTCATTTATCAACTTTCTCCAGAGAAATAACAGGTTATGATTAATATCTTTAACATGTTCCAATTTCATTGAGCTTGTCTGACTTTTTTTAATTAAAAACCCAAAACATTAATATGGAATTTCTATAATCAACATCTAAAAGTTAATTTACCTAAAAATGTTCTTAACTATTAACATAGTTCTCTTCTTCCTGGGGGTTGGTAAGTTGGATAGAAGACAATACTAATGAAATCTAAGCATTAATCCTCATATGAACTAGTCTGTTCTGCAGCTAGGCCACAGATAGCAAACTTAACTCTAGGCAGACATCTCAAAATGTCAGTGACCACCATGAAAATCAAGAGGCAGCCGATTTGGGGACTGAAACAAAACCATCATCACTACTCAGATAATTCAGAAAGCATGATATTGAGGGTGAGCCCCTTCAATATGAAGGGATAAACATGACAGTTCTCTTCACAGTGACTGTGGACACTCATGTATAATTTCAATTATACCTCCTCTATCCCACAAATGATAGGCATTTAATAACTATTTAATGAATGAAAGAATGAATGAACAAACAAATGGATATAATGGCATTTAAAACAAGATATCCAAATTACTAACATTTTTTTTGTCTTAAACCAAAGTATAACCACTCTGATAAACATGTCTAGTATTTTGCCAAAATAATTTACCATAAATAAAAATGGAGAACTTTGAGACACTTGCTATACAATATTGGAACGAGCAATATATGTTCAAAAATCGCTATATGTTCGAATATTGACTCTTTATCCTCATGATGCAATACTTGATCTCAGCTATTACACCCAATTTCTACCTTCATTTCTCATTGTCAAGGGAATTTTGCCTGACCCTTGGAAGGCAAGCAAGCATCTTTCCAGAGAACAGTTGTATTACCTGAACACTTTATATCAGGACAAGAAATGGGGAGGCCTGTCTCATAAACTTTGCTTACTGATATGGTACTATTAAACTCTAATTTTTAGACAAATAGTTCAACTTGGTTTAATTATTCCAGAGAATGACATAAGAGGATGAAATGTTTAAAAGGAATTACTTGGGAAGGAGCGGGGAGAAACTAAGATTAAACATGCATCCCATTTGTTAAAAGGCAAAACATTGCTAAATGAAAACAATAATGTTGCTGATATTGTGAACATTATTGTTCACAATTGTTTGCTGATTAAACAAACTTTATTGTTGCTGATAAAGTAGGGGATGTGGTAAACGCTGACTGCTCACTAATCCTATTTCTTCTTCTTGGAAACAGCCACACTACATTTTCCAGCCCCGATTGTGTTGGAGGGGGTCAAATAACCAAGTTATGGCAAATATGGTGCGGTTGGAACTACGCCCAAGTCTGGCCCATAAAACCTCTTCTACAATGCCCTACAGACGTTCCACTGTTCTCCACATCTTGATAAAGTGGAGGAGGATAAGGCCCAAGAGTATGCTTGAAGCCATACACTGGAAGGAATGTGGGATCCTTGGTCATATAGAGTAGAGTCACCCTCCTCTTCCACTCATCACTCACCAAGTTAGAGTTGCCACGTTTAGCAAATAAATATGCAGGATGTTGAGAATTTCAGTTAAACAACATATGATTTTTTAGTATAACTATGCTCATGTAATATTCAGGGCATAACCACACTAAAAATTATTCATTGCTTTTTTTAAACTTCAAATTTAACTGGGCATCCTGTATTTTACCTGGCACACTAGACTGACGTAAGAAATAAACTTTTATTGTACTGTCACTGATACAATAAAATAGCCACTTGCTATCTTGATAAATTAAAAAATTAAAAATATTATTTTCAAGAACAGTATCAGAAATAATTAGTAGCAATAATACTAACAATAGCAATAGAAATAATTAAGTTTGTGAATGAAGTCTGAAAACATCACCACATAAGATTATTTGTGGTTAAGCTGATAACCAGCTATCTGTGACTCTCAAGTATATTCATTATATGCAACAGCTGAGATTCATGAAATTTATTTATGATCCTTATTGAGTACATTCTAGATGTGATGTACTTTGGGATACATAACAATGAATAAGACATATTTCATGCTTTCAGGGGCACAGCAGGGCAGCTTAGACAAGTGTTAAAATAACCTTCCATAATGCAAAAAGCAGTACATGCCAAATTAGGAAAGAAAACGCTGTTAATGCAAAATCTTTAATCCTGACATCATAAAAGGTGTTACAGAAGTGATAAGAGAAATACTGACTTGTAAGAAGGCAAAGAGAATTATTTATTTTGATTTTTTTTTTTTTTGTCAGAAGTCCATGCTCCCAAAATCTAATGCCCACCCATTCTTGGTGAACTAGACAAATGAAATTCTTTTCCCTTTCTTTTCCTTTAATAGTGAAGGTTAAGTTCAAGTCTGATGGCTCTTAATAAAAACAAAAGCAATGGCTACCATTTACAGGGCACCTCCTAGGTGTTAGGTTTTGAACCGAATTCTTTATGTAATCTCATTTAATCACTATAATAGCCCCAAATATGCATTATCCTTCCCACGTTACAAATAAAGTTGTGGCACAAATATGATATACAACTTGTTCAAGGTTACATGTTACCAAGTAGCAAAATGATAATTTTAAATTCAGTTCTGATTTCAAAGCCTGTTTTCTTGATCACTAAGCCACCTTGCATAAGGTCTTTTTCAGCTTGATTAATCTATATCTCAACCCAGTGAGGTCTTTAACCCATTTTATACAGTTTGAGCTGTTACACTAGTCTAAGAGTCCATTTCTAGGTGAAATCTAAAACTATCTTTCTCGATGTAAGACCACAAACTGAAAAAGAATGCTGCTACCACAAGATGTGTGGAACATTCCCGTGTCTTCAATCTTAATTTTCAAGACCTTTATTCCGTTTTATACCCAAATTTACTCTTATTTTTACATTAATAGGTCTTTGAGGCTACGGAATGAAATTTTCATTAGAAGGAAGCACTGTCAAATATGTCCAAAGAGAAAACTGCTAGTCTTTGTTTAAAAGGACCTTATTTTTCTTAGAACAAGAATCATTTCCACTTTTTCTCTTCAGTGTTTTTAGTAAAATGTTACGATTCCATAATAACTGCTAAGACAGGCAACTGGAAAACAGAAAAATCAAGTAGATTTATTGATTAACTCTGTAAGAAATGACCTTTCAAGAGAAATTTGCCTTATACAATGCCAGTATTATGACACAAAATTTTAAATGTCACAATATGTTCTACAGAATATGAATATACACATTTTCTCAAAAATTACTCACAAACAATTCTCAAGAAATGTATTAGAATAATGATTGTTAGGAGTTTTCTCCTAGACTAAATCATCAATCATCGTTTGGGCTTTTAGAGTAAAGGACAAATTTTGACCAAAAAAGAAAAAAAGCATCTATCATGAAATACATGTGCAGACGGTACAACATAAGGCTTAGAGTTCTTGAAAACATGTACTAACTGTGGATCTAATGTTTGTTACTTCTGCCCAAGCAGTATTTCTTGACATCTGTATGAATGAAATGAATCACAAATTAAATGAATCACAAAACACATTTCCTGTCTCTTCCTCCAGTGAATTTACTAATGCAGGCCATGAAATGTTTTAAAATGTATACGATTAGGGGGATGTTTTTATCTTTTATAAAAATTGAAATTTTTAAGACATACTTAATTGGCATTATATTGACTTATTTTTATCAAAGGAAGAATAGAATAGCCTAAAGGCTTAATATGCAAGGTATATCATACTTTTTAAATTACCACAGTAAACCTCTAATTAATTAGATACTATCTGACTTCAAGGTTTAAAACTTAAAAATATTTTAAATTTCCAATTTTTTCAAAATCATCTTTCTCCTCCTTTTCATCTATAATGATGAAGCCCTAGTTCATTCATTACCATACGTTAATTGTAGCACTGAAATAAGAAATCATTTGATCTGTCTTTCTGCCTTTATCATTCTCTTGATCAATCTGTCTTATTTTCCTGTTACACCACTCTGTCAATATTTCTGCTCTGATCAAGTCATTGATATTTTCAAAATATTCCATGATTCCCATGAAATTAATTAAGTCTACATTTCTTAACCTTATAACAAAGGCCCCTCATGCTCCGAATCTGAGCTAGGTTTCCAGGTCTTATTTCTACTATTACCTTCCTATATCTTCTACATTGTGATACAGTTTAGTGTACTTATCTTATTGCATCTGTTCCCCAAACTAAAACTGTAAGTCCCTTGAAAAAACAGTAGTTTCCTCCATATACAATACTTTTTAGTATACCTAGTAAACGAACAAATGAATGAATGATTAACACAAAAATTATACCAAGTAAAGGTTTCCTATTATTTATTATGACAGTGATTTTACTGAAATGTCAATTTAATGACTGTTAGTTAATATGCCAACTTGACTTTTTTTTTAAGTACCATTAGATGTCATAACCTTAAGATCAATTGGGTTTTCGAGTATCCATTCTATCCTCTCCTTCTGTACCCTCTTTTCCTTTCCTCTTTCAAGAGGATACCCTATGTCTTTTCTGTAACATTTCCCCATACTTTACCTCCCACCCCCCTACCTTCAAACACCCGTTGAGATTCACTACTCAAAGAAAAGAGTATCTCTGATATGTTTATTCCTGCTTGTTAACAAACTGATTAAACTTAAGGGTAAATGAATTTTAGCCTATGCTACTGTATATAGATATTAATCATTAATCAGGATTTTCTACTCCAAATCCTTTTTCTGATATTTAGAAAGCATAATTCTGCTTCTGATACTATTTTTAGTCTAAGACTAACTTTTTTTTGTTGTTCAACTTTTTATGTTATTTGAGCCTTTACTCTATACCTAATCCATAAATTTTGGGAGGGCCACAATCATGTCTTATATTCTTGTATTACCTACCAAAAATGAGTTCAGCACCTTGGACTTAAAAATAGTGCTTCAGAACATCACATTAAATTACCCAGAATTTTTTTTTTACCAAAGTAATTTTATTAATGAAAAAAATGGAAAGCAACGTCTTAAAGATATTAGAATGGGCTGAAAATCTATTATTTGATCTTTTATTTTACGCAAATGGTTAAAAATGTCAATAAACCTTAGCTGATTTTAACTGAGCTGAATGGGACAACTTGATTCCCTACATAAATCACAAAGTGACCAAAAATCTCCATTTGGCTTATTAAAACCACAGATAAAATACCAAGGTTTCACCCACTTATATCCCATATAAAAAGAGATAAGAAATTCTAAACACAAGGACCATATTTTCCTATAAGAGAAGTTTAGTAATCTTAGAATAAAGAAAGCTTATGTTATTATAATTAACTAGAAATAAATTTCTTTTTACTATTAAAACAGCTAATTAACCAGCCCCTAACATTTTTTTCTCCTTCTGTATTACCTCATTATATTATTTTAAAAATTTGGTTTGAGGAATTGGAAAAACAAGACCCTATTTTTCTTAAAAATATGTCTGTTTTATACCAACAAATCTAATTAATCCTATATTCAGACATTTAATACATATGTAAGCACCAGTTCCCTAATTAATGGTATTTCAAGTGAAGCATTTTAAGTATACATCTTTTTGGGTTTTATTACACTCATGATGTTAAAACTTTAGAAATGCAAATGCTGGTTTGTATTCATACAGAGTCAACCTATAAAATCCTTATAATCTAAAACCAGTCCTTCTCAAAGGAAAAGCTGGAACAACAAATGAATCTGTAAGGGTGAATTTTCCACTTAAACTCTACAACTTATTAAAAGTACTTATTTAAGTAAGGGAATGTAATGCATTTCCTTCAGTACAGTTTATCCATTTATATCTTGGTTAAATTTTTTGATGGTTACCTGACAACTAAAAGATTTAGTAATTATCTTTCAGTTCTGAAAACAATATACAATTAAGTTTTCCAGAATTCCAAAATTAAACTTCATCAAATTCAGAAACAATTATAATTTAAGCTTATTTTTATGTCATTATGCTGGTATTTTATAAAAAAATACTTAGAAGACTCTTTTCTTAACATGCTTGTAACTATTAAGTATAGCTAAACTAATACTATGAATTTTATATTGTTGATGTTAATTATACATTTCAAGGAATTTCTAAAAATTTGGATCAGGCTATATTAAGAAATTCGAATTTACTCAACTATTAAAAGGCAAAAATGTTTCAACTCACAGTTCACTACCTACCTATTAAAAATATCTGTGATCACTCACTCATTTCTCTTTTAGTTATACTTATTCGGAATTAGGAAAAAGTTAGAAATAGATTTACCTTATTTTGTAGCATGAAACTAATAACATTAGCATTAACCAGGCAGTTCCATGAATATGTGAATACTTGTGTTAATGCTTGTGTAGAGATAAACATCTACAAATACGAATTTTAAAGGTAAATTTAGCACTAGTTGCCAATTCATATGACATGGGTGGGTTCACACAGTAAAGACTTAGAGAAACAGAGCAACCAAATATCTAATTATAAACAGATACTGTGTGAAGAAACTTGAGATTTACATGTGCAAATCACGATGAAACAATATTTTTGAAAATAATGTAAAGGTATGTGTGGTGGGGGGTGCTAGAAAAATAATATGGTTTTGAGCAAGGCATTTAAATTTTTAGTTAACTTGTGACTCATGATAGATTTTTAGTATTTGTAAAGAGCATGGAGATGCCAGGTAGGTTCAGGGCTTACAACTTCTTCATCTGTCTGCTATATATGTTTGTATAAATCATAGCATGCAATATTATCTCTTCACCTGAATATTAAATATAAAAATTGGTTATAGCTTCTGAGGGAGAATACAAACTGCCAGGAGAAGCACTAAGAGTACAGCTGGAGTTGAAGACATGATGGCAGCGACACTGCAGACTGCTGAGAATCAGATTTAGGAGGCATGAATTCTCATTCCAGCCCTTTCACTCATTTTCTTTGTGACCTTGGGTGAGTCACTTAAACTATCAGTAATTTGATTTTTAATAGTAATACTGAGTTCACTTTCTTCAAGAATGTGTTATAAGGTCAAACAGAGCCATGAGGAGTTCTACATTCAAAATACATTCTTTCATTCATGACCCTAGTCTCTGTAAGTATACTTTATGTTTTATTTTTTCTAAGACAACATGCATGTTTACATAAATCACAAAGGCTAATAAGAGAGATTAATTCTAAAACTATGAGGGTCTTTCAGAGAAAATGTTTATTTCAGAGGGGAAAGAAAAAAAGCAGCCTCCAAAATATTGGTTGTACTTTTCCTTCACTCTATATAGGACAAAATTTGAAAGCAAAGTCATGAAATTGGGCCAGACACTTGAACTTTGACAAACACAGAGTGGAATTCAATTTAATACTTGTTGTGTTATAAATTGGAAAGACCAACTATGTAGTCAGGAATTAATCTTACCCCAAAAGAGGTCCTGCCTTTGCCCTTGGCCACTGGGAGAGGCTCTCTAGGAGAGGCGGCTGGCAACTCCTTCCTGATAGGAGTGTCTTGTTAGCCTGGGGGCTTTGGCCACTGGACAGTCTAACAATGTGATTTATCACGGAGGATTTGAGCCGTGGCAAAAAAAGTTCTGACTTCCAGAGGAACTGGACATTAAAGGCATTAATTTGACCTCAAGGAAGGGCTAGAGACTAAAGCTAGCTAAGAGGGTAGTGTGTGATTGAATCCCAGTAAAATCTCTAGACACCAAAGGTACAAGTAAGCTTCCCTGATTCGCAGCACTCTCTGTGTACTGTCACATATTGTAGCTGGAGGGAGGGAGCATCGTTCATGAGTCGCTGGGAGAGGATGATGAGAAGCTCCGTGTTTGGACCCTCTCAGACTCAGCCCTCTGCGTCTCTTCCTTTCACTGATTCGAATTTGTACCCTTTCCTAATAATAAGCATGACTGAGAGTATAATAGCTTTTAGCGAGCTCAAATCTTCCTAGCAAATTATCACCCCTGAGGTTGGCTGTGGAGACCTCTGCATTTGTAGACCCTCGAACTTGCGGCAGGTGTCTGAAATGAGGGCAGTCTTTTGAGGACTGTTCCATCTGACTTTGCAGTCTGAGAAACTATACAACTTCTCAAATATTTACTTTTCAAAACTCTAAGAATCATTTAGAAAATGCCACTTTAATATCTCAGAGCAGTGTCTGTCAACCTGTTAAAATCTGTCCCTATGGAGCTTTTTCACTCCATCTTTCATGTATCCCTATCAGTCAAGAATACTGACTTTTATCTTCTATAATTTATAATATGAAAATACTTAATCAATATGTCCTCTTTCCCTAGCAAGATTCTGAGGCACATGCCCTACCTGTACCACACCCCGTCAGCTTTCTACTCACTCTGCTACTAGTCATCCACCAAATTTGGTCGGGATATTTTCTTTACTCATAACATCAATAAATGTCATTACTGAAATGAACTTAGAAAGCTAGAGGAGATGGACACTTGTTTAACAGGAGTTTTATGGAAACTGAGAAAAATATATAATGAACTGCTATTTATGGTTCAATTAAAATTGCTTAGAACTCAGTAACAGCAACATCATAAAAATACACATATTACTTCATGTATTTATGTATGATATAATGCTATTATTTAGGGTAGCAAGGAGTATAGCTGAGGTCTTGTTATTTTAATAGAACATTTAATTTCTTATTTGTCTTGTACAAGGGACTAAATGTTTGCATAATGTTCTTTGTTTTCTTTTTCATTTTTTTCTTCCTTTCTCCCCCTCCTTTCCTTCCTCCCTCTTTCCCTCTTTCCTTCTTTTATTCCCAGCTTCCCCCTCTCTCATTCTCCTTTACTTGCTTAATCCTTCCTTCTAACATAGGGTTTTGGCTGAGATCACAGTTTCAACAAGAAATAAAATATGAGTTAGGATTTGTTCGTTTGCATAAAAATTTATCAACAAGCCAGCAAAACGTATACTAAGCTCCAACCTTGAAAATGCTCTCAACAACTAATCTGGTTAATACAGAGATGATTAAAAAATGTCATTCATAATCATCATTTAAACAAAAAATATGTTGACCTAAGAGATGAAATTTGGTAAAAAATGGTTTCTCTTTTGTTTTGATGACTCCTCACATAGTACAGCCACTAAAATCAACTTAATGCTTGTCAAGATCCATTGAGCTTTATGGTGAGCATCTGGGTAGCGTCACGACGCAGATGCTAGAATTGAACACCACAGTAAAACCGCGTGCATCCTCGTCTGCTTAATAATAGTACTTCACTGAAAAGACTACTTTCTGTAATTTCGGACACTTCGCCCAAATAAAATCTGTTTGCCTTCTTTTTAAAGCGTAATTGTGACTCCATGCAAAACAAACCAAGCCCTCAATTTCTATACTATATTAAAATATATGTATCATTTATATTTATACAACTGAATCTGATTTTTCTAATTAAAATGAAATCACTAGTATAAAGCACTAACTAAAAGTCACAAAATTAAGAACATCTCCATAATCTAAATTTAAAAATCTTTATCTTTTGAAAATGAAGAAATAATCCTAAATAAGCTTATAACTTAAATAGCTCTCTTTTCCTTTTGATTGTTTTTTGTATGTATGTGAGAAACTTCATTTTTGGGATGGGTTCATACAGCAGCTCTTGTATATTATGGTTAAATACAAGGAATTACAGGTTCTGAAAGCGTTCCTTGTGGCATTATCAAAAAAAATTTTCCAACTACTTTGGTAATAAACCCTGAGACTTTCTTTATACATCTTTTAGGATGTTTCATCTTTGCCTAACCCTGCCAAATTCTCTCTTCTTCGCTTTCTAATTAGCCTTGGCATCAATGTTCTCATCTTGGCCTATTACTAGTTGGTTTATTACTAACACAATAACACAAGTTTATTGTAAGAAAAATCAGAAAACACATTAAGAACTAGGAAGGAAATAAAAGTCTAGTGTAATCCCACCATTCAGAAACTAACATTTTTATATAATTTTTTTTAATTTAGATTAATATATAACTTATATCAGTTTGTAAAGTGATCTTTTCCATTTAAAAATATGTCCAAAACATCTTCTGTTTTCTAACTCCCTTCACATTTTTAATATCTTAATTTTACTTTTTCTCAAAAATTTTTCCAAGTCTTTACTGATTTATTCGTTTAGACAAGGAGTCAGCAAACAGTTTTCTGAAACATACCAGCTGGTAAATATTTTAGGCTTTGCAGGTCATTGGTCTCTGCTGAAACCATTCAACTCTGTCACTGAATTAATTAAAAGTAGCCACAGACATTCATAAAAAATGTTTTAATAAAGTTCTAAATAAAGTTTTAAAATACAGGCCTTTTTTGGTAGATTCCATCAGATTTTCTATGTAATGAAGATGTCTGCAAAAAAAGATAATTTTACTTATTCCTTTCTAATCTGGATATCTTTTTTTTTTTTTTCTTTTTCTTACCGAGTATTTTGTCTAGAGCCTCCATCACAATATTGAATAGAAGTAGTAAAGGCAGACATTCTTGTTTTATTGCTGATCTTAGGGGAGGATATTCAATCATATTATTAGATATAATATTAGTGGCAGAATTTTATCAAAATGAGGAAGTTCCATTTTATTCTCAGTTTGCTACAAGTTAACAAGAATGAATGTTGGATTTTGTCAAATGGTTCTCACTGTGTGCTTATTTATTTTCAAATGTTCCTGGAATAAACCCCACTTGGACACAGCATATTTCCTCTTTATAAACTGTGGAATTCTATTTGCTAAATTTGTTAAGAATTTTTGCATCTATGTTCATATGGGATATTAGTATGTAGCTTTCTTTATTGGAATGTTTTTGTCTCATTATTGTGTAAGAACAATGCTGGCCTCTTAGAATGAGTTTGAAAGTATTTCCTCCTCTTTAATTTTCCAGAAGTGTTTGTGTGATTCGTTATTATTTCTTCTTGAAATGTTTGACAAAATTGACTAGTGAAGCCTTGATTCGGGACCTGTATCTTGATTTGTGGAATGTTTTTAAAATACAAACCTGATTTCTTTAACGGATGAAGAACTTTTCAGGCTACTGATTTCTTCTTGAGTGGACTTTGTTAGTTTGTATATTCAAGGCATTTGCCCATTTCATCCTACTTGTAGAATTTATTGGCATAAGTTGTTATTATCCTTTTAATATGCATAGAATCTGTAGTGATATCATCTTTCTCACTCCTGATACTGTCCATTTGTATCCGTTTTTAATGATAGGTCTGGCAGTAAATTTATCAACCTTACCAATCTTTCTTACAACACATGTCTTCCTAAAGATAGTGGTGTACTTTCATCCTTTAGGAAAATCATAGCCACCTGTAAGCTAGAATGTAAAAATCTTGGCCTATCTTGTACTTTGCTATTCTTCTGTTTTAAGAAGTCTTTTCTTTCCCTTCTATCTCTTTCATATAAGGCTATGAAGCAAACTAGTGGTCAAAGCAAAAAGATCTATCTACAGAGTGATATTAGTGCCTATTTTTACTCGAGTTTGTTATCTAGAGTATGGACATCTGATCTCTTAAACAGTGTTATAATACATAGCATTATTTGTGAAATGACCATGAAACTCAGCATACCGTAGATGTTTCAAAGTGTATTTTTAAACTTAAAATGTGCTTTAAAATATTATAAGAAAGAAATAATTGAAATGAACTTCAAACTAGTAATAGATTCCTGCCTTAAATTCTGAGTTACTGATTTTATAATCAATTTGCCTTCATATCAAAATACCACTTAACATTTCTAAAATGGATCCTACATTTTAATACTTATTATCATAAAAATTTAGCCTTTTATATATTCAGCTATGTACATTAATAAAAATGTCTTTGAATAAAACAATTGCCAAAATCTCAAGGATATAAGGTTTCTTTAAACAATAGATTTTAATGACACTTGACTTCACAAATAATAAGCAATCTACTCTGATAGAAAGAGTACTGAATAAGTCATCTGTCAGTAACTACCCTGAAATTATTTAAATAAGCTATTAATTACCTTGTTAAAGGAAGCAAAATTATCTTGAATAAACTAATATTCAACTTCTTTCCATTATTTTGTGACTTTAACATACATATAATTTCTATAGTGAGCAATACTAAGAATTAGTTTTTATTTCCCCTAAAAAATCAAACTTTAATGAACTCTATATTAAATAACAGAATATAGCAAAATATCAAATCAGCCCTTTACTATATGCCATGGTTAACCGCATAACAGTTTCTACTTGGTTAGGGAAAAAAAGTCTAGATACTTATGTCATTTCAAATTTAAAATAAAGTTCTGCTAAATTTTCAAGATATGGATAGTTTTCATGGCTCGTAAAATATCAAGTCCATAAATTAACACTCAGAAACCCTTTTCATTTCACTGCTCTGCTCTGTTTAGATAGGAACAGAGCTATGGCTATAAACTCAATATTGCCAAAGAGTTGCAAGGGAAAGAAAAAAAAAAGGCAGCCAGAGCTTAAGTTTTTCCTGCCAAAACAAAGGAAATAATTCTTTGGAAGAATTTCAGAATTGGCTTGTAGGGAAAGGGATTGTTATGCCAATGCAGGTAGCAGATGTATTATTCTAGCGAAAGAGAAAGCTACCACAATGAGTATTTTTCTACCTCTTCTTTCCCCTACTTCTTATTATTACTCTCTTTACATCCTGTCTGAAGAGAAGCAGTATTGAATGGGTAAGAATAGTTATTCTTGGGTTTTATAAAGAGATATATTTTAAGAGGCTTGACTATAAAAATTCATAAGTGCTGTTTTCATTAACTATTCCAATGGATAACAACAGTCTTCTCATTTACTTGATAAATAATTGTCTATTAGGGCTAGAGTAAAAAGTCACAAAAAATAATATAACACCCTGATAAACTATTATCTAAGAGGGCCTCCTTTCTACTTACTATGACACTGGCTGAGAAAAATGCCAGTGGAAGAGACTAAGAACATTAAAAGGAAGGAGAATTTTTTTTCTGATATCTTTAAACCTAAAAAACATAGACTATTATCTCTAAAATGTGGCTACTAAGTACTTTTAAAGTTTTGTCTTATTCATGGAAGTAAGAGATGGCAACACAATGCCTGAAAAAAATACACAGTCTGTGTTTTTTCATTTATCAGTCCTAAAAACTAATTCTACTAATGAATTTTAGTCCAGATAAGAGCCTTAGGTTATATGTCCCTCAAACAGAGACTGTTAAAACAACAATAACAAAAACAGCAAGCTGCAATGATTACATAAAATTCTTCAACTAAACAGAAGGAAATTTTGGATTGAGACCAACCAAAAAAATAAAAAACTATTTAGAACCAACTGCCTTTTCTTTTCAATGACCCTATATTACTGAGAAGAAATCCTGAGTTGTGGCAATGTGAAAAGCAAAAAAAATCAATAAAGCACTACAAAGTAGAATTGCATCCAGATAGCAATTGTACACTGCAAATGCCTCTCATTCATCATAATTTGCTCAAATTAAAGATTCATTTTTAAGGTCTTGAGAATTCACTAAAGCAATGCCAGAACTCCTTTTTTTAAAAGTCACACAAAATATTAAGGAAGCCTTAAACACAAATAAAGTGCTTTTTATACTTACTTATATAACAATGATGACTAAGCAGTACAAAAAGAAGTACAATTCTAGCAAGAAGGTATTTTCCACTTTTATCATTTATCTCAGTTGCCTATAGCAAGTAAGATACACATTCTTTCCAATCCCATTAACAGAGAGAACTAAAGAAACATTCATTTTTCATGGAAATAACTATCATGACTATGGCAAGATATTGGCATTTTATATGAGATAACTGATTATTATTCAATACCAAACTATTAAAGCTAAAAGCAGCCAAATAAAAATGAAAACAAAACAAGCTATAACAATCACTGAACCATATGTTAAGCATGAAGCATGAATTAACAGCGATACCACATACTAAGAGTCTCATGAATAAAACAAAACAAAATTTACTGTTTTGTGGCATGCTAAGTAGACATGACTGTTTACATTCAAATGCTAAAAGAAGCTACAAAAAGTTACAGGAACTAAAATGCAAGTTTAACAAGGTAGAAAATCAGTATTTTTAAATTAGATGAGATTTTAGAAGTACCATTTACTACAACATGAACATCAAAAAATATTTTGATGTAAATATAACAAAATATGTGCAAAATTTATTTGCTGAAAACTATTAATCTCTAATAAATGAAATTTAAGAACACAAATGAACAAATAAATGGAGAGATACATAATGTTCATTATGAGAGGGCTCAATATTGTAAGTATTTCAAATCTCCACAAACTGATAAATAGATTCAATACATTTTCAACCAATATTGCAGAAGGATTGTTTTGTGGAAATTGAAAGCTGATTCTAAAATTTATATGGAAATGGAAAAGAACTAGAATAACAAAAACAATTTTGAAAAAGAAGAGCAAAGTCAGAGGTCTCACACTACTGATTTTAAGATTACCTATAAATGAAAAGCACACGCACACACACAGTACAGCAATAACAACAACACAGTAGTGGAGAAAGAACAGACCAATGGAACAGAATGGAGGATCCACCTATATATGATGATTTTTCACAAAGATGCAAATAAAATTCAATGAGGAAAAGAGAATCTCTTCAGCAAATGGTGTTAGAATAATTAGATAGCCATAGGCAAAAAAAAAAAAAAAAGAGAGAGAGAGAGAATTAATCCAAACTTTGGACCCAGTTATCTAAAAAGGAATATTAGAATGAAATGTAAAACATAAAACTTGAAAACTTCTGGAAGAAAATACAGGAAAAATATGTAACTTCAGTTCAGAGAAAGATTCTTTAAATACCCAAAGAAATAAGTGATAAATTTTACTTTATGCAAAACAAAACTTGAGTTCTTTGAAAGATACTATTTAGAAAATGAATAGACAAGTCAGAGAGAAAATATTTGCAAATCACATTTATATACAGTTCTTGTATTCTGAATATATAAAGAATTCTCAAAACTTAATTATAAGAAAACCCAATTTTAAAAAGTAAAATATTTAAACAGACATTTTACCAAAGAAGATACAGGGATGGCAAACAAGCAGAAGAGAAGATGCTCAGCATCATTAGTCATTAGGGAAATACAAATTAAAACCACAATGTTTTAATTTGTACATGCCTGCTACATGCCTATCTGAATGGCTAAAAGTAAGAAACAACAACAAAATACTATAAGTGCTGACAAGTACATGGAACAACCAGAAATTTCTACATTGCTGGTAGAAATGTGAAATGGTACAGATATTTTGGAAAACAGTTTGGCAAATTTCTTGTAAAGTTCAACATACATTTATGATATGCCCAGCAATCCCACTCCCAGATACTTATCCAAAATGAAAAAAACAAAAAACAAAAAAACAAAACCCTATACTTTGATAAAAGCCAGTTTGAGAATGTTTACAGCGACTTGATTCATAATGGCCTAAAACTGGAAACAAACCAAATATGGGAACTGAGAAATAGATAAATAAACTGCGTTATATCCACATAATGGAATACTACTCAGCAATAAAAAGGACGAAACTCTAGTACAATCAACATATGAATAATTTCAAATACCATATGCTAAAGGACTGAAACTAGACTCAAAAAGCTACTAACGGTATAATTCCATTTATTTGGCATCCTAGAAAATGCAAAACTATAGTGACAAAAAACATTTCAGTGGTTTACCAGCAGCTGGAGGGGAGGGAGTCTACAAAGGGGCAGGAGGTGATGGAATTGTTCTATGTCTTCATTTTGGTGGTGGCTGCATGACTCCACGCATTTGTCAAAACTTTTAGAACATACGCAAAAAATAAATTATAACTAAACTATATCTTAATATAAGGAAGTAAGAAATAAAATATAAATAGGCAGTGAAAGTGTAAGTTATTTGATTATAAATGTAGGCTGAAAAACTGACCTTTTCAAATTGCAAGCTAGTTCTGGATGCTGTTCAAGATTTTACTACAATTAGGTAATAGTATATCATTTATAACAGCTGAAATAACATTTAAAATAAAATTTCTAAAAAAATTATAACTGGGTACCTATTGTATATACAGGTAATATGCAAGAGTAAATAAATAGGGCACGTGTGGCCTCTACTGTCAAGACCATCTCTTCTCATGTATTGAACACATATTGACTTAAAGTAACAATACAAGGAAGGATGTGTCACCAATATATAAACAAAGTAATGACACTAGGGTACGTTTGGAAAAAAATCATAGACTTTGGTTCAGACAGATACACAGAACTTAACTTTAACTCCAAAGTATGCCATTCACTATATAACTTTGAAAATGTCACTTAGATTATCTTATACAAGGACTAACAGAAAGTACCTAGCTCCATGTCCAAACAGTTCAAGAATATTTCCTCCTACCTTTGTCCCTCACTCCTTATTTCTTCTGAAAGCCTAAGTTTTTCCAACAAGTACCATATTCTTAGAATGTAAGGTAACAACTTTTAAAAAAAGTGCTCTTCTTAGCGAAATCCACACAAATTAATCCACCACCTTCCTCTTCTCATTTATATTGCTGCAACCCTCAACTGGGGAAGCACCATTGATGGATTATTGTCAAATAGTGGTTACCTGTCTGTGCTGGTTTGAAGTATTATGTACCCCAGAAAAGCCATGTTTTAATCTTGATCCAGTCTTGTGGTGGCAGTCATTTCTGTTAATCCTGATTCAATACTGTATGCTAGAAACTTTCATTAGTTTATCTCCATGGAGATATGACACGCCCAGTTGTGGATGTGACCTTTTGATTAGATGGAGATATGACTCTACCCATTCCAGGAGGATCCTGATTAGTTTACTGGGATCCTTTAAAAAAGGAAACATATTGGAGGGAGCCAGAAATGACAGAGTCGACAGAAACATCAGAGCAAAGCTGACACAGATGCTGATACTTGGAGAAAAGAGACACAGATGTTTGGAGATGCTTGGAGCCCAGCAGATGTTGCCATGAGATGTTAAACAAGCCAGAACCTGGAGAGAGCCAAGGGAAGCCAAAAGATGAAAGCCAGCCTTGGAGAAGCAAAGTGAGGAACCCCCACAGGAACAGAGGCTGAAAGCAATGGAGCCCAGGAGCCAGGGACCAGCAGATGCCAGCCACGTGACTTCCCAGCTGACAGAGATGTTCCAGACTCATTGGTCCTTCTTGAATTAAGGTAACTGTACCTGGATGCCTTAGTTTGGACATTTTTATAGGCTTAGAACTGTAAACTTGTAACTTATTAAATTCCCCCTTTTAAAAGCCATTCCATTTCTGATATTTCACATTCCAGCAACTTACAAACTAATACACTGCTGCACAGCCTAGGTTAACTTAGGTGACCTGTGAGGTGGGTAGGCTTAAAGCGTTCTGTTTATAAAGAGTAATGATAATTTGTTAAGCCAGTTAGACTGAATCCATCTAATGTTAACGCAAGAGAATCTACTTGTAAGTCAGCAGCAAAAGGAAAAGTCTACACTCAAGAGGGGGTATGCTGTGAGTATGTACACACACAGGGAGGTAGGGGTAGGGTGGGGATTTGCTATTAGAGTACCTACATGAAATGGCTGGATAATGAGAAATGAAGAAAGACACTCAAACCTAGTGCTTCCTTGGTACCTAACAGTTTTCCAGTTTTAGTTCTATGTCCAGTTCATAAGTCCTTAAAATAAAATTTCTTTTTATTAAAGTGGTATGTTAAAAATATTTCATTTCTACCTTCAACCTCTTTCAGAAAAACTTTCTTTACTAAAACTCCTAGAACTGTCATTCCTAAGGACTGCATGACCTACTCCCAATAGGAGACCGGTACAAAGGAAGATGTCTAATCCAAAATAGCCTGCCCATCAGATTCTCCAAGACTGTAAATTAAGGCACCTATACTCATACAGCCAGTGGTTAATGCTTAAGCTGATGTAGAGTCTGGTTTGTAGTTAGCAACTTAGAAGCGTAAAATCCCATGCAAAATAAAGTTGTGGGGTACCAGAAGTCAAGAAAGCTAGACTAAAGAATGAACCAGTCATTTAAAGCTTTGGTATAAAAAGTCTCTCCTGACCTTCTCTGGTCTCTTGCTCCTTCTAATGCCATATCGTTTCATTTCAAGCAAATTAGTTTTAGAGACATCTTATGCAGCTGCTCTACATCATTACACTTCTGTGTTCCCTGTCTACTAACATTTCTAAGACACTAAAATGGCATCTGTAAAGAATCAATCCCCATGATTCCTGACCCCTCAAAGTCAACTTCACACAAGAATAATTATATACAGTTTTTTATGTAGCAGTTCCTCTCAATATTCTTCCTTTTCCATATGTGATGCTTAATGATTCTTTATTATATAACAGAAGCAATTTACTAACTTTTTCAACTTCTAGTAATGTATTTCTAAATCAAAACTCGGGACTGTTTGTCTCAAATAGTTCAACAGTGGAGCATAATATCTGAAATTAGAATCTCAGAAAAATCTAGAAAAAAATCACTTAACCAGAAGTTAATGTGTGTTAGTTATCATCAGGTGATAGCAGCTGTTTTAAAATGTTTTTAATATAATTTTAAACATATGGAACATAGAAAAAATTATTTTTAAAAACTACAGACTCATTTCTTCACATCATTCAAGCTTTAAGGTGACTGGCTTAAAATTTTTAAGACCAAAAGAAAACTTTTTAAAGGTCACCCAGGATAATCAGAAGTGTCAAAATATATAAATAATTCAATGTGATTTTGAGTATTTTTAAGTTGCTTTCCCCATTCTATAATAATATAAATCTATTCTAATCTATCCTGTGCAACATTATAGTTGTTTGAATCTGTCTCCTCACAGACCATAAGCTAATAAACAAAGAGCCAACTGCATCCTTCCTTTTGGAGTCATCAGCATCTTTAAGAGTGTTCACCTCAGAGTAGATACTTAAAAAGTATTTTATTAATGAGGTAGATGTACAGCTCACTAGATATCTTAGTGACATGGTTATATAAATTTGGGCTACTGATCCTTAAAGTTGTAACAACTCATATTTAAAAGGAATTGCTAGGGTGCAAGGGTAGGTTAGTGGTAGAATTCGCGCCTGCCATGAAGGAGACCCAGGTTAGATTCCCAGACCATGTACCCCTCGCCCCCCCCCCCCAAAAAAACAAGCAATACAAACAAACAAAAACAAAAATTCAAAAAATGGAGCTGCAAAAATGGGATACTCACATGAAAAAATAATGAAATATGACTCCCGCCATATTTCAAAAACAATAAAAAGGAATTGTTTTCAGTTTACACACTCAGCTTCCTTCTTAAGCTGGCGAAAAAGGAAAACTGTGTGTTCATATTTCTCAACTTCCATTTTTAAAAACTATTCAGTTCAATATGGAATAAAAATAAATAATAAGGGGAACAAATGTTAAAATAAATTTAGTTTGAAATGCTAGCGGTAAATGAAAGCGAGGGGTAAGGGGTATGGTATATATAATCTTTTTTTTCTCTGTTATCGTTTTGTTTTTTTTTCTGTTGTCTTTTCATTTCTTTTTCTAAATCAATGCAAATGTTCTAAGAAATGATGAATATGCAACTATGTGATGATATTAAGGATTACTGATTATATATGTAGAATGGAATGATATCTTAATGTTTTGGTTGTTGTTAATTTTTTTAATTAATTAAAAAAAACTATTCAGTTCAGAATAATTCTTTCATCAGTCATATAGCAGTAAGAACTCAAAGGAAAAAATATAAAACTCAAGGAGGACTGTAATAATGAAAAATTCCTTCATTACTAAATATGCACATACAAAATCTAACAACAATAATTTAAGGACAAAATTTTTAGATTATTTAAGATAGGCCTATGAGTAATAAAATTTATTAATCTATTTAGACCCTCACAAATAACTGCTCAATAACATTGTTTATATAATGATAATTTATTGTACATATAAGGCTCAGATTATAAACTCACTCCCTATGTGAACAAGAAAGCTTTCTTCTGTCCCGTAGTTTATTCTGAAAATGCAGGCTTTATTCAGAAGCAAGGATAAAGGAAATAATGTAGCTGACATGTACAAACATCATTATCAATAGAAATAACAAAGCAAGTTTTAAAAAAGTAAGTCATTATTATGTTTATGCTTTTAAATTTTAACAAATGCAGCCATTTAAAAATTTCCATCTATACATACATAACAAAAGTTTCTTCCATAAATAACAAACCACCATTTGGAACTGGGGCTATGTCCTGTGTAAATGACTATAAGCTATCTAGCTTGTGGGAAGGTGTATGTAAGAAATAAAAACATATGTGTGAAAATGCCATAAACAAAGGTAAGTAGAAAAATATTGAGGATGGAGGAAGATAGGAAGGGAGGGGGTGGGGAAGGGAAACAGGAAGGGTGGATGAGTCCCAGGGGTGAAGACCTTCCAGAGTTGAGCCCAAACATCCAAGTCTTCTGAAGCATTCTGGACCCCACAGGATTGGCTGAGGGGCTTTAAGCTTGGGTTCCACTTCAGGGTTAGTAATCTGGGTCTTGAAGCAGAGGTAAGAGCAGGGGGAAACCTAGTCTCTCTAATTATATTCAAGAAGTTTCTAAGGAAAGAATGAATTGCTGCAGTTTTTTTAAAAATTTTTTATCACATGTGGAAAAATTCACCCATTTCAGAGTGCGCATTTCTATGAGTTCTAATAAAGGCATAGTATAACCATCTCCACAATCAGCATCTCTATCACCCAAAAAGTCTCTCATGCTGGTCTTTGTTTCCTGAATCTCTTCCCAACCATTACCTATAAAGATAATTATATTTTGATTAATGCAACAGTTTATATAAAGGTAGACTGAGAAGTCAAGGGAGGGGAGGATTAGGTATATTTAAGTAAGCTTTTACAACTCATTTAAAGGACACAAATACACACACAAACAAACTAGGAGAAATCTTCCCTGCCTCCAGGATGCTACATGGTAAAACAAAACATAAAATTAGCATGGGGCTTTTCCTTAAACACTTGATTGCTCTCCTCTACTTGTACTATCTCCTCAGCTGTACTGTCATGCCAAATCGACTTTGTTCCACAGAATTACATCAGTAATATCCTTAAAAACATCCACAAATAAACTTTCCCTGTACATATATATAACAGCAACCAATACAGTAATAATTTAAAAGGCATATCAGACTGCTGTTTGCTTTTTTTTTGTAAGTCTTCTCACAGGTAGAGCAACAGCTGTTGCTGAATAGCTCTACTCATCAGAGAATTTCTTTTAGCACAGTTTGACATCATGATCTAAATTCAAAGTGACACCAAATTAAAGCTTGTTATGGTAATAATCATGGCAGTGTAACATGGTTTAGGAAAACCTAAAGTCTGAATCTTCAGAATTAATTTCAATTATATCACCCTTGACTCTGGCAAGTTTCAAATCTTCTTTTTAAGACAAAACTATAATAACATAAAAATGTTTAAAACTTTGTTTTGGAAAAAAGGCAGACCACAAAAGGATTATTAACAATACATCCTTGTATTTAAATGTTACATTACTAATCCAACAAAGGAAAAGGATAGGGAAAATTTTCTTTTCAGAACCCACGTGTCTAACTTAACCATTTTGTTCAAGTTGCCATCAGCAAAAAATAACAAGATGTGCACACACACAACACACATAGAAGGTCTCCCTGCAGCTGCCTCTAATATTAATAGCATAACTGGTGTTAGAAGTACTGTAATCAAAGTCATGGCTCAATTAATACTTTCTCATTGATTAATGTGTATAGTGGCAGGGCTCTAGAAAAGTAAATCTTCCAGTTATCAGAAATCAGGCAAATTATACAAACTTGTTGCTAGAAGAAACTACTTCATTCAGAGGAAACACACTTTGAATAATAATACTTATGATTAATTTTTTAATGATCTCCGTCAAGACTAGCAGTCAGAGATAGTAAGGAGATCACATTATACCAGAAATCAGTCTCGAGACTACTAAGCAATCAGAGCTGCTGAGAATGGCTGTATAGAGGATGCATAAAGATCCCTGCAAGGGGAATCTGGCTGAGGAAGCAGACAAGCCTGGAATTCAACCCACTTCACTAGGTAAGCCATGTTTCTACAGGGTACAGGAATTGTACTGGTAAATATTATTAAAACTTCCTAGAAAATTTTACACTGACAACTTTTAAAGTAGTTCAATACAGTATTACTGGGAGAAACATATCAGATAGAATCTTAAAGCCATTAATTGTCTCTCCACTACCTCCTAATGAAGGAATCTATCAAATAGCATTCCAACCTATATTTAAGTACTTCTGTGAACAAACAAAACATTGTTAGGGAGTTCTTTTTTACACATAGCCAAAATTTGTCTCCCTGAAACATCTGCCCTTTGCTTCTACAACTCTTCTACATGATAGCCTTAAAGGATTTTTGAAGTCAACCATCACATCTGCTTTTTTCTGCTCTTTTCCAATGCATATAACTTCAGTTCTTTGTTTCATTATTACACGACATATTTCAAGACATGGCTACTCCAGAATTTATATGTCAGATAAGCTAAGGGGTGTGTCTTGAAGTTTTAATTGCAGAACAAATATACAGTTGTTACTTAGCTTTTATAAAAACACTATTTTTTGTCTTCCTAATACTTGTCCAATTATTCCAAAGGTAGATATTGTATTTACATACTCAGTTTATCCCACAAATCAAGTTTTGACACAACAGCTTGTAGATTTAAACATTTATTTTGTTGATTTTATTTTTCTTCTGCTGTTGTTTTTAAGAGCAAGGTTCTTATTTAGGGTGGTGCTGGCGAACAGGGGATAAACCCACTCTGTAGCCCTGTATTAGCATCTTGACTAGCCAAAATTATTTTCCTTAAAAAGTAATGTCCAGAAAGAAAGCATAACAAACCCAAAACAAATTAGTGCGTAACTATTACCTCCTTCAATACTGGAGTATTATATTCAACTTATAATTTCCTAAAGCTCTCATTTATATTTATATTTATATTTTTCCTTAGCGTGCTATGTTGTCAGACCTCTAGATTCATACATTCTATTTTTAATTTAAATATAAACTTGGTTTCATCTCTATAACTAATGTTGGATTTCATAATTTGTTAAAATTCTAATACTTAATTTGCAAAGCCCCCTTTGGGGAATGGTGAGAATGGGGAGAAACTTCCCCAAGTTGAATTCTTGATATTCTCACAAGCAGTGTGGACAACCAAAGCTACAGGCTGAGCCCCCCAGTCTTGGGGTTTGTTCCTTTGAAACTTAACTCCACAAAGGATAGGTCAAGTCTATTTAAAATTTAGGACTAAGAGAGCCTCTTTTGTTGCTCAGATGTGGCCTCTCTCTCCAGCCAACACAACGAGCAGTCTCACCACCCTACCCCTCTCTACGTGGGACATGACTCCCAGGGGTGTGGACCTTCCTGGCAACGTGGGACAGAGATCTTGGAATGAGCTGAGACTCAGCAAGGATTGAGAAAAACCCTAGAATGAGCTGAGACTTAGCATCAAGGGATTGAGAAAACCTTCTTGACAAAAAAGGGGAAGAGTGAAATGAGACAAAGTGTCAATGGCTGAGAGATTCCAAACAGAATCGAGAGGTTATCCTGGAGGTTATTCTTACGCATCAAGTAGATGTCATCTTGTTATTCAAGATGTAATGGAGAGGCTGGAGGGAACTGCCTGAAAATGTAAGCTGTGTTCCAGTAGCCATGTTACTGTGTGATTATGAAAACCTTGTGTCTGATGCTCCTTTTATCTACCTTGTCAACAAAGGAGTAGAACATATGGAATAAAAATAAATAAATAATAGGGGGAACAAATGTTAAAATAAAATTAGTTTGAAATGCTAGTGATCAATGAAAGCGAGGGGTAAGGGGTATGGTAGGTATAATCTTTTTTTTTTTCCTGTGTTCATTTTATTTCTTTTTCTATTGTCTTTTTATTTCTTTTTCTGAATTAATGCAAATGTTCTAAGAAATGATGAATATGTAACTAAGTGATGATATTGTGAATTACTGATTATGTATGTTGATGTTTTATTTTAGTTTCTTAATTTTTTAATAAATAAATAAATAAATATAAATATAAATAAAAGATTCAAATAATTAAGTTCAATTAGATACATGAAATTATCAATTTCTTTTTTAGTTTCTAGGATAGATTCTACAATTAAATAAAATAAACTAAAATATTCAACAATATTATCCGTCAAGAAGATCTGTGAGCAGAAAGCTTCTTATTCTCCTGCTGTCTTTTCCTATTTAAGTTCTAACAAACTAAAAGGAACTTGAATTTAAATAATGTTACAAATATAAAATGCCTTAGAAAAAACTGAAGTCAGTTTTGAAACAATTGTGGCAATCTGTCAAATTCAGAAAACACTTTTATACTTTTCTGTGTTTTCTAATACTTCTACCCAATGAAATGGATAACTTGAGTAATTTTTAAAAGCTGCTAGATGTTTTTAAATTAAAAAGTTTCAATATAGGTTTGCCATATTATTAGGCAATTCTGTTGCTGGGAATATACTCAGAAGAACTGAAGGTAGGACTTGAATAAACATTTTCACACTGATGTTTATGGCAATATTATGCCTGATGCCCAATTGATGGAGATGGCTGAAGGGTACATCAACTGAGAACCAGAAGGGCAAACTGCTGTATACATGTGATAGAATATTGTGCAGTTAAAGGAAGGAAGGAATTCATGAGGTATGCAATGAGGTGAATGAACCTTGAGGGCATTATGTTGAGCAAAATAAGCTAGAAACACAGGGACAACTATTGTATGATGTCTCTTAGAAAATATTTATAAGAAAGTTAGGGCCTAGATTGTAAACTCTTACAACAGTCAAATTTATTCCTGAGCTTTAAGTCTTATTTCTAAATTCTGAGATGATGTGCTCTAGGTGTATAATCTGGTATTTCCCTGGAACTTTAGGTATCTATTTGCAGAGTTAAGAGTTCTCCATCTCTGAAAAAGTCAGTATTTTTCCAAACAGCAACTGTTAAAGAAATCAAAAAAGAGATGAGACTTCAATCAGAGATAAGAACAAAGCTGATCTGGTTGGGACTAAGGTAGATGAGAATACAGGGTTAAGGATGATACTGTCTGTATTCTACAACTTCACCTTCTATATGAGACCGAAGGAAGAGAGTTTTATTTTGTCCAAAACTTAAATTTTCTATAGCACACCATCTGACTTAACCTGCCTGCCCATTTCACTCAAACAACCTAAACACATGAAGCCTAGAACTGGGAATGAGATCTTGTAATTCCGTATAGCTTAATGTATTACCCTGATACATTCCAGAGTATGTTGGGCAGATAATTAAAAATTACTGGCAAAGTCTCTTGAGGGAGTGCAGAAAATATATGGAACTATTAAACTTCCCCACCTGGGAAATCCCTGATAGTCTTTCTAACATTAGGGACTCCCAAGTCAACAGGCCAAGCCATTGATCTTGAGGCTTACTCTTATGAGACTTATTTCTGGAACAAGGAAGTCAAGCCTGCTTATAATTAAGTCTAAGAGTCACCTTCAGAGAATCTTTTTTGTTGCTCAGATGTGGCCTCTCTCTCTCTCTCAACCCAATTTTGCAAGTAAAATCATTCCCCTCCACCATACATGGGGCATGACTTCCAAGGGTGTAAGTCTCCCTGGCCACATGAAACATGACTCCCAGGGATGACTTCGCCCTGGTCCATGGGATTAACAATGGCTACCTGACCAAAAGGGGGAAAAGAAATGTAACAAAATAGGGTACAAGTGGCTAAGAGATTTCAGAGTTCTGGAGGTTATCCTTAATGCAAGCTTTAACTAGATATTGCTAATTGCTATAGTATGCCAAGCTCCAACCAAAAGAACTCCTGAAAACCCTGAAGAATACCCAGGCAGGGTACTATCTGAGGCTCTATAAAGGTTGTTCTCACTAAGTTTATTTTTCATATTAAAACTTTCAGATTGTTGTTATGCTACATAAGTCCTGAAACCCAGAGGCACCTCTCTCTCCAAGAATATAAACTAGTTGTATCCTTTTACCCCATAAGGTCAACGCCTCTTTTCAACATGAAGTTAGAACGGTCACTGTCTAAATATCCCTGAAGACTAGAAGAGGATCAAATGAGAAGGAGGAACTGTTAAAGAGAAGAGAGGATTTAACAAATGATTGTGACTAATGAATCACTATATAGGTATTTCTTGTTAGTCTCTAGTGTCTTATAACAGCTAGAAGAAAATACCTGGAATTGTGGAACTGTAACCCATACCATACTTTAATATTTGCTCTAACTACCTGTTAAACTGTACTTTGAAATTTATCACTTTTCTGCATATGTTATATTTCACACACATGCAAAAATTTCACAGTAAAAGAAAAAAAAAAAAAAACTCTGTATGTACCCCAATACAATGGCAGTTAAATTGAGACACCGTTCAGTAAAATGGCCCAAATCTGCATTTATACAGATAAAATACAAAGTCTTATTTGAAAAAAATGTTTCAAGAAATTACAATTCATCAATTTGGGAAAATCAACCACCAGTCTCTAAGTATAGCATCACATCAGAGATTTCGTGAAAAGGGCAAAGTTTACTTTTCATATCATTTTGATGGCCCAACGCACATGCACTTTCTACAGAATATTAATTAACTGGTTTCCAGAAAAATACCAAATAACCAATTAACCTGAAAATAAATTTTGTTAACTATAAGAACATTCTGAGTTTATAGTTAACATTTTAGGACCTCTGGGACTAAGTATTGAGGAATAGATCTGTTTTCGCTTTCTAATGCCAGTGAATTCTTTTGTGGAAACTTTTAAACCACAGGAATTATCCCATTTGGAGACTATAATTCTCTTACAAGATCTGCTTCCCAATTAAGTACCACATCACAGGAAGGCATGTCAGTAAACATTATGGCTCGGTGGATAAATCCAGAGGGAAGATTTAAATGGTCATTAAAAAGGTGGCTTATTTACATTTGATTTACAAATCTGCAAATAAATTCTAGCAGTAATTTAGAATAAGGAATGGCTTATTGGTATAAAGATTGTAACAAAAGCTTTAGGTAAAAACACAGTACTAAAATATTTTAGAGGTGGGATAAAACTTTAGAGATCATTTAATCAGTATAAAGGAAAACCTGCTGTGCTGGTGTGAAACTGGTATGTACCCCAGAAAAGCCATGTTCTTCTAATCCAATCTTGGGGGTGCAGACCTATTGTTAGGCAGGACCTTTTAACTGGGTTGTTTCCATGGAAATGTGAGCCACCCATTCAAGGTGAGTCTTTATCCTTTTACTGGAGTCCTCTATGAAGAGAATAAAAGGCAGAAACACAGAGTTTAGAATTGATAGAGCAGAGAAACACAGACGTCTGGAGATGCAGAAGGAGTTGAGAGAGCCATTTAAACCCAGAAGTCAGGAGAGAAGGACAGCAGACATCCTTCGCATGTGACAGAGAAACCCCAAACCTGATCAGCCTTTCTTAAGAGAAGGTATCCTCTTATTGGTGCCTTATTTTGGACATATTCATAATCTTATTATTGTAACTTGTAACTAAATAAATCCCCTTTATAAAAGCCCATCCATTTCTGGCATAATGCATTCCAGCAGCATTAGCAAATTGAAACACCTGCTCTTTACAGAGGTAAAGTGACTTGTTCAAAGGCATAGTCATGAACAAGAAATCTGACTTAAAAACTTCTTCTCTTCTAACTTGTCTCATCCCAAACTAGCTTCTGAGAACATCTCTAAAACACCACCCTAACAAGACAATGCCATTCTTATAGACTGTGCCACATAATTGGAATTTCATGATAAGAATGAGACACCTACACTGTCATCATCTCTGAACTCTAGTACTTCTTAGCCCCAGCCTTTCGTCCAGAGCATAAGGAATGGAGAATAACAGTCACAATGATGGAAACTGTCCCCTACTTCCTCACCCACAGACCTGTAGTGCCACAAAAGTTTAATCATTTAAATATTAAAGCTGAAAAATCAGCATAGACCTTTATGGACATCCACCAGACTTACATGCCAATTGATTGCCCTATCTGAATGG
This sequence comes from Tamandua tetradactyla, assembly GCF_023851605.1. Taxonomy (NCBI): domain Eukaryota; kingdom Metazoa; phylum Chordata; class Mammalia; order Pilosa; family Myrmecophagidae; genus Tamandua; species Tamandua tetradactyla. The sequence goes on along the minus strand of NC_135347.1, from coordinate 49,937,535 downwards.
CCAAGAAAACTCCTTTTTATTCATCATCCCCACACAGATGAAAACAATTGTATTGGAGGCTTTCAGATTATCAAATGAGTCTTCTTTCTAAAGTATTATTTTAAATATTTTAACTTTTGATTGCATTTACAAAATACCTGGTGTGCCAGTTTGAAGCTGCTATGTACCCAGAAATGCCATGTCTTTTTCCTGATTCAGTCTTGTGGGTGCAGCCATATTTATTTTAATCCTGATTCAACAGTAGGGTGGATACTCTCTGATTGGATTGTTTTTATAGAGATGTGATACACCCAATTATGGGTATGACCTTTTGATTAGATGGAGCTGTAACTCAGTCCATTCAAAATGGGTCCTGAGTAGTTTACTGGAGTCTCTAAAAGGAAAAACATTTGGAGAAACCTCAGATGAAGATGCAGACACAGAAGTTTGAAAGTGCAGAAGCACCAGGAGATGCCAGAAGCTGGGAATCAACAGAAGCTAGACAGAACCCAGAGCTGGCGGAAGCAGACATTTAGAGATGCTTGGAGTGCTGACAGAGAGAGCAGATGCCTAGACACGGATGTTTAGAGATGCAAGGCCCAGGAGATGACACCATGTGCCTTCCCATGAGGTGCTAACCAAGCCAGGACCCAGAGTTTTACCCCGGAGGAGGTAAGTGAAGGCCCACAGGCACTTAGAGAGGAAACCACTGGCACTGGAAGCTGGAAGCAACAGAATTGGAAACAGGACCAGCAGATGCCAGTCACGTACCTTCCCACGTGACAGACATTAGCCTTTCTTGAGTCAAGGTATCTTTCTCAGGATGCCTTAGTTTGTACATTTTTATGGCTTTAGAACTATAAATGTATAACTTAATAAAGCCCTCTTTTTAAAAAGCTGTTCCAGTTCTGGTATACTGCATTCCAGCCGGATTTAACAAACCAAAAAACCTAGTAAGGGTAGGAACCCCAAAGGGTTATGCTCTAGGAGTGAATATGAAACCAGAATTGACCATCACTCACAGGTACTAAAGCCTATTTTAAATGATCTCATTCTATACAATGTTTTACCTGGGACTGCTAGAGCTCCTAGTCTTACTGCCTGCTAGAGGCAAACATAAATCCTCTTTGGAAGATTACTGAGCTTTTCAAATTTTCTCTAATATTTTTTCATATCAACATATACAAGATAAAAAAATCTAGGCATATGAAATGACAATGGATGCAAATATCTGAATCAAGAGAGAAAACAGAAAACAGACCCACTATGGATTCAAATATGGAGATAACAGAGGTGGGCTTAAAACCATCACGCCTTTGTCCAACGGAGTAGACAACACTTTTGAGAATTTTTCAGCAAAAATGTGGAATGAAGAATATGAATGAAAACTTTAGAACCAAAAATACACTTAGTGAAATTAAGAATTAAATGGCGGGACTTTAACTGTATATTAGGCACAGCTGAAAAAAAAATTTGTGGAACTAGGAGATAAGTGCGAAGAATATCCAAACAAATATGGGAGGGGAAAAAAAAAAGAGTGTAAAGAATACTGAGAATATGGTAAAATGTCTAATATACATGTATTTGGAATCCTGAATTAAAGGAGGAAAAAAAATTGAGGCAGAAACAATGTTTGAAAAAAAAAAGATAATGGCAGAAAATATTCCAAAACTGTTTAAAATAATTAAATCCCAGATTTAAAATATACTACAAACCCCAAGCAAGATAAATACAAAGAAAACAATATGAATGCAAATAACAATAAAATCCAATAAAAACTAAAGATAGGTAAGTATTAAAAGCAGCCAGCACCCTTGTCATTTCTTTGTCTCTTTGGACTATAAAACCTGAATCTCCCTTCCTCACTTTGAAATAGTCTTAGAAAGGTTTCCTCCAATTCCTTATGAATGCATTCCTAATAAAACTTACCTTCTTACCAAGGGAGAAAAAAAAAGGTAGCCAGAAAGAAAATTTAAAAATGAGTCGCATTCTGACCGGCAGCTGAAATCTTAGCAAAAACAATGAAAGCCAGACTGCACTAGAATTATTCTTCAACATATTAAAAAAAACTGTCAAACTAAAAATTTATATGCACTAAAAATGTCCTTCACGGACTTCCGGAGAAGATGGCGGCTTAGTAAGACGCGCGGGTCTTAGTTCCTCCTCCAGAAAAGCAACTAAGGAAACAGAAACAATACGAAACAGCTCCCGGAGCCACGACAGAGACCAAAAAGACAGCGTACCCCATTCTGGAATGGCTGAATGGGCAGGGAGAATCCGCTGCAGTGAGATACCCGAGGGGTGCGCGTTTTCCCGGCCGGGGCAGCTGGCGACTGGGGTCCCATCCACGCACGTGGCTCCCCGGTCTGATTGGGAACGTTGGATAGCGGGGCCCTCCTGCCACGCTTGGCGTCTCGGGCCAGCTGGGCAATTTGGACCGGCACTCCCCCAAGCCGCGGCGGCCAGCGACGCCCCCCCCACGCGCGGTTTCCCGGGCCGACTGCGAGATTCGGATTGGCAAGTTAAAGGAGCCACAGCATCTTTTACTGGTGGGACCCGCAGACAGACGAGCACCACGAGCGCCACCTACTGGGCAGGAAAAGAAAAACAGAGCCCAGAGATTTCACAGAAAAACCTTTCAACCAGCCGGGTCCTACACCCAGGGAAATCTGATCAAATGCCCAGACACCAGCAGAAAATAATGGATGACGCTCAGAAAATTGAAGATATGGCCCAGTCAAAGGAACAAACCAATAGTTCAAATGAGATACAGGAGCTGAGACAACTAATGCTGAATATACGAACAGAAATGGAAAAACTCTTCAAAAACCAAATCAATAAATTGAGGGAGGACATGAAGAAGACATGGGCTGAACAAAAAGAAGAAATAGAAAATCTGAAAAAACAAATCACAGAACTTATGGGAGTGAAGGACAAAGAAGGAAAAATGGAAAAAACAATGGATACCTACAATGGTAGATCTAAAGAGACAGAAGCTAAAATTAGTGACCTGGAGGATGGAACATATGAATTCCAAAAAGAAACAGAAACTATCGGGAAAAGAATGGAAAAACTTGAGCAGGGGATCAGGGAACTGAATGACAATATGAAGCGCACAAATATACGTGTTGTGGGTGTCCCAGAAGGAGAAGAGAAGGGAAAAGGAGGAGAAAAACTAATGGAAGAAATTATCACTGAAAATTTCCCAACTCTTATGAAAGACCTAAATCTACAGATCCAAGAAGTGCAGCGCACCCCAAAGAGAATAGACCCAAATAGGGGTTCTCCAAGACACTTACTAGTTAGAATGTCAGAGGTCAAAGAGAAAGAGAGGATCTTGAAAGCAGCAAGAGAAAAACAATCTGTCACATACAAGGGAAACCCAATAAGACTATGTGTAGATTTCTCAGCAGAAACCATGGAAGCTAGAAGACAGTGGGATGATATATTTAAATTACTAAAAGAGAAAAACTGCCAACCAAGACTTCTATATCCAGCAAAATTGTCCTTCAAAAATGAAGGAGAAATTAAAACATTTATAGACAAAAAGTCACTGAGAGAATTTGTGACCAAGAGACCAGCTCTGCAAGAAATACTAAAGGGAGCACTAGAGTCAGATACGAAAAGACAGAAGAGAGAGGTATGGAGTAAAGTGTAGAAAGAAGGAAAATCAGATATGATATATATAATACAAAAGCCAAAATGGTAGAGGAAAATATTATCCAAACAGTAATAACAGTAAAAGGTAACGGACTGAATTTCCCAATCAAAAGACATAGAATGGCAGAATGGATTACGACCCAGCAATACCACTGCTAGGTATCTACTCAAAGGACTTAAGGGTAAAGACACAGACGGACATTTGCACACCAGTGTTTATAGCAGCATTATCTACAATTGCAAAGAGATGGAAACAGCCAAAATGTCCATCAACAGACGAGTGGCTAAACAAACTGTGGCATATACCTACTATGCAGCTTTAAGACAGACTAAACTTATGAAGCATGTAATAACATGGATGGACCCAGAGAACATTATGCTGAGTGAGTCTAGCCAAAAACTAAAGGACAAATACTGTATGGTCCCACTGATGTGAACCGACATTCGAGAATCAGCTTGGAATATATCATTGGTAACAGAGACCAGCAGGAGTTAGAAACAGGGTAAGATAATGGGTAATTGGAGCTGAAGGGATACAGACTGTGCAACAGGACTAGATACAAAAACTCAAAAATGGACAGCACAATAATACCTAAGTGTAATGTAACTAGGTTGGAACACTGAATGAAGCTGCACCTGAAATATGGTTTTTTGTTTGTATCTTTTGTTTTTTTTCTTTTTCCTTTTTTTATATTTTTTTTTATTAGTATTATTATTTTAATTCTCTTCTCTGTATTAACATTCTATATCTTTTTCTGCTGTTTTGCTAGTTCTTTTCCTAAATCGATGCAAATGTACTAAGAAATGATGATCATACATCTATGTGATGATACTAAGAATTACTGAGTGCATGTGTAGAATGGAATGATTTCTAAATGTTGTGTTAATTTCTTTTCTTTTTTTTGATTAATAAAAAAAAAAAAGAAAAAAAAAATGTCCTTCACCACGATAATTACATGGAACCGTGAATAGGGAGTGAGATCTTGTTGGTTTGTACAGGTCAACGTGATGCCCCAAAACATCCAAGACTAATTTGGGCAAATAATAATCAAGTATTTGCACAGCCCCCTTGACAGACTGGGGGAACATGAGGAAGTTAATTAAACTTTCCCACCTCGGGAACTCCTGATATTCTTGTAAGCATTGAGGACTTTCAACAGGCCAAGTCCTTGACCTTGGGGCTCACCCTTATGAAATTTAGTCCTGTAAAGAGAAGCTAAACCTACTTATAATTATGCCTAACAGTCACCCCCAGAGAACCTCTTTTGTTGCTCAGATGTGATCTTTCTCTTTAAACCAACTTGGCAGGTAATCTCAACTGCCCCCCCCCCCCCCTTACATGGGACATGATTTATAAGGTGTGTAAATCTCCCTGGCAATGTAGGACCTGATTTCTGGGGATGAGCTTGAACCTGGGATCATGGGATTGAGAAAGCACTCTTGACCAAAAGGGGGAAGATAAATGAAACAAAATAATGTTTTAGTGGCTGAAAGATTTCAAATAGAGTTGAGAGGTCATTCTAGAGGTTATTCTCATGCATTATTTAGATGTCCCTTATATTAGAGTATACTAGAATAGCTAGAAGGAAATACCTGAAATTGATGAACTGTAATCCAGTAGCCTTGATTCGTGAAGACAACTATATAACTATATGGCTTTTACAGTGTGACCATGTGATTATGAGAATCTTGTGGCAGACATTCCCTTTATCCACTGTATGGACAGACGAGTAAAATAAGGACAAAAATAAATAAATAATAGAAGGAATAGGAGTATGGGATGTTTGGGTGTTCTTTTATATTTTTTATTTTTATTCTTATTTTAAATTTTAGGGAGTAATGAAAATGCTCAAAAATTGGGCATGGTGATGAATGTGCAATCGTATGATGACACTGTGAATCACTAAAGGTACAGCTTGGATGATTATATGCTATACGAATATATCTCGGTAAAACAGCATAAAAATGTCCCTCAAAATAAGGTGACATGAAGACATTTTGCAGATAAACAAAATGGAGAATGCACCATCTGCCAAGCCACACAAAGGATACACTAACTAAAGTGCATTCTTCACTTTCTTCATAAAAAAAGGAAATGGTTCAAGGGCAGGCAATGGTGGCACAATGACAGAGTTCTCGCCACCTGCCATGCCAGAGACCAGGGTTCGATTCCCAGTGCCTGCTCACGTGGGAAAAAAAAAAAAAAAAAAAGGAAATGGTTCAAGATGAAATCTCAGAGATGCAGAAAGGAATGCTTTTTGCAAAAACCATGATAATTGTGTTAGTTTGCAAGCTGTCAGAATGCAATATACCAGAAATGGAACAGCTTTTAAAAAGGGGAATTTAGTAAGTTATAAGTTTACAGTTCTAAGCCTATGGAAATGTCCAACTAAGGCATCCAGGGAAAGACACCTTAATTCAAGGAAGGCTGATGAGTCAGAAACACCTCTGACAGCTGGGAAGGCATGCTGGTCCCTTATTGGTCCTTGTTCCTGTGCTCTGTGCTTTTACCCTCTGTTCCTGTGGAGACTTTTCACTTTGCTTCTCCAGGGTTGGTTTTCATCTCCAGTCTTCCCTTGGCTCTCACCAAGTTCTGGCTTGCTTAACATCTCATAGCAACATCTGCTGGGCTCCAAGCATCTGCAAACATCCATGCCTCTGTTCTTTCTATCACCTCTGAAGTTTCTGTCATTTCTGAGGCTTCTGTTGTTTCTGTCATTTCTGCTCTCTCCAAAATGTCTCCTCTTTTAAAGGATTCCAGTAACCTAATCAAGACCCACCTGGAATGGGTGGAGTCACATCTTTATGTAATCAAAACTTAATACCCATATTGACATGTCACATTTCCATGAAAATAATCTAATCAAAAGATTCCAACCTACATTACTGAATCAGGATTAAAAGTAATTGCTCCTCCCACAAGACTGGATCAGGATTAAAACATGGCTTTTCTGGGGTACATAAAATATTCAAACCGGCACAATAATGATGGTACCTCATGGAGTTTAAAATACATATAAAACTGGAATACACAACAGCAGCATTTAAGTTGAGGAGTTGTTAAATGGATTAAAGTGGAAGATCTATTCCTAGCCCAAGAAGTGGTACTAAGACAATTTTATAACATAGTTTAATAAATCAAGTATGGGTAGTATAATCTCCATTAATATAACAAACTACTGGTGGGAGGTGAGCAGAAGGATGGCCTAAGAAAATCAAAAGAAAACAAGAAAGGAAAGGAACATGTAACATAAAATGGGCAGACCTTCCCTATAAAGCCTTTCGTTATAGGATTCAGACCCCTCCAGAATGGGTTGGGCAAAACCTTACTGAAGTAACCTCCTCAAAAGTCCTGCTTACAATGGGTTCACACACCCACAGAATGGATTAAGTTTTAAGAACCTATATTTTTCTGGGATACATAGCTCCAAACCACCACAATTACCTACAAGTCAGTTTTCAAATCCTGATTTTCAGCAGTAAAGCTCTATTATATAGTGATATTCTTAACCCTATAGAAATTAAACAAATGCCATGCCTTTCCATACAGTTTCATTGTTAACTCTCCTAAATTCGGAGCATAATTCAAACTAAGATAACTATAAGAATAAAGAGAAAAGAACTACTGATAAAATGCAAGCTGTTTTATTTTTTCTGAAATACTTTCCTTGATAATCATTATAAAGAATTGTTTTTTCCACAAAAAAGGCAGTTCCTAGTTTTAGCTTCAGTGTATTTTTAATACTGACTTCTAATTCTGTCCCCCCCACCCCCCAAATCCCTTCTCCTCTTCTTACAGAAATTTTCAGTTGGACACATGGTCATGTAGTCAAAGAACGTATTTCCCAACCTCCCTTGTATCTAGGTATGACCATGTCACTAAATTCCGGCTACAGGTACCTGAGCATAAGAGATAGGTACAACTTCCAAGTCAATTCTCTCAAAGGAAAGGATGTATGGTCTCTTTTTTTCTTTTTCCTCTTTCTAGCTGACTAGAATATGTTAGCTGTTAAACTGGATGGAAGCTGAGGATAAAAGCCACAATCCTGTGTCCCTGATATTTGTGGGGCCACCATACTAGCCCAGATATTTAGGTGTGGGAAAAATAAACTTCCATCTTATTTTACCCTCTTATTTTCAGCCACAGACCATGAATCTAAATTATTTAGAACTACAAAGCAAATCATCATAAAATGGACTTGTGTTTTCACCAAAAAGATACAATTAGGGAATATGATCCTACATCATGTTAATTGTAAAACAAATAAAAATATTGCTAATAACACAGTAAAAGGCAAAAAATAAAAAATATTACTATTAAATTCTTTTACCATATAGTCATAATGTAATGATAAAAAGATATAAATATGCTCTGTACATTTATTATACAAGGCTCGTATATTATACAAGGCTCATATACTCCTATGCTATTAGCAATATAAAAACACATGTGCACAATTTTATATAGCATATTCATAAACATGACCTAAAACTAATATGCCAGCTATGTTTACTAAACATTTAATTAATAAGCTTGCTTGCCCCCTTGGAATTTAATTAAAGGAGGTTTTGCTTTTTTCGTTTCTTTGTTTAATTATGTGGATTCCCTTGTTCTCTTAAACTTGTCAAGGGAAGTTATAAACTTTTTATCTGAAAATATTTCCTGAATGCAATAATATCACTGACTAGAGAGCACCCTAAAGTCCTTCACCACCTTTTAGTTCGGCCCTCGATGAGCTCTGGGTCATTAACGAAGGCTATACCGAACCAGGGGTTTACACTAAACTTTGCTGAATCTGAGTAACAGGGCCCACCTGGATTCAAGTGTTTTTAATGAACACCTGAAAGAGCTTCTTTAGATAAGACTTAATTCTTCTCAGAATTAGCTAAGAAGAACCAAAACAATTCGTGGTCTGTGTACAGGATTATTTGCCATATCTCAAAGTTGTGATTTAACTGCCAATTAGAGCACTCTACAGAGCAGACTGAAATACAGAAAATCTTTAAGGCACAGGTAAGCACAGGCAAAGGCCTAGGCCTGGCCGGGCATGGCTCCCTTCTTAAGCCATCCAACTTGTGTTTCACCTGCCTTTACTGGGCTTATATTTTTTTGTCATGAAGGTACCAATTTATTATTATTATTTTAAAAGGAGGTTTTAATATCCAAACTTAGTGTTTCATTTTTCAAGGTGGTAAAATATACATAACATAAAAATCATTTTAACCAGTTTTAAGTGTACACTCCTGACATTAAATACACTGACAATGTTGTCACTTGCACCACTATTTCCACAGCATTTTTTCATCAGTAGAAGTTTTAATAGCAATAGCAGAAGTAGTAGTTAACCTTAAATGCTGTGCTAGAATGTGTAAACATGTTTACATGAATTACCACACTTAATCCTCATTACACCTCTATTAGATACATACTATTATCTGCTACATTTCAAATAGTAAAAAACAAAGATTTAGAAGACTTAAAAAACTTGCCAAAGATCACACAGCTTATGAATGGTTTAGCTGAAATTTAAACCCAGGTAGGTAAAACCAGGAGCACACTTACAAACTTTCAAAAATGTAATAAAAGCATCTTATAATTCTATAATTATTCATTTGATTCAAATTTCCCTTTAATCAAAGTTACATGCATACAGACTAAATAACAGATCAAAGATATCACATTAGTAACTACTTTCAAATAAGAACCAGAGGATGCGTGAATTACAGAACCACCAGAGCCCCATAATGACAACAGCTCTATGAAGTATTTCCTTCTCCTTGTTCTTCCTTGCCAATCCCAAATCGCAAAGAACTTCAGGCTTGGGGAGGATCTGAGCAGCATTACAAAAACCACCTTGACCTATTATGTCAATCAGAAAGTAAACTTTACTTGTAAAGAGTTGCTGTATGATGGAATTTTAAATTGCTTCTGCATGTCACAAATATATACAAATAATGAGCAGAAAAGACAGGACCAGAAATTTTTTTTAAATGTATTAAAGAAATGAAAGCAATAGAACGGAAAAATAGATGAGTGAGTGAGTGGGAATACAGAAAAAGAAAAGAGAAGAAAATGAATAAGAGAGAAAAGGAGAGTATTTAAGAATGAAAATGATCACAAGTAAATTACAAAAGTAAAGTACAAACTTACATAAGTAACGGTAATCACAAAATATAGGCTCATAGCAAAAGAAGAAAAACCTCTGTCAAGGACCATTCGTTTCTTTCAAGCATCTACTTACTATAGATCACTTCAATCCTTTTTTTTCCTATATTACTGTTCTTCAGTAGCTATTCAGACACACTTCCTCAATTCTGTATGATAGGATAATACTAATGAAATACCCTAGTCCCATAGTCACAGTCTATCTTCCTCTATTATTAATTTTTGTTCATTTTGAAGTGCATAAATTAATATTTAAGAGGCTAAATGGTTATATGAAATATTTAAAAGTATTTTATGGATTCTTATTTTATGTTAAATGTATTTTCATAACACAGTATTAATCACGTTACACTGTTTTTCTGCAATATATTATAACATCAGAAAGTATACTTTCCGTCAAAGGTAACTATATTACTTATATTAGGTGAAATTAGAAGGCCCTTTCCAACCAGACAAAAATATACTTATTATAAAGAATTCCAAAATCAAAAAGAATGATGCTTTCTAGACTAGTCTTTCTTCAGATTAATACTCATTTACATAGATATCTTCATTTATACAAAACTTATTATTTTTTGTATTACAGTGTATTACAGTGAATATTCATTTAAGAATATTGCTTTAACCATAAGTATGTAATATAAATCCAAATTCAACAAAAGTTACCTTGTTTCACAAAATAAAAAGAATATGTGCTACTAGAGCTTATTTAAAAACATCCTGGCATTAAACGCAGAAGACAATTTAATTATAAATATAATCTGCCTCAATAAAAGAATATTCTCAGATATAATGATTTATTTACAACCAGATAAATATATTTAAAAATTAGCTTCTGAGTGATCTGAAAATATGCCCAAGGAATCTAACTGGAAACTGATAAAGATATAAAATCCACCTCTCTTTGGGAAAAAAAAACATGTTCAAGAATGTTCATCCATTCTGTCAAAGTAGTTACTAAGAATGCTTGAGTATCTTCCTAGTTATTAAGGGTTTATGTAACAAAACAAAAATAATGACCTTCCAGCCATTGTAACTTGGTCTGGATTAGAAACAACACCATTTCGATGTTATAAGAATCATACATGTTCAAGAATGGCCATCCATTCTGTCAAAGTAGTTACTAAGAATGCTTGAGTATCTTCCTAGTTATTAAGGGTTTATGTAACAAAACAAAAATAATGACCTTCCAGCCATTGTAACTTGGTCTGGATTAGAAACAACACCATTTCGATGTTATAAGAATCAAGGCGGAAATTATAATATGTCAAATGAAGGACCATATAATGAAAACAGAATCTATTTCTAGAATCAGTTCACGTAATTTTTCAACAGTTTTCTATGTTAAAAAAAAAAACGAAAGAAGAAGGAAAAAACCCTCTGATAACTAAATGTGCTGCTACCCGAGAACACACTAGGAACAGATGTGTCAGGTAAAAATTGACAACTATTTACTACCATAGTATCTTAAAAAACAACCAACTTGCTCTTAAAATGTAGCTCTTGAACTCTTTGTTATTACAAAATCACTTAACATTGTTATTGATCATCTAGAACTCACTGCCAAGACGTCCCAGAGTAAAACTACCACACATCGACCACAACCAAGATCTGCCCTCCCAAATTCAACGGGATACACATGGCAGAAAATATTTACCTACTATCCTTTCACCTATTTTGCTTACTAACCACATCCAAATTTCTTTGCTTATTTAATTATATTTTTATTCTTTTTCCTTACTAAACACATCCCAATTTTGTTTGGGACAAAAATATGCCCAGTATAAAAATTTGATTATCCAGGCTCCCTATAGCTAAAGGTGTTCCTGATACACTATACTAGCTAAAAGAAGTAAATGTATGTTTATTAGCTGTGGTTTCCATAAAAGCTACTTTATTCCTAATAAAAAGTGACAGACTTAGCTGATAAACAACTTTTGTCCCATGTTCTTCTCCTCTCTTCCTACTTGAATGCAGACATGTTATTTGAATTGGAACAGCCACTTGCAACCTAGTATATGAAAGTCTTGTGCTAAGGAAGAGCAGAACCAGGAGGCAGGTCCTTAGCACCTTTCCTAAACAGCTGTGTTAGCCTTGGAATGCCTACTTGCAGATTTCTTGCCAGGTGAGGAAAAAAGGACAAGGACATGGAAAAGGAAAGAAAGAGATCTATTTGGTTAAGCCACTACAGCTGATTTTTTTTATTATGTGCAAGAAACACAATCTTGATTCAGGACAGAGACCAATCTGAGATTCACTAATAATGAAGAATCTATAGAAATTGGTGATTGAGGGGTAAAAGGGATAAAAGAGACAAAAGAATAAAATAAAGACCCAAGTCCAAAGGAGTTGGGTAGTTCTCTTAAAAAAAAAAATTGGGGGGGGGTGTTGAAAGAGGGAAAGGAAGATTTTAATTATAATTCAACTGAAGTGGACTTTTATTAATCATAATATAGTCATAATAACAGCCACCATTTGAGGGCTTACTATGTGCTGAGGCTTGCATCCAGTGGTTATCATATGTTCCATTTTATAGCTGAGAAATCAGAGGTTCAGAGAAGAAAAGTTTCCAAAATCACACTGCTAGTACTTGATTCCAGGCCAGGTTTCTCAAACTTTAAAGCTCAATTTCCTTCCACACTTTCACACTGTCTCTTGAGGCACTCTAGATAGGATTTCACTTGTACTTTATTTTACCTAATTCATCAATCTTCAAAACTCTTTCTGAACACTGTTGGGAACCCTGTGATGCAAATAACATGCCCACTAGGCTCTTGGCACTTGAGAAGGGAATGTTTAGACTGTAAAATATCCCCAACTATCACAACAGCATATAATTTCCTCCATAAAATGCACACCTGATGACAAAATGACAAATAGACAAGTAGCTGAACCGGACACAAGTACAACAAACAGCAGAAAAGCAACATTTCAGCAAAAGTGCAAATGTACACATGTAGGACCACCTCCAAGTTGTTTGCAAATATATATGAAACAGTAATTGTTAAATACAAGAATGTTGGAGATCTATATACTGCTGGCTAAGCTTCCCAAGAATAGGACAGATGTCATTTTCCCTTATATTCTCAGCAATCAGTAAAGTACTTTGCATTAGTAGGAATTTTTCAATATTTTTAGAATTGCTGAATGAACAAATTTTAATTTGGAGACTAAGACACTATGGATGTCCTATAAAAATATTTTTATGCTGACCCTATGCCTCTTAAATCCGGAAACCTGATAGAATATTATATACTAGTGGTAGTAAAAGAATTAGAACCCAATGATCTCTGCAATAAAACAATCTTTACTACAGCTAAAAGCTGCTATTTGCTGTACTTCAATGATAATTAAAACAATAATTAATTTAGCTGACATGCTGAAGAAGTTATCAATGACTTTCAAAATACTGTAACTATTATAATTCCAAAAAATGTTATTTAACAAAACATCTAAAATATTAAGTTATATCATACCTGCTCATTTCAGCAAAATCTTAAATTGACACATGAAAATATTTTCACAAGAGACAAAGATTTTATCATTTAATTCTATATATAAGACCCATTAATAAATTTTATTCCTTCTTAGGAATGTTAAACTAAAATACTTAGAAAAGTTAAACTGAAAATACTATTTTAAAAACGAAACAAAAAAAATTGCTTTTGATATACTTAATTACAAACTGCTAAGCTGCCATCACATGACTGGTGAATCTTGATAATGGTATTCAAAGATCCAAAAATGAATATATAAAAAAATCAAGTAATATTAGATATGAGAATAGAACCAAATCTATGGTTCATCAAACAGGCAGTAATATGTTGCTTCCAGCTCTGTAACAGAAATAAATTAAATTTGCCCATCATGGCAGTATTAAAAACTTAAGCAGATGTTTTTATTCAAGCAGAAAGGTTGTTTTCTAAATTCACAATGCTAGAGAAAAGGCTAAACGAAGTCTCTCCTCTGGAGGTACAGGCACAGCTTTGGCCATACCTTTATCAGATCCACTGTTTTTACAAGAGTTTAAAACCAAAAGAGTGCTAAATACATGTACCATCCGAAATAGAAGGGACAAATTTCGTATATGTTACATGAAGATTGAATTGACTTTCAAATTCCCTTAAATGGTCTTCAACTAATAGAATACAAGTTCAGTCCCTGGTTTATACTTTAAAAAATCAAATTTCTTATATTTTGCAAATAATAAGCATCTTGCCGATCTCTTCTAATTCTTAGCAGATTATATTATTAGCATAATTAATAATAACAGCAATAATAATATTTTGTTCACATTATCGTTTATAGATACTATTTATACTGTCTCATTTGAAATGATCCACCCAGACTGGTCAGCAAGCAGAAAATAAAAAGTGGTAGTCAAGAAATGGCATCATGGCCTGGAATGAACTTTTGGCAAAGCAGACAGCAAAGCAAACGCAAGCATCTCTGATATTTCCTTTCTCTCCTAACATACTCTCCCTGGTATGTATTTCAAGGGAAAACAGGGCCAATCAATTAGCTTTGGTGTAATAATTCTGCTCCAGATCCTAAAATATATAAATAATTTTCTTAAAAAACAAAGTATTAACACAAAGTAAATAAGAAAAAGGCTGAATGCATTAACAATATATATACATGCTTATACACTTGTGTATTTGTATATTATATTTGAATAAAAGCTCGCTTTTTATTTTAAAGATCAGGAAATGAGCCTCAGAGAGGTTCATTAACATATTGCTTATGATACATGATCACATGGCATGAAAATGACAGAATCTGAATTTAAACCTAGATCTAGCCATCTGACTCCAAAGGTACTGCCTGCCCTTGCTGATTATACTACATTATCTACTGTACAAAATAAAAGCAGCAAAATAATTAATCATTCAATATTTATTAAATGCTTAAATGAAAAGCACCAGGCATTGTTCTTGGCGCTGTGAGAAAAATAAATAAACATTATCATTGCTATGACACGTGAAGTATGCAACTATATAATAGCGAAGAATTATATCAACAATTATAATTTACTTTTGTTAACAGCCATTGCTATCATGGAGTTGTAAAAGATATGCCCTGTAAAGAAGTGCATACACTGAAAGAATGGAGAAAGTTTTCAAAAAGAAAATTATATCTAAGGTAGGATCTCAAAGGATAGATTAAGGAAGGTTTGACAGGTGGGGAAGAGGGTCTGTCCATTAGAAAACCTCAGGAGATCATCCTGAAATCAACAAAAGGGCTGAATTGCTTTAAAAGGTATAGGATGAGCATAACTTTAAATTATTCACAGCACAATATGTAGGCAAGCTTGGGTGAACTGGATGGGAGTAGAAACTTGGTAATGATTACAGAGAAAAGGAACAGATATTCAACGAAACTGAATGTCAGGTGAAGAAATTTGGATTCCTTCCTGAAAGTACTAAGCAATCATTAAAGATTTCTGAGTGGAGGAATTATTTGATAGAAGCAATACTTAGGGATTATTAGTCTGGCAGTAGGTAAGGTGCCAAAGGCAAAAGATACTTTGGAGGATCGTGGCAGAGCACGGGGCGGGGAGGAGGAGGTAGTCAAAATTTCAAGTCACAGAAGAAAGAGAAGGAAGATGATTTCAAGAATAGAACTATGAAAGGCAGAAAGAGAAACAAGTTTCTTATTGTTTGCTCATATAGTTTTTTGTTTAGAATTGGCTGGGAGAGGGGCATGATAGCAATCATTTTAGTTATTTTTAAAACATTAAATTTAAAGTGACAGAATGCCATTCATATACAAATATCCAAGAAAGGTTAAAAGGTTGAAAGGGTTTTGGAGTCATCCCAGCAAGGACAATAAAGTGAATTATGAGGGCAGAAGAGAAATACTAGCAGAGAGGAAATTCTGGGTGCTAATGTGTAAAAAAAAGATTAACAAAAGGAAAAGGAGAGATCACATTACATTAAAATGTATAGATCTCATTCAGGATTATTTAAACATTAACTACTTCTAATTTTAATCTTACTTTTAATCTTAGTTTACTCTGCCCAATTAATTAAAACATGTCATTAAATACAGACCAGAAGCACTTCATAAACTGGAGTTCTTTTGAACTCGAGATATATTCACGAAAGGTTGTGGGTAAATATAATTTTAAAATTAACGAATGCTTTATCTTAACTTCTGATTGTTCTTAATTTGCAGTTAATGTTCTATAAACAAGAACTTACTATTTTAATGGGCCTTGTGGACAGGTTCTGGGGAGCAAATAAAAATTACCATCTCTTGGTTTCTACTTTGAAAATTTAAAATTTGAGGAAGGAATTAGCATGAGGTTCAGAGCAGAGACTTTCCTATAGAATAAAAACTCCTATATGTATATTAAATTATGGTTTCTATGATACAACATATTAAATAAGAGCCAAAGAAATGGTTTACTAGTGATAAGGTAAAAGAGGAACTTCAGAGAAATCAGTCTCACTGTGTAACCAACCAAACAGGATATATCTGAGAAACAACAGTTGTGCTAATAGGGTAAAATAACAGTCACAGTGAAATGTCCTAAACAGTGAAGAATTTACATTAGGTCATACTCTTGGCATTTCTCTGATATTAAAATACTGACTGCAAGATCATCAGCCATGTTAACTCCAAGTTCACTTCAGTAGAGTTACTGTTGCTCTTGCTGGATCTTACCTCTTTGTTCTACTGTCTTCTTTTAATATGGTATAAAATTGTAAGGTATAAAGTAACAGATTTTCAGCTGATGAACACTGACCTACTTACCAACTTACCTTTCTGGCTCTACTGAGCAAGCAAGACCTTTAGGGAAGAAAGATAAGTTGACAAATCACCAAAAGATACATAAAACTATAGTTGAGGGCAGTGCGATGGTGGCTCAGTGGCAGAATTCTCTCCATTGCCAGGCTGGAGACCCGGGTTCGATTCCCGGAGCCTGCCTATGCCAAAAAAACCCCCACTACAGTTAAGAGTACAATTATTAAAATGTGCTAGCATCAATTGTAATAAACGTTCCATAAAAATGCAAGGTGTTAATAATAACAGGGTGGTATGTGGGAATCCTGTATTTTACTCATGATTGTTCCATAAACCTATAAGCTTCTCTAATAAAGAAAAAAAAAGATATCCAATACAAAATTAAAATATATACTGGTTTTCTATTATCAGTTCTAATTTCAGACCATAAATCTTAATTTTTAATCGGGAAAAGAGCAATGCTGTATCTAATCTCCTGACCCTGTATGTTTATTTCACTATATTTTATTGTTTTTATTTACCTTGTGTTGGAATTATTATGTGACCCTAGTACATTGTTTCTGGGCTAAAGAGATGACATCTTATTCATTTCTTTATCATCCTCAGGCCTAGTTTACTACCTGAAGTATACCCACTCAGTGTCAAGGTACTTATCAGGCAAAACATTTTAACTGGAATTTTCCTGAAAAGTCCTAAGTATAGATTAAAAATAAACAATCAATTTTGGAACAGAAGACAAAGAAACAAAATGACATATGAAATGCAAATTTGGTCATTCTCAGCTTCTGGTTTCAGAATTATCTCAGTAATCTACTTTTTAAAGGCATGAAATGTTTAAGGATAATCTTCAAAATAATCATCTTCACTATGAAGGTCTTTACAAAACTTAATACCTCAGACCTAAAATGAAGGAAAAATACAGACCAAATAACATATTCTGCTTTTCTACCTAGAGAACCACATAATCCAGAGAAATTTATGCAAAAGTACAGATTTTATAGGTCAAATATGCAGTCTGCTACTAGAGCTCAAGTAGGCATATTAATGGTCTGGTACCGAATAACTGATTACAATTCAAACTTTTACTGTCTAAGCCCTTAAGGAACAGAGAGAAAGGGAATAGTGGGGAAGGTATGCTACAAAGTGAGATCAAGAGTCCCAAGGTACAGAAATCTGAAGCTGGAAGTAACTAAGAGCTTTGAATTCCTGAGGACATGTACCAATACTAGGGAGACCAAGGGACAATGGACAGAAGACTTGAGCTGACATCTCGGTTAAATGTAAAGTGAAGGTGTTTGAAGAGATGATCCGAAAAGTCACTTTTAGCTCTAAAAATCTGTTACTTTATACGTTACAATTTTGTACCATATTAAAAGAAAACAGTAGAGCCAAGAGGAAAGATCCAGTAAGAACAACAGTAACTCTACTAAAATGAAAAATTCAATTTCGACCTTTTAAAAATAGTAGAGACAAAAAAAAAAAAAAATGATCACTTCCTCCAGAGAAGACAGGCAGAGGGAGATGCTTCTGCTGGGAGAATCTATCACTCACTCGCTCCTTGTGGTCTAAAATTGGCCAGAGTATAAAGATTTTTTAAAGCCTATGAATTTGAGAAATAAAATGTATTTTATATTTTGTGGAAAAAGCTAATAGTCTTGTTCTCATAATGGAGTTCTGTGCCCTTCTTCTCAATAGTTCCCATTTGACTGGCTCCATTTTAAGCAGGTGTGTGTGTAGAAAAACACGATTAAAACATGAGAAGGTCAGAATTGCTTAAAAAAGAATTAATTTAAATTTTATTCAAAGTATGAATTCTAAGTACAATTCTAACTATAAAATATCAAATTCATAAATTTATATCTAAAGCTTATTGCATTAAAAAATATAGAAACATCCTTATCGGTAGTAATCAGATTACAGTTCACAATATCATCATATAGTTGTGCATTTGTCACCATGATCAATTTTTGAATATTTTCACTACACACACACAAAAGAATAAAAATAAAAAAAGAACACCCAAAACATCCCATACTCTTTATTCCCACCCCTATTATTTATCTATTTATTGTCCTTATATTTTTACTCATTTCTCCATATACTGGATAAACAGAGTATCAGTCAAATGCCTTCTTAACAAACTGAGTTCAGAGTAGACGGCTTTTCCCTTGGTATACATAACCTCACTTTAAGTGTGAGGTTAAAGCTCTGATTGTTTATTTCTAAGAAAGGCCATCTTCACAAATCAAAAGTATTCCTCTCTTTGGGGTTAAGGTTTATTAGCTGTTACTATTTTTCCCCCTTTAACAAAATTTAAATTCTAAACATGTCAAGAAAAGTTAACAAAATTGTGTCCTTATTTTATTAAATTATACTTTTAAAAGTAAAGTTCATGATTTAAAAGGATGAGATTTTTGTTTAAAGAACAAATCATTTAACTAGTTTAATAAGTATTCCCATAAATTCATAAAAAGCAAGCATTTTGCTGAAAAGTTTATACTGAACCTAATGTGTTTAAATTCAATTTTTACATTAGACTTCTCTTACACGGTATAATTCCCTTCCTAAAATGCACTTTGCATTTATAGAAGATAAATGATACATCTGAAGAAAAATTCTATAATTATTGAAACTTGATAGTATATACTCTTCATATGACAAAGAGTAGTACCCTTTTTTTTAACATATAGGACTGTTAAAAATAAACAAAGAAAGACAACTATTCTGAAAACTCTATCACATGCAAAAAATAATTGCTACTTACATGTAGGTTTCTCATTCATTAAAAGGCAACTATTTTGACACATTTACTGTTTGAAAATCGGCTTCTCATGTATCTGCCCAACTGATTTTAGAATACATTAGGTTACTGGCAATAGATATGGAAAGGATTTCTAAAAAACAGCATCTTCGCTTTTAAGAAGAATATAGTCTTGTAAATATTTAGATACCAAATGCCTATTTCATTCCAGAAATGTCTCCCAATAGAAGAGTTCTAGTTCTTGATGTTTCAAATCCAACTTCACTAAATGCAGTTTTTAAACTAATATTACAACACATGCTAAGAACATTTGCTATTCTTGAATTTTTAAATATAATAACTATATTACAGTTGTTTCTACGCTCAAAAGTTAGTCTTATACAGCCAAATAATATTTAGTAGGTATGATATTGATGTATGTTACTTAATGGCCTCTAAAAGTGTTTTCATAAACACTAGAAATCTGAAGGAAAAGAATAATTCAGCTAATTATAGATGTATTCACTGATAGCTAGGTAGTTTTTATCTTTATGGTAGTCAGTGAAATACTCAAATATTTGGTATAAAACTTGTTTCTTCTATGTTTATCAAGAGTTTGTTCTATTAGTACACAATGATTGTTTAGCTGAATATCAAATAGTTGCTGCAATATACTTTATATTTGAAAGAATTACAAAATATACTCAATTTCTCACATTAAGACAAATATTCATACATATTTACAATGTGTTGGTACATTTCAGATAGTTATTAAGCATTCATGAAAATAATATCAACCTCTTATTAATATAAAGAAATATTTGCTGTTACATAGCTTTGCCATACTAGATACAGCAACCCTTTAAATTCAACTTAAACCTTAAAAAGTCCTGGGAAATTAAGGCACTGCCATTAGACCCTGAAGTTCCTTCTTAGAAAACATTCAGGAGCTGTATTCAGAAGCAGTACAGAACTCTGGTATATTTCCTCATGTCCTGCTAATTGAACAAACACTAATATCTACAGCAAGCTAATTTTATTTCCATAATTATTGGTTTAAAAATTAAAAATTTTAAAAAATTGTTCTATTACTTTTTACCTCAAACAGTATTTCTACTATTCTGAGTTTAAAAGGCTTTAGTGCGACAGTCAAGAATTGTGAAAAATATTATGTTTTCTTACATAAAACAACATTCAGAAGAAAAAAAAAACTTTCCAATTTTTCACACTACTAAATTGCAAATGAAATTTTAGAATAATACCTAGATTTAGGATTTCCTTATATGTAGTATACAGAGAAGGAAAAGTTAAAGTAGGCTTGATTCATTGGGGAAGGCTTTAAGGAAGGGGCAGAAATGGACTTAAAGATGGGTATTGTAAGGATGGTAAAAAAGAAGGATGAAGACATGCCAAGGAAACAGAATAGCATAACGAAAGGAGGACTGTGTATGGGATGGGGTGGAGGGGAGAAATAAATATGTATTATCATTCTGGAGCAAATATAATCTCACAATCATTTTTACACCAGTACTATAGAGACTCAGATGCCTAAAACCATGTGTTTTCTGCTTTAATAGATTCTAAAACTACTTAAATGATGAATTTCTTTTCTTACTTAATAGTTATATGAGGATTAATATAAGTATTATATCTCTTTTTCAAAATGTCTTTCCTCATCTTAACTATTTAACTCACAGGGATGTGGTGAAGATTACATTAAGATAACATATGTGGGATCCAATATGGCGTCTTAGTAAGGTACATGCGTCTTAGTTCCTCCGACTCCAAATCAACTAATAGGTGAACAGAAACAGTACAAAACAACTCCCGGGGCTACAGCAGGGAATGGACACACAGCGTAACCAAGTCTGGGCTGGACAGTCTGACTGCGAAACTCAGCTGCGGTGAGTGAGATCCCCGAGCGGCGGGCGATTTCCCGAGCAGCCGCAGCTGCGGCGGTCCGAGCTAATCCCTCCCTCCTTCCGGGGCTGACTGAGAGACTCGGAGAGACAAGCTTCCCAGCCAAGGCGGCCGGCGCCACACTTTTGCGGGCGGCTTCGAGTCCGCGACTACAAGTCTCGGATCAGAGGGCTATCCAAAGTCTGGGCTGGCAAGTCTGATTCCGAGTCTTGGCTGCGGCGAGACCCCCGAGCGGCCGCAGCTGCGGCGGTCCGAGCTAATCCCTCCCTCCTTCCGGGGCTGACTGAGAGACTCGGAGAGACAAGCTTCCCAGCCAAGGCGGCCGGCGCCACACTTTTGCGGGCGGCTTCGAGTCCGCGACTACAAGTCTCGGATCAGAGGGCTATCCAAAGTCTGGGCTGGCAAGTCTGATTGCGAGACTTGGCTGCGGCGAGACCCCCGAGCGGCCGCAGCTGCGGCGGTCCGAGCTAATCCCTCCCTCCTTCCCGGGCCGGCTGAGAGTATCGGAGAAGTAAGTTCCCCAAGCCGAGGCAGGCAGCGCCCTTCTTTTGCGGGCGGCTTCGAGTCTCGGCTTTAAGTCCGCGGCTACGAGTCCCGGATCAGAGGGCTATCCAAAGTCTGGGCTGGCTAGACTGACTGCGAGACTCGGATGCAGTGAGACCCCCGAGAGGCGTGCGATCTCCCGATCAGCGGCAGCTGCGGTGGTCCGAGCTACTTCCTCCCCCCTTTCCGGGCCGGCTGAGAGTATTGGAGAAGAAAGTTTCCCAAGCCGAGGCAGGTGGCACCCCTCTTTTGCGGGCGGCTTCGAGTCTCTGCTTCGAGTCCGCGGATACGAGTCTCAGATAGGAGGGCTATCCAAGCCGCGGAAGCCCCCCCCCCCACGGGAGGCTTCCTGGTCCGGTGGGGAATCCCCCAGGCCCGCTGCGGCCCGCAACCAGCCACAGGGTCCCCTCAAGCCGCGGCAGCTGACGCCCCCACCACGCACGGCCCCTGAACCAACGGAGAGATTTGGATCCGAAAGCCCCAGGCCACGGAGATCGGTGACTGGGGGAGACCCATTCCAAACACTTGAGACAAACGTGTGCCACGTGCATCACGTACTGGGCAAGATAAGAAAAACAGATTCCAGAGATTTCACAGAAAAATCTTACAACCTTGCTGGGTCCAACACCCAGAGAAATCTGAATAAATGCCCAGACGCCAGCAGCAGAAGATAACTGTCCACGCTCAAAAGATTGAGAATATGGCCCAGTCAAAGGAACAAACCAATAGCTCAAATGAGACACAAGAGCTGAGACAACTAATCCTGAATATACGAACAGAAATGGAAAACCTCTTCAAAAATGAAATCGATAAATTGAGGGAGGACATGAAGAGGACATGGGCTGAACATAAAGAAGAAATAGAAAAACTGAAAAAACAAATCGCAGAACTTATGGAAGTGAAGGATAAAGTAGCAAACATAGAAAAAATAATGGATAGTTACAATGATAGATTTAAAGAGACAGAAGATAGAATTAGTGAGTTGGAGGATGGAACATCTGAATTCCAAAAAGAAACAGAAACTATAGGGAAAAGAATGGAGAAATTTGAACAGGGTATCAGGGAACTCAAGGACAATATGAACCGCACAAATATACGTGTTGTGGGTGTCCCAGAAGGAGAAGAGAAGGGAAAAGGAGGAGAAAAACTAATAGAAGAAATTATCACGGAAAATTTCCCAACTCTTATGAAAGACCTAAAATTACAGATCCAAGAAGTGCAGCGCACCCCAAAGAGATTAGACCCAAATAGGCGTTCTCCAAGACACTTACTAGTTAGAATGTCAGAGGTCAATGAGAAAGAGAGGATCTTGAAAGCAGCAAGAGAAAAACAATCCATCACATACAAGGGAAACCCAATAAGACTATGTGTAGATTTCTCAGCAGAAACCATGGAAGCTAGAAGACAGTGGGATGATATATTTAAAATACTAAAAGAGAAAAACTGCCAACCAAGACTCCTATATCGAGCAAAACTATCCTTCAAAAATGAGGGAGAAATTAAAACATTCTCAGACAAAAAGTCACTGAAAGAATTCGTGACCAAGAGACCAGCTCTGCAAGAAATACTAAAGGGAGCATTAGAGTCAGATACAAAAAGACAGAAGAGAGAGATATGGAAAAGAGTGTAGAAAGAAGGAAAATCAGATATGATATACATAATACAAAAGGCAAAATGTTAGAGGAAAATATTATCCAAACAGTAATAACACTAAATGTCAATGGACTGAATTCCCCAATCAAAAGACATAGATTGGCAGAATGGATTAAAAAACAGGATCCTTCTATATGCTGTCTACAGGAAACACATCTTAGACCCAAAGATAAACATAGGTTGAAAGTGAAAGGTTGGGAAAAGATATTTCATGCAAATAACAACCAGAAAAGAGCAGGAGTGGCTATACTAATATCCAACAAATTAGACTTCAAATGTAAAGCAGTTAAAAGAGACAAAGAAGGACACTATATACTAATAAAAGGAACAATTAAACAAGAAGACATAACAATCATAAATATTTACGCACCGAACCAGAATGCCCCAAAATACGTGAGGAATACACTGCAAACACTGAAAAGGGAAATAGACTCATATACTATAATAGTTGGAGACTTCAACTCACCACTCTCATCAAGGGACAGAACATCTAGACAGAAGATCAACAAAGAAATAGAGAATCTGAATATTACTATAAATGAACTAGACTTAATAGACATTTATAGGACATTACATCCCACAACAGCAGGATACACCTTTTTCTCAAGTGCTCATGGATCATTCTCAAAAATAGACCATATGCTGGGTCACAAAGCAAGTCTTAACAAATTTAAAAAGATTGAAATCTTACACAACACTTTCTCGGACCATAAAGGAATGATGTTGGAAATCAATAATAGGCAGAGCGCCAGAAAATTCACAAATACGTGGAGGCTCAACAACACACTCCTAAACAACGAGTGGGTCAAAGAAGAAATTGCTAGAGAAATTAGCAAATACCTCGAGGCGAATGAAAATGAAAACACAACATATCAAAACTTATCGGACGCAGCAAAGGCAGTGCTAAGAGGGAAATTTATTGCTCTAAATGCCTATATCAGAAAAGAAGAAAAGGCAAAAATGCAGGAATTAACTATCCATTTGGAAGAACTGGAGAAAGAACAGCAAGCTAACCCCAAAACAAGCAAAAGGAAAGAAATAACAAAGATTAGAGCACAAATAAATGAAATTGAAAACATGAAAACAATAGAGAAAATCAATAAGGCCAGAAGTTGGTTCTATGAGAAAATCAATAAGATTGATGGGCCCTTAGCAAGATTGACAAAAAGAAGAAGAGAGAGGATGCAAATAAATAAGATCAGAAATGGAAGAGGAGACATAACTACTGACCTCACAGAAATAAAGGAGGTAATAACAGGATACTATGAACAACTTTACGCTAATAAATACAACAATTTAGAGGAAATGGACGGGTTCCTGGAAAGACATGAACAACCAACTTTGACTCAAGAAGAGATAGATGATCTCAACAAACCAATCACAAGTAAAGAAATTGAATCAGTCATTCAAAAGCTTCCTAAAAAGAAAAGTCCAGGACCAGACGGCTTCACATGTGAATTCTATCAAACATTCCAGAAAGAATTAGTACCAACTCTCCTCAAACTCTTCAAAAAAATCGAAGTGGAGGGAAAACTACCTAACTCATTCTATGAAGCCAACATTACCCTCATACCAAAACCAGGCAAAGATATTACAAGAAAAGAAAACTACAGGCCGATCTCTCTAATGAATATTGATGCAAAAATCCTCAATAAAATTCTAGCAAATCGTATCCAACAACACATTAAAAGAATTATTCATCATGACCAAGTAGGATTCATCCCAGGTATGCAAGGATGGTTCAACATAAGAAAATCAATTAATGTAATACACCATATCAACAAATTAAAGCAGAAAAATCACATGATCATCTCAATTGATGCAGAGAAGGCATTTGACAAGATTCAACATCCTTTCCTGTTGAAAACACTTCAAAGGATAGGAATACAAGGGAACTTCCTTAAAATGATAGAGGGAATATATGAAAAACCCGCAGCTAATATCATCCTTAATGGGGAAAAACTGAAAACGTTCCCCCTAAGATCAGGAACAAGACAAGGATGTCCACTATCACCACTATTATTCAACATTGTGTTGGAGGTTCTAGCCAGAGCAATTAGACAAGAAAAAGAAATACAAGGCATCAAAATTGGAAAGGAAGAAGTAAAACTATCACTGTTTGCAGACGATATGATACTATACGTCGAAAACCCGGAAAAATCCACAACAAAACTACTAGAGCTAATAAATGAGTACAGCAAAGTAGCAGGTTACAAGATCAACATTCAAAAATCTGTAGCATTTCTATACACTAGCAATGAACAAGCGGAGGGGGAAATCAAGAAACGAATCCCATTTACAATTGCAACTAAAAGAATAAAATACCTAGGAATAAATTTAACTAAAGAGACAAAAGACCTATACAAAGAAAACTACAAAAAACTGCTAAAAGAAATCACAGAAGACCTAAATAGATGGAAGGGCATACCGTGTTCATGGATTGGAAGACTAAATATAGTTAAGATGTCAATCCTACCCAAATTGATTTACAGATTCAATGCAATACCAATCAAAATCCCAACAACTTATTTTTCAGAAATAGAAAAACCAATAAGCAAATTTATCTGGAAGGGCAGGGTGCCCCGAATTGCTAA
Organism: Tamandua tetradactyla; assembly: GCF_023851605.1. Lineage (NCBI taxonomy): Eukaryota > Metazoa > Chordata > Mammalia > Pilosa > Myrmecophagidae > Tamandua > Tamandua tetradactyla. The sequence continues at coordinate 49,911,530 of NC_135347.1, read as the reverse complement.
AAACATCTTGAGGAAAAAAAACGAAGCTGGAGGTCTTACGCTGCCAGACTTTAAGGCATATTATGAAGCCACAGTGGTCAAAACAGCATGGTATTGGCATAAAGATAGATATATCGACCAATGGAATCGAATAGAGTGCTCAGATATAGACCCTCTCATCTATCGTCATTTGATCTTTGATAAGGGAGTCAAGCCAACTCACCTGGGACAGAACAGTCTCTTCAATAAATGGTGCCTAGAGAACTGGATATCCATATGCAAAAGAATGAAAGAAGACCCATATCTCACACCCTATACAAAAGTTAACTCAAAATGGATCAAAGATCTAAACATTAGGTCTAAGACCATAGAACAGTTAGAGGAAAATGTAGGGAGATATCTTATGAATCTTACAATTGGAGGCGGTTTTATGGACCTTACACCTAAAGCAAGAGCACTGAAGAAGGAAATAAATAAATGGGAACTCCTCAAAATTAAACACTTTTGTGCATCAAAGAACTTCATCAAGAAAGTAGAAAGACAGCCTACACAATGGGAATCAATATTTGGAAACGACATATCAGATAAAGGTCTAGTATCCAGAATTTATAATGAGATTGTTCAACTCAACAACAAAAAGATAGCCAACCCAATTACAAAATGGGAAAAAGACTTGAATAGACACCTCTCAGAGGAGGAAATACAAATGGCCAAAAGACACATGAAGAGATGCTCAATGTCCCTGGCCATTAGAGAAATGCAAATCAAAACCACAATGAGATATCATCTCACACCCACCAGAATGGCCATTATCAACAAAACAGAAAATGACAAGTGCTGGAGAGGATGCGGAGAAAGAGGCACACTTATCCACTGTTGGTGGGAATGTCAAATGGTGCAACCACTGTGGAAAGCAGTTTGGCAGTTCCTCAAAAAGCTGAATATAGAATTGCCATACGATCCAGCAATACCATTGCTGGGAATCTACTCAAAGGAATTAAGGGCAAAAACTCAAACAGACATTTGCACACCAATGTTTATAGCAGCGTTATTTACAATTGCAAAGAGATGGAAACAGCCAAAATGTCCATCAACAGACGAGTGGCTAAACAAACTGTGGTATATACGTACGATGGAATATTATGCAGCGTTAAGACAGGATAAACTTATGAAGCATGTAATAACATGGATGGACCTAGAAAACATTATGCTGAGTGAGTCTAGCCAAAAGCTAAAAGACAAATACTGTATGGTCCCAATGATGTGAATCGACACTCGAGAATAAACTTGGAATATGTCATTGGTAACAGAGTTCAGCAGGAGTTAGAAACAGGGTAAGATAATGGGTAATCGGAGCTGATGGAATACAGACGGTGCAATAGGACTAGATACAAAAACTCAAAAATGGACAGTACAATAATACCTAATTGTAAAGTAATCATGTTAAAATACTGAACGAAGCTGCATCCGAGCTATAGGTTTTTGTTTTGTTTTGTTTTGTTTGTTTTGTTCTTATTATTATTACTTTTATTTTTTTTCTCTATATTAACATTCTATATCTTTTTCTGTTATAATGCTAGTTCTTCTAAACCGATGCAAATGTACTAAGAAACGATGATCATGCATCTATGTGATGATGTTAAGAATTACTGATTGCATATGTAGAATGGTATGACGTCTAAAAAAAAAAAATGGTCAGCACAATACTGCCTAATTGTAATGTAATTATCTTGGAACGCTGAATGAAGCTGCATCTGATCTATAGTTTTTTTTTTGTTTGTTTTGTTTTTTTTTCTCTTATATACTTTTGTACTTTTTATTTTTATTTGTGTTTTCTCTCTGTGTTATCACTTTATTTCTTTTTCTGTTGTAGTGCTATTTCTTTCTCTAAATCGATGCATATGTACTGAGAAATGATGACCATACACCTATGTGATGATATTAAGAATTACTGATTGCATATGTAGAATGGATTGATTTCTATTGTTGTGTTAGTTAATTTTTTTAATTAATAAAAAAAAAAAAAGAAAAAAAAAAAGATAACATATGTGGAAAACTATATAAAAGGTTATATAGCCATCATTTTACAAAGTTATAACTGTGGCTTCTGGTCAACCAAGATGGCAGCATAAGGTGCTCCATGGGGCCACCTCCCACAGAATTTGTGAACAAGTTAAAACCGTCAGAGTCATTTCCCTCAAAATTGTGGAAAACAGTCAGATGGCTGTAGTAACTAGACAGGGGCTGAATCAAGAAAATGCAGCTTTAAAAATTGTAAAAGAGATCAATATGGCAATGTAAGACAGCTCCTGGATAGGTCTTTTCTCAGAATCAACTACTAAAAGGATAAAACCCACTTGCTTAGAACTCAGGAGGAGTTCTGAAGACTGGAGAAGGACCGACTACACAAATGCTGAATTGAAGAAAGGTAGAGGATTTTCTTCCCTGAGCCACCAGATTGGACCCTTCCCACTCACTCGGTCCCACACAGATTGGGACTTGTATAGAAGCAGCACGGTCTGGATCCCTTGCCAGGGATGTAGACTATAGAGCCACTTGCAGCAGCAACTTAGAACCCATGCTTATCCAGGCACAGGGACCCTAGGCTGTAGAGAGACTCAGGATGGAACAAAGCCACTGAGGTATGTTAAGTACAAAAGGGCCCCAGGGCTCAGCCTCTCCAGAACTTCAGCTAGTTCTATCTCCCTACCCCATATGACTGACAGCCCCTTCCAACATGAAAAAATTAGAATGGCCATAGCCGAATTATTCCTAAAGAGTGGGATAGAAAGATGAAAGAAGTTACGCAGAGAAGGTAGGGTTTAACAAAACTGCTGAATCATTAAATTGATATTTCTTTTAGTCTCCAGTATCTTAGAGCAACTAAATGTAAAAAGCTAAAATAGTGGAATTGTAACCCATTATGGACTCTGAAATCTGTTCTACAACTCATTGTGCTATGCTTTGAAAGTCATTGCTTTTTTGTATATATGTTATTTTTCACAGAAAGGAGGGAAGAAGGTCAATTGTGGTAATGAAAAGGTGTGTGTTCCTTCTGGCCTCCTATGTTCTGGAGCAGCTGGAGGGAAAGGTCTGAGATGATGGCATTGTGGCCCATGGCAAACTCTGGGGACTGTCCTGTGACTGCTTGTTGAGAAGTACTTTGGAAATGATTGCTTTTTTCTTTCTTTGCTTTGTATGTATGCTATATTATGCAACTTTAGAAAGTTAAAAAAAAAAAAAAAACTAAAGATATGCTTAAAAAAAAAGAAAAAAAAAGGCTGGGGGTGCTGGGGAAGACCACCACAGAACTGTTAGCAAGACCTGTGCTTAATCAATCTAGATTCTTTTGGCTGGACCACCTAAACACAAAATGGACATTTCTGGATTGACCAACATTTCTGAATTTACCCAGTCTGGGTCCCCAGGGTGGGATACCCTAATGGGGAAGAACCAGAGGCAGAAATCTTCACAGAACATTTTAAAAGTAGGGAAGGGAAATAGAACTGCTATAAGACATGATATGATGGGTCCAGAACTAAAAGTGTAAGGAAAAGAGGGCAACAAATGAAGGGGAGAATTTAAACAAATCACAGGCTCTAGGGAGAAAATTTGCACAAAAACCAATAGAACAGATCAAGATACCCAGAGAAGGAGGAGAGGAAAGGAAGCTTTATTCTGAGATAAAATAATTGCACCAAAAGTGCAGACTTAAAAATTACACTGCATATCTAGGACAAGAATCAGATAAAGAACAGCTGAGAAAATCTGAACAAACAGGGGCTATTCTAAAGGTCCAGAGTAAGTTTGGCCAAGAGTCAAAAAAGAACCTTAACACAGAACCAAACACAAACAAAACCCAGACAAGAGTGAGAAATGGTTCTTTAGAGTTAATTCAAGATAATCATATGCCCAGATATTAGCAAATATTTATCAAGTCATACTAGGAAACAGGGAACAAAAGTCAAGGGAAAAAAAAGAGGAGGCACAAAATTTGGAACTAATCAAACACTTTCAAACAAATCTCCTAAATCAATTCAAGGAGTTGAAGGAAAATACGGATATAGAGTTATAGGATATTAAGAAGACAATGTGTAAGCATAAAGAAGATGTGAAAGTAAAATGAAACATAACAAAAATTATGGGTATGAAAGGCACAATAATGGATATTAAAAAGACAGTAGAGGCACGCAATGGCAACTTGAATAGGCAAAAGAAAGAATAAGTGAACTAAAAGACGACAGAATAGTCAAAACCATACAGTCAGAAGAACAGACAGAGAAAATTGAGCTGTGTCTCAGGGATCTGAGTGACAGTATGAAGCACACAAACATACACATGAGGGTATTCCAGAAAAAGAAGAGAAGGGAAAAGGGGCAGAAAGAATATTTGAGGAAATAATGGCCAAAAATGTCCTAACTCTTATGAAAGGCATAAATATACACGTACAAGAATTGTACTCCAAACAGAATAAATCCTAACAGACCTACTTCGAGACACATACTAATCAGAATGTCAAATGCCAAAGATAAAAAAGAATTCTGAAAGCTGCAAGAGAAAAATGATTCATGATATACGAGGGATCCTAAAAAAGACCTAAGTTCTGATTTCTCATCAGAAACTGTGGAGGCAAAAGGCAGTGGTATACACTGAAAGAGAAAAACCGCCAATCTAAAATTCTTTAACCAGCAAAAGTGCTCTGCAAAAATGGGGGAGAGTTTAAAATACTCACAGAAAAACAGAAACTGAGAGAGCTCTTCAACAAAAGACTTACTCTAGAAGAATTAAAAAAGGGCATTCTTCAGATTGAAAGGAAAAGACAGAAAAGAGTGACTGGGAGAAATGTGAAGAAGTGAAAATCTTCAATTAGAGCAACTGACAGGGTAAATGCAAAACCCAATAGTCCTGTATCTTCAATATACAACACTACTCTTTAATTTCTATAATTTCTATAAGAGTAGAATACAATTGAACAAGAAGAAGGCATATTTCCTGATAATGCACACACACAAAACACAAAGAGGTAGTATGGGACAAAAACAACATGAACAGGGGGAAAAGATGGACATGGCAACAGAGAACATGCATTGAAGCTAAACTGGCATATTTTCAGATTAGTAGCTAATAGATGTAGGTTGAATAATACTCTGTGGTTAGCCATTAAGAAAATATTTTAAAAATACACAGAAATAGTGATGAGAAAAGGATCACTCAGACACATGACAAAAGATTAGCTACACAGAAAAGGTGGTTACATTAAAGGAAAAGAGACAAAAAAAAAGATATGCCATATAGAAACCAAAGGAGAAAATGGCTAAAGTAAGTATTGCCTTTACAGTAATAAAACTGAATGTTAATGGTTTAAACTCCCCAGTCAAGATAAAGATTGACACAATGGATAAAAATGCATGATGCAATTATATGTTGTTTGCAAGAGATTCACCTAAGATTCAAAGACATAAGAGACTGAAAGTGAAAGGACAGAAAAAGATATTCTATGTGTGCTGGTTGGAAACCATTATGTACCCCAGAAAAGCCATGTTTTGATCCTGATCCAATCTTGTTGGCCAGAACTGTTGTTTAGGGTAGGAAACTTTGATTGGATTGTTTCCATGGAGATGCGACAAACCCAGGTGTAGGTGTAACCTTTTGATTGGCCTACTTACATGTTGATGTAACATGCTCCATTGTGGGTGTGGCTTTGTTATTAGACGGAGATGTGACTACAACCATTGAAGGTGGGTTTTTCAAAAAGAAAAACAATCAAATATTTATGCACCTAACAGCAGTACCCCAAAATACATGAGGCAACCACTGGCAAAGCTAAAGGGAGAAAGAGGCACTTCTACAATAATAGTTGCAGACTTCAATATACCACTCTCATAAAGATATGAGATAGATATCAACAGATAGAACACCTAGATACAAGATCAATAAGGAAACAGAGAACTTGAATCCTATGATAAATGAACTACAATTAACTGACATATACAGATCACTGAACTCCAAAACAGCAGTATATACATTCTTCTCAAGTGTACATGGGTCATTCCCTAGGATAGATCATATGTTGGGTCACAAAACAAGTCTCAATAAATATTAAAAGATTGAAATTCTGCAAAGCATCTGTTCTAGTTTGCTAGCTGCCAGAATGCAATATACCAGAGATGGATCGGCTTTTAATAAAAGGGGATTTATTTTGTTATTTCTTCAGAGGAAAGGCAGCTAACTTTCAACTGAGGTTCTTTCTTATGTGGGAAGGCACAGGATGGTCTCTGCTGGCCTTCTCTCCAGGCCTCTGGGTTCCACTAACTTTCCCCGGGGTGATTTCTTTCTGAATCTCTAAAGGCCTGGGCTGAGCTGTGAGTGCTGAGATGAGGTATGCTGAGCTGCTTGGGCTGTGCTACGTTGAGCTCACTCATTTAAGCACCAGCCAATTAAGTCCAACATCATTCATTGCGGCAGGTACGCCTCCTAGCCGACTGCGGATGTAATGAGCAACAGATGAGGTTCATGTACCATTGGCTCATGTCCACAGCAACAGAACTAGGTTCTTCTAAGTTGACAACTGAATCTAACTACCACAGCATCTTCCCTAATCATAACTGAATGGAGCTGGAAATTGATAGTAGGCAGAAAATTAGAAAATACATAAAGATATGGAAGTTAAAAAACACACAAAAAAACCAATGGATTATACATGGGAATTAACATGCAGGGATAAAAAGTCCCTGGAGATGACTCCCAGGGATGAGCCTGGCCCTGGCACCATAGGATCAACAACGCATCCTGACCAAAAGGAGGAAAAGAAGTATTTAACAAATAAGGTGTCAGTAGCTGAGAGAGTTCAAATAGAGTTGAGAAGCTACTCTGGAGGTCATTCTTCACAAGCTTCAGTTAGACATTACTCCTATCATAACTTGTCAACCCTCAACCAAAACCATTCCTACCAATCCTAAAGAACACCTAGGGTACTGTATAAGATTCTACAAAGGTTCCAGGCAGCAGGGTAACTTTCCAGAAACCTACAACCTCCAGATGGGTCCCTGGACCAGAAAAGTCCTGAAAAGCAGAGGGGCCAGCCTTTCCAGAACATCAACTAGTTCCACTCCCCTGTCCCATATTATTCACAGCCCCTTCCAACATGAAAAAATTAGTATGGCCATAGCCCAAATACCCCTAAAGAGTGAGAAAAAGATAAAAGGTGATGGTGATAAGGGTTCCAGGCACTAGAGTAACTTGCCAGAAACCTACAACCTCCAGATGGGTGCCTGGTCCAGATAAATCCTGAAACCTAGCCTAGCCTCTCCAGATCATCAGATAGTTTCATCTCTCTACCCCGTATTAGTGAAAGACCCTTCCAATAGCAAAACTTTAGTATTGCCACAGCCCAAAGAACCCCAATGAGAGGTATGGAAAGTTCAAAGATGATGGTGGAATTATACATAGAAGACAGGACTTAACAAATGAATATGAATGCTGAATCATTAAATTGATATCTCTTTTAGTCTCCAGTATTTTGGAGCAGCTAGAAGTGAAAGCCTGAAATTGTAGGAAATTGTAACCCATGTCAAAGTCTGAAATATGTTCTACAAATAATTGTGGTGCTGTGCTTGGAAATTTATAGCTTTTTTGTATATATGCTATTTTTCACACAAAAAAAGTTAAAAAAAAAAAAAAAAGAAGAAGAAAGCCAATGAATCAAAGAAGAAATTATAAGGGAAATCAGTAAATATGTTGAGATGAATGAACACAAGAACATAACATACCAAAACTTACAGGATATAGTGAAGCAGTGCTGAGAGGGAAATTTATAGCCCTAAATGTTTTCAAGAAAAAAGAAAAAAAAGAACCAAAATAAAAAATCAAACACACCAGAAGAATCCAGAGAAAGAACAGCAGACTAAACCCACAACAAGCAGAAGGAAAGAAATAACAAAGATTAGAGCAGAATTAAATGAAACAGACAATTAAAAAAAAAAAAACAATACAGAGAATTAACAAAACCAAAACTTGGTTCTTCCAAAAGATCAATAAAATTGACCAAAAAAAAAAAAATCTTAGCTAACCTAGAAAGAAAAAAAGAGAGAAGATGCAACTAAATAAAATCAGAAATTAGAAGGGGACATTACTACTGACCCCACAGAAATAATAAGGAGCATGAGAAAATACTATGAAGAACTGTATGCCAACAAATTAGAAAACTATGATAAAATGGAAAAATTCTTAGAAACATACAAAACAACCTACACTGACTCTAGAAGCTACAGAAGATCTCACAGACCAATTACAAGTAAACTGAATCAGTCATCAAAAATCTCCCAACAAGAAAACCCATGATTAGATGGCCTCACAGTGAATTTTTACCAATCGTGCCAAGAAGAATTAATACCGATCCTGAATGGAAGAGAATAATTCATTGTATGAGACTAACATTACTTTCCTATCAAAGCCAGAAAGTAGAGAAAAGAAAATTACACGCAAATTTCTTATTGAATACAGATGCAAAAATCCTCAACAAAATCTGGCATATCAAATTCCATAGCACATTAAAAGAATTATACATTATGATCAAGTGGGTTTTATCCCAGGTTTTCAAGAGTGGTTCAATATAAGAAAATTAATTAACTTAATATACCACACTAACAAAACAAAGTGGAAAACTGCATGATCATCACAACTGATGCAGAAAAGGCATCTGATAAAATCCAGTATCCTTTGTTGATAAAAACACATAAAAATAGGTATAGAAGGTGTTTTAGTTTCTATACTAAACTAAATGCAATATATCAGAAATGGTTTGGCTTTTAAAACAAGGATTTATTAGTGTACAAGATGACAGTTCTGAAGCTGAGAAAAATGTTCAAATCAAGGAATCATCAGGCAACACTTTCTCCCCTAAACACGTGCTGCCAGCAATCCTGGACTCCTCTGTCACATGGCAAGGCACGTGGCAGTGTTTACTATCTCCTTTCTTGTCCAGATTTTACTGCTTTCATCTTCTGGCTTTCATGGTTTTTTCTCTATTTCATCTCTTATAAAGGAGTCCAATAAGAGGATTAAGACCTGCCTATGCCGTAACAGAAATAACCCAATCAAAAGTCCTCATCCACAATAGGTTTATACCCACAGAAATGGATTAACTTTAAGTACATGATCTTTTCTGGGGTTCATACAGCCTCCAGACCATCACAGAAGGAAATTTCTTCAACATGATAAAGTACACATAACAAAAATCCATAGCTAACAACATACTCAATGGTGAAAGAAAGAAAGCTTTTCCTCTAAGACCTGGAACAAGAGAAGGACAGATGCCCACTGTAGCCACTGTTATTCAATATTGCAATGAATGTTCTAACCAAAGCAGTTAGGTAAGGAAAAGAATAAAAAGCATCCAGATTGGAAAGGTAGAAGTAAAATTTTCCCTATTTACAGATAACATGATCCTATATAGAAAAAGTCCTGAAAAATCTACAACAAAGCTCTTAGAGATAATAAATGCAGCAAAGTGGCAGGGTGCAAGATCAACATGCAAAAGTCAGTTGTATTTCTATACATTATTAATGAGCAATTTGAGGAGGAAATCAATAAATAAATTCCACTTACAATAGCAACTAAAACATCAAATTAATCAAGGATATAAAGGACATTCACATGGAAAACTACAAAACACTGCTAAAATAAATCAAAGACCTAAATAAATGGAAGAACATTCCACACTAATGGATTGGAAGACTAAATATTGTAAAGGTGTCAATACTACCTAAAATGATTTATAGATTCAATGTTATTACAATTAAACATCTTCTTTGAAGAAATAGAAAACTAATAATCCAGTTCATATGGATCAGAAAGAAGTTGCAAATAGCCAGTCATCTTGAAAAAGAAGAACAAAGTTGAATGACTCACACTTCCTGATCATAAAACTTATTACAAAACCAGAGTAAACAAAGCAGCATGGTACAAGCTGTCAATGGACATAGAACAATGGAATTGAATTCAGATTTCAGAAATAAACCCTTAAATTTATGGTCAACAGATTTATAAACAAGGGTCCCAAGTCTTCTCAGTGGGGGAAGAATAATCTCTTCAACAAATGGTGCGGAAAGAACTGGATATCCATATGCAAAAGAATGAAGGAGGACCCCTGCCTCACACCATGTACAAAAATTAACTCCAAATGGATCCAAGACCTAAACACACAGGAAAAAACACATAAAACTCCAAGAAGAAAACACAGGGAACAATCTTCAGGACCTTATGTTGGACAATGGATTCTCATACTTTATGCCAAAGTACAAGCAACAAAAGAAAAAACATAAAAAAAAAACTTTTTTGCATCAAAAGACTTCACCATGAAAGTGAAAGACAGTTTGGCAGTTCCTCAGAAAGCAAAGGGTAGAATTACCACATGACCTGGCAATCCCACTTCTAGCTATATACCCAAAAGAATTGAAAGCAGGGACTCAGATATTTTCACACCGATGTTTATAGCAGTATTATCCACAACTGCCAAAAGATAGAAGCAACCCAAGTGTCCATCAACAGATGAATGGATAAACAAAATTTGGCATATATATATACGCACACACACAATGGAATATTATTCAGCCGTAAGAAGGAATGAGGTCCTGATACATGCAACAACATGAAAGAACCTTGAAGACATCATGCTGAGTGAAATAAGCTGCACACAAAAAGGCAAATATTGCATGATGTCATTGATATAAAAAATTAGAATAAGCAAATTCATGGCATTAGAATCCAGACTATAGTTTACCAAGGGCTGAATTGGGGGTAGAGAATAAGGAGTAAACGCTTAATTTGTGCAGAATTTCTGTCTGGGTTGATTGTATAGTTTTGGAAATGAATTATGGAATGGTAGCAGAACACTGTGAGTGTAATTAACAACACTGAATTACATATATGAATGTGGTTAAAAGGGGGAAATTTTAAGGCATATATATATATATATATATATGTCACTAGAATAAAAATGAAAAGATAATACATAGGACTGGTCAACACAGTGAACCCTACTACAAACAATGGACTAAAGCTAATAATACAATTATATAAATGCCCTTTCATGAATTATAATAAATGTACCACAATAATGCAAGGTATAAAGAATAAGGTGGTTTACTGGGAAAAAAATACACCTTAATGTAAACTTTGGATTATGGTTAAAACCACAATTATCATATTATTTCAGCAATTGTTAATAAACCATACCACACTAATACAAAGTATTAATAATAGAGGAGGTATATGTGAACACTGCATTTTTTTGTTGTTGTTTTGTTTTTCTATTTCTGTCATTTAAAATGTCATTCTCTGGATTTATTTTATTTTATTTTTTGCATGGGCAGGCACTGGAAATCGAACCCAGGTCTCTGGCATGGCAAGTGAGAACTCTGCCACTGAGCCACTGTGGCCTGCCCATTTTTTTTTTTTTTTAACATGGTTTCTCTGTAAATCTACAGAAATACAATAGATGACAGGGGTGGGAGGGATCTATTTCATGGGCAGGAGAGAGGTTACTGGAATTCCTGTAAATGGGGGAATTCCTAGGGCCACAAGGGAGCATGGCTCAGAACAATACAGGCTCAAAAAAGATGCAGACCCTGCTCCCCACTCTCCCCTCAGGCGGGTCCTCCTGGCAGGAAAGCAGCTAACACAAAGCCAATCTGCAGCCATCATGAAAGATGTGTGCTTTTTTCACCTTGGTTTGTTTTTGTTAACTCCTGGAACTCAACACCTCCCTTTTGCATTGTTTATAGGGCAGATCTGGTGGGGACAAGCTCCACTGGTTTTTGTTTATCTAGGAATATCTTAATCTTCCCCTCATTTTAGAAAACAGTCTCGTAGAGTAGTATTTACCTTTCAATGTGTTATATTTTTTCCTGTCTCCCTTAATTCTAACTCCTTCTCTCCTACTGCCCCCTAAATATGAGTATTTAGTTCAAGTTATGAGTATTTATTTCAAGTTTCTCTCCTTCATCCTCAATTCTTATTGTATCCTACTGACTTACTTCTTAACCCACTCCTGTAATTTCTCTATTTTCTTCCTTCCAAATTTTAGATTCCTGCTAATATTATCAAAGTCTCAGTTCATCAGTCATATTAACTGCAAATTATTTTCTATGTTTCTATCTTCCTCAATCTTTACAACTCATCTTTTTAGTCTCCATTTTCATCCTTTATTTTCTATTTTATCTGCCACAATCCTTGTTCAGGGTCATTTCAGCTCATCTCAAAGTAATAACCTCCTCATAGTCTTTGCCTTTAGTCCTTTCTTTTTTCAGTTTCTCTGCCCTCAGATTAATCATTTTAAAGTACAATTGTCTACTTTGCTAACAAAATGACTCTCCATTGCAGACACAAAAATTTCATCTAGTTGAAAAAGTGCTCAATGAAAATTTGGAAAACCTGAATATCCCTAGCTAAACCACATTAAATTTTTAAACAATGGCACATCCTTTACTTCTTTGGGGACCAAATTTCTTATCCAATAAAATAACCAAGTTGGACCAAATAAGCAGTTTTAAACCTTTTTATTATTTAAAGTTTTTGGATTGTTTTGGATTCAGGCCTTATAAATACATAAAGGAAGTTTAAAAGGAAAAAAAAAGAATTGGTCATTCAAGGGTAGATAAAGAGATGCAGATGCAAGAAAAGCTGTTGATTAAGACCCAAATCTAAGGCATTTGCATCGGAATTAGAGAGAAGAGGACATGTGTAAGAAATGCTTAGGCAATAGAATTAACAGATTTTTTTAAATGACCAGTTAGAGATAAAAGAGAAGAATAAAAGGGATTAAAAAAAAAGAAGAAGATGATGATGCTTCCTTTTTGTTATAGGCAACTAGTTGTATGGAAATGCCATTTAATTAGAAAGAAAAAATAAGGGTGTTGGGGAGGTGAGAACTGAGCTGTTTTGGTTCAAAGAGAAGGATGCCAAGAGTATCTCTGCTGGGTGTTCTCCCCTTTCCCAGATACAGGCACCATCTATGGATGCTCCATTGTACTCCAAGGTTCCAGGGAACTCAGTATGAAACCATTTCAAAGGAAAATTTCACAGACTTCTTACAATTTTACAATTCTACCATCTGTAAGTGAAGCATTGCAGTCTTTCGACTGTGGAGCTAGTGACCTCCTAATGATTCTCTATTTGATTTTTCTACCCTGGTCAAACCACTCTACTTACTGATCCTTAAATGTACCTTTAATGTTCCCTACATCATGTCATTCTCTTTGATATACTTTCCCCCACACATCTTTTTTTAATATAAATCCTACTTATCATTTAAAAGCCAGTGCACATTCAATGTCTGAACTCACAGTCTAGCACATATTATTATCCATATTACACCTGTAGCAATTAACCTTTGATACACAGCTCATATACCTCTTCCAAACAGATTATGAGTCCCTGGTGGGGAGAAATATTCATAAATCTTTGCACCTTCCATCAAGGTAACTTGTACATAAATGTGTTTTCAAAAGAGAGTTAATAAACTAAATATAAGAAGAATGACACTAAATTCTGTCCCCAAATTATTGCCCTGAATAATAATCTTCTCCAGAGCAGAGTTATGCTTTCTTCTCCTTTAAAAATATAATTATCTTAACACAAAGCATCACACATATCTTAAAAGTTTTACTCTGTTAAGAAAAAACTTAAATCCTCCTTTAAAAGAGCTGTACCTTCTTTTTGAAGAAATTCTGAAAATCTACTTATAGAGAGAAGTTTCAAAATTTACCACCTAAGCTTTGGGCACTGATAATATCTACACTGCCCAGCTGCAAATAATTCCTAGTATTAAAGTAGCAGTTGTTGTGGTTTTAAACCCAAGGGACAGGGGAATCATCAGTCAAATATACGTGAAAGAAAGCAAAACTTAATATTCAAAATAAATGCAATCAAATTTATAGATATTTCATGGAGTCGGAAAATAAGTAACCCCTTCTTATGAGTACAAAATAGTGTGTCACAAATTCTAGAAATATCCATTATTTCTTGGCTAACTATTGCTCCACCTCCTAGAACATGTTTATTCAAAGACACAATAAATAAAATTGTAAGGCACTTATTTTGAAAAGAGATAACACCTAATCTTCTCAGTACTAGCCCCCCCCCCGCAACAAAACAATAAAACCCAACTGAAAACTGGTTTGGGATAAGTGATTAGTAGTTTTACCAGTGATTTTTAGCTTCTTTCCCTCATATCAAAGGGAAAAGGAATAGAAATAACAGAGAACTTCACTTTTTTAATTACTAAAATATATTTATTTTAAACCAAGTTGTATAACATATTAAAAAGTTGTTATAGAAATATGACACAAATTAAGTATTTAGATATATTCCTACTTAAAAATATCTCAGAATAATTTATCTTCTAGACATCTAAATTTATGAATTTTATATCACTAACATTAAATAAGAAATGCATGTCATTTTTAAAAGAGTAGTATATTTCAAATTTTAGTTTATTTATTGGCAACATAATTATAGGCAGTGCAACTCAGCTTAAAAAATAGTAAATAAAGATTTTTTTTATTTTTTAAAATTCACCAGAAATTAGATTTTAATAAAAATTAATATATTAGTGGGGAAGAGGAATTTATCACGAATTTCCTTTAAAATACATACTTTGAACAAAATACTACTTTGCATATCAAAATCAAATCTTAAATGAAGTCATCTGTTTTTCTTTCTTTTCTATGTTAGTTTCTTCATTCATTTCTTCATGGACTTCATACTATTGATAAAATTATGTACATTACAATGCTGTACATTTTTTTAAGGTAAAGTAGAATTCTTCCACAGGACACTATAGTCTCCTGGATCATCATCCTTTATTTATATTTCTCATCAAAGGGCTGAAAAGACCTATTGCCCTACAGGGAATCTCAGTTCAAAAAAAATAAGAAAAATAGCAGATGCAGCCATTACAGTCCTGAGAAACAATCCCAGGCCCAAATGACAAGCTAGGAATTCAGCCACATGCACCAGGTAAAGTGAGTGAATGTATTTCTTCAAATCAACACACTTTACATGAAGAAAAAAAACAAAACTAAACAAGCTGGCAAGCAAGTGAAAATAAAGACTGCCTTACCCTAGAAGGAATATCAGTGGTTTATAAGGTTTATATAAGACAAAAGAATTAAAACCAGATCCTAAAGGAAATGACAACCAGGACAGACCCAACACGGTAGATAAGAAAGGGCTAAAAGTGAATATCATAAATGACCCCACCTGTCGATGTAAACAAAGGCCTATATACAAACTGATGGACATTAATCTATCCTAAAAAGGTTTCTATCCTTTTAATGGATTTAAAATGTAACTTTACTCATTCATCCCAATCTATTAGGATCTCTAATTCAGTTTAGGAGAATGACAGTCCGTGGTGACACCATTCATATCAGCATTTACTAAGGCCCTATTACATGCCAAAACTTAAACCCACATTGAAAGTTATGCGTACAATCTGCTTTGGTCTCTCTCCATGTTCTTTCATATCTATAAATTTTGGCTGATCCAGCAATATAAGATGATACTATATCTCTGTAATTCTGCATGTATTTCACTACTTGGTATTTCAAACTTCTTGGAAAAGGTCTCTTTGCTCTATGTCTGGTAAGCCTGTTGGAATAGACACTGTATCTCTCTTGTTCACTGCTGTATCTCCCAGGGCTGCCCCATATATGAAGCCTCTGCTACCTGCTTTAATTCAATTATATTCTTACAACTTATCTAAATTGGTATTGAGATACAAAGTGTGTAAAAAAGGAGTATTAGATAACCTTCCTACAACTATATAACAAGTTTTATTAATATAAGAGATGACAAACAAGTAATAGATAATATTTTATTCATTCATTTACATGAACACCAGACATGAATTTGAATATCTCAAGTCAGGTACCCATCCCCTGGGTACAGGGGATGAAAGAGACATAGGACAAAACCTCTTCCCTAAACCTTGTGTCTGATGCTCCTTTTATCTACCTTGTCAACAGGGGAGTAGAACATATGGAATAAAAATAAATAATAGGGGGAACAAATGTTAAAATAAATTTAGTTTGAAATGCTAGTGATCAATGAAAGGGAGGGGTAAGGGGTATGGTACGTATAACTTTTTTGTGTGTTTTCATTTTATTTTTCTGTTGTCTTTTTATTTCTTTTTCTGAATTGATGCAAATGTTCTAGGAAATTATCATGATGATGAATGCGCAACTATGTGATGATATGATGAATTACTGATTATATATAGAGAATGCAATGATCATGTTAAGAATGTTTGTGTTTCCTTCCTGTCATATTTTTTTAATTTCAAAACTTAATAAAAAAATTTAAAAAAAAAACCTCTTCCCTGAGGAAGCTCACAAATTACTAAGAAAACACGTTACTACAATAATATAATGTTTCGGAGCCATTAAGGAAGTATGCAGAAGACGTCACAGGATCATGGCAGAGGGAGAGCACCTGACTTTGGAGGATTTTCTATAAAAATATTTTCCCCAAATAATATATGATTATCTATAAAACTCTTCAAGAGGTGTGAATGAAAAATAATCTATTATTTTATTTAAATAATATCATAAATGTTTCTATATCATTTTTAAAAAGTATCTCATTACTATAACAAACCTATAATACAATTCCTTCTGGATGTTATCAACAGGGAAGAATACAAAAATTCAGTCACATGTTATCAACAACTACGACACAAGCCCGTCACCTTACCTGAACATTTGAACGATCTGAAACATTCCCTATTAGGTTTTACAGATCCCAACTAACAGACTAGTACATTTTGTTGGTATTTATTGAGGACCTACTATTTGACAGATTCTGCAGATCAAGTCTAATTCTCTACTTTCAAAGAGTTAAATACAATACTGTGATTTTGGTAGCAAAATATCACATTAAAGCAATAATATATTTTGGCTCTCTTATTGCTTTAGGACATTTAAGATATCTTTCATTCATAATAGAGAACTGAACTTATACTCACTCGACTTTTTATTTTCAATTTTGAAATAATTTCAAATACTCAGGACAGTTGCAAAAATAATACAAAAACCCCATACAGAGAACTCCAACATATGCCTGCTTCTCCAGATAGACAAATTTTAACATTTTGCCACGTTTGCCATATCTTTCTGTCTGTCTATATTCTTTTTCTGAGTATTTGAGAACAGGCTAGTTACATTTTACTCCTTGAACACATAATACCGCCATGCACTTTTCCTATGAAGAAGGATATTCACTTATGTTACCACTTTAAGTCCAGTTATCAAATTTAAGAAATTTAGCATTGTTATAAAGCTTACATTCTCCATTCCATTTTTTTGCTTATGTCCCATAATATCCTTTTGAGCCTTTTCACTCTATTCTTAGATCCCATCCAGTATCATGTATTGCATTTAAGGGTCATTATCTCTTTAGTTTCTCTCTCTTTTTTTTAAATTGCATAACCATATATACAACATGTATCTTCCCATCCCAACCTCTCCCAAGCATACGGTTTAGTGGGATTAATCACATTCACAGTGCTACAGTCCCCTCCCCAATATCCACTACGAGGACCCTCCCTTCACTCCAGACAGAAACCCAACACTCCTTCTGCATTAATCCTTCATTGCCCCTGCTCTAACTTCTGGTAGCCTGTGCTCTGCTTTCTGTTTCTGTGAGTTTGCACATTCCCTGATATTTTCTTTGTGTTATCAAGGGGCTTAAATTTTGACATCCTAAATCCACAACAATCTCGTTTGTTTTGATACCAAATTAACTTCAATAGCATATATAAACTATGTTCCTCTACCCCCCACTTTTATATAGTTCTGGTCACAAAATATATTTTTATACATCAAGTCCAAAACCATTGATTTTTTATTATATTTTATGCATCTGCCTTTTAGTTCCTTTAGGAAAGGTGGAATTATAAATTTAAAAAAAAATACAGTGGTGCTAGTATTTGTATTTATCCATGTCCTGTTCTTTACCAGAGATCTTTAATTCTTCACATGACCTTAGTCAATCGTCCAGGATCCTTTTTTTTCAACCTGAAGAACTCCCTTTAACATTTCTTGCAGGGCTGGTCTAGTGGTTATGAACTCTTTCAGCTTTTATTTATATGAGAATGTCTTAATTCCTCCCTCATTTTTTAAAAGAGTTTTATTAGACAAAGAATTCTTGGTTTGCAATTTTAAGCATTCAACATTTTAAATATGTCTTCCCACTGCCTTCCTGTCTCCTGGGTTTCCATTGAGAAATCAGCACTTAATCTCATACAGCCTACATTGCTTCTTTCTTGTAGCTTTCAGGATTTTCTCCTTATCTTTGGCATCCAACAGTTTATAACACGGTGCAGTGTAGGTCTATTTCAGTTCATCCTGTTTGGCGTTCATGTCAATCTTTAAATTTGGGAAATGTGTTAGTTAGATTCAGTTGTCAACTTGGCCAGGTGAGCATACCTAGTCTTGTTGCTGCGGCCATAAGTCAATGGTACGTGAACCTAATCTGTTGCTAATTACATCTGCAGTCAGCTAGGAGGCATGCCTGCTGCAATGAATGACATTTAACTTAATTGGCTGGTGCTTAAATGAGAGAGCGCAATGTAGCACAGCCTAGCAGCTTGGCATTCCTCATCTCAGCACTTGCAGCTCAGGCCAGGCCTTTGGAGGTGCAGAAAGAAGTCACCCTGGGGAAAGTTGTTGGAACCCAGGGGCCTGGAGAGAAGGCCAGCAGAGACCATCCTGTGCCTTCCACGTAAGAAAGAACCTCAGTGGAAAGTTAGCTGCCTTTCCTCTGAAGAACTAACAAAATAAATCCCCTTTTATTAAAAGCCACTCCGTCTCTGGTGTGTTGCATTCCGGCAGCTAGCAAACTAGAACAGGAAGTTTTCAGCCATTATTTCCTTGAATATTCTCTTTGCCCCGTCCTCTTTGTTCTTCTGGGACTCCCACAAAGCATGTATTGGTATCTTTGATGGCGTCTCAGGCTCTGCTCCCTTTTCTTTATTCACTCCTCTTTCTGCATCTCTGACTAGACAATTTCAATTATCTTTAAGTTTTCTGATTCTTTCTTCTGCCAGGTCCAATCTGCTGTTGGGAATTTTTAACTTTTGTTACTATGGTCTCCAGCTCTGTTTGGTTCCTTTTCATAATATCCATCTATCAATAATCTCTTTGTGTTCCTCTACTGTTTTCCAAATTTGGTTTAGTTCTGTCTATATTTTCCTTTGGTTCTTTGAACATAATTAGGGCCATTTTTTAGAAGTCTTGGTCTTGATTGTCCCGGACCTGGATCCTCCTCCTGATGGTGTCTAATGCTTTAATCTTCTCCTTAGCTTAAACCATTGCTTCCTGTTTCTTTGTATGCTTTGTAATTTTCTATTGAAACCTGGACATTTTGCTATTTTCGTGCTATAGCTGTAATTTAGATCCTGAGTTATCTGTTCCTTAAATCTTGTGTCCGGCTAATGTTACAACAGAACTTTCCTTGAGTGCCTGGCGGGAACAAAAAAGAAGAAAAAGGAGGAAGGGGGAAGAAGGAAGAAAAAGGAGAAGAAGAACGATGCAGTCTTTGCAGACTGTGGGAATGCTCTCCTTCAAGTCTTAAACAGTTGAGTTTGGAGAATAGCTCCAGGCCAAAGTGTAAGGGCTTTCCTGATAATTTCTGCACAAGCTTCTATTCTTGGGCATGGACACATGGCCCCAGGAATTCCCACTTACATGGACACGAATGCTCCCTCTTCCCTAGGAAACATTTTCCTCAGGGTCCCAGACATTGCTTTATCTGTCGTACAGCCAGCAATCCTTTGCTCCAGGCAGTATGACTTGACTGCTCTCCTACAGCATTCTTTGGAGCAAGAGCCGCCTTCTACACCCAGGGCAAGTTCTGGGACTGTGAGGTCCTCAGGCCCTCACCAGACGGAATGGGCCAGATGTTCACGCTCCCACTGTGTACAAGAGGGTTACTCAGCTCCCTCTGGATTTGGACGGGGATCTACACTGGGAGCGAGAGTCAGCTCTGCACAAAGCCATGAGGGGATGAGGAAGGGGCCAGCCAGGGTGCCACAAGAACCTACCACTTTTAAGAGGTCTTTTTTTTTTATTTGGCACTTGTTTTGTTACTGCAGTCCTTTAGATGTTTTCTGAAGCTTTTTGGAAGATGTTTCGCCAGTTCTTGGTAGCTGTTCAAAGCTTTTGTGGGGGACCCAAACCCTGAAGCATCTCACTCCACCGTTTGATTAGGGTGGGGCCCATACTTCTTTTTCTTTAAAAGTTTCACAGTACAAACTGATAAATTTTCTAAATATTTTGGAAATGAATGAAACAAAAATACACTGAGAAAGCAATTCTATGTCAAGTTGTAGCAGGAAAAAAAAAATCTGAAAAACATTCAGTCCAGTTAAAGCATTGCTTTCATTTCAGAGCAAAATAAAAACACGTAATAGGGAGAAAATAAAAGCTAGCACAATAAACTTTACAGGTTAGTAGGTATTATTTTTAGTCACTTGAGATGACGGCTTACTTTTTAATGATGATATAATAATATGCAATAATTAAAATGTTATGACTCAGATGAACCTGGCTTCAACTCAGGATAAAATATCAGGGCCATGCTAGATCTCTCCTAGCAATGAATCAATACAATCACTCCATAGTAAAATCTCTATAGAATCTCATATAAAATAAATTCCTAAATATTAAATTTCCTTCCAGCATCCCTGGATCTTATTTTCCCATTTCTTCTAGAAAATCAACAGGTATATGTACTTCATAGCATCTGCCACAACAGAGAGGGAACAGACCCTGAAATGGGAATCATCACTAGATTTTCTGTTACCAGTTCTCAGGATCAAATCTAGCAACGCCCAGAAAAACATTATAAACTACTGTGCCTATTCTTTTTCTAAAGTTAATTACTTTAATTGTGTTTTTTAATCTTGTTATTATAAAATAAAACAGATACAGAAAACCATGCAAGATAAATGCATGACACTATGAAATATTATAAAGCAAATACCCCTGTAATTAATACCCAGGTTGAGAAAAAGAGAACTTTGTCACCTACTTCAGAAGCCCGTGCCATGAGCACCACCCCAATCCTAAACCCTTCTCATTCCTATCAAGAACCATTACCCTAACTTATACAGTACTCATACCTCTTGAGGCTTTTATGATGTTGACATCCAAAAGTGCATCGCTACACAGTCTTTCCTACTGATTTTTAAATTTTATTTTACATTTACATCGCATACAGATGCTAAATATTTAAATTCACATATTTTAAAATATAAATGCAAGAAGATCAAGGTTTTACTCATCTGAAGCATATTCTCTCTTTTTTTTCTCACAATAAGTATGGCCAGAGGGATTTTTCCAGGAAAAGGATATTAATTAACACTGCATCTATAATCATTTGGCAGACAAAATCATAAAGTGACAAAAATCTGTATTCTAAACAGGGAAATAAATTATCAGAAAACAAATTTAAAAATTTAAGAAGCCAAACAATAATTACAGAGCAACAGTTTACTAAAAATCATAGTATGACCCAAATTATATTTACTCAGTTTATCAATCTCTTCTTAATATGTTCATATAAAAAAAATCTTTGATGATAAATGCTTATGTATGTAACATGGAGATATGAAAACATATGGCCATCCTCAAATTTAAGTTTCATTTTACTAGGTTTTTCAGGTTCTAATTTTAGAAGAGAGCAGAACTCATTAAAGGTAAAATTCATCTTTTTAAACATAACTTTTATGAATATAAATTAAAATTATTTATAGATATTTGGAAAACATTCAAATGTAGGCAAAAATCATAATCATAGATAATCTTAATATCAAAAGATAATCACTTTTAACAAGTTAGACTATTTTTTAATTAAAAGGATTATACATTACTTATCTCATGCCTCCACTGTTTCTTAAACCAACTAGTTTATCTTTATTATCCTTTCAATCTTATAAGGGATGACTATAACATAGCAAGACTACTTTTTAACATACCAGAGTAATTTTTTTATTCAAAAGATGCAGCTATTGAAGAAAATATTGTTCATAACGCTTCCTTAAGAACTATCATGAAAATCAGTATGTATATATATTAATTACCATCATAGAAATGATTCTGTAATGACCTTTAATACAGGAATGTACATTCTAGACTCTTACCAAAATCTTATTGTCTGTTTCTATATTTCCTGTTTTTACCCCAAGTCTTTAAAACCTCATTATCTATTTGTTAAACCTCATTATCTATATGTTGATCATTTCAGATATTGTCTACTAACAAGAATTCAGGCTATGATATTCATATAATTACTATAAAATTGTACTATTAAAAAACAAATGTTTTTCTAAAATACAACTGTAAAATAAAATTACATAAGTCAAGTTCTACCTTTTCATCAACCTCAATTTCAAAAGAAAATTGTAGCTGTATTTTCACTGAAAAGAAACTGATTTGAGGATGTAATAAAAATGTCATTTGAGGATGATTCGAACCTCTTAAAACCAATATGTAAGATAAAGTTAAATGTCTGCTAAAATCCAAATTCTGAATGAAATGGAAAATATTTTCTAAAGTACATGTTCTTAGGACCAAATTACATGCTAAAGTACTGATCGTCTTTTACAGTTCCTCTAATATCATTTCACCCCCTGGCCAATGGTCATTTTCAAAAACTTTGAAATATTTAAATGGGATCCTAAAGCTAATAAATGGAATGTGTTCTCTGAATTTCCGAAAGTGCTTTACGAATGCAAGCTGATGACAATGATGACAACAATAATGAATTGTCTAATGTTTCTAAAAAGAGCTGCTTAATTAGGCCACTATTTCCCATAAGGTCTCCATAGCAAACAGTAAAATGCAACCTTTCCACACATGAAATTTCAAAAATTATTTATATAATTAATTTCATATAATATAGATTTGCAAATAGTGTACCTTCTTCAGGAGTAGAATACTGGCACCACCCAATGCCATCCTTTTGTCAAAATTAGTGGTTATTTTAAAAACAACTTGCTCAAGATTGGCAGGCCAAATCTAGATACATCTCTCTTGATATAACAGACGGATGAGATGGGGTACCTCACTCGAGTTAGATTCCTTATACTCTTTATGGATCTCTGCTTTACTTTCTGCCATTACCCAGAGGTTAAAAAGAAAGAAGAGATTGTTCACCTAAAAACTGTGTCCTGGGCCCTTCCTTTTCTCTAGTTTTTCTTTTTTGTGCAGTAGCATCCCTTTTGTTCACCTTGTCTCCAAAAGCTATGTTTAGTACACATCAACCTTTATGAGTTCAATCAATATCAGACAAGGTAATTACATATTCTCTTACTTTAATGAGGTTAGCACAAGTTTAAAGTATTGCACAGTCCCTGCCAGGTGCCCCTGGATTTGCTTCTCTTAAGTCATACTCTTCCTTGAGCTATATTTAAGACTAGAATTCATCTGGCCATTTCTACTCTTCAGTCTACAAACGAAGTATTTCCTTTAGAAGAACAAGTTTTGTTCACTTTTGGACCCTGGCTCTGGTTAATGAGATTATTTATTCAGAATGATGCTCCCCTCTACCAACTAGACAAGTATCCTCCTGGATATGTTTTGGGTTCCTACTATTAGATATTTCCTCAGGCTCCAGCTCTAATTCCACTTCCTCGCAACCCAGGAAACTAGATTTCTTCCATTCCCAATTCAATCTGCCCTCCATTGCGGTCAAGTTTAAAAATATAAAATGTTTCCCAGTCTCTTTATAGTAGTGTTTCTTCATTCTTATCTGCAATTATTTCCTAAAGAAAATCTTGTTTTTTTCTTTTCTTTTTTAAAAAATAATTATTTCTGATGCTATCAGCTCTCTAAAACCAGGTTTGCCATTCTTCTGAAGAATACTAAATGTGTATCACCTAGCAAACTACAGTCCACTGACCTTTAAGAATTCTTTTGTAAAATTCATATTTTTATTTTTGCACTGATATTTCTGCTCTTTTGCCTAGTCTTTTCCTTTAAGCTACAATACATTTTATTGTACAGCTAAATTCAGAGGGGAGATATTTAGTCATATAATATGTAAACAAAAGTTTCAAAAAGAGAAGAATTGAATATTGATTTTTTTTAAATTGATATTTTAAGAATGTGCAAAAGAGGAGCTTATCATTTACAGAAACTTTATGATGAATCTTTTTGCAAAATAAGGAATTACTACTTAATTTTTATAAGCCTGAAATTTTGCAAATCAAACATGCTTAAAGATAAATACCTTTAATAGCTTGGAGTTAGGACTACTCTCCTTCAATAAGAATCAAGCACCCATTTATACTTTACTTCAAAGTTACGACCCTATTATTTTCAAGAAACAAAGAACCAACAGTTTCTTAAGTACCAAAGAAAAAGAACAGATGTGCCAATGGGTTTTCAAGACCAGTAGTTTAAAAAGAAAACTGACACTATAACTTGGTAAAACTATATTTAACTTACATAATCGTGGAAGGCTTTTGCTTCACTTGAATGTTCACATGTCTCCCGTCTCTCTGGAGCTGCACAGTAGAGATCCCAAAATACACTATAAAGTAATTAAAATAACATTTAAGAAGTCATATAATGCCAATATGAAAAATCACAAATTCAAAACTAGAAGGGATATATTATTCTTCCTTTTTTTTTCTTTTAAAAAAATATGTAACGCTTCACGAATTTGCATGTCATTCTTGTGCAGGGGCCATGCGAATCTTCTCTGTATCATTCCAATTTTAGTATATGTGCTGCCGAAGCGAGCATGATATATTATTCTTTATAAAAAATGTGTTTTCTTCTCCACGACAAATATTTTTTAGAAAAATTTAAATTCAAGCAAGACTCTTTACGCAATAGTTGAGGAGTTCGACATCTAGACACCTAGACACCTTTCAGAAATGCTAAATGAGATTTTTCTAAAGGATAATTTTTAAACAATAAAAAAACCCATCATCCTTCGTTGGTTGTTTACTCTATTTGACTTACTACACTTAATTGAAACAATCAAACATTTTTCGCAATTATCCTATGAAAAATAAAAAACTGAAAATATTCTAACTTAATCATTAAGGAATTAAGTAATTCATTAACTTTTCAAGATAATTTTGTTCAATTCCCAGGCCAATCCCTGTCCATTAAACCACACATGTCAAATAAATACATTTTCTTAAAATGTCCTCCTGCATTTCCCCTACAATTACCAAAATAGTTAGCAATTTTGAAAATTTTAAAAATTCTTTTTTTTTCTTCTATTCAAGAAAAATGGGAAGCTGAGGCAAAGTAGAACTGGTTGGGAACAACAACTTACACTGCTTGTAAAACACATGACTGTGGTCATGTTTCCATCTGTCAAACTAATAACATGCATGGCAAAGAATACAAAAGTCAGGAAAACAAACCTCTAAAAGTATTCGCTAGGTTAAACGCAATTATAATGATCAATAGAATTATTTTTTAAACACATTCTCCACTCTTTAGAAGCGAAAGACAGGATAAGCCAAGTGGTTAAGAACATAGGTTTTGACGTAGGACATATCTGAGTCAGAAGTCAGCTCTGTTAATTACTAGTTGTGGGAACCCTTGAACAAGTTATACTTAAACTGATAGGAAACAATATCATCCTCTATAAAAAGGGTTGCTGAGAAGATTAAACCACATAATAGAAGAGCAGAGCCTGACATACAGTAAGCATATTTTTAATAATATCAACACTGTAATAAGCTTGCTTAAAATTACAATTAGCTTAAAATACATATATTGTTAAGACAGGATATTGGGTTGAGGGCACAGGTAATAACGGTACAATAAAATTTGGTACATTTGAACCAGGCCTTCAAAAACTTAGTCCATCCCTTTCTTTCTCTCTCCCCTCTCTCTCATCTTCATCTAGGAGAAAATATGCTATAGGCCTACAACACAAAGGTCTCAGTTAATTCAGTAAGTAAGATTATCCTCAAAGATGAAAAACATGGAAGATTGGATATTGGTACCATTTCCCTTTAAATCTCCACAATCTGCAAAAAACACAAAAAAATCCATCAAGTCAAAAATAACACAAGTAAATTACAAATTTTCAGAAGGGTAATAGCAGTTAAATTTGCACTAGGCCTCCCTACAGCCCCTACAGGGTTAAGAGCCAAAAAGTCTAAGGTACAGGGCTATACAAAGGATACAAAAATTTCTTCAGTTGAATCAGGTATGTTATGAGTTATAATATACTGCAATCACTTTTATTTTCATGTCCATAAGGAACTTCAAAGTTCTTGAAGCCATAATTTTGTAATGTAGTCTTTAAATTATATTTATTTACTTTAATCACAGAATATTATATATAATATTATGATAAACAGCTTAATATTTCTTCTTTTTTTAAATTTCCTTGCAAGTATCATAAGACCTCTGCTGAAAATTACTACAATATTACTTTTAAAAGGTTATCTTGTAACACAAACTGGAAAAATATAATTTATAGTTGGAGTATGCCCTAAAAGTTATTAAATAAATATTAGATACAGTTACTTACACCCAATTAAGTTAAATGTTCATCTTAGAATATTAATACTGTTAAACTTTTGTTTTTAAGTTTGCTTTTATGGATTTAGTGGAGGAGCAAAAGTTTACAAGATCGAGCTTAGGGATAATAAGTTATACTGAAATAGGATAACTCTATATATGGTATTCTTGAGAATCCTGTATTACCTATACATGATCTCCTTTAATAAAGGTATGATGGTTAAGTTCATATATCCACTTGGTCCAGTTTGGGCGTCCAGTTGTTTGATCAAGCAAGCACTGGCCTGATTGTTACTCTGAGGACATTTCATGGACTTCAATCATCAATAAGGTGATTGTATCTATGGCTGATTACATCTACAATCAACCGAGGAGATTGCCTTTAACAATGACAGAAATCTCACCCAATCATATGAAGGCTTTAAAAGAAGTGAGGATTTCAACAGTGAGAAGAGAGAATTTCCATCTCTAGTTCAGTCAGCCAGCTTCTCTTGGGGAAAGGCATCAAAAACTTCACCTGAGTTCCCAGTTTGTGGCCTGCCCTGTGGACTTTGATCTCACACATTCCCACTGTTGCGTGAGACTATCTTATAAAGATCTAATACTATTTACATATATCTCCTGCCACTTCTGTTCCCCAGAAGAACTGTAACTAATACAGTTTTGGTACCGGGAGTAGTTCTTGAGAAAAAGAATCTTAAGGATGAGATTTCTGAATTGGTTCTGGGGTTTTGGGAATTGGTTATTCAAATTTGATTAGATTCAAAGGTACAAATGATTGCATTTCCAATAATTAAGATAGTATTGATAGTCTATGGTGTGAGTTGGCAATAAAGATAGGCAAAATATCACTACCAGATCCAGCTATTCAAATCTTACAAGAGGCAAGGCTCTGGATGAAAGTGTTTTTGTCACCATAACAGAGTTTTGTGGAATTAAAAGGTATAATAATGTTGACTGGTTGCTCCTAAAGGTGCTGTATACAGTTATAAAAGGATAAAGTTAAGGCTTCAAATTTGAAACTAAACACTGCATAAAGAATATGAAAGTTTTAAGGTGTGTCCTGAAAGATTATCTTATTTCACATAGCCACAGTCTTGAGATTTCTGAAAACCAGACCCAGAGTCTCATTGTGCCAGTGGCTGAATTACAACATAAACTCAATCCCCAACGTTACAGGGTGTCTACTGTTAAAGTGAGGGCACTGACTGGAAAAGGAATAGGATCCTGAAAACTGGAATGGGGACATATGGATTGATTAACAATGGCTATGGGTACACTGAAACCCTAAATTCTGCTTTGTCTTAGCCAGATAAACCTGTAATAGTCTGCCCTGAGGAACCAGCCACCCAGCCTCCAAATTTCCCTAAAGAACCAGCCTCCAGACCTCCAGTCTGCCCTGAGGAATCTGCCTTCCAACCTCCACCTGATGAGATTAATCCTACTATGCCTCATAAACTTGTAACCACCTCCCCTGAGCAAACAGCTCTCACTCCTCTGTCTGAAGAGATTAATGCTTTTCCACTAGATGAAACTACAAATGGAATGCCCTGAGATAGTGAGCTTGCAAGACACTTCTACTTCTTCTTGTGACCCACCCCCACCACCCCTCTTATACTTCCACAACTATAACTAGACTGAAGTTCCAACAGTCCCCAAAAGTACAAAATGTGACCCATGAGGAGATGTACTATACTCCATAAGAACTGTATGATTTTTCCAATTTATATATAGAGAAATCATGGAAATAGGTGTGGAAATGGTGTGGGACAATGGTGGAAAGAATAGAAAATTGAATCTGGGTGAATTTATTGATATGCGTCCACTAAGCAGAGATTATAGATTCAGGGTTATAGCTTGAGGGGTTAGAAAATGCTCTTACAGTTTGTTCCGGTGGCTGGCTGAAACGGGGACCAAAAGGTGGTCTATATTACCTGAGTTCGAAATTCCAGAACTTCTCAGGTATAATGAAGATAAAAAATCCCCAAGGCTTAGAGACATTGGAATGTTACAGTGGATTTATCATGTAAGACCTGCTCACTCACTCCAGGAAAGTCCAGAAGACACACTTTTCAGAAGGTCTGAGAGAATTAAATTTGTAAGATTAACTCAATTTTCCCTGACTAGCTCTGTGGTCACTCTCCTCTGTAGGTCAGATATGATTGTGAGAATTACTGTCACTAAACTTGGATCCTTAAACACAACGGGGATGATCGGATCCTGGGGTGCCAGGTGCCTAGTGGCAGCACCAAATCGACAAAGACAAAGTGGCCTGGCTATCATAATGAACAGAAACTCAAAGCAGCAATCTGACTTGAAGAGACCTACGGCACTGGACAGTAGATCATGGGGTACCTATGTAATTTAGTAGATTGCCCATCTATTATACTTAGATCTATCTAGGTATAATAGATGGGCAATCTACTAAATTCTTGCTTGATCTGTAAAAGAAGAGTTCTAAATCAAGTGAACAAAAGTCCAACTTGAACTACAAAAACAGAATGTCACTGCCCCTTAATCAATTCATACACTTGAGACAGTTTACAGACCCAGAGCCCCTTGAATGAAGGGAAGGCTTGGCAAAGGACACCATTATACTGCCAAAAATTTATACTGTTAGTTTTCTTCCCAGCCTTCCCGAAAGAGACCTATGGCCTATTACCAGGGTAACTGTACACTGGGGGAAAGAAAACGATCAGATATTTCAGCAATTTTTAGATACTGTCTCAGAAGTGATATTAATTCCAGGAGACCCAAAACATCACTGTGGTCCACCAGTCAGAGTAGAGGATTATGGAGGTAAGGTGATCGATGGAGTTTTAGCTTCGGTCCATCTCACAGTGGATCCAGTGGGTCCCCAGACCCATTCTGTAATTATTTCCCCAGTTCTAGAATGCATAATTGAAGGAGACATACTCAGCAATTGGCAGAATCCCCACACTGGTACCCTAACTTTTTTGAGTGAGGGCTATTATGATAGGAAAGGATAAGAGGAAGCCACTAGAACTGCCCCATACACCTAGCAAAATAGTAAATCAAAAGCAACAATGAATTTTGGATGGACTGCAGAGATTAGTGCCACCATCAAGGACTTGAAGGATGCATTTGTGGTGATTTCCATACCACATTACTATTCAACTCTCCTGTTTGGCCTGTGCAGAAAGCACATGGATCTTGGAGGATGACAGTGAATTATCATAAACTTAACCAGGTGGTAACTCCTACTGCAGCTGCTGTTCCAGAATATCATTGCCTGAGCAAATCAATACATCCCCTGGTAACTGGTATTCATTTATTGATCTGGTAAATGCTTTTTTATCTCAATTGCTGTTAGTAAAGACCACCAGAAACAGTTTGTTTTCAGCCAGCAATATACCTTCACTGCCTACCTCTCCGGCCCTATGTCATAATCTAGCCTGCAGGAACTTTGATCATTTCTCCTTCCCACAAACCATCACACTAGTCCATAATACAGAACTAGTGAGCAAGAAGTACCAAATACTCTAGAGTTATTGGTAAGGCATTTTTCATGTCAAAGGATGGAAAATAAATACAACAAAAACACAATGGCTTTTCACCTCAGTGAAATTTCAAGGTGCCTAGTGGTGTGGAGCATGTCAAGGTATACCTTCTAGGGAGAAGGAAAAGCTGTGGCATCTGGCACCTTTACAACAAAAACAGAGGTATAACATCTAGCTGGCCTTTTTGGATTTGGGGAACAACATATTCTTCATTTGAGCGTGCGATTCTAGCCCATTTATTAAGTGAACCGAAAAGCTGCTGGTTTTAAGTGGGGACCAGAACAAGAGCTGTAAGTTGCTCTGCCACTTGGGCCATATGATCTAACAGATCCCATGGTGCCAAAAGTGTCCGTGGCAAATAGAGATGGAGCCTATGGCAGACTCCTATAGGAGAATCACAATAAAGACACTAAGGATTTGGGGACAAAGTCTTGTCATCCTCTACAAATAAATACTACTCTTTCAAAAAACAGCTTTTGGTCTGCTACTGGACATTGGCAGAGACCGAATGCTCAACCATGGGTCACATATACCACGAGGCCTGAGTTGTCTATCAAGAACTGGGTGTTGTCTGACCCATCAAGTCATAAAGTTGGGGGTGGACAGCAACACTCCATCATAAAATGGAAGTAGTATAGACAATGTAGTCTTGAACAGGTCCTGAAGGCACAAGTAAATTACATGAAGAAGTAGTCCAAATGCCCACTGTCCCCACTCTTACCACAATATCTTTTCTTTCTCAGCCCATAGCTATGTCCACTTGGGGAATTCCTTACAATCAGTTGACTGAGGAAGAGAAATTCGCAGATGGTTCTGCATGATATACAGCAAGTCCCTAAAGTGAACAGCTGTACTACTGCAGCCGTTTTCTGGGACATCACTGAAGGACAGTAGTGAAGGAAAATCCTCCCAGGGAGTGGAATGTGAAACAGTATATATGGTTGTTCACTATGCTTGGAAGGAGAAATGGCCAAAGGTGCATTTGTATGCTGATTCATGGGCTGTTGCCAATGGTTTGGCTGGACTGTCACAGACTTGATAAGAACGTGATTGGAGAAGTGGTGATAAAAAGATTTGGGGAAGAGTTATATGGACAGGCTTTTCTGAGTAGACAAACACATGAAGATATTTATGTCCCCTATGAATGCTCACGAGAGTGACTTCAGCAGAGGAAAATTTTAATAATCAAGTAGATAAGATGACCTATTCTGTGGCTACTGTCTGCCTTTCCCTGGCAACTCCTACCATTACCCAGTGGGCTCATGAACAAAGTGGCCATGTTAGTAGGGATGGAGGTTATACATGGACTGAGCAACACGGACTTCCATTCACCAAGGTCGACCTGGCTATAGCCACTGCTAAGTGTCCAGACTGCCAACAGAGAGACCTACACTCAATCCCTGAAATGGGAACATTCTGCGAGGTGATCAGCCTACTACCTTGTGGCAGGTTAAATACACTGACCACTTCCAACCTGGAAGGGGCAGCATTTTGTTCAAATAGGAATAAACACATACTAAGGATATGGGTTTGCCTTCTCTGCACGCGGTGTTTCTTCCAGAATTACCATCCATGGACTTACAGAATGCTCTATCCACAGTCACGGTATTCCAAGCATTGGTTCCACTCAAGGGACCCACCGCACAGACTCATGGAATTCACTAGCCTCGTCATGTTCCTTCCTCATCATCCTGAAGCAGCAGGATTCACAGAACAGTGGAATGACCTTTTGGAGACTCAGTTACAAAGTGTGTACAGGTGGTTCAGTGGTAGAATGCTCTCCTGCCATGCTGGAGACCAGGGTTTGATACCCAGCCCATACAGTTTCTCCCCCACCAAAAAAGAAAAAGACAACTACACTACTAACTAGGTGGCAAAATGTTACAGGGCTGGGGCAATACTCTCCAGGAGGCTGTTTAAGCTCTAAATCAGCATCCACTCTATGGTGCTATTTCTCCCGTAGGCAGGATTCGCAGGTTCAGGAATCAAGGAATAGAAACAGAAGTGGCACCACTCACTATTACCCCTAGCGTCCATTAGAAAAAATTTTTGCTTCCTGTGCCTGCAACCTTAAGCTTTGCTGGTCTACAGGTCTTAGTTCCAAAGGGAGAGTGCTACTACCAGAAAGATACAATAACTCCATTGAACTGGCAGTTAAGACTGCCTCACGGCCACTTTGAGCCTGGTCATGCAAGCACTGACCTGATTGTTACCAGGAGGACATTTCATGGACATCAGTCAGCAATAAGTTGATTATATCTATGGCTGATTATAGCTACAAACTGAGAAGACTGCCTTCAGCAATAACAGAAGTTTCATCCAATCAGTTGAAGGCTTTAAAAGAAGTGATGATTTCAGCAATCAGAAGAGAGAATTCCCATCTCTACTTGAGCCAGCCAGCTTAGCTTGTCCTGGGGGACTGCTTCAAAAACCTTCATCAGAGTTCCCAGCTTATGGCCTGCCCTATGGAATTTGAACTTGTACATCTCCATAATCATGTGAGACAATTTTTATAAAAATCTAGTAACATTTACAAATATTTGTCAGTTCTGTTTCCCTTAACTGTGACTGGCACAAAAGGTAAAGAAATATATCTTTTAAAAGAAACTGACCGATGGCCAGTCTTGTTCTAAGTCCCATTTTAATAGTAACTGAGACAAGTATGAACTCCTTTCTATAAACTCAAAAACTATTCTGCCCTTCAAAGATCATATAGTTGAGGAGGCCAACAGAAAGTTATGAGATGGTAAGGATAAATTAAATAATAGTATAAGAAGTAGGACAAATGTTGAATTTAAAAATTCAGACAGAACAGATTCATAATTAAGTCCACAATAATCTAAGAAAAGTGTGCTGCTTTGAAAGGATGTATGGACCCTAGAAAAGCCATGTTTTAATCAAAATCCCATTTCGTAAAGGCAGAATAATCCCTATTCAATACTGTATGTTTGAAACTGTAATCATATCATCTCCCTGGAGATGTGATGTAATCAAGAGTGGTTGTTATGCTGGATTAGGTGATGACACGTCTCCACCCATTTGGGCAGGTCTTGATTAGTTTCTGAAGTCCTATAAAAGAGGGAACATTTTGGAGAATGAAAGAGATTCAGAGAGAGCAGAGCAGAACAATATAGCCACAAGAAGCAGAGTCCACCAGCCAGCGACCTTGGCAGATGAAGAAGGAAAATGCCACCCAGAGAGCTTTGTGAAAAGAAGCCAGGAGAGAAAGCTAGCAGACTTCACCATGTACCCTTCCAGCCAAGAAAGAAACCCTGAATGTCACCAGCCTTCTTGAACCAAGGTATCTTGCCCTG
This sequence comes from Tamandua tetradactyla, assembly GCF_023851605.1. Classification (NCBI taxonomy): domain Eukaryota; kingdom Metazoa; phylum Chordata; class Mammalia; order Pilosa; family Myrmecophagidae; genus Tamandua; species Tamandua tetradactyla. Next base: position 49,878,155 of record NC_135347.1, on the reverse strand, counting down.
GATGCCTTAGATTGGACATTTCTATAGACTTGCTTTAATTGGGACATTATCTTGGCCTTAGAACTTTATACTAGCAACTTAATAAATTCTCCTTTTTAAAATCCATTCTGTTTCTGGTATATTGCATTCCAGCAGCTAGCAAACCAGAACTAAATGTATCAATAAATTTAAAGTATCAAATTAATTGTAAAAATCAAATGTGGAAAATTTATTTTAGTGCTATGATATTCATATGTTCACAAGTGATTTATATATTTTATTAGCCTCTCTATTTTCTTACCCCTAAGAAGTGATTACACATGGGAAAGATATCTTTCCAGAAAACTCAATCCATGTTTTGCCCTAGTTTTATGAGCCATGCTGTGCTGGTTCGAAACTTTTATGTACTCCAGAAAACTTTGTTCTCCCCCAAATCCAACCATGTGGGGCAAACCTATTGTTTAGGGTAGTGCCTTCTGGTTAAGCTGTTTCCATGGAAATGTGATCCACCCAGTTGAATGTGACCTTTTGGTTAGGTGGGTTTCATGGAGATGTATCTCTACCCATTCAAGGTGGGTCTTAATCAGCTAATGGTACCCTTAAGGGGGACCATTCTGGAAAAAGCTCAAAGCTGACACAGCCAGAGATGTTTGGAGATGCAGAAAGAAGGTGCCCCTGTGGAAGCTGTTTGAAACCAGTAGTCAAAGGACCAGCAGCCACATGCCTTCCCAGCTGACAGAAGTGTTCTGGATGCTATTGGCCTTTCTTGAGTCAAGGTATCTTTATCTGGATTCCTTAGTTTGGACATTTTTATGGCCTTAGAACTGTAAAGAAGTGACTTAATAAATTCTGTTTATAGAGGCCAACCCGTTTCTGGTACATTGCATTCCAGCAGCATTAGCAAACTAAAACACATGCTAATGTTTTAGAACAATTGGCCATACCGTAAGAATGAAAAAAGTTGCACTAAGGGTCAGGACACACATGACTCTAGTCCACATTTTGCAATTATCCAAGTGTAGCTTTCCTGAATAGTAGCGAAATCACTTAACTTTTCTAGTCCTGCTTTCTATTTAGAAAATATGAAGGGTAAATCAGAAGGGTTCTACAAATGCTTCATGAATTAAAAAAATTAAAACAATGACTTTCTTCCAATAATATTTCAAATATGTATTAAATACCTAGTACATGCAATATGCCGTACCAGGTATTTGGTACATAGTATACCAAATATACTACGTATATGCAGTATATCACAATTAGTAATGAGTTTAATCATGAAATATTTCTCAATTTCCTAAAGCAACTAAGGACATGTCTATGTAGACATTACACCTCATACACCATTAAAATTTCACAAATGTTCTTGGCAAATGCTTTTGGCTGATATAATAACAATGTGAAAATAATCATATGAAAATGTAGACTGATCTGTTAGAGGAAGAATTAGGCTATTTAGTAGGTAAGGTTCATAACAGAACTTGATCTGTCCTAAGATGGAGGGATTTTATTGATCTATGTTATTAAGGTACTCTAATGACCCACTGAACTGGTTCCTTGATTCTCATGAAGCCAGGGGCATGAAATTCTGGACCTCCATAGAAACAGCTTTCCTCTCTCTACAATCTGAAATGGTGGTGACTGAGGAGCTTCTCAATTCCTCTAGTCCCTTCCATCTACTAAAAATGAAACAAAATTATTATCTCTGAAATATAGGGGACTCATCATTATAAATAGGCTATAGATTTACAGTTTCTTTATTCCTGATAGAAACAAGTGAAAATTTGTATCTTACAGATGAAGAAGATAGACACTAACTACAGTAAAGCAAAACATACAAAATATTAAAGACTTTGGTCTTGAATGTATCATTATTTATTAAGTGCTTTCCAGACATAAATCAGGGGAAACCTCAGGATTCCAAAACTGAGGGTCCTCACTCAAACACTATTTTCCCTTCTCTTCCTGAGGATATAAGTAGAAATGACTGAGCTAGCTGCTAATATCTCAAGGGAACACAGAAAGTAAAATTGCTGTAGGAACAGGCTACAAAGATGAATAAACATGCCAGATGTGTCCCAGAAGATAGAATGCTAGCATAATAATATAGCATTTATGCCACTGGCCAGATCTGGACTACCTGAAAATAAAAATTAAAGACAAATCCCATGGAAAACAATTTTTCTAAGGAACAAGCTATGTTATTTTAAATTCAAATCTTAATAACTAAGAAGGTCATTTCTCTTTTGCTGGCCCAAAAATATATAATCAATGAATGTTAGTTACTCATAATCCTTACCGAAGAAAACTATTCTTTCATAAGATCAAAGGTTTTACATGAAATATACATAGACCTGCTCTTCACCTTAAGAACTCTGATTTCCATGTACTTGTATTATTTTTTAGCATTACTTAATACTTTTTAATATGCAACCATTAAATTTTGCCCCCGTCATAAAATTCCCACAGGAATCCTAGATTAGCAATAAATCTGTATTTTAAAGTGTCAACAAAATAGCTAGCATTTATTAAGCATGTACTTAATTCAAGCATATACAAAATATCATATGTTCATAATTTAATCCTCCTATATTATCTCCATTTTATATATGAGGAAATTGAAGTTTAGAGGTTAAATATAACTTGCCTAAGGTCACAAAGTTAGAAGCAAATCTGAATTTAAAAATTTTTATTATTATATTATTTTGCCTCTTGTGTGAGTATAGTATTAATTGTTTATATTTCAAGCCTCCTTCTTCTGATTATGGGCAGTTTTATGATATCTGAGCAATACCAGCCATTATATGAATGTGGTAGATACCTGTCCAAGATAAAACAGCCTTTGTAATCCTACCTTTGTCTTCTACGTACTCCAACTCATTTCTTAAGTACTGTGGAAACCATCCCCTCCCCCTCTACACAGCTACCAGTGACTTAGGGATTCCTCAATATATGGGACTTAGAAGAGACAACTTTTCTGATTCCCATTTATATCAACTGCCTGTAATTAGCCACCTGACATGCTCAAAAAGGGAAATGTTGTTAATTTCTAATTAATAGTGGGCCACTGCACTCAGCTTTGTGTTTAAGAAACTATGTGTTACTGGGATGACCACTGAGTTACAATTCAGGAAACTTCAGTTCTAATACTGAAACTGACCTTGAACAAACAGCTTTGTTCCTTAGTTTCCTTATGCAAAAATAGAAAAAAATAATACCTATCTATTGTACAAATACGCAGAGAAGATACACATAAAAGTACTTTTAAAATGAGTTTAAAGGCCAGAAAAAAGTTTTCTTGTTAACTGAGTAAAATTTCCCTTTCTATTCTTTCTAATACTTTCATTCAATAGAATAATCTTGTATTTCTTCAATATATTCTCCCCACCAACTCAACATTTTCCTTGGTATTCCATATTTCTTTCCTCATCTCCCAAGCTACATTTGTATTTTCTCTGTAACCTGACCACTTCTGTTGTTTGTTTCCTCTCTTGCCAATCTCTTTCTTCCATCCTCCCCAATTATACTCCTCCTTCTATCCTAGTTGTCTCCTATACTTGTCATATATCATCGCATAGTTTAACTCAATTCAAATAAATAACTAGTTATCCAAAGCCTACTATAGAAAAGACATTAAAGATGAGTTTGACCAGTCAGCTGACCATAAATATCATACCATTCTAGTGAGCCAATTGACTGCAAAGCCACTGTTCTCATACGGGCATCTGGCTATTCTTAGGCATGCCTGATATCATCCATTAGATCCTACAGTAATTAGTATGCTAGTGTACTGCAGGATCTGACTTCCAACTGAAGTCAGGTGAAAGAAAGTAAATTCTCATGAGAATCTTAGTTATTAGTTTATTTTCTTCACAACATGATATATTTTTAATTTCAGGACTAACTCCATGGGCCCAAAGTTATTTCAAAAGGTAAAATATGTGTATGTATATATATGCGTGTGTGCGTGTATATTTAAAACAAGGCATAGTTTCTTCCATTAAAATCTTAATTGGAAGATTGTAAAGTCTATTTTTAAACTGCAGAAGTTTAAAAGGACATTAATCAAAGAGGAAAGAAGTTTACTGGCATTTCTATTCCCAGAATTCATGAAAGGGTTAGGAACTTTTTTTTTTGCATGGGCAGGCACCAGGAATTGAACTCAGGTCTCTGGCATGGCAGGCAAGAACTCTGCCCGCTGAGCCACTGTGGCCCACCCTAGGAACTTTTAATAAAGGGTACAAATAAGAAGTTAAGTTTTTAAAGAGGATTTAACCCAGGTAAAAGTAGTGAACTGGGGCATGGAAATATTGTTAACACTAGGCATGGGACAAACTGGGAAAGAAAAAAGAAATGGTTAGGGAAATCACATCAGAAATAAGGAAAAAAAGCTACAGAAAGTAAAATCACATACGTTCTTCTATCCCATACTACAAGTAGAAATTCCCCTCCTCCTCTCCAGGCCCTTCCTTTCCCGTCCCTCCTGTACTTTATTAGGCCTGTCCGCGTGCACAACTGCTGCTCTTCTCGCTCTCACTCTCCTCTCATCTTCAACCACTCCCATTCCACTGCTCGGTCACCTCAGGCTGTATACATACTCAGCCTATTCTCTCTTAAAAACAAAACTGTTAGGTCCTGTCCTATCATTAATTCTGAAACTTTTACAGATGTCTCTTTGGTCGCCCTCCAGCTGTAGAAATGAATTATACTAGCCTTCTAAATTTCACTTTCACTACTCCACTGTAACTATCCTTCCCAAGATCACCAAAGTTCACCTAACTTTACAATTCAGGACAATCTTCACAGAGTCTCTCTTTTTTTTTTAAACTTAACACTTGCTGAGTGATTTGAATTTGGCTGTTAGATGCTTTCTGCTTTGAATACCTTTACTGGTTCCCATACATTATTCTCTTCTGTTGACCCTTCCTCTTCAAGTACTTTTCTTTGAGGACTCTTCATCTACCACACTTAAATTTTAGCTCTTCCCAGGGTTCCAACCACATGCCTGCTCTTACTTTTAATACTGGGCAGCTTCATCTAGGAACAGTATGAACTATATTATGGCCTCTGCTGATAAGTCCAACCCATTATAGGACCTTTCTTAGAGAAACAGACCCAGATCTCTGTCTATTAGGCATCTCTATCTGGATGTAACAGAGTCTTCTCAAAATTTAATCTGTTCAAGATGAAATTCTTGGTCTGTTCTCCAAAACCAGAGGCTCTTTCTACATTCCCTCACTCAGTCAGTGGCATCCCCATTCATCTCACTGTCCAAATCTAAAGCCTGGGACCTCCTCTCCTACCTCCAACACCAGACTTTTCTACACACCCTTCACTACCTGGAGTCTACACCTCATCACCATTCATCGGGACAATGACAAATGCCTTGTAACTAATCTCTGCCTCTGTTCTCAAACCTCTTCAATCCATCTCTATGTTGATGCCAAGCAAACATCTTAAAATCCAAATCTAATTATGTTTAAAATCTCAGAGCGGTAGTCCAAAATCCTTGATGTACCCATGACGTCACAATCTAACTCCTCATCTAACTCCTTGTCTCCAGTCATATTTTCCATCATAGTTGATCCTACAGATCAACTGGTCCAAAATACTTGTCATTCTGTGAATGTAAAATCATTCTTTTTGAGAGTTCATACTAACTATTTCTCACTCAAAACATCCTTCCTTCAATCAAATTTCAATTTAGCTCAGATTCACTTTGTGAAGTCTTTGCTGACTCCCAAACTGAAGTGAGAATCATAACCAGTACTCATCTCTGATTATAATACTTTTAATTCTTCATCTCTCCTATTACTGAGTTCCATAAGGGCAACACAGTTTCATACTATGTAAATATTTGTAGAAATGACAGGGCAATTCCATTTTCAAATATCATGCAAAATAATGGAAGTGAAACGAAGTCATAAAATTGCAACTGGTCCAGCAACAGGGAAACTTTGTTTGACCATGTGAGCAAACAATCATTATCCTAATCATCTGGACCTCAGCAGCAGCCACAGCTTTCCTGGTTGATGTCAGCAAGGCAACAGTTATTACAGTCCTCTCTAATGAAGCTCAGATTATGGCCCCAAAAAGTTAGGAATAAAAAGGCCAGGCATCTGCTAAATTTAAGGCCCATGGTAAGGGCTGGCTACACACAATGGTCAGGAAAGCTTAGGATGTGAGTGGGCGGGGAGTGGGCATTTTCTGGGAGAGAGTTCCATAGCTTTCATCAGTTCACAGAGAACTCCATGACTTCAAAATTGTTAACAATACTGATTTATATAGAGGAAGAAAGTACCTCAAAGTATATGTTAGTAGTTTACGGGAAGAAATTTAAAACAACAAGAATTCCTTACCTACATATATCACCATAAATACATAAATACATACCATATAGAATGAGAATTTGACTTTTATAATATTATACATTAAAAAAATCATTCTTAAACCATAGGAAAACAGCACAATGACGGTGCTTCACTACAATGAACCGTTGTTCCAAATACAGGAAAAACTCCAAACCAAAGGACTATACCTGTTCCTGATATATATATATGAAACAAACAAAGGAAATCCACAAGTAAACCACAACTGACCAAGGGTAGTGACATTCACCACGGGACTTCTGAGGCATGCTCTCAGGCTAGAGATTAAAAAGATGATGGTATTAAATAACATACAGACTATATGTATGGCACCACAAGATAACATTTTCTTTTAAATAGGATGCTGGGAGATGAGGGTATAAAGCACGGAGCAGGAAATGCTTCTAATATATGAAGTGCAGAAACACATCCTTACACTCGGTTTTGTGACACTACCTCCCGGCTTTTCTCTTATCTGTGTAACTATTACTCCTGTCTCTTTTGAAGTCTCCTCTTCTTCCTCATATGTTTAATGTTAGTGTTGCAAGAATCCCATCCTAGGCCCAATTCTCTACTCATGTGGAATTCCATTCACCCATTTCCCGCTCTTTTAAATGTCAGACCCATAAAACCAGCTGCCTGCTCAGTATTGTCACTTGGGTATCATGTATTTAAATTTCAGAATTTCTAAGGAACTGAAGTTTTTATCTACTTCCCAAACCTAATCAATCACCAAATCCTGACAATTCTATTTTCAGACTCACATCCCTCAAATCTTCTCACTTCTCTTCCTCTCCATTGGTTATACCTTCATTCAAATGACCATTCTCTATCCCTTACTGCAATAGCCTTCTAAGTGTTTTGCTGGTCCAGGCTGATTCCTGTCCAATCCATTCTCCACTCTATGAACCAGAGTGCTATTATTAAGACGTAAATTAACAGCATTACTCTCCTTCTTATAAGTGTTTTGTTGTTGCTTTTTTAGTTCAAACTCCCAGTTTACCAACCCAGCCTCATCCCTCATAACTCTATTGCTTCACATTCAATTTCCAACGTACTGAAATTCTTTCCACTCTTCCTACCTGCCATACTCTCTGCCTTGCAACTCCAAGTCCTTGTACATTTGTCTGCAGTATTCTCTTTCCTTGCCTCTCTGGCCAACTCTTTCACCTAGCCAAGGCCTTAATCTAGATACCAGCTCCTCCCATGGGCCTTCCCTGACTCTCTTATGCCAGGTGAAATGTGTTTGGCCCATGCCTACACAGTATACTGCATATTCCCCCTAAAACACTTCTTTTTCACTGCTTACTTAATTATTTGTTTTCCTATAATCAGCAAGAGGGTAGGGATATCTGATTATTCACTATGTCCCAAGTATCTAGTTTAGTGCCTCCATAAGTATTTGTCAAATGAATGCAATAAATAACAAACTTAACTAGGTTTGCATAAAGAAATATGCTCAAAGCTTCATGAGTAAATGAAACTTAAAGAAAGCACCACCATAGGGCAAAAACATAAAAAATATAAAGGTATGACAGATACTTCTTCAAAGCAAAAAAAAAAAATTTCCATTCAACTGATTAAAAATCTGCTGAGCACGTATCAGGCAACTGTACTCATAAATATGATTTTCCATCTCAGGAGAATAAAGATAAACGTATTTCAAGTACCTGCCTATTTTTAAACTTTTCCCTTCTTATTTTTGGGAGTTTTTTGCTGAATACCTATTACTTTTTTAAACAGGATTGGCCTATTGCAGAAGACATCAATTAAACATGAGAGTTGCTTCTCCTACACTCCATCCCATTAAGAGGGCTTGTAGTGTTCAAAGAAGGAACTGGAATGACACGCCAGTGCTTATAATTACCTATATAGTGGTCTGGCATTATGACAACTTGCCAGCATCCTCAGCAGAAAGCTAACTTTCCAGCTAGCACAACAATCAGAGAGCCAAGAAAAAGTGCCATTCTCATTTCCCAGTGCAAGATGAGAAAGGAATCATACTTAAATGTGGAGATTCAACACAATGATCCCAATTCCAGCTTGACTCAATAGTAGTATCTTTAAGTCAAATAACACTCATGCTCATTTTTTGTTTTTAAAAAAAGTGCTAACTTTCAGAAAACAGTTTTAGAAAATGGGGGAAAAAATAAAGGAAAGCATGGATGGCATCCTAAACACGTATAGAGCAGGCCTATTGGGATACATCATCAATTTAGTAAAAACAGAGTAAAACAAGGTACTTACCACCACCAAGAATGTAAGAATCCTGGTGGTTCCCCCAAAGTGATGTTTTTTTCCCATCTTATCTAAAATGAATAAAAGAGATATTAAACAACTTCCTAATAATGCTTTTATCCACATAGGTCACAAAACAATATTTTTCACATTTTAAATATTAAGGTAATACATAAATTTTCTGTAATTTTCATATTATTCTTTATTCAAGTTTTACAAATATTCATTTTACATAGTAATTTGTGGGCAGGATTAATCAATGAGAAAATAAGCCTACCATTATTATTCTGATTTGTTTCCCCACTGTTCCAGATATTAAACTGTCACCTCTTAACTCTAAATCCATCCTTCTGCATTTGTTGAGACGCTGAGGCTGGGGCTGTGCATAATATATTTTTCCTTTGTTTGCTGCCTTTCTGTTAGGTCCAACAACCTAAGAAGGCTCTACAGAGACAATGGAAGTGGGAAGAAGGGAGAAGGGTCTTGCTCTTTCCTATTAGGTTGTGCTCCTGTCAGCCCCAACGGCAACACTTTACCAGCAATAGCCAGAACCAGGTGGTTCTACTCTAGTTTTTCCCAATGCTACCAGAACTTACCTCCTCATACCCCCCTTAATACCAGCACAACTGGGCAACATCCCCTCCTTAAAGGTTTGAAGTCCAGTCTCAGAAGGTTCCCTCAAGCTCTTAAAGAACCAACACCAGCTAAGCAGTTCCCCCTCCTTAAAGGTCTATGACCCAGTTCTGGGAGGTCTCCCCCAGATTTTTTGATAACTGTGAACTCTTCTTCGTGGTAGCCCAAACCTAGTGGTTGCTTCCTGCAATTATTAACTTTCATGTTACCTCAAGTGTTCCTTTTTGCTTTCTTATCTGTTTATTTCCCTATATAACATTCTCTCTGTTGACTTACTTAATACAGTTTTAATGATCACGTATGGATCCTGACTGATACATTCCTCATATCCCTTCATTAGATTAAGAATATTAAAGCTATTTCTTTTAAGTAGAAGGAGGCATGGGCTTAAACTTTAGCTTTACTACTTACTGTGTAAGCTAGGAAAAGTCCCTTAACTCTTCTGTGCCTTAGTTCCTTATCTATAAAATAGAGAAAATGATACCTATCGCATAGGGTTGTTGGAAGGAATAAATTTACTAATATATGAAAAACACTTAAAAGAGTCCCTGAAATGTAGTAAGTGCTCAATAACTATGGGTTGCTATTATTATTTTCCCTTTACCTAGAAGAGCATCATTCTGAAAGTTTATTACACCATTATCACTATCACAGACAAAAATCCAATGATATTCCATATAAAAACATTCACATGTTTAAGGATATGCCAAACAATCATTTTACCTGCCAATCAGATCAGTGTAAAAGAGCCAGGTGATAAGGGTTAGTGAATACTATGGAGGCAGATTTTATAATAAAAAGTGGTTAAAATTCTTCTATTTTATAAGAACCTAATAGTTCACTAAATATTAAATGCCTAAAGGGATGTGAATTCTATGTAAATAAGCACACTTTTAGTTTCAGTACTGTGGTAACTTGGAGTTATGAACCCCAGAAAAACACACTCTTAATCTTAATCCAATCCTGTGGATGTGTACCCATTGTAAGTAGGATCTTCTAAAGATGTTAATTTTAGTAAAGATGGCCAACCAAATCAGAATAGGTCTTAATCCTATTACTGAAGGGCTTATGGAGAAAGCCATGGAGAGAGAATACACAAGAAGCAGCCAGAAACTGGAAGTTACAGGACCCAGAAGAAAAAGAAGACACCACCAGGTGCATTGCCTTGAGACAGAAAAGTCAAGAACCCAAGGATTGCAGGCAGGCAGCCCCAGAAGGTTTCGGTCTTTAGGGAGAAAGCACTGCTTTGCGGAGGCCTTGACTTTGGATTTCTCCTAGCCTCAAAAACAATGAGCCAATAAATTCCCATTGTTTAAGCCAAGCCATTGTATGGTATTTGCTTTAGCAGTTGAGAAACTAATAGAAGAACACAAACTTCAAAAAATTATTTAATATGATCCTATTAAACAATTACGAGATTTCCACGACCAGGTTTTCTAAAGGATAATAAATTCTACATTTGTTAATACATTCCACAATTTTGTGGACTGCAAGGCAAAATATAAACATATGGGTTAGAATGATTGAGGCCTACAACCAAGACAGGATAATGGTGACCGCGCTTATGACAAGGAAAAAGAGCAAACAAAATTGGATTAAGAGATTCTGCGTTCCTGGTACAAATGAGAGAGTCAAGTAAAAAGTAATGGTTTAAACAGAAAATTAAGCTCCCATTTACTGAAAAGTCATTTGGGAACTGTTGTTCTGTTTAACTGAGAGTTATCATGTATATCAAATTCAGGTGACTAACTGAAAATATTATCCTAAGTAAAACTGACTTTTTGAAGTGTTTGCTTGTTTTTTTGTTTGTTGAAGTAGAAAGCACTTCAGGATCTTAAAGTGCATCAATATCACCATTTTTAACATCCGTATGAACAACAATTATCTAACCTCACTAACCAAGAGGTTTTCAAGAGATTGGACTTAATCTACACAAACTCTAAATTATGCCTTAAGGACTGAGTTTTTGATAGATTCTTGATTTGAGTGGCTGGGGTAGGAAGACATGTCTTTCATTAAGCAAGAATTTAAAAAACTGGTAATTTTTACTGTCTGGTTGTTTGTATTGCAGATGAGCTAGTATTCACTGTAATCAAAATTTAAAAAACAATCAACATCAACCCCAAGTTAAAATTTTTAACTACATACATGTTACAAAGTAAATTTATAAACTAGAAATATGGGTTGGTATTTATACACTGGATTCTAAGCACTGGATAGTAGTAAACACAAAAGATACACACACACAAATATACATGAACATATATATGCAAATGTCCATTTGCTTATGTATGCCTAGAATATCTCAGGATGGATTCATAAAAATCTGTTATCATTGTTTGCTTCTGGCAAGACTTCCTGGTTATTTACCTATTCTCTTTCAGTCCCTCACTCACCCTTCTACACACATTTATACTTGGAATTACAATAGTGAAAACTGAATTTCCCAGGCTCCCTTGCCAGCTGATTTCCTGTTAGGTTCTACCATTAGGAGACAGGAGCAAAAGATTAAAAGGCAGGAGGAGGAAAAGAAGCTTCCAGCTTTTCACTCCAACAGAGAAGTAGTTGTTGGCAGATGCTGTGGCAGCAGTAGGAGGAGCATGGCAGGCCATTCTGTATGTCACATAGCACCATTTTTGGAGGTCGTAGTCCTTATCAATGTGGGATCTCTCCAGCAAGCCAGACCCACTTCAACAGCCTCTCAAACAGCACAGCAGCAGGTTTGGAGATCTATGGGTTCCAGGCTTTTCCTATATCCTTTTGCACGGATATAGGAACCAGTATTTCAAAACAATCTTTTAACACCATTAAAGGACAAACCTACTTCCTGTGTTAGGGAAAGGACTATGTATTAATTTGTTCCCAGACAAAATTCATAAGAATTCCAATAGACATATAACTTACTGTTTCCACTTCCATGTGTGGAAGTATGAATACATCTATACCCTATATTAAGTGTAAAAAAGAAATTAAAGTAAACCTTTTTCACATCTTAATTCTAAAAATAAGAGTCAATAAAGATCCAACAGGAAGAAAAATTTGACTGCATTTTGAACCAGTTACTTTAGAACTGTGCTGTTTCACAGAGTATCTGGTAGCCACATGTGCCTATTTAAATTTGAAATTAAATTAAGTGAATGTTCCTCAGTTGCACTAGCCCCATTTTAGGAGCTCAACAGTCACATGTGGCTACTGGCAACTGGACTGGACAGTACAGATCATTTTCACAACTGAGTAAGCTGTACCGGACGAGTTAATGTCATTGTCTGCACTGTATAATGAGTAGTCTTCTTCAGTTATACTTCAACTTTCATTGAGAATCTCTATACACAATGACAATTTATTAATTGTTGCTCTGAAGCTATGAGGGCAGAGAAAAAGGATCAGCCATAAGAGGGAGTAGCAGAGTGGGGGTGTAAAATTCAGCAGATGCAAGAAATCAGAGCAAGAAGTGACAAAGAGAATATTCAGCCTACTGATAACCCTCAGAGATATTGGAGAGTGCTTGAGACAGCCTACAATATTAGGGATCAGAGCTGATATTTTAGCCAGTTAAGTTGAAAGCATAACCCCAAAAGATTGGAGGATATGACAGGCACTTGGAACACACAGATATTACATGTAGGATATATTTTTATACTTGTACTCCAAAGAAAGAAACTAACACAAGGTAGAAAAAGTTGTTCAAAAATTAACACTTTTGAGCACCTACTACATCCAGGCACTATTCTAAGCACTTTGTATATACTAATTTAAATCTCAACACAATTCTAAAGTATTATGATTATCTTCTTTTGATAATTAAGGATACTGAATCACAGTGAGATGTGGAACCCAATAAAATCTACACAGTCCCCCAAAGCAACAATGATTGCCTACTACACTATGTTGCCTCCAAATTAAAGTTCAAAAAACTGGATAAGAAATCATCACCCTTATTATTTCCTCTCTTCAAAAATGTTAAAGATAAAGAGAACAGAATTTGAGGATTTATAACAGAAGTCTTAATGGAATCTGAAGAAGTATCCATTAACAGTTCTTTAAACTTCTGTTTCCCATCAACTTGCTGGCATTTATAACAGGACTCTTCAAAGGGTAAAACAAATCTAGAATTTCTGCAATACTCTTAATTCTTAATTTTATTTGTTAAGGACACTGAGCTTCAATCCAAGGCAAATATATCATGCAAAATTTCAAGAAAGAGCAGGAATTATCTTTGTATAACAAAACAATATAACCAGGAAAAGATAGCTTCTAATGAATCCAAAGCAACAAAGATTAGTGTAGAACTGTAAAGATTTCTTAGCACTCTGTTTATAATTATCAAATGTTGAAGGATGATGAAAGATAAAGCAGAGTAAGGGCTCTGTAATGAGAATATTCCTAAAGAAGACTCTCTTTTTTTCTCCTTGGGGAGAAGAAAAAGAAAAGTCATACAAACTATATTTTAGGATTCTGGTTTAAAATCCATTATGAATTAGAGATAACTAGTTAGCACCATCTGACTAAGAAAATGGTTTGATTTCTACTGTCAGTCCAATGTTACCTCTTTTTATTAAGAAAACAAAAACAAAAACCTCAGCTAACAACAGTTATATCTCCTACTCTTCTGACTGGTAATAAGAATAATCAGAAGCAGGTCAGTTTCTAACGATCCAAGTCAAGAGTACCATTAAAGAGGCTAAGCCAAGTGAAAGACTGAATTGCTGAGATGTGTATCCTATTCACATGGTGCTTGAAGTTCCAATCTTTCCTCCTTCACAACTTCTGCCATAAGAACAAGCCATATCAATGAAAATGGTGGAGCAGCACAGAGAAGTCCTGGTTTAAAGAGCTCATTAACATCACAATCATTACTACCATACTCTTGCTAGGGCAGAACGTCAAAACTGGAACAAGTATTCTACTGCACTTTGGACCAGAGTTGGAATATGGACTGATTCAGTAAAGTACCACTTCAATCATTACCTTCTGATCATAATACCCAATCCAAATAGATAGGTCTCCTCATTTTCATGAGTACCTGGAATACCATTTTTGAATTAAGTAAAAACCTGGTGATAAAAGAGGCAGGATTTTGTTGTTGTTGTTGTTGTTTAACTCAAACTAGTTAATAAAACATTTTATAAGAAGTAGCCTTAAAATTTCCATATAATCCAAATGAAACAGAGAAAGCAACCCAAAATAGAGCACAATACTCTAATACATCAGATTCTCCTTTCTTTGTCTATAGTTAATGGGGAGGGTTATTGTCACTCACAAAGACACCAGAATATAAATCTAATGTTATTCTCTTACTTAAAAACTTCCAAAGTCTCCCTTTTGACAAAGATAAAGTCTAAGCTTCTTGGCACAGTAGGCAAATGTCTTTATGTTCAGGCCCCTGCAGAGTGTACTATAAGCACAGTGAGGTATAACTCTGAGAAAGCCTTCCTAGAAAAAACGAGAAAGGGAAAATGGGATTTAGACAAAGAACATACCATTGAGTAAAGACCCAGATGATAGAACCTTACAGTATGTACAGGAAAACACCAGCAGTAAACTTAAGAGGGAGAGCATAGCAACTATTGAAATTCAACCAGTTGAAATTATCAAGACCTCTAGAGCATACTCAGCAATAGCCTATCACAAATCTGCCTCTAGTTTTCTAGTCTGGAGATAATTCAAGAGTATACATCTTCTCTATGATTATTATTAAATTTAAAATCCAACAGCTAAGAATAAAATCTATTCTGACCCCTCTAATACTTCCACTCCTAGAAGCAACTAACTACTAGCATGTGTATAATTTCTGAACTTTTTCTAGACTTTACATTCATAAATATGCATCTCCCCAAAATTTAACAATATTGCTTTGTGTGCAAGCACTTCTATATACATGGTGTACTTCAGCTTGCTTCTTTTACTGGATAATGTTTTGGATCCCATGCAAGGCCAAACAGATCTAACTCCTTTTACTATGGCAAACTTGTACCTCAATTAAATTTGTCATTCCCCTAAATTGATGATTTAGGTAAAAAGAGTGTGTTTTCACCACATGAGAGCCACTCAGAGTTTGGCAAACTAGAAAATGAAGAATAGTTCTGGGAATCAAATACACTCTCCTCCAAAGTAAAGAAATACTATCTCTTCTGGGTTAATAGTTTACTTTCAGGTTAACCAATTCTTCTTATGAAAATATGCCAAAATTGGGTGGGCCATGGTGGCTCAGCAGGCAAGAATGCTCGCCTGCCATGCCAGAGAATCCGGGTTCGATTCCTGGTGCCTGCCCATGTAAAAAATAAATAAATAAATAAATAATATGCCAAAATTACCTCTCTCAAAATTCAAAGAGAGCCTCAGATTCGTATTCTAAGTGCAGTGTATAAAATAAAATCATGGTAACTGCTTGTCTAACTGTGTGAATATCTTCTTAAATTGGAATTTTATTTCTACCAAAAAACCTTGGAAATTTTGCATGTCCATTATTTTACTGTGTGCTCAGAGTATGAGTACAAATATATGATTTTCGTTAAATAAGTTAGCAATATTTTCCTTTTTGACAAAGTTCAATAATTACTGTATCTCTGATGTTAGTAAGAAATAATCTAGGAACCCCTGAGAATCCAGCAAGTTAAACCAATTCAAAACGACCCTTGATGTAAGGAAAGAGATAAGTAAATCCTTTCATCAAGTTTTCAACTGCATTAAAATAAAATTTTAAAATCACCATCATCAGCTTTAAATATACCACAAATTGACAGTGATTAAGACTACAAATTTTAAAAGTATCCATTCTGTGATCTCTATCACTTCCTCTGTCATATTACACCGTGCATGTGACTTGGAAAGTTCACAGCCCAAAGTTTTCTAATTAATGATTTAATGAAATGCAGATAGATCAAACTTCTGTTTTGACGTAAATAAACTTTTGAAACCAATATTTTCATTACATTCATACATTTCTTCTATATAGTACAATAAAGTTCTTACATGTTCTGACCAAATCTCTCAAATTCCTCACTTGCAAATGGGCCCTATTAATTCACAAAGGATAATTAATTAGATAAAAGTCTGGGGGTGGGCTGTGGCTGTTTGTGTGAAAAGCAGAACCTCAAGAAGGCTGTACCTTAGGCAGTACACTTTGGACAATGGGTTCTCTGTTATGTGTCCTTATCCAGTGGGGGCCAGACTAGTGTGACCACTAGACACAGCACAATTCTGAACAGCACTGCCCAAAAGAAATACAACATGGGCCACAAAGGGGAAGCATATAGGTTATTTTAAATTTTCTAGTAGCTACATTAAAAGGGGGGGGGGGGGGGAAGTTGGCTAAAAAGGGAAAAAGTTAAAAGTTAAAAAAAAACAACTCAAAAAATTATCATTTGAATGTGTTATATTTCAAGTGCTCAAAAGCCATATATGGCGACTGGCTACCATCTTGGACAACACAGAGACAGACAGAAAACTAGGGATTTAGGAACTAAGGTGGACCTAGGTTTTAATTCCAGATTCCTAACTCACTAAACTGTGTGACCATGAGCCAGTTACGTGAATTTCCGAGCCCTGTTTTTCTCCTGGGTAAAAGGGGAATACTACTACTTGACTTGAAAAATTCTTATAAAGATTAGAGATAATTTTCACATAACAGGAATGAATAAAAATAACTATCGTCCTCACTGTCATTATATCATAGTGCTAAGAAAATAAAAAGTATTTCAGTGAGAGAGTTTGAGGTCAAAGTTTGAAAAAGTATAGAGAAAAAGAGAAAGATATAAGAATTTGAAATATGATTTTCAAAACGTTTTTAACTGAAATGATGACACTAGTCAACTATTATTCATATCAAATAAAAAACAAAAAAAATCATGACTAATGCCAAAAGAAGACATTACTAGAACTAGAAATATGGTGTTTGGTTATAAAATAGAAATTTGCTTTCTTTTGATTATTGCTGCCAAGACTAATATTAGCTTGCATTTCTAAGGAAAAAACAACTGAAAAGTAGACAAGGAAGTTACTGAGTGGTATGGAAATGACATTTGAAGATTTCATAAATGCCTGTAAAGAAGTAATGTAACCACATGGCAATGTAAGACATCCCCTGGAAAAGTCTTCTCCCCTCAGAAACAACTAATAAGAGGAAGACTCCCACTTGCTTAGAACTTTGGAAGACAATAGAGACTGAAGAAGGACTCTACAAATGCTGAGCCAAAGAAAGAAAAGAACACTCCCAACAAAAAAGAAGAGGGGACCTAAAACAGGGACCTGCCATTCCAGACCCCTCCGCCTCACGTGGTTCAAGGCAGCTTATGAGCACACAGTGGCAGTACAGCCCAGGCACCTCCTGCTGTGGATGCAGATCACAGAGCCACCCACAGTAGGGAGTAAGAACCCCACACATATCCAGGAATAGGGAACCAAATCCTCCCAGACCCAACACAGAACCCAGGTGGCTGGTGAGCCTGCGCATACAAAAGGGCAGCAAGAAAGCAAAAGAAATACAGACAAAAGAAATACAGCAAGAGGCACACACACCCAACCTGGGGTCTCATTACTGGAGAATCTAAACAAAAAAGCGGGCCTTTTTAAACACTGACTCCACCTGAGACCCAGGGGTGGCATACTCTAAAGGGAAAATTACAAGAGGAAGTCTCACAGAAAAGAAAGAAAAACTGAACTGCTGGAAGGTAGGATGGGCCCAGGACTGAGAAGTGTAATAAAAGGTATGCACTGAGCAAGGGAGAGTGGTTTAACAAATCATAGGAGCTTGGGAGAAAATTCTACTCAAAAAGAAACAATAGATCAGGACTCCTGGAGAAGAAACAGAGAAAAGAAGCTTGCTGTTGGAGATTAAACCACTGGTTATAAAAGGGCAATCTAAAAAAGTTGCAACACACGTCCAAGGCAAGAAACAGATGTAGAAGTCCAGAGAAAATCTGACGTTAAACACAGGCTACTCTAAAGGTTCAGTATAAGCTGGGCCAAGAGTTGATGAAAAGCCATAACACATAGCCAATGTACAATAAAACCTTAGGCACAAGGGAGAAACTGACCTTCAGAGCTAGCACATCAAAATAATCAGATGCCCAGAATCAGCAAAACACTACAAAGCCATACTAAGAAACAAGAAGATAGGACTGAGTCAAGGGAGCAAATTAAAACTTCAGAGGAGACACAGATTTTTAGCCAATCAAGTTCAAATGAATCTCTTAAATCAATTCAAGGAGATACAGGAAAACAGGATATAGAGCTAACGGATATTTTTTTTTAAAAATGTGTGCGCAAAAGGAAGAGTAAAAAAGTTTAAATAGAAACATAAAAATTATGAGAATGAAAAATACAAGTATTGAGATTAAATACATATTAAACATAAGCAATAGCAGATTTCAACAGGCAGAAGAATCAGTGAACTAGCGGACAGGACAATCAAAATCACACAGCTAGAAGAACATATAGAGAAAAGAACAGAAAGAAAATGAGCACTAAGGGACCTCTGTGACAGCATGAAGCACAGCAAAAACATAGCACCGGAGTCTGGGAAATAGAAGACAAGAGAAAAGGAACAGAAATGATATCTGAAGAAACAGTGACCAAAAATTTCCTAATTCTTATGAAGGACAAAAACATATATGTACAAGATGTGCAATACACTCCCAACAGGATAAACACTAAAGGACCTATGCCAAGACACATACTAATCAGAATGTTAAATACTAAAGATAAGGAGTGAATTCTGAAAGCAGAAAGAGAAGCGATTCATCACATACAAGGGATCCTCAATAAAACCGAGTGATGGATTTCTCATCAGAAACCATGGAGGTGAGAATGCAGTGATACAATATAGTTAATGTACTGAAAGAGAAAAACTGTCAACCAATAATCCTTTATCCAGCAAAACCATCCTTCAAAAACGAGGGAGAGTTTAAGACATTCACAGATACACAAACTGAAGGAATTTGTCACCAAAAGGCCTGCCCTACAAAAATTGCTAAAGAGAGTTCTTCAGGTTGAAAGGAAAAGACAGGAGAGAGTGGCTTGGCGCTGTATGAAAAAGTAAAGATCTTCAGTAAAGGTAACAAATGGGTACTTGCAAAAATGAAGAGAAGTGTATCCTCAAAATACAACTCGAGTCTTTAATTCCTATAAGACTTATAATACAGTTGAATAAGAAACAATCACATTTCCTGATAATGGACACATATACAGAGCAAATGTGGGGGAAAAAAACAACACAAAGGGGAAAGGTAGGGATGTGGGAGGAAAGAGTATGTATGCTATTGAAGTTAATATCTTTTCAAGTTAGCAAGTTATAGATACAGGTTGTGTAATGCAAACCCTAGGGTAACCACAAAGAACGTATTTAAAAATATATACAGAAATGGAAGTGAGAAAGGGATCAATGAAAAAAATCACAAAAGATCAACTGTATAGAAAAATAGGATAAAATAAAGGAAAAGAAAGACAAAATATATATGACATAAAAAACAAAGGACATGACCAGATGAGTCCTGACATGCAGAGGGGCCATCCTTTCCAGGAGATCAACTAGTTTCATTCCTCATTGCATATTATCGACAGCCCCTTCCAACATGAAAAAGCTAGAATGGGCATAATACAAATGCCCCTAAAGAATGGGAGAAAGCCCAAAGGTGATGGTGGCGTTATACAGAGAAGATAGGGTTTAACAAATGAATATGATTGCTGAATCATTATGCTGATATTTCTTTTAGTTTCCAGTACCTTAGAGCAGCTAGGAATAAAATTCCAAAGTTGTGGAACTGTAATCCATACCAAACTCCGAAATCTGTTCTACAACTAATTGTTTGAAATTTATTGCTTTTTGTATATATGATATTTCTCACACACACACACACACACACAAAAAAAAGAGAAGGAGCAGTATTAGAGTGAAGACAGGATTTAACAAATGAGTATTTCTGCTAAATCATTATATTGATATTTCTTTTGGTCTTCAGTGTATTGGAGCAGCTAGAAGAAAAAACAAAAAATTGTGGACCTGTAACCCATACCAAACTTTAAAAACTGTTCTATAACTACTTGTTAAAATGTACTTGGAAATTTATTGCTTTTTTGTATATATGTTATATTTCAGAATAAAAAAGTTAAAATTAAAAGAAAAAGAAACTATAAAATTGATAGATTACCCAACCAGACCCAAGATTTCAAGGGGTTCAGTAGGGGTACTTATTACTAGATTTTCTTTTTTTACAACTCAACTACTTAAAACACTGAGAAAAATCTACCATGAAAAAAAACACAAAGAGCTAATGAAATTTTCAAGTGGTTTATTAGAATCATGACCAAAGTAACAGTCATTTGATGTATCATTTTTGTGTCAAATGCTTTAAAATAAAATTTGAAAGTGAAAAAAAAAACAAAGGACAAAATGACTGAAGTACTGCCTTTACAGTAATAACATTGAATGTAAGTGGATTAAACTTCCCAAAAGACCCAGATTGGCAGAATGGATAAAAAAAGCAAGACCCAACTATATATTGTTTACAAGATAATCACCTTCGATCCAAAGACACAAACAGGTTGAAAGTGCTAGGATGGAAAATGATATTCCATACAAATAGTAACCAAAACAGAGCTGGATTAGCTATACCAATATTGGACAAAATAGATTCTAAGTCAAACACTATTACAAAGAACAAAGTACCCTACATATCAATAAAAAAGTCAATCCACCAAGAATAAATAACAATCATAAATATTTATGCACCTTACCACAGTGGACCCCCAAAATAAGACAAACAGTGGAAAAAACAAGGAAGGGAGAAACAGACACCTCTAACAATAACAGAGACTTCGGTACAGCACTCTCATCAGTAGGTAAAACATCTATACAGAAGATCAACAAGAAAACAGATAACTTAAATAATATGATAAATGAACTAGACCTAACAGATAAATACAGAATACTGCACCCCAAAACAACAGTATACATATTCTGCTCAAGTACACAAGGATTCATTCTCCAGGATAAACCACATCTTTGGCTACAAACCAAGTTTCAATAAATGTTAAAAGACTGAAATTATACAAAGCTTATTCTCTGACCAAAATGGAATGAAGCTAGAAATCAATAACAGGAAGAGAAGTGAAAAATACACAAGTATATGGAAGTAACACACTCTTAAACAAACAATGGATCAAAGAAAAAATCTCAAGGGAAAATCAGTAAATATATGAGACAAAGGAAAACAAGAACACAATATATCAAAACATATGGGATGCAGGAAAGACAGTAGTGAGAGGGACGTCTATAGCTCTAAATGCTCACATGACAAAAGAAAGAGCTCAAATCAAAGCTCTATTGTACACCAGGAGAAAGAAGAAAAACAACAGAAACTAAATCCACAGTAGGCATAAGCAAAGAAATAAAGATTTGAGCAGAAATAAATGAAAGAGCAAACAAAAAATAGAGAGCAATTACAAAATAAAAAGTTTGTTCTGTGACAAGATCAATTATATTTAAAACATTTAAATAGAATGACAAATTAAAAACACAGAGGATGCAAATCAGTAAGATCAGAAATGAGAAGAGGGACATTACTATCAGCACAACAAAAACAAAAAGGATCATAAGAGGATTCTATCAACACATGTATGCCAACTTTGGTGATCTGGAATTGCATGTAACCCACAGAAACATGTTCTTAAATTTAATGCATTCCTGAGGGTGTAAAATCTCTTAAGTAGGACCTTTTCATGAGGCTACTTCAGTTAACTATGGCCCACTTCAATCATGATGGGTCTTAACCCTATTACTGGGATCTTTAATAAGCAGAAAACAATTCAGATAGGGAGAAAGCCACAGGAAGTAAGAAGCTGAAATTAAAAAGCTGGAAGAGAACTGAGAGCTATGAGAGGGCACCATGGCCACTGCCACGTGATACAATAGCCAAGGACTAAGGATCACTGGCAGCCGGACCTACAACAGTAGTCTTCAGGAAAAAAGCACCACTCTGACAATGCCTGGATTTGGACTTTTTCCTGGCTTTAAAAGTGTAAGCCATCAAATTCACACTGTATAAACCATCCCTTTCCATGGCATTTGCTTGAACAGTCAAAGAAACTAAAACACAAACAAATTAAGACAACTAGATGAAATAGATACTGTGTTGGTTGGAAAGGATGTACATAACCTAGAAAAGCCATGTTTTAATCAAAATCCCGTTTCATAAAGACAGACTAATCCCTAGTAAATACTGTATGTTTGAATCTGTAATTAGATAATCTCCCTGGAGATGTGATTTAATCAAGAGTGGTTGCTAAGACTTCCGGAGAAGATGATGGCTTAGTAAGACGCACGGGTCTTAGTTCCTCCTTCAGAACAGCAACTAAAGAAACAGAAACAATACGAAACAGCTCCCGGGGCCACGACAGAGACCAAAAAGACAGCGTACCCCATTCTGGAACGGCTGAATGGGCAGGGAGAATCCACTGCGGTGAGATACCCGAGGCGTGCTTTTTCCCAGGCCGGGGTGGCTGGCGACCGGGGTCCTTTCCACACACGTGGCTTCCCGGTCCGACTAGGAACGTTGGATAGCGGGGCCCTCCCGCCACGCTTGGCATCTCGGGCCAGCTGGGCAATTTGGACCGGCACTCCCCCAAGCCGCGGCGGCCGGGGACCCCCCCTTCCACGCGCGGTTTCCCGGGCCGACTGCGAGATTCGGATTGGCAAGTTAAAGGAGCCACAGCTTCTTTTACTGGTGGGACCCGCAGACAGACGAGCGCCACGAGCGCCACCTACTGGGCAGGAAAAGAAAAACAGAGCCCAGAGATTTCACAAAAAAACCTTTCAACCAGCCGGGTCCCACACCCAGGGAAATCTGATCAAATGCCCAGACACCAGCAGAAAATAATGGATCACGCTCGGAAAATTGAAGATATGGCCCAGTCAAAGGAACAAACCAATAGTTCAAATGAGATACAGGAGCTGAGACAAATAATGCTGACTATACGATCAGAAATGGAAAACCTCTTCAAAAACCAAATCAATAAATTGAGGGAGGACATGAAGAAGACATGGGCTGAACAAAAAGAAGAAATAGAAAATCTGAAAAAACAAATCACAGAACTTATGGGAGTGAAGGACAAAGAAGAAAAAATGGAAAAAACAATGGATACCTACAATGGTAGATCTAAAGAGACAGAAGCTACAATTAGTGAACTGGAGGATGGAACATCTGAATTCCAAAAAGAAACAGAAACTATAGGGAAAAGAATGGAAAAACTTGAGCAGGGGATCAGAGAACTGAATGACAATATGAAGTGCACAAATAAACGTGTTGTGGGTGTCCCAGAAGGAAAAGAGAAGGGAAAAGGAGGAGAAAAACTAATGGAAGAAATTATCACTGAAAATTTCCCAACTCTTATGAAAGACCTAAAATTACAGATCCAAGAAGTGCAGCGCACCCCAAAGAGAATAGACCCAAATAGGCGTTTTCCAACACTTACTAGTTAGAATGTCAGAGGTCAAAGAGAAAGAGAGGATCTAGAAAGCAGCAAGAGAAAAACAATCTGTCACATATAAGGGAAACCCAATAAGACTATGTGTAGATTTCTCAGCAGAAACCATGGAAGCTAGAAGACAGTGGGATGATATATTTAAATTACTAAAAGAGAAAAACTGCCAACCAAGACTTCTATATCCAGCAAAATTGTCCTTCAAGAATGAAGGAGAAATTAAAACATTTATAGACAAAAAGTCATTGAGAGAATTTGTGACCAAGAGACCAGCTCTGCAAGAAATACTAAAGGGAGCACTAGAGTCAGATACAAAAAGACAGAAGAGAGAGGTATGGAGTAAAGTGTAGAAAGAAGGAAAATCAGATATGATATATATAATACAAAAGCCAAAATGGTAGAGGAAAATATTATCCAAATAGTAATAACACTAAATGTTAATGGACTGAATTCCCCAAGCAAAAGACATAGACTGGCAGAATGGATTATGACCCAGCAATACCACTGCTAGGTATCTACTCAAAGGACTTCAGGGCAAAGACACAAACGGACATTTGCACACCAATGTTTACAGCAGCATTATTTACAATTGCAAAGAGATGGAAACAGCCAAAATGTCCATCAACAGACGTGTGGCTAAACAAACTGTGGTGTATACCTACGATGGAATATTATGCAGCTTTAAGACAGACTAAACTTATGAAACATGTAATAACATGGATGGACCTAGAGAACATTATGCTGAGTAAGTCTAGCCAAAAACTAAAGGACAAATACTGTATGGTCCCACTGATGTGAACCGACATTCGAGAATAAACTTGGAATATATCATTGGTAACAGAGACCAGCAGGAGTTAGAAACAGGGTAAGATAATGGGTAATTGGAGCTGAAGGGATACAGACTGTGCAACAGGACTAGATACAAAAACTCAAAAATGGACAGCACAATAATACCTAAGTGTAATGTAACTATGTTAAAACACTGAATGAAGCTGCACCTGAACTAGTTTTTTTTGTTTGTTTGTTTGTATCTTGTTTTTGTTTTTTCTTTTTCCTTTTTATATATATATATATATATTTATTATTACTATTATTTTAATTTTCTTCTCTATATTAACATTCTATATCTTTTTTCTGCTGTTTTGCTAGTTCTTTTCCTAAATCGATGCAAATGTACTAAGAAATGATGATCATACATCTATGTGATGATACTAAGAATTACTGAGTGCATATGTAGAATGGAATGATTTCTAAATGTTGTGTTAATTTCTTTTCTTTTTTTTTAATTAATAAAAAAAAAAGAGTGGTTGCTAAGCTGGATTAGGTGACAACATGTCTCCACCCATTTGGGTGGGTCTTGATAAGCTTCTGGAGTTCTATAAAAGAGGAAACATTTTGGAGAATGAAGGAGATTCGGAGAGAACAGAGAATGCTGCAGCACCACGAAGTAGAGAGTCCACAAGCCTTTGACTCTCACCTTTGGAGATGAAGAAGGAAAACACCTCCCATGGAGCTTCATGAAACCTGAAGCCAGGAGAGAAAGCTAACATATGAAGCCGTGTTCACCATGTGCCCTTCCAGCTGAGAGATAAACCCTGACTGTGTTCACCATGTGCCTTCTCACTTAAGAGACAAACTCTAAACGTCATCGGTCTTCTTGAACCAAGGTATCTTTCCCTGGATGGGTGCCTTTGATTGGACATTTCTATAGACTTGAGTTAACTGGGACATTTTCTCGGCCTTAGAACTGTAAACTAGCAACTTATTAAATTCCCCTTTAAAAAGTCATTCTGTTTCTGGTATATTGTATTCTGGCAGCTAGCAAACTAGAACAGATACATTCCCAGAAAGACACAAACTCTAGGAATTTGTGAGTTCCTAGAAGAAATTTCCTAGAAATTCTTCAGGAAATTTGAAGAATTTCCTAGAAATTCTTCATGAAATTCTGACTCTAGAAGAAATACAAAATCTCAACAAATGAATTACAAGTAAAGAGAATGAATCAGTAATAAAAAACCTCCCATAAAGAAAAGCCCAGGAACAGATGGCTTCACAAGCGAATTCTACCAAATATTTCAAGAATAAACACAGATCCTGCTCAAACTCTTCCAAGAAATTAAATAGAGGGGAACACGATGCAGCTCATACTATGAGGTCAGCATCAATAATACCAAAGCCAGATAAATATACAACAAGAAAATTACAGGCCTGTACATATATACCCTCATGAACACAGAGGCAGAAATCTTCAACAAAATACTAGCAAACCAAATCCAACAACACCTTAAAAGAATTATATCCCAAGATCACGTGGGATTCATCCCAGGTAAGCACGGGTGGTCCAACATAAGAAAATCAATTAAGGTAATACACCACATTAACACAATGAAGGGAAAAATCCACAAGTTCATCTCAACTGAGGAGAAAAAGACATTTAACAAAATCTAATATCCTTTCTTGATAAAACCATGCAGAAAAAATAGGAACAGAAGGAAACCTCCTCAACATAGTAAAGGGCCTATAAGAAAAACTCCTGACTCAGGTCATTCTCAGTGGTGAGAGACAGAAAGCCTTTCCTCTAAGATCCGGAAGAAGACAAAAATGCTCACAGTCAACACTGTTACTCAACATTATACTGAAGTTCTAGCCAGACCAATAGGGAAGAAAAAGAAATAAAAGGCACCCAAATTGGAAAGTAAGAAGTAAAAATTTCACTATCTGCAATCAAGACTATCCCATATAGAGAAAATCTCAGAAAATCTATAATAAAGCTTCTAGAGTTAATAAATGAATTTAGCAAAGTATCAGGGTACAAGATCAACATGCAAAAATCAGCAGTGTTTCTATACACTAGTAATAAACAATATGAGAAGGAAATCAAGAAATAAATTCCATTTACAATTACAACTAAAAGAATAATATATCTAGGAATAAATTTAAACATGAGAGCAAAGGTCTTACATGGCAAACTACAAAAATTGCTAAAAGAAATCAAAGATCTAAAGAAATGGAAAGGCATTTCATGTCCATGTATTCAAAGACTAAATATTGTCAAAATGTCAATGCTACCAAAAATGATTTACAGATTCAATGCAATCCCAATTGAGATTCAGCAACCTTCTTTGCAGAAATGGAAGAGCCAATCATCAATTTTATTTGGAAGGATAAGGGGCCCTGAATAACCAAAAACATCTTGAAAATGAAGAATGAAGTTGGAGAACTCACATTTCTCTACTTTAAAACTTATTACAAAGCTACAGTGATCAAAACAGCATGGTAGGGGTGGGCCATGGTGGCTCCGCAGGCAAGAATGCTCGCCTGCTGTGCCAGAGGACCCAGGTTCAATTTCTGGTGCCTGCCCATGTAAAAAAAAAAAAAACAGCATGGTAGGGTGGGCCATGGTGGCTCCGCAGGCAAGAATGCTCGCCTGCTGTGCCAGAGGACCCAGGTTCAATTCCTGGTGCCTACCCATGTAAAAAAAAAAAAAACAGCATCGTAGGGTGGGCCATGGTGGCTCAGTGGCAGAATTCTCACCTGCCATGCCAAAGACTTGGGTTGAACTCCCAGTGCCTGCCCATGCAAAAAAAAAAAAAAAGGCACGGTAATGGGTGGACCATGGTGGCTCAATAGGCAGAGTTCTCACCTGCATGCCTGAGACCCGGGTTTGATTCCCGGTGCCTGCCCATCTGAAAAAATAAAAAAACCCAGCATGGTACTGGCACATGGATATATAGACCAATGGAATCAAATTAAGAGTTCAGAAAAAGACTCTCGCATCTATGGCCAACTGATTTTTCACAGGGATGCCATTGAGGAAAGAATAGTCTCTTCAACAAATGGTACTGAAAGAACTGGATATCCATATGCAATTTATTCCATAGGTAGTTCAGTGGTTAGAAAGCCCACCTTTCACGCGGGATACCTGGGTTCGATTCCCAGACCATGCCCCCCACACCCCCCCCCCCAAAAAAGGGATCAAGGACCTACATTTAAGAACCAAGACTATAAAACTCCTGCAAGAAAACTTGGGAAGCATTTTCAGAATCTTGTATCAGACACTGGTTTCTAAGACCTTACACCAAAAGAAAAAATAGATGAATGGAACCTCATCAAAATAAAAAACTTTTGTGCATCAAAGGACTTCACCAAGAAAGCAAAAAGACAACCTACTCAATGGGAGAAAATATTTGGAAATAACTTATCTGCTCAGGGTTTAATTGCTAGAATCTATAAAGAAATCCTATAACTCAAGAACAACAACAACAAAAAACCATTCTAAAAATGGTAAAGACTTAAATAGGCATTTCTTGAAAACAAGATATACAAATAGCCAAAAAAGATATGAAAAGATGTTCAACATCATCAGCCATCAGGGAAATGCAAATCAAAACCACAATGAGATAGTACTTTATATTCACTAGAATAGCTATTATTTAAACAAACAACAACAAAAATAACAAGTGTTGGAGAGAATGTACAGAAACAGGAGCACTCATTCATCGGGGCGGGAATGTAAAAAGTATAACCACTGTGGAATACACGTTGGTGGTTCCTCCAAAAATTAAGTATAGAATTACTCTATGACCCAGCAATCTTACACCTGGATACATACTCAAAACAACTGAAAGGAGGGACTCAGACAGATGTTTACAGACCAATGTTTATACAGGCATTATTCACAATTGTCAGTAGATGGAAGCAACTCAAGTGCCCATCAACTGCTGAATGGTTGCAATATGTGGTTTGTACACACAGTGGAATATTACACTGCCAGGAAAAAGAACAAAGTTCTACTGTTCAACATAGATGAACCTTGAAGACCTCATGCTGAATGAAATAAGTCAGACACAAAAGGATAAATACCATATGCTCTCACTGATATAAAACAATTAGAATGAGCAAATTCACAGAGTCAGAAACTAGAACACAGGTTACCAGGAAAGTGTAGATGGGGGAGTTAAAGTTTAACTATACAAAATTTCTGTTGGGGGTGATGGAAAAGTTGTGCTAATAGATGACAGTGATAGTACACAACATTGTGAATGTAATTAACACCACTTAATTATATATGTATATACGTGGTTAAAGGGGGAAGTTTAAGCTGTATATCTGTTACTAAAATAAAAATTTTAAAACAGCTTATATAAAACAATATATTTATAACTGAGAAATCACTGTATAATATACAAATATCAAAAATTCAAATAACTGTTTCAGTATATTTTTTATTTACTTTCATAAAAAATACAGAAAATACATAAAACATACCTCTGATAAAAATGTTTGGGCAGATTTCTGAGCTCCTACATGGAGCAGATATTCATATACGTAGAGTGCTAACCTGGAAAATGAATAAAACATTTACTGAGAAAAGAAATATTTAAAATTCATTCTTTAAATAATACATGTACCTTTCTCTAACAAAAATACTTTATACCATAAAACTGACACAAATTCAATCCTTCCCATACCCTTCAATGGGAGTCTACATATATATATTCATGCAGAAATTGGAGTTTATATATATATGTTCAAAAAAAATCTTAAACTAATTAAAGTAGCACACTAAGAAAAGAACAAACATCTTTTCTTGACAATAAATATCCAAATATGGACTTTGTCTTGAATCATCTCTCTTATCATAACCTCAATCCCTTTGTTCTACCTAATATAGTTAATAATTTATAATTAAACACTAATAATCCTCATATCCTATTTTAAGGTATAATTATCTTTCATTAGGAATATAAATGGATTATTTTATTGGCTCTTTCTAACAAATTTATGTCCTCCAATCTTTTTGCTTAAATGATCATGTAAGCCTTAGCTGTTTGTACATCCATGTCAAGAGAAAGTGATTAGTAGAGGTATTAAAAGTCCATTTTAATATTTTTTAGCAACCTCTCCTTATTCTCTAGATTTTGATTGTTAAAACAATAGTATTTAGCTTATAAGGATTCATATTCACAGGAACCACAACACAGAGTAACTTTAAAGACATCATAATAGTAAACATTTGGTGCTTAGAGTTTAAAGGTTAACACAATTTACATATGTTTGTCATTCAAATATTGAATATTAAGTGTGTGGTATGAACTTATACTACTCTCATTATCTTGTAGATTCACAGTTTTTAAGCGACACCATGTGGCTCAATTTCAATTGAGCTGTTAACAAAATATTATTCATAAACCCAAATTAGTCTGAGGCAGTATTTTTAATGATATCTTGGACCGGTGCCCAGATAGCTCACAACAGTTCAGTTTCTGCTACAGTATATTTACCAATATTGAACCAGGTTTACAGTAAACAATACAATGTAACAATAACCACAATTCTGTATAGCTGTACCACTTCTCTTGCCAAGAGAATTTTTGATAAAGATTGATGGCATTGCAAAAATGAGTATTTTCTCCATTTTCATGAAAATACATTAGTTTCTCTCAGAACAAAGAAGTCTGTACAAAATCAGTTGCTCTGTTCATTTAATTCTTTATCTCCAACCCAAACTGCCAAAAACTTAAAAATGACAATTATTCTGCATGTACTAAAAACCTTGAGAGAGACTAGCTATGTGCTGAAGTAACAGGTGAGCAGCATTGCTGATGGCATACTCATACAATTTAGAAACAATTCTAGGCTCTTCAAGATGAATCACATACTCTAGATCACTCCTTGTTGGGGGATTGAAGTATGCACAGCCCCCACCCCTGCCAAAAAAGGCAAGTTCAGATCCCAAGCCCTGCTTCTGTGGCCGTGAACCCATCTGGAAACAGGGCCTGTGAAGATGTTACCAGTTAAGGGGCACCCAAACAGAATAAGGATGGGCCTCGACCCAGTGTGGCTGAAGTCCTTATAAGCAAAGGAAATCGGATGTGGAGAGAAGCCACTGGCAACAACCAGAAGCTGAAGATCAAGGGAACAAAGAGGAGAAGGAAGACGTCACCATGTGCACTGCCGTGTGACAGAAAAGCCAAGGATAACCTCAGCCAGACACATTCTTTGGGGAAAAAGCACTGCCTTGCTGAGCCCTTGATTTTGAATTTCTAGCCTCAAAACCATGAGGCAGAAAATGTTTTTTTAAGCCAACCTATTTTATGGCATCTGTGATAGCAGCTAGGAAACTAATTTCTCAACTCTTCTTTTATCTAACACACCTGAGGGATAAGATGTACTCCTTTCGGTGACTGTCTCATTGTTGGAAGTGTGGCTCGTCTACATCATGATAGAGGAGGGAAATTGGAAAGTCCCTGTAGTTTCTAAAAACAAACAGAAACCTACAGGTAATTCTCATAACACCTTCTCAAAAACACTTACTTCATACACCCTGTCCCTCCACTAACCTTTCTCAACCCTATCACACCTTTTGCTGACCATGATGATCACTTTTTACATTGAAAAAGGAGAATATTTGATAACTTGTTCCTGGAAAGACTTTAAGCCTCAGAATCACCTGCAAGTGACACTGCTGCTATGCCTTTCTGCCTAACTTAGAATAGATGTAGCCTCAGGAAATTCCTTGTGCCTCGTAAACCCCAGGCCAAACACCAAAACAATGGTGCAGGCCAGACAGAGGTTCAAGCCTAAAACAAATGCTGAACAATAAGGATGTTCCACCCAGCTTGGGGAAGTTGCCAGCGAGAAGCAGAGAGTGAAGGGTGGAGAAGAGAATAGATAGCAGAGTAGTCAAGGCCAGAGAGAGCCGTTACTGTGTTCTTGCAATCAACTCCATTGCTTCAAGTTAAATTGCTTCTTTGTTTTCTTAAATCTCTTTAAGAAAGATTTAAGACTATTTTTTTTCTATTTTCCCAATTAAGTAGCCAAAATATACCTCTTTATGAGTAGAGTTAAAACCAATCCCCACTCTCTCTCCATAGGTCTAGAACAGTGATTCTAAAAAAAAAAAACATGAATTAGAACAGACTTGGAATCAACAGGGGAAAAGGATTTTCAACGGCATAACTGGAGAGATTCTGAAGCATATTCCAAAGGAGTGTGCCAGTCCTCGTACACTCAGAATATCTGCTGCAGTAGCCCATGAGCACCAACAGAGATGTTGAAGTGGGACAGGGCTGAGAAAACATGTAATGTCACACACATTCTCTCCTGAACCAAATTAATGGTATGCAGTCAGGACCTGTGTTCCAAAAGGACTGACAGGGAGCAGTGCATATGCATCCTCCTAATGCATTCCCCTGCCATGAGGACTCCACGATACATGACCAGAAAATTTCCTATCGCCTCTGCACATGGATTTTCCAAAACTATCATTTTAGCCCTATCCTCTCCTCCACACTCCAAGCTGCTTAAACAAATTACTGTTTTAAGTTTCCAACAAAATGTTCCTATCTACACCTTAAATTGGCCACATGCAAAGTTAAATTCATCTTCTCCATCTGTTTTCAGTAGCTGTGTTCACCTTGAATTAAACACAATTTCTGATGAGCCTCACTTTCCTCATTTATAAAATGGGAAGAATAAGTGGCCTTGTGGTATTGTGGAAAGGATGCAAGAGCATAGTAAATGGTACCAATTACGATTCTGGCTAATTCTCTCACACCCAGTAATACAGAACACCGAGCTGTACAATGTACCCCACAATCTCTCCCACATTGGCCATTTCTTTCTATTCCTTTCCTGCCTCTCGGGAGCCACAGCCATAGCAGGAGCTACTTGCTCTAGCTTCAGATTTGGATATTGCATATTTTCCATTATCTCTCAGCAATAAAGACAAGGGGGCCACCAGAAATAAGAATCTCCAGGAAGTTCTAAGGGAAAAACAAAAACTGCAGTAAAAGATACTGTCTGAAGGCAAATGATTCCAAGGATGTGGGCAATATATGGAGTGACACTTTTTGCCCCTGTACCTAGACATAACAAGTGTCTATCCTGCCAGGTAAATCACAGCATAATCCCATACGCCTTATGAGATTCCTAAACATAAGAAAATAACTTTTTATTTTGACTCAATTTCTGTTGTACAGTGGAAATTTTAAGATAAATATTGAATATACAAATATTTAAATGATGCATACTCTCAATTTAACTATTTCTGCTAAATTAGAGTGGCTATTTAACTAGTAACTTATAACGTAACCAAAATACATAGAAAAAAAATTGACAATTAAAGAGTGAGTGTTAGGTTGCAAAAAAGTAGGCCTAACCTTTTTTATTTTTTCACGTTGAATTATGAAAAAGTGTATCAATGATTCATGGATCATGTATATTTATCTTCATTTCACTATAATTTTCAACTGGATATCAATAACTAAGCTATTTAAATCCTAGCCAATAATTCTAGAGAGGAAGCCAAAACCAGAAATACAAAATACATCTGATATAGCTCTATGCCTTCTTTACTCCCTTGTAACTACAGTCTTTTAAACTTTAAAGAGAGCAAAAAGTAGAGGCTAAAATGAGAAGAACACAGATAAAAGCCAAAACCTGAGCCCACTGGGGCTGCCCTCAAAACAGTAATTACTTATCACCTACTCACGATGTACTGCTTAATTCATTATCCCTCAATTAAACACACATTCACTCACAAATGCCATAGGAGACAGAACAGAAGAATCTATCAACAATGACAAAATTCCACAATTTGATTCCATCAATGTCCATTCTGATACAGTAAAATGTTCAACCAGGCTTCATGAATTCAAAATTTCTAATCATTTGGATGTGAGAAGGTCTACACTTTAACCTCCTAAGCTATTAAAAAAAGAAAACAGTGAAGAGGGGATTCTAGTTTTTTTGTTTATACAGATTCTAACAGAAGTCATTTTGTTATTTAAAATAAGTGTAAAATTAGAAGAGAATGAATGATACATAAAAATGACAAACCTGAGTGAAAATCAAATCAGATTAAAAAGTAATATTATTGAGAAAATAGAACATGTAATCTGTAGGATGACAAAAGACTACTATGCTTAATTTACATATAAAGAGCTTATATAAAATGATCCTCCAGAATACAAAGACCTTATTAAATAATGAGTCAGGCTGGAAATGAAAAGTTTGCTAGTAAGCAAATGTAAGGAAAATGTTCAAACTTCTAGACAGGGACTCTAGAAATATTAAAGCATCAATGCCTACAAGCATAAAATATGAAGTGTACATTAGTATAATTTTTCAATAATATAATACAGCAAGGTGAAAGGTAAGTGAAAAAGTGAAAAGGGCAGGATACAGAACAGCACACATCGTGTGCTCCCATCTGTCCAAACATATATATTTTTTCCAGAGATATTTTATGCATATTCAGGCACAGGAATAAGTTGCACTTGCCATACTCCCCTCCCCGCTCCCCTGGAATCATATGTGCTCAAGCAACATCTTTTATTGCAGGACTCTTTGCCTAGAGAAAGGATCCTGGGATAAAAGAGAGACTTCTTTTTACTGCATATATTCTTCTTCCATTTGATTATTTTCATCATGCTGATATTACCTACTTAAAAACAAACAAGCAAATAGAAAAAAAAAACTTTTAATATCTTAACCAGTAATTTTTATTCTAAATTACTACTCCAAGGAATTAATCAAACTCAAAAATTAATTCATAATGAATTTGTGGCAAAATTCTAGCAGTGAAAAACTGGCAGACTACGTATCTGATGTAAGAGGAATAACTAGACTGTGGTATATGCCTGTGATGGGAAAACATATTTTTGAAAAATGTTTAATGATATGAAGGTCCATAAACCATTGTCAAAATGAAAAGGATCCAAATATATAGGTATAATGTGTATAGAACTACAGTAGAAGGAAATGTGGGTTACTTTTACTGGTAGACACATCAATAAGAAGTGACAGGTAAAGTCTAGCTAACACAGATGGGGGCAGAAAAGCTAAGCAAAGCAAAAAAACCACTATGGCCTACTTGGAGAAGGGGCAAAAACCCCATCACCCCCTCAGAAGGTTTGAGGGCAACTCTTGTTATAGCATGGTACTCTAACAATCCTACTGGCAGCTTTACATCTCATACTACATAAAGTACAAGGTGTTCGGCTACATAAAATTATTAAACCTCTAATCTATATTCTGGAAACATTTCCCCAGTTTGTTGTCTGACTTAATTGTGTTTTTTCTTTGGGGAATGGAGCATTTAGATATTTTTAATTTTTAATCTAGAAATAATCAGTCTTAAAAGACAATTCCTAAACCCTTATGGATAAGTGGGAAGAGACAATACATATCACAATTAATTTAAAAGTACGCGGAAAATGTGAAACTACTGTTTTAAAAAAAAAGGAAATATATATTAAAGTAAGAATAGGATGTAAATTCTCACTTAAATTCATAATGCATAATGAAATAATACCCAAGTCCTTTTCAAACTAATTTGGCAATAGGTTTACCTAGTAATTCTGTTACTGGGAACCAAGCCTAAAGAAATTATCCTAAATGTAGAAAAGCTTTATGCATAAGGATTTTTAACCAAAAAATATGTGATTCCACCCACAAAAAAGGAAAATGGCTAGGTTTCCTGTAAAATAATTTGCATTGGTTAATTAGCTTTTAAAAATTTAATTCAAAATTTACAGACAATCATTTAACAAATGTTCAAGTGATGTCTCTGTGCTTAATAACTACACCATCAAATAAAATTATTTCACATTTACATTATTAAAATTATAAATTCTAACAGAAAAAAAGAAACTTTAATTTTTTACCATTCACACAAATAAAATCTATTACATGTTTGCAAATAGGCATCATCTAACATTAAGAGGATAGACTGACTATTTAACTAATTAGCCATCTACAACTGAGACTGTCACTGAAGAATTTTAATTACAACAAATACTCAAATATCCACATAAATGAAGAGACTTCACAGTCTGGAAAGAGGTAAAGGCCTTACTTCACTCAATATTTTCTGACATCTAGCTATCTAATTTGAGAACAAAATTTCTTCCTCTGAATGAAAAGGTAAAAAAATAAGGAACTAGGAACTATGGATATGATACAAAAATGGATGTTTCTAAGACATTATTGCTAATTTGAAAACAGGTTTACCAAGCCTCACATAAATGAAAGGTGAATACTGTTTGTAACTCAGAGGTAATTCCTCTCTTTCTTTCTGTATACATATATATGTACATCAATATGTATATATGCATGTATGTGTGTATAACACATGTATATAAAACAAATCCTTATTTCAGAAGATGAAGCTAATAAAAAAATAGCTTTTTAAAAAACCTGAATTTAAAGAACAGTTAAAGTGGACACGATTGTTCACATCATAGAAAGGATTTTTTAACCTTGTGAATATGATTATCAAGAGTTTCCTTTAAATTATTTGTACTAAATATAACAACATATAATTTAATATTTGCAAAACTTTTCAGGAACACTTACTAGAATGTTTGTCACTTATGGATTAAGATTTAATATCCTCACAGTTTTCCTGTGAATCATCCAGAGATAAGAACCATGCATAAATAACATTACGCAAATACCTACACAAAGAAAAGTCCAACACCAATAAACAGCCATGTCTGTTAACCTGACCATAATATTCTGCATCTACTTTTCATTTAGGTCTATTTACTGCCTATTGAAGAACCTGTCTACTGCAAGCTGTTCTTTTAATATTCCAAAAGGATGTAGTGCTGAAACTGAAAAGCGATAGATATTAGCCATTTAATATGGGAAAACACACACCATCCAAAACTTCAGTGATAATAAATTACTTTGTGAGCATTTTGCCATCTTCTTATGCTTAGCAAGGAAAAAGAAAAACAGAATTTAGTAAAAATAGAGGCTTCAAATTAATGGATCCTCATTTGGATTTTTAAAATTCTTTGGTCAATTAATGATCTCTCCCCAAGGCTGAAAAAAGTTTTTATACTAAGAGAGTTATATATGTGAAAAAGTGAAAGAAAGACAAAGTAGGATAACAGCCTCAAAAAAATAACAGTTCCTAACTGAAATCTTCAAATTAAACTACTATAATGTACTGTATAAAGCCTATTTTTGGAAAATATTCAGAAGCATTTTATGTAAAACCTAAACCAAGTTTCTACCTTAAAGAGCAAAAACCATTTGCCATATATATATAGAGAGAGAGAGTCACTGGAATGAAATAGATGGATACATTCAACAAGCTTCAAGACTGCCCAATCAAGTTGTACTTCAATTCTTAAGTAGTAAATGGTTTTTGCAGTGAAATGAGCACAGACTGAAAAAAAGAAAAGAGCTAGACTCAAGTCCTGATATAAGCACTTACTGTGTGCCAATGAACAATGTGCCAAATTTCAGTTTAAAATGAGAGAAAATAATATTTACCAGGTATATCATCTTCATAGGGCTGTGAGAATGAATTTAAAGAAGATATAGAAAATGCTTTAAATGTTAAAACACAAGGAAAATACTGGTTCTCTCTTGCAAGGGGTGTCTCCCTCAGGTCAAATC
Organism: Tamandua tetradactyla; assembly: GCF_023851605.1. Classification (NCBI taxonomy): domain Eukaryota; kingdom Metazoa; phylum Chordata; class Mammalia; order Pilosa; family Myrmecophagidae; genus Tamandua; species Tamandua tetradactyla. Next base: position 49,841,040 of record NC_135347.1, on the reverse strand, counting down.
TGATTGAGTCACTTCCTCACGGAAACTGTGAAGATTCTCTTTCGGCCTCAGAATCATGAACGAAGTCCTCAGCTAAGATCACAAGGCCCTACAAAATCAGGCCCCTGTCACCACCACATCCTCATACTCTCTCTGTCCCTGATTTTTACTGAACTATCAGCAGCTTCTAAAGGACTCCTGCCTCTGGGTCTCTTCAGACTTGCCAATAAGGCATCCTGTGGCAATCACTTCTAACTTCCAGGAGACTTGGTCCAGTTGTCACCTTTTCCAAGAAGTCTTCCTTGACTCTACCATGTACTCCAACTCTGCTTACTCTTCATGCAAAACTGGTCAATCTGCATTATAAATACTTTCTAATTTTGTCATTCTCCCTTATTAGACTCTATATTGCTTGAGACCCATGTCTAATTAATGGCCATCAGTTGGCTAGAAATCTTTTTGAATAACATTTCATCTAAACTCATGTATTTTCCTTTCTCCCCCAAATCAAATTTTAATTAGATTCTATCTTATTCCCATCGTAGGGGACTAGACAGCCAATCAGCCAAAGCATCAATGGATAATGACACATAATAGACTAACCTCCACAAATAATACATTTTTGTTATAAAAAGGGCCTCAATATCTCAATTCAAAGGAGTAATCAGATCACAGCCCCTCAGATCAAAATATATACACCTGGCCCAAGCTGGCAGGTTAAGAATAACTTAATTTCTGCTCTTTCATTGACCTTGTTGGTTATTAATAGTTCTATGAAACGAAGTAATTTCTTCTTTGAATTCAGTAACTTTTAGATAAAGCAAGTAAAACAACATACATCTGCTAACTTGACTGATATTATCACTTGTAAAAATAAGTACTGTACAATGTGTTAGTTTTTCTCTATGGAAGTGAACTCTAATGAACTGAAGCTACTTTTCAAATACAGAGTCTTCAAATTAATAGCTCCCCATTTAGAATTTTAAAATTAAATTCCTTTGGTTAATTCGTGATTTTTTTCAATGATGACCCAATTATTACATGAAGGCCTGAGTATACGAAGTCCTGAACACAAAGTTGAAGGAGAGACAGCATTAAGACCGTAGCTTCATGTTGTAACACCATGCTGATTCCATGGAAACGTACGGGCATGTGTGTATGTGCAAGAAGGAGGACTTCTTATGAAGTAAATTAGGAAGATTCCCAATCCCATGAAAATTATTTCACCTAAACTCTTTCAAATAGAAACCTGTTAGATTACATTTAAAAATAAAAACAAAACAGAATCTCACTTGGAAGAGAGGCAGCAAAGGGAGCTCCAGACACAAGGGGGAGAAGAAGGCAGGGGAGGGAAGGGAAAAGGAAGAGAACAGAAGGGGGAGGGAAGGGAAAGAAAAAACAAAACAAAACAAAAAAATCACTGGAAGTGCCAGTTTCCCTTACTGCAATTATTTTTATTCAGTCATCTAATAATTGTTTCAAACACATCAAAAACTACCAAAGAGGATCTAAGGAAAGGGAATTTTAATTATGGGGAGGAAATATGGGGGCTAAAAATGAAGGAAAAATGAGAAGGTTAAGGAATCTGAAAACTTTAAGTAATACTGTGGTCATCACTTCATAGCAATTTTATTACAAAGGTATGTATTCCACATTTTATGGATGAGAGAACTGTGGCTCCAGAAAGTTGAAGTTCCTTGTCCAAATTCACTTAACCGGTAAAAGATGGAGACAAGATTTAAAGTCCAGCTTTGCCTGATTTCAAAGCTCATGTTCATATGACTCTGTGAACTAAATTGAGAAAAAGACAAGCTTATATAAAAAGTGAGACTCTGAGTTGAATAGGTTGATGCTTCATGGATGAAGCTAAGATTCTAGCAAGAAAGAAAAACAGCTGGTCAGAAGGAAAACCTTGTCTTGAATTTGAACCCTATGAAAAATCTGGTATTTGATCATTTTTGACCTACAAAAATAGCAGCCTGTGTAGTCTTCCTGGTTTTCCTCCTCCCTCCCTGGCCATATTCTTCCTCTCCTTTAAACACTGGCATTCCCTAGGTCCTGTTTCTCTTTATATTACACTGTTCAGTTACACTACACATTATCTCAAGTAACTCTTCCATACCAGTGATTTTCAATTGCTATCTACATGCCAATATTCCATAAACTATACCTCCAACCAAAAGTCAAATTTCCTTCTAAGGAACAAATTAGTCTATTCCACAGGCCACAATGTTGGTTTTAAGCAAAAAACCCTGCTGAATTTCTTTTCTAAGCTTAAAGCCTGTGTGTCCAACTACCTACACAGTGCCTTACAGTGACATCTCAAATTCAGCATGTTCACAATCAACTCATCATCTTTTTCACCAACTGCTACTCTTTCAGTGGCCATGTCTCAGTCAATGACAACACTATTTAGCCAGCTGTTCAAATTAAAAACCTTGGAAGTTCCTTGACTCCAACCTTAGCCATACTTTCTCCCCATGTGATCAGCAGTCCTACCTGCAAGGTTTTTCTTTACAATCCTTCCTCTCCTTTCTATCCTCTCCTTACTACTATATTTTAATCCAAGTCACCACCATGCAGTTGTTTTTTTTTTCATTCAGGGCTATAGGGACAGCCTTCTAGCCATCTGCTTTGTGATCTCACTGTAATTCATTCTGTATTACACTTCCATTGTGACTTTCCAGAAATCTTGTTTCATTCCTGTACTTAAAATCCCTCAATGACTTCTCAATATTCCTAAAATATAGTCATAAATACATGCATTCATGATATACATGACGTCCTGCATAATCTAGCCTACTCCCTATCTCTACTAAACCATCTTTTAACACTCTCCAACTCTACACCATAACCATTTTTAAGAATTCACCCTATTATCTCAGGTCTGTTATCTCTGCACAAACTTAGAACATTTTTCTCATCTCTCCATTTCTCTTTAACCATTACATATCTTCCTTAGTTAAACTTATACATCATCCTCAGAGAATGCCTTCAACAGGTCTGGACAAATTGCAGTCCATTGGACATACCCTGGCTCCTGCGAGACCTATTCTTCAGCTCCTGTAACCTAACTTTATCATTTGTCAGTACAACTTCAAATCCCTCAAATTCATATTTTAATCAATAATAGGATGTTAGTCATTTATGTTTAACAAGTCTATGCTAATGATAATTTTATTCAAGATAAAACTTCGTGCAAGATTTGGCAAACCTCATTAATAAGAGATGCAAAAGACCTGAAAAAAGTTGGCCTCTGAATCTAAAAAGTTCAAATTTAAAAAAACTTCTAAGTAAATGGGTAATTCATAAATGAGATCTGGCTACTGCAATTTTGTATACTTGGTTTATATAACATTTATTTTCTTCCAAAAAGGTCAACACACCATAGAAAGTGATGAGCAGTGATTTTTAAACAATATTGTAGAACTTCATTATATTAGAATATCGGTCACTTCTATTTTAAAAAATCTTTTCCATTTCTTTCTTTAGGAGTATTACTGCTTCTACCTCCCTAGCCTGTAGGGTTGACAAGTTCTTACTTCTTGCCACTGTTAATGCAATTAAGGGGCTGGCTCAAGGTCTTTACACTTTCTATACCCTCTGTGTAGAGTCCTCTTCCCTAGATCCTCACACGGCTTCACATTATTCATTTTCTGCTAAAAAAAAAAAAATCACTTTCTCAGAAAGGACTTCCCTACCACTCTTTCTAAACTATCCCATCCCACCCCCACCCTGGCCTGCCATCACTGTCTATTATTCTAACTTTGCTTCATTTTTGTTCATGAAACTTACTAAAATTCTCACTCAATTATTTATTGACTTCCTCCTCCCACAAGAACATAAGCATACCTCCTCCTACTCAAATAACAATTTTATCTGTCTTGTTTATATCTATAGCTCTAGTACCTAAAACAGAAGGTACTGAACAAATAGGCCAGGTATAAGGCACTCGTGACTCCCTTGATTTCTTCCATTCAAGGCAATCAAGAGAGAAGTTCAAGGTCTCCCATTAGATATCTATTATAGGATAGCATCCCCAGAGTATCCTTAAGATTTAGCCTCTCTCTAACCTGGTATTTCCCTGGAACTTCGGGTACCTGTGTGACATCTATAACTCAGAGTAGGAGTTCTGCAGGTCTAAAAGTCAACATTGCCACATACAACAGCTATTAAAGACATTGAAAAAGAGATAAGCCTTCAATTAAAGATAAGAATAAAGCTGATCAGGTCAGGACTAAGGTAAATCAGAAGAACTTCACCTACTCTATGAGACCAAAGTAAGAGAGCTATTTTCTATTTCGTAAAAAACCTAAATTTTCTGTAGCATATAATCTAACTCAACTTGTCTAAATACATCATTTAAACAATCCAGACACAGGGATCCCAGAATGGGAAGAAAAGCTTATAATTCTGTTTAGCTTAATGTAATGCCTAGATACATCCCAGAGTATGTTGAGCAGATAATTTAAAAGAATTGAGGGATAGAAGGAAAAATATGAAACTGTTAGGTTTTACCACCAGGGAAACCCATGATACTGTGTCAAACATTAGGGATACCCAAATCAATAGGCCAAGCCCGTGATTTGGAGGCTTGCTTTCATGAAGCTTATTTATGTAGCAGAAAAGCAAAGTCTACCTGTAGATATACCTAAGTTACTTCCAGAGGACCTTGGTTGTTTCTCAAATGTGGCCCCTCTCTCTCCAAAAGCCCAATTCTGCAAGTGAAATCATTATCCTCACTACTACGTGGGACGTGACATCCAGGGATGAAGGTCTCCCTGGCAACGTGGAGAGGGCTCCCAGGGATAAGCCTGGCCCTGGAACCTGGGATTGATAATGACTTCCAGACCAAAAGGGGGAAAGAAGTGCAACAAAATAAGGTATCAGTGGCTGAGAGAGTTTAAATAGAGTTGAGAGGCTATTCTGGAGACTACTCTTCTGCAAACTTCAGTGAGATATTGCTATTTACCATGGTTTGCCAAACCCCAATCAAAACCATTCCTGCTAACCCTAAAGAACGCCAAGGGCCCCATCTGAGATTCTATAAAGGTTCTATGCACTATGATTACTTTCCAGAAACCTACAGCCTCCAGATGGGTTCCTAGGTCCAGAGGGACAAGCCTTTCTAGAACATCAACTAGTTTCATCCCCTTATCCTATATTATCAACAGCCCTAAACAAAATGAAAAAGTTAGAATGGGCGTAGCCCAAATATCCCTTAAGATTGGGAGAAAGATCAAAAGAGAAGGTAGAACCATAACAGAGAAGATAGGATTTAACAAACGAGTATCTCTGCTGAATCATTATATTGTATTTCTTTTTATCTTTTAAAGAAACAAATTGGTTTATTTAATTTTAGTAGGTAGATTTTGTTTCATTTGTTGCTATTTTTAATAAAACGAGTCCTAAAAAGATATTAACAACCACACCACCACCAGCACACACCACACACTTTCCCCTGTTTTATAGAAAATATAGCAAGGTCAGGGAATAAAGACAAAAAATAAGGTGGGGGTAAGGACGGGTGTTTTAGAAAGCCCAGTTATTCCAGCTGTTGCCATTTAGCACAAATGATTACTGTACTTCCAAAATTCTACATGTAAAATACATTCCCCATCTTTACTACAACATCGCAATGTCAATAATCAGAAAAATCTCAGCTATATAGAATCTAGAACTGAATACATTAACCTAAGGGTCTTTTAGAAACAAATTAGATCTAGAAAAGAGATCTATATTCCTGAGTCACTGTATAATTTCACTGTAATTCCCAGATGATAAAATGCCGATAGTTCACTGAATCAGAGAGAGCTAGAGTGGCAGGGGCATTTGGAGGCATTGAGAGGCTGCTGAAGAAGTTATTAACAGTGAAACTAGATCAGCCTGATCAGAACTTCAACAAAGTTCACAACCTGGTGTTAAGGAAGTGTGAAAAATTATAAATCTGTTTCTAATACTGTCTTTTTAAATTTCCTCATCATTGACAGTGAAATTAGAAACTAGATTTAAAGGGTCAAAACTGTATCTATGGAACCATACAATAATACTACTATCTAGCCTTTGTTTAAAACATACTTAAAACATCCATTTTTTTCAAATACTCTTCACCCAACATCACTTTTAGAGAAACAGATGCCTGATATGCATTCAGGTATTAAAGATACTAAAAACTGGGCACTAAGGATGTCCAAGGACAGGAACAATTCCATCAGTTATTAAAGACATAGATGCCAATGAAAGATTTAACCCAAAAAAAAGGTATAGAAGCTGGGTATAAAAAAATTCCTTTGCTTGGTATTTCACTGAAGATATACAGACAAGCAGTGTTGGGAGTATGGATTTAGAATTAAATTATTTAGTGTGCTTAGAAATGCTTGCCTTACACACTGAGAAGCGCAAGATTAAAATGACTACTATCAACTTTGGGGAAATGAAAAAGGTAAAGCTATAAAAATGAGAATTAAAAACTAATTTAAACTAATTTAAAGAAATGGGGTAATTCATAGTACTTAGTAAAATTTTCCATCCATTCTTCTAGGCGAGCAGTACACATTAGACTAATACTACACTGGATACACTTGCTAATAGGACTTAGCCAAGTACAGCTTGAAAGAGTATACCTTTTTACTCAGGCTCCCCCTTTGCTATGCAACCTTGACATACACAGTTTTAATTAATGGTCTCTACTTTCTGCATGTTTTTTTTTTTATCCTCACAGAGAGGAGAATGCCCTTTATATCCACCCAGAATACTAGACGCTTCTTAATGGTTGTTGACTAAGCGTGGAAGTTTTTCATACTCTATATTGACATCTTAACATCAAAATAAACAATAGATACCAGAATCCACTTATGTCATAGAGGGTTGTGTGGACTGGACATTTCCTCCTGCTGTGTACTAGAAAAATAAGCATAATGTGAAATAACTGTTTTTAGACATTGTACGACAAGCAGTGAAGACCTAAAATATCTGAGAAAAAGGTAACAAAGTGAGTTTTACCATTACCACACCCTGGCTTTGTGCATCAAGACACATTCCAGACTACAGCGCAGAGAGAGGGACATCCAACTATAACACAACAGTCTCTTCAGTTGATCAAGAGTTGATCAAGAGATCAGCGAATGCAGCAAGGGTAGAATTCTCGCCTGCCATGCACGAGACCTGGGTTCGATTCCCAACCTATGCACTTCCCAAGGGAAAAAAAAAATCAATAAATACTGCTGCAATAGCGGGATGATCACATGGAAAAAGAATGAAATGTGACCCCCACCATACACCATACAAAAAAAGAGTTGATCAAGAGATCAAATTTGAGGAAGGGTGAGGCAGCTGAAATTTTCAGGGCAAAGTACCAGAGAGGAGGGAGCTATGCAGAAAATCTGCAGCATAAATCGCATAGGAGTTCACTTTGTACATGCGTACAGAGAAACTCCACCAGGACAGGCAAAGACCTATTAGTGAAATAAGGCTGGAAAAAGGTAGAGTTCTGCCATACCGAGTTGAAAGACCTCAATGAACATCAGACAGTCATACCATAGTGGTAGCGCCAAACAAGTCCCAGAGTAAAACAGCTATATATCTACCCTAACAATTGTAGGTGGTTTCAAAAATCTCAAAATCAAGTCTATAGACAATATGTGAGTGTTGTCAGAATAATGTGGCTATAAGGTTGACTAGTAGCATTGATTGAAGTACAAAAAAAAGGGGATACTGGATATGATGTCAGAGACATTAAAATAGGTTTCAAGTTGAAAAAAGACTTGGACAAATTGCTAAAATTGTGAGAACTGTTATCTTTAGAGAGAGGGCAATATGAAGCAGTAAGAAAAACCAAGACAACAACAAAGATTTTGTTACCCCATTTTCATATTAAACATTTTATTCTGGAGAACTCAGAGTTTTTCTAGCAAGTTGTATCTCTAACTTTGAAATGATATCAATGGAAAACAGAGTTCACCTAAATTCAACCTATGGCAAAATGCCCTAGAATAATTATTTCAACAATCAGAAGTTACTTATAGTTATATTTAGAGCCAATGGGATATAATTTTCCCCTCCTCAGGGAATAATCCTATAACTAGTAGTGAATTACTTTTTTCAAGCGGAGAAAATGAGCATTGCTTTGTTTCTGGAGGACAAAGTCGGTACTGATATTTAAATAAGATAAGATATAATTACCCTTGTTAGAAATTTCTAGGTGGTAATACAAGACCAAGAAACACTACTGAATCAGCTAAGTTCTACCTTGTAGACCTAGACTAAACACGGAAGTTACACGGAGGTAAAAAAAAGTATTTTTCCATATAAATTTTCATTTGTCAGTTTTGTAGTAAAACTGACAAATCATGCATTCAATATGAGTAGCCAGAGCACAATGACTCTAACCAAATATTCTTAAAGAGCTTAAAAATAACTAGGCTATGTGATTTTATTCAGCCTAATTATCTTCATTCGAAGCTCAATTTTCATGGGAAAGAAAAAGAAAGAGAGAAAGTGAGAGACAGAGAGAAAGGAGTAATGATGAAGTTTCATTTTTACTTTTGAAATTAACCATGTTAAACTTATGTTCTAATTCATAAATAGTATATTTCATATTTCTTAATACTCAATTTTGGTTATTTTTAAAGCTGAATAATTTTTAAGTGTCCTTTCTCCAAAATAATTGCAAACAGCCCTTTCCTCAGAAAACTGGTGAATAAAGCGCAATTATTTACTAAAATCAGTTAAATGACATTAAATCCCAAGAAGTTTCTTGTTCATTTGAAATCAATATTTTTAATTAAGGTCTTGTTAAACTTTATATTATGTTTATTCAGGGTTCCCAATGTTTGCAAAGTAATTTTAAAGGGAGAAAAGAAATTTTTCTTTGCAAATTATCTCCCAAAGAAATAATTTTAGCTAAGTCAAAAATGATCATAAATTAAGAGTTCTGAAACTTTAAAAAATTCATTTATTCATTCATTCATTTATACCTTTTGATAGAACAATTCTACCTTGAGGAATCTGTTTTAAAGAAGAAAAACATGTAAACAGATATACATAAAGGATTTTCATGACAGAGCTTTACTGATAGCAAAAACTGGAAATAACCTGTATGTCCAACTATAAGGAACTCAAAGTTTGGAACATCATTTGCACACGTGTGAACATAAAATAGAAGTATATGGAATAAAACATTAAAAAGTCATTACAATGGGTAGTGGAGCTTCTTACTTTGTCTTCTACACTTTTCTGTTTTTTCCAAATTTTCTATAATCAAGAAAAAACTATTAAAAAACTAGTCATGAGTTCTTACCTTTTTCTCCAAGCTTATCAAAATTATTATCTACATGTAACATCTGCCTTAAGTACAGATGAAGAGTAACAGTTTATCCTAACAGGAAAGTATTTCAATCTATACTAACTAAGAAAAATCTTCTTTCTAAATAATATAAGTGGAAAATGCTTTGAAGCATTATAGTGCTTTTCCTTTGACTACTAAACAATGAAAATAAAGTATTCAAGATTTATTTCTGACTTTACCACTCTTATTTTTTTCAGTTCTTCCTGTTCATTCTCTTCTCTAATCTTTCCACAAGCCATTTTGGCATTGAAACTTACTTTGTTTTATATATGCTGTCCTTTCGCACTCATGCTACAGTCCCTATTCCTTCTTGAACATTTTTTTCTAATGTTTCCCCTTGTTTCTTCCTTACCCTCAGCCAAATTTCTGTGATCATCCAGCTGCAACACATTTGGTGATGTCTTTAATTGCACTTATATCATCATTCTTATATTTTTAAGGATCCACATGAACATGTACTATGAAGTGAGTTTAGTACTTATAGACCACTTTTGACTTTCTCTCAAGGAATTCTGGAAAAGTTGTTCTCATAGCAAATCTCTGACCAGCGCTCCTTAGGCATATTTCCTAGGCAGAATGGGCAGGAGGTGACACTTTACAGGAATACATCTGAACACCCAGCATCCAGAACACTAATAAACACAGAAAGATGTTGGTAGGTATTCAAAGTCCCAATCAGTATAAACACGGGTTGATTCTTTTTCTTTCTGGTTTTTCAGACAGCATAAATGTATGATAATCAGAGATACTATTTTTTAAAAGCTCCAAATAAAATAATCAGAATTACAGGATTTTTTTCCCCTGGTTTTAAGCTAACTTCTACCTTTTTAGTTCAATATGTTAAGATATCTACAGCAATTGTTCTTTGAGACCTTGATTTGATTCTTCATTAAACAACTCTTAAATACTTACTTTGTGTAAGATGCTGAGAACCAATGAAACTTCATTAGTTTAGGAACCACTAATACAGAATTTGTGGCAATATGATCTGGAAATATATCTTTATACCAAGAATAAGTTTGTCTAAAAATTCAGTAGCATAAAGATAATTCTAAGCAGCTAACGTTAGAAATAAAAACCTAATTTTCAAATACACTGAGAAAACATACATAAAAGCATTTATTAAGCTCCTATTAATAACTCTTCTAGGTCTCAGACAAAAACAAAATGAAAACACAGTTTTTACCCTCAGGTAATTTGCAGACTTGTTAGGGGGACAAAACATATCATTAAAAACAGGAGCAATAATACAAAATAGCATATGATGGGTGTACAGGCGATAAAAACATCAAGAATTCCGAATAGAAAGAGACCATAGTGAAAGACCCTTGAGGAAAGAACTTTTGAGAGAGGAAATGGCATTCAAACCAGGGTAAGGGAAATGGAGTAAGCAGAGAGAAATGGGAACTTTTAAGGAAAGGACAATAATATGAAAGGGAAGGATAACAGCATGAAAAAATTATCTATATATAACAGTGGTGACCAAAATAAAATTATCTATGTACCTGAATAATAAAATGGCTTCATAAAATACTCTATTATTGAGATAAATTTCCACAAAGTATGGAACAGAAGAATTTTACTCTATTATTATGGAATAAAAAATAGTTAAAAAGGCAACTTGCATTTAGTGCTTTATAGCTTAAAAAGTGCTTTACATATGAAACTAAATTATTTAGTAGCAACTTACAGTAATGTTATTTTATTAAGAATCTCTTCACACATTGTTCTTTTTATTTTTTTCAATTTATATTAAAATAAGCTTTATAATGTGAATTTTCAATAGAAAACAATGTTCATATAGATGGCATTTCCTGTGGTACTCCTTAACTAAAATGTAGGTTATGATGAAAAACTTTGGAACACAAAAACTGATTTAGTGGCCAAAAAAGAAATAAAAAACCATAATTTTGTTTAAATCCCAGAAAGTGAAATACATATTTTTCAAATCTAGATAAAGTTATTCTGATTCCTCAGAAATTATTATATCTGACATTTAAAAAAATGTATCACCATATAAGAAAGCCAAAATAATCAAGAGATAAAAGGAGAAAATAGACAAGGGGAAAAACAGGATTAAATATAAACTGAACCTCTACTAAATTAATCTCCAGATAATCATCAACCAGTTGTATCAAGAAGCATTTAACACCCATGAATGCCTCAATTCAATAGAAGAAGAATGAATTAAAATGTCTCACTATCATGAATCCACTGAAAGAATCTCAGAATTCAATGGCTGGAAATAATCAGACTAACTCCTTGATTTTGTATAAACAATCATGGCATAATCATCAAATTTGAAAATAAAACTAAGGACATGACTAATAAGATTCCTGAATTATCTCAAAACAATAAGGCACTCTGACACATTGCCCCAAACCTAATAAGATTAACTTAAAAGTAAACATAAAATACTGTACTTAAATCCACAAAGATATACAGTATAGATAAATATAACTTAACAACAGTCCATGTGAAAAAGGCACAGATTATTAGTTGACTGCAAATTCAATATAAATCAATAGCATATTTGACTGCCCTGGCAAAAGAGCTAATTTTATCTTAAGATGAATTAGTAGTATAAGAACTAGAAAAGGAGAGGTAATAGTCCTGGAAAGATGAGGAAAAATTAAGACAAGTCATTAAGAATCGTTGAAAATGCTGGTGATGCATATCCTGCAGAGAGAGAAAAGCTCAAATCTTAATGGACTGTCAGGTATTAGAGGGCTTTACTTCACAGGAAGAATATTTTATATTCACAAAAAGGGTAGAACTGAAACCAATGTGTTAGAGAGGCAAAAAGAAGGCAAATTCTAACTTAATATGTCATCAGAACCACCAAAAAAATATTATGTGTTGGGAAGTGAACCATTTTGGGGCTGGGAAACTTGAGTGCTCAATTTCTGAAAGAGTTGAAATTGGGGATATTGTAGCCATGGCTTTATATATCGAATAGAAGTTTCCAAGTACAAGAATATAAAAATTGAATGATTACTAAAATGTGGCCCAGAGCAACTGAATAATTCCCAGAACAACAGAACTGGTTAGTAGATGAAATGACATCAGAATGTATGTTCTTACAGTTTAGTCCCACTGTATGTAGAAAAATACAGAGTAACATCATGATTTAATATCTTCCTTCAAAGAAATTATATTTCCCAGAACACATGACATTGTGACCAACTGAAGGACTGAGACGTGTCAAGTTTGTCTGTCCAAACTGAACCCAAGACAACTGCCAACACAACCATATCTTCTACCACCTCCTCCCTCCACTCAAACATTAAGACCGGAACTGTTTTTCCATAATATGCCCATGTGGTTCCTGATAGCTGACTGTGCCCCAATGTTCCAAGGTTTCCAAACCAAAAATACAAGATTTCTAAAATATCTCTACCCATGATTAAAGATTAAAGATTGAAAAGTCAAAGATTATTAAAAATAATTCAAGATTATCTTTAAAGATTATTCAACTGTCTCCATGAACATATATATATTCAGCTTGTTCAATGTGTAAATTCAGAGCAAGCAGAGTTCCAAGCAATAAATGGTAAGAGGTATATCACTATAAAACTCTATCTAAAAGAATATGCAATTACTGAAGACATTTACTCCCTCCAAATTCTTCCAGATGTTAGCTTTTCAAAAAGCAGAGAATTTCTACATCCTACATTAATTTAAACCTTTTAACTTAATCCAGCCAGTAATTAAACATCATATTTCTTATTCCAAAACAGTTTAAGGGGATAAATTACACCAATATTGACAATTACAAAACCAGCTAAAGAGAAAATGTGTTATAACAGGTTCAGGGTACTAAATCAGATCACTATGCCATTTCCATTTTTTCTTAGCACTTCAAAATATAATTCACAGAATATAAGTAAAATATTTTACCAAAGGTATGCCAACCTTAACTGACTGCCCTAAATACATACAAAATTAAATCTGTCTGAAAGCAGAATGGTTTTCAAATCAAGGTACTTGTCAGGTGCATAATCTATTCCTCTATCTTAACAGTTCCCTCCTGAGTATCAACAGTAATGCCCAGTAGAAATATCACACAAGCTCCAGAACAGCAGATTAAGTAAATGTACAGAGCCTTAAAAGTTTCTATTCTCCAACCCCAACATACATGCACTCACACATACACACACAATTTTAACCTCTTCATGGCAGAGACTGCTAGTTGCCTCCAGGATTTCTCCCCCAGAAATAACAAAGGAAAGTTTTAGCATTGTTCCCTGCTAAACGTGTGGCTGGGTATGTTCACTTGTCTGAATTTTGGCCAACAAGGTATAGATTGAAGTTGGAAGTCTCAAAGGAGAACATTTTTCTCCATTCCTTCATCTTGCTACAAGCTGTCAGGCGGGTGCGATGGCTGGATTTGAGCCTCCATCTCTGACCACAGAATGAGACCATTTTAGGGATGACTGAGTGAAAAGGTGGAAGGACCACGGGTCCCTGACAACTTCATGAAATGGCCACTTCAGCCCTGGACTCTCAACTTCCAGTCCTCTTGCATATATGAGGCAATAAATTGCAATCTTTTTACCATTGGGGGTTTCCCATTCCCTGCAACCTAATCGAGTCCGAACTTGTATACACTGATAAATCAAGTTGTACTCCCCTGTCTTCCTATACTATGGCTTCCACACGATTCTGCCCAAACTACTCTTGCTGTAGTATCAAAACTAAATTATATTAATCTAAACACACCCCATTTTCTTTAGAAATATGTGTAATCAATAACATAATTTGCTTTAAAAATAATGCACAATGAGTAACTGCATGACAGGAGAGTTTTCCTTGGACTACTTTGTAAATGAACTTCTTCAAATCACGTTGGAGAATTTGGAGAATTCTGACTGCCTTCTCAAAACTTCTCCCAAAAGTTTAGGGAGTAACAGAGCTAAGAACCAACTTCAACAAAAGAAAAAAAGTAACAATGCATTTAAGTTAACTTATAATTGGAACCAAAAAGTGTCACTATTTCATTCAAACAGTCATTCCTTTAAAATAAAAAGCTACATTCATCAGTCACATTCCCATTAAATGCCACCAAAAAATAATTATCTCAAATTGAAATATATATGCTTTGTAGATGAAATGAAAACTAATCCTAGTTATAGTTAACTCAAATGGAAAAGATACATTGGCTATTTTTAATATAAATCAAATTCATATTGTAAGTTTACTGAATAAAACTGAATAATTCATTAAATTAATGATACATTGCAAACATATACCACTTCTCATTTTATAAATATAAACCAACTTTTAGAATATGTACTTAAATATCTAAAAGTCATAAAAAGTATACACAATTTTTAATTTAACAATTGTTTATCCTAAGGTTGTATTTTCTCAATACATAACAGATTAGAAAACTAGTAATTACCTAGTAAATGCTGAATAATTCATGATTTTAAAAAATGACTAAGTAAATTTGAGGGCTGGATTTTCCAGATTAGCCCTCATTACTCTGGCTTTACAATAAAATTTTTTTCTTCTGTCCTCAATGAAAAGCACTTTATTTGGATGTTTTAAACCCCTATTTCTCCTTCCTGACACGTGTTTTTCTCCTTCCTTTCCCTCTCCCCACCCCATCACCTCAAGTTAAAGTGGTAGTACCATTCAACATTCAAATAACTAAGTCTTATACACCTTTCAGTGTATCTCCTTTTAGAGAAAAAGTTCAATATTTTGAGTAATCAAGAAAATAATTGGCAAATATATCTCTTTCACCAAGATCTCATTCTTGAATGTATAAATATAAACTAAACTTAAAGAACTACTTAAATAACTACTTAAATATCTAGAATCAGCTTGCAAAAACTGAGGGAAGGTGTCTGCAATTTTTCTATTTAAAACTTCCTTTTTCTGAAGATTATAAAAATAGTAATTACCTAGCAAATGCAGAATAAATTACACCAAAAAGTGACTGAGAAAAATTATTCTGGCTTAGTCTTTAAAGGCTTATTTTAAATAAATTATTTTAAAGAAATTAACTTTGAAAATTTAAACACTAAAGTCATTCTTCTATATTTGCTCATACTCCATAAGTAAATCATGTCTCCTTTTAGATTAAGATTATAACTGCTAGATACTTCTTTTTTGCTTTAACCCTATAAAGCTTAATCAGCATATTTTCTTATTTAATTGTGCTTTCTTCCTTTGTGGAACTTTATTTTTCATTGTTTTTTAGTTTATTGCTAAAAGGGATAATATTGATTGTGCTGTTCGAATCGGGTAGACGTCAGAAAAGCCACATTCTTTAATCCTCATTCAATATTGTTGGCTGGGAGTATTTTGATTGTTCCCGTGGAGATGTGACCCACCCAACTGTGGGTGGTAACTTTTGAACAGACAGCTTCCACAGAGTTGTGGTTCTACCCATTAATCTTTTAAAATAGGAAACACTTGGAGAGAGTCCCTTTTTGTAGAGTCATGAAAAAGCCAGCAGACACCCATGTTTGCCATGTGCCCTTCCAACTGAGAGAGAAACGCTGAATGCCATCAGCCTTCCTGAACCCAGGTATCTTTTCCTGGATGCTTTAGATTGGACATTTCTATAGGCTTGCTTTAATTGGGATATTTTCTTGGCCTTAGAACTGTAAACTAGCAACTTATTAAATTCTCCTTTTTAAAAGTCATTTCATTTCTGGTATATTGCATTACAGCAGTTAGCAAACTAGAACGCTGATATTTAAAAATACTCCTAAGATAGTGCAATTTGACAAAAATTTAATAGAGAATCTGAAATGTATAAAAGTAACATTTTAAAACTAATCCATCTGCTCTAGGAATATATAAATATTTCCTAATAAAACTACTCATTTAAAAAGTGTCAAGAAAGGAACAGGACCTGACTTGCAGGTGTCTGTCTCATCTGAGGAATAAAAGTCCCTGGCTGGGCTGACTGTAAAGGTTCCAGTTCCTGCCACTAACTATAAAATATCCCCTGCATTCTCTGTCCTACACAGAAAATACCACATGCAACCTACCCTGTCCTACTCCTTCAATGTCAACTCCAATACATCTTCCCTGAACTCCCACACTTCTTTCTCTAGTTGCTAAGGATTCTCGATTCCCAGAAAGATCTTTCAACTATAGGTCTCCAAGTACAACCACTTCACCCTCCTTCCTAACTCCCAGGAGCCCATGCCTTCTCCTTTGGCCCAGCTGCAAAGGACAGTCACTTCCCTCTTGCCGCTGGCCACTATCATAAGAAGCTAAAAAAAAAAAAAAAAAAAAAAAATCCCCTCTCACTGTCAGTAGAAGATATTGAAGAAATACCTGTTGTTTAGGAGATATGGAAGGTGGGGGTGGGGGAAAGGAACATTCTTCTGGTTATTAGAATTGCTTAAAAAGCACAGTAGATTCTATTTTAGGTTTACAATTGGAATTCACAGATCCACATACAGTGGGAAACCACAATGCTGTTGGGACAATTTATAATATTTTCTCTGCTAGGGATATGTTCTCTGTATAAAACAAGCCAATTCACTAACCACCTTTTTTTTTTTAACTTTTTTTTATTGTATAGTATAATATATATACAAAGCAAAGAAATAAAAAAGCAAGTTTTCAAAGCACTCTTCAACAAGTCGTCACAGGGCAGATTCCAGAGTTTGTCCTGGGCTACCCATACGATCCTCTCAGACATTAACTTCTAGCTGTCCAGAATATAGGAGGCTAGAGGGCTTAAATATTTTTTTATCATCACAATCACTTTTTTCTTTCCTTTCTTGTGAAAAATAACATATGTACAAAAAAGCTTTGAATTTCAAAGCACAGCACCACAATTAGTTGTAGAACATATTTCAGACTTTGACATGCATTATAATTCCACAATTTTAGGTTTTTACTTCTAGCTGCTCTACAATACTGGAGACTAAAAGATATCCATTTAATGATTCAGTATTCATATTCATTTGTCATATCCTATCTTCTATGTATAACTCCACCATCACCTTTGATCTTTCCATCCTTCTTTTTAGGAGTGTTTGGGCTATGGCAATTCCAAATTTTTGATACTGGAAGGGTCTGTCACTAATATGGGGGAGGGAGATGGAACTATCTGATGACTAACCATCTTTGAAAAGACTTTAAATACTGGGGTCATTATGTAGAGTTATTAATTCATGTCTCGCTGTACTAAGAAATAAATAGCATGGGAAGGAAACCTGTAAGCTCCTGAGTGGAGGAGCCTTGTCTGTCTTGTTCAGCATTTGACACACTTTAACAATGCTCAGCAAACATCCAGGGAAGGAAGGTGGGTGTGGGAAGAGGTCCAACATCCCCAAGGGATGGCATCTACAATGATCTCGAGCCTACAATTATTTAAGGGGGAACCAGGGACATTTCAGACATCTGGAAGAAAGCAGTCTTTTTATACTTCAGGTTACAGAACATATGTGGGGATTCCTTTTAAAATACTCTTAACTATCCATGGTCAAAATCCTTATTTATCCAGGACAGCGTATCAAAAATTAGGCCTATTCAGTTGGAACTTAAGATATTAAGTCATCTTTCACTGGTAACACTAGAAAGTCACTTGAGGTGATACATACCTTCAACTTCAACCAGTCAGGGTGGGGTGGTGTGAGGGGCTGAGGACATTCTCTGTGTCAGACCCAGGAGGAGGGAAAAGACGACTTCCTAGAGCAGAAAACCCTTCAGACTAAATTATCCAGATTCACTGTTTTGGGTCCCATTTCTTATTTCATCCACTTAAATAAACATATTCTTAAGGGAGTTTTCATTACAACAGAATATGATAGCTTTTACTAAAATTTACAATCTGGCATTTATATATATTGAAACTTCATAAATATCCCTTGTCTGATCCTCTATTTTAAATAGATCGACATAAATCCAAATAAGACTACTGCCTCAAGAAATAAAGCACAAAGAGGTAAATACAATAGCTAATTGCGATGATTACCAGCCAAAGGTTTTCGATCTTACTGTACCTAGAACTACTTAGGAGATTTTGAACAAGGTGAGGGCAGGACCTAGAGTTCTAGCCCTGCCATCTACTTGTTACAGAAATCACTAAAAATCCACAGAGACAGGAACAAAGTTCTCAGAGTAGGCTAGGTAAAAATTTGAGTAAATGTTGCATTGTTATAAGCGTTAAGCTCCTAAATCCAGAAAAAAGTACTCAAATATCCAAACGATGCATTAAGAAGATAAAGAAACATACAGACTACACAAAAGTTGACATTACAAAGTATAATTAATTATTTGCTTCTCAGATGAAATTATTTACCTAAATATCTCATCTATATACTCTTTTAAGACATAAGTTCTTCACACTGTTTTATGTATGCCTGCTAAGTTTTATATTCAACTTCTTTTTCAAAATACTATTGTCGCAAACATTAAAGATGCTACTGGAAAATTTATGTGACCATCTAAAATAATCAATCTATGACTAACAGAATATAAATGACTTAAAAAAAATACACAGAAAATAAAATATTTTTATTATAAAATTCAACAACAAAAAATAAGATTATAGTCAAAATTAATTTTAAGATATTTTGGCATATTTAGTTCTACATTCTGTAAAAACGATAATATAGGCAACCTAATGCTTCATAAAGCTTTATATACTATAGGTATATAGTATATATTGGCTAAATGTCCCACATAACTTCACATTTCTTAATTTATATCAGTTTCCCTAACTGTACAATTTGCCTCAAGATAAAGATTACAAAAAGTTACCCTATTTTTAACAAATAATTCATTTTTAACAATACATAGAGTTAGAGGGATGACAAAGTAAGTGGGAGGAGAAAACGCATTCATTTAGACTATCATGCATTCACCAGATACTAATAAAAACATGAAATGCCAAACTTATGGTACAATTTATATAAAAATCAAATAGTCCATGGTTGAAAGTAGACTCTCACAAACCTTTACAACTTTACTCTACCTGGAATCAGTTTAAGGAATAATAAAGCACAAGAGGTATTAGTATTAGCACATAATTTAAGCTTTCAGGATTTGGCAGAATTCTGCTTTAATAGCTTTAGTAATCTTCAATTATATTGAGATCATTAGTTAACTGAAATAGCACCAGACCCCAACTACAGGGTTCTCATTTATCAATTTAAGATTAATATTCAAGATCAAAATAGTGTAATTGTTCAAACAAATAACTACTAAATGTAATGTAAGATGGAGTGTGTCTTTGTTATTGAACCAAAGCAACCACTTTGGATAGCCATTCTTTAATTTCCACATCATGAAAAAATCCACTTAAAAAACTGCTAACCCCCTCCGGAGGGCAGGGTGGTGGTTCCACAGAAGGCTAGAGGTGGCTTTGCCATGTGTCCTGCAGCCTGTTGGTAGGTATAAACCTGGAGGCACTGAGAGCGGGGGACACAAATGGACATTGCACACCAGCGAATATGGCGCAGTGTTCATGATTTGCGATGGATGGAGTAGCCCACAGGTACAATGATGAGAGATGGAAGGGGGAACTGTGGTGCTTACAATGAACTACTGAGTGACTGCAAGAAGGAATGAAGTTGTGAGGCATGTAACCAGGTAAATGAACCTTGAGGACAGTATGTTGAAGGCAATGTCAGAAACAAAAAAAAATATTTTCATGCCTCGCTCATATGGATTAACTATAATATACAAACTTGGAGAACTAAGAATCGAGAGCATGGGTTATCAGGTGGGGCCTATTTATAAAGGGTCCTAGATTGTAAGCCCTTATAGCAGTCACATATAGCCAGGAGTTGTAACTGTTATTTCTCAGTTCTGAGATACTGAGCTGTTTGTCTGTAACCTGTTTGCTCCTAGAAACTTCGGATATTTATGTGATACCTGAGATTCAGAGTTAGAGCTCTGAAATTGAGAAAGTCAGCACTATGCCATACAGGAACTATTTAAAAAGTTCAAAAAATGATCAGACTTCAACTAGAGATATGAATGAAGCTGATCTGGATAGGACTAAGGTAAATCAGAAAACAAGGTAAAGGATGATTTGGTTCATATTTTAAAACTCCACTTCTTTGTGAGATCAAACAGGGAAAGATGTTTATATTTGGTGCAAAATTCGTATTTTGGTAGTGCATTATCTAATTTAACTTGTATGGTCAGTTTATTTGAACATCATATTTACATGAAATCTTGAATAGGGCGTGAGATCTTGTTGGTTTGTACAGGTTTATGTGATGCCCCAATATAGTAATTTGAGCAGAGAAGAAAAAAGTATCTGTAAAGTCCCCTTGGGGGACTGGGGAGAAGGGAGGAAATATTCAACTTCCCCAATTGGGAAATTCCTGATATTTTCACAAGCAATGGAGACAACCAATTCAATAGGCTGAGCCTTCAGTCTTGGGGTTCACCCCTATGAAACTTATCCTGCAAAGGAGAAGCCAAATCTATTTATAATTATGTCTAAGAGTCACCCCCAGAGAACCTCTTTTGTTGCTGAGACGTGGTCTCTCTCTCTCTCTAAGCCAGCTGGGCAGGTGAACTCACTGCCCTCCCCCTACATGGGACATAGCTCTCTGGGGTATAAATCTCCCTGGCAATGTGGGACAGGACTCCTGGGATGCACCAGGACCTGGCATCATGGGATTGAGAAAGCCTTCTTGACCAAAATGGAGAAGAGAGAAATGAGATAAAATAAAGTTTCAGTGGCTGAGAGATTTCAAACAGAGTCAAGAGGTTATCCTGGAGGTTATTTTTATGCATTATACAGATATCCCTTTTGAGTTTATGGTGTATTGGAGTGGCTAGAGGGAAGTACCTGAAACTGCTGAACCGTGTTCCAGAGGTTTGATTCTAGACAACTGTATAACTATATAGCTTTTACAATGTGACCTTGTGATTGTGAAAAGCTTGTTCCTGATGCTCCTTTTATCCAATATATGGACAAATGAGTAAAAAAAAAAAAAAAAAAAAGAGGATAAATATAAATAAATAATAGGGGGGATAAAGGTTTGTTTTTTTTTTTTACTTCTTTTCCTGGAGTAATGCAAATGATATAAAAATGATCATGGTGATGAATATACAACTATGTGATAATATTGTGAGCCACTGATTGTAAACATGAATGGACTGTATGTGTGTGAAGATTTCACAATAAAAATATTAGAAAAAAAAAAACTAAGATCTCCCAGACAGCCGAGATGGTAGGAAGACAAGAAGTTAAACTGCCTATCTTAGAACCACAGCATTTTCTTTCCCTCAGATAATTCTGATTTTTGCATCAACTGCTACCCTCACTCATGGATATGAAAGTAGTGGGTAAAGTGGAAACGAAGAGTTAATTCCTTGGTCTTGGCAAGCATTTTTCTTTTAGCATGGGTATACTAAATGGGTATACTTATACTTGTATAAGCATGACATATACAAAAAGAAAAAAAGGTTAATCTACTGGGTCAGTAAAATGATAATATATAAATGAGCAAAAATAAGAATGAATTTTTAAAAAGAAGCAAATATTTTTCCCTACTGATACTATTTAACCCACTGTGACTCTCACTAAAGCCTTTAAAAACAATTTTAGAAAAATGAATTAAAGACGATTTTAGGGGAAGAACTGCAACAAAAACAACACACAACCTCTTAAGAACTTTCTTGCCTGTAAAACAGGATTAACTGGTAGCTACTTCTTAGGGCTGTTATGAGAATTACGGATCATCTATATAAAAGTTTTAGCACGATGCCTAGCATATTATGGTTACAATAGCAAGCATCATTATTGCTGTAAATATTTTGGATATTTAATAAATGCATAAACTTGCACACATCATGAAAGTAGAGTTCACTCTCACTCAAGCAGGACTGAAGAAGCCAGAAATGTAAATGCTGAAGTTGTGAAAGCCTTCAGGATTTCTAAAGCAAAGCATAAGAATTATGACGGTAATTTCAACAGGACTAATTATTTCCAATCCAGCAGTAACTTCAGCTGCAGCCCTACAAGGCAACAGACAAAACAGCCCATGAGGACTAGGTGAGTAATGTTTAACAGCTAAGTGAATAAAGAATTGAACTTTAATGCTTGAATCAAAAAATAATTATTTTGACTTTTTTTCTCCCTGGAAATACGTGTATTGTGTTTCCCTCTGGGCCTCCTCAGATTACTTTATATACTTCTCTTGTCCCTGAAAATCATTGTATCAGTACCTGATTTTGTGTATACAACTGATGGACACTGCAGATTATGGCCCCAAATTGGAGTAAGAATGGAAGGAGATACCAGCCATAGATGAAGCACTATTACAGCACGTGGGGTTCAGGGTTCCAGGATTCCAGGATTCTTGGATCTCCCCATCCTCCATTTCTACAACCTTGTGCATGGAACCAGACAAAGTTAGAGGGATAATTTAGGGAAAATGTTCCCCAGTACAATTCTACAGAAATGTTAGACACTACAAGAGGTCAATCTAATCTACTGCCCATCCTTGACCAATCTAAAAGTTATTTTTTTCATTAAGCATTTACTATTGCCAAGCACTGTGCTAAATGATTCCATCAAGGATATCTCAAATAAAGTAGAACTTTTTGACTAGACTAACCTGATAAGGTCTTTTATTTTAGGCATATCAAAACAAGCCCTTCAAAACACAAAAATACTAAGACAACACACATCCTTCTCACCTTATTCTATCCCTGACTCACATAGAAACTCTAGACTCAGCAAAAATTTTTACTTCAGCAACTTTCAGAGCCTTACATATTATAATGTACATTATCAATCTCTAAAAATATAGGTAGTATGCACCATTTTGTAAACTTATCTGACCCCAGAACCCTTTTATCCTATAGCGCCAATTTACATAGTAGTTAACGAAAAGCTTGGAAAATGCTGCATTAATGTTTTCACAGAGGGTTAAAATTTAAGTTTTATTATTTCATTAATAGGGATGATTAGAATCAAAGTTATATGAGGCTAATACGGCATATAGTAAAAGAAATTAATGCCATTATTTTTTAATAATAATAAAATGTTGTGGTATTTAGAAGAGGGTAAAACCAAAGCACTGTCCTACTACTCAATCCACTTAAAATACACAGCTCTCATGCAAAACAATAGAAGTAAAGCAATGGAAGCTCCGAAATAAACATCTGAAAATACAATGCATATGAGATCCCTTGCCATTAAGTTCTGAACAAATGCATTTATACTATTTTTCCAAAATCAAGTTTATCATTTTATACTTTCATTTTACAGCTCATCCAAACATTTGAGTATGAAAACTCTGCTAGTGCTCAATCCCAGTAGAGAGAATCCCTATGGCATATGACCCAAATGCCAATTCAAACTGGGTCACCGCATTTTCCTGCCATTTCATTATAAGGGGATAGGATTGGGATTTATTTTTGCCTCCTTCTACTACATACCCTCAAACAGCTACATAATATCTTCATAGCCTTCAGCCAGCTAAGAGATCTGTGACCTACTCCAAGCTCCCATTAAAGTCACAAACTAAACTATTTGACAGTAAAAGAATTTTGATTTCTCATGCTATAGTTAAAACTTAATGCTCTCAAGCTCTAATAACTGGAAATAAAAGCAGATAATGCACATAGTACCCACTATTTACTACAATAAACTGATCATTTTAATGAGGGATTTTATCTCTTTTCTCCCATTTTTCAAGAAATCCACCTGCACATACCTTATTTAGTATTCTTGTGTAGTGGCTACTTTGTTAAAGTGGTTCAATATTTAATTAACGATTAAATGGTAAAACAGTTTGCCCATTAAATTATAAAAACCTTCAGTGTTTACATAGCTTTTTCAAATTAATTAAATAACTTAATAGAAGTTTAAAGATTAGATTTAAAAGTTAGTTTTGAGAATACATGAAGATACTGAGTATGAACAAAATATATATGCCAGTCATGGTAGAACTCACACGTAGTGGTAATAACTGAGCAGCCTACAATGGAAGAATCCCCAAAGGTGAGGCATTTGAGGCCATAATCTGCAGTGTCCATCAATTGAATACACAAAATCAGGTACTGATACAATGATTTTTCAGGGACTAGAGAAGTATATAAAGTAATCTGAGGAGGCCCAGAGGGAAACAATACACATATTTCCAGGGGGAAAAAAAGTCAAAATAATTATTTTTTAATTCAAGCATTTATGTTCAATTCTTTATTCACTTAGCTATTAAACATTGAGTCTAAGTCCTTGGGTTTATTTTCCAAATAATAGGTAACACTGTATTTATTAATGTTTATTAACATATTCTCTTAAAAGAGAAAGACCAAAAAGTAGCCTAATAAAGTCAACTTATTTCAGAATA
The DNA here is from genome assembly GCF_023851605.1 of Tamandua tetradactyla. NCBI lineage: Eukaryota > Metazoa > Chordata > Mammalia > Pilosa > Myrmecophagidae > Tamandua > Tamandua tetradactyla. Next base: position 49,816,413 of record NC_135347.1, on the reverse strand, counting down.
TCTTTGTTTATTTATAGAATTTTTTTTTCCCCTCTCAATCTACAGATCTAGAAACTAGAGCAAAATTTTCCCTCATATCCCCAGGTAAACTCTACATTTTGCTTCCTTATTATATTTTCTTGTATAGAAAATATACTGAGGTAGAGCTGAAAAAGTTTGGGACCTAAAATGAATAAATGCCAAGAGTACCTGGCAACGGAGCTTTCCTTGACATATGAACAGAAAACCGGGAGCCGAGGAATGTGGGTGAGTGGCAGTGAGTACAGACCCAAGGCAGGCAAGACGCCAGGCGGTCTGAGCCAGCGCAACAGCTACTGTCACAGAGCAGCTCTGGTAATTGTGTTAACTGAGCAATGAATGAAGTTTGGGAGATTTTCCTTCTTAAGTACCTAGTACTCTTTTGTTCTCCTTTCTCAGCCCTCGCACTGAGGTATATAATTAAGGAAGGCATGATTACAATTTGTGAAGTGTACAACAGGCTTTCCTCTTCCCTAGTTCAGGAACTACTATAAAACCTGTGATCTTACATATGCTTCCAGAGTTACCTACGGGTCTTAGGAAATAGCATCGCTGCTCCCATCTCATCACTAACATCTGTTTGGCTCTACCACTGACATTAAATAAAAACGCTAATTTTAATTCTGATCCACTGTTTTCCAAATATTGCATGTATACACACATACACATATTATTCAGGGATCAAAAAACCAAAACTTTCCATATTAATATTACTTTTGGAAATGCTGGCCTAAGTTTAAACAAGTTTCTTTACTGTTCAACTTCTCAGAACCTTTAACAGGGCTCATCTATACTAGGAATTTCTTGAGCGTAATAGACCATATTTCCAAACCTATTTGGAATATTTTCACAGTACATACCTTGGAAAATACTTACTCAAACTATTCAAAGCAAAAAACCTGAATGTATCTATTTAATCACTCTTCTCTTTACCCACCCATCCCACTAAGTTATCCAAGAGATAGTACATAAATTGCATGCCTATATATATATGAACAGTCTCGTGCTTGGTACTAGGGGAGATAAAAAAAAATCTGGGAATATGTTCTAAAACGTTTTTCTATCACTCTTTTATTAAACTCCATAGAATAATGGAGTTTTGAAACCCACTTAGTTAAAATTCTTTAAAAATCTATTAAAAGAAATAGAATATAACTAATCTTCCCTTAAGAAATTATAAAGGGTAAACCAAGGAAATATTATTTACCTCACAAAAGTCTCTTAATACTAAATGTCACCAATATATATTAAATTACTTTTGACACAATTTTCTAGAAACAACTAAAATACATACTACGTCATAGCTTCCCTTAGATGTCTGAAACAAAAACTAATCAGGCGATTCTATTAAATCTAAAAGAATTTAAAGTGTGCTTAAGGTAAATAAACATTTTAGGATTTAAAAATCATAAATATTTCCTGACAAATGTATCCTAATTAGTTATGAACCAATCAATAACTGTATAAAACTAATTATTTAAAATCTTACCTTGAACATCAAAATCTTAATAATTCATGTCCTTTCTGCTCCTTAAATTTATTCCTGGCTTTTAAATTGCAAACCCAAGGAAAAATACTAAAATTAGTGGATATTTATTAATATTTTTACACATGAAATCTAAAGTGGTTAAAACATTTTAAATTGAGCATGTTGGAACCCAATGACATTCATGATAAGCATATGTTGTATTTAGAAACAACCTTACTTACATCTCCAGCCTCTACATCTATGCTTGAAACTTTCCCCCCATCCTTTTCCCTTCATCTATGCACGGCCAACACAACCTTCTGGAAATCTGTGCAAGCATGTCTTACAGATATCTATCTCACTCACCTCAGAATCTCTAAATCCAATGTATACACCCATATACTAAGTAAACACACAAACTGTTTCCCAGAACAATAAAGTTTCAGACCTAAATCTGCAAATCCCCGATGGTGCAGATAAAATAAGGAAGGTTACAATGGTAAAATAACTTATCCAACTAGTTGGGAATTGGATTCATTGGGAATATGATTGGGAAAGACTGTTTAGCCAGATACATAGTTCTTAGTTGGCAGTTTTTTTTGCTTTTAGCACTTTAAATGTCTTCCCACTGACTTCATGCCTCCATAGTTCCTGATGAGAAATCAGCATTTAATCTTAATGAGGTGCCCCCTGTATGACATGTTTGCAGCTTTCAGATTTCTCTTTATCTTTCATAGTAAATAGTTTGATTATTATGTGCTAGAGCATTGGTCTGTTTGGATTTATCCTGCTTGGACTTCACTGAGTTCTTAGACTTTCACAAATTTGAAAGTTTTTAGCCATTACTTTTTTGAATATTGAGTATCTCTGCCCCATTCTCTCTTTCTTCTCCTTCTGGAACTCCCACAGTACATATTTCAGTATGCTTGATGGTGCCCCATAGTTTCCTCAGGTTTATTCATTTTTCTTCATCTTCTTTCTGTTCCTCAGACTGATTTCAATTGTCTTATCTTCAAGTTCTCTAATTCTTTCTTCTGCCAATTCCAATCTACTGTTGAATCCCCCTAAGGGACTTTAAATCCTGATACAGCAGTCTCCAGCTCTGTTTGATTCCTTTTCCTAATTTCCATTTTTCTACTGATATTTACTTTGTGTTCATCTATCATTTTCCTGATTTTAGTTAGCTCTTTGTGCATCTTTTCCATTAGCTCTTTAAGCATATTTAGGATCATTTCTTTATGACCTGAAATGCCCCAGGTCTGATGGTTTCCAATGCTTTAATCTTACTCTCTGCATGGGCCATTACTTCTTATTTCTTTGTATATTTTGTCATCTTTTATGGCAACTTAGATATTTTTATATTTGAGGGTATTATCTCCTGAATTTAGACTCAGAGGAGTATATTTCTTAAGCTCATATCCAGCTAGTGACAGAGCTTCCTGGAGTGCCAGGAGCTAACCAAAAACAAATAAATAAAATGGAAGAAATGAAGAAAACATCTTTTCCAATCTTTGCAGACAAATTTCATTGTTCTCCTTCAGGTCTTATCCATACAATAAGTTTGGAGAACAGTTCAAGGCAAAGTGTAGAGGCCTCCCTGATCCCTTCTTGCCTTTTATCTTGGACTTATGTGTGTGGCCCTAGGAATTTCCCTATTTACACAGATATGAATGTCCCTCTTCCCTAAGAAAAGGTTTTCTCACACTCCTGGCCTTGCACTGTATTTCCTACAGTCAGCAATCTCTGACGCCATGCAGCATGACTTAACTGCTCTACAGAGTTCTACAGGTGAGCTCAGGGAGTTACCTTCTATATGCAGCACAAATTATGGGGCAGCGAGTCCCTAGGGCCACCACCAGACAGACTTGGCCAAGCATACATACTTACTCCCAGTATGCGCACGAGAGTTTTCTCTGCTCCCTCCAGGAGCAGGACCAGGATCCACACACAGGCCGGATCCCTGGTGGGATAGTGAGGGGGCGGAGTGCCAGCCAGGGAACCTGAGAACCTACCACTTCTAAGTAGCCTTTTGTTGATTTGGTGCTCATTCTATTTCTGCAGTCCTTTTACTATTTCTACAGCTTTCAGAAAGATGTTTCTGCCAGTTCTTGGCAGTTCAAGCTTTCTGTGGGGGGAGACAGAGCCCTGAAGAGTCTCACTCTGCTGGGTCACCTTTCAGTTTTAATAAGTATTTTAAAAAACTGTGTTTATAACCAAGAACTTTGCATTGCCTCAAGATTATCATTTTGTTTAACATTAATCACTGTATCACCCTGATGATACACAGAATATGCAGGTGATCTGGTTAAAATCTAATTACCTATGGCAGCCTTTGTTTTGCATGATTTGCTTCTTTCTTTTTAACTGTGGTATTGGGGAAAGTTCAATTAAACTAAATAGTATAGTTACCAGAGTTCTAGTACATCAGTATTTTATCTAAATAATTGTGAAAAGTTCCTTGTCTCCATACGAATCTTACTATTCAAGAAGTCTTACCATTTGTTTATTCACAGGTTTTGGAATAAAGTAAACAATACAGAGTCAGCTACTTTATAGGCTGAATGACCTAAACTTCCCTTCAGAGACTCTGATCATGTGCCTAAGTCTTCCGGAGAAGTGGGGCCATTTAGATGCACAGGAGAAGAGGTGGAACATGAGGTGACAGATTTACTTTAAGAGATTAACCCCAAGAGAACAGCTTAGCTCTCAGTTAACTACGTGTGCTCTAGCTTAACAAAATTCCAGGGAAAGAAAACTATAAATACAGGTATTCCCACAAACTAATCATTAAATAGCTCCATAACCCTCAGAACCAAAGAAATGGTTCAATTAAAACTGCCTCCAAACACAGGTATTAAATTAATTTCCTCTTAGAGGCAACAGACCAGCAAGTTTCAAATGAAGAATTTCTGTTAAGTCCTTAGAAAGAAAATCCACATCTCCCATCAGGCCTGTTTTATGAAAGGGAAAGTAACAAGAAGTAACTAAAAAGGTGGCTATCACGTAACACAAAATAACACTCAACTTTAAATTCAAGAATCTTAACACATCTGGCTTTTAGCTACAAAAAAATAACTACAGAAGGATAAAGGTATAAGTGATCCCCACTTTTCTTACTCAAAAATGAGAAGGCTAATGAATTCAAATGTTAATCAAAACCTAAAATATACAGTGCAAGTTAAAGCACTTAATGGTCAATATTTCATTATTTGTATATTCTTTAAACTGCAATCCCTTGAAAAGCACACACACACACACATATATTCAGATCTAAAATAAGAGTTAATTCAGCTAGCACTTGTTCAGTACCTACTATATTCCAGACACTGAGTTAAATCTTAAAGATCTCAAAGACATGGTCCCTCCCTTCAAAGAGCTCGCTCTACAGAAGAGTAAATAGCAACTGATTAAATAAAGACTGACATAAATTATAACAGTTATGCACATGGTACCAAATAATAGATATTTACATTTGTAGCTATATTTGAGTACGGTAGTTTTCTGGAATGACAATGCTTTAGACAACAGAATAACAGCAACACTTGAACGAATTAACTGAAAAGTTGTTCAACTTTCCTGCTTAACTCTTTGCTAATAAAACATTGCTTAATGTTCAAGATTGAGAACACCTCTCAGTTTTTTTAAAGCATGCTCAAATAAAATAGTTTTTTCTTTAAATTTGCATTATTAGTATTCTCTTAGGTTGGGGAAGACAATCATAGTTAGAACAAGTTAATGGGAATTTTATTTCCTTAAGAGGAAACCAGAAAATTCTAGTTTCAACCCTTACTAAATTCCTTCTACAAAGTACCTTTTTTTCTCAAGTTTGTAGGTATGGGCAATGTATTCTAATTAAATCTATCTTTAATGGCTGTGTTGGGTTGAAAGGATGTATGGACCCTAGAAAAGCCATGTTTTAATCAAAATCCCATTTCATAAAGGCAAAATAATCCCTATTCAATACTGTATGTTTGAAACTGTAATTAGATCATCTCCCTAGAGATGTGATTTAATCAAGAGTGGTTGTAAAGCTGGATTAGGTGATGACATGTCTCCACCCATATGGGTGGGGCTTGATTGGTACTGGAGTCCTATAAAAGAGGAAACACTTTGGAGAATGAAGGTGATTCAGAGAGAGTAGAGCAGAATGATATAGCCATGAGAAGCAGAGTCCACCAGCCAGTGAACTTTGGAAATGAAGAAGGAAAATGCCTCCCAGGGAGCTTCAGGAAGGGAAACCAGGAGAGAAAGCTAGCAGATGATGCCGTGTACGCCACATGCCTTTCCAGATGAGAGAGAAACCTGACCCTGTTCACGTGCCTTCTCACTTGAGAGAGAGAGACCCTCAACTTCATCGGCCTTCTTGAACCAAGGTATCTTTCCCTGGATGCCTTTGATGGGACATTTCAAAAGACTGGTTTTAATTGGGACATTTTCTTGGCCTTTGAACTGTAAACTAACAACTTATTAAATTCCCCTTTTTAAAAGTCATTCCATTTCTGGTATATTGCATTCCAGCAGCTAGCAAACTAGAACAATAGATAAAGATTTTCCAAGACCTTAGAAATCATCTAAGCATCAGTGATCTGGCATGGTACTATAGTTCTAAATACAGAAGAGACAGGATAGTGAGCTGATAGTCTCCGGGCAGAGGGGGAGATGGAGCAGGGGGGACCTGAAAGTCCATTTAAACACAATTAAATACACAAGAAAAACACTTATTGTGAATTGCTGGTTTATTTTTTTTTGGAAAAAAATCTAGTATGTGAATAACTGGTCCATTTTTAATCTAAGTTAATCAAAGTTTCCCTATAAATTAGTTTGATCTAAGAATCAAAGCTACACAGAAGTGAGAAAAAGTAAGCATGAAATAGTGAAATGACTCAAAAAAAGTCTTTGTTTGCTTTGTTCAATAAGACCATGAAAGCTGCATTTGCAAAATTTAAAACACAAAGCAGATAATCTCCAGGAAAAAAAAAAACTGAGCTGACATTATTAAGATCCAGGAGTTTCAAAAACAGCAGAAAAAAAGACCCCCACTATTTGGAAGTTTAAAATCCAATGAGGGGTGCAGTGCAAAGACAGTGACTCAGTGGCAGAATTCTCGCCTGCCAGGCCAGAGACCCGGATTCATTTCCCGATGCCTGCCCATGCAAAAAAAAAAAAAAAAAACAAAGATCAGCAAAATAATCCAATCAAGTGAAATATACATTGTCATAGCTAGATGTGTAACACTTAGAGAATTATTCTTTGTAAGTGATTTAGGACTCGGATTGTATGGGATGCAGTCTTCTCTCGATGTAATATTTTAATTTAAAAATTAATAATTCATTATGAGAAGGAAAACAAAGACATAACTTCTTACCATTACTTGTGTTTGTGCTTCTACATTTACGTTACCAATTCAAATATTCAGATAAACAGATGGCTCTTGCACAGTGCCCTCAAATTGAGCAAACTTAGTGTTTGTAAATTAGGAAAAAAATTAAGGAAGCACGAATTCCATTAAAAGAATTCAAACTGAGAACACTCCACCCATGAACTAGACCCCAACTCATAAACTGGGTGAAGTTATGTGATACAATGGTAATTATAATCCAACTATAATGGGGTGGAAAATGTAAGATAATGAAAGAGGGGTTGCCTAGTAGGGAGAAAAATGTAGCTTCCTCACAAAGGCAGCACTCTCTGATGTTCTACTCTAATGTGAATACGTACTGGCATCAGTTTTACCTTCTAAAGGAATCCCAAACAAGGAACTGTATGATAAAGACTAGTACTGGCTAGTGTAACCCTTGACTGGAACTGGGCAGATGATGATAAAATTTTAAATGACATAATAAGGACTATATAGTTATGAAATTTAGTCAAATTTATCTATGAAATTGCGGTTATCAACATTTGTTCATCATCTTCTAGAAGCCAAAGTATGTATGAGAGGCTGATGGACAGTAAAAGAACTAAAAGACTGAGATGAGAAAACAACTTTTCATCCTTAACTGAAAAATATAAACCTACAAACAGGAAACTAAAAGTACATTTCCACAGAAATAAAACCTCACCTCCGAAACAGCATGAATATATGAGTGCTGAAGGGAACCAAAGCAGCACTCTTACAACAGTGAGATGGGTTAAGCAATAGATGAGTTTTAAAAAGAAATGAGAGGGCAGCCCAACGGTGGCTCAGCAGGCAGAATTCTCACCTGCCATGCTGAGACCCGGGTTCGATTTCCGGGGCCTGCCTATGCCAGGAATAAAAAAAAGAAAGAAAGAAATGAGCACGCTAAGTTTTAACATAGGTAAAAAGCAAAAAGTGGTAGGGTGGAAAGAATACTATAGGTATGGAGACAAAAATATAAAACTAATTTGGAAAAAACTACTATGGAAATAAAAAATAAAACTAATTTAACAAAATTAAACCTAATTCCAAGAGTTGCTGATATAGAAAGGCAATTATTTTTAACACCTTTAACATATCACAATAGATAAATCCTAAAGTATCAGGCATGAACATATATCTTTGTATATATATGTATAAATACATACATACAAATATATATTCATATATTTGAATATGAGTGGGTCTAATGCTCTTAAAATTCATTTAATAATAAACAATAGCAAACTGTTTCTTCCCTTTTGGTCATAAATTAAGAGTTATGAGGGTGCAATGGCTTAAAGCAAAGTAAATGTCGTCATACTTTGGTTGTCTATTTATGTCTTGGGCAGGAATGCAATTAAGTAACTAGATGCTTGTCTTTAAGAGCACCTTTCTTCCAATTCCAACGAATACAAAGGAAATGAAAAGCATCTTATATTTTCAAATAACTAAATCTAGCCTAATTGGATTTAGCTGATTCTATTCAATAAGCTGTCTGAGAAATATGTTTCAAATATAACTAAATATGTTTAATTCCCTTTCCAAATAATTAATATTTGATTGTATGTGTAAACGAGGTATTTTCCTGGAGCTCACCACTGTCAGAAATTTACCAGCTGTTGGAATAGCATTAGAACGAAGCAGGAGGTAGTCTATGAAAAGGCTTCAACAACGATACTTCAATTTAAAAAAGGTAATACAGTTTTGATCATCAGAAAAACATCCACTGTTGGAGGAAGAAAAAAGCCAAACATTTTAAAAGGCACTACAGAAATCTGTAGTATCAAACCATTTATCTTCATATGAATGATAGTTTCAGAAACCAAAGGAAAATAATATTTTAGGTCTGTGGAGTTGTTATCATAAATAATGTCTAAAAGAGATCTACAAATTGTAGAGGACAAATAAATTGATGATTCTACTTAACAGGAGAAAATTAAAACCTTTATCTTAACCAAAAAAGATAATTCCCAAAGGTTGTATAACACACTCGTTAAGACTGTGGATTCTGGCAACAGATTGGATTTATATTCTTATGCTCCTACTTACTATTTTAACTCTGTTGATTTTGGCTAAGTTAAATAACCTCTCTGTGCCTAAGTTTCCTTATCTTTAAAAGGGAATAATAGTACATATTCCAAAAGTTGGTGTAAGTTTAAAAGAATTATTATATGAATAAAGAACTTTGACAGTTGCTTTTAACTGTGCACTCAGTATGCAACTGTTAGCTATTTAAGCTATTTTGATTATCACTGTTCGTATTATAATAGCCTAAATTGCTATACTGGAGCTTCAGATATTTCTTTGAATTACCGATTGCAGCTGTCTGTAAGTACTAGTTCTCCATATAAAACACCATGAGTTACAGTCTGAGTAAGCTGTAAGGGATTTTCGCTGAAATAGAGCTTGTAAATACACATATGGATATTCATCAGACCTTCTAAAAAAAGATGATGTCAATTAAGAACAAGCCTTTATCATCTATTACACATTAAAAAAGGAAAAAAGATCATGTTTTAAAATAAGTACACAACAATTACTGATTTCTGGTTAAAGAGTGGGCTCAACTCATATTTTACAAGCACATTCTCCTACTGTGCTGGTTTGAAAGGATGTACGCCCCCTAGAAAAGCCATGTTTTCATCAAAATCCCATTTCATAAAAGCAGAATAATCCCTGTTCAATACTGTATGTTTGAAACTGTGATTGGATCATCTCCCCGGATGATGTGATTTAGTCAAGAGTGGTTGTTAAACTGGATTAGGTGACAACATGTCTTCACCCATGTGAGTGGGTCTTGATTGGTTTACTGGAGTCCTATAAAAGAGGAAACATTTTGGAGAAAGAGAATCAGAGACAGCAGAGCAGAACAGCATAGCCACAAGAAGCACAGTCCACCAGCCAGCGACCTTTGCAGATGAAGAAGGAAAATGCCTCCTGGGGAGCTTCATGAAATGAGAAGCCAGGAGAGAAAGCTAGCAGATGATGCCGTGTCCACCATGTGCCCTTCCCGCTGAGAGAGAAACCCTGACTGTGTTCACCATGTGCCTTCTCATTTAGAGAAACCCTGAACTTCATCAGCCTTCTTGAACCAAGCTATCTTTCCCTGGATGCCTTTGACTGGACATTTCTATAGACTTGCTTTAATTGGGACATTTTCTCGGCCTTATAACTGTAAACTAGCAACTTATTAAATTCCCCTTTTCAAAAACCATTCTGTTTCTGGTATACTGTATTCCAGCAGCTAGCAAACTAGAACACCTACTAAAAAGGATTTTTTTTAAGGCTCAAATTCAGAGGAAAAAGAGCCCAGGAGATGAAACTACAAAAACAAATTTACGGTAAATGACTTTTCAGACCTAAGAAAGCTGAATACTAAGAAGGCAAAAGGGAAAGTAGAAACAACTCAATTTACACTACAGAATCCCCAGAAGGCTAAACTGGCAGTCCTAAAGGCTCTGGATATGGGAGAAAAAATTACCAATAGGAGGATTTGTTAAAAACCTGCTTAAGAAGCTGCTGAACTCCCAATTTCCCACCTATTCCTACCCCGTCCCACACACTGAAGTGGCTGCCCCTTCCCCAGTGATGCAGAAGACTGGAAGTTTATTCTCTGGATGATGTAAAAAAAAAAAAAAAAAATGATGACATGAGACATCGTTTAGAATAGTGATTTACACTTAAAAGAAATAAAAGAGAAAAGTGTATGTGCTTGTTCCCCAAGTTGGCTTCCAAAATACAAGCTTATACATCTCAAGTAGGTAACAAAGAATCTTCTCTGGGGAACCTAACCAGCCTAAATAAAACACCCAAAAATATGTGTAGGAGTTATCTCAATTAAACAGTCCAGCCAGATTACCCTAAATGAAAACCATAAATCTATAAGCCTCACCCAGGGACTGAGAGCTACTTAGTCAGGCAGCTAGTATAGTAGAACTCGAAAATGAACAGACAGCCAAGGACCCCCAGATATTTACAGAGAGTATGAAGTAGAAAGACAGACCAAAATAAGCAAACAGAAAACTGGAAGAAACAGATAAAACAGAAGAAAACTTCCCAAAATTATCATTAATAAGCCTTAAAGAGACAAAAGAATGTAAGTATCCATGAAACAAGAACAGAATGTGTGCTGGTTTGAAAGGATATATGCACCCAAGAAAAGCCATGTTTTAATCCTAATTCCATTTTGTAAAGGCAGCCATTTCTTCTAATCCCTATTCAGCATTGTATATTCTAAACTGTAATTAGATCACCTCCTTGGAGATGTGATTTAATCAAGAACAGCTATTAAACTGGATTAGGTAGAAGTGTGTCTGCATCCATTCAGGTGGGTCTTGATTAGTTTACTGGAATCCTATAAAAGAGGAAACATTCTCCTTGAAGGTGATTCAGAGAGAGCAGAGCAGAACGACAAAGCCACAAGAAGCAGAGTCCACCAGCCAGCGACCTTTGGAGATGAAGAAGGAAAATGTCTCCCGGGGAGCTTCATGAAACAGGAAGCCAGGAGAAGAAGCTAGCAGATGATGCTGTGTTTGCCATGTGCCCTTCCAGATGAGAGAGGAACCCTGACCGTGTTCACCATGTGCCTTTCCAGATGACAGAGAAACTCTGACTGTGTTCACCATGTGCCTTCTCACTTGAAAGAGAAACCCTGAATTTCATCAACCTTCTTGAACCAAAGTATCTTTCCCTGAATGCGTTTGATTGGACATTTATATAGACTTGTTGTAATCGGGACATTTTCTTGGCTTTAGAACTGTAAACTAGCAACTTATTAAATTCCCCTTTCTAAAAGCCATTCCATTTCTGGTATATTGCATTCCGGCAGCTAGCAAACTAGAACAGAACGTATTTTTTAAAAAAAAAAAAAAAAAACATAGAATAGTTCCAAATAGACATACTCCAAATCACTTACTACTCAGATTGTCAAATGTCAAAGAGATAATTCTGAAAGCAGCAAGAGAAAAATGATCCATCACATACAAGGGATGCTCCATTAGACCAAAAGAAGCTTTCTCAGCTGAAACCATGAGCAAGAAGGCAGTGGTATGATATATTTAAGATACTGAAGAAAAGAGAAAAACTGCCAATGAAGAATTCAGTATCTGGAAAAATTGTCCTTCAAAAATAAGGGAGAGTTTAAATATTTACAGACAAACAGAAACTGAGAGAGTTCATGAACATGAGATCTACTCTACAAAAAATACTGAAGGGAGTGCTAAAGGCAGACAAGAAAAGACAGGAGAAAGAGGTTTGTGGAAGACTGTAGAAATGAAGATTTTACAGTAAAGGGTAAAAAGAGGGAAAAAATAAGATTTGACATATAAAAATCTAAATGACAAAATGGTAGAAATAAATACTGCTTTTAGAGTAATAAAATTAAATATTAAGGGATTAAACTTCCCAATCAAAAGATAAAGACTTAGAATGGACTGATTTGTGATTTAATAAGCCAAGCCCTCAATCTTGAGGCTTACCTTTATGAAACTTCTTTCTTCAATAGCGAAGCTAAGCCTACTTACACACCCCCTCAGACTACCCCTTAAATACTGGCATCCCTCAAGATTTCTTCCTCCATCTTCTCTCCTCACTCTGGATGACTCCAATAACAATGATACCCTGATTAAGGACAATGACCAAGTTCTATTAATTCTATTTTTTACATATGTCAAATCCAACACCTTTCGTCCATCTCCACTACCTCCACCCTAATCCAATCATGATCACTAACCTCGAGTCCTAACTGATCTTCCAATTTCCACTTCTGCCCCTTTCCAAAGCATTCTGCACATAACTGTCAGTGATCTTTTTCAACTCTATACTTATGTCATGACATCCTGCTTAAAACCCTTCAATAGCTGACTACTGCTTTCAGAATAAATTCCAAAATTCTCCTGTGCCTACAAGGTCCTACTTAATCTGGCCCCTGCCCATCCCTCTCCAATTCTCTATGCTACTACCACACAAATCTATCTGTTCTTTGACCATACAAGATCTTTCTTGCCTTAGGGTTTTGGCATGTGTTAGTTCCTCTGGCTGAAACACTTTCCAAACCACACCCCCAACAACTCTTCCTGTGGCCCCTGTCATCCTTCAGAATTCAGTCAAACAAGACTCTCAAGTTGCACACCAGGTGGCCGTGGAGTTGGACAACACTGGATCTCTGACTTATAGGACAGGCAGCAACTTAAAGACAAAAAATTTACCATTTTCATGTTTATTGATGCCTTGGCCGCAGAAGAATGTAAATGCCATGAGGGCAAAGACCATCCATGCCTACATGGCTCAATGTTGGATCTTCAACACGTTAATATGGTGTTGAAAGCATTAATATATTAACTTTTTTTTATTCTACAGTATAACATATACACAAAGCAAAAAAATAAAAAAGCAATAGCTTTCAAAACACTCTTCAGGAAATGGTTACAGGACAGATCCCAGAGTTTATCATGGGCTGCCATACGATCCTCTCATATTTTTCCTTCTAGCTGCTCCAGAATATAGGAGGCTAGAGGGCTTAAATACTTTATCATCACAATCAACTTTTTTCCCTCTTTTTTTTTGTGAACAATAACATATATACAAAAAAGCTATAAATTTCCAAGCACAGCACCACAATTAGTTGTAGAACATATTTCAGACTTTGACATGGGTTACAATTTCACAATTTTAGGTTTTTACTTCTAGCTGCTCTAAAATACTGGGGAGTAAAAGAGATACCGATTTAATGATTCAGCATTCAGATTCATTTGTTAAGTCCTATCTTCTATGTACTATTCCACAATCATCTTTGATCTTTCCATACCTCGCTTTAGGAGTGTTTGGGCTATAGCAATTCTAACTTTTTGATACTGGAAGGGTCTGTCACTAATATGGGGTAGGGAGATGGAACTATCTGATGTTCTGGAGAGACTGGGCTAGGTTTCAGGATTTATCTGGACCAGGGACCCATGTGGAGATTGTAGGTTTCTGGAAAGTTACTCTAGTACCTGGAACCCTTGTGGAATCTTATAAATTGTCCTAGGTGCTCTTTAGGATTGGCTGGAATGGTACTGGTTGGGGTTTGGCAGGTTATGATAGGTAGCAAGGTCTACCTGAAGCTTGTGTAAGAGCAACCTCCAGAGCAGCCTCTAGACTCTATTTGAACTCTCTCTGCCACTGATACTTTATTAATTACACTTCTTTTCCCCTACTTGGTCAGGATGGAATTGTTGATCCCACAGTGCCACGTCTGGATTCATCCCTGGGAGTCCTCCCCACATCGCCATGGAGACTTTCACCCCTGGATCTCATGTCCCACTTAGGGGGAAGGGCAATGATTTCATTTGCAGACTTGGGCTTAGAGAGACTGAAGCCACATCTGAGCATCAACAGAGGTCCTCCAGAAGTAACTCTTAGGCATGCCTATAGGTAATCTAAGCTTCTCTGCTACCTACATAAGCTTCACAAGAGTAAGCCTCATGATCGGGGGCATGGCCTAATGATCTGGGTGTCTCTAAAGTTTGACACATTATCAGGGGATTCCCTGAAGGTAAGGTTTAATAATTCCATAGTCTTTTTCCCTTCCCTCAGGGGACTCTGCCAATACTTTCTGATTATCTGCTTACTATACTCTAGGATGTTTCCAGGAATTACAATAACCTATACAGGATGAAAGAACCTCTTTCTCATTCTGTGCTCTCTGTGTTTTAGTTGTTCAAAAGAGCTATACAGATAGGTTGAATTAGATTATGCACTACAGAAAATTTCAGTTCCAGATCAAATAAACCTTTCTTCCACTGGTCTCATAGAGTATGCACGGTTCTAAAATGTTGACACTGTCTTTTTTACCCCTATGTTACGAATTACTTTAACCCCAACCTGTTCAGTTTCATTCTTATCTCTAAATATCAGGTTATATATATAAAACAGCCTCTCAAAATCCAGAAATAATAATCACCAATACAGACTTAATGTGTCTGCTCTAAAAGCTTACAATCTAGGCCTCTGTTTTCTTATAAGCATTTTCTAAAGATAACCATACCAATTTCGTTATTTTGTTTCTGGCTTATTTTGTCTCCCCAAATGTCCCACATGTTCATTCACATCGTTGCATGCCTCACGACATTGTTCCTTTTAGTAGCAGCACAACCTTCGTTCATAAGTATACACCATTGTTTGCCATTCTACTTCTCTGTCAGTGCATCCTTCAGCCACCTGCATTCATGGGATATCATGTAGAAGGCCCAAAGTCCACAGTTCATCAACATTCTCAATTTAGATAATTTCATTGTTCCCAAGTGACAGAAAACCAATAAACACACCCTCACCAAATAGGATATCTAAATCTCCTCTTAAGTCTTGTCCCTCACCCCATTATTTACCTCTCCTATTGCTGTGATAGTGCTGATGGTTTCCTTTTGAACATAGCTCACAGCATGCAATAGCAGTTTTTCCCCTGTACCGTGTACAAGAATCACATCTTCGAAGTGATTCTTACAGGAACTCATTCATATTTCTAGTGTGACTCCATGGGACACATAGGTCTATACAAACCCTTTCAATCTTATTCATCTTCAACATGGTAACACTGCTTCTAGACTCACTACAGAATCACCTTCACTCCTATCTATTTCCTTATATCGGTGTTCAACCTTATTAGCTAATGGTTCACCCATCTCTAGCTTCTATGTATCTCTAAGTCCCCTGTATTCCGTACTGTAAGTCTCTGATTATACCTTTATGCTGATCATAAAAGTGAAATCATACAGTATCTGTCCTTTTCTATTCGGCTAATTTCACTCAGCATTATGTCCTCAAGCCTCACCCATCTTCTCATGTGCTTCAGGACATCATTTTGTCTTACTGCTACATAATATTCCATTGTATGTATATACCACGTTTTGTTGATCCATTTGTCCATTTGTTGATAGGTATTTGGTTTGTTTCCATCTTTTGGCAATTGTGCATAATGCTGCTATGAACACTGGTGTGCAAATGTCTGTTTGTGTCATTGCTTTCAGTTCTTCTGGGTATATACCAAGTAGTGCTGTTGCTGGGTCTTGGGGCAACTAGATATTAAGTTTCCTAAGGAACTGCCAAACAGTCTTTCACAGTGGCTGCACCATTCTATAATCCCACCAACAGTGCTAAGTGTCCCAGTTTCTCTAACTCCTCTCCAAGATTTATAGGTTCCTGACAGGTTAACAGTAGCCATTCCACAGGTGTGAGGTGGTATCTCATTACAGTCTTGATCTGCATTTCCCTTTACAGCCAGTGAAAACTAGCATCTCTTCATCTGCTTTCGAGCCATCTGTATTTGCTCTTCAGAAAAATGCCCATTCATATCTTTAGCACATTTTATAATTGCATGGTTTTTTCTTTTGTTGTTGGGTTGTATGATTTATTTGTATGTACAGGAAATCAAACCTTTGATATGTAATTTCCAAATATTTCTCCCATAGAGTTGCCTGCCTCTTCACCTTTTTGACAAAGTCTTTTGAGATGCAGAAACATTTGATTTTGAGGAGTTCCCAATTCTCTATTTTTTCTTTTGTTGCATCTGCTTTGGGTGTAAAGTTTAGGAAGCTACCTCCTATTACTTGGTCTCAAAGATGTTTCCCTACATTTTCTTCTAGAAGCTTTATGGTGCTAGTTCTTATATTTAGGTATTTATCCCACTTTGAGTTCATTTTTGTGTGGGTGTAAGATAGGGGTCCTCTTTCATTCTCTTGGCTATTGATAGAGTTCTTCTATGTCCAATTCTCGAAAAGACTATTTTGTCCCAGTTCAGAGGATTTGGGGGTCCTGTCAAAAATCAGTTGACCATAGATTTGCTGATCTATTTCTGCACTCTCGATTCAATTTCACTGGTCAATGTTTCTGTCTTTGTGCCAGTACCATGCTGTTTTGACCACTGCAGCTTTATAATAGGTTTTAAAGTCAGTGAATGTTAATCCTCCCAGTTTGTCCTTCTTTTTTAGGATGCTTTTAGCTATTCGGGGGTCTCCTTCCCTTACAGATAAATTTGGTAGTTACTTTCCCAAATCTTCAAAGTAGGTTGTTGGAATTTTGATTGATACTGTGTTGAATCTGTAGATCAATTTGGGGAGAACTGACATCTTAACTATATTTAGCTTTCCTAAACACGAGCAGGGAATGTCTTTCCACCTATTTAGATCTGCTTTGATTTCCTTTAGCAATGCTGTGTAGTTTTCTGTATACAAGTCCCTTATGTCTCTAGTTAAGTTCATTCCTAAGTATTTGATTCTTTCAGTTGCTATTTTGAATGAAATTTTTTCCTTAACTGACTCCTCAACTAGCTTATTGTTTGTGTATAAAAATGTTACTGATTTTTGCACATTAATTTTATATCCCACCACCTTGCTAAATTTGTTTATTAGTTCAAGTAACTTTGCTGTCGATTTCTCAGGATCTTCTAAGTATAGTATCATATCATCTGCAAATAATGAGAGTTTTATTTCTTCCTTTCCTATTTGGATGCCTTTTATTTCGTTGTCCTGCCTGATTGCCCTAGCTAAAACTTCTAGGACAATGTGAATAACAGTGGTGAAAGTGGGCATCCTTGTCTTCTACCTGATCTCAGGGGGAAGGCTTTCAGTCTCTCTCCATTGAGTATGATGCTATCAGTTTTTGATATATTCCCTTTATCATATTGAGGTAGTTACCTTTGTTTCTTAGCTTCTGGAGTGTTTTTATCAAAAAAGGACACTGAATTTTGTCAAATGCTTTTTCAATATCAATCAAGATGATCAGGTCATTTTTCCCTTTTGATTTGTTCATGTGCTGTATTACATTAATTGATTTTCTTGTGTTGAACCATCCTTGCATTCCTGGTATAAACCCCACTTGGTCATGGGTTATAATTCTTTTAATGTGCTGCTGGATTCGATTTGCTAATATTTTACTGAGAATTTTTGCATCTATGTTCATTAGAGAGATTGGTCTATAGTTTTCCTTTCTTATAGCATCTTTACCCAGTTTTGGAATCAAAATGATACTGGCCTATAGCTTTCCTTTCTTACAGCATCTTTACCCAGTTTTGGAATCAAAATAATACTGGAGTCATAAAATTAGTTAGGTAGAGTTTCTTTTCCCTCAGTTTTTTGGAAAAGTTTGAGCAGGGGGATTGGTGTTAGTTCTTTTTGGAATGTTTGATAAAATTCCCCTGTGAAGCCATCTGGCCCTGGGCTTTTCTTTGTAGGAAGATTTCTGATGACTGATTGAATCTCTTTACTTGTGATTGGTTTGTTGAGATTTTCTTTTTCTTCCTGAGTCAGTGTAGCTTGTTTGTGTGTCTCCAGGAATTTGTCCATTTCATCTATGTTGTCTAGTTTGTTGGTGTATTATAGTTGGTCATAGTATCCTCTTATGATTTCTTTATTTCTTCAGGGTCTGTGGTAAAGCATTCCTTCTCATTTCAGATTCTGGTTTTTTGCATCCTCTATTTTTCTTTGTCAGTCTTGCTAGTGGCCCATCAATTTTACTGATTTACTCAAAGAACCAACTTTTGGCTTTACTGATTCTATTGTTCTTTTGTTCTCCTGTTCATTTATCTTTGCTTTAATCTTTGTTATTTCTCTTCTTCTGTCTGCTTTGGGGTTAGTTTACTGTTCTTTCTTGAGTTCCTCCAGGTTTGCTGTTAAGTCCTCGATTTTTGCTCTTTCTTGTTTTTTAATGTAGGCGTTTAAGGAATAAATTTCCTTCTCAGCACAGCCTTTGCTGCACCTCATAAGTTCTGATAAGCTGTGTTCTCATTTTCATTCATCTCCAGATAGCTGCTGATTTCTCTAGCAATTCCTTCTTTGACCCACTGGTTGTTTAAGAGTGTGTTATTTAATCTCCATATATTTGTGAATGTTCTTATTGTTTAGTGGTTATTGAGATCCAGCTTCAACCCATTGTGATCAGAGAAAGTATTTTGAATAATTTCAGTATTTTAAAATTTATAAAGACCTGTTTTGTGCCCCAGCATATGATCTATCCTGGAGAATGTTCAATGAGCACTAGAGAAGAATTTATAACCTTGTGCTTTGGGATGCAATGACCTATAAATATCTGTTAGGTCTAATTCATTCATCAAGTTATTTAACTTCTCTATTTCCTTGTTGATCTTCTGTCTGGTTGTTCTATCTACAGAGGAGAGTGGTGTATTGAAGTCTTCTACTGTTACTGTTGAAACAACTACCGTTTCCTTCACTTTTGCCAGTGTCTGTCTCATATACTTTGGAACTCCTTGATTGGGGGCATAAACATTTATGATTGTTATATCTTCTTGGTGAATTGACCCTTTAGTTGGTATACAGTGTCCTTCTTTGTTTCTTATGATGTCTTTAAATTTAAAGTCTATTTTCTCCTATATTAGTAGAGCTACTCCTGCTTTCTTTTGGTTACAACTTGTGTGGAAGGTCTTTTTCTATCCTTTCACTTTTAATCTATTTGTATCCTTGTGTCTAAGATCAGTCTCTTGTAAGCAGCATATAGCTTGCAGAAGGCCTATTTGGATTTATTCTGTTTGGAGTTCTTTGGGTTTCTCTGACTTGTATATTTATGTCCTTTATGAGGGTTGGGAAGTTTTCCCCCATTATATCCTCAACTACCCTTCCTAGCCCTTTACTCCTCTCTTCTCCTTCTGGGACACCAATGATACTCTTATTTGTGCACTTCGTTTTGTCTATCATTTCCCTGAGTTCTCATTCAATTTTTTCCATCTTTTTTGCCATTTGCTGTTTTGAGTCTTCGAAGTCAATTATCCTGTCCTCTATATCACTTATTCTTTCTTCTGTCTCTTCACATCTGGCGTTGCATGCCTCTAGTATATTTTTTATCTGGTCAACAGAGTCTTTAATCTCTGATTTCCACTATTTTTCTGTTTATTCTTTCAAATTCCTCTGTGCAACTCTTCTATTGTCTTTTTGATCTCCTTTATGTCATTTGATGTCCCACTTATTTTATTAAGGAGAGTTGTATGAACATCTTTCATTAGTTGTTCCAACATCTGTTTCTCCTCTGGTGTTTTCATCTGGTCATTAGGCAAGGCTACATCTGTCTCTGCATTGTGATATGCTTAGTGATGTTCTGCTGTCTTCATCGCATGTAGATATCCTGATTGATTTACTTTGGGAGTTGATTTCTTTCAGTAGTCTAAGGCCTTGTGTGTGCAGGGTGGTTGTACAGCAGGGAGCAGGGCACAGGGTGGAGCATTCAGTATGGTGATTTGCTTCAGGGCAGGTATGGGTGCAGGTTGGAGATGTTATGCTGGTGCTTGTGAACATGGACACCCAGCAGCCAGGGAGGACATAGCCGTGCGGGTGCACCGGTCTAGGGGATGTAGCCCTGGTGTGCGCTGTCTAAGGCACGGAGCCCTTTCTTGTGCATGTGCAGAGCTGTGGCAGCAGGTCAGCATTATGCTTTCATGGACTGGGGGCAGATGTGACCCAGCTACGCAGGTCAGCACTTTCTCAGAGCTGGGAAGTGACGTGAGGGTTGTGTGCATGGGCAGTTGTAGGGCTGCTGAAGGCATTAATATTTAATGCCTTAAATATGGTAGATGCTTAGTTAATATATGTTGAGGGAATAAGTAATCCCCAAATGTGTATCTTGGCATTCAAACCTCTCTCCCAAACTCCAGATTCATTCCATCGAGATATCCTTTAGATTCCTCAAACTCAACATATCCAGAACTGAATTTATTTGTCATATCCTCTCCCTTCCATAAAATGTCTTCCTTATGCCATCTTCCCATTAATGACAGCTTGTCAATTCTGTTTCTCAAATCCTTTGAATTGTCCCCTTCTCTCTTCTCCAGATATTTTGCCACAGCCTAAGTTCTGTCGCTTACCAGATTTCTCCTGAATTACCTCAACAGTCTATCAAGAATTCCATACCTCCAGCATCAATTTCACCTGCCTTATACCCTCAGTGCTACCAAAATGATTTTTTTAATAAAACAAATTTGGTCCTGTCAGTCCCTCACTTTGAATTCTTCAATGACCTTTTCTTCACATGTGAAATACTATAGCAGCAATACTTCGCTTTTGCTGGGAGGTCCCTGAACATAATAAATTCCCTTACCTCTTAGTCCCTTCTAGTCCATCTGCCAATAATACCCATCCTCTATTATCTATTTTGTTAGCTTTTCAATTCTAAGACTTAGCTTAAAGTTATGCTCCTCCAAGAAGACTTTTCCAAACCAGCTCACCATAGGCTGACTTGGGGGTCCTTCCTCTCTGTTTCCATAGCAGTCTGGGATATTACATTATAGCACAACTTAGCTATTGGTCCTTCCATTTGATCCTCACTTCACAAAAGTTAATGCTATGTGTTGTTTAATCTTTGTATCTCCGGTGTCTATTAAAAAGTAAGTGGCTGCTGTGTCTTAACCTGTAAATATGATGTTATTTGGAAATAGGATCTTTACAGATGTAACCAAGTTAAGATGAGGTTAACCAGATTAGGGTAGGACCTAAATCCAATGTGACTGGTGTCCTTATAAGAAGAGGGAAATTTGGACACTGAGATAAAGACTCACAAGGAGAACACTACGATACAATGAAGGCAAAGTTGGAGTTATGCTGACACAAGCCAAAGAATGTCAGAAGCCAAGCGAGCCAAAGAAAAATCCTCCCCCAGGGTCTTCAGAGAGAGCATGACCAGCTGACATCTGATTTTAGACTCTAACACCCAGAACTCAGAGAATACATTTCTGTTGTTTTAAGCCAAATTTGCGGTACTTTGTTATGGAAGTCCTACAAATTAAAAACAGCACCAAACACTACTTGAAGCTTGACTATCTAATATAATGTCTTATTTTAATTGCATTGGCAAGGTGAAGTTTGGTATACACTTTGCATTTTTTTTTTATAATTAAGGAAATGCTTGACCCCCATTAGAAGAATTTTCCATTTAAAAACTGACTTAATTTAGTTAATTGTTCTTTAAATACTATATTTGGAGTTCTAAAACTTAAGAAAAACAGAATAGTATTCCTTGATTCTTACACAACCTTTTGGGAGATGCTACTCCATGGCTGTCTCATGACCTGACAGCATCTTGTAATCGGACATATCTCGCTGGCTATGCCACAAATGCAATGTCCTGACCATTCTTTACCCAGGCCATTTCTCTGGGCTGGCTTTGCAGTGTGCAACCCTAAAGAATGAGGTAAAGTCACATTCCAGGCCAAAAAGCAATCTTGCTTACTGTAAAAGAAGTAGTGTCTCCAAGTTCAGTGCTCCTCACCTAGAACCTGTTGCATGCACTGCACCTATCTGCGCTACGTAGTCTCACTCACAGCGAACCTGGGGGCAAGGAGAACTAGACCAAACACGCATCGATATTCATTTACTGTACCAGGCGTAAGAAAGTTCCTTTTCTCTGATCCATGGGTCTCAAGTCTTCTACCACCATGAAAAAATAACAATAACTTTTAAGTATGGGGCAATTCACAACTTACCTCCTGGCAATTCACAGCCTCTGTGAATTAACTTAAACTATTTAGTAATACTGCCATTTCTTCCTTACCAGCCATTTAAAATAAGCATAACATGAAAATTCATGTTCCCCATCAAATTCAACTTATTGTACATTTATTTTTCCACCTGCTTATACTTTTTTATTGTTTCAATCTCTTTGTCCCCAAACAAATAAACTTCAGTATTCTACTTATATTTTCATTTTCCCTCTCTTATTGCATACATGCCCTTAGATGGAAGAGCTTGTCAATACACTGCCTCTCCAACCATAAGATTATAAAGCCCATACCCAAACTATTCACAGAGCCTAGCCAAAAGGTACACCAAACCAAGCAATGTGGCATATATGGCTGTGGTCTCTCCACATAAAAAATTTGATTAATATATAGCTGAAGCATATTAGTACCTCTTTGACTTCAGTTCTAATTTTTTTGTGTTTTTTGTTCTTATTTTCTCTTGAATTCTAATTTTAAGCCCCTGAGAACTCTTTTGTACCACCCTCTGAATGCTAAATGTGCTAAATGTGTTTATCATTTATTTATAATTTTTATTTCTTATAATAGACCTTCACACCCTCCCAGACATTAAGCAAATAACTAAGAAATCATATTTTTGGAAAAAACAAAAAGGAGATGGAGACACTCACAGTGATACATTATCAGTAAGGAAAAATAGTTTAGGAGTTGACCGAAAAAGGGGTGGATGGTGGAGGAAACTATCAGTGCTTTTCATTATAGCTGTAATATAAATAATGTACCACAAAGCAAGCAGAATTCAGAGGGCTAACTGGAATGAGTAGACCCAAAGTGACTGATTAGCAAAGAAAAAGCCATACAAAAACTATGGGGGAAAAGAAAGATGATAATGATAAGAAAAAGAAAAAGAAAAAAAAAGAATATTACCTTTGAAAGCAGGCAAAGTAGCAGAACTCACAACTACCAATATGTAGTTGTAAGTAACTACCAATCAGCCTACTATAGGAAGCAGAACTAAGACTGCGAAGATGGAAAATCTAAGTGAAAAACTTGCCCAAATTCAAAGGAAAGTGGCTGAGACTTAAGTGATCAGGAAGTTGGTGGGGGCTGAGGGTATCACCAGCTTCACCCAGCAAGCTCTGAATTGATGCAGCTCTACATTAGCTAAATTTATTAAGGCAACCATGATAAGAATATAAATTTTGCATTTCAGATATTCCCAGAAGTACCACATTTGAGAAGAGAATATGACAACTTGTCAATATTAAATGAAACTAAATCCCTAGAGGAATTTATGTAAGAAACGCACTGACTAAGGTCTTCCCTAATATTTAACTATATAAATAGTGCTATAGCGAATAAATCTGTAGCTTCCTTAACGCAGAATGGCTGTTTGAACTACAGAAATTCTAATGTCAACTTCTGATCTAGACATTACTTATACAAAATCTCTTAAAATACAATTTGCATTTTTCCTCCATTTACACTTTTTATAAAAAAACAAAAAAGAATATATTTATCCAGAATTATATATCATCTTTTCTTCAGTAAACACTTATTCCAACAGCATTTCTATTAAAGCATCCTCATTTATACATTAGGATCCAGATGAAATCATCAAAAATTTTACAACAAAGCATGATAATAAACTCCTGCTACAGAAATTCAAGGGATGCTTTTAGGTGATAAGCAGCAGCAAAATGAGGGGAATTTGCTCCATGCCTTCTGCAGCAATGAGCAGCTGCTATGTGACCTCCCTCCAGAGGTCATTCTGCTCCCCTTCTCCAGTGCATGTAGCCACCACTGCTACTCCATTCCCCATCTCATACCCCACCTAAAGAAGAGCTAAAGACAATACCAAAAAAGGAGGGGCAGATTACTGTCTTTGTCTAGCCAAGCCTATTACCCCTTCTAAAAGGAGGTTCCCTGCATGGACTTCTCAACATCCACACCAAAGGGGATGGGAAGGTACACAACGCACTTTCTCAGGAATCACAGTGACGTTGGAAACACCATAGGCTTCCATGATTTTTCTACCCACCTTGAATTGAGGCTTAGCCAGAGATCTCTAAGGGAAGCCCATTAGAGAGTCGGGCCCAGATTATTTTAGAACTCAGAGGTCATCCAGATTTTACATCCTTTTGTAAAATCTGGTGACACCAACCATTCTCAGCTCAAGGGTTCCCCTAAGCTAAAAGCTATCCTTACCAATACAAGCACCGACAATCTAACCTCCACCCTGAGTCACCACTACCATGCACTAAAGGAAAATGTATCAGAGTGTTTGCTCTAAATAGTTTTTCCTTGGCTTCATATTGATCGTTCACATCACAATTTAAAAATCTGTGTCATAACCCATCAAAACGACATCTGGAAACCCACACATTAGCTATAATAGTCATTCAGAACTCTAAAGTTTCAGATGCTCAAGACCTGCATGCTAAGATCTTCACAAGTTACTGTTTAGATGCACAGATCAAATTTCAACAAAAGGAAAACAAAAATAACGCTTGTTATACAAAGATATCACTAGTGTTTATCATCTCCCAGAAGAAAGGCAATAAAGTTAACTAGATAAATATTAAAGAATACCCCCCTCTCCTCTGTTTCTAAGTTTCTGAACAAAAAATTTTTTTTCTACTTTAAAATGCCTTCAGCCAGTGCAGGAGGACTTCGGGATGATGGCAGAGTACAAAATAACTATTAAACAAGCAAGAACTGTCTGGAAAAACTATTTTGAAATGCAGAGGCATTTGCATGAAATGTACAGCACCTAGGAAAGAGCTGGTGGAAGAGGTAGTAATGAACACTAAATTGTTCTCTCCACCCAAGGGCTACTAGCACCCATGCCCTGCTATGACAGCAGGCCACCTTACGGCCTGTTACAGAAAGGACATTAAAAATCCTATTCCCCTAGAACAAATGTTAAAATAAATTTAGTTTGAAATGCTAGTGGTAAATGAAGGTGAGGGGTAAGGGGTATGGTATGCATAACCTTTTTTTTCTCTGTTATCGTTTTATTTCTTTTTCTGTTGTCTTTTTCTTTTTCTAAATCGATGCAAATGTTCTAAGAAATGATGAATATGCAACTATGTGATGATATTAAGAATTACTGATTGTATATGTAGAATGGAATGATATCTTAATGTTTTGTTTGTTAATTTTTTTTTTAATTAATAAAAAAAGTTAAAAAAATCCTATTCCCCTAGACCAGGGTTGGCCATGGCATATCACTAATCACAGATTTCGATTTGTGGCTTCAGATCACAGGGGGCCTAGCTCTGAGGGTAGCCACTGTTTCAACATAACCAGACCAGGACTTCAACAATTGAGGCTTAAGGACACTGCCCTTCCAGGAAGCTACAAGGCACAGTTAGCTGAAGGGCTGCATCTGCTGTGCTCAGCTATGGAGAGTCATGCAAGAAGCCAATGGGCGCACTTCCCAGTCCCCTCCTGTGGAACCGGTCTGCACCCCCTTCATGGGTCCCGGACTCTGTTTCACATGTGAAAGATTGACTGAGAAAAGTCTTCTCCAGCAACGTGCTCCTCCTCCCAAAATTTGTCTGCTGGGTAAAAGCAGCTTGACACAAAAAAGGGATGTAAGAAACTATAGAGGTGGAAGTCTGGGACAAAGACTCGCCATTTTCACAAACCCAGCAGAGGGGAAAAACAAACTCCCATAACCAGGGGAACTCCAGAAGAACTAATAAAGTGATAGCCCAGGACAAGACAAAGGCCCAGAAAGACAGGGAAAACCTTGCACAGTGCAATCTCCTTGGGCAGACCTTCCTGATAAGAGGGCTGAAGCTCAAGAAAATCCCTGTCTCATCACCAGCTGGTTACAGAACCAAGAAACAGACATCTCAGGGAATAAATCCCAGATTTAACATTTTAAAGTATTAAAATGTACAGTGTGCAACAAAGAGTACAAGATAAGCAAAGAAATAGGAACTGATGGCCCATCCACAGGAAAAGGATAAAAATCAGGAAACATCAACAAAGACCAGAATGTGGTCTTTAAAAGTCTTTAAAAAAGTTATCTTAAAAACACTCAAGGAGATGAAGGACAGTAGAGAGTAAGAACTAGAGGATATCAGGAAAACAATAAATGAGCAATGCGTGAATCTCAGTTAAGAGAGAAATTTTTAAAAGGAATCAAATAGAACTACTGGAGTTGAGGAACACAATCTCTGAAGTGAAAAATTCCCAGGAGGGTTTCAAGAACAGAATGGAATTGGGAGAAGAAAGAGTCAGTGAACTCAAAGACAAATGTCCTTTCTTGAAATGAGTCAGGCTAAGGAACAGGGTAAAAAAAAGAATTATAAAAAATGAAAATAGCCAAAGACAACTGTTAAGACACCATCAAGCATACCAATATACGTGTTATGGAGCACAAAGAGAGAAAGGGGCAGAAGGAATACTCAAAGACATAATCACAGAGAGTTTCCCAAACTTAGCAAAAGATGTGAATATACATATCTAAGAAGCTCAGAGAACAGCAAACAGGATAAACATGAAGAAAAATACACCCCATCATGTACTGATCACACTATCAAATGTAAAGGAAAAGGAAGGAGTTCTGAAAATTGCAGGAGAAAAGCAATGTGTTCTCTACAAGACAGTCCCTATTAGAATGAGTTCCATTTTCTCATCAGAAACCATGGAGGCAGGAAGACACTAGGTTGAAATACTTACAGGGCTAAACAAAACAACTGCCAGCCAAGAATTTTATATCCAGCGAGACTCTCTTTCAAAAATGAGATTAAGGCATTCTCAGATAAACATAAATTAAATGAGTTGATAACCATTAGACCTGTCCTACAAGCAATGCTAAAAGAACTATTTCAGAATGAAAGGACACTAGACAGTTGTTCAAGGCAACATAAAAAACAAAGACCTGCAGAAAGGGTAACCATTCCAGTAATCATAAATAACAACATTATTGCACTGTATTATTTGGTATGTAACTCCACCTTTTACTTCCTACAAATGTGCTTAAAGAGTAATGATGAAGCTATGATTTCAGATATACAATATAAAAAGATATAAGTGATAACAAATACAAAGAAAAAGGTGGAGGTACAAAGGGGTATAGGAAAAGTATATGTTCATGCTACTGAAGCTAAGTTGGTAGCAACCCAAATACGATTGTTATATATTCACTGTTTAATTCTAACCTCATGGTAACCACAAAGAAAAGAAGAGATATATCCAGATAAAAGAGAAAGTATTCAATTTTTGTACAACACATAAATCACATAAACATAAAAGTAGGCACTAATGGAAGAACTGATGGACTAAAAAGGTAATAGACCTAAAAAAGCTAAATAGTCAAATGGCAAAATAGACTCCTACACCATCAGTAGTGACTTTGAATGAAAACGGATTAAATTCTCTGGTGAAAAGACAGAGATTGGCAGAATGAATAAAAAAGCATGACCCAAATATATGGTGTCTGCATGAGACACACCCTAAATTCAAAGATACAAAGTATAGCTATGGGGTAGCTATACTAATATCAGATAAAACAGACTAAGTCAAAATCTATTACAAGGGACAAAAATGGTCATTATATACTAATAAAGGGGTCAATTCAACAAGAAGATGTAACAAATTTAAATAGATTTAAATATATATGTTTCTAACAGCCAAGTCCCAAAATATATTAAACAAATACAAACAGATTTGAAGGGAAGAAATTGAGAGTTCTACATTAATAAAGGAGGCTATAACAGCCTTAAAAGACCACTCTTAATAACGGATAGAACATTTAATCAGAAGATCAATATGAAAATATAAGACTTGAACAATACTCTAAACAAGCTAGACCATACAAACATATACAGAACGCTTCATCCTACAAAAGCAGAATATACATTCTTCTCAAGTGTACAGGTACCATTCTCCAGGATAGACTATATGTTAGGTCATAAAATAAGTCTCAATTAATTTTTAAAAAACTGATGTCATACAATGTATATTCTCCAACCACAAAGGAATGAAGCTAGAACTCAATAACAGAAGAAGACATGGAAAATTCACAAATATGTGGAAATTAAACAATATAATCTTAATCAATGTATTAAAGAGGAAAGCAGAAGCGAAATAAGGAAACATTTTGAGGTAAATGAAAATATAGCACACCAAATTTATGGGATGCAACCAAGACAGGGCTGACAGGGAAATTTATACCTTCAAATGTTTACATTAAAAAAAGAACAGAACAGGCAACCGTGGCTCAGTGGCAGAGTCCTTGCCTGCCGTGCCGGAGAGACCCGAGTTCATTTTCCAGTGCCTGCCCATGTGAAAAAAAAAGAACTACTTCAGATTTGAGACCTAATCTCAAAACCAAAAGAACTACAATAAGAAGCACAAACTAAATGCAAAGAGAGCAGAAGGAAGGAAATAACAAAGATTAGAGCAGAAATAAATGAAATAGAAAAGAAAAGGAAAAAAAAAAAAAAAAAAACAAGAGAATCAACAAAACCAAAACCTGGTTCTTTGAAAAGAACAATAAAATTGGCAAACCTTTAATTAGAACAATAAAGAAAGAGAAAGGATACAAACAACTAAAATCAGTAATGAAATTTGAGACATTACTACCAAAATATACAGAAATAAAATGTACTAGAAGAGGATACCAAGAATAACTGTGTGCCAACAGACTAGATAACCTAGATAAAATGGAAAAATTCTCAGAAACACACACACTACCTATACTGACTCAAGAAGAAACTGAAGATCTCAGTAAACCAGTAATCAAAAACCTCCTAATAAAGAAAAGCTAAGAACCAGGTGGCCTCATATGGGAATTTTACAAAAAAAAAATTTCAACAATTGACCCCAGTCATGCTCAAACAACCAAAAAGTTGAAGGAGAGGGAACACTATTTAATTCATTCTATGAGGCCAATATTACCCTAATACCAGAATGAGATGAAGATAAAAAAAGAAAATTACAGACTAATATCCCTTATGAATATAGATGAAAAAATTCTCAAATCCAACAACACATCAAAAGAAAACTAAATCCAACCACACATTAAAGTAGTAATACACCATAACCAAGTGGAATTCATCATAGGTATGCAAGGGTGGTTCAACATAAGAAAATCAATTATGTATTATAGCACATTAACATAACAAAGGAAAAAACCACAAGTACACTTCAATTTATGAAGAAAAAGCATTTGAAAAAAATCCATTATCCTTTCTTAATAAAAACACTTCAAAAAACAGGAACAAATGAAAACTTCTTCAACATTGTAAAGGGAAAATATGAAAAATTAACAGCTAAGGTATTTAATGGCAAAAGGCTGAAAGTTTTCCCTCCAAGGTGAGGGAACAAGACAAGGATGTCCACTGTCACCATTGTTATTCAACACTGTACTAGAAGTTCCAGCCAAAGCAGTCAGGCAAGAAAATAAATAAAAGGCATCCAAATTGAAAAGGAAGAGTAAAACTTTCCCTATTTGCAGATTGAGTCTTTACACAGAAAATCCACAACAAAGCATCTAATGCGAAAAACTGAGTTCAGCAAAGCCACAGGGTACAGATCAACACCTAAAAATCAGTAGTATTTCTGGACAATCATAATGACAAATGGAAGAAAAAAAATCAAGAAAAAGATTACATTTACAATAGCAATTAAAATTATCAAAGATCCATGAACAAATTTAATCAAATACATATATATATAGGACTTATACATGGAAAACTACAAAATACTGCTAAAAAGATTTTTTTAAAAGACTTAAATAAACAGATAAACATTGCATGTTCATGGATTTGAAGATTAAATACCGTTAAGATGTCAATTCTACCCAAAGCAATGTACAGATTCAATGCAACCCTAATCAACATTCTAACAACCTTCTTTGCAGAGATGGAAAATCCAATTACCAAGTATACATGCAAGAGTAAGGGCTCTGAATAGCCAGTCATCTTGAAAAAGAGGAACAAAGTGGGAGGACTCACACTTCCCTATCTTAAAACTTACTACAAAGCCATAGTAATCAAAACAGCAGGGTACTGACACAATGACTGACATATAGATCAAAAGAACCGAAATGAGAGCTCAGAATCAACCCTCACATTATGGTCAACTGATTTTTGATAAGGTGGGAAAGAATATTTTCTTCATCAAATGGTGCTGGGAAAACTGATCTCCATGTACAAAAGAATGAAGGCTGACCACTACCTCATACTATATATAAAAATCCAATCAAGGTGAATCAAAGACCTATAAAACTAGAACTATAAAACTCCTAGAAGAAAACAGCCTTGTGTTAAGTCAATGGTTTCTTAGACTTTATATTCAAAGCACAAGCGACATGAAAGAAAATATAGATAAGTTGAACCTCGTCAAAGTTTAAAACTTTCGCATCTCAAAGAACTTTATCAAGAAAGTAAAATGACAACCTACAAAATGGGAGCAAATATTTGGAAACCACATATATAATAAGGGTTTAATATCCAGAATATATAAAGAACTGTTACAACTCAACAATAAAAGGAGAAATAAACCCATTTTAAAATGGACAAAAGACTTGAATAGACATTTCTCCAAAGAAGATATATAAATGATCAAAAAAGTACATGAAAAGATACTCAATATCATTAGCCATTAATGTCCATTAACCAATGAATGGATAAACAAATGTGACATCCTCACACAATGGAAAAGTACTTCGTAGTAAAAGGAATGAAAGTTCTGATGATACATGAAACAACTTGGATGTACCTGGAAGACAACAGTGAAATAAGTCAGACACAAAATGACAAATATTGTGTGATCTCACTGATATGAAATTTATTATAATAAGTAGTAAGTCAGAATCTAGACTATAGGTTATAAGCAGCCAGAGAGGGATAGGGAATGGGGAATTAATGCTTAATTAGCACAGTTTCTATTTGGGATGATATAAAAGTTTTGGTAATGGATGGTGGCAAAGGTCGCACAACAATGTAAACATAATTATCAGTACTGTATTATTTATTTGAATGTGGTTAAAAGTGGGAAATTTTAGGCTGTATATATTTTACTGAATAAAAATTTTAAATAAAATCTATGAGAACGTATAACACAGTGAACCCTAAGGTTAACCATGAGCTACAGTTAATAGTACACTTTTTTAAATGCGCTTTCATAAAGTGTAACAAATATACTACACTAATGCAAGGTGTTAATAATAAGGTGGTATATGGGAACACTGTATTTTATGCATGACTTTTCTGCATAAAACCCACAATTTCTCCAATTAAAAAAGAAAGGGAAATCCTATGGTAGTCACTTAGGACTGATGCAGCATTAAAGCAACAAATAAAAAGATCATGAACCAGTTCATACACTTAAAGTGCAAAGAACAGAAAACAATTAAGTTATACCCATGTCCTACAAACAAGTCAAAGGTTTTCAGAATCCTAAAAACTGTAATAGCAATAAAACGTGTGGGCAATTCAGTGTCTTGTGAACATGGAAACTAAAAATAAAACTAGGTTGCCATCAAGTCTTTTGAAACACTGGCAGTCAAAAGTTCACTGTCCTATAGCAAATTCAAAGCCTGAAATAAAAGTCCCTAAAACAAGAGTACTCTCTAATAGATTATGAGATCACAGACATGACATTTGGTTTTCTGAACCATTTCATCAATGTCACTGTACAAGAACAAATCCCATAGTAAATTGAAACAAATACTCTCCAAGGTCTAACGATAGGAGATGGTCAACAAAATCTGACTTTATCCCCATGGATATCATCTCCTTACTAAGGTTATTGTACTTATCCTGCTGTTCCTCTCCTTCTTTCGTCCACTGTGACACCTTGATCCTTGTTTAAATTATGGTTAGAATACAAAAACATTTCCTTCTTTCTACTATACCTTTGCTACATGCAAAGCTCTATATTATTCATTGCAATTTTCAAAAAGATTTCACCAAATATTAATAGGAAAATGAACAACAAAATGAATACAAAATAGCCTGGCTTACATGATATCGAGTATTAGTATCTTATTAGAGTTAGCATGTACCCATGGCATGAAGGCTTTGTCTTAAATACAGGTAAGATAGCTATACTACGGCCCTCCAAAGATGAAATAAATTGACAAGCACACCGTGAGAGTTCACTCTTTCCAACTCAAGGCCTGCCTCTTACTCTAAGCATTATTTTTCACTCCCTCATCATCGAAGCCAAGAGAACAATTCTAATTCTGCCATTTAATTTCCATTTCTGGGAATTTCTCCTATTTAACAATACCACCCTTTTACAAAAACGACACATACTGTAAGTAAGAGGGAATGGAAAAATAAGGGGAGGAAAGGGAAAGCTGAGGACACAGACAATATCCCTCACTCAATCATGAGGGTTAAGATCCTGTGTCGAGTCAAGCAAACACTGGCCTGACTATTACTGTGAGGACATTCCGTGGATTTAAATCATCAGTTAGTTGAGTGTATCTATGGCTGATTACACCTATAATCAACTGTGGAGACTGCCTTCAGCAATGAGAGAAGTCTCATCCAGTCAGTTGAGAAGCAGTGATCTCAGCAGTCAGCAAGGAGAATTTCCATCTCTACTTCAGCCAGCCAGCTTCTCCTGGTGGCATTCATCAAAGACTCTCAGCACGGTTTCCAGATTGTGGCCTTATCCAACAGAATTCAGACTTGCCCATCCCCCAGTCATATAAGCTGATTCCGATAAAGCATCTCATATACATATGTACCTCCCGTTAGCTGTTTCCCTAGAGAACCCTAATACACTCTTTTAAACATTAAAATTAGAAGAGGCTTATCAATAATGGTGGTATACAAACAGATTTTGTGTATTATTCTTGAAGTAGTAATTATTTTAGCTAACCTGGACATACTCAGATAATAGCTAGCAAATAGATATGCTAAAATAACTGCAATAGAGAGATAATCCTTCTCATCACTTACAGGACCTTTAGCAGGTATTTTATTCCTCTAAACTTTTGTTTCTTCCTCATCTTACAGTGTTAATAAGACCCACTTCAAAGAGTTTTATGAGTGTTAAGTGTGCCAATGTAAACGAAGTGTCTGGCACAATATCTGCTAAATGGTAGAAACACACATTAAGTCTTGTCCCTTTAAATCTCCATAAAAACCAATAACACAGAATCAACAAAACTGACCTGCCCATCTTCTTGCGCACAAAACAATCCACAACTTTAAAATTCTAATTACTTTTAAAAGCTCAGCTCAAATAGTTCCCTTCCTGATATATAGTAGAACGTGCTTTCTTCTTCCTTTGAAACCTCATAATACTTTGCTAGTACCTCTCTAATACCATTATGATTATTTGTATACATGTTTTATCTTTCAAGTGAAAATATCAACGTAAAGCCAGAAACTTTCTTTTTGATAATAAAAGTACAGTTTGAACAAATCCCCTTTAATGGTCATCCATTTTGAAGCAAAGGCTATTCTAAATAATAGAAAGAGACTTCTATACAAATTATAAATGAATAGTTAGTACCTTGTTTGAGATCACATAACTCCTTTCATTAATGTTACACATTTTTATTAGGAGTCATAGATGGATGGATGATGGACGGATGCATAGACAGACAGATAGAAAGAATGAGTAATTTGCCTCTTGGTTTTCTGGTAGAAGAAAAATTCATAATGACCAGTTAACATAATGATATCATTAAAGTCACTTATTGCTGGAAGTAGAGTACAGAAGTTAATTTTCCTCAATTCTACTTCCAGTCCTCTTTAAAAACATAAAGAGTGGTTTCATTCTATTTTCAATTTGGACTATATAACAAGTGTACACACACAAGATTCGGAGAATAAAACCGTGACTATGAAAATTCAAGGAACAAGTAGCTCTGGATGTCCTTGTTTTCTAATGGATGAGCATCAACACATGCAAATGTATATTTTTACCTTAATTGATTTTTACTGAAACTTTCTAACACCCATTTCCCTGACACTTGAAAGATAACATCAAGAATATATTTAATGATCATGGTGATGAATACACAATTATGTGATGAGACTGTGAGTCACTGATTGTACACCATGTATGAACTGTGTATGTGAAGATTTGTCAATAAAATATTTTTTAAAAAAGAATATATTTAAAGCTCTTCTTGATTGCTCAGGGCCATCATCATTTATGAGTGTCACTTACTGAGCTACACCTCAGAGACAGCTACTGTAGATACTATACCCCAGACAGAAGGTATTCCACATAGACTGCTGAACTAAACACGGTATACACCATTAGCACAGCACACCAAGGGCAGTAAATTGAGGGAGAGTACCGATGGCTGTTTGTGCTCTGTTCTTGCCAGGTACATTTTCCCAGAGATGAGGAAGATCTATTTTTCCAATAACCCTTCAGTTTTCTATCTTATATCTTTTCGATGCTTTCCTGCTGTGAGTGCTACTGCTGCCACCACCACCATTTCTATCAATTCTAATCAAAACACTTATCTCTGCCACTCTCTTCCCTCTTCTCGGCTGCCTCCAATCAACTGCCCATCCATGAGAACACAAAAACTGTCACTAAAAAAACAGTATAAAAAGTACTATGAAAGTAGGCATTTATTTCAGAAACTGACATATATTCTCAGTGAATTCCAAAAAAATTTTAGAATAAGGGTAGGGAGATCTGCAAAAAGTCTTGCTGAAATTTTTATTGCGGTTGCACTGAATTTATGGATTAATCTGGAGAGAACTGACATCTTTATATCATTAAGTCATCCCATGGTATTCGTGTCTTCTTTTATCTCCTTTAATAGAGTTTTTTAATCCCTCCATAATAGTCTTGTGCATTCCTTTTTAGGTTAGTTGCTTATTTTTGCTGCTATTTTAAATGTTACTAAGTCAACTTTGAAAAAGAAGAGCAAAGCGGGAAAACTTGTGCTACCAGGGCATGCCCTCTTAGGACATAGTGCAAAGCACTGTACTAAAAACACCGTGATACCAGCCAGAAATACACAACTGAACAATGGAATATAAGGAAGAACAGGTATTTGATCAGGGTGAACTACAAATCAGCAGGCAAAGTATATATTGCTTGTATTCTACAGGGAGAAAATAAAATCAAACACTATTATCTCTCGCCCTATACGAAGGTAAACTTCTGAGCCATAGACCAAAATGTAAAACATAAACCTCTAAAGCAAGTAGAAAACATAGGGAGCTCTGTGATATCAGGGTAGAAGAAGACTTCTTAAAACTACAATGACACAAACTATAATGTGTTGACTTCTTTGTGATGATTTAAACACTTGAAAATTAAGGATTCCTTATCACAGGAGGAAACCAGGGGTGAAACGAACAGATTATATTACAAGGTCTGAAACCAACAAGGAATAATGTCTAGAACATCCAAGAAATTGATCTGAGTGGGAAAGATGGGCAAAGGATATGAATAGCCAATTTACATTCACTCATTCAACAAATGTTGAAGACCTACTTTTTTAGGTGCTAGTGATACAACAGATAAGGTCCTTGTCTCCAAGGAACTTAAGCAGGGGAAACAAAAAAACAAATAAATATATACTACAATTAATATAATATGTTTTGTTGTGATAAATGCTATGAAGAAAAATAAAGCAGAGTGAAAGAAAGTGATGATGGTAGTACTGTTTCAGACAAAGTGATTAGAGAAAGTCTGGAAGGTAGCATACTAAGCAGAGATCTGAATGAAGTGAGCAAACCACGTGAATAAGGGGAAAAAGTTTTTTACGTAGAATAAACAAAAAGAACAGGCGGCTTTAAAGAAAAACAGAGAGCAACAGATGAAGAGATAACCAATCTCCCTGAAAATCAGAGAAAACGAAAATTTAAATTATTACAAAAATCAGGCTGGTAAAAATATAATGTCAGATAAAGATAATGTCAGTGGAAATACAAGGAAACAGAAACCTCACGTACCACTAGTGAGTATACAGGGGGGTACAGCTATTCTGGAAAGCAATCTGGCAGTACCTAGTGACATGAAGTATGTCTATGTGCTATAACCCAGAGATGGCGCTCTGGAAAATTAGAGTTCTTAAAGTCCATAAGAGGACATATATGAATATGGAAGTGACCTAGCTGACCTTCACCAGAAGACCAGATAAGTAAGATATGGCATTTGTATACTCCAAAATGCAACCATCACAAGTTATGACAGATATGCCGAGAGCCAAATGATTGATTTTTTTTTTAAGTATTGAGCACAGAAATATTTACAGAAGAAAATTATGTCTCAGATTTGCTTCAAAATAATATACTTTTTGGAGGTAGAGTCATGGGAGAGAGGGGTGCCAGGGAGAGGAATGGTTAAAAATATTTGTGAAGCAAAACTGGCAATGATTTGATAATTGTTGCTGCTCAAGGATGGATATGAGGGAGTACATTATTCTAGTCTCTCCATTTTTGTTTCCATAAGAACATTTTTAAACTGTTGAGTGGGGGAAAAAAGGCAGAAAATCTATAGCACAAAATCATTTATATAAATTTTTTAAAAATATGTACATAAAATACCACCACATATTTTTTAAGATACATACATTTCTAAAAACATTAATATGGATGTCTATGGAAGACAGAGCATGAGAACTGAGGGTAAATGAGAACTATTTTAAATAAAACAAGGGGAACCTAGTACTTGCCAAAGCTGATGATGTGCCATTATCTGAGGAATATGATTAATTCAACTTTTTGCACCTGAGGTCAAAAAGAAAAAAACAAGCAAATATAAAGTGCTCTAGGATCACAGAAGAGGGGCAACTAAATCGAACTGAGCGAGGGATTCCTGCCCCATACTTTAGACCCACTGAATCAGAATCTGAGACTGAACAAAAGGTACTACTGCTCAATTCTCATTTCACAGAGGAGAAATGGAAGTAAAGAAAGTGAAATAATATTCAAGCTCACAAATCAGCAAGCAGAAGAGTCAGAATTCAAACCCAGGACCAGAAATGCCACTCATTCACTGTGCTACCAAACCTGCAGTATTCTGATTTCGAAACATATTCACAGCTCCCAGATTAAACTTCCTAAAGGATTATTTTACCCACAATGCCACCACTTTGGGCAACCACAGAAACAATTAAATTCCTCACCTGGTTTTTTCAACAAATATCTTACTTTCCTCCCAATATAAATCCTCTGTTCCAGTCACACATTAAATGGCTCCTTATTCCTTCCCGAATTAATGAAAACACCTCCAAGTTGCTAAGCACTTTCTCCAAACTAAAACACCCTCTCCTCTCTCTACTTATATGTGTATTCCATACATCTTACAAGGTCAAGTATTGAGAAGAATTTCATAGCATTAACGGAATGAACTGAAGTCCCACAGCTACCCAAAGAAGCTTCCCTGATGACTTCAGCACACACCTTTTCCTTCTTTAATTTCTTTTGCACTTATTCCCTGAGCCATTCAATTAGCATCTTATTATAGTAACACCTCATTTATCCAGCATCATTGGGAAAGGAAGTGCTCTACAGAAACAAATTTTTCAGACAACTTTAGCATTAATTTAGGAAGTAGCAAAGTAGAGTGAAAACAGTGCTGGCTTGAATTAGAGAGACCTAAATTCAAATTTCAGTTCTTCCACTTAGTAAGTGGCTTTGGGCCAGTGTCAATGAACCTCCTGAAGTCTATTTTATCATCAAAAAAGTAGGCATATACTATTAACCCACAAAGTTGTGGTAGGTATTAAACAAATCACATTTAAAGAATCTAGCACAACCATGGGATCAACAATGCCATCCTGACCAAAAAGGGGAAAAGAAGCGTAACCAGTGAAGTATCAGTGGCTGAGAGAGTTCAAATAGGGTCAAGAGGCTACTCTGGAAATCACTCTTATGCAAGCTTCAGCTAGACATTGCTACCTATCATAACCTACCAAACCCCAAAGAAAACCATTCCAGCCTATCCTAAAGAACACCTAGGGCATTCATTATATAAGATTTGACAAAGGCTCCATGCACTAGAGTAACTTACCAAAAGCCTACAACCTCCAGATAGGTCCCTGGACCCGATAAGTCCTGACACCTAGAGAGAGCACCCAGCCTCTCCAGAACATCAGCTAGTTTCATCTCCCTACCCCATATTACTGACAGTTCCTTCCAACATGAAAAAGTTAGAACGGCCATAGCCCAAATACCCTTAAAGAATGGGACAGAAAAATCAAAGGTGATGGTGGAGCTCTACAGAGAAGGTAGGGTTTAACAAATGAGTATGATTGCTGAATCATTAAACTGATATTTCTTTTAGTCTCCAGTATCTTAGAGCAGCTAGAAGTAAAAACCTAAAAATGTGGAATTGTAACCCGCACCAAACTCTGAATCTGTTCTACAACTAACTGTTGCGCTATGCTTTGAAATTTATTGCCTTTTGGTATTTACATTATTCTTCATAAAAAAGAAAAAAAAAAAGTTGATTGTGACGATAAAAAAATATATATTTATTCCTTGTAGTTTCTTACGTTCCGGAGCAGCTAGAAGGAAAAATCTGAGATGATGGTATGGTAGCCTATGACAAACTCTGGGATGTGTCCTTTAACTATCTGTTGAAGAGTGCTTTGAAATCTATCGCCCTTTTCTTTCTTTGCTTTGTATATATGTTATATTTTATAAAAAAAAAGTTTAAAAAAAAAAGAGAAAAGAAACTGGCACAGCATTTTTTTAAATCATGACAACAACTACTCCAACTATTATTAAGCAATGAAGCCTTAAAATCATTTTTTAAGGAAATCATCAAACGTATATACTTTGGGATTTTTCTTAGGGGGCAGTGAATATAAATTAACCATCTCTTGATAACTCATTCACTCAATGCTAATTCATTCACTAAATATTTAATGAGGGCCAACTATGTTCAAAGTGGTCAGGGATTCAGTGGTGAATGAGAGTGCTTCAAAGCACTCACGGAGTTTGAAGTCTACTGATCATTTAGTCACTTTGTGTTGCAGGGTATGAACAAACAAACAAGGTGCTGGATGGAGAATAAGGAGGACCCACTTCAGAAAGGATGGTCAGGAAGGTCTCTGAGACGTCACGGATAGAGAAAGGCTGGGGAAGTAAAGCATTGGCAGAGGAAATGCACGTACAGAAGTCCTGACACGTGAAAAGACTAGTATATTCAAGAACAGGAAAAAGGCTATGGAGACTACAGGATTGTGAATTAGACGGAACATAACAAGAAATGTGTCTGGAGGATTATTCAGGGAGCAGATTATTCAGGGTCCTGTAGGACACAGTAAGAAGTACAAGTTATATTTATTTAATTTATTCTAAATGTAATGCAGAGTGATAAGACATACTATAAATGCACCAAATATTTTAGGAATATTAGACTACTTTTGTCATTCCCTTATGGAGTTAATATCCACGAATTTGATTTAAAACTTCCACTCCAAAACAAAACAGCAGCAATACTGCACAATGATTTTCAAAATTTCATTTAAAGCAGCAAAATCTTTTTTGTTAAATGAAACATTTCTTGTACCCGTTAAATAAAAACGTTAACAATGGAGCTGGTCTAAAATGGTCCCTATCCCATACTATGCCTCCTCTTTCAGTTCCTTCCGGAAGGGTTTGAAGATAAGGGTGTAGAACAAAGAACATTGGTCAATCACAACCCCTCCTTTATTAAAATGGTAATAATACCTGACATGCTTACCACACACAAGAGAAGCATAGTTCAAAAGCGATAATGTTGGAGGGAGGGATGGTCATCAACTAGATTGTAAACTAGACACTACATCTTTTATTGCTATTATAAGAGACAAATTCCAGTTGCTTCATTGATGTCCAAACAATACTGAAATATTAAGGCCCCCAAAGCCGGAATTATCCTCAGCCAAGCCAATTTACAAATTGGTAAGTGTGGCATCTAATGGAATGAACACATTTAGTAATTCCTACTACATTTTAGGTTCTATGCAATGATACAGCCAAGGGCAAAGAAAAACTAAATTTGATGCTTAACAGAAAATGAAATTTAGGTTTTAATTACTTTTAGAGTTAAAAAACAATGTTAAAAATGTAAACAATACACTTCCACAGATTTCTCAATCCTTGCAAAAGATTACACTCACTTTTTTAAAATCACTGAAGTAGGCTTTTCTTGCCCTTAGCGCAATTAATCTAAACTAGCCCATCTTCAAATATGTTACATTCTCTTTTTAAAAATATTTATATACATATACCTACAGAATTTGAAGACAGGAATTTTCAAATAGTTAGACATGTAAAATCATCTATCTCCCATGTACCAATTAGAAATAGGGACTGGATATATATATACAGTCAGATCTACAACACAAAAAGCTATCTGTACAAATTAAAAATACGTGTACTCAAAACAACCAGTTTTGTGTTTAAGAAAACATAGAAAGAGGAAACATATCAAATATATTAGAATGGTTTCCTATGGTGCTGACGGTTGTAGAAATGGGGAATGGGAGGAAATAATAAATGAATGAATACTAATTAAATGGCAAGAGTGCCTGGCATGGACCAGCGATGATACTGTGCCATAAACTGAGTATCATTAACTCAACCCACCACACTTAAGGTCAAAATAAACAAACATTAGATAGATACACTAAATATCATAATTTAAATTCCTAATTCAATCTAAAAAAATACAAGGGATAACAAATTTAGAGAATAAAAGAAAACCAAATTTCAGGTAAGATAATGCTTGTCTCTTGGAGATAAAGCAATAAAAAAGAGATTTTAACAGGGACTGACTTAATTAAATGAGATGACAGATTTCAAACCTGTTACATGCAAAGGCAACACAAGTATCTTGGCATTACTAAAATATGTAACTCTTGTCAAATACACACTTTTTACTCTATTTTAAAAGTGAATGCTTTACTCTCATTACTAAAAAACAGTTTCAGAAAAATTGTCTCTTTAAAGAAATTAAAACCTGTAGACTTACTTGAGTTTTATCTCTATTGAAAAGTGGACTTCTCATTCAGAGTAACAAACTGAAATGCACTTATTCCCTAGTACATGATCCTGATTATATCACCTTATCTTTCAACTTTCCATGATTAACTAAATGTTTAAAAGAAATATAAACTGGGCCACGGTGGCTCAGCAGGCAGAGTTCTCACCTGCTACGCCGGAGACCCAGGTTCACTTCCCAGTGTTTGCCCATGCAAAAAAAAAAAGAAATACAAACTTCTCATAGCAAAAAAAGAAAACTAGACCTTTATAGCTAATGCAAACCCAAGTAGAAAGCTCAGGTTCTTCTGAAGTTTGTACTGAACATTTTACCTCCTGTTATTCTTCACTACAAACTTATTTTTACAATAAATAAAATGAAAGTCACTCCTAGTACAACTTTAATGTGTAACAGACACACCTGGGTTCAAATATAGATTCTATAAATAATAAAATGAAAACCTTAAGTTTCTAACTGCTGTTGTTTGATTCCTCATCCATAAAATAGGGTATAATATCTATCTCTTTAGGACTATAAGATGATGAATGAAGTACTCAGCTTAACAACCTTATATTCTTTAAATCATTAAAATGTTAAAAGTTTATTAGGAAATTATACATTTATCTTTTATTATTTTAGATGACCTTGGATTCAAAATGACTGATTTTTCATGGGTAGAATTACTGTCCCCAAGAAGCAATCACAAAACAGTCCATGCAACTGCCAAGCCAAATGAACCTCTGACAATATCATATGGAAAATTATCTTTACTTAATGCCAAGTAAGGGAGAATGATTTCCTGGCTGCCTTAATAAGTGACAGGCAAAAAGACTTATCTTCTTCAAGTGTTCCAGTAAAGTATCTTAAAAAATAGAAGGCCAAATAAAATACCTTATTCAAATGGCAAGGGTGAGGGTTCCAATAATAAGATTTTTTTCAAACTCCAGGTTTTAACATACACTTATAGAAGAGGTCACCATCCAAAGTTAAAAGGTACCTTTTTTTTTCCCCCTTTTGAACAACGAACCATTTGTAGATTCCTTAGGAGGGATAATACCCAAAACTCTGCTTCCTTCCCTACTGGTTCTGTGTAACTTCGGAAGGTAATAAGATAAAATTCAAAACTGACTTTTCTTGATTAGTAGCATAAACTTAAACAGAGAAATGAATGGTTCTATCATCATTTCAAACACTGTGTCAAAAGAACAAAAATTCTTGCTTTTCTAACACTGTATTTAAGGATTTTAAATCTTTAAAACTGGCTTCATAAGATGCCTCAAATATTATCCACTTACATGAATTAAACAGTCTTAATAGCAATCCTCAAAAATGCTACATCAAAAGTAGAAAAAAATACTTAATCAGAACCATAATACAAAGTTTATACTATAAATTAAAATAAGTAAAAATGGCATATAATGTTGAACAACCTGGTCCTTCAAATTTTTTCAGTTCTTTTTCCTCAATTTTGAAATATGAGAACTATAATTCCTCTTTTTAAAATAAAGTTGCAATCCATGATCCACAGTATGGATAAAACTTCAATATAAGCATATATTGAAAATTACTGGTCTCTATGAAACAGAGTAGTAATAAGACACAGCCTGGGATACAACACATCCAATACACAGTAGCAACAATGCACACTGTACATTTACTCTCAGCATCTTATAAATAATGCTTTTATAGTTTCGTTTTATATGTTCAAATTTCTATTAAAATTCTACTGAGATTAAATGGAATCTCTCAAATTTAAGTTTTTGAACTAAACTGAATTATGATCTACTAAAACAGAGATGACAATTTGCTTGTTTTTCCTGTTTTGTTGCTTTTTATAAGAACTTCCCTTTTTACAGGTATAATAAAGTACATATGCAAATAAATAAAAGCAAAACAAGCAATATGAATGCTGCTTTTATATGTAGTTATAAGCTTGTGACCTGGTTACTTTGAGTGAATTTGTACAGAAGAAACCCTAACTACAGGGAAAATTGAGTTTTGGGCAAAGATACCTATCGCTACAATAGAGTATTTTGTGCACTTTCTAGTCAACATCGAAAAAAAAGGACACCTCTTACCCCTCAGGTATCTGGACCTTCACAAGAGATTCATTCGTAAGAAGTGATTTCTTGTCATCTTACACAATTAGACAATTGCAAATTCAAGAAAAAACTTCTGCATTTTAAAAAGTTAAAAATTATTATCTCCCCTAACTAGAAAGAAAGGAGCCTCAAAATGTAATTCAAAGTGCCAAGTTCCTCCAACTTCGATAATTTCAAAAGATTTAAATTTCCAAAATATTCTAAGGGATCTGTTAAATATATCAGGCTTCTTTGACAAGCAAAATAAATAAACTCAGAATTCCACCAAAATAAAAAAATATTTTATGCTCATCTTATTGTCAATCAACAAGATGAAATACTATCAATCATACACAGAAAAAAATTTTTTTTCAATT
Organism: Tamandua tetradactyla; assembly: GCF_023851605.1. NCBI lineage: Eukaryota > Metazoa > Chordata > Mammalia > Pilosa > Myrmecophagidae > Tamandua > Tamandua tetradactyla. The sequence continues at coordinate 49,772,705 of NC_135347.1, read as the reverse complement.
TCAGGATTCCAATGAATGGAAAGTATAACTTGTAAATCAGTCAGAGGGAATAGAGAGGGCTCCCATGGGTTCCCATGACTTTCAAACAATAGAAGAATGACTTTCCCTTAGTCACTGGGGTAGGATTATAGGGAGTGCCATCAGTGAGAAGAGAAGGATGAGAGCCTACCCACCCTATCACAGCCCCCACGGGCACTAGTCTTTAATCTGAAGCATCTTCAGGAGTAAAATATATATTTCACATAATGTGAAAATATTTATTACAGTCTATCTAAACTGGATTATTTAAAATCAAACAGGCCCAAGAACTGTCCTTTTTAATCTTCCAACTCTATTGACAGATCATATCTGCTATGAAATCTAAGAAATTAACCCTATATTTTATAGATGCCTTTCTCCTTTCTACATAACACCTTGATTTGATCAAACGTCGCAGAACTTCCTTCTCAAAAGTGTATAGTGCCTATAACAATACATCTTAGGAAACTGAAAGACTGCCCATAAACCTCAGTTACAGCGACTATTTTTGTCTGAATAGGGCCCTGAATACTAAACAGCACATATTTCAACTACTTAAATTCCCACGATTTAAAAAAAGTTATGAAAATATTCTCTGCCTTGTCAATGGAGAAGTCTGAAATTTTGGAAAGCATCATCAGCCTTTTCCAATTGTCTGAAAAAATCAAATGTAACTAGAGACCATTGTAACATAAATACCTATTCCTTTAGAGTAAATGGACAAAGAGATGACATTTGCTAATTGGAATAGGAAGTCAAGCACCTTTGTTTTATTGGGGCTAAAATTATTCAACTGAATTGAAGATGATACAGAAGAGTGACGCCAACCTATACCTGATTCTTTGTCTTTTATAATTTCCTAAACTCAGATAAAAAGGCCATTATTTCACTTCCATATTAACATTAAATAAGAAAAAAATAAGTGAAATAGACAATGTTACAAAGTATCTCTAAGCAATCTTTAATACGTCAAAAGACTGGCAAACCTAAAGTAAGATTTTTTTCATCCTGGATTTAGTTTGCAGTTTGACACAACCACATCCTTCCCTCAGCTCTATTCTAAATGACAGGACTATAATGCCTACACAATTTTTGCATATTTCAAAGCTTCTAACCTGGTCAAAAGGACAAGCAAAATAAATAATGAGAAATATATTGGTAACATAAACAAATTCCCAATACTCACAATATACTAACAGACAACCACAAAAAGAAAATGATTATAAAGACTCGTGGATTTGTCAAGTAGAAAGATTTTTCTATCTGTAAAGAGTATTTATAAGGAAGAACATTTAGATATGGCATGTTATAGTCTTAAGCCAGTCGTCATTGCCCCTCCTATCAATAATTGTTATTTTATAGTTATTTTACATTATCAAGACCATTACCCTTCTTGGAAGATGATTCAAATAAGTGCCACTTAACTAAAGTTCCTAACAGAAAAATCGGATTGACCTGCATATGCTCCATTGTTGATTTTAAATGAACATAAGCAGGCTAAATTAATGACCAAGTGAAAGTACTTAAAGAATTTTGCTTAGAACAGCAATGGTTGTAAACTTTAGTTAATTCATCTCATGCTGGATGTTGCAAATAATATTAAGTATATATTGATAATGGTTAATTTATTACATCTTTATAACTCTGTAACATAAAATAAATGTCAACCCTAATTCTGTCAGTTTTATTTGAAAGCGCTAATAAACATCATGAGGTTTATGTAAGAACAAATAAGCTATTAATGATATTTACATAGGCCTATAACTTATACCTTAAAATTTTACATTTAAATTTAAACATATTTTAAAATAATTTTCAGTAAGGAACCAGAGGTCTATAAATGATAATCATATAACATTTTGTAAACTTCCCTACTGACAGAGATAAACTGACAAATATAAATTTATCATATGGAATATTAGAGAAAAAATAGAATACCAACAAAAAAAAAACCACCCTTTGTCTTTTCTATATGCTTTCTTCAGTTACAAAAAACAAACAAAAAAAACATTTATCAATCCATCTGGCTTTATTACATCTAGGTAAAATGGAAGATATTTTTTAACATTCTCATATTATTTGTTTCTTGTTTTTAGAATAGTAGAAATCGAACTGTGATCACATCACTTCCCTGCCTAAACACCTTATAAAGAATTCCACTGATCTCAGGATGAATTCAGAATTCTTAGCCTGGTTTTCAAGAACTAACCACTGCTTTATACTACTTTTCCAGAAACACCCACTCCCAAAACAAACATGCACACTACAGCACTACTGAACTTTCGGTTTCTAGAGAGGGTCATGGTCTCTCTCACTTCTGGACTTCTCCCAAGCACAAGCTGTTCCCCATGCCAAAAGCCCTGTTTACCTCTCTGGCACGGTTTATCTTGTTCACTGCTCTATCCCCACTGCCTTGTACCATGCATGGCACAGGAGAGGATCTTGAGTATTTAATGAGTTAATAAAAGGAAAAAAAGGAGATTTTTTTTTAACTTTTACTTTTGAGAGAGGGATTTGTTGGAAACATGGAAAATAAATGCTCACCACTGTTATCTTTTTGTTGCCTTTCTCCCTCTTATTTAAAAGGCTTTTTGGTCAAGTGGCTTTGATGTTTTTCTTACTAAATAATATCAAAAATTTTACATGCATGTATAGATACTTTTTAAAGTATATAAGAGAAGCTTATATTTTCTTCTTTTCACTTATCTGTATTTCCTAAATTTCCTAGTAAGAACATTACTTAAATAATAAGAAGCATTTTGAAGAGTACTAGTAAATTAATCAAATGAACTCAATTGGGACCTGTAAAGAGGGGTTTTATTCAAGTCTTCTCACTTGGGCTGCCTACAAATTTTTAAAGTAGGAAGAAAACTAAGAGATACTGTATAGGAAAGGGTTGGAGTTTCCTAACCAGCAGAAGATTTTAAAAATATTTTCCCCTCCCGCAAACTTTTGCTTTAAAAGCTAAATGTCTGGAGGTTGGTAGCCACAGCAGGAAACGATTAATTTAGTTTTCCTACCTCTACCACAATCATTTCGCAGTGATCATGTGGAAATGATCTCTTTTATTCTAATCATTATCAACTAAGATTCTAAAAAGCTTTTAAAAATCAGTTGACAAAAGCAGGCAATTGTAATCTCACACTCACTTTCAAAGCCCACATACTAAAGCTACAACCACTTTTCCCTTTTCCTTGTGTTCCTGATGGCATCCAGATATTGTCATCTTATTATTGTTATTACCCCTTATGGCCCCCCATTATTTATTTATTGTTCTTGTCATTTTTTTACTCATCTGTCCATACCCCTGATAACAGGAGCATCAGCCACAAGGTTTTCACAATCACACAGTCACACTGTAAAAGCTATACAGTTATATAATCATCCTCAAGAATCAAGGTTACTAGGAATACAGTTCAACTTGGTATATACTGTCATCTTTTAAAAGAAAAAAATTGTCAAAAGAAGTTGACAAAATCTTTTTACAGACTAAAACTAAACAGTGTCCCCCAGCTAAGCCCCCCTCTAAAGTCCCCCAAGTAACAAATCTATACTGCTTTTTAGTTCTCTATCCTTGCTTTCTCAAGTGGAAGGAGTCCCCATTAGATGTCTCCACTCTCTCATCTCGATCTACTCCTCAAACCACTGCATGCTAGCTCGGGTTTGGCCACCACTGAAAGCTTTCTTCCTCAGATCACAGATGATGTCTTAACTTAAAAGTGCAGGTGGCATTTTTCAAACTTTTAACCTTCTCATTCATTTTACTACATTTACCGTGGTAAATCACACCTCCATTCTCAAAACTCCCCTTCCTTGACTTTGGAGACACAAATTCTTCATGGGTCTCCTCCCACCTCTCTGGTGCCTTTTTTCACTCTCCATCTCAAACTCTTCTCCCACCTGCCCCCTAAACGTTCCCCAGGGCTCCAGCGTTGATCTCTACACATATTTCACCTGGATATTTTCCATGAAGAATAGCTTCATTCCTATTTCACAGCTTCAAATGATACACAACGCAAAGAAAGTGGGCCATATAAAAGGGGTAAGAGCAGGCAAACTAATCTGTGCTGTTAAAAGTCAGGGGAGAGGACATGTGAGGAGCTTCTCAAGTGCTGATAACTTTCTTCTTGTATTAGGAGTTTACACTGATGAGTTAAGTTTGTGAAAATTCAACAAGGTTACACTGATATGACATTTTCTATATGATATCATATTTTAATAGTTAGCTTTTTAAACAGGGAGAAGGAATAAGTTAAACCTGAGTTCTTATTTCAGCTCTGACATGTGTGTCTTGGCTAAATCCACTCATTCTCTTAAAAACCTTAGACTCTTCATCTGTAAATCAGAGATGATAATACCAACTTTATAAAACTTTAGAGAAGAAAATAAGCTAAAATATATAAAGTTCCTGGCACAGTACTTGAAACACAGGCACCTTACACTAAGAAATTGTACTCCTCTTTCCCTATCCTCTCTCGATTCTGCATGTCCAGCCTAGACTTCCCTGAGCTCAAGAACCATGTATGCACCTCCTTCCAAACTATTCTATCTTTATGTCTGCGGACACTTCAAACTGGGCTCATTATCTTCAGCTTTAAGCTGCCTGGTTCTTCCTCCTGTATTCCCTCAAGGTCTGTGACTAAAACTTCTACCCTTCCACACTACAATCACACCCATCTAAAAAATCCTGATTTTTCCTATTTAGGAGACTAAATCCTATCTATTCTATATCTAAATATCCACTGCACTGCCAGTGGTACAGAAACTGAGAACATAAAAAGCTACAATACAGCAGCTCACTTACAACAACAGTTTCCTAATGCATCTGTCTCCCTCCTTGCCCCACCCTTCATATTGCTTCCAAAATGATTCTTCTAAAAAACACCTCAGATGATGTCACTTTTCTGCTTAATATATCTTATCAATTTATCCCAGATCAAACTCTTATTCAAGGCTATTCTCGAAATAGTTCCTGTTTGACTTGCCAGACTTACCCACTACAGAATTTCCACAAATATACCATACTCTAATGCCTCCATGTTCTGGAATGCTTCTCTCTCCTTAGAATACTCTTTACTCTTAGAAATATCTTCTAACACTCCCACAACCCTAGGCTCAATTTAATGCCCTTTTTCAGAACTCTCTGTCGTACTTTCTTGAATATCCATTAGGTACTTGTTACTCTGGACTGTCAGCTGTTATAAGAGAGCAGAGTAACTTACTCTGCACACTTTCTGATAGTGAGACCCCTGTGCATAGCAAGCTCCTGGAGAGCAGACTACCAGGTTATTCAGATCTGATTTCACGCAAGACCAACAAAGGCTAATATAGAACAATTAACATTTCTTAAACAAATGAAGGAATAAGGACACAGTGGAAAGAAGATGAATATGATCCCATCTCAACAAATTTATATAAATTTATACTACTATAAATAGCTAAATTTTAAAAACATTTTTAAATGCTGTTTTGACAAAACCCAACTTTTTAGAAAGCTCTGTTTCCTTAGGCCATTCTGTACAAAGAACTAGAAGACTTGTTTAAATTTAAAAATAAATAAATAAAAATTAAACATTCGGCTGTATATTCTCCAACCGCCCTGCGAGATCTACCCTTCTCTACTTGCTACCTCTCCTCGCCATCCTTACTGCCCAGCTGTGACTTGGAAGGCTGATATCTACAGACTGTATGGCCTGACCTAAGCTCCCTCACCCTCTGGCTCCCAGTCAAATTCGACAGAAAGATGCACCAGCAGATCAGAGGGCAGGAGAAGAAGGCAGGACCCCTTCCTGCTGGCCTCCCACCTTTGTTGATCAGAAGGGTTTAGTAGTGGCCGTGTCCTCTTCATACAACCAGAGCTCCAGGAGGTTGGCCCTTAGCCAATGATTATAGTTCTCACCAGATTCTGGTAAGTGCTCGCCTTTTGCTCCTTCCTACTTACAGGTAATAAGGCTTCCCTTATTGCTAGTCCCTGGGTGTTTCTCCATCCTTGTTGATTTTAATCCTGCACATACCTTCACTAAGCTCTCTTCAATTATCCCTTTATGGGAGCCATCTGTTTCCTGCTGAAGACCTAAAACAAACACAGTTTGTCAACTAGCAGCAATTTTGCCAATATTCGCTGTATTATCAGATCTCAGGTCAATGATACACCCATCTTACAGAAAAGCATCAACAGCCTTTAATGTTTTAGTAAAAACTTGCCCATATCCTAATCTTTCTGGCCCTGAATTTATAAATCCAACTCACATAAATGGCCCAGTATCCATTTGAATTCAAAATGTATAGTAAGTCACCTCCCAAGATGAATGTTACCTGAAAACTACTCCCAAAATGTAAGCAAATGCACATGTGTACGTGTAATGTACTTGATGGTAAAAATCTAATACAAGCTTTCCCATTACAATATTTCCAAATGAAGGAATAACAATATCAGTCGCTGAGTTTAATTCAGGTTAAAAAAACGCTTATTGAAATACCTTAATAGCTTCCTAATAATAGCTATTGCTTAAACACACTAATAAAGTGTAATTGTCACAGAATTTTAATCCAATTATAAATGACAAATAGCTCATGATGCTGTGAAAAAACAGAAACAATAGTACAACAGAAATGAACAGTAATAGACTCAATATGGTTGTATTATTGCTCCTGGACCACGTGGAACTTTCCAGATGCCACAGTCCAAAAACAAACAAAAAACCAACAGGCCATATGCTTGGTAGAAAAGATAATAAGTACAGGGAACTCATAATGAGAGAAGAAAGTTTTTTTCTAGACATTACATATTTCTCTTCTATTTATTCCTGACTCCAAAGTTTACCCAGTGAAGTAACTTAGGCCAAATTACATTGCCATTAGATACAGAAAGAATGAGAAAACATCTCTACCTGAAATTATACCCTGAGCGCTCAACTGGCATCTTTCTCTCTGACAATCATTGTATTCAAGTTGTTAAATGTTAGTACTGGATAAAGAATATGGAACTATTGGGGAGCACTTTTGGTCCCTATAATCCGCCCCACCTTTTAAACAGCTGTGAACTGCTTCTAATCTTTCCTTTATCTCTCTTTTCTTCTCCGTTGTTCTCCATCCCAGCTAAAAATGATGGACACATGTGAAAACAACTACTCAAGCATCCTTCTGCAGTAATTAGATACAATGAGGAAAAGCCGTTAAAATAAGCACTGGGGTCAGAAACCTAAGTCTAAATCCAGACTATGCAATTTACTGTTGTGGACTTGGACAAGATATACAACCTCTCCAAGACTCAGTTTCTCCATATGAAAAATGGGGATTATATCTACTTTAAGAAGTTGGTTGTAAGGATTAAGCCAGAAAAGAAGATTCTATCAATTAACAGTATCAAAAGACTTTCCCTCCATTACTGGAGAAAGTTTGAAACTTTCCCTACTCCTACACTCCAAATTGAAGCTAACTGGCAAAAGAAGCTAACTGGTCAAATTTGGTCTAAATCTTCACATAAATTAAAAAAACAAAACTAACCTAAATCCCCATACCAATCCACTAATATAACAAAAGCATATGGATTTCAAACAAAAATCCTATTCAGCTTATTATGTGGAACTTTTCGAAGTAAGTCCTTGTATAGGATTGTGTTTAACTCGTGACAATATTTTTCATTTAATTAAAGCATTAACATCAACTTTTAACTATCATCTAATCCATAATTCTCTGTTGAACCAGATCCATACCTAAACCTTCTTCCAAAATATAAGAATCTCTCATCTTAAAAAGAGGCAGCTGTAGTATAATGATAGAAACACTGGCCTTGGAACCAAAAGAATTTCAATGAGGCTCAGCTCCACTACTCATTAGCTGTATGACCTGAGTTAAGTAAAGTCAATTTCCATTTATAAATCTCAATAGTCAGTGGCATTACCATCTACCTTAAAGAGTAATTGTGAGGCTTAAGTAAAATAAGGTGCGTTAAATACCTCGAAAACTATAAAGAACAACTTTCACTGATATGATTAAATTTGTTACAACAGAGAAAAGGAGAGATTACTCTATCAAATACTTATATTAAAAATGTATACATTTCATTGTAATACAACTAGGTAACTTCCTGCGGTCCTGAAATTCAACAGAAACACTATGAAATGCCTACATTACAGATAATTGTTCTTTAGAAATTATATATTAATTCTGATATCAAGCATTAGAAATTCTCGGGAGAAAATGAGTTGGATACAGTGATATCCTGCTACAGACATATTTATATGTTACCTACTTCATTTACTTATTCCACAAATAGGTAATTATAGTTCCAGGCTCTGTGCTGAGCAACAGAGACACAATGGTGAAGAAGACTGCCTAGTCCTTGCCTCCAGGAAGCTTCCAATCTGACAAGATGAGACACTGGACAAAATATTAAACAAATATTTCATTTTTCATGACAGATGCTAAAAAAGGAAAAACTGGCGTTGCTATGAAAGCATAGAGTATGGGGGCCTAATTGAATCTAAGAGGTTTAGGGGAAATAATTGTGCCAGCTGTACCATCCTTTGTCAACCCATTAGGCTTTAAGTGCTCAATAAATCTTAGCTATTTCTATCATTGTGATAGCCATATGCCCCACTGTCTTCATTCTAGGGACAACTGTACCCCTGGGGTCTGGGAAATAAGCAATAATTAACCCTATTATCTAGGGAGACCCAGGTAGACTGGACCTACCACCCAATTTCTCAGTAAAAACAAAACCAGGCTTCAGGATGCATAGATGCTCATCCCAAGTCTGATTCAAATTTTACATATTCTTGAACAATGATGCTGATGCTTAAAGGTTTTCTCAATGGTACTGGTTGAGACCTATTCCCTCTGACAGATTAGCTCCAACCCAAGTCCTCCCAGGACAGGACCTCTCAATACTACTCAGATCTCTGCTTAAATTTCCCTTCCTCAAGGAGTCTTCCCTGTCTGCCCAATCAACTGTACTTCAACCACTTTCTATATCATATCACCCTATTTTACTACTTTTATACCATTTATGACTACCTGAAATTATCTGGTATATTTGTTGATTTTATTATTATATGTTTCGCCTTCCAACTTGAAAGTTAAGTTTCACGAAAGCAGGGACCCATTTTATCATCTCAAAAATCTCAAGATACATCTTCCTTGCTAAAGATTCCCAGTTTTGTTTATGTAGTTCAGATAAAGCAGAGCAATGTCCCAGCCAAGGATGAGCAAGGACTAATTTAAACCAATTATGGTAGTTCGTTACCTTTCACATTTTAAGTTTTACAGCTCTCACCAGTAAGACATAAGAGGATATTTGCTAAGCGACTTCAAGAAAAAGTTCTCCTCCCTGACATGAAGAAGAAAAGCCCTGCCCTTCTTCCTGCCTGCATATTTAGCTGTGTGCCAAAGAGATACTTGGAGCCTAGTGCAGCCACACTGCATTCATGAGAGGAAGACCAGGAGAACTGCAGAGAACCTGATGCTGAAGCCTACTCTTCCCAGCCCACTGAACCGACTCTGAAACTGGCTCCTCCAGACATTCTATTACGTGAGATTCATTTGTGAACCCTGATTAATTAAGCCACTTTTTATCTGCTATTCTGATACCTGCAGACAAAAGCGCGATCAACTCTTATGCCTCTGTTTCTTCTGTAATATTAAGAGAAATTACAACCTACTAGATTCTTTAAGGAATGAAATGAGACAATGCAAGTAAAGTGTCAAACATAAACAAACTACTCAAATAATAACATTGTTGCTACTGCTACCCTTAAACAATAACTTCCTATAACAAGACTCTTCATATGGTATTTTAGGATTTTGTTATTTAACAAAAACCATTCATTACAAGTCTGCTTAAATAAAAACTTTTCAAATAGAATAATTCATTTATCTATCTTTCTCCCATCAATAAAACAGCTTTAATTATTTCTCAAATCTGAAGTAAGTAGAGGAAAGAAGAATCAAGGTAAGTATTAAATCACTGAAGAAGAATAAGCATATTAATTTCAGGTAAGAGCCTATTGTTTAGTATCAACTCCTTTAAATTTACATAGGCAGTGATAAATATAAATTTTCATGTACTAGCAATGAATAAAGCTACAGTTCAGTATTCTTGTCTTCTCAAATGTTATCAGTATTTTAAATTGGTTTAAATTATACTAACTAGTAATTAAAGGAAATTAGTCATTAAAACTATATTTTTTAATATCTACAATTACAATCTTTTTAAAAATAGAAAAAAACAAAGTGCTACACTTCAGTCTCTATAATTTTCTTTGTACTAAACTACTTGTCTGACATGCTCATGAAGCAAAATTAATTCAGAAGATCAAAAACTGGAGATTGCTAGGTCACTGACTGTAGTTCACTCTTGCTGAATTGTGATTTTAAATGATAGGGTGGTTCATTATTGTCTAAAAGCTGTTTTGGGTCTTATATGAAAATTTAAAAATCAAAATTCTTAAAGTAAAATTTAAAGAAATGACAACTGAGTTTATCTCTTAAAAGTAAACTACAAGGCAGGCCATGGTGGCTCAGCAGGCAGAGTTATCACGTGCCATGCCGGAGACCTGGGTTTGATTCCCGGTGCCTGCCCATGCAAAATAAATAAAATAAATAAAGCAAACTACAAATGAATATTAATTCTTCCACTGCACTGGGAATGCCCAGACGGTTCTGAGCCCAGATAAATTTTGGAGTCCTTTCAACATTACGAGAACATCATTAGCTTCACCTTTTTATCTTTATTAATCTTTTCTGACAAAACTGATCATTTGTCCATTACAACCAACCAATGGTAACGCATTCTGACCAACCATAAATTTGGGCAGGCTGCAGAGTTATTAAAAGTTACCTGAAACAACTGATTCTTCCTGGGTGGTCCATTTTCCACCTGTTTTTCAGTATCTTCAAACAGTGAAAAAGACATACAGTTTTGGGAAGGTCTGAACAGTGTCTACTATCTATCACTAAACATTACTAAAAACAAGAAGGAGGTACAGACTGATGGCCCACCCTTTCGGTCACATTTGTAGTATACAAAAACTTTGGTATGAAAGTTAACTCTCACCATTCTATTACGTTCAGTGTGTACACATATTAAAATGTTACATGAATACATGCCATACATATATATGTAATATGTGTAAAATTATACATATATATTAAAAATATAAACAAAATTTAAAATCTGAATATAGCCACTTAATTTTTACTCAAAAGTGTCTTCAGATATTAGCAAATATATCTTACCCTATAGTTTAATGCTATTTTAAATCCTTCCTTTGGAAAACATAAATTCTTAATAATAATATCTTAGCATATATTTAGAGAGGCTTGGATATAACTAACCAATAAAATGTTACCATTTCATCTGTCATTCCCACACCAAGGTCAAGGCAATAATGTACACACAATAGAAAATATTTCCATGTATTCCAAAATAAACAGTTCAATTATCTTCAATTCTTATTTTAAAATTACATATTGCCAGCAGTAAGATCATATCTTTGGAACCAGTACTTTAGTCCTTTGCCCTATGTCCAAGTACTAATGTAACAGTTGCGGTTTCTTTGGAGGAAAGATTCTAAATTCAAAATGGCTTCTTCCCAATTTTTACTTCCAACTCTAAACTATTAAGATGCAATGTTAATAAACTGAAAGCTGGGTATTCCAAACTCTGCTCCACCAAGTGTGTTCTAATTTTAAAACAAAAACAGTTCTACTTGCCAGTAATAGTTGAAGACAAAAGACGCATTTGGTCCACTACTGCATAGAAACTAATATTGAATGATTTTTTTTTCTCAAGTTGAATTGGTTTTACATAGCAAACTAATTTTCAAAGTGTGGAAATAAACCTTTAATATAGATGGACCCAACAGATACGGGTCTGTTTTCATCCACAGCTGCGAAAAAAAAAAAAATTCACTACAATATTAATACTATTTCTAACAGTCACAATAAATCTCCAGGTAAACAATACTATAACTGAACTCTCAATATCTTAAATATTTTCTTTCTTTCATTAGGTTTTTTTGATACTTCTCTTAAAATAATGGAAAATCAACCAATCAATCAAAAGAAAACTCTTACAGCTAAGATGCCATTGTAAACAGAAGTTGTTTAGTAATTTGGAGGAAACATCCTGGGGACTGGGAGGGGGAAAGTCAATTTGATATACAGAAAATTTCATTCCCATGAAGGTACTCCTTCATTAGTTTAATATTGAGTTACATTCACTGCTTATTTAAACAAGTTTCTGAAAAGACTTGCATTACTTCACTTGCCTTAATGTTATTTCCTTGAGAAAGGAAAGAAAGAAGGAAAGTTTGTAATTTTGAGGGGGAAGGGGACTAAATAGCAAAAAAGGGGGGAAGGAAATAAGGTAGCACTAGCAGATACTAATCCCTACAAGTTCTTTTTTTTATATATGGAATATTATTTAAATGTTCCTTAGATCTGCAACCACTTAAAAATAAGCATATGGTATTTCTTGTTACATTCAACTAAAAGATTCACAATGTAAAAACCAAAGTTACTTTTCAAAGCCCCAGGTGAGATGCACAGTTTGACTTCTGTAGTTTCTAACTAGTTTACTTAACAAATGTCACTGAGTATCTACTAGATATTAACCACCTTTAGTTCCACTTTGATTTATAGCAGATTCACCCTTCTGTGCTACCATATAACTTTAAAAGGTCAAATCAGATAATGAAAAATTAATATCACTACTCATCTATTTGCAAGTGTCAATTATTCTTTCTATGGTACTGTGCGGCTTAAGGTTCAGCAATAGTTCATACAGGAACGGTTCAAACCTATTATACCTACTTTTAAAACTTAGGTGATCAAATAAAATTCCTGGAAAAAGAAATCTTAGGAAACAAGGATTCTTCATTGTTAGGGTGCCATCTTTTATTACTAAAATTTCTACACATCTCCAGCACCACATATACATTATCAGTCTGTTCAAAATGGAGGGTATAAACATCACAGTGTATCAATAGTTAAGACTGCGTATCTTATCAACTCTTGAAAGTCTATTATATTTGACTACATAGCACTGTTTCCTAAATCTGTAGCATCATACCCTAGATCAGGGAAGCAAGCTGGTTACTGAAAAATGTGTCTTTCAGTTTCAATCTAGGTTCTAAAGTTGAGAGATCTGTGTTAGAAACCCAGATTTCCTATTTTCTAGCAGTGTTTCCTTAGGGGAAATTGCTTAACCATTCAGTCTTAGTTTCCTCATTTCTTCAATGGAGGGAAAAAAAATCACCTATCAAGCAAGATTGTAGGAGAATTAGTGAAAATATACATAAATTACTCAATACAGTGACTGGCAAATGCATAGCAAATAAATGAAGTTACTGTTGCTGGGCTGTTGTCGTTGTTATTAGGTATTTGTGAAATACTACTAAGCTAGAGAATGTGGAACCCAAACTTCCAAATCCTCATTTTGGAGGTCATTACTTTTTTTTTTTCCACACTGGAAAAATTCCTTTGAATCTAACACTTTCATTTATTCAACAAGTATTTATTTGGTGTTTTCCACATTAGAAGGCACTGTCCTTAATGTCAAAAGTATCTTAGAGAGAAATGATCATGGTGAGAACACACAACTATGTGATGATATTGTGAGGAACTGATTGCACACCAAGTAATGTTCATAGTTAAGAATATTCATGTTGTATGTTGACTGGTTTTATCAATAAAAGTTTTTTTTTTAAAGTATCTCAGAGAAAAAATTTTAAGTATCATTTCCTGCCCTACAGAAACTTACATTTTAGGGGAAGCCAGACATTTAAACAACCAATTGCACATAAGTACCACTGTGATCAGTGTTACAAAGAAAACCTACAGGGTTCCATGAGATCTGCTTCAGGTGTAAACGACCTAACAGGAGCAGAATTTAAAGTTTCTACACAAATATCCCACCTCTCTCCAAGGATTTTCAATCTCTCTCTCTGTAATCATGCCTAATCCAAACCTTGTATAGACTTGATTTCTCTGGTTTAAAAAAGCAACAAAACAAGTAATTAACCTGACCCTGGCCATCTTTATATTCAGAACTGTATAGTGAAATCATAGAAACTGTGCAAAACCAACAAATTAATTTCAAATATTCCAAATATTGAGAAATGGAAGAAAAACAAAGATATAGGTAATCACCTGGCAGCTATCCACTATGAGCTCATATTAGAAAACACATTTCTTGATAAATTATAAAACAGATTTTATTTTTATGTCCATACCGTTATTACAATGCCTCATGTTTCTTGTCAAAGTCTGTATTATATATTTCTGAAAACACAAACTATTTATTATTGTTTAAGATCAGAACCTGTTCTCATTTGCTTACTGAAAGAATTTCTCTTTGCTCAGATAAAATTAAAAATCAAAAAAGAAATTTGTTGACATCCATTTTAAAGACACTTCCAGGTTCCTATGTTCAGAAGTTATTACACTGTTGTTATAGAACAGTCCCAGCCAGGAAAAATGAGTGGTCAACTCTCCCACTAAAATGAAACTAAATTTATTCTATAAACTAGAACCTACAAAATGTTTTTCTTAGATTCAAAGAACATTCACCTAAAAAATTAATGCAATAGCATCAGAAAATAGTCATTGTCAAATTCTCCAAAAGTATATGTTTCACCTATATTTAGTTCAAAAGGCAAACCAACCCAGAGTCCTGCTGCCAATTATAATGAATGGAACAATTTAAATCAAACAGCACCATCTAGCAGAACCCTCACCACTTGGTTCACAAGAGTAGATGTTACTTGGCGCTCAAGCTTGGTAACAGGACAGCAAAAGCAGCAATTATTTGTTATCAGGGCACAATCAGAATTAGAGAGCTAGAAGGGAACACAGAAACACCAAGGCCAACTTCACCCTTATTATCTCAGAGAGTAAAGCCATTTTTCACAAAATCATCAGGATACAGATTAGACTCAAAGTTCACCTATTCCTGGGAATCCAAAATTAGTGTGATTCTCAAATTCAGATTCAGCCACCCCAAAACAAAGTAGACTGTGCCTCAATACATTTCAATTCCCTCACCCCCAAAATATAAAGTCCAAATATTCGGTAATCATTAATACTACAACATAAAAAATCCTCCTTCAGACGTTTTTATTTTATCACAACCAATAACAGCACCCAAATTTAGCTGTTATTTCAAAACTTCAATAACTTCTGCTTCTCAGCCAGGTTATAATCCTATGCCTTTTGGATATGCCTTGTCACAGCAACAAGATCTCCAATGCACCTCTCAGAAAATATCTCTGGGAAAGAAAAAGCAAGCAAACAAACAAAAAACCCAGCATCTCTCCGTTAATTTTCCTTTTGTTTTGTTTTGCTACACAAGGCCTGCCATCCCCAAATCCTATGAGAATTATGTGTGTTGCTACTAACACGAAGATTAGGAAACGTTCCCATCCCTAGGGCACAAGAAACTTTCAGGGGAAGACTGCCTAAAGCAAGAAGAGAAACTCGGTCTTCTGCACAATCCCTTTTTATTTACGTAGCTATTTTTGTGCGCGAGGTAACCAAAGTCCCTTTTGAGAGATGCTTTCAGACCCTCTTCTCCCGTCTGAACCCCCTTGGAAAGGCAGCGCGCTTTCAATGACCAGATAAACCTGACCCTCAGACCTGAAGCGGCTACAGGGAATCACTGTTTGATCTGCTGCACAGAAAGGAGGGGTTCTTCCTCAGTGGTCACAGTCACCCTTCGCTCTCATTTTTAGTAACAACCAAGTCACCGTTACAAGTACACAAGAATAGCAGCAAACAACCCTGCCTCGCAGTGTGCCGTGACGGTGGCATCCCGGGCCGGGAGGGGCTCCTCTCTCGCCCGTTTTCTCTCGAGCTCCCCACGGAAGTGAACACCTGTATCTCCCCCACAACACCGACCAAAAAACTCCTCCCGCCCTCCACGCTGCTCCCCTTCCCGCAGCCCCCTTTCCGGACCACCGCCCCCTCCCCGGCGCAGAGAGCTCCCGAGGCGCGCCCGCCGCCACCGCCGCGCACCCAACTTCCCCCGCGTGCGCCCAACGACCACCGCCCGGAACCCGGCCCGCCCGCCCCCGCGGCCCCCAGACGTTTAGGAGACAGCGAGTCTCCGCAAAAAGTTCTCCAGTCGCCGGCGAGTTTGGGTCTGCCGCGAGAGGCAGAAACGCCAGCCTCGTCCAGAAGTCCCCGCCGGCACACTTTTCCTCCCAGGAAACTCGGTCCTCCTCAGACACCCAAACTTCAGCGGCGCCCACCGTCCCCACCCAGCTCCGCGAGGCGCCGGGGGCTGCGCAGGCCGCGTCCCTCCGCTCGGCTCGGGAAAGCCCCGACGCCCACCCGGCCCGCACACGCCCTCCGCGCCCCACGCGCGTCTCCGCGCCCCGCGGGGCCCCGCTCGGCGCCCGGCTTCCGCCCTCCGCGCGCCCGACACCGCCGCCCTCGCCGCGCCCGACGCTCCGGGACCCAAGCCCCGGCCCCAGCCCCCGAGTCCCCGCCGCCGAGCTCCTCGCGCTCCCCGCCCCGGCCCCCGCGCGCTCCTCTGAACACCCGCCTTCCCACCGCGCGCCCTCCTCGACGCGGCTGCCCGCGCCCCGCGACCCCCGGCGGCTCCCCGCGCCCGCGCAGCTCCACACCCCAGCTCTAAAGTTACTTTGTGAGGAGGTAAACCCGCGGGTCCTCTCCCTCAGTCACCCAAACAAGTTTCCATCCTCCCCACCAGCGCCGCCGCCTCCCCCGGCGCACCCGCTCCCTCCCGCCCGCAGCCCCCCACGGCTGCCCGCCCCGCGCGCGAGCTCCCCCGGGGAAACGGCCGCTCCCCGCACCGCGCGCCCCCACCTCGCGCACCCCTCCCCCTGCCATCCCACCCCCGGCTCTCCCCGGGCGGAGAGTGTCTGTGTCGCCGAGACAGAGTGTGCGAGTGCATGCCCGTGTGTGCG
Organism: Tamandua tetradactyla; assembly: GCF_023851605.1. Lineage (NCBI taxonomy): Eukaryota > Metazoa > Chordata > Mammalia > Pilosa > Myrmecophagidae > Tamandua > Tamandua tetradactyla. The sequence continues at coordinate 49,755,753 of NC_135347.1, read as the reverse complement.
CGCGTGTGAAGGCGGAGGTGGGTGAGAAGCGGAGACACTTACTTCTCCCGGGCCTGGCTGTCGGACGGGACGGCGCTGCTGTTACTCTTGCCTTTGCCGTACATGCTTGTGCCGAGAGCAGCTCCCACTGTCACGCACCTGTCAACCCATCACAGCCTCTCCGGGAACAGCCCCGTCCCCATGGCGACCCACGCAACCACCCCCACTATTGGCCGCCCCACGCCAAGGTTCCGCCCCCTTCACCCAGGCAACGCGCGAGACTGACAGGCGTCCCCCTCCCTCCGACCCTCCGAAGCGCGCCGTGGCGGCTACAGCCTAAGCGGCAGCCTCCTCCCTCCTTCCCTCCCTCCCAGCTTCCCTCCCTCCCTCCTTCCCTCTCGGCTCTCCGCCCTCCTCCCGCTCTCCTTCCCCCCTCCCCCCTCCGAACCCCGGCGCAAGGGGGGAATTAGAAACTGCTCTAGAAGGATTTTAAACAACTGGCTGTTCTCCCCGCCGCCGCCCCTCCCCCCGCGCCGCCCGCGCTCGGCTCCTCACTGGAGAGAAGGCGCCGGGAGGAGGGGAAAGTGCGGCCTGGAGTCTGCGGCAGGAGCCGGCGGAGCTGGAGCCCCAGACTTTGGGGCGCCGGCGAGTACAAGGACAGACCCACGGCCCCAGCCACCCTGGGGACCCCCACCAATCCCCTTTCCCGCTCCTCTCCTGCCTGTACCGCGCGCCGGTGCACACGATTGATCTCTGCCGCCCTCAGCCCCGCTCCCTGGGGTGTCGCCCTCGCCCTGCTCTCGGAGGGCCGGCAGGCCAGGGACACCCACGCGGCTCCCTCGACCTTCTAGCTGAGCCACCGGGAGAGACCCGCCTGCCCTCCTGGGGAGGGACTGCGCCTCCAGCCCTTGGCGCCGCTGGGGTGGCGTCGCACCGCTCCCAGGGCGGCGCCCTGCGCCCCAGGAGAGAGCCCTGCCTCCTCTCATGGGTGAGCTTTCTCCCCAAGAGGGAGAGGCGACTCCTGGGGGCACAGTGGCCCCCTAGTCCGGCCCCTGCACGCCCGCAGCCCGGCGGGGCACCGCACGCCAGCTCCCCTGCTAGATCTACTGCCTTAGAAAAGGGCCCCAGCTTCCCCCACCCACTCCCAGGCCTGGTTTTTTGGTTTTACAGTCTGGGATGACGATACCTACTCATCCTGACCCCTGGCAAGGAACTGGTCAGAGAAGGCCTTAAAAGATCCCCCATCCCTTGCCCGGCAGAACAGGGCTCAGCAGCGTTCCAAGGTGTGCAAAGTCTTGCCTGAGCTGAAAGACTGCCAGAAATATTACTGGATCCAAGTCCCTAATCCCGTTGCAGTAAATGTACAAAAGTTTCTGCCACACAGCCTGGTTCCCAGTGATACTCCATCCTTTATCCTACCCGGGATCCGTGGCTGTAAAACCAGGCAGGGTGCACGTGGGGTTAAAAAGAAGAGAAGGGCTTCAGATGGGGAGTGACAGGGAAGAGGGGTGCAGGTTGGGGTGGGACTAGAGAAAACATTGGGGAAGGATGAATAGATATAAAACAGCTATGGGAGAAGAGAGGAAATAGGATTCAAGTGGAGAAAGATATCTTTATTCCTCACAGCTTTATGCCTTTAGTAGGGGGGTCATAAAAATGCATATTGAGATACAGAGATATTTGGAATGGAAAGAAATGGGCTTGTGTGGCCATTGAGAGCAAGATAGGAATAAAACATCAACAGAAGTTTAAGGAAGGGCAGTTAGTAAAAACGAGAGGTAGAGAATCAAGAGTGGGGATGGCAACCAAACAAATCAAATGTTGGAAAGATGAAGAGGAAGGTCCTACTGTACTGGTGTTAGGGAAAATGGGGGGAAAAAATGGAAAAGGCAAGGTATAAAAGGATAGGAAAGAAGAATAGAAGAAACAGGATTAAGTCAAGAAACCATAGAATATGATAGCAAAAGAAGAGATGACAGAAATAACAGAGGACTAACATTATGAAAGAACATACAAGAAAAATGAAAGTGCTTTTAGTAGAAAGACAAAACTTCAGAAAAAGCAAATAGAATAAATAAGGAGAAGGAAAGTGGAGGAGGGGAGAGGGGGGGATCACCTTGGCTTGAAAAGATTAATTCCAAAAGAAGTAATTTGCCATTTCCAACTCTGAAAGTATCCTTTCTGTTTCTAATGACCTAGAGTAATTTGGGGTTTGGAACATTGCATACATGGACCCTGAAGAACTGGGAGGCATGAAGATGATCCAGTAACCCTCTCTTTTGATGAAATTTTGCTCAAAATGCTCAAATGTGTATAAGGTTGCCACTGTTTACAGATTCTACCTTTGAAGACAGCATTATGTAATTTGTTGTTCAATTCCCTACTTCCATTGGCTTTAACCCAGAAAACTATTAGCATCTGCAGGCTCCATCACCCATAGAACACTCCCTGTAAGGCAGGTGTTGCTCTGATAATGTTGTCAAGGAGAGAGCTCTGGCTACTGGCCCACTCTCTTCCACCCCTGGAATAAGGGATGGTTTCCACTGAAAACCAAGAGTAGGCTAAGTACTGTTATTTAAAAAGAAAATTAGATAATATTCTTGCACTGGTGTTGGGATTCTCTACCTGTGGTTCTCAGTTTGTGGCACATTAGAAATTCCTTGGGAGCATTTTTTTTAATACAGCGTCTGGAATCCTACCCCAAACTAACTGCATAGAAACCTTGGAGATGGACCAAGGCACCTGTATTTTCCACCCGATTCTTATGCATAACCAGGGCTACTTAACCTCTGGTCTTGAGGATCTACTTAAAGACAGCCAATGGGCACTACCAGAGTTTAGAAGATTTTTAGGTTGTGGCTGTGCATAGCAGAAGGACCTAACCATGATCTAAGGCAGTAAGTTGTCTTTACAGTGGACTTTGCATTCCACCAGTGAGCCACCCAAGGATGAAAATGTATGACCACATGTGTTCTTAAGGGACAAGACCACAAATAGCCATCGTTTAACCTGCTGATTCCGAAGAGAAGAAAAAAAAGGGAGAGGCTGGTTGCTATCTACTGCTGTAATTTACTCATATGATTGGTTTTTACTAAATTTGATACATAGAAGAGTCCTCTGGGTAATGGCATATTTTCTGATATTTCAAAAATAAATAAATTATAGACCTGCACAGTGGGGTATAGAATTCAGAACAATTTGGTCTTAGTGTCTGGAAAGAATGAAATGCTAAAAGGTCTTAGTTCAGAACTTGCCAAGTTAATGTCAAAGTTACCTTTACAAGAATGTTCTCATCCAACAAATGAACAAAGCGAAACCATGACTATTCCTGTATATAGTAACCTTAAAGCTTAAGTAATCAAATCAATTATCCAAACATCTCAACAGCTACCTGAACATTCTCTGTTTTATTTTCCTCTTAATGTTTACACGTGTAAATAAAATGCTTCTTTGCCCTTGTTCAAATTACTTTGAATACAAAGAGTGTTCTTTGCATCAGCAACTGTATCTCATGGGGCCAATATTGTAATTAATGAGATTTGAAACACATATTCTGAGCCAAATTTGAGATCTCAGACACAGAATTGAAGACCCATTGTTTTGTTTTGATTTTTAAAAGGAAGAGAGAGGAAATTTAAAGCTTCACAGTGTAAAGACTCACAGTGTATTTTGAGAAGTTTTCTTCGTGAGGTTGATTAATTTTGGGGGTCTAGACTTAGTATAGGGGGATGCTGACCAGCTGATCCGCCAGAATGGGGTATTTTGGTGTGTTTTTTTTTTTTAGCTTTCTTCAGTTAAATATAGAACTCCAAAACTACTCAATCATTAGGTCTTCTCCCCCACCCCCATTTTGTTTGAGCACATATGCACAATTTTCTCTTTCTGGAACCTGCATCTTATTCCTGGAAGTCTTTATCATTTTAAAACAGGCAGTTCGTTGTACCACCCTGCTTGAGCTTTCGTTGACTATACATTTCTTAGATACTAATTTTTTCTCCTAAAGCCTTAAGGTTAATAATGTCTATATTCTTAGAGTACATGGAAACTTAGAAAAGATTTCCCTGTATTTATAGAACAAAGAGACTTCCTCATTATGTTTAAATGGAAGCTAATCATAAATGTAATTATTTGCATATTAACCTACCCAAAAAGAAAAACATTTGAAATAGAAAATATATAGAAAAATCGAACTAAACCTTGAAATGAATTTTCTTGGTTTTAGTCAATTTTTCTAAAGAACAAAACTGCTCTATTACTTATTTGTTTCATAAAACTAATTAGCTTATAAAAATAACATCTCCTTAGTTACTCTCTTATCACTTTTCATTTCAAAACATTTAATAGATATTCGTTCTTTAATACCCAGTGTTCCCCAGTTAATTAGATTTGCCTAACCAGCTTTTCAAAAGGTGTAAACTGAGTCCTAGAAAGATTCTTTAGCATGATCTGATCCATAAAGCAAATAGAAGGAGTTCCAGGAGGAGAACTCCATGTTCCTGGCTGACAGTCCTGTTCCCAGACCACGAAGCCGCACCTCTCCCTCTCAGAAGTGACTATTCCACAGAGGAATGCAAGCAAGCTCTGAGATGTTTGTCACTCAAACTACCTTATGAAACTTCATTCCCAGGCAGAATAGATTCACAAGCTGTTCAAATTCCATGTACCAAAGTAATGGAATGAATAGTGTCATTGCAGATATAATACTATGCAACCAAGTCATTTACACCAGAATAATAAATGAAGTGGGCTCAAATTCACATTATTTGGCACACCGTTGTTGATTTAATGTCACTTAATATGAGACAATGGCTATTCACTTAACCTTTTCACTGCATTTTTGAAATCCCATCTAATATATTCATAACCCACCAGTGGGTTAGAGAGACAGTGTTGAGTCTCAGTTTCAAACAGTTTCTTCTCAAAAGTGCCTGTTCTTTCTGCACACCACCAAGAATTTGAAGTTTAGTAACTTGAAATAAAATAATCCTGATACAAAGAATTGTACATAAGCTGTAGATGAAGAAAAGTGAGAAAAAAACAGGGCTACCATGTAAGGCAATTTCACATACTTTAGTGCATTTTGCAAAACAAATTCCATGTATTGCAGTGTTCGTTGGCTGGATTTTTGTCATTAAATGTTGAGAATTATGTAATAGGAAGGGTGCCAAAGAGTATTCTCTGTTCAAAAGTATTAATTTTTTTAGTGCATTCCTAAATCTTCACAATGATTTTTTACCTACTAAGGTTATGCCAATATTATGTCTTTGCACCATTGGAATTGACAAAAGTCCCAATCTCAAGAGGGAAGCTGTGCAACATCCCAAGAAATGTCATTTTCTTCTGTTGAGAATGGAAACATAAAAAAAGAAATACTTGCTACATTTGCTTTTCATAACTTTCAATGTAATCGGATCTGTTTAACCAAGTGTGACAGAAAAGGAAGATGACTAAAATTATACCACTATCAAATGTTGTTTACCATAAAGTAGTTTAAGAATAAAGGGGCAAATATCAAAAAAAAAGAAGAAGAAGAAAAAGGCAAAAACATATTTATTATGCTAAACAAAATCTGTTTAAGACAAATGCTGAATATACCTATTGCAAATTATAAGCTATAAGGTATAATCAGCCTTATCAGGGCCATATATACTTGCCAAAAATAAAAAGAGCATTTTAAATATCTCATTTTGGGGTGGTCATGGAAACCAATTGGGCTACACCCTACTATGTATTGTGATATATAAGTGCAACCATTCTTGAAAACTTATAAGAATTACATGTATAGTCAAATTCCTCATCAGATAAATGATTGTATAGTCTTGTTATCGCCAGTTTTCCAGACTCCGCAGGTCTTTTTCCTTCGACCTAAATTCTTGAGGTAAATGATAGAAGACTGCTCCTGCTCAGTGCTGAGCTATTAACAGTAACAAGAAAAATCCCAACCAGCCTCACCCAGCTTCTGCGACCCCCACATTATCTGTGCTTTGGGGGGTGGGGGGGGAGTAATGTTCAGAAAATTAAGAAAGAATACATTTGTCTTATAATCTGTTGACTGCAGTCCCACTCTCTGCTTCCCTCCTCTATTGCCCTCCCTCTAACTCTCATGACATATTTAGTTCTTTAAGAAGAACCTTTATCAGTGACTACCATTCCTCTGGATATGACTTAGGGCTGGAGTTGTTGTGAAGGAGAGTTTTTACCTTGTTTTCACCAGGTCTGGGATCTCTGGAATAGTCTTCTTTGGTATAATATTTGATATCGAGGTACCCAGAAATGAGAGGCATTTCAGGAGCACTGTATCCATTCACCAGGGCTCTGCAGCCTAGTTCAGTTCTGGGAGGGAGGTCAGCAAAGAAGGCAGTGTGGTAATGGTGTAGGTGGCCTGGGGAGAAGGGTGGATCAAGGAGAACTCACTTGGGGCACTTTCTCCCCACAGTTGCCCTTACACCCCGACTTTCCTCCACAGCTTCCTTCCTTCTAGCCTGAGCAATTCTGTCCTTTCAGAAGAGGCCGGTTCTGTTCACATTTTGTTTTGTTTTCTTTATTTCAAAGAAACATTTATCATTTGTGGCACAAGGAGACTTATGTCACATCCATGTCTCAGGAATTTTCTACAGACCTGGTGCGCTTGCTAAAGGATTTATGCCAGGAGAACAGGACTGCCTCACATCCCCTCAATTCCTGGTGGGTACAAATTGCCTCAAGTCAGAGCACTTGACTATACATTCCCCCACCTTCCCACTCTTTCTTTTATCCCTTCTTCCTCTTTCTTCCTCTCCCCTTTCTTTTGCCTTCGCCATTAACCACTGACAAAGAGACAAACATGTAAGAGGGCTGGGAAAGTTTAGTGGGGACACGTTAAGCTGAAGTCTATGAAACCACTAGCTTTGTAGGTTAAAAGTCTTGGCCGCTGGCAATTTTAGGAATTTCAGTTGTTGCATTCCACACCTCAGGCTCCTTACATATGAACTACACTAACATTTATCAATGTCTTACAATGTGCCAGGCACTGTCTAAGTACTTTACATAGAGTATATCACTTAATACTTTTAATAATCCACTGAGGTAGGTACTATTATTAACAGCATCTTCTCACTCACACAACTAATAAATGAGAGGATTGTAATTTGCCCTCAGGCAACCTCTTTAGGCTCTCTCTGGACTCTGAAGCACAGATCTTTCCAATCACTCCTTCCCATTACTGTTTACTCTTTCATGTACTGTGAATTTAGAAACACAAACTTCTCTGTGAATACAGGTTGGATTAAATACAGGTGGGGCCATGCAAGCACGGCTTGCAGATCTCGCTTCAGCCTGGAAAGCAGCTGAATTCTGTTCTTGCAGTTAAACTCCTTTAATTTGGCAAAAGCATCAAGCCTCAGAAGCATCAAGCCACACTGTTTCATTGGAGCCTTGTCCTTTATTAAGATCATCCTTTCTCCCCATTTTGACTATTGTAAAGTGGATACCTTGGCTCACGATGGAATATTAAATGGAGAAATTATTTGGTGTGTGTCTAGTTCTCCTCTGAAATATGACAGAAGCAATTCTCCTTACTCCCACCGCCCTGGCCCCTCATATCCTCTTTCCAGTCTTCACCTTTTTTATTCCTCTTTCGGTCAATCACATTTACCAGATCTCTGCCTGTGATCTGTGGGAGATAAAACCCCCTAATTAAGATCTTCGTTTTAATTCACATTCAGCTTAGGAAAATGGAAAATCTGGGGAGTACCATCCATTCACGGGATCTCTGTAAATTAATGATCCGACCTCTGGAAATGGTGAGAAACTGGGGGCCAATATCTAAATCAGTCTATTGCAATTCCCTTTGCTTTTTCTTCCTTCTTTTTTTTTTTCCTGCGTGGTTTTCCTTCCCTCATAGATGATTGCAGGTCACTGTTCATTTTTCTTCTTCTCTTGTTTTTCTGGCTTCACTTCCTCCTTCTATTGTTGTGGCTGTCTTTTTTTTCCTCTCATCACATTTCCTGTGGCTTTTCCAATTCGGTGGGGCCCCATCCAACACACTCACAGTCTGGCTCTAGAGTTTTTTGGTCTCAGGGGAGAACAAATAGTCCCAATACCTGGGTCATCAAAAGAAAGAGTCCACAGACTAAGTATTCATGAAGTTTTACTTTATTGATTTTATTTTAGAATGAAATCCAAGGATGCTTATTAGGGACAAAAAAAAAAACCCAAAATACTCATCCTCTGAGCTCCAAACCATTCTGAACTCTGACAGTACCAACATCCATCAAATCAAACAATGAAATCAACTTTGGTTACTTAGCATAATAGAAATAAACTTGTAGTATTCTATTAGTGAAGGATCAATGTCGCCTGTCTTGAAAATAAACATCAGAGCTTGTCCTCAACATTTATGTAGCAGCAGGAGACCATTATTTTGTGGCAACATTCTATTACACTGACATCAAGACAGATTTATTAAATTAATAAATAGTACATGATTTTCAGCCTTTCATTTCCCACCCTCTCCTTCACCCCTGTCCCAAGGTGAACTTCTGAAACACTTCATCCATTGTCGTGGCTCCATATTATCTATACCTTCATTTCTTTTTTGCTATTTGTCAGTCTATAACCAAATTAATTTTTTAAACATTCACTTTTTTTTCAGATTGAAAATTTTAATTGGTTAATAAGAACAAATCTAATAAGGAGAACTCTGAATTTTAACTGTTAAAATCTCTCACTGGTGTTGTGTTTGAAAAGGAAACAATTCAGATGTGCTTTTCAAAGTTCTGAATCTGGCTAATGGCAAAAGCCCACGGTTCCTGCTGCCTCTTCCTCTAACGTCCAGCCTCAGGACCTTTGCCCTGGCCATTTCCTCTGCCTGGAATGCTCTTCCTTCGGCTCTTTGCTTGGCTGGCTTTTTCTCGTTATTGAAGTTTGCTGGCATGTCATTGCACAGAGAGGTTTTCTCTTAGAGTCCTTTCTAAAATGCTTGCCCTCCATCCTTAGTCACTCCTCATTTTGTTCCCTTATTTTTTTTATAGTACATGTTGGAATCTGAAATGTTTAGCAGACTGTAAACATTTACTTAGCTTGCACACTCCACGGAGCAGTGGTCTTACTGTGCTTTTTCTCAAACAAAATCCTTCTATCCCCAGACCTAGAATAGTACCAGGTACTGCTCAATAGTACCAGGTAGTGCTCAATGAACAAATATTCACTGAATGAATGGATAACTCTGAAACCATCACACATGAAAGACCTTCGATCCTAGCTCTCTTAAATAGTAATAACATATGACCACGCCAGCCTTCCACCCAACCCCTGTCACGTGGAGCTCCTCCTACTCTCAGGAACGATAAGAGTGTCAGGACACTTTTGGATTTTAGGCTTCTACTTCTACTCCAATTTATTTTCCCAACATCTAAACCAATTTAGCAGAATTTTGGTGAGTAGGACTTGAAAGAGGGAAACATCTCCTCCTCTCTTCTATTACTGCAGATCCAACCTGCTTCACGTTCCAAGTGGGTTAATTGTTGCTGACAATAAGGAAACAAGCAGGACACAGCAGATACAGTTTTTAGAAATAGATTTTCATCATATTATTATTCTGCTCAAAAAAACCTCAGTGTCTCCTCACTGCTTATAGGAAACTCCCTCCCCCTGCAGATTTTTATGCAGTCTGATCCATCAGGACCATAACTTTCTGCATATTGTAGTCATTTATGCATACCCATCTCACGTACTAGACTACAAACTTCTTGAAAATAGCTGTCCATTCACAGACATTTAGAGCACACTACATGTTGGGTTTGATGTGAGGGAATACTTTGTCAAAGAAAATATTTCCAGCTTTTGAGTCCTAGAATTCCTCACTTACTTTGTGCCTTGCCCTTAGGACGGGCTTACACAGGTTTCTGGGATTAAACTTTAGTCCCAGTAGCTGAAATATGACAACCTCGGTTTGAAATCCCTGCTCCATTAATAAGCTGTATGAGCTTAGGCAAGTCACTTGCCCTCTCCATGACTTCACACTGAGATCATGTTACTAACTATATGTGAGGGTTGTTGTGAAGTTAAATGAGAAAATGTATGTACTGGGCTTAGCACAGTGCTGGGCACATCATAAGTGCTTAACAAATCCGTATGAATGTTTTCCTCCTTGGTAGTATGGGTCTATACCCTACAGGGTCCATAACCATTTACAAACATACCAAGCCCAGCTCAGCAGTGCATCACTTTGCACATGCAGTTCCCCTTGCTGGACTGGTTTCTCCTTTGCCCATTTGACTCTCTAACACCACTGGGAGCCATTCTCTGTTCTTATCATCTGTACCATATATAATAATAAGCTGCCTATTACTAGAACTTAACTTTTCCTCTTCTTGTCTCTCAAGTGAGAAACAGGTGCAAGGAGGATGCATTGATTCTCTAGCGGCACCCTAGAAGTTCCCATGCTCATAGTACCCTATGGGCCCACTAACCCTTCTCTGAAGTCTGTGAATGGTAAATATAATGCCAAATTTAACAGATTTACCTCTTTTTTTTGGTAGCAGTTGTTCACTGTGATGACATCATTTCAAATTTCCCAGATTCAAAGGTAAAAACTGGAATTACGAGGTTGTCTAGTCACATCTCCAAAAAGGGAGTTTGGGCAACATTCCTGGATTCCAACATAGAAATTCTTTCTTATCTTTAACTATCAATACAACACAAGCTCTTTTCCTCAATTGAGTCAGCTGTAGCAATAGGGGAAAGTGAGTCATTCTCCTCCTCATAATAAGCCTACGTGTACTTCAAGACAGTCATCAAGAAATCCTCTTCTCCCAAAGGAACAATCAAAATATTTATTTGTGTAGCTAATATCACAAATGGTCTAGGCAAACAGAAAAGTTGCTCTCCTGTGAATACTATAAACTTGTAGGTGAATGATCTGAAGTGAAATAAAAGAATCTTCAGATGCATCTACTGGTCAAATCTTTTGCTAAGCTATTCCTGACAGTTGGAGTCTTGTAAGAATCTATCGGGAGTAGAATCATAATAGTCAAAATACCAGCCAGCAGCATCATCTACTCAACAAATATTCTTGAGCACCTATCATATGCAGTATTGAGCAATAAAGCATTCTGTTAGACTGTGGAGAAGATGTGAATATTTATAGGAAACAGCACCTAGTATAAAGGAGTTTTAGAGAAGGGTACAAACATTACTGAGTACCTGTACAAGCTCAACACTGTGCTAAGTGCTGAGCGTGTACAGATAATATTTCTGACTTAGAGGAGCTCATAGACTGGAGAGGAATATAACAGTGTTATATGTTCAGTATAGTGTTGCAAGTACTATGGAGTATATTAGAGGCAAAGAGTAATCTGGGGACATGGAGGGATACCTCTGCCTAGAGCTTGCTTGACATTTGAGTAGAGACTTGAAAGAAGAATAAGAAAAATAAAATAAGAAAGACTTACAGGGAGTAGAGAGCTCTAAGACTCAGTCCCTCCACCAAAACAATGATTAAGTAGGCAGGAACTGTCTGAAAAAATTATTTTAAAACTCTGGAGGTCAGAAGAACTCTGTATACCATCCAGGAAAGAGTAGGAGGAAGAGACTGATAAACTATGGTAAAGAACTGTAAATTACTCTTTCTGTATGGCAGCTACAGACACATATTCCCTACTCTCACAGTAAGTCACCATGAGGTCCAGTTCCAGGCTAGCTGCTGTTGACAGAAAGTGAGATAAAAATCCTCTTCCCCAAGACCAGGAGGTGGGCAAGGCTTATCACTGACCACAACTTCTGATTAGCACATTCAGATCAATGGGTCCCTGCTCCAGGAACAGCTATTGTTTTAACCCATGGCACACAAAGGCAGAGGCAGCCACTGTTTCATCCCCTCCCCAGACAGGGGCGGAGGTTAAAGGGGTGAAGATTTAATGACACTGACCTTCCTCAGGGCCGCGGGGGACAGTTAGCTCAGTTAGCTGAAGGGCTGCATTAGTTGGGCAAGCCAGGAAAGTAAAGCTTTGGAGAGCCTCTTAATGCCTTGGAGGGACACATTGGGCACCTCCCGACAAAGAAAAGCACAGGACCAGATGGCTTCACAGGGGAATTCTATCAAACACTCCAAGGAGACTGAACTTCAGTTCTGCTCAAATGCATCCAAAATATTGAACAAGAGGGAACTCTCCTTAACTCATTCTACAAGCCCAACGTCACCCTCATCACCCTCATACTAACAGAATAAAGATAGCTCCAGAGAAAAAAAAACTACAGACCAATATTTCTTAAAACTATAGATGTAAAAATCCTCAGCAAAATACTAGCAAGCCAAATTTAATAGCACATTGAAAGAAATATACAACATGGTCAAGTGGAATTTATCCCTGTTAAGCAAGGGTGATTTAACACAGGAAAACCAATTTATGTAATATACCACATTAACAGAAAGAAGGGAAAAAAATAACACATGATCATCTCAACTGATGAAAGTACATATGAAAAAATCCAGCACCTGTTCTTGATATAAACTCTTCGAAAACTAGGAACAGAAGAAAACTTCCTCAACGTGATAAAGGGCATATATGAAAAAGCTCCAGCTCACATCTTTCTTAATGGTGTAAGACTGAAAACTTTCACTCTAAGATCAGGAATAAGACAAGGATGCCCACTGTCACCACTGTGGTTGTTCAATACTGGACTAATATTTCTTACCAGAGCAATTATACCAAAAAAAAAGGAAAGAAAAGAAAAGAAAAGACATCCAAATTGGAAAGGAAGAAGTAAAACCTTACCTATTTTCAGATGATATGATCATATATTCAGAAAATCCTGAAAAATCCACAACAAAGCTCCTAGAACTAATAAATGAATTCAGCATAGTGGTAGATACAAGATCAAGATGCAAAAATCAGTAGTGTTTCTATACACAAGCAGTGAACAATTAGAAGAAAAAATCAGGAAAAAAATTACATTCACAATAGCAACTAAAAGAATCAAATGTTTAGGATTAAAAATAACCAAAATGTAAAAGATTTGTACACAGAAAACTATAAGATATTGTTAAAAGAAAATTTAAAATATCTAAATAAATGCAAGGACATTCTGTCTTCATGGATTGGAAGACTAAATATTGTTAAGATGTCAGTCCTACCCAAAGCAATTTGTAGATTCAATGCAATCCATTCAAAATTCCAATGACCTTCTTGGTAGAAATGAAAAAGCCAATCATCAAATTTGTATCAAAGAATAAGGGACCCCGAAGAGCTAAGGCCATCCTGAAAAGTAATAATGAAGTTGGAGGACTCACACTTCCCAATCTTATAACTTATTACAAAACCACAGTGATCAAAACAGCATGGTATTAACATGAGGACAGACACATTAACTGACGGGACTGAATTGAAAGCTCAGAAATCAAACCTCACATTTACTGACAGCTAATTTTTTAAAAGGTGGCAAAGACCACTCATTTGGGAAAGAATAGCTTCTTCAACAAATGGTACTGGGAAAACTGGATCTCCATTTGCAAAAAAAAGGGGGGGATCCCTATCTTATGCTATATACAAAAATCAACTCAGTATGGATCAAAGACCTTAATACAAGAGCTAGAACTATCAAATTCCTAGAAGAAACATAGGCAAACATCTTTAGGACCTTGTGTTAGGCAATAGTTTCTTAGACTTTACACCGAAAGCACAAGTAACAAAAGAAAAAAATGATAATTGGAACTTCATCAAAATTAAAAACTTTTGTTCCTTTAAAGGATTTTATCATGAAAGTAAAATGGCAACTGGCACAATGGGAGAAAATATTTGGAAACCACATATCCAATAAAGGAGTAATATCCAGAATATATACAGAAATCCTTCAACTTAATAACAGAAAGAGGAAAAGCCCATTTAAAAAATGGGCATGGACAGGCATCTCGCCAAAGAAGATATACAAGTGGCCAGAAAGCACATGAAAAGATGCTCAAAATCATTAGCTATCAGGAAAATGCATATCAAAACCACAATGAGAAACCATTTTATACCCATTAAAATGGCTGCTACTTTTTTTAAAAAAGGAAAATAACAATGTTGGAGAAGGTGTGGGGAAATAGGAACACTCATTCATTGCTGGTGACAATGTAAAATGGTGCAGCCACTGTGGAAGACAGTTTGACGGTTCCTCAGACAGCTAAGTATAGAATTACCATATGACCAGCAATCCCACTACTAGGTATATACCCAAAAGAATTGAAAGCCAAGATTCAAACAGATATTTGCACACCAGTGTTCACTGCAGCATTATTCACAATTGACAAAAGTTGGAAGCAACCCAAGTGTCCATCAACTGGTGAATGGATAAATAAATGTGGGTAAATACAATGGAATATTACTCAGAAATAAAAAGGAATGAAGTCTTGATACGTGTGACAACATGGAAGAACCTTGAAGACACCATGTTGAGTGATTTGCAATTTTAAAAAGCTGTGTGAAAGATGGGTAAATGGTAGGAGGAGGCAAGGAAATTGGCAGAGGAGATATTGAGGGGATATCACAAGGATCCAAGTGAGAACCAATGAAGGTATGACCCAAGCTTGGTGCTGTAAGTTATGCAGAAGAGGGAATCGTATGTGATCTGGAGATGGAGAGAAAATGAAAACACTGGGACTACTGTGTACTTAAAAAAAAAAAAAATGAGTAGGGTGCACAGGTAGTTCAGTGGTAGAATGCTCGCCTTCCATGCGGGAGACTGGGTTTGAGTCCCAGACCACACATCACCCCCCCAAAAAATGAGTAAAGATGATCTCTTTGACCATTTATATCAATTAAATATATGCAGGTTAAACATAGGCAAAGATAATTTACTGCTTATATTGCATATATGAGCCTTTTAACTGCAGATTATTTTATGTGACAAAACCAAATATTTTTTCAACAGGAATACATCTTCCAAAAACATGGGAAAATCAGCATTTTATTCTCTTTAGTTTTCTAATGTATAAAGCGCTACCTACTGCTCCTTCCAATAAACAAACACATAAGTAAAACCTCAAAAACAAATAAAAAAAAAAACAAAATTAAAACAGCAACCAAACAAAAACAAAAATTATATGTATATAAAACATAATACAGATTAGGGATAACAAACATAGCAAAATTCTGGTTTAGCTCGTTCAGACCTTCCCTGAATAAGCTTCGGGATCCCATCCTACTTGCCTGCTGTTGCAGGTTGGGTTCTCTGAAGGCAGACTCTGAGATGAGTTTGGAATGCAAGATGTTTATCAGGGATCAATCCTGTGAAAGGAAGGGGGAGAAAACGGGATTAGAGAGGGAAAGAAGTCAAACAGCAAGGCACACCTGACGTTAGATCTCTGGAGACAATATTGTCCGTCAGAGCGTTCCTCAGCCAGCCCAGATGGCCTGTTCTTCCAACTCCAGTCTCGCTCACTCCCTCACCTGATATGAGCTTCCCCATGGGGGCTTAATGTCAAGAGAAGTGGTTCTTGGCAACTGAGGCAGGCTCTGAAGATATTGACACTCGCTGCAGTTGGGTAGTAAGTCCTTCCTTGAAAGGACTCCCTGCACCTGAGCTCCCCAGTTTGGATGGAACCCAAGGGTAGGGGGGACCATATTCCTACCCTTGGTAGAACTATATCTAGATCATTCCAGCAGATGGTTATAGCTCCTATACTTAGAAGAGCTATTTTCAGAATCATAGAGACACAGAAATGCTGTTGAGAAAAGAATTCAAAGTTGAATTTAAAAACATTTAATAATAATAAGATACCAATAGGAATTAGAAGAAAAGCAGAAAAATAATACTGATGTGAAGATAATTGTTCTTCTCTTACCTTTCTGAATATGTAGTGGAAATCACAGAATTATAAAGCATACGAAGAAATTGTGTAGTTTATTTGAGCTAGAATGAACTTTAAGAAGTGATATAGAGCAGTCGAACTATAGGAGAAAACTGTGGTTTCCTTTCTTTATACAGCCAGTTACTGCCTCACCTGAGGAACCTTTACTTACTAAGATATTTAAGTTCCCTTTGCTTGAGTCACTAATAATTGAACAGTGCTTGCAGTAGGAATACTACCATGTAGAAAGTATGACCTGAAAAAGAGGATGGAAAGGGAGATAACTTTAAAAAACAATCAGGGCGGGCCGCGGTGGCTCAGCGGGCAAGAGTGTTTGCCTGCCATGCCGGAGGACCCCGGTTCGATTCCAGGCCCCAGCCCATGTAAGAAACAAACAAACAAACAAAAAATAATAAAAAGACAATAATATTAAAAAAAAAAAAAAAAACAATCAAAGGGATGGGGAATGAGAAGGTGATGCTTAACTGGTACGGAGATTCTATTTTAACTCTAAAAACAATAGGAGGGATAGGGAATAGCGAGTTAATGCTTAATTGGCACAGAGTTTCAATTTGATGGAAAAGTTTTCGTAAGAGATGGTGATGGTACCACAGCATTATGAATATAAGTAACAACAACACTGAATTAAATATCTCAATGCGGTTAACAGAGGGAAATTTTAGGTTGTATATATGTTACTAGAATAAAATTAAAAAAAAAAAAAACCCACCATAGGACTGTATAACACAAACTCTAATGTTAACTGTGGACTACAGTTATTAGGATAATTATAATAATATTCTCCCATCAATTGTAATAAAGATGTACAAAGATACCACATTAAGGCAAAATGTGAAATATGGGGGAGTATATGAGAATACTATGTTTTCTGCATGATTTTTCTGTAAACTTCCAAATTCTCAAGTTAAAAAAAAAGGTAGGGACCATTGGCCAATAATGATCGGCAATTTTAAAACTCTAAATGACTTATTTGTGACATCATTTTTTTGTATAATATACAAATTATCTAGGAAATAATAAAATGGGATTTAATTTACTTCAAAAATTTATTTTTCACTAATTTGGATGGGGTTTTTGTTTCTTCGTTCACACTAGGAAAGGCTATTATAGTTCGCATTGTCACCTCTCTCCCACCCAACTAACGTGGCTCTGCATTCCTGCCTAAGAGCCGTGCTGTCTTCCAGAGAGCCTCTGTCCATCCACACCTAGGGGAAAATCAGACTTATGCAATAATAGAGATGTGAGAAGAGAGCTGGAGGAGGAAGGAGAAGAGAACTCAGAAATCAGTAAATGATAATACACAAACAAAATATAAATACCCATTTGTCCTCAAAATACTGACAGATAATTCTGCCATGCTGGTTTCCCACACTTTGGTCTTTGGAACTTTAAAACACCAAAAAATCAGATTAAATGCTTGATGTTCAGAATGTATGTATCTAATGAACAATTACATTAGATTTTCTTTTTTTTTTACTTTTTATCTTGAAATAATTTCAAAATATATTTTATCTTTTGTTAATTTTTTACTCTGAAATAATTCACTTAACAGGAAACTTGCAAACATAATGCAAAAATAATACAGAGAAATCCAATATATTGCTTACCCAGATTCACAGATATTTACCGACTTTTTATTTTGCCACACTTATTATGGCATTTGTACTGGTTTGAAGTTATTATGCACCCCAGAAAAGCTGTGTCTTAATCCTAATCCTATTTTGTGGGGGCAGCCATTTCTTTTAATCCTGATTCAGCATCACAGGCAGAAACTTTTGATTAGATTATCTCCATGGAGATGTGGCATGCCCAATTGTGGGTGTGACCTCTTGATTGGATGGAGATGTGACTCCACCTATTCCATGTGGGTCTTTATTCGTTTACTGGAATCCTTTAAAAGAGGAGACATTTTGGAGAGAGCCACAGCCCACAGAACAGAGACACAGAGGTTTGATGATGCTCGGAGCCTAGCAGACGTCACCATGAGATGTTAAGCAAGCCAGAACCTGGAGAGAGCCAAGGGAAGCCAAGAGATGAAAACCAGCCCTAGAGAAGCAAAGGGAGGAACCCCACAGGAACAGAGGCTGAAAGCAACAGAGCCCAGGAGCAAGGGACCAGCAGATGCCAGCCACGTGACCTCCCAACTAATAGCTGTTCCAGACCCATTGGCCTTTCTTGAATTAAGATACTTTTAACTAGATGCCTTAGTTTGGACATTTTCATAGGCTTAGAATTATAAACTTGTAACATTAAATTCCCTTTATAAAAGCTATTCCACTTCTAGTATATTGCATTCCAGCAGTTTAACAAACTAAAACAGCATCTATCTATCTATCTATCTATCTATCTCTCTATCTATCTATGTCTTGTCATTATCTATACCTATTTTTAAATATTTAAGAATAGGTTGCATACGTCAAGCTCCTTTATTATTGTACATTACTTTTAACTGTAAAGAAAATCTTGGTCTTAGGCATTGTATCCATCACACTTGCGACAGGAAGAGTGCCTCATCCCCTCCCCCATCACCATGGGCTCTGCTAACACCGAGCTCTGGATGCCAGAACCTCTACCACTGTTGTCCCAAAAAGCAAGACGCCCCCACTGCTACCTTTGCCAGAAGATGGATTCCGTGAAGCACCTACTTCCTCTCATTGTTCTCTTCCAAAACAACGTCTCCTGCAAGCAAGGACTAGCGGCTGAGCCTAGGTCATATATTTGCACCCTAGCTAGAAGAGAAGCTGGGAGAGTGCCTTTGAGGCTTCTCTCTTGGGAAGGCAGGAGTGGTACTGTGGGAAATTCCTCACATATAGGATAGGGTGTTCAAAAGGTGGAGTGTGGCCACAGAAACTATGCATGTGGCAAGTAGTTGTAAGAGTGAAATGCAACCAAACTCAGAGCTCAAAACGTGTGCATCAGGTTACTGGTAGAGATTGTTAAATTAGGCCCAGTGCTGGAACTGGGGGGCGATAATGGTCATCCCCGGGGAGCTGGAGAAGAGTCATTTGAATGTGTCTTGCTGACACTTTTCCCGTACTCCAGATTGTTCTAGATGGCCGGAAGTCCCTGCTCAGGTCTCTGGCTGGGCCTTTCTCCAAGAGCTGACCCTCAGTTCTTGCACAGGGGCAGCTGCCAGAGGAGCAGAGAGAGCCAACTCACCTACACAGACACAATCCACTCCTCAGAACATTTTGGAAATTTAACTGACACTCAGTGGGGGGGTGGGGGGGAAATACAGGTTTTCAAGCCTTGCTACTATGCATTTGCTAATTATTAGGCAGAGGGAACATTATAATTGAGTTTTGAAACAACTAAATAAAAACAGAGTACCTGAGTACCTGACAGAAAGCTTCTTTACATGACGTTTTTACACAAGAATAAACAATGTGTTCTTTGTAGAGCTTTAAAAAAAAAAAAAACAGTGGTAGTTTTATTCCTTAAACTACAGTCTCTTATTGTAACTAGACTAGTGCTTATATTTGTTGACATCTTGATTTATAAAAACCTGAACAGGTTCAATTTCAATAATTCTTTTTGTTCAAGCAACAGCAGAAAGAAGGGGGAAAAGATTGATGTCCCCCTTAAAAAGTGGCATATGCAAAAGCTTTAGAATTCTTTGTTCAACTTTGGGTCAGAATTCATGAAAAAGCAATTGAAATTCTTTTTGCTCCCCATTCTTCCATGCATGTACAGGGGCTGATGTTCCTGATGATCACCAAGAAGCTTTTTTCCAGTGAATTTTATATTTGGAAGATGAAATAAATGGTTTCCCTCACTTTTTCTCAATCTTGTTTCTCCATTGCTCAGTCCCCTCCTCAACCACAACAAGGGATTTGTGCTAATTAATCTGCCATTGAAAATTCCAATCTAGTGACTAAAATTGGTGTTATGAGCTAAGTATTTAAAGTAAAACCTAAAGCAGAACAATAAAGGATACTGGATTCTAATATATATATTTTTAACATTAAATCACCATGGATGAAATAAAGAGTAATTGTACCTATGAAATGGCAAACCAGTGATTCACCTTGTATTAGATTAATGAATTGGTTTTTAAAGGAGGCTTTTCTTTTTTGGGGGGGAGGGGAGAGAGGGGGGAAGTGCAGTTTCCAGGAATCGAAATGAATTGGTTTTGTAACATGTCTTGTAATCCCTTTTTTTTTTTTTTTAAGATAAACGAATATAGTAATATATAAGTAAAACTATTTGGAAAGAGTCCCATGTAAGCTAATAAAATATTCGCAAATGCTCATAAAGTATTACCCATTTCACAACAAATGACAAAAGTACACAAAAATAGTTTTTCCCAAAGTACAGGTTCTGGTAAGGGAAAGCAATCAGGTGATTCGAAGTAATTATCTCTAAATTAGATGCCAATTTGCGTTATCTACAGAGACACTCCTCATCTCCAAGTGACCACTAAACCTAAATGCACATGGCCATGATAGGGCAGTGCTCTCCTTGTGCATGTTTGCCTGTGTAGCTCACCTTTCTAGCATCATCCATGACTTCCGTCATTATCCTAAGAAGCCACGGAGACTTTTAAAATAGTCTTTTCTGCACAGCACATCCGCTTTTGCTACAGGTTCCATTTTCAAACAAATAGAGCAAGAAATTAAACTTCATGGCCAGTCTGGACTTAACATACCCCAATCCCTCAGATAATTGACACTTCAACAGGTTATTCAGAGTTCCCCTCTTCTAAGTCAACCAAAGAGGTTGACTATTGCTCAAGAACACCTAGGAAACTGTGAGTGAGATAATTTAATAGATTATCCCAGTCCTGGAGCTGAAAGAGCCAGACCCACATTGCCATCATTCAATTACCTGGTGGTCTTTCCCTGCCCTGTCAAATGCGATGGACAGTGGAGAAGTGGGGTAATGTTTTCTGTTCTTCCTACTCTTTTCCCTGCTCTTCTATGAAATCAATGAAACAACTGTGGTGTTCCAGAGACGCAGGATGACATTTTAAATTTTAAATTTGTCAACAGAGGTATGTCTTTGCTTCTCACCAAAGGGAAGGTCAAGTGACAGCTAATAACTTTGGATCCAAAGTTGCCAGATAATCTGAGCATAGAATTTGCCCCATTTGTACTGTTTCCAAATCAATCAGACACAACTTGAAGCTTAGCTGTGACAATTATCTACCTTATCTTGATAATCCAGTTTATTAAATGTCAGATTCCAACTTCCTTCCCTTGATTCCATCTTCCTCTTGGTCACTGCATGCTCCTCCACCAGAGAGAAGATCTAAAAGTGGAAAATGAATGAAAATAAGTGAATGTATTACCAGTGTTTGGAAAATAATTTGGTTTGAAGTGTTTTGCAAAAAAATAAATAAACACATAAGGTTTGAGGTTATTTATGGGCTAGCATTCTTGTCCCTGTTGGAAAAGCAAGTTAATTAAATAATATTCTACTTTCATATGTGCCTTACTGTTTCCAAAGTGCTTTCATATCACTGTCTCACTAGATCTTCCTTATGTGCCTTTAACATATGTAGAACACATGTTATTTATTGTTATTGTAACATCATCATTAATCACCCCATTTTATAAATGAAGAAATCGAAGACAGAAAAATGTTGAATGTTGCTTGGGTGAAGTTGAGACTCGATACCTGCTCTTCTGACCAAGGGTGCAGGAGGTTTTCATTTGACCACCTGCTCTGGACAATCACACAACTCCTAACTGGGAGCGTCTTAGATGAAGTTGTCTACTTCAGAACCTGCTGTTCTAAAAATACAATTGCAGAACTTAGAATGCATTGTCACACTAGAACGACAATGACTGTCCACAGACCTTTAGTCAATTCACAAGGACTTACGCCTCACACTCCATCACTCTGACCTCCTGTTCTGTCTCCCTCTTCCACTTTTGATGACCCTTGTGATCACATTAGGCCTACCTGGGATGCTCCAGGATAATCTTCTTATCTGCTGATCGGCAACCTTAATTGCCCTTTGCCAAGTGACCTAACATGTGCACAGGTCTTGGGAATTAGGAGTGGACATCTTTGGGGACCATTATTTTGCCTCCCCCAGCAACCTAGCGTTCAGAAACGTCCATGTTTGTTTGTTTTTTAATTCTCTCCACTCTTATCCACCCCAAGCATAGGCAAACTGCCCCATTCTTAATTCCTCAAGTAACCTTTAATAGCCATTGCTGTGTCTAATGGATTTTTATGGAACATTCATGGATAATGGAGGGTGCTCACAACACAGCATAGAAAAGCACTTAAATTTTAATATAAAACTTCACTAATTCTAAAGTTCTCTACTACAGGGAATCTCTTTTTATACTTTTTCCCCTCTGGTCTGCCCACTCACCCCTCTCTAGGGACCTTTTTTCCCTTCTTCTCTCTTCTCCAAGTCCTGAGCCTTCCAAAATACCTCCTTCCCTTTCCTTAATAGCAAAGGAAAATTCCTGTTACTTTATAACTTAAAGCAATATAGCTTGTTTCATCTCAAAATTTTCCTAGCCATGTGTGCCAGTTTGAAAATAGTATATACCCCAGAAAAGCCATGTTTTAATCCTGATTCAATCTTGTGGAGGTAACCATTTCTTTTAATCCTGATCCAACACTGTAAATTGAAAACTTCTGATTAGATTATCTCCACAGAGATGTGGCGTGCCCAATTGTGGGTGTGACCTTTTGATTACATTGAGACATGACTCCACCCAATTCAAGTAGGTCTTGATTAGATTACAGGAGTCTTTAATATTTTGGAGAAATGACAGAAGTCTCAGAGCCAACAGAAACTTCACAGGAGAGCTGACACAGATGCAGACACATGGAGAACAGAGACACAGAAGTTTGGAGATGCTTGGAGCCCAGCAGACGTCACCATGAGATGCTAAGTAAGCCAGAACCTGGAAAGAGCCAAGGGAAGCCAAGAGATGAAAACCAGCCCAGAGAAGCAAAGGGAGGAACCCCCACAGGAGCAGAGGCTGAAAGCAACGGAGCTCAGGAGCAAGGGACCAGCAGATGCCAGTCACGTGACTTCACAGCTGACAGAGGTGTTCCTGACCTATTGGCTTTTCTTGAGTGAGGGTAACCTCCTGTTGGTGCCTTAATTTGGACACTTTTACTTCCTTAGAACTGTAAACTTCTAACTTATTAAATTCCCCTTTTTAAAAGTCCTTCCAGTTCTGGTATATTGCCTTCTAGCAGCTAGCAAATTGATACAGCAGGATAAGTCCCAGGCCTTCCCTTTCACAACCAAAGAAAAACAAAATTCATTTGCATCTTCCAAGACAAAATCTGTATCTGCAGTCTAAATTAATTCCTTTTAATAATAATAATCTTCTCCCTACATACTATTAGAGCAGGCTTTAATAACAATTTTAGAAAGCTCATTCCCTTTCCAGTACAAGTTGGTGTCCTTCTACAATACGGGAACGAAAAATTGACAGTGGTTTACAAAGAAATGAACCCAACTGGCATACTATCAGCTGAGACGGTGAAACCAGCCTTAGTCTAGGAATCAGGCGACCTGAGTGCTGATTCTACTTGTGTCTCAAATGATCTGGTGACTTTGGGCAAGTTGCAACCTCTCTGAGTCAACGTTTTGTCATGTGTAAAACAAGAAAGTTGAATTAGATATTATCTAGTTCTAAACTTGTAGCTCATTAAAAGCATCCTTTGCACTGTCTTGAGGAAGAGCACAGCTCTAGGAGAATTTAGCTCTAAGTGATCTGGGTAATGTTCAGCCAGTGGGTCACTCCTAAGTATTTGGAGGATTTTGACAAAACGAAACAAGAATTATATTAAGACAAACCTTCTAGTGCCTCAGGGATCTCTGATCAGACCATAAATACCTCACTGAATTAGTGGAGTTTATGTTTGTAGCCTGGAGAGTTTATTTGACATAATAAACAGTTAAAAGGAGCCATTGCACAAGAGATTTGGGGACTCTCAGAAACCTTATCACTGTGATACCTCGCATATCCTTCTGAGCTTACATTCAGTTTGGGGGACATTAGCATTTTACTTTAATTTGAAAAGGGCTGTTCAGGTAGATGGTAACCAATTTGTGGGAGCCACGGTGACTGACTGTAAAGAGAAATATGACAGGAATCAGTGGGGTGTTTTTTGTTGTTTTTTTTTTTAGAAAAATTAATCTAATAGTTAGATATGGGATGGAATGGTGAGTGATAGGAGATAGGAGGCAGGAAAACCAATTAGGAGACTATTGTAAAAATCCAGGCATAATAAAAATGTAACAGGATGCTGGATGGGGCTTTTCCTGTTGTCTCAGGGTTTCCGGCTGGAGCTCCAAGGCAGAGGACAATAGGCAATAAGAGCCTGAACATATTCTAAAATGGTTGCTAAATCATCAGTGCTGTCCTTGCTAACTGGTCCTTTGTCCATCCTCTCATGCCCCCCTCCTATATAGGTTAGTGAGTCAGAGAGAAGATTCTGAGATCTAGGGGAATTTGTAGGAAAGTGCCATGGTTTCTCCTTCCCCCAAATCATATGTTGCCTGGACTTTGGGGAACAGAGAGACCCATGGTCTGACTCGTACTGGGTAGTGGGCAGGGTCAGAGAGACCAGCAGTGGGAGAGCCTGCCCTCTCAGAGTTTGGCAGGGAGAGGGTGGGTGAATTTCCCATAAGCCAAATATACAGCACGGGACGGTGCTGGGTTCTAGGACTCCATTCTGGGCCAAAGCAAGAGCATTGCTTTCCTGTGAGAACAGTGCAGGGAAAGACATTTGTGTTAGTGGGGGCACGGAGGAGTGAGAGTCTCAAAAGAACTTGCAAAAATGTCCCAAGAAAGAAAGAGCCAGCTAGTTGGACATTTGCCAGGACAGAGGCCATTTGGTAGTCAAAAGAGAAGTACAAGGAGCAGCAGCTACTATCTCTTTTAAACCTTTTTCCCCTGTCTTCAACCCTGAAGGAGCTAGAAGCTCTAATAACAGAGAAGGAAGAGCAAGGAGGGCTGAAGTATAGACCTATGCTGTTCCCCCACAGACCTGCAGTTCCCTGCTAGTCCTGATCCAGGCAAAGGGAGAGGCTTTAAAGTGGATGAGAAAAGGCAATTTTAGTTTAGATTGGTGTGCTGGTTTGAAAGGATGTATGTCCCATAGAAAAGCCATGTTTTAATCAAAATCCCATTTTATAAAGGTAGAATAATCCCTATTCAATACTGTATGTTTGAAACTAATCAGATCATCTCCCTGGATGATGTGATTTAGTCAAGAGTGGTTGTTAAACTGGATTAGGTGACAACATATCTCCACCCATTTGGGTTGGTCTTGATAAGTTTCTGGAGTCCTATAAAAGAGGAAACATTTTGGAGAATGAAGGAGATTCAGAGAGAGCAGCACCACAAAGCAGAGAGTCCATGAGTCAGTGATCTTTGGAGATGAAGAAGGAAAACGCCTCCCAGGAAGCTTCATGAAACCAGAAGCCAGGAGAGAAAGCTAGCAGATGATGCCGTGTTCACCGTGTGCCCTTTCACCGGAGAAAGAAACTGTGAATTTCACTGGCCTTCTTGAACCAAGGTATCTTTCCTGGATGCCTTAGATTGGCATTTCTATGGACTTGTTTTAACTGGGACATTTTCTCAGCCTTAGAACTGTAAACTAGCAACTTACTAAATTCCCCTTTTTAAAAGCCATTCCATTTCTGATATATTGCATTTCGGAAGCCAGCAAACTAGAACAACTGGACTAGACTTTTTAAAATCAAGGCTGCTATCTACTATTCTAAAATACCAGGAAAATAAATCCACAGGATCTGCCTGAGATACCATTCAGGGGTAGAAACGCAAGATTAGACAGCACATGTTTGAGGGCAATGTAATTTAGAAAGAAAGTTATTTTCTGTTTGTACCTCATGGAGTCCGGCTCCTATAAAGAATTGATATGATAGTAATTACAAACAATGACAATAACAAAAAAAAATAATAATAACACCATTTGTTGAGCGCTTACAGTGTGCCAGACTCTGTGTTAGGTGCTAAACGTGCATTATTTCATTTAATCTTTACAACATGTAAGGTAAATACTGTTAAATTTAATCTCATTTAACAGATGTTGAAACTGAAGCTTAAGAAGCAAAGCAATTTGCCTCGAAACTCATTAAATAAATGCCACAACCCATTCAGGACTTGAATAGGGTAGCAATAATAAAAAAGGAAAGAAGCAAGTAATAAGTAAATGAAATATCTGTGGTTTGTCATTCTAACCCAAGCACGCAGGACATAACTGATAAAACAGAGATGAAATAATTTATGTACATTTAGCACTTTAATTATTATACAACCCACAAATAACATTTGGTGCTAAATGTATAACTGGTAATTGCATATTGTAAATAACTTGCTTAAGGTGATTTTTTGTTTTTGTTTTTGTTTTGTTGCTGTTGTTTGCTTTTGTCTTTGTTTGTAAGGAATGTTGCCTGGCCATTTTGAAATTAGTTCTCTGAAACAGAGCCACCGATATATGAATTCATCATTTATATGTAGATGTTTTATTATGACTAGGATATTTGATGGGAGTAAGTGTATATTCATTGTTTTGGTGATGATGAGCTGCTTAAAACAGACACCCACAGTCAAGAATAACTTGTATGCAATGAACTCTATGAAGGCAGGGATTTTGCCTTACTCACGTCCTGTCCCACACCCACGCTTCCAAGGGACGTAATGGCAAATTGGAGATGCTCATTAGGCTAGACCGTTTTATTGAGTACTTACTAGGTTCCAGGCACCGTGTTAAGTGTTATGTGTATATGACGGAGCAAACTGCACTACGGTATGTGTTCACAACCTTTGACACTCCTCTTCTGCTATCTAAAGAGAACTCTGACTTCGCTCTCTACGTTCTCCCTCTTCTCTGCCCTCTGAATAAATCAGATTTATGCCAGATTCCTGGTCTTCTGGGATATAGATTTGAGAGACTGGGGGCTAGAGAGATAGAAGTGAGGTGAGAGGAAGGCAGAGGGAAAAGAGAAGAGCACTCTGAGGGCAGCGCTTCCGAGACTTCTTCACTAGGAAAGAGGTGTTTTTATGAAATGCTGTTATAGGTTATAAACAGGACCTCCTGTGTTGTGCTCTGAGAACACAAGCAAAGGAAGTGATTTACTTCTAACTGCCTCCTCTGTCTTTTCTTTGATCTCCATGATAGGACCATGTGGTTCCCAGATTACATAAATGTTATTTCTAATCCTTAAAATGCCCTGGCGGTAGAGGCATTACTGTCTCTAATTTCTAGGTAAATATATAGCCTTGGAACAGGAAAGTGATTTTCTAACAGCCCCACAGCCAAAGCTAGAATTTGAATCCAGCTCTGGTGGGCCCAGGGTCTGCTCTTTCTCCACAATGCCAGGCTGCATCCCCGTAACCATCTGTTGAACCGAGCTGACTCAAAATACTTCCCTTGTGTGGGGCCTCTATTTATTCTCGTATTACACAGAAATGGTAAAGGCTTAGTTCTGATATTTCATTCAGAAGAGAAAAGCTTTAGGACCACCCTAGGAAGCAGGTCTGCTTGCCTACTGAACTTGCCTGTGGGCCAGGTGGTTCATTTTGAAGTCCAATCACTCTGCACCCAGGAAATAGCATTGTTTACTGCAAGAGGCTCAGCTGAAACTGTTGCTAAAACTGTTCTGTGACCACTCATGTGTCTTGAAATCAATTTTCTGACCAGGTAGCAGCCTGACCCAAAGAAGTGAAGAATAACATGTTTCTTCAAACTGCCAACCACGCTACCCTAGATCTTTCAATGACCAAGTAGTAAACAGAAACGTAGGCACTTGTTTTTGTGAATTATCATTTTAAATGGCTTGAAGTAATGTTCTCATCCTGGATCACCATAGAAACCGTTATAAAATTTTTTATAAATACCTCAGAAATAGGACTATCTACCCCCATGGAAATGGATAGCAGGTACAATAGACCTCCAAGGAAATAAATGGCTGCTTGACAGAAAATAATAAAACCCATTAGAAGAAATCTCTTTCTGATCCAAGTCCTAATGGACAAGCTGAGTATATGAACAGGTAAAAAGAAAAAAGGTTTGAAAGTAGCTTGAGGCGGTTTTGAAATAGTTTACAGATACCACTTTCCAAAGTTGAGTAAACTTTTTCTCTTGTTGAGGGAATGTTCCACTGAGGCATTAACGGTGCAGTGCTTCCATCTACATGCAGAGGGCACATACCACAGCGCCATTACAGAGCAGCAAGGAATTGTATAAAAATGATTCGCCACAAAGAAATATCCCGTCTGCTATGCCAAAATCCAGAGGGCCCTTCTTCAAGGGGCATCACATTCCGTTCAAAAGTGTCAGGTAGATTTAGTCATTTTAATCTTTTCATTTGCTTGAAATGGGCTATCTTTATAAAAGCCACAGGAAACTACTGGAATAGAGCCTCCAGCCCTGACCAAACTGCATGTGACCTTGCACACGTTGCCTGGCCTCTTGTAGCCTCAGTTTCCTCACCTCTAAATTGAAGGTGGTACTTACATTCATGGCAGTATTAAGTAAAATAACCCATGCAAAGCATTCAGCACTGGCGTTGGCACTTAGTAAGCCCTCAAAAAAAATGTCAAAAATGGTTACCTAACAAAAGTAATAATAATAAGTTTACTCAAGTCACCAGCATGTATTGTTCATTTTGACATTCTCTCTTTCCCTTGAACCCATAGACAGTATCTGAACTTAAATCATTGAAAAGAGTGTGTTTAAGGATAAAACAAAGGTTGTTTGCTTTATCCTTAAGGTGACAGGCCTGATTGTGGTAACTCTGCACATCTCTAGCCTTTCTAGTATAGGTGTTCCAGAAGTCTCAAAGTGCCAAAGGCATCCATATTGCAGTATTTTCTCCTGATGCTTGAAAAGAAAGTCAATTTTCATAAGACCTTGGGTTTGATTTCCAGTGGGAAAGGAGCTGAAGAAATTTGGCTTCATTTCCAAATATTTTTGCACTTTTCCCAAAAGCACAGAATCTCCAAGCTTCCCCAGATTACCTCGTTTCAATGACATCAAATCTTTCAAAGGGGATGTAATAATTCCACAGAGAACTTAGCATTTCTGACAGCCTACCTCCCACTGTCCTCAGTGCTTCATAAATTATGCTGCCTCTGAATGTGAGCTGGGCAGCACCATTTTCCTGGCCCCTCGTGATTCATGGTTTCTCTTAACTATGTCAGTGCCTCGTCAGCAGAGCTGTTCCTTTTAGGATGGAGTGTAATGTGATCTGCTTCTTGGGGGGCAGCTTGCTAATTATGTACCGATTTTATATACTGATGATTTCCTTCTTCTCTTCTTTCTTTCCTTCCTTCCTTCCCATCTTCCTTCTTTCCATTTAATTAACTACCTACTCTCTTCAATATACTGTGACCTGAGAAGCCCCTCTAATGGCAATGTGCTGTTATTATTAAAATTAAATAATAAACCAGAAGAATGTTACTGTTCAATTCATACTTAAAAGAAAATGAAACTAAAAAGTATCAAACCAAAATATCAACACAGTGCAGACGGCCATTGTGCCAGTTTCCTTGTTTTGCACAGCCAAAGCAGCTCCCTCCTGACCTGCAACTACCAAGCAATTCTAAACCTGGGATCTTCTGGCATCCAGGGCTAAGCCAATTTGTTGGGTAGTTTTGCAGTGGAGGCTCAGAGCAAATAGAATGAAGAGTTATTGAAAACAACTTGCCTCTAGAATAACTTTGTGTATACTTATAGCTTGTATATTCCATTTTTACAAATGTCTTCTCTTTCCCCGGCCTTTAGGACTGTTGAGAAGTCTTCCAAGCTGCACAGACTCTTCCTGAGTTAGGAACTACCACATCAAGGAGATGGGATGGAAGTTGTTAATGTAGGGGCTTCCCCACATTTCCCTTGTCTCCGTCTACACAGAGAGGGTGCTGACACTGCCTGGAGGCTTCTTTGGGTTTAGAGAATACTGAAAAGTGGGAGAAAATGGGTAAAAGAAGAAACAAAAAGGTAAATGCGATATGGGTAGGAGAAAAGTTCTTCAGGATTTGGAGAAGAAGTTCTAGAAAAGCTATAGGATGGGGCTGATGGCAGAACAAAAGGAGATTTCAAATATTTCTGTGGACTATGTATTGACAGGTCACTGTTTGAGAGAAGCGAGTAAAGATCATAATTATTTTGGAATTATTTTCTAGTTGCTGGACCATGTTTCTTGGGCAATAAATATGACTAACCTGAAATTGGAGCTACCGGATCTCAGCCTTGGAGGAATTACCTTGTGAATGATTAATCCAGGTAAACTGGTGCTCCCATTCAGTTCTCTTGGTGTCAAAGCCCACCTCACTTCTGAAGCTTAGATATAGGAACTCTGAGCCATTGTTGATATGGGACTCCCTGCCCACTTCCTGTCATCTGATGTTGCTAAGGCCTTCTCCACCCTTGTCTGCCAGCTCCACCTCAAATCTCTCTCATTGTAAGGTTTTGTTTGTTTGTTGTTTGCATGGGCAGGTACTGGGAATCGAACCCGGGTCTCCGGCATGGCAGGTGAGAACTCTGCCACTGAGTCAGCACGGCCCGCTCCATTATAAGCTTTTGAAGACCCAAAACTTATAGGGACAAAAGATGTGGCACTGACCTTAGAGTATGGATGGGAGCGTTTAGAAATGGCTCAGGTTAGAAAGCAAAAAGCTGTTATGGATTAAGTGGGGTTTCTTTTTGGCCTTAATTGATCATCGAATTATCATTTAAACCTTGTTTCTATGGGGGGAAATGTGTTCTGATTTTGGAACATGCATACATAGGGATCTAAAAAGTAACCCAGTGTAGTCTTGGACTACCTTTTAGCACCTTTTGGTCTATACTGGTGCTGGTTTGGATTAGTTTTATTGTTAAAGGACAGACATCATTTATATTTTTAAAAAGCATATGTGCAGGTATGCAGGGAAGCTAGACTTCTGAATATACACCAACATGTGAGTAATAATTATCTTTGGGTGGTAGGATTATTAATGATACTTTCTTCTCAATATCTTTTTATTTTCCATAATGAGAAAACAAATGAGAATTTTTGATTTCTAAAAAACAGTACTACAAAATGAAATTTACAATACAACCAAAACTCTAAATATTTAGGGGTAATTTTGTTAAAATAAAAAGCGTGAGAACTTTGTGCTGAAAAATACGCAATATTGCTGAGAGAAATTTTTAAAAGGCCTAAGTAAATAGATAAACATGTTCTTGGAATAAAAAACTCAGTATTATTAAGCTGTGAATTCTTCCTAAAGTGATCTATATATACAATGCTATCCCAGTCAAAATTCCAACAGGATTTTTTGGTTGAAATGGACAAGCTGATTCTAAAATAGCAAAGGCCCTAGAATTGCGAAAGCAATTTGGGGGGGGGGGGGGGAGGGGGAGAGCAAAGTTGGAGGATTTAATTTACTAGATATCGAGACTTATTATAAAGCTACAAAATTGTATGGTATTGATAAAAGGGTAGTCAAAGAAATCAATGCGACACAACAGAGAAGTCCAGAATTAGTCAGATAATTTCCAACAAAGGCACCAAAGAAATTCAATGGGATTGAAAGAATGTTGTTTTTTGTTTGTTTTAATAAATGGTTCTGGGACAATTGGATATCCATTTAAAAGAAACTTGACCCCTATCTCACATCATATACAAAATTAACTTCAGATGTACTATAGACTCAAATGTAAGATAGTTACACTATAAATCTTTCAGAAGAAAATATGGGGGAAAATCCTTACAACCTGGAGTAGGCAAAGATTTCTTAGACTGGATGCAGAGATCACTAACTATAAAAGAAAAAAATTAATAAATTGAAAAATATTTACAACACACATATCTGACATAGGTCTTGTACCTATAATACATAAAGACATCTAAAACTTCATAAAAAAGACAAACAATACTCAAAAAATGGGCAAAAGACTTGGCTACGTCACAAAGGAAGGCATATGAATAGCCAAAAAGTACTTTAAAAGATGTTCAACATCATTAGTCATGAGGGAATGCAAATTAAAATCACTGATGTATCACTACATATCCAATAAAATGATGAAAAATAAAAATGTTGACAACATCAAATATTGGTGAGTCTATGCAGCAGCAGGAATTCTCATCAGCTCTGGAGAGAGAATAAAATGCTGCAACCACTTTGGAAAATTGTTTGGTATTTCTTATAAAGTTAAACATATATCTACTCTATGGTCCAGCAATTCTACTCTTAAGAATTCATCCAAGAGAAATTTTTTAAAATGTGTACACTAAAGACAAGCAATATTCAGAGCAGTGTCTTTTTATTCATTATAGTAAAAAAACTGGAAATAACTCAAATAGGAGGCTCTTCCTGGTCAGACTCCAGCTACCTATTCATTCTGAGCTTACATGGCTCAACTTGCCCACCCCACCCTTCCACTTAAACTCTCAGAAGACATCAATCTCTCTTACATTCATGCCTCTGAACAGTGCAGTTCCATCTGCCCCAAATTCCCCCTCCTTCTACTGTTCTGGATTGGCCCGAGTTTGGAGTTGCCTGTGCTCTCTTCCTCTTGAAATCTTAAGCTTGCTTTCTTTTAGGGTCCTAGAATGCTCATGCTGCCTTGCAATTTCTTATTTGCATGGTCATCTTTCCCACTTGCTCATTAGCTTCCATCTTTACATATCCCCAGCACCTAGCATCATTATCTAGCACAAAATAGATGCTTAAAACATATTGTTGAGTATGTGTTAGGATCAGTGAGAATCTAACTTATTCTGAAATAATACTTCTCACTTTTTTTGTTTTGCATGGACAGACACCGGGAATCGAACCTGTGTCTCTGGCATGGCAGGCAAGAACTCTGCCTGCTGAGCCACCGTGGCCTACCCACCTCTCATTTACTTTTTTTCCCAAAGGCAGGCAAATTGCCAACTGAGTGTTTTCTCTGGCGTGTCCCCTCCCCCATCCCCAAGCAGCACCTATGGAAAAGTTGAATAAATACTTCTGTAATGTTACTAATGTTTGTATGTGTTAGTTACCACGGGTTCTCGAGTTCTCGTTGTATTTTACCACTTGTTCTCCTTAGACCTTTCAGTTACTTGGTGATGTACACTCTAGTGGAAGGTTTTTAAGTAGATGAGAGTTCTAGTTTGCTAGCTGCCGGAATGCAACGCACCAGAGATGGATTGGCTTTTAATAAAAGGGGATTCGTTTCATTAGTTCTTCAGCGCAAAGGTAGCTAACTTTCTTCTGAGGTTCTTTCTTACGTGGGAAGGCTCAGGGTAATCTCTGCTGGCCTTTTCTCCAGGCCTCTGGGTTCCAACAACTTTCCCCAGGGTGATTCCTTTCTGCATCGCCAAAGGCCTAGGCTGAGCTGTGAGTGCTGAGTTGAGGTATGCCAAGCTGCTTTGGCTGTGCTATGTTGAGCTCTCTCATTTAAGCACCAGCCAGTTAAATCAAACATCATTCATTGCAGCAGGCACGCCTCCTAGCCGACTCCAGATGTAATCAGCAACAGATGAGGTTCACATGCCATTGGCTCATGCCCACAGCAATAGAACTAGGCACCTTCACCTAGCCAAGTTGACACCTGAATCTAACTACTACAATGAGCCTCTGAAAAGCGTGCTTTTTGCTTTTTATAGTGGCCTTGGCATGTACCTTCTTGGGTTATACTGTATATTCTTAGTTATTTATAACCTAAATATATCCAAAGGATATGTCTTTTAGTAGCAGATACTTTTCAAAAAGAGGTGGTTGCCACTACACAATCTCCTCTTACTTTTAGAGATGAAAGCATGAAACATTTGCCTAAAGAACTCCAGAGCAGAGGTCTTTAATAGACAAACTACTCCAGCCAACTTCCCTCCTGGTTCCTTACAACTCTCACTGTTTTTGTATGAATTAATCAAACAAAAGAGGAAACAAAGAGGGTGCTTTGGATGCAATGGTGCTGTCTGCTGTGCTACTCTGATGCTCTGGGCTCCGTGATTTCACTGTTGAAAGTTATTGGCTTAACATACACGTCTATGCTATGTAACAGCCTGTTGGTGACAATGTCTGGAAAGGAATCCCTGACATCCAGCAGGGACACAACTCATCCTTCATAAAAAATGCACTTTATGGGTTAACCGATTGGAGTTATATTTCCTATAGACGTCATTATTTATAAAACCGGTTTTATTGCTAACTATCCCATAGTGCTCCATTTCAACCTAATTGAAATAGTTTTCCAACATGAGCCCATGACTGAAAGGCTTCAGAGGTGTGGAAGTGTTACTGGACCTCCAAAAGCACTGTCCTGAGGATGCTCACAAGGGACCAGGGGAGCTGTCGCAGCTGCTTTCTGAGGACCTTGTGTTCCCGAGATTGCCAAAATGCTTTGGAGTTTTTAAATGAATCTAAGAAAAGACCAGAATAGATGAGACTGTAGAAACAGAAGCTGCAGCAAGGGGGGATTAGTGCCATCAACCAAAAAAGACAACCCAAGTTAAGGGAAGGAAATCTTCCCGTTTTTGTGTTTCCCACAGAGCTAGTATTTATGATCAGTCAACACATACACAAGGGTTGACTCCATATAATCCCTATGAGTTTGCCTGAAATTTCAAAGTTTTGTGTACTACTCGAAATAACCATGTTGTCCTTGATGCTCATGTGCAGCAGAGCCTTGGTGTTGCGTGGGTGTTGTGATCCGTCGCAGGGATGTTGGAACCCGTCACTATGGTGTAACAGACAAATTCCATCTCCGAGTTTCTGAGCAAAGCCAGAGGAAGGCTTTAGGAAGGAAAGAAGTCGTTGCTACTCTTCTTCCATCTACAAAAGAATAACAAAAGGAAGAAAAGGGAAAAAGAATAAAGGAACATATAAGAGAAAGTTTGTTTTGAGCAGTCCTTTCAACCAAGAAACAAAACTGTCTCCTTGGAGCCCCATTTACTACCCATCTTCCAGGGTTGGCATGCACCGCAGCCCCAACGCTTCCAGCGCTGAGGGATGCAGAATAAATGGAACCTCTCTACCTCCATTTAAGTGTGAATCAAAAATTAGTAGCTGCTTGTATTTTAGGTCTTATCACACTGGCTATGCTTAGACCATAAGCAAGGATTTCAATTAACTTCTGAAGTAATTTTGTCTTCAAAATATCATGAATGTGAACTGCCTTTACCTCTGTCTCACTCCATTAACACGCTATAAACTATTGAATGATTTAAAATAATTGCAAATATAAAATATATATTTTAAATTACTCTGTAATCTTATTTGAAGGACTCTAGCACCTTAACTTACAGACAGCAAGGATGCTTCTAAGGTGACACCTATGAAATTATTTGAAGAAGTTCTTTTTATATCTGTACCTATTGCACAGAAGACTTTAATTAAAACAATATTTGTTATTTTGTTAAAAAAAAAAAAACAAAAAACCAATACTGTCCTGAGATCTAAGAGAAATTGGTTTTGGTTCTTCCTAGCTGTCTACCCCAAATTTGTATGTGACCCTGGGAAAGTTCTTGGATCTTTCCAAGTCTCCTTTTCCTTGTCTATAGGTTGTCAGACTAGAAAGCCTTAGGTAATTGTCAGAACCAAGATTCTATGACGTCGTGATTCTTTATCTCTGCTTGGTTCCCAAGTGTTCTCTTGGGAACCAAGTAGAGTCAATATTTTTCAAAGTGACACAAATACAGTAAAATATTTTGATGTTCCCTAGCTTTCCATGCATCCCAGATTATGACTTTTTCTGCTTCTTTTAATTGGGCTCTCCCTTCCTTGTCCGGTCCAGTAACAGGGCTCCCATTTCAGTACTGGTATTGAGGCTTCAGTTCCCAACATAGGAACAGCCCTAGCAATCTCCTCACCCTTTGACGCCCGCCCTACATGGGGGGTCTATTTGAGAACATCTTAATGAAGCATTTCCTGATCACTGTGGACAAAGGGATTTTTATTCTAGGGGTGGCCCGTCATCTTCAAGCACAAGTGCTCCCCCTTTATTGTATTTCCTTTCTCCACTTGCCCACCATCGCGTCTCCTCTCAAGGCTCAGTGTTTCTTCCTTTCTGTTAAGGGCCAGGTCAGCAGCGGCAGGGGAACTCCGTTTATGCCTTTCCTCTGTGCAGAAGCATTTCCCTGACAGCACGGATACTGGGCAGTTTCACTTTGTAGGCAGCTCCACCAAGAAGCGCTTGTGTTGCAGAGGAGGTGGACTATTGCCTTGGTCAAGCTGAGTTTGAGCAGGCCACTTATTCACTCCTCCTTGTTCAGCTATTAATTTTGCTTAAATAGGAATTGCCTGCAATTTTTATTGAAAATCCACTGCCTGTCTGAGACCTGGTGATGGCAAGTTTCAAAGACAATTTTTATCACTAAGTTATTAGTCCTTTGAAAGAAGGAAAATTTGATGTTTAATATTTAAACAGTTTCTATTTTGCTGAATTCTTTGATATCTGAATGTTAACTGTGTAACCATTTAAGGCCCATTTCTGGAGACTTTACCAAACATTTAAAACACTGCAGAAATTTATTTGTAATGTTTCTTCAGGAAACATTCCATCCTTTTCTTGCCTTTGTGGCTATGGCCATCCGACATGTCCACCAGGAATGAAATAAAGCAATGCTTTCTATTTTGATCATTTCAGTTTTTTCATTAAACCAGACTGTTGTTTTCTTGAAGAGAGGAACAAATTCCTTTCATCTTTAAAATGTTACCACCTGTTTAAATTTTGGAAAAATTAACAGAATTTAGCATGGGAAAATTTTGTCATCTCTGGGCAAGGAGAATAACACTAAGGATTTTAATTCAAATATTTTTTTCTTGATTTTCAGTTTGAGGTTTAGAAATCATTGAAAAGCTTGGCACACCTGCCTGGGTGTAAACCTAACCAAAGGATTATTTGTCCATGCATTTTAGCAACAATCCTTCAGTGCATCCCCAACTTTATGGAGCCAATGCCTCCCTTTAACCAAAATTTTCCACCCCTACCCCCACCATGTGAGATTTAAAAAACATTTTCTATTACCTGTACAGAGTTTAACCACAATTACCCTATAGTTCTAACAATCTATACAGTTCAGTCCTTTCTTGGTATCCATCATTCCTACAATTTCATACCAAACCAATATCAGGCAATGCTGTCACAAGCTTCTGCTGGACTAGTTTCACACATAAATGAAGCACAATGAAGGCAAGCTGAAAACCATTGTGGTTCCAAATTAGCAAATTCATTCATGGATGCTAACTGCGAATGAACTGCACATTAAAAAAAAAAAAGCATTGTTCCATAAATTGTGTCCATTTCCACTCAGCCTAAGATAATGGAAAGACCTGAGCTTTGGTCTCAAGTCTTGGCCCCTCCAATTACCAGACTGTTCCTTTCTTGAGGACATGAAGAAATACCTTTCAAATGATCTCGGGCAAGTTGCTCAACCAGTTGGTCACAGTTTCCATAAGTACAAGCTGGGGATCAACCATTCCAGATCAAAGGAGATTATGTACATGAAAACACTTCAAAACTTTAGGACTATATTTAAATAATTTTTGTTTATGATTGAAGAGGTGTTTGAAGTGCCTACTACATCCAGAGTCCCTTTCTGTTGCTAAAGAGATAGGTATAGCAGGCATTTTGTTACCTCTCTCCATGGTGACACTGGGAGACCAGAGGTGGACGCCTGACCAAGTACAACCAGTGGCAATGAGGAATCACATCTCTTGAAATGAAAGAGAGCCAAAGGCATCTTCAGTTAGCAGTTGGGT
Organism: Tamandua tetradactyla; assembly: GCF_023851605.1. Classification (NCBI taxonomy): domain Eukaryota; kingdom Metazoa; phylum Chordata; class Mammalia; order Pilosa; family Myrmecophagidae; genus Tamandua; species Tamandua tetradactyla. The sequence goes on along the minus strand of NC_135347.1, from coordinate 49,718,259 downwards.
GGTCATGAAGAATTGAGAGCCATGGTGGCCATTTTCAGCCACATGCTGAAAGTAGGTGGAGAGAGGTGGAGAATGACGCATGAGTGGCAGGGAAACGGAGGAGGCAGCTTGGTTCTAGATCCTGTCCGTGATCCAGTCTGAGAGTTCTATATTGATTTTTCTCCCCCCAAGATTGCCAGACAATGGCCTATTTTAACCCCATCGTAAACTTTTTCTTCTTGGCAAAGCAGTAGAGCTTTGACTAAACCATTAACAGCACAAATGAAAAGGTGATTACCAAGAACACTATAGAGTTTGTTGTACCAGAAGCAGAAGTTTCCCACTGTCCTTGGTAGCTAGCAAGGTAAAACTCTTTCTAGCTAAAAAGTGCAAGCTGGACTTCAGATTAAAAGATTCAAGAATAGGCGCAATTTTCTACACACAGATTTACTCGCTTGGTTTGAAAATGTACTTGAAACAAAATGAGATGTTATCCTCCCGAGGCGTACTCTCTCGCTGGTCCTCCTTACATGATAGTTTGACATCCATAGAAGATAGCATGGTACAGTGGAAATACCGTCTAGAGATGGACCCTGATTGAAATTCTGGCTCCACTAAGTAGGTATTCTGTGAATTACGCTAAATTATTTAACCTCTCTGAGCCTCAGTGTCTTGATCTATATATTGCCAACGTTTCCCTTTCAGTTTGTCCTAAGGAACAAATGAGACAATTTATGGAAAGAACTTGACATTTCCTCTCTCTCACCATGTGTGTTATATTATTTTACAACCCACCACAGAGGATAACTCCAAATGAATAAACAGGGTGTGGAAACTGGAAGAAAATAGAAAAGCTCTTTTTGATTGTTGACTTAGTCAGCCAGAGAGTTTCCTACATTACTATTAAAAAGGGGAACATACATAGGGCTTAAATTATGACTTTAGACAGGAGGGGCAGGAATGGAAGAGAGCGTCATAACAATCTCCTTTCATTCAGAGATGCATATTTTGATCAACAGATCACTTTCTCTGTAAAGTAAAATCTAATGCTAATACATCTCCAAGCCAGCATGTGCTTGTGTCTACATGTACTAATAGGGCACAGCCGATGGAGCAAGATTCTTTTTTCACCAAATAGATTCAAGATTGACGTGTTATGCGTATCTGCTCATTTGCATGAAAAAAGCTAGAATGCCCCATATACAGGGAACACTGCTTCAATGCTCAGTAAGAAAATCTATTAAGCTCCATAAGTTATTTTTTAGCTTAAAAGAGGAATATTCTTGACAAGTAAGCCCTATGAGAAATGCATGCATGAGATCACAGGAAATGATTTCTGGACGAGTGCGATGAGTCTAACCAAATCATTTCAGACATTTCCAGCCCTGTCAGTCCATGTAATGCTATAGAAAAACATGTGCGTTCATTAAAATGTCTGATTTCCTACGTGATAGATATAGCAAGTAATCTCCTGGAAGCCAGGCTTCAGTGCCCAGGACCAGTTTCAGCCTAAGATTCAGATCGCATGTTCTCAAAGTAGGAGCACAAAAAGAAAAGAGAGAAAGGGGATCATGCCCTATTAGCTATACACATGCATAATTATTCCTCAAGCATGCTGATGGAGAATGTGCAAAATCATGAAATACTTTTTTAAGCATAAGACCCAGACTCTCCATGCATCTGTGTGTCATCCTGGAGCCAGATCCAAATAACCTTAGAGGATATAAAATATAGAGATGTATTTATATTCTAAAGGAAGAACTTTATTCCAAAGATTTTAAACATATTTTATGGTATTCTTCTTTTGTGGTTATGAGAAAAGCATAGCTCCATAAAGAATAAGGACAGTGCACTTCTATTTGTATGATTATTCTTACATGTTCAACGTTAGAAGAGAGGCATCCACAATGACAAGTCAAGTTTAAGCAGGTCACTTAAATTAGGGAATTTGATAGCATGCCAAGATTAATAAACCATAATCCACCCATCCATGGTTTTATACCAGCCTCTGCCTATTTAAGGTCAATTTGGAAAAGTTTTCAAGCAACTACTTTAAATGTAACCCTCTCTTTCCATTTTGCTATCGGATGAGAGTTTAACTAAATAAGTTTATCATATAAGCATGACGATGCTCTAAAAAGCATACCCTTCCCCCCCAAAAACCCTACTAATTTAGGTTAAAAACAAAGTAATGGCAGCAAAAGTGTCTTTAAGTTTTGCAATAATCCTTCCAGTACTTTTGCATCCCAAAAGGCTCCAGATGTGACCAGCCACTGCAAAATGGTAAGTTGTTTATCAGCATTCTACACAGGGAACTGGCACCTGTAATTTTACTCTTATTTTGCATCAGCATTATTAAAACTCCTAAAAAAATGACCAAGTGAAGGTTTTGTGTAATCACACGTACACCTTCAGGGTGAAATGCCCTGTCATCTGTCTGTCGTCTTGAAGGTGAGGTTTACTGCAGATGACTTCCTTCTCTGCTGTATTGACACTGCTAGAGCTTCCTTCTTTAGGGAGCTTCTGCTGGTAGCTGGGGCTGAGAATATAATGTTAAAATGTTGCTCTCAGCCTTTAGACAAAGGATGTTGATGGCTTTTGAATTACAGTGTTTCTTTTTTCTTTCTTTCTTTCCCTGTGTTTTGTTAATGGGTCATCTGTAGCTAAAGAGACCTCCCTTCTACCTTAGTTCCTGGTGGAGGTTTAAGGAACAAACATATTTGAATCATGTGATGGCAATTAACCACTTTGTTGTGCCATAGCTCCCACTTCACCCTCCCCTCCTCCTATTAACCCTGGGGCTCTATCACATCCTGCCTAAGGTTTTCCTAACTACCTGCCTCAGCTTGTCCCCATTTTTCCAGTTGTATAGAAACATGACAAGCTACCTTTTTGCTCGCTGGCACTTTAACAGGATAGATTCTTGGAACTTCATTTTGGCTTGATTGCTGATTTCCAAACCTATTATATAGCAAGAAACTGTAGTTTGGAATTGATGTAAAATCAACCCAGGCTAGAAGTTTGTTTTGTTAAAACTTTCTTTTCTTTGTTCCTGTAAAATAATAACATACTCAGATAGTTGAAAACGTCATGGGGGGGGGAAGCCTTCTTATGCAAGGTCATTGCATACATATTAAAGGGAGATGAGTGGGGAAACTGAGGAGCAGATGGCTTATGTGACTCAGCTGGAATTGCAGAATGAGTCATCACCAAGCTGAAATCAGGACTCAGGGTTCCCAACAGTTAATGGATGGTCAGTACAGTACATTTGATTGTATTGTCTCTGGAGGAAGAGTTCCACGACATTCTCAATTCTGGTTTACATTGAAGTTTGACTAATTTTATTTCTGCTTCTTATTGATGGCAGTTAAATGTGCATTGATACATTAAAATAACCCCAAGACCAAGGATAGTCCAGGTAAAGTCATCCAGGAACTTTTAATTGCTGCTTGTTGTGCATAAGCATCCTGAAGCTTAGAGTGCTAAGAATATCCAGCCGAGCCGAGTGCTGTTTTTATTTCCCTGAGTGAGTTTTAAAATCGTCTGTGGTATGTGATAGTCAAAAGTTTATATCTATCCAAACAGCTTACTGCAAAAGGAATCTTACACCTAGCAGCCGACCCTATTGCTTAATGTTGGGAGAGTCTCTCATCAAATCTGCAAGACTGTGAAATGTGTATGAGAAGACAGAGAGATGGGGAGCTGTTATATCCCTGACCTAATGTAAGTAAGACCTCTTGCAGAACTGGTCATATGACGGTGACATGGTGCCCTAATGTTGACCATCTCAAGATCCCTGCGGGTTTCACAACTCATGGGGTCTGTAACTAGGCATGCCCGTCCCTCAACAGAGTTTGGGTGGTTTGACCCCAGTGCTCTGCAGGACACTTCATCTTTAAAGGGCAGTTTTTCAAATTGAGGAAAACTTCCATTACCAAAGGTCTCAAAGGATAAGTCCTTTAATGGGTAATATATTCTTTTTCTAGTAATATTAGTTATTTTAAAGAAATAAGGTGAGACTCCAGAGCATCCTAAAAGTTGGAGCTGAAAGGCCTTCTGATTTGTGTGCCGAGAAAGAGACCCTTCCCTTCTCCATCAGGAGTTCTCAGCATAGGAGGCTCTTGGGAGCAAAGAGAAGTCTAGAGAGAGCCAGGATCGACCCCTGACTCAATCGGAAGCCCTTGGAGAAGCCCTAGAACCACCTGTCTCTAATTATCCTCTTCTGTATTCCCTCAGCGCTTACACACTCGTAATTATATTTATGATTGTAATTGTATTATATTACAGTTCAGAGCCCCTTACAATAAATACCTTCATAATGAATACCTCACTCTTATAAAAAGGTTTCCAAGCCTTAGCTAATAACTGCTTATTTCAAGCATACTGAAATAAAAAATTCCAGTTTTGAAATAAAATAATTTGGATGTTCCTTCAAGTCTGCATAATGGGATTTGACCTTGTAACTATATTCTTTGTCATGTGAGAATGCATGAATTTTAAAGTGCTTAACAAAAGTCCCTAATAAAAAGTTTCACACATAGTAGATGCTTCATAAACATTGGAATGGGTGAACAATTTATAATAGAATTGGATGTGAAGTGGAAACTAGTTCCCCGGATATATAGCAATGGCACTAGTTAGAATCACCACACTGCAATTGATGTGGCCTTCATTTCTTCATCAGCACTATCTGAAGGAACTAAGCATGGAACTGTAGCCTTTCATATGAAATCTTCTAGACTCTTTTGTTCATCTCTGATGTCTCCATCTAAAAATGAGCAGCTCGATATCAACAGAACACAGAGGGGCTGTTTGTGCCTACGTAATGCTGTCTGCACTGGCATTAACTGACTGGTACATCTCTTGCCTGGGATATTTATGTTTCCCTACAGCTATAACTGAACCATTGGTACAACTCCTTCATTACTGCTGGAAAACAACTCAACATGGACCCAATAGCTACAGAGTAATACCTTCATATACAAGCCATGACCCCCAGTTATCTACTCCTTCTGAAGTCTACATTTTAAAAAGATAGTATCAAAGTGACTACACTGAAGGTAAATTTGAAAAGATAAGTATGATAAGCAAAAATTAATTAATTTTTACCAAATGTGAGTGGGATCTATGAAACAATATGAGAATTGACACCTCTATCTTTACATAGTAAGGAAGGATGGTATTAGAAGATAATAGAGTTGGGGGTCTGGAGTTTCACTCTATGGAAAGAGCTGATCTGGGTATATGCTGGGTAAAGTCAACAGGAAAAGTAACTTCAGTATGAAATGAAAAAAATTAAATGTGTGAGCTCTGTGTGTTTCACAGTCATTTCTTTCATCATTGGAAGTAGGGGAGAAAACACCTAAATAAAAAGGAATAAGCTTGTAATTCATAGAAGGAACCCCTTAATAGGCCTACTTTAATACACAGACTAAAGTGGCATGAAGGACGAAACATTCCAGTCAGAATATTGGATCTTTTGCACAAGCAACTTATGCAGATATTAAGCAAGGATCTCATTGAGTCATCAGGTGCATATGTATTTGGAGAAATAAGAATCATTAAATTTAATATTGATGGCTGCATGACCCTGGGAATCTATTAAAAACGACTGAATTTTACGCTTTAAACAGTGAATTATATCTCAAAAACAAAAACCCACACTGAAACGCTAGGTCTTTTACATCTAGCGCTCGCACTGCACATGGGCAGGCAGAGTTATCAATTCCGCAGGTTCTCAGGGAAGGAGGCTTGGCTGACACAGAGGAGACCTTGTGTTCAAAAAATAAATCCATCACCAAATCAGCAAACAAGGGAATAAACTTGTCATTTGTCTGAGTTCAAGTGAGTGTTGCACTCAGACCCTTTGGCATTGTGCTTAAAAACCAACCCAGTTCTTGAGCTCTAAAGGCAAACCTAACCTTTGAGTGGGTGGCACAGTTTCAGACCAACAGTCAGACCCCAGGTAGGTGAGTGAACTGACCGAGGACTCCAATATTTTACAAATGATGCATTCCTAAAAAGTCACCTGGATCTGAGCATGAAACAGAGCCAAGTGCACATTTGATTCTGATACACGCATTTTATAGATGGCAGCTTGAGCCAGTGAACCCTTTCCTCTAATCATCCCCACCAGGTTCTATGTCAACCTGATAATCAAACATTTATTGAGAAAGGTTGAGTGTGTGATGCCCTGCAGGGAAGAGGAAATATTGTGAACAAACCATGCCAAACCTGCTGCAATATTTTATCCTCTGGTAACATTGGAAAAAGCAGATTTCACTATAAGCAAAACTACTCCCTAACAAATGCTCAACAAATAACAGACCCTAGGCTAAACATTTTACAGATATTAACTAACCTAATAATTAAGAACCTTGCAGGGTAGGTATTATTATCCCCATTTTACAGAGGAAGAAACTGAAGCTGTGAGAAGTTTAATTTGCCTCTGCACATGCAGCTACAAAATGGCAGAACTAGAATTAAAGCCAGTGTTCTTCACCATTACTTTATACTCCACCCACTCACAGAAACTTGCTCCCCATAACGGAAAACAATTGATATTGGCAGCAGTTTCAGCCCCTTTTCATCATAAAAGGTCCATAGGTTGTTGAGAATGGAAAGTGATCTAGTTGGGCAGAATTGTACGATCTAGGAAAAATAAATAATTTAAAGCCATATCCAATGGCCCTCAATAAAGATGATGGTGATCCAAAGTAAAGGAAGGCTACATGTATATCTTTACTGCAATTATTCTCCAAGGCTGATAGCTAATCTTTAGTCCCAAGGGCGGAGCTGAGATCCTGAGGGACTCTAAGAAGGATTGCAGCAACAAAAATCAAAATATAAGCTCTGGAGACAGATTTAGGATCAAATTCTAATTTTAATACTTCCTAACTGTGTGACTAGGCAAGCTACCCAGCCTTTCTGAGTTTCTGCTTTCTCGTTTGTAAAATGGGGATGCTGGCAATACTAGTACCTACTTAATAGGACTATTTTGAATATTAAATGACATAATGCAAAAACACACTTGGTAAGAATGAGTCCCCTTATTTTTTAAACTATTTTTTCTCTTCCATTTAATCAAAGAATTGAGGATTTTTACATTTTTTATTTTGAAATAATTTCAAACTTACAGGCCTGTTGAAAAAATAAATGACAGAAATCCATTGCAGAAAACTCCTCCTACCCTGACCTGCCCCAGATAACCAGATCCACCAATTTTAACATTTTGCTACCTCTATTCTTCCTTTCTTCCTTCCTCCCTTCTTCCTTCTGTCCTTCCTTCTATATATATATATATGTACATATGTACATATATATATTTCTGAACATTTGAGAGCAGGCTGCACACATCATACTCCTTGAACATATAATACTTCCATGCACATTGCCAGTGGGAAAAAATTCACATATGTATTCACCTTTTAAGTTCAAGAAATTTAACACTGATATGAAGTTATTTCTATATTCAATTTTTTCTTATATACCAATAATGTCCTTTTGAGCCTTTTCTCCTCCATTCTTAGATCCTATCCGGTATCATGTATTGTATTTGTCATCATCTCTTTAGTTTCTCTTTTTTCTTTGTTTTAAATTGTGGAAACATAAAACTCATACCCCAACCTCTTCCATCCATACCGCTTGGTGGGTTTAATCACATTCACAATATTGTGTTACCGTCACGACCATCTATTACCAAAATTTTCCCTCCACCCAAAACAGAAACCACACACTTATTGTGTATTAACTCTCCTGTACCCCTTCCCCTATTCCCTGGTAAACTGTACTTTACTTTCTGTCTCTGTGAATTTGCATATTCCCTGATATTTTCTTTGTGGTTACCAGAGGACATAAATTTAACATATTAAATCTATAACAATCTCCTTTGCTTTGATACCAACTTAATAACTTCAATAGCATATGTAAACTATGTTCCTCTACTCTCCATCCCCCAATGTTTATGTAGTTCTTGCACAAATCATACATTTATTATATCCAAAACCCATTGATTTAGCATTATATTCTATGCATTTGCCTTTTATATCCTATAGAAAGTAAAAAGTTGCAGCTACAGACCAAAAAAGCAAAACTACTAGAATTTATATTACCCATGTCATTATCTTTACCAGAGAACTTTATTTCCTCATGTGACTTCAGTCATTGTCTGGTATCTTTTCCTTTCAACCTTCAGAACTCCTTTTAGCATTTCCTGCAGGGTTGGTCTAGTGGTGCAACCTCCCTCAGCTTTTGTTTCTCTAGGAATGTCTTAATCCCACTTTCATTTTTGAAAGACAGTTTGGGTGGATATAGAATTCTGGGTTGACAATTTTTTGCTTTCAACACTTTAAATATGTCTTCCCACTGTCTTCTTGCCTCCCTGATTTCTGATAAGAAATCTGCACTTAATAATAACATGGCTTTCAGAATTGTCTCTTTATCTCTCCATCTGTAAGTCTGATTATAACATGGTGCAGTATGGATCTATTTTGGTTTATCATGTATGGAATTTTTTGAGCATCATAGACATATGTTTTCATATCTTTAGTTAAATTGGGGAAGTTTCCAGCCATTATTTCTTCAATGTCTTTAAAGTCCCTTGTTCTCTCTGACCCATATCTCTATTTCTTTTCCTTCTGGAACTCCCACAATGTATGTATTTGTACACTTGATGGTGTCCTACAGTTTCTTCAGACTCTTTTCACTTTTCTCTGTTTATTCTTCTTTCTGCTTCTCAGACTGAATAATTTCATTTGCCTTATCTTCCAGTTCACTGATGCGTTCTTTTGCCAGTCCCAAGCTGCTGTTGAATGCTTCTAGGGAATTTTAAATTTCTGTTGCAGTGGTCTTCATCTCTGTGTAGTCCCTTTTCATAATTTCCACCTCTATGTTGATGTTCTTTTTGTATTGGTCTATTGTTTTCTTGATTTCCTTTTGCTCTATATCCAGATTTTCCTTGAGCTCTTTGACCATAATTAGGACAATTTTAAAAAAGCATTTGTCTGTTATGTCCCAAGTCTGATCCTCTTCATTGATGGTTTCTAATGCTTTAATCTTCTCCGTCACCTGAGTCTTCACTTCCTATTTCTTTGTTTTTCAATCATGTGTGGGAACCTGGACATTTTGATATTTTAATGTGTGATCTCTGGAAGTTAGATTCTGAGGTGTCTATTTCTTAAGGTTGTATCCAGCTAGTGTTATGACAGAGCTTTCCTTGAATGCCAAGAAATGCATAAAATAATAATAATAATAATAGAAGAAGTAAAAAAGAGAACACCTCTCCCAGTCTTTGCAAAGTAACCTATGCAAGTGCTCTCCTTCAGAGCTTATTCATTCAATAAGTTTGGAAAATAGTTCCAGGCCAAAGCATAGGGGCTGCCCTGGTCCTTTCTGCCCATAGGTCTTGTCCTGAGAATACACATGTGGCCCCTCTCTCCTAGGAAACAGTTTTCTCATGATCCCAGGAAATGCACTGTTTATCTAACTGGCAGCAGTCCCTTGTTCCAGGCATCCATTTGACTGCTCTCCCACAGCCTTCTGTAAATGAGCTCCATGAACCACCTTCTGCACACAGAATATGTTCTTGGATGGTGAGTCCTCTAGTCACCACCAAAGTGATTGCTCCAGAGATACATGCTTCCAGTATGTGTACAAAGGTTATGCTGCTTAGTTTGGAACCAAAACCAAGGGTCCACACTGGGAATGTGGGCTGTGTATTAGTCAGGATTCTCCAGAGAAACAAAACCAATAGGATATATATGTAAATATATATTTATATTTAATATTATGAGATTTATTCTAGGAATTTGCTCACACAATCGTGGGCATTGGCAAGTCTGAATTCTGTAGGGCAGGCTGCAAGTCTGAAATCCAATAAAGGATGTGATGAATTCCCTAGGAAAAGCTGGCTGGCTGAAGTAGAGATAGAAATTTTTCTTTCTAATTGCTGAAATGATCAATTTTCCCTTTAAGTTCTTCAACTGGTTGCATGGGACTGCTCTCACTGAAGAAGGCAATTTCCTTTGTTCATTGTAGATGTCATCAGCCATAGATGCAACAGCTGACTAATGATTTAAGTTCATGAAATGCCCTCACAGTAACAATAAGGCCAGTGTTCACTTGACCAAACAACTTGCGCCATAGCCTAGCCAAGTTTACAGAGTGAACTGAACCCTCACACTCCACCCCTTGTCAACTTGACACCTTATCTGGCAAAGACAAATCCTTAAACCATGCTTATCTTTAAATAAAGGTAGCAACATTCACATTTTTGTCTAAGATATTTCATTTGTCCTGTGTGTAATTAGAAATGCACTAATCCTTTCTCCAAGAGAAAACAGGTGCTTGGGTTATATTCACACTTAAACTTGATATCTTGTAATTGAAACACTATGGCAGAAAGTTAATACAACTTATATTACTCAATAAGGGGGTAAGATAATGAAGAAAAGAAAGACTTTGCTTTATGTACATATACAAACATATTCATAATAAAACAGGAGGAAATACTCACAGGCATTCTAGCCCTCATTTTTGCATCTGGTCACATGGTTGTCACTCTTATTTATAACTACCTTCTTCCACTACACACCCACAATCCCTTTACTCTGAGCAAGCAACCCACCTGATTATGGTTCTTTGCCTGGTGGGGTAATCCAAACCTTCATTTCTATCGATTAAATTGTTGCTGTTTTCCATTGACTTTAATCACCAGGAACCGTAGTCCTAAGACACCTTCTAAGGGTTATCCTGTATTCCAGGCAAACCCTTCTTTACCTCCATTGAGTAGTAGTAGTCCTATTTCCCTTGGTAATTAAGATCAATCACCCCATCCACTACAGTAGTTTCCTTCCTTGCCTGTTAATTCAGAGGCAAGAGGAGCTCAAAATGGTCAGGTGGCAGTCTTAACAGTTCAATGGAATCATTGTTGTTTCTCCTGGTGGAAGCACTTCTCATTTGGGAGCTAAGACCTGCAGACCAGCAGAGCTATAGATTGGGGGACAGAAAGAAAAATATTTCTAGTGGATCGTTATGGGTAATAGCGACTGATGGCACGCCAATTTCCATCAATTGATTCCTGGACCCATGAATCCTAGCTATGGAAGTAACAATACAATAGAGCAGATGCTCATTTAGAGTCTATACAACCTCTTGGAGAACACTGTCCCAATGCTACAAGATAGCATCACTCAGTTCTGTAATTGAGTCTTCAAAAGGCAATTCTACTGTTCTATCAATCCAGCTGCTTCAGGCTGATGGGAACATGGAAAACCAGGAAACCCCATCAGCATGTGCCTATTCCTGCACTTCCCTTGCGGTGAGGGAGGTTCATTAATCAGAAATAATGCTGTGTAGAATACCATGATGGTGTCTGAGGCATTCTAGAAGTCCATGGACGGTAGTTTTGGCAGAAACATTGCATGTGGGAAAGGCAGAGTATGTGTCTATTCCAGTAAGAACAAGATGCTGTTCCTTCCACAATGGAAGTGACCCAAATAATCAGTCTGACACTAGGCAGTAAGGTGATCACCTCAGGGGAATGTTGCCATAACAAGAAGCTGAGTGTTCATCTTCTGCTGGCAGACTGGACACTCAGCAGTAACTGTAGTCGTGTCTGCCCTGGTGAGTGGAAGTCCATATTGTGGAGCCCACATATAACCTCAATCCCTACCCCCATGACCACTTTGTTCATGAGCCTATTGAGCAATGACAAGAAAAACACTGACTTGTACCCACAAAATGGGTCATCTGTGGACATTAAAATCCTCTTCTGCTGAAGGCACCTCCTGTTTACATGCCCAAGTCCCTCTAACTAGATTCAATTTTAAAAAACAAAAATATTGCCCTCATTAGAGGACAGAAGCTTTCTCTGGCAGAACATCTAAATTAATGATCATACAGAGTTCAACTTCCAACATTTTTATAGGATTTGGAGATTTTATAGATCATTTGGGAAACAACACCAAAATTCATTTAAGATTCCTAATACTGTTATTGTATATTTATAATTTTCCTCAAAGTTGAAAATAATTTATTCAAGGAAGTTATCATCTGGGCTCTAAAATTCTTTCAATTCATATCCTTGAAAAAAGAAAGCTATCAGAAGCTTCAGATGAATAATAAATGGGACTATGGCTTTCAGAAAGTGCTTGAGTAATACTGTCTTCAAAGTTCTTAAGAATTAAAGGATGTGCATCTGGATAAAACCAACACATTTAAGAAGCAAGATATTTGTGCTGCTGCAGTGTCCCTTCACCACCCAGCACACATGCCCTAGAAGGCTCTCTTGACCCCACCACCACTGCGGGAGTCTCTCAGCCCCTGTGGAGCCTTCTTAGCATTTTGTACACAACCCAAACACCATTTATCATAAATAGACCTTTTTTGCTTTACTTTTCTTCTCCTTCTCCTCTTCCTCCTCCTCCTCCTCCTTCCTCTTCATCTTTGTCTGCTTCATCTTTTCTGGTTTATGTTGCATCCAATGAGATTTTTTTTTAAAGAAATGGAATCTAACTATGCTGTCTTCCTGCCTCAAATTTCTCCCACTGACTTCAAACAAACAAAAAAATCCACATTCTTCAAAATGGTGTTACAAGTCAGTTATGACTTCTCCTGCTTCCTTCTCCAGCTTCATCCTTTACCTCTCTGCCCCTCCTTACCCTTTGTATTCTCCAACCACAGTGAACTATTGTGGTCTTGGACAGGCTATGTCCACCTCTCCCCTCTGGGTCTTAGACCTACTGTTTCTTATTTGAATGCTGCCTGTACCCCACTTCCCCATCAGCCTGGCTGCTACTAATGTCATTTTCTCTGGATAGACTTCCCAAATCTTCTTTCCCCCGATCTGGGTAGATAACTCATAAAAGTGTTCTCATAACAGATAATATGTAGCCCAATATCATATTTAACACTCTGAGTTTAAATGCTTGTTTCTTGTCCTTCCTTGCTAGTTACTAAGCTCCTTAAGGTCAGGTACTGAGTGTTGTTCACCTTTTTTTTTTTTGGTATGCTGTATGGCGAAGTCACATTTCATTATTTTTCCATGTGAGTATCCCACTATTGCAGCACCATTTGTTGAATTTTTGTTTGTTTGTATTTTGGGAAGTGCATGGACCAGGAATCGAACTCGGGTCTCCCGCACAGCAGATGAGAATTCTACCACTGAACTGCCATTGTACCTTCTGTTGTTCACTTTTGAAGTCCCAGTTCCTAGCCCAGTACCTGGTACATACAAGACCTTCAATAATTATCTGTTGCATAAATGAATCTGAATAGCTATATTTAAATTCAACAAAAACACAGTACCACCGTTCAAAAAATAAAAGTTATGTTACATACTGGTGTGAGAATATCTTCATAGGAAGAAGGATGCTTTCTTATAAAAAGACCCTGAGAAGCTTACTACTGGGTAGGAGTAAGCTTTCTGCTGGGGTCCAGGCTTTATGCACAAGAAGGAGGTGACTCTGCTTAATAAAGAAGAGGCAGGGCAAGGCCAAGGGTTTCTGGGGAGGGTAAGTAGGGGTGTCAAAGGGGTGGCTTTTAAAAGGGAATTTATTAAGTTACAAATTTATAGTTCTAAGCCATAAAAATGTCTATACCAAGGCATCCAGAGAACGATACCTTGACTCAAGAAAGGGCCAATGATATTCGGGGTTCCTCTGGCAGCTGGGAAGGCACATGGTGAGGTCTGCTAGCTTTTTCTCCTGGCTTCTCCTTTCAAACGTCTTCTCCAGAGGTATTTTATTTCTGCATCTCCAAATATTATTGTCTTTATGAGCTCTGAAGATTTTTCCAAAATGGTTTCCTGTTAAAGGACTCCAGTAAATGGATTAAGACCCACCTTGAATGGGTGGAGCACATCTCTGTGGAAACCACCTAATCGAAAGGTCCCACCCATAATTAGGTGGGTCACATCTCCATGGAAACACTTTAATCAAAAAGATCCCACCCAACAATATTTAATCAGGATTACAGAACATGGCTTTCCTGGGTTACACAACTATTTAAAACTACCACACTACTTTTGTGTTAAAAGAGTTTTGCAATTTGGGAATCTCAGAGAGACTAGAGGGGAATCAACATATGTTTATTATGCATTTTTAAAATGCACATCCTCCTGCATCTCTCTGTGGACTTCCAAAGAAGTCAGCCTCCCAAGGGCCTATAATTTGAAGGAAAAAGCAATCCCAAGTCTTCTTCGGATCAGGTAGATCTGGCCTCCTTCCTTGAGAGACATGATTCAGCAAGAATCAACAGGCTACTTGGTTACATTTTGAGTAGATAAACTTATCCTGACCCATCATCCAAACAAGCTGAGAGGAAGTAGAGAAATGAATCTTTAATTCTAGACCTGGCTTCAACTGTTAGCCTTGTCATTTCAGATCTAATTACCTAATCAATAACTGTTAAATTATGCTCTACAAATGGCATGTCTGGATGGAGGTGGAGTTGTTATCCATTCCTACCCACCTCTTCCTTCTAAGTGTTGCCTTGGAGAGTTATTTTGTCCTCTGTATCTGCATGTGAGAATGCAAGTTTGGAGAAGCTAGAGAAGCTGGCGAAATGGTAATACATAAAGCAATTTTAGGAGACCGATGGTCCGGAAGGCTGAACGTTATATTACATGGGGGATGAGGTAGAAAAGAGAAGAAGACCTGCTGTGGCCTGGGTGTAGTGGCGTTCTTGAGAGACTTGGGAAGAGAAGCCCTGCTGAATAAAGGGTGTATGAGAGTGTGCTTGTGTTGAGTGCAGTATAAAACACAATTTGGTCTCCCTCCCAAAGATGTTGGTGAGTTTTACATTACTGATAATGCTTTTAGATTGAGCAGATTATTTTTCATACCATTGGTATCTATACGTGCCTTGAGGAGCACTGTAAGATCTATGGGGAAAGCTTGGTGGGAGGATATGTAGTGGTTTTCATTCAACTATGCCTTCTTGCTTCCTAGATTGCAGAAAATGACTGCTCAACATTCCTCACTTTTCAACTTAACCTTAAGATGTTTTTCACATGGGCTTTGATTGCCATCATCTAGACTTTGCAGTGGGGTGTTTCAGAACAAGTATTGCTCTTCTCCCACATCTAGTCCAGCACAGCTAGGTGGCTGGCAGTAGACAGTTGATAAGTCCCTGTAGGCACAAGAGATGTGTATAGCCAGAATTCTTCTGTTCTCTAAGGGGAGAATGAAGCTAAATAAATATCTGCTGTCTAAACTATTGTCTGTTGATTTTACTCATATCATATTTTTCCCAGCTTTCTCACACTCCAAATTTTCTAAAGAAAGAAGGAAGTAAGCACAAACATGTGTTAAGTATCTATGAACTAGGTACCATATGAATACTTAGTATGAGTCATCTCAGATGACATATTTCTATAAATATCCACCAGGGAAATATTAGGCTACGGAAACCTCCCTGAGTATGGGCCATCTAGACCATAGTCTTACTGTACAGCCTCCTGTCTGTAAAGATTATTTGTAGGCAGACAACTGAGGAGTGATGATCTTGTTTAGAGTAGGTCTAAAATACCAACTTGACTTAGAGACATTGTTGAAGACCAAGTTCAAGTTTGTACCAATCATAGAGATCCAATAGTGGGGGTGGGGTGGAGGGGCAGTGGAGGCTAATGTTCATTAAGAACTTCCTAATTGACAATTATGGACTATGTGTATATATATATATATATAATTTTTTTTCTTTTTTTGCATGGGCAGGTTCCAGGTTATATATATATAATTTTTTTTCTTTTTTTTACATGGGCAGGCTCCAGGAATCAAACCTGGGTCTCTGGCATGGCAGGTGAGAATTCTGCCACTGAGTTACCTTTGCACTGCCCTATATATCTTAAATATCATTCTTGAAATATGCCCCCAGAATTTTAATCAATTTAGCTTGGTAACTGGGGAACAGAAAGAGTATGTCTCCCTGAATTATTTGGAATCCCTCATTTTAGGATGGGGAGTGTTTTCATTTCCTAGGCTGCTCAAGAAATTACCATGAAACGGGTTGGATTAAACAATGGGAATTTATTAGCTTGTGGTTTTGAGGCTAAAAGAAAGTCCTAATCGAGGTGTCATCAGGTAATGCTTTCTTGCCAAAGACTGGTCTTCTGGGATTGGCTGCTGGTGATCCTTGGTTCTTAGCTTGTCATATGGCAAGGCACATGGTATTGTCTCCTGGTCTTTTCTTTTTCTTCCAAGTTCTAGTGATGTTCAGCTTCTGATCATTAAATCACTATTTTAGTAAATCATATTTGATTTTCATCCTGGATGCATGAGACTTTCTGTCTGTCTGTCTGAATTTCACTCCACTAATAAAGGCCTCTAGTAGTAGGATTAGGACCCATCCTGACTGACGTTAGCTGAAGTAACCCCATCGAAAGGTCCTGCCTACAGTGGGTCCACACCCACAGGAATGGATTGCATTTAAGAACATGTGTTACTGGGATACACACAACTTCAAATCACTACAGGGAGAAATAATTTAGAAACTTGTATTGTCTTTCTTTCATCCAAGGGTCTTGAGTCAGAGGAAATCAGCTTGTATGATTCCAGACTGCAATGAATTGTCTGTATACAAAGTTTAATGGGTTCAGATTCAAAGTCATCAAATGAGTGAATCAGGTCAGGACACACTCTAGTCTTCTGTGGTTTCTAATTCTATTGGCACCACTTAGAAAAGGACAAATTTATACTCCAACCTGCCTAATATCATGTACATTATTTCAGTGACTAGCACTATTTAGAAAGTAACTGAGGGATTTAGATTCAAGGCATATCTTGGAATGTCGAAAATCTACTTTTCAAGAAAAGAGAAGAGTATACCAGGACTTAAAAGGCCTGGAAGTAATGAAATAGTATTAAAACATATCTCAATGCGAGAACCAGGTGACCCTTTACTTATAAAAAACTAAAATGTATATAGCTCATCACCATTTTTGGCTAGTGATGCTTAAGGAAATTTTTGATCTTTAGGAAAAGGAATATCATGCATCTAGGATGAAAATCAAATACGATTTACTAAAATAGTGATTTAACAAAAGGTTATCTGTTTTTATTTAAAACTCTTAAAGCACATAGTAACATTACCTTGAATAAACATTGTTATTAACCTTCAGCTGTAAAGTG
The DNA here is from genome assembly GCF_023851605.1 of Tamandua tetradactyla. NCBI lineage: Eukaryota > Metazoa > Chordata > Mammalia > Pilosa > Myrmecophagidae > Tamandua > Tamandua tetradactyla. The sequence goes on along the minus strand of NC_135347.1, from coordinate 49,701,154 downwards.
ATTTTCAATAATGAGAAGAGGCATAGAACATTTCTAACACAAATAAGAATGTTTAGAGAAACTAAACAAAAGGTGAGACTACTTCATTGAAACTGGCCAAAGGATGATGCAAATTAAGAATATACCCAAAATAGAATAAGAACCCATTTTATTAAAAGTAAAGCAAAATGAAGGCTTCAGCCACCTAATGTTGCACACCAGTGGTTTAATTGGAAAGGTCTTTCTTTATAAACAGGATTAATTCCAATTAATGGAAAATTCAAATTATGTTTATAAACATTAACAAAACACTATCACTCCTTAGCATATTACTTGCACAGCCCCTATCCAATGTGGTATTATAAAACATTTCATGAAAGACAAAGCTTCATTAGTTTTACTAATTTCCCATTTTATAGAAAAAGAAATTTAGAAGATAAAACATTTAGAAGACAAACCATTGCAAGTTCCCAGAAAAGCTGAAGAAATCCCTTTTCTCTAAGCCTTGTGTTCATATTTCCCCAAGGGAAAAAAAATTAAAGGCAAGACACATGTAGCTCAAAATAAAAAAGAGAAAGCTTTGTAAAGGTCTATAGCGGCACCCTGGAAAAGATGTGAAATTGAAAGTAAGAGGTAAATATTTATAAACTGCAAAGCTAAATTGACTTCTTTCTGGCCCTTCTAAATTCACTTCTCTCTGGCCCTTCTAATAGGGCATGAACTCAAGGTTCTGACTCATCCAGGGAAGAGCCTCTTGATACAAAGCTTTTAGGTGTGTAGTTCCTGACACCCTCTTTACCATTTCCTAGATACTTAGCATCCTCTGAGCAAGCAAAGTTCATGCTATTGTTGAAACTGCCAGTCACAATGTGACCCAGCAAAGTTGGGGTTCCTTTATGGAAGCTTGCCTTAGCTAAAGTCATGAGGCCAGCTCAGCCTCTGACTTGCTTGTGATACCAATTATAAAAAATCCTTCAGGTAGGAGCAAAAGGCTGTCTGACCCACCAGCAGAGAAATGTACTACTGAGGTTCTGTATGAGCAGCCCAGAAGGCATTGTAAGTGAATGTTCCAGGTTGTGTGTGTGTGTGTGTGTGTGTGAGAGAGAGAGAGAGAGAGAGAGAGAGAGAGAGAAACACCATTATTTGCCCTCCTTTTGTGCAGTAAGAGCAAGCCTGAGGGACCTCTGTGATTGCCACTTGCCTTCTGAAGGAGCTTCTAGGGCAGGAAAGGAGGAGCACCAAGACATGTGGTTGAGGAAGAAGGAGGGTCTGCATTGCCCTTCATACTGAGAAGCTCTGAATTCATCCTGAAGGCACTTGGAAGCTGATGAAGGTTTTAAGCAAAAGAGTACACTTCAGAATGATCACTCTGGTTGGCTGCAACATGGACAGAAGTGAGCAGGAGTTGCCTTATCATGTAGTACATACAATATCTGATGCAAAATAACTAAGTAGGTCCTCAATAAATTATCTATTAATTAGATGATGAACAGATGAACTTAGAAGTGGAGGAAGAAGAGACAGCAGAGGACTCACTTTAAGTTTCATCCTTCATACGCCTTTGGAAACTGTCATTATATTGGAGGAGGTAGGATAAAAGACACAAATAAGTTACTAACAAACTGTAGTTGACCTCATGAAAGGAACCAAGGGCCAAGACAGGGAATAATAAATGATGCCTACTTTAGTTGGTACAATTGAGGAAAATCTCTCTGAAAATGTGACATTTAACCTAAACCCCAAAGAATGAGAATGAATCAACTCCTGTGAAGCACCAAGGGCTGAGCTTTGCAGAGACCAACTGCTTATGCCAAGTATCTGAGGCTGAAAGTGCTCATTTTCTTCAAAAACCTGAAAGACCAGAGTGAGTTGAGCTTAGTGCCTGAGTAAGGAAGTAACAGAAAGGCAGAGGCCAGAACCCTCAGGGCTGGGAGATCAACTGACAACTTTATCTGGCTGACCCATTTCCTGTCCCAGCAGAAGGAATGACAGGAATCCAAGAGAGGTAGCAGAATGGACAAATGAATTATGAGGAACATTTCAGACCAGGTTTATTCTAGGTCCTCCCAAAAAGACTATCACAGCCTAGAAACACTCATAAAATAAAGGATTATGTACTGGAGATAAAGACTTCCAATTTGGTCTGAGGAGATACTTGGGAATTCAAATTCCTTGGGCAACCACCTTTCCCCTCAGGAAAAGTCTCACTAAGCTACTTCATGCAAAGAAAGGTGTTTTTTGTTGGTTTTTCTTTCAACATTATATCCAACCCTAAAATACAATTAACATGAGGAAAATTGTGGAAAAAAATTAATAGGGGGTGGAAAAGTGGCTAAGAAGTCACAGTGTGTGGAGAGGTGGAGAAAGTCAGTAAAGGGAGAATTGTTTTTGCTCCTGATTCAGCTCTATTCCATAGTTCTTATCTTAATGGGGACGGATGGGTTGGGTGTGGGATTAGGCGGCCCATAGGGAAGAGAGTTTTTACTTCCTGTCCTTCATGAACTTGGCATATGTTATATTTTTCTCCTGAACAAAGGTACACCTACACAGGAAATTCCCCTTACAGTGGGGAGAATATCCTTTGGCTTTATTCTCTTTGATGATTCCTGATTGTTTAAAGTTCTTCAGATTTTGCCCTCAGCTCCATAGTTCTATAAATTGTGGAGGAAGAAACATTTAGTAACTGAAAGCAGATGGGATTCCCCAGAATTGGGGAATTTGTTTCTCCCTGAACTGAAGCTGAAGGATAGTTGTATCTTGGGCACGTCTAGCTACCCATCCTAGAGCAGGTTCATGCTTGGCCAAAAAATATGGTGGCCTTATTACGTTATATTCAAGGTTATAGTACATTACTTTGAACAAGTTACTTAGGCCAACAAAATAAGTTTTTGATAGTTCTCTGTTTTTCCAAATGAGGTTGCTGATAATTAAATGGGTCATCAAATAAATTTTTAGAATCAATCAACATTAAAAAAAAAGAATAGAATAGAAAAGAGAATAACAGAATGTATTGCACATGGTAAGGGTTAATTATTTTTCTATGAAACTTGTTTCAGTAATATAGACATATATTCTGTGCATGTGTTTTACCAGTCAAATGCACTAAATACATTTCATACTGTGCATCAGAGGAGTTTGAAAGATACTGATAACTTGCTGTCTCACTCCCATTCCACTCAAAAATAGGGAAAAAATGTTAAATTTGTACATTCCATGCTATTCAGCATCCTTTAGTTTCAAATGATCTATTTAGGGAATTTTGGGGGAGGAGTGGGGGGTGTGCACGGCCCTGGAATCAAACTGGGGTTCCCGCCTGGAAGGTGAGCATTCTACCACTGAACCACCCACATTTTGGGAAATTTTATGTCCACTCTCCCCTTCCACTTTTACTTCCTTCTTCCCTCGCTGTGTTCCTCCTCCACTACTTGGGTCAGTTGGCCTCAGGCTCAGTCCCTGCCCATAAGTTTGTTAAACATGCAAAGATACAAACCAACCAACAAGAACCCCCTGACTCACCCAGAGGGGAAAAGACAGCAGAGAATGCTTCTAAAAATATTATCCCATACTACATATATACCCTATCTGAAACTTGGTTCCCTTTGCTACTAAATGTGGTGGAGCTGGGATATGCTTAATATTTAAATGCCCACAATATCTTAGGTACAATAGTTTTGGCCTCTTGTATTTTCAAAAGGAATTTCTCCAAGCCAACCCTCTCTCTTTGGGATCTCAGGCTGGGAGATGGATATGTATAGTACATAGTGAGAGTAAAATGAAAACAAATCAATACATCAGTGGAGTAGAAGGTATTTATATCATACTCAGGTCAAGTGTGTTTTATGGCCATGGCCAACGGTCTAAGATACCTCCACTGATGAATCCCCCAGAAACTAGTTCCAACAGACTCAGATTGAAAAAGGGGGAAAGAAAAAACCAACCTGAAGTGAGCTTGTGAGTGATGAAATTCTGTTCCTCAGTCCCCCGCCTGCCCTGCTCTTTAGTTCAAATGCCTGCTGACACTTCTCTCAGTGAGAACCAGGTTGTCGCCGTTGCTCCTTTCACCACTCCTGCCCCAACCAGCCTGAGAAGGTTCTCCTGACAAGTAGAGTAACATCATTTTAATCAAAATACAGCCTTGCTGAAGTGTTCCTGTGAAGTCATGGGTTTTCTTTTCCTAAAGAAATCTCCACCAAGGGCAAGGGACCTGAAAGAACCTTCATTCAGCCCCCGTCAGTGTGGAAAGGGGGCTGGGAGGGGGGAAGGAACGGAGGACCCATGGCCCGGCCTGCACACAGGTGCCCCCTCCTCAGCCGCAGCCCCACCAGGACTGAAGCACACGCATCTGCCCAACAGGCCCTGGAAGGCTCCGACTCCCCAGATCACTAAGACCTAAACTGCCAGTTGCTAATGCCCAGAGCAGACCTTTCTCTATGCATCCACCTTCACCTAATCGTTTCTTGACTCTGATGCCATTTTAAATTTCCTAGATTCCAAATTTTGTTCTAGCACATTTTAAATTATTTGAGAATTTAAAGTTTGTGTAACTGTCATTCCTTCTTGTTATTTGATACGCAGAAGCATTGTAACATATTAGGAAGGGCAGGGTGTCTTCATACAGGGGTTCTTTAACTTTTTGTCTTTAGGACTTGTTCTAGTTTGCTAGCTGCTGGAATGCAACACACCAGAGACGGATTGGCTTTTAATAAAAGGGGATTTATTTTGTTAGTTCTTCAGAGGAAAGGCAGCTAACTTTCCACTGAGGTTCTTTCTTATGTGGAAGGCACAGGATGGTCTCCGCTGGTCTTCTCTCCAGGCCCTTGGGTTCCAACAACTTTCCCCAGGTGACTTCTTTCTGCATCTCCGAAGGCCTGGGCTGAGCTGCAAGTGCTGAGATGAGGAATGCCAAGCTGCTAGGCTGTGCTACCTTGCGCTCTCTCATTTAAGCACCAGCCAATTAAGTCAAATGTCACTCATTGCAGCAGACCCTCCTCCTAGCCCACTGCAGATGTAATTAACAACTGATGAGGTTCACGTACCATTGGCTTATGTCCGCAGCAACAAGACTAGGTATGCTCACCTGGCCAAGTTGACAACTGAATCTAACTAACACAGGACTCCTTTATTCTCTTAAAAATTAAGGATGCTAAAGAATTTGGTCTATGTGGGTTTTATCTATCGATGTTTACCATATTAAAAATGAAAACTGAAACAGTTAAAAATCTTTATTTTGAAATAACGATTACAACTCATTATGTATTAGCACAAGTAACATCTTTATGAAAATACACAACAGTTTCTTTTACATTTTTATAAATAGCTTTAATGCCTGTGCTGTGCTGTTTCAATTGAAGTATATGAAAAAAAATCCAGCCTCACACAGACATTTGGAAAATGGAGAACATGCCCAGGAGCCCTTCGACTGCAGTCCGAGAACGGCTGGTTTAATAAAATCTCTGCCCGGGAGTCAGGTGCCCCAGGTTCTGGTCTCTCCTCTGTCAATAAACAGCTGTGCAACCTTGGGCAAATGCACTGAACCATTCTGGGCTGCAACTTCCTAATCTAAACAGGGAAAGCAGTTAACATGGTTGAGCACCTCCTATCCGCCAGGCCCAGTGTGTACAGTATTTACATCAGTCCCCATAACCTATGATGTAAGCAGTTGTGTACTGATAAATGTTTCACAACCTTCTTTGGCATGGAAAGTTGTGGTGTGGGCAGAAAGACCTGGTCTATAGCAGTTGTCAAATTCTGTGGTATTAATACCCCCATCATGGCCAAATTAGACTCAAAGCTTCCAACCTGACTTCTGAACATGGGGTTGGGAAGAGACGTGTTCAGTCGGTTTGCAAGAGTCAGTGCCAGCAGGAGCCTCTCTAACAGCAGAAGCAAGAAACTGACGCTTAAAGAGATCAAATGACTTGCCTAAGAATAGATTGATTTCTCTAAAGCATTGAAGTAAGTAGAGTTGCTTGTGAGGATTAAGTGAAATAATTGAGTAAAATATGGGGGCAATGCTTGGCACAAACCAAGCACTCAAAAAATTGCTAGCTGTTATTATCATTGTTATTATGACATTTTTCCCACTATGCCTAACATAGTACAACTAGGTCTACTTCTATAGAGTGCCTTATTTAGAAGTGTGTGGGTGTTTGGTGTGATACTAGAATATACACTCTGTTTCAAAAGTCATTATTTTACATCAATATTTTAAGACTAGGGAGATTCTGCTCTCCTAAAGTCATGCATCATACCTGGAAGACTTCTAATGAAGCAAACTTTCAGAAAGCTGATTGTGCACAGAAACTTAGGAAGTCTTTGACTAGCAATTCAACTTCTAGGAATATATCCCACAAAATATTCTGTTAAATTCAGTAATGCCAGAGAGAGTGAAAATTTGGAAACACCTGAAGTCTGTCAATAGAAAAATGGTTATATAAATTGTTGTACATCTACAAAATAGAACATTATGCAGCTATTTTAACGAATAAGGTATGTATTTGTATAAACACAGAACCATCTCAGATGTACATTAAACAAAGTAAATTGCAAATTATATTTAGAATAAACTCAGTCTCATGAAAAATAAAAAAAAATCTGTGTATAAATTATCTGTATATAAATTATAGAAAAGAGTTTAGACCAAGTTATACACTAAACTATGAATACTGATTTATTTGTGGGAAAGGAATGAAATGGAAATAAGAATGATATAGGATTTTATTTTTTGCTCTTTATATTTCTGTACTGTTCTAATTTTTTTTTATTGTAAGACTGTATTTATGTGTTAGTAGTATAATTTGAAGTGAAATATTTTTCAAAGAGACATGGGGATCCTGATTAGAAATGTAGTTATTTAGTCTTACTAGATAGGATTCAAAGTTTTCAATAATAGACTTCAGACGGGGTTGGGGTATCAGAGAAAGGGAGAGAGAGTTTATAAGTTGCGAGAATGCCATATATCAGAATTGGAGTGGCTTTTATAAAGGGAATTTAATAAGTTACATGTTTATAGTTCTAAGCTTATAAAAACGTCCAAACTAAGGAGTGATGGTTGGGTTCTGGTGTCAGCTTGGCCAAGTGATGATTCCAGTTGTCTGTTCATGCAAGCACTGACCTGACCTTTGCTGCAAGGATATTTCATAGCTGGTTGATAAACCAGAAGGCTGTATTAAATCATCAGTCAGCTGATTGCAGCTGTGACTGATTACATCTGCGATCAGCTAAGGCACGTCTTCCACCAATGAGATAACTCAATCTGTTGAAGATTTTTGAGGAAGAAGAGAGACTTTTTCACTGCTTCTTCAGTTAGTGAGCCTCTCCTGTGACATTTGTTCAAACGCTTTATCAGCGTTGCCAGCTTCACAGCCCACCCTATGGATTTAGGACTCTTCTGTTCCCGTGATTGCTTGAGATACCTTTATAGATCTTATATTTACAAATATCTCCTGTTAGATCTGTTTCTCTAGAGAATCCTGACCAATACAGCTTGGTACTGGGAGTGGTTCTTGAGAAATAGACTCTTAAGAATGGGCTTTCACAATCACTTTTCTACTCTGAATAGCCTCAGAGGTACCAATGACTGTTTCCAATAATCAAGATGGCACTGGTAGTCCATGGGGTGAGTTGGCAACAGAACTAGGCAAAATATCACCATTAGATTCTGCTAATTGTATGCTTATACAAGGCAAGACTCTGGGTGAGAGTGCTTTTGACACCTTTACAGAGCTTTGTGGAATTAAAAGGTATAATGATGTTGGTTGGTTATTGTAAAATATGCTGGATATAGTGATGAGGGAAAGGGAGGAGCTGAAGGCTTCTAATTTGCAACTTAAGTACTGTATGAATAATGTAAAAGTTTCCATGTCTGCTCTGAAAGGAAATCTTATTTCCTGTGCTTGCAGACCTGAGATCTCTGAAAACCAGACAGAGAGCCTCACTGTGCAAGTAGCAGATGTACAACGTAAACTAAAATCTCAACCTTGTAGGGTGTTTGCTGTTAAAGTAAGGGCTTTGATTGGAAGAGAATGGGGTCCTGAAACATGGGATGGGGATATATGGCTTGATAATGATGGCAATGGGGAGATGGACTCCCTGGAATCTGCTGCGCCTTTGCTAGATAAACCTGTTATGAACTGCCTTGAGGAAACAGCTTTCCGACCTCCAGTCTGCCCAGAGGAGTCTGCTATCAAACCTTTAGCTAGTGAGATTAACCCTTCAGTGCCTGCTAACCCTGTAACCACCTCCCCTGGGGAAACAGCCCTCACTCCTCCATCTGGAGGGACTAATCTTGTTTCACCAGATGAAACTGCAATGGAATGCCCTGAAGTAATTGACTTGAAAGACACTTTTAATTCTTTTCATGACCCACCCCCACCACCCCTCTTTCTTCAAAACCTGTGACTAGACTAAAGTTCCAACAGGCCTGGAAAGATGAGGTACAAGGTATCACCTATGAGGAGGCATGCTATACTCCAAAAGAACTGTATGAGTTTTCCAATCTATATAGGAATAAATCAGAGGAATATGTGTGGGAATGGATATTAAGGGTGTGGGATAATAGTGGATAAAGTTGGATCAAGCTGAATTTATTGATAAGGGCTCACTAAGTAGAGATTCTGCATTCAATGTTGTAGCTCAAAGGGTTAAAAAGGGCATTGACAGTTTGTTTGGATGGTTGGCTGAAACATGGATCAAAAGGTGGCTGATATTACCTGAGGTTGAAATGCCAGAACTGCCCTGGTATAATGTAGATGAGGGGCCCCAGAGGCTTAGAGAGATGGGAATATTAGAGTGGGTTTATCATGGAAGACCTGCTCACATACCCCAGAATACCCAGAGAACACGTCTTCCACCAGAACCTTGAGAAAGAAATACTTAAGACTAGCCCCATCATCCCTGAAGAGCTCTGTAGTCACCCTTCTCTGTAGGCCAGATATTACTGTGGGAACTGCTGTGACAGAGCTGGAATCCTTAAAAAGAATGGACATTATTGTCCTAAATTGGCAGAAGCCATGTGGTGACAGTTAATCACCATAGACAAGATGGGCATGGCCACCATAATGGACAGCAGACTCAAAGCAGCAGTCAAAATAATCTGACTCACAGAGACTCGTGGTGTTGGCTTGTAGATCATGGGGTACCTAGAAGTAAAATAGATGGACAGACCACTAAATTCTTGTTTGAGCTGTATAAGCAGAAGAATTCTAGATCAAGTGAATAGTAATCTAACTTGAATTATAAAAACAGAGAGTCATGGCCCCTTAATCAATTCTCAGATTTGAGACAGTTTACAGATCCAGAGAGCTTTCACTGATGGGAGGGCCAGGTACCCTGGGGGAAGGACCATTTTAAACTGCCCCAAACTTATACTGTTAACCTTCCTCCCAGCCTGCCTCAAGGAGACCTATGGTGACTGTGCACTGGGAAAAAGGAAATGACCAGATATTTGGGGGATTATTAGATACTGGCTCACAGTGACACTAATCCAGGAGACCTAAAATATCACTCTCGTCTACCAGTCAGAGTAGGAGCTTATGGAGGTAGGGCAATTAATGGAGTTTTAGCTCAGACCTATCTCACAGTGTGTTCAGTGACCCTCCAGATCTATTCTGTGGTCATTTCCCCAGTTCCAGAATGCATAATCGGAATTAATATACTCAGCAACTGGCAGAATCCCCACATTGGTTCTCTGACTCATGAGGTGAGGGATATTATGGCAGGAAAGGCCAAATAGAAGCCACTAGAACTGCCCCAACCTAGCAAAATAGTGAAACTGAAGAAATACTGTATTCCTGGAGGGATTGCAGAGATTAGTGCCACTCTTAAGGACTTGAAAGATATAGGGATGGTGATTCCTACCAAAGCCCCACTCAACTCTCCTATTTGGCCTTGCAGAAATCAATGGGTCTTGGAGGATGCCAGTGGATTATAGTAAACGTAACCAGGTGGTGACTCCAATTGCAGCTGCTGTTTCAGATGTAGTATCATTGCTTGAGTAAATCAACCCATTGCCTGGTACCTGATATGCAGCTCTTGATCTGACAAATGCTTTTTTCTTAATAGCTGTAAGAACCACCAGATATAGTTCACATTCAGCTGGCTAGGACAGCAGTATACTTTCACCATCCTGCCTCAGGGGTATATCACTCTCCAGTCCTATGTCACAATCTTGTCTGCAGGGTCCTGATCATTCCTCCCTCTCACAAGACATCACACTGGTCTATTATACTGATGATATCTTGTTGATTGGACCTAGTGAGCAAGAAGTAGCAACTACTCTAAACTTATTGGTAAGGCATTTGTGTATCAGGGGATGGGAGAGAAATCCAAGAAAAATACAGAAGCCTTCCACCTCAGTGGAGTTTCTAGGTGTCCAGTGGTGTGGGGCATGTCAAGATATACCTTCTAAGATGAAGGATAAGTTGTTGCATCTGGCCCCTCTTACAACCAAAAAAGAGACACAACACCTGATTGGTCTCTTTGGATTTTGGAGACAACATATTCCTCATTTGGGTGTGCTACTCTGGCCCATTTACTAAGTGACCAGAAAAGCTGCTAGTTTTGAGTGGGACAGGAAAAAGAGGAGGCTCGTGACATGTTCAGGCTGCTGAGCAAGGTGCTCTGCCATTTGGGCTATATGATCTAGCAGATCCAATGGTGCTGGACATGTCAGTGGCAAATAAAGATGCTCTCTGGAGCCTCTGGCGGGTCCCTATAGGAGAATCACAATGCAGACCCTTAAGATTTTGGAGCACAGCTTTACCATCCACTGAAGATAACTACTCTCCTTTTGAGAAACAGCTTTTAGCCTGCTACTTGGCCTTAATAGAGACTGCATGCTTAACCATGGGCCACCAAGTAACCATGAGACCTGAGTTGCCTATCATGAGCTAGGTGTTGTCTGACCCAGCATGCCATAAAGTTGAGTACAGCAGCTCTCCATCATAAAATGGAAATGGCATATAAGAGATAGGGCTCAAGCAGTTCCTGAAGGCACAAGTTACATGAGGAAGTGGCCCAAAGGACCATGGCCCCCACTCCTGCCACCTTACCTTCTCTTTCCCAGACCAGAGCTATGGCCTCTTGGGTAGTTCCTTACAGTCAGATGACTGAGAAAGACAAAACTCGGGCCTGGTTGGCAGATGGTTCTGCATGATATTAAGGGATCACCTGGAAGTGGAGAGCTGCAGCACTACATCCCTTTTCTGGGATGTCCTTAAAATACAGTGGTGAGAGGAAATCCTTTGAGTGGGTGGAACTTCAAACAGTGCACCTGGCTGTTCATTTTGCTTGGAAGGAGAACTGGCCGGAGGTGCATTTGTATACTGACTCATGGTTGCTGATGCTTTGGCTGCATGGTCAGGGACTTGGAAGGAGTATGATTGGAAAAGGTCTGGGGAAGAGGTATGTGGACAGACCTTTCTGAGTAGCAAAGAACATGAAGATATTTTGCCCTATGTGAATGCTCATCAAAGGGTAATTTTAGCAGAGGAAGGTTTTAATAATCAGGTAGATAAGGTAACCTATCCTGTAGATGTAAGTCGTCCTCTTTCCTCAGCCATTCCTGCTGTTACCCAATGGGTTCATGAACAAAGTGGTCATGGTGGTAGAGATGGAGGGTATGCATGGGCTCGGTAACATGGACTTTCACTCATCAAGGCCAACTAGCTATGATTATTACTGCTGAGTGCCCAATCTACCAGCAGAAGAGACCCACACTCAGTCCCTAATATGACACCATTCCCTGAGCTGATCAGCCTACTACCTGGTGGCAGGTTGATTCCACTGGGCCACTTCTGTCATGGAAGGGGCAGTGATTTGCTCTCACTGGAATAAACACATACTCCAGATATGGGTTTGCCTTCCCTGCATTCAATGCTTCCACAAAAACTACCATCAGTGGATTTATGGAATGCCTCATCTACCATCACAGTATTCCACCCAGCATTGCTTCTAATCAAAGAACCCACTTCACACCAAATGAAGTGTAGGAATGGCCACATGCTCATGGAATTCTCTGGTATTACCATGTTCCCCATCATCCAGAGGCAGCTGGGTTGGTAGAATGGTGGCATGGCCTTTTGAAGACCCAATTATGGTGCCAATTTGTTGGCGACAACTTGCAGGGCTGGGGCAATGTTCTCCAGGAGGCTGTGTATATTCTGATACAGCATCAATTCCTTGGTGCTGTTTCTCCCATAGCCAGGATTCACGGGTCCAGGAATCAAGGGGTGGAAATGGGAGTGGCACCACCCACTATTACCTCTAGTGATTAACTAGAAAAATGTTTGCTTCTTGTCCCTGAAACCTTAAGCTCTGCTGGTCTGCAGGTCTTATCTTCTAAAGGAGGAATGCTCCTACCAAGAGACAGAACAATGATTCCATTGAACTGGAATTAAGATTGCCACCTGGCCACTCTGGGCTTCTCATGCCACTGAATCAATAGGCATGAAAGGGGATTGCTGTTCTGTCTGGAGTGATTGATCCTGACTATTAAGGGGAAACAGGGCTGCAACTATACAATAGAGGTAAAGAAGAATTTTTCTGGAATACAGGAGATCCTCTAGGACATCTCTTAGTACTACTATGCCCTGTGATTAAGGTCAATGGAAAACAGCAACAACCCAGTCCAGGCAGGAATGAAGGTCTGGGTCACCCTACCTGGCAAAGAACCACAGCCACAGTGCTTGCTGAGGGTAAAGGGAACATGGAATGCGTAGTAGAAGATGATAGTGATAGATATAAACTCTGATCACGTGACCAGGTACAGAAATGAGGACTGATTGTATTAATATTTCCACCCTATTTTGCTATGAGTATGTTTGCATTTGTACATAAGCAAGTATCTTGTTTTCCTCTTATCATATGACATAAGTTATGTTGTTCATGTTACAGTATTTAAGTCATAGGATATGGAGTTTAAGAGTGATGTTTACCTAAGGACTTCTGCCTTATTCTGGAGAGATGGTAGTGCATTTCTGGTTCTATGCAGGACAGTTGAATATTGTAAAGGAAAAACATATGTCTGTTATGGTGTTCTATTTGGAAATTAAGTGTGTTTCAAGGTGATGTGTATAGCTGCCAAGTTGACAAGGGGTGGACTGTGATGGTTAGGTTCTGGTATCAACTTGGCCAAGTGATGATGCCCAGTTGTCTGGTCAGGCAAGTGCTGGCCTGACCTTTGCTGCAAGGATATTCATGGCTGATTGATAAACCAGAAGGCTGGTGTATTAAATCATCAGTCAGTTGATTGCATCTGTGGCTGATATCTGTGATCAACTTAGGCACATTTCCTACCAATGAGATAATTTCATCTGTTGAAGATTTTTAAGGAAGAAGAGAGACTTTTTCACTGCTTCTTCAGTCAGTGAGCCGCTGTGAAGTTTGTCCAAAAACTTCATCAGAGCTGCCAACTTCACAGCCTTCCCTAGGATTTAGGACTCTTCCATTCCATTCCATTCCTCGAGGGTGCCCTGACTAATACATAAGGCATCTAGGGAAAGATATCTTAATTCAAGGAAAGCTGATGGGTTAGAAACAGCTCTCTCATCTGGGTAGTGACATGGGTGGCATCTGCTGTTCCCTTGTTCCTGGCCTCCATTGCTTTCAGCCTCTTTTCCTGTGGGGGTTCCTCACTTTGCTTCTGTGGGGCTGATTTCATCTCTTGGCTTCCTTAATATCTCATGGTGACGTCTGTTGGGCTCCAAGCATCTCAAGTGTTGGCATCCGTGTCAGCTCTGCTCTGAAGTTTTTTGTCAGCTCTGAGGCCTCTGAGGTTTCTCCAAAATATTTCCTCTTTTAAAGACTAGTAAACTAATGAAGACCCACCTGGAATGGGTGGAGTCACATCTCCATCTAATCAAAACGTCACACCCACAATTAGGTACATCACGTGCCTATGGAGATAATCTAATAAAAGTTTCCAACCTACAGTATTGAATCAGGATTGGAAGAAATTGCTGCCCCAACAAGATTGAATCAGGATTAAAACATGCCTTTCTTGGGTATATAATACTTTCAAACTGGCCCAGAGAGAAATATAGTGAGAGAGGAAAAGTGACTATATACTGATGTGTGTCTCCCTGTCAGGTCCCTTATCAGTTTTCTTTTCAAATAATTTCTCTCCAGTAGCTAAACTTGAAGCATTGAACATCACATGTCCTATATTTGGCTAATTGGAAAGACTAGTAGCTTTTTGAGTAGACTAATATTTAAATGAACCTTGAATCCCTTATATAAGCCAGGGTTCAGGTCTTTGCTTGTCAATTCTTACTGAGTCATTAGCTCAGTTGGCTAAACCTGAGGTCAAACCATTAACCTCCTATTCTTCAGGGATGGATATGTACAGGAGCACAGACAGGTATGGGGGTGGGGACTATGCGTGACTTGGATTCTTCTTTTTTGGGTAAAAGTCATTAATACCTTAGCATAAATTAATTTAGGCAGAAAATTGTCTTGCTTTTTTCCTGACAACTAAAAGTTAGGAAATAGGAAAATTCATTAGAAAGTAGGGAAACCGTTTTGTAGGATGGGACACCAAATTGGGTGTAGAAAATGGTCTCTGGAATGACATGGTAGAAAAGACAGACCTGGATTTGCCATTTGCTAGTTTTGCTTACAATAGCAAAGTTCTTAGCCCCTTAGAGTTACATTTCCTCAACTATACAATAAGGATTGTATAAATTACAGGATTGTTGTAAAGACATATATGTAAGACCCCTAGTGACTGTGCAATAAATAGTAGTTATTATAATTTGGACAGCAAGAAAAGATAGCTTTAAGGGTTGAAGAAAACCCTCTGTATTGAGATGCATTTAAATAAGTTTCAACCCCATAAATAACCATTTAATTTTAGATTGTCCCTTAGATGGTACCTACATTTTAGATTTTACTTACATTTTAGAGTGTCACTCAGATGTCAAAAGTTGGAGACAACTATCTTCTGGAAATAGGATGCTTAGTTAATACCCCAGTTGATGCCAAGAGTTGAGAGGTATAGAATGGGGTGTGTAAAGCAACCAAAGAAAAACACTATTCCATGGCGACAAAGTGAACCCACAATATCTACTTCTTAAATGTATTCCAATAGGCAAGAGAATATAGGAGAGCATCGGTGATGGCTTGGTACCATTCCTCTTTAACTTGGAAAAGATCCCCAACGTGCAGTCTAGGAACACTGCTTTCCAATGCCATCTTTAGTTCCAGAGCAGGTTATGTTAATGTTTACCATGCCTCACCCATAAATAGCAATGATGGCTACTGATAATAAATTAGATGAAGGAGACCAGTTCCCCGTGGTAACTCTCAATATAGAGAGATGGCATTTAAAGTGAGAAGAATGGAATGTGTGGAAGACAAAGCCAACAGACAGAAGGGAAAGAGGATAGTTTCTGTCATCAGTCACTACTGACACTGGGCATTTTTGAGATTGTTATTGTGGTCAAGCAAAAAGCCTTAGAGGAGAAAATGAATCTTTTGGATAAATGTGAGGTTGCTTAAGCTGGAAGACAGAGGAGGGGTTTAAAGAAAGAGAATGAGATGGAAGTGGTGAGGATTGAGAGAGGATATTGAACTAACAGAAGCAGAAAAGAAGGAAAAGACATGACATCATTAGAGGTAGTACTGCTGCTGATAAGAACAATTACAAAGAGTATAAAGATTACAATGTTAAACTATCTTTAATCTTACGAATTATTTTTGCATTCGTCCTTTCAGTTAATCCTCCCCATGATATCCTGGAAGTGAGTAATGATGGTAAACAAATCATCTGAATTCATAAATGAAATTCATCAAAAATCTGTAAATATCAGAACAAGAGTTGTCCAGAACTACGTTTCTAAATTATTTCAGATTTATCATAACTTTAAATGTGTTTTTCAAATGTGTGAGGAATCAAAGATTTTGCTATTAGAAAACAACAACAACAGTTTACCATGAATTATCCATCACACACAAAAAGTGTCTCTTATTATCACAATCAGGTAGAAGCTCCACGTTCCAGGTAGCAATGGTGAAAATACATTGTACTCAAAAATAGTTACCCAATCTAGATAAACTGTCCCCACCCACCAGCCATGCTTTCCCTTTTCTCAAACATTATTGTAAAATGTAAATCTAAATGCAAATAGTTGCTATAAAAAGAGACATAAAAGATTAAAGTAAAGATGGCAGGACAACTGCAAGCAAAATCAGTGCAGAGTGGGCAAATAATACATTTAACTCCACATGAATTCTCTGAAGGAATTTAACACAACTTCCCCCATTCTAACTCAAAAATTAATTTCTGTATATTGTCCTTGAGATTTGAATTTGGAATGGAAAAGAGAAAACCATTGAAAGTGTGAAGATTTGATATGAATTAATCAACCAAGAGTTCAGACACTGGGGACTGAAGATTAAACTCTGTAGCTCGGAAGCCCAAGGACATTACTTTTTCTCATGAGTGCACCTCATATCAAAAACACTCTACTGATATATGTTTCATTTATAATATTCAAGGGAGGAGGCTATCTTTATAATGTCCCAGTGAGGAGGTATAAAGAGGTTAACAATTTATAGGAATGTCAAGGAAGAGTCAAGGTAGAACAAAATGGCCTCAATCCCAACATTATCTGTATTTTAGATACAAAGACAATCTTGTGCCTCAACCACTGATGTTAAAACCTATAGAGGATGAGACATTTCAGCTTGAAAGACTCAGAGGAAGAAAGCTGTTGATGTCCATGGAGTTTGGGTACTCAAAAAGGAGCCTTAAAGGTCTTAGACCTGCTGTGCTGTTCCAGAGGCCACAATAATGGTGGTTCCACAAGACGTATGACCATCTCTGTCCATTGTTGACAGCCTGTTAGAGCTGTCTGTTACTAATTGAAAGAATTCTGTCCAGAAGATAAAATACAATTGGGAGGATTATCTGTCCTGGTCTTCCTTCAGGCCCAATGGGAAGGACACTGTGGCTATGAGGTAGGTGAGCTGAAGTACCTTACCATGTGGAAAAAGCTCACTTTTTAAAAGTTGCTTATTCCAGATATCATTTAACTAGAAGCATAGAGTATCTTTAGCCTTTTCCAGAAAATAATCTAAAAATAAATGTTTAAGTGAATGAACCTGTAGAATTTGTAAGCTGTAGCATAACAAATCTTGCAGTAACCTCTACGTCTTTGGAATTTCTCATGATGGGAGTGACTTTTAAAATTCATGGACAACTCAGGACCACAGCTGATAGTTCATATGTAAATGAAGAGATGACAGGGTGGGGCCAGCCACACCTTGGTCTTGGGGTAGGAGGAGACTGGTCTCATCAGAAAGAGCAACCACATGATTAGGGGATTGGGGCTTTGAGATATCATGTCAGCCCAACCTTCCCCAACCTCTGGGAGGGGTGGGGTGCTAAAGATTGAGTACAACCATGTGAGCATTGGTTCACCAAACATGCCTATGTAATGGAACCCCATATAAACTAGAACTGGAAGCTCTGGTGAGCACTCATGATCGATAATGACATCACTGTGCTGGGAAGGTGATGTGTTCTGACTCTGGGTAGAAAGGACATGAAAGCTGGCATTTAAGACTCTCCCAGACCTTGCCCTATGTGTTTCTTCTTTTGGCTTCTGCATCTCTTCTTTTGGCTTCTTCTTAGTTGTATCTTTTACTATAATAAACTATAATCAAGTATAGAGGTTTTAGTGCCTTCTCTCAGGCATCATAGCGAATTGTCGAACCTGAGGGGGTGGTGATTGAATTTGTAGCCAGTTAGAAGTGCTGGCGATCATTGCCCTTGAACCTGCAACTGATAGTTGAAGGTCAGTCTTGTAGAGAGTGGCCTGTGGATGATGGCCTAACTCTGCGGAGGTAGAGCTAGAACTGAATTGAACTGAGTCATTCCAGTATTTGCAGTTGTTGTCAGAAGCTGTTAGAAACTGTGGAAGATTTTGTGACCTATGTCTCTACCTCCATCACATTCAAGCACCAGTTGACTTACAAAACAGTCCAGAACACTACATGCTATGATTTAAAGGTTGGGCTCAATATCCCATAGAGTGAGCTAACTTTTCATTTATGTCGTACAAAACCAAGTAGGTGGACTTGACATCAAAGGGAAGCCAAGAGTAATTCACTCTGTGCTAGACTCTAAGGCACTTAAGAATACGGTGATTTTTTTTTCCTACACACTCCTCTAATACCCCATCTTGCTTAGTCTGTGGTAGATATGTTTTCATGCATTCACTCAACAAGTGGACACTCCCTGTGTGGTTAACAAAGCTGGAAAGGAAAAAGAATAAGGTGTGGTCTTTTCTAAAGAATTCATGGTGGAATTGGAAAAATTGCACTTATAAGAAATGGATAAAAACGTGCAAAATAAAGTATTATTCAGGGGAAACTATGTACCTAAATATTAAGATGATTTATTTAAGCACAATTGTAACACTGGAAATGTTTAGAGGCAGTGGGTTTCTCTACTTTGCGGAGCCTCCCAAACACTCCATTCTTTTACTCTTCCTGTAAGTGGAAAACACAAATTCCAGAATTTATTCACACATAAAATTAAAACTATTGAGTACTTCTCAATTGCAGAAATCCTTTCTCTATTACTCCCATTAAATATAACTAAAAGCCCTGGGCATTATGTAAAACAGACTCTGAAAAGTGTAGAGAAGGGCGGGCCGCGGTGGCTCAGCGGGCAAAGTGCTTGCCTGCTATGCCGGAGGACCTCGGTTCGATTCCCGGCCCCAGCCCATGTAACAAAAACGGAGAAACAGAATACAATAAAACAAGAAAATGTTTAAAAATGTTTCCCTTTCTTCCTTCCTTCCTTCCTTCTCTCTGTCTTTCCTTTAAAAAAAAAAAAAAAAAAAAAAAAAAAAAAAAGTGTAGAGAAGGCAGACCTGCTAGGGACCTTGGGACCCAAGGATCTTACAATGGTGAGTTCCCTGGGTTTTCTTTGTGCTCACTTATCCCATACTTGGAATTGAAGAAGCCAGAAACCTTCCCAGTACAGAGAAGTTAAAGTCTTCATTGCCCAGATATCCCTGATGATCGAGAGAAATATCGAATGAGAGGGAGAAGGTGTAACTGAGAAATTAAGAATTAACAAATGACTGTGACGACTGACTCATTATATAGATATTTCTTTTTAGCGCCTAGTGTTTTAGAATATCCAGAAGGAAATACCTGAAGTTGTTGATCTGTAATCTAGTAGCCCTGATCTTTGATAAAGATTGTATAACTATATAAAAAAAAAGTCAGATGCTCGTGTTTGTTGGATGTACTTCTGGATATTTTGTTCTGGTCCACTGATACATATATAACTATCTCTGTCAATGATACATTGTCTTAGTTAACCTACCTCTATTGCAAGTCTTAAAATTGGGTCAACCGCAATACAAGTAGTCAATAAGAGGGAGGGTTAAGGGGTGAAGGATGTTTGGGGTTTTCTTTTTTTTTTTTTCTGGAATGATGCAAATGTTCTAAAAATGATCATGGCGATGAATGAACAACTATGTTATGACACTGTGAACCACCGATTGTATATTTTGGAAGGATTGTATGGTGTGTGAAGAGTCTCAATAAAAGTATATTTTAAAAAGCAGTAAGATGAACCATGAATAAAATAAACCTAAAGAAATCCATGATAAAATACATCATAATCAGACTACTGAAAACTAAAAGCAAAGAAAAAAGTCTTAAAAGCAACCAGAGAAAATGACATTTTCTCAGAAAATGAGAAAAGCCATTAGAATAAAATCAAATCTCTCACCAGAAAACATAAAGACGAGAAGGAAGTGGCACAATTTTTTTCCAAATCCTTTAAGAAAAAACTGGCAACCCAGAATCCTATACCCAAAGAAAATATCCTTCAGGAATTGTCCGGCGCCGTCTCGCTCAGCTTCTGGTCCCCGGCCGGCGGAGGGAACAGGAGGGAGAGAGAGACAGACGCAGACAAACCGACTCAAGTGACAGACACGGGTTCGAGACACACGGCGGTCGTAAGCACAGGCTTTTACTGGAGTCAAGCTTGCATACTCTCAGGCAGATTCCGCGCGGGACAGAATACCCCGCGGGGGGACAACCTCTATGCGGCCGTCAGGTACGGCTCCCTGTGGGTCGTCTCCACCCACCCTGTCCGGGTAACCTCTTATATACTGTGCCCAAACCCAATAGGTTAGTGCCACGTATACAGAGGTGATTGGAAGATAGGGTTGGTGGGCGCGTGCGTCGTACGCGGAAACAGGATGCGGGCGCCATCTTGACTCACTCGATGGGCGGGGGGAACTCTAGAGCAGGCCGCAGCGCGTCCACTAGGCCTGACCCGGGAGGCGGCTCTCCACAAGGAATGAAGGGGAAATCAAGACTGTCTCACTTGAAGAAAAATTAATAGAATTTTTTGTCTTTGCTAGTAGATCTACTCTAAAGAATGGTTAAAGAATGGTTCCTAAATAGAGAGGAAATGAACAAAAGGAGAACCTTGGGACATGAGAAGGAAGAAAAAACATGTTAAGCAAATAAATGGGTAAATATAACAGGCTTTCCTTCTCTTGATTTTTCTAGATTATATTTCACTGTTGATTCAATATAACTCTAATGTTTCTAAAAATTTTGTAGAGAAAATATTTAACACAAACATTATACATAGGGGGTGGAGGTAAAGGGATGTGAAGAGAGGAAAGGTTTTATACTTCATTCAAACTGGTAAAATGACAATACCAGTAGACACCAGTGACGTTACAAGCATATAATATAATACTAAAAGCAACCACTAAAAACTACACTAAAAAAACTATAGATGAATCAAAATTGAATTCTAAAAAATGCTTAAATAAGCCAAAGGCAGACAAGAAAAGGAAACAGAGACAACAAACAGAAAACCAAAATAAAATGATAGATTTAAGCCCTAACATATCAATAATTATATAAAATTTAAATGGTCTAAACAGACCAATTAAAAGACAAATTGCAAGAATAAAGGGGAAAATATGACCCAACAATTTTCTGTCTACAGGAAACTCAGTTCAGATACAGCAATACGGGCAGGTTAAAAGTAAAATGATATAAAAATATTTATTATGCAAACATTAATCAAAGAAAACCAGGAGTGGCAGTTTTAATATCAGGTAGAGTAGAGTTCAAGCAAAGAAATTTATCAGTACAGGGAGACACATTATATAAAGTATATATTAAAAAGTGTCAATCTACAAAGGAGAGAAGTAATCCTAAATGTGTATGTACCAAATGACAGCTACAAAATATAAGAAGCAAAAGCTGATAGAAACTGGAAAAACAGAGAAATCCAGAATTTTACTTGATGATGTATGTCAACATTTGTTTCTCAGTAATCAGTAGGACAAGTGGACAGAAAATCAGCCAGTATAAAGAAGAATTATTCAACACCATCACCCAACAGGATAGAATTGCATTTATAAAACATTCCGCCCAGTAGGAACAGAGTACATGTTCTTTCACGTGCCCTCAAAACATATGCCAAGAAAGGCCTTTGCCTGAGCCTGAAGCTGGAAACAATCCAGATATCTTACAATGGAGGAATGGGTAAACAAACTGGTGCATCTATACCCTGGAATGTAACTCAGCAATAAAAAGCAATAACTATTGATAAATGCAACCACCTAGATGAATCTCCACAGAATTATACTGGGGGGAAAATAATCCCCAAAGTTTATCTACTCTATGATTCCACTTTTATAACAATCTTGTAATCATAAAATTATAGAAATAGAAAGCAAATTAGTGGTTTCCAGGGTAGAAGAAGGAGGTGGGAGCAGGAGGGGGGTGGTGGTGGATATAAAAGGACAACATGTGATATTCCTAAGGTGATGGAAATGTGCTATATCTTTACTGCATCAATGTCAATAGCCTTACTATGTTATTACACTATTTTTTGCAAGATGTTTTCCTGTGTACCCTGGGTAAAGGATTCACAGGATCTTTAGGCTTTACTTCTTAGAACTGTATGCGAATCTACAGTTATCACAAAATTTAAGTTTCATTTAAAAAATTAAAGGAATTGAGGCATTTTTTACAACCACAGTGCCTCTATTCAGAGAGAAAATTTCATTATGTGGCAATCCATAGTAGCAGTCTAAAAGTTAGGACTGTATATTAGTTTCCTGTGGCTGCTGCAATAGATTAAAACAAATCTCATAGCTCAAAACAACAGAAAAAATTTCTCACACAGTTCTGGTGGCCAGAGGCCCGAAATAAATATCTCTGGACTAAATTAAAGTATCAGCAGAGCCATACTCCCTCCAGTGATTATAGAAGAAAATTGGCTCCTTGGCTTTATCAGCTTCTGGTGGCTTCTGGCATTTCTTGGCTTGTGGCCTCATTACTCCAATCTTCAAATCTCTCTCTGTCCCCCATCTTCACATAGACTTCTCCCCTGTATGCGTGTGAAATTTCCTCTGCCTCTTTCTGATAAAGGCACTTGTGATGGCATTTAGGGCTCACCCAGATAATCCGGGATGAACTACACAACTCAAGATCCTTAATCACATCAACAAAGACCCTTTATCCAAATAAGGTAACAGCGACAGAGTCTAGACATTAGAATCTGATATATTTGTAGGGCTATAATTTGACCTAGCACAGTGCCTTTAACCTATTACATGTATGTGGTGTATTTTACTTAACAAATGTACAGTTAAAGAACATTTAGGGTGTTTGGTTTTCTTTTCTATAAACATTAACAAGGATATTTTTGCATTAGCAAATATCTCTTGATCATCTACTATATGCCAGCCCCTGTTTGGGAAACTGGTGATGAAGCAGTGAAAAAAAAACAGGCAAAAATCTCCTTCTAGTTATACTAGAAGAACTGATTTAATACATAAGAAGGCAGTAAGGAAGGAGCAGAGGAGCAAAAAACACATGAGACATAAGAATATAATGCAGCAAAATGAAGGCAGTAAGTACAACCATATGAACAATTACATTAAATGTAAATGGACTAAATACTGCAACTAAGGATTGTGAGACATGATAAAACAAGATCTACCAGTATGGTGTTCACGGTGTTCACAGTAGTCACATTTTAGATTCAGACATCCATAAATTGAAAGTAAAAGGGTGGAAAAAGATATTCTGTGCAAACAGTAAACATAAGAGAAGTGAAGATGCTATGGTAATCTCATACAAAATATACTTTAGAAAAATATATTACCAGATATAAAGAGGGGCATTTCATAATAATAAAGTGTCAATCATATGAAAGATATAACAATTACAAATGTATAGGAAACTTATAACTGAGCCCCAAAATACATGAAACAAAATTGGCACAACTAAGGGAGAAATAGACGTTCAATAATAACAGATTTTAAAACAATTATTAATCTGCAAATGTTCCCACCTCCACACCCCCAGTTTCAATTTCTTCTCCTCCTTTGCCCTTCAGTGAACCACCCTGTCCAACCAGATATATTCTTGGCCAAAAGGAAAAGATATGGAGAATTGGTACCTGGAACAAGGGCAGGAGGAGAGATTTAGGGCAGAATTTTGAGGAGCACTACTACAATATACAGGGCCAGTGAATTGGGAGAGAGAATAAAAAGGGATTTATGATATAATTCTGTGAGCCCATTCTTTCCATGATGTCTGCTACAAGGAAGGAAAGGGCTTCAGTTATTTTGAGACTACTTTGAACAGTGAAGTTACTTGGAATTACATGAACTGTATATTCAAAGACATTAGGGATTGAAATTTATAGGTCATGACATATTTTTTCAGGATAAATTCCTACAAGCTAAATTGCTGGGCCAAAGGGAACAGTTTAAATTTTGATACATAATATCAGATTTCCACACCCCTAGAAAGGTTATGTCAGTTCAGATTATACTCACAAAAAAATTAAATTCTCTGTAAGTGAGAGGTGCAATAAACACAATTATCTAGTAAAACAGCAATCAGATTATAGAAGAATCTCCTTCTTTCACTGCTTAGCCTCTGACTTCTTCATACATCTGGAGAATTCTCCATTAGTCTGACTCTGGATGAGAGGTAGGGTGCACTTTCTACCACAGGGAATGAAAAAAAACCCAACAATTTGTTCCCCAAACCCTCACCACCAGTGAGCTTTACCACTCTTACTGCCATTGCCAAGATAGATTTCTCAACAATATTAGAAAATTTTGCATCTTAGAAATGTGAGAGCAAATGTCTTTTCTATGTTTACTGGCCATTTGTACTTCCCTTTGTGAATGGTCCATTTATGTTCTTTGCCCTTTTTTCTATTGGGATACACATCTTTTCTTACTGAATTTTCAAGGACTGTTTATGCATTCAGAATATTCTACTTATACCTGCAAAATGCTGCAAGTACATTTCGCAGCATATTGTCAGGGTTTCTTGGGTGTGAGCAACAGACACTGGTTGGCTCATTCCCAGTTTTGAATGTTACAAAAAAAAAACGTTTTAAAAGGATATTTGGTAGGTCACAGAATTATTGGAAAAGCTAGAAAACTAGACCTGGGAAATATAATAGCACCAAAGAAGGCTAGGCAGACAAAACCACAGTCAAAGTCACGTGGGAGGAACCAGCAGGTAAGGACTCTGCCAATGCTGACACTTGATGCTGGCACTTGATTGTGGCACCTCTGTCCCCACTCACCCTGCAATCCTGAGGCTGCTGCCACCAAAGAGGAGTCTCTTTTTGTCCCTGATACAGAGGCCCAGGCCATAGTGTCTGACAGGCTGAGCCTCTATCCAGCCTGTATCCTTGTTGTCAGGGAGCAGAGAAAGTGAATATCTGGGTTTTTCATCCCGGATGCTAGTCAGTGAAATGAAGTCTCCTATAATTGGATTTTTTTTTTTTGAACTAGTTAATTGTGTTTGTAGCACCTCTAACTTAGAGAATTTAATTTTTGGTAAATATAATCTGAAAATGTTTTCCATTGTGATTTCTGACTTGAGCAACTCGGCTGAGACCCTTACCCTCTCTGCTTCCTGCCCCATTCCAGTGGAACTAGCTTTGTCTATGTATTTCTTCCTTTTTTAAGGATTTCCTGGGCCCGTATCAAGGACTTTGGGTATCATCCTTTGAGGTTTTAGGCAGGTCTGATGTCCTTGTCCCTGAGACATGTATTGGCTTGCTTTGGAGGCTAATTATTTTATCACTTTCTAGGTTGGGAATGTAGTGCCTCCTCAAGTGTTTAATATGCTCCCTTTTTAAGGGGGGATTTTTTTTTTTTTATCTGATTACCAGAAACATGCTTTCATAATTAAGGAGTCCCCTAACTTTCCTACTACTTTAGGTATATTTTATTACTCAGTTAGTCTCAAATGGCCTAGCAAAACAGGATGGGATACGTGACATTTCAGTATCTTGGGCATTAAACTGAAAAGCATCTGGTCGATCATTTGCATATAGTAAGCTAACTTTCCCTTTCCTACTTAGAGGGATCTTGAATATTCTTTGCAGGTTTTTAAGGGGCTCAGTCAGTGCCCTTTTTGTTTACACGGTGAAAAGCCTGTCCACACGTGTCGAGCTGGCCAAGGACTTCTGGGTGGGGCCCATTCTGTGTATCTGAGACTCCATATAAGTGCACCCCCAAACCCCCTCCTCCCACCACAGACTCAGCCATGGAAGGCGGGCGTGGGGGGGTGGTGGTGGTGGGGAATTAAGGTGGGGGCAGCCAGAGCACTCCTCGCAGAGAGGAGCCCCAGCAGGGCGCTGTCAGTAACCGGAGCTTGGCTCAGGGCAGTAGGAGGGAGGGAGCATGAGAGGGAGCTGGAGCCGGGATGTGAGATGTACTGACTGAGGTGAGCAAGAGGCTCAGTGACCAAAACCACTGCGGGTGATGGAGGAAGCCCAGGCAGAAAGGTAGCACCTGGAAAGTTCAGAGAAAGGCATTAGGTGGCAGCCCAAGAAGGATTCCAGGGCACGGAGGCCTGACCCGGTGTGGAAGCAGCAGAGCTGTGACCTGGAGCTGAAGGTCAGAGCACAAGCCCCGCCCCCCCTACCAGACCACGCCCCCCTGGGTCTGTGGGGAAGACCAAGGCCCCGGGCATCTCATCACCACAAGCAATCCGGATACCAGAGGTTGGGGTGGAGGTGCTGAGACAGGAACGAAGGAGAAGTTCAAGGACAATGGGTTAAGTGCATTGGCTCTAAGCAGCCTGCCTGAGTTCCATCTCCCTTCTGTGACTCACTATGTAAGTGGTCAAGTTACTCAACATCTCTGTGCCAGTGTCCTCACGTATAAAACAAGAATAATAGCAATGCTCACCTCCTAGGGTTTCCGTAAGAAGTAAATGAACTGATATTCGTAAAGTGTTTAGAATGGGGCAGGCACAGAGTAAGTGTTGAGATTGTTGATTATTGTTGTTAATGCTATCATTTCTGGAATTGGCATGAATGATCAAAGCAGAGGAAGCTACAGCCTTGTCTCAACGTGGAATAACCAAAGTGGTTGAGTTCTTCTTCAAGTCTCACTGAAAAAGGGCAAGATTGGTCCCTAAATCTGGGGTAAGGTTAAGCACACAGATGGTGGTCATTAACGTAAAGAACGGCAAGGTCAGGGAGCCGGGTAAATTCTTGCCAGTGCTGTTGGGAGAGAAGCATGTTCTTTTTTTTGTAAACTCTGACGTGCAATCACTGTGCCCTATGGACTGTCCAGAATCTCTGGGCCCTTGACAGAGCAGTCTGGAAGGCTCTCTGCTGTCCTGGGGACTCTACCATGGGCTGGCACCTCTAAGGCTCCAAGATACACAGTGGCCACGAAATAGAGCTAATGCACCCTTGGCCTCATGCCAGGCCTAGCCTGAACTTCCTTGTGGGTCTGCAGGCCCCCAAAGTGAAGCTGAAGTTCAAGGCATTAAACTTGATTTAATTAAACAGACTCGGTTAAACAAGTCACCCCTCTATATATTGTTTCTTTTAAAAAATTAGCTATTTACGACAATAATAATGGTTAGAGAGCCTCATTTAGTCCTAACAAGCCTATGAGGCGAGTCCTGTTATTGTCTCCATTTTGCAGATGAGCAAACCATCTCAGGGAGGTCTTTGTCGTAGGTCAAATGGCCAGTGAGTGGTAGAGCTGCATTCTGGCTCAAGTAGTTCAATAGCCCAGCCTGAGCTTTAATGAGAAGAGACAAAGGATGTTTGGGAGTTGCTATCCTAAAGGAAATACTGCATTTTTGACAGAAGTGAAATATGTGCTGTTTGCTTTCCCTTCCTTGGTGAGCTGACACCAACTTGAAACATTTGCTCCCCCCTGGGCAGCATCTGTTTTGGTTCTCCAAAGGCACTGATCCTGTGGAGACGCCATGGGAGAGGCCAAAGTTCCTTACAGCTTCTGGGATCACAAAACCTTTTCAACAAGATCCCTCAGGCCCAGACTCCTAAAAACTATGTAATAAATTTACCATCAAAACAATCTCACTCGGTCCCTCGGAGACCATTATGCTACAAACAAAAGTAACATGATATCCCAATAAATATTTCTCTTGTGCAGTCATTAGGGTTTTTTTCTCCCCCTACACTAAACTGTATTCTTCAAATTTAATACAATTTCATAGTTCCCCTAAATCATTCATGGGCACATATACAACATTCAAGTGTTCTACATCCTGTCATTTGAATGATTTTTAAATTTTTGGCTGAGTCTAAAACACAAAAGCATTTGACTGTTTTTCTTATTTAAAAACAAATGCCATAATGAAATATTTTTAAACGTCATAGCAATTATCTTTTCATTGCAAAAACTTGCATTGTCAACTATGCCACATTAAAATGTTAAACACTATTTTAATATCAAATTACAGAAGGAGAGAGAGAGACTGCTAAAATTCATCTTCCATTGCTGTGTATTTCCCTGCAAAATCCATGTGGTCAGTCATGGTTGAGGGGTGCTGTCTCCTGCAGGAAATGCCACAGAGTTTGGGGGTCCCAGGGATGGACTAAAGAGAGGGTCTAGAGAATGTATGTCTCTTGAGCATGCTTTAAAATTGGGATAATTAGCTATTTTTCTGGGTTCTCAAACCCAAGCCTGCAGAACATCAATGAGAAGCAAGCAGAAACCGAGTAGCTGGGCATGAGAAAATGAAAAGTTGCACAAAAACCATTATATAGGCTTACTGCTTTGGACACCCCTGTCACGGTCTCGTCTCTTCCTGGGAGACCTGGGGAGGTAACAGTAGACCGCCAGGCAGCTCCTGTCGCCCAGGCACAAGTGTTAATGAGGGAGAAGTGTAGGGATGAGAGATGCTACACTCAGGCTCTTACCTCTCAATGAATCCTGGACCGTTTTAAATATTATCTAGAAAGCTGAGCCATGTGTCTTGATCACACTGAATATAGTCATTACACAGAGGACTCTGACCTATCCGGTTGTGTGATTAAAAAACGAAAAGTATATTTGCAATAGATTTCATGAGGACTAATTGTATGTGACTGGTGCTTATGGAAAATTATCAGATGAGTTCTACGCTGGGTCAATAGCTCACTTGTTTTTGTGCTTTATTAGAGAATTTGTGGGTTCACAGAACGATCAAGCATTTTATTAATAACTTGTATTGGTGTGGAACATTTGTTCAAGTTGATGATAGCAAAAAAAAAATTGATGATAGCACATTTTTATAATTGTACTGTTAACTAGGCTATAGTTTAACTTGGAGTTCACTGTGTGGGTAGCATAGTTCCATGGATTTTTAAAAAAATTTATTCTGTTACCATATACCATCTAGTACCAGATACCATCTAGTATTAATTATATTCAGATATGTATTTCCATGCTGCTAATTACATTCATAATATTGTACCACCACCATCCAATTTTAAGCCCTTGAAATCACATGGTCTAATTATAAAGTTTTTAAAAATGAGCTTATTATCAAAATTAAAAACCATCTAAATATCTGAGCAGGTTGTGTTATAAACAAACTGCACAATTAATGGGGATTTTCAGTCAAAAACTAAGTACCCTAATGGATGCTTAATAAATATTTGACTAATTGATTTGTGTGGGTATTATTTACGTTAATACAGCAAATCATTCCAAAGGGATGCCAAGAATCAAAGGCTCATACCCTAGAAGGAATTTCCTTTACATTAAGATGGACTTATAGTCAAGAAATCATTCCTCCCACCTCTTGCCTTATCTTTCCCTCATATTAACATCTTTGTTCAGTTCCTAGGGTTTCCAGGTTGGGTTCCCCAGGAAACAGAGATGTAGCTATGCATGCAAAAATGGTACTGGGGTGTTCTCACATTTTTGCGTGGGCAGGCACTGGGAATTGAAGCCGGGACTCCAGAGTGGCAGGTGAGAACTCTGCCTGCTGAGCCACCGTGTTCTCACTTTTAAGTGGAAGAGCTAAGTGGGATTGGGCAGCAAGTGAAGTTGACCAGTGAAGCAGTGGTAGTGATGGTCCCAGACAATCCCACCAGGTGTCTGAAGCTGGGATGGCCCATGAGAGATGACCTCAGGCTGAGGTGAGGGAGCTAGGACTTGGTGTTGCTAATCAACCAGTTATTGGATACAAGCTTTCCCTGGGGAAGGAGACATAACTTTGGGGGACATAGTTCCTTTTGCTGGAGGCAGTTCCTGGAGAAGGTCTCACATAGTGTGAGATTATGTACCCTTGAAAGGATTATGTACCCTAGAAAAGCCTTATTTTAATCCTAATCCATCTCATGGAGGCAACCGTTTCTTTTAATCCCTATTCAGCACTATACGCTGGAAATTGATTAGATTATCTCCGCAGAGATGTGCCTTACCCAATTGTGGGTGTTAACCTTTGATTAGATGGAAATATGACTCCACCCATTCCAAGTGGGTCTTGATTAGTTTACTCGAGTTCTTTAAAAGAGGAGACATTTCTGGGGAAAAAAACCTGACAGTCTTGAGAGGCACATGAAAGGCCAAGCAGCCAGAGAGCTTTGGAGATAAAAACACCCCTGGGGGAGCTTCATGAAACAAGAAGCCTGGAGAGAAAGCTAGCAGATGTTGCCACGTTCGCCATGTACGTTTCCAATTGAGAGAGAAAGCCTGAACTTCATTGGCTTTCTGGAATAAAGGTATTTTTCCCTGGATGCCTTAGATTGCACATTTCTATATTCTTGCTTTAATCTGGGCATTTTTCATGGCCTTAGAACTGTAAACTTGCAACTTAATAAATTCCCCTTTTTAAAAAGCCATTCCACTTCTGGTATTTTGCATTATGGCAGCTGGCAAACTAGAACACCTAGGAATCAACAGGTAACATCCAACAGCTAGGAGGGAAAGTGCCTTGGTCCTGAAGGTGGAATTCAGGCACACAACACAGAGTCCACTACAGTCCCACCACAAATTCACCATGTGGAAACTAAACTCATCCTCCTCTTAACAATTTAAATTCTCCTTCAGACTTTCTCTCTTTGTTATCAGCATCACCTTTTTTTTTTTTGTTTACCCAAGGTAATGGAATAGAAATCTTAAGATTTCTAAAAGTTGCCTTGGGTGATTTTTAACAGTCTGTCACATTTACTTTCCAGCATATTTATCCTTTTAAACAATTTTAAATAATTCACTACAAAGTGAAATTTGGCATAAGTCCTATCTGTCTTTTACTCCCAGAATTACTGAAGAAGCCAAGACAACAGATTTCTAGGCAGTTTCTAGGGCCTGGATTGGGGACTGGTGTTATAATTAAAGAATGGGGAAATGACTGCTCTCTGCTGTTCCTTCTTCCTATTTTAGAGACGAGAGCTTGAATCATTAGTTGGGCAAATAAAAATTCAACTGTATTTTGGAAAGTCTAACTCTGTTTATGAGAATGCAAATGAATGACCTTGGAAAAGAATGTTATTTTATGTCAAAAAAATTAACAAGCTAAATATTTTCAGATGTTGAGATTTAAAAAAAAAATCTAGCTAGTAATTTTGGGTGCACCCTCCCCCTTTACTAGTCTAACTGCAGTCTCAAAGACCTCGTTGTCGCTCCAAACTCTGTCCTCAAAATGCTCCCAGGGAAGCACAGGGGATATTACATTATAATGTAATCAAATTAAATGATCACTTTGCAATCCCACCAACACGGCTAAGGTAGCACTTCTGTTATGAATCCTTGCTTGCAGATTCTTTTACTTTAGGATAAGAACTCCTTCCTGGGAGAAACAGTTTCAGCTTAAAGGTGAAGTTGTGGAGTAGTTCATTGTACAAAATTCTAAGAGTAAATATTAAAACTCATTTGCTTTTAAGATTAATGATCTTTGGCTTTCAAATAACTTTACTTAACCAAAACGAGTCTCTATTTCATATATCTGATGACTTCACCTTCTAAAATGTACAACTTTATGAAATCCAAAAGCACTTTCTTTGTTCAATAGTAAGAGGGATATTTTAACGTTAGGAACTTTCGGCTATGCAGAGAAGATGTCTATTTTTGAATACATGGGCCAGAAACCAGAGCTGATGCTTGGAAGCAAGAGCAGTGGAGACCTAAATGGACCACCAGAATTTGTCACGTCCTCCATACCTACGATATACACCACGCTTGTGAGAGACCATAATGATTTTCGGAGGATGGAGAAAATATACTCTCAAATTTCTAACAATATAAAAGGGAAAAGAGGGTAGGAAAACACTTGTGGATCAATTTTCCTCTTTAAGTGCATGAAGAATCCTAAGCAAATCCCATTCGGTGCCTGGCAAAGATGAGGCCCCTCCAAGCATCCCTCCTGAAATCTCTGGGGCCACAAGGAACCTGTGCTGCTAACACAGAGAAATGCACCCCCCCCCCCCCCAGTGCACTCTAAATGTGTGTGTTAGGCCTGTGCACACGAGTGCACATTCAAATTGCAGGAGTACACTGCCCCAGATGACCTGCTGGGGATTTAATCATGTCCCCAATACAGACAGGTTCAAGACCTAAGCCCTGGGTCTGTGGATGCGAACCCATTTGTAAATAGGATCTTTGAGGACATTATTAATTAAGGTGAGGCCAAACTGAATTAGGGTGGGCCTCAGCTGAATATGATTGGAGTTTTTTGTTTGTTTGTTTTGTTTTTTTACATGGGCAGGCACCGGGAATCGAACCCGGGTCCTTGGGCATGGCAGGCAAGCATTCTTACCTGCTGAGCCACCGTGGCCCGCCCTGGCTATATATATGATCAGAGTTCTTATACGCAAAGGAAATTTAGACACAGTTGTGGAGAGACCCATGGAGACACATCGCCATGGGGTGGAGGGAGAGCTGGACTGTCAGCAAGCCCCAGCAGCATACCGCAGACTCTGAAGAAGGCATGGCCTCCTGGTACATTGATTTTGGATGTCCAGCCTCCAAAAACTGTAAGACAATAAATTTCTGTTGTTTAAACCGACCCATGTGTGATATTTGTCATAGCAGACCATTTCCTTACTCTTCAAACTCTCTCAGGGACCTACCTAGGTGACCGAGGTGGCAGTGGATGGATGGGTTGTAGCTGTGGCAAGAGGCCTGCTGTGGATACAGGAAAATGATGTCCCAGTGTTTTGGACCCAGCAGCTTGGACCAAAGCACTTGGGTGTGCTTTGGAGAAACCACCTAAACGAGGGACTGTTGAAAGGGTGGTTTAACGCAGAAATGCTCAAACTTAACTGCGTCAGGATTACCAGGAGGGCTTGTTAAAACCAGGATTCCGGAAGCCCCTCCTCAGAGTTTCTGATTCAGCAGCACTGGGCTGAGGCCTGCAGATTTGCATTCCTATCAAATTCCCAGGTGTGGGAGTTTCCTGGGCTGCTCAAGGAAATACCAAAGCATTGGTTCCACCTGAACTATGGGAATTTATTTGCTTAAAGTGTTGAGGCTAAAAGAAAGTCCAAATCGAGGCATCATCAAGGTGACGCTTTCTCCTTGAAGACTGTGGCTATTTGGGGCCGGCTGCCGGTGATTCTGGGGTCCTTAGCTTGCCCCATAGCAATGCACAGGGCAACATCTTCGGGCCTCTCCTTTCTCTTCCCAGGTCAGCTTCTTGCCTCTTGCGGCTTTGTTTTAATTTCACGCTGCTTGCAAAGGACTCCGGTACTAGGATTCGAACCTGTCCTGATGGAGGTGAGCCACACCTGCTTAACTGAAGCATCTCACCAAAAGATCCTACTTACAATGCAGTCATACCCACCAGAATGGACTGAATTTAACAACATGTTTTTGGGCGTATATACAGCTTCAAGTCACTACACTGGTCCAGGGAGCACACTTTGAGAGCCTATGGTTTAAGACAGCCTCTGCCACCCTCTTTTCAGGACTTCAAATTCACTCAAGTTGTTGAGGCTAGGGCCATCAGGAAGCACACCATGGCACCTGTGTTCCAGGACGTCAGAAAACAAGAGTCATAGCATGAACTCTCAAGCAAATATTAAACAAAAGCATTTGAGCTTTAAGGTTGTATAATGTGTTACTAGAATAAAATTTTTTAAAAACAACAAAGGGGAACACAGTGAACCCTAATGTCAGCCGTGGACTATATGCAATGGTACAATGAAAATAACATACGTTCATCAACTGTAACAAATATAGCACCATAAACACAAGGTGTTAATAATGGGGGAGGGGGCCTATGGGAACTCTGTTTTCTGCATGATTTTTCTGTAAGCCTACACCTTGTCTTTAAAAAACCATATGCACACAAACATTTATTTGCACCAGTATGTGTAAAATGCACCAGGAAGGAGGAGGTACCAAGGGGAGATAAAGGGGAGGTGGAGGGTGTATGCTAAATTGATCTGGGGCAGAGCTGAGTGTTGGAAGGCCTGACAAAGGCCGGGAATCCAGAGTGACAAAGGCAGGGAATCCAGAG
Source organism: Tamandua tetradactyla (assembly GCF_023851605.1). Lineage (NCBI taxonomy): Eukaryota > Metazoa > Chordata > Mammalia > Pilosa > Myrmecophagidae > Tamandua > Tamandua tetradactyla. The sequence goes on along the minus strand of NC_135347.1, from coordinate 49,667,416 downwards.
TGACAAAGGCAGGGAATCCAGAGTGGGCCCCCTTCAACGTCAGACGCCTCAGCTTTCTCACCAGCCACAGCAAGGCCACCAGCCTCTACTTGCCTTGACTTCTACTACCCACTTAGGGGAAATGAAGGATGGTGTCCACATATTCTACGCTTTCCACCTTCTCTCCAGGAGGTTGGAGAGATCTCAGGATGGATCCACCTAGGATGGAGTCCTAGTAAGTGATCTTGGGATGCACCTTTGCTTAAGAAACCTCAGTTTGCTCATCTGAAGATAGAATTACCTGCTCTCACAGGATTGTGGTGAACAGAAAAGAAGACAGTGCCTCTGAGGCACTTAGCCTAGCTCCAGACGGAAAAAGTGTGCATTGAATGCACTGCTATATCATCATTATATCATTATTACCATCGTTTGCATTATGATACTTTTCAAGGTGAGTGAGTGTAACATGACTCCAGGGACACATCTGTGAACAAAGCTTATCTTCCTACCTGTTTGCTGATACCAGACATTTTTCTAACAAATATCTCCCATACTTGCAAATGAAATTAAAATCCGAATGTATTTACATTGTAATGCTCTATGTCCAAAGCGAACACCACTTATACAATTTAGAAGGTTTTTATTTTAAAAAGAGAGAGAAGGAGGAAGGAAGGAAGTTAACCCTTTCACTTCTAAAAGTCCTCTTCCACATCTGAGATTTTATACTTCATTATTAAGGACCTCCTGTTATTAATTGAGGCATCAGTGCAACAAGAATAAAAACACCCCCTCAATATATCTAAAAATCTTTTAAATCGATAGCACAGGATATCTGCCATATTTACATTATTCGAAAGCATTCGTTTCTGCACACCCCCTGGCATCATCAAGCGTTTACTTGAAAAAGATATGAAAAGGTTGGGAGGGTGTGGTTTAATTATAATCCGTAATTTTAAAATTCAATTTTATACGTTGCCATGTTGTTCCATTACATATGCAGGAAAGGGAAGCGCAGTACCCTTCAGACTTGCAAAAAACAATCCATGTTTCTTGGCATGAACAACGAATGTAGCATTTAAAATATACATTTCTAAGGTGATAAAATAGACATGCTATCTAATAAAAATCATGAAATCTAGCTTGTTCATTTTGCAACTTATAATAACTGGAAGCTGGTCAAAGCAAACCACTTCCATTTTTATTACAATGTTATAAAAATTTTTATTTTTTTATGAAAAAATTTTAAATGTATGATAAAAATCCAATATTCAGTAATTGAAACATACAGTCTGACCTCACATTGTGCTGATAAATCTGCTCATTTCTGGCCATTTTCAGTGTTGCTATAGTGAACAGTGTTGACAAGTGGATGAAAAAAGCTTATAAATGGAATTCTGATCATAGATAAAACTGAACATAAACTATCTCCCAACATTTCTGCATGTTGGGAGGCCTGGTTTGTGCCACAGATGACCATCTCCCAATAATACATAAAACATTTCTTGCTGGAGCTCTGAACACATTGTTGAATGCACAGGTCATTTGAACAGAACAATAATTCAATTCACTTAATAATGACCTCACTGGGAACAAATACACAGGCACAGGATGATGCTGTTAGAAGACCAAAATTGTATTAGAGTTTTAAAAATGAAATTCTTAAAAAGCCACCATGCTCTCTTGTCAAAATAGCACGTAAATATATTCAGCGTTAGTGACCAGGCAGGCACGCTGAGTTTATTTCAGTTTCTTGAATTTTGCTGCTGGGTCTCAGTGCCATGTTCCTTCAGTTTGCAGGTGGGTAGCTTTCCTAGGAAGGTCAGTGGTTCCTACTAAACCTTCTGCTGGTTTATTGGCTGAGCTCATCATTTTATTCTTCTCTGGTAGCTGAGATGGCAATCAATGAAGAAGCTTCAAAAGAACACACGAGAATCATTTAACCAATAAAATCAGCTATTTATGTAAGTATAAGGCCATATCTCTCAAGAATCATTTTTAGGTTTGGGGTTAATTTTTATTTAGTTTGTAGGGTTAAAAATCCAGGATTCCCTGCCTTGGCAGCAATGAGAGAATTCAGCCAGGAGAGCTCAGAATCTAGAGTGACGTCTTTCCAGCACGTAGATGCTTGTTAACAAGATACTTTCATGTTTTGACATCTCTGATCTGCAAGGGAGCAGGCCCCATATATCCAGAATTTTTAGCCATGATGTTCATGTCTGTATTTTACAGCCAAGCATAAGTGCTATTGAAATTAGGCACCTTTTTGCCATAGGCATAACTATTAATACCACATTTTCTTTTGTTACATTTACTGTAAAAGTATACTTAATAAACAGCAGGGGTTTTAAATATGTTTTTGTCTGATACATTGTAATTAAAAAGGTCTTTAACTTTTAGGATCCAAATCACGAATTACAGCACAGAGAGTGGTGTAAAAAATCAGAGAATTGAGAAGACAGCCTATTTAAGTCATTATTAATTTAATGTTGGAGAACAGGGAGAAAATTTGTGTAGGGATTTGGTCAGCAATTGTTTTACAGCTTAATTATTGTTTTCTGTATTCTTTTATTTCTTTTTTCTCCATCTATCCTAGTAGAGTTGAGAGAAACAAATCTTCTTTCCTACAGAAGAGTGCTTTTATGCTTGGGAAACACATTTCTCTATAGGAAACTCACCCATTAGCTTATTTCTGTACCTGCCTCATCAATAGCAGCTGGAATACCCTGAAATAGTGGCAATTTATTAACCTTTGCTGTAAAAGCAGAAGAAATAACATGCTTGCTATTTTTCCATGAAAATGGTTGTTAGGGGAAGGGGCATTTAGGGCTATAGTTGTATGGGGGAAAGACGGGAGAGAGTTAAAGAAGCAGAGTACATTTCCCACCACATGTAAGTTTTTAAAGATCCAAGAGATATTTATATTCCACACAGAACATACTTTTTTCCCCTCCTTTATTTTCCTTTCCCTACTTTCACTGAAATCTCTTCTGGAAGACAGAGGCCCATGCCTCTAAAAGAACTGACTATCTGATGGAGAGAAAACACAGAAGGCAAATAAATTAAGTATAAGGCAGCAGGTGATTTAGAGACCAGAGAGGTCAGGAATGGCTTTGAAGGAATTGCAAGGTGTGTGAACAGACTGCTTCTGGGAGACTGAAGGGGGTGGTTCCATCCTTTTCACTGCCCCAGGATGCTGCTTTCTCATCCTGTCTCCCAGAATGCAGAAGACTCTTCTGCAGCTGCTCCCACAATTTCAGTAGCAGCAGTCCTGCTTCTTAGTTCCCCGGGAACCTGCCCGAGGTCAGGCAGGGCTTGCAGAGATTGAACAGAATGCTCTCAAGAGAAAAGGAAGGAGCGAGGGCGCAGGAAACCATCCCACTCTCCAGGCTGAGGCATCTGGGAAAGAGAGGCAGGAGGGAGGAGAGGGCTACTGAATCTTACTACTACTAATAGTAACCATAGTAACATTCAAACAGCACCTACATGCCAGGAACTGTTCAAAGTACTTTACGTGGGTTACTAACCTAGGTAACATAACTCTATGACAAAGTACACTTCATACCTCCATTTTACAGATGAGGCAGAGAAAAGATGATTTATTCGACTAAGGTCACACAACTACCTAATTGAGAGAACCAGGACTTCAGCCCAGGCAGTCTGACTCCATCTGGCACCTCTGCTCTTACACAGTTCTCAACTCTGGTGGCCCATTAGAATCACTTGGAGAACTATTAAACAATATTAATACCTGGGCCTCCATCCCAGAAATGCTGATTTAATTCATCTGCAGTAGAGCCAGGAGAAGCAGGACTTTAAAAATTTCCCCAGGTGATTCCAGTGTGCGGCCAGGACTGCCAGCCTTGGTGCGAAGCTATCCCACCTGTCCCCACACTGTTAGCTCCTCTCCACGCTTCTCCTCCCCTTCCTGCTTCCACCCTGGACTCTGCCACTCTCCCTTTTCTTTCCCACCCAAAATGGCCCTTGAACTGGTTTCAGAATATGCCCACGATTCCTTGCTCACTCCTCTCTTCAAAAGGTGGGTCTAATTCATCGCCTCTCTAGGGTGGGCTGGGCGAGTGAATGAATGGAGTATGGCAGACGTGATGGTGTGGACTTCCCAGATCAGGTCACAAAAGCCACTGTGGCCTCCTCCTTGCCCTCCCTTGGGGACAGTGGGACACCCACCCTGGGGGAAGCTAGCTGCTTTGTCTAAGAGCACTCCATGGAGGAGAGCTCCTGGTGAGGAACTGTGTGGACTTCTGTCTACAGCCAAGGAGCTGAGGCCACTCAGCCATTACCACGGAGGGAGCCACTTGGGGAGCGAGTCTTCAAACCTAGTCAAGCACCAAACTGACTACGTCCCCAGTCGACACCTCGAGTGAGAAATCCTGAGCCAGATCCAACCTCATAAACTGCTCCCAGATTCCTGACCCTTGGAAACTGTGTGAGATAATAAATGTTTGTTGTTTTGAGCTGAAAATCGGGAGGTCAATTGTTGCACGACAACAGATAATTAATACAGCCATCGTCACCCTGACCTCAGCCCCAGATTCTCCGACAATTGACTTGGAGTTGGGGAGGTTGCTAGGGCTGCAAAAGAAAAGTATCCTGACATCCCAAGTTGGAATTCTGAATTTTTTACCACAGAAACATGGCTACATGTATATTTACATACATACATATGTGCATGAAGATGCATAGGAAAAATCTGGACGAAACAAGCTGTTCTAGTTTGCTAGCTGCTGGAATGCAACACACCAGAGATGGACTGGCTTTTAATAAAAAGGGATTTATTTTGTTAGTTCTTCAGAGGAAAGGCAACTAACTTTCCACTGAGGTTCTTTCTTACGTGGGAAGGCACAGGATGGTCTCTGCTGGTCTTCTCTCCAGGCCCCTGGGTTCCAACAACTTTCCCTGGGCTAACTCCTTTCTGCATCTCCAAAGGCCTAGGCTGAGATGCAAGTGCTGAGATGAGGTATGCTGAGCTGCTTGGGCTGTGCTATGTTGAGCTCTCTCATTTAAGCACCAGCCAATTAATCAAACATCATTCATTGCAGCAGGCACGCCTCCTAGCCGACTACAGATGTAATCAGCAACAGATGAGGTTCACGTACCATTGGCTCATGTTCACCTGGCCGAGTTGACAACTGAATCCAAGTACCACACAAGCCAAACTGTTCATTAGTGGTAGAAGGCTTAGGATCAGGGGCGGGGGAGGAAGCCAAGGCGAGGTTTCCCTTCCTCTGTATACTACAGTGATGTTTGGATATTTCACATTGAGCATGTGTCCATATATCACTTGGTTAATTAAATACATTTTTTCTACATGGAAGTAAGGAGAGTTAAAAAAAAAAAAAAAGGAGGCATAACCATACAGGAGACTGGATTCAGGTATAAGCAGAATATACGGAATATAGCTCTGAAGCATATTATGGACACAACAGTCTTTGGTGGCCTGTCGGGGCCCTAACACCAGGCGGGACACTGAAATGTAGGCATTGGAGTGATGAAGAAGTAAAGAACAGGGAAGCCTCGGAGCCTGGTCGTCTCTGTGTTTGATTCCTGGTTGTGACACTTACCAACTTGTCAGGTCACATAACTGCTCGGAGACTGTCTCCTTATCTGTAAAGTCGGGATAATGACACAAGAATTAAAGAAGCTAAATACACAAGCGGCACATAGCAAATGAGCTCAAGGCGGCATTCATTAAACATTCGTTATCATCCTACAGGAAAATGCGATCGTAGTTCCAGACACATTTATTTTGGGCTTATTACACGGAAACAAATTGAGGACTCCCCAAAATTATAGATTTTGCTTGATTTGCTTCTTTTAGGTTGCAAAAGATAACTGACACAAGTAGACCTCTAATAAACATTTGACTGCACAGATTGTACAAACATTAAGTGGTGAAATATTTGCTTTCTGTTTAAAGTGATAAAAGCCTGGACAATTCATATGGCACAGTTACAGAGGAGAAACTGGGGGAGTGGAGGTGATACCAGTTGAGCATAAAACCCCAAAGAGCAAAATCATGCGAGGTCAGGATATTACTGCATATCAGCGTCAAAGAGAATGGGACAATCTCATCCTGTTCACAGACATTAGCAGTCACACATGGGAAGTTCCAGTGTGTCAACAAAGGCGTCTTGTTTGACACATACAGTGCTTTTGCAAAGCACTTCGATCAGTTGCCTACATTTAAATTGGGGGGATTTTACATACAAATCCAGATTTGAAACTGCTTTGTAAAGAATCAACTTATCTGGCCATTTTGGGCTGCTTAGCTAAGGTTGAGTCATGGATTCCTCCTTTAACTAGGATACAGGTTCTCCAGGAGGCCACACACCTTATTTGGACTGGCCTGATTCAGTCATTCGGCTTATGTCGTGGCCCCTGTAGGCATTGAGTTTGTGATCTCTGAAGCTCTAGATGTTTATTCCATTGTTGTTTGGGTAGGATGATGGCATGCTGCTATAATTATAAAACTGCCTAAGTACACCTGCAATGTAGAGACCCCAGAAATGGAGGCAGTCTTTCTCTGTTTGCTTTTTAATGAACCAAAGAAAAGGAATGTGGAGCTTTCTAAATGTTTCTATGAGTAAATGAGCTGCTATTTATAATCTACTATACTTCTACAATTAGCTAATATTCATCAGGAGAAACTTCAGTCTCAAACACTCTAAAGCTCCTTGTCCTCATAGGCTGTCTCTTTTCATCATCTTTTTCCATTTGACTGAGTAGTCTGGAAGTCTTTCCCTCTGCTCATGGTCAAGTCCTACAAATAGGAAAAGCAGCTGAACTATGACCCTTGCCTTTGATATACATAGAGAGATACTTATCAACTTTGGTGATATTGAGTTCATTTTTAATATCATGGAGTCACTTGTGACTCAATACCTGTCCAATACTTGTCTAATAAATGCTTCTGTCTGACAGTTACTGAAAACAAACAAAAATAAATACCATTTCCTTGAAGAAATCTCCAAGGTGAAATTACTCCCCGTAATTAACAGAAGCAAAGTGAATTTGTTGTAAAAAGAATCTTTTGGGGGAAAAAAAAGAATCTTTTATTTGCTAGTTATTTTTTTTTTTAGTCTAGGTCATTTTCCCCCAACATTTTATTAAGAAAAATTTCAAAGTACAGAAAAGTTGAAAGAATTGCATCCATATATTCACCACCTAGATTCTACTAACATTTGTTATATTTACTTTGCCACATATTCATTCGCTCCTCTAACCATCTACCAATTCATCTTAATTTTTTGATGCATATCAGTGTAAGTTGCAGAGATCGATACATTTCACCCCCAAACTCTTATGGCATACATATTTAGAATTCAGTGCTTTTTTATGATTTCTTTTTAATGTAAAGTTTATGCATCATGAAATGCACAAATCTTAAGTGTACTATTTGATGAGTTGTGACAAATGCACACTCCAGGTTGCTTTCTTCTTTTTCTTTTTTGGGTCTTCAATATATGTAAGAAATTTTCAATTAGAGTGCTGAAACTTTCTTTCTGTGGCCAAAATCCTGAGGGAAAGAGTTTGAATCAGGTAGGTATCTAGTTTTAGGATCTACTAGTTTTATCTGTTCACATATTTTGAAATCTGTAAAGAATCTCACAGTCCTGAAATCAGGAATTTGCAAAGATAACCATCCCAATCATTCACTACTAACCATGAACACTTTATCTTTGTGCGGGCAGTGATTATGATGGCTTTAAAAAAAGGTAATTTTAAGCAGAAGGATGCATGTTGAGCTCATTTCATTTTGTTAGTTTCTACCCATTCCCAGGAATATGACAAATCTCTCCCTGCATCTGGAAAATCTGCAGATTTTCCTACCGATTCTAAGCAGGCAGTAAGCAGAGTTTACCTTGTAGATCAAGAATTTATATTAGTAAAAAGAAAACAAGGAATAGCATATTTTTGCTATCAGACTGGCAAAAAAAATGTTAACAGTCACATTGGCAAGGGTATAGAGAAATGTATTTTCTGATACTCTAGGTGGGCATTAAATGGCTGGATAATCTGGTAATGACTCTTAACATTTTTTTTTTACTGTTAACATTTTTAATGCACCTGATTCCCAAACCGGGAGTTTCACTTAGAGGAATTTTTCTTACAGAGACACCTGTATGAGTACACCAAGATATATATTTGTATATATTTCATTGCCATTTGGCTTGTAGTAGCAAAAAATTGGAAACAACTCAAATATCAGCCAGTAGGTAAAGTCTAAAAATAAATCCTGATATGCTCACATTTAACTGGTATAACTTGCTTAACCAGCTTGGGCACAAATAAGGTTACGTCTTCTTTATTTTTTCCAATTACATTAGACCCAAACATCAATGCGCCGGATTAGTGCCAGAGGAAGTCCCCAGCCTGTCCCTTCTCTGAAGGCCTTTCCCCTCCTCCTGCATTGTCCAGTCACCCTGGGGCTCTCTACTCCTTGCAAAGTGGCCAGTCCTGCTTCTAAATGCCTCACAGAGAGAGAAGGACAGAATCTGATTAGTCTATTAGGAGCCTTATTTTCAGTGGCTGTTGCTTCTGTTGGCCATAATGTGACTGCTGAAGGCTGTAAAAGTAATAAATAGGGGCCAACATTGGAAAATAAAGAATGAAACAAAAGTTTGATTGAGACGTCTTAAAAAAAAACTGAAGATTTTCTCATCTATCTTTAAACATTATTTATCGTTATTATGTGTAAAAAAATTTAGCATATACTGCAACTACAACAATGCCCTAATTTTTACAATGAACAATGAATGAATGAAGTGTTGATTTGGAAAGGGGGAAATCTTTCTGATAAAATTATTTAATAACAGATTTTGACACCCAGCACTTTACACTGACTTCTATGGCAGAATCATGACAAGGGTCATTTTGCAAAGAAGTGAGGGTCATATCAGTTTTTCTGAGAACCTCTATTAATCCTTTGATATTCAAATAATTTTCCTTTTGAAGAGTTTATCCTGTTGTCATCCTTTGCTGTTCTTCTCCTCTTTAATTGTTAACTGGTCTTACACTTCCAGAGATTCATTTGCTTATGGAATAGTTCTCCAAAATCACCATCAGTGACTTCTTAAAATCTTGCATCTTTTGCAAGAATAGCAGTTTTATACAGCAACTAAAATGCATTTTATTTACATTGTATTGTTAGATGTTTATAACATCTACACTCAGCAAAGTTGACTGGGTGGAAAGAGATGCCGATATTAAGTCAGAGAGCTATATGAGTGGGGACTAATTTAGTAAGTGGTCAGTTCATCAGTGGATATTTTCCTGTTATGACCACTTTCTGCTTCCCGACACAATTTAGTGACTGCTGGGAGTCAAATAATGATAATGAATAGTTGGATAACAAGGAAGTACTACTACACAGCATTAAAAAAGGAATGAGGTGTTTATCAGCGTGGGAAAATGTCCACAATGCTTTGTAACAGCAGGTTCCAAAAGAGTATGATAGTATAACCATATTTCTATGAAGTAATAATAAATATTGGTATATGCATCAAATTAGATAAACAGACAAAACCACATGGAAGAGTTTACCCCAAACTGTTAGCAGTTACTTCTGTGGGTATGTGAGAAGGGGGAAAGCGTATCTGGGGAACGTTTTCAAAAACGAGCCTTTAATACATTTTCAAATATGATAAAAAGCCAATTAAAAATTAAAAAAAAAACAAATACAAAAACTAGTGCCCCTGAAAAAGGGCCAAAGCTTAAAAAAAGAAAAGACAAACAGGAAGCCACTAGATTAGTCTCCAAACAGTCTACTTCTAGAAAGAGTTTATAGGTCCAATCTGAAGGGGCACGATAAGATTCTTCAGTTGGAACCTGTTTTGTTATGAACAACCTGGGGCTCCTTCTCAAAATAATCAAGCCACAAATATTTGCTGAGAGCCTATTATTTTCAAGGTGCTGTGTTGCCCCTAACTGCTCAGAAGAATACAAGGATATGTAAGACCTGTAAGAGCCTTTTCTCAAAAAAACCAACAGTCTAATTGCAAAGGTAAGAAGATACTCACTTACTGAGTGAGGAAGGCAACAGCACCCTGGGACTGATGCCCAAGGCCTGAGGAATATGGTACAACTGAGTGAAGGTGGAGAAATTGGCAAACTGATTTCCAGAGTCTCCCTCCCATTGTCCCACCCGCCATCTGTGATTCTAGATTCTATAGATTCAAGTATGCTCAGTGCATATGATATTACCCTTCAGAGAAAGGGTAGCCCTTGATCATCTATGGAAATGGAAATCCATAGATAGATCCAAAGGCCATCACAGGGCACCTGTACTAAGAAGGGATGTCACGCATGGCACCAAACAATGTGTATATTTACTTTGCTGTTTACCCCAGGAGAAAAGAGGAAAGAAGAGGCAACCAGCTACGGGAAGAGAATTTGCAGAAAGGTAGTACCTCCTAGCAAACAATATCACAACCCATCAAATCTCTATAGTCCTCTTGGGTAAGAGGTTGCCAGGATTTCTTTAGATTTGGTCTTCCTTTCCAGTCCAGGAAATAATCTCGTTAAGGCAGAGTTGAAGCACTGTAACAGAAGAACACTTTTACTTCTGCCTCTATTCTGCCTAAGGAGTAGATAATCAGAGGTGCTTTGGGTTCTGAATTCAGCTTCAACAAAATTACTTTGAAAAAGTTGCTGTTATAGAGACTTCAATTATGGATTCACTTTGTAAAGCATACTCACTATTTAAACAAAAGAGCTTTCCATGAGCTAGATAACATAAGCTGTAGTGATAAGTAAGTAAACCATAACATTTACCACTTATCTGTACCAAATCATTCAGAATTATTGGAAGTATAGGGAAAGTTTAGATTGAATTGATGACCCATTTCAGAGAGAGTTAAAAATTTTTAAAAAGTGTACATTGTTTACAAGAAAAAAAACATTTAATCTTCCACGCAAAATGTATTATATGTATCAGCTTGCAAAACAGTAGTATAGGAGAATTGAATACTATAAAAATAAATAGATAAATGTAGAAAGAGAGAAAAATGAATAAAAGGCTGTTTTAGTCCTCAAGTGTGATCATTATGAAATACAACAAAAATTATTTAGGCCACTCCCCTCGTTCTATAGTAAAAACAAACTGCTTCTTATTTTCACTCTTGGAATAGCACTTGAAAGGCAAAAATGCCCCTTTGTCAAGAAAATGTCTGGGAATTATGTGTTGCCTTGAAAATTTTTTAAAAAGTTACTCTCCACATCCCAAACTATAAAGAAAATAATCTGCGGGTAATAAGCTAAAAATCCTCTCTCTCCTTCTCTGCCCTCCTTATCTCTGAGAATGTGAGGATTTAGCATTCAACATTGCAATGATTTATGGACAACCTCAAAGATCTGTGAAAAATAAGAATTTGCATTTTGCTGAGGCAAGCACTGGAACCCCAAACGTCATTGTCTAAGAAGCAATCGCTCGATTCGTGAGGATGCCCAGCCATCCACCTGGCATTCACATCTCGTCTCAGGCAAGATCTTATGGCGCTCCCTAATTGTTGCATCTGCAATAAATCCTGGGAAGAGATAATAACTTTATTTCTTTGTGAAAAATGGCCCTGAAAAGAAAGTCAACTGCTAGTGCTCGTGCTGAAAAGTGATGGCATTTGTTAATTTGGAGATGCACGATGCCGAGAGTCTCTAGATACACTTCTCATATATTTGAAGACACTCTGTATATACAGAGACTTTTCTCTACAGCCTGGCACATAGTTTCTTTGAACAGAAATGGTAAGGTTCCTTTTGGTGTCACCTGTTGGTTAGGGAAGGAAGAAAGAAAATATTGGGAATCTTACTGTGATCTTATGGGAGATAAACACTTTTGGAAACCGAATGTTCTGTGTGACTCCTGGGATCTGAGATTGCTGGTTGGCAACACAAGCTCTCCCGGGTCAGTGAAGTATTTGCTTTTCCCTTAATTTTGCTTTTAAAAAGTTCTCTGGAGTTGACCTTGTTGCTCATCATTCTGCAACTGAGAAAGGGCTCTTTGTTTTCAGCTGAGGATTCCAAATAACAATCATAATAATCCCAGAATCAGACCAACCACAGGATTAAGGGGGCCCCCCAGACTGGTATCATCAGGCTGTAGAAAGGTGAAGAGCTGACATGTCTTCTCCAACCCCTCTGCCCAGGAACGTCATCAGGCATTTTAGGCTCTAACTAGAGCACTCAAAGGTGGGTCACTCATTATTCTGCAATGCCTCTCACTGGTAGCCAGTGAAACTCAGATGAGAATATCCTACCCAGGGTTTGATTTGGATGACACACGGGAAGATGTCAAATATCTCCAAAGAGGCCTTAGATTTGAGAGATGAGCTTTGATTTTCATTTGGCCTTCATGGAGATGTTGAAAAAAACAAATTATTCTCCTAACTGGGTCAAGCCGTCATTCTTAATGGTTGTCTCAGATAGGTGATAGCATCATATGATTGAGCCTGTAGTCTCTGAAGAATCTTTGCTGCCTGAGAAGAACTCAAGGAAATCTTATTTCTGGGTCTGCAAAGACCCATTGTTTTGAACCACTTGCATAGCCTTGTTGCCTTGAAGCAAATAAAATGAGCTACTCTTATATGAAGCATGAACAATGCCAGAAACACATTATTAAAATGTTCATTTAATTTGGCCTGTTAAGATAAGAATGTAGTTGGGTTGATCTAAAAGTGACTGGGATTAAAGGTATTGTTGTGGATCTGGAATCATTTTGGTTTTGTGAATGAGAGTTCCAACGCAAGGAGAGCAAGTGCAGTTATGAAGACTGCCCACCTTTGCTGTAGGTTCAGGAACAAAGTATAAAATGTGTGTCTTCAGAGTTGTTGATTTTGTACTTTTGGCAAACATCAAATTCACTTTTAGGAGGAAGGTAAAAGTTAAAACAGATTTGATGAGTCTGAATTTGTGATCATGGGGTTTTTATTTATTCTGCCCTTCCATGAAACATCTCTGAGCTGAAATGGGAACAATTTCTATGTGCTACAACCTTGTTTTGCAAAATCACCAGTGGGTCCATAGTAGAAGCTAAAACTTTGCAGGCCCTGATATCACTTTGCAGGCCCTGATAGAAAAGAGTATTCTTTTCTATTTGCCAAGATAAAAATTCCCAATTTATGGCTTGGGACCACACTGTAAAATGCAAATGACATTTTAATGAGAATTATAGAAGAAGAGCGTGCTGGGCTGGTCACTCATCACCGAAGGGCTGGATTTAAGTGCATCTTGGGTCATAATGAAACTAGTTTGGTGGTCTTAGCCTCCCTAGTAGACATTTTCCCACATTAGAAAAGCAGCACAGGATTGCATGCAATTCTGTACAAAGGACAATTGCAGCTCTGCCCAAAACCAGAACTGGAATGTGGATGGGATAACTGGAGAAGCTAAAGGAGATACCACAGGGAGCTTTTTCCTCCAAAATTAAACACCCTCCTAGACTCAGGAGGAAAAAGGGATGGGAGAAAAGAATTGCACGTGTATTTTTATTTCTGTCTGTGTTCTGTAATCTCAAATATTGTCTAAAGATAACACCTTGTTTCCAGTTCCTTCTCTGCCCACATTCTTGACTCTGTGAGAGCCGTAAAAAATACATTTTCTTTTTTCAAAAACAGTTAACTAAAAGCACTGTGTTGATCTCTCAATACTAATAACTTCAGCTCCTGGCGCAAAAGGGCTGAACACACATCTCAACTAGATTCTACACGAACTGTGTTCATGTCTTTCCTGCCTCTTCTTGATTCCAAATTCAACTTCTTTAATTAGCTATATTTCATGTTTCCCTTAATCCAGGTGCAATCTGAGTTCCTACAGGGACCCCTCTGTGTTGACAAGGACACACCTTCTTCCCTCCTCTTTGCACATGTCTGTATGGAATAGTTCATGGCTAATCATGTGCAACGGATAATCTCATTTCCGATTACTGCTCTATCTGATTGATGAATAATATGGACAGATGTTTAAAAGGCAGGGGACAAACCCAAACACAGGATGCCATATTCCTGACACCCCTGTACTTCAACCATGAGGAGTCTTCAGCCCTCTTCCTTTTTGGAAATAAGACACCGGCCCTAAATCCCTTAGCAATTCTACCTGATTTAAATCTGACTATAATCCTGCATGGCAAATTGAGCTTCTGTGTTTTTTCACCCTTGCTTTTGGAGTAATTTGTCTAACCCCAGGCCTGCATGAAATAGATCAGTTCCTCTGTGGGACCCAAGGGTATTTTGTTAGGGAATAGTAGCACCCCAAGAGGAGCAAATGGTGCTAACTCTCACCCCAGGTGGGCTGCTCCACACAGACAATGACGGGCTTCAGGAGTGACTGTACTTAGAGACCCACTCACTGAAGCAAGGATATCTGTTTCCTCGGTTTGAAGGGGGAGTTCTTTGGTCAGCCACTACAAGTCTCCTCTTACAGCATTCCTGCCTCCTCAATGCCTCCCACCCATGAACCTCCCCGTGCTCTCCCCAAAAAAATCAGACTAGGCTCTCTTCCACCTGGAGGGAGAAGGCATTGTTTCTGGGTGGCTCCTGGGTAGCCAGAAGGAGAAATCCTGAAGTTTGCCCCAGCACAGTACTTCCCTGTAGCAGCATACATGGGCCTTTCCTGGAGCCCGCCCCACTTTGCCCTGAGGTTACATTTGCACACAAAGAAGCCTTTGAGGGCGCTGTTGCAGGCCTCCTCACTGGAGGTTTATGCCTGTGGACCTTAGCTAAAAGGAGGCTGTAATAAAACTGCAGGAACAGCAGTGGGGAATTACAACCCAGGATAAGGGGAGGTCTGCCTCCCAGCCCCGTTAGCTGAGGAGAACAATCAAGCGGAAGGAATTTAAGTCAATTGGCTGCTGGATTGCATTAACAGGACTCGGAGAAGGGGGCACTGGCTGAGCGTGGTGCAGTGATTCTTGGCTGCTGCCCTTGTGCCAGCCCGGCTGAGAGGCAGAGTCTGAGGGAATGAGAAAGTTCACCCAAGTCGAACAAGCCAGGAAGGCCGGGGCTCTGCAGACACGCAGTTTGCAGGTCAGGGGTTCCATGCAGCAGCCATCGCAACTCCAAGGGTCATTCCGATGATTTATAGCTAATAAGGGCCTACGCTAACGAAGGTCTCAGCGAGTGGCCAGGGCGGGCAGAAAAACAGGAAACACATCAGAAGGTCGACCGGAACACGCTGCAAAGAGGCATGAGGGAAAACAGAGGTGGTGGCACTCAGGAGCTAAGCAGAATGGGGAGTGGATCTGCCTGTTTAGGGGTGGGGGGAGCCCGTGGGCAATCGAGCTGAGAATAGAGAGGGCATCACCGCCACCTGTCCAGCAGCTCCGCAGCCCTGATTTTGGCAGGGTGGCCACTGTTGCCTGCACGGAAAGCTTGCTGGACCCAGCTTGAGAGCTTCCTAAAATATCCTTGGGCCTGATGCAATATCACTTTGTGATGGCACTGCATTGCGATGTGGTGACAGGATAACCTGGTGGTAGCGAGGAAAGGCCTTTTATGTCTTCATATGACTTTGTCTGAGGAAGGCCAAATAAGCCCAGCCTCCCCAAAGGAGAATGGACTTGTTGGAAGAGTGGTTAAGCGCTGTGTTGTGAAGCAATAGAGTTCCCTCTACAGAGAGCCTGCTGGCTGAGGAGTAAGCAGCTCAGTTAGGGGACCGAGACTCAGGAGGAGAGGTGGGGCTGGGGGTCCTGAGCCGTCCACAGCCACTCAAAAAGCAGGGCAGAGGGAGGGCCGAGCAAAACCAGCTCTCACCCTGGAGAAAGCAGTACAAAGAACAGGGCAGCTTCCCTCCCCCCCCCCCCCCACAGCAACCCTCCAGAGGGTGCCTTGTGGGAAAAGGCAAGGGAGTTAGTTGGATTAGGGAAGAGAAGAGGAGACAAGCTACTTTGGAGAAAACTGCCAAGAGCAGGCAACATCGTCTAGGTTTGGCCCAGATCTCAAAATAAAAACAGTTTGGCCAGTGCTAGGTCCTTGTTCTGCATATTAATTTGAATTTGGAAATGTGACTTAAACCTTGCAAAGGAATGCAACTCTCTTTTCTTCTTCCCCCTCGTCCCCCTTGGACATGCTTCCTTTCCTGGAGGGTGAAAGGTGGGTCAGAGAAAGCAGGACATTTAAAAATTCGGCCCTTTTACCTAAACGTGGATAGAGTCACTCACGCCATCCCCACCCCCCTGGCTGAAAGTGTTCAAAACTAAGGCCTGCAGCATCTTTTCAGCAAGTAATCAACACAAGTTGAAAGGCACATGCTCTTGCATTTCTGATCAGATTGTATGTTAAGCAGGAAAATATCCCCCCCTCCTTTTTTTTTTTTTTGGCTAAATGCACGTCTGTTTAAAGAAGCCACCAGGCAGTGCCTCTCACTTTGTCTTGGCAGGGCACAACCATCAGACGAAGTGGGAGGAAGAAACATTAACTTCAACAGCTGTTTCTTGACCCCGGCTGTCAGTCTTCCCAAGAATAAATTTTGGAGAGTCCTATTTGAAACAAAGAGGGAGTTTGGGGGGGAGAGAAAAGTTGGTTGGGTCCAGGGCGGGCGCCCAAAGAAGCGGGGAACACGATGTCTGCAGTTACCACGCAGCCTGCAAGCCTCCACCGGGTGCAGGGAAGGAGCAAAGTAACTTGAAAGCTCCCCTCTCGGCGCCCTGAGCCTGCAGCTTCCCCCCCTAACGCGCGCCCAGATCCAGCGCCGGTGGTAAGAGCCGAAGCTCGACTACAGTAATTCCCCAGCTCGGGCGGCTTGAAACTGCTCGGGCTGAATAGCATTTGCTGTTCCGTCCTGCGGCCGCCCCCCGCCGCCGCCGCCGCGCTCCCTGCAAAGCAGCTCTCATTATCCCGGAAGTTGTGCTGACACAGTCTCGCTGCCACCCGAAGTTTGTCAACATCAAACTTCTCCTGTGTGGGGTACGTTCACCTTCCACGAGTATTTAATCGAGCCAACAAGCAAACAAACAAACCCAAATAAACCTGCCCGTGATGTCATGGTCTTTTTTTTTTTTTCTTTCCTGGAATGGCTGGGGTTGATAGGAATTTGCTGGTGGGCGCTGAGAGTGCCTGGGGGGGTTCTCTGGGGTGAGAGACGGCCCCCGGGGGTGGGGAGGTGGGGAAGAGGCAGCCGAGGGGGCGTGCGGCAGTGGGGGCTGGGGGCGGGCGTAGAGGCGGGAGGGGCTGGGGGTTGGGGGCCCGCGAGTTGATCCCGCAGCCCATTGGCTGCCGCAGGTTTTGGGGCTGCCGGGACTGGGGAAGCAGGAGGAGGAGGTGGTCTGGGGTCTCCAGACCCCGTTACAAAGGTTCCCGGGCAGCCGTGGCTGGGCCCAGCCCGCGGATGCCGGCGGGCGGGTGGGGGGCCCCGGGTTCGCACTGCGCTTTCCACACCCCTGCAGCGCACTTCTGCGGACAACTCGGTGACCTCCGGCGGGAGAAAGGGCATTGGGGTCAAAAGATGTATTTTGAGGCTTCAATTGCAACACAAAAGAAAGCCAGGGGATTTGAGGGCAGAGATGTTCCACCTTTTCTGTCTTTAATGGGTGTCCGGATAGTTTGATTAAACCACTCGTTCCAAACTTAACTGACTCCCTTCCCTCAGCCAGGTCTCAGTGCTTAGATCAAGTTGCTGCAGCCCAGGTTGGGTGCTTGTGCTTTCCAGTTGCCCCACCCCTCACCCCCTGCCGCGATGCCGCGGGCGCTGGGGGTCTCGGAGGATCCCTCTCCCTCCCGTGTGTCTACCTGCACAGGCTCAGTGCTCAGCCTGCTCCAGGGAGCCAGGCCTGCTTTGCGGAGCTGCGACGCCCGCTCATTCAGGAAGTGGTGCCACGTGGGGACACAGGTTTTCGTGGAGGGCTGGGACCTCAGACACGTGCTAACTTTGTTTCTAGTTTGGAACAGACATTCTGCATTCAAACAGTAGAAATCAGAGAAGGGGTTGCTGTGTGCCCGGTGTCATGTCAGAAGGAGCCAGCCGAGAGGATTCATAATCCCTAAAGTAGGCAACCCAAAGCCTGTTCTCTTGCATTCAAATCTGTTCACTTGTGAGTACAGCAAAATTTTTTTCTAGTCTTCAAAAAATAAGAGTGAATAAAAATCTCAGAAGAGAATCATTGCCCATGATGCCATGATACTGTGGGGCAGGGAAGGCAGGTTTAATCTATTTAGGGAACCAGGAACTCAATTTACTTGTCTTGTTGGTAAACTGTGAGTAACCAGGATTTTAGAAAAATGAGGTCTGCAGTCATGTATCTTCAATAACAAGAACCAAAATGCCTTCCCTTGTTTCTCACACTGTCCTAAACAGGAAAACTGCTAGCCCGAGGAGGCCAGCTTACATTAAAAACAGAACAAAACAAAAAGCCAAAAACAAAAATCTAAAGAAAAGGCATCTGAGGCGTTCCTCCTGGACCCAAGGATACCTAAAGAGCAGGCAGTCCATAAAAACATGTCAAGGAAATGTGTGTTTTCTTGAAAGTTTAGCTGTTCACGATAGTGAATTTTCTCCTTGCTCATGCCTCAAAAATTTCCCTGAATTATTCAGACTTCTTTTCCTTGGGTAGCATTTTTATCTTTATTTATTCATTTTCTTAGGATCCACAAAGTCCTACTCAACGTTGTAGCACTACTCCATTTCGGGATGGACCTGAATCTAAAAGGACCTGCCGGTGATCCCATTTCCAACTCCATGTGCATGAATTAGATGCCCTGGTGGTTAATCTGTCATGGTGTTAAAAGACTGATTTACAAAGGCTGAAGGACTTTTGCAGAAAAAGTTACTCTGTGGTTCATACGGTTGGGCGTATTTGCAAATAAGGCTATTTTGCATTTCTGTCCACAATTTCCATAGTTGCACAATGATAACTTTCAGTTTCTAGTCCCTGTCTGGGAGTCTGGGAGTGGTTTGCATGAGGAAACAATTTCTTTTTGCAGTGATGTGAGCTGTATGCTCATCTGGATTTAGTTACTTCATAAGGTAAATATCACTAAACGTGCATTGGGATCTTAGGGGATCTTAAAGCACTGGACGGGTGAAAATAGTCTGCAGTGAAATGCTGAAGAATGTCAAACTACAGAATTTGATGGCAGAAGTGATTGGGTCAATTATGGTGTTTCTTAAAGCGTAGATTAATTTGGAAAAAAAATTGCTTCCTTTTTTGTTTTTGTTTACATTTGGTTATTTTCGTAGTGTGATTTTTAGAATTTCACCCCAGTAATTCAATTAAAACAGACCCTTCCCTCAAAAAAATATGCCCGCCAATGACTAATGGCCTCTAATGAAAATGTAGGTCTTGAATTTCATGCAAATTACGTTTTTAAATAATGAAGTTCTTGGGATTATTTTTATTTAACGGGAAAATATCTGTGTAGATAATAGCTACAGCTAACCAAACTGCTTTAAAAATTAATGAATATTAATGAAGTTTATGAATAGCACAATACTGCCCCTGCCTGCCTCAGGAAAACAAATGTATTGACTTCATTCTCCTGAAATAACCTTTAGTTATTGATTGTTAAAATAATTTTGTTACTAAGAGATTGTAGAGAATGTGTTTTGCAATTCACAATAAGACTTGTTTACTTGACTCAGATCTCTTCCCAAAAGCTCAGCATATTTTATCTTTTTACATAGCTGAATGGTATTTCTTTTCATTAATTTGCCATCTTAAGACATTTCTTTCTCATTTTTCCAAGTTTCCCTCCTCCCTCATTCTAGCAGCCCACCTGAGTGACGCAGGATTTTCAGGTCTTCATTTACATTGGATATATTGATAATAGCATCATTAGTCAGTGCTTGCATTCAGCTAAATTTGTCCAGGCATATTGGAAGTTGCCAACAAAATTTTCCAATGAAAGTGATAAATGAATGTCAATCAACTGACCCCCTCTATTCCAACCTGTTTTGTTTTGCTTTTTTGGTAATGTGTAAATGTTTGTGTATATTTCTTTCATTAAGATAGGCTATTTTATGATCTGGAAATCTGTCTGCTAAGGCAAGTTTACCAGGCAGATCAATGATAGGATTAGACTAAATTTGCAAAATTTAACACTGAATGAATGGCAAAATAAAGGAAATAGTACATGAAATTAAATAATGGCAGAATCCACTCCCTTGAGATAAATAATTTTTATGCTCTGAATTTCAAGATTTTGCAGTTTTACTTCAAATGAATTTGTAACAAGGAAAGTGAAATCAAACTGTAAATCAGCAAATTTGGGTCAAAATGAAAGCAAATCTGAGAGAGAAAGAGCTAGGTGCAGAGAGAGAGAGAGATTTCTGCTTCCCATAGGCTGTTTGGGACTTTCTGTGTATTAATAATAATATTATTAATTAATTAATATATTCTATATTCTAGTGTCCTACTTCTGTTTTCCTTCTTTGTTTTTAATAAGCAGTATAATCTTTAGTGATATTTGATAGGTGAGTCTGTTCATTAGGACTTGAAACCAGTTTTAATCTGAGATTACATTGACTATACTTGAAATCTATTGCTGTTTTATAACCTGTAACATGTTTTTACATGTTTAGAAAAGCTGCTGCTGCTGCTTTGTGTTGATATTATAATGCACTTATGTGTTTAGCCAAAAAGTGCATTATACTAAGATTAGACAGTAAAGATTGTAAAATCCTAAATGTAGTAAACCCTTGATAATAATTGTAAGTTTGTGGATAAAAAATTTTAAACATTTTAATACTGCATAGAAGAGTAGGCTTTTTTCCTTCTAAATTTGTTATGGAATTCTTTTGTCCATAAGGCATATTAAAGAAAAGTTTATAATTTAAAATTATTTTATTTGGGAATGCTTTGGAATGAGGTGAATCTTACACCCAGGGCTACTGATTGCAATTTCTCTTATCATTATCCATGGCAGGATGTTTAATTTTACTCCTGTGACCCACATACTTTTTAGTGACTTTTTATAAGTAGAATGTGGAAAGTAACTCCAGCTCATCGCACATGTGGGAATTCGATAAAGAATGCTCTAAATGACCACTTATTCTGTGACTTGTTTAATAAGTAGACATGAAAAAGAAATTATCAACTAAACTGTGGGTTTAAAAGTTTAGAGTATCTTTTGATTGTGCCTGTTGTCAGTCATCATGGCAATTAACATTTTCACATTCAATAAACCAATGTTTTTTCCCGTAAATTTGTTGTACATAAAGGTACAATTGAGATTTTTCTAACTGCCTATTATGCAAGCAAAACTTGCTTTCTGCAAAACCAGACTGGGCATCTCTTTCTGTTTACATATGGAAACAAAGAATCCTAAATTTGAAAAAAAAAAAGAGAGTAAAGAGAAAAAAAAATTCTGGCTCTCTTGTTTATGAGTTTGGAAACAAAATATTTTTATATAGATAGATTTATGTAAAGGGCTAATGGCCTTCAAGAAACCTTGGTTTTATTAATAAACAGTCCCAACCCAGCTCAGAGCTACTATTGGGAATTGGATATGGAAAGGTTCAAGCTGTTCTGAATTAAATTTTCAGATATGTAACATGTATGACCACCCACCCATTGGTTAAATAACATGTTTACTTTCCTACAATTTTCTGAACCCATATGAATTTGGAGAACTAAGCACGGTGTAAACCTCTGTGCTCAGAAGCCTGCAGTGGGAATTCGGAGCTTGTAGGCGCCTCCAGCCTTGACTCCAGCCTCTGTGTCCTTCTGGTCAGGAGGTTCCTTCTCCATCCCACACGTTTGACTCTTCTCTGGCCATTCCCCTGTAGTTTGCCTCTTTGGGCCTTTGTGGAAGCACCAGAAGATGGCTGTTGAATGGTTATATAACATCTTAGGGGCACAGTTTGACAGATTCAGCCTCACCTACAAGCCTTTTAATGCTAAAATTAACCGGATTTTTTTTTCCTCCAAAATGCTATATTTAGCCAAGCGATCTTAAGGATGGGGAATTTCTAGAAGAGGCCTGTAAGCCAAGGCTGTGTTCAGATTGTGGTTCCTGGAGAATTGCAGCCCAGACCCAGAGGTCTCTTAAAATGTTTTATCATCAGTGAAGGGCTCAGAAGGAATCCTTGCATACCTTTGAACGTCCTCGCACCCTCCCTTCTCATTTAGCTGATGCTTGCAACCACCGAGCCTATTCCCTTAAAAGACATGGAGAAGCTTTCTGGGTAGGCTTGGAAACATGACAAGGATGGATCTTTCCCATCTCACTGTTCTAAGGAGAAGCTTGGAGGATGTGTGGCTGAAGGGACAGATACCCGGTCCAGACACTTGACAACTCCTGGGCAGTGGGCCAAGCACTGGGCGCAGCTCCAGAGGCCCGGCCCATGCCCAGGGCACTCGGTGGTTCCAGTTGGCAAAAAAGAACACTCCCGCCGGCAGGAAACCAGGTTGAACAGATTGGGAAAGAGCAAAAACAGGCTGCCCGGGAGGCTGTCTCCCTGGCCTAGTGTTTCCGGTTGTCAGTGCCGACACGGGGCAGAGCGGATTCTGGGTCTCCTCCTGTCTGGGGGGCTGATGGAGGTGGGACTGAGCCCAGGGAATGTGGGATGCCTGGGGATCCAGTGCAGGAAGGCAGAGAGGACAGGCCTGGCACGTTTCCGGCTGGGGAGGAAACCTGGGCATGGCAGGTTTCCTCAGGATTTCCCAGGCCAGCTTGGTCTGGACTCCAGTGTGTCCTCAGAGAGTGTGTGCTCTGCATGGGAGGTGGGGTTTCCCCCTTGGGTCTCCATGTTTTCTAATTTCTGTGAAATGTTAGAATGTCCTTTCCCCAGGATTTGTCCTTCCTCAAGAAGTTTCTTTGAGAGGGGAAAGGAAATTGTGATATTTTCTCAGCTTCTTATTTCATTTCTCCTTTCTAGTTGTGCGGTTTGAAAGGATGTATGCTCCCTAGAAAAGCCATGTTTTAATAAAAATCCCATTTCATAAAGGTAGAATAATCCCTATTCAATACTGTATGTTTGAAACTGTAATCAGATCATCTCTCTGTATGATGTGATTTAGTCAAGAGTGGTTGTTAAGCTGGATTAGGTGATGACATGTCTCCACCCATTTAGGTGGGTCTTAATTGGTTTATTGGAGTCCTATAAAAGAGGAAATGAAGGAAATTCAGAGAGAGCAGAGCAGAACAACATAGCCACGAGAAGCAGAGTCCACCAGCCAGCGGCCTTTGAAGATGAAGAAGGAAAATGCCTCCCAGGGAACTTCATGAAACAGGAAGCCAGGAGAAGAAGCTAGCAGATGATGCCATGTTTGCCATGTGCCCTACCAGATGAGAGAGGAACACTGACCGTGTTCACCATGTACCTTTCCAGATGAGGGAGAAACTCTGACTGTATTTGCCATGTGCCCTTCCACTTGAGAAAGAAACCTTGAACTTCATTGGCCTTCTTGAACCAAGGTATCTTTCCCTGGATGCCTTAGATTGGACATTCCTATAGACTTGTTTTAATTGGGGCATTTTCTCGGCCTTAGAACTGTAAACTAGCATCTGATTAAATTCCCCTTTTTAAAAGCCATTCTTTCTGGTATATTGCATTCTGGCAGCTAGCAAACTGGAACACTAGTGTTTTCCCTAATTTTATAAGAAAAGAAATATTGAAGGCTGTGATCAATACCGCAACTGTTGCTTTAACACACTCATGTTTTGTATGTGTTAAACTATGGAAGTTATTTCTTAAGGGTTAAAATTTGGGAAGTCAGTCCTCTTTCCCTACTCCTGAAGGCAGGTGAAATAGTTGTGAGTTCTGAGAATTCTGGACCTGTGGAAACCCAGGCATTGGGTTGGAGCCAACGGAACAAGAAAGAGAATAAAGCTTTGAGTTTGGAGAAATTTCCCCTGGTTGCAGGTTAATAATAGGGATTTCAGCAGGTGGTTCATATAATTAACAGTAGAAAACAAAAACAAAACAAAACCAGAAAAATATTCTTTATCCTTCTCTTTTTAAGTAATGCATGACAGTAGAACTCAGTAGTTATATTTCATTCTGTGGACCAGTTACTGTTCGTTTGCATTTAGCCTTTCTAAGATCAGGCTCCAAACTGTGGCCAAGTCAGAGTGGAATGGAGATACTGACATGATGTGAGTTGCAGGCCTGGGATGTGTGTGCCAGGACTGGTATTTCTGGGTCCCCACCATGTAGCTGAGTTAGACAAATGGCTGTGATGAATCACACAGATAAGGTTTTGGTCCCATTTGGTTCAGCTGCCAGGATGCAACCATAAACTCTGGCTTCTGACCTCTAGACTCTGTTAGATTCCATGCCTGGAATATTTAGGAAGTCCTTAGCATGCATGCATTCATTCATTTGCTTATTCATTTCTTTTGAGAGCAGGTACAGTGCCTGAAATAAATTATTCCTTGCCCCTTGTTATAATTGGGTTTAATTCCATTGCCTTATGCACTGCACAGAGAAATACTCATTGAACACCTTCTCCACTTTTCCCACTAACATCATGCAAAGGAAGCATTAGTGTTTAAACAGCACACTGGACTAAGTAAATGAGGTTCCCTCAGTAGGTGGCAGCTCCCCTGGGGGCTGTGGCCAGAGGGCTTATAGCTATTTTGGAGACTGAGGGAAATCAGTATGTTGGCAATCCTAGAATGCTGGCACACCAGCTGAGAAGCTTGGGATTCAGTCATTTTATCAACTTTGTCAAGGCTTTCCTGAAATAATAAGCAGAGTTTGAGAAACCCTGAATCTTGACCACTTTCTCTTTCTTCCTTGTGTTCTCCTCCAAGAGGAGCCTTTCCAGGCCAGAGGAGCAGTCCGGTTGCTCAAGATGTTTCTCAAGATATGGTCCTTGCACCACTGCGTCTGAGCCCTCCCGAGTCTGGCCCGCAGCGGAGTGCCAAAGCCTCACCCCAGACCTCATGAGCCAGAGTCTCGCTGGGGAGGGAAATGTCCAGGATTCTGAAGCTTTCACAAGTTCCACCAGTGATTTTTTTTTTTAACTTTTTTTATTGTAAAGTATAGCATGTATACAAAGCAAAGAAATAAAAAAGCAATAGTGTTCAAAGCACTCTTCAACAAGTAGTTATAGGGTAGATCCCAGAGTTTGTCATGGGCTACCACACAATCCTCTCGTATTTTTCCTTCTAGCTGCTCCAGAATGTAGGAGGCTAGAGGGCTTAAATATTTTTTTATCATCACGATCGACTTTTTTTCCTTCTTTATTTTGTGAAAAATAACATCCACAGAAAAGCTGTAAATTTCCAAGCACAGCACCACAATTAGTTGTAGAATATATTTCAGAGGTTGACATGGGTTACAATTTCACAATTTTAGGTGTTTACTTCTAGCTGCTCTAAAATACTGGAGACTTATGGGGGAACAAATGTTAGAATAAATTTAGATTGAAATACTAGTGATCAATGAAAGGGAGGGGTAAGGTATATGGTATGTATGAATTTTTTTCTGTGGTCTTTTTATTTCTTTTTCTGAATTGGTGCAAATGTTCTAAGAGATGATCATGATTATGAATATGCAACTATGTGATGATATCGTGAATTACTGATTATGTATGTAGAATGGAATGATCATAAGTTAAGAATGTTTGTATTTGTTTGTTGCTATATATTTTTTAAAAATTTAAAAATTAATAAAAAAAAGAAAAAAAATCACCAAACAAAGCAAAACAAAAAAAATGAAATATCAGAGACTAAAAGAGGTATCAATTTAATCATTCAGCGTTCATATTCATTTGTTAAATCCTATCTTCTCTGTATAACTCCACCATCCCCTTTGATCTTTCCATCCCTCTCTTTAGAGGTGTTTGGGCTATGGCCATCCTAAGTTTTTCATATTGGAAGGGTCTGTCAATAATATGGGGTAGGGAGATGGAACTATCTGATGTTCTGGAGAGGCTGGGCCCCCTAGGTTTTAGGACTTATCTGGACCAGGGACCCATTTGGAGGTTGTAGGTTTCTGGAAGGTTACTCTAGTGCCTGGAACCCATGTAGAATTTTATATATTGCCCTAGGTGCTCTTTAGGGTTGGCTGGAATGGTCCTGGTTGGGGGTTGGCAGGTTATGATAGGTAGCAAGGTCTACCTGAAGCTTGCATAAGAGCAACCTCCAGAGTAGCCTCTTGAATATTTGAACTCTCTCTTCCACTGATACTTTATTAATTACACTTCTTTTCCCCCTTTTGGTCAGGATGGAATTGTTGATCCCAAGGTGCCAGCTCTGCACCAGTGATTTTTATATGTGATGGATTATGAGAGCTTTAGCTACAGAGCCTAAGAATAATGTCAGTTTTCCATTATCCCAAATCATGAAGTGAAGTAAAGACTTCACCGGAAGTCATTTGGAAGCACCATAGTCATTTTTTTCGCAACACGTTTTCCCTCCCAGTTCCTTCAGCTAGGGCAGATTTTACATTGGTAATACTTGGCAGCACAGGGGTACTGAGAGGTTTTAATCTAGCCATTAATAATAACAGCAAAAAGTCATGGGACTCACTTTTTAAGTACATTGATGCAGTGTCACCATTTTGAAGATGGGGAATCTTGGGCATTGAGACGTCAGGCAACTTGCTGAGGTCAAGATGAGTGGCAGAGTCAGGTTTCAAACCCAGGCATGTGGCACTACAGCTCTAGCCATTAACCACTTGGCACCAGCAAGTGATTCTGCGAGTTTCATTTCCTGGCAGCTGACAGAGGGCCAACACCTACCTCAAGATGGTGTGAGGGTCAGAGATAATTACATAGGTAAGCACCTGACATGTAATAGTCACTCGGTAAATGATTTTTTTTTTATTTTACCAGGTAAAAGGAGCAAACCAAATAGTGGATAATCCACATAGAGATAACCAGTAATTGACTGGGCTTTCAGAATGAGCTTAATAGTTACACTTTTGCTCATGTAGTTCATCCTTCTTTTATATAAGAAAACCAATTCCTGGTGGCTACTCAGGGATCTGATTTGGGACACAATGAATGGGAGGTGAACAAGCTAAAAGGCTAGAGATCTATTGCTGGGTTCATCCAGTGCCCATCAGGATGAAACCTGAAAATCATTTCTAAATACCCAAGACAATTGGTTAAATATTTTTCACTAATGTAACAACCTCTAAGGAAAATATCTTAAAATGGTAAGTGGCAATGGTGCCAAGATGGCTTTGCCAGAATTTGAAGTCAGCTTTAAGAAAATGACTTGTTTATACCATATCTTTATTAAGACCATAAAATTGGTCTACACTTCCTGGCTTATCTCCCCAGATAGGGTTTCCAACACTTTCAGCGTGCCTTCTCATGTGCTGATCCCTGTTCTTGGAATGTACCTTCTTCTCTCTCTTCCTGGAATGCTCCAATTCATCCTTCAAGACCACATCTCGGGCAGGCCATGGTGGCTCACTGGTAGAGTTCTCACCTGCCATGCTGGAGACCTGGGTTCGATTCCTGGTGCCTGCCCGTGTAAAACAAAACAGAATGAAACAAAAATAGGGTGAAGTCCTTCCTATCCTATTTCCCCAGGGAGAATTATTCTCCTCTGTGCTCCCACAAAACATTGTTGTACCTTGTTTATAGCATCATCACAAGGTATTACATTGAAATTGTTTGCCTTGTGAGCTCTTCCAGGCCAAAGACCATAATCTACAAGGATATGTCAGGGACAAGAACAGTCTATGACACACCTTAAGTGTTATATAAATACTTGTTAAATGAATGAAACATTTTCAATGGTACAAGTTTTTTTTATTAAAGGAAGTTTGACTGTAGAAAGTCATCTGTCTGATTGTCAGTGGGCCAACCTAGGAGTTCTCAGTGGTTTTTTTTTTGTGATGGAAGAGATGAACTTGAAGAAATGAACTCTTTTGCATTCTTGTCTGTAGTGGTGGAAGTCATAGGTAAGAAACGGACCTGGGATGAGTTAAAGAAAATGAACGACCACCAGCAGGAACAAGAACTGCAATTGCATTGCACCCAGAATAGGTGGCCTCGGTTTACCATCCTACCTGAGTTTGGACTGAAAGATGGCCTTGCAAGATGGCCATAGTAGATTTTAAGACCAATGATATTTGTTACTTATTTTTCTGAAGTCCTGAACTATGCTGTATTTCCCCTGCCTTTACTCAAACTTTCTATAAAACTTCTGCTCTTCATAGCAGTCTTGTGTTAGTGGTGTATAGGGAATTAAGATAAAGAGTAAAGTTTCCTTTATTTCTTCTTTACTCCTTCTCCTAGAAATTTTGCATGCACTGTTCCATTCCTTTTTTGTGAAGTTAATTCCTTCTCATCCTCAGCTCAATTGTCATTTGCACAGAGAAACTTTCTCTGATCTTCCTGACTCGGTCAATTCCCTCCTGATGGCTTCTCCTTAGTAACAAATTTCATAGTTGCGCTTTTACATTTGCTTGCAAGATTATTGTACTAATGTCTGCTTCTCTTGTGTTTCAGAAGCTCCACGAGGGCCAAGACCATTTCAGTTTTTGCACTGTTCTATCTCCAGCATAGTAACTGCTGCAAAGTAGATCTCAATAAATATTTGGTCGGTGAAGTCAGGCAGAGAAGCAGTCTTCAGTGTGAACTGAGTCAGAAGCAGATGAGAAAAAAACTGTTTTCTCCCAATTACACTAGACGTAGGTGATTCTTGAAATGGAAGGTAGCAGATATTTGAGTTGCATATGTACATTCATTGAGTACCCCTTTGTGCCAGGCTCTGTGTTAAGTCATAATAATACACATGTGTGATACACGTGTGATGAATGAAACATTGAGTCTTGCCCTTATGGTGTCTTTGAGGCTTCTCTTAACTGTGTATATGCTTTTGGTAATCGTGATAATAATAACTTAAAAGTGATAGTTAACATGAATAGTAGATTGAGCATCCGCTATATACCAGATAGGGTACTACGTTCTTTACATTCATCAATTCATTTGCTTTTCACACAGTAACCTGTGAGATGGATATATTATCATGTCAAGTTTATACCTGAAGAAATTTGAATCTCAGAGAAGGTGAATTTCTTGCTCAAGCTTACCCAGCTAGAGCTGAGATTCAAGCAGAGACTGTGGTTAGGCTGACTTTGAAGACTTTATTTTTGGATATTAGAGATAGGGATGAAAGTTGGGCAGAAATAAATCTGAAGCCCTCTGTTTTAGTTTCCTAGGTTGCTCAAAGCAGATACCATGAAATGGTTCAGCTTAACAATGGGAATTTATTAGCTTACAGTTTTGAGGCTGAGAAAATGTTCAAATTAAGGCATCAGCAAGGCAGTGCTTTCTTCCCAAAGACCAACTGCCAGCAATTCTTGGCTCCTCTGCAACACGACAAGGCACGTGGTAGCATCTGCTGGTCTCCCCCTTCTCTTCTGGGTTTCATTGCTTTCAGCTTCTTGCTTCCATGGCTTTCTCTCCTCTCACTCTGTATTCATTCTGTTTATGAAGGACTCCAGTAATTGGATAAAGTCTCATCCTGAATGGAAAGGAGCACCCCTCAACTGAAGTACCTTCATCAAAAGAACCAGCTTACAATACGTTCACATTCACAGGAAAGGATTAGATTTGAGAACATGCTTTTCTTGGGATATATCCAACTTCAAACCAGCACACACTCTAAAATCTCAAACTCTAATGCCCTACCTTCTGACCAAGACTTTCAGTTCATCCAAGTCTGCTTTTCTTGTACCTCCAGCTCCTCAAGCAACCTTATAGAGACCCTCAGAGTCTCAACAACTTATTTTTCTTCCCATCCACTGGCCTCCTTCCAGTGTCCTCCATCCTTAGCATTCACCAACACCCTTGACCCATTCCTAGCACTTTTCTTTCACTGTAACCATCATCAAAATCTCAATGCCATGATCAGCATTCTCTGCTCTTGCACAATTTGATCCTCACATCATCCTTGTGGAGTTGTTATGAAGATGAAATAAGTCAGCACACACAACTCTCTAGGAACAACTCCTAGCACATATAGATTATTGTTGTTTTTATTTACTCTTGAGTAGTCAAGCACTTTGATGAAATGTGGCTGTGCTGATTGAGTGGCCACACCTGAATCCTTAATGTTTCTGCCTGTCAATTTTGTAACTTGGTGAAGTAAAGTTCCCCTACTTGTTTGAGAACTATTTCCAACCTTCTGTAAGTTAAGTCTTCTACTTAACTCTCAATGCCCTCCCCATTAGCAAATGACCTTGGACATCTATTGTTGCCCACTTAGCATCCATCCCCCTTTATTCCTGGGGGAGAAAAGATCCATTCACCAGTCTCTGAACTGTGGTTTTGGTGGATGACCATGTCTTCATGGCCATAATGATTGGTTCAGGAATAGGCATGTGACCTAACGTGAGCCCATCAAAACTTTCCTAGGCTCTTGGAAGTGTGACTCTAAAAAGACACTCTCTTCTCCTGGACACAGATACATCTGTACTTTCTGCCTGAAAATAAAATAAAATCAGGAGAGATCAGTAAAGCCAAGGGAAAGAGGGATTTTAGATGTCATCATTTGGATATCTAGTTTTAACTGCACCCGATGACAGTATACCTCCTTTTAAGTTATGGAAACTAATACATTTCCTTTTTGCTTAAACTATTTTATGTCTATTGAGTTTTATTTCTATCACTTGCAACTGAAAACATCCTGACTCACATACCTTGCTCCTAATCAATGATAAAATGGAGAGTATCACAATTGCTTTCCTTGACTCCTGCCCAGTCAATACATTTCTCTTTATCATATAATTTCTCCTTGGTCCATAGAATGATTGGTACCCTCTTGTTTAAGTCTTACTCCTTTTCCTTTGCCCCTCACTTCACCCTCATTGGTGCCTCCCAGAATTTATCCCATATTTCATTACCTCTTTCTCTTTTCTATCTTCAACTGTTTTCTTCCTTTACTCTTACCTTAAAAGTGCTCATTTTTTCTGTCTTCAAACATGCCACATCTCGATCTTCCCTTACTCACCTAAACTACTCAAAGTGTGAGTTTGAGTTATTCTCTTTGCTTTTTTACCTTCCATTTTCTTCTCTGTTCACTGCTTTCCTATTCCATCACCTCTGGGTCACTGGTGATTTTTTTTTTTTGGCTTGTGCAGGCTCCGGGAATCAAACCCAGGTCTTGGGAACTTCAGGTGAGAATTCTACCACTGAGCAACCTTTGCACAGCCCTCATGGTGATTTTATACTGGAAAATTCAATGACATCTTTAGTCTGGGCTAACTGAACATCTCTTTTATATTTGACAATGTCTTTCACTTACTTCTCACAGCTCTCCATCTTGTTCCTGTGCCCTGGGGACACTGCTCTCTCCAAGTCCCTTAAAACCTCCCTATCTGTCCCTTCTCTATCTCCCTTATAGGTTTTTCTTATTCTGTCCACTACTGTTCTCATACTTCATACTCTCGTTGGGAGATCTGACTATGCCGTGGTTTTAATTTTCACCATATGTTGATGGCATTCAGATCTCTATATATCCAATACACTACTCTACATGGAATTTTAAAACTTTGTTATGTATGTACACTTTGATGTTCCAAGGGCACCTCAAAGTCAATTTAATAAAATCAGAACTTATTGTATTAGTCTCCAATCTGCTTTCTCTGCCATGTTCTCTATCTGTTTGGGGTATCACTATTTCCCAGCCATGCAAGCTAAATACATGAGTGTCACTTTGCCTTTTTACCCTCACCCTGAAGCCCTAACAATTTTATCTCCAAAATATTTAGTGAATCCATTTCTCCTTGTAGTAGACACTGAAGGCCACTGTGGTGGTTTGGAGCTATGCACTCCAGAAAAAGGCCATGTTCTTTTAATCCTTTCCTGTGGGTACAGACGTCTTATAGATGAAACCTTTTGATTAGGTTATTTCAATTACGCTGTGACCCAGCTCATTCAGGGTAAGTCTTGGTCTTTTTGCTGGTGTCCTTTATAAGAGTATAAAACACACACAGAAGTGATGGAGTTGATTTAAGAGAAGCTCATAGAGAAAAGCCCTGGAGAAGTTGAGGACTCACAGAAGCTCAGAGAGGAAGCCACTGGAACCAGAAGCTGAAAACAATGAAATCCAGGCTCAAAGGACTAGCAGATGCCAGCCACGTGCCCTTCCACATGACAGAGGTGTCTTGGAGGCCAGCAGCCTGTATTTAGAGTCCAGCTTATCCCGTCAATGCCTTGAGTTGGACAGTTTCATGGCCTTAGAATTGTAAACTCGTAAGCTAATAAATCTCCATTGTCAAAAGCCAGTCCATTTCTGGTATATTGCATTTCATCAGCTTTAGCGAACCAAAACAACTACCTACTCAACAAACATCCTCTCTGTCTTCTTCCTTGCCAACAAAATCCCAGTTGTGCCCAGGCATCCATATGCTACCGAAGGGCTATGTACTAAAGGGAAAGCTGGCATCAGTCTCAGTCCCAGCTCCAAAGGATGCCTCTGGATTTGTCTACTCCAAGACATTTATGATAATTCCTCTTAAAGCATAATTTGGAAACATTAAGTTATCAGCATAGAAATAGCTATCTCCTATATGAAGGATATGATCATTATTCTGTTGTCAATGAACAAAGGCAAAACAAAAGGAATTATAAGGGAAGGGGGAGGGAAACACCCACAGACACTCTGAAATGATAAATCTTCTTTTATAGTTAAGTAAACCGGTTTGTTGTCAGCTGACTTTGTTCATTCTGTTACCACATTTTGGAATGCCCTTTTACCCTCTCCACCTCCCAAAACCCAAGTGACACGTTTTCTAGGAAATCTTCTTAGCCAACTGCCAGTCCCATTTAAACATAGTGTGTTAGAAAACCCTTCCTCTGTTTCAGGAAGACACACACACACACAAATTACCCTCTCTCTATTTAGGAAGAGAGAAAAAAAAACCCCTACATTTTATGGGGTAAAAATGGGCTTCATGCTAAATACACCTAGCTAAGTATGTTGGGATTTTTTTAAATGGGGGACGAAAAAAAACCCAAACACATTCATTGCCTCTGATTAGTTGTATCTAAGGAACCTGCTGTTCTGTAATTCTAGAGATTGAATTACCTGATATATATATATATATATATATATATCTAATATATATCATGTATGAAAAGTGTGGTTAACAAAATTGTTGAACTCCTAAATAACTGGAGAGAGACTCCCTTAGGAAACACATCCAACAGGATATGTCATTTATTTAGCATTTCATTCAGACTTTATACTTACAAAGTGATTTCTAACAGCCTTGTTAATAGGTGCTTGACAAGGGTAAGTAATAATTTACTGGGCAAGGTGTAAAGGTTCCCATTTCACTCATTTTCCTATTGTAGATTTTGAATGGAGAGCAACAAAACCCTGCTTACAATTTTTTCTCCAACTTTTTAGTTTGAAAAATTTCAAATACTATGAAAACTCATGATATCTTTCACCAAGAATTACCAATTACCAACATTTTGCATATATGGTCTTTTTTTTCTCTGCCCTTCCTTTGTCCTGCCCCTGAACACACATGCTGTACAATTTTATTTCTGAATAGTTTGAAAGTAAATACAGATATCTCACTTCACGTCTTGATCCTTCAGCATGCATCTCCTAAGAATAAGGACTCTCTTCTACCCAGCCAAAATTGTCACACTCAAGAAATTTAGTACTGATATGATAAAATATCGAATATATAGTTTATATTAAAATTTGCATAATTGTCCCAATTCTGATTTTTTGATGTATTGTTGTGGTTTTTTCCCTCTGACCTGGAATATTATCAAGAATCATGTATTGCTTTTAGCCTTCATGTCTCTTTAATATCCTTTTATCTAAAACCATCTCCCACTTTTTTTGATTTTACTCTCATGATATTGACATTTTGAAGACTCCAGACCTGTAATTTTGTAGAATATCCCACAATATATATCTGATTGTTTCCATAGGGATGGATTCAGGTTAAGCATTTTTGACAAGAATTCCACCTCAGAGATTGTGTTGTTAATGCACAGCACCAGAAAGTTGTCCTATTATTGGTGATATTGAATTTGGTTAATGGAATCATTGATTTTTGACACCTTGTAGTGATAAGACTGATATCTCCATATATTGAGCATTTAATAAAGTAAAATGAAAATTAGGTAATTATTCAGAAAAATACTTTATAAAATGAAAGGACCAGGTTTCAATTATCTGAAACTTCAAATCTGCACTTCTTTCTGCACATAGGTCTGACTAGCTTACATCTCCAATTACAGATCAGCCCCAAATTTAAATGGCTTACAGGATGCACAGTATAGTGGAAAGGAATCCAGGATCCAGAGTCCTTAAACTTGTTTCATGACCCTTTTCATGAACTTTTCCTAGGCCTCATTTTCTCTTCTGTCTAATGGAGAGCCAGCACTGTAGGATCTTTAAAAGTTTACCATATTAAAGTTCATTCACATCTGTCAGCAACTGCAAAGTGCTCTGAATCAATTTTGATTCCTAATCTCAAGTTCTTATGCTATGTACAAATCACATCAACTTAATATTTTTTTCTTGGAAGAAATGACTAAACTTTAGGAATAAGAAGGAGCTACAGGAATTATTATCCCATCAATCTTCCACCTGATTGGTGGCTTGGAATCCCATCAGATTGGGGGCTGTTTTAGTTTACTAATACTGCTGGCATGCAATATACAAGAAATGGGTTGACTTCTATAAAGGGGATTTATTAAATTACAAGTTCATGGTTCTAAGGCCATAAAAATGTCTAAACTAAGGCATCCAGAGACAGATACCTTGACACAAGAAAGACTAATGGGAAAGCTCATGTCTGGGTTCTGCTGGTCCTTTGGCTTCTGCTGTCAAACAGCTTCCCAGGGGAGCATTTTTCATCTGCATCTCCAAACATTTCTGTCTGCTTTGATTCTCTCTGTCAGCACTCCAAGTATCTCCTTCAATGCTCCAAACATCTCCAAATGTCTGTATCTGTGTTACTTCTGAAGCAACTGTGCTTTTCCAAAATATCTCCCCTTTTAAAGTACCCCAGTAAACTAGTCAAGACCCGCCTTGAATGGGCGAGTCGAATTTCCATCTAATCCAAAAGTCACACTGGCAACTGAGTGTGTCACATCTCCATAGAAACAGCTTAATCAAAAGATTCTACCCTATAGTATTGAGTTAGGATTAAAGAACATGGCTGCCCCCACAAGTATGGATTAGGATTGAAAGAACATAGCATTTCTGGGATACATAACAGTTTCAAGCCAGAACAGTGGCCATCCAATCTGTGCTTGGGTACTTTAGGATATGTGGTAGTAATAACCTGAAGCAAAATGTTGAGGTGGAAACTTGCTATAGTTCTGCCTCAGCCACTTTAGGACCTCACTTATGATCCCTCAAGTCCCCAGCCTCCCCTTCTCTTGGCCTCAGAAACCCTTTCTTTCATGCTCTCTCAACAACACACCTGCATGTCTATACCTAGAACTCATTGCTCAGCTCCTTTTACCCCTGAGATCTGGACCTCAAGTCTTCCCTTCTTTGACCATCACTTCTACCCTTCTCATTGCCCTTGAACAACACTAGAATGTAAAACTTTTTTTTGACACTTTCCTTCTTCCTTATCTAGCCTACCAATCCCTTACGAATGTATTCATCTCTTTGCCCATTCTGGGCAACCACTTCAGCATTACCCTTATAACTTCCTCAACGCCCACAGCATTTCTAATTATACCAGGTGTACTCGAACATTTATAAACCAAATACTTCTCAACATAGTTGCATAATATAGAACAGCTGTGCAAGGAAACTAAAAATCAACTTGTGAAACATGCTTTAAGGTGAGTGTACTTTTTTAAAAAAATAAAAATAAGAACTTAACTTTTTTGTAACTTGCTCAAGCAAATACTACTGACCAAACTATAGTAAGCATATAGAATAGTAAGGGTATCTTTTCTAGGTGAAAATGAGACACCTGCTATGGCAGCTTAAATTACGTACCCCAGAAAAAAAGTACGTTCTTCATCTTAATCCCATTCCTGTGGGTGTGAACCTATTGTAAACAGGGCCTTTTGAAGATGTTATTTTTATTTAATTAATTTATTTTTATTTATTTAGTTAAGAGGTGATGAACTAAATCAGGATGGGTGTTAATTCGGTTACTGGAGGCCTTATAATGAGAAAGCCATAGGGAGAGCTAGAAGCTGGATGCCAAGGGACCCAGAAGAGAAAGGAGAGAGTATGACCATGTGATGCGAGGCAGGGACACAAGCCAAGGAATCGCAAGGGTCACTGCCAACCCACACCAGAGTGTTACAGATCTTGGGAAGAAAGCATCACCTTGCTGATACCTCATATTTGGACTTCTGCTCTAAAACATGTGAACAAAAAAATTCCCATTGTTTAAACCAACCCACGGGGTGATATTTGTCATAGCATCCTGGCAGACTAAGACACCTGCCAATTTGCCAACATGAGAATGAAAATATTACATACATGATCATAAAGCCATTAAAATATTGAGGGCTGCAGACACAGGAGGTAGCAAATATTCCTTCTGAAGTGTAGTGATATGGTATGGTTTAAACTGAAGATGGAATACAATGATTTTAGAGCAAGATATGCAACCCTGAGGGTTTGGATGATTTTTATTGTATTTTTTAAGAGTAAATAAGTACATCATATTTTACATCAACATGCTGTTAATGCTAATGCAAATCATGGGTGGCCTGTTTTGTATTTCATCCCCCACGGATTTCTTTGCAAGGTCTTAATGTGAGTAGTTATATGCAGAAATCATAACAATATATGAGCAGATCTTAGAGATCATTCATTCTATTAAGTAAGAGAATGAAGGCCGGAAGGGGCAAAACCACTTTTCTGAAGTGGCAAAACTCTGGTGGTGGAGCCAGATCTAAAGCCCGGTTTTGAATTCAAGGCACATTCCCAGACACATTCAAATAGTTTTTTCTGGAAAGGTTAGGGATCTCTGGGGATACCTTAGAGCCACCTTAGGGGAGAGAGTTAATGGTTCTCCTTCTTCAACCGGACCACACTACTTTGGGATGTTTTGTGTATTGTGGTTTGGCTTAAAATTTTGAATTAAAAAAAGATCCTAGTGTTAAAATGAATATATATTTAAATTTTGATAACCATGCTGTGATAGTTTGAAGTTATTTACTCCAGAAAAGGCCATATTCTTTTAATCCAATCTTGTGGGTACAGACCTATTATGGGTGGGACCTTCTGATTAGGTTGTTTCAGTTGACAGGTGGCCCCCTGTAGTAGTTAGGTTCAGGTGTCCACTTGGCCAGGTGATGGTGCCTAGTTCTGTTGCTGTGGACATGAGCCAATGGCATGCGAAGCTCATCTGTCGCTGATTACATCTGCAGTCGGTTAAGGGGAGTGGTTTCCCCAGCAAGGGATATTTAATTTAATTAGCTGGAGGCTTAAAAGAGAGAGGTCAGAAAAGAGCTCGACGCAGCACAGCCCAAGCAGTTCAGCATATATCATCTCAGCACTTGCAGCTCAGCCCAGATGTTTGGAGATGCAGAAAGAAATCACCCCAGGGAAGGCTGTGGGAACCCAGAAGTTGGGAGAGAAGGCCAGCAGACATCAGCCTGTGCTTTTCTGTGTAAGAGCGAACCTCAGATGAAAGTTAGCGGCCTTTCCTCTGAAGAACTGTTGGTTTTTAACTAAGTAAACCCCTTTTCTTAAAAGCCGACCCATCTCTGGTGTGTTGCATTCTGGCAGCTTTAGTAGACTAAAACACCCACCCAATTCAAAGTGGATTTTTTAAAAAATGTTTTTTCAAAGTGGAGCTTAATCCTTTACTGGAGTCCTTTATAAGAGGATAAAAGAGAGAAATACCCAAAGAGAGCCCAGAGAGAAACACCCAGAGCTCACAGAGGGGGAAAAATCCGGAGATGCTAAGAGAAGACCCATAGATGCTCAGAGAGAAAGTCACTGGAATCAGAAGCTGAAAACAATGGAACTCAGGAGTGAAGGACCAACAAATGCTGGCCATGTGCCTTCTCATGTGACAGAGGTGTCCCAGATGCTGACAGCCTTTCTTCAGAGTCCAGGTATCCTATAAATGCCTTCATTGGGACATTTTCATGGCCTAAGAACTGTGTTAAGTTAACAAATCCCCATTGTAAAAGCCAACCCGTTTCTGGTATATTGCACTCTGGCATCTTCAGCAAACTGAAGCACATGCCTTACAGCATCCAAATGATAGGTGAGAATTTTTTCACCATACAATTACTAAGTATTAAAACAAAGCTCTAAGCTATTTGCATTTCATGTATTTTTATTAAAATCTATTCTTTAAATGTATCATGTATGTTTCCATAGATAAAGGTGCAGATGAAAAAAACTGGATAAAATTCTCTCTTTTCCTATCTTCACCATTAGCAATCTTCTCGTTGACTTTGCCAGCATGCCATTTAGCTATTTCAAAATGAAGACAAATAAAATGTATAGAGGCCATGAGATGAAATTAAGAAACAAGCAGGTTTAGGTGTCTGTAAACTCAGTCACTGCCCACCTGGTAGAAGCATGATGTATTGTTGTCTATAAATGGTTAGAAACCTATCCGATTCATACCAGTATGCAGCAGGAACATTTATTTTCACTGTTCCGTTCCTTCTCAAGAAATTCCTCCTTGGAAATACAGGTGTTGGTGTATATTGGATTGTAACAGCACGCATTTTCCTAAAAGTTTTCTTGCATGTTACCATCAATGCTAAGATTCTTATTTCTAAAATTATGGTAACTGTAGCTATCTGTACCTTCTTTGGGTCACGGAATGGCCTATATTTTAGTCCTGTGGTTTTTGAGCATCTAGTTGTTTGCAAAGTTAATTCAGATTACTTAGTGCCTGAATATTTTTATTGGTCATTTTATTCACCCTTCTAAAAAGAATTTAATCACCAAAATGGATTTGAATAGACAGTTAAGAAAATAAAATCCAAGCATAAACCATTGGGGCAAACTCGGTTTCTACAGTGATAATTTGAAACATTTTAGATTTTTCCAATTATGAGCTTCTTCCTTTCATTAGGGCGACTAAATTCAATGGAAATGGAAGCCCATTTCAAAAACACCAGAACATGGATTTTCTTAAAAGAAACTTTTTTTCCTCTAACTTACACAGAAAATTAAGATGATCTGTGATATAAAAATTTCACTTTTTGTTTTTTTCACATGGGCAGGCACTGAGAATCGAACCTGAGTCTCCGGCATGGCAGGTAAGTATAATTTCACTCTTTTAACATTTTAATAGGTGTGTATTTTTCCTCAGTACAGCTATCTTCCTTCACAACCTATGTGATATGATTTCAATATTGAAAATCAAAGACGTGCTAAACTCTGGGCATAATGTTTCTAAACTAATCCAGCATGAGAAGAAAAGTGATTAGATAAGAGACAGTTGCCAATGGAAGATGGATAAGCTACTTCTAGAAACTACCATTACTACTGAGAAAATTAATTGCTTTCCTCTTGTTTTTTGAATACTTTCCTCCAGTTTGAAGAAGTCAAAGTGTGAAGAAAGTACTTAAAATGTTCCCTTCTTGGAACTCTTGGCTCTCCAAAGCAACTTTCTGAGACAGTGGACTAATGTGTTTGAGGAAAGATGATGGTGCTTCTGTGCCTATGAGTGATTAGATTGGCAATTCATTTGTTCATTTAATAAATGTTTATGGTATGCCTACTATGTGGTAGGCACTGTGCTAAATAAAAACAACTAAGATAGATTTTCTGCCCTGATGGCTCACATTTTAATTCTAACATGACTTAGGTAATAATAGTAAGAAAAGTCACGCAGAAGTCCCAGGAGAAGGAGTGATTCTAGTATCACCTTGGTGCCATATTAGGGCTTTGCAAAATCTGTTTTAAGCCAGTTCTACCAATATTTATATTGCTTTTTGTTCTTTACAGTAACAAGTTATTATAATTATGGGAGATAACTGCTCTGCTTTTTTCATTTCTGTAAAGTTCAAAGCAACATACGAAAAATACACCATAAAATCTGAAAATATTTGGGTGGAGGGTTAAAAGTGAGAGTCTCAAAACCGACTCTTCTTCATCTGTGGGAAGAACATAAGCTTTGATCTCAATCCAAGTCCTTCCAGTTATTAATTGAATTAGCAAGAGCAAGTTACTTAGTCTTAGTGTCCTCACCTGTAAATCAGGGTTAAAAATAATATTGGCCTCTTGACCTTGAGAGTTGGACTCATATATGTGAAAGCACTCTATAAAATTTGAAGTCCAGTAAAAAATTGCTCTTTATTGCAAATACACAACAATATCTATCCATCAACATGGGAACGGTAGTGCTATATTCATAGTTAGCACCTTCAGATGAAGGATGTGCGCCATGCCACATTCCTTAGAATTCCTAAACACAGATGACTGCAGTACTCTGAGTGTTCATGACTAGTATTGCTCACATTTTTAAGTAATGTTATCGTAGATATCATGGAAAGAAAACTCAATTTCTTTTCTTGGGGGTGGTGGTGCCAATTATGTAAAATTTATATAAAACTGGATTAATAAATCAAAATGACAAGGTGAAGGAGAATCATCAGTCTGATAACATAAAAAGTAATAAAAACCTAGGTTCTGAAAGCAAAGGAATGGGATTGGTTAGGATGCTTTTGGCTGCAAATACCAGAAGACCCAACTAACATCGTTTTTAAATCAAAAGCATATTTCTTGTTAATTTAACAAGAGTCTAGTTGTAGGCAATCTCCAGACTTGTCCAGTAGCTCAACAGTGCCAGGGTTCTGGGTCAGCATCTTGGACCCAGACGCTTATTTTGGCCTTCTAAAGCACGTGCTGGCCCACTGGCACTCACTAGCTGTATGTTTCACTCCAAGCATCAGGCTCTAACATCTGTATCTCATGCAGAAAGAACAATGGAAGGAGTAACACAAGGAAACCTCTTTAAATGCCCATCTCCTTTATCAGAAAGTAAGAGCTTACCCAGAAGCCCCTGGAGGGCCCCTCTTATATCTGATTGGCCAGAACTGGTCACATGGCCACCACGAGTGCAAAGAAGCTGGGAGAACAATCATCTAGCTAAATAGGGTGTGGTGATGTCATCAGGGCCTTGGACCAATCACGATTCACTTCCCGGGGCGAGGGTTGTAATAGGGTCTGGGGGTGGGGAGTGGGGGCAGAGTGCTGGATAACAGCCCAATAGTGTCCCTCTGAGACGTTTTGTATGTGTATGTACAATTAGTTAGTGAGCTAACCCCTATTCAAAAGACACATGGTCCTTTCCCTTTAGAAGAGACATTCTAAAAACTACAGGCTGAATTGCAAGATTCTGGTAAAGAAAGCCCAATAGGGCATCAAATAAAATGTTACAGATAAAAAGTGTCTGACCACACACCAGCTGCCTCTGTCCCCCGCGGAGCATGCCTGCTCTATGATGCATGGTTACTTCCCCTCCTATGAATTAATAAACTTCTGAAATGGTTATTTTAATGTTTAGGCAACAAGGATGTGTTCTGTGACTACTTACAAGGTTAACAGCTCTTGTCAACCTTCAAGAGCCTTTTCTCTTAAGTCACTTTAAATGTTGGGTCCTGACCTAGACTAGGCTTTGGTAATGCAAACAGAAATAGGTAAGTACCAACTCCTACCTGCTAACTCAAATGAGGGCTGTTACAATTTGCCCTCTT
Source organism: Tamandua tetradactyla (assembly GCF_023851605.1). Lineage (NCBI taxonomy): Eukaryota > Metazoa > Chordata > Mammalia > Pilosa > Myrmecophagidae > Tamandua > Tamandua tetradactyla. Next base: position 49,625,898 of record NC_135347.1, on the reverse strand, counting down.
CATGTTAGAGCTCATTGATAGCTGACTCTACATCATTTACTGCTCCGTAACCGCTGGATTTAAGTTGTGACAAATTGCTGTTTTATAAATGGCATCTCTTCAACCCCTGCTGGCTCTAGCTAGGGGCACGCCATCTCATGATTCCACTGAATATCCTCTGAGAAGGAATATTAGCTGAGGAACAGCCTAAGAAGGTGATAACCATGTGTATTTGTTCAGACTTTGGATACCTTAAGGCAAATTTTAAAAAAATAATCAGTCCTAGGGCTTACCATTTTTGTCACTCAAAATTAAAATCCTTGCTTTTCCCTTCCTCACAATTTTATTGTTATTATAGTATTTTTGTCACAACAGATAGCAGGTGAAATGACCCCAATGGCAAAACATATCCAAAAGAATAAATTCATAAAATTACAATTTCCTCTCCCCCCCTCCCCCCTTTTAACTTATACCATTTCTCAGTCTGGTTTCAGTTATTAGTAAGTAATGGGCTAATACACAGGAAATGAACAGCCCCTCCCCTGACCTGTAAGTCAGAAAAGTTATTTACAGGAGCTGAGTGAGTGGAGGGGGAGGGATATGACAAGGGAATTGAACCTTAATGGCCCCTGTATGGATATAACGGTCCATCTCTCTGCTAGTCTTTCTCTACTTCTCTGCACCTCTTTCTTTCAATATCCACCCACACTCTCAATTACTCTCTCTCTTTTTCTCAGTTTTTAAATTTTTCAGGCCTGGGGACTTATTGCCTCACTGAAAAATGATCTGTTTATTTTAAACATGAATGAAAAATTCTCCCAAGTACCTAGTTCTTCTTGGAGTTAACTTTACTTTTTTCTTAGATAATGGGGCACATGGTGGCTCGTCCTCTCAGGTATTCCCTGTTTCTATATCTGCATAGTATTCAAAATGTTAGTTGTACGGTTCATGAAAGTAGTCTGAGTCATAGAAAAATTAGATTAGTAAATGAAAAGGTCATGTGGTTAAATTGGGAGTCTTCCAAACTTTGAGCAAGATATTGAAAAGTTCTATCAAATTCTTAAGTGAGAGACATTTCAAGTTCAGGCTAGGAATAGATTCTATTATTTTGTGGGACATCAGCAGACCATCTAAACCTTTACTACACGTTGTAATCACCCATGGAAACTCAAAAAATACTGATGCATTGAGTCTCCCACAAAAATTATAATGTGATTGATCTGGGATAAGCTCTAAGCACCAAGATACTTTAAAAATACTTTCTTGGTGATAATGTAATGCAACCAATGCTGAGAACTGCTGATCTAGCCTCAACATTGTTTAGTCTCTACCAACCTGAAGCCAGAAAATACATAGCTTATTGGTTCCACTTTTTCGGGAACAGAGAGGTAACTGTTTTGTCTTTTAAACTTTCTTTTAGAACTTCTGCCTGATGAAAATAAACAAAGGTCTAAATTTACAATATAATTCTGGACTAAGGAGAGTAGATGGCAGCTTTCATGAAAAATTAAAAGCAAATGAAGCCAGACATAGTCCATAGGTGTTTATAATCTGCAGTTGATGGCAGAGACAATTATATGTTTTCCACCTTGGTCTGGTTCCGATTAAATCATGCATCTTCTGTTGAAGAATTCTCTCAAAATGCAGAAGAGTGAATTCCTCATTCCCATCAGTTAGCTGATCATCTATTGTTGATATCTTAGAAAAGCCTTAGAAGAAACTGGAAGGAAAACAACAGGGTAATTTTAAAAACTGAGATAGTAATTATAAATCTTATAGAATTTCCTCCAAGGACATGAATTATCAGTTTGAAGACTACAGTAGATATTCAATAAATATTTTGGAATTAATTAATAACTACAGTTAAAAGCAGTAACTTACCTATGACTTTTTCAGATTTTTTTTTTTAATTTAAGGAAGAGGGAAGGTTAGAAGAGAGATCTATAAGAGAATCTTAAGTGGTACAATAGGTACAAGGCTTATTAACGTGCGAGTGTTCTTTGCCAGCTTGGTTTCTGTATCTTTTAAATTGCAGGCTTGGGTAAATGATGTGGTGGCTTGGAATTGCATGTATTCCAGAAAATCATGTTCTTAATCATGATCCATTCCTGTGGTATAGACAGTGGTAAGTAGGACATTTAGATGAGGTTACTTCAGTTAAGACAATGCCCAAGGTGGGTCTTAATCCCCTTATTGGAGTCTTTTTTTTTTGCATGGGCAGATACCGGGAATCAAACCCAGGTCTCCAGCATGGTAGGCACAAATTCTGCCACTGAGCCACTGTCACAGTGCCTTGGACTCTTTTATAAACAGGATGAATAGAGAGACAGTGAGGGAGAGAAAGCCATGAAAGCAAGAAGCTGAACGCAGCAAAATCCAGAAGAGAAGGAAGAGAGATGAGCAAACAACACCCTGTGCCTTGCCATGTGGCATTGGAGTCAAGGATCACTGGCAGCCAGTCTTCAGGAAGAAGGCGTTGCCTTGATTTGGACATTTTTCTGGCTTCTAAACATAAGTGTATAAATTTCCATTGTTATAGCCAATACAATTCATGGTACCTGCTTTAAGCAGCCTAGGAAAGTAAAACAAAAGGGTAGAAATAAAGAAGACATGGTAGACAGGAAGTAGTAAAAGAAAAGGACATAGCCAAAGAGGTTAGGTTGGGTTACATAAAAGAGTAGGATGGCTGGGACGTTTTTGTGAGCTGTCATGGAGAGGTTATTTTAAGGATTTGGAAGGTTTTGAAACAACTATGAAGTGTGACAGAATTAGAGAAGAAAGAGATGCAGATCTGAAGATATGATTCTGTAAGCTAAAAATTAAATCCCCTTCAAAATATTTAGATAAAAAATGGATTTTCTTTTTAATTTCTTGGCATTGGGACTGTGATTTTTAAAATGTAACTCAGTTCTGAGGTGAGCTGCATGGAGCTCCAGGATTTATTGAGATGACATGTTCTTAGTCATTGAAAGTTCTCAATAGGACTTTTGTCCTTGTAGGCCTGTGATCTCTTAATGACACCACATTATCCAATATCATTTTCTTTCTTGAAGAATTTATCAATCTTTGTATTTGCTACTAATTTAGGGATGGGGTTAGGAAGAAATCAGGCCTTTTTGAAGGGTAGATGAAACGTTTTTTCTCATTGGTATTTCATCTAGTTTGAATCCAAGAATGCAGATCAAATTTGAAGCAAGTGGAGGTAGAGAGTACGGGGCTGAAATGGAAGGTGCAGTGGAGTTCCAGGCTCTTTGCATTATCCTTACTTTATTCTTACTATAGTCACATGGGTTAGGTATTATTTATCTTATAGCTTAGAAAACTGAAGCTCAGAGATATTAAATAATGTATACCCAAGGTTACACAATTATTAAGTGGTGGAGCTGGCATTCAAACTAGAGAATATTTTCTCTTTCTACTATACTCAGCATAATGGGAGCTTCATTTTCTGGCCAGATTTTTTTTCCATATAAGAGGTCATTGGTGATTTATTGGATAGTCACATCCTTATGCTTTCCTTGTTCTGTCTGCTAAGTAAACACTAGGATATTTGTGAAACTCTTACGAGGCATATAACTTTCTCACCTTTAAATATTAAGTAAATGGCTTTTATCAGTCAAACTATTCTACAATCCCTAAATTCTGTCCCTTTTTGGCAGTGATGTCAATCATCTGGTGGATTCAGAGCAATGAGGCAAGGCATCTAGTTTTGAAAGGAAGAAGTAAAGTCATCTCTATTCACAGAAGAGATCTTATATATAGAAAATCCTAAGGTATTCACAAAAGACAAAAAGAACTAATAAATGAGTTCAGGAAGTTTGTAGGATACGAGATAAATATACAAACATCAATTTTGTTTCTATAGTCTGGCAATGAATGATTCCAAAAATGAAATTAAGAAAACAATTTCATTCACAGTTGCTTCAAGGCAATGGAATGTAGGCATCATCCTTTCTGGGGCACAGAGCAGGAGGGAGAAGGGTGGAGAGTGGATCTGGAGGAGCAAAGAGAATATATAGCAATGACAGGTGAAAGAGATAGCTAGGACAAAAGATTAACAGTGCCATATTTGAGTTAAGTCTTGGGTGGTGAGTGAGGGCTGCCAGTTTGAGATATGCTGGATGCATAGCATGTACAAAGACATAAAAGGGAGTCCTTGTGTAGAAAAAGGTAGCAAATTTCATGTGAGTAGAGAGTTGAGTATGAGGAGTGGGAGTTACAGAAGAATTGTGAGGAATGGAAAAATGTGCTTGGTGGAAAGATCACTGTGAAAAACTGTACAGGTTAGGGTATAGGTTTGGCTGCTGTGACAGGCATCCAAATTAAAAGTGGCTGAACACAATAGAAGTTTTATCTTACAACTTAGCTTCTGGGTAGTTCTGCTCTCAGAAGTTATCAGATGTACAAGCTCTTGTTTTTTTTTTTAACATTAAAAAAATTGAGGCATACTTCTTATAAAATTCACCATTTTAAAGTGTGTTTTTCAGTGATTATTGGTATATTCACTATGTTGTGCAACCATCACCCCTATCTAATTCTAGAATACATCCATCACCCCTAAAGAGAAACCCTGCAATGAATAACACTTAACCCCGATTCTACCTTCCTTCACACCCACCCCACCCCCTATTTCTTGGCAACCACAAATCTATTTTCTGTCTCTGAGGATTTCTATTCTGGACATTTCATATAAATCGGGCTGTACATTATGTGGTCTTTTATGTCTGGCTTCCTTCACCTAGCATAATGTTTTCAAGGTTTATGCATGTTGTAGTATATAATAGGACTTCCTTCCTTTTCATGGCCAAATAATATCCCATTGTATGCACACACAACATTTTGTTTATCTTCCAGCAGCTAATAGGCACTTGGATTGTTTCCACTTTTTGATTATTATAAATAATGTTGCTATGACCATTCATGTACATGTTTTTTGCATGAACTTATGTTGGTTTTTTTACTTTCTTTTTTTTTTTAAATTCTTTTATTGAGACATATCCACACACTTATTGTCCAACCATAATGGGCAATTAATGGCTCACAGGATCATCACATTGTATATTCATCAACATGATAATTTTTAGAATATTTGTATCATTCCAGGAAAAGAAATTAAAAAAAAAAAAAACTCGTACATCCCATATCCCTTACTTCTCCCTCTCATTGACTCACAGTATTTCAATCTACCCAATTTTTACCCTTTATCTCCCCCTATTATTTATTTATTATCCTTATTATTATTTTATCCATTTATCCATACCCTGGATAAAAAGAGCATCAGACACAAAGTTTCACAATCACACAGTCATATTGTAAAAGCTATATAGTTGTATAGTCTTCTTCAAGAATCAAGGCCACTGGAACACAGCACAACAGTTTCAGGTGTTTCCCTCTAGCCACTCTAATATGCTATAAACTAAAAAGGGATATCTGTATAATGCATAAGAATAACCTCCAGGATAGCCTCTCCACTCTGTTTGAAGTCTCTCAGCCACTGAGAATTTATTTTGTCTAATTTCTCCTTCCCCCTTTTGGTCAAGAAGGCTTTCTCACTCCCATGATGCTGGGTCCCTGCAACTTGCCACGTCCCATGTTGGCAGGGAAATTTATACCCCTGGGAGACATGTTCCCTGCAGAGGGGAAGGCAGTGAGTTCACCTTCCAAATTTGCTTAGAGAGAGAGGTGACATCTGAGCAACAAAAGAGGTTCACTGGGGTGACTCTTAGGCAAAATTGTCAGTAGGCTTAGCTTCTCCTTTGCAGGAATAAGCTTCATAGGAGCTTGCCCCAAGATTGAGGGCTCAGCCTATTGAATTGGTTGTCCCCCTTGCTTGAGAGAATATCAGGAATTCCCCAGATGGGGAAGTTTACTATTTCCTCCTTTCTCCCCAGTCCCCCAAGGGGACTTTGCAAATACTTTTTTATTCTCTGCCCACATTACTCTGGGGTATATCAGGGCATCACAGTAACCTGTACAAGCCAACAAGATCTCATTCTGTATTCAAGAGTCCATGTAATTATGGTGTTCAAGTAAACTGACCATACAAACTAAATTAGATAATGTTCTACCCAAAATATAAATGTTGATTCAAATAAGCACCTCTCCCTTTGGTCTTACACAGAAGTTGAAGTTTTAAAAATATGGGCCACGAACATATGTTTTTAATTCTTTGGGGTATTTACCTAGGAGTGGAATTGCTGGGTCATGTGGTAGCTTTATGTTTAACTTTCTTGAGGAACTTCCAAAATGTTTTCTATAGCAACTGCACCATTTTACATCCCCACCAGCAATGTAGGAGGGTTCCAATTTCTCTACAGCCTCATCAACACTTGTTTTTGTCCATTTTTTTAGTAATATCCATCCTGGTGATAGTGAAGTAGTATATCATTGAGCTTTTTATTAGCATTTCCCAAATGAGTAATGATGCTGAGCATTTTTCCATGTGCTGGTTGGCCATTTGTTTATCTTCTTTGGAGAAATGTCTATTCAAATCCTTTGCCCATTTAAAAATTGGGTGATTTGTCTTTTTATTGTTGAATTGTTAGTGTTCTGTATATATCCTGGATACTAGGCCCTTATCAGATGTATGATTTACAAATATTTTCTCCCCAAATGCTGCTTTGCTACCTCTACATTGTTGCCCTCAAACACATGACCCAGAACAACTCATCCCTATAACTACGTTCTAGACAGCAGAGATCGGGAAAGAGAGTACACGCTTTCCTTTTAGAGAAACAACCTTGAAATTGCACATGTCACTTCTGATCCCATCCCATTGGCCAGAACCTAGTCACAAGGCCATATTTGTTACAAGGGAGGCGAGGAAATACAGTCTTTAGTCAGAACAGCTGTGTGCCCTGGTAAAACTTGGGACTTCTATTGTTACAAGAAAGAAGGGGTAATATTGGAAGTAAGCTAGCATTCTCTGCTGCAAGCATACCATTATCTTACCAAATTGAGGTTCTGGAAGTCATGAAGAGAATGAGTTCAACAACAGAGGGGAAAGAGTAGAATGTAAAAGATAGAAGGCTGTGGTCAGAGAGAGGGATTTTGACATTCAAGGTGTTAGAATAAGAGCCTGCCAGGAATTGGCTGGATTGAGTCAAGTGGTGACAGATGTGATTTCCAGAGTATAAAAGGAGGCCTGGGGGTAATGGGGCCCCGAGTGTCCCATGTGGAAACCACGAAGGCTTTTACCCCCTGACCCTTCACTGTGGATGCTGTCATCTTCTCCATTCCATATTTTGTTTTGTTTTAAATATTTTTATATGTTTCTAGTGACTAGAATAAAATGGGGCTATTCATCAGTTCATATACTGTTCCCTGCATGGTCTTAAAAAGAAATGTTTTTTTACAGCACAGAATTGCAAAACAGTGCTGGTTGAGGGATTTACACCTTTCTTTCAAACACAGGCCACTGTTGGTGGGCATAGAACACTGGGCGTGTTGATTGCTAATGTGATTTATGGCAGTCGCTGTGTTTTCAGCTACATTCTATGACCTTTCTTCCACGATGTCCTCTACTTTGATGAAATCACTCTCTTCTACGTCAAGTCCTTTTAATCCCTTTTTGGAACCAAGTATGAAACAATTTCCAATGCGTTCGACTCTAACTTTTTTTGCTCATTGTTTATTCCCTGAAGACTGAATAATACATTTAGAAGTTGAAAAATTGCAAGCTGATGTTTTGTACACAGTGTCTCTGAACTTTTCTGTCCAGAATTTCAGCCTGGCCTCAGATGAACCTTTTTACACACACAATTTAGGTCCCCAAAGTTAATCACTTGGGTCTACAATTAATCATTTATATCCTCCAAATCATGTGGAATCACCTAATTGGACACATGAGGGGATAATTGTACGTATAAGAAAGAACAGTAATGAAGCAGTTATGCATAAAAGTAGTATTGCAAAAAATGAAAGGAAATTTGGCCTCTGGTGGTCTGCCCATCTGCCTAATTGTCCGTCCATCTATCCATCCATCCACATCATTGTATTCAAGAAGTATGCAAAGCATTAGCCTACACATAATTCACTAGAGTTCAAAGATTACTATAATATATTTCCAGTGCTTGAAAAATTCCTGTCATATCTTAAGCAGAGTCAGTTTTGAGACATGGCTGGGAAGAATGGAAGGAAGGGAAATTATGTACCCACTGTGTCTTGGATACTGTGCAAAGCTTTGCCTATGTAGTCTTAATTAACGATTGGGACTAAGGAAGGCAAAGGGTAATAACACAGTTTAGTAGAAGAAGACAGATGCATAAATAATCGTAATGCTATGCACTATAATAAAAGTAGGAGCCCAAGCAAGGGAGAGGCTTACTCTGCCTAGGAGGGGAAAGGAAACTTCCTAGAGAAGCATGACTTTGTACTGAGTCCTAATAGATAATCAGGAGTGGCCTAGGTAGAAAGTTGGGACAGGCACTGCAGGTGGAAAGGATAGTGTACAAAAGCATAGAAATGTGACAAGCAAGCCAACTTGGGGTAATGTCAAACAAGGTTTAGTGTGGCTGGTTTGTTGGTAAATGGATGAGTGCTAAGAGAAAAAAAAAATGGAGAGTTGGGTTGGGATTCTGCGTGCCAAGCTAAGGCATTTGAGTTTTATTTTATAAGTCATGAGCTATTGAAAATTTAGAAACATGGGAGTAACATCATCAGATTTATATTTTGGAAAGATGACTTGAGAACATTTTTAAAAGGAAAAAAAAGTCTGACTTCATTCATTTTCATCCACTAAATATTTAGTGCTTACCTACTATGTGCCAGGCATTTTTCAAGGGGCTGGTTGTTCAGCAGTGGCTCAAAATAGTAAGAAATCCTTGCCCTCGTGAAGCTTCAAGTGGTGGAGGCAGACAGACAATAAACAAGGAAATATACAATCATTCAGATGGCAATGAGTGCTATGGAGAAAATAAAGTAGGGAAGGAAGATAGAAATGATCTTTGCAATTTTCAGTAGGGTGACCACTTCAATACAAAGTGGCTTCCCATCGAAAAGAAACAAGCATTTGGGCAAAGACTCGAAGGAAATGAGAGGGCACGTCTATGTACATATCTGTTGGAAAAGCATTTTAGGCAGAAGGAATTGCAACTGCAAAGCCCTGTGCATGTGCGTATGAGAAATCTGGAAACCCCCAAAAGAAAGGGCTTTTGTTCAAAAATCCCCATAATTCTATGAAGGCAGACTGTGGTAGTTTGAAGCTTTATGTACCCCAGAAAAAACATGTTCTTAAATTTAATCCATTTCTGTGTGTATGAACCCACTGTAAGTAGGACCTTTTGCTGAGGTTATTTCAGTTAAGGCATGTGCCACCTCAATCAACATAGGTCTTAATCCTATTACTGGAGTAATGAAAGAATGAAATTGAGATAGAGAGAGAAGGCCACAGGAAGTAAGAACCTGAAACCAACAGAACCTGGAAGAGAAGGGAAGGAGACGCCACCATGTATATGTGACAGAGGAGCCAAGGATGCTGCACTCAGCCCCTTCTACATCAGTTTTCGGGAAGAAAGCATCGCCTTGATGACACCTTGATTTGGACTTCGTTTTAGCTTCCAGCCTGTAAACTGATAAATTCCCACTGTTTAACCCAACCCATTTCATGGTGGTATTTTTGAGCAGCCCAGGAGACTAAAATGGGGACCCAAGAAACACTGGTCATTTTTCATTTATCATTCCCAAAGTATTTGACTTTGACAAGCTAGAACAGGATCTCCTTTTAAAAATCACTGTAGGTCCAAAATCTGGAGCAGAAATAACTAAGTTATCTTCTGCATTTACCCACGACTGGCTGTTTTGCGTTGAAGCAGTGAAGCCCAGTAATTATGTCAAAGCCAACCACCAGAAGGTAGCTCTTTTGTCTCCTTTGCAGTTTCAACCCATCCATTTCATTTTCAGATGCTCAAAATCTGTACTTGATAACATTTTAAGGACACGCACTTCCAAACTTAACAGATACACTGGTTTGGATGGCACACGGGGCAACTCTTCAGCAAATAAGTGAGATGAGTGATATCAGGAGCGTGCCGGGCTGCTTATGGTCTAGCTGTGTGTACTGTGCACACAAGAGAGAAAAATGAAGCCAGAAACTGGAACGAGGTCATTAGTGTATACCATTCTGGTACTGTAGTCAGACCACACACATATTTAATGCACTGAACCCACCTTGAAATGCCCCTCAGCGCCTAGAGAACAAAATACTAGAAAAAAATAAGGGGGAGGGGAGGATACTGAATGATCCATAATGCTGTCAATGTCACAATCCATCCTGAACAGCAGAATAAAGTTAATAAGGAAAGTTCTTTAGTGCTTGTTCAGCTGCCTGCTACCCAACTTCATGGCAGAGTAAGAAGGAAATAGATATAACAGTGTACTATGTATCAATAATAAATTACAGGCATGCCTGATATATAAGGAGTAGTTCTTTATCTTTACTTGAAGTATCAGTCTTTAGGATTGCATATTTGACCATTCAATGCCACATGGCTTAAATCTTAAATAATTTGTTTTTTGTTAAGACTGTTGATACTTTAACAATTAAACGAGCAATACGAGCTAAAAGTGTTAAAGATGAGAATTTTAAAGCATCAAGAAAATGAAAGAGAAGTAACATTTTCCCTTATGTTTAGTAAATAAAAATTGCCTTGGACTAAACCCTAAATCTATTTATAGCATACATAAAGGTTCATCTCTGGAAGTTGAATATTTCATCTGAATTCTAAGCATCATGTTTCAGCTCAGAGGATTTCATGGTTTAGAAGTAGATTATTTTCATTCTAAACCTGTGTACTTTTCAACTCCTAAAAACATTCCGTATACTTTTACAGCACTGCACTACTTGGTTATAGAGTCGAGAGCTTATACAATTCAACTAACGTCTGCCAAGCATTTCTTTAAAGGTTAAACAGCTTCTATGTGCAAGGCGCTGACTGGGCAAGATATTACAGGAAATGCAAATTGAGTAAACCTAGTGCCTTTCCCTAAGGAACGCAGGGAAGTAAAGTAAAAAAGTGATGGTGCAGTGAGTCAGAACATGCTCAGTGTCCTAAGGGTTCGGAGGAGAGGAGGATGACCATGGGTTAGAGAAATCAAGAAAGGTTTTAAGGCAAAGCAACATTTGACATGAGGGATGGCTAGGATCCCTCAATAGGCTGGAATGGGGTTGGCGTGAATGGAGTGAGAAAGGCAATTCAGGTAAAGACAGGGTTGGCTGGTTCATCGAGGAAAGAGGTTCTGTCTTGCTGAAGCCATGGTTTATATAAGTGGGGGTACTGGGACTAAAGCTGGGAGGTGAGCGGCAGTCATGTGGTCTCTGGGTTCGGATGTTAGCCTGAGGAATGTGGATGCGACCGTCGGCAGTGGGGCTCCATCGAAGCCGATGTGACATGATGTGACATGACGCTGCTCTCTTTATGCTCTGATGCCCACGTTTTTGTACTCAGTCGCATTTGCCTGCCGAGGGGGTGAGCCTGGCTCTCCAGCCTCTGGCCGAGAGATTGGTTCTGTTCTGCAGATTTACTTGGAAGGCAGAGCACAATAGGTGAGACTTGGGTATATTTCCCCACACCTGCCCCCATGATGGGCAATTTAGCCCTTGAGTGTGGTCTCTGTGCCCTAGCTAGTTAGGCATTATTTGAGCTTCAGAATATTTTTCAAGGATAAAGAAAGGAAACATCATCACCCACAAATATTTATTTAAGTACTTAACTAGATAAGCAGCAGCACTTTTGCTCTGCCCTGTATTGGTGGTGAGGTAACAATTCCAGCCAGAAAAGCTTGAACTCACGTCGGAATAGGAAAGGGCTAGGAATGGTATATGCAGGTGTCAGGCCATGGAATCACTGCCTCTGCAATGCTCTGCTATTTGGTATTATCTTCTCATCTAATGTTTTTGAAAGTCTAATTTAGGAAAAGTGGGGACAGTCTGAAGTAGTTAGAGAGATTTGAAAGAAGTGGTAGCCTTGCCCAAACCACAGATATTCAGTGAAAATTTAACCTATGACTAATATACACCATATAACACACAACTTATAGGTAGCAAAGAAAGTCCCAGAAAGCCTGGGTGATGCCGACACACAAAGCATTGCTCAGGCACAATCTCACTGGGGGGCTGCACGCCCTAGGCAGCCCTTGTGGGCACCAGAGCTTGACTGCACTGGTACGATGGGTGTCTCTAGTCGAAGTATAGATATATAATAATATCTAACATGGTTCTTTAACTTCAGACTTTTAAAGATGCAGAAACGTTAACTAAGAATTGATTGAATTCTTTGTAGAATGAAAACTTTCAAGTAGGTACTCGTATTTGATAAGATCGAAAACAGTAATGGGTCAATCAATAAAAAAAATTTGTTAAACCCTGAAGTCTTTAAAAACACAGTAACATAAAACATAATGCATACTCATTTGTAGGGCTAAGGCCTTTTTTTTTTTTTTCCTGAGGGTAGATCTGTTTTTTGGAGTTTTTCTGGGATAAATCATGCTCATGATGCATCTATTTCTAGTTTCAATTTATTTAAAGTGAAGCAGATATTTTTTAGGTGATCTGAGCCCAGAACCTGATGGGATTTTCCTGATTCCTATTAAAATCTTTTAAATTAAACTTATCTTGCTCACACCTATTATAGTAATTTTTCTTTTCTTAGTGACTTGGAATTATTGGGACTCTCCAAAGCGTTCAACTTAATTTTCAGAACATTTTTCTTTTTCATTTGCCTAGTTTGCTGATTTTCATATTTAATTTAAAGAAGCTTAATTTAATTCATTAAAATACTACAATCACAAGTGTAAGGAATCCAAACAGACTCAGGAACAAATACAACTGACTCCTGCTTAGTATAAACAATAGCAGAAGTGGGAGCAGAAATCCTCAGGTATATTGCAGAGTAGTTTACTGCCTTCGAACGCTTGGCGTGCTGTGTATTTCAGAAAATTCAGTTCAGTAAAAGGAATGGAGAGCATCTGTTAATCCTGCAATTTAGTTAAGTGGAAGTCAGTTGAGAGCTTCCATTGTGTAAAGTTAGCTAAGCATGAGCATATGTGTAGTTCACTACACGGAATATGCCGCATGGTTCTGCATCAACATCACCGAAGAATTGGTTGAACATACATGGACATATACCTAAAGGCAAAAATATGGGTATCAGGTGTGGATAAAGGAAATGTTAGCGCTGCTCCCTGTTGGGGACTTCCTTTTCTTTGCTGATATTCTTGTGTTTTCTATCAAAAAATCTGAATGCTCACCAGTGCTGTAAAATCTATACATCAGGACTTTTATAGTAATTACAGATTTCTAAAATATCTCAATAAAATATGTAGTATTTACTTTATAGGATAGATTTTTATAAGAATTTGTGAATCCATGCATGTATAGTGTTCAGTACAGCCAATGAGATGTATCCTTTTTTACCATGTTCTCTTTTGAGTTCGGACTCTGAGTACAAAGTCTCCATCAAAAGCACGTTGATGTACACACCTGTTCATAGCAGCATTATTCACAATAGCCAAAAAAGTGGAAACAACCTAAATGTCCTCTGTCAAGTGAATGGAAAAACAAAATGTGGTATATCCACACAATGGAATATATTCAGCCATAAAAAGAAATGAAGAGCTGATACATGCTACACTATAGATGAACAATGAACCTTCAAATCCTTATGCCAAGTGAAATAAACCAGACATAAAAGGACAAGTATTGTAGGATTCTACTTATGTGAAATATATAGATTAAGCAAATTCATAAAAATAGAAAGTAGCTTTGAAGTTAACAGGGGCTAAAGGGATGGAAATAGGGTATTTTAGCTTAATGACTATAGAGTTTCTGTTTTGAATAATGAAAAAGTTTTGGTGATGGCTGTTAGTGATGGTAGTACCACATCCAATTTCATTCACTGAACTGCACATACTGACTTTTATGCTATACACATATTGTCACAATTAAAACTATTTTTTAACATATTGATCAGTGTTCTAGTTTGCTAGCTTGCCAGAATGCTATATACCAGAAACAGAATGATTTTTAAAAGGGGGACTTTATTAAGTTGCAAGTTTACAATTCTAACCCCATGATAATGTCCAAATTTAAGCAAGGCTATAGAAATGTGTCAATCTAAGGCATCCAGGGAAAGATACCTTGGTTCAAGAAGGCCAGTTTCTCTCAACTGGAAAGGCAAATGGCGAACATAGCGACATCTGCTAGCTCTCTCTCCAGGCTTCTTAGTTCATGAAGCTCCCCAGGGGTGTTTTCCTTCTTCACACAGAGGTCTCTGGCTGCTGGGCCCTGTGGCTCTCTCCAAAATTGTTTCCACTTTTAAAGGATTCCAGTAAACTAATCAAGACTCACCTGGAATGGGTGCCGTCACATCTCCCTCTAAACAAAGGTTAACACCCACAATTGTGTGTGTCCCATCTCCATGGAAATAATCTAATCAAGTCTCCTACTCACAGTATTGAATAGGAATTAAAAGAAACAGCTGCCACCACATGATGAATCAGGATAAAAATATGGCTTTTCTAGGGTACATAATCCTTTTAAACTGGCACAATCAGCTTGAAAGTGTTTCTGCAGGCCAAATTTGGAGCAATCTGAGCATCAGAATTAACAATGACAGGTTTTGATTATAACATTGAATTTTTAAAAAAATCTATGCATTTATACAAATAAGAAGTAAATTTAAAGGGGGAAAGAAGGAAAAGTTCTTTATGAGAAATGTCAACTAATAGATGTAGAATGAATAACAGAAGTAGGAAATGGTTTTACGACCCCCATGAGTAATAATTTATTTATTATTATTCCAGAATCATAAATGGATGTTAAAACCATTAGATGAAAGAACACTGGAAAATGGAATATTTAAACCTTTTTATTCCATGGATTCCTTGTTTATCACAAAGAGAATCTGTATCTTTAATAATGGAACAATCTAATGAATCCCACCTGTACCCAGTGATGACACCTAGCACCAACAAGGTACAAACTGACACCAGGAGGCCCCTAATATACAGACATGATATCATGTCTGTATATTCCTGCCCACTCATAAACAGTTTCACTTGAATCTAATTTTGGAAAAGTAATAGGAACAATTCAAATTGAGGAATATTCTGCAAAACAAAACAACACAATAAACAATAAAATACGTATATCATGATGTGAAAGACAGAGAAATCTTGGAAACTGACTAAAGAGACAGTTGGGGAAGTTTGAATATGGTTTGCACATTACATAAGGTTATCATGTTAATGTTAAAATTCCAGTCTGATAATTATGGCTCTGCAAGAGGCTGTTCTTATTCTTAGGGGTTAACTGTCAGCAAAATAATAATAATAATAATGTGTGTAGGTAGATAATAGATGAAAGATAGATGGTAGATAGCTGGATAGTTAGATAAATGTGCAGAGAGAGAGAGAAAGTAATGTGATATGGAATATTGGGTTTTCATTGTGCTATTCTTGCAAATTTCCTGTTGCTTTGCAAGTTTTCAAAATAAAAGCCAAGGGAAATAAAGCCCTAGGTAGTAATCTACTGCTCGGCAGAAGAGTAAGGAGCGTTCTGCTATTACACAGATTAGGCAATGCTGGACCATCCGGTTCAGGGTCTACAAAATTGCCCTCTGCCTATTTCTGTCCTCTAGTAATAGGTTTGCTTTGTGCTATGTATTCTCTCCCATAGCTACCACCTGTAGTAGATCTTGCAGAGCCAAGGAATTCCTTCTGAAGAATAAAATAGAAGTAAAATTTACATCTCTGTGTAGATTATCTGTATAATTTAAGGAAAATTGGTGTGGTAGAAGAAATAACGAACTAGACTCCTGATAGGTCTCAGGAGTACTTTCTAGAATCCACTAACTATGTGGAATATTACCTCAGTCAACAGGGTTCCCTTTGCAATATTTCATCCGGTTGTATATATTATTGTGAAACAGATCAAAAGCTGACATAAGAGTTATCAGAGAAAAATAAAGGTAGATGGCAATCATAGGCTGTAAAGTGCCACTGAGTCAATTAAGACTCAAAAGTTCAGCAGAGTGAGACAAAATACGCCAGAAACAAAAACAGCAACGATACAGTCACCTTTAGAAAATGCTTATAAGAAAACAGGGGCCTAGACTGTAAGCTTTTAGAGCAGTGTTCTAGTTTGCTAGCTGCCGGAATGCAATATACCAGAAACGGAATGGCTTTTAAAAAGAGAAATTTAATAAATTGCTAGTTTACAGTTCAAAGTCTGAGAAAATGTCCCAATTAAGCAAGTCTATAGAAATGTCCAATCAAAGGTATCCAGGGAAAGATACCTTGCTTCAAGAAGGCTGATGAAGTTCAGGGTTTCTCTCTCAAGTAGAAGGGCACATGGCGAACACGGCATCATCTGCTAGCTTCTTCTCCTGGCTTCCTGTTTCATGAAGCTCCCCAGGAGGCATTTTCCTTCTTCATCTCCAAACATCGCTGACTGGTAGACTCTGCTCACGTGGCTATGTCATTCTGCTTTGCTCTCTCTGAGTCTCTTATTCTCCAAAATGTTTTTTTCTTTATAGGACTCCAGAAACTTATCAAGATCCACCCAAATGGGTGGTGACATGTCATCACCTAATCCAGTTTAACAACCACTCTTGATTAAATCACATCTCCAGGCAGATTATCTGATTATAGTTTCAAACATACAGTATTGAATAGGGATTATTCTGCCTTTATGAAGTGGAATTTAGATTAAAACATGGCTTTTCTAGGGGACATACATCCTTTCAAACCAGCACAAGCAGATGCATTATGTCTGGAGCGGTGATTATTACTTCAGATTTTGAGAGGCTGTTTTATATATATATATAAAACCTGATGTTTAGAGATAAGAGCAAAACTGAACAGATTGGGGTTAAAGTAATTCAGAACATAGGGGTAAGGAAGACGGTGTCTGTATTTTAAAACCATACATACTCTTTGAGACCAATGGAAGAAAGGTTTATTTGATCTGGAACTGAAATTTTCTGTAGCATAATCTAATTCAACCTATCTGTATAGCTCATTTGAACAACTGAAACACAGGAAGCACAGAATAAGAAAGAGGTCCTTTAATCCTGTATAGATTATAGTAATGCCTGGAAACATCCTAGAGTATATTAAGCAGCTAATCAAAAGGTATTGGCAAAGACCCCTGAGGGAGGGGAGAAAGATTATGAAACTATTAAACCTCACCATCAGGAATCCCCTGATACTGTGTCAAATCTTGGGGATACTCAAATCAATAGGCCATGCCCTCGATTATGAGGCTTACTGCTGTGAAGCTTATGTAGGTAGCATAGAGGCTGAGATTACCTATAGGCATCCCTAAGAGTTACTTCTGGAGGACCTCTGTTGTTGCTCAGATGTGGCCTCAGTCTCTCTAAGCCCAATTCTGCAAGTGAAATCATTGCCATCCCCCCATGTGGGACATGACATCCAGGGGCAAAAGTCTCCCTGGCAACGTGGGAGATGACTCCCAGGGATGAATCCAGACCTGGAATTATGGGATCAACAATTCCATCCTGACCAAAAGGGGGAAAGAAGTGTAACTAATAAAGTATCAGTGGCAGAGAGAGTTCAAATAGAGTCAAGAGGCTACTCTGGAGGTTGCTCTTACACAAGCTTCAGGTAGACCTTGCTACCTATCATAACATGCCAACCCCCAACCAGGACCATTCCAGCCAATCCTAAAGAACACCTAGGGCAATTTATAAGATTCCACAAGGGTTCCAGGCACTAGAGTAACTT
Organism: Tamandua tetradactyla; assembly: GCF_023851605.1. Classification (NCBI taxonomy): domain Eukaryota; kingdom Metazoa; phylum Chordata; class Mammalia; order Pilosa; family Myrmecophagidae; genus Tamandua; species Tamandua tetradactyla. Next base: position 49,608,177 of record NC_135347.1, on the reverse strand, counting down.
TCCAGAAACATACAACCTCCAGATGGGTCCCTGGTCCAGATAAGTCCTGAAACCTAGCCCAGCCTCTCCAGAACATCAAATAGTTCCATCTCCCTACCTCATTTTAGTGACAGACCCTTCCAACATCAAAAATTTGGAATTGCCATAGGCCAAACAACCCCAAAGAGAGGTATGGAAAGATCAAAGGTAATGGTGGAATTATACATAGAAGATAGGACTTTACAAATGAATAGAATGCTGAATCATTAAATGGATATCTCTTTTAGTCTCCAGTATTTTAGAGCAGCTAGAAGTAAAAAACCTAAAATTGTGAAATTGTAACCTATGTCAAACTCTGAAATATGTTCTACAACTAATTGTAGTGCTGTGCTTTGAAATTTATAGATTTTTTTGTATACATGTTATTTTTCACAGAAAAAGAAGGGAAAAAATTGATTGTGATGACAAAAAAGTGTTTAAGTCCTCTAGCCTCCTCTATTCTGGAGCAGCTAGAAGGAAAAGTATGAGAGGATTGTATGGTAGCCCATGACAAACTCTAGGATCTATCCTGTAACCACTTTTTGAAGAGTGCTTCGAAAACTATTGCTTTTTTATTTCTTTGCTATATATGTGTATATATGTTATACTATACAGTAAAAAAAGTTGAAAAAAAAAAGTTCGGCAGAAGGTTTCCGACAAAACCAGCCAAAAGGCCAGATGGAGAAAGAACTTCCTTTCCCAATAGGGATTCTAGTGAGCAGGAGCAAGAGGGTCGGCCCTGTGCTCACCAACAGAATAACCAAATAGAACTACTTAACGAGAATAGAGGGATTTTACCACTGTGGAAAATCTGATCTCTAGAAGACGGTATGTAGCTATTTTCTACATCCATCTCCCAAACAGTTCTGGTCAGCAAAATCCAAGTATAAGAAACGGAGTCCTAATATAAGGAAAACTAACCAAGATACAGCCTAAGTCACTACATCAGAAAAATGATGCAAGAAGAGGACATAATGAAGTAGTCAGGACAGACTTTCTGCCGATAGGGTTAATTAAGATGTGCCTCCTGATCGAATAATTGAAATACAGAACTACAAGTTAAAATCTTAGATATTAGCGATGGTTGTGTTAATAATACTCGAACTAAGGGCATAAGCTTCCTTTGGTGGTAGTGAAGAAGAAAAGCTACAGACAAGAAATCATATTTGAAAGAATAGTCCTTACCTCTGGCGGGGGTGTCCTATAGTCACAGGACCACAGCAATATAGTAAGGTATATGAAGCCTCAAGAACCGCCTACCTGCGGTGTGATATTGTCATATATGTCTGAGCCAGATTTTGGTAGCCTAGAATGGGAAGACATTTTGAACAACAGCAAAAAAAAGTCAGGGTTAGAAGAAACGTAAGGACCAAAAAAAAAAAAAAAATACAAAATAGACAGGTCATGGGAACTAGTGAATGTCTAAGCTTCTGTATCCCCTCCCCCACCCAAACCATCATACATGGATTTCTGAGTCGAATTTTGGTCCTACAGGAATCACAAATATTCTAAAGAATAAAAAATATCAAAATTAAAGGAATGTTTTTAATATGGTATTACATATGGAATTATAGTGTCTAAAATTTTTTGAGTACTTAACAATGGTTATCTCATTTACTAGGGCTGAGTCAGGGATTGAAACCAAGAGGGTTGACTCTAGAGCATGTGCTTTTAAGTAGTTCTCAATGCCAGAATGTTATTAAAACATTACAATCATCTATTTTTTTGGAGAATATTTAATGGCATGGTAAAGATTTAGGAAAATAAAAAGCACTGACGGTAGGCCAAGCCCTTAATCTTGAGGCTTGCTCTTGTAAAGCTTATTTTTTTGTAATGGAAAAGCTAAGTCTATCTATAGTTATGCCTAAGAGTTACTTCCAGAGGACCTCTTTTGTTGCTTAGATGTGGCCTCTCTCTTTCTAAGCACAACTCTGCAAGTAATATCATTGCCCTGCCCCCTACGTGGGACATGACATCCAGGGGTGAAGTCTCCCTGGCAACAAGATATGATTCTCAGGCATGAGCCTGGCCCTGGCACTGTGGCTTGACAACGCCTTCTTGACCAAAAGGAGGAAAAGAATTGTAACAAATAAGGTATCAGTGGCAGAGAGACTTCAAATAGAGTTGAGAGGCTATTCTGGAGGCTATTCTTATGCATATTCTATCTTCAGCTAGAAATCACTTTTTACATGATTAGCTAAACCCCAATCAAAACCATTCCTGCCAACCCTAAAGAACACTGAGGGGGCTCTTTGCCACAGGTACTGCAAGAATAAAGACCATTCTCAGCAACCAGACTATCAACATTCTGGAAAATGTAGACATCACGCTGAAGGGATGCACAGTTAATGTGAAGGGGCCCCTTTGCAGGGACTTCAATCATATCAATGTAGAACTCAGTCTACTTGGGAAGAAAAAGAGAGGCTTTGGGTTGACAAATGGCAGGGACGTAGAAAGGAGAGGGCTGCAGTTGGCACTATCTATAGTCACATACAGAGCCTGATCAAGGAAGTCACATGGGGCTTCCATGACCAGCTGAGGTCTGAGTGTGCTCACTTCCCCATCAGTGTTGTCATTCAGAACAGAGAGTCTCTGGTTGAAATCCAAAATTTATTGTGTGAAAAATACATCCATAGGGTTTCGATGAGGCCAAATGTTGCCTGTTCAACATCTCAAGCCCAGAAATATGAGTTAATTCTTGAAGAAAATGACATTGAACTTGTATCAAATTCAGCTGCTTTGATTTAGCAAGCCACAACAGTTACAAACAAGGATATAAGAACATTTTTGGATGGCATCTATGTCTCTGAAAAAGGAACAATTCAGCAGGCTGATGAATACGATCTAAGGAGTTGTGCAACAATGGAAACAACAAGATACCAGACCCATTTGATTTTAAAGATGTGATAAAGTTCACCTGTTAATTTGAGACTTTTTTTTTCAGTGTAAAGGCATTTTCTGTCCCAGGTAGGACTTAATGGGTGAAATGGCTTGAATTTGGTTCTTGCAGATTATATTTCAGAAGAGGAATAGTATAGTACCAGTGACCACTAACACATAAGACTGTTTGTCATCAGATATGGAACTTTGGGGAGATGGTAAATTTTGCTGAGTCATGAATTTGGATGCCTGAGTCACTTGTCTGTATCAGAATTTGTCAAAAAAAAAAAAAAACACCTATTAAGTGAAACAAAGTTGATGCACTACCTACGCAAGAGTTAGAGACACAACACAGTTTGTGTTCATGGTAAACAAGTAACTGTTAGGTAAGGGCCTTTCAATAATTCTAAAAACTGGTAACTTTTCCATGTTTCATTCTGTCCCACTTTACATACCATTTGATGCTACCACGTGTTCCTAGTTATTACCAAATTTCTATTTCTATCTTAAAATACTTTTAGCATCTGAACTTTATTTCAACAATTTGTTCAGTACTGGTACATGGACTGCATTTTGGATAGCGCTGGTTTAATAGACCAACTCAAGAGGCTACTCCTACACCCCTTCCTGTCTTGCTCATCTCATTAGATGATAACTTCAACCTTCCAATTTCTGAGGCAAAATTTAGAGTTAACCTTGAGTTCCATTTTACACATCCCACTGGGAGAACCCATGGCTCTGCCTTCTTAAAAAAAAAAAATATGTTCAAGGATTAACATATTAAGCAAGGAAAAATAGGGGACCCATAGCTTCAATAAAAGAGTAAAGTAAGATAGCAATCAGTTAAAAAGTATGGATCTTGCTTAAATCTTCATTCAGATGAGCCCACTGGATATGTGATAATAGGAGTGATAATAGGTTTTTAAAAGAAATATGGATGAAATCTAGGATTTGATTAAAGATATTTGAGGTGGGCTTCTAGAAGAAACAATTTCCTGTGAGTTGGTAATTGTTGGAACTGGATAATGGAGGTTCATTAAAGTTTTAAAATTTCCCATAATGTAAAAAAAGAAAAGAAAAGAACACCTAGGGCTTGTATTTGAAATTCTACAAAGGTTCCATGCAGTGGGGTAACATTCCAGAAACTTACAACCTTCATATAGGTTCCTAGGCCAGATAGGTCCTGAACCCCAGAGAGGCGGGCCTACTCCAGAACCAACTAGTTCCATCCCCCTATCCCATATTATCAACAGCCCTTTCCAACATGAAAAAGTTAGAACAGGCATAGCCCAAACACCCTAAAGATTGGGAGAAAGCTCAAAGGAGAAGGTGGAGTCATAACAGGGAAGATTTAACAAATGAGTATGACTGCTGAATCATTATATTGATATTTCTTTTAGTCTCCAGTGTCTTGGAGCAGCTAGAGGGAAAAACCTAAAGTTGTGGAACTGTAAACCATACCAAACTCTGAAATCTGTTCTATATAACAAATTGTTGCAGTGTGCTTTGAAATTTATTGCTTGTTGTTCTTCACAACAACAACAAAAAAACAAATAGCAAAAAACAAAAAAACAAAACCAAACAAAATAAATAGACCGACAAACCTGTATATGCAATATTCTCAAAATGGTAATGACAGAGAGAGACAGAGAGAGCACAAGAGAAGGAAAAGATTACAAGGCAGTGTACAAAATGTTAATAGTGGTATTCTCTCGATGATGGTTTTTCAGTAATTTTTATTTTCAACTTTCTATTTTACAGATTTTCTAATATGAAAATGTTGCCTTTTATAATCAAATAAAATTGCAAGTGCCATACATAAAAGAAACATTCTAGAAAATTTAAAAATAACTTCAACTATTCTTAGAAACAGTCCTAGGACATGAAATAGTGTTCCTCAAATTTCATCATGTGTGCACCATTTGCACAATTTCTGTCATGAGGTCTACCTCTGCCATTATTTATTAATGGTTCTTTAAACTGACTCACTAGTTTTACTTAGTCTCCTAAATAAAATCTATGAAACCATGCTTTTGCTATGCTCTAGGGTTTTTCTTAATGTAAATGAAAACAAGTACATAAGTATTAAAATCCATCGGGCCACCGCAATAAGAATAGCCCACTTTGGGAAAGACTGTGAGCCCATTACTTCCTTCAGAATCAGTAGGGGGCTTTGTTAAAAAGGAAGATTCCTGGGCCTTACCACAGATTCACAGAATCAGAGTCTTTGGGAGAAGGGATCTGGGAATCTGTCTTTTTAATAGGCTCTCCAAGAGATCCTAATACAGCCTAAAGCTTAAGAAAAATTGCACTATGGGTTCCTTGAGGGATACACAATGATCAAGGATTTGGTATTGAATCTGAGGTAATTATGACATTCAGCAAGATAACCAGGATGAAATCCAGAATTGTGCCAGGTCACCTCACAAGCGCTAGCATGTGGAGAGTATTAAGATAACCAGGAAGATGGTGGAAGCGGGGAGTTAATTATTGCAAAATACGTGAAATACTTAGTTTCTTTGTACCAAGAATGACACCCCAGGAGAGTTGCTTTCCAGACTTCTGTTTGAGTGGCAGTGTTTACTGTTGGTCAATTTCACAAGGTAGTAATATGTGGCAGTTACGTTTGATGTTAAGATAGGTCTACAAAGGTGGTGACAGAATGCTGCCAAAAATCAGAAGTCCAGATAAGCTACTGGGGAGGGAGCTAGGGAGGACTAGAACCCAGCAGGGAAAGCCAGTGGAGAATTGGACACTGGTAGGGAAAGCAGAAGTTGGCTAACCAATGGTAGAGACACCAGCGGATATAAACTGACAAGAGCTGAATAAATCAAGTGGCTAGGAGTGAATTTCTGTAGGGAGAGACCTGCCTTTGTTGAGAAGATGTATTGATTAAGTGTGCAGTTGTGGGGTGGAAGAAAGCCTCAGGGCCTGGTTTCAACCTGGAGGAAAAAGAGCCTCTGAACATTAAGGAGACAAAACTGGAGAAGGCCTGGGGGTTGGCAGGCACAGTCTGGGAGTAGGGCTCTCTGGTGGCTCTCAGCTCCAAGGAGACACTTGAGGTGAGATATCTAATAGGGATGGATGTTTCTGGTGAGATGCTGGCGTTGTATGATGTGGTGCTTCTTCATAAATCACCAGGGAAACTACACAGATCCCAACGTGGGTGGGTGACCAGATTCCTGGAAGTTGGCGAGGGAGGGGCCATGTGGCAGCAGTGTAGTGTGTGCTCAGTTAACCCACATGGAGAAGAGGACAGCTGCTCTTTGGGTTATACAATTACTGGAGACTTTGCAGGTATATAAAACCCGGATAGAGAATGGAGACGGTTTTGTTCAAACATGTAGGGATGTGGGGCAATGTAGGTTTATGGGAGTTCACACAAAACAACTTGGGGCCGAGGAATCTAGCCTGGATAGAGTGGGGCTTGTGGAGAACTACCTCAAGAGGAAACATTTTTGGAAGGATTTCACTCAGGGACAAAAGTAAGCCCTTCACTGGGTTACTGCAGGAGCAATGAGGCTAAGGGATTTGTTTATAGTTTGTGGTGAAGTAGGCCAGAAGAAGAAAGTTTCCCCTCCAAATGGGTAAATATGAGAGCAATTGGGCGGTGGATTCTTCAGTAACATGAGACGTGTGGATGAGTACAAAGCCTGGACACAGGGTTTCCTCTCTTGGGACCATACGGAAACCATGCTGTAATTTGGAAAGTGTTTAATAAAGATGACAACAGGAAAATAATGGAAAGGACTTAGAACCCTGAAATAGCACAACTTTAAACTGTGCCCTAGAAGCTGTTCTCTTCTAGTCCCAGGGCAGCAGGGGACACACAGGTTTCTTCCTGTTCAGCAGTCCTGGCTGTTTTCCATTTAGCTGTTTCATACCCATTTTCCACGTGGCTTCATTTTCTCAACGTCCATTATTCCTTCTCTGAAATGGGCAACTTCTATTTATTTATTTATTTATTTATTTATTTAGGCACAGGCAGGCACTGGGAATCGAACCCAGGTCTCCAGCACGGCAGGCAAGAACTCTGCCACTGAGCCACCATGGCCCACCCACTTCTATCTATTTCTGATCTCTTTCCTACTGTACACACATCATGTTGAATTTCGATTCCATTCTTAAGGATCTTCTAGCCCGTGAGCTTCTTTACCCTGTTTTTACACTAAATGCTTCAAAAAATGAAAGTCACCCCCCCCCCCATTGTTTTTTAAATCCAGGGTAGCTGACCAGCAAGTTGATTTGAAATGGGAGAGAAAGGAAGCAGTATTCTGTAGACTTGCTTCCATGGAGCATCAGGTTTCAGGGTGGTTGAGGCTGCACACTCTGTCACACAGCACTATGCAAATTGACTTTACCCTTTCAGATTTAAAGGATCCAGGTTCAAGAAAGTTTTGAGATGATACCAAGTTTGTCATGAGTCATGAATGTGCTCTAAGGTCTTCCCTATTTCCACCAAGAGAAACGCAGGAGGGTGGAGAGCCTCAGGCTGGGACCTCTAGGCTGGAGGAGGCACCAGAGAGAGGCTTTCCCTGCACTCTGTAACCCCTACTATACCATTCTGAAATGCCAACATAATTATTTTATATGGTGGCAAAAACTGCTCTTGATTAACATCTGGCTTTTGGAACAGTTTCTTACATGTTATAGCACCACCTCACCAGCCGCAGATTAAAGAATAAGACCTAGGCATTGCTTATTGCAAATGAACAGTCACCCCAGAATGCTAGATCATGACCCAAAAGAGCTAAAACAGAGTGACATTGCTAGAGATCCATAGCATATGAGTAAAAAAAAAATGTGAGTACATGCCATCACCCATCCAGTACCTGATGCGGCTGGTCTGACCTGGCTTCTACTAGTAGCTAAACTGTTTGAGAAAGGAGGGGCCCGGACTTTTAAGTGAACATCTAGCAGTGAGGAAGAGGGAGAGTGCAGAACTGGTGGTGCAGAGCAGCTCCAATTGGCCCGACACAAATTGCTGAGAGTGTGCCTAACTTGCAAACAAACATATACTGATCCCTACAACATCCTGAGCCCTTGCAGCGAGAAGCCCACTCTCTAGAGCCATTTCTGCTCCTATAAGTTGAGCTCTATACTCAGGTTATTTGTGTCCAGGCTTGTTCTATGCCAATGAAACATCATTACCATTAATAAACTAAATTAAATGAAATATACAAACATAAGAAATATGACTGCAAAAACCAAGAGTTGTTTCTGTGAAAATTTCGTTGAACAATAAAAATGAGTTGCTGGGCAATGATAAAAGTGGAAAAGCAATGATAAAAATCCAGAAGGACCCATAGCTCAGTTTGTTCAGCAGGTGTCTTTAAGTTTATGCTTCCTTTTAAAGAAATTATAAATGGAAATAATAGAGGCTGTGTAATGGATGTGGTTTATGCAAGAAAGGATGAGTCTGAACTACAATCAACTGACCAACATTCAAAGGAAAAAACTGGACATTATATCAAAAGCTTGGCAAATTAACACATGGACATTTTCATTAAAAATAAAAGTTTTATTTATTTATTTATGGTTTTTTAAAATAATTCACCTCTCTAACCAACATCTTCCATTAATTAACCACTCCTGTCCTGATTATTTTGGATAAAAGGGTTTCTGTGGAACCACTTCTCTCATCAGTATTACGTAGAGATCCCTGGGGTTGGGAATTCCCATGATCCGTTCAAAGGGCAGTAACATTCCACGAAGGAGGAAGTTCTGAAGACCTAGTGGATTCAAAGCTCCATCAATGGCAACCTAATCATGACCGAAAAAAAAAAAAAAGGATAGCAATTTCTACTTAATCAGCTAAAAGTGAGATCACTGCAGCATTAGCATAGAGCCAATTTACAAATCCCTTACACACTAGCTTTGAAATTGAGATTCTCAATATATTTAGAAGCGGTTTTAGATTTTACATTCTTTCCATTTTGTGAATGAAGATTTATTAATTATTTTATGCTGCATTATTTCAAATTGACTTACTTTTTTTTTTTTACTTTTAATTTGCAAAAAAACAGGGTCATCCTGTGTCAGAAGCAATTTTCTCCTTCTGGAATATTTGAAGTAAGCCTCCTGAATAACGATTTCTCTTTTGGGGCAACATCCCTCAGGCTTCTGCCTCTGAACTCAATTTTGGCTTATAAACTCGTGATCATTTTTGAGCTTCTCCCTGGAATGAGTCACTTCTTTAAGCCTGTCTCTTTCCTTGTATGCTGTACGTCTGTAGCAATGTCATTCTGTTTCAGCTCTTAAATTTCTCAATATAAAGCTTGATAATGACTTTGCAGGTTGTTTTATTTTAAAGTATAGAACCAAGATAGCTATCTACAAAAGCATTTAACACCTCCAGGCAATTACTTTTCTTCAACATGTCTCTCTCCATCACTAGATCTCTGACAAGAGTGTCAAACAACTCTAGACCCCTTCTAGTGTTTTTCAGATGACTGGACATAGTCCTTTGGATTAAATGTGAGGTCCTGATACAAATTCTCTTGGATCTACCAAATGGCTTTGACCAGTGCTTCTCAAATTGAATTCCAGGACTCGGAAAGATCAGCAGAGTAGCAAGAAACATAGACCCCTAACAAAAGAAACTGCTCTGCTCTCCCCTTTCCCTTTCTCTCTGAATTTCTTGTTTTTATTTAGTAGTAGCTCATTTATCTGGAGTCCCTTTTTGCACTTACATCAATCCACTGACATATTTGTAGAAACCAGAAGTTGAGCAAAAAGCCTCTAAACTTCCAAATGTGTCTAAATGTTATGTATGCTGCTTGGGCCTTTTCTTCTTTCTTGTTTAATGTAACAGGTTTATTGAGTTAGAATTCATATATCATAAAATTCCCTCCTTTAAAGTGTATAATTCAGTGGTTATGCAATCATCACCATCTGATTCCATAACATTTCAATCACCTGAAAAGAAGCCCCAACCCGTTAGCCGTCATTCCACACACTTTCCTCCCCTCAGCCCTGGGCAACTATTAATCTATTTTCTGTTCCTATGGATTTGCTTATTCTGGACTTTTCATATAAACAGAATCATACAATATGTGGCCTTTTTGTCTGGCTTCATTCTCTTGCCGTAATGTTTTCAAGGTTCAGCCACGTTGCACCAAGAATCAGTACTTCTTTCTTGAAGAATGTTCCATTGTATGGATAGGCCACGTTTTATTCATCCATCCATCAGTTGGCAGGCCTTTTTGGCTATTATAAGGTTGTTTCCCTTTTTGGCTATTTTAAGCAATGCTTCTGTGACATTCATGTGCAAGCACTCTTGGGGGAGCTATTTAGGTCCTGCTCTGAGCCCATTTACTCCTGTCAATTTAATGCCCCAAACCATAGCAGATTAAGATTAGCAGATAAGAAGAAGGGAATTGCTCAAAGGAGGCACAATGAAAACAATGAGAAGTGCCAATGGGGAATGAACATAAAAACTATAGAAAAGGGAGACATATGAATTTAAACTTAGAGATCAAAGGTGGTCTATGAGCTTCACATTCCTCATTTCTCACATGGGGGAGGAGTCGGAAGGTAGTAACATCTATTAAATATTGCTGGTTATATGCCTATGATGCATTCTCCCCTCCTTCTTTACTAATAGAATCCCATTTTTTTGGAATGGAAGCGTACAAAACCCCAGTGTCTAAAATCCCAGCCCCACTGAGCAAAGAGTGCCATATGACACAATTCTGATCAGTGAGACACAAGCAGAAATCTGCTTTTGTTTTGTTTTTTTTAATTTTGCTTTCTCGATCTAGACACTGCTGATGTTTTCTGTTTTCTATTCTAGATCCCCTTCCTCTCTCCTCTGCGTGTCCAGCGCTAAACCTACGCGGATTCACACCTTCTATGGATTCTAGCCGTCAGCTGGGTTCAGCCATGGGAGTCACAAGACTGGCAGGTGCAGGAGGGTAGTACTGCCCAGAGCACGGCCTTGACCTTCAGCCGTAACTACCCTCTTTGGGTTCTGGTTGCCACTCCCCCTCCTTGCCCTCCAGGCCCCAGCAGGGTCAAGGCTTCCCACTACTGTTAGCCTCAGGGGGGTTCACCCCTTCGTCTTTCCCTTATCCTTGCCCACATTGTTGTAGGCTGAGCTTTTGTGGCACTTTCCTCAATTTCCCTCAGTTTGAGTAGGCCATCTATTTCCTGCCAGAAACTAGGTGTTACCTTGTCACTTTTTTTCTTTCTTTCCTTTTTGGCTGTCTAGAACAGGGCAATGACACCTGGAGATGAGGCAAGTACGTTACAGCCACGAGGGCGAAAGCCACTTCTTAGAGTGGTGGAACAGAGAGAGAGAAATGGTCTGATTTCTTGATTTGTGGAGCTGCTGGGTTGCCTGCCTGCAGACTTCTTGTCATGTGTGAAAAATAAGCCTGAGTTTGGTGAAACCAGTCCAGCTGGGTTTGCTACTTGCAGCCATATGATCCTACATGAAACTTCTTCAGCAGGGTTTTCTGAAGATCAAATGAAATAAGGCATGTAAGGCACTTAGAATAGTGCTTAATGCATAACTCAAGTGATGCTATTTTATCTTTACATCATCATAACATATGTATTTATTTAAAGTAGAGGAAACAGTCCAACACCACTCAGTCAATCTTAAGGATATTAGTCAATAAATACTTTTGAATTTTTATTATGTATAAGGCACTATGTGGGATATGATGCAGGGGCAATTTCTTGGGCAACTTGGCTTAATGCTCTGATGTCATCATCTTGAAATTCTTAATAAGTTTTGAACAGGGGTCCATTCATTTTCGTTTTTGCACTGGGCCCTGAAAATTATATATCTGGTCCTGTTATGACAAATAGGAACCTCTTTTTGTTCAGAGTAATAAGTAATGTTCCTAAAAATTACCATGCGTTACTCTAAAAACATTTGATTCTGCTAAATATACTCTGTTTAAGGAGACTGAAAAATACACAGTACATCATAGAAGCATTTTACCAAACACGATGTAATTAAATGAAGTTTTGCCATTTAACGAGTAAGCCTTAGTTATCTGAAAGATTCACTTATTTAAAACAGTCAAGTGCTTGATAAATGGGATGACAATATATATTTTGCAATAACCAGAAAGAAACTAACTTCAGACTTTGTTGTGGTAGTAATTATTTGAGGGCTGGGAAGTAGTTTACATTGTTAAGATTTGGGGGGATTATGAAGTAAAACTTTCAGTGTAGGTATCTTGTTCCCAACTTATTATCAGTATAACATAGAAGAGGAACTAGCTGTGAGACCTTGGATAAATTGCTCAGCCTCTCTCAATCTTTACCTCCCTTGCTGTAAAATGAGGATGACACATGGCTATACTGAGCTGATGGGATTTATTGTTGGATGGAATGGAATGGTGAGGATAGGAGAACGTTTTTCTTTTCCCTGATGCAAATTTTAATATACCTACGCTATAAAAATCTTAGAAACTTTAGGAAAGTGTTCCATCAGGCAATTTGTTTTAGTATGTAAACCTAGCTTTCTTTTGCATTAGAAGAACTCTATATTATTGCTACCCTTTGGAAGATTTCAGTGTATTTTAATTTCTTGGCGGATTAGGGGATTGTTGAAGTAAAAATAATAATAAAAAAAAACGAAAATGAAAATAGGAGGAAAAAGCAAAGCATTAGCTTTAAGACAGTTTCCTAACTTTATTTCACTTTAGAACCTTTTAAATTTGGCATTTGAAAAAATCAATTCCTATCAATATCATCAAAACACATGATGTGATACTTCATTGACACTTTCCCCTCTTTTATTCTCAATATTCCCCTTACATATGGAAGTTATATTTGCAAGTTCCATGCTCAGGATTATTTGCTTGGTGCACCAATGCAGTTCTTCATGAGAAACCCACATTAATATATTTAACCTTGCACTGGCCTTTTTTTTTTTTTGCAAGTTATATCACACGGTCACATTTTGCTATTTTTCCACGTAGGTTATCCCGTTATTGCAGCACTACTTGTTGAATTTTTGTTTGTCCTTTGTTTGCTTTTTGGGAAGTGCATGGACTGGGAACCACAAAGGGTCTCCTCATGGCAGGTGAGAATTCTACCACTAAATTACCCTCGCATCCATCTTATACTCTAGCAGGCATGTGTTGTCTGGATTGCATTGTTCTATAGTTTGCTTTTTTAACCATGCTCCTAATTTAGAACTTTTTTATCTAGAATTTAAAAAAAATAACTCTTAGAGTTATTCATATTAAAAAGGTAGGGAACTTGGATAAAACTATGTTTTAAAATTGAAGTTCATCTCCCTAGTATCTTATCTTTCTCTTAACATAGAAAGTGACAACCAGTAGAATGTAAATTATTTGTAACATATAACTACCTTAATAACAAGTAAAGATGAGGGTGTTAAGTAAAATAACAGTGGCCACCTGCATTGGGCATTACCTGGAGAAGATCCCTTTTCAAGAAAGGCCCTTCTGGAAGACAAAAACGATTGACCTGCAGGGACTTTCTGAGAAGATGGAACAATGGAACACACCATAAAGATCTGCAGGCTAGTAGCACCTGGTGATAAAGCAGTTTCAGTCGAGGAGAGAGAGCATATCAGAATGGACAAGCATGCCATAGTAATCAATGTACACCTGCCCCCCTCTTCCTAAACTCCTCTATGTAAATGGAAACCTACATCAGCCAAACAGAGCACTTCCTCACTGGCTTCTGCACTGGCCCTGTGTAAGCTCTCTTTTCCACTCCCTTCTACTTATGAGTGGGATGTTGCCGGATTCACGAATTGCTCAATAAAGCTGTGAGATCCTAAATTGCATGAAAAGTTTTTCTTTTCACAAGGGAAACTGAGGACAACACCTGAGAGCCCGCATCTGAGTGTTTATAAACATATAAATCTCAGTGTGGTCATCTAATTATTTATAACTTGCAATTTGTAATGTGGGAACATTAGTGGACACTTGGGCCCTCCCCAAAAACAAAAATATATTTAGTAAAACAAAAATATATTTCCTTTGTCTTTCTATGACTTGGAATTGTCTAAAATGTTAAGAAGAAAAATAAAATTGTGTTTCGTTTTAATATTTGTGTAGACATTGATCATACTAATAACGAATGCTGTTTTCCCTGGGCATGGTTGGTGCTGTTTGAATCATTAAGGTAGATGTGGTATGTCTTGTACTCAGCTTAATTTTAAGATTTTAATGAAGGAAAAACCTGTAAAAAGTGCAGTTAAATTAGTCTCCTGATGCAGGCTACTTTATTATTTATTTATTTATTTATTTTTTTTCCTGCATGGAGAGGCACTGGGAATCGAACCCAGGTCTGCTGCATGGCAGGCAAGACCTCTGCCACTGCACCACCATGGCCCACCCTGATACATACTACTTTATAGACTAATTTATCACACAATTTAGCTTGGTCTGACCTTTCTACCCCTTCTTGCATAAGGGTGGCAGCAATTTCTCAGCAGCAAAATTATTGATTTTTTTTGACAGAGCTTCTTCTTCAGTTTGATTTTCCTTCTTTTCTGCACTTCTATTCCTGCGTCACCTTCTCAAGCAGAGACTACAGTCCCATTTACATGTTGGCAAGAAAAATACTATTTGGAAGGATATGGGAAGCTGTATCTTAATGTCCAAGCTAATTATTTATACGCAAAGAATTTATGAAGGCATTTTGCTCAATATGGAGTATTTCCTTATTCAATGAGCAGAAGAAAATGTTGACTATCTGTTAAAGCTTGGCATGCTTAACCAAGCAAATGTCAATCCTTCTTTTTTGTTGAACTGTTCAGTCCCAGGAGCTCTAACACCTTTTTCCTGAATTTTAACACTGATTCCTACATGTTAAATGACCATCCATTTCCGTCACATGTGATATTGACATAAAGCATTTGCTCAGCTAATTGAGAATCTTTCCTATTATCAATAATTTTTCATGATTTGGGCAAGGCATCTCTTTCTAGATAATAATTCAAAGGTAATGACGGCCTTTCACAAGATATGAGAGATTTAAATAAAGTAACTGTCTTATTGCAAAAACTCTATCTGAAGTCAGTCTTTCTAAAATATAAATATTTTCCCAGAAAAATAAAGGGAAGAGGGGTGATGGATATGAAGAGAGAGAATTTCCATTTACTGGTGCCCATTATAAGTCAAGGATCATGCTGAGAGCTTTACATATGTTTTCTCCTTTAATGTCATTACATGGATCTGATATTCAAATGTATCTTGTATTTCCTCAGTAAAACTGAGCTCAGAAAAGTCAAGTAACTCATGGAAGTCACACAGCTGACCAATGGCTGACTGTTAAGCACCAAGTCAGGTTAAATTCCATGCTCTTTCTGCTATGCTATGCTATACTGTTTGAGCTTACATGATCTATATGGTCCCTGTACTTGGAAAGCTGCAGCAAGCCAGTGACCACAACTGGTCCAGATCTACTGAGTTCCCTTGACTTCTTTTTCAGAAGTACTGATGGAGTTATAGGAAGCCATTAACTCCTGTGACGTTGATCTTTGGTCCATGACCAAAAGCCAGCAATCTCATAGTGTGAGGCTGGGGCACTGAGAACCTCTGGATGATCCCACAGGGAGTAAGGGTCCATCTCTGCTTCTTAGCAGTGGTGGGCTTTGTTTCATCTTAATTATTGGGATTTTGTTCTAAGGAGGGAAGCTATTATATATTTTCCTCTGTGCTACTCAAACCATTATTGGTAAATACTCAGGCCAACTGCATGAATCAATAGTGAGTTCAATACTCTAGTATTCTAAATGATTATTCTATAGGTATATTCCAGAAAGATTATTCTAGAGAGAACTTCCTATGCTTATACATGCACATTTGTAAATATCAAAGCTATTAAGAAATTCCTCCTTTCACAGATTGTGTGAAAGTTCCACAAACATTAGCTTAATTTTCTCAGGGCATCCTTCAAAGAACTATTGAGCTCTGAAACAGATAAACAATATGTATAGATTAGATTAAGAAGTAAGAGTTAGTCTTGGGGAGTTTTTACCAAATGTAATGATATTTCTCTTATCATTACTATGATTTGCCCAGGCCAAGCTTAAAGATAGCAGATACCCTACTGTGATAGAAGCAAAATGAATTCTATTTGAGCTATCAAGTAGTTTTTCCAACAATTAAGGACAATAAGGATCCAAAGCAATCTCAAATTTTGAAACTTACTTTTTTCTGATTACAAAGATGTGCTGGTTTGAAATCATTCTGTACCCTCCCAAACAAACAAACAAACAAACAAAAATGCTCTTTTAATCCAATCTTCTGAGTACAGACTTATTATAGAGGAACTCTTTGATTAGGTTGTTTCCATGGAGATGTGACCCTGCCCATTCAAGGTGGGTTTTAATCCATTTACTGGAGTCCTTTAACAGAGGGACATTTTGGAAAGGATGCAGACATTTGGAGATGCAGAAGGAAAATGCCCCAGGAGATGGCAGAAGCTGAGGGAGCCCTTTGAAACTAGGAGCTGGGAGAAGGTCAGCAGATGTTGCCAGGTGACTTCCCATGTGACAAAGGAACCTGGATGCCCGCTGCCTTTCCTCTAAGTAGGTATCCTCCTGTTGGTGCCTTAATTTGGACATTTTCATGGCCTTGGAACTGTAAATTTGTAAAGTAATAAATCCCCTTTGTAAAAGTCAATCCACTTTTGGTATACTGCATTCCAGCAGCATTAGCAAACTGAAGCAAAAGGTAATACAATTTTACTAAAATTTTAGAAAATGTGCATAAGAAAAAAGAGAATTTAAATCTGTGATAACCATGATTAACATTTAGTGTTCATCAAGTCTTTTCATCTGCATTTTAAATAACACTAGTGTACTAGCCAGGATTCTTAGCTGTAAACAACAGAGAGCTGTGGTTCCCTTAAGTAGAAAGGAATTTATTGAAAAGAGAGTTGGTAGCTCAGAAGTTCACAGGAAAGCCTAGAGAACCAATCCTGGGGAAAAATAGGAGAAAGAGTAACACAAGGCGATTGGGTAACCAAAACCACAAGCTAGATGGTGCCATGGAATCATTTTGGTTAGACCTTTATGCTGCCATAATGAAGACTTTTCACCAAATCTTGTACGTCTGCCATTGGCAGCCCAGACACTGATGCCGGCTCTGTGGGTCCGACTGCCCTGGAAACTGTGTTGTTCTCGCTGATGAATGGGTTTTCCACTGTCCTTGCTTCTGTAGGTTACTGACTGCCAATTCCAAGCCTGGGTGGGTCTGGGCGCATGGGGAAGCCCAGGCGACATGGCTGCCCCAGCAGTGAGGGAGCGGTGATGGAGAGGTTCACAGTTTCTTGCCTCTGTAAAAGTTTCTCTGCATAAGAATCACATGGTGGGAGGTCGCAAGCCTGGTAAGGCAGGTTAGATGTCAAGCAGTCAAAATCCCATGTGATATCTGCCACAGTGGAAGCACACAGCTTTCTAAAGCTTTGTAGCCTGTTTCTCCCTCAAACATTTAATCATGTCTATTGTCCTAAAACATGAAGTATTTTTCAAAATTAAGATTCTCAATGCATGTGTAACAACAGCCTCAATTTGATCAGTAAATAGTATATGTGATATTAACTGTCCTAAAGAAGCCTTGAAAAGCATGGCAGCTACAGAGGTAGAAGCATAGATCATGGTACAAGATAATCTGAAATATGCCTCCAGCTTCAATTAGCACCAGACAGAGAGAAGTCAGCCACTTGAGTCAAGCTTTCATATCTCAGGGCTCTGCCTGAGGTGGCCTAGTTAACCAGAATGAGTCAGATACTGGAAAGGGCAGAATAAGGAGCTGTCTCGACCCTCTAGGCTGAAACAGGCTGTGGGGGGCACAAACCCAGCTCCAGGAGTTCAGTCCAACAGCAAAAGAACTTGATATCTGACCTGGTGGAAGTCCAGTCAGGAGGCTGGCAGGATTGGGGCATGATGCCTAACGAAGAATCCAGAAAGCTGTTGACATGCAAGGATTGAGTGTCCTGCCCATGGTCTGAGGTTCAGGAGCAGCCTGGGAGGCAAAAAATAAGAACAAGATGAACTTTAGATCTAGAAGGACTCATAACAGATGAATTACCAGGGTGGAGCCCCAGGACAGGAGCATAAATGGCAGGGCTGCAGTTTTAAGACCAGTGAATAAGATGGGAGCAGGTCTTCGAAGCCCTGGTATCAGAACTAAGACACACATTCCATGCTAGCTGGCCAGCTGTACAATATTGGATTCCAGGCTTCCTTAAGTCCTTCTTGACTAAAGCTGGACCTGGGATGTTCAGCTGCAGGGCAAGGGTTGGTAGAACACGCGTAGATGGAGCCCAGGGAGATCTCTTTCCCATGTACCCCTGTTCCAGTGAGGACAGCATCAGGAGCTGGGAACAAGGCCATGTGAGACGAACTCTATTAGCTGAGGTTGTACATCTGTGAGTTAGGAAGACTGAAAAGAAAGGGCAGGGATAGGGAATGGGATATTAGCACTCCGTATAAGAGCTCTGAAACATTCCTTCTCTCCAGCCTTTGTTGGCTTGTCTGAGGCTGTAGAGCTCTACTTCTTTGGTTCTTCCTGAGATCCCATTAAAAGGTTACCTTCTCTCCGTGAGCAACTTTATGTGGTGCCTCCATTCCTTCAGAGTTTCCTGAAAATCCTAATAAGAGTTTCAGATCCCCTAGTCATAATTTACAAATTCCACAGCTCAACCCCTTTGCCCTGGAGAGTCTTATCTTTTAGGAAGTCTGCAACTTGTTGAAGCTGAAGGATTGGGCAAACCTATTAGAGTGGACACCATAGATGGAGTAAGAGTCCTCAGCTCTGAGGGTGGAATTAATTGGAGTAGAAAATTGCCATTCTACGTTATGTAACTCTATGTTTTAATTCCATGCAATTTTAGCCACAAGAACATCATTCACAGAAAGCGTCAGTGTCTTGTTTTGCGCGGACTAACGAGAGAAAACTGCACCGACCATGATGTCATTACACTTCCTTCTGCACACCTGTGGCCACGCTTGGCACGCTGAATCTGTGGAGGACAGCCTGCGAACCTGGCAAAACTGCTTTACGATAAACCAACGTCATCATCCTTCGGAGGCCATGTCACATTTGCCTGCAACCATTGGATGGACCTACCTTTTAAAAATAGATGTGTTTTTGCACTCTTGAAACTACTTATTTTCTTAGTCTTTGTCACAGCCAGCCTAGTTTAAGCTGACGGTAAAAAGAGGTTTTGGAGGTTTTCCACCGCAAGGTTATTTAAAGTTCTTTGAGCTGCCGCCAGACCTTCATTTAGCATTTTAATAAACTTCCTGGGCCAAGGAGTAATTTTCCTGTATCCTCTTTGTCCTCAGCATGAAGTAATAGTACAAAAGAGGGTCATCATTTTTAGGCCAGTCATCTGCATTAATTATAAAATTATCCTTACAAATAAGCAGATATAAAGTCTGGGAAACAGTAAAAAGGAAGGGACAGGCTTCTTTCTGTGATTAACATTAAAAAGGGGAGTCATAGACACATCAAGGATTTAAGAAAGTGCCAACAGAAACATTTTTTTTTTTACACAGATAGTTAGAAAGGACATTAAAAGAAACTGCACATACAGTCAAGTTATAGCAAGATAACTAGAATTGAATTGCCTAAACATTTGCTTACTTGTGCTGTCCTTATCTGAAGCCTCTCTAAAGGCAGGACCAATAGACTCATATGTTTACATGGTGATATGGAAATCAGCCTCCAAGACAGTCAGTTGTAAGGATCCCCAGAGAATTTTTGGAACCTGCATCTCTGGTTTCTTGGGTGCGCTGTGATGACTTTTCCGTTCTAGGCATCGGGCCAAAACTTGGTTTCAGGAAAATAATTGCAAAAATGTTTAAATAATTTGCATGAGGTTTGTGAAAGCCAAGGCAAGGCTGCCTGCTCCAGTCTCATGGGAGATTTCACGACACAATCAATGTTAGGCCGCAAAACACTGTTTAGACAGAATAATTATCAGCCCTTTCCCTTCTCTTTCATTATTAAACTGAGGCCTGTTCCCTCTGAGGATTTCACCTGGCATATGGAAATACAGTTGTTGCTAAGTCCCTTTTATGGATGTTCAAAGAGGCTAAGTAAATTCACAGTTTACTAAATTGGCTCATTCATGGGCATTATTTGACATGAAGTTGCTTCTATGTCACGATTAGCTTTTTTGTTTCTCTTCATGTTATAATCAAGTATGATGGAATTATATAGGATGTTTTCAAACAATGTGGAGAAGTCTTTGAAAACATATCCCTCTGCTGAGCTTATTTCATTAATTGTTGACTCCTTGAAACCGAGCCCAAAGAACCCTCCCTAAGTGACAGGATTATCAAAACTAGGCACAAAAGGATGCAGAGGATTGGAAACATATTAAGACAGAAAAAGTGAAGCTGTGTTTAAATCATGTTAGAGCTATCAATGTCCAAATTACAATATGGTTATTTCTTTAGGGAGTTCCTTAAAGTATTGTTTGAATTGCATTAAATGGAATGGAATTGAATTTTTAAAAAGATCCTTGAAGTGGCATTATCTGATATATAGAGGCATGGCTACTTTTCATATTGTGTTTTATTGATTTTGGTAGTTGACAAATGGACATGTTGAATAAATGGTGCAAACAAAATACAATATTACCCACCCTGCCCATCTACAAACACACACTTGGTGCTTATTCAAATCTACTCTGTGGAGATTGTTTGTCCCCTGCCTTTGAACAGAAATTATTGCACATATACATATTCTTAGCTGATACAAAGGCTGTAGGAAACTTTTAGTCATGTCAGTAATTAAAATGCCTAGTTCTGTGTAATAGTTAAAACTTCAAACATGGATTTGAACTTAAAGTGCCTTTATCAATGTTTGAGTCTCCACTGGGAGGCCACGTGCCAGTAGTTGGCTTCTCTCTTTACTCTGCCACATCTTCCTGCCACTCACCAGCTGTGACTTCTGACCCTCTAGGGTTGGGGTATGGGTGAGGGAGAAAACAAGAGGTAAGGACACAGGCAAACATTGCCTTGGCTGGTACTAGCCTGAGCCGGCGCTGGGCTCTTCAGACTTGGTGAATTTTTAAACCTGACTTTTTCTCTCATGGACATTTCTATTCATTTTTTGGAGACCCCCATATCATTGGAGAGTTCTCACCGGATGGGTATTTGAAAAAGGGAAATGTATTTTTTCCAGCTGGTTTTTTCTGATTTCCCCATTAGCCCTGGAGTCTGGCGGAATACTTTTACCCCTTTAGGCTGAGACTTTCCAGGTGGTCCTTTTGGATGGATTTTAGACAACTCCAGCCTCACGTGCTCATTTATGGCTCACTCATGTCCACAGAACATTGGCTGTGATACTATAGTTATTCTTCTCTATCCTGTGGCTATAGGTAGCTTGAGCCAGTAGATATCTTTTTCCAGGCCTGTGTCAGACATGCAACCACTACACTCTAGAGAGCACAGGAGACACACTCTGGGTGGCCCCAAAAGGACACTCACACTTAAGGGGAGGAGGAATCATCTCCCTCCCTTCCCCTTTGGGGGAGATAGACTCACAGCACAACTCTCTCCAGAGATACTCTCTCTCTCCTGGCTTCTCCAACCTCTTTTCATGTAATTAGGGTGGGCAATTTTTACCACCTGTTTTGTAAGTCCCGTTTGGCTGGTCTCACAACTCAGTCTGGAATGTTGCTGTAGATGGAATCTAGGACTACCACTAATTATTGTGCTCCCTGGGTGCTTCACAAAGATGCCTGGCTAAGGGAATGGGTAAAGTCTGAAACCCAGCCCTTGCTTCTTTGGCCCCACAGTGTGCCAGAAGGTACAACTTATTGTAATTCACCTGCCCAGTGGGGGTGCCCTTTCTGCTAATTTGTACAAAGACACCTATTACCCCAGAACCCCCGCTGAAACCAAGACAGAGTCCCATTTAAAATCCCATTTCAGTTAGATGAGTTGTAGAATTAGCGATTTCTCTGTGTGAAAGCCATCTGCGAATATGAATGACAGCTGTAACAACCATTCAGGAACATGTCAGAAAATTGCCAAGAGCCCAGAAGATAGCCATTCTCACTCTACCACCTTTTATTAGAACAAAATATCAAGTTTTTAAAAGCAGACATGCTTTTTCCAACACGTGTGCCAAGACAGTTTAATGGGGGAAAGAATAGTCTTTTCATAAGTAGTCCTGGAACAACTGAATACCCACCAGCAAAAGAATGAGGTTGTACTCCTACCACACACCATATACAAAACTTAAAATGGGTTACAGACCCAATCATAAGAGCTAAAACTATAAAACATTTAGAAAAAAAACAGGAGTAAATCCTTGTGACCTTAGATTAGACAATGGTGTCTAACATATGACAAACAAGGCATAAATAACAACAACAAAAATAGATGTTGTATTTAATCAAAATTAAACACCATTGTACTTTAAAGGACACCATCAAGAAAATGAAAAGGCAATCCACAAGTTTGGAGACAGCATTTGCAAATCATATATCTGATACGTATCTCAATTATATAAAGAACTTCTAGAACCCAAGAACAAAAAGATAAATTATCCAATTTAAAAATGGGCAGAGGATTCAAATAGACATTTCTCTAAAGAAATATACAAATGGCCAATAAGCACACGAAAAGGAAAATGCAAATCACAACCACGATGTGATACCATTTCACATACTAGGATGGCTATAACGAAATGACACATTAACAAGTGTTGACAGAATGTGGAGAATTTGGAATCCTCCCCTCTTATACTGCTGGTGGAATGTAAAATGGTGCAGCCAATATAGAAAACAGTTTGGCAGTTTCTCAAAAAGTTAAACATAGCGTTACCATATGTATTGGTTTGCTAAAGCTGCTGGAAGGCAACATACAAGTAATGGAACAGCTTTTATAAAGGAGGTTTATTAAATTACAAGTTTACAGTTCTAAGGCCATAAAAATGCCCAAACTAAGGCATTCAGGTAAATATACTATCTTACTTTGCTATCTGCTGGAATGCAATTGTGCTGGTTTGAAAAGATGTACGCCCCCTAGAAAAGCCATGTTTTAATCTAAATCCCATTTCATAAAGGCAGAATAATCCCTATTCAATACTGTATGTTTGAAACTGTAATCAGATAATCTCCCTGGAGATGTGATTTAATCATGAGTGGTTGTTAAACTGGATTAGGTGACGACATGTCTCCACCCATTTGGATGGGTCTTGATAAGTTTCTGGAGTCCTATAAAAGAGGAAACATTTTGGAGAATGAAGGCGATTCAGAGAGAGCAGAGGAGAAGAATGTAGCCACGAGAAGCAGAGTCCACCAGCCAGCGACCTTTGGAGATGAAGAAGGAAAATGTCTCCCGGGGAGCTTCATGAAACAGGAAGCCAGGAGAAGGAGCTAGCAGATGATGCCATGTTCACCATGTGCCCTTCCAGATAAGAGAGGAACCCTGACGATGTTCACCATGTGCGTTTCCAAATGAGGGAGAAACTCTGACTGTGTTCACCAAGTGCCTTTCCAGATGAGGAACTCTGACTGTGTTCGCCACGTGCCCTTCCACTTGAGAGAGAAAACCTGAACTTCATCGACCTTCTTGAACCAAGGTATCTTTCCCTGGATGCCTTTGATTGGACATTTCTATAGACTTCTTTTAATTGGGACGTTTTTCTCAGCCTTAGAACTGTAAACTAGTAACTCATTAAATTCCCCTTTTTAAAAGCCTTTCTGTTTCTGGTATATTGTATTCTGGCAGCAGGTAAACTAGAACAGCAATAAACCAGAAATAGAACAGCTTCTTAAAAGGGGGAATTTACTAAGTCGCTAGTTTACAGTTCTAAACCTGTGATAATGTCCAAATTAAAATAAGGCTATACAAATGTCCAAATTAAGACACCAATAAGAGGTTACCTTCACTCAAGAAAGGCTGGTGATGTTCAGAGTTTCTCTCTCAACTGGAAATGCATGTGGCGAACATGGCTATGTCTGCTAGTTTCTCTCCAGACTTCTTGTTTCATGAAGCTCCCCCAGGGGTGTTTTCCTTCATCTCCAAAGGTCTCTGGCTGCATGGGCTCTGTAGTTCTTGTGGCTCTCTAGCTTTCTCCAAAATGTTTCCTCTTTTAAAGGGTTTCAGTAAACTAATCAAGACCCACTTGGAATGGGTGGAGTCACGTCCCCCTCTAATCCAAGGTTAATTCCCACAATTGGGCAAGTCACATCTCTGTGGAGATAATCTAATCAAGTTTCCAACCTACACTGCTGAACAGGGATTAAAAGAAACTTCCTGATGCTTCCACAAAATGGATCAGGATTAAAATATGTCTTTTCTGTGGTATATAATCCTTTCAAATGGGCACAGATAACTTGACTCAAGAAAAGCCAATGTGTTCAGAATACCTCTGCCAGCTGGGAAGGCATAATAGCTACGTTTGGTTTCAAACAGCTTTTCAGGGGGCATTTTCTTTCTGTACCTTCAGACATTTGGGTCTCATGTTGGCTCTCTCTGTCAGCTCTTTCCCAAATGCTTCCCCATTTAAAGGACCCCAGTAAACTAATTAAGACACATCTTCCATGGGCAGAGATACAGCTCCATCTAATCAAGAGGTCCCACCCATAACTAGGGGTGCCATATCTCCATGGAAACAAGCCAGTCAAGGTGTAAACCCTAAACCAAAGGTCTGGTCCGACAAAATTGGATCAGCATTAAAACATGGCTTTTCTGGGATACATAACAGTGTCAAACTGGTACACCATATAATTTAGCAATTCCACTCCCAGGTTATAGATCTGAGGATTGTATTGAAGGGAATTGAAAACATATGTCCACATAAGACTTGTACACAAGTTCACAGCAGCATTATTCATAGTAGCCAAAAGGTGGACCAAAACCAAATGTCCATCAGCTGATGAGTGGATAATAAAATGTCAAATATACATTGGAATATACAATGAACTATTATTTCACCATATAAAGAAATAAGTAGAAATACTAGTAAGCCTCACTAGTAGTAAAAGAAATATCACATAATAAAATACTGGATTTCTCTTTTTTATTTGCAAACAGTGCTTCATTACCATTTGCAAAGGGGGAGACAAGGCTCTTTCTTCACTTAGAGTTTATAAAAGCCAACAACATGATCAACATCGATGATAATATTAAACATTAAGAAATAAAAGCTAAAGATCTAACTACTCCAACCTTCACAATTCCAGCTACTTGCTAATGGGAGTGACCCAATGAATACTGAATGGTCTGAAAGTTACTATACAAATATGATTCTTAATGAGAAGGGAAGAGAATTAGAGACTGTCACAAAGCCCTGGGATGCTTCTCTGGAGATAGCAGGGAATAAAATAGTGATAAAATAGTAAAACACTGTGGTCCCCAGAGATAAATGTTCAAAAAAATAAACAATTTGCAAATGATAAAAAACAATTAAAAAACATATGAAAGATTAGTGAACCTCACTAGTAGTAAAAGAAATGCCACATAATGAAATACTGGATTTCACTTGTCATTCTCACACACACAAAAACAATTTTTTTCTTTTTTTTTTTTTTTTGGTTTTGGCAAATAATCAATTCTGGCAAGGGCATATGAATGGTATTCTCGTCCACTGCTGATAAAATGTAAAATGGTGTGTTAAATGTCAAAAACTTAAAAGATGTTCAACAATTAGGCTTAGTAATTGACTCAGTAGTTATACTTTCAGGGCTCTGTTTTGAAAGTAATTCTTAATATAGAATAGGTTTTATGTGCAAAGATGTTCCTTGTAGCTTTATTTATAAAATAAAAAAGTTAGTAGCAGCTCAAATGTGGGAAATGGTTAAGTATATCATAGCATATCCACTTAGTGAAATATTAAATGCACTTTAAAAGTGAGCTTTATGAAACCCAGATAGCTAGAAATGCTAATGTTCATTTGTTAAGGGTAATAAACACCCAACTGGCTGGAAGGAAATATACTCTAGTGATTATCTTTGGTTCCAGCGTCCTAGATGATGTTTCTTTCTGCTTTTCTGCAATTTCCCAAAATTCCCCGTGGTGAGCACACTCTAATTCTATAACAATAAAGCAGAAGAAAAAATTTCCAGTGAGGTCTGTGTCTGCTTTGAGCCTGTTTGTTCTTTTAATTCTTATTTTCTAAAGGTAAGAACCTCAGATGTGAATATCCCTGTCTTTCCTGCTCTCTGGTGTTCTTTTCCCTTTTCAAGGCTGTGCTGGTTTGAAAGGATTATGTACCTTAGAAAAGCCATGCGTTAATTCTAATCCCATTTTGTGGAGGCAGCCTTTCTTTTAATCCTTATTCATCCCTACAGGCTGGACTTGATAAGATTATCTCCACAGAGATGTGACTCACCCAATTGTGGGCATTAACCTCTGATTAGAGGGAGATGTGACTCCACCCATTCCAGGTGGGTCTTGCTTAGTTTACTGGAATCCATTAAAAGAAGAAACGTTTTGGAGAAAGCTTCAGAATGATAGAGCCACGAGAATCAGGAGAGAATAACAAGAACCACGAGAGCCCACACAGCCAGAGAACTATGGAGATGAAGCAGGAAAGTGCCCCCAGGGGAGCTTCATGAAACAAAAGGCCTGGAGGGAAAGCCAACAGATGTCCCCATGTTCACCTTGAGCCTTTCCAGTTGAGAGAGAAACCCTGAACTCCATTGGCCTTTCTTGAGTGAAGGTAACCCCTTGTTAGTGCCTTAATTTGAACATTTTTATAGACTTGCTTTAATTTAGACATTTCCATGGCCTTAGCATTGTAAGCTAGCAACTTATTAAACATTCCCCTTTTTAAAAGCCATTCTGTGTCTGGTGTATTGCATTCCTGCAGCGAGCACACTAGGACAGAGGCAGCCCGCCCTCTCTGGAATCTTGCTCTGTGAATTCTCCCCAGTCACCGGCATCTTCACTCTCTTCCTCTTCACTGTCTCCGTCCCCTCAGGCAACAACACGCGCAGCTCTCATATTTCTTGAAACAATCATTACTTGACCCTGTTGCTTTTAATGCTCACAATCCTTTTTCTCTCCTTTTGACTGCCAAATTTCCTTTCTCTCATCACCATGTTTTTACTCTCCCACCTTTATTCCATGTAGCTCCTGAAGGTCTCCAGCCACCTTCTAGTTTGTATTTCTTAAAACGACAGGACAGAGGAGTCTAGTCCTCCTACAGCAGGCCAAGCCATCTCATGTCACAGGTTCTGGCATTGCCCTTTACTGGCTGTGTAACTTCAGGCTTGGCCTCTCGGCACTTCAGGTTTTTTATCTGTAAAATGAGGTTACCGTTGGTTCCTAGGGATCCTCCAATAAGATGGTTTGGAGAGGAAATGAGCTCATACATACCGTGCTTCTAGCAGTACCTCGCACACAGAAACTTTCCATAAAAGATGAGTTTTTGTTTCCATAGCAATGATTGTTATTGTAGCAGATGAGAAAAAGTTTCACTGAATTGAGGGGCCTTGTCTGTTTTGGCACTTCCACTAGAATCTTCTTTTCATCACATTATACACCCTTGTAAATCCTTTTCTAGGTCCTTTCTTCCTTGACCTTTCTGAGCCATTTAGGATTATTGATTATTCCCCCTTGATGTCCTACTTAATTCATGATGCTACTTCCTTCCTCTATATCCTTTGATAATTTCTCTTCTGCCTTTACATTTTTCCCAAAATGCAATCTCCATCCTATGCCCCTCTCCCAGTTTGCTTTCTCCTTTTAGTCTTGTTATGACCTAGCTTCCTCTATTTATTTCCCCTTGGTGATTCTCAAATCGGCCTCTTCTGCCCTGACCAGGGCTGCAGCTTTGCATACCTCCAGGGGATACCATTGGCACTGACGTCTGCATGGCACTGCCTGGGGTTCTGTGGAACACAGCCTATGTGTCTGCACACTGGGGCACCGGCCCTCACCTCCCTCTTGGATTCCTACACAACCTTAGGCTTTACACTGGACATTTCCATTCCGATGTCCCACTGTCACCTCTAATTTGCTGTGCGAAAAGTGATGGTATGGACGCCCAGCCAGCCATGGACAGTGAGGTGGGTGGGGGCTGGGAGGGGTGGGGGGCCACCTGGTGCCTCCTGCTCCTCTGCTGTTGCCTCTTCTGTGAAATGGGCTTGTAAGCAGTTCCCAAAGGGAGTCTGGGGACGGCAGCCTCAGTGCCTCCATGAGCTTGTTGGAAATGCAGGTTCCATCGGCCACCCCAGACTTATGGATTGGAAACTCCACCGGTCTGTGATAGAAGTGTTCTCTGGGTGGTTTGGATATGGAGACTGAAGCCGTGACAAGCTAAGAAGCTGGCAAAAGTCATAGTCATCAGGTTCTGGGGACGCAATGGCTGGACTAAGGCCGGGTACGGCTGGTTCTGGGTACTGGGTCCCCTCCTACTGCTGCAGAATCTAAGATCCTGTTAGATGACAGGGCTGGCTGTATCTGCTAGCTGGCTCCCTCTGCTTTAGTTCACTCCTCAGCTCAGGACAAGTAGACTGCATTTGCCCAGATACTTCTGAGGCTAGTATGACCTTGGAAGACAAAATGCACACAGTCCCTGCAGCATGGCCAGTGAGGATGGACACTGCAGAGGAGAAGCCTGCCGATAGCTCACCTTAAAAAGACTCTGGAGCTGTATCTACCTCTCTGAGCTCAACCACTAAATACAACCTTCTTATAAACCCCTCACATCCCCTCCATTTAGTGCTTATTTCTCCACTCCTCTTTATAACAACACTCCTGCCCAGAGATGTCTAAATACTCATTATCAAAAGTTTCTCTCTCCTGTGCTTTTTCTCGAACCCTGTCCCACTAGGCTCATCTCTGACCCCATCTCACTTTGCCTGTTTTACACCACTGATTTCTGCCTTTTAAATAAATGGGTCAATTCTAAAAATAACATAAATTTTAAAAGACCCCTTTCACTAGTAACTTTTCTTGACTTTTCCACTTCCATACAGAGACACTACATTCTCCCCATCACCGCAGGACACATCATCCCTGCAGTGTCTTATGCCTCATAACCAAACCACCTGTCAGGCAACTGAGTTCTGGTCTTGAGGTGGGGACAAACCTGGAGAGAATGCTGGTAGCAGAGGCCTGAGCTGAGGCTGGGTCCTGGACAGCTGGCCGGGCCGGGCAAGGCACACAGAAGAGTTAAGGCGGCCAATGTGGCAGAAGTGATGGAGAGAGTCAGAGATCAGCAGGACCCGGGGGGCAGGTCCAAGGTGCGGAAGGAAGGGCGAAGGCAACGCTGCTTCTAATCGACCGAGAAGAGGCCAGTAACAGGCCAGAGAGCAGCGCGTACAGTGACTAACAGCTCCGGCTCTGAGAGGGCTGGGAGGGCCCTGTAAGTGCTGCCCCCATGGCACAGGGCTCAATCCTCCAGCTTCCCTTAAAAAGTCACTTACATTGGCCCTGCCCACTCCCCCTGCCATCACCCGAATACATGGCCGGGATGCAATTGCATATTGGATTTCCTTGTCTCTCCTTCCACCCTTTGCCCTCGCTCCGTTGGATTGATTTCTCGAATTCTCCGCCTTGAGTTTCCCACCGTTGTAAACCCTAGAGCAAACGGGGCCTGCGGAGTGGGTGAGGGTAGCACGTCTTTCGGCCTGAGGCTCTGCTGGGGATTTGGGTGGCAGCCGCCTGGGCCGGCAGACGGGTCCATGGTGGGCGTTCACGGCAGGAGGCCGCCAGGTCTTCCGGGATGAGAGTATGAAAAAGAAGGAAGGAACCGCGGGGTGAATTCAGAGAGCAGCACCCCAGAGACAGCAGAGTGGGAGCAAAGCAGAGTGATGCGCAGGGGCGCCGGGCGCGGGGATGGGGAGGGATGCGGGGCCCTGTCCTTGCCGTGGCAGCGCCCTGCCACCCTCACCAGGCGCACAGCGACCCTCGGCGGGAGCGACACCTAAGTCTGTGTCTCACTGCCAAGCAAGGCTCAAAACCACTCAGCTTTGGGCTTTTTGTGCTGGTCTTCAGGCCATTCTTTTTTTTTGATAAAGCGGTACTAACACCCACATGCCACAGGCTGAATGCGCTGGCCAGGCTCTCAATCTTTTAAGTAGTTAGGAGGCATATGGAAGACGCAGAATCATCGTGGTACAGATGATGCTTTGTTATACGTTTCTTTTCCATAGGTCCCTGCAGTGTCGTTTCTTACCTTGGACACTTCCTGGCCAAGTTGAGGGCTTGGGTGGAAGCCAAGCAGCTGAGGGTTAGTCCAGGTAAGATGGAAAGTGATTTTACTCAGGGGAAAACAGCTGGCTCATGTTATTCAATTCATCTCGGCTTCTCTACCTGGGTAAAAGGACTTGTGATTTTCCACTATTACCAAATTCACGGGATTTCTCAATATCTGGGATTGCTTTTTGGGTTCTCAAATTGATAGCTCAAAAGGCCAAGGAAGCAATGGTATTACGAGGCATGAAATTAGAAACAATGCATATGTGATCTTATGATTGTGAGAAAACTTTGGCGTATCCATATAAATACGGACTGCTATGTGTAGCTCAGGTCACCAAACCTTTAAAAAGACAGAAAGGGTTAGGAAAAAAAAACAACATGGTCCTTGCCAGGACAACTAAAATGACTAAAAAGTCTATTGCAGTTTTCATTATGAGAACAGACTGAAAAATTAGGGCTCTTCACCCTTGAAAGAGGCTTGCCCTGCAGCCTATAAATCAAGAAGAAACGGGATAAGGCAAACACCACTTTGTCCGTCAGAAACCATGGTGTGGCACTGACTGTCACAGCTGACTGAGAGTGTCACTTAAAGCTCAAAAAAGTTCCTTTCAGAACATCAGAGGTGGAAATTTACACATTAGGTGATAAAAAAGAACTGTTTTGATATCATGGTTTTGTGCAGACGGGAACTGTACATAGGCTTGATAAGAATTTGTATAAATTGATCAATAATCCATGATGGGCAGGTTAGGAAGGTTTCAAATATACTCTTGTAACTTTTTGAGGTCAAGGGCACATTTTGGATGGGCAGATCCAGATGTGACTTAGTATGGCATTTCTTACATTATTTTGAAGCACCTCTGTATCTCTGGCATTAAAGTTGTAAGCATACTTTTTACCATCTTTATCTGCATTTTTATTCCCACACTTTTATTCTAAAATAGAAGGACATTTAGGAAAGGATGTGCTCTCTCGTTTGTTTTGTAGTAAAAAGGATTAGTGTACATGTATTAATTAATTAATTTGTGCTTGGCTGAGAGAAAACTGAGTCATCTGTCAAGTAAGTGAAAAGTTGTGTTTAAATAGAACATAAGAATTACCTGGTAAAGTTTGTTCAAAATGCAACTTCCATTTCCGATGCCTGCCCATGCAAAACAATAAAAAAAAAAAAAAATGCAACTTCCAAAGCCCATATCAGTAATTTGAGGTGAGAGCCAGAAATTTACATTTTTAAGTCAGCTCCCCAAAATATTCTGACACAGTTAGTGACAAGACTATGGTTTGAGAAAGACTGAGAGATTTCCTTCGGCATTGTTGCTAAACCCTACTGTGCCTTAGTGAGATTTGAGAAAAAAGCACCTCTTCCTCAAGACACTTAATTTCCATCTGACGGATATTATACAGACAAATCTAAGGGTGCAAACAGCACCCCCGAGCTGTGCAGTGCACAGCCTGCACCCATGCATGCAACCTTGTTTTCTTTCAAGCTTTCCTTTTTAAAGCATAAGCATCCTTTATGCATAAGAAGCACAAGAGAGTGAGCGCATCTGTCCCTGGCAGGAGGCCTTAGCAAGATGCTTTTTATTCCCACTTCACCCTCCTTGTCATAATTGACTTCCAGTCAAAGCATGGACACGAGGAGAGACACCTAGACAAAGGAAAGGGTAAGGGAAGTGAGAGGTAGTTTGGGATTTTTAATGAAAAAAACAACAGTAATATGTACTATAAACAGTAATTCATAGTAACAGTTAAAAAATAAAAGACTAATAAGATTAAGGCATGGTGTTTATTTTAAAAATAATAGCTACAATAATAAACTTGAGGTCTGAGTCACAAAAAAGCCATGAAAAGAAATGTGGTTCTGATATACCTGCAACATGGATGAACCTGGAAGACATCATGTTGGGTTTATAAGTCAAACACAAAAGGAAAAATATTACATGATCTCATTGATATGAAATAATTGGAATAAGCAAACTCATGAGTCAGAAGCTAGAATCTAAATTACCAGGGGATCTTTTTTATTTTTATTGTTTCCATGGAGATGTTACCCACCTAGTTGTGGGTGGTACCTTTTGATTGGGTAGCTTCCCTGGAGATGTGTCTCCACCCATTTAAGGTGAAGTTCTTATTAGCATCCTTTAAGAGGCAACCATTTTGGAAAAAGCTTGAGAGCCCACACAGCCAGAGACCTTTGGAGATGCAGAAAGAAAACGCGCTTAGGGAAGCCTTAAGAAATGAGGAGAGAACACTAGCAGACGTTGCCGTGTGTCTTCCCAGCTGACAGAGGGGTTCCGGATGGCATCAGCCTTTCTTGAGTGATGAAAACTTCTTATTGGTGCCTTAATTTGAACATTTTCACAGCCTTAGAACTATAAACTTGCAACTTACTAAGTTCCCTTTTTAAAAACCATTCCATTTCTAGTATATTGCATCCTGGCAGCTTTAACAAACTAAAGCAGCACATTAGGGCAAAGACTTTTCTTCTATTTTTTTTTTTTTAATTACATCCTTCAGTGGTGGTTGCCTAACTTGGCTGTGCATTAGAATCACTGGGAGAGTTTTCCAAAGCACAGAACTATTTGCTAGCCCTAGAAATTCTGAATGGGTAGGTTTTGGTGGGGCCTGGGCTCAAAGACTGTTTAAAAGCAACACAGGTGATTGTGTTGTGCAGTTACAGCCAGTCCCAGCCATGCAGCAAATGTTCAGTAATTCTAAGCAAATGAATGTATGCCATTCCTTTCCTTAAAAACTGCCAGTGAATGTCCATAGCTCTCAGCATAAATATCAGCCCCCTAGCTTAGTGCAAAAGATCCTTCATGATTTTGCCCCTCTCTATGTCTCTTTTTTTGGGGGAGGGAGGAGGGCGGGGGCAGGGGGTGAATGAACAGGGAATCGAGCCCAGCTCTCCTGCGTGGCAGGCCTGAATTCTAGCACTGAACAACCTGTGCACCCCTGCCTACTTCTCTTGCTCTATTTTACCTCACTTCCCCTCATTCAGCCTTTGCTTCAGTCATAGTGAATAGAATGTTCCCTAACATTCTATTACCATACCGTAGCATTCTATTTGTACTTAAGCCTCTTGAGGACAGATGTCTCTCTCATGCATCTTTTTTTTTTAACATGGGCAGGCACCGGGAATCGAACCCGGGTCCTCTGGCATGGCAGACAAGCATTCTTGCCTGCTGAGCCACCGTGGCCTGCCCTCTCTCATGCATCTTTGACTCTCCTGTCGTCCTAGCAAACTGTCTCTTTGACTCTCCTGTCATCCTAGCAAACTGTCACTAATACACATATTTGTTGTCTAAATGAATACATTTCACTAACGGTGTCACTAAAATCCATTTGTTTCAGGAGCAAACCCATTTCCCTTTTCCTTTTATTGCTCATTTTTGGATCAAAACATTGGGAATGCAAATTTCTTATACCTTTAAAAAAATGCCCCTTCAGCTAGAGTGTTGACATGATTTTTAGCACATATTTGTGTGTGAAACAGTAAATTAAGTTAATGCACATAAACTTCCTCATTAAAATGATCACTTTTGCAGATATAACCAAGAGGCAAAAAATGGGAGTGCATAGACAAGCTCATAGTAAAATCACACCCATGTTAAGCATATAGATAATATTAAGTATGACCTTAGTTTACCAGGCTGCTATGATAGGTACCACATAATGGGGAGGTTTAAACAACAGATATTTAGTAGCTCATGATTTCAGAAACCAGTATTCCAAAATCAAGATGTTGGCAAGGCAATGCTTTCCCCCCAAATCTGTAGCATTCTGATTCTGGCTTGCCTCCTCAATCTTTGGGGTTCCTTGTCTTGCATCTCTACCTCCCGGTACATGATCTCTCTCTCTCTCTCTCTCTCTCTCTCTCTTTTCCTTATGTCTGCTCTTCTCATTTACACTGATTTCTGGCTTTACCCTATCGCCTTTTCTGATTCCTTATTCTGGTTTCTTCTTTTTACAGGGCCTCCAGTAATAGAGATTAAGACCTACCTTGATTCAATTGAGCTGTACCTTAACATGATCTTCAGAGACTATTCACAAATGAGTTTGGTAAATTCTAGCAACCATTTAAAGAAATACATGGTAACAAAATAAAAATTAAAAAAAAAAATCCATGGAATTGCACTACACAAACAGTGACCCCTAATTTAAACCATGGACTATAGAGCTAATAGAACAATGATTAAAATGTGCTTTCACCAATTGTAACAAATGTTCTACATCAATGCTGGGTGTTAATAATAGGGTGGTATGTTATGTTTTGGTTTGCTAAAGCTAATGAAATGCAATATACCAGAAACGGGTTGGCTTTTACAATGGAGATTTATTAACTTACAAGTTTACAGTTCTTAGGCTGTGAAAAATGTCCAAATTAAGACATCAACAAGACAATACCTTAAATGAAGACTTGCTATCAGCGAGTTCGGGCTTCTCAGTTAGATAGCCAGACACAAGGTGACATCTGCTCATCCTTCCCTGGATTTTGTGGCTCCCAACTTCTGGCTTCAGTGGCTTTCTCTCAGCTTTTCCGGTGCTCTTAGCTTCTCTGGAGTTTCTCTCTGATAGCTTCTGAGCTTTTTTCCTTTGAACTTCTCTGTGTCCTTTATCCTCTTATAAAGGACTGCATTAAGAGGGTTAAGACTCACCTTGAGTGAAGTGGGACCCTTTGCTTGTTTCCATGGAGATGTGACCCAACCCACTCAAGATGGGTCCCACCCACAATAGCTCTATAACACAGGAATGGATTAAAAGAACATAATCTCCCAGTCCATGCACTTCCCAAAAAACAAACAAATAAGCAAAACAAAAAAAACATTCAACAAATGATGCTGCAGTATTGGGATGCTTACATGAACAAATAATGAAATGTGGACCCCCCCATATACAGCATACAAAAAAAAAAAAAAGAATGTAATCTTTTCTAGGGTACACTACAGTTTCTGACCTTCAAAATATGGGAATCTGTATTTTATATGACTGTTCTACAAACCCACAACTTTTTTTTAAAGAAACAAAAAATGAAACCAATGATCTACTATCACTTCCAGAATATAGAAGCAGAAGGAACACATCCTAATTCATTCTATGAGGCCAGCATTATCCTAAAACTAAAACCAGACAAAAACATTACAGAAAAGGCAAATATCTCTTATAAACAAAGATTTAAAAATCCTCAAAAAAAAAATTAACAAATTGAATCCAACCATGCATAAAAAAGTATGTACAACAACCAAGTATGATTTATTCCAGATATGCAAAGTTGGTTTATCATTTGAAAATCTGTTAATGTAATACATGCCATCAAGAGAGTAAAGATGAAAAATTATATGCTCATATCAGTATATGCAGAGAAAGCATTTGATAAAACCCAACACCCATTCATGATTAAAAAAAAAAAACTCTCAGCAAACTAGAAATAGAGGAGAACTTCCCCAACTTGACTAAGAGCATCTACAAAAAACCTACAACCAACATCTTACTTAACAGTGAGAAACTAGATTCTTTTCCTTAAATTAGACCTCAATGTCTACTCTACTCTTACCACTCTTATTCAACATTGTACAGGAAGTCCTCCCTAAGGCAATGAGACAAAAAAAAAAAAAAAAGAAAGAAAGAAAAAATAAATCAAAGGTTACATGGTCTTTCGCTTTCTAAGCCCAAATTTACAAGTGAAATCATTGCCCTTCCCCCCACCCCCACGTGAAGCATGATATCCAGGAGTGAAAGTCTCCCTGGCAGCGTGGAAGATGACTCCCAGGGATGTGTCTGGCCTTGGCACGGTGGGAACAATGCCATCCTGACCAAAAAAGGGAAAAGAAATGCAACAAATAAGATGTCAGAGGATGAGAGAGTTCAAATAGAGTCAAGAGGCTGCTCTGGAGGTCACTCGTACACAAGCTTCAGTTAGACATTGCTACCTATCATAACTTGACTAACCCTAACCAGAACCATTTCTGCCAATCCTAAAGAATACCTAAGGCATTATATAAGATTTTTCAAAGGTTCCAGGCACTAGAGAAACTTTCCAGAAACCTACAACCTTCAGATGGGTCCCTGGACCAGATGAGTCCTGAAATGCAGAGGGGCCAGCCTCTCTAGAACATCAACTAGTTCCATCCCCAATCCCATATTACCGACAGCCCCTTTCAACATGAAAAGGTTAGAATGGGCATAACCCAAATACCCCTAAAGAGAGGGAGAAAGATCAAAGGTGATGGTGGAGTTATGCGGAGAAAGTGGGGTTTAACAAATGAGTGTGAGTGCTGAATTGTTATACTGATATTTCTTTTAGTCTCCAGTACTTTAGAGCAGCTAGAAGTAAAAACCTACAATTGTGGAATTGTAACCCAAACCAAACTCTGAAATTTGTTCTACAACTAATTGCTGCGATGTGCTTTGAAATTACTGCTATTTTGTATATATGTGTATTTTGTACATATGCTGTTTTTCACAAAAAAAGAAAAAAAGAAGAACGTGTTTTGTAGGATGTTGGCTTGAAGACTGATTTCAAGACTTTTTTCGGTAATTTAAATATGCAAATTATGCCGGAAGTAGTTTTGTTAAGGAAAAAGAATACTTTTTCCCTAAAGTAAAATAACTAATTGTTGCAGAATGAGGAACAGGAATGCATAGAACAAAATGGATGGATATAGAAAGTTGTAGAAGTCTTGCTGGAAGTGAATGTTATTGGTTGCGGTTAAGGTTGGCTAAGACTATAGTTTTGTAAGATTTTTAATAGTTTCCTTATCAGATATATCTTTGTACAAAACAAGAATTTGGTCTTCACTCTGTTAAAATGACAATGTTTCCTTGGATTATTTGTTTACTTAATGAGAAGCTATAAAATGTATTTAACCATCTGAGTAATCTGTCTAAATGACAAAGTTTCTATGTCTTATCAGACCAATATGTTTATTGATATGTATGTTGACCATCTCCTTCCTCATTGTTTTAGACAATGCCTCCTTACTTTTAAAAAAATTGTCTTTTTAAAATCATGTTAACTCCTCTATTTACTTTCAAACTTTTATGTCACTTTTATTAAATAAAGAACAAAAAAAGTTAAGTTGGTATCAAATCAAATGAGACTATATAGATTTAGGTGGTTATATTAAACGAAAATTCAAGGTTACAGGCCAGGAAGAAAGAAATAAAACAGTCTTTGTTCACAATTTTTTTGAGAACAAAAATTATAAATTATATATAAAAAATTATAGCAAGGTTTCAGGACACAGGGTTAATATAAAAAAGACATTTGGTTTTAGATAAACAAACAATGAACATTTGCAATTTAAAATAAAAAAATGCAATGGCATTTACACTAGCACCCCAAAATGAAATATTTAGGTATACAGCTAACAAAATATGCATAAGGTCTATATGAGAAAAACTAAAAACCTCTGATGAAGGAATCAAAGAAGATATAAATAAGTGGAGAGATAGTCCTTGTTCATGGATAGGAAATCTCGGTATTATTAAGAAGTCAATTCTTCCCAATTTGACCTATAGACTCAACACAATCCCAGCCAAAATCCCAACAAGGCATTTTGTGTATATCAGCAAACTTATTCTAAAATTTATGTGGAAAGGCAAAAAAACAAAAATAACAAAAAAAACCACATTAACAGTAACACAGTTTTGGTAAGCAAACACACTATTGAGGAACCAAAACACACTGATAACTACCCATTTTCAAGCCTACTTTGCTCAAGATAGTGTGGCATTGGCAAAAGAGTACACAAGTAGACCAATGAGACAGAGCAGGGAGCCCAGCAATAGACACGCACAGATACAGCTACGGATCTTTGACAAAAGAGCAAAGGTGATTCAATGGAGAAGGCATAATTTGTTCAATAAATGATGCTAGAAAGACTGGACATCCAGTTGAATATTCAAGTTCTCCATTTGGAGAATTTCTGATATTCTTGCAAGCAGTGGGGACAACCAAATCACTAGGCTGAACCCTCAATCTTGGGGTTCACCCCTGTGAAAATTATTCTTACAAAACATAGGCTAAGCCCACTTAAAATTATGCCTAGGAGTCACCCCCAGACAACCTTTTTTGTTGCTCAACTGTGGCCTTTCTCTCTTAAGTCAACTCAGCAGGTGAACTCACTGCCCTCCCTTTTATGTGGCGCATGACTCCCAGGAGTATAAATCTCCCTGGCAATGGGGGACAGAACTCCTGGGATGAGCCAGAACCAGGCTTCAAGGGATTGAGAAAGTCTTCTTAACCGAAAGGGGGAAGAGAGAAATGAGACAAAATAAAGTTTCAGTGGCTGAGAGATTTCAGAGTCAAGAGGTTATCCTGGAGGTTATTCTTATGCATTATATAGATGTCCCTTTTTAGCTTATGGTGTATTGGAGTGGCTGGAAGGAAGTACCTGAAATTGTTAGCTGTGTCTAGATTTTTAAAGATAATTGTATAAAGACATAGCTTTTACTGTGTGACTGTGTGATTATGAAAACCCTGTGTCTGATGCTCCTTTATTTTTTTATTTTTTTACATGGGCAGACACTGGGAATCGAACCCAGGTCCTCAGACTTGGCAGGCAAGCATTCTTACCTGGTGAGCCACCGTGGCCAGCCCAAATTTTTTTTTTTTTTTTTATACATGGGCAGGCACCGGGAATCGAACCTGGGTCCTCTGGCATGGCAGGCAAGCATTCTTGCCTGCTGAGCCACCATGGCCCACCCTCAAGTTGTCTGATGCTCCTTTAATCCAGGGTGAGAACAAATGAGTAAAAAAACATATGGGTAAAAAAATAAATAAATAATAGGGGGGATAAAAAGGGTAAAATAAATTGGGTAATTGGAAATACTAGTGGTCAATGAGAGGGAGGGGTACAGGGTATGGGATGTATGAGGCTTTTCTTTTTATTTCTTTTTCTTGAGTGAGCAAATGTTCTAAAAAATGATCATGGTGATGAATACACAGCTATGAGATGATATTATTAGCCATTGATTATACACCATGTATGAACTGTATGTGTGTGAAGATATGTCAAAAAAATATTTTTAAAGAAAAAATATGCCCTTTGTAAATGGGTAAACATCCTAATGTAAACTATAGATTAGTAAATAATAATGTATCAATATTAGCTCACTAATTGAAACAAATATACCACTCTAATGCAGGACGTTAATAGTTGGGGAAACTGTGTACTGGAGGGGATGGTGTGAGTGAGGTGAAGGGGAATATGGAAACACTGTACTTTCTGTGTAATTTGTCTGTAAACCTACAACTGTCCTAGAAATAAAGTTTATGATTATAAAAGAAATAAGGGAAATTATTTTTAAAAATATATTTAACCCAAAATATTCTAAGTATTATGATTTCAATGTGATCAATACTTTTAAAATATTGATGAAATATTTTGCATTTTTAAAAATGTCTTTGAAATGTTGTGTCTGTTACATGCTTACTACATGTCTCACCTTGGACTGGCCAAATGTCAAAAACCCTATAGGCAAATGTGGCTAGTGGCTCTCCTGTTGGACACTGCAGGTCTAAAATATCCATCTCTGGAAGTGGTAGTGTGGAGCTGTGATGGACCTCAGAAATGATAGACCTATTGTGGGCGGAACCTCTTGATTAGGTTATTTCAGTTAAAGTCTGTCCCGTGTGGGTCCTAATTCTCCTATTGGAAGCCTTTATAAAAAAATGAAATTCAGAGGAACTGAGAGAAAAGCTAAAAAAGTAAGCCAAAGAAGCTCAGGGAAAGTTACAGAGGCTAAGAGAGAGAAACACACCAACGCTCAGAAAAGAAGCCAAAGATGGAGTAGCCAGAAGCTGAAAGCAGCAGAACCCAGGGGAGCAGGCCTAGCAGTCGCTGCCATGTGCCTTCCCAGTTGCTAGCAGCCTTTGATCAGGAAGAAGGCATCCACCTGTTGGGCTTGATTTGAACATTCTCATGGCCTCAGAAGAGTAAACTTGTAAGATAATAAATCCCCATTGTTAAAAGCCAGTCCCTTTCTGGTATATTGCATTTTGGCAATTTCAGCAAACTGAAACACTAGATATACATCCCACAGAGTTTCGGGGAATGGAAAAGAAATTCAGGGTGTAGGAGACTTTGTTTTTGTTCTGTTAAATGTACCATCTGGTGTGCATTTCCACACAATAGGAAACCACCTGTGTTAGAGTCTTCCTCCCTCTGGTAGCAAGCTTTTCTCCTTTAGGTGTCAGCATTAAGATTTACCTTCCTCCTCACAGTCAGTTGATGGTCAGGTGTCAGTTCTGATATGAATTATTAATTTACCTCCAATGATGTAGAACTCTCCTTTCTACCTTGTCACCTTCTGTCTCAGGACAAGGATGAGAAGGTATGCTCATTAAGGGAGCCATCTTCATCTGGTCCCAGCAGTTTACTGATCCACACAGGAAACTATTCAAAGAATGAGTGCAGCTCTCCAAAGCATCTGGCAACTTGGTGGTAGCTTAGGTGCCAAGAGATGATGGCTTCTCATGGACAAGCACATGCCTGATTGAAGCCGCTTTGAATTTTTATTCATCTTCCCAAATACTCAACCTCCCCATCCTTCTTAACCTTGTGGAGCTGTTTAGGCTTGTCTTTGTTTACTTAGCCTCCCGTGGTTCCAAAATCAGATTTTTAAATGTCAAATTTGAAAATGCAGCAGGGTTGATGTTAGGATTGATACAATTTTTTAGAAGAACATGATAGACTCCTTGGCCATCTGTTTCAGGTAGAAATGTCAAATCTCATGTCTGAGTAGGTGCCTCTAATTTCTCCTTGTGTCTGCCACGACTCCTTGCTTAGCACCCTGCACATAATAGGTACCATTTGCTGTTTTTTCTGAATGAATAAGAAAATGTTTTTTACTGGATGTTCTGGTTGAGCGTAAGCTGCAATGCAGACATCTATTTATAAAGTGATGGGAGTGAAGGGAAGTTCTTTTTGTACTTGGGCCCTGGGAAAGATGCAGCAAGGAGATGGTAGAAGCAAAATGACATCTCGTTTCTCAGTCCTGCCCATGGACCAGGACTGATCACTGAAGATGGAAGATCATTCTTCCCGTTTTTGCATCTAACAGAGCTTGGCTCCCACGTCAGGCAAATTGAAGGTTTTTGCCACAGGGGACTGCACCCTGGGCATAACAACTTCCATCCTGAGTAGCAGAGGAAGCAACCCAGTAGCGGTTTTTGTGCTCAAGGTCAAGTCTGCAGACACCACAACACCACGGATGTATAGAAATGATTTAGTGTAAAAGTCAGAGCGTGGAATCTTGAACATATCTGAAACATCCCCAGAGGCCCCCAGAAGGACTAGAGGTTGGGAAGAGAACTGGCAAGGTGCTGGGGTCGCAGTTATGAAAGTTGATGCTACCCTCAGGCCAGGTAGTTGAAACCTGGGGACATTTTGGTTTGCAGTTGCAGAGCATCTCAGGATCTGTGCTAACACTCGACACCCAAAACACCAACCTCTGTCAACTTCTATCCATAGCCTCCTCCTTTCTCTGTCTCTAACCACATAGACATTAAATAACCCATCACATAATTCATACTAAGCTAGATATAAAAGGGATGATAACAGAACATAATTTTAACACTCTCCCCCAAATCATGACAACTTTTATTAGAAGCTAGTAGTCGTTGAAGAAACACTAAAAAGAAAGTTATTTTGAATAAAAGAAGCCTTATGGAATGATGGTCTGTAGGTGATTTGGTAAGTATGTAATCAAAGACCCAGAGAGTGGCATAATTTTATGCATATTAGCAGATCAAATGACTTAAACTTTTAAAATGTCAAAACACCGATTGCCAAAAATGAGGGAGTTCACTGAAGATTATATACTGCCTTAAATTGTGAAGTAAGAATCTTCAGGAATATATACCTGAGCAAATAGGTCAGTAACTATTGAAATCTAAAAGGAATTCAATTTTAGCACTAATGATATATTGAGCTGCTGGAATAATAACATTCCATAATATTCACCAGAAGGACTATTAACATATCAATAAACACACACACACAAGGACACATTTATATTTTGGGGCATTAGAACTGAGTGTGGCAAAGCACCTTTTGTGAATGCATTTCCACTTTCATTGTGGTATATGTTTCTGTAATAGGAGAATATTCTGTTACCACACCGTATAGGAGTTTTGCTAGGCTATATTACTTCCTTAAAACATCATTTAAAATTTTTAATAAGTAACATATTCTCTTAGTTCCAAAATAAAAACAATACAAAGCTGTACAATGAAGTTTCTTTCCTACTTCAGTTTCCCTGTTTGCACATTTTTCACCCTGCCTACAACAGATAGCTAATTTTATCAGTTTCTTGTGTAACTTCAGAAAGTTCCTTTATTTAATACAAGCAACTATGATTATTTATTCTTACTCCTCCTCCCCTCCCCCATTCTATATAAATGGTGGGATATTATACACTTTGTTCTGCTTTATCCTCATTTCACTTAATTTATTTTGGGACTCTTTCTGTGTGAGAGTAGAGAGGACAACTGCCTAATCTTCACAACCTAGACCCTTGTGACTCAGAAACTTTGTTTCCAATCTTTGCTTTTATGCCAATGATATAATTTGTAACCTTGCGTATGTCATTTATAGGATGAATTTCCAGCAGTGGAATATTTGGAACTTTTTTTTTACATGGGGCAGGCACCAGGAATCGAACCCGGGTCTCAGGCATGGCAGGCAAGTACTCTGCCTGCTGAGCCACCGTGGCCCTCCCGGAATATTTGGATTAAAGAAATATATACATTTCAACTTTTATAGCTATTGCTATGTTGCCCACCATAAAGGATGCTACCAAATCTAATTCATGAAAGAGATTAGTCTTAAGGAACATTTCTTGAAGTTTAATTTATGTTCCTTTCCAAAAATCCACCTTTCTGTCCTGACTGCTCAAAATTTACCATACTTTTATATCTCTCTAAACAATTTGATAATTGTATTTTTTCCCTTTTTCTTTTTTTTTTTTTTAATTACCTTTTGGTGCTCTCAGGCTGAATTCAGAAGACTCAAATGTGGCTTGACCTGAACTGGGATGTCATGTGAAAAAGTAAGTAAATGTTGAGGGACGGTGACGATGTAATCCAGAGGAGGTAATTGTGTAGGAAAAAAAGCCTGTAGACTAGACTATCATGTCATCCATGATAACAATGAGGACGTTTGTCTGAAAGGAGTGGAAGTTGAGTCTTGGGGAATACTGGGAGATACGGTTGGTTATATTATGAAATGTCCTAGAAACCAAGCAGAGAAACATCCAGAAGGTTTTTCAGCAAAAAAATGGAGTGATATATTAGTATTTTAGAAAGCTTAGTGTGGCAGTGAGTTTCCTTCTTGATGGAATTCTTGAGTCCATAATCTCCCTGGGAAGCAGGCAGGTGACTAAGTTCTTTCATGAACAAGAACAAACGTATATCACTATTATAAGGCGTTAATAATAGGGTGATATTTTGGAAAAAATGAAACTACGGCAAACTATGGACTATAGATAACAGTAATACTGTAATATATTTTCATCAATTATAACGAAGGTACTATGTCAATGCTAAGTATCAATAATACTGGGGTGTATGGGAGTTTGCTTTTTGGAGCAATAAAAATGTTCTCAAATCGATTGTTGTGATTAATGCACAACTCTGTGATTATGCTGAAAGCCACTGATTGTACACTTTTGGTGGATTGTATAGTGTGTGGGTAAAACTGTTCAAAATATACTTGCTTTTCCCCAACACTGTGTTCTTTAGATAGCATTCACATAACTGGAAATTTGAAAAATAAAAGTGAACTCAGGAATGTCTCTCCCTTACCCTTATCCCCTGAGCTACTCAGTTTGACTCTCCTTAGGCAATTGATGTCATTATTTTTTAGTAAAAACTTTCAGAATTATATATATGAAATATATGCAAATGTATATATATATTCTTTTTCTCCCTTTTTGCATAAATTATGTCTTGTAACTTTTTTTGGCTTAGCATTGCATCTCTTTTTTCAGAGCTTTTTTTCAAATTAGAGAAGTAATAAGTTTATAGCAAATCATGCAGAAAATACAGATTTCCCATACATGGAGTTTTCTCTATTATTTATACTTTGCATTAGTGTGGTGACTTTGCTACAATTGGTGAAACATATTATTATAATTGTACTATAGCCCATTACATTGTTTCACTCTTTGTGTTGTATAGTCCTAAGTTTTTTAAAAAATTTTATCCTGGTAACACATATACAACTGAAAAATTTCCCTTTTAACAGCATTCTAATATACAGTTCATTGGTGTTAGTTATATTCGTCATGTGGTGTTTCCATCACCACCATCCATTGCCAAAACTTTTCCATCACCCCACACAGAAACTCTATACCAACTGAGGGTAGTGCTGGTTTGAAACTGTTATGCACCCCAGGAAAACCATGTTCTTCTAATCAATTGTGGGGGCAGATTTATTGTTGGGCAGGACCTTTTGATTAGGTTGTTTCCATGAAGACATGACCCACCCAACTCAAAGTGGGTCTTAATCCTTTTCCTGGAGTCCTCTATGAAGACAATAAAAGGCAGAAAACACACAGAGAGCTCAGAGCCAAAACAGAGAGCAGAGCAATGAAACCAAGAGACAGACATTTGGAGGTGCTAAGCTAAGAGATGAAGTCCAGAGTTTGTCCTGGAGAAGTCACTGAAATCAGAAGGTGAAAGCAATGCACTGGGACCTGGGACCAGCCGATGCCAGCCATGTGCCTGCCCAGGTGACACAGGGGTTCCAGATGCCAGCAGCCTTTCTTCAGAGTCAAG
The DNA here is from genome assembly GCF_023851605.1 of Tamandua tetradactyla. NCBI lineage: Eukaryota > Metazoa > Chordata > Mammalia > Pilosa > Myrmecophagidae > Tamandua > Tamandua tetradactyla. The sequence continues at coordinate 49,563,367 of NC_135347.1, read as the reverse complement.
GTATCTTTCTCTGGATGCCTTAATTTGGACATTTTCACAGCCTTAGGACTTTAAATTTTTGTAATCTAATAAATCCTCTCTATAAAAGCCAATCCATTTCTGGTATATTGCATCCTGGCAGCTTTAGCAAATGGAAAAAAGCATTAACCCCCCATTCCCTACCCCCATCCTGGGTACTCTAGTTTCTGGCTCCATGAATTAGCTTAGCAGTATATCTTAAAGTGTTCTCCATTTTGGGCAGAAAGAGCTTTCCCTCTTGTTTTTATAGCTTCATGGTATTCTATAGCATAGATTTTTTTCATAGTTTATTTAACCAGGCTCTTAATGATAGACATTTAAATTATTTGCAATTTCATCTTTTGCAAACAATGCTTGAATTGCCTTGTTTTTGCATTATTTACCACTCAAATAAGTGTATCTCTAGGATAAATTCCTTAGACGTGGAACTGCTGTGTCACAGGATATGTGCATTTGTAATTATGAAATATTGTCAAATTATCCCTATAGAAGTTGTACAATTTACACTTCTCCAGTTTATACTAAAATATTTTACCTTGTTTGCTGCTATTTAAAAGAGATATTTCCTTCCATTATGCTGTCTTGGGTATTATTCTGTTTTGTATAAATGAAAGCTATTTTGAACATTGCCAACCTGATAGGTGAAAAATGGTTTCAATTTACATTTCTCTCATTAAGAGAGAAATTGAGCATCTTTTCACATATAAGCAATATTTGCATTTCCTTGTCAACTCATGCCCTTCGCCAATTTTCATTTTGGATTGTTGCTCTTTATGGATTTGTAGGACCTCATAATATGTTAGCAGGATGAATTGAATTTTTTTTTATCATTTAAAAATATTTTCTAGTATTTTTTTTGTCCTTTGACTTTATACACAATAATTTTTGCTCTGCCGAAAATTTGAAGTTTCTATATAGTCAAAGCTGGTATTTTTTCTTTTCTTTTGGTCATAGGACGGCTGTATTGGTCAGGATTCTCTAGGGAAACAGAACCAACAGGAGAGATCTGTAAATATGAGATTCATAAAAGTGTCTCACGCGACCATGAGGATGCAAGTGTCCAAAATCCATAGGGCTGGCCATGAGCCTGGCAACTCCAAGGAAGTTCCTTGACAAACTCCACAGGCTGGCTGAAGAAGCAGTGAAAATTCTCTCTTCCCCCTTAAAAGTCTTCAACTGATTGAATCAAATGCAACTGACTGGATTCTCTCCTTGCAGAAGACACACCCTTAGCTGGTCATAGATGTAATTAGCCACATCTGTAATCAACTGACTGATGATTTCATAAACTAGCCTTCTGGCTTATCAACCAGCCATGAAGAATCCTTGCAATAACTGTTAGGCCAGTGCTTTCCTGACCAGACAACTGGGCACTATCACCTGGCCAAGTTGACACCTGAACCTAACCATCACAAAGGCTTTCCCAATTCTGAAGTTATAACAATTCTTCTACCATGTTGATAGTTTCATCTTCTTATATTTAGGCTGTTAATCCATTTGGATTTTTTCCTGATATACCATGAGGTATGGATCCAAATTTACTTATTTTTCAAATGGCTGTCCTGTTGACCCAATAGTTTTTACAGAATGGTACATTTTTCCCCACTGCTTTGAAATTCCATCTTTATTATATACTAAATTTCTGTATTCATTTGGGTCTTTTTCTGAACTTTTAATTTGTAACATTTATCTGTATATATTCATTGATGTCACACTCCTTTCATTGCTGAGATTTTATAATACCCTTCAATATCTAGTAGGTCTAGTTTTCCTCCATGTTGCTCATTTAAAAAAGTTTTCCTGGCTATTTTTATAATGTAATTGTGCTGGTTTGAAACTTTTGTGTACCCCAGCAAAGCCATGTTCTTTAATCCTCATTCATATTTTGTGGGGGATCTTTTTGATTAAGTTGTTTCCATGGAGATGTGACCCACATAGTTGTGGGTAAGACCTTTTAATTAAGTGGTTTCCATTGAGATGTTTCTCCACCCATTCAAGATGAGTTGCTTACTGGAGCCCTTTAAGAGAGAACCATTTTGGAAAAAGCTTGAGAGCCCATACAGCCAGAAGCTACATCTCAAAAGCTGTAGAAGGAATATGCCCCAGGGAAGTCCTTTGAAAGGAGAAGACGGGAGAGAAAGCTAGCAGATGTTGCCACATGCCTTCACAGCTGACAGGTGTTCTAGACCTGTTGGCCTTTCTTGAGTCAAGTTCTGGATGCCTAAGATTGGGCATTGTAATACCTTTAGAACTGCAAATTTGTAACATAATAAATTCCCTTTTTAAAAGTCATTCCATTTTTGATATATTACATTCTGCCAGTTTTAGCAAACCAATACAATAATGTTTAGACTCACTTTTCTAAATCTGAAAAATAAATTTGTTCATATTTTTATTGAGATTATTTTGGAGACTTGGTATCTAGATATTAAGTGTTCCTCTTCAAGAACATGGTTTAAGAATATTTTATCGTTTTCTTTATGTAGGTTTTGAATACATTTCAGATTTACTCTTGGATATTTTATCATTTTGTTGCCATTACTGGAGGAATATTTTGTTCTATTATGTTTTCTGAGTTTTGTTTCTTTCGTGTAAATGAAATCTATTGATTTCTGCATGTTGGTTTTCTATCTCACTATATTGGGGGTTGAATCATGACCCCTTAAAATGCGTGTTCAGGTGTCAACTCCTGATCCTGTGGGTGTGAATACATTTGTAAATAAGGCCTTTGAAGATGTTAGTAGTTAAGGTGTACCCACAGTGAATGATAGTCAACCTTACTCCAATATAGTTTAAATCCTTTGAAGAAAAACAAATTGGACAAGGATGAGAACCACAGGGAGCTTGGCAGTTCCTCCAAGAGTTTAAAATAGAATTACCATATGACCCAGCAATTCCACTCTTAAGTGTATAACCAAAGGAATTGAACACCCACAGGATCAGGAGTTGACACCTGAACATGCCTTTTGAAGGGTCATGATTCAACCCCCAAAATAGTGAGATAGAAAACTAACATGCAGAAATCAATAGATTTCATTTACACAAAAGAAACAAAACTCAGAAAACATAATAGAACAAGATATTCCTCTAGAAACGGCAACAAAATGATAAAATATCCAAGGCCTTGAACAGGTTTTTGCAAAACAATGTTCATTGTGGCATTATTCACAATCACCAAAAGGTAGAAATAACTCAAGTAAATGTCCATCAACAGATGAATGGATAAATGAAATGCAGTGTATACTTATGTTGAAATATTATTCAGCTGTAAGAAGGAATTAAGTCCTGATGCACATGACAATATTGATGAAACTTGAGGACATTATGTTGTGTGAAATAAGTCAGGCACAAAAGGACAAATAGTGTCTGATTTGTCTTACATGAATACTTATAATAATTAAATTCATGAAGACAGAAAGCAGAATAGTGGTTTCCAAGGTGGAGGGAGGGAGGAATGGGAAGTTATTGCAAATTAGTTTTAGTTTGGGATAATGAAAATGGTCTGGGAAAGATAGTGATGAAAGATACACAGTATTGTCAATGTATTTAATGTCACCGAATTATCCACTTTGAAATGGTTAAAATTAGTTATATGTTATGTATATTTTACCACAACTAAAAATTATTATTATTTTTTAATTCAGTTGTTTAGTACCTCCATCCAGAAAAGTGTTAAAAAAGAATGGCAATAGCAGCTGTCCTTGTCCTGTTCTTTTTTTATTTTTATTTTAATAGACTTCATTTTTTAGATCAGTTGTAACTTTATGGAAAAATTATGCAGAAAATACAGGGTTCCCGTATACCCCCCACACACACATACACACTTGTGCCGATTATTAACATTTTGCATTAATGTGGTACATTTGTTACAGTTGATAAACCAGTATTATTAGAATTATATTAGTAACAAAGTCAATAGTTTACATTAGGGTTCACTATTGTGTTGCATGTTTCCATGGGCTCTCAAGATTTTTTATTACGGGAACACAGACCCAAAATAAAAAATTTCCATTTTATCGCTTACGAATATACAATCCAGTGGTATTAATTACATTCATATTGTTGTGTTATCATCATCAACATTCATTACTCAAACTTTTTATCATCCCAAATAGAAACTCTGTACCCCTTAAGCAATAACTTTACATCCCTTTCCCTCCCCAGCCCCAATTACCTGTATGAATTTACAAATTTTCTAGTTATTTCATATAAGTGAGATCATACAATATATGTCCTTTTATGTCTGGCTTATTTCACTCAACATGATATCTTCAAGGTGTATCCATGTCGTAGCATGGAGCAGAACTTCATTCCGTTTTGCTGAAGAACAATATTCTATTGTCTATATACCCCACATTTTGCTTACCATTCTTATGTTGATGGACATTTGGGTTGTTTCTACCTGTTGGTGATTTTGAATAATGCTGCTATGAACAATGATGTACAAATGTCTGGTCAAGTCCTTGCTTTCAATTCTTTTGGAATATACCCAGAAGTGGGACTGATGACTCATAGGGTAGTTCTATGTTTAACTTTCTTAGTAATAAGAAAATTTTCCACAGCAGCCACCATTTTATAGTCTCACCAACAATGCCTGAAGATTCTTATTTCTCTGCGTCCTCACCAACCCTTGTTATTTTCCATTTTAAAAATGATCATTCTGTGTTTGCTCTCTCTTTTTCATGGGACAAAATAAAATTTTAGTATTATATTAAACTGCTTTGCATTATAGGTAGACAATAATAAGTAGAATGAAGAAAAAGATATTCAAAGACCTTGTCTTATTCTTAACTTTGATAAAATGTATCTAATGTTTCTCCATTAAGCATAATAATGATTTTATTGGGATTTATATATATTATCATGTTCAAATCATCAATTCCAGTTTTATTGAGTTTTACTTTTTAATCAAGAAAAAATGTTGAATTTTGTCAAAGTTCAGTTTTTTTTCTAACAAATACTGATTAGCAGTATCCAAGAAGTTCTGATATGTAGTTTCCATCAGCTTGATTTTTTTCTTTTATCCAAGAAGTAAGAGTACGTTTTGGTTTGCTAAAGCTGCTGGAATACAATATACTGGAAATGGGCTAGCTGTTATAGTGAGGAGTTATTAGTTTACAAATTTACAGTTCTGAGGCCATGAAAATGTCCCAATGAAGGCAGCAAGGGGAAGATACCTTCTCTAAAGAAAGGCTGCTGGTTCTGGGGATCCTCTGCCTCATGGGAAGTAACATGGCCAGTGTCTGTTGGTCTTTTTCTGTCTCTGAGCTCTCTCCAAATGTTTCTGGGTGTTTCTCTTTCTAAGCTCTCTCTTTTTATTTCCATAAAGGACTCCAATAAAGGATTAAGACCCATCTTGAATGGGCTGGGTCATATCTCATGGAAACAAACTGAGAAAAAGGTCCTGCCCACAATAGGTTTAGCCCCACAGGAATGGATTAAAAGAATATGGCCTTTTTCTGGGGTAAATAACAGCTTCAAATCAACACACTCCACCCTCTGGACCCTTAAAAGACATGTCCTTTCCATATACAAAATAAAGTCATTCTGCCACAATATCATAAAAGCCTTAAATAATTTCAGTAACAATATTAAATACAAAGTCTCATCAAAATCAGTTACAGGCAAGGTCTGTCTTAAAGCAAAATTCTCCTCTGGCTGTGAACCTATGAAATTTAAGTTGCCTACTTCCAATATTCAAAGGAAGAAGAGTCATAGGATAAATGTTTCCTTATCCAGAGGGAGAAATTGAGAGAAAAATAGGGTTCAAAGTTCCTAAAAAGTTAAAAAAAAAACTTACAGGGAAAACTTCATTAGACTTCCAGGTGTGAAAATGATCTATAGAATGATGTTTTATCCTTGGGCCTTGAGAGAGTGGCAGTCCCACCCTATTCAAGGGTGTGTGCAGAGGCTCTGCTCTCTCCAAACACTGGGGTAAGGGCTCCAACACCTCCAGACATTTGGGAGACAGCATAATCCTCAAGCACCTCAAGCATCTGGGTGGCAGCTGGAGTCTCTACCATCTCTGGGGCACAGGCTCATCACTCTCCAAACAGTGGGGTGGTAGCCAGCTTCTCCCCAATCTGTAAGGAATGTACTCCACACTTTCTGAGGCCTGGGGCAACAACATTCTTCCTGAACAACAAGGCAGCCAAGCTTCTCAATTCCCCAGGCATCTAAGAGACCTAGGGTAGTAACTCTCTTCCTGAACAGTGAGGTGGAATGCCCACCCTCTGCAAACTCTGGGCAAACTCACCCTTCCATGTGCAGGGGGTGGGTCTACTCTCCTGGCGTGAGGTTTCTTGGCTGCAGACCTCAGTTTCCATGACTCTGCCTTTGAAGTCATTCTTCCTTCAATGTGTCCATTTTAGTCAAGGCTGGCAATGGTTCCATTTATAAAGATCCTATAACAAATTTGTTGGTTTCACATGTAGCACACAGGATTCCAACCATCAGACAACAGGGCTTTCCACAGATTCTTTCTGGATAACTCCATTGCCAATCCTTACTTGCATTGGTTGACTGGTTAAATTCTCACTTGGGGATCTACTCTCTTGGGACTCTTTTCTGGAAACTCAGAATTTTCCAAACCATTAATTTCTTGTTTCTTTGTACCACAGAGTTCAGTTTTCAGCTTTTCCCTTTCCACTCATATTTTACTGTAAGCTTCAAGGAAGAGCCAAGCTGCACTTTCCACGTTTAATTTGGATATCTTTTCAGATGGATATCCAAGCTCATTGCTTTCAAAGTCTCCATTCCATCCAACTCAATTTTGCCAAATTCTCTGGCACGTTAAAACAAGGTTTACCTTTCGTCTAGTTCACAATGACACATTCATCATTTCTGTCTAAGGCCCCTTTGGAAATACTTTAGCATCCATATGTCTACCAACAGTCTCTTCAAACAATCTAAGCCCTTTCTATGAAGCATCTAACAATTCTTCTAGAATCTTCCCCTTACCCATTTATAAAGCCATTCCAGTATTTTTGGTGTTTGTAAATTGCAGCACCCCATTCCTGGCACCAAAAGGCACCAAGAGGAAGATACTGTCTCTGAAGAAAGGCTGCTGGCATCTGGGGTCCCTCTGTCACATGAGAGGGCACATGGCTGACATCTTCTGGTTCTTTTTTGTCTTTGAGCTCTCTCCAAATATTTCTGGGTGTTTCTCCTTCTATGTTTTCTCTTTTTTATCCTCATAAAGGACTCCAGTAAAGGGTTAAGACCCATGTTGAATGGGCTGGGTCACATCTTCATGGAAATAACCTAAGCAAAAGGTCCCCCTACAATAGATCTGCTCCCATAGGAATGGATTAAAAGAACATGGCCTTTTCTGGGATACATAACAGCTTCAAACCAGTACAGAGTATTTAAAACTTTCCAGAAGATAGGATATTTTTTATTTTTAAAATTTTGTCATTGATTTTTACTTTTTTGCATCATAGAGAAAGTGTTCTGAACTATTATTAAAATTTATTGGAGCAAAATATATTGCTGACTTTTGTTACCATTTATGGACACATGAGTAGTTATGTATTCTGTTTTCAGAACAGAATCAAAGTGTGATTTTAAAAATATTTTTATAATTGATTTGCATTTGGTCAGAGAACATAGTTTATCTTATATTGATTTTTTTGATCTTGAGTTTTTTGTAGTCTACTTATGGTCATTTTTTTATCACTGTTCCATGTGATTGAAAATAATTTGAATTCTTATTTGTTGGGCACAATATTCTATATATATCCCTTGAATCAAGATTTTAACTGCAATTTTGAAGTCTTTGGAATTATGATTAATTTTATCTACCTCATTTCTAAATTACTGATTGAAGAATATTAAAATTTCCCACTCTGTTATTAGTTGAAAATAGTTTTGTCATTCAAATAAAAAGATTCCCTTTATGATTATATAGTGACTATTTCCATTCTTTAAAATCCTTCATTTCTGTTATGGATTGAACTGTGTCCCCTCAAAAAAACATGTTCTAGCTGACCCCTGGTCCTGTGAATGTGATCCTATTTGGAACTAGGTACTTTGGAGACAGTATTAGTTAAGATGAAGTCAAACAGGATTAGTGTGTCCTTAATTAAATATGATTGGTGTTGCTATAAGCAGAAGAAATTTGGACACAGTAAGAGAGAGGAGACAGGAATATGACAAAGGCAGAGACTGAGTTATGCTGCCACAAGCCAAGGAACCCCACAGATGTCTGTCCACTCACTAGAATCTGGGGTACAGGCATGGAACTGTGTCTTCCCTTTAAGAGGAAGTGTGGCCTTGTTGACAATACCTTGATTTTGGATTTCTCAGTATCCAGAACTGTGAAACAATAAATTTCTGTTACTTAAGCCAACTAGTCTGTGATCCTATGTTACAGCAACCATAGCAAACTAAGACAATTCTTCAATCAATTTTGTCTGATTTCACTACCTATGGCCTCTCTCGTTTAGTTTGCTATGCTGAATCTTTTCTGTTGGTACTCAGCATCCATTTCAGCCTCATCTATCCATTCCCGTTATCAAGGAGCTGGATGCTGAACACTACATTTCCGGTATTTCTTTTCTATGTTTAGTTAGATTCTGTCCCTGAGATATATTTTGGCAAGATTTGTTGGGCAGTAGGGAGGTAGAAGCCATATTTCTTCTGTAACTGGTAAGAGTAGACATGAGGACTTTAAGAGCTATGAGTTTTTTTAAAAACTGGCTGAACTGTATGTACCCTGTTTCAGTTTTCTAAAACTGCTGGAAAGCAATATACCAGAAATGGATTAGCTTTTATAAAGTGGATTTATTAGGTTATGGATTTATATTTCTAAGGCCATGAAAATGTTTGAATTAAGGCGTCAGCAAGATGATACTGGTCTCTGAAGAAAAGCCATCAAAATCTGGAACTCCACTGTTAGCTGGGAAGGCACGTGGCTGACGTCTGCTAATCCTTGCTCCTGGTACATTGCTTCCAACTTCCGATTCCAGTGGATTTCTCGCTGTGTTCTACAGGTCTTCTATTAGCATCTACAGGGTGTTTTTCTTTCTAGTTATCTGTGGATCCTTTCTTAGCTTCTCTGGGGAAAAATCTGATTTTTATCTCTTAGTTTAGCATTTCCCAAGGCATTTTGTGCCTCCAAGCATCTGTGTTCTGATTTCCATAGCAGTCTTCAACATGTGTCTCTCTTAAAGGAGTCTAGTAAGTGGATTAAGACCCACCTTGAATAGGTGGGGTCACATCACCAAGGAAAAAACCTAATCAAAAGGTCTCACTCAACGATAGGTCTGTCCCCACAAGATTGCATTAAAATAACATATGCTTTTCTGGGGTACATAACAGAGTCAGATCAACACACTCTACCTTCTGGACCCCAAAAAGGTATGTTCTTTCCATGTACAAAATATGTTCATCCCAACACAATATCACAAAAGCCTTAAATCATTTCAGCAACAATATAGATCCAATACAAAGCCAGAAGCAGTAAAATGTTTCATTTAAGTCAGCTATAGGCATATCTGCTGCTAAGGTTACCAGTGCACATGTAAGAAGACAAGGTCCTTGCAATTTCTGTGTATCTGATTGTGGCAGCCAAGATTGAATGGGGGAATACAGGAAATTCTAAAACCATAGGGAAGGGGAAATAATTGTTGCAACTCAGAAATAAACTTTAAACAGAATTATTTTTTAAAAATCAGTTACAGGCATGGTCCTAAAGCAAAATTCTCCTCTGACTGTAGACCTAGGATACTCAGAACAAGTTATCTGCTTCCAATATACAAAAAAAGGATAAACATTCCCATTTTCATAGGGAGAAATTGGAAAGAAAACAGGGTTCAATGATCCCAAACAGGTCCCCAAAGCTTCAAGGCAAACTCCATTTGATCCGAAAGTCTGTGAGTCATTTTTAGAATGACATTTTATCCTTGGAGCTTGAGAGAACAGCTGTCCCACCCTTTCCAAGGGCTTACACAGTGGCCCTGATCTCTCCAAACACTGGGGTGAGGGTTGCCACATTAGAGAGCATTGGGTAGAACTCTTTGTTCTCAGCCCCACCCTCCTCAAGCATCTGGGTGTCACCTGGTCTCTGGGCCATATCCAGAGCACAGGCTCAACCCCTTCAGAACAGTGGGGTGCAGCAAGACTCTCCAGTTTCCAGGAACTGTGCTCCATCCTCTCTGAGGCCTAGGGCACCAAAACATTTCCTGAACACCAAGGAGGAAAACCCTCCCTCTGCCTCCAAGGCAGACTCACTCTCTCCATCTGTAAGATTTCTTTGCTCCAGTCATTAGCTTACATTGTTCTGCCTTTGAAGTTATTTTTCCTTCTACCCACTGCCTTCCTTTAGATTGCAATGCCAATTTCATCATTTCTGTCTAAGACCTTCTGCCAGTTTGAAAGGATATATGTACTCTAGAAAAGCCATGTTTTAATTCTAATCCCATTTCGTAAAGGCAGCTATTTCTTCTCATCCCTATTCAGTACTGTATGTTTGAAACTTTAATTAGATCATCTCCCTGGAGATGTGATTCAATCAGGAGTGGCTGGTAAGCTGGATCTATTCTAGGCGGGTCTTGATTAGTTTCTGAAGTCCTATAAAAGAGGAAACATTTTGGAGAATGAGAGACTCAGAGAGAGCAGAGAAGAACGACATAGCCACGAGAAGCAGGGAGCCCAGAAACCAGTGACCTTTGGAGATGAAGAAGGAAAACACCTCCCAGGGAGCTTCATGAAACAGGAAGCCAAGAGAGAAAGCTAGTAGATGACGCCTTGCTTGCCATGAGCCTTTCCAGATGAGAAAGAAACCCTGACTGTGTTCACCATGCGCCTTCTCATTTGAGAGATAAACTCTGAACTTCATCAGTCTTCTTGAAGCAAGTTATCTTTCCCTGGATGCCTTAGATTGGACATTTCTATAGACTTGCTTTAATTGGGACACTTTCTCAGCCTTAGGACTGCAAACTAGCAACTTATTAAATTTTAAAAGCCATTCCATTTCTGGTATATTGCATTTTGGCAGCTAGCAAACTAGAACAGACCTCATCAGAAGTATCTTTAAAATCATATTCTACCAATAATCTTTTCAAAACAGTCTAGGCCTTCTCTATAAACATTTCACAGTTCTTCCAGAATCTTCCCCTTATCTATTCATAAAGCCATTCCAGCAATTTTGGTATTTGCAATCACAGTGCCCCACTTCTCTGGTTCCAAAATCTGTTTTGGTTTGCTAATGCTGCTGGAATGCAATATACCAGAAATGGATTGACTTTTACAAAGGAGATTCATTAGGTTTCAAATTCAGACTTCTAAGGACATGAAAATGTCCAAATTAAGGCATCAACTGGATGATATCTGGACTCTGAAGAAAGGCTGCCAGTTTCTGGAACACGTGTGTTAGCTGGGAATGCACGTGACCGGCATCTGCTGGTCCTTGCTCCTTGTTCACTCTTTCAGCTTCTGATTCCAGTGGTTTTTTCTCTGTATTCTGTGGGTCTTCTCTTAGCATGTTAGGGGCAAACTTTGGATTTCATCTTTCAGTTTGGCATCCCCTGGGGCATTTTCTCTCACCAAGCATCTGTGTTCTGATTTCCATAGCTGTCTCCAAAATGTCTTTCTCTTAAAGGACTCAGTGAATGGATTAAGACCCACCTTGAATGAGCAGGTTCTCATCTCCATGGAAACAACTTAATCAAAGAGTCCCACCCACGACAGCCATAAGATTGGATTAAAGGAGCATAGGCTTTTCTGGGGTACATAACAGATTCAAACCAGTATATACCCCTACTGGTGCCCAGCCTCAGGGGTGCAAGGTAACTGAGTTGCATGCTATTAGTGGTTTACTGCAGTTTTCTAATCTTCCATGTGGCAACAGCACTAACTGTCTGGACTCCATCTAAAAGACAAGCCTAAAATGTTTATCTCTCACCTGAGTTTGTTCTTCTATCCTTTCTAATGTTTTTGGAAACCATCAATCAATGTATTATTTTCCTTTCTGCTTGAAATACCTAGAGTGATTTCTGTTCTCCTGAATATTCCCTGAATAAGATCTTTAACATATCTCTTTCTATTCTTTCGCTTTTAACTTTTCTCTGACCTTAGGTTGTAAGCATCCTCTGTAAAGAGATTCTAACTGGTAATTTTTTTTTCTAATCTAAAAGTATTTGCCTTTTAACTGCTTAGTTTCATCCATATTTTTTCCATAATTATTGACATGTTTAGTTTTATGTCTGCCATCTCCATTGTTTTCTGTTTGTCCTTTTTTTCTGTGCTGCTTGTATTCTCTTTTTTATCTGGTTTCTTTATATTTGACTGAGTTCTAAAATTCCATTTCAATCTCTCTTTTTTAAGATGTATACACTCCATTTCCATTCTCTTAGTGGCTACACTTAAATTTTAACATATTTAACTTAAAAAAAAATTAAGCATCTCTACTCCCAAACAATATGGGGAAGTTTGAACATTTCAACCCCAGTCACAGTCTTCCCAAACTGTAAGTGATTGATATGCAAAATTTTACTTCTATATTTTCTCCCCAAATTGAAATTATTATTGCTTTTAATAGTCATTGTTTTTTTAGATATGTTAATTTTTTTTTAGATGTACTCATGTTTTGCTTAGCAATTTTTCTTGGATTTCAGACCTTTCTTCTGGAATCATTCCTTCTTCCTGAAATATAAGAAGTTAATTTAGTCATAAACTCTTCTTGGTTGTTCTTTATCTGAAAAATGCTATTTTTATTCTGTCATTATTCAATATAATTTAACCTAATCTAAAATTCTAGGTTGACAATTATTACTCCAGTGCTTTGAAAATATTATTCCTTTAATTTCTGGTTTCCATTGTTGCTGTTGCAAGACTTTCTCTGTGGTACCTCTCAAGAATTTCTTTTTGTCTTTGGTGGTCTATAATTTCACATTTGTGTGAATATATGTATGTGTGTGTGTAGATTCCTTTTTATTTATCCTCATAGGTGTCATGTGATTGCTGAGTTGAAGGATTGGCATCTCTCAAGAATCTATAAAATCCTCAGCCATTATCTTTCCAGAGATCTTTCCCCATTCTCTCCATTCTCTTTGGCACCCTAATTAGACATATATGCTTATTTTCATTTTTTTTTCCGTACTTTATCTCTTTGCCACTCTTTGGCAATTCCTTTCTCTGTGTTCTATGCTGTCTTCCAGGACACTAATTTTCTTCTTAACCTCATTGAATCTGCTATTTAATCTGTTCTTTAATTTTTTTTAACATAATGATTATATTTTTAAATTTATAAAAGTTCTATTTTTTCCCACAAAACTTTTGATAATGTTTTATAGTCTCTTGTTCCTGCTAATGTTTTCATTTTCTCCTTTGATATCTGTGAAACTTTTAAATAAAGTTAGTTTATATTTTGTACTTGATTTCGATATTTGAAGTCTTGGAGAGTTTAATTCTGTTGTTTGTGGTTCCTGTTGATTCTCATTTGTGATGTCTTGTTTTCCTTTGAGTTTCACAATATGTATCGTGAGCTTTCTCTGTTTGTCTGAATCTGTGGAAATTCTATGAAACCTGAGTTTAAATTGCATTCTTCCTAGGAATATTTGCATTTGATTCTGCCAGATGTTCTGGGTCACTATTGAGCCAGAAGCATTTGGCATGGACTTTCTAGGCTACAAAAGTACATTTCAATACCAAACCCATGTGTTCTCATGTTTATGCTTATGAATTCACCAGGTAAACTCTTTTTTCCCTCATTCATGCCATGTTAACTAATGTTTGTGAGAAACAGAGTTCCTCGATGGCTTTTTTTTCCAGCAGAGAGTTTTCTCTTTAACTTTCTCACTATAGCCTTTCTGAGGTCTCAGTTAATGTATGTGAAGGCCTCGATTCCACGTCTCCATTTCACGGACCCAAGGTTTCTTCTCATGTACTCTGCATTGCCATTCAACATGAGGCCCTCGATTCTTTGTATTGGCAGATCTCTTAAATTGACCTGAGGAATTTTCTTACCACTTGTCACTGTTTTCAGCTTTTTTTTTTTTTCATTTTTGGGCCCTGTGGATTTCCTTTTCTTATGCAGATAAACTCAGGGTGAACACTAGCAACAGCACTTGGCAAAGGAGGTCAGCAGCTGCATGTGTACCCTGTCTCTCCGCATCTCATAGAGAGGCAAGCTTGGGCTGGGGTATAGTTGTATGCCCTGGGGGTTGGGCGCTAGGCCAGGGGTACTGCCTCTTTTTATATCAAGAATGTGAGACTGCCCTTTTGTGGTATGGGAGTGAGGGTGTTAATCTTAATCTTTAAATACTTTTAAACAGGGTATAGAATTCCAAGTGACAAGTTATTTCATCTCAGATCTTTAAAATTATCACTATATTGACTTCTGCATAATATTTATATTATCTGCTTCCAGCCTATATTTTATTCCTTTGTAAGTAAGCTGTTTTTTCTCTATGGTAGCTGTGCCGGTTTGAAAAGGTTTATGTACCCTAGAAAAGGCCTGTTTTAATCCCAATCAACCTTGTGGAAGCAATGGTTTCTTCTAATGTCTCTTCAGCACTGTATGCTGGAAACTTTAATTAGCTTATCTCCATGGAGATGTGACTCAATCAAGTATGGATATTAAACTTGATTAGGTGGAGAACTGTCTCCACCCATTCCAGGTGGGTCTTGGTTAGTTTACTGGGATTCTATAAAAGAGGAGACTTTTTTGAGAGAATGCCTTTTGAGAACAATGAGAAAGCTGCAGTAGAGCCAAGCAGAGCCACAAGGCTGAGAGAACCACAAAGTCTACCAGCCAGAGACTTTTGGAGATGAAGAAGGAAAAATGCCTCCCAGGGAGCTGGAGAGAAAGCTAGCAGATGACACCGTGTTGCCGTGAGCCTTTTCAGATGAGAGAGAAACCCTGATCATGTTCACCATGTGCCATTTCACTTGAGAGAGAAACCCTGAACATCATCCGTCTTCCTGAATCAAGGTATCTCTCCCTGGATGCCTTAATTTGGACATTTTTTATAGACTTGCTTTAATTGGGACATTTTATCAGCCTTAGAACTGTAAACTAACAACTTTTTAAATTCTCCTTCTGAAAAGCCTTTCCGTTTCTGGTGTATTGCATTCCGGCAGCTAGCAAACTAGAACAGTAGCTCTGAAGAGCTACTGTTTATCTTTGGTGTTCTGAAGTTTACTATTACATATTTAGATAGACATCTTTCTATTTATCTTTCATGCTTTTGATTTTTTTTATCTTAAGATTCATGTTCTGTTAATCTTAGAATTCATATTCATCAATTCTTGAAAATTCACAGTTATTATTTCTTCAAGTATTTCTTCTCCCCCATTCTCAATATTTTCTCCACCTGGAATTCCTATGTTGGACCTTCTCATTCAGTTCTTCATATCTATTAACCAGGATAATCAACCATCCCAGTTTGCACAAGACTAAGAGGTTTCCAGGGATGTGGGACTCTCAGTGCTAAAACCAGGAAAGTCCCAGACAAATCAGGATGGTTCGTCACCCTACTCTTACCTTCTCATATTTTACTATCTATATTTCTATCTATATTTGCTTGCTTTGGGGCTTTTCTTTCTCAACTCTCTCTCTGGGTGTTTTTCTCTGAGCTCTCTGGGATCTTTCTATCTTTTATCTTCGTAAAGGATTAAAACCCACTTCAAATTGGGTGGGTCACATCTCAACTGAAACAACCTACTCAAAAGTTCCCTCTCAAACAGGTCTACACCCATAGGAATGGATTAAAAGAACATGGCCTTTTCTGGGGTACATAATAGCTTCAAACCAGCACATGATCATATTTCAATGTTACATGAAACATTTCAATGTTTCAATATTTCAATATTTCAATGTTCAATTTCAAGTCTCTTTAGATTATACTAGGATCAAATGTAGGATCAAATGTTACTATTTGCTGTCTCTTAGGATTCTCCTCAAGGTGGGTTATTTTCGTATATGTTTTGTTATTTTAAATTTCAAGCAGGTTTTCAGTGAAGTTTTGGCTGCAGAGAATCAGATGTATTTCTGCAGAGAGGATTTATGTTTTCTTCTAGGTGCTATAGGAATATCAGTAGGTAAGGATTAATTTTCAATGTTAATTTCTTAATATGAAGGGCTCTATAATGTAAATATGAGCTCTGTAGTCGTGGGAATCAGAGTCCGATGGCTATAGATTTTGGAGGGAGGTTTTTACCCCTACCTAGGTATCAGGCCATGCTAGACAAACTTTCTTATCTGGTAAGTGGAAATTTTGCTGACCTTTTTATTAGGGATATATCTATAAGCAGAACTTCCTGCATGGGCATAAAAACTAAAATCCTTTCATTACTGAAACCAGCAAACTACAGTGACTGGCCTAGTTTTCTGTTCTCTTTTCATTTGGACACCTGCGTATTTCCCTTGTTTTCTTGGAAAACAATGATAATAAAAACTAAAATAATAGGAGCTAACGCATTTATAGAGCATACAACAGGCCAGATACTGTGAACATTTTATGTTTAATCCTCAGACAACCCTCTATTAGGTATGTAGTAATGTTTTCCCAACTTTATGGATGAGGAAACAGAACCACAGATAAGTAACTTGCTGAAGGTCACAAGGTAATTAATGAGAAACCCAGAATTCAGATCCAGGCATTATGTTTCTAAGATCTGCATTTTGATCATTGCCCCTAAAAAAAAATTAAATAAAAAAAATGCCCCTCAAATTATGGATTTAAATTAATATTTTTTCCAGTACTTGGAACAGTCTAGTGGTAGAGTTTTTAGGTTATTTTGACTGTTATATTGCCAGAACAGGAAATCATAATTCTTGATTTTAACATTTTATTATATTTCTGAACTTTTTCCTTCCCATCCTATTATTAAGGGAACACAAAGAAAATGTATATTTAGTGCAATGACTATGTAAGTGTCTTAAGGGATTCCCAAATAGAAAAGTTCATAAAAGGAAATCTTGAATTTTCTAAGATGAGGAAAGGTGTTTAAACTTGAAGAACAGAAGGTGATTATAAATAAAATCAGTAAAGCTGTGGTAAAAGTTAAGGAATTGCTACAGTCCAGTTTTTGTCAACGTGTGGTCCCCTACCAGCTGCATCAGTATCACCTGGAAACTTGTTAGAGATACAAATTTTGATTCTTTCCCAGATCTACTGAATCAGAAACTCTGGGAAATGGCTGGGCACTCTATATTTTAACAAGTTCTTTAGGTAATTCTGTTGCACCTAAAGTTGAGAACCACTACTATATAATCTATTTAGGATTTACTTTATTGCAAAAAAATCCTTTATGCAGCCAGATGTTGTTGGTGTTGTGACCACAGTTAAGTTTCCATGAATCATAAAACATTTCCCCTCAAGCTAAGTTTACAGCTTCTCTAGCTAGAATAGAGATATTAGATTCTCTTTTGAGTTATTCTTTCTGTTATGTTGCAGCACTGCCCTTTAATCATCTATTTTTTTTTTTTAAGGAATGCTTATCATTTAACTTAGTGGGCAAGTGCAAAGGGTTAAGAAGCTAACCTTTCTTTTGCATTGCTTTTCTATTTAGCAAGAAGTAGTTGAGTCTTTGGATCCTTTACAGCATATCAAGATAGAACCCTAGTTTTATGACTTTACTATCGTAAGTACTGAATAAAAGTAAGTTATGTGTAAGCTACCTTTAAAATTTAACAGTATTATAACTAATTTGTCAAATTTTTTCCAGCAGTTATTTCTAAAGTCCATGTATAAAATGTTTTCATGTTGTTCTTTCCTTTAACAAACATTTATTGATCACCCTATGTCAGGCACTTTCTTAGACACCAAGGACACAACTCTGACTGAAGCTGACATGCTCCCTGTCAGCACAGAGCATAAAGGTTCTTGGAGAGATAGACAAGAGAACAGGTAATTATAATACAGCATGGTAAGTGTTATGATAGGTGAACTAAAGGGCGCTATTGGAACTGTTCTCAATAAAAATGCAGCATAACTGCTGTCTGAGTGATTTATTGCTCTTGATTATAAAAATGTGCGTAAGATAGTAGCTAAGTCCCACTCATCCTTTAGATCAAGTTGTCATGTCCTCACATCCTCCAGTGAGTCTTCCCTGCCATCTTACCACCCTTCCCCCAACATTTGAGATTAGCATCCTTTTCACATGCTTCCAAAGAGCCGTGTATGTATTTCTATTACAGTACTTTTCACACTGCATTCTAATGGTCTATGAGAATGTCTGGCACTCTGCTCTTCTCTAAGATCT
The DNA here is from genome assembly GCF_023851605.1 of Tamandua tetradactyla. Classification (NCBI taxonomy): domain Eukaryota; kingdom Metazoa; phylum Chordata; class Mammalia; order Pilosa; family Myrmecophagidae; genus Tamandua; species Tamandua tetradactyla. The sequence continues at coordinate 49,545,139 of NC_135347.1, read as the reverse complement.
CAGAGGGCAACTTTATCTTGTTTGTCTTTGCTATGCTAGTATAATGCCTTTATGTTCCTTTATTTCAGCAGCCTTTCATATTCGTTTATTGCTTGATTTCGGCTTGTTTTATCTACTACAGATCACTAGTATGTTCTTTATCACCTCGGGAAAAAAGTGTGCTTTTTTAAAATTGACTTTTCACTCTTAGGAACATGAACACTATCTCCTACCCCCAATACTGATGTTCGTGTAGAACATGTACCCTAATATTATCTCAAAATCTAGACCAATAGGAGTTGCCTTTATAGAGAAAAGAAATTAATTCCTAAAGGGGGGTTGGGGGGGTGGGGGATATGAGAATAGTTTCTGGTACAATCCCTCCTCCTTTAAGGACTGGTTGAGCTGGTTGGTGATCTCTCCATTTTCTTTCATCCTACCCAAATCTCTCTTCTGGGAGCAGGAAAACTAGCCTGAGCTACATTAGGTACAAAGATCTAACATGAGGGAAGGTGCTATGAGAGCACCCACCATGCCACTTAACTCAGAATGACTTCTTAGAGAAAGTAACATCGAATCTAAGATGTGAAAGTATGGCAGAGTTAGGCGGACAGATGGAGAGGAGAAAAGTAGAGAAAGATCACGCTTGGCCTGTCATTTTTTTATCTGACACACACAGTAGGAAATAAATTTTATATCATGGCTCATTATACCATACACACACTACTTTTTGTTTCCAAAATAATCTGTTATCTTCCAAACCTTCCTTACATTGTAAAGGGTTACATTTATATTATATTCTCCGTTCTGTATTTTTCTATTTTAGATTTTTTTTTTTTTTTTTTTTTTTTTTTTTTTAAAGGAAAGACAGAGAGAAGGAAGGAAGGATAGAAGGAAGGAAGGGAGGAAGAAAGGGAAACATCTTTTAAACATTTTCTTGTTTTATTGTATTTTGTTTCTCCGTTTTTGTTACATGGGCTGGGGCCGGGAATCGAACCGAGGTCCTCCGGCATAGCAGGCAAGCACTTTGCCCGCTGAGCCACCGCGGCCCGCCCCTATTTTAGATTTTTAAAATGTTTAGTTGGGCTTAGGAGGAGAAAGCCACAAGTAAATATTATTCCCAACCTAACAATAAGAAAAAGCTAGATAATCCACAAAATCGTAATTTAGAGCCCATCAGAAAACTGAGGTCTCAGGATGACCAACTGAACTGAATTACTGAACGTGACAAACCCCTCTATAGTGAGACGTACAAACAACTTCATCGTGACAGAGCAAGAGAGAAAGAGGCATAAGTCATAAAAGTGGGCAAAAAAGAAAGTAAGCAAAATTTTAACAATTTCTTTAAGGTCAAGTATGCTGGTCTGAATCTGTGGTGGACCCCAGAAAAGCCATACTCTTTGATCCTCATTCAGTATTGCTGGGTGGGAGCATTTTGATTATTTCCATGAAGATGTGACCCACCAATTGTGGGTGGTAACTTTTGATTAGATGATTTCCATGGAGGTGTGTCTCCACCTACTGAAGGTGGAGTTGCTTGCTGGAATCCCCTAAAAAAGGAAACATTTTGGAGAGAGTCCCTTTTGGTGGAGCTACGTGAAAGCCAGCAGACGCTGCCATGTTTGCCATGTGCCCTTCCAGCTGAGAGAGAAATGTTGAACGTCATTGGTCTGCTTGAACCAAGGTATCTTTCCCTGGATGCCTTAAATTGGGCATTTCTATAGACTTGTTTTAATTGGGACATTTTCTCAGCCTTAGAACTGTAAACTAGCAACTCATTAAATTCCCCTTGTTAAAAGCCATTCCATTTCTGGTATATTGCATTCTGACAGCTAGCAAACTAGAACATCAAGTTTAGAATCTCCAGAAGCCCCAAACCTAAAAGAAGTCTGCACTTACTATTTTCTGTGTGCCCACTCTGGGTACTCACGAGAAGGGACAGAGCAGGAAGCATGACATAAGCCCCCCAGGTGCTACAAGTATACAGGGGCTGCCAATGCTTGGAGGTAAAGCAGGAGTGCTTACAGAAGCCTGTCCACAGCCAGAGCTCTCATTTGGACAAAGTGGTTATAGTAGTCAGGATTCTCTAGGGAATAGAACCAATAGGAGATATCTGTAAAGATGAGATTTTGTAAAAATGTCTCATGTAACTGCAGAGATGCACAAATCCAAATTTTGAAGTGGAGAGAGAGTCTCTTTCCTGAGTTCTCCTTTATTTTTATTTTATTTTATATATTTTTTCCTCATTTTTGTTGTATGCCAGGGATCACATGTCATTCTTTTTCCATATGAGTATCCCCTTCTTGCAGCACCATTTTTTGAATTTTTGTTTGGTTTGGTTTTTCATTTGCTTGTTTGCTTGGGAAGTGCATGGGCCAGGAATCAAACCTGCATCTCCTACATGGCAGGCAAGAATTCTACCACTGAACTACCTCACACTCCTCTAACTTCTTTAAAGCTTCAGCTGATTAGATTAAACATAGCTCATTGAGGAAGATGCTTCTTTTCACAGGCAGCAGATGTAATCAGCCATTGTTGCAATCAACATGCTGATGATTTAAGTCCATAAAATGTCCTTACAGCAACAGATAGGCCAGTGCTTACTTGACCAGGCAACTGGGCACCATCACTTGGCTAATTTAACACATGAACCTAACATCACATGGTGATCAGCTGCTGATGGGTGACAGGAATGAAATCTGCCCGTGCCCCAGACTTCTTTCATACAAAGCATAAGCCGTCTGCTGCTGACAGGAGGCCCATTCGTGCCCAGGACCTTCACTGATACAAAGCAGAGATCTACTGCCACTGGGGAAGGGGCCGGAAACTTGCTTGTGTCCAAGACCCCCAACTGACATAAGGCAGCTTGACTACTCCATGTGGAAAGGGTCAGGAACCCCCCACCCCCCACCCCCTTAAGCTCTAGACTAGGAGCTGGCAAACTATAGCCCACTGGCCAGCTCATGTTAGTTTTCCTGGTCTTGTAAGTTAAATTTTGTTGGAGCAAAACTACCTACATCCCCATTTGTTTACATATTGTCTATGATGGCTTTCATGTAAGCCTCCGTGAGTTTCAGGTAAGGATTTACATTGCTTTCTTGGTTTACTTTGGTCAGGGACTTGTATGATTGGAAACAAGGTTTAAGAAAGATGTTAAAGATGGATTTCTTGGAATGGGCTGAAATTATGGTATTTATATCCTATATAAATGGTCATCAAAAGATCCCTATTACAAAATTGAGTAGAATGAAATACTAGTGATCAATGAAAGGGAGTAGTCAGGGGTATAGAAAAAAGATAGGGGAAACAAAGGTTAAAATATATTTAGTAGATGGAAATAGTAGTGGGCAATGAGAGAGAAATGTAAGAGGTATGGTATTATGAGTTTTTTCTTTTTTCTTTTTATTTCTTTTTCTGGAGAGATGCAAATGTTCTAAGAAATGATCATGGTAATGAATATACAACATGGTAATGAATATACATGGTAATGAACATGTTCATTGACAATTGTGAGTCAATGATTATATACCAAGAACATAATGTTCATATTTAAGAATGTTTGTGTTTGTTTGTTGTTATGTTTTGTCAATACAAATAAAAAAACAAAAGATCCCTATTACAGAGTTGAGAGGCTAGTCTGACGGTTACTCTTATGCAAGATTTAGTTAGACATTGCTACCTATCATAACTTGCCAAACCCTAACTAAAACCATTCCAGTCAATCATGAAGAACAGTTACGGCAATATATAAGATTCTACAAAGATTCCATGCACTAGGGTAACTTTCCAGAAACCTACAACCTCCCGATGGGTCCCTGGACCAGATAAGTCCTGAAATCTAGAGGGCCCAGCCTCTCCAGAAAATCAGATAGTTCCATCTCCCTACCCCATTTTATTAATAGCCCCTTTCAACATGAAAAAGTTAGAATGGGCATAGCCCTAATACCCCTAAAGACAGGGATAAAAAGATCAAAGGTGATGGTGGAGTTATACAGAAATGGTAGATTTTAACAAGTGAATATGATTGCTGAATCACTAAATTGATATTTCTTGTAGTCTCCAGTATCTTAGAGCAGCTACAAGTAAAAATCTAAAACTGTGGAATTGTAACCCATACCAAACTCTGAAATCTATTCTACAACTAATTGTTGTGCTGTGCTTTGAAATTTATTGCTTCTTTGTATATATGTTATTTTTCATTAAAAAGAAAAAAAAAGTTGATCGCGATGATAAAAAAATATTATTCCTTCTAGCCTCCTATATTCTGGAGCAGCTAGAAGAAAAAATCTGGAAGGATGGTATGGTAGTCCATGATAAACTCTGGAATGTGTCCTGCAACTACTTGTTGAAGAGTGCTTTGAAAACTGTTGCTTTTTTCTTTCTTTGCTTTGTATATATGTTATATTGGACAATAAAAGAAGTTTAAAAAAAAAGATTCCTATTACAGAAGGTAGACAAGATGACTTACTCTAAGGATAACAAGTAACTTTCTATCCCAATTGGGGAAGAACCCCAGTGCTTGTTAAATAGTCTTTTCATGGTGAAAATGAAAGTTATGCTTTTGCTCAATAACAGAATTTCTCTTACCAAGGCTGACCTAATTATTGTCATAGTAAGTGCCTGATGTGTTTATAACAGCTATCAATCCTAAAGTCTCTGGCACCATAACTTGATAGTGATGATGGAAGTGGGGGCCTGTAGGCCACTTGGTAGCAAAATACCTACAATGGACCTCTATCATGGAAGAGGAGAGATTGATTTCCTCGTTGAAATAGACACCTATCATTTCTTCGGATTTGCCTTTCTTGCCCACTAAGACTCTGCCAGCACCATCATTTTAGACTTATTAAATGATATCCACTTTCATAGATTCCCATTTGCTACTAACAAAGGATCTCACATTACAGAGAAAAAAGTAAAGCCCATATGCTAATGCCTGAATGATTTCTTTGTCTTATGATATGTCCCATCACCAGAAGCAATAAATTCACTTACAGAACATGAATAGCTTATTTTCAGTTACAACTTCAGCCGGGGGAAAAAAAACTTGTAAGGTTGGGTGTTATTCTGCAGAATGGTCTGAATCACTTATGATGATGCTTTTCCTATAAATTAGTCAAGTAAACAAGAGTGGGAAAGGGGCATGGAACTTCCTATTAGGGTTACTCCTAATGCCCATTCGTATAATGCCAGCTTCTGTTCTCGAATTTTCTGCTTTAGAAAACAAAGCTTCCACCAGAGGACACAATAGTTCTACTGGAATAAGAAGTTGAAACTTCTACCAGACCATTTTGGCTTCTTCTTCTCCATAGTCGATTGGCAAATGGACCAAAAAGGAGTTTACATTACAGTCTTGGCTGGGCTGACTGATTCAGATTATCAAGGGAAAATAAGAATTCTCTATAATGGAGGCAGGGAAGGATATGAACTAGGGGACCCCTTATAATACCTCCTCATTCAACCAGGTCCAGTGGTGAGAGTAATGAGAGATGTCTACAATCCTATACATGATTGTTTCCTTGGGTAAAGAACTTTAATCAGCTGAAGGCAAGGGGAGTCTGGAATGGGTAGAATAGGAGAGTTTTTATAAAATACCAAATATAGCATACTGACAAGGTGCAGAAGCATTATTCATAGTATCTCTTTGGGAGAAGTATGGGGAAAAGGTGTATGTTGGATGAAATGTATTATGTTCTGTTTGGCAAGTAAAACCAATGCAATATCTGATTCGGGAGAAGTAGGGGGAAAAGGTATATGTTGGGCATTTATATATATATATATATATATATATATTTGGCCACTGAACATACAAATTTTCTTCCTACTTTGAGGGACAGCCCCCATTGTGAGAGTCTTGGTGGGCAGTAGGACACAAACTCTTATTCCAAAAGCCAAATTTTCTCTTCCCTACCCCCAGTAGCTAGGACATGAGCATGAAACCTAGGTATGGCCAATTAGACTTGGGACTTTGAATCTGAAGTGAATCGTGCAAGTAGAAAAGGATGGTTGAAATATATTCCCGATAGTCAGTGTTCCAAGCATATGGTGCCTAGCAATATGCCACTGGCTGGGGCAGAGTCAGCAGAAGCTTCCTAACCAAACTGGCATGTGACCTTGTGGTGGTTCTTACTGCTGATTGTTCCTACCCACTTACTTTGCTTGGTTCTTCAGTTATGTCACTGATTCTATGACTTAATTGGTATTCTGCCAATAAATGCCTTTCCTGCTAAAGTCAACCAGTCAGTTTCTATTGCTTGTAATAAAAAAACCTCATTTTTATGCTGCTTTTCACAAAGTGCTTTGTGCTTAGCGGTTACTGAGCAGTGAGTTGCTGCATGAACAAGTGGCTATTGGTTTTTACACCTTACTCGATTATGTTTTCTGTGATACCATAGCCCTGATTTAATTTAAGTAAGAAGAAAATTTACTTGATTAAATATTAATTGACATTGTCTGAAATGTATATGTTCTCTATGACAAGTAACACCAATGCAATATCTGCAGGCCTGCAGGGAGGTAGGGGGCCTCTCACACAATCACTCTGGAGGTTGGGGAAGCAAACACAGGGCTGAAATCCCTAAATCTACCCTAAGCCAAATCCCTCCTCCTAAGGGAAGGTCAGCTTGTGTTTCAGCCTGATATTTGTTCATTGAGCCTTATCTACAGTGAAACCCGAGGTGGCAAGCCTCCCACAGGCTTTACTCAGCCCTAAGAGCTTATGTTCAAGCCTCAGGTTATGAGGATGTGCTGAGAAGGCTAAAAGGAACTGTTGGCTTCAGGATTTGAGGCTTGAACATTCTTGTACTCTAGGAATATGGGTATACTGTGAACATTTTTTGTTGCTTTATGTTCTTTTTTCTTCCTCTTTATTCTCTCCTTTCTCCTCACTATACTATAATATATTTTAAAGATTTTGGTAATTTATTGTTTTCAATTTTATACTTTATTATCTTATTACATGTATTTATGGGAAGTTTTATATGGATAACATGACACTTAGTTTACATTTTATTTTCCCAATCTTATTGCTCTTTTAGTAGAAAATTGTCAATATATTGATTGTATTTGTAGACCTGGTGATATAAAAAAACCTGAAAGTGAATCTAAAGATTTTAATGTTTCTCTCTGAATTATACTTATTGTGATTGAAAATACTAATATTGGCCAAGCATCAAAGGAATGTTACATGCGTTTACATGTGGTTGTCACATAGTATCTACCTCTAATCCCCTTGTACTTCTTTTCCCTGCTCTTATCTTTTGATACTCAGAATAGCAATCTATAATTGTATTTTTTTAAAGCTTCTGGGAAATTTTCCATCTTACATGCAAAAAACATTTAAATTTAACTTTCATGTGGTACTTAGGTATTATGTTTTAGAATAACATTATATAGTTCTATGGTTGTTTTGCTATTAAAGCTTTCTTAACTGATTTCCATATCAATAGATTCTGAGCCTTATTGCAATGTAAATATCCCCTAAAGATACAGTAAACTAGTTTTTGCTCTTTAGTAAACAGTTCTATCAGTGATTCTTTCAAAGACTGGAAGATTTTCAACATTTCCATTATCACTGCCAACCAGATCAGGTGAGTACGTATCTATACTCTTGGGAATGCCTTGATTGATTTAGCCTTTAACTTTCCAACAACCATAACTACACAAGCCTAGAGCATGTTCAGTTTTTTTCCTTGTTTGCCTGGGGTCTTGCTGACTTAAAAGTCAAAGCTCTGTTAGAGCGGGAGTAGTGCTTGTCTTGTTCAATGTTATATTTCCAGTTCCTAGCACAGTGCCTGACATATACTAGATTCTTGATAAAGTGTTTGTGAAAACAATGAATGAATATTAACTGGTTTTACAGTTTCCATTTCTTCTTCGCATTAGCAAGACTCCTTTCTTCAAAGCCTGGAAGTATTACTAGCATTCTCCCAGCTTGAAGATGCCAATTCCAGACCATTTTACTTCCTATCAAGCAAAATGTCTCTTCTGTTGAATGCTGTAACCAATCCATCTGTGCCACTTACTCCCCCTCTCATTGCCATCTTCTTCTTAGTCTTTCACATTCACCTAAATTTTTGATACTAGTAACCAGGCCTTCTATACTGGGCATTTCAGCAGCTTTTTCAAGTGCAGTGACTTCAGCTATTGAATCTTCTATATAGGACACTGGTCTGAGAATCTTGTGCATTTCTGCACTCACAGGGCTGGTATTGAAAATGCTGCACTGAAGCAGGTAGTCTTTCCATTTGGTCAGTGTGCTCAGTTGGGCACTGCTAGAGTGTGACTTAGAAGTTGTGTCGGTCATCCATCCCTGAATAGGGATGGCTGTTTTCAAGGTCACTGGGAATCTTTTTTGTCCCTTTACTTGCAATAAGGCATTATAAGCAGCACAAAATTGCTTTTCCAGGGGGCTTTATTTCAGTTCTGCCTCTTTCCATAATTGTGACTAAAAGCCAAGGGGTGTCTGTATAGAATGCTGCCTATGCCACAGACCCCACCCAAAGCCAGTATCGGTGCTGGCCACATCCAATTCACAGGGTGGGTCTGGATCTAGGTCCCTCAGCACTTGTGCCTATGCTATTGCACTTTTTGCTTTTCAAAAGCAACCTGCTGGAGGTCCTCCCATTTCCAAGTGTGGCCTTTTCTGATTAGCACATACGAAGGTTGTAGCATTTGGGCTAAATGAGGAAAAAAAGGTTTCCAACACTCCAACAGCCCGAAGAAAGCCATTAGTTGTTTTGGTGTCTGCAGTAGGAAAACATTGTACTTTATCAATAACTGCAGAAGGAGTAATTTTTGTGTTACCCAACCATAAAACACCTAAGAATTTGACAAGAGAGCCAAGACATTGTAGTTTGTTATGATTAATTGTCCATCCCTGACTCTTGGTAACAATGAGCCGGAGACTTCTTTTAGTTCTGAAAGAGAGTTACTGGTTAACATGACATCATCAATGTAGTGAAACAAACTTTTCTACCTAGCCAAATCTTTTGCCATGAGACTGTGGTAGATGGTCAGGTTATGTGAATAGCCTTGTGGAAGCATAGTGAAAGTCCTTTATTCTCCTTCGCAGGTGAAGGTGAAAGCAGGTTGACTGGCCTTATTTAAGAGAGTACTGAAGAAAACATTAGTTAAATCTAAAGCAAAGTAATGACATTAAGTGCTAATTTCTTGTAGCAAAGAGTCAACCTTTCGAACCATTTCATTCAAAGGAGGCGTTACTTTATCCTTTGCTTCCCAAACCTCTTCTAATGGCAAGTGGCTTTTGCTACTTGTTCTGCCTCAGTGGCCATTCACAGGGCTTATAACAGGAGCCATGCTATGGCAGCCGCTATTTGGCAGCCTCCTTCCTTCTTATTCTAATTTCCTTGTCCTGCTATCTGTTTCAAAACAATTTACAACCCCACCAGAGTGTTCAGGGCATCCCCATACTTCATGGTGGTCCTCATTCAGCCACCCTTCCCCACCTTGATGATAGAGGCCAATTTAGGATTTTCTTTTTTTTTTTTTTTTTGCATGGGCAGGCACTGGGAATCGAACCCGGGTCTCCGGCATGGCAGGCGAGAACTCAGCCTGCTGAGGCACCATGGCCCGCCCCCAATTTAGGATTTCTGCCACAGATTTTCCCTTCCCAAGATTCATGCCCACTATTGCGGGTAGCTCTTTGTTCTCCTGGCTGGATCACCAATTTTTCCAAACCAGCTCTTGGAGAGCTTGGGTCAGGGTAGCCTGAAAACCAAATGACAGGTCAGGCATGGAGTTAGACATGAATTTTATTAGGACTTACGAACAGCAGAAGGTTCTTCCCAGTGGTGGCTGTTGAGAAATGGAGGTTAATGCTCCACAAAATGATGGGGTGTGCAGGGGCTTATTAGGGTTTAGGACAAGGGTGTGAGGACAGAGTTTCAGCAGGGTCTTATGACACAGGGGGTTGGAGGTGTGTTATCAACAGTGATCTAGGGAGGGAAGTTTTAATGCTTTGTTTACAATAACATCTGTACATTTTACACCCTCCCCCTTCTTAAAGAAATTCGATGACCTTTAACATCTTTTCTGGTCATTGTAAGTGGCTTATCTTATTCTCAATTTGGGAGGTGGGCCTGGACCCTGGGTCTCCACAGACCTATCTCTCACTCATGTTCTACAGGTCTATGATTGGTTGATACTCATGGCCTTTACTTCCACTCAACTTCAGCAACCCACCTTGGGTTGGACCTTGTTCTCACCCACAACTAACCTATCCACCTCTGTAACCTTACATACCACCCTCCTCTTCTCTAAACATACCTTCATTTTCTACCTGTCCTCTCACTCCTGTTTCTACAGTCTTACTCTCCAATTGATACCATGATAACCTTCACTCTTCATTCTTCTTTTTCCTGAGTCTGTTGGTCCCCTCTTAGCCTTACTTCCTTATCATCCAGCCCAGACCTCATGGATTTCACTTTAACCACCAACTTACCAGCAACCTAAATTTACCACCTCCCTTTAAATTCTCTTCATCACCCCTGCAACCCTGTGATTCTGAATCCTTTTTATGCTACTTCACTCAAGCAGGATAAATGGTACTAAAAAAAAAAACTTCCATAAGAATTATACCTCCACGAAGTATAGAAATTCAATCTCAGCTATACCTTCAAATCCTATATACTCCTTCTTAGCGTCTCCCAATTCCTTCAAGGACTCATATAAAATTTTACTTGTTTCCTTAAGCCCCTCTCCTCACTTTTAGAAAATGGCTCTGCTGATTTCCTATCTCACAGGGAAAAGTAGAAGCTATCAGACAAGAACTTTCTTACACTTCTCTTTGCCAGCACTTCTGCTATCTCAATACAAAGTCCTAGGCTTCTGTTCTTATCTGAAATCTTTCCTTTCTGTACTCCTTCCTGCTAATGCTAATTAGAAATTGGGACCCCACCCCCTCCTGTCTCCACAAGGGCTCTTTGCTGTTTTAATGATCTCCTCTTTCCTTTTGATTCCTGTCCTTGACCTATGGACATGATCAACTCACATCCGTTTAAAAATTGAAATACCAAAGTACCCTGGAATCTGATTCTCCTGCAGCTGCCTCATTCTATTTTTTCCCTTTAAAAAAAAAGGTCTTTTTTTTTTTTTTTTTTGAGGTCTCTACTTCCTTGCCACCCCTTCACTTGGTTGCTTTTTAAAAATTATTTTAAAACACCCATCCACATTGTGACCCATCTGAGTCTGCCTTGGTCTACAACCATAACATCAGAACTGCTACTGCTAAGACCATTAGTGTCCAAATCCACTTCTTAATGTCCAAATCCAATGGTCACTTTCAGTATTTATCTTCCTTGGCTTCTTTGCTTTACTCTTGATACCAGTAGCCACTCTCTGGAGATGGCTCTTGATTTTTTTGTAATATTTGTCTTTCCTGGTGTTTTGGTTTACTAAGCTGCTGGAATGCAACTTATCAGAAATGGAATAGCTTTAAAAAGGGAATTTACTAAGTTTCAAGTTTACAGTTCTAAGGCTATAAAAATGACCAAACTAAGGTATCCAGAGAAAGATACCTTGACTTAGGAAAGGACTGATGATGTTTCTCTGTCAGCAGAAAAGGCACATGGCAATGTCTGCTAGCTTTCTCTTCCAGCTTCTCATTTCAAACTGCTTCCCTAGAGTCATTTTCTTTCTGCATCTCCAAACATCTCTCTCTGTGTTGGCTCTGAAGCTTTTTCCATAATGGTTCCCTCTTAAAGGATTCCAGCAAGTGACCCCACCTTGAACTGGGTGGAGATCTATCTTCATAGAAGTCACCCAATCAAAAGATCCCACCCACAACTGGGTGGGTCATGTCTCCATGGAAACAACTTAATCAAAAAGATCTCACTCAACAGTGTTCAATGAGGATTAAAGAACATGGCTTTTCTGGGATACACAACAGTTTCAAACCGGCAGACCTAGTCCCCTTCCTAACTCTGTTAGAGTCCTTGTGGGCTCCTTGGCCTCTTTTTAAATAATGGCATCCTCTAAGATTCCATCCTCAGACATCTTTTCTCACTTGAATAGTCTCTTCTGTGACCACAGCTGCACTTACCACTGATATATCAACTATATCCAAATGCAGGGTGTGACTTTTTCTGAGGGGGGTAGGATCTAAAGTCAGTGTGAAAGGCAAAAATAGAGTTGAGATAAAATTGCCTTTGAAAATCCTTAAAATCTCTTCTAAAATATTGTATACATGATTTTGAATGTATATACCATCAATCAAAAAATCCTACACAGCCAGTTTTCCTTAGCTATTGGAACAGAAGGTTGTTTCGTAAGTTGAACACCAGATGAAGTTGTTGGCTTGCATTTAGGGCCATGTTATAAGAAAAATATGTGTTTGGTTTTTGCCAAGCATATATAGTAAAGTAAGTTAAGTAAGCATAGGACATAATACCACTGTATATATTTTCAGCTTGACCTCTTTCATGAATGCCAGACTCAGATACAAAACTGACTTCTGGATCTCTCCTTTGGATAGTCCAATCCAAGTTCTTTTAATTAGATTTATGAAAACTGAAGAAATGAAATAACCCACATTCTACCTAGTGAAGACATTTATTGAAAGAGCACAGTGATATGACAAGGATACAGCTTACATACGGAGTGTTCCCATATCCTGTCTTCTTATTCCAGGCAGATAGATGTCTTTCAGCCCCGTGCAATTTCTCTGGCTGGAGCTGTAGGCAGCTTCAGATTGTTGGAATCTCCAGGCCAAGCATCACACAAGCCAATAACTTCAACAGATTTATTGAGGGTGGTGAAACTAATAAGCATCCAGGAAGGCATGGCAATACTTTTTTTGGTCCTTTCAAATACTGCGCTTTGCCATTTGACTGTTACATCCTCATGAGGACATCATAATTAGTCAGCCAAGTGAACTCAGATTTTCCCATTGTCCAGACTTAACATCTGACTATTACAAGCAGGATGTGTGTTGCGCCTATTGTGAGCCAATATCAGAGATAAGTCTATGTGGCCGATATTCTTCATCTTCTATTTATCCCACGTAATGTAGATAATTAAAAGCATCATAATACCAGAGCAGATAAACACATGGAAAATGTAGCAATACTATTCATTCTAACTACATGTAATCACAATGGGACTAGACAGCGTTCATGGTTGCTTCCTTCTTTCCTCTCATAATTCATGTTCCATAACATGCCTTTTAACATTCCTTGAGTATATATAGAAGGAGGTTATTTTCCATCCTTCTACTATCTATTCCTATGTATTTATACTATCAGTTCCTTCATCTGAGAAAGATTGAACCACACAGGGCCATTGTCCATGGCCAAGTCTAGGTTGCAGAAAGTAGGACACTGTATATTTGGAATGTCTCATGATCATCCTTTGCTGGCCACCACATCTTGGCTTTTCTTCTTCTGAAGTTGACCTCTTTCCGTCCACTGTTACTCCCTTTACAGAACAATAGGATATTATTTATATCCATAATACATTCCTTGTATTAAGTCTACATTAAATAAAGTTAAGTTTATAAACAACTTCCTCCCATTTAAACACACAGACATTAATTATAACTTTTATTGGAGATAGTGTTTTTTGTTTTTATTTAAAAAGTAATACATTATTTTTTTAAATAATTCTGAACCATAAAAAAAACATAAAGAAGAAATGTTACTCATACTCTCCTTACCTAGAGATTGCCATTACTGATTTTCAGCTGTGACCTTTTTTCCTTTTTCCAATAGGATCATAAATGAGATCATACTTCAACATACTGTTTTGTATACTGGTCATTGGTCCATGTTAGAAGCACATACATTATATGATTATATTAATAATTGTATTTTTCCATTATTGTATGCATGAGTTCCATAAATTTGAACATTTTTGTCTCCATAGCCCTGCAAAGCTGAGAATATTAGTAATTCCATTTTATAGAAATATAGATCCTGAGGAGAGAGTGTAAGTGACTGTCCCAAATTTACATACCAAGTAAGGATCAGGGATAAAATTTGCACCGTGATATCTTAACTGATGTCCTCTGCACAGTATGCCTCCTGCATGCCTACTGAGCTAGTGCAGATGAAGGACATGCACAAATGCATGTTGTTGTTTTGCTATTTTATTTTAATTTAAGAGTAGACTGAATGGAGTCATTGCCTCAGGAGCAACTTCTGATCTGGTCTGAATTTGGGCAGCTTCCTGGATTAAAACTGTACAAAGGCATTAGGGGCTGCACACTGAACTTCTCTTAATGCAAAACATTATTACAGCACAGCAATATGAAAATGTAATTAAATTCTACAATCAGAATTAATTCTTGATCAGTAAACATGGTGGTAAAACATTAAAGAAAATAGATCATCATTGAATAAGGGCATTCAAGTTCTTACTAGCATAAGGGACCCTAGAAGTATGTACATAAACCTTTTCTTATTACCCTTGTAATCATCATCATAGATGATGAGGTAAAGTCCCCTAGGGGAGTGCATATTGCTGCATAGCACCATAAGATTCTGTAACTACTTTATTCTCCACCATTGCTTTCCAAAATCAATGGGTTCTGGATATAGGGTGCTGCAGATATCCTTGTGGGATATTCTTTATCCACAAAGTCCAGAGGTGTCGTACATATTTTTATCACAGATAGTTCTTTTTATCTACTTTATTATTTTCTTCTTCTTGGGCCTTAAATCATCCTTCACCATTCTTCATTCAAAGAGCTTTTGTTCAAGATTTGGTTCACTTATCCAGACAACCATTCTCCTATTCTTCTAAAGACCTGGGATTTCTTTCCCTTCAGGGGTCCTGGACATTTCAATGAGACTTGAGATTGAAAGTTCACATGGAGGGAATAATCTTAGGGGGTTACTGGATGCAAACTGCTAGGCCCCTATGAAATGATAATTTTCAGTAAAAGGTAAAATCGTGACTCATATAGATATAATAATGAACATACATTAAAGAATTAATTTTACTCATGTGATCTAAGGGAACCAGGCAGATATTATAACCGGTTCAAAGGAAAAGTCAAAGCAGCACAAATTTATATGGACTAAACTATGAACAAGGCTAGATCTGATAACCTAGAAGATTTTGTTATAGACAATGCACAGATTTCTAAAGAAACACTTTTTTTTCTATGCCTCTGAAAGTAAAAGAGAACAGGGTCCTCCAGCCATTGTTAGTGGAAAAACAATCAAGTATACTAGGTAATATCAGACTACTACTAGAGTTCTTCTTTCAGAACTTTGCCGTCCCCTTAAACTTTCAGAACTTTGAAAGTTTAAGGGACGCCCTTAAACTTAAAACCCAAGTTGTAGTTCCCAAATGCCCTCAAATACTCAACAGATAAAAATATCCAATTAAGAATATTAGAAAACAAAGACAAAGCAAATATCAAATTTCATGAAATTCACTAGTAATATATTCTAACCTTATTCTGACAGTTCAAAATTGGAAAATTTCCTGAAACTTGGCATGTCCTTCACAGAACAAACTAGACCCTTAAAATCAGATCCCCCATACACAAGTGCAGCTAGAATCCCATTGCTATGCATTATTAGCTATAGCCTATCACTGCTGCAAATTCCACATTCACTTTGTCCTTTGTCGTCATCAACAGCTTTACAACTAATTTCCAGTAACCATCAGAAAAATCCTAAAAAAATTTTTCAAAGGAAATACAGGTGATTATAGAATGTTAATTCCCCATTGCTGGTTCCATACAAATATCTGAATACTTAGAATAATTAAACATGCCACATCACAGTTCTCTATTTTATATAATGTAAGTATATATGCCTACAACTAAGAGCAAATAAAATTTATAATCACTTCCAAAAATGTTCAATAATAGAAAGTAACTAAATTCAGCAACAAAAATTTCTCTATAATCATCAAGTAAGACAAGCCCCATTCTAAGGAATGTAATCAATAGAGTCATTTCACAGAGTGCAATTTGTATTTCCATTTTGATCACAAAATGTGTGTCATTCCTGGGTATTTATCCAAGAACAATAAAATTTATGACCCTAAACATAGTGGTACATGATTTTTCGTAAAAACTTTATTCATAACACCCCAAATCTGGGAACAACCTAAATGCCCATCCCATATGAATGGATAAACAAGTTGTGTTGTACCCATACAATGGAACACTACTTAACAATTAGAAGATACTAACTACTCATAAATGCAACAACATAGGTGACTATCAAAAACATTATGCGGAGCCAAAGTAGCAGACACACACAAAAAGGTATATATTGTAAAATATCATTTTGTAGAACAGGTGACATTAATCTAGAGTGATTAATCTAGAGTGGTTGCCAAGGAGCTGAGGGTAGGGAGAGGGATTAACTGTAAAGGGATATGAGGTAACTTTTGGAGGTGATGGAAATGTTCTGTCTTGATTTTGGTAATGTTTACATGGAATGCACTGAACTATACACTTGAAATATTAGCATTTTATTGCATGTAAATGATACCTGAAAAAATCTATTAAAAGTATAAAAGTGAAACAAGTTGTATATGTACTGCATGTATACTAATAGGAGTGACAAGTAGTTTAAATGGTATCTTTAATCACCTCCCTGTGATTTTTATCAATCCCCTTCTTTATATTCTTTATCTGGACTATTAATTTTTTTGTCCCGCCCCCCCACCCCTGTGCTAGTTTGAAAGTATCATGTACCCCAGAAAAAGCCATTTTTTAATCCTGATCTTACTTGTGGGGGCAGCTGTTTCTTTTAATCCTGATTCAATATTATAGATGGAAACTTTTTATTAGATTATCTCCTCAGAGATGTGGCATGCCAATTGTGGGTGTGACCTTCAGATTAGATGGAGATGTGACTCCACCCATTCTGGTTGGGCTTGATTAGTTTACTGGAGCCCTTTAAAAGAGGAAACATTTTGGAGAGAACACAGCTTACACAGATGCCAACACTTGGAGAATAGACACACAGATGTTTGGAGATGCTTGGAGCCCAGCAGACATGGCCAAGAGATGTCCTGAACCTGGAGAGAGGTTCTAAGGAAAGCCAAGAGATAAAAGCCAGCCCCAGAGAAGCAAAGTGAGGAACCTCCACAGGAACAGGTTGAAAGCAAAGGAGCCCAGGAGCAAGGGACCAACAGGTGCCAACTACTTGTCTTTCCAGCTGACAGAGCTGTTCCAGACCCATTGGCCTTTCTTGAATTAAGGTATCTTTACTTGGATGCCTTAGTTTGGATGTTTTCATAGGCTAAGAACTGTAAACTTGTAACTTATTAACCTCCCTTAAAAAAGCTGTTCCATTTCTGGTATATTGCATTCTGGTAGCTTAACAAACCAATGCCCTCCCCCTGTCCTCCAATCCCCATATACACAGACACTTTTAGTTGTCACATGTACACACAACTTCAAGACAAGTTTCTTAATCCTGCCATCCAATCAGATTGCCTCTTTTCTCTTTTTATATAATTGATCTTTTCTTGAGGAGCTTCTGAAGGGTGGTGGAAGAGCTCTGCCTATTACAAGCTGCAGCAGAAATGATGATTAGCCACCAGTATCCATTCTCCACTTCTTTTTAATAACAGAGCAACCACATGCTGTTAAGCTTTGACTGGGCACATGGCTACCTAACCAGAGACTACATTTTCTACTTTCCCTTGCAGATAAGCATGGTCTACTGGATAGGAATAGAAAGGATATGTACAAGTGATAGGAATGACAAGATTGAGAAAAGACATTTGTCATGAAACTTCAATTGTGGACAACACTACCTAAAGGACACTGTGAATTAATATATTTAAATCCTGTAATTATCATGTGAAAGATATAGTTAAATTGTTTTATAATTTTTGTAAAGTCATATGTAATTTTTGATAGTAAAAACATTCATTGGTTAAGAGAAAACACTCTAAATATAATATATACATTATATAAATAAGTGTATAAATAAATATAGTTTGTATAACCCTATTTTGGACTTTTTCCTTCATTTTGTGTGTCTCAAAAAAATAAACCAAACATAAAATGCCAGAAGATGCCCAACTTCTCTTAACTCTAGAAGTCCTTACGGGAAACATGGACATTTAGTGTGTAGGAGACAAACAGAAGCTCCTGAGGGTGAGAATAAAAGGAATAGCCAGGAAACTGGAAGGAGAATCAAGGGACTGTGATTTTATGGAAGCTATGGGAAACACGACTTTTAAAAAGTGATCAGTATGCCCAAATGAAACAAATTCAATAAAACAAGGACTGAATGGGATTTAATAAGATTAACTTAATTATAATGTTGCAGGGTAAACACACAAATAGGACTGTATCATTCCTTCAGTGATATGATCAGAAGTACATGGAAGTTGCTCAATGTACTTCTTTTTTACTTCCTTGTTTTTGGTAGATGAAATAGGAAATTTAAATCCATTTCAAATGCAATTTTTTTTTAATTAGCATGGTGCAATTGGTGCATGTAAAGTGCTCCCAAAATACTGAGTCCAATGTAAAACAATGACCTCTTATTTTTAAATGTGAAAACTTTGTTTCTAAGGTTACTGTGCTGAGACACCAACAATTGACGCTCTCACATAGAACTCAATGCTCTTTACTTAAAGAGAAAAATCAAGGATAATTTTATCTGGCAGCTATTCAATTAATTTATATCCACAGTTGCTCAAACATGTTAGTGGAAATTCATCTTTAAAAGAAATATTTTAAAATTGGGTTTCAGCAAATTTTACACACAGGAAAATTTACCCCTTTCAAGAGTTTTGACAAAGCAGTTGCGTAATCACCAATAAAAACCCATCACCCTCCCTTCAGAATTCCCTCAAACTCTTCATAGTCGGCCCCTCCCCTCCCCCACGGTCCCTAATCCGTATTGTCCCTACACACATATATTTTAAACTTTTTATTTTGAAATAATTACAGACATTAGTAATTGCAAAACTAGTAGAGTTTCGTGTATCCATCACCCTACTTTTCCCAATGGTGACATCTTATGTAACAGAAATCCAATATTAAAACTACCCTGTACTTTTGAAGACAGGTTTCCCTTTTACTGTGCCTGTGTTCACTGCTTTCTTTTCACACTAATTTAATTCTGTTGTGTTAAAAGGACCAGATGCTGGTTTCCCTCAGATGTCTGCTCTTGCATTTTCAGTATTTCAGTTCCGTACATCTTTCCCTATTCTTTTCTTTATCCCCACTGTTTCCCCCCAATTTAATTTTGCACTTAGGTTTTTTTTTTTGCTTTCCTTTTTGGAGATATTTGTCGCGGATGGTCCTGTTGCCAAATACTCGAATCCCTCTGTCCTTAGCTCTTAAAGTGGTAGTTGCGCTTATACCTAAGTGCTGCGCTGTTTATACTACTTTGCGCACTGTGTGTAGGTTGGATCGGTTATCTCGCGTAGGTCAATAACCTGTTCGAGGATGCTAACAGCACTACCTAGTTTATCCCTTTCTTTCTCTACTCCTTCTCCACTGGCCACCCCTTATTTACTATACATTTGGCTATTTTGCTGCAGGAGGGTCTGCAGAGGCATCAATGACCTCTGAGAACGCTGGCACCTTCTCGCATAGGTTTCGGCCGGCCTCCTGCACCCTCTCAAGAAGTTGCCTTTGTGCTCTGCGGAAAGCACTGCCACCTTTTTGTCCTGGGGTCGTCCCAGGTGGAGCGAGGGGCGGGGCCCCAGCCGCTGACGTCACCGGCGAAGACGGAGGTCACGCTCCTCCCGGACCCGCTGTGCGCGCGCGGCCCGCGGCCCGCAACCATCCGCGCTAGCCGGTCTCCGCGGCGCGCGGAGGCGCAGTGCGCATGCTCCGCGGTCGCCGGCGGGGCCGAGTGGGGGAGGGGCCCGCCTTCCCGCCCGGTGGGGCTTCCTGTGAGCCAGCTCGGCTCCGGCGCCGCCGCCGCCCTCCTCCTACCGGCCGCTGGCAG
Source organism: Tamandua tetradactyla (assembly GCF_023851605.1). Classification (NCBI taxonomy): domain Eukaryota; kingdom Metazoa; phylum Chordata; class Mammalia; order Pilosa; family Myrmecophagidae; genus Tamandua; species Tamandua tetradactyla. The sequence continues at coordinate 49,525,253 of NC_135347.1, read as the reverse complement.
GGCGGCGGTTTCACACAGCCTGGTTGCTTTTCCCCGGCTCCCCGCCCCCCAGCCCCGTCGCCCCGCCCCGCTGGGCCGGGCGGCGGGGTCAGGGGCCTAGCGGAGCGGGGTGAGTATTCCCACAGCTGCTGCTGCTGCCGGCTCTGCTTCCCCCACGGCCGCCATCACCCTCCTGCCTAGACAGGGAGGAAGGGCGGGGGGGCGGGAAGCGGGGCGCGCGCCGGTGAAATGCAGGTCCGGTTCCCGGCTGCCTTTCTGGAGCCGCAGCTCAGGCCTCGGGGTGGGGTGAGGGGACGGCGTCCCCTCCCTCCCTCCGGTCCCGGAGTCCGGTTCCCGCCGCGCGCGCCCGGCCTGACGGGCACTCCTGGGCCGCCGCCCCGCGGCCTCGCCCTCGCGGGCGGGAGTCGTTGCCACGCGCCCACCACCTGCCCACGAGTGGGAGGGCTTTGTCCCTGGAACGGCGATACAAAGAGGATCAAATTAACGGCCGTTCCGGGGGCTAAGTCCTCCTTAGTTGTCACGTGGGTCTGCGTATCAGGAGTATAACCTAATATTTATAGCCTACAAATTTTTTTCCCTCAGAAATAAAAAACTATTCACTCATGGTATAAAGTCAGGAATGAAAGGGGAAATATTCCCCCTGGGGGGAAATAAGGGAGTGGTTAACTGATTTATAGAAACATGCTTGCAGTGATAGTAAAAATTATTTTGAAAATCTTGGAGATAAAGTGAAAGGCTGGCTGGCTGGCTACATGTCCTTTCAAAATAACAGGTTCTTGTGAGGATGGTTTAATTATCGAGGGAAAGAACACGTTCGTCTGACAGGATTCATTAGGATCCTGGCTCTGAAGTTACATGTTTTCATCTCATGCAGATGCGAGTGATTTCTGACTGGGAGGGGAAGGGGGGAGGCGCTGAAGGTTGTAGTTTTCTTGCCCTATCCTATATTAAGCACTTTTGTATCTAATCGAGCAATCTTACACCAACATACTGAAAAGTGTGTAAGTTCCTCAGATTTGTTTGAACTGCCTTTGACCATTCATCTGGCTCCCTCATGAATGAGTTCTATAAATCTTTGACACAGGTTCACTTTGTTTGTATGGGTCATGTTTATAACTTTTTAAAAATTATAATTTGACTTTGCCCTCCACTCTTAGAGGCAAAAGTTTACGTTTATACTTTTCAGCATTGGAAGATATTAGGGCCCTGAAAACATCATAGATCCTCCGAGGAAAGTCCTTCCTTCTTGCTACCCAAAGGTCAAGTATTCACATAAGAAACATGTACAACATGAAAACCTGGCAAAGATGAAATATTTATGTTGAGAAAATCAAATTAAAGCCTTGCACATTATAGGGTTTTAAATTTTGTTACTGATATTTTAATTGAGGAAACCAGTGGAAATGGTTTTAAGCTAAATTCACTTCAACGTGGAATCCCATCCCCACTCCTCTCAACCCCTGTTTTTATTTAGAATCAGGTTAACTGAGATTTTGCTACCTGATTGGGGCAATCAAGGGGGGCATAATGCTTTGTGACAAATTGCATGCTGATAGCGGTTCCTAATGCTTATAAATTTCTAAGAAAAGTAAGCAGCCTCTTAAGAAAAACAAGCAGAGTAAAGCTTATATAAATAGATAACTCAAGACTGGGCTTGATTTGATTGTTCAGATCTTTGAAGCCTAGAGATGTGTTTGGGACCCTGCTGAGAGTTAGAGGCTGCGTTTGAATCATGAATGTAATCAGGGAACCATAACAAAAATAAAGAATTATAGAGATTACCTGATGATTAGGAGTTAAAAAAAACATGTGTCTTCAGGTGCCAAGCAGGCTGGGTATAAAACAGTTGGAGAGTAAGTGAATGGCTGGTTAACCTCTCGCTCTCATTTCAATCTGTTCCTAGGTTCATTGCCCCTTTCCACCTTCACCCAGCCCATCCTTTTTTTCCCCCTATTCTATCTCTGCTTTTCTGTATCCTCTCATAATTCAAGGATTAGCTCAAATCTAACCAGCCACAGGCTCTAGTTCCAGGCTGCCTTGGGTCAAATCTCCATACTTAACAGTTTTGTTTCCTTGGATACATTACTTAATCTTGTCTCTATTGTCTCATCTGTAAAATGGAGAAAATATAGCCTCATAGAGTTGCTGTGAAGATTTAACAAGTTAACACAGTTCTTGATACATAGTAAGTGCTAATATATACTACTGTCATTGTTTTCATTATTTTAATCCATTGTAATACTGTAAACTGGTAACTCAGTTTATCACTAATTTTTACTGTCTTTTATTCTCTAATATTCTTTGTAGTTTGCATATTTTCTTACAAAGTTCATTACAAACTGTTTGTTGAGGGCAAAGACTGTATATCATACTTTTTCCCAAAAAAACTGGATGATTTTGGGATCTCAGGATAATATTTTTTCTTCCCATCAGCCTATCTAGTTTTCTTTTTTATTTTTCCATTTTATTACTTCTGCTTTTATTTTGAAGTTTCTCCCCTAGTTCCAAAGTATTTGAGGTAGCTTATCAACGATATGTAATGTAATAACATCCAAAATAAAGTCATAAAAAAAAGCTTGAATATAAAGATGAGATTGGGGTGTGTTATGTTGAAATATATACTGTGAAGCATTGTGCAATTCCTAAAGGTGGGCCACAGATTAAGTTACGAGCTTCCTGATGGTCAAAGAAAAGAAGAAAACGTATCACTTTCTCAGGAAAAACGGCTTCATTGGAAGTTAATATTTATTGAATGAAATGTAGATTGTGGTCACAGATTTCAAAGATACTCTAAAATGCCATTATGTTAAGTCCCAGATTTTGTCAAGACCTCACCTACTTCCCAGTGTTTCTCAAAGGTGACTCTACTGGCATTTTGCTAGGAAAATTCTTCTCTGAACACTTAATAGCAAACCATGACCCATCTTCTTTGTGATGACCCAGAATGCTCCCACGCATTTCCAAATGTCCTTTTGAGGGTGGCCCCCACTGAAGTTGGCAGCCACTGGACCTTGTTTGTCCCTACTTCACTCCATACAACCTATGCTCCACCCACTGCCATTTTGTTTTTTAATTTAGTCTGCTCTTTTCAGGCCTTGCCTTTGCTTGAGCTCGTTCCTCTTTGTAATGCCTTTGTTCATCTTCTCTACCTGGTAGCTGCTAATTCACATTTCATAATTCAACTAAAAAATTCCTTTTGTGGAGTCTTCCCTGATTTTTTCAGGAAAAGTTTGATACTCTTGGGAGCTCACACAGTGCATCCTGGGATATTGTAGATGCTTAGTGAGTGAAAAAAGGTTTGTGGAAATAAAACATTAATCTATGAATAGAAACTTTGTAAGAAGAACAATTTTAGAGGAATGTCTTTCTTTGTAAAAATGTTCCACCATTTACTTTTTCTCCCAAAAATAATGGCACTTGGCAGTATATTTTAAAAATATATTACTTTATCATCTGTATTCAGGCTGGCACTGAGTCTGTAGCTTCTGATATGGTATTGATCTTTTCTGTACCTTCTTATTTTTTGTATATCTTTGGCCAATGTCATAGCCACTAGTTTATTGTTCTTGTCCAATTACATATGTGCTGACTAGAGTTGTTTCTAAAGTTCCACTATTCATGAGCAGTAAGAGAATGTGGGTGGTTCAGCTCAAATTGTCGCTAGGTGGAACAATTTCTCATGTGTGCTTGCAGAGAAGCCTTGTTTTATATATAAAAATTTATAATCTTATGAAAGCAATAACACTAGTATCAGAAAGGTTAGATGTCATAAATCTGTTTATTGGAAGGGAAAAGCTCCAATTGCTTAATAGATTTAAATGTTGAAGAAATTTATGATAGAGGTAGAGATATATATAGAATAAGTTCGTTTCCATCTTTGAACATTTTTATTCATTTCATACTTTATTTACTGTTTACTGTGTGCTTAACTGTGTTCTAGAACTGTGTTCTAGGTGCTAAGATACAAATGTCAGAAATCCTCAGACTTTGAAAGCACTGCTCTGTCATTTTCTGGTGTTCTTTGTGGAGGAGATGTCTGAGACTAGACTGATTTTTGTTCCTTTGTAGATAGACTGATTTTTTTTACCTTGATCCTTTTTTTAAAAAATTCTTTCAGATATTCCACTAGGCTAAATCTAGGCACAGGTTTCTTTCCAACAATTTTCTCAGAGACGCAGTAAATCTTTTCAGTTCATCAGAGTAAATACATATTTATTTATCCAGCTTGGGAACCTTTTTTAAAGTGGCGTGGCTGCTTCTGAGTTAGTTCAGAAATGTGAGTTGCTTGTGGGTTGGATCTATGTTCTTTATTCTTTGTATGCTTTGTTTTCATTTTGATCCTTTTTCTTCTGAATACTTTGGTGATTAACTTATGCATATGTTCTAAAGCACTAATTCATTTTTTTCCAACTTCTGTTACTCTTTGTTGCTGCTAATGTAGAATGTAAGCCTCTATGATTATATGTTTTAATTTTGTCTGATTTTTTCTTATCTAGTTTCATTTTATATTTCAGCTATTTTTGTTGTCATTGTTCTCCCTTCATCCCTTGCTTTTAGAGGCCTTTTTTGCTTTTTTTTATTTTAGGTACATAAAATAGGCCATTTTTAAGGTAGTTTTTTGTTTCCCAAGATAAGCCCATTACAGAGCAAGCTTTCCCTCTTCCTCTTCATGGCAGTGCCCCCCATTTTTGAGGTGTCAGGTGCTTCTTATTGGCCCCATATAGTTTCTGATCGGCCCCATGATGTTTTTGGTTTACTTATTTGGGCTGAAGAAGGATTTGTGCATGGATGGTGTTCACCTGGGTCAGAACAAGCAAGCTCCCCATCATCTTCCTTGCAATACTTGGGTGCCGGAAAAATCTCCCTCTCAATTTTAGGTTAGAGAGCAGGTGACATACACAGCCAAATGTGAAGGATCAGTCTTTTTCAGTACTAAATGTGAAGGATCGATCTTTTTCTGTACTAAGGAGGGAGTCTTCCTTTGCCATTGTTTAGTCTTCTGGTCCTGTGTCTATAAAGAGCGGCTGTATTTCTGTGTGATTAGAAATAGTTTATACTGTACTTTAGCTGGAGTGTTCAATTTTGTGGGGTCATTCTGCTTCCAGTTACTTATTGCTGACTTTAGTTTCCAGTATGCAATGTACCATGTTTCACCTTCTACTCTGGCAATGCACATTATGTTTTTGGGAGAGAATTGACTTGAAAGAGCATTACCAATATGGGCTTGTAAGCCAGTAGGGATTGGGCACAACTCAGGCTGTGTTTCTCTGAAGGCAGTATACTATGGGGGGAGAGGGAAATGCCTTTTTACTCTCTTTGTAACTGGACCTCCCGCTGCAGTGGTCAACGTAAGCATCAGCTGCCAATTGAGATCCCTCTTTCACTTCATGTACAAGGTTGTTTCCTGATTGAACTTTGATTTGGAATATATAGTTCAATGGGAAAGCAAAAAGAGAGAATTAAGCCCTGCTGGCCAGCTGCTGTCAAGACTGAACTCATTTCTTCTGATTTAATTTTTCCCTCATGCTATTTATTGCATTTCCCAGGGCCATCCCTTCTGTGCCACACCCAGAATGCCATTTGCCTTGAAATCCATGACTTTCACTAGTCCAATCAAAATGATCAACTTTGTCTCAGTTTTCCAGCAGGATTATTCCTTAAAAGTACTCTGGTGCTAATTAAAAGATGCTTATCTGAGGGCCATCAGAATCAGGTAATCTTTGGGGCCAGGGCCTAGGATTCCACATTTAAATTTCCACTGTTTGCTCACTAGAGTTTGAGGAACATCTCCCAAAGAGGTAAGTGATTAGTCTAAATGAAGTCAAGCCAAATTATCCTAAAGGTAATGTGTTGATTCTTACTTCTCTCAGCTCATAATTGTATATTTTTTGGAGAGAGTCTAAATCTAGAGTGAGAATAATGTGGAATCATTGTTGGGTGGGACAGATATAGAAGAAATTGCCTACTTTATTAGTCGAAAATGATCTTTAATGTTTAAATGAATGTATCATATATTCTATCATAATCACATTCTTGTAAGTGATCTTAAATTCCAGGGAAATTAATTTTATTTCTCTTAGTCTTTTATTCTCATGACTCTGATACATACTGATTTATAGATTCATAAAAAGATAATGTCTCTGACCAAAAAAAATAACAAAACGTAAAATCATGTGAAAAATATAGAGAATGGTTGTGGAAAAAAATTGTTTTTATTTAAAAAGGAAGATCATTTGAACAATGATTGTATGAGGTGTTAGAATTCACTGAGATTTCTTTTCTGAGCAGACATTATTTGAATTGTGACAGAATAAGCTTCTTCACGCTGTCTTGTCTGAGTATAACCCATAGTTTGGAAAGACTACTTTCATTTGGTTGGGAAAAAAATTATTCTATCTTTTCAATCGTTAGTGTCTGTTGAAGCCTTTTAAGAGAGGTTTTGATTGTTTGAGCTTAAAAAAAAAATCAGACAGCTGTTCAACAAGAGTGAGACTCAAGCAATAGATATATTAACACCTTATACTTTGTCACATAAGGAGCTCTGATTCATTTCTAATTTTTACTTATAACAAATGAGAGGTTCATTGTTTAGTGTGAGATGAGAATTGAAATTAGTCCTTTTACTGAGAGTTCACTGTGTTTTGTTTTCAGCTTTAGCCTGAATTTAGTATGAGAAAACTTAAGTTTGAATACATAGGCAGTTCACTTGTCTAAGGTTTTTCATTTGTAAAATAAAGATTATTCTTGCCACTACTCCTTAATAAGTTGGAGTTGTGGTTATTTCTATTTTTAAACATATTTTCACTATCTTATAATAGGAAGTTCTGAGCTTCTGATTTCTACCTCTTGGTAGAGGACCTGAGAGTATTGTGTATAAAAATGTTGATTGTACTATATTTTCATTTTGAATGAATTGAAGATATTCTTGCTTGTGCACAGAAACAATAATTAATAATTATTAAGTGATGTTTCATTATGGTACATTATGATTTGAGATGGATATTAATGTAGTATAGTTCCTAATTTTGTAATATAAAATGTTTGTATTATAGTATATAATATCTTTCAGCAAAGCCCAACCTTTAGATAATTTAAAAAAGTATTCAACCTAATATTGATTAGGGTTTTGATGTTCAGTTACCTTGCTAGTAGCACAGCACTGTTAATTGGATAAACTGTGGCTATTAAGTTAAATTTTGTGTTTCAACTAACATTTTGAATTGTTTAGTAAACCTCAAGTAACTAGAGGGCTTAGGGAATGGAGTGTTTTATACTTAATTCAATTTAGTTGTTAAGGGTTTGTTTTGAATTTTTAACAAATTCCAAAATATATCACTCTTGTGAATTAAATTTTTCTTCGATTTAGTATTTCTCAATATAAGTCAGGATCATCATTGCAGTTGGAAAAACTATTTCTCTGACTGATCCTTTTTAGTCTTCCTATTCTAGTTCTGTATCTTCTCCCAGCATGATCCAATAGGTTCTGTTACCATTATATATAATGTTGATTTCAAAGCAGTATTTCCAGCCCAGATCTCTCCTTCTGAGTCCCAGACCTCTCTCAAAATGCTAACTAGACCCTTTCACTTGGGTGTTGTACAGACATTTCAAAATAAATATGGCTAAACTAAACTCATTTTTCTACCCAGATCTACTCTTTCTCCCAGAATTTTTCTCTTGGTCAATAGATCAACACCTAAGGCAGAAAGCTGGGAATCTTTCCTGAATTTCTCTTTCCCCTATTTCTTAAATACCAAGATCCTTCAGTTGTAATGAGTCTACTATCAAAATGTCTTGAATCCCCCCACTTCAGTTCTGCCACTCTTTGGCTCGGTTTAGCATCATTATATCTAAATTATTTTAAAACCTTTTAAACTGGTCTTTAAACAGTCAAGCAAGACGTGCAGTCTCCACTAGGAGCCAAAATGCAAATCAGGACAGTTGAGCCCTCAGGCTACAAGCCTGTCCTTTCTTCGCCAGCAGGGGGTCTCCCATTCCCTTCCTCCAGCTTTCTACTTCAGTTAAAAAAAAAAAGAGTTCCTCAATTATATTCAGATTTTGCACTTTAACTCCTACCTTTTGCTTGATTACCTCCTGTTCTCCTTTTAGTGTTTTCTTAGAAGTCACTTTCTCATCTCATACCTGCATTGAAGCACCTTTTACCAGAATTCTGCTTGTAACCATGATACAAGTGCCCCAGGGGATGGCTGTCCCAGTGGAATCTCCTGCAGTTTATCTTTTCTTCTGTACTTACATTCTGTATTTACAGTTTATCTTTCATTCTATACTTACTTAGTGCTTCCTTTTCCCAAACCAGTTCTCCCACTGTTCCCCTGAACTCTCAGATTTTCCATCATGATCTCAAGCGTGCACATCCATGGTAAACAAACTCACCTGAACTTTTGACTCAGCATTTCCTTTATTACATTCTGTGGAATAAGTTGTAATAATGTGTTCCCAGGGAAAATAAAGTGTTCGATGGTCAAAGGAAGTGGGAAACCCTGAGTCAAATTGTTTCCTCACCACAGTAGTCTTCAGGGCTTTTGCCTACTAAAGGTGGTTGTAAACTTCCCAGAATGGGGGTAGAAAAGGCCTCTGGTGTGGATCAGTGTCCACACTTAAATCTCATGTGATGGTAACATAGTTACAGAACGGTGCTTCTACCAACTAGTTTGAAAGAATACTTGGCTTTTAAAAAAAAACTGAAACCTTTGAGTGAAAGCTGCTTATTCCTCCATCCCATGTGATTTAGGCTATGGAGATTACTGGCTGCCCCCTCCTCCCCAGCACCACTTTTAAATTGCTATTTCTCCAACCTCATTTAAACATCCCTGCTCCTTTGAAGCTTGTGTAATTTAGCTCTACCAGATCAGGCAAGGCAGGCTGTCTACTACTAGGAGCTCCCTTTAGTGCCATCTTGAGAAAGAGTTCAAGGCTGTATTCTGGCTGGTCAGGAACACATGTATTGGTTGACCAGTGTTCTTCCTGTATGGATGTGGCAGTGTGTACCATGTGTCAGTTACTGTTGCTGTGTTGTTTCATCTTCTCCTATTTGCTTCTTGTCATTTATGAATCTCCTCGTTGATTTTCCATATTCTTCCAAGATCCTTCCGCAATACCAAATCTCAGGATAATCCTAAATGACTTCAACATTTCTGTAGGAAAACAACAAACATTGTAGCCTCATGGTTTTTTAAACTTCCAGAATTCCAATGACCATCTTGAAACTACTTTATATGCTCACTCCAATGGCTACAGCTGAGATCTCATCAGCTTGTCAAAATCTCATATTCTTCTCATTCTTCCACCTCCTGTCTTTTACTGCAGTCATCTTTAGTCCTTTTTGCTATCGTGTATTCCTCCATATCTCCATATTTTCCCAGCGTCCTCAACCTTCTCTTGGCACTTTTCTTTCCTATCTACTTTGACCTCTGAGTTATTCTTACTGGCATATCCTGGTCCCTCTCACACCTTCATCTTTCCATGGAATCAACCCAGCAAAGCCTCAATTTTACATGCCTTGTTAATGTAGCCCTCTCTGCTAGTTCCTGTCCTTGGGGACCTGAGCATTGCTGAAGATAAGCACACCACTGTGTAGGGTATTATGCTGTAAATTCAGGGTCTCCAACCTCTGCTGGCCGTCACTTCTGTTTATTTTTAAATGCCTTACATGTCCCTCACCAGCAATCCCAAGTCTACACTAGTTTTCTCCAACATTCTTCTTTTGCCATTACCTTCTCATGTTGCAGTATGTCTTGCCTGCCCATACACCCCAAAAATCTTGTGACCAGCAGACTTCTTCCTTAACTGTGGAAACTTTCCTTTTGAAAACTTCTTAACATTTTATATTCACCTTCAAATGCCTTTCCTCCAGTTGCAGGGGGCCAGGGTGTCTACTAATTTGTTCAAACCCGTCCTCTTGTGCTCTTGACCACATTCCCTTCCAACCCCTTTGTCATATTACTTCTTCAGCCACTCTTTGTAGTTTCCCACTTTTCTCTTTTTTTATTCAGCTTAAACATATATTCAGATGTTTTCCTTTCTTAGAAAAAATAGAGAAATCCTCCCTACTTACCAGTTTTAATGTATTTTCAACAAAACTTCTTGAAATGATAGTCTGCAAAGTTTCCTTGATCTCCTCAGTCTTGATTTTCTCCCTAGCCCCTGCAACCTGACTTCTCCCTCCACCACTGCTGAAACTGCTCACCAAGGTCACCGTGACTGCTTAATTGTCAAGTCCTATAGAGGTTTTCAATCCTTTTCTTAGTAGGCCTCTCCTCTATTTCTGACACTTGGTTATATATAGGTTACTCTCTACTACCTTGAAACCCTCATTCCTGGTCTCTGTGACACTGTCCTTGTTAGAGTCTCCTGATGCTTGCTCCTTTGTTTTCTAGCTCTTTGGTTGGTTCCTTTTCCTCTGCAGGCCCTTAAATATCAGTGTCCTTATGGTTTCTTTTTTAATCCACTGCTCTTCTCCCTTTGTATGGAGGTTCTTAATTTTTTGGTTTAGACTCTTTAACAATCTTTGTAAAATAATGGAATCATTGCTTCAGTTCCTCATGATCCTTCTGCCCTTCAAATCCATTCTCTGCAGAACCCCCTCTCCCAACCCAGTGGTTTATTTAATGTGACCGTCTCAGTTCCAAGCTCCAATTCCATATTTTCTATGAAACAGCTCAAACTCTTGGATGGCACCCAAGCCTACTTTCAGGCAGTCTGTTGCTTTTCTGTTTTATATGTTTGAGCCCATTCCCATCCATTTATACTTCACTCTGAGGGCAGACTGTTTTTATCTCACATGTGATTTGACTACCTTTCTAGCTCTCTTCACTCCTTGCATCGTGTTTCAGTAATACCAAGCTTGTTGTAGTTCTTTCTTGCCTTTAGTCACACTGCCCCCTTTGCCTGGACCACTGTTCTAGCTGCTTTGCTCAAACCACTGACAATTGGTTTGACAAAAACTCCTATTTAACTTAAAGATTCTTCTCTACCTGCCACCTTCTCCTCTCCCTCATGATTTAGTAAGTGACAACTCTTGGGCCTACCATAATCTTTGTGCATATCTCCATTTTCTATATACTTTTAGTAGAGACTTTCTATTCCATGTTACCAGAATCAATAGTTGTGCAGTTAATTGAAGAAGTTGGTAAAGCTGGGGTTAAAAGAACAATACTTTACAAATTTATTTTCTAACTTAAAACATATGAATACATTCATTTGCCAATTTTCTGATAAACAACCAAAGCCTTTTCTTTGAGTATAGGTTCTCATTGGAATTCATTATTCTTCCTTTTTTTTTTTATACATAGGCAGACACTGGGAACTGAACTCACGTCTCCGGCATGGCAGGCAAGAACTCTGCCACTGAGCCACCATTGCCCACCCTCATTATTCTTTCTTGATTAAACTGCACCCATAATGTATCCTCTAGATTTTGAGTTTGGGTTTAAATGAAATAACTTAAAGTCATTTGTGAAGCAGTCTGAGTGCAGAATTCTAGATTTGTTTAATTTTTCTCCCTACCAATCTTTTCAGCTGCATTTTCTACAACAAATTCAATAGCAGCTTATTTTCTTATGAACTCAGAGACTGAACTTTATAGAGTCTTTCCAAAGCATTAAATCATAGCAATGACAGTTGTCTTTCTTTTTCACTTATGTTTTATTGTTTTGGTTTGTGTAATACTTAATAGGGTTATGTAATTATAATATAGAATATGGTTTGTGAACATACACTAAACTGATGGGAGCAGATGTACTTTATGATCAGCATATAAACATCAGTCAGGATTTTTTTTACAAAGGAGTTTCTATAATTATTTTTAATGATATCTGCCTTCATTGGAACATGAGCTCTTACAGGTCAAGAACTATATATAAATATATATATATACTTTTTTTTTTCATCTTTGTGTATCAAACACATAGTGCTTAGTACTTCATAGATACTTGTTGGATGAATGAATAAATTCTTACAGAGGTTATCCTAAATTTGAAAAATTTATATACTATACTAAATTTGAAGAACCCTAAACTGGGAATCACCATTGTTGTCAGATCTGAACCCTGGAGCCAAACTGGGGTTGAGCCCTTTCTCTCTAGCGTTCTTATCAACAGATTATTTAACTCTCTCTTTTTCATCTGAGGAATGAAGGAATGGGATAACAACAGCCTTTGGGTTGCATGAGGATTAGGTGAGAATGTGAAGTGTCTAACATAGTGCTTGACATAGTAACCAGTCAACAAATACCAATTATTATGATGATGCTTATCATCAGTGAGGAGAATGTGGGGAATTCACTTGGCCTAACTTTTTTCCTTTGGGCGCTTGAACTACATGATCTGTGAGTTTCCTTCCAGCTCTAAAATTCTCTTTCTATAAGCAATGTTTCATGTTTTGGAGAGATTTATAGAACAAATATATGAGTATTCCTTGATGTGCCACATTTGTAGACTTGCTAGACTAAGTAATTAATTAGGTAATTGTAATCTTACACTTTGAAGAAGAACAGTTGTCTTTAGACCATCATTTATTAGTGAATTGAATTTTTAAATAAAGTATGAAGAACAACTTAGCTCCACTGATCACTCTCACACAATCTGTGTAAGAGCTAACTAAGGTTGGAGGTAGAGAAAGAAATTCTGAGCAGGAGGTTCAGAAGGATTGGCTTAGAATAAGTGAGTTAAAATTAAGCTTGTGAAACTAAAATTTTGGGCAAGCCAATTTTTTTTTCAAAATCCAAATCCTATTAAAATATAATAGTAAGGATTTATACTGTGTTCGATATCATCCTAGTCATTATAAAGACTACAGATGTGTATTTGTTACAAATCAAGATTTCTGGTTTTCATGTTGATTGCATTTTCTTCCTGGTAGAAAATGGGTGGCCTGAGAAAGATGGAAAAAAAAGGAAACCGCATCTTGGAATGGCCCTGAGGCTATTTTCCGTTCTGGATCCCCAATTTTAGTTTAAGGAAATAAGTGAATTAGAATTCCTTTCACTATTCATTCTACAGTTGAAGTTAATGCTTAGTTTTTACATCACAGTTGTCATTTAACATGGAAGAGGATGAGTCCTGTGGGGAACAAGCATTCCAGCATTACTGTGCAGAATTCATTAAACATTCACAGCAGATAGGTGATGGCTGGGAATGGAGAACTTCAAAGGTAAGAACAGAAGTTTTTAATTTATTATTTAAGTGGAGATTTTTTAATCCCACATAAAACCTCAGTAGTCAAAACTAATATTTGAACACTAATTTGATTTAGTAAAAGACCTAAACTGAAGAGTTTTTAAAAATTATTATTTTTATTATTTTTGAAGACTTTTAAAACAGATGCCGATTTTATTACTTTAACTGTATACTCATTATAGTTAGGCTAATGAGGTATTATCTAGAAAAGTCCTTAGGTGACCTGCTTTAATTTGTTAGGTAAGGATGCTTAGCATATCAATTATCTGAATGTAAACAGATGCTTCTGTGGTCCTTCAAACCATTTGTTTACACTGTTAATTTTCTTAGGAAACCACTTTTGCCCAGAGAGTAAAAAGAATGCTGAAACCAAACCATAGTCACAAATAAAATTTTTGAAGCAGTTAGCACTGTATTAATTGCAAATTTCTCAATGATGTAAACACATTTTATTTTAGTTTTCTGGCTGCTGAGGCAACTACTATATGATGGGTTGAATTAAACAATGGGGATTTATCAGATCACGTTCTGAAGCTAGGAGAAGTTCAAAATCAAGGTGTCATTAAGGCTTTCTCCCAGAAGACTGTGGCCTTCTGAGGCTAGCTTCTGGTGATCCTTGGTCCTTGGCTTTTCGGTCACTTGGCAGTGCACATGGTGATCTCTCCTGGCTTTTTGGTTCCCAGGATGGCTAGCTTCTGGCTTCTCCCTGTAGCTTTTTCTCTCCCCATGGCTTTCCCTATAAAGCCTTTAGTAATAGGATTAAGGCCCATTCTGAGTCAGTTGTGCTACACCCTAACTGAAGTCACCTCATCAAAAGGTCCTATTTACACTGGGTTCACACCCACAGGAATGGATTAAATTTAAGAACATGTTTTTCTGGGGTACATTGCTCCAAGCTACTATTGCAAAACATTTTTTCTTTTGGCTCTGTTCGGTAATAATAATATAAAAGGCTTGTGTACTCATGTATTTCCAGGCATACAATTAGTAAGTTTCTCTTGCCAAAACCTTTTTAAGAGTTCCTTGAAATCCCTTTTTTAGAGAATAAGTAAGTTTTCCCTAGTTGATATTTTATGTGATTCCTGAAAAGTGATGAAATCCTGATTCTCTGCTGATTGGTTCTATTTCCTATATGCATCCAGACAGACTTGAACAGTTTTGACCCGATTTATATGGTTCAGAACTAGACCAGAAAGATACAGGTCTTGATCAGGTCCAGAGTGGGACTGTGGAGAGACTTGGATCATCTTGGGCCAAGATTAAGCTGGAGGGGTAGATTGCAGCTCCACTCTCTTAAATTATGGTTGAAGAATCCATAAACCTCTAGGACGTCCCCTAATCTAGAATAACATGACTTTGCAAGCATGCTTTATTAAGTTTGTTCCTGTATAATTTTATTTGGTATTGTTTTGGGAATGTTCATTCATCATATTTCTTATATAGTTATTGGAGATAAAGGAACTGTTGGGTGGTGCAACAGTGGCAGTGGCAGAATTTTTGCCTGCCATGCTGGCGACCAGGGTTCGATTCCCGGTGCCTGCCACGCAAAAAAAATAAAAGAAAAATAAAAAAAAATAAGAACTATTAATTTTTTTGTATTTTAGTTTTGTAACCATTCATTCATCTTAGTGAATTCTCCTATTACTTTTCTTAGTTTTTCGATAGTTTTCCTTAGGACTTCTAGATAGAGTGATGTCATCTGTAAATCAAAAGTTTTTGTTGCTTTTTTTTGCAATATTGCTCTCTATTATTTGATGCATTGACTAGAAAAAATGTTAAGCTATAGTAGTGATATCAGGTATCACTACTTTGTCTTGAGCCTGATTTTAATATTAATGCATTGGGTATATGATGATGAAATAAAACTTTAGTCGTTTATTCATTGATGGGTTTCTGATCCCTTTTGACCCATATTAATTTGTGTGATTATTCCTTGAGAATTTTCTCTTTTCCAATTGGTTGATTGTTTATTGAGGTGAAATCACATAACCTAGAATTAACAATTCACAGCATTGTCCAACCACCACTGTGTCAAGTTCCAAAACATTTACATCACCCCTCAAGAAAACCCTGTGTCCATTAAGCAACACCAGATTCTTTTAAAAAGCATTTTTCTTGTATCTTAAGCTGTAGGGCAGGATGATAAAGATTCTTATTACCATTTCAGTAATTTAGCAGAATGCGGAAGGAGAGGGTTAGGGAGGGAGCTGGGGCTATGAATGTGTTTGGGGGTGGAGTAGGGAGATGAGGGGCAGTGGTTGTCCTCTGGAGGGAGATTTTGTCTTCACATGTTCTCCTTTGAGTTTGTTGAAACTAATGCCTCAAGAACCAGTGTTTGGAATTTGTTTTTATTATTGGTCTGGCTCTGCTTCAGGAGCAGACTTATGGATAAGTCCAGCCTCTTTTTTTTTGCTGCCACTGCTTGCCAGGGATGGAAAGGATCCCTATGCTTTGGAGAGAGAGTTGCACCTCTAATTAAGGATGGTACCCTTTAATGTGGGGGGTGAATGCCATAGATAGTAACAAAGCACTTCTGAGAAAACCTCTTTTACCTTAGGGCAGGGACAGCAAACAGAAAAGTCTGTGGCGGCCAGATATCGCGATGTAAATAGGTCAAGTAGCCAGTGTTCAAACAGTATGGAGACTGAGTCTTGCAGTATGTGGCTAATCAGAGTGCTTGGTTTGTTGTCAGGTGGGAAACATGGATCCAAATGTTACCAGATTTTTTGATATTTCAAGAAAAGCAAAAAATCTAGATTTGGAAGGAGAAATCTATAAACTTAGAAACATTGGTAACTAACTGAGAAAGATATTTTTCAAACACAGTGATGGCCAAGCCAAGTATATCTATGATGCGTAATATGTAGACTATGGGTGGCCAGTTTATGACTTAGGGGATTGGGTGTCTGCATGGCATGATTGCTTTCCCACCCAGTCTTGCCTCAATGCATGTTATTGATCTGAATTAGTGAAAGGGGCTACATGTAAGGCAAAGCCCTATCACCTCTGAACTTGAGATGTTAATATTACTGCTATTTAAGTTCTGCAATCCTGTACTACTTTTATGAAGGAAATTGTGACTCATTCACCTGGTTATATCTTTCAAACCCCTCCATCTCCTTTATGTCTTGGTGTTTTTCTGATACTATTTAGAGGCTATACTTATACTATTGTTTTATTTTTCAGGCCCTAGAAAGTTATTTTTATTTTTTAAAATAGTGGTATTAGGATACAATTGGTACACAATAAACTTCACATATTAAAAGTGTACAATTTGATTGGTTTTGTCATATGTATAGACCCTATGAACCTTCACTCAATCAAGAGCGTGAACATATCTGTCACTCCGGCAAATTTCCTTGTGCCGCTTTGTAATCTCTCTCCTATTATTTCCTGCTCCTGAAAGTTATTTTTAAAAGTTATTCTTTACAAAGGATCTTGTTTATCCCTCTGTATAGTCTCCTTTAAAAGTACACACTCATACTTTCAGATTTGCTCATAAATCACTTTGCCAACATCTATTTTATTTTTTAGCTTAAAAAGAATTCTGACAATGTTTAGAGAATTGGTATAATTCAACTTCATAGATAAGGTAAAACATGACTTTTCCTGCAAAGTTGATGAGGAAAGCAGTGTGATTTAATGAAAAGGTAAATTATTTTAAAATTTTAAAGGAAGCAATTTCTTAAAGTAGTCAGAGCAATCCTAATTCTTACATATGGAGCTATGCAGAATAGGGTGACTATTTCTAAATCAATATTTTTTTCAGCAGGCCTGAATGCTATTCATATCTGGACAGGATTATTCTTCCTATTTCACCAACCCCAATATTCCCAAACCCCTCAGAGAAGTGATATAATCTCACTGAGAACCATTGTTCTACATGATGGTCTTCAGTTATTAGACAGTGGTTAAGAACATGGCTTCATAGTCAGATAGACCTGAGTTCAATTCCTGATTGAATTTGGACAAGATGCTTAACATCTCGGAACTCTGTTTTCTTTATCTCTAAAATGGAAAGAAGGGTAATACCTAGTTTATTTGGTTGTTGTGTAGAGTAAATGAGATTTTGCACTCAAAGAGCTTTAGCACAGTTTCTAGCACATAGAAAGTCATCTTATAGTTATAATTTTTAGTTAGTGGTTTGAAATTTTCAGTATCTTTTCTTAAAAAAATAGTATTATAAATGAAATTATTGTTAGGTTCTCAGCAGAAGTCAATGAAAGCGTATTTAGCACCATATACTGTACTGCTTTGCATTCTCCAGAAGATAAGGAGGAAAGAAGAAGAGCCTAAGAAGAAAACACCCTCTTCTCCTTTGTCAAGAAGGGTGTGCTGGTTTGAAAGGATGTATGCCCCCTAGAAAAGCCATGTTTTAATCAAAATTCCATTTCATAAAAGTAGTAGTAACCAGAAGCCAGGAGAGAAAGCAGTTGCAGTGGAAGAGTCATGCCGCCTCAGGCCTTGGAGAGAGTGAATCACATTCCTTGGGGTTTGGGGAGAGCCTGGCTGCCACCACATGGAGGGGTTGAGCATGTGCCCCGGAGATGACAGAGAGCTCGGGTACAGCCCTGATGCTTGGAGAGGGTGGAGCATAGAAGAAGGTGGTCTCCCCAATGTCCCCCAAGGTTGCATTCCAAGAGATGCAGGCCTCTGCGTAGGCCCTTGGAAAGGGTGGGACTGCCGCTTTCAGAAGCCCCGAGGATAAATGACTCTCAGACTTTGAAATCTAATGGACTTTGCCCTGCGGGTTTTCGAAACTATGGATCCAGTGACTCTTGTGTTCCTTCCTCCCTATGGAAATGTGTATATGTATCCTATGAATGTTCTCCCTTTGCATGTTGGCAGCAAATAACTTGTTATGAGTTTTCAAAGGTCCAGAGAAAATGCAGAAAATTTTGCCTTAGGACATAACATGCCTGTAACTGACTTGATGAGATTTTATACTGTCTCTAATTTTGTACTTCATTTGCACTGCTACTGAAAGGTTTAAGGTTTCTGAAATTATTATGAAATTAATGTATTTTGTATATGGGAAAAACATTTCTTTTTTAGGGGCCAGAGGGTGGAATGTGCTGGTTTGACAGGATGTATGCCCCCTAGAAAAGCCAAGTTTTAGTCAAAATCCCATTTCATAAAAGTAGAATAATCCCTGTTCAATACTGTATGTTTGAAACTGTGATTGGATCATTTCCCTGGATGATGTGATTTAGTCAAAAGTGGTTGTTAAACTGGATTAGGTGATGACATGTCTCCACCCATTTGGGTGGGTCTTGGTTTATTTGAGTCCTACAAAAGAGGAAACGTTTTGGAGAATGGGAGATTCAGAGAGAGCAGAGCAGAATGACATAGCCACGAGAAGCAGCAGTCCAATAGCCAGTGACCTTTGGAGATGAAGAAGGAAAATGCCTCCCTAGGAGCTTTATGAAACAGGAAGCCAGGAGAAGAAGCTAGTAGATGATGCATGTTCACCATGTGCCCTTCCAGATGAGAGAGGAACCCTGACCGTGGTCGCCATGTTCCTTTCCAGATGAGAGAGGAACTGTGACTGTGTTTCTGATACATTGCATTCTGGCAGCTAGCAAACTAGAACAAAGGGCCTTACCAAAATGCTGACCATTTTTCTTCCTCAACCCATAGTCTCCTCAGTGTTCACTTTAGCTGCCTCTGCTCTAGTTCAAGACCACATAGCTTCTCACCTGGTCTGGTTCAGAAGCCTGCCAACTCTTCTCCAGTTCCTTTGACATATTGCTGCCATGGTGAAGCTTTTTAAAAATATCTTTGATAGAGTCCCATTGCCTACATGTTTGTTACTTTGTATTCATTTGATCTCTATTTATCTTATCACAGAATAATATAGAAACTCCATAACAGGGTGTTCAGTTTTCCACAGTATAGCTTCCTGTTACTTCTTCAGCTTCATTGTCCACTCTCAAACTCATTCCCTTTCCCTCCCTCTCCAAATTTCTAGACACAAAGGAAAAGCTACTGATAAAAGAAAAACTTTTCATACACTTTGGGGTCTCACAACTTTATTGAGTGATTCAGCCTCCCATTCAGTATGTGGAAGAGAGAGCTCCATGGAATGAGAGGGGGTAGTAAGGGGAAACTCATATAGGGCTAACAAGAAACAAGTGAGGAAGTGTTCTGATTAGCTGACATTTAAGTTTCTATTTTACATGGGGGGGGGTCCTTAAAAAATGGGGAGCAGATACACATTGATTAGTATGGTATGCTTGTCCATTCTGAAAAGCTTTACTGGGTCAAACTAGTTTTATCACCAGGTATTGCTTATCAGTGAACCTATTATCAGTGACCCTGTAGGGTGTTCTTTTACTTGGAAATCCCCTGCAGGTCAATTGTTTTGGTCCTCTGGAAAAACCTTCTCAAAAAAGGGGTCTTCTCCAGGTGATGTCCAATCAGGTAGCTATTTTATTTTACTTAA
The DNA here is from genome assembly GCF_023851605.1 of Tamandua tetradactyla. NCBI lineage: Eukaryota > Metazoa > Chordata > Mammalia > Pilosa > Myrmecophagidae > Tamandua > Tamandua tetradactyla. The sequence continues at coordinate 49,505,612 of NC_135347.1, read as the reverse complement.
TACTAATTTAGGAAAACAACAACAACAACAATGAAGTTTTACCAGTGCCAAGGAAAAAGAATATCATCAAGGGATCACAGATCCTGATGAATTCCTGAAAGGTTGAAAACAGATATGACCGCATTGAGGGAAGGAGCCAAGCCCCTAAGCAGGGTTAAGAAAGGCCTGTGGTTAAAGGGGAGGATGTTGGGGAGTGGGAGGGAGTGCCCTAAACTCAAGAGATTGTTTAATACAGTTTAATACAGAACTAAATACAGTTCTGAGTTCCTTTCCTCTTTTTTTTTAGAAGATACTTTGAAGTAAAACTATTAAGCTAACAAACCCTAAAGCACTTTTACACTTGGATAATCAGTTTTACTCTTGAGTACCCTTTTCTACAGAAATGTTTAAAATTCACATTTACTCTAGCCTTTGTGGTTTGCAGAGTTGGTGCTTTTGTATTTGGTGAGATGATGGGTGCAAACATATGAATTACTAATGTTCTTCTTAGGGTCACCCCCAAACCACATGGTCAATGGATGTTTATTATGATGGATCATAAAATACATCTAAAAGTGTTTTTTTTTCTAAGATGTTAGGCTCTTGTTTTATTAATCCATAAACTAACATTCCCTGTACAGAGGTGCTAAGAATCACAGATAGTTCTTCCACTTTTGTACATTATTGGATGCTGAATTATGTATCTGAATATTAAATATGTGAAACCCTAATAATAGACCTGCTGTCAGTTCTAGGGAGTTGAGAAACATTATACAATACTAAATTTCACCTCACTTTTTATTTTTATTTATTTTATTTTTTTAAATTTTGGTCATTTTTATTAGATCATGTGTAGATTTACAGAAACATGCAGAAAGTGTCACCTTACTTTTTAGATACAACTTTTTTTTCATTGTATAGTACAACATATGTACAAAGTAAAGAAATAAAAAAGCAATAGTTTTCAAAGCACTCTTCAACAAGTGGTTACAGGACAGATCCCAGAGTTTGTCATTGGCCACCATATGATCCTCTCATATTTTTCCTTCTAGCTGCTCCAGAATATAGGCGGCTAGAGGACTTAAATACTTTTTTATCATCACAATCGACTTTTTTCCTTCTTTTTTTTGTGAAAAATAACATATACAAAAAAGCTATATATAAATTTCAAAGCACAGCACCACAATTAGTTGTAGAACATATTTCAGATTTTGACATGGGTTAGAGTTTCACAATTTTAGGTGAAACAATTTAGGTGAAACAATTTTACTTCTAGCTGGTCTAAAATACTGGAGACTAAAAGAGATATCCATTTAATGATTCAGCATTCATATTCTTTTGTTAAGTCCTATCTTCTGTATATAATTCCACCATTACCTTTGATCTTTCTATACCTCTCTTTAGGGGTGTTTGGGCTATGGCTTAGATACAACTTTTAATGATGTTTTTTAGGAATTTCATTTGTTTGTTATGTTCTCTACCTACCCAATTTAAGACAGGTGAGCCCTTTAAGGCCCACACATTAACTGGGGGGAAGATTTGACACTTTTGGGCTGCCTCATGATTTCTCACTTTTGTATTATATTTGAGCTCTACTTATGTGGTGGTTTGGAACCGTATGTGCTGCAGAAGATTATGTTCTTAAAGTTAATATATTCCCATGGGTTTACATCTTAATAAATCCCATGGGTCCTTGTAAGAAGGACCTTTCAATGAAGTTACTTCAGTTAAAGTGTGGCCCAGAGTGGGTTTTAATCCTCTTACTGGAGCACTGTATAAATGGGATGAATACAGAGAGAGAATGATCGAGTGAGTGCCACTGAAGCAAGAAGCGGAAAGCAATGAAACCTGGAAAAGAAGAGAGACTAGCAGATGCCACTGTATGCCTTGTCATGTGGCAGAGGACCCAAGGATTGCTGGCAGCTGGCCTTTGCGAAAGCATCGCCTTGATGATCCCTTGATTTGGACATTTTTCCAGACTCTAACTGTAAGGTAATAAATTCCTATTGTTTAAAGCCTACCCATTTCATGGTATCTACTTTGAACAGCCTAGGAATCTAAAACAACTTCTTATGTTAAATACCAACAGTTTCATTTTGTTTGTTTTCTCTTCATTAAAAAAATAATGAAGGCAAAATGCATTAAATATTCAAATAATTATATGAAGGCTAAAGTGCAAAAAATAAAAATTGGTGACCCAGATGAAAGTGATCTGCTGGCAGACAGTGCTACCCTGCATTTGCTCAAAATGTCCTGTCATCAGCTGATGAAGGAACATTCTAATTTGGAATAAGTAAGACAATTTAAAGATGTATATGTAATAATTCACAAAAGTGTTTACTATTTAAAAGTCCGGTGTTTAAAAGTTGAGAATAGCCTATAGTTGAATTTTATTTCTGGAAATAAGTCTGTGTTGTGGAGAAATTATGTAGAATTAAAGAATGTAACGACAAAAACTGTATTTATAAACTGAGATTGTGGTGCAGACCTAGATACTAATCTCAGTTCTGCTTTGATTGTTTGTGATACCTTGGCAAGACCCACTTTGCCAGTCTAGTTCTCAGTTTCTTCATTTGTTCAGCACAAAGTGTAGTTAATTGTTAATGGTGCTGAGGCCAGAGCAGAGGGATGCACAGTCCCTGTTCCACAGTCCAGGCCGCATTGGCCTCTAGTAGTTGCTTTTCAGAGAGGCACATCAAAGAGCACATGCATCAGTAGCAAGTGGTGGTCCTGTCCTAAAGTTTAAGAGAGATTTGTAACAGACAGTAAAGTCTGTGGGCAGAATATCACCATGGTTAAGATCTTGGCCTTTGGAATTGCTCACACCTAGGTTAACTCCTAGATAGGACTTTGTATCCTTGGACAAGGATTTTTCCTTTCAAAGCTTCAGTTTCCATATCCATCTAATGGGGATAAAAATATTTCCAATGTAAATTATGAGGATAATGAGAAAACACATATAAAAGTACTTAGCAGAGTACCTGATACATAGGAAGTGTTCAACATATGTTGGCCTACAAAAAGTAATAAAACACTAATGTTTAAATCTTGGTCATAATTTTGCGTCATTGACATTTTATTTTTGGTAGAATAGAAGAAAGAGACTACTGAAGAATATTTTGAAAGCGGTATCAGTACAATAGGAAATGAATAGAAATTATTACTTGTAATAAGTACTTGGCCTGATTAAAATAAGGCAATTAAGTATATGTACAAAATGAAAACATTGATGTTGCTACACAGTATAATGTGTTGAGCTCTCAAAATGAATGATTGCAGTCTAATCATGAGGAAACATCAAACAAACTTAAGTTAAGGGTTATTTCACTAAATACCTGGTCTGTACTTTTCAGAAATGTCAAGGCCTAAAAATACAAAAGAAAGATTGAGAAAGAAAGGAGACTAAAGAGACATGACAATTAAATATAATGGGTGATCCTGAATTGATTCCTGTTTGGGGGAATAAAGCTATAACCAACATTAGGACAATTGATGACATTTGAATATGGACTGTGGATCATCATGTAATAGTATAGTATGGTATAATATAGTACATTATAATATCAATGTTAGATTTCTTCCTTTAGATTATCTTACTGAGGTTACATAAAAGAATGTTCTGGTGTTCTTGTTCTTAGGAAATGCACACTAATATATTTAATGGTAAAGGAGCATGATATGTCCAAACATTCAAATTGTTCAAGGGAAAATATAGATAGGAAGGGAGGGATGGAATAAGGGAAGAAAGGAAAGAAGAAAGGAGGGAGGAAGAGAGAGGGAGAGAGAGGGAATGGTAGAGCAGATGGACAGAATATAAACAACTTGTGAAGCCAAGTAAAGGGTATACTGAAATTTCTTATACTATTATCGCAACTTTTCTCTAAGTTTGAAATTATATAAAATAAAATGTGTGTATAAAAACAGGAAGGGACTTCCGGAGAAGATGGCGGCTTAGTAAGACACGCGGGTCTTAGTTCCTCCTCCAGAACAGCAACTAAAGAAACAGAAACAATACGAAACAGCTCCCGGAGCCACGACAGAGACCAAAAAGACAGTGTACCCCATTCTGGAACGGCTGAATGGGCAGGGAGAATCCGCTGTGGTGAGATACCCGAGGGGTGCGCGTTTTCCTGGCCGGGGCGGCTGGCGACTGGGGTCCCCTCCACGCACGTGGCTCCCCGGTCTGACTGGGAACGTTGGATAGCGGGGCCCTCCCGCCACGCTTGGCGTCTCGGGCCAGCTGGGCAATTTGGACCGGCATTCCCCCAAGCCGCGGTGGCCGGCGACCCCCCCTCCACGCGCGGTTTCCCGGGCCGACTGCGAGATTCGGATTGGCAAGTTAAAGGAGCCACAGCATCTTTTACTGGTGGGACCCGCAGACAGACGAGCACCACGAGTGCCACCTACTGGGCAGGAAAAGAAAAACAGAGCCCAGAGATTTCACAGAAAAACCTTTCAACCAGCCGGGTCCCACACCCAGGGAAATCTGATCAAATGCCCAGACACCAGCAGAAAATAATGGATGACGCTCGGAAAATTGAAGATATGGCCCAGTCAAAGGAACAAACCAATAGTTCAAATGAGATACAGGAGCTGAGACAACTAATGCTGAATATACGAACAGAAATGGAAAACCTCTTCAAAAACCAAATCAATAAATTGAGGGAGGACATGAAGAAGACATGGGCTGAACAAAAAGAAGAAATAGAAAATCTGAAAAAACAAATCACAGAACTTATGGGAGTGAAGGACAAAGAAGAAAAAATGGAAAAAACAATGGATACCTACAATGGTAGATCTAAAGAGACAGAAGCTACAATTAGTGAACTGGAGGATGGAACATCTGAATTCCAAAAAGAAACAGAAACTATAGGGAAAAGAATGGAAAAACTTGAGCAGGGGATCAGGGAACTGAATGACAATATGAAGCGCACAAATATATGTGTTGTGGGTGTCCCAGAAGGAGAAGAGAAGGGAAAAGGAGGAGAAAAACTAGTGGAAGAAATTATCACTGAAAATTTCCCAACTCTTATGAAAGACCTAAATCTACAGATCCAAGAAGTGCAGCGCACCCCAAAGAGAATAGACCCAAATAGGCGTTCTCCAAGACACTAGTTAGAATGTCAGACGTCAAAGAGAAGGAGAGGATCTTGAAAGCAGCAAGAGAAAAACAATCCTGTCACATACAAGGGAAACCCAATAAGACTATGTGTAGATTTCTCAGCAGAAACCATGGAAGCTAGAAGACAGTGGGATGATATATTTAAATTACTAAAAGAGAAAAACTGCCAACCAAGACTTCTATATCCAGCAAAATTATCCTTCAAAAATGAAGGAGAAATTAAAACATTTATAGACAAAAAGTCATTGAGAGAATTTGTGACCAAGAGACCAGCTCTGCAAGAAATACTAAAGGGAGCACTAGAGTCAGATACGAAAAGACAGAAGAGAGAGGTATGGAGTAAAGTGTAGAAAGAAGGAAAATCAGATATGATATATATAATACAAAAGGCAAAATGTTAGAGGAAAATATTATCCAAACAGTAATAACACTAAAAGTTAATGGACTGAATTTCCCAATCAAAAGACATAGACTGGCAGAATGGATTACGACCCAGCAATACCACTGCTAGGTATCTATTCAAAGGACTTAAGGGCAAAGACACAGACGGACATTTGCACACCAGTGTTTATAGCAGCATTATCTACAATTGCAAAGAGATGGAAACAGCCAAAATGTCCATCAACAGACGAGTGGCTAAACAAACTGTGGCGTATACCTACGATGGAATATTATGCAGCTTTAAGACAGACTAAACTTATGAAGCATGTAATAACATGGATGGACCTAGAGAACATTATGCTGAGTGAGTCTAGCCAAAAACTAAAGGACAAATACTGTAAGGTCCCACTGATGGGAACCGACATTCGAGAATCAGCTTGGAATATATCATTGGTAACAGAGACCAGCAGGAGTTAGAAACAGGGTAAGATAATGGGTAATTGGAGCTGAAGGGATACAGACTGTGCAACAGGACTAGATACAAAAACTCAAAAATGGACAGCACAATAATACCTAAGTGTAATGTAACTATGTTGGAACACTGAATGAAGCTGCACCTGAAATATAGTTTTTTGTTTGTTTGTTTGTTTGTATCTTTTGTTTTTGTTTTTTCTTTTTCCTTTTTATATATATATATTTTTTTATTAGTATTATTATTTTAATTCTCTTCTCTATATTAACATTCTATATCTTTTTCTGCTGTTTTGCTAGTTCTTTTCCTAAATCGATTCAAATGTACTAAGAAATGATGATCATACATCTATGTGATGATACTAAGAATTACTGAGTGCATGTGTAGAATGGAATGATTTCTAAATGTTGTGTTAATTTCTTTTCTTTTTTTGATTAATAAAAAAAATTAAAAAAAAACAGGAAGGGAAATACTTCAATTTCTAACAGTAAAAGATGAAATTAAATGGTTATCTTGAACAAAACTTCTGTTAAAAATATAAATGTACTTGATAGCATATTTTAGAAAGCTCTTCAGAATATGTGTGCTATATTATATAGCCAAGCTAGCAAGAAAGTAAGAAACCCACATGGGTCAAAAATAAGGTGAAGGTAGGAATTTTGAGGAAGGTAAGCAGCTCTAAAATCAGTTTTGGCTAGAGGAATATGTATTATAAAACCCTGATGTGGCATCATGGGTTACTAAAATAAGGCCTAGAGCCTCTGGAGGGAGGGAGACAAATGGGTGAGCCCTGCATAAAACTGGTGCCCAGAGGGCTCCACCTTGAGTGTAAGGGCAATTCCATTACTGAGTGTTTCAGTTTGCTAATGCTGCTGGAATGCAATATACCAGAAATGGATTGGCTTTTATACAGGGGATTTATTAGGTTTCAAATGTATAGTTCTAAGCCATGCAAATGTTTAAATTAAGGTGTCAACAAGAGGATACCTTCACCCAAAAAGGCTGATGGCATCTGGGTTTCCTCTGTCACATGGGAAGAGACATGGAGGCATCTTCTGGGTCTTAAATGGCTCTCTCAGCTCCTGTGGGTTCTTCTGGTTCTTCCTGGGGTGTTTTCTTGCTCCAAGCCCCTGTGGGTTCTCACTTAGCTTTTCTGGAACAAACTCTGGATTTCATCACTTAGCTTAGCATCTCCCAGGACATTTTCTATCTCCAAGTGTCAGAAAACATTTATTAATATTTTTCAGTAGTAGCTTGTGTGTGTGTGTGTGTGTGCAATACACACATATATAATATATATATTTTATATGTGTACATATACATGTATATATAATATATGTATCCTATATATGTGATTCCTTTTATATTTATGTGTATAATTATCTTAATTTTTTCACGTAATTCTATTGTATCACTTCCCTGCCTAAAATCCTTTGCTAACCTAATTTCAGATAGCTGTGGAGTATCCTATTAAGTGAATGAGTCTTACTTTATTTATTATCCAATAAAGGAGGATTGTTTACACTTTATTTAAACAATCCTCCATTATTGGATATTTATATTTCTTCCTATTTGTTTGCTTGTTTGTTTCTTGTAATTTCAATGTTCTAATGGGTGTCTTTATAAAAATCATTTTCCTAATTTCAGTTAAGTTTTTTGGATTGATTCTAAAAATTGGGATTACTAGGGGAAAAAATAAGCATTTTAAAACCTTTTAAAACATATTGCTATGATGCTTTCTAGAAAGGTTTACCTCTTTCCTTCAAGGGATAAGTTTGCTTGTGTCACTATACAGTTTCCAACATTTGTTATCATTTTTAAAACAATCTTTGCCACAAAGTGCTTTTTATTTCACTTTGCATTTCCTTGACTGTGGATTTGAACTTTCACCCTGTTTGTTAACTTTTGAAAAATATGTATTCTTATACATTAAATATATTTATTCTTTTCCATGATAGGACCACTTTCTTTTCCATGATAGGACCTCTTTGTTAAGATTTTCTTTTTTTTTTTTTATGTACTAGAGTATTGTGTTTACAGAACATTCATGCATAAAATTCAGGCTTCCCATATACTGTTCTATTATTAACAACTTGCATTGATGTGGTAAATTTGTTACAATTGGTGATAGCATATTTTTATAATTGTACTAATAACTATAGTCCATGGTGTAACCAGGAGTTCAATATTTGTGTAGTGCAGTTCCACGGATTTTTAAAAACATTTTTATTCTGTTACCATCTATACAATCTAATGTTTCCCCATTAATTCACGTTCGGATATATATTTCAGTGCTGTTAATCACGTTCACAGTGTTGTACTACTATCACCACCATCCATTACTACAACATTTCCATCATTCCAAATAGGAACCCTGTAGATTTTAAGCCTTAACTTCCCATTCCTTGTCTCCACACCATCCCCTGGTAGCCTATATTCTAGATTCTGACTCTGTAAGTTTGCTTGTTCTAATTGTTCCAAGTCAGTGGAGATCGTACAATATTTGTCCTTTCGTGTTTGGCTTATTTCATTCACCATGATGTGTTCAAGGTCCATCTATGTTGTTACATGTATCAGGATATCATTCCTTTTTCATGCTGAATAATATTCTTTTGAATTGTATATACCACAATTTATTTATCCATTCATTGGTTGCTGGATCCCTTGGGGTGCTTCTGTCTTTTGGCAATTGCAAATAACGCCTCTGTGAGCCTTGGGATGCAAATATATTGGAATATAGTATTACTGGGCTTAGCATTTACCCTTTTAGTTATCTTTACTGAAGCTCTTCATTTCTTCACACTCCTCCAAGCAGTTCTTTCCTTTCTTTTCCTTTCAGCTTTAAAAACTTCCTTTAGTGATTCTTATTGGACAGGCCTTTTGTTGACTGTCTCAGTTTCTGTTTATCTGTGAATATTTTGAACTCTGCCTCATATTTGAAGGATAGTTTGCTGGATAAATAATTTTTGGGTGGCAATTTTTCTTTTTGAGTACCTTAAATATATTATACTACTGTTTTCTCACTTCCATGGTTTCTGATGAGAAATTGGCACTTAGCCTTATTGAATATACTTCGTGTGTTAGAAATTGCTTTTCTCTTGTTGCTTTCAAAATTCTCTTATCTTTGGTATTTGACATTCTGATTAATATTTGTTTCAGAGTAGGTCTATTAGGGTTTATTCTATGTGGAGTACTTTAAACTTCTTGGACATATATATTTATGTCTTTCATAAGAGTTGGGAAATTTTTAGTCACTGTTTCCTTAAATATTCTTTCTGCCCTCTTTCCCTTCTCTTCTGAGACACTCACGATGCAGATTTTATATGCTTCATGCTGTCACATCTTTGAGACACTGCTTGAATACCACATTTTGATTATCCATTATCAGTTGATGGACACTTGGGTTCTTTCCATCTTTTGGCAGTTGTGAATAATGCTACCATGGACATCAATGTGCAAATGTCTCTTCATGCCCCTGCTTTCAGTTCTTCTGAGTATATACCTTGCAGTGGTATTACTGGATCATATGGCAGTTCTATACTTAGCTTCCTGAGGAACCAACAAATTGTCTTCCACAGCGGTTGTATATTCTGCAGTCCCACCAACAGTGAAGGCATGTATGTTCCTATTTCTCTACGTTCTCTTCAACACTTGAAGTTTTCTGTTTTATTAATAGCAGCCATTCTAATAGGTGAGAAATTATACCTCGTTGTAGTTTTAATTTATAATTCCCTAACAGCTAATTATGTTGAATATCTTTTCATGTGCTTTTTTAGCCATTTGTATATCCTCTTTGGAAAAATGTCTATTGATGTCTTTTGCCCATTTTTAAAGTTTGGCTTTCTTTTTATCATTGAGTTGTAGGATCTCTTTATATTAAACCCTTTTTGAATATGTGTTTTCCAAATATTTTTTCCATCGAATTAGTTGCCCTCTCACCCTCTTGACAAAGTCCTTTGAAACACAAAAGTATTAAATTTTGAGGAGATTCCATTTATCTATTTTTTCTTTTGTTGCTTGTGCTTTAGGTGTAAGATGTAAGAAGCCACTTCCTACTATGAGATCTTGAAGATGCTTCCCTACATTTTTGTTGTAGTTTGCAAGAGCTGCCAAAATGTGATATACCAGAAATGGAATGGCTTTTAAAAAGGGGGATTTATTAAGTTGCAAGTTTACAGTTATAAGGCTGTGAAAATGTCCAAATTAAGGCACCAACAAGAGGTACAAAGGCCAATGAATTTGAGGTTTCTCTCTCAGCTATAGGGCACATGGGCTGTCTGCTAGCTTTCTTTCCCAGCTTCTTGTTTCATGAAGCTCCTTAGGGGGCATTTTCCTTCTTCATCTGCAGAGATCTCTGGCTTTGTGGACTCTATTGGTTCTGGTTGCTCTGAAGCTTTTTCCAAAATGGTTCCCTCTTAAAAGGCTCCGGTAAGCAACCCCCACCTTGAGTGGGTGGAGACATATCTCCATGGAAACCACCTAATCAAATGTTACCACTCACAAATGGGTGGGTCATATCAGAATGAAAACAATAAAAATGATTCCACTGAGCAATACTGAATGAGGATTAAAGAATGAATGGCTTTTCTGGGGTACATGATAGCTTTTAAACTGGCACAATTTTCTTGTAGGAGTTTTATGGTTCTGATGTTTATATTTAGGTCCTTGATCCATTTTGAGTTCATTTTTGTATAACTGTAAGATAGGGGTCCTTTTTCATGCTTTTGGATATGGATATCCAGTTCTCCCGGTACCATTTGTTGAAGAGATTATTCTGTCCCTGTTAAATGGACTTGGCCACCTTGTTGGATTCGATTAGCAAGTTTTTTTTTTGAGAATTTTTGCATCTGTAATCATTAGAGAGATTGGTCTATAATTTTCCTTTCTTGTAATATCTTTATCAGGTTTATTTATTAGGGTGATACTGGTTTCATTGAATGAGTTAGGTAGTGGTCTCTCCTTTTCAATTTTCTGGAAGAGTTTGAGCAGGATTGTTGGTAGTAATTCTTCTTGGAATGATTGGTAGAATTCACCTGTGAAGCCACTTGGTTCTCATTTTTTTTTTTTTTAATGATAGTTTCAATCTCTTGTACTTGGTTGGTTGAGATCTTCTATTTCTTTTGGAGTCATGTGTGTTGTTCATGTGTTTCTAGAAAATTGTCCATTTCATCTAAGTTGTCTAGCTTATTGGCATAGAGTGGTTCATAGAATCCTTTTAAAAAGTTTTATTTCTATGGGGTTACTAGTAATGTCCCTCCTCTTATTTCTGATTTTATCTATTTGCATCTTTTCTTTTTTTCTTTGTCAGTCTAGCTAAGGGCTTGTCAATTTTGTTGCTTTTATCAAAGAACCAACTCTTGGTTTTATTGATTCTATTGTTTTATTGTTCTCAATTCCATTCATTTTTTCACATTAACAACAGTATATGTTTTATTTGCAAGCATGTAATAAATGCTAAACTTTTCCAATGGCAACTGTATCCTCTTTGAACTCTTTTCATATAGAATTGGGTATGTTGGAAGCAAGTTGTTTTCCGGTGAGGTTTCTGGTGATCAGGAATGAAGGCACAATAGCTTTAAAGGTAACAGCTTTGTAGTCAACATACTCAGAATCAAGACGTATTTTACTTTCAAAGTAAAGGATAAATATTTTACCATATCCTTTATACTTTACTCTGAAATGATCCATGTTGATTGCTTAATTCTTTTCACATACAGTTCACTTCAAGTAAACTATAAAGCATATAGTTTTTTTTTTCTCTTTTTTTGCATGGTTAGGAACCGGAAATTGAACTTGGGTCTCCAGCGTGGCAGGCGAGAACTCTGCTGACTGAGCCACGTGGCCTACCCTAAAACATATAGTTTTGAATGGACTTTGCATTATTGGTATTATTCAAGGATGAAACAGTAGAATTCTACAACTTATCATAAAAGAAGGAGCAAGTTCCAGACGTTTTTATTGTTTGAATAACAGAACATACAATGCCAAGCAGAGAAGTTTCCAAGGAAATGTTTCACTGTTATTGTCCCTTTAGTTCTTCATCTTCTAAGCATTTACTAGATTTCCTTTTTAGGATATCAGAATTTATTTTTATTTTATTCTATATTTTTGTTGACGAAACAACATACAAACATGAACATTCTTAACATATGAACATTCTATACTTGATGTATAACCAATGGCTCACAATATCATCACATAATTGTATTTTCATCACCATGATCATTTCTTAGAACATTTGCATCACTCCAGAAAAAGAAATAAAAATAAAAAGAAAAAACTCATACATATCATACCTCTTACCCCTCCCTCTCATTGACCACTAGTATTTCCATCTATCCAATATATTTTAACCTTTGTTCCCCTATCTTTTTTTATATACCCTTTAACACTCCCTTTCATTGATTACTAGTATTTCAATCTACTCAATTTATTTTGACATTTGTCCTTCTATTATTTATTTATTTTTAATCCATATTTTTTACTCATCTGTCCATACTGTAGATAAAAGGAACATCAGACACTAGGTTTTCACAATCACACAGTCACATTGTAAAAGCTATATCACTGTACAATCATCTTCAAGAAACATGGCTACTGGAACACAGTTCTACAGTTTCAAGCACTTACCTCTAGCCACTCTCACATACCTTAAACTAAAAAGTGGATATCTGTATAATGCACAGCAATAACCTCCAGGATAACCTCTTGACTCTATTTGAAATCTCTCAGCTGCTGACACTTTATCTCATTTTCTCTTCCCCCTTTCAGTTGAGAAGGTTTTCTCAATCCCTTGATGCTGTGTTCCAGCTCATTCTAGGATTTCTATCCCATGTTGCCAGGGAGGTTTACACACCTGGGAGTCATGTGCCATGTAGAGAGGGGAAGGGTGATGAGTTTGCTTGCCATGATGGCTGAGAGAGAGGCCACTTCTGAGCAACAAAAGAGGTTTTCTGGGGATAACTCTAAGGCCTAATTTTAAGTAGGCTTAGCCTATCCTTTGTGGGGATAAGTTTCATATGAACAAACCCTAAGATTGAGGGCTTGGCCTATTGATTTGGTTGTCCTCACTGCTTGTGAGAATATCTGGAATTCTCGAAATGGGGAAATTGAATTCCCCCCTTTTCTTGCCATTCCTCCAAGGGAACTTTGCAAATACTTCTTTATTCACTGTTCAAATCACTCTGGGATTTTTCGGGGCATCACACTGGACAAACCTACAAAAACTCATGCCCTGTTCAAGGTTCCATGTACTTATGGTGTTCAATTAACCTGTCCATTTAAGTTATATTAGGAAATGCACTAGTCAAAATGTAAGTTTCTTACCAAATAAATATTTTTGCTTTAGTCAGACATTTATTTTGATCATAAATGCAACCCAAGCATTTGTGTTAAATGTATTACCCTTTAAACTGCTTTCCCCCCTACTATGGTCCTTTAAATAGGAAAAAAATGTTAAATGTATCATCATAGCCTATTTGGCTATAGTTGTGCCACCTATGGTTTTAAAAACCAAGACTCAAACTTGGTCTTCCAAAATCCTTCTTGAAATAGAGCTCATTCTGTTAAAGAAATTCTGGGATACCAGTCCTATTGATACCTCTGATAGTTTCCAAAAGGTGAGGATGATACCTGAATTGAAGGCAACTGGGAGGGGTTTTCAGCAAAGACTACTACTGGGAAGACTACTCGGAAACTGCATAAAGGCAAATCTTGTCAAGATACCAGCTCCTTCAAATAAAGCTAGGAGAATGCCACCATCACAGCTAACCCAACTATGGTCACTGGTCCAATTCTTGCCACCAGTATGGCTCATGTTAAGGCACCACTTGTGATGGAGTTCCAGGGATCTTATTTGCCTCTAACTTGAACCTCCCCAAGCTGCAAAGCAACCTTTCAACTGTGTCAAGCTCCCTTGTGGTCTGTGGTTTACTCCCACTGGAGAATCATGAAAACATTTGATAGTTTGAAAGATACCCCTGCCTGTGGTACCCATTGTAAAGGCCCCACCACAATCATCCACATTTTACCAGGGGCAAGGCTCCTGTGCCTACTCCTCCATCTTGACTGCACCGGTGTGAGTGATCAATTTCACTTATTTTTGCTCTAATCTTTGTTATTCCTTTCTTTGTGCATGCTATGGGATCTGTTTGCTCTTCTTTTTGTAGTTCCTCCAGCTGTGTAGTTAGGTCTTTGGTTTTAGCTCTTTCTTCCCTTCATGTGTAGGCATTTAGAGCTATAAATTTCCCTCTTAACACTGCCTTGGCTGCATCCCATAAGTTTTTTAAAAAATTTATTTATTAATTAAAAAAATAAGAAACAAAATAAAACATATATAATCAGTAATTCACAATATCATCACCTAGTTGCATATTCATCATTTCTTAGAACATTTGCATTAATTCAGAAAAAGAAACAAAAAGACAATAGAAAAAGAAATGAAATGAACACAGGAAAGAAAAAAAAAAAGATTATACCTATCATCCCCCTTACCCTTTACCTTCATTGATCACTAGCATTTCAAACTAAATTTATTTTAACATTTCTTCCCCCTATTATTTATTTTTATTCCATATGTTCTACTCGTCTGTTGACAAGGTAGATAAAAGGAGCATCAGACACAAGATTTTCAAATCACATTGTTACAGCTGTATCATTATTCAATCATCCTCAAGAAACATGGCTACTGGAACATAGCTCTACATTTTCAGGCAGTTCCCTCCAGCCTCTCCATTACATCTTGAATAACAAGATGATATCTTCTTGATACATAAGAATAACCTCCAGGATAACCTCTCGACTCTTTTGGAATCTCTCAGCCATTGACACTTTATCTCATCTCCCTCTTCCCTCTTTTGGTCAAGAAGGTTTTCTCAATCCCTTGATGCTGAGTCTCCACTCATTCCAAGATCTCTGTCCCACGTTGCCAGGAAGGTCCACACCCCTGGGAGTCATGTCCCATGTAGAGAGGGGTAGTGTGGTGAGACTGCTCGTTGTGTTGGCTGGAGAGAGGGGTCACATCTGAGCAACAAAAGAGGCTGTCTTGGGGGTGACTCTTAGGCCTAATTTTAAGTAGGCTTGACCTACTTAAAATTAATATATGAACAAACCCCAAGACTGGGGGCTCTGCCTATAGCTTTGGTTGTCCACACTGTTTGTAAGAATATCAAGAATTCAACTTGGGGAGGTTGAATTTTTCCCTGTTCTCACCACTCCCCGAAGGGGGCTTTGCAGATACTTTTCCACTCACTGATCGAATCACTCTGGGATTCATCAGGGCATCACTCTGGACAAACCAACAAAATCTCATGTCCTACCTGAGATTCCAAGTACTTATGGCGTTCAATCAAACTATCTACATAAGTTATATTAGGAAATGCACTAGTTAAAGTATTAATTTTCTACCAAATAAACATTTTTTGCTTTAGTCTCACACAGAAGGTGACATTTTAAAATATTAATTACCATCTAGTTTCAGTACCCTGCAATAATGACATTCCTTTGTTCTTCCTCATGCAAACATTTTTAAAATTGTACCTTGTACATTTCACTATTATTATACACTCTAGGCATTCCTAGATTATACCATCTCAATCTTTAACATCTATCTTTCTTTCTGATTTGATATATCATGTTTTTGTTTTCATTCATCTTGAAACATTTACTGATTTTTCTTTTAATTTCTTCTTTGACCTACTGATTAAGAGTGTGTTGTGCATTATCCAGTCCTTTGCTTGTTGTCAACTTCCAGCTTCATTCAGTTATGACCAGAGTGTTTTGTATAATATTGATCTTTTTAAATTTATTGAGTCCTGTTTTGGGACCCAACATATGATCTATCCTGGAGAATGAGCCATGAACACTTGAGAAGAACGTATAGCCTGCTGTCTAGGGGTGCATTTTTCTTTATATACCTGTTTGGTCTAGTTCATTTATGAAATTATTCAAGTTCTCTATTTCCTCACTGATCCTCTGTCTAGATGGCTATCTATTGAGGTGAGTGGTGTGTTAAAGTAGCCAACTGTTATTGCAGATACATCTATTTCTCCTTTCAGTTTTGTTAGCATTTGCCTCATGCATTTTGGGGCACCCTGGTAGGTTCATATGTGTTTATGATTGTATATTGACCCTTCTATTAATATATAATATCCTTCTTTGCATTTAAAGTTTGTTTTGTCCCATATTAGTATAGCTACCCCAGCTTTTTTTTTCTTTTGGATACTCTTTGCATCTTCGTTGAATCAAAAGGCCACACCCAACAATTGAGTGGGTCAGTCTCCATGAAAACAGTCTAATCAAAGGTTTCCATCCTGCGATATTAATCAGGATTAAAAGACTTAGCTTTTCTGGGGTACATAACACTTTCAAACCAGCACATACACTGTATCCTATTTTTATCTCTTTTTTTACCCTTTCGGTTACCCTTACGATAATCTTCATTTCTACATTCTCCACCAAGCCTCTTTCCTGTCTTTTCATTTCAGCCTGCAAGATTCCCTGTAGTATTTCTTCTAGGGCAGATCTCTTGTTAACAAACTCTCTCAGTGTCTCCTTATCTGTGAATGTCTTAAAACTCTTCTTCTTTTTTTTTTTTTTTTTGCATGTATAGGGACTGGAAATCGACCCTGGGTCTCCGGCATGGCAGGCGAGAATACTACCACTGTGCCACCATTGCCTGCCCTCTCCTTCATTTTTGATGATAAAAAAATAAAGACAAATATTCTTGGCTGGCAGTTTTTCTCTTTCAGTATTTTGAATATGTCATTGCCTTCTTGCCTCTATGGTTTTTGATAAGATATCAGACTGTAGTCTTATTGGAAGTCTCTTATATATTATGAGTTGCTTTCCTCTTGCTGCTTTCAGAATTCTCTCTTTATCTTTGGCATTCAACATTCTGATTAGTATTTGTCTTGGACTAGTTCTATTCTGATTTATTCAGTTTGGGATATGTTGTACTTCTTTGATCTATTGTACTTCTTGGATCTGATTATCATAAGATTTAGGACATTCTTGGCCATTATTTCCTCAAGTATTTCTTCTGCCCCTTTCCTTTTCTCTTTTCCTTCTGGGGCACCTATAACATGAATGTTCATGTGCTTTGTACTGTCAGTCAGTTCCCAGTGTCCCTGCTCAATTTTTCCCATTCTTTTCTCTCTTCTTTTGTTTGTTTGAATTCGGATGCTCCATCTATTCGCTTACGGCTCCTTTCTTCTGCCTGTTCAAATCTCTACTGTTTTGTGATTCTAGTGTATTTTCAAATTTCATCTATTGTGCCTTTCATTCCATAAGATCTGTTATTTTCCTTTGCATGCTTTCAAATTCTACTTTATGCTCACCCAGCGTCTACTTAACATACTCTGTCTTTTTGAATTTGCTTAGGAGATTTCTTTGAACATATTTGATTAGTTGTTCCAGATTCTGCATCTCCTTTGACTTTTTTTTCCTTTGACTTTTTGCTGTGTTCCTTTGACTGGGCCATATCTTCTTTCTTAATATGGCTTATTTTTTTTTGCTGATGTCTGGGCATTGGATTACTCTAAAGGTTGGATTCTCTCTCTTGTCAAAGCTTTTATTGTTGATTGGATTTATGTTATTTCTCTTCTTTGACACTTGGTTCATCAGTATTACCCAACCAGGGCTGGGTCTGGGATGAAGGGGTGTACACTAGCTCCACGGAGAGGCTCATATTAAGTTGGCTAAAAGCCTTTAATTCTGCTCCCTAAGGGTGCTCTTTTCTGGCCTGCCCAGCACATGACCCTCTTCACCTAAAAGCATTTTAGATATCTTCCTGGAGGTGCGTTTTCCTCACCTGCCAATAGCTGGCACACTTTGGCAACCTGATCCCCTCAGCCCTCTGAAGGCTGGTTCTTCTTAGCTCCCTGCCAACTCCAGACAGTGGCATAGCTGGTGGTCCCTGCAGTCCAAATTTGCCAGCCAATAGTTGGCATAGTGCTAGATCATGTCCCTCCCTGTTCCTGGGAGAATGGTCCTCCACTGCCCTTTCAGTCTACAGCTGCCTACCTGCTAGAGATTGGAGAACTGGATGCTTTCTGCCCTGAGATTGGTGGATATGCACTGGGAGTCAGGGCTGGAGGGAGGTTTAGTCACGTTTTCTCACCAAAGCTTCTGCATTTCTTCCTCCCACAGTTTCTTGGGTGTTGTAGAGCACTCCCCTGATCTCCAGTGCTCCAGATCCATTGTTGCAGACAGTTTCTGTCTGGCCCCTAGTTGTTTTAATGGGAGAGAAGTGAGTTCAGCCTGTCCCTGATCAGGCATCTTGGATCCCCTTGCTTACATATTATCTTTTAAATGTCTTTTAGCTCTCTATCCACCTTTAGTTTATTTCTATCCATATTTTCCTTCATCTTCTTGAACTAGGAGATTTGTTTGAACTTTTTAATCAATTATTCTTAATTAGTTTTTCCTAATTCTATTTCTTCTCTGAAGTTTTAATTTGTTCTCTTTACTGAACTGTATCTTCCTTGTTTCCTAGCATGGCGTGTAATTTTATACTGGGCTTCTGATTATTTTGATGTGTTAACTCTGAGGGTTAGTTTCTCTCTCTTATCTAGGGATTTATTATTGATTGGCTTTGTGTTAAGGGTCTTCTTTGATGCTTGGTCCAACTTATTTTGGATCATTAGAGTAGCCTGTACTTAACTATTCAGGCTTTCCCTGCTCATCTGCACATGATTCTTGCCCTGGATATGTAGTACAATATCTAAGATTGCCCTTTATGTGGGCAATTGTTTCAGCTCCAATATAAAGTTTCCTTTCTTCTATTCCTTCTCTAGGAAGCTTGCTTTGTTCTAGTTTTTTTTTTTAACCCCATTCCTACGATTTGTTTAGATTCTCCCTTACTTAGCGTCCCTTTTCCTTACACTTTTCAGTTTTGGGACCCATATTCTCTTACAGAAGTTCAATTATGACCCTCCCCCCCCATTTGTTTTTTCTGGAAGCTTTTCTGCCTCATTAGGGTATCCGCTCTGGGGACCTAGATGGGATCAATCCAGAGAGGTCCATTTTGCATTTAGGTGATCCAGCAACCAGAGACTGGATTAACTGTTTATACTTCCTGCCAACAGTTCTGTGATCTCTTTTTACCCTGGGGGCATTTTTAATGCAGTACTCTTTAGCCACTTGTGTTCCATTCTGGGCCTCTATGTACTTGGCTCTCAGTGCTTGAATATGTGAGGGTTTCTAACTTTTGCTCTGAGTGACTCTATGGTCTGCATCTTTGGTAGGAGGAACCTGGGCTGTGCTCTGTCTGTGTGACTCCCAAGATGTGCAAGACTGAGTGAAGGCAAAGGGTCTGGACTGGCAGGTGTGGAACAGAAATCTCCTACCTGATTTTGGTGTTTGTTTTCCTTTTCTTAGGTTTAGCATATGTGGAATCCTCTCTAGGCTCTATTGTACTCCTGACATCAATCCAGTGGAATTTTTCCATTTCTTAGTTGTTTCTGAGGGGAGACATTTCCAGAGGATGTCTTTGTTGCTATGCTGAAGACCTCATGGAGAAATATTTTTAAGATACTCAAGGAATGAAAATATGAGGGAATAACTTCATAGTTAAGACTGTCTTCATGTATAAAGGCCATGAGCAAATACTTGTATAGATGTTAGAACCTTAAGAATATTGTCCTATAAGTCCTTTTTTCAGGAATCTATTGAGAATGATCATAATGATGGACAAGTTTTGACATAATGTCTAGAATAAAACATGAAATACAGGGATATATTTATTTGTATAGGTAGGTCCAAAAGATGGAGATAAGGTGGACACAAATATATTTGTGTCATGTGTTCCACCAATGTAGAAATAATACGTGCAACAAAAAATGAGAGGAGTTACAGTAATTGGAAAGGAGAATAAGTTCACTTATTACTTTATAGATATACACTGAGTGTGCTGGTTTGAAAGGATGTATGTCCCTAGAAAAGCCATCTAAATCCCTTTTCGTAAAGGCCAAATAATCCCTATTCAGCACTGTATGTTTAAAACTGTAATCAGATCATCTCCCTGGAGATGTGATTTAATCAAGAGTGGTTGTTAAGCTGGATTAGGTGATGGCATGTCTCCACCCATTTGGGTGGGTCTTGATAAGTTTCTGGAGTCCTATAAAAGAGGAAACATTTTGAGAATAAAAGCGATTCAGAGATTTGGAGGGAGCAGGATGACATAGCCACGAGAAGCAGAGTCTACCAGCCAGTGACCTTTGGAGATGAAGAAGGAAAATGTCTCCCAGGGAGCTTTATGAAACAGGAAGCCAGGAGAAGAAGCTAGCAGATGATGCTGTGTTTGCCATGCACCCTTCCAAATGAGAGAAGAACCCTCACCATGTTTACCATGTACCTTTCCACTTGAGAGAGAAACCCTGAACTTCATTGGCCTTCTTGAACCAAGGTATCTTTCCCTGGATGCCTTAGATTGGACATTTCTACAGACTTGTAATTGGGACATTTTCTCAGCCTTAGAACTGTAAACTAGCAATTTATTAAACTTCCCTTTTTAAAAGCCATTCCATTTCTGGTATATTACATTCCAGCAGCTAGCAAACTAGAAAACTGAGATTAAGGATATACCTTGAAACTGATTAAATAAATAGTAGAGCTCATGTAATGTAAATATTAACACTAACGTAATACTAGTGACTAAAATTAGAGGATGGAAAAGGGAAAAGGTAGAGGGTGTACCTCAGAAAAGCCATGTTTTAATTCTTATCCAATCTTGTGGGTAGTTATTTCTTTTAATCCTGATTAATTGTGGGTGTGGCCTTTTGATTAGATGGAGATGTGACTCCACCCATTCCAGGGAGGTCTTGATTAGTTTTTTGTAGTCCTTTAAAAGAGGAAACATTTTGGAGGGAACAGAGCTGACAGGCAGAGCTGATGTAAATATTTGGAGATTGAGACAAAAATAGCTAGAACCTGAAGACAAGAAATCTTTAGCCCTGACAGATGCTAAGCTAAAAGATGAAAGCAGAGTTTTGTTTTGGAGCTGCTAAGTGAAGGCCCACAGACGCTTTGAGAGGAAACCACTGGCATTAGAAGTTGGAGGCCATGGAACTGGGAACAAGGACCAGAAGACACCAGCCACATGCCTTCTCAGACCACCCTTCCTTGAGCCAAGGTAATCTTTCTCTGGATGCCTTAGTTAGGACATATTCATGGCCTTTGAGCTGTAAACTTGTAACTTATTAAATTCCCTTTTTAAAAGCCATTCCATTTCTGGTATAGTGCATTCCAATAGCTTAACAAACTAATACAGGAGGGGATAGGGTAATTACCAGCCAACCCATTGTAATACTAAAGAAAGAGAGAAAGATATAACCTAAAGGTATACAAAGAAAATAAACCACTATAAAAAGCTTGCTTTCTTGTTCTGCTCTTCTCCCTTCACCTCACATCCCTTTCCTTTCCCTCCTCTCCTCTCTCCTTTTCTTTTATCTACTTCCACATTCACTAATATATATGTTTGCAAAAAGAAGCACTGGAAGCAAAACCTCAAAAATAGTATTTGCTAGGTGGGATGGGGTGGAGTGGGATTGGGGAGTTCAGTAATGGAAGCAAGTCTTCTTTGACTACAACTTGTTATACGGATCTGACCTTGTAAACATTTTTTTTTTTTACATATTCAAAATAGTAAATTAAAAAAAATCCTAAAAATTGATAATAACCCTAACCAAATTAGCCAAATTTATACCAAATTAGAGAAAAGAATTATTTCAGGTCACCCAAGTACACAGTTTTCTCACTGCACATCCTTAATGGAGTATATTGAAGTGTGAATAGGGCTATAACTAAATCTTAAACTTCATTAAAATCAAATTGTTTGAAATTATATATATTTTATAGTAATGCAAATAGATACTTATGTTAATGTTGTCAGGAACCAAGATTTACAACGTAAGATAAAAATAATCAATATAAATCAAAGTCTGAATTGTGGGAAGATGGTAGAGTAGGAAGCTTACAACAAGTTCCTCCACCAGAACAAATATTAAAACACATGAACTACCTGAATTAACTATTTCAAAAATATGTAATCCATTACAGGGCAGTATAGCATCTAGGGAAGAACAGGAGGAAGAGATGCTTAAATTACAGTAAATACCACTAAATTGCTCTCTCTGTATATCACCTCGCTACTGCTCTTGTGTACCCTGGCCGAGCTTGATGGTGCCAGAGAGGAACATAAAAATCCACTTCCCGAAGATATGGGGAGGTCATGGGCTGATCACTGATCATTGCTTTTAAGTATCTACTTTGGATTGCTCATAGCCCAGCACTGAAGGCAGCCATTATTCCAACCTTCCTTGGACAAAGGCAGTATAGGAGACTTAAGGATGGTACACTTCTTCAGAGCTCTGGAAGACAGTTAAAGGGCTGCATTGACTCAGTAGGTGCCTAGTTGAGAAAGCAAACCATTGGGGAAGCATGGGAGAAGCTCCTGGCCCCTATTTGGCTCTTCTCTCATTCCCTCCCCAGGGCCATTTGGAGCTCCATTTGTGTGTCCCTGGGGCTGCTGGGACTTTGAAAGACAGATTTGGTAAACTCCTCTCTGGCTTGGCCCAGCTCCCAGATTTGCCCTCCAGGCAAAAGCAGCTTAAAACTATGAAAGCAGTGTATGAAACAATTGAGGTGGGTGGCCTGGAGCAAAGGCATACATGCTCAAGGTCTTGTAGTGGGACACCCTGGAGAGGAGAAGGTATGTTTCCTGGGAAGTAGCGTGGGTATTGAAACTCCTATAAGCCAGGAACTCCTAAGGCCACTAGCAAACACAAGCCTAGGTCAAGATTCAGGAACAGAAAAGATAGGGAGGGCCATGCACTTTGCATTTGCCTTGGGTTGACCTTCCTAATAGGAGGGCTGAACTCTGACAGAGAGAACTAGTCAATGCAAAGCCAATTTGCAAAGATGGTGAAAAGGTGTTTTTTTGTTTTTGTTTTTACTTATGTTTGCTTGGTTTTGTTAGCTCCTGATGCTCAAGAAAATCTGTTATATCACAAGCTGATTACAAACTCAAGAAACAGACATCTCAGGGAATACATCCCAGAGTTAACATTTTAAAATATTAAAATATACAGTGTGCAACAAAAGATTACAAGAAAAACAAAGAAACAGGGTATAATGACTCATCCAAAGGCAGAAGATAAAATCTTGAAAACATCAATGAAGAAGTCCACGCTGTGGACATACCAGAGAAAGCTTTTTAAAAAGTACCTTCTACATGCTCAAGGAGATGAAGGAAAATTTAGAGAAGAACTAAAGGATATCAGGAAAAGAATGGATGGTAAATATGAGAATCTCAATGAAGAGATAGAAATTTTAAAAAGGAACCAAACAGAACTTCAGCTGGAGTTGAAGACCACAGTACTGAAATGAAAAATTCCCAGGAGGGTTTCACCAGCATATTGGAATTGGCAGAAAGAACAATCAGTGAACTTGAAGACCAGACAACATAAATAAGTTAGGTTAGAGAGAGAGAGAGAGAGAGAGAGAGAGAGAAAGAGTTATAAAAAGTGAAAATAGCCTCAGAGTCCTCTGGGATACCATCAATATATGCATATATCAATATATGCATTATGGGATTCCTGGAAGATGAAGAAAGAAAGAAGCCCAGAAAACAGCAAACAGGATAAACTTGGAGAAAAATATGTTTCTTATTTAAGTGTCAAATGCAAAGGACAAGGAGAGAGTTTTGAAAACAATGTGTTGTGTACAAAGGAGTACCAATTAGAATTAGTGCTGATTTCTTATCAGAAATCATGTAGGCAAGAAGACAGTGGGTTGAAATACTTTATGTTCTGAAAGAAAATAATTGGCAGCCAAGCATTTTATATCTGGCGAGTCTTTCTTTCCAATATGAGGGAGAGATTAAGACATTTCCTGATAAACAAAAGCGGAGGGAGTTCATCACCACCTGCCCTGCCCTATAAGCAATCTAAAGGGAGTTCTTCAGTCTGAAAGGAAAGGACATTAGACTGTGGTTCAAAGCAATATAAAGAAATGAAGACATGTAGTAGAGGCAACCATTTATGTAATTATAAATGTCAGATTTTATTAGTTAATATGTAGTTCCACTTCTTACTTCCTACAGATGCTAAAATGCAAATGCATAAAAATTAATGATAAGTCTAGGTTTTTTTGTCATACAATATACAAAGATACAAGTGGTAACAAGTACCAAAAAATGGTGGGGAGACAGAGGGATATAGGAAAAGTATATGTGCATGCTACTGAAGTTAAGTTGTATCAAACCTAATATGATTGTTATATATTTAGGCTATAAACTTTGCACCCCATTGTAACCACAATGAAAATATATGAAAAATATAGTGATGTAGAAATGAGAATGGATTCATTATGGTATAATATAAAAAAATCAAATACATATGAAAGTAAGCATTGATGGAAGAATTAAGGGGGGAGAAAAGGCATAAAACTTCCAAAAACTAAGTAGCAAAATGGCAAAAGGAAATCCTGCATTATCAATAGTTACTTTAATGTACATGGATTAAACTCTCCAGTCAAAAGGTAGAAATTGGTAAAATGGATAAAAAAGCATGATCCAACGATATTCTTTCTATAAGAGACTCACCTTAAATTCAAAGGCATAAGTAGGTTGTAAGTGAAAAGAGAAAAAAATTATGCCATGCAAGTAGTAACCAAAACAGAGCTGGGGTAGCCATACTAATATTGGTGTAATTGCAGTATGTCAAAACCTATAAAGAGAAAAAAATATAAAAATTATACATTGACAGAGAGATCAGTTCAACAAGGAAAGGTAACAATTGGAAATATATATATGCATGTAATAGCAGAGTCCCCAAACATATGAAGCAAATATTGAAAATTTTAGGGAAAATAGATGGTTTCACATTAATAGTAGAAGACTTCAATAACCCACTTTCAATAATGGACAAAAGAACATCTAGGCAGAAGATGAATAAAGAAATACAAGACTTGAGAGATACCTTTAACTAACGAACCTAATAGACATAATAGAACACTTCACCAGTCAAGAGCAGAATGCATCTTATTCTCAAGTGCATGTGTGTCATTCTCCAGGATAGCCCATATTTGAAGACACAAAACAAGTCTCAATAAACTAAAAAATACTGAAGTCATACATTGTATCTTCTCTGACCACAAGGAATGAACGTAGAAATCAATAACTCAGGGAGAATAGAAAATTCACAAATGTGGAAATAAAACAATGGACTCTTAAACAACAGTGGGTTAAAGAGTAAATCACAAGGGAAATTAGGACATATCTAATGAAAATGAAATTACAACATACCAAAAATTTATAGGATGAATCAAAGGCAGTGCTGAAGGGGAAATTTATAGCACTAAATAATTGAAAAAATAAAAAAAAACTTCAAATATGAGGTCTAACCTCAAAACTGGAGGAACTAGAAAAAGAAAAGAAAATTAAACCCAAAGTAAGCAGAATGAAGAAAAGAACAAAGATTAGAGTGGAGATAAATGAAATGGGGCATTAGGAAAAAAATAGGGAGTATCAATAAAATCAAAAGTTTGTTTTTTGAAATGATAAATAAAATTCAGAGACCTTTAGCATGACTGACATAGCAAAAAAGGAAGAAGACACAAATGACTAAAATCAGAAATGAAAAGGAGGACACCACAACTGGCTTCATTGAAATAAAAGGACTATGAAGAACTGCACATTAACAAATCAGATAACCTCAATGAAATGGATAAAATTCCTAGAAAAACAAAAACTACCTACACTGACTCAAGAAGAAATAGAAGATCTCAACAAACTAATAACTAGTAAAGAGATTGAATCAGTAACGAAAAACTTCCCCAAAACGTAAAGCCCCAGACTAGAAGGCTTCTCAGGGGAATTTTTCAAAAATATATATAGATATATCCATACAGAATACAATATATTTGAGGTACACAATCAGTGGCTCACAGTGTCATCACATAGTTGTGCATTCATTACCATGATCAATTTTAGAACATTGTCATTATTCCAGAAAAAGAAATAAAAATAAAAAAGAAAACCTCAAACATTCCATACACCTTTCCCCTCCTATTATTGACGTTTAGTATTGGTGTGGCACATTTGTTATTCTTGATGAAAGAATAGTAAGATATTACTGTTAACTATAGTCCATAGTTTGCCATAGGTACAGTTTTCCCATATACCCCTCTATTATTAACTTCTATTACAAGAAGGTAATTACTATTACAAGTGTCATACATTTGTTCTAGTTCATGAAAGAACATTTTTTATACTTGTACTGGTTATCACTGTCATCGTCTACCACAAGATTCACTGTTGTACATTTCCTTGTTTAAAACCTTCAACTCTCCTTCTGGTGACATACGTGACTCTAAACTTCCCTTTCTATTAAATTCACCCATAACTCAGCACTGTTAATTATACTCACAGTAATGGGCTACCATCACCTCTACCCATTTCCAAATGTTTAATTTCAACCTAATTAAAAATTCAACACATATTAAACAATTGCTCCCCGTTCTCTAGCCTCATTCTATATCTGATAACCTATATTCTAGATTTTGTCTATGAGTATACATATTATAATTAGTTCATATTAGTGAGATCATATAACATTTGTCCTTTTACATCTGATTTACTTCACTTAACATAATGTACTCAAGGTTCATCCATGTAGTTGCATGCTTCAGGATTTCATTACTTCTTTATTTTTTTGGTTTTTATAAAGCGAATTTATTAAGTTACAGTTACAATTCTAAGGCCATGAAAATGTCCAAATCAAGGCACCCAAAGGGGATTTAAAAAAAAATTTATTAATTAAAAAAAATTTAACAAACCAAATAAAACACCAACATATATAATCGGTAATTCACAATATCATCACTTAGTTGCATATTCATCATTTCTTAGAACATTTGCATCAATTCAGAAAAAGAAATAAAAAGACAATAGAAAAGAAATAAAATGAAAACAGAAAAGAAAAAAAAAGATTATATCTACCGTACCCCTTAGCCCTCGCTTTCATTGATCACTAGCATTTCAAACTAAATTTATTTTAGCATTTGTTCCCCCATTATTTATTTTTATTCCATATGTTCTACTCGTTTATTGACATGGTAGATAAAAGGAGCATCAGACACAAGGTTTTTACAATCACACAGTCACATTGTGAAAGCTATATCATTATTCAATCATCCTCAAGAAACATGACTACTGGAACACAGCTCTACATTTTCAGGCAGTTCCCTCCAGCCTCTCCATTACATCTTGAATAACAAGGTGATATCTACTTAATGCGTAAGAATAACCTCTCGACTCTGTTTGGAATCTCTCAGCCATTGCCACTTTGTCTCATTTCGCTCTTCCCCCTTTTTGTCGAGAAGGTTTTCTCAATTCCTTGATGCTAAGTCTCAGCTCATTCTAGGGTTTTTCTCAATTCCTTGATGCTGAGTCTCAGCTCATTCTAGGATTTCTGTCCCATGTTGCCAGGGAGGTCCACACCCCTGGGAGTCATGTCCCACATAGACAGGGGGAGGGTGGTGAGATTTCTTGTTGTGTTGGCTGGGGAGAGAGGTCACATCTGAGCAACAAAAGAGGCTCTCTTGGGGGTGACTTTTAGGCCTAAATTTTAAGTAGACTTGACCTATCCTTTGTGGGGTTAAGTTTCATATGAACAACCCCCAAGACTGGGGGCTCAGCCTATAGCTTTGGTTGTCCACACTGCTTGTGAGAATATCAAGAATTCAACTTGGGGAAGTTGAATTTCTCCCCATTCTCACCATTCCCCGAAGGGGACTTTGCAAATACTTTTCCACTCACTGATCGAATCACTCTGGGATTCATCGGGGCATCACTCTGGACAAATCAACAAAATCTCATGTCCTACCTGAGATTCCAAGTACTTATGGTGTTCAATCAAACTATCTACATAAGTTATATTAGGAAATGCACTAGTCAAAATATAAATTTTGTACCAAATAAACATTTTTTGCTTTAGTCTCACACATAGGTGACATTTTAAAATATTAATTACCATCTATTTTCAGCACCCTGCAATAATGGCATTCCTTTGTTCTTCCTCATGCAAAAGCATTTTTAAAATTTGTACATTTAGTCACTATTATTATACACTCTAGGCATTGGTAGATTATACCGTCTCAATCTTTACCATCTATCTTTCTTTCTGATTTCATTTATGCCCCCAGCCCTCCTCCCTCTATCATTCTCACATTCAGCTTCATTCAGTGTTTTAACATCATTGTATTACAGTTAGGTAGTATTGTGCTGTCCATTTCTGAGTTTTTGTATTCAGTCCTGTCAAAAGGGGATATTTTTTTGAAGGAAAGGCAGCCGGCATCTGGAACAACTTTGTCAGCTGGGAAAGCATGTGGCTGGCGTCTGAGGTCCTTGCTCTGGGTTGCTTTCAACTTCTAATTCCAGTGGCTTTCTAAGTGTCTGTGGATTCTCAGTTTCTCACGGGCAAACTCTGGACTTCGTCTCTTAGCTGCCCTTGATTCTCCCCAGGTTCTGGCTGCTTCTATGAATCTTTACTTAGCACTGGGGTATTTCTGTGTGTGTCTACTCTTGTTCGTTTTTTCTTTTTAATTCAGATTTATTGTATGTTCACATACCATGTAATCATTTGAAGTGTACCCTCAGTGGTTCAGAGTATCATCATATAGCTGTGCATACAGCATCACATTTTTTGAGTATTTTCATTACTCCATTAAAAAAAAAAGAATGAAGATAAAAGTAAAAAAGAGCTCCCCAAACATCTCATTCTCCCCACCCCTCTGTTTATTTTTAGTATTTTTCTTTTCCTTACCCATCTGTCCACACACTAGATAAAGGGAGTGTTGGTCACCAGGTTTTTGGGATCACACGCACATCCCTTAGAAGCTCTACAGTATACAGTCATCTTTAAGAATCAAGGCTGGCGCAGGAGGCCATGGTGGGTGCGGTACCGACAGCTCTGAGTTTGTGGGAGCCCAGCCGCGGGGCGCGGATGCTGTGGACCAAGGGCAGCGAGAAAGTTCTGTGCGAGGAGCCGCCTCTGGAGTTTGGCGCCCGCAGAGGGCCGGAGGGTGCTGTGGGTGTCGCGCTCAGAAATATCTTATGTGGATCATCAAGAATCCCATTTGTGGTTTTCCAGACGTTGAAGAAAATGAAAGCAATGGGAAACTTCTTCAAAAGTACTTCATACTGGGTACCAGAGAAGATAGTTTTGTATGGTACATGGATAATCCACAGAACCCATCTTCTGGATCATCACGTGCTGCCGCCATTAAACTCACCTACATTCAAAGGTTAGCAGTGCAGCTAAGCCAAGGCCAAAGGCTGAGTTCTGTTTTGTTAGGAATGCAGGGATGAGGAAATGCCTCTTTCAAGCCAATGATCAGTGGGATCTAGGAGAATGGATAAATGTATTGAACAAAGCTATAAAAATTACAGTACCAAAGCAGTCAGACTCGCAGCCTCATTCTAATCGTGTAAGTCGCCATGGTGAATGTCCATGTGGGAAGAAGCAAATGTCCTACAGAACTGATATTGTGGGTGGTGTACCCATCATTACCCCAACTCAGAAAGAAGTAAATGAATGTGGTGAAAGTGTTGACAGAAATAATTTGAAACAGTCCCAAAGGCATCTTCCTTTTGTCCTAAACCACCTCCAGATAGCGCAATTATCAAAGCTGGATATTGTGTAAAACAAGGAGCAGTACTGAAAAACTAGAAGAGAAGATACTTTCAATTGGATGAAAATGCAATAGGCTACTTCAGGCCTGAACTGGAAAAGGAACCTCTCTGAGCAATACCACTTAAAGAGGTTCATAAAGTTCAGGAATGTAAGCAAAGTGACATAATGATGAGGGACAACCTCTGAAAGTGTAACAGTGTTTGGAACTTTGCTGGTAGCATCTTTTATATGGCAGGCCAGAAGGCTGTCGAATTCTAGCATATGGAGAGAATGATTGCCCACGTCTGACCACCACACCTCCTTACAGGAGCACCCCACTGTGCTGCAGAAGCCAAACAAGATTTTGGGCGTGTCCTGCCAGCCACAGCAGCCAACTCGCATTCCCCAGCCTCTCTTTGGTCTCAAGCCTTACCATGGAGAAGCGAGGATTTTCAAATCTCTTGCCAAGGTCAAGCCAGGGAACTTCAAGGTTCAGACTGTCTCTCCAAGAGAACTGCTTCCAAAGTGACTGAGTACTCTGCTAAAACCTCAAAGTAAAAACAGCCCTCAGGAAAGTGCCAGTGGCCTAGTGCAGTCTTGGGGGATGCAAGCGTTCCAGCCAGTGCTGTGTAAAAACGGAAGCCCGTGGAGCCCCACCCACCTCGGAAATCCCTTCCTTTCTCTATGATGTTTTTAACCAAAGATGATAAAGGGTGAGGTGGTTCTTAGTGCAGATGTTATACCGCCTCTTAGATGTAGTTTTCATAAGCTGGTAAACTGAGAATCTAGGGAGTGGCCAAACTAAATGTAATTTCTTAAAAAATTAAAGAAGAGAAGAAACAGAAACCTATGTATCTCAGTATCAACTATGATGCTTTGTGTGCTCTCATTTGGGTAATAAAAAATGTGATTTTTTTTTTCCTAGTGAATTTGACAGTATTAATGTTTAACAACTTAAAAGAAACATTAAAAGTGCTTATTATTTTGGCCATTTAAAAATGCTACTATGGCTTACTTTTAAATGTTCAATATTTACACATTCTTATTAATATTATCAGATGAAATATTGTCAGACTAAGGTATCTAAACTCATGATGTCTGTGGTGCTGTAAAATTTATACAACCAGGTATCAATTTTGAAAATAACCTTTTTTGATGCCCTGGATCTCAAAAGTGGCAAGTTTTGCATAGAGGATATTATTACATCATTGGTTAGGGTTGTGGGTGATAATTGGGTTAGAGGGGAGGGAAATTTAGAATTCAAACACGTATCTTAGACATTTGTTTGAAAAAAGCTTATTCAAGACTTGTAGCAGTCAGTGCTTTTACTCACTGATCATTTTTATTTGGTATGAGATTTTGGGGAAATCTGATTTTCTTATCAAAGTTTTGTAAATAGTTCTTGTTTCTATATTTGATTTAGTGAAAGACCTCAAGTTTATGTGTATAGACATGATTGATAACTGCCCTTAGTCATGCAATTGTGACCTAATTTTTGTCACTAATAACCTATATTCAAGGACCTGTCTCTTCTCGTCTTTAAGATTAATGTACTCACAGGTCCTACATAATTGGTATTAAACTTTGTGATAAAATTGATTTTCAGTAATATAGTTGAATGTGGTAGATAGCATCTTATATTAGAGATAACAGAATGCTGGTATCCTACTCCCTGTGCAATATATATGTTGTAAAAAACAAATTTGAGTATACATTTGATCATGGCATATCATAAATGTAAGCACCTGTAAACCATCCTTAGTTTCAGGTATTGAATAATAGATTAGTTTGAACAAGTACCTTTTTAGTGGGTTCAATCTTAAACATTTGCTATAATAAGAAAACAGTCTTGAATTTCACATGCTGCTATTTTTATATTTTACTATTTTAAAGTGCTGTTTTGTTTGGAACTCAAATGTGTCACCATTTCTCCTCTTCTGTTGACTTCTTTTATGAGAGGGAGAGAGAGAAATTTCTTACTACAACAGTGGGATCCAGAGGTTAATATCTATTTTAATAGAATTACATAGTTTCACTTTAAATAATCCATATATATATAAAGAATTCACCATTCAACTTTTTAATTCATAAGCTAGTATTTTGAAAAAGTTGTATTAAGGGTCTCTTTTGCAGCTACATTTGCAAATGATAGAATCAGAAGGTTTTAAGTAGTAGATAGCATCAGTAATAATGGCTTTTTTTAAAGTTCCCTTCTCATGGTCATAGCTAAGAAATCTTGTGTAGACATTTTGCAATATTCAAAAGTCTAATGTTGTTGTTGTTGTTTTTTTGGTACAGCTCTCACATTGCATGTTCATTTTAGCATATTTTGGTATTTAGCATACTTATAGTGACAAATCATTAGGTTTATTTTGCAACTTTTCATAAAACTACCCTTATATTCAACAGCATAGGAAAAAGTTCTTATGATTGTTAAAATCTCCTAATATTTATCTCATACTTTTATAATTCTATGGAAGCTATTTAATTATTTTAAAATTTATACTTTTCATTTAATTAAGTCGCATCTGAATTGTCAAAAATTACTTTGGATACCTTAATATTTGTTGCAGTCTATATGTATAAATGTTCTAGTTTTGCTAGCTGCCAGAATGCAATATATCAGAAACTGAATGGCTTTTAAAAAGAGAAATTTAGTAAGTTGCTAGTTTACAGTTCTAAGGCCAAGAAAATGTCCCAATTAAAACAAGTCTATAGAAATGTCCAATCTAAGGTATCCAGAAAAGATACCTTGGTTTAAGAAGACTGATGAAGTTCAGGGTTTCTCCCTCAAGTGAGAAGGCACATGGCAAACATAGTCAGGGCTTCTCTCTCAGCTGGAAGGGCATGTGGTGAACACGGTGTTATCTGCTAGCTTTCTCTCCTGGCTTCCTGTTTTTTGAAGCTCCCAGGAAGGCGTTTTCCTTCTTCATCTCCAGAGATCACTGGCTGGTAGACTCTCTGCTTCGTGGTGCTGCAGCATTCTCTGCTCACTCCAAATCTCTAGCTTTCTCCTAAATGTTTCCTCTTTTATAGGATTCCAGTAAACTAATCAAGACCCACCCAAATGGGTGGAGACATGTCTCCACCTAATCCAGCTTAAGAACTGCTCGTGATTGGGTTACATCTCCAGGGAGATGATCTAATTACAGATTCAAACATACAGTACTGAATAAGTATTACAAAATGGGATTAGGATTAAAACATGGCTTTTCCAGGGCACATATGTCCTTTCAAACTGGCACAATATATGTAAAACGTATCTTCTCTTTGATAGAAATATATGTGTGCCTCTCAATGTTTATTTTTATATGTTTTCTTTATATGTCAAACTGGTTGAACATTGTAATGACTTGAGAATAAACTACTCAGAATTAAAAAAAAAGAAAAGAATCAAGGCTACTGGATTACAGTTCAACAGTCTCAGGTATTTCCCTCTAGCTACTCGAGTACACCAAAGACTGAAAAGAGATCTGTATACTGCGTAGGAATAACCTCCAGAATGACCTCTTGATTCTATTTGAAATCTCTCAGCCACTGAAACTTTATTTTGTTTCATTTCTCTTCCCTCTTTGATCAAGACGGCTTTCTCAATCCCTTGATGCCATAGCCAGGCTAATCCCCAGGAGTCATGTCCCACATTGCCAGGGAGATTTACAGCTCTGGGAGACTATCCCACATACTGGGGAGGGCAGTGAATTCACCTGCAGAATTGGCTTAGAGAGAGAGAGGCCAAATCTGAGCAACATAAGAGGTTCTCTGGCATGACTCATAGACAGCATTATAAGTAGGCTCAGCTTCTCCTATGCAGGAATAAATTTCATAAGGACAAGCCCCGAGATCTAGGGCCTGGTCCATTAAATAGGCAGTCCCAAATGATTGCAAGAGTATCAAGACTTTCTCAAGTGGGGAAGGTGAATATTTCCACCTTTTCCCCCAGTCCCTCAAGGGGACTTTGCAAATACTTTTTAATCTTCTGCTCAGATTACTCTGGGATGTCTCAGGGCATCACACCAACCAGTGAAAACTAAGATTTCACTGTATATTCAAGGTTCCATGTAATTATGATGTTTGAGTTAGCTGACCATACAAGTTAGATAGTGGGCTACCAAAAATTTAAATTTTGTACCAAATTAACATCTTTTCCTTTGGTCTCACACAGAAGGTGAAGTTTTAAAATGTAGTCAGTATCGTCCTTTACTCTTGTGCCAGTTTGAAACTGTTTTGTACCCCAGAAAAGCCATGTTCTTTTATGCTGACTCCATATTGTTAGATGGGATCTTTTTAATTAAATTGTTTCCATGGAGATATGACTCATCCAATTGTGAAGGAAGCGTTTGATTAGGTGGTTTTCATGGAGCTGTGTCTCCAGCAATTCAAGGAGTCCTTTAAGAGGGAACCATTTTGGAAAAAGCTTCAGAGCTGGCACAGAGACATTTAGAGATGCAGAAAGAAAAATGTCCCTTGGGGAGCTGTTTGAAACAAGAAGCCAGGAGAGAAAGCTAACAGACATCACCATGTGCCTTCCTAGCTGGCAGAGAAACCACAAACATCGTCAGCCCTTTCTTGAGTCAAGGTATCTATCTCTGAAAGCATTAGTTTTGGACATTTTTATGGCCTTAGAACTGTAAATGTTTAACTTAATAAATTCCCCTTATAGAAGCCAACCTATATCTAGTATATTGCTTTTCTGGTAGCTTTAACAAACTGTTACAACCCTTAAAGTCTGATTTGCCTTATTTGTACCCAGGTCAGTTTCATTCATATCTCCAATTGAAGTCTGATCACTTTTTCAGTGTTTTTTAACAGTGGCTGTATGGGGTAATGCTGACTTTCATAGCTTCAGAACTCTAGCTCTGAGTCTCGGGTGTCCTACAAATACTCAAAGTTCCAGGGAACAACCAGCTTATACACAAAGAACTCAGCATCTAAAACTTTAGAAATAACAGTTTGAACTAGATGTGACTGCTGTAAGAACTTACAATCTAGAAACCTTTATTATAGGCCTTCACCTGATAACCTGTGCTCTCGAATTCAGTTCTTAGAGTTTGTATATTATAGTTAGTATATTTTATTCTTTTTGTTTCTGGCTTATTTTATTCACCATTCTGTCCTCAACATTCATTTGCTTAGTTGTATGCCTTAACTTCATTCATTCTTGCAGTTGCTCAATAGTCCATTGTAACTTCATTATTTCTTACTGCTGAATAATATTCCATTATATGTATATACCACATTTGTCTTTTGATAGACACTTGGATTGTTTCCATATTTTGGCAATTGTGAACAATGCTGCTATGAACATTGGTGTGTAACTGTCTGTACATATCCCTCTCAGTGAAATTTTAATAAGCATTCTAGGAAGAATTGACACCAGTCCTCCTTCCGAAAGATTGAAGAGGAGGGAACATTCCCTAATTCATTCTACTAGGCCAATATCACCCTCATAAGATAGCCAGAAAAAGATACCACAAGAAAAGGAAGTTACAGATCAATATGTCTTATGAATATAGATACAGAAATCCTCAGCAAAGTACTAGCAAAGAGAATCCAACAGCACATCAAAAGATTTAGACACCATGATCAAGTGGGATTTATTCCAGGAATGCAAGATTGGTTCAACATAAGAAAATCTATCAGTAGTATACAAAAAATAAACAAAATGAAGTGTAAAAACCACATAATCATCTTTTTTTTAAACTTTTTTTATTAATTAAAAAATTAACAAACAAAACATTAAGATATCATTCCATTCTACATATATAATCAGTAATTCTTAATATCATCACATAGTTGCATATTCATCATTTCTTAGAACATTTGCATCGATTTAGAAAAGGAAATAAAAAGACAACAGAAAAAGAAATAAAATGATAACAGAGAAAAAAAAGATTATACATACCATACCCCTTACCCCTTGCTTTCATTTACCACTAGCATTTCAAACTAAATTTATTTTCACATTTGTTCCCCCTATTATTTATTTTTATTCCGTATGTTCTACTCTTCTGTTGATATAGTAGCTAAAAGGAGCATCAGACACAAGGTTTTCACATTCACAGAGTCTCATTGTGTAAGCTATATCATTTTTCAATCATCATCGAGAAACATGGCTACTGGAACACAGCTCTACATTTTCAGGCAGTTCCCTCCAGCCTCTCCGCTACATCTTGAACAACAAGGTGACATCTACTTAATGCATAAGAATAACCTCCAGGATAACCTCTCAACTCTATTTGGAATCTCTCAGCCATTGACACTTAGTCTCATTTCACTCTTCCCCCTTTGGTCGAGAACGTTCTCTCAATCCCTTGATGTTAATTCTCAGCTCATTCTAGGGTTTTACTCAGTCCCTTGATGCTGAGTCTCAGCTCCTTCCAGGATCTCTGTCCCACTTGCCAGGAAGGTCCACACCCCTGGGAGTTATGTCCCATGCAGAGAGGGGGAGGGTGGTGAGACTGCTTGTCATGTTGGCTGGAGAGAGAGGCCACATCTGAGCAACAAAAGAGGCTCTCTTGGGGGTGACTCTTAGGCCTAAATTTTAAGTAGATTTGACCTATCCTTTGTGGGGTTAAGCTTCATATGAACAAACCCCAAGACTGGGGGCTCAGCCTATAGCTTTGGTTGTCCACACTGCTTGTGAGAATATCAAGAATTCAACTTGGGGAAGTTGAATTTCTCCCCATTCTCACCATTCCCCGAAGGGGCTTGCAAGTACTTTTCTAGTCACTGATCAAATAACTCTGGGATTCATCGGGGCATCACTCTGGACAAATCAACAAAATCTCATGTCCTACCTGAGATTCCAAGTACTTATGACATTCAATCAAACTATCTACATGAGTTATATTAGGAAATGCTCTAGTCAAAATATAAATTTTGTACCAAATAAACATTTTTTGCTTTAGTCTTACACATAAGGTGACATTTTAAAGTATTATCATCTATTTTCAGCACCCTGCAATAATGACATTCCTTTGTTCTTCCTCATGCAAAAACATTTTTAAAATTTGTACATTGTACATTTCACTATTATTATGCACTCTAGGCATTCCTAGATTTTACCATCTCAATCTTTACCATCTATCTTTCTTTCTGATTTCATTTATGTCCCCAACCCTCCTCCCTCTATCATTCTCACATGCAGCTTCATTCAGTGTTTTAACATAATTACATTACAGTTAGGTAGTATTGTGCTGTCCATTTCTGAGTTTTTATATTCAGTCCTGTTGCACAATATGTACCTCTTCAGCTCCAATTACCCAATATCTCACCCTATTTCTATCTCCTGATGGTCTCTGTTACCAAGGAAATATTCCAAGTTTATTCACTAATGTCAGTTCATATCAGTGAGACCATACAGTATTTGTCCTTTTGTTTCTGGCTAATCACACTCAGCATAATGTCCTTAAGGTCCATTCATGTTGTTACATACTTCATAACTTTATTCTGTCTTACAGCTGCATAATATTCCATCTTATGTAAATGTCACAGTTTGTTTAATCAACTGTCTGTTGATGGACATTTTGGCTGTTTCCACCTCTTAGTAATTGTTAATAATGCTGCTATAAACATTGGTGTGTAAATGTCCATTTGTGTCCTTGGCCTCGTGTCCTCTGAGTAGAGACAGCATATAGATGGGTCCTGTTTTTTAATCCATTCTGCCAGACTATGTCTTTTGATTGGAGAGTTTAATCCATTAACATTCAGTGTTATTACTGCATGGGGAGTACTTTCTTCTACTATTTTGCCTTCTGGATTTTATCTGTCATATCTAATTTTCCTTCTTTTTACCTTTACTCATAGTCTTCCTTTCTACACTCTTTTCCACACCTCTCTCTTCTGTCTTCGTATCTGTCACTAGTGTTCCCTTTAGTGTTTCTTGCAGAGCTGGTCTCTTGGTCACAAATTCTCTCAGTGATTTTTTGTCTAAAAATGTTTTAATTTCTTCCTCATTTTTGAAGGACAGTTTTCTGGATATAGAATTCTTGTTGGCAGTTTTTCTCTTTTAATAATTCAAATATATTATCCCACTGTCTTCTTGCCTCCATGGTTTCTGCTGAGAGATCTGTGCATAGTCTTATTGGGCATCCCTTGTATGTGATGGATTGCTTTTCTCCTGCTGCTTTCAAGATCCTCTCTTTCTCTTTGACCTCTGACATTCTGATTATTAAATGTCTTGGAGTATGTCTATTTGGATCTGTTCTCTTTGGGGTACGCTGCACTTCTTGGATCTGTAATTTTAAGTCTTTCATAAGAGTTGGGAAATTTTCAGTGATAATTTCCTCCATCAGTTTTTCTCCTCCTTTTCCCTTCTCTTCTCCTTCTGGGACACCCACAACACGTATCTTCATGCGCTTCATATTGTCTTTCAATTCCCTGAGTCCCTGCTCATATTTTTCCATTTTTTTTCCCTATAGTTTCTGTTTCTTGTCGGATTTCAGATGTTCCATCCTCCAGTTTTGAAATCCTATGTTTTGTCTCTCAAAATCTACCATTGTAGGTTTCCATTGTTTTTTTCATCTCTTCTACTGTGTCTTTCATTCCCAAAAGTTCTGTGATTTGTTTTTTCAGACTTCCAGTTTCTTCTTTTTGTTCTTTCCTTGCCTTCTTCATGTCCTCCCTCAATTCATTGATTTGGTTTTTGATGAGGTTTTCCATGTCTGTTCGTACATTCTGAATTAGTTGTTTCAGCTCCTGTATGTCATTTGAATTGCTGGTTTGTTCCTTTGACTGAGCCATATCTTCAATTTTCCTAGTGTGATTTGTTATTTTTTGCTGGTGTCTAAGCATTTAATTACCTTAATTAGTTTATTCTGGAGATTGCTTTCACTTCTTTTATCTAGGGTTTTCTTGCTGGATGAATTTGTTGTCTATCTGTTCTTTGACATTCCGTTCAGCTTTATCTGGACCGTTAGCTTAAATTTTGTTAAACAGAGGAGAATTTTTCAGTTCTTGTTTTCTTGTTTCTTGCCCTGCTTGTGTGGTGCCTTCCCCAACCCCACCATACTTAGGAGGGTCTACTTAGATATTATAGACCCCAGCCAGATTTTCCCAGACCAAACTGGCCTCCTATCAGAAGGATAGTCACCTGCGTCGGTTTTCCCTGAGGCGAGACCCAGCAGGTTGAAAGACTTTCCTGTGAAGTCTCTGGACTCTGTTTTTCTTATCCTGCCCTGTGTGTGGTGCTTGTCTGACTGCAGGTCCCACCAGCCTAAGATGATGCTGTACCTTTAACTTTGGCAGACTCTCCCTGCTGGGGGTGTGGTGGAGACAGAGGAGAGGTTGTAGGCTGGTTTTAATGGCTTCAAATTACCAAGCCCTGGTGTTTGAATTCCTTGATGGAGGGATTCCACCTGAGTTGGGCTTCACCCCCCCTCTGGGGAAGGCACAGGCTCCAGACAAGCCCCCCAAAGAGCTCACTTCTGCCTATGCCTGGGGCAGTTGCAGCCTGAAAAGTCCTGCCGCTGTATGCAGAGGCAGTCAAGCCTTTGTAGATACACAGCCACAAAAACCTCTGTTTCCTTCTTTTTTTTTACCCCCTTTTTCTGTCAGTCCTGCCTCCTTGGCGCCGGGGCAAAAATGAGCAACCTCCGCTTTGATCAGGTTCACCTAAGCTGGGGGCCTATTTTTAGTAGTCAGAATTTGTTAATTAGTTCCACAATTGGCGTTTGATTGTGCTCAGTCCCTGCTGCTGGTAAAGTCCTTTCCTTTCCTCTCTGGGAAGCAGACTGTGGGGGTGGGGCACTGGCCACCACAGCTTTGGGAATTCACAGTTCAGGGGGGTGCTCGCAGCCAATCCAGCTGGTCCAGACTGGGGTACGCTGTGTGTCTGGTCACTGACGTGGCCCCAGGAGCTGTTCTGTACTGTTTCTGGTTATTTAGTAGTTGTTCTGGAGGACGAACTAAAACGCGCACGTTGTTAAGCCACCATCTTGACCCGGAAGTTCCATATGATCATCTTAATTGAAGCAAAAAGGGCATTTGACAAAATCCAGCATCCATTTTTGACAAAATACCTATGAAACTAGGAATAGAAGGAATCCTCCTTAACATAATATTAGTACATATGAAAATATCATAGCTAGTATCATACTTAACAGTGAAAAACTGAAAGCTTTCCTTCTGAGATCTGGCACAGGATAAGGATGACCACTGCCACCACTATTAGCCAACACTGTGCTGGATATTCTTGCCAGAGAAGTTAGGCAAGAAGATAAATAAAAGTCATCCAAATTTGCAAGAACTAAAACTTTCCCTGTTTGCAGATGACTTGATCCTATATACAGAAAATCCTAAAAAATCTACAATACAGGTCCTAGAGCTAATAAAAATGAATTCAGTAGTGTCAGGTATAAGATCAACACTTAAAGATTAGTAGTGTTTTTATAAACAAGCAATGAACAATCAGAAGGAAAACCCAAGAAAAAAAATTCTGTTTCCAATAGCAACTAAAAAAATCAAATATCTAGGAGTAAATCTTACCAAGGATATAAAGGACTTGTACAGAAAACTATTTTAAAAATGCTAAATAAATCAGTGACCTAAATAAATGGAAGGATATTCTGTGTTCCTGGGTTGGAAGACTAAATATTGTTAATACGTCAATTCAGAGTGCTTTTCAGATTCACCAAAATCCAGATCCAAATTCCAACAACTTTCTTTTCAGAAATAAAGAAGACAGTCATCAAATTTATATGGAATGGTAAGTGGCCCTAAATACACAAATCCATCTTGAAAAAGAAGAATGCAGTTGGGACTGTGATGGTTAGGTTCTGGTGTCAAATTGGTCAGGTGATGGTACCCAGTTATCTGGTCAGGAAAGCACTGGCCTAACCATTGCTGCAAGGGTATTTTGTGTCTGGTTAATAAATCAGAAGGCTGGTTTATTAAATCTTCAGTCAGTTGATTGCAGTTGTTCTTGACTACATCTGTCATCAACCAAGGACAAGTCTGCTGCAAAAGAGATGATCCAATCAGCTGAAGACTTTTAACAAAGAAGCAAGGCTTTTCACTGCTTCTTCAGCCAGCAAGCCTCTCCTTTGGAGTTTGTTGAGACCTTTCATTGGAGCTGCCAGCTTTACAGCCTGCCTTGTTGATTTTGGACTCTTCCATTTCCAGGGTTATGTGAGACACTTTTATAAATCTCATATTTACAGATATCTTTTGTTGTTTCTTGTTCTCTAGAGAACCCTAACTAATATAGGGACTTCCACTCCCTGTCTTAAAACATAATAAAGTTATGGTAATCAAAATAGCATGGTACTGGCACAGGGACAGACATATAGACCAATGGAATAGAATTGAGGGCTCAGAAA
Source organism: Tamandua tetradactyla (assembly GCF_023851605.1). NCBI lineage: Eukaryota > Metazoa > Chordata > Mammalia > Pilosa > Myrmecophagidae > Tamandua > Tamandua tetradactyla. The sequence continues at coordinate 49,464,668 of NC_135347.1, read as the reverse complement.
TCAACCTTCACATTTATGGTCAACTGATGTTTGACAAAGGGCAAAGACCAATCATTTAGAAAAATATGGTATCTTCAACAAATGATATTGGGAGCTGTATCTCCATTTGGGAAAGAATGAAGGTGGATCTCTACCTCACACCATTTACCAAAATCAACTCAAAATGGATCATAGATTTAAATATAAAAACCAGAATTGTAAAACTCCTAGAAGAAGGCACAGGGAAGAATCTTCAGGATCTTGTGTTAGGGCATGGTTTCTTAGACCTTATACACAAAGCAAAAGCCACAAAGAAAAAAAATAACAAAATGAGCCCTCATTAAGGTTAAATCCTTTGTGCATCAAAGGACTTTATCATGGAAGTAAAACAACATACAGAATTTGAGACAATGTTTGGAAATCACATATCTGATGAGGGCTTGTATCCAGAATATAAAAAGAAAAATGTCAACAATAAAAATAGAAACAACCCAATTGAAATATGGGCAAAAGACTTGCATAGAAATTTCTCCAAAGAAATTATACAGACAGCCAGAAAGCACATGAAAAAATGTTAAACATCATTAGCCAATAGGGAAATGCAAATCAAAATGATATTGAGATACCATTTCACATCTGCTACAATGCCTACTATTAAAAACCCAAAATTACAACTGTTGGAGAGGATATGGAGTAATAAGACAGTCAGTTATTGCTTGTGGGAATGTAAAATTATACAGCCACTGTGGAATTCTGATGGGCAATTCCTCAGAAAGTTAGGTATAGGATTACCATGACTCAGCAATTCTACTTCTAGGTATATACCCCAAAGAATTGAAAGCAGGGATTTGAACATATATTTGCACACCTATGTTCATAATGGCATTTTCACAATTTCCAAAAGATACAGGTAATTGAAGTGTCCATCAACCTATGAATGGATAAACAAAATGGGGTATATTCACACAATGGTATTGATCAGAAGTAAAAAAGGAATGAAGTTATTTAACATGTGGCAACATGGATGAACTGTGAACACATTATGTTGAGTGAAAAAAATTTACACAAAAGGATAAATATTGTGTAATCTCACTGATATGAAATAATTAGAATAAGCAAACTCTTAGTCTCAGAATTTAGAAGATAGGTTTGGTTGTGGCAGTGGTAGGTAATAGGGAGTGTAGGTTTAAAATGCACATAGTTTTTATTTGGTAAGATGGGATTATTTTGGTAATGGTTGGTGGTGGTGACAGCACAACTTTGTGAACATAATTAACAACACTGAACTATATATTTGAATGTGGTTAAAGGGGAAATTTTATGTTGTCTGCTACTAGAATAAAATTTTAAAAATCCATGGAACTGCACTACACAGTTTAATTAAATGAAACCCTAAATTAAATAATCAATTATAGTTAATAGTATAATTTAAAAAATGTTCTCTCAATAATTATAACAAATGTAGAATACCAATGCAAGGTATTGGTGGTATATGGGAACCCTGTATTTCATGCATGATTTTTTTGTAAACCTACAACTTCTATGAAAAAAAAAAAAAGGCTTGTAATCCATCTTAATGCTGTTAGAGGTGCACCTTAATAAAACACTACTGTATTTGAGAAATACTAGGACAATTACTAAAATTTAAGCAATTTTGAAGCATAAAATAAAAAAGAACTATGTTCACAAAAATATATAAAATCAAGGAAATTACATAAAAATCTTATAATATTCATCTGAAAAAAAATACCAATAACAAATCAAAGCTACATAGTTTTTTTACTTTTGTTCATCAAATCACCCCAATTGTTGTCTGTAAATGCATTCCCCACTATAAGGAACCTGATTTCTTGGAGAAATGTCTGATTCCATGTCAGGGTTATCTTGGTCATCACATCACAAGGGAAGTTATCAAAGGCTAACATTAATGGGGCTTCCAGTGGTTAAAGTAAGACATTGAATGGCATAAAAATAGTAATGAATTTAACTGCTTGAAATAAATGTCTTTAAAACTCATGAGTTCATAAAGTTAGAGAGAGTGAGAGAGAGAACCAGAACAATCTCCAGCCTGAACTCATTGAAAATTATTATATGAGTCTGAAGCACCAGTTACTTACAACCGAGACAATGATATTCAGTGGATGAAACCATTAAATGAAAAGTTGTTGGGAAATTTACAAAGGAGGGGTTGAACTACTGTTATCTGAACCTAGTGATTCATCTTGGCCTAACTAAACATTGGATGACCAGAAATTATGCTACCTTTTAAAGTTTTACAACATGAATCATGTCATACCATCTATAAAATATTATTGCCCCAAAAGTAGAACCTGGAAAGAATCAAGACTTGAAACTAAAATTTTAGAAAATCAGGTGATGGGGCATGAAATTAAAAGATCCCACAAGGAAGCAAACAGACAAATACAGAAATCTAAAGGATAGCTGCCAATTTCTTCAACAATCAATAGTGGGTAAAGAAGGAAGGATGAGGAGTGCTTTTCAAGCTATATGGAGTTAAGGATTCTTTTTGTGTATGTGTGCTTCTTTTTTATTACTTAATGAGACAGGGATCAGTTAGTGGTCTGACTGTGCCTTGACTAGTATGCAGCTCTGTTCACAATGGGAGTCTAAAAACACCCATCCTGGTTCAGTAAGAAGAGCCCCTGATCTTGCACTTACTTAGATGTCTTGACACTGATAACTTGCTATAGAAGGTTCTAAGTGCTCACTTTCTGTACTTGTACTTTTCTGTACTTGTCTTGTTGACCTACAGTGAAGAGCTTAAGGACTGCAGTTTCTGGATTGGTAACAATTAGTTCTTGAACTGGCACCATAGTGGACCACATTCTACATTAAAAGAGATGGAAGAGTAAGGAAGGTATTGCCTGTATTTTAAACTTCACCAACTCTTTGAGACCAAAGAAAGGAAGGTTTATTTTGTCTAGAACCTAATTTTTCTGTAGCACATAATCTAACTCAGCCTGTCTGATATATCATTTAAACAATTCAAACACAGGGAGCCCAGAATAAGAATGAGAGTCTTTAATCCTATATAGCTTAATGTAATGCCTGGATACATCACAGAGTATATTAAGATCAAAGAGTATTGGCAAAGTCCCGTGAGTGATAGGAGAAAAAATATGGAACCATTAAATTTTACCTTTGGGGAAATCCCTGATATTGTGTCAGACATTAGGGGCACCCAAATCAATAGGCCAAGCCGTTGATCTTGAGGCTTGCTGTTGTGAAGTTTATGTATGTAGTGGAGAAGCTTAGCCTACCTATAGGTATGCCTAAGAGTCACATCCAGAGGACCTCTTTTGTTGTTCAGATGTGGACTTTCTCTCTCTAAGCCCAATTCTGCAAGTGAAACAATTGCCCTCCCTCCTATGTGGAACATGACATCCAGGGGTGAAAGTCTTCCTAGGGTTGTGGGAGATGATTTTCAGGGATGAGCTTGGCCCTGGCACCATGAGATCAACAATGCCATCCTGACCAAAAAGGGGAAAAGAAGTGTAACAAATAAGGTATCAGTGGCTGAGAGAGTTCAAATAGAGTTGAGAGGCTATGCTGGAGGACATTCTTATGCAAGCTTCAGTTAGACATTGCTACTTATCATAACTTGCCAAACCCCAACCAGAACCATTACTGCCAAGCCTAAAGAATACCTAGGGCATTATGTAAGATTCTACAAAGCTTCCATGCACTAGGGTAACTTTCCAAAACTTACAACCTCCAGGTGGGTCCCTGGACCTGATAAGTCCTGAAATACAGAGGGACTAGAACATCAACTAGTTCCATCCCCCTATTCCATATTATTGATGAACACTTCCAACATGAAAAAGTTATACTGGGCATAGCCCAAATATCCCTAAAGTGGGAGAAAGATCATAGGTGACAGTGAAGTTATACATAGAAAGTGGGTTTTAACAAATGAGTTATGACTGCTGAATCATTATATTGATATTTGTTTTTTAGTCTCCAGTACTTTAAAGCAGCTAGAAATAAGAACATAAAATTGTGAAATTGTAACCCCTACCAAACTCTGAAATCTGCTCTACAACTTGTGATGTGCTTTGAAATTTATTGCTTTTTTGTCTATATGTTATTTTTCACAAAAAAAGAGGAGGCATATAACAGAGAAGATAGGATTTTACAAATGAGTAAGACTGATGAATCATTATATTGATATTTCTTTAGGTCTCCAGTGTCTTGGAGCAGCTAGAAGAAAAAAAGGAAAAATTGTGAAACTTTAACCCATAGCAAACTTTAAAATCTATTCTATAAATGCTTGTTAAAATGTACTTGAACATTTATTGCTTTTTGTATATACGTTATATCTCACAGTTAAAAAAATGTTTAAGAAATGATCTGGAAAAAAAAAAAGAGGTTGAAGAGACATAACCCTATGCAATGTGTGACCCTTATTAGATTCTGATATAGACAAATCAAATGTAAAAAGACTTTTTTGTGTGTGACGATTGGGGATATTTGATTATGAACTAAGATAGAAAATGTTACCAAGGACATTTTGTTAATTTTGTTAGATGTGTTAATGGCACTATGGTTATTTAAGGAAATGTACTAAAAAAAGAAATGTATGTTGAGAATATAGAGACTGAATGACATGATGTCTGGGATATGCTTTAAAATTTTTCAACAAAGGGGGAAAACCCCAGGGATAGATTAAACAAATGTGGCAAAATATTGCCTACTGACGGTGAGTAATGAGTATATGGATATCTTTTGGGTATTATTCTCTCTACTTTTATGTGTGTTATATATGTATATATGCTTTCTTTTCTTTTATCTTATCACAATTTATTCTTATTCCCTAAGCTTTATTCAAAGTTAGAAATGTTCTTAGCCTTATCTTGGGGTTTGTACAGAGTCAGAACTTCAAACTGGAATTTTTTTTACTAGATATAAGTATGTTAGTTTAGGACATCAGTTCTCTATAAACTCTCTATTATAATTTTTTATTAAAAAATTATAATAAACTTTAATAATAACCTTTTACAGGTTATTATTCTTTAAATATTTTTAGTAAGATATCTTCATGCACCATACAGTCCATCCAAAGTATACAATCAGTTGCTCACAATATTATCACATAGTTGTTGTTTTAGTTTGCAAAAACTGCCAGAATGTGATATACCAGAAATGGATTAGCTTTTAAGAAGCGGAATTTATTAAGTTGCAAGTTTACGCTACTAAGGCCATGAAAATGTCCAATTTAAGACAAGGCCATAAAAATGTCCAAATTAAGACATCCAGGGAAAGATACCTTGGTTCAAGAAGGTCGGTGATGTTTGGGATTTCTCTCTCAGCTAAAAAGGCACCTGGTGATTTCTGCTAGCTTTCTCTCCAGGCTTCTTCAATGGCTTCCCCAGGGCTCTACCCATGCTGTTGAGCTCCAGTAAGCAACCCTACCTTGAATGAGTGGAGACACATTGCCATGGAAACCATCTAATCAAAATTTACCACCCACAGTTGAGTGGGTCATATCTTCATGGAGACAATGAAAAAGTTCCATTCAGCAATACTGAAAGAGGATTAAAGAACATGACTTTTCTAGGGTACATGATAGCTTAAAACCGGCACAGTTGTGTATTCATTGTTGTATCAGTTTTAGAACATTTGCAACACTCCAGGCAAGGAAAAAAAAGACAAAAGAAAAAAGCCATAGATCTCACAGCCTTTACCTCTCCCTCTCATTGGCTACTAGTATTGTAATCTACCCATTTTTTTTAACTCCTTAACCCCCTATTTATTTATTCACTTATTTATTTTTCCTTATATTTTTACTCACCTGTCCAAACCCGCAATAAAGGGAGCATCACATGCACCATTTTCGCAGTCACATGGTCACGTTGTAAAAGCTGTAAGGCAGGAGAATGACCTCCAGGAGAAGCCCTAAACCCTGTATGATATCTCTCAGCCGTGAAAAATTTATTTTGTCTCATTTCTCTCTTCCCCTTTTTGGTCAAGAAGGCTTTCTTAAGCTCATGATGTCACATCCTAGCTCATCCCCAGGAGTCAGGCCCCACATTGCCAGGGAGTTACACCCCTGGGAATAATGTCTCACGTAGTGGGAGAGGGCAGTGAATTCACCTCCCAAGTTGGCTTAGAGGGAGAAGCCGTATCTGAGCAACAAAACAGGGGATGACTGTTAGGCATAATCATAAGTAGACTTAGCCTATCATTTTCAGGAATGTTTCATAGGGGTGAGCCCCTAAATTGAGGGCTCAGACTATTGAATTGGTGTCCTCACTGCTTGCAAGAATATCAGGAATTCCCCAGATGGGGGAGTTTAATATTTTCTCCTTTCTCCCCTGTCTCCTAAAAAGACTTTACAAATACTTTTTATTCTTTGTCCAGATTACTTTGGGATACATCAGGATATCACGCTAACCCGTACAAACCAACAAGATCTCACTCTGTATTCAGGATTCCATGTAATTACTGTGTTTGAATAAACTGACCATACAAGTTAAATTAGATAATGCTTGTGCTAGTTTGAACATGTTGTGTATACAAGAAAAGCCACATTCTTTAATCCTGATTTAATTTTGTATGGTGGAAACCCTTTTGATTATATTATCTCTATAAAGATGTGGTGCATCCAACTCCCCTTTTTAAAAGCCATTCCAGTCTGGTATGTCGCATTCTGGCAGTTTGCTAACACATTAAGTCATCAGCCACAGATGCTTTAAAGCAGTATGTGTCTGACCACAAGTTGATAATTGTGGGAAATGTGTGAGAGGAACCTGGGAGTTCATTACACTATTCCCTTAACTTTTGTATGCTTGAAATTTTTCATAAGACATTAAAAATAAAAAATAGGTGTGCAGGTAAACAAGGTATGAAATTAGACAGGAAAACAAGAATGATGGGGAATTCATGGTGGGCCTTATACACAGATAGTTTTGAAAGATGGAATAAAGTAAAATATGGAGATATTTTAGAATCTACTTTTTAAATATAAATTTAATGTAATTAGAATAATGGTGAAGGGCTTTAAGGAAAGCAATGTGGATTAACCAAACAGAAACATACTGGAAGGAAAAAATCATAAAAGCAGTTTAAATTTTTACTCAGAATCTCCTTAGTAAAATGATATTAAAAATTTTTACTCTATATAAATTAGGAAACAAGCCCTTTCAATGGGCAGTTCCTAAACTGTAACAAAGGTAATCTAAATATTCCTAGTATGAAGCTATGTAAATTTCAAAATACAATCAAGTAGATTTATCTCAAGAGCCGAGAGATTAATGGGGAGAGACTCTAATTCTTCTTTAGGTTTGAAAAGTAATATACAAAATAATCTATTATCAGTGTATAAACAATCTCAAGAATGTAAGATATTTTGTTTTCAGTATCTAAATGTTCTCTCATCTACTGTACAAAAGTGAGAAAAGAGAACGGAAAACCCAAGGGAAATAATTTTATCAATAACCTGTAAAAGCTAAGATGAACTAACATTAATGAATGAACTTCCAGAGTTAAAGTTAAGAACACAGGTTACCAAGAGATAGAGGGTAGAGATTGGGCATTTGGTGCTGAAGGAGTACAGAATGTACAACAGAACTGATTATAAAGATTCAGAAATGGATAGCACAATACAATACTATCTGATGGTAGCACAATAATATAAAGTGCACTGAATGAAGCTGAATGTGAGTATGGTTGAGGGAGAAGGACTAGGAGCGTGTATGACACTAGAAGGAAGGATAGAGGATAAAGAATGAGATAGTATAACTTAAGAATGCCTAGAGTGGACAATAATGGTGATTAAATGTACAAATATAAGAATATTTTTGCATGAGGGAGAACAAATGAATGTCAACATTGCAAGGTGCTGAAAATGGGAATGATATACAGGAAAAAAATGCAAGCTAGGGTCTGTAGTTAACAGTGACATTGTAATATGCTTCCATTGAATGTAACAAAGGCAGTATACCAAAACTAAATGCGATTGAGTAGGACATATGGGGGATGGGTATGAATTCTTTGCAAAAGCAAAGGAAGTGTCCTCATATAGATGGTGATGGGGAAGGCATGGCTAGGTGAGTATAGCAGAAACCATTAATTTTTTTTACTTAGGTTGGATTGTATGATGTGCAAATAAAACTGTTTAAAAATGACAGAGGGGGCTAGAGGTGGGGTTGTCATATGGTCCTTGTGCTGGTTTGAATCTATTATGTACCACAGAAAACCATGTTTTAATCCTCTTCCAATCTTGTGGGAGCAGCTATTTCTTTTAATCCTGACTCAATAATGTAGATTGGAATCTTTTGATTAGATTATCTCCATGGAGATGTGACACACCCAATTGTGGGTATTAACTTTTGATTAGATGGAGATGTGACTCCACCCATTCCAGGTAGGTCTGGATTAGTTTGCTGGAATCCTTTAAAAGAGAAAACATTTTGGAGAAACCTCAGAAATGACAGAGCCTAGAGAAAGGACAGAAGCCTCAGAGCTGACAGAAACTTCAGAGCAGAGCTGACACAGATGCAGACACTTGGAGAACAGGAGCACAGATGTTGGAGATGCTTAGAGTCCAGCAGACATCACCATGAGATGTCAAGCAAGCCGGAACCTGGAGAGAGCCAAATGAAGCCAAGAGATGAAAGCTGCCCCAGAGAAGCAAAGTAATGAATCCTTACAGGAACAGAGGCTGAAAGCAATGGAATCCAGTAGCAAGGGACCTGCAGATGCTAGCCATGTGATTTCCCAGCTGACAGAGCTGTTCCAGACCCATTGGCCCTTCTTAAATTAAGGTATCTTTCCCTGGATGCCTTGGTTTGGACATTTTTATAGGCTTAGAGCTGTAAAAACTTGTAACTTATTAAATTCCCTTTTAAAGGCTGTTCCATTTCTGGTATATTGCACTCTGGCAGCTTATAAACTAACACAGTGGTATATACATACAATGGAATGCTGAACAGCTGCAAAAAGGAATAAAGTTGTGAGGCATGCAACTAGGTGAATGAACCTTGAGGACAATATACTGAATGAAATATTAGAAATAAAAAGACAAATATTATGTGTCACTCATATGAACTAATATACAAACTAGGAGAATTGAAGTTGAGAGCATGGGTTATCAAGTTGGGGCCTATTGTTAAGGTTCCTAGATATGGCTCTTACAGCAGTTACATTTATTTCAGAATTTTTTCTAAATTCCGTGATGCTGAGCTATTTGTGTAAAACCTGGTCGTTCCCTGGAACTTCAGGTATTTGTTTGACACCTGAGACTCACAGTTAGAGTTCTGAAGCTATGAAAGCCAACATTACTGTTAAAAAATTTGACAAAAAAGACAAAAAAACAAACAAAAAAAAAATTTGAAAAAGTGATCTGACTTCAAGTAGAGATATGAAAGAAGCTGATTGGGATAAGACTAAGGTAAATCAGAATACAAGGTAGAGACTGACATGATCTAAATTTCAAAATTTCAACTTCTGTGTGAGACCAGAGGAAGTGATGTTTATTTTGTGCAAAATTTATATTTTTGTAGCACATTGTATTAGTTTTGTAAGTTGCTGTAAAGCAATATACCAGAAAAGAATGGCTTTTGTAAAGAGAATTTGTTATTTTACAAGTTTAACATACTAAGGCCATGAAGATGTCCAAAGTGAGGCTTCAACCAGAGGTTATCTTCACTCAGGAAAGGCTGATGACTCTGGAACAGCTTCAGCTGGGAAGTCACGTGGCTGGTATCTGCTGGTCCCTTGCTCTTGGGCTCCTTTGCTTTCAGTCTCTGTCCATGTGGGGTTCCTCACTTTGCTTCTCTGGGGCTGGCTTTCATCTCTGGGCTTCCGTTGGCTCTTTCCAAGTCCTGGCTTGCTTATGATGATGTCTGCTAGGCTTCAAGCATCTCCAAAACATCTGTGTCTCTGTTTTCCATGTGTCTGCATCTGTGTCAGCTCTGCTGTGAAGTTTCTGTCGACTCTGAGGTTTTTGTCATTTCTGTAGGCTCTCAAAATATTTCCTCTTTTAAAGGATTCCAGTAAACTAATAATCAAGACCTACCTGAAACGGGTGGAGTTACTTCTCCATCTAATCAAAAGTCAATACCCACAATTGAGTATGTCACATCTCCATGGAGATGATCTAATCAAAAGATTCCAACCTACGTTATTAAATCAGAATTAAAAGAAATGGCTCCCCACAAGAGGGAATCAAGTTTAAAACATGGTTTTTCTGGGGTACATAATACTTTCAAACCGGCACTCTTAATATATCTCAGTTTAATTAATTTGGATTTTTTTGTTATGTCTTAAAATTATGGATTCTTCAGGAGCACCCTATAAATTTATTTATCATTATATATTAAAATTAATGAACGAGCTCAGGAGAATACCCTATAGACATGGAATCTTACTTTTACATATTTTGGGTTAAGATTTATGAAGTAGAGAGCTAAAGAGAGAGTTTGGAATAAATTGCTGTTAGTTGACTTCTTGAATTACTTGGCCTCATTCTGTTAAGAGATTGCATTTTTTAATGATATTCATATCTTAAATATAGTGACTTGGCTTTGCCTATTTGTATTTGTGTTAATTATAAATTAAGCTATTGTAGGTAATAATTTTTAGTTGCAAAGGTGAAGTATTAAGTATCCAAGTACATCTTCCAATCTTCATGTATACAATATACTTAAATTCTTTCCTAAAATTTAGTGATATTTTTAAGATTCACTAAAAGAAATAGACATTTACCCTGGGTTTATTAGGTATAACATTGCTTTTTGTGAATGACAAATAAATTTGTGGGTTTGAGATGTTTAATTTTTGGCCAGCTTTTTTCTTCTTCCTCTATTTTACTTTATGAGTTATTGTACATCCCTTTATTAATAAATCTTTGTAGGGGGTTGTGGGTATGTTAATGCTATTAGTTTTAGTGTGATACTGTATTATTTAAATCATCTACTTGGGTTAATAAAATATCTTTTCTGGCCCCAAACATCATTAAATAAAAATTAAATATATTATGTTCATATAGTTTCTTGAAGAGACTAAAGGATTTTCCTCCTTTTTCTAAGTTTATCTTTGGAGATTAAGAGAAAAATGCACTTGGAGTAGCATGTTTTATTTTTTTAATAAACAGTGATTCCTTGTCAATCACACTCAATTTTTCATTCATAATTTATTGAGTATTATGATATGATTTGTCGCTTAAGCATATGCAAATCTTAAGCAATCATTTCAGGAAGAACAGGTTGTATAACTGTGAATTAAATACTTATGAACACAGTTTTTAAAGATTATCAAAGGAGTATTTTAGAGAGGAAAGCTATAATACTTTGCAAATTTATGAATTAAAATTTAAATAATGATAGTAATTGTGAAGGTTTAACAGATAAAAGCACATGCTTGGCTAACAGTGATGTTTGGGTACACTGGGCATGCCGGCAGGGTATATTTCAAAAGGCCCTGCAGGGCGTCATCTTTACACTCACTGGCAGGTTTATTGTGCCCAGAAACTGGCCTTCAGCTTTTCTGGTTCAGAAATCTGATGTGGTTAGCACCTCAGAAGGGGATCCTTCCCTCAAAGAGGGACGCACATTAAGTAATGATAAGCAACTGAGATAAATATATCAGAGAAGGGACTGAGAAATAAGTATCAGAATGCAATATATTAACTTATAATGTATAGAATTGTCAAATGAACTGGAATGCTCTTCTCAGCAAGATGGTTCATGTTTGTTTTATAGTCAAATCAAAATCATGTGAGTAAAGAATGAGTACAAATTGTCATGAATAGTTGCATGAAATGAGATATTTAATGCCATAATAAGTTAAGAACATGTGCTGGTTTGAAAGGATGTATGGACTCCAGAAAAGCATGTTTTAATCAAAATCCCATTTCATAAAGGTAGAATAATCCCTATTCAATACTGTATGTTTGAAACTGTAATCAGATCATCTCCCTGGATGATGTGATTTAGTCAGGAGTGGCTGTTAAGCTGGATTAAGTGACAACATGTCTCCACCCATTTGGGTGGGTCTTGATAAATTTCTGGAGTCCCATAAAGAGGAAACACTTTGGAGAAAGGAGGAGATTCAGAGAGAGCAGAGAAGAACCACATAGCCACAAGAAGCAGAGAGTCCACAAGCCAGCGACCTTTGGAGACGAAGAAGGAAAACGCCTCCTGGGGAGCTTCATGAAACAGGAAGCCAGGAGAGAAAGCTAGCAGATGATACCTTGCTCGCCAAGTGCCCTTCCAGCCAAGAGAGAAACCGTGACTATGTTCACCATGTGCCTTCTCGGATGTGAGAGAGACCCTGAACTTCGTCGGCCTTCTTGAGCCAAGGTATCTTTCCCTGGATACCTTTGATTGGAGATTTCTATAGACTTGTAACTGGGACATTATCGCGACCTTAGAACTGTAAACTAGGAACTCATTAAATTTCCCTTTTTAAAAGACATTCTGTTTCTGGTATGTTGCATTCAGGCAGCTAGCAAACTAGAACAGAGCAGCATCATATTTCTCCCTCTGCAATGGGAATAGTCTTACTATTGAGGCCAAATTGTTGAAAGTGTGTATGGTAACAATACCTCTCTTGAACAGTGTAATGGTCACTGTTAATCTTTACTTCACTGATCTAATTTACCTTATTTTTAAGTTTTATGGCTGACCAGTCTCTTTTCTGCTTGTTGGGAGGTATTCTCTCTTTTTCAGATCTAATATGAGTTAATTTCATGTTTGAACTTGGAAAATGCTTTTTTTTTTTGGCATGGGCAGCTCATGCTGCCTGCTGAGCTACCGTGGCCCTCCCATAAAATGCTTTCTTATATTCCTTATTCCCAAGTCCTTGGTGAAGGCCTTAAGCTACAGATATCAGGAGTGTGATCATTTATGAATGTTAGAAAAATAGAGGGAGGGAGTTGCAAAGGTAGTTCAGTGGTAGAATTCTTGCCTGCCATGTCAGAGACCTGGGTTCTATTCCTGGTCCATGCATTTCCCAAAAAACAAACAAATAAGCAAAACAAACAAAAATTCAACAAATGATGTTGCAGTAATGGGATACTCACATGGAAAAATAATAAAATATGACCCTTCCATACAGCATACAAAAAAAAGAAGGGAAAAAATAGTCAATAAATCCACAACCTAATATAATTGTGGTGGTTTTGCTGAGTTCTCCTCATACATAGACTTTCAGTTTTTAGTTACTTGTACTTTTTTTAAAATTATTTTTTGTACTTTTAGTAGACAAACATAAGTATTGCTATATTTTCTAATTGTGGTTTTGTTTATTCCATTAAATTTATAAATTTAGAGTGAAATTGTATATCTACAACAGTGTCTTCCCTTTTAGGAACATGATAGGTCTTTACTTTTTTTTTTTTTCTGTGAAAAAAATCATTTTTTAATTGTACAGTTCAGTGAACTTTTCAAATATACAACTTGTAACCCCCACTGATTAGAATCACCAAAATTCTAATACAGATTGATTTTTTTAACTTATTTTATTAATTAAAAAAATTAACAAACAAAACATTTAGATATCATTCCATTCTACATATACAATCAGTAATTCTTAATATCATCACATAGTTGCACAGTCATCATTTCTTAGTACATTTGCATCAATTTAGAAAAAGAAATAAAAAGACAACAGAAAAAGAAATAAAATGATAATAGAGAAAAAAAAACTATATGTACTGTACCCCTTACCCCTCGCTTTCATTTACCACTATTTCAAACTGAATTTATTTTAACATTTGTTCCCCCTATTATTTATTTTTATTCCATATGTTCTACTCTTCTGTTGATATAGTAGCTAAAAGGAGCATCAGACATAAGGTTTTCACATTCACAGAGTCTCATTGTGAAAGCTATATCATTGTTCAATCATCATCAAGAAACATGGCTACTGGAACACAGCACTACATTTTCAGGCAATTCCCTCCAGCCTCTCCGCTACATCTTGAACAACAAGGTGATATCTACTTAATGCATAAAAATAACCTCCAGGATATCCTCTCGACTTTGTTTGGAATCTCTCAGCCATTGACACTTGGTCTCATTTTACTCTTCCCCCTTTTGGTTGAGAAGGTTCTCTCAATCCCTTGATGTTAATTCTCAGCTCATTCTAGGGTTTTTCTCAGTCTTTTGATGCTGAGTCTCAGCTCATTCCAGGATCTTTGTCCCATGTTGCCAGGAAGGTCCACACCCCTGGGAGTCATGTCCCACACAGAGAGGGGGAGGGTGGTGAGACTGCTCATCATATTGGCTGGAGAGAGAGGCCACATCTGAGCAACAAAAGAGACTCTCTTGGGGGTGACTCTTAGGCCTAAATTTTAAGTAGACTTGATGATAGGTTTTTACTTTTTAAATCTTTAGTGAAGTTTGAAGGTTTCTTCATATAGGCTGTATTAATTTAAGTTGCTCATAGGAGAGGATAGGATAGGTATAGAGCTAGCTTTAATATAGAGAGTGAGATTCCCCCCCATTTTAATTTCTAATAGGTTATTGCTATGTGTAGAAAGTTGGTGATTTTAGTAAGTATATTTTATAACTGCTTACTTTACTAGTTCTGCTAGTTTCAAAAATAATTCTTTGGTGCTTTTTGTGTTATCTGAGATAATAAAATATGGTTCCTTTTCCAATATTTATGGCTTCATTTTGGTCATATTTTAATTGTTATGACTTCCTGGAAAAATATTCCACAAATAACAAAAATTTTACATATTCTGTTTTACAGCATCCTCTGTATGCTCACAACACTTTTGTAAATATACAAAGCAGACCTTATTTTGCGCCAAGATAACTTGAATGAATGTATAATCTTGAGCACCAAGATAACAATTGACTTGCCTAAGTTTGAGCTAGAACTAGAACAAGAACCCAGGACTTTGGAACACTACAGATACATATTTCCATATGTTCCTTACTGTTTTCTGAATCATAAATTTTATATGAAGTTTAATTATATAGGCAATTTCATAGCATAGAGATCTGTCAACATCAAACGCAACAGTGATCCAAACTGTACTTGTTTTCTAGCCTCTGCGTCAATCTTTTGGAGTCCTTTATTTCAGCAGATGGATCCCTCATCCTTTAGACTCAAGCCATAAACTTGAAGGCTTTCACATTTCCTTGACTGCTCAATACTTATACCTAATAGATCATTATATCAGTTTACTCCACCGTTAAAAATGTCTCAAATTGGCTCACTCTGCATTCCCTGTATTCCTTTCCCACTGCCACTAACTTTGTTCAAGCTATTCTTAATTCTGGTCTATTTGTCTCCAATCTTGCCCTCTACCAGCCTGCTTTCCACCCTGCCAAAGTGATCTTGTGAAACGTAATTCCAGTCCATTACGCCCCGGGTTAAAATCCCATAGTGATTCTTCATTATTTCAGTCCATAGTTCAGCCAGCCTCCTCAGCTGGGCACACAAAGATCCTTGCCTAAAAACGATGAACTCTTTTTTTTTTTTTTTTAAATTATTTTTTATTAATTAACGTAAAAAAAGAAATTAACCCAACATTTAGAAATCATACCATTCTAGATATGCAATCAGTAATTCTTAACATCATCACATAGATGCATGATCATCGTTTCTTAGTACATTTGCATCGGGTTAGAAGAACTAGCAACACAACCGAAAAAGATATAGAATGTTAATATAGAGAAAAAAATAAAAGTAATAATAGTAAAAAAAAAAACAACCTATACCTCAGATGCAGCTTCATTCAGTGTTTTAACATGATTACTTTACAATTAGGTATTATTGTGCTGTCCATTTTTGAGTTTTTGTATCTAGTCCTGTTGCACAGTCGGTATCCCTTCAGCTCCAATTACCCATTATCTTACCCTGTTTCTAACTCCTGCTGGACTCTGTTACCAATGACATATTCCAAGTTTATTCTCGATTGTCGATTCACATCATTGGGACCATACAGTATTTGTCTTTTAGTTTTTGGCTAGACTCACTCAGCATAATGTTCTCTAGGTCCATCCATGTTATTACATGCTTCATAAGTTTATCCTGTCTTAAAGCTGCATAATATTCCATCGTATGTATATACCACAGTTTGTTTAGCCACTCGTCTGTTGATGGACATTTTGGCTGTTTCCATCTCTTTGCAATTGTAAATAACGCTGCTATAAACATTGGTGTGCAAATGTCCGTTTGAGTTTTTGCCCTTAATTCCTTTGAGTAGATTCCCAGCAACGGTATTGCTGGGTCGTATGGCAATTCTATATTCAGCTTTTTGAGGAACCGCCAAACTGCCTTCCACAGTGGTTGCACCATTTGACATTCCACCAACAGTGGATAAGTGTGCCTCTTTCACCGCATCCTCTCCAGTACTTGTCATTTTCTGTTTTGTTGATAATGGCCATTCTGGTGGGTGTGAGATGATATCTCATTGTGGTTTTGATTTGCATTTCTCTAATGGCCAGGGACATTGAGCATCTCTTCATGTGCCTTTTGGCCATTTGTATTTCCTCTTCTGAGAGGTGTCTGCTCAAGTCTTTTTCCCATTTTGTAATTGGGTTGGCTGTCTTTTTGTTGTTGAGTTGAACAATCTCTTTATAAATTCTGGATACTAGACCTTTATCTGATATGTCATTTCCAAATATTGTCTCCCATTGTGTAGGCTGTCTTTCTACTTTCTTGATGAAGTTCTTTGATGCACAAAAGTGTTTAATTTTGAGGAGTTCCCATTTATTTATTTCCTTCTTCAGTGCTCTTGCTTTAGGTTTAAGGTCTATAAAACCGCCTCCAATTGTAAGATTCATAAGATATCTCCCTACATTTTCCTCTAACTGTTTTATGGTCTTAGACCTAATGTTTAGATCTTTGATCCATTTTGAGTTAACTTTTGTATAGGGTGTGAGATATGGGTCTTCTTTCATTCTTTTGCATATGGATATCCAGTTCTCTAGGCACCATTTATTGAAGAGACTGTTCTGTCCCAGGTGAGTTGGCTTGACTGCCTTATCAAAGATCAAATGTCCATAGATGAGAGGGTCTATATCTGAGCACTCTATTCGATTCCATTGGTCGATATATCTATCTTTATGCCAATACCATGCTGTTTTGACCACTGTGGCTTCATAATATGCCTTAAAGTCAGGCAGCGTGAGACCTCCAGCTTCGTTTTTTTTCCTCAAGATGTTTTTAGCAATTCGGGGTACCCTGCCCTTCCAGATAAATTTGCTTATTGGTTTTTCTATTTCTGAAAAATAAGTTGCTGGGATTTTGATTGGTATTGCATTGAATCTGTAAATCAATTTAGGTAGGATTGACATCTTAACTATATTTAGTCTTCCAATCCATGAACACGGTATGCCCTTCCATCTATTTAGGTCTTCTGTGATTTCTTTTAACAGTTTTTTGTAGTTTTCTTTATATAGGTTTTTTGTCTCTTTAGTTAAATTTATTCCTAGGTATTTCATTCTTATAGTTGCAATTGTAAATGGGATTCGTTTCTTGATTTCCCCCTCAGCTTGTTCATTACTAGTGTATAGAAATGCTACAGATTTTTGAATGTTGATCTTGTAACCTGCTACTTTGCTGTAGTCATTTATTAGCTCTAGTAGTTTTGTTGTGGATTTTTCCGGGTTTTCGACGTATAGTATCATATCATCTGCAAACAGTGATAGTTTTACTTCTTCCTTTCCAATTTTGATGCCTTGTATTTCTTTTTCTTGTCTAATTGCTCTGGTTAGAACCTCCAACACAATGTTGAATAATAGTGGTGATAGTGGACATCCTTGTCCTGTTCCTGATCTTAGGGGGAAAGTTTTCAATTTTTCCCCATTGAGGATGATATTAGCTGTGGGTTTTTCATATATTCCCTCTATCATTTTAAGGAAGTTCCCTTGTATTCCTATCTTTTGAAGTGTTTTCAGCAGGAAAGGATGTTGAATCTTGTCAAATGCCTTCTCTGCATCAATTGAGATGATCATGTGATTTTTCTGCTTTGATTTGTTGATATGGTGTATTACATTAATTGATTTTCTTATGTTGAACCATCCTTGCATACCTGGGATGAATCCTACTTGGTCATGATGTATAATTCTTTTAATGTGTTGTTGGATATGATTTGCTAGAATTTTATTGAGGATTTTTGCATCTATATTCATTAGAGAGATTGGTCTGTAGTTTTCTTTTTTTGTAATATCTTTGCCTGGTTTTGGTATGAGGGTGATGTTGGCTTCATAGAATGAATTAGGTAGTTTCCCCTCCACTTCGATTTTTTTGAAGAGTTTGAGGAGAGTTGGTACTAATTCTTTCTGGAATGTTTGATAGAATTCAGATGTGAAGCCGTCTGGTCCTGGACTTTTCTTTTTAGGAAGCTTTTGAATGACTAATTCAGTTTCTTTTCTTGTGATTGGTTTGTTGAGGTCGTCTATTTCTTCTTGAGTCAAAGTTGGTTGTTCATGTCTTTCCAGGAACCCATCCATTTCATCTAAATTGTTGTATTTATTAGCATAAAGTTGTTCATAGTATCCTGTTATTACCTCCTTTATTTCTGTGAGGTCAGTAGTTATGTCTCCTCTTTCATTTCTAATCTTATTTATTTGCATCTTCTCTCTTCTTCTTTTTGTCAATCTTGCTAAGGGCCCATCAATCTTGTTGATTTTCTCATAGAAGCAACTTCTGGTCTTATTGATTTTCTCTATTGTTTTCATGTTTTCAATTTCATTTATTTCTGCTCTAATCTTTGTTATTTCTTTCCTTTTGCTTGCTTTGGGATTAGTTTGCTGTTCTTTCTCCAGTTCTTCCAAGTGGACAGTTAATTCCTGCATTTTTGCCTTTTCTTCTTTTCTGATAAAGGCATTTAGGGCAATAAATTTCCCTCTTAGCACTGCCTTCGCTGAGTCCCATAAGTTTTGATATGTTGTGTCTTCATTTTCATTTGCCTCTAGGTATTTACTAATTTCTCTTGCAATTTCTTCTTTGACCCACTTGTTGTTTAAGAGTGTGTTGTTGAGCCTCCATGTATTTATGAATTTTCTGGCACTCCGCCTATTATTGATTTCCAACTTCATTCCTTTATGATCTGAGAAAGTGTTGTGTATGATTTCAATATTTTTAAATTTGTTAAGACTTGCTTTGTGACCCAGCATATGGTCTATCTTTGAGAATGATCCATGAGCACTTGAAAAAAAGGTGTATCCTGCTGTTGCGGGATGTAATGTCCTATAAATGTCTGTTAAGTCAAGTTCATTTATAGTAATATTCAGGTTCTCTATTTCTTTATTGATTCTCTGTGTAGATGTTCTGTCCATTGATGAGAGTGGTGAATTGAAGTCTCCAACTATTATGGTATATGTGTCTATTTCCCTTTTCAGTGTTTGCAGTGTATTCCTCACGTATTTTGGGGCATTCTGGTTCGGTGCGTAAATATTTATGATTGTTATGTCTTCTTGTTTAATTGTTCCTTTTATTAGTATATAGTGTCCTTCTTTGTCTCTTTTAACTGTTTTACATTTGAAGTCTAATTTGTTGGATATTAGTATAGCCACTCCTGCTCTTTTCTGGTTGTTGTTTGCATGAAATATCTTTTCCCAACCTTTCACTTTCAACCTATATTTATCTTTGGGTCTAAGATGTGTTTCCTGTAGACAGCATATAGAAGGATCCTGTTTTTTAATCCATTCTGCCAGTCTATGTCTTTTAATTGGGGAATTCAGTCCATTGACATTTAGAGTTATTACTGTTTGGATAATATTTTCCTCTACCATTTTGCCTTTTGTATTATATATATCATATCTGACTTTCCTTCTTTCTACACTTTTCTCCATGTCTCTCTCTTCTGTCTTTTTGTATCTGACTCTAGTGCTTCCTTTAGTATTTCTTGCAGAGCTGGTCTCTTGGTCACAAATTCTCTCAGTGACTTTTTGTCTGAGAATGTTTTAATTTCTCCCTCATTTTTGAAGGACAATTTTGCTGGATATAGGAGTCTTGGCTGGCAGTTTTTCTCTTTTAGTATTTTAAATATATCATCCCACTGTCTTCTAGCTTCCATGGTTTCTGCTGAGAAATCTACACATAGTCTTATTGGGTTTCCCTTGTATGTGACGGATTGTTTTTCTCTCGCTGCCTTCAAGATCCTCTCTTTCTCTTTGACCTCTGACATTCTAACTAGTAAGTGTCTTGGGGAACGTCTATTTGTGTCTAATCTCTTTGGGGTGCGCTGCACTTCTTGGATCTGTAATTTTAGGTCTTTCATAAGAGTTGGGAAATTTTCAGTGATAATTTCTTCCATTAGTTTTTCTCCTCCTTTTCCCTTCTCTTCTCCTTCTGGTATACCCACTACACGTATATTTGTACGGTTCACATTGTCCTTGAGTTCCCTGATACCTTGTTCAAATTTTTCCATTCTTTTCCGGATAGTTTCTGTTTCTTTTTGGAATTCAGATGTTTCATCCTCCAAATCACTAATTCTATCTTCTGTTTCTTTAAATCTGTCATTGTAGGTATCCATTGTTTTTTCCATCTTTTCTACTTTATCTTTCACTTCCATAAGTTCTGTGATTTGTTTTTTCAGTTTTTCTATTTCTTCTTTATGTTCAGCCCATGTCTTCTTCATGTCCTCCCTCAATTTATCGATTTCATTTTTGAAGAGGTTTTCCATTTCTGTTCGTATATTCAGCATTAGTTGTTTCAGCTCCTGTATCTCATTTGAACTATTGGTTTCTTCGTTTGACTGGGCCATATGTTCCATTTTCTGAGCGTGATCCGTTATCTTCTGCTGGCGTCTGGGCATTTAGTCAGATTTCCCCGGGTGTTCGACCCCACAGGTTGAAAGATTTTTCTGTGCAATCTCTGGGTTCTGTTTTTCTTATCCTGCCCAGTAGGTGGCGCTCGTGGCACACGTTTGTCTGTGGGTTCCACCAGTGAAAGTTGCTGTAGGTCCTTTAACTCTGGAAAATTCTCGCCGTAGGGGAGGTTCGGCAGCCGAAGCGTCTTGGAAGAATGCCAGCCAGCCTGGGGTTCCGAATGCGGGGAGGGTCGCCGGCCGTCGCAGCACAGGAGAGCGTCCGGCCAAATTACCTAGTCGGCCCGGGGCACCAAGCGTGGCGGGAGGGCGCCAGCTGTCGCAGCCCGGGAGAGTGCACTGTTCCCAGCCGACGGGGGAGTCACGTGTTTGGAAGGGATCCCCCGGTCACTGTTCTCCGCAGTCTGGGGATTTCCGACCCAACTATCTCAGTTGTTCCGGGGGGCCTCGTGTGGTGGGGGCACCAGCCGCCGCGGCCTAAGGGGACCGCCTGTCCAATTCTACCAGCTGGCCCGGGAAGGTGGAAGGGAGGGACTCTGGTCGCTTGCCGTCCCACCCAGGAAAGCCCGTGCCCCTTGGTGATCTCACCGGAGCTGGTTCTCCCAGATAGACAGCCGTTCCAGGATGGGGTACGCTGTCCCTTTGATCTCCCTCGTGGCTCCGGGAGCTGCTCTGTATTATCTCCACTCCCCCAGTAGCTGTTCTGGAGGAGGAAAGGTGAGGGCAGCAAGGCTGTCGAGGCTGGTGGCGGAGGAGCACGATGAAGGCGGGGGAAGAGGGCACCGTGGTGGTTGGAGAGCAGCCGGAGCAGGAGGGGGAGGAGGAGGGGGAAGGAGGTCGGGTGGCTCGGCTGCTGTGGGGCGTGGGCGCCGCGCGGCGGGCCGGCGGAGAAAGAGAGGGGGGGAGGAGGTCGGGCGGCTCGGCTGCTGCGGGGCGTGGGCGCCGCGCGGCGGGCCGGCGGAGAAAGAGAGGGGGGGAGGAGGTTGGGCGGCTCGGCTGCTGCGGGGCGTGGGCGCCGCGCGGCGGGCCGGCGGAGAAAGAGAGGGGGGGAGGAGGTCGGGCGGCTCGGCTGCTGCCTCAGCTTTGTTCTTATCTCTAAACACCAGTTTATACATATTTAAACAGCTTCTCAAAATCCAGAAGTGTTACCATTCTGGATTCAATGTGACTGGGATAAGAGCTTACAATCTAGGCCCCTCCTTTTTTTATAAGCATTTTCTAAAGGAGACCATACAAAAATTGCCCTTTTGTTTCTGGCTTATTTTGGCTTACCAAAATGTCCCACAGGTTCATTCACAATGTTGCATGCCAAAAAACTTCATTCCTTTTTGTAGCAGTACAGTATTCCATCATATGCATGCCCCATCATTCATCAATCTACTTCTTAGTCAGTGCATCCTTCAGTCACTTGTGTTCATTAAGCATCATTTATAATGCCCAAAGTCCACAGTCTTTTGGCACGCTCAATTTTAGATAATTTCATTGGTCCCAAGAGAAAGATAGCCAATAAGTACACCCTTACCAAATAGAAAATCTAACCCCCCTTAACTCTTGTCCCTCCCATCATTATTTACCCCTGGTGTTGCTGTGGTACTGTTGATGTTTTTCTGTCAAACATAGCCCATAGCATGCGATAACAGCTCTCCCCTGTACCCTGAACTTAAACACTCTTTGTACAAAAATCATACCTTTCAAGTAGTTCATACAAGAACTTACTTATATTTGTAGTGTTAATCATGTTCATCTTCAATATGGTAATATTACTTATAGACTTACTAGTGAACCACCTTCCCTTCTATCTATTCCCTTTCATTTGAGTTCAACTTCATTAGCTTGTTCACCCATCTCTAGCTTCCATGTATCTCTGTATCCCCTCTATTCTGAATTATAAGCCTCTGATTTTACCTTTACCGTGGTCATAAAAGTGGAGTTATACGGTATCTATCCTTTTGTGTCTGGCTTATTTCATTCAGCATTATGTCCTCAAGGCTCACCCATCTTGTCTTATGCCTCAGAACCTCATTTCAACTTACTGCTGTTTAATATTCCATCACATGTATATACTACATTTTGTTTATCCACTGGTCTGTTGATGGGCAAATGGATTGTTTCCATCTTTTGGCAATTGTGAATAGTGCTGCTATGAACACTGGTGTGCAAATGTAAGTTTGTGCCACTGCTTTCAGCTCTTCTGGGTATATACTGAGTAGTGGTGTTGCTGGGTCATAGGGCAACTCGATATTTAGTTTTCTAAGGAACCGCCAAACTGTCTTCCATAGTGGCTATACCATTATACATGCCCACCAGCAGTGCATAAGTGTCCCAATTTCTCCATGTCCTCTCCAACGTTTGTAGTTTCCTGTTTAATAGCAACCATTCTTATAGATTTGAAGTGGTATCTCATTGTAGTCTTGTAGCATTTTCCTTATAGCCAATGAAAATGAGCATCTCTTCATGTGCTTTTTAGCCATCTGTATTTGCTCTTCAGAAAAATGCCTATTCATATCTTTAACCCATTTTATAATTGGGTTGTTTATTTTTGTGTTCTATGATTTCTTTATATATACAGGATATCAAAACTTTGTCTGATATGTGCTTTCCAAATATTTTCTCCCATCGAATTGGCTGCTTCTTCACCTTTTTGACAGAGTCTTTTGAGGCACAAAGGCATTTGATTTTGAGGAGTTTCCATTTATCAATTTTTTTTTGTTTTGTTGCTTGTGCTTTGGTTGTAAAGTTTAGGAAGCTACCTCCTATTACTAGGTCTTGAAGATGTTTCCCTACATTTATTCCATGAGCTTTATGGTACTAGTTCTTATATTTAGGTGTTTGCTCCACTTTGAGTTAATTTTTTATAGGGTGTAAGATAAAGGTCCTCCTTCATTTTTCTGGCTATTGATATCCCATTCTCCATGCCCCCCCCCACCCCCCAAATAGTCTTTAATGAAAAGACTATTTTGTCCCAGTTCAGTGGATTTGGGGGCCTTGTTGAAGATCAGTTGACCATAGATTTGATGGTCTATTTCTACACTCTTGATTCTATTCTGTTGGTCAATAATTCTATCTTTGTGCCAGTACCATGCTGTTTTGACCACTGTGGGCTTATAATAATTTTTAAAATCAGAAGTGTTAATCCTCCCACTTCATTCTTCTTTTATAGGATTCTTTTAGCTATTTATCTCTTTCTCTTCCAGATGAATTTGGTAACTAGCTTTTCTAAGTCCTCAAAGTAGGTTGTTGGAATTTTCATTGGTACTGCTTGAACTTGTAGATCGATTTGGTTAGAATTGACATCTTAACTATGTTTAGCCTTCCTATCCATGAGCAAGGAATGTTTTTCCACCTATTTAGTTCTTCTTTGATTTCTTTTAACATGTTATGTAGTTTTCTATGTACAAGTCCTTTATGTCCCTAGTTAAATTCATTCCTAGGTACTTGATACTTTTAGTTACTAGTTTGAATGGAGTTTTCTGTAACTGACTCCTCAGTGGGTCATTGCTTATGTATATAAACGTTACTGATTTTTGCACATTAATTTTATGTCCTGCTACTTTGCTGAATTTGTTTAATAGATCAAGTAATTTTGTTGCAGATTTCTCAGGATTTTTCAAGTATAGTATCATGTCATCAGCAAATAATGAAAATTTTACTTTTTCTTTTCCAATTTGGATGCATTGTATTTCTTTTTCTTGCCTGATTGCTCTAGCTAGAACTTTTAGTAGAATGTTGAATAATATTGGTGTGCTGGTTTGAATTTGTGGACCCCCAAAAGCCATGTCCTTTTATTCCCATTCAGTATTGCTGGGTGGGAGCTTTTTGATTATCCATGGAGTTGTGACCCACCCACTTGTGGGTGGTAACTTTTTATTAGATGATTTCCATGGAGGTGTGTTTCTACCCATGCAAGTTGGGGTTGCTTACTGAAGCCCTTTAAGAGGGAACCACTTTGGAAAGAGCCACAGAACCTGTGCAGCCAGATACCTTTGGAGATGAAGAAGGAAAATGCCCCTGGGGAACTTCATGAAACAAGAAGCTGGAAGAGGAAACTAGCAATCTTCGCTACATGCCCTTCCAGTCGAGAGAGAAACCCTGAAGGTCTTGGCCTTCTTGAACCAAAGTATCTTTCCCTGGATACCTTAGATTGAACATTTCTATAGCCTAGCTTTAGTTGGACATTTTCACAGCTTTAGAACTTTGGACTTGCAACTGACTAAATTCCCCCTTTTAAAAGCCATTCTGTTTCTGGTATATTGCATTCCAGCAGCTAGCAAACTAGAACAAGTTGTGACAGAGGGCATCCTTGTCTTTCAGTCTCTCTCCATCGAGTACAGTGCTGGCTTTTGGTTTGTCATATATACCCTTTATCATATTGAGGAAGTTACTTTGTTTTCTGTCTTTTGAAGTGTTTTTATCAGAAAAGGATGTTGAATTTTGTCTAATACTTTTCCAGCATCAACTGAGATTATCATGTGATTTTTCCCTTTTGATTTGTTAATGTGTTGTATTACATTAATTGATTTTCTTTTGTTCAACCATTCTTGCATTCTGGTATCAACCCCACCTGGTCATGGTGTATAATTCTTTTAATGTGCTGCAGCGTTTGATTTGCAAATATTACGTTAAGAATTTTTGCATATATATTCGTTAGAGAGGTTGGTTTTTAATTTTCTTTTCTTGCAGTATCTTTTTCTTGTTTTGGTATTAGGGTCATTTCGGCTTCATAGAATGAGTTAGGTAGCTTTACTGCTTAAGTTTTTTTGAGGAGTTTGAGCTGGATTGGTACTAATTCTTTCTTGAATTCTTGGAAGAATTCACACGTGGAGCCATCTGTCCAGGGTTTTTCTTTGTTGGGAGGTTTTTGGTGACTGATTCATACCTATTACTTTTGATTGGTTTGTTGATATCTTCTCTTTCTTCTTGAGTCAGTGCTTGTGGTTCATGCTTTTCTAGGAAGCTGTGCGTTTTGTCTAAGTTGTCTACTTTGTTAGCATACAGCAGCTCTTAGTATCTCCTCATTATCTCTTTTATTTCTGCAGGGTCAGTAGTTATGTCGCCCTCCCATTTCTGATTTTATTTATTTGCATCCTTTCTCTCTCTCTTCTTTGATCAGTATAGCTAAGGGTCTATTGATTTTCTCAAGGAACCAACTTTTGGTTTTGTTGTTTCTCTGTAATGTTTTTATGTTCTCAATATCAATTATTTTTGTTAGAATCTTTGTTAGTTCCTTTATTGTGTTTGCTTTGGGGTAGTTTTCTGTTCTTTCTTTAGTTCTTCTAGGTGAGCAGTTAATTCCTCAATTTTAGCTCTTTCTTCTTTTTTAAAAGAGATGTTCACGGTAATAAATTTCCCCCTCAGCACTGCATTTGTGCATCCCATAAATTTGGATATATTGTGTTCTCATTTTCCTTTGCTTTGAGATATTTACTGAATTCTCTTATAATTTCTTCCTTGATCCACTAGTTGTTTAAGAGTGTTCAGCCTCCATCTATTTGAGACTTTCCCAGCTTTCTTCCTGTTATTGATTTCCCACTTCATTTCTTTATGATCCATAAAAATGTTTTGTATAGTTTCAGTGTTTTTAAATTTATTGAGAATTGCTTTGTGACCCACTATGTGGTCTATTCTGGAGAGTGATTCATGAATTCTTGAGATAAATGTGTGTCCTGCTGTTATGGGGTGTAATGTACTGTAAATGTCTGTTAAGTCTAGTTCATTTATCATATTATTCAAAATCTCTGTTTCCTTATTTATCCTCTCTCTAGATGTTCTATACCTGGATGAGAGTGGTGTAATGAAGTCTCCAACTATTGTTGTAGAAGTGTCTATTTTTACCTTCAGTGCTATCAGTTGTTTGCCTAATGTATTTTGGCACACTCTGGATCAGTACATAAATATTTATCATTGTTATGCCTTGTTGACAAATTGTCCCTTTTATTAATATATGTCTTTTGTTGGTCT
Source organism: Tamandua tetradactyla (assembly GCF_023851605.1). Taxonomy (NCBI): domain Eukaryota; kingdom Metazoa; phylum Chordata; class Mammalia; order Pilosa; family Myrmecophagidae; genus Tamandua; species Tamandua tetradactyla. The sequence goes on along the minus strand of NC_135347.1, from coordinate 49,437,973 downwards.
CTTTTAATTGTCTTACAATTGAAGTCTAATTTGTCTGACATTAGTATAGCTACCCCTGTTCTTTTCTGGTTGTTGTTCACATGAAATATCTTTTCCAACCTTTCATTTTTAATTTACTTTTTTTAAAATCCAGAAATAATAATTACTGCTCTGGATTAAATGTGACTGCTGTAAGAGCTTACAATCTAGGCCCTTGTTTTCTTACAAGCATTTTCTAAAGGAGACCATACACTAACAAAAGTTACTCTTTTGTTTCTGGCTTAGTTTTCCTCACCAAATGTCCCACAGGTTCATTCACAATGTTGCATGCCTGAAAATTTTGTCCTTTTTGTAGCAGCAAGGCATTTGATCATATGTATACTCTATTATTCACCAATCTACTTCTCAGTCATTGCATCCTTTAGTCACCTGCATTCATTAGGCATCATGTATAATTCCCAAATTCCACAGCCCATCAGCACTCTCTATTTGAAATAATTTCCTTGGTCCCAAGAGAAAGATAACCAATAAACACACCCTTACCAAATAGGAAATTGAAACCTACCCTTAACTCTTGTCCCTCCCTCCATTATTTACTCCTGGTGTTGCTGTGGTATTGTTGATGTTTTTCTGTTAAATATAGCCTGTAGCATGCAATAGCTGTCTCCCCCTGTAACCTGAACTTAAACATTCTTTGTATGAGAATCATATCTTTGAAGTAGTTCATGCAAGAGCTTATTATATTTGTAGTGTTAATCAGTGGGACATATAGGTCTACATGACGCTTTTCAGTCATGTTCATCTTCTATATGGTAACATTATTGACCCACTAGTGAACTGCCTTCACTTCTATCTGCTATTGCATGCTGTAGGTTATGTTTAACAGGAAAATATCAATCTACTTTTTTCCTTGGCTCTAAAGTGAGTCTCTTGTAGAGAGCATATAGATGGGTCCTTTTAAAATCCATTTTGCTAGTCTATGTCTTTTGATTGGGAAGTTTAATCCATTAACATTTAATGTTATTACTGTAAAGTCATTACTTTCTTCTACCATTTTGTTTTTAGGATTTTATACATCTTATTTTTTTCTCTCTACCCTTCCTGATAATCTTCATTTTTACACTATTCTCCAAACATTTCTCTCCTGTATTTTCCTATCTACCTGTAGTGTTCCCTTAAGTATTTCTTGTAGAGCAGGTTTCTTGTTCACAAATTCTCTCAGTGTCTGTTTGAAGTAGTTCATGCGAGAGCTACTTCAGATTTTAAAATCCCCCCATCTTTTTTTTTTTCAAACAGTAAGACAAGTTCATGTGTGAAGCAGGAGATCAGATGGCTTATCGTCCCAAAGTCTGTTTCCCCAAACTGCAGTTATTCTGATAGTTTATAGCAGTAAAGACTGGCAAGTTAATAATTATATTTTGGGTAGCACATTATCTAATTTAACTTGTATGATCAGTTTACTTGAATAGTATAATTACACGGAATCTTGAATATGGAGTGAGATATTGTTGGTTTATATAGGTTGCCCTGATGCCTCAATATATCTCAGGGTAATTTGGGTAGAGAATTAAAAAAGTATTTGCAGAGTCCCCTTGGGGTCTGGGGAGAAAGTAGGAAATACTCAACATTCAATCTGGGGAAATCCTGATATTCTCACATGCAGTGGGGACAATAAACACAATAGGTTGAGCCCTCAATCTTGGGGTGAGTTCCCATGAAGTTTATTCCTTTAAAGGAGAAGCTAAGCCTACTGGTAATTATGCCTAGGAGTCACCCCAAGAGGACCTCTTTTGTTGCTGAGATGTGGCCTCTCTCTCTAAGCCAACCTGGTGGGTGATCTCACTGTCCTCTCCACTGTATGATACAGGATTTCTAGTGGTGTAAATCTCTCGGCAATGTGGGACCTGACTCCTGGGGATGAGCCAGGACCCAGCATCATGGGAATAAGAAAGCCTTCCTGACCAAAAGGGTGAAGAAAGAAATGAGACAAAATAAAGTTTCAGTGGCTGAGAGATTTCAGAGTCAAGAGATTATCCTGAAGGCTATTCTTACACATTATATAGATATCACTTTTTAGTTTATGATGTATTGGAGTGGCTAGAGAGAAGTATCTGAAACTGTTGAACTGTGTTCTAGTAGCCTTGATTCTTGAAGAAGATTGTATCACTATGTAGCTTTTACAATGTGACTGTGTGATTGTGAAAACCTTGTGTCTGATGCTCCTTTTATCCAGGGTATAGACAGATGAATAAAAAAAATAAGGATAAAATATAAATAAATAATAGGGGGAGATAAAGGGTAAAAATTGGGTAGATTGAAATACTGCGGCTCAATGAGAGGGACAGGTAAAGGACATGGGATGTATGTGATCTTTTTTTTAAATTTATTTTTCTGGAGTGATGCAAATGTTCTAAAATGATCATGGTGAATAGTGTACAACTATTAATGATGATGTTGCGAACCATTGATTGTATAGTATGGTTTGACTCCACATGTGTGGATATTTCTCAATAAAAATAATAAAAACAAAGATAGGCAAGTTTGAGGATAATGAGCACAATGGCCCCTGATGATATAATTAGAGGTTATTTAATTATTGGGCATGCAAAGTTTGATTACATGCTCGTCACAGAATGTATGTAAGAAAATGGCAGCCTTAATATGGTGTTGGGCAAGATTTTTAGTATTATGATGAGGTATAGGTAACATATAGGTTAAAGTTTAAGCCACTGCACATGTCAGGTGGGCCCATTTTATTTTCTTCTAGTTCTGGTTTTCAAGATAACTTTGGACTTGGAATGGGGTAGTTCTGGGCTGACCCAAGATCCTTCATTAATAAATATTAGGAGCTGTCTAGTGATCATAAGACTCTAAGTTTGAAGAACTAGATAAATGGTGTATTAGTCAGGGTTCTCTAAGAAACAAAACCAACAGGAGATTTCTGTAAATATGAGATTTTACAACAGTGTCTTATGCAACTGTGGGGATACACAAGTCCAGATTCCATAGGGCAGGTCATGAGCTGGCAACAGCAATGAAGGTCTTTGATGAATTCTCCAGGAGAGGTTGGGTGGGTGAAATAGAGATGAAAGTTCTCTCTGGCTGAAGTAGCGATGTGTGTTTTCTCTTCTCTGTGATTCTCTTTTCAGGACACCAATAATCTAATGGAGACCCACCTTGACTGGTGGTGTCACATATTCCTGGAAACAACCTAATTAAATGGTCTCGCCCAACAATAGGTCTGCCCCCACAAGATTGGATTAGAAGAACACTACTTTTCTAGGGTACCTAAGAATTTCAAACTAGCAAAAAATGGGTACAAGTATAAATTAATTACATGGTTTTTACAAATCACAAGGGCACAAGATAAAGGCTATACAATTGTTATCTGAAATCAAGGCATTTGGATTACAGTTTAAAGATTTCAGGTTTTTCCCTCTTGTTTATTCTAACATACCAGAAAGTAAAAAGGAATATCTATATAATAATTTAGTAATCATAATCATCTTTTAAACCCTCACTTCTTGGACACAACTCCTCCCTCTCATTTGGTAAGGAGGGACATCTGGGTGACGACTCTTCTGATTTCTTCATGGCTAAAAAGGGGCATTGTCTGGAAGGGGCAGAGGGATGGTGTTGTTCTTCAGAGTCTGGTACTTCTGGGTTTCCAACTTATCTGCCACTGGAACTATCTGGAGGTTTTAAGTCTCTAAAAAACAAACTTAATAAGTAAAATTTTATAGAGTCCAGGATATCTTTCAAGGTTTCTAGGGATACTGTTGGTAGGTGTTTTCCATACTGTGGCAGTTTGCAGTATCTGGCTGAAATTTGCGTCTAGTAATCTGCAGAATGCCCTCTGAACTCGATTTGAAATCTTGTGGCCATTGAAACTCTATTTCTTTTCTCCATTTTGTTCAGCTAATCCCACAATGCCAGGGCTAAACTTATGTTCCTGGAAATCATGTTGCACATAAGGGAGAAGGACCGAGTTTGGTTTAGGAATAGAGAGACCACATGTAACAAAAGAAGTTCTCTGGGGATGACTTTTAGGCGCTAATTACAAGTAGATTCAGCTTTGCCATTTCAGAAATAAGTTTCATAAGGGTAAGCCTTAAGATTGTGGCCTTGGCTTATTGAATTCGGAGCTCCTATTGCTTAAGAGAATATCAGGAATTCCTCAGGTGGGGAAGTTTAGTAGGTACACTTTTTCTCCAGTCCCTCATGGGATCTTGCAAATACTTTTTCACTTTCTGTGCCAGATACTCCAAAATGCATCAGGGTATAACACTGAGTTGTATAGAATGTTATGATTTTATTCCTTATTCTAGGTTCCATATCATATATGGTTGTTTAAATAAACTGAATTAGGTTGTTTAAATAAACTGACCAGACAGGTTAAATTACATAGTGTCCTACAGAAAATTTAAATTTTGGACAGAATAAACATTTTTCTTTTGGTCTCACACAAAAGTTAAAGTTTTAAAATACAGACAATATTATTAATTTTTTACCTTGAATATTGGTTTACCTTAGTTTTTTCCAGATCAGTTTCAATCACATTTTAAAATTGGAGTCTGATTTCTTTTTCAGTTTTTTTTTTAATCATTGCTAAATGAAGTAATGCTGGCTTTCAGAGCTGGAGAGCTAATTCTGAGTTTCAGGTTTCACAGATAAAGTTCCAGGGAACTACCATATTATACAAAGAGCAAATCACCTCAGAATTTACAAATTCCAATTAAAGCTGAAATGGTAAATGTGACTGGTGTAAGTACTTACAATTTATGCCTTAATTTTCATATAACATTTTAAATGATGCTGCTTTCAAAATAAAAAACATTTGACAGTTGTTTTATACTGACAAACCATACCAGAGGGAGTTTTGTCCTGTTTCACCTTTGTATATTTACCAGAGTTATGTTAATTAACAGATGAAATATAATTTATATATTTGTCTTGACTGTTTTAAGGTTTCTCCTTGCTGTTAAATGATGCTCTGACCTATGTGGTCCCCTAGCTGACCATGGATACTTTTAGAGAAGCATTAGAGTCCAGCAGTGTGACTGACAAGTAAATTTAACTATTTCTACTATCTGTAGCCTTTTTTAAAAGAATGACTAAAACCATGACTAACAACATCATACCATAGTTTAACAACATACAGATTCATATCAGGATATAACATGGACAGTGAGAACACTGCCAAGTCTTTAGGAATTTTTATACAACCTTTAAATATATGATGACATTTTACCCATATGAATTTAACTAACAACAGGATAGAAATCACTTGTAACCACTGTAATGCTTCCCAAACACCTCCTATGCAATATGTTAAACCAGTTTAGCATCTTACTTTTATGAGGTGAAGGAACAAATTCTTTGTAAGTTTTTCCCTTAAAAATGAGAAGTCTTGTCTTCTGAAATAAAGGGTGATAAGGCCAATGTAAACTTTAATAAAGATATTATTTTGATGTAAAAATCTTTGTTTTCCAGACAGGAGTACTTGGATGATTAAGAAAAACTATTTTAAAAAAATTTTTTTCATTAAGAACAGACTAATAATCTGCACTATCTTGTTATTTCAACAGAGAGAAAACTTAACTTTATTTTTGTGTGAAAACACAGTTTAACACAAAAGCCTTTTTTCTTTTCAAAAAAGATATATATAAGAGGCTTATTAGACTTTTGGTCAGCATTGAATATGACAGGTAGAATTCACTTTTATAAACCTTCTATAGCTTTCTATATTAATTCAGTGCTTGTAGTCAGCATATAAACAAAGTTCACTTTTTTTTTTTTACTTTCAAAAAAATATTTTTAGTGACAAATCTTTGCACACATGCAGTCCATACATGTTATATAATCAGTGGCTCATGATATCATCACTTATTGTGATGGTCATTTTTAGAGCATTTACATCACTCCAGAAAAATAAGTGAAAAGAAAAAATTCATACATCTTCTACCCCTTACCCCTCCCTCTCATTGACCACCAATCTGCATCTCTTAATTGGAGAGTTTAATCTATTTACATTCAAAGTCATTACACTAAAGGCAGTCCATGAACCAACTATCTTATCCTTTGGTTTTTATTTGTCAGATCTGTTTCCTTCCCTCTTTCTCTTTATGTTTTTAAGTTACCCTTACTGGTACTCTTCAATTCTATGCCCTCCTCCACTTCTCTCTCTCCTGTCTTTTTTTTTTTTTTCTTCAGCCAACAGAAATCTTTTCAGTATTTCTTGCAGGACACGTCTCTTGTTAACAAATTCTCTCAATATTTGTTTGTCTGGGCAGATTTTCAACCTCCCTTTTGAAGGTTGGTGTTACTGTCTAAAAAATTCTTGGCTGGAAACTTTTCTCTTTCAGACTCTTAAATATGTCATACCACTTCCTTCTCACCTCCTTGGTGGCCTTTGAGTAGTATATTCATCAGGGTTCTCTAGAGAAACAGAACCAACAGAAGATATCTGTAAAAATGAGATTTTATAGAAATGTCACACGCAGCTGTGGGGATACATGAGTCCAAATTCCATAGGGCAAGTCATGAGCCGAAAACCTCTGATAAAGGTTTTTAGTGAATCCTCCAGGAGAGGTTGGCTGGCTGAAGTAGAGAAAGAGATTTTGATTTCTCCTTTAAAGTCTTTGACTGATCAGATTAAACATCATTCATTGTGGAACAGTCCCTATGGCCCACTGCAGATATCATCAGCCATGGATGCCATCAACCTCCTGATGATTTAAAAAACAAGCCTCTTGTTTATTAACCAGTCATGAAATGTCCTTGCAGTCATTGTTAAGCCAGTGCTTGCTTCACCAGACAACTGGGCACCATCACCTGGCCAAGCAGACATATGAACCAACAATAACAAGCAGTAAGTACTTAGTCTCATGTGGCTTCCCTTGTATATCGTGAATCGCTTTTCTCTTGTTGCTTTCAGTACTTTCTCCCTCTCTTCAATATTTGACAACTGTAAAGTTGTAACTTAATAAATTCCCTTTATAAAAGCCTACACATATATGTCATATTGCATTTCTGGCAGCATAAAAAACGAAAATGGTATGTGTTTTGGAGTGGGTCTATTTGGAGTTTGTTGGACTTCTTTGATTTGCATATTTATGTCTTTTATAAGTGTTGGAAAGTTCCCCCCACTTACCTCTTCAAATACTTTTCCTAGCCCTTTACTCTTTTATTTAAATGTTTTTTTAAAACATTTTTTTAATTGTGAAAAATAACATATATATACAAGAAGCAATACATTTCCAAGTACATTTTAAACAAGTAGTTATTAAACAGATTTTAAAGTTTGGTATGGGTTATAGTTCCATGATTTGTCATTTTTTCTTCTAGCTGCTCCAAGACACTGGAGATCAAAAGAAATATCAATATATTGATTCAGCAGTAATATCCATTTGTTAAATCCTATCTTCTCTATTATACTCTTTCACATATATAAAAAAAGTAATAAATTTCAAAGGATGTTGCAACAATTAGTTGTAAAACAGATTTCAGAGTTTGGTATGGGTTACAATTCCACAATTTTCAGTTTTTATTTCTAGCTGCTCTAAGGTCCTGGAGACTAAAAGAGATATCAATATACTGATTCAGCATTTGTACTCATTTGTTAAAACCGACCTTCTCTGTATAACTCCACCATCACCTTTGGTCTTTCTCCCACTCTTTAGGGGGAGCTATGCCTATTCTAACTTTTTCATGTTGGAAGGGGTTGTCAATAATATGGGACGGGCAAAGTTCACTTTTAATCAGACAATATGATCATCTTAGTATGGAAAATAGTAATGATACCATGTATCTCCCCTATAGTTATTATTTATCCAGACTGTATATTATCAGAAATAAATTTAACAAATTCACAAAGTTTTTGAACTTGTGTACTTCCTTTCAATAACAGTATCCATGAATGGGAGAAGAGACAGAGATACTACAAAATAATGGAAGGGAAGAAATTTATGCTTGGGTTTGGATCACAGGTAGACATTTACATACTTTAAAAATGTTTACTTTATAATATGCCTAAAATCTCTCAGTCCAGTCCAGCAATATGTTCAAGGGTCAGAAGAGATCTAAGTTTGAAATACAATCAACTTTTCAATAATTAAGGGATTTATACCCAGGAAAAACTCAAAACTTTTCTCAACATTATTCTCAAGTGTGAAATAATATGAAAAATATGTTTGTTTAAAAATTAAGTTATAACTTCTAAAAAACTAGTTCAGAACTCTATTTATTCAATTGCTATTTTCTTATTTGAACATCTTACAGAATGTCATCTCTTCTATGAGGTTTTTCTTAGGTCATTCTTTATATACCTGCCTTTAAAATTCTTCCAGCATGTTTATTCTTTTATAATTACTGTCTTACACTATGTCCTGGCACAAGTACATCTCAACTAGAATATAGACCCTTTGAAGCTAAGAATTATGTTTTTCCTATTTATGACAGTACTTACTATCAAATACCAATTGACATTAAAAAAAGCTACTGCAAATTCAAATTCTTCCACATATAGGGATAACAAATGGCAAAGTCACTGAAAAGCCAGATTCTTTGAATCCATGTAATCAAGCTTATAAAAAATCTTCTTTATATTTGTTATTAAACTTAACTGATTTCCTAAGTAAGATATGTGAATTTTGAGCATGTACTTATAACACTAGTTTATTTTTATTAGTAAGCTTGTGTAAAAATCGGGAGAACATACCTAAGGAGAATAAAATCATATTTGTTCAATTCAAAAATATGATTCCTTTTATTGGAGGTTAAAAAAAATTTCTTTGCTTTGATAATAACTTAAAATTACAAACAACTTTAAAAGTACATTGCCTATCAAGTTCTGGAAAATACACTACAATTGTTTAATTTGTCCCAAGCTTAAATCCAGAAAAATTTTTCCATATTTCTCAAAGACAATTCATTTATTTACTGAAATTTGGTAATTAGATTTTATTCAGTTCCTCCTATCCCAAGGCTATTCCTATTTTAATGATCTGATTTCTATAGTTACCATTGCAAAGATATTACTGGGAAATTTTTTTTTTAACAAACATGGCCTATTCTGCACTTACCACTTCTAACTTCCAGGCCCAGTAAAGAAAGAATTCTAAACTTCACCTTTCCCACGTTTCTGCACCTAGACATTTCTTCAAGGCTGTCTTAGCTGCTTAGGCCCTGGGGGCAGGGATAGATGAGACAGAAAGAATGAAGCTTGTTGAACTGGGATTTAAAAGTTTTAAGCAAGGGCGGTGGAATTTGATTTTCCTACGCCCTTCTTTTAATTATTTCTAATTATTAGATCTGTTTCACTAAAAGCTGAGACTGGGAGAATTGGAAGAGGTCTTTGCCTTTCCCAGAAGCAACACTTTGGCAACATTTTCCTACCTTAGGAAAATTCCAGGGGCCTTCTTTTCTAATGTCCAGGTTTGTTTACAGTAATTACATAACTAAGGTTTTGAATTTTGCTGCCCAGAGAGTTTTTTCTTTTTTTTTGGGACTTCAGGGGTACTAATTTATTATTTATTTTTAAAGCAATTCCATAGAGCTCTTTAAGAATTTTTTTTTGTATATACAATGGCTTTATTGAGATATAATTCACATACTATAAAATTTACCTATTTTAAGTATACAAGTTAATGGCTTTTAGTATATTCAACAAGTTATATGTACATCCCTCACCATAATAAATTTTAAAATGGTCTCCTCACCCCAAAATGAAACTGTATCTTTAAGAGTTTTTAAATTAATTTTCTATTACCATACAGAGGTATGTAATACATCCCATTGTATATGTGCAGAATATACGTTGAACTGGTAGACAGATACAAATAGAAAGTTAGTTACTCAAGAAACTGAAACTCCAAAATACTTTTGAGAGGGACAAAGAAAAGATTGAATATACATCATCTTATCCCAAATCTGTTCTCTTTTTCAGAATCACTGTTTTAGTTTGTAATGTTGCTGGAATGAAATATACGAGAAATGTATTGACTTTTGTAAAGAGAATTTATTAAGCTAAAAGTTTACAGTTCTAAGGCCATAAAAATGTCCAAACTAAAGCATCTGTAGAAAGATACTTTGACTTTGAAAAAAAGGGTGATGGTGTTTGGAGTTTCTCTGTCATATGGGAAGGCACATGGTGACATTTGCTGACTTTGTCTCCTGGCTTTTAGTTTCAAAGGGCTTCCCTGGTGGTGTTTTCTTTCTGCATCTCCAAATCTCTCTCTCTGTGTCAACTGTGAACTGTTTCCAAAATTGTTCCCTCTTAAAAGACTCCAGTAAGTGGATTAAGACCCAACTTGAATGGGCAGAGACACATCTCCATGGAAACTACCTAATCATAATGTCCCACCCACAGTTGGGTAGATCACATCTCCATGGAAACAACTTAATCAGAAAGATCCAGGCAGGCAACAGTGGCTCAGTGGCAGAGTTCTCACCTGCCATGCCGGAGACCCAGGTTCATTTCCCGGTGCCTGCCCAATTAAAAACAATAAAACAGAAAAACAAAACAAAACAAAACAAAAAAGATCCCACCCACCAATAGGTCTGCCCTTCACATGATTGAATTAGGATAAAGAACATGACTTTTCTGGGGTACATAACAGTTTCAAACTATCACAACGATTTTAACTTTAATATCTCTACCTTTAATTGTAGTGGTACTGATTTTCCATAGAGCTGTTCTCAGGCCATTCCTCTCCTGATTCTGAATCATATTGGGGCCAGATTATGTTACAGAAAGCAATCTTTTTCTCCTAGACTCTAACTAAAATCTTTCCAATTTTCATTATAGCTCAAAGGTTCTGTTTTTAAGGAATTTCCATAATAAGTTACCAATTAGGAACACTTGACCAATGCAAATGCAATAGAACACCAACTAACAAATTTAAACAGAATCTTAACACGCGTTAGGCTTGTAACACCAATTAATAACTAGACTGAACACCAACTAAGTATTAAACAGGCATTAAATGTTTAACACACTGATTAACAAACAAGCATTAAACACTTTATCTAGGGTTAACACACACACTGGCTAGCAGTTAAACAGGCTTACTTAATTTCACTGAAGACCGATAATTGTTGGATTACTTATTTTCCAGAAGTATACTTAACAACCAACTCAGGTCAGGGCTTCAAGCCCCATACATAATGGTACCCCAAAAAACAGATAAGTGTAGAGGTCAGAGTAAAGGGGATCTTTCTGGAGCAGGGCTGGGCTTTAAAGCCAGGTCCAGGGAGATTGCAACTGTGTATTAACTCCTTGATACACTTTTACCCTTATGACCACTCACCCAGTCAGATGTCTGGACTTGGAACTGGAAATGGTTTCTCTCTTTGAACCTTTTAAAGTGCTAAAGGGTGTGGAATGCTGGCAGAACAGAGAAAACCCGGTTGCTGAACCTCTAGACTAAAAAACCTCTAGTGGCCACAAAAGGCTCAGTTTCCATGCTATCTATTCTACCAGGACCCCAGAACCTCAGGCAGATGGCTTCTTTGCTTCCTAGGACCTTTTGTCCTGTGAGAATTGCCAAATTGTTACTAGACAGAGGTGGTATATTCTTTTGCCTGCACTCAATGACCAATTCCTGAGACACCAGGGTTTCAAAGAAACAAAAAATTTATTACTAGGTGCAAAGCGGGAGATCAGATGGCCAATCAACCCAAAAATCTGCCTTCTCTCATTTTTGGAGGACAGTTTTACCAGATCTAGAATTCTTACTTGGCAGTTTTCTCTTTCAGTATCTTAAATATATCATACTACTGTCTTCTTGCCTCCATGGTTTCTGGGGAGCATTATGCACATAGTCTTCATCGGACTTCCCTTATATATGATAGATCGCTTTTCTCCTGCTGCTTTCAGAATTCTTTCTTTGTCTTTAACATTTGATGATCTCATCAGTAAGTGTCTTGGAGTAGGTCTATTTAGATATATTCTGTTTTGTGTTTGCAGCGCCTCTTGGATCTGTAATTTTATTTCTTTCATAAGAGATGGGAAATTTTCAGTGATTATTTCCCCCATTATTCTTCCTGCCCCTTTTCCTTCTCTTCTCCTTCTGGGACACCCATTACATGTATATTCATGCATTTCATGTTATAATTCAGTTCCCTGAGACCCTGTTCATATTTTTCCATTCTTTTCTTTATCTGTTCTTTTGTGTGCAGGATTTCAGATGTCCTGTTCTCTAGTTCACTATTCCTTTCTTCTGCCTCTTCAAATCTGCTATTGTATGTCTCCGTTGTGTTTTTCATCTCTTCTATTGAGCGTTTGATTCCCATAAGTTCTCCCATTTGTTTATTCAAGCTTTTGAGTTTTTCTGCATAGTCACACGGGATCTTCTTTATTCCTTCATCTCTTTTGCCATTATTTTCCTTCACTTCATTGATTTTTTGATTTATAAGATTTGTTCGACCATCTTTAATTAGTTGTTTCAACTCCTATATCTATTTGAAGCGTTAGTTTGTCCCTTTCAAGGGGCCATATCATCATTCTTTCTAGTATGACTTATGATTTTTTTGCTGATGGGTAGGCATCTGCTTTCCTTGATTAATTTATTCTGGAGGTCTTTTAACTAGGTTTTTCTTGTTTATTGGCTTTGTTCTCTATCTGTTCTTTGACATTCAATTCAACTTACTCTGGATTTCTAGCATAGCTTCTGTTCAGAATTTTCTAGCTCTTGTTTTTTTGGTTCTTGCTCTGTTTATATGGAACTTATTTTTGAGGAGGGTCTCCCCAGATATGCTCAATTCTAATCAGATTTTCCTGAGCAGACAGGCCCAGATCTCAGGAAGAGAATGTAATCAGCATCAAGTTTTCCTGAGGGCTGACCCAGCAGGTTGCCAGTATTTCCTGTGAAGTCTCTTGACTCTGTGCTTTTCCTGTCCTGCCCAGCAGGTGGTCCTTGTCAGCCCACAGTTCCCCACCAGGATAAAGTGGTATGGTGCCTTTAATTATCAGCAGACCCTGTTCATGCCAGGGGTGTGGTTGAGACAGAGGCTGAGGTAGAAGGCTCCTGGGGTCTGAATTCTCTGAATGAGAGCCACCACTTGTGCTTGGCCCTGTCCCTCCCTGGCTTCTTGGGGAAGATATGCCTTTTAAGGAATTATCTCCTTCACTTGACTAGTTACTTTGTCTTTCAGACATACTTTAACTCCACCTTTGCCTGAGTCAGTGTTGACAATTGAAAATGCTTGAGACTTTTTTTTTAATGAGCTGCTGAAAAGTTTAAAAAAATATTTTTCAGATCTGGTCCCCAGCTCCCCAGGTTCACCAATCAAGAGCTGGAGTTGGTATCCAGCTCTATGTGTCCCTTTTCTTGGGCCAAAGAATTCTGAGCTCAGCGGCCTCCAAAAGCTGTATATATATATTTTTCATCTGCCCTGCATCCTCTCTTCCAAGAGACCCCAAGGTTCCTTTTATGCTTGCTCTGGGTATATCTGTGCTCAGAGTTTGTATTCAGCAGTCTAAATTTGTTAGTTAAACCTGCAGTTGGAACTTGCCTGAGGTCTCTTGGCCTTGCTTCTAGTAGAGACTGCTTCTTTTTCTCACAGGAATGTGTCTCTAAAACAGCCTGCTGTAACAGTGGGGGCAGGGCGCCAGTCTCCACAATTTGTGAGACTTAACTTTCAGTTCTTCACTGTGATCTTGGCCCTTCCACCCATTCTAGACTGGTGTGTGATGTGTGTCCAGTCACAGAAGTCCTCCAAACAGTTGTTCCAGACATGTCCTGACTATTTACTAGTTACTCTTGAGGATTAACTTAATTCCACCACCTTCTTGTCCCTCCTCCCACTGAATAACTGCTTTTATTTTCTTTTTTAACTTTTTTTATTGTATAATATAACATATATACAAAGCAAAGAAAGGAAAAAGCAATAGTTTTCAAAGTTCTCTTCAACAAGTAGTTGAAGATCCCAGAATGAATAGCTGCTTTTTAATATGTTATTTGCTGTTTGTTGATTTCTAGAACCTGAAATGGGTGCTTTTAACAATTATGTTCAGTTTTGCAGTTGTTTTTTTGGAGGACTAGGGTTTGACAACCTTCTTACTGCACCATAGTTGGAACCCTGCCTTCTGAAGCTGCTTTTGTTTTTAATTGGTATTTTCCTAAAAACTATTCAGTTGAATGCTTTTTCATATGTTTGTTAGTCATATGGTACCTTCTTTTGTGATTTGTGTGGCTAAGTTTTTTGCCCATAGCACTACATAAATTTTTTTTAAACCTAATCTTAGATGTGAATATCACATTTTTTTTTTTTTAGATTAAATTTATGCATCGTCTTCTTTAGAAAGGCAACCTTGATGCCCAAGTTTGGCTTGGATATGCCTCCTCTGTACTTCAATACAATTGACATACAATCCTATATGGTCATTATCTACTTCCTTGATTAACTCTCATGCCAATCTGAAAGCTCCTTGAGATCCTGGACTGTGTCTTCTTCTATATCCTTGTTCTTAGCTCAAGAAGCACTCTATTTGCATTTGTTTAATTGAATAAAAACATATAAACTACAAGGGGTTCAGCCAGGTTTTTTATTTGTATAAATGCATTTCATTATAATTGAGATTATTTTATAATGTGCTGTTTGAAATAAGTGGTTCTTGACTGAAATTTAAAAACCCATTTGTTTTAGAAATATTTTCATTAAATTGTAAAATTGCATTTAAGTAGCATGAGCCATTGGGCCCAGTGTCATTCTGTGATGCCATCAGTGCCTTATAGTTGCTGAATTCATTGGTAAATTCTTAGTTCTCTTCTGTTGATCTTGTAGCATTATTTGACAAGATCCATCGTTCTTTTTTCCTTGATATACTTTCTCTATTTGGCTTCCTTGCTTTCTTAGTTTACTTCCTATGTTACTCTTCACTTCTTTTTAGTATCCTTTGCTTTTTCTTTTTCTACAGCCTATAGTATTAGTGCCCTGGCTCCGTCCTTTGTCTTATTCAATTCTCTGGCTATTTTCATGACCTGGGGGGCTTATTTAAATTCCACCTATATGCCAATTATTCCCAAATGTATATCCTCTGCCCAGATTCCAGATTCAGAAAACCAACTTCTTATTTGACATTTCTGCTTGAATGTCTCCTCTTAGATCGCAGATTCAATATGCCCCAAATTAAATTCCTAATCACCCCACCCACCCCAACTCCCCACTCCCATACTTGTTCATGCAACCACAACCCTTCCTTAGTTAATAGTTGTACTGGTTTCAAAGTATTATGTACCCTAGAAAAGCCATGTTTTAATGCTGATCCAATCTTGTAGGAGCAACCTTTTCTTTTAATCCTGATTCAATACTGTAAGTTGGAAACCTTTGCTTAGATTATCTCCATGAAGATGTGGCATGCCCAAGTGTGGGCGTGACCTTTGATTAGATGGGGATGTATCTCAGTTCAATCCAGGTGGGTCTTGATTAGTTTACTGGATTCCTTTAAAAAAGGGAACGTTTTGGAGAGAGAAATCAGAGAAGTTTCAGAGCCAACAGAACAGATGCAGATGCTTGGAGCCCAGCACACATCGCCCTGAAATGTTAAGCTAGCCAGAGCCTGGAGAAAGCCAAGGGAAGCTAAGAGATGAAAACCAGCCCCAGAGAAGTAAATTGAGGAACACCCACAGGAACAGAGGCTGAAAGCAAGGGAGCCCAGGAACAGGGACCCACAGATGACAGCCATGTGACTTCACAGCTGACAGAGGTGTTGCTGACCCATCGGCCTTCCTTGAATAAAGGTATCTTTCTGAGGATCCCTTACATTGGACGTTTTATAGGCTTAGAACTGTAAATTTGTAACTTAATAAATTCCCCTTTTAAAAGCCTCTCCAGTTTCACATTCTAGCAGCTTTCAAACTAATACAATGGGACTTCCTGGAAGATGGCGGCTTAGTAAGACGTGCGGATCTTAGTTTCTTCTCCAGGACACCTAATAGGGGAGTAGAAATGATACAGAAAGCGCCCAAAGCCACAACAGAGATAAAAAAGACAGCGTACCCCATCCTGGAACGGCTGGCTGGCTGAGAGAAGCAGCTCGGGTGAGATCGCCGAGGCGCGCGGGCCTTACCGGGCGGGGTGGCAAGCGGCCGGAGTTACTCCCTTCCCCCTTCCCGGGCCGGCTGGGAGAATTGGAGAGGTGGTCCCCTGAAACCAAGGCAACTGGCGCCCACACCACGCGCAGCCCCCGGACCAACTGAGAGAATTGGATCGGAAACCCCCAGGCCGCGGAGAACGGTGACCCCGTGACTCCCGGGGAACGTGCACTCTCTCGGGCGGGCCGCTGCCGCTGGCGCCCTCCCGCCACGCTTGTTGCCCAGGGCCGACTAGGAAATTCGGACGGGCTCTTTCCCTGGCTGCGGCGACCAGCAACCCTCCCTGCGTTCGGACCCCGGGCCGGCTCAAGCCGCTTCGGCTAGCGAACCCCCAGGATGGTGAGAGTTTTCCAAAGTTTAAGGTCCCACAGCACCTTTTACTGGTGGGACCCGCAGACAAACGTGTGCCACGAGCGCCACCTACTGGGCAGGATAAGAAAAACAGAACCCAGAGATTTCACAGAAAAATATTACAACCTTGCTGGGTCCAACACCAAGAGAAATCTGAATAAATGCCCAGACGCCAGCAGCAGAAGATAACTGTCCACGCTCAAAAGATTGAGAATATGGCTCAGTCAAAGGAACAAACCAATAGCTCAAATGAGACACAAGAGCTGAGACAACTAATGCTGAATATACGAACAGAAATGGAAAACCTCTTCAAAAATGAAATCGATAAATTGAGGGAGGACATGAAGAGGACATGGGCTGAACATAAAGAAGAAATAGAAAAACTGAAAAAACAAATCGCAGAACTTATGGAAGTGAAGGATAAAGTAACAAACATAGAAAAAATAATGGATAGCTACAATGATAGATTTAAAGAGACAGAAGATAGAATTAGTGATTTGGAGGATGGAACATCTGAATTCCAAAAAGAAACAGAAACTATCGGGAAAAGAATGGAAAAATTTGAACAGGGTATCAGGGAACTCAAGGACAATATGAACCGCACAAATATACGTGTTGTGGGTGTCCCAGAAGGAGAAGAGAAGGGAAAAGGAGGAGAAAAACTAATGGAAGAAATTATCACTGAAAATTTCCCAACTCTTATGAAAGACCTAAAATTACAGATCCAAGAAGTGCAGCGCACCCCAAAGAGATTAGACCCAAATAGGCGTTCTCCAAGACACTTACTAGTTAGAATGTCAGAGGTCAAAGAGAAAGAGAAGATCTTGAAAGCAGCAAGAGAAAAACAATCCATTACATACAAGGGAAACCCAATAAGACTTTGTGTAGATTTCTCAGCAGAAACCATGGAAGCTAGAAGACAGTGGGATGATATATTTAAAATACTAAAAGAGAAAAACTGCCAGCCAAGACTCCTATATCCAGCAAAATTGTCCTTCAAAAATGAGGGAGAAATTAAAACATTCTCAGACAAAAAGTCACTGAGAGAATTTGTGACCAAGAGACCAGCTCTGCAAGAAATACTAAAGGGAGCACTAGAGTCAGATACAAAAAGACAGAAGAGAGAGATATGGAAAAGAGTGTAGAAAGAAGGAAAATCAGATATGATATATATAATACAAAAGGCAAAATGTTAGAGGAAAATATTATCCAAACAGTAATAACACTAAATGTCAATGGACTGAATTCCCCAATCAAAAGACATAGATTGGCAGAATGGATGAAAAAACAGGATCCTTCTATATGCTGTCTACAGGAAACACATCTTAGACCCAAAGATAAACATAGGTTGAAAGTGAAAGGTTGGGAAAAGATATTTCATGCAAATAACAACCAGAAAAGAGCAGGAGTGGCTATACTAATATCCAACAAATTAGACTTCAAATGTAAAACAGTTAAAAGAGACAAAGAAGGACACTATATACTAATAAAAGGAACAATTAAACAAGAAGACATAACAATCATAAATATTTACGCACCGAATCAGAATGCCCCAAAATACGTGAGGAATATACTGCAAACACTGAAAAGGGAAATAGACTCATATACCATAATAGTTGGAGACTTCAACTCACCACTCTCATCAAGGGACAGAACATCTAGACAGAGGATCAACAAAGAAATAGAGAATCTGAATATTACTATAAATGAACTAGACTTAATAGACATTTATAGGACATTACATCCCACAACAGCAGGATACACCTTTTTTTCAAGTGCTCATGGATCATTCTCAAAGATAGATCATATGCTGGGTCACAAAGCAAGTCTTAACAAATTTAAAAAGATTGAAATCTTACACAACACTTTCTCGGACCATAAAGGAATGATGTTGGAAATCAATAATAGGCAGAGTGCCAGAAAATTCACAAATACGTGGAGGCTCAACAACACACTCCTAAACAACGACTGGGTCAAAGAAGAAATTGCAAGAGAAATTAGCAAATACCTCGAGGCAAATGAAAATGAAAACACAATATATCAAAACTTATGGGACGCAGCAAAGGCAGTGCTAAGAGGGAAATTTATTGCTCTAAATGCCTATATCAGAAAAGAAGAAAAGGCAAAAATTCAGGAATTAACTATCCATTTGGAAGAACTGGAGAAAGAACAGCAAGCTAACCCCAAAGCAAGCAAAAGGAAAGAAATAACAAAGATTAGAGCACAAATAAATGAAATTGAAAACATGAAAACAATAGAGAAAATCAATAAGGCCAGAAGTTGGTTCTATGAGAAAATCAATAAGATTGATGGGCCCTTAGGACGATTGACAAAAAGAAGAAGAGAGAGGATGCAAATAAATAAGATCAGAAATGGAAGAGGAGACATAACTACTGACCTCACAGAAATAAAGGAGGTAATAACAGGATACTATGAACAACTTTACGCTAATAAATACAACAATTTAGAGGAAATGGACGGGTTCCTGGAAAGACATGAACAACCAACTTTGACTCAAGAAGACATAGATGACCTCAACAAACCAATCACAAGTAAAGAAATTGAATTAGTCATTCAAAAGCTTCCTAAAAAGAAAAGTCCAGGACCAGATGGCTTCACATGTGAATTCTACCAAACGTTCCAGAAAGAATTAGTACCAATTCTCTTCAAACTCTTCAAAAAAATCGAAGTGGAGGGAAAACTACCTAATTCATTCTATGAAGCCAACATCACCCTCATACCAAAACCAGGCAAAGATATTACAAAAAAAGAAAACTACAGACCAATCTCTCTAATGAATACAGATGCAAAAATCCTCAATAAAATTCTAGCAAATCATATCCAACAACACATTAAAAGAATTATACATCATGACCAAGTAGGATTCATCCCAGGTATGCAAGGATGGTTCAACATAAGAAAATCAATTAATGTAATACACCATATCAACAAATCAAAGCAGAAAAATCACATGATCATCTCAATTGATGCAGAGAAGGCATTCGACAAGATTCAACATCCTTTCCTGTTGAAAACACTTCAAAAGATAGGAATACAAGGGAACTTCCTTAAAATGATAGAGGGAATATATGAAAAACCCACAGCTAATATCATCCTCAATGGGGAAAAATTGAAAACTTTCCCCCTAAGATCAGGAACAAGACAAGGATGTCCACTATCACCACTATTATTCAACATTGTGTTGGAGGTTCTAGCCAGAGCAATTAGACAAGAAAAAGAAATACAAGGCATCAAAATTGGAAAGGAAGAAGTAAAACTATCACTGTTTGCAGACGATATGATACTATACGTCGAAAACCCGGAAAAATCCACAACAAAATTACTAGAGCTAATAAATGAGTACAGCAAAGTAGCAGGCTACAAGATCAACATTCAAAAATCTGTAGCTTTTCTATACACTAGTAATGAACAAGCTGAGGGGGAAATCAAGAAACGAATCCCATTTACAATTGCAACTAAAAGAATAAAATACCTAGGAATAAATTTAACTAAAGAGACAAAAAACCTATATAAAGAAAACTACAAAAAACTGCTAAAAGAAATCACAGAAGACCTAAATAGATGGAAGGGCATACCGTGTTCATGGATTGGAAGACTAAATATAGTTAAGATGTCAATCCTACCTAAATTGATTTACAGATTCAATGCAATACCAATCAAAATCCCAACAACTTATTTTTCAGAAATAGAAAAACCAATAAGCAAATTTATCTGGAAGGGCAGGGTGCCCCAAATTGCTAAAAACATCTTGAGGAAAAAAAACAAAGCTGGAGGTCTCGCGCTGCCTGACTTTAAGGCATATTATGAAGCCACAGTGGTCAAAACAGCATGGTATTGGCATAAAGATAGATATATCGACCAATGGAATCGAATAGAGTGCTCAGATATAGACCCTCTCATCTATGGACATTTGATCTTTGATAAGGCAGTCAAGCCAACTCACCTGGGACAGAGCAGTCTCTTCAATAAATGGTGCCTAGAGAACTGGATATCCATATGCAAAAGAATGAAAGAAGACCCATCTCTCACACCCTATACAAAAGTTAACTCAAAATGGATCAAAGATCTAAACATTAGGTCTAAGACCATAAAACAGTTAGAGGAAAATGTTGGGAGATATCTTATGGATCTTACAACTGGAGGCGGTTTTATGGACCTTAAACCTAAAGCAAGAGCACTGAAGAAGGAAATAAATAAATGGGAACTCCTCAAAATTAAACACTTTTGTGCATCAAAGAACTTCATCAAGAAAGTAGAAAGACAGCCTTCACAATGGGAGACAATATTTGGAAATGATATATCAGATAAAGGTCTAGTATCCAGAATTTATAAAGAGATTGTTCATCTCAACAACAAAAAGACAGCCAACCCAATTACAAAATGGGAAAAAGACTTGAACAGACACCTCTCAGAAGAGGAAATACGGATGGCCAAGAGGCACATGAAGAGATGCTCAATGTCCCTGGCCATTAGAGAAATGCAAATCAAAACCACAATGAGATATCATCTCACACCCACCAGAATGGCCATTATCAACAAAACAGAAAATGACAAGTGCTGGAGAGGATGCGGAGAAAGAGGCACACTTATCCACTGTTGGTGGGAATGTCAAAGGGTGCAACCACTGTGGAAGGTAGTTTGGCGGTTCCTCAAAAAGCTGAATATAGAATTGCCATACGACCCAGCAATACCATTGCTAGGTATCTACTCAAAGGACTTAAGGGCAAAGACACAAACGGACATTTGCACACCAATGTTTATAGTAGCATTATTTACAATTGCAAAGAGATGGAAACAGCCAAAATCTCCATCAACAGAAGAGTGGCTAAACAAACTGTGGTATATACATACGATGGAATATTATGCAGCTTTAAGACAAGATAAACTTATGAACCATGTAATAACATGGATGGACCTAGAGAATATTATGCTGAGTGAATCCAGCCAAAAACTAAAGGACAAATACTGTATGGTCCCACTGATGTGAACGGACATTCGAGAATAAACTTGAAATATGTCATTGGTATCAGAGTTCAGCAGGAGTTAGAAACAGGGTAAGACAATGGGTAATTGAAGCTGAAGGGATACAGACTGTGCAACAGGACTAGATACAAAAACTCAAAAATGGACAGGACAATAATACCTAATTGTAAAGTAATCATGTTAAAACACTGAATGAAGCTGCATCTGAGCTATAGGTTTTTGTTTTGTTTTGTTTTGATTTTACTATTATTACTTTTATTTTTTTCTCTATATTATCATTCTATATCTTTTTCGGTTATGTTGCTAGTTCTTCTAAACCAGTGCAAATGTACTAAGAAATGATGATCATGCATCTATGTGATGATGTTAAGAATTAATGATTGCATGTGTAGAATGGTATGATCTCTAAATGTTGGGTTAATTTCTTTTTTTCCGTTAATTAAAAAAAAAAAAAAAGAGAAGGGATAATTGGAGATGAAGGGATACAGACTGTACAACGGGACTGGATATAAAAACTCAGAAATGGACAGCACAGTACTACCCAATTGTAATGCAATTATGTTAAAACACTGAATGAAGCTGCATGTGAGGTATAGGTTTTTTGTTTTTGTTTTTTTTGTTTTTTTTTCTTTCTATTATTGTTTTAATTCTTATTCTGTTGTCTTTTTATTTCTTTTTCTAAATCGATGCAAATGTACTAAGAAATGATGAATATGCAACTATGTGATGTTATTAAGAATTACTGATTGTACATGTAGATTGGAATGATTTCTAATTGTTTTGTTAATTCTTTTTTTAATTAATAAAAAAAATGTAAAAAAAAAAAACTAATACAATGGCAGTTCCATCTTTCCAGTTGCTCAAGTGCCTGAAATTATCTTAACTCCTCTATTTCTCCCTCACTCTATTCAACAGGAAATCCTGTAGCCTCAACCTTTGACGTATATCCAAAATTGGGCCATTTCTTCTTATTTCCTGCCCCACTCCCTTGTAAGTCACCTTCAAGTCTTATAGGATTTCTTCCTTAGCTACTCTGCCTGGTTCTACCCTTGTCTTCCTAAGGTATAAACCTTTTCAAATGCAAGTCATATAGTGTCACTTCACTACTCAAAGTGAAAACCAAAGAGTTTACAATGGCCTATGAACTATTTGATCTGCTCCCCCCCTCTCCCAGCTTCTTGACTTCACCTCCTATTTCCCTTTCCTTCATTCTCTCCAGTCCATGCACACTAAACTCCTTGCTGTTCTTTAAACAACACCAGACATGCTTTACACACACCTAGGGCCTCTGTAATGACTGGCCCCTCTGTCTAGAATGTTCTTCTTCCAAATTTGGCTAACTCCTCCAGGTCTTTTGAGTGTTTATTCACATGTCAATCTTCTTAATGAGGGCTCCCTGACCAACCTGTTCAACAATTCAAACCACCTGTTTCCCTTACCTGCCAGCCTCATTCCTGGAACTCCTGATTCCTCTTATCTTACTTTTCTTTTTTGCTCTTTTTTCATAATAATATTCATCTTCTATGTTAGAGGTGCTCTGTAACTTATTTATTATGTTTGTTTTTTAATGTCTCTTTCTCTGCTCTGTCTGTGAGGGCAGGGATCTTTGTTTTGTTTTTTGATAACCCAAAGCAAGTATAATAGTGCCTGGTATAAAGTAGGCATGCAAAAACTTTTGTTAAATTAATGATTATCTGATTTTCCAGAAAAAAATAAAACTCACAATTTGTCTGAAGAGTTTTATTAGGTAAAAAGTTTTATTTGAAACATTATGAGAAATTAAAAAAAGAAAATTATTCATCTTTTGTCTCTTAATTGGTGGATTAGGATCCATGAAAACACCATAAAATTTACATAAAAAATTAATAAATATCATTCAAGTGATCTCTTCAGGGCAGTCTTTTTAATAAAACTGCCATTTTTGTAAAAATGAAAATTTTCTATAATGATATACAGTATAGTAGAATTTAATGCATACTTTAGATTTAAAAATAACCATGTAACAGTGTGTTGAATGGACCTTTTTATCTTGTTCCAGAATTGCAGCTACAGTCCCAAGCTGAAGACAAAAGACTATAAGTAACTAATTTTCTATATTTGGATTGGTATGGATAATCTATTTGCCATTGCAGTCAGAGACTTCCCTTCAGGGACAACTGAGAAACCATTCCAGAAGAACTGGGATCCCTCACACCCTCACCTTCAACAAGAGCTGAGATTGCTTTTCAAAAGAACCACTTGTAAAGAATATTGGGGCCTACAAGTTGGGAGGTTGGACATTTGATTCTCATTTTTGGGCATTTGCTTTGCCATGGTGTGGAGCAAGTTGCCCTATGGTGCGTCATGGGAACACAGGTCCAAGCCAAAGAGAAACTTTTAGCAAATGACTACTTTATTATTTACACAGCACAAAAGCTTCATAGGAGCAGAGTAGGAGATCCTATTATGGTCCGTCTCCCAGGGAGATCTGGTCAGGGTCATTGGATGGCAGCTCCATATGTCCCACTTCATGTTAGAGGGGCAAAACCATGTACTGGTTGTGCATGAAGTATCTGTCCATCCTAGGGGGGGATAAATTTTGCCACTGAGAATTCCTGCCCTGATAAGCATCTAGGGCTGCTTTTTCCTAGTTTTCAGGTTCAAGGTCTGACTAGGTCTTTTCATAAGACCTACCATCTTCCTTGGGTTTTGGAATGGAAACAGACTGAAACTTTGCACAATAGCAAAGTAGTTGGGAATGGGGAGGGGAAGGTGAGGCTGAGATATGACCTCTGAGGGTGTGTCCATGACTTCCCCAGAAGAAGGACTCATTGATCTGCCCTTTTCTTTTTTAAGTAGGGGTAAAGGGAGTTGAGAGCAATAGTGACTTAAGGGCAGAGGAGAACTATTTAATGAGGCCACTGCAGAAAGTAGCTAGGCCTGACTTAATTTTTTATTGTTCTGTTCAAGAAGGCCATCAGCAGGTAAAAGGACCTCAGCAGCTGTAGAGGAGGGATGGTGACTGCTTGGATCAGGTAAATGTGCCAGGGTATTGTCTCCCTGCTGGATCCTCTGAAGAACCCATAAAACATCCCATTAAGGGGCTAGCAACTGTAGCTTATCACATGAAGGACATTGATATTGAGTCAGTTTTAGCAAGAGAAGCAACAGCAACCAAAAAGAAGAATGTGACTGCACTCAGT
Source organism: Tamandua tetradactyla (assembly GCF_023851605.1). Taxonomy (NCBI): domain Eukaryota; kingdom Metazoa; phylum Chordata; class Mammalia; order Pilosa; family Myrmecophagidae; genus Tamandua; species Tamandua tetradactyla. The sequence goes on along the minus strand of NC_135347.1, from coordinate 49,413,360 downwards.
TAAGCAAGAGGATGGCCCTCCTTTCTACTTTCAATTTCCAAGCCACAGGCTTCTGGAAAAAGGAGGGCGAGAGTTTCCTCTGAGCTAGACCGTGCTCCCTATCTCTTTTCCAAGCTGCTGAGGATATAGGCTGAACTATTGGGAGAAAAGTGGTTTGAATTGATTTTGAGGCTGAAGTTTTGAAAATAACAAAAATAATAATGGAATCTTTATTATCTAAATGAGAGGATTCTAATAACTGAGAGCATCTAAAAAGTTACGGACAAGGACCAAATTATTGTTTAACGATCCCTAATATCAGGTATTGCTGAATAAATTCTAGAACTTAGTGGTTTGAAACAACAGCTATTTATTAATTTTCAGAAGTTAGCAGATTAGCTGGACAGTTCTGCTGAGTTAACACAGACTTGGCTGATATATGCTTGGCTTGCTTCTGTTTCTGTAATCAGCTAGGGGTTGACTAGGGCTGGCTGTCTCAAATGGCCTCATCTGGGATGATTGGCTTGTTTCCAAGTTCCAGCAGGCTAGCCTGAGCTTGTTTTCATGGTCATGATGAGGATGCAAGGGAGGGAGTATAAGTCCCTTTTCAGGTCTCTGCTTGAGCTTGTCATGGGGGCCAAGCTTAGAGTGAGTGGGAAGGCACTACCAAAGGGCTTGGATATAAGGAGGTATGAAAACTTGGGATCATTAATGCAATCAATATATCATGATTTCCAAGTGGAAAAGGATATTCCACACAGGAGAGTTAAGGGCAGTTATTGGAAAAAATAGAATCATTTTATAATTATATTCTGAGGAGAATAATAGATTACAATTGATTTGAACTTCATAGGTTCCTAAAACTAGAGATGCTCCTAAGAGCAGAGACCACTTCTTCTATATATTCTTTCTAGTATATGAGTTTAATAGAGGTCATTTTTTGATGATCCTGGTTTTAAACTTGGAGGTCACACTGAATTTGAATATATACAATCTGCCGTAATAAGTCATTAGATAATATCTAAATTTTATGTATCAAGAGATAGTTGTATACCTAAGATGTTGGAAACTTTACTAATAATTACAAGAAGAAATAGCAGAGTTGCAAGTGGCTGGGCAGAGGCTAAAGTGTGGGTGGGAATTGGGGTACTGATTTTTGCTATCTGTTTATTTGTTTTGGTGCTGTTTAACTTTTTAAGCTATGTGGTATATTAGCTGTGATTAAAATGAATAATAATTTTTTTTTAAAAAGTGATAATAGTAACGTTTAGTGGCTATTTTCAGAACAGCAGTCACTGTGCTGTTATTTCCATATACATCTTAAATTTAACCCCTAAATAACCCATAAATTAATTATTATTATTTCTACTTCATCTGTGGCATTTAGGCTTAGAGAAGTTAAGGACTTGTCCAAGGTTACGTACCCTTTATGTAAGAGGGTAAAGATTGGAACCAAGTGTTTGCCTTCAAAGGCCATGGTCATTACCCCTAACCTGTAGTTTTGTATTTGAATATTCATCGACTGAGTTAGAAGCTGAAGTTTAATCTTCTTCATATTAGAGGCTCACGTTATCATGTAGTCAACTAGATCTACTAGAATATGTGTTTTTTTTTTCTTCTACTAACAACTTTAGTTGCTTGTTATCAATATCTAGTCTTGAAATACTAAAAATTGCAATTAGATAACTTTTTCCACTGGTAATATGATGAATATCCAGCATGTATACATTTGCTCTAAATGGGAAATTTTTGTTGTATATACACTACCACACCAAAATTAAAAAACAAAACAAACATAGAACTCTACAAAACAAAGAGTGAACTCTAATATAAACAGTGGACTTTCATTAATATAATTGTAATATTAGTTCATCAATTTTAACAAATGTTCTACACAGGTACAAAATGTTAATCACAGGGAAAATTGTGTGAGTTTGTGGGTGGTATGTGGAAACTGTACTTTCTGCATGATTTTTCTGTATCCCTACAACTGTTTTGTTTTAAAAAGGAAAAGCTAGCAAATTCGAAGGACCTAAAAAGAAATTGATCTAAGAAGAAAACATTTACTTTTATTTAATACTTTGACTATATTAGATGCTTAAATTTCAGATGTTGGATTAAAGTAGCACATATTTTATATTTAAAAGTATATGTGATTAAAGGAACTTTGTTAAAATGAGGAGTTTGGCTAAGAAGAACTCATCTGTTTTCATGAGTTTTCCAAATTATCAATATTCAGCTGTATTATCATACTTTAGGTGTTAAATTTGATAAAAACTTCATATACTAATTGCCTTTGACAGATGCAGTAGATATTTATTGAAAACTATCATTGAAAAGGCAGATTAAATATATTAAATTTAGCACATATGGTGATTTAAAGATTAGAATATGTTAAAAAAACTCTGTCAGAAATTATAAACTTAAATGAGTAAAATATCCTTAAATTGCTAGACAAGTCTTCACATGTAATGTTACATTAATGAGTTTTATACTGAAACTGTTTAGAATAAAATTCTTTTTCATCAGATGTTGCACATATGCTTTCACTGTTTGTTTTTCACCAAAGTAAAACTTAATGAAACAGCTAATAAAACCCAGTTTTGCTCCTGGTTCTTGAAAGAAACAAGCCCTTGAAGTGCACTTGCTGTTTATTCTTTTGCACTGGCTTTTGCTACTTTCAGCATGTAAATTTTCCAGTAATGGAAAACAGTCAAAGCCATAAACCTTTTCTTCCAAGTTTTATAAACCCAGAGTTTATTTCTTATTTGTAGAGGGATTGCACAATGGAGACATGCTTTGCACACATACAGAGAAGTTTGGTTTCAGATCTTCATGTTCACCTCCTGCTGGTTTCAGGAGGTGTAGTGCCTGTGCATTTAAATGGATCTTTATTATGTAAATAACCAAGAACAGAATAGGAGTTTTTAACTAAGTTTTTAACTGGAAAAGTAAGAGGTTTCAAAGTAAAAGGTATATATGGAACTTCCAGATCCTGTTATGCTCAGAAAACTGAGCTAGATTGGTGAGTAGCTTATGAAAAAGAATCAGCTTCTGTGAATTAGAAATCTATAGATGGCAGATGTGTATGAACCTCAAATGGCTCTTTCATTAACCATAGAACATACCATTCTTTATCTTCCAAGTTCATTCTGAAAGAGGATTATTTTTACTCTGGTGACAGGGTGGAGGTAGGTATTTGGGTTGGGTTGAGAGACCATATACTCTGAGCACTGCTCAGCGTGTGGTTCTGGACTGGTACCACTGCAAGGAACAAGGAGATAAGTACGGAAATTGAAAATGAGGGGTTAGAAACTTTAAAGAAATTTGACGGAGTAATTTTATGTCTATTGAATCTAATAATAATAAAAATGGCTTATATTTTGTATGTTTTTGGATTTTTATTTTATTTTTCTAGTAACACATTTTTATTGTTTTTCACAAATGTATGGCCTATGACAGATTGGAAATAAAATCCTGATCTTTCACCCCAGATGGTTTGAGAAGCATTTGGTCTAGGATAAGATTTTCAAATGTTGATTTATGCCCCTTTGCTCCATAACATAACATTAGATATTAAAATTTGAACAAAGAGAAAAGACCATCATTCATGATTCCAGTACCCCCAGCAAAACAGCTCGATGACATTGAATGATTAATAACCTTGTGGTTGGATAGCAGCAGAACCTGAAGTGAAGGCTTTCTGTGTTTTCATTAAAAGCAGGTCCATATGCCCTAGAGGCCACTGAGCGGAAGGTGGTGTTGATATTCTCATTAGAATTTTAGGAAGCCTAACCATGATTTGTGTCTCAGTGGAGATGCGTTACTGCCAAATTGAGATTTTTTTTGTTGTTATTGGGGCAGAATTTTAGGTGGAGGAAAGAGAACATAGAGAACTGAGTTATATAGTGTTTTAGTTTCCTGGGCTGTGCAAACAAATACCATTAGATGGGTCCAGTTAAACAAGGGGAATTTATTTGCTCATAACTTAAAGCTGGAAAAAGAGTCCAAATCAAGGCATCCTCAAGGAGATGCTTTCTTCTCTGTAACTGGCGTTCTGGGGCTGACTGTGGCAATTTTCGGTCCTTAGCTTGTCACATGGCAAGGCACACGACAGTGTTTCCTGGTCTTTCCCGTCTCTTCTGGGTTCCTGTCATGTCCAGCTTCTGGCTGCTCCCTCTGTGGCCTACTCTCTCTATGGCTGAATTCCATTCTGCTTATAAAGGGCTCCAGTAATAGGATAAGACCCTTTCTGATTAGATGGGTCGCACCTTAACTGAAGTAACCTCATCAAAAGGCCTTACTTTTCAATTTTGTTTGCTCTTACTATTTTTTTATTACAATTTTGCTAACTTAGAAGGTATATGTAATTGTTATTTTTGTTACTTTTATTGTCATTATTTGGTCCTTTGTGTGCCAAATAAAACATTGTTTTGTTACTTCTTTATTTACTTTGTTTTGACTTTTGGTATTAAAAATTAGCTAAAGTCAGATTCTTGATAGAATTTCATAATGAACTGTTGGTTTTTTTGGAAATTAAAAAGTACTTATTTTTAAACCCAAGTAATGATATAATGTAATTTAATTAAGTTGATTCATTGGAAAGCCTTATAGATTCAAAAAAAGTCAATATATATTTTAAGTCATATATTGGTGTATGCACTATTTATTTTTCTGAATCTTTCAAAGTTCTAATATTTGAAGTAACAAAATTCAGTACTTAATTATTTGAATTTTGTGATGGAATTTGTCTTCAAGTATTTTAATGAATTCAGAAAATTCTTATCCCTGTAAATAGATTTTGTGTCATTTAAAGGCCTATGGGCCACAAATGTTCCTTATATTTAGAAAAGATTTAATTTTGACAGATATTTTACTTATTTTCCCATCTTAAAGGAAAACTTTTCATTAAAACTGGACAGCCATCTGATTTACAAGACAAAAACAGTATTAAAAAATTGTTAAAGCCGCTACTTAGGCAATGAAATGAGAATTCTCTCAAATTTTAATGTGTGTGCATAGTTAACCCCTTTTTCCCCCCTCAGCCTAAATGTCTTATAGGCAAGAAAGAGCTATCAAGTGTAGACAGGGTGCCGAGATAAGTATACATGCCTCTCACCACAAATACCCATCCTGTGTAGGGTATTTGAAATTTGAATTTTCTTGAGAGTTGCAAAAGCAATATATAGAACCAAAGCTGTGTTTGAGATTGGTTCCAACAATACTAGATTAAACTGAATAAACTAGTTACAAAGTCACACAATTAAGAGCTGAAGCTAATTTTGCCTCATAGAGGATGGAAGTCCTCATTTTATCAGCCAATATGGAAATTGTTTGAGACCAAGGAAGCAAAAGAAATGGAAAAGGTGGTACTCTCAAGCTATATTAGTAAATGTATTTATGTCATATCAGATGCCATAAAGACAACATTAACTTAGATGATTATTAAATTTAAAAGGTTTCATTTCCAACTGATGATTCTACACACATTAAAATCTGCTCAATTCATGCAGAAGTTAGAATTCTGAAAGAGAGATACTGGGTAAAATATCAGTTTTCTGTGAAGAAGTACCAAAACAAATTACTAGGGATGTGTATTAATTAGGGTATTCTGAGGAAACAGTGGATTATCATAAACTTAACCATTACAGGATGAAATATTGAAGCTGGTAAATTCATACTTTGGAACAAATAAAGTGTTATGGGAATGTGCTTAAATTTGTGTACTGTAGGTGACTGCAATGACAAGGAGGTGTAATGGCTTTACGTCGAGAGTTAATGTGAACACATGGAGATTCAAGTAATACTTTTTTATTCACAGATAACTTCTATTATGTAAAAGTTTGCCTATTCCTGATTTCCACAGTTTGATGTTATCTAAATAGAGAATCTAATACAACTCAAACTGTTTCAGTCACATCTGTTTTTAGCTTTATGTGAAGAAATGGGATTGGAATAAAACTTTCCACTATTTTATCCTGAAGGGCAGTAGATGTGCAAAGAAGAATTCTGTCAGAAATTTTTGAACTGGAAAAAGAACTGAAACTGTTGTGGTAAACAATTCTTACTTTGAAGATTTGTTAAAAGTAGTTATTGGCTTTTAAAAAATAGCTTAAATTAGCTGACTGAATTAACCTAATAGAAAATTGCCAGGACTTTGTGATGATGTATCAGTTTGGTTCCCAGTGTCTGCCCATGCGAAAAAAAAAAAAAAATCGCAAAAAATGATTCAGTCATGGTGTTTAATATGTGTTATAACTTGAATGTAAAGAGTAATTATGAAAACAAATAGATCAGCATCTTGTATGCCTAAGGAAAAGTTGCATTATTGTTTTGAATTATTTTATTTCAATTGTATTTGCAATTTATGCCTATTATCATAAGAAATTTTAACATTATGTTTGTCAGTGGAGGTAAAGGAAGAGCTTTTTGATTTAATGAATGATAGCATTTTTGAAGTATAATTTAGATTTGAATTATCCAAATTCCAGAGAATTGATGAGAAAGGACTTTCCATCATTTGGAGAAAAAGTGATAAATACTCCTTTATAGAAACAGAAAATAGACTAGTGGTTGCCTGGGACTAGGGTTAGGAATGGGGATTGGCTGTAAAAATTATGTAATATAAAGAAAATGTATTTAAAATTTTTGTGCACAAAGTTTTATATGGATACCACCAAATCTCCTCCAGTTTAGCCTGTTATACTGTTCAATGAATTTTTACGTGTGGCATGATGTGAAAAGGGTTGGGAAGTACTGGACTGAATCATATGACCAGCTGAGAGGCTGGAGACAAAAATGTTAACTGTAACACCCCCCAAATCCAGTAACTAAAAGAAGTCAGAGACTGGAGTAAAGAGCAAGATCTGGGAGAGGGTAAAGGTTCTGTTTCTGGAAATATATTAAACAATAGGCATGTGTGATGGGGCAGAGACTGCTGTTACTCATGTCTTATGGATGGGGTGGGTGGGTGAGCAGGGGGTTGATGGGTAAATAGCAGGAGGATGATGAACGAAACTGGGCTGGACTGAGCCAAATAGCTGTTCAGAGAGCCTCTGAATTGTGTAGAGAAATAAAGGCCTAGGAGGAGAAATAGATTATCCTAGCCTTCTCTACCTTACTATGGAGATTGATCAAAATAAGGTAACTTTTAAAGGAAAAGCGTGCACTGTTTTTGGAAAAAAGCACTTATTAGCATTTGCTTGGTACCAAGCTCTATTTTAACTGTTTTTCATGCATTAACTCAGGTTATCTTCCTGCTGTTTGTTAATAATACCTGTTTTACATATCCCTGCAAAGACAGGCTAAGCCTACTTAAAATTAGGCCTAAGAGTCACCTCCAGAGAGCCTCTTTTTTTGCTCAGATGTGGCCTGTCTCAGCCTGCATGGCAAGCAAACTCGCTGCCCTCCCCCTCTGCGTGGGACATGACTCCCACAGTGTGTAAACCTCCCTGACAACGTGGGACAGAAATCCTAGAATGAGCTGGGACTCAGCATCAAGGGATTTAGAAAACCTTCTCAATTTAAGGAGGGGAGGAGAGAAATGAGACAAAATAAACAGTCAGTGGCTGAGAGATTTCAAATTGAGTTGAGAGATTATCCTGGAGGCTATTCTTACGTATTATATATATAACCCCTTTTTAGTTTAAGGTGTATTAGAGAGGCTGGAGGAAAGTGCCTGAAGCTGTGGAGCTGTGTTCCAGTAGCCATGTTTCCTTAAGATGATTGTATAATGAAGTAGCTTACGCAAATGACTGTGTGATTGTGAAAACCTTGTTCTGATGCTCCTTTTGTCCACGATATGGATGGATGAGTAAAGAATGTGGATTAGAAATGAATAAATAATGAGGGGAATAAATGTTAAAATAAATTGGGTAGAGAGAAATACTAGTGGTCAATGAGAGGGAGGGGTAAGGGGTATGGTATGTATGAGTTTTTTATTTTTTCTTTTTATTTCTTTTTCTGGAGTGATGTAAATGTTCTGAGAAATCATCATGGTGATGAATATGCAACTATATGATGATATTGTGAATCAATGATTGCACATCAAGTTTGGAATGTTCATATGTTAAGACTGTTCATGTTGTATGTTGATTGATTTTATTAATAAAAATTTTTAAAAGTATATTAGTACCTGTTTTAGTTTCCTACTTGCTAAAACAAATACCATTCAATGGGTTGGCTTAAAATAGAATTTATTGGCTCACAGTTTTGAAGCTAGAAAGCTTGCTTCCTTGAAGGGTTGTTGTCTTCTGGCTGGCCAGCAATTTTTGGGGTTCCTTGACTTTTTTGTCACATGGCAATGCACATGGTGGCATTTTATTTCTCTTCCAGGTTCCATTGACTTCCAGCTTCTGGCTCTTCCAGGTGATGGTTTCTCTCTTTGTCCAATTTTCTTTGCTTACAAAGACTTTAGTTTTATTTTATTAAGGCCCACCCTTGTTTAGTTTGGGCACACCACTACTAATAAAATCTTCAAATGTCCTGGTTAACAGAGGGGCTCACATCTATAGGACCAGGTGTTGGGACCGAACGTGACTTTTGTGGGGGACAATCCTCAACAGTGTCCATTATTGTCCCTCTTTAATAGATGAGGAAACTGAGGTCACAGTTGTTAGTGGCAGAGCTGGAAAGCAGTTTGGCTGAAGCGTGTTCTTGACTACTTCACTACTTCTCAAGTTTGTAGTAGCACTAGCCACCCATCCTTTTAACTCCCATCCTGGGCCTTCCCTTGTTGAGCATGTGGCCTAAGATGGTGCCACAGTAGGGCCTCCTTCCAGACTATGACTTGGATGTTTCGGGCCTTGCCCCAGTTTCTTGTTTGGGGAAAACTGAGGAATGTAGTCTGATTTATAATGTTGTCTGAACATTCATCCTGCAGCCCCATCTATATATAGAGCTGTGCTGTAGCCATACCATAGGTGGCTATTTAAATTTAAGTAAAATTAAATAAAATTAAAATTTTGTTTCCCCTGTTGTGTTAGCCACATTTCAAGTGCTCAGTAGCTGTATGTGGCTAGTGCTTACCACTTTAGAAGGTTCAAGAACAGTTCTATCATGGAAAATGGTTTTACTGACATTTCTCTACAAGAAGTATTTCCACTAGTCCTCTTCAAGTTAACTACATCAAAAGTGAGAACTTATTTCCTATTGTCTCCTACCTGCTCAGGTTGCCTTACTTCTCATTTCCCCCACTGATTCTGTCTTTCCTCATATTGCAGTTGACAACACCATCAGAAAATAATAGATATTTGTGTCATTTGTTGTTGGTTCATGCAAGATTTGCTTTCCTAAAATAGTTCTTGCAATACGGAAGCACATTAACCTTGTTCATTTTACCTCAACCTGCAAAATATAAGAGTTACAAATTGAATTCTAAGCAATCTTTATGTGACAGCCATGTGACACTTTGGTTGCTTTTTAATTTACAGGCATCCGTAACTCTTGTATCTTAAAAACGTGCATATTTTTAAGTAAGAGATTTTTCTATTTGTGTAGTTGGATTTTGAGCTTAAATTTAGGATTTTTCAAGATTCATGCTAAGTAGCTTCTCATTTTTGTCTATGATGACTGAGTTTTATTTTTTAATCTTGATTTGATCATTTGACAGATATTATTATTCCCAGTTTTGATAAACATACCTCTATAGGTTGGCTAAAAGAATATCATATCAAACTAACTGATTATTTCTTTTTGGGAGGGTTATTCCAGATCAGCAGAATGCCATAGAATTAGTTTTGATGTCAATCAAATCATTTAGGAGCTTTCAGAGGTGGGTGAACAGGTAAGGACTCTGGAAATTTTATTGTTTGGAGAACCTGAGATTATTTAATTTGGAGATAAATGGACTATTTTAGATATTCAAAGGACTGTGTTGAGTGAGCAGTATTATCAGAAGGGAAATTTATTATATCGGAGAATGGTTACTTGGTAGAAATAGAATATGTTGTTAGTATATTCATACATAGGTTCCTAAGACCTTGGAACAACACCAAATAAAAAGGGGTAACTACAGGATATTTCCATTCTTGTGACCACAAAAGTGAAGTAAGCCAAAAAACACAGTGGGAATTAAACGAAGTTGGGTTAAGTTTTCATTAAAGGCTGTGCCTTGCATTCACCACTCCTGGTTGCCCTGGCAACGGGGCTTCCTTGCATGCTAATGGCATTAAAATGAGAAAAAACACATGCAAATGCAATAAATAGTAATTAGAGGAAGAGCCATACATGGACTAGTGAGCTCCACCTTGAGAAGGTCTGGGGAGGGGCTGGTGAGGAATTTGTACCAAAGACAAAGAGGTGATGAAAGAAAGATTTTGAGTTGTATATAAAAGGGTTAATTAGAGTCGGCATAGAGTACACACTAGTATTTTTGGCCTGCAAATGCCTGTTGTTTCTCTGGTGGAATTCAGTCAGGGTCCAGAGTCATGCTGTTGTATATTCACATTGTTTTTGACCTATTCTACCTGTTGGCAATAGCTGTAGCAACCTGCTGCTTGGAATGCCCCCTCTCTTCACTGAACGGGGCTGGGCCTGCCAAGACAAGGTTGTGGGGCCAGAATATGAGGCTGAAAGTCTGTTTTGGTCAAGAGAGAGTGGTCTTAATTCTATATTGATTCAGATGAGACAAAGAGGACCATCCAGGGACTACATTTGGTTAATCTAACATGTAACTGACTAGTCTACGCTATCCATGAGGTTGCTAGATATGTGGAAGGAGACACTAGGTGGGTATTATACATGGGGCTTTTGATTTGCCTGAATGGCTAGACTCAGAGTCTATGAATCTGTGCTCTGTTTCATTTTCTTCCTTTTATTTCATTCTATTCAGCGTTTTATTTTTTGTCTGTTCTATTTTTATTGCCATGTATCTGTCTGTGTATCTTTCTTAGAAATGGCTAGAAAATGTTATATTGCCTTCCTCGGGGTATCCCAATTCTTTGATTTTTTTTTTTGGTGTCAGATGAACCATAGGTCATTGAATTAAACTTGCCAGAAAGAGATGTTGAGAGTATTATAATCTTTTACTCTTTTTCTGCTTTCTACCTAAAAAATTTTTTTGCATTAATATCTTATTAGAAATTTAATATAGAAATATATGTGATAAAATATTTAAGTCTCCTCCTACCCCCTCTGTCAGCTCCTAATCCCAAACTCCTCCTTAAAGATAACCAGTGCTAGCAATTTGGAAAGAAAACTTCAAAACGTCTTCCTATGCTCTTACATATGTTATTATATATTACAATATACACATTTTAGGTTATTATTCATTAGGTTAATATTCCTAGAGTATTTTCTATGTGTGAGGTGCTGTTCCAAGCCTTTGATGTATATTAATTCATGTAACCCTTATATAACTTCCTTTTGAGGCATTTTAAACAAGGGCAAAGGAATGTCAGAAGTTAATAAACATGTCTAGGGTGGAAGAGCCAAATTTCTGTCCCAGAAAGTCCAATTCAAGGCTCATGCTTTCTCTCAGCATATTATCCTACCTGCTCAGTGGTTGACATATACGTATATGTTTTCTTTATCTATATATTTAGAGTCAATAGTTCTATATGATTATTCTTGAAGTAGTGTTTTTCATTTATATCACAGAAACATTCCATATCAGTAACCTAACTTTCCCTGATTTTTTGAAGTTGTAACATTTTATTCCTTAGTTCAGATACACCATAATTTATTTCTCTATTGATGCATATTTCATTTGCTATTACAAATGATACTTCAATAAATATATGCAATACAATTTTTTTTGGTATACATGCATCTGTACAATAGATAGCTCAGAATAGAATTGCTGTATGAGAGATTATGATCACTTTACATTTTGATAGTTAAAAAATTGGCACAATTGATCATTCTCTTCTTCAAATACTATTTGCTTGGCATCGGTGATGCTGCTATCTCAGTTTTTTCCTACCTTACTGGCTGTTCCTTCTTACCCTCCATCTGCTAAACACTGATATGCCCCAGGACTCAAGTGTTCAGATTTCTCTTCTCCATTGGACTCACTCTCCTGGAGATGTTATCTAGCTCCTTGGCTTAAATGCTATATATACACTGATGGCTCTTTAATTTATATTTTTAGCTCCTGTTACATCCCTGAACATCATGTTTTTATATTTTATAAGTGACATTCCATTTGAATGTCTACTAGGCCTACATATTTATTCCAGTTTAACTCACTTCCCCACCCCATTTTGGTTTGCAAAATGCTGCTGGGATGCAATATACCAGAAATGGGTTGGCTTTTATAAAGGGGGTTTATCAAGTTACAAGTTTACAGTTCTAAAGCCATAAAAATACCAAAACTAAAGTATCCAGAGAAAAATACCTTGACTCAAGAAAGGCCACTGTCTGTCACATGGGAAGGCACATGGCTGGCATCTGTTGGTCCTTGTTCCTGGTTCTCTTCCTTTCAGCTTCTGATGCCAGTGGTTTCCTCTCTAAGTGTCTGTGGGCCTTTACTTAACTCCTTTGGTACACAACTCTGGGTTTCTGGCTTGCTTAGCATCTCATGGGAAGGCACATGGAGACATCTGCTGGGCTCTGCATCTCCAAACATCTCTGTCTAGGCATTTGCTCTCTCTGCCGGCACTCTAAGCATCTCCAAATTTCTGCTTCTCTGTTGACTCTAAAGCAACTGTTCTCTAATGTCTTCCTCCAAAATGTTTCCCCTTTTAAAGGACTCCAGTAAACTAATCAAGACCCACATGTTGAGTGGGCAGAGTCACATTTCCGTCTAATCAAAAGATCACGCTCAAAATTGGGGGTGTCTTATCTCCATGGAAACAATTCAATCAAAAGGCCATGCCTAGCAGGCAATGGTGACTAAGTGGCAGAATTCTCACGCCATGCCAGAGACCTAGGTTTGATTCCTGGTTCCTGCCCATGCCAAAAAAAAAAAAAAAAAAAAAAAAAAGGCCATGTCCACAATTGAGTGGGTTGATCTTCATGGAAATAATCTAATCAAAGGTTTCTACCCTACAATATTGAATCAAGATTAAAGGACATGCTTTTCTGGGGTACACAACACTTTCAAACCAGTACATCCTCTGCAGAAAAGGAAAACAAAGCTGTGGTCTCCATATACTTCCCCATTCAGTAAATATTAGTTGCCAGTTGCTAAAGACAAGAACCTGAAATTACCCTTGACTCCCTTCTCTTACATCCCATGTCTAATTCATTAGTAAATCCTAATAATGTTATCTTTGAATTATACCCACAATCCAGTTGCTTCTCATCATCTCCACTGAACCGTCTTAGCTCAAGTTGCCATCACCTTTTACCTTCTTGCAGTAGCCTCCTAATTAATGCTCACTTAGTATCTGGTATCTATGTGGCAGCCAAAGTGGTCCTTTTGAAAAATGAGTCTAGTCATATAAGTCTTTTGCACAAAATCTTCCAATGACTTCCTATTTCAGAGTAAAATACAAAGTTTTGACTTGGCTTCCAAGATCCTAGATGGTTCCCACTCCTTTCCTCTGTAATCTTATCTTCTATTATTCTCCTCTTCATTCACCCTGCTGCAACTATACCAGTATTCTTGCTGTTCCCAGCGTGGGGCATTAGCACTTCCTGGTCGTACTGTCTAGTGTGTTCTTCCCCTAGGTAACCTCATGACTTAATCCCTTATATCCCTCAGATTTGTGTTCAAATGTCACCTCATCAATGAGATAGCTCTTTCCAACTCATCCTATATAAAATAGTGCCCTCTGACTCTGGTCCTTTTGGTCTCCCTTGCTCTGATTTACTTATTTTTTTATTGCACTTAAAGCCACCTACTCTCTATTTTTGGCTGTTTATTGTTTGTCTTTTCTACCCTGTCCCCCGTAATGTAAGGCTCCATTAGGGCAAGAACTTTAGTCTCTTTTGCTCATTTTTGTATTCCTGTTGTCTAGTACAACACATTACATGAAGAAGGTGCTCTCAATAAATATTTGTCAAGTTAATAAATGAGAAAATGAATGAAATTTCCCTCCAAATAGACTCTACTAATTTATATTTCTATAAAAAACTATATGCATATGTCCATTTCCTCATAACTCTATAACATTGGATATTCCTGTTCTTTTTAATTTTTGCATTCTGAGAGATGAAAAATGATATATTGTGATTTGCATTTTCCTCATTGTGACCACTGTTGGGCATATTTTCCTATGCTTATTGGTCATTGGTATTTCTTCTGGGAATTTCTTATGTCCTTTGTCTCTTTTACTGTAAGGTTGTTTATCTTTCTACTATTGATTTGTAAGAGTGACATATATTATGACTATCAATCCTTCATCTCCTATATGTATTGCAAATATTTTCCCCAGTCTGTCACTTCTTTTTTAACTTTGTTAATAGTATCATTTGTCATACAGAAGTTTTTAATTTTTAATAAATCTGCCAGTCTTTTGCTTTATGGGTTCTGGGTTGATATCTTGCTTAGGAAATTCTTCCCAGCTTCTAAATGATGAAAAACTCTCTTTTATCTTTAGATCTTTTATTATTTTATTCTTATGTTTAGGGCTTTAATCCATGTGGAATTTATTTGGGGGGATTGTATAATGTAGGATTGTAATTTTTTTTAAATGGGGATCCTGTTGCCTTCATGCATATTCTTCATCTGTTCTTCCATCTCTGATCCAGATTTCCTCTTCACCATATATTAAATTCTGATATATGAATGGGTCTGTTTCCAGACTTCGATTCTGTTCTCATCCATTTGTCTTCTCTTTGCCAATAATATAACATTTCATTATTACTAATGCTCCTTGATTTTCTTTGATCCCTATAATCCTATCATTCATTGTTCTTTCTCTTTTTAAATTTTCTTAACTTTTTCAAATAAATTTTAGAATCGCTGCATGAGTTTCATAAAAAACCTGTGGAGAATTTATGTGTGCTACAGTAAAGTTTTAATTCTGTAGATACTTAGTTTCCTGTATATTTGAGCTTTTGTTTATATTGGTAATGATATATTTTATCTTTATAATTTTAATTGACTGCTATTACAATTGTAAAAGTTATTGCTTTTTATACATTGATCTTTTATCTGACCACTCTTTGAGTCTCTCTTATTCTATTAATTTTTCAGTTGATTCTCTTGGATTATTTAACCAGCAGTTTTAACTTTTCTTTTACAATATTTGGATTTCATATGTAATTGTGTTCTAGTACAATGTTGCATTGAGCTTTGATAGTGAATGTTTTTTGTTTGCTTTAATGGAAATATTTATAATATTTCATCAAGTGTATTTGTTGTAATTTTTATTACTTTACATCAAATTAAAAATGACTTGAATATGTAGCTTTTTTGAAGAAATTTTTTTAAAAATTGGAACTGTGTTGTATTTTACTACAGGCTTTTCCAACATCTATCAAGATAATCATATGGATTTCCCTTTTAATCTATTAATGTAGTGATTGTATAGATTCCTAATGGTGAGCCTTCCATGTATTTCTGTTATAAATTTACTTGATCATGATACTTTATACATTCATATGCTTTTAGATTCTATTTGATAATATCTTATGTGAGTTTTTTTGCTACTTTTCTCTCATTCTTAAATACAGTTTTCACTTTTTTTCCTTTTAGTTTTTAGCTATGTAGTAATATTTCTTTTGCTTGTCAAAGAAATGGACTATGACTCACTTAAGCAAAAATAGAGATTATTTTCAGGATTTGAGGTATCATAGTTTGAGTTTCCTTTGGCTTCTAAGACAAAGAATTGTATGCAGGTGTTTATTTTGGAAAATAATCACATGAAGCAGGAATGGAGGACAGGGAAAGTAAAGCAGGGAAGAATGAAGTTACTACAAGGATGATTGGGTCCTATGGTAGATTGAGCTATGTATCCCAGAAAACACTTAATCTCAATCCCATTTATGTGGGTGTGAACCCATTGCAAATAGGACATTTTGAAGATGTTAATTTTAGTTAAGGTGTGGCCTAACTGAATCAGGATGGGTTTTAATCTTACTACTGGAGGCCTTATAAAGAGAAAACCATCATGGAGAAAAGCTAAAAGCTGTAAATCAGTGGGAACCCAGATTGAAAAGGAGAACATATGATTATGTGTCAGGAAAGCCGAGCAATCCAAGGATTGCCAGTCGCTGACCCCAGGAGGCAGCAAGCCTCCCAGCTTCTGAAACTGTGAGACAATAAATTCCTGTTGTTTAAACTAACCCATTATGTGACATTTTTCATAACAGCCTGGAAACTAAGACATGTTCCCACTGGAGCCTGGTTCTCAATCCTTCTAGAAAATTTGAGGAGGCATATAGAATAAGGCAGTCCATCTATGAGATAAAGTGGAACATTTATCCATTGTTTCCTGTTGGTCAAATGTGGCCCCACAATGTAGCCTGCATTTCTGGATCGTGTGAATGTATGAGTAGAGATTGAGATCCCATTCCACAACCAGAGTGAAGCTGCAGCGTTGTGAGGGTAGACCATTTGCACTGGTGCAAAGTGGTCGCATCCTTCATGCAGTGGTTGGAGGATCAATAACTGGAGTAAAGGTTTTTCTTTTTTTTCAATTTTTTTTGTATTAGAAAAGTTATGAGTTTACAGAACAATCATGCATAAAATACAGGATTCCTATATACCACTGCACCACCAACACTTGCATCAGTGTGGAAATTTATCATATCATATCAAATAGCAATTGATGATAACACTTTTTTTGTTATTCTATTTTTTAACAGTAGTTATGAAAGATTATTAAAGTAATACTATAACTATTGTCCATAGTTTACGTAGGGGTATTTTCCCCCCAGATTTCTGACCTATTATTATTATTTTTTTATGGTTGTCTTTATTTTTTATTTATTTATTTTTTAGGTGTCTTTATTTTATTACTCTACCCATACACTGGGTAAAGGGAGTTTTAGTCACAGGTTTTTACAATTCGTGGTCACTTGATAAAAGCTATATAGCTTATACAATCATTATCAAAGATCAAAGCTACTGGATTACAGTTCAACAATTTCATGTATTTCCTTCTGGCTATTCTGATACACTGAAAACTAAAAAGAAATTCTATATAATGAGAAAGTAGTAATAATCGTTTGTTAAATCCTGATTTCTCAGTTACACCTCCTCCTTCTCATTTGATCATTCTCTCAATCTTCAGGGATATCTGGGCAATGACTATTTTAGCTTCTTTGGCTGGAGAGGGATGTTGATCTTGTGGGATAGAGGAATGAAACTGGTTGATGTTCTTGGACAGACTTTTACCTCTGGATTTCAGGGCTTAGCTTGCCTAGGAACAATCTAGAGGCCTTAAGTTTCTGAAAAAAATAAACTTACTAACTAAAACATTTATAGAATCTTAGATAGAGTCCAGGGTATTCTGTAGGGCTTCTAGGAGTACTGTTGGTTGGGGCGATGTGCTGTGGCAATGTGCAGTATCTGGAATGACCTCTGCAACTCTATTTGAAATCCCTCAGCCACTGAAACTTTATTTTGTTTCATTTCTTTCCCCCCTTTTTGTCAAGAAGGCATTCTCAATCCCATGGAGCCAGGGCTAGGCTCATTCCTGAGAGTCATGTCCCACATTGCCAGGGAGACTTACACCCTGGGAGTCATGCCCCACATGGCAGGAAGAGTTGGCTTAGAGAGAGAGGCCACATATGAGCAACAAAAGAGGTTTTCTGGGGGTGACTTTTAGGCACAATTATAAGTAGACTTAGCTTTGGTACTGCAGAAAGAAGTTTTATAAGGGCAAGCCTCAAGATCTAGGGCTTGATTTCCTAATTTAACTTTTATGGACAATTTAATTGAACACCATGAGTACATGGAAACTTGAATAGGTCATGAGATTTTGTAGGTTTGTCCAGTGTCATGCCCCGATAAATGGCAGAGTGGTTTGAACGGTGAATAAAGAAGTATTTGCAAAGTCCCCTTCGGGGAATGGTGAGAAAGGGGGAAAATTCAACTTCCCCATTTGAAGAATTTCTGATATTCTCACAAGCAGTGGGGACAATAAAATCAATAGGCCAAGCCCTCAATCTTGGGGTTTGTTCATATGAAACTTATCTCCACAAAGGCTAGGCAAAGCCTACTTAAAATTTGGCCTAAAAGTCATCCTCAGAGAACCTCTTTTGTTGCTCAGATGTGGCCCTCTCCCTTTCTCTCTCTCTCTCTCTCTCTCTCTCTCTCTCTCTCTCTCTCAGCCAACACAGCAAGCAAACTCACTGTCCTCCCCCTCTCTACATGGGACATGACTCCCAGTGTGTAAACCTTCCTGGCAATGTGGGACAGAAATCCTAGAATGAGCTGGGACTCAGCATCAAGGGGTTGAGAAAACCTTCTCGACTGAAAGGGGGAAGAGAGAAATGAGACAAAATAAAGTGTCAGTAGCTGAGAGTTTCCAACAGAGTTGAGGGGTTATCCTGGAGGTTATTCTTGTGCATTATATAGATATCCCCTTTTTAGTTTAAGGTGTATGAGAGTGGTAGAGGGAAGTGCCTGAAACTGTAGAGCTGTGTTCCAGTAGCCATGTTTCTTGAAGATGATTGTATAATGATATAGCTTTAGCAGTGTGACTGTGTTTGTGAAAACCTTGTGTCTAATGCTCCTTCTATCTACAGAATGGACAGATGAGTAAAAAATATGAAAAAAAAATAAATAATAGGGGGACAAATGTTAAAATAAATTGAATAGATTGACATACCAGTGACCAATGAAAGGGAGTAGGAAGGGGTATAGGGAAAAAAAAAAAAAGGGGAACAAAGGTTAAAATATATTGGGTAGGGCAGACCATGATGGTTCAGAAGCAGAGTTCTCGCCTGCCATGCCAGAGACCTGGGTTCAATTCCCGGTGTCTGCCCATGCAAAAAAAAACAAAAAAGAAAAAAACATATATATAGGGTAAGGGAAATACTAGTGGTTGATGAGAGGGAGGGGTAAGAGTATGGTATGTATGAGTTTTTTCTTTTTTTCTCTGTGTTTCTTTTTCTGGAGTGATGCAAATGTTCTAAGAAATGATCATGGTGATAAGTATACAACTATGTGATGATATTGTGAGCCATTGATTGTATACCAGTTTGGAATGTTCATATGTTTGTATGTTGTTTTGCCAATAAAGAAAAGTTCTAGGGCTTGGCCTATTAAATTGGGAGTCCCTAATACTTGAGAGAATATGAGGAACTCCCCAAGTGGGGAAATTTAATAGTTCCACATTTATTTCTCCAGTCCCTCAAGAGGACTTTGCAAATACTTTTTTATTTTCTCCCTAATTATTCTGGAATGTATCAGGGTATTTCGTTAACCTGTATAGAATAATAAGGTCTCATTCTCTAATCTAGGTTCCAAGTTATTAAGTTGTTTAAATACACTGACCAGAAGGGTTTAAATTAGATAGTATGCTAAAGAAAATTTAAATTTTGGATAAAATAAGCATCTCTTTCTTTGGTCTTACACAGAAGTTGGAGCTTTAAAATATAGACAATATCATCCATTACACTGTCCTAACCAGATCTGCTTTATTCATATCATATCTCTAATTCTTTTTCAGCTTCTTTAACAGTTGCTGTATAGAATAATGCTGACTTTCAGAGTTGTAGAACTCTAACTCTGAATCTCAGGTGTCACAGAGATACCTAGAGTTCCAGGGAACTACCAAGTTATACATAGAGTACAGTATCTCATAATTTAGAAATAACAGTTAAAACTCAGGAATAAGTGTGACTGCTGTAAGAGCTTACAATATAGGAACCTTTACAATGAGCCTTATTGAACATTCTGTACTCCTTAGTCATTGATTTCACACTCCCTGCCCACTTTCTATCCCCTGAAACCTTATGGTCTCTAATTTAATTCTCAGAGTTTGTTCATTATAGTTAGTTTATGTTAGTGAGACAATGTAATATTTGTCCTTTTGCTTCTGCCTTATTTCCCTCACATAACGTCCTCAAGTTCATTCACGTACTTGCATGCGTCACGACTTCTTTTCTTTCTACAGCTGCACAGTATTCTTATGTATACAGTGGTTTTTGCTGTCGTTCATCAGTCGATGTACCCTGAGGCCACCTCCCTCCTTTGGCGAATGTGAATAATGCTGCCATAAACACCAGTGTGGAAATGTCTATTCAGTTGCTCTTCCAAGTATATACCTAATAACGGGGTTGTAGGATCATGTGTCAACATTTTCAAAGGTTTTGAGATGGTGCCCGAGAAGTGTCCAACACACTGGGGTTTCTGAGTGTTGATATGATTTTTCTGCATCAGTTCTATCTGTCTAAACTGTTCCAAGCAAGACGTATGTTGTTACACCGTATCAAGCCTTTGTTGTTGTTTTTGTTGTTGCCATATTGTCCCCCAAAGTTGATAAAGCCTTGGTCCTTGAAGTAAAGTTGTCTGATGTATTTTAGGTTTATTCTTCTGTCATGTTAATTATGTGTTTGATTGGATTTTAGCTTTTAATTTTTATGATTACTTTTTTTTTTTTAAGCTCCAGCCCCTGAAAATTTGATAACTTTCAGTATATTAGGTCATCCTCAATGTACTTTGGCTACTTAGTCCCTGTTTGTTTGGTCACTTTTGAAAAGATTTAGGATTATAGCAGTAGCTCTGTAAAATGAAGGTAATAGGAGAATATGACGTCTAGGTGGCTGCAGGTGTACCTGTGGAATTTACTGACAGAAGTGATGTCCTTCCCTGGTCAGCTGAGAAAGGACCCGGACATCAGAGGACCCATGGCTTTTGGGACAATGTCCACTACCTCTCTTCTTCCCCATCTGTAGGAGTTAAATAATACTGACTAGGGTGGTGAAAAATTCTAACAGAGATGACATGATTGGATTTTCATCCAAACTCTGTGAGTCTGTCTCTTTATTAGTCATTGCATCAAGAGAGGAAATAAAACATCTTTTTCTGGAAATAGAAAATTACTTTTGAATCTGATGAATACATTCACAGTTAAAGAGGGAAACAGAAACCATGGCAGCTCTGGGGATCTCAGTAGAAATTCTCGGGCTGCCTCTCTGGGGGCACTGCCATTAAGGTGACTCCATTCACTGTTCCTCTTTGATTACGTTTAATTTTGAGAAGGAGAATTTGATTGGCTCTAGCATAGGCTTCACCTTTAATCAGTCAGCATGACCTGGAGGGCAGAGTGGTGAACAGGCCACTAGGGAAATCATGCAGAGGTACCCACCCACCTCTGACTGTGTCTGATGCACCTCAATCCTATTATTCTAGGTCTCCATCTGCAGCCACACGTTAGACCTGAGCACATTTAGGCCCATGCACAGTCACAAAAAATATAAATGAAAAAAGGAAACTGGTGTTTGAAGTAATGGAGATGCCAGGATGGTCACACTATATGGCAAATCAAGGAAAAGTAGAGAAGAAAAATATATTTGCCTAATATCTGGTTTTATATCTATCACACTTTTCATTCTTGGAATGCATGATCACTTCAGTTTATTTTGTGGATTTTTATGTTCTTTTATGTATAACTTTCTATTCTCACTTCTGAATATTTTAAGGATTTTTTTTTCTAATTTATCTAAATCCTTTTACATTTTAATTCCCAAAAAACAAACAAATTTTAAACTTTTGGAGAAAGTCATTCATATGTGAAGAAGGGGACATTTATTTCTTTGTAATTAGGGATAGAATGTTACATAGATGAGCAATATCATTCTTGCTCTGAACTATTTTATGTCTCTGCTTTGTCATAAACAGAGGAGAGAAGCAGGCAGTTAAGAGGAGGAACTTGGAAGTTTTGTTAAGATTCTTTTATCCAATGAAGTGTTAGCAGAATTCATTCAAAATGGATAAAGATCAACCTCTTTCTCTATAAATTTATTATAAAATTTCAGAAATATTAGAATGCCATAAAAATAAATATTATTTTGGAAGAAGACATTCTTAAACTTTGAATTGAAATTCTAAAAAATTTTAAATGTTTGTAATCAAACTTTTAATCAAAATTAAAAATCAAATACATGCTAGGAATATATATTCAAAACTGTGACAGATAAATATTTGTATTTTTCTTCTATAGAACAAATAAAATATATTATTTTAAAAACATTGTGACCCCAATAGATAAATTAGCATAAGTGTAAATATTATGATTAGACAGTTCAAAAAAGACAGTATGTAACTCATGATCCAGATAACTCTTGCTCTATAGCAAACTACTCCAAAACATGTCTTATGAAATAATTTTTTTTATTGTACTTCACAATCAACTTTGTGGGTCAGGAATTCAGCCATGGCTTAGTTGAGCGATTCTTCTGCTTCATGTTGTTTTGCCTGGGGTCATTTGGTGGTAATCAGCTGGCAGCTGGGCTGGATTGGAGGGTCTGAGATGGTTTTTCTCACGTACCTGGCAGGACTGCTGTTAAGGATGAAGTAAGGTTTTACATGTAGTCCCTGGGCATCTTCACAAGGTCTCTCAGGCTGTGATTGGACTTTTTACTTAGTTGTGCAGGGCTCCAAAAGACCAAGCCAGAGGTATCCAGTCCTCTTCAAGCCTAGGCATGGCATTGCTTCGGGGTCACTTCCCCTGAATTCTGTTGGTTGAAATAGTCAGAGAACAGTCAGATTCAAGGAGAGGGGAAATGAACTTTGATGGGAGGAGTTGTCAAAAATTTTGATGCCATCTTTAATGCACCAAAATTATTAATAGAACAAATATTATACATATGTATGTTTTATATACATATAAAACATAACAGAGTGACACATATACACATACACCAACCAGAATGGTAAGAACCAGTTGTGTTATGAAACGTGCCTTTTCATACATTACTGGTAGCATTGGAAAGTAGATTTAGAAAGAATCTTGGCATTAGATATAAAAAGCTTTTTAAAAAATTCTACTATTTGAGTTCTTATGGGAAGAATTCTATGCACAAGGATACATATTATTTGTGGCAAAGTTGAGGGAACACAATTTTTTTTTTGGCATGGGCAGGCTCCGGGAATTGAACCCGGGTCTCTGGCATGACAGATGAGAATTCTGCCACTGAGCCACCGTTGCCCACCCAATTTGTGTAATAGTTGAACGACCCAAATTTTAACAATGCTGAGTGTACTTGTAAACTGTTACAACCACTCAAGTGCAATTTTATATAATTGTTAAAAGTGATATTCTATAGACGTTAACATGGAAAAATGCTTATGGCAAAGCATTCCTACCTGAAAAAAGCAGGTTACAAAGTTGTATTTACAGTATGGTTAAAACCAAGCTTAAACCAACCTATGCATAGAAAATGCATTAGAAGAAAATACACTGCAATTCTAAGTAGGTGTCTTAGTGTGTTGGAATGATGGAACCATGGATAATTATTTTCCTTCTGCTTTTATTTTCTAGATTTTATATAATGAGCACATATTACTTATTGAAGAAAAATTCAAATAATGTTTTGTGATCCAGTATTATATTTTAGGATAATCTCGGCTTAAATACTTGGAATAAAATGGGTAAAACTATAAACTTCTTGTCCTGGCCAAGATGATCTATCTCTAGTGACATTTTTGCTGTTTCTCTCATACACCAAACTCGTTCCCCTGCGCTGAACCTTTGCATGATTTGTTCCCTGTGCTGGAACTCTTTTCCTTAGATAGTTTTGTGGCTTGCATCTTCACTTTATTTAAATATCTTTGCTTTATTCAAAAGTCAACACTTCAGAGAGATTTTCTCTGATTATTTACCTAAAAACACTTCCTTCTTGTGCTGGTTTGAAACTGTTATATACCCCAGAAAAGCCATGTTCTTTTAATTCAGTCTTGTGGGGGCACACATACTGTTGGATGGGACCTTTTGAGTAGGTTGTTTTCATGGAGATGTGACCCACACAATTGTGGGTGGGGCCTTTTGATTAGATTATTTCCATAGAAATGTGATCCCCTGTCCATTCAAGGTGAGCCTTAATTAGTTTACTGAAGTCCTTAAAAGAGCCTACACAGAGAGTTGATGCTTAGACACAGAAATATGGAGATGCTTGGAGAGCCGACATAGAAAGCTACTAGAATCAGAAGCTGAAAGCAATACATCCTGGGAGCAGAGAACCAGGAGACACCAGCCATATGTCTTCCCAGCTGACAGAGAAATCCCAGATATGATCAGCCTTTCTTGAATGAAGGTGTCCTCTTGTTGATGCCTTAATTTGGACAATTTTATGGCCTTAGAACCATAAACTTGTAACTTAATTAAATCCCCTTAAAAGCCAATTCAGTTCTGGTATATTGCATTCCGGCTATTTCAGCAAACCAAAACACTTCCTCACCTTTCCAATTGCTAGCATTTTAGCTATTTTAGTCTAAACTGCATTTGTCATTACCTGACATAATATTATATAATTCTTCCTTTCCATATTGTCTCTCTTCACTACTAGAATATAAGTTCCATGAGAGAACCAGTTTGATTCTTTAAAGGCTTGTTTTTAAGATTCATTTGGGTAGGTCCTGATCAGTCTTTAGCCAGAGATAATTTACATCACCACCGAGACATTTCATTTCTGAGGATGCTACTCATTGTCATGTCTGGTAAGAAGTCTTTCTCTTCTGGTTGGTGGGAATATGAACTATTTCTGGCCCTATGTGGTCTCTGAGGATCATTCTACTACTTCTTTTTCCTATTTCTTCCCAAGTCTTGGTAGTTTCCTCGTACATGTGTGCAGATCAGTACTCAGCCAAAGACTGGAGGGGACTCCCCTGCAGATTTCCAGAGTTCTTTCTCTCTGTATCTTCCTTGTACTGTGTCCCATAAGTTCTAAACACCTTGTTTTCCTTGGATTCTGAACTCTGTCTTTTCAACTCAGCAAGACTGTGTCCTCTATTTGGGATCCCTTTCCCTGTGCTTTGACCTAGACATTTTCTCTAGGCAGTGAGCTGGACACTTTAGGCTCATCTTGTTTATTTCCCTTTTTCAGAGATCACTATCCTGTACTGCCTGTGTTCAGTGTCTGATGACCTGATTTCATATTTTTTGACTGGTTTTCTAGTAGTTTAAGGTAGAAGGATAAATCTAGTCTTTGTTTTTTCATCATGACCAGAAAAACAAGGAAACACTTAGGAGGATACAAAAATTCTTGCAGGGTAACAAGTATTCACCCTCACTTTTATGAAATGCAAATTTGATTAATACAAACTTTAAGCTAAGACATTATTAGAGAATTGATTATCAGTTGAATTGGCCTGTTTCCAGTCCTAAGATTGGAAATGGCAGCAGGAGAACATGATTAGCTCAGAGACATAAAGGCGAAGAGGTATTAAGGAGACTCCCTAACTTTCAAGCATGGGGTGGGGTGGGTGGATTCATCTCCTTCTGCTTTTGCATCATGTTGGCCAAGCCTTGCACAGTTCCCCACCTGAGGCATAGGCAACAGGTTTTCTCCTTCTTCTGAGACTTACTAATGTCAAGCCATGGGAAGCAGGAGATCTGATGGAAGATATAGAAGGAGAGAGAATTCAGTATAAAAGCTTTACATGTACAGACTTGGAGTGGAAGGGACTGAAGGGGCAGAGATTATGACTCATTCTGGGAAATATCTCAAGAAACTTTTGTTATATTAATAAAAAAGGCTGATTGGATAACATCCCCCCCTCCTTTATATCCCCCCTTCTCCCTCCTCTCTGCTGACAGTATGAGCTTGCCACGGGTCTGGTATTGACTCAAGTAGTGGATATTGGATGCTCTTTTTGGCAAGGAGAATGACCTCATTAAAGTCTTCAATCTGTCATTATTCAAGGTTCCATGGATAAATAGTAGTGATAGTACTACTATGCAGCCTTCTCTGAAAGCTGTCAGTACCCTCATTTCCATTCTTGGTTTCCAGCTACTGCCCTGAGAATCTGGCCTCAATGTCCTCAGGCTGGAACAGCTTCTGAAGCACTGGCTGTTGACTTTGTCCTACCTCAGCTGTTCTGTGTTAGGTGCAAGCTGTGCTCCCCGTATTTAGAAAAGAGCTGCCTCTGTGCTAGGTATCGGCTTTGAGGGACTGCTTTTCTGTCATCTCTTCCTGCCTCTCCACTCATCCCAGCTGAAGGCCTTTGTCACCTGTCCTGTCCTTCTCACCTGGGTAATAAATACTTCCCTGAGGCGGGAAACTGCTGAAGCCCGGGTACTTTTTTTTTTTTTTTTTAACAAAAACTAATAAAAAAAATTGTATTTACTTAGAAGCATTCAGAATGTCAACAAAACAGCTGCACCTTTTTTTTCCCATTATGTAGTGGTGTTCAGTTAACAGAATGACAGTTATTTCGAATAAGCTGCATCAGAGACAACTGAAGATGAAAAAACTACCATCCCCATATATAACTAATTTGTGCTGTGCACCAACAAGAACCTGCTTTACATTTCCATGCCAATTTACCACCCCATTCACTGTACCAGGCAAGGTTAGTGGTTACTGAAAAGGCCTCCAGGATAGGGCTGTCTAAAGACACATTTGGTAGTGTGTTAACTATACAAAAAAAAGACACTGTACAGTTTAAAAACAAATCTTACACAGCCTTACATTTCAGTTTTTTTCTTTAGAAGAAGTGAGTTTCGTATAGGGGGTTTAAATGTTTTCATAGGAAAAATAAACTGCTCTAGAACCAACTTATGCATCCTCATCATCTTCTTCCTCCTCATCTTCCCCCTCCTCCTTCTTTTTCTTGCTTTTCTCAGCCTTGACGGCTCCATTTTTTGCCATATCAGGCTTTCCTTTAGCCTGGTATGCACCACTATCCTTTCCATATTTCTCCTTCAGCTTAGCAGCCTGTCCTCTGCAGTGGTGTCATTCCACAGCTCTCTCAGTTCCTTTGCAGCGTTGCCAATGGATAGGCAGGGTGCTCGCCTTTGATTTGGGGGCAATACCCAGAACAAAACAAGAAAAAGGCTGAGGGGAGGCCTCTTGGGTGCATTGGGATTCTTGAACTTCTTTTTTGTTTTCCCTTTAGGAGGGATATAATTTTTCATTTCTTTTTCATAACGGGCTACCTCTGCCTTGGCCAGGTCTTCAAATTTCCCTTTTTCTTTAGCAGACATGTCTTCCACCTCTCTGAGCACTAATTAGAAAACTCTGAAAAGTTGAGTGAGGCGTCCAGGTGCTTCTTCTTGTGCTCCTCCTGGCAAGTTTGCAAGCAGAAGGCGTGTGATGACGTTTTGCCTCTTGGCTTCTTAGGGTCTCCCTTGCCCCTGTCTAGTTATTTTTTGTTGGCGAGGCTCAGAGCCGAGCGCCCACCTGGCCCGCACTTGCCTGGCGCTGCCTCTATGAGGCTTAATGCCCTGCAGTGGCTGTCGCCCAGGTGCTTTTGATTTCACTACAAACTGGAAAAGTTAATACATTTTTTTGTGCTGATTTGTAAGGATAGTGCTTTGAAATCAAAGTGACTACTTGCTACCCCTGATAATTTTTTACCCTCAGTAATATCAAATTTCTTTCAGTTTAATAAAGTACAAAATTACAAGATAATTTCCCTATAACAGACAATGTTTTACAATGCGGCAATTTATTTCTGGAAGGAATAAAATTTGGACAGGGAAATCAGAACAGAGTAATTCAGAAACTTGGATTATTTTGTATATTTTATTTTTCTTTTCTATGATATTGGAAAAGCAAAGAAAAACCTTTGGGAACATTTCAACTGGAGAAAACAAAATATGGTAAAATTTATACAAATACCTTGGAAGCAGAAACAAAAAAGGAGAAAAAAATATTTTTCTACAGCTGCACCCCCCATCCGCCCCTACCCCTTCCCCCTCGATCCCATTCAGTAGTTATAGAGTCAGTCGGGCAGTCCCCGGGAACAAATAAGCAGGAACACTCTGGGAACCCAAACCAAATTGTTTAATATAATAAAAAATATGAGGGCACACATGAAGGCCCCAAATCTATGAATTCAAAACTGAAAACTCAAAATGGACAAATTGGAAAACCCAAAAACCATATGTTATTGAAAATCAGAAGAGGGGAAATGTAATAACCGCTCCCCCCCACCAGAAAATGATTAATAGTGAAATTTGACATCGTAGAGCTATCTGTTGAAAGTGTTAATAGGGGAAATGGATCCAGTGTGTTTAAAACTTATTTTTGATACTTTCAATCCAAGAAAGGGAAGGGATTTAGCATCATTTAAACTGTAATCATTCTTTAAAAATTTGTGTGAGATAAGCAGGCTATATGTATATATAAACCCATGTTCATATGTGCGTTCCCCCAAATAAGGTCACCAAATTGTCCCCATTAACTTTTTCGGGCCTGACAAGTAATTGATTTTCTTTTGCTACTTTTTTTCTTATAGCCATTTCTCTGGCTGTGTTTTGACCTGCATTAGGAGAATGGAGAGAGCAGTGTGTTCTCCTAATTTAGGAAGTCAGAAGTGACTACAGGTGAAAAGTTACTAGGAGGAGACTTAGTAAGTCTGAGAGTCCTACTAGGAATGGGAGCAGGAATATTGTAAGAAAACTAACTTCTTATACAAATGAGTACAGTGCTGGGGTTCTCAGCATGTCTTTTCTTGGAATGGAATTGAAAATTGAAAGCCCTTAAGTGGCCTAAAAACAATGTCTGACTTGAAAAACAAATTGAAGGTATGCAATAATTAAGTAGTAACTAGGAAATAAGTATTGGCTTTGATTTGGTTTTACAGCTAGAAGTGTAGTTCAAAAAGGAGAGAAAATAAAACATATTTTCCTGTATGCAAGAACATTTCATGGTGTAGAGGGTGGAAGGAAATCTTGATTGAACTTTCCTTACTCCTGAGTTACATCTTGGTCTCCCTGGTACAATATTATCTTCTTTCTTGGGTTGAATCTTTATTTTACTTGATTTACTTTGTTGAATTGTTCATAAGATAAAACAATACATGACATTGTAAAAATTCCAGTGATACATGACTTTGTATTAATAAAGATGAAAATCTTTTCTTCCTTTTACTGGACTCTGTAGCTTGTTTTCTGTGTATATATGAATATATGTACACACACACACCATGTGTTTCACCTAAATGGGATCATTGTTCTGTAATTTAGTTTTTCCACCTAACATTACTTCATGGATGTCTTTCTTTGTGAGAATATATAGAACCATCTCATTAATTCTAACAGCTACGTAGTTTTAGCTATTAGAATTGACTGAATCATTTTAATTTGTTTAATGGAACTCCTATTAAAGAATAATCCCTAGTTATTCTGGTGGTTACTTAAAAACCTTAATTCATATACTTCAACTTCCTGATTTGTCATTTTGGACAATAACTGTTGATTCTTGTTATGATGAATGAGAAATTTAGTGTACTTATACTGCCTCCCACCTTTTTTTTCTTCCTTCTGATTTTTAAATTAATTATATTATTACTTTTACATCATCAAGATTTAAACATTTAGGTTCTTCTCAGTAACTAATTTGCTTATAGATTGATTAAAAAATTTAAACCTAAGGAAAATATCTAATGAGCCTGATTTTACAAACATAATTTGCTGCAGTACCAAGTACTGTAAAAGAAGGCAGTATAATCCAATCACATGCTGCTGTTGGATAGAGAATGTTTCATGTCAAAATCCTACAGATTCTCTTTTAGTCTTATACCATAACTACACTGACAAAGCTCTTTTAAATTAGCAGAGACAGAGAACCCCCAATCAAGGAGAAGGGATTCATACTCACATAAATAAAAGCAATTATTGTGGATTATGTATATAAATGGTGAAGTAAGGGAGCATCAAACCTTATTGGACTGAACGTATCTGAAAAATTTCATTCTTTCCTAGAAGGACAAGCCCAGTTTCCTCATCTGAGGTGTATATTCCAACCCTTTCCCCTGAAAATTCTGAGGTAGGGGCTGACTATTTAATTATTGGCTATGTCATATTAATAACCCCCCCCCCCCCCCCAAATATCACCAGACCAGGGGAAAATACATACAAAGGTATTTTTCAAAGGTGAGATATATTATGTCCTTATTTCTACTTGTGAGTTTTGGGGTTCTTGTCTTTTGAGTTTTTGTCTAAGTGAACCAGAGGTCAGCAATTAACCATGAATTACTTTGACAAGGTCTGCTTATTTCTTGTAATAATCTGTCTTTGTATGTAGAATTACCAGAGGCATCAGAGGAAGCTGTAGCCAGAATTCATACATGCATTTGGAAGGTGTATCACAGATTAAAAGTGATGACAGTGGGATTGGGTGGGAGTGGGGAGGAAACAATATAGTCAGAATTATATTCTGGAGGATCTGTACAGATTCCAGTTCAATGTCTGACTTACCCTATGCAAACTATGCTTTTTGGAGGCATTCCTTACTTTTTTTTTTTTTGTCCCCAGGTTCAATAATTTTCGGGCAGTTACTTGATCTTCTACAGAAGGAAAAAACAATCACTCGCGATTTGTGGCCACTGACCTTGAAGGCCAAATCATTGATTGGTGACAGCAGTAACTTAGAAACTTCAACTTGTCTTAGTTTCTCCCTGATGGCATGGCTAAGTGCTTCCAGCAGCCAATCAGTCTGGACAGTTCATTTGGGTTTAAGTTCTCGATGTAATGCTTTATTCCAAAGTACAGCTGAGACCCTTAGATAACCGCTCCAATTTTTTAGATAGCAGCATATTTTTTTTCTAGAGGATATCTTCAAAAGCTTATTAAAATCCAGCAACAGAAGCCCTGTAATTATTTCAGTAGCTGGATTCCAATAGGCATAACATCATTTGCTGGGTGACAAAGCCCTATGATAGCTTGTAAGAAAGCAGACGCAAACATATTATGTCAGGAAATCCTCAGATCTCCATCCACAATGCAGTCAGTACTATGCTAGAAAAGTTGGTTTTCCCTCTGGGGTTCTGTTAGGCCTACAGGATATTTTCTCCCCAAAAGTTAAGATAGGAATCCACTGTAGTAGTGTGATGGCCTGGAGTCATATGTAAAATGGGCAATGTATTCAAGTATTTATTTAGAAATATGTTCTATTTATTTATAGGTACAAAAAGGTTTGCACATTAAAAAGACAAGTTTCCTTTATAGCCGTCTCTTCAGTCACACACTCCGAGGTTATCACTGATATCAGTTTCTTAGGTGTCCTTCCAGATATTTTTAGTGTACATACTAGCATGTGCATTTATATTTGAAGAAATTGTAGCAAAGCTACATGCTGTTCCACACAGTATTCCAATTTTTCTTGATGTTAATTCCATATAAATGTTTACAGAATTTATTCTTTTTTGTGTGTGTGGGACTTGTATGGTGTGATGGTTAGGTTCTGGTGTCAACTTGGCCAAGCGATGATGCCCAGTTGTCTGGTCAGGCAAGCACTGGCCTGACTGTTCCTGCAAGGATATTCTGTGGTTGGATGATAAACCAGAAGGTTGGTGTATTAAATCATCAGTCAGCTGATTGCATCTGCGATAATCCAATCAGTTAAAAGCTTTTAAGGAAACAGAGAGACTCTTTCACTGCTTCTTCAGCCAGCAAGCTTCTCCTGTGAAGCCTCCAGCTTCACAGCCTGCCCTACAGATTTTGGACTCTTCCTTTCCTGCAGTTACCTGAGACACCTTTTTAGAAGCAATTTTTTTTTTTTTTTTTTTTAGCCATGGGTAGGCACCAGAATTGAACCTGGGTCTCTGGCATGGCAGGTGAGAACTCTGCCACCATTGCCCACCCTGAGACACCTTTTTAAATCCCATATTTACAGATCTCTTCTGTTGGTTCTGTTATTCTAGAGAACCCTGACTAATACATATGGCAGTCCAACATTTGGATGGATCATAATTTATTTAACGAATTCTCAGTGATGTACGTTAGGTGTTTCCCATTTTATATTATTAAAACAGCACTTTAATACTTAAAATTGCATGGATTTTATTTCCCACAAGTGTGACTATATTTTTAAGATAAATTCCTGGAAATAGCATTGCTGTGTTGAAGATATGTGCATTTTAATTTTGATAATTTGTTAACTTGCACTCCAGGAAGTTCATACTAATTTAAATGTGCTGGTTTGAAATTATGTATGTACCCTAGAAAAGCCATGTTTTAATCCTGATCCCATTTTGTAAAGGCAGCCATTTCTTCTAATCTCTATTCAGTATTGTATGTTTGACACTGTAATTAGATCATCTCCCTGGGGATGTGATTTAATCAAGAGTGATTGTTAAACTGGATTAGGGGAGTCGTGTCTCCATCCATTTGGGTGGGTCTTGATTAGTTTCTGAAGTCCTATAAAAGAGGAAACATTTTGGAGAATGAGGGAGATTTCTGAGAGAGGAGAGAAGGATGCAGCCACAAGAAGCAGAGTCTACCAGCCAGCGCCTTTGGAGATGAAGAAGAAAATGCCTTCCGGGGAGCTTCATGAAACAGGAAGCCAGGAGAAGAAGCTAGCAGATGATGCTGTGTTCACCATGTGGCCTTCCAGATGAAAGAGGAACCCTCATCTGTGCCTTTCCAGATGAGAGAGAAACTCTGTGTTCACCATGTGCCCTTCCAATTGAGAGAGAAACCTTGAACTTCATAAGCCTTCTTGAACCAGGGTATCTTTCCCTGGATGCCTTAGATGGGACATCTAATCGATTTGCATCGATTTAGAAAAAGAAATAAAAAGACAACAGAATAAGAATTAAAACAATAATAGAAAGAAAAAAAAAACCTATACCTCACATGCAGCTTCATTCAGTGTTTTAACATAATTGCATTACAATTGGGTAGTATTGTGCTGTCCATTTCTGAGTTTTTATATCCAGTCCCGTTGTACAGTCTGTATCCCTTCAGCTCCAATTACCCCTTCTCTTTTTTTTTTTTTAATTAACGGAAAAAAAGAAATTAACCCAACATTTAGACTTGTAGACTTGTTTAATTGGAACGTTTTCTCAGCCTTAGAACTGTAAACTAGCAACTTATTAAATTCCCCTTTTAAAAGCCATTCTGTTCTTGGTATATTGCATTCTGGCAGCTAGCAAACTAGAACAGCAATCTATGAGAGTTCCTGTTTTATCCACATCTTTGTCAACAAAATGCATTTCACACTTTTTAAAAAATTTTATTTTTTTTAAATACCAAAAAACACAAAGCAAATGCAAACATTACTCCGTTCTACATATATAATCAGTAATTCAAAATATCATCACATAGTTGAATATTCATCATCATAATCATTTCTGGGAACATTTGCATCTATTCAGAAAAAGAAATAAAATGAAAACAGAAAAAAAATTGTACATACCGTACCCCTTACTCCTCCCTTTCATTGATCACTAGCATTTCAAACTAAATTTATTTTAACATTTGTTCCCCTATTATTTATTTTTATACCATATGTTCTACTCATCTGTTGACAAGATAGATAAAGGAGCATCAGACACAAGGTTTTTACAATCACACAGTCACACTGTGAAAGCTATATCCTTATTCAAACATCATCAAGAAACATGGCTACTGGAATACAGCTCTACATTTTCAGGCAGTTCCCTCCAGCCTCTCCACTACATCTTGAATAATAACAAGGTGATACCTACTTAATGCGTAACCTCCAGGATAACCTCTCGACTGTGTTTGGAATCTCTCAGCCATTGACAGTTTGTCTCATTTCCCTCTTCCCCCTTTTGGTCAAGAAGGTTTTCTCAATCCCTTGATGCTGAGTCTCAGCTCATTCAAGGATTTCTGTCCCACGTTGCCAGGAAGGTCTGCACCCCTGGGAGTCATGCCCCACGTAGACAGGGGGAGGGTGGTGAGTTTGCTTGTTGTGTTGACTGGAGAGAGAGAGGCCACATCTGAGCAACAAAAGAGGTTCTCTTGAGGATGACTCCTAGGCCTAATTTTATGTAGGCTTGACCTATCCTTTGTGGGGTTAAGTTTCATATGAACAAACCCCAAGACTGGGGGCTCAGTCCATAGCCCTGGCTGTCCACACTGCTTGTGAGAATATCAAGAATTCAACTTGGGGAAGTTGAATTTCTCCCTGTTCTCACCATTCCCTGAAGGGTGTAGAGGGTGGAAGGAAATCTTGATTGAACTTTCCTTACTCCTGAGTTACATCTTGGTCTCCCTGGTACAATATACTTTTCTGCTCACTGATCAAATCACTCTGGAATTCATTGGGGCATCACTCTGGACAAACTAACAAAATCTCATGTCCTACCCAAGGTTCCAAGTACTTATGGTGTTCAATCAAGCTATCTACATAAGTTATATTAGGAAACGCACTAGTCAGAATGTAAATTTTGTACCAAATAAACATTTTTTTGCTTTAGTCTCACAGATAAGTTGAAATTTTAAAATATTAGTTACCATCTATTTTCAGCACCCTGCAATAATGACATTCCTTTGTTCTTCCTCATGCAAAAACATTTTAAAAATTTGTACAATTAGTCACTGTTATTATACACTCTAGGCATTCCTAGATCATACCATCTCAATCTTTATCATCTTTCTTTCTGATTTCATTTATGTCCCCAGTCCTCCTCCCTCTATCATTCTCACATTCAGCTTCATTCAGTGTTTTTTTTTTATTTCAGAACGTACTATGTTTATTTTTTTAAAAAACTAACATAACCACAATACCATCAACCATACCTTAAACATGCTAACGATAATCTCCTAATGTCAAATCTCTGCAAACTATTTCTTTTTTTTATATGGTTTTTTTTATTAATTAAAAAAAGAATTAACAAAACAATTAGAAATCATTCCATTCTACATGTACAATCAGTAATTCTTAATAACATCACATAGTTGCATATTCATCATTTCTTAGTACATTTGCATCGATTTAGAAAAAGAAATAAAAAGACAACAGAATAAGAATTAAAGCAATAATAGAAAGAAAAAAAAAAAAACCTATACCTCACATGCAGCTTCATTCAGTGTTTTAACATAATTGCATTACAATTGGGTAGTATTGTGCTGTCCATTTCTGAGTTTTTATATCCAGTCCCGTTGTACAGTCTATCCCTTCAGCTCCAATTACCCCTTCTCTTTTTTTTTTTTTTTAATTAACGGAAAAAAAGAAATTAACCCAACATTTAGAAATCATACCATTCTACATATGCAATCAGTAATTCTTAACATCATCACATAGATGCATGATCATTTCTTAGTACATTTGCATCGGTTTAGAAGAACTAGCAACATAACCGAAAAAGATATAGGATGTTGATATATAGAAAAAAATAAAAGTAATAATAGTAAAATCAAAACAAAACAAAACAAAACAAAACAAAAATCTATATCTCAGATGCAGCTTCATTCAGTGTTTTAACATGATTACTTTACAATTAGGTATTATTGTGCTGTCCATTTTTGAGTTTTTGTATCTAGTCCTGTTACACCATCTGTATCCCTTCAACTCCAATTGGCCATTATCTTACCCTGTTTCTATCTCCTGATGGTCTCTGTTACCAACAAAATATTCCAAGTTTATTTACTAATGTCAGTTCATATCAGTGAGACCATACAGTATTTGTCCTTTTGTTTTTGGTTAATCTCACTCAGCATAATGTCCTCACAGTCCATCCATGTTGTTACATACTTCATAACTTTATTTTGTCTTACAGCTGCATAATATTCCATCGTATGTATATATCACAATTTGTTTAATCACTTGTCTGTTGATGGACATTTTGGCTGTTTCCATCTCTTTGCAATTGTAAATAATGCTGCTATAAACATTGGTGTGCAAATGTCTGTGTCCTTGCCCTTATGTCCTTTGAGTAGATACCTTGCAATGGTATTGCCGGATCATTTGGCAATTCTGTATGCTGCTTTTTGAGGAACCGCCAAACTGCCTTCCACAGCAGTTGCACCATTTGACATTCCCACCAACAATGAATAAGTGTGCCTCTTTCTCCATATCCTCCCCAGCACTTCTTATTTTCTGTTTTATTGATAATGGCCATTTCAGTGGGTGTGAGATGATATCTCATTGTGGTTTTGATTTGCATTTCTCTAATGGCCAGGGAAGTTTTCTAGTGCTCCCTTTAGTATTTCTTGCAGAGCTGGTCTCTTGGTCACAAATTCTCTCAGTGATTTTTTGTCTGAAAATGCTTTAATTTCTCCCTCATTTTTGAAGGACAATTTTGCTGATATAGAATTCTTGGTTGGCAGTTTTCCTCTTTTAGTAATTTAAATATATCATCCCACTGTCTTCTCGCCTCCATGGTTTCTGCTGAGAAATCTACACATAGTCTTACTGGGCTTCCCTTGTACGTGATGGATTGCTTTTCTCTTACTGCTTTCAAGATTCTCTGTTTCTCTTTGACCTCTGACATTCTGATTAGTAAGTGTCTTGGAGCACACGTATTTGGATCTATTTTCTTTGGGGTATGCTGCACTTCTTGGATCTGTAATTTTAAGTCTTTTATAAGAGTTGGGAAATTTTCAGTGATAATTTCCTCCATTAGTTTTTCTCCTCCTTTTCCCTTCTCTTCTCCTTCTGGGACACCCACAACACGTATATTCGTGTGCTTCATATTGTCATTCAATTCCCTGAGTCCCTGCTCATATTTTTCCATTCTTTTCCCTATAGTTTCTGTTTCTTTTTGGATTTCAGATGTTCCATCCTCCAGTTTACTAATCCTAACCTCTGCCTCTTGAAATCTGACGTTGTAGGTTTCCATTGTTTTTTTCATCTCTTCTACTGTGACTTTCATTCCCATAAGTTCTGTGATTTGTTTTTTCAGACTTTCGATTTCTTCTTTTTGGTCATTCCTTACCTTCTTTATATCCTCCCTCAATTCATTGATTTGGTTTTTGATGAGGTTTTCCATGTCTGTTCATATATTCTGAATTAATTGTTTGAACTCATGTATCTCATTTGAATTGTTGGTTTGTTCCTTTGACTGGGCCATATCTTCAATTTTCCTAGTGTGATTTGTTATTTTTTGCTGGTGTCTAGGCATTTAATTCCTTAATTAGTTTATTCTGGAGAATGCTTTCACTTCTTTTACCTAGGGTTTTTTGCTGGATGGATTTTTTGTCTCTCTGTTCTTTGACATTCAGTTCAGCTTTTTCTGGACCTCTAGCTTAGGTTTTGTTTAACAGAGGAGAATTTTTCGGTTCTTGATTTCTTGTTTCTTGCCCTGCTTGTATGTTGCCTTTCCCCCCCACCCTTAGGAGGTTCTACGTAGTATTATAGACCCCAGCTGGATTTTCCCAGACCAAACTGGCCTCCTATCAGGAGGAAAGAGTCACCTGCGTCGGTTTTCCCTAAGGATGAGACCCAGCAGGTTGAAAGTCTTTCCTGTGAAGTCTCTGGGCTCTGTTTTTCTTATCCTGCCCAGTATGTGGTGCTTGTCTGCCTGCAGGTCCCACCAGCATAAGGTGATATGGTACCATTAACTTTGGCAGACTCTCCCTGCTGGAGGCGTGGTGGAGACAGAGGAGAGGTTGTAGGCTGGTTTTAATGGCTTCAAATTACCAAGCTCTGGTGTCTGAATTCCTTGAGGGAGGGATTCCACCTGAGTTGGGCTTCACCCCTTCCCTGGGGAAGGCACAGGCTCCAGACAAGCCCTCAAACAAGCTTCTTTCTGCTTATGCCTGGGGCAGTTGCAGCCTGAAGAGCCCTGTTGCTCTATCCCAAGGCAGTGAAGCCTTTGTAGAAACACAACCACAAAAAGCTCTGTTTTTTTTTTTTTTTCTTCTTCTGTCAGCCATGCCCCCTTGGCACCAGGGCAAAAATGAGCGCCCTCCGCTTTGACCAGGTTCCCCTGAGCTGGGGGCTTATTTTTAGTAGTCAGAATTTGTTAATTAATTCCATAATTTGCGTTTGGTTGGGCTCAGCCTCTGCTGCTGGTAAAGTCTCTTTCCTTTCT
Organism: Tamandua tetradactyla; assembly: GCF_023851605.1. NCBI lineage: Eukaryota > Metazoa > Chordata > Mammalia > Pilosa > Myrmecophagidae > Tamandua > Tamandua tetradactyla. The sequence continues at coordinate 49,375,646 of NC_135347.1, read as the reverse complement.
CCTCTGGGAAGCAGCCTGTGGGGGAGGGGTGCCAGCCACTGTGGCTTGGGGAACTCACAGTTCTGGGGAGGCTCACAGCTGGTCCAGCTGATCCAGACTGGGGTACGCTGTGTGTCTGGTCACTGACGTGGTCCAGGAGCTGTTCTGTACTGTTTCTGGTTATTTAGTAGTTGTTCTGGAGGATGAACTAAAACATGCATATTGCTAAGCCGCCATCTTCATTTCACACTTTTTGATTCTTGCCAACTTATAGTGGTATCTTACAATTTTAATTTGCTTATTTCTTATGGGTCATGTTGAACATCTTTACTTTTTTGAGATATATTTTCACATACCATATAATCATCCAAATTGTACAAAAACTGATTCACAGTATCATCATATACCTGTGCATTTGTCCTCACAGTTGATTTTTGAACATTTTTTATTATTCCCCAAAATAAAAATAAGAATAAAAGTAAAAATAAATGTAAAAAGAACACCCAAACATCCCATATTCCCCCTTACTATTCATTTATTTTTTGTTGTTGTTTTTTTCTTACTCATCTGTCTATATATACACTGTATAAAGGGAGATCAGTCACAAGGTTTTCACAATCACATGATCATACCTTAAAAGATCTATAGTTAGTCAGTTGTCTTCAAGTATCAAAGTCATTGGATTACAGCTCAGTAGTTTCAAGTATTTCCCTCTAATTACTCCAATACACCAAAAACTGAAAGGGGATATCTGTATACTACATAAGAATAATCTCCAGAATGACCTCTTGACTATTTGAAATCCCTCAGCCCCTGAAATTTTATTTTGTTTCATTTCTGTTCCCCCTTTTGGTCAAGAAGTTTCCTTCAATCCCGTGATGCTAGGCCAGGCTTATCTCCAGGAGCCACTTCCGATTTCACCAGGGAGAGTTATACCCCCAGAAGTCATGTCCCAGGTATGGGGGGAGGGCAGTTGATGAACATTCTTTTATATGATTAATATTCATTTGTATTTCCTCTTTAGTGCATTATCTGTTTATGTCCTTTGCTTATTTTCCTTTTGGACTGTTTGGTCTTTTTCTTATTGATTTATTGGAACTGTTTATATTTTGAGGAAACTAAAACTATTTATATGTTGAGAAAATTAGTCCATTCTGGGAGATGAGTTGCAAATTTTTTTTTCACAATTTGATGTTTACTTTTTGACTTTAAGGGGTTAAGGAACTTTTTTCTATGCAGTAGAATTTATCAATCTTTTATGACTTTGGAGTTTTTAAATAATATTTAAAAAATTGTATATTCTCTTTCTATATTCTATATAGAGAATGTACAATTTTTATTATATTATTTAATATATTTATTTTCCACTATTTTCATCTAGGACATCTAGGGTACTATTTCTTCATTTAAGTCTTTATTCCTTATTTTGGTATAGGGCAAGGGCATTTTTTTTTTCAAGATAACTTGAAGAGTTAGGACTGTGAGAAAATGTTATATTTTTTATTAGTGGTGTCTGTTATAGCACCTGGACATTTCCTAAGTATTTCTCTTCTACAATGACAGAGTGAAGTAATCTGTTTTATGGTGAATAGGCAGCAAGAAGTCCTGATGGCTGAACTGTACTTGGACAGGGGCGAGTGATAGTTTTACGTTATCTTGCCAGCAAGATTAATGGCAATTACAGAGGTCAGGAAGTAGGTTTGAGGTGATAGTGAAGATCACTTAAAATGCAGCGTTGGGATGGACATTTCCAAGATGAGCATCAACAGGGAATTTTAGCATTATGAAGAGCTCCAAGGAAGCTGTAGTGTTCATGAAGTTCTTGAGTGTTTTGTGGTCTTTTCTCCTTAGGCAGCTGCAGATTACTTAGTTGGCTCTATTCTTTGAGTTCAACAGGGAAACCCCATTGAGTTTGAATTTAAGATAGTGGTTCTCCAGCCTGGCTGCTGCATTAGAGTTTGCTTGGCGAGAGTCTGACTTAATTGATCCTAAGATGGGACTCCAGTAACAACATTTTGAAAAATTCCCAGGTATTGTTAATGTGCAGCTAGGATTGAGAACCACTATTTAAAGCAATCAGTTGTAATCCCTTTGCATTAGGGATTACAGTGTCAGCTGCTTCTGTATTCCCAAATATGCATACAAATCACCTGGGGATCCTGTTAAGTACGGATTCTGGTTCAGGTGGTCTAGGGTGAGGCTTGAGGGTCTGGAGTTCTAAATATTCCCCAGTGATGCTGGTGCCTAGCCCACATTTGAATGACTTGATCTATACTCTAAGAGTAAGCACTGATCTGCACCAGTTCATGAGATGTCAATAAGCATGCTTCAGGCATGATCCGGCTCTCTGGCAGAAAGAACACTGGAGTCAAGAGAGCTACTTTCCACTCCCAACTGTGCTCCTAGTTAACTGTGAGACAAGTTTTTTTTTTTTTTTAAGTGCTTCAGCCCCCTATCCTCTTATCTCTAAAACTAGAGTGTTCAACTGGATGAACTACAAGGTTCCCTTTGTTCTTACATCCTTTGATACTGGTCCAGGATGTTCTCAGACTCTATCTGAATCAGGCTGTTTTGTGGAATTGGAGTCTGGATTCTGAGGTTAGAAACCTGACTTTCTTTAGGGGACTTTCTTTGTGAGGGGCTGGGGCGTAGGCCCTGAGCTTGCGATCTTGTGGTGGAAATAAAAGTTACAAATGTTAAAGAAGAGTAAGATGGTAAATTGTAAACTGTGGTAAGAACAAAAAGAATTCTGGGAAGCTAGAGAGATGTGTTGGTTGGAACATTCAGGGAAAGCTTTGTTGCAGAGATTTGAGAGTCATTTGTTGGAATAGCTGAACTAGAGAGCTGACTCGTGCTGGCAATTTTCATCAGACACTGGAGACTAAACAGAAATGTCAATATAACGATTCAGTGGTCATACTTATTTGTTAAATCCTAACTTCTCTATTATAACTCCTCCTTCTCCTTTGATCCTTTTCCCAGGACTGGCTCCTCTGGGTTTCCAGACTTTTATCTTCCTTCAATAGGGAAGATACAAAAGATATTTGTCTACCTTAAATTCAAACAATATAGGAGAAAAGGCCTACTTTTGTGGAAGCATATGTTTGAAGGGGAACCAAATGTTACGAACTCTCCTTTTAATTTTTTAAGGCTAATCTTGACTGTTAACATTGATGGTGAAAAGAAAATCACCACAACCAAATGTAGTCTGAGTCAAAAACCTTTGTGTATCTCCTTATGATAATAATAATAATAATAATGATACTATGTATCAGAAATGACATAAAATGCAAATAAAAAATTTCTTGAACTATAAGTATATTTAAAACGATAAATTGTTACTTATATCTTAGCTCACTGAGAATGGGACTAGATAATTTGTTTTGATGTTACAGTATACTCAGGAATTTTGGACTCACCGTCTTTTGATCTCAAAGGAAATGTATTTTGTATTGTAAGTCGAGTTTTACTAAATTTTATATTCCATTAAAAAGAGGTTATATGACCAGAGTGTAGGTGTAGAAAAATGTGAAGTTGAATGGTTACCCTCATTTTATGAATTACATTTAGTACACACAGTTTAGCTCTTTCATTGAATATCTCAAGAGTTTTGCTCTTTCTCATTATTGCTAGATCTTTTTGAAGCTGTAGACCACCAGTACTTGTTCATCAACACATATTGTTATAGTTTTGTTGTATTTTGGTCTTTTATGTGTCCAATTACTGATATTTACTATAATAAGAGTGATAATATAGTACAGTAGAAAATTTCCTATTTTAAAACTAATGTCATATAAAAAGCTTTTTAATAGTGAAATATAGCATATTATATATTATATAATATGTTACTATATATAAAAAATAATAAATTTTAAAGTATATTTTATTAACATTTTTATTGTGGAATATAACATACAAAAAGCAGTAAATTTTAAAATACATTTAATAAGTAGTTATAGAACAGATTTCAAAGTTTGGTATGAGTTACAGTTCTGCAATTTTAGGTTTTTACTTCTAGCTATTCTAAGACACTGGAGACTAAACTGAAATATCAATATAATGATTCAGTAGTCGTACTCATTTGTTAAATCCTAACTCTCTGCTATAACTCCTCGTTCTCCTTTGATCCTTTTTCCAGTCTTTAGGGATATTTAAGCTATGCCCATTCTAACTTTTTCACTTTGTAAAGGGGTGTAAAAAATATGGCATGGGAGTAGAACTGATTGATGTTCTTGGAGAGACTAGCTCTTCTGGGTTTCAGGACTTATCTGGCCTAGAAACCATCTGAAGATTTTAGGTTTCTGAAAAAGTAAACTTAATACTGTGAAACTTTTGTATAATCTCAAATAGAACTCTGGGTATTCTTTAGGGTTAACAAGAATGATGTAAATGGGGTTTGGCAAAAAATGAGGTAAGTAGCAATATGTAGCTGAAGCTTGCATATGTAGCCTCATAATTATTTGAACTCTTAGCCACTGATGCCTTATTTTGTTACATTTTTCCCCGTTTGATCTGGAAGGCATTGTTGATCCCACAGTGCCAGGGCCATGGCCAGGCTTATTTCTGGGAGTCATGTCTCACTTTGTCAGGGAGCCTTAGTGTCATATCCCATGTACGGGGAAGCGATAATGATTTTTCTTACAGATTTGGGCATAGAGAGAGAGAGGGGCCACATCTCAAGAACAGAAGAGGTTTCTTGGAAGCAACTCTTAGGCATAATTGTAGGTAGATTTATCTTCTCCACTACATAAATAAGTTTCATGAGAGCAAACCTCAAGATCAAGGGCTTAGCCAGTTAACTTGGAAGTCTCTAGTGTTTGAGAGAGTATCCAGGGTTTCCCAGGTAGGAAAGTTTAATAGTTCCATATATTTTCTCTAGTCCCTCAAGGGGTTTGCCAATACTTTAAAATTATGTGGGGTGTAACTGGGTATTACACTAAGCTACACAGGAAACAGACCCTTGTTCCCATTCTGGGCTCCATGTATTTGGGTGTTTAAATGAACTTTTCAGGTAGTTAAGTTTGATTCCATGCTACAGGAAATTTAGGTTTGGACAAAATAAAGCTCTCTTCTTTTGGTCTCTCACAATGGTATGGTTCTAAAATGGAGACAATATCATCCTTTATCCTGTATTCTGATTTACCCTAGTCTCAGCCAAATTGGTTTTGTTCTTATCTCTTACTGAAGCCTGATCTCTTTCTCAATTACTTTAGCAGTTGTTGTTTGTGGCAATGCTGACTTTCATGGCTGCAGAACCCCTTCTATGATTCTTAGGTGTCATGCAGGCACCGAAAATTCCAGGGAAATACTAGGTTATACACATATAGCCCAACACCCCAGAATCTATAAATAACACTTAAAGCTCAGGAATAAATGTGACTGCTATAGGAGCTTACAATCTAGGCCCCAATTTTCCTATAGGTGTCCTTTTGTTCCTGGCTTATTTTGCACAACACAATGTTCTCAAGGTTTGTTCACTTTGTTGCATGCCTCACAACTTTGTACCTTTCTGTGACACAATATTCCATCATATATATATATACCACAGTTTGCCTTACTGCTTGTCAGTCATTGTACCCTTTGGCCACCTCCATCCACTGGGCATAATGGACAATGCCCAAAATAAATCATCCATGTCTCACAGTATCCTCACTTAGTTGTGCAACTATCATTGCTCTGTTTCAGACAATTTTCATTGCTTTTGCCAGGTTGTATTGGCAAAATGATACAGTATCAATTCTTTTGTGCCTGGCTTATTTCACTTAACATTATATCCTCAAGGTTCCTCCATGTTTTCATGTGCTTCAGAACCTCATTTTGTATTAATGCTGCATAATATTCCATCATATTATACCACATTTTGTTTATCCACTTGTCTGTTGATGGGCACTTGGATTGTTTCCATCTTTGGCAATCATAAATAATTCTGCTATGAACACTGGTGTGGAAATGTCTGTTTGTATCACTGCTTCCAGCTCTTCTGGGTATATACTGAGTTGTGGTGTTGCCAGGTATAGGGCAATTTGATATTTAGTTTTTGAGGATCCGCCAAAATATCTTCCACAGTGGCTGTGCCATTTTATGCATTCCCCCTAGCAATGTAAGTGTCCCAATTTCTCCATATCCTCTCCAACATTTGTAGTTGCTTGTTGGTTAATGAGATGGTATCTCACTGTAGTTTTTATTTGCATTCCCCTTACAGCTAATGAAGATGAAGATCTCTTCATGTTTTTTTTATTGTGAAAAATAACATATATACAAAAAAGCAGTAAATTTCAAAATACATTTTAACAAGTAGTAATAGAACAGATTTCAGAGTTTGGTATGGGTTACACTTCCACAATTTTAGATTTTGCCTTCTAGCTGCTTTAAGACACTGGAGACTGAAAGAAAATGTCAATATAATGATTCAGCAGTCATACCAGTTTGTTAAATCCTGTCTTCTCTGTTATAACTCCACCTTCTCCTTCGATCTTTCTCCCAATCTTAAGAGGTATTTGGGCTATTCTCCTTCACACTCTTTCATTTAGAAATGCTGTCAATAATATGAAATAGGGGGATAGAACTAGTTGATATTCTGGAGAGGCTGGCCGCTCTGCATTTCAGGACTTATCTGGCCTAGGAGTCCATCTGGAGGTGGCAGGTTTCTGGAAAGTAATCATAGTGCATGGAACCTTTGTAGAATCTCAGATAAAGCCTTAAGTGCTTTTTAGGGTTGGCAGGGATGGTTTTGGTTGGGGTTTGGCAAATCATGATAAATAGCAATATCTAGCTGAAGTTTGCATAAGAGTAACCTCCAGAGTAGCCTCTTGACTCTATTTGAACTCTCTCAGTTACTGAAAACTTATTTGTTACAATTCTTATCCCCTTTTTGGTCAGGAAGGCATTGTTGATGCCATGGTGCTAGGGCCAGGCTCATCCTGGGAGTCATATGCCACGTTGACAGGGAGACTTTCACACAAAGATGTCATGTACCACGTGTGGGAGAGGGTAATGGTTTTCTTGCAGAGTTAGGTTTAGAGAGAGATAGGCCAAATCTGAGCAACAAAAGAGGTTTACTGGAAGTAAAATAATTTGATATGGGTTTTACACTTCTACAATGTTAGGTTTTTCCTTTTAGCTGCTTTAAGACACTGGAGACTAAAAGAAATATCAATATAATGATTCAGCAGTCATTTTCCGTTTTTTTGATAATGGCCAGTCTGGTGAGTGTGAGATGATATCTCATTGTGGTTTTGATTTGCATTTCTTTAATAGCCAGTAAAACTGAGCATCCTTTCATATGCCTTTTAGCAATTTATATTTCCTCTTCTGAAAAGTGTCTGTTTATGTCTTTTGGCCATTTTAAAATTGGGTTATTTGTGTTTTTGTTGTTGAGTTGTAGAATCTCATTATATATTCTGGATATTAAACCCTTATCTGATATGTGATTTCCAAATATTGCCTCCCATTGCTTAGGATGTCTTTTCACTTTCCTGGTAAAGTTCTTTGATGCCCCAAAATGTTTAATTTTGAGGAGCTCCCATTCATTTATTTCTTTTTTCATTGCTCATGCTATGGGTATAAAGTACAGGAAACCACCTCCTATCACAAGATTTATAAGATATTTCCCTATATTTTCTTCACATTATCCTCACTTAGTGGTATAATCATCAATACTCTAATTTTAGGCAATTTTCATTGCTCCCAAGGGAAAAATAACTGATTGAACACATCCAATAGAAAATCGAAACCTCCCCTTAACTCTTGTCTTCCCCACTCCCACCCAATTATTTACTCCTGGTATTGCTGTGGTATGGTTGATGTCTTCCTGTTAAAAATAGTCCATAGCATGCAATAGTATTTCCCCCCCTATACCCCTATTATAAACTCTTTGTACAGGATTCATTACTTTGGCATAGATCATGCAAGAACTTATTTATATTTGTAGTGTTAATCAGTGGAGTACATGGCTCTATATAACCCCTTTCAATCATGTTCACCTTTAATATGGTAATATTATTTATAGACCCACTAATCAACTTCCTTCACTTCTATCTATTCTCTTATATTTAATTTCACCCTTATCAGATAACCCTTCAGCCACCTCTAGTTTCTGTGTATTTTCCATGTATCTTCTGTATTATAAGCCTCTGAGTTTACCTTTACCAAGGCAATAAAAGCAAAATCATATGGTATCTATCCTTTTATGTCTGGCTTATTTAACTCCGCATTATGGCCTCAATGTTCTTCCTTGTTGTCTTATGCTTTAGAACCTCATTTCGGCTTGCTGCTGCATAATATTCCATGTGTATACCACATTTTGCTTAACCACTTGTCTGTTGATGGGCACCTGGATCGTTTTCATCTTTAGGAATTGTGAATAATGCTGCTATGAACATCAGTGTGCAAATATCAGTTTCTGTCACTGCTTTCAGCCCTTCTGGGTATACACTGAATAATGGTGTTGCTGGGTCATAGGGCAATTCAATATTTAGTTTTCTAAAGAACCATCAAACTGTCTTCCATACTGGCTATACCATTATATATTCCCACCAACAGTGCATAAGTGTCCCAATTTCTCCATGTCCTCTCTAACATTTGTAGTTTCCTGTTTGTTTAATGATAGTCATTCTTTTAGGTATGAGGTGGTATCTCATTGTAGTCATGATCTGTATTTCCTTTATAGCTAATGAAAATGAGCATTGATTCATGTGTTTTTAGCCACCTATATTTGCTCTTCTGAAAAACATCTATTCATATCTGTAGCCCATTTTGTAATTGGGTTGTTTGTTCTCTTGTTGTTGAGTTGTAGATTTCTTTATGTATATAGGATATTAATCTTTATCTGATATGTGATTTTCAAATATTTTCTCCTATTGAATTGGCTGCCTCTTCACCTTTTTGACAAGTCCCTTGAGGTACAGTAGCATTTGACTTTGAGGAATTCCCATTTATCAAATTTTTCTTTTTATTGTTTGCACTTTGGGTGTAAAGTTTATAAAGCTACCTCCTATTACTAGGTCTTGAAGATGTTTCCCTACATTTTCTTCCAGGAGCTTTATGGCACTAGCTCTTACATTTAGGTCTTTGATCCACTTTGTGTTTTTTGTTGTTGTTGTTGTTGGCATGGGTAGGCTCTGGGAATTGAACCCGGGTCTCTGGTGTGACAGGTGAGAACTCTGCCACTGAGCCACCATTGCACCGTTGTATTGATTTTTGTGATGAATGTAAGGTAGGGGTCCTTTTTCATTTTTTTGGCTGTTGATATCTAGTTCTCCCAGGCCCATTTATTGAAAAGACTCTTGTTCCAGTTCAGTGGATTTGGGGGCCTTCTTGAAGACCAATTGACTATAGATTTGGTAGTCTATTTCCACACTTTAAATTCAATTCTAGTGATCAATCTGTCTATCTTTGTGCCAGATCCATGCTGTTTTTTTTTTTTTTTAAACATGGGCAGGCACCAAGAATTGAACCTGGGTCTCTAGCACGGCAGGTGAGAACTCTACCTGCTGAGCCACTGTGGCCCACTCTAAGATCCATGCTGTTTTGGCTACTGTGGCTTTATAAGCTTTAAAATCAGAAAGTATTAGTCCCCATCTCACTCTTCTTTTTAAAGATATTTTTGGTTATTGAAGGTCGTTTTCCTTCCAAATAAATCTGATAACTAGCTTTTCCAAGTTTTCAAAGTATCTTTTTGGAATTTTGATTGGTATTGTGTTGAATCTGCAGATCAATTTAGATAGAACTGACATCTTAATACCATTTAACCTTCCAATCCTTGAGCATAGAATATCTTTCCATCTATTTAGATCTTCTTTGATTTCTTTTTTTTATTTTTAACTAAAAAAAATTAACAAACAAAACCTTTAGATATCATTCCATTCTACATATACAATCAGTAATTCTTAATATCATCACATAGTTGCATATGCATCATTTCTTAGTACATTTGACTCGATTTAAAAAAAGAAGTAAAAAGACAACAGAAAAAGAAACAAAATGATAATAGAGAAAAAAAAGACTATACATACCATACCCCTTACCCCTTGCTTTCATTTACCACTAGAATTTCAAACTGAATTTATTTTAACATTTGTTCCCCCTATTATTTATTTTTATTCCATATGTTCTACTTCTTCTGTTGATATAGCAGCTAAAAGGAGCATCAGACATAAGGTTTTCACATTCACAGAGTCTCATTGTGAAAGCTATATCATTGTTCAATCATCATCAAGAAACATGGCTACTGGAACACAGCACTACATTTTCAGGCAATTCCCTCCAGCCTCTCCACTACATCTTGAACAACAAGGTGATATCTACTTAATGCATAAGAATAACCTCCAGGATAACCTCTCAACTCTGTTTGGAATCTCTCAGCCATTGACACTTTGTCTGATTTTATTCTTCGCCCTTGTGGTCGAGAAGTTTCTCGCAATCCCTTGATGTTAATTCTCAGCTCATTCTAGGGTTTTTCTCAGTCCCTTGATGCTGAGTCTCAGCTCATTCCAGGATCTCTGTCCCACGTTGCCAAGAAGGCCCACACCCCTGGGAGTCATGTCCCACGCAGAGAGGGGGAGGGTGGTGAGACTGCTCGTCATGTTGGATGGAGAGAGGGGCCACATCTGAGCAACAAAAGAGGCTCTCTTGGGGGTGACTCTTAGGCCTAAATTTTAAGTAGACTTGACCTATCCTTTGTGGGGTTAAGTTTCATGTGAACAAACCCCAAGCCTGGGGGCTCAGCCTATAGCTTTGGTTGTCCACACTGCTTGTGAGAGTATCAAGAATTCAACTTGGGGAAGTTGAATTTCTCCCCACTCTCACCA